>NC_080081.1:65481768-68445935 GCF_949987535.1 Balaenoptera acutorostrata
GCCCTGGTCTGGGAGGATCCCACATGCCGCGGAGCGGCTGGGCCCGTGAGCCACAACTACTGAGCCTGCGCGTCTGGAGCCTGTGCTCCGCAACAAGGGAGGCCACAGTGGTGAGAGGCCCGCGCACCGCGATGAAGAGTGGCCCCCACTTGCCGCAACTGGAGAAAGCCATAGCACAAAAAAACGAAGACCCAACATAGCAATCAATCAGTCAATAAAGAAATCTTAAAAAAAAAAAAAACAAAAACTTTATGAACACTGAAATTTGAATTTCATATACTTTTTACCTGTCACGAAATATTATTCTTCTTTTAACTTCTTTCAACCATTTAAAACTATAAAAATCAAAAACAGAAACAAACAATAAAAACCATTTTGTATGGTTCATGGCCATACAAAAATAAGTGGCAGTCCAGATTTGGCTACCAGGCCATGATTTGTCAACCTCTGGTTTATCCTCTTGGGAATAAGGAGAGACCCACCTTCCCGGAGACATCACCACTGCAGACCTTAAAAAAATAAAACAAAATAAAGCAGGGTTCTATTAGGCAATCAAGAAGGTCCCCTACCATATATTTAGGATATGGAAGAATGCTCAGGATATAAATTTCAGAAAGCAGATTACATGTCAATATGGACTGGATGATCCCAACTAATTCTGCCTGTTGAAATCCCTGCTGTTCACCAAGACCTATATTAGACATGGCTCCTCAAATGCCTTTCCTGGTCCCCGGTCCTCCTAAACAAATTAGATCACTGCTTCCTATCAAACTTTCCTAACAAATTTTTATTTAGCACCGATCATGTGCTAGGCTCTTTGTCAACCCAAACTGAGTGCTGGAAATACAAAATGAGAGAGACAATGGCTAGCCTTAAAGAGACCTCAGTCCAAGCAGAGGAGGAAGAAACAAATAATTATAATTCAGGGAGGGCATGCAGCAAGAGGGGTATGAGTAGTGTAGCATCTCGGAGAAGCGCATGAATAAAAGATGGAAAAGAGGGTTTCAGGGGAGGCCCCTAGGAGACCCCCATATCAGGGTGGGTTCTGAAAGACAAAGTGGCCCTTTTTTAAGAGGAGGAAAGTCTGTTGATGTACCACCCAGGGCTCTTAGCTGCAATCAACAGAAGCTAGCTCTGGCTGATAGAGCACAAAAGCAGCTGGTTAAAAGGATGCTGGGTGACTCTCACCGCCCCTGAGTGGGGAGATGGTACTTCCTGAAGAACTTGAAACAAGTCCTCAAACCCACTGCAGAGCTGGTCATCCGTGGAACCCATGCTGCAGCTCCTTCTGAGCTCTAGATGTTATAGTTTGTACTACTGTCCCATTTGTGCCAGGGCCTCAGCTTTGTAGCTACTGCTCTTCCAAAGCTGGGCACCTTCGTTCCCAGCTCTGCCTAGTAAGTCAGTGCCACGCCATGTTCACTGCCTTGTGTTTCTCATTCCAAATTGATGTCTCCTGTAGATGCAGCTGATGGTTGGAGCCTGGGTCACGTGCCTGGACCCTGATCTGTAAAGGGGGGGGCTGGGAGTGTGAGGTTTCTGGCTTCTGTCTTGGAGAGGCAGGACTCGCTTGTTAGGAAATTCCCTGAATGTAGGTAGGGTTTTCAGACAATTTTAAGCAGCCAGAAAACATGACACATGCCCACTCCAGATGGGCCAAGCATTCCTGTCTGGGGAAACGGCACGTCTGAAGGCACAGAGGTATGAAGCAGGACAGCATGTTTGGGGAACTATAGCAGTTTGGCTCTGCTGGAGTATAAAGCAGGGAGTGCTGGCAGGTGGGGCTCAGAGGTGGGAAGAGCCACCTGCAGAGTTCTCAGGGCCGCTGTTCTCTAATCTACTCAGTGTCCCCAGCTAAGGCACGGAAGCTGTGATTTACACCTTGCCTGGCCCAGGGCTTTGGCCATGGTGGGTTTTAGTCACTATCTGTTGATATGAATCATCATAATAAATCTGTTGGATTGCATCATTGTTGTAAAATTTACCAGTATGAAAGTTGCCGGTGTATACAGTTCTTTCTCTTGTGTGTTCTTGTGTACACATGTGTCTTTCCCCACAACTGGGCCTGTCTCCAACGGATACTTTTCTAAAGGCTAATTTGCTTTCAGTACGAGAAGTATGCAATCACTAACTTTTAGAGCCGCGTCCATATTCTTTGATGATGCCTTCATTTGAATGTAAGATCAAAACCATTTTTAAAAAGTCATAAAATATGGCTTGAGAAATAGAATGAACAATAATCCATCTCGTAGTAAAATAAATGGAAAACATTATCAAACTTGCAAATCGTTTACACTTACCAAATTAATAATCCAAAGTAAGCAGTGCAAGCATTTTATATATTTTTTAAACAAAATAACTGTAAAGGCCATTTCTTTTTGCCTTTATTTTTTCTATTTCGATTATTAAAATCTGCAAAGTCTACTTATCATTGGTTCTATTATCTTCAAAATACAAACATATCAAAAGTATCTGATGAATAAATTTTCTCCTGTAGGTTCCCCTTGTCCTTTCTCATCTTCACATCTACAGCAATCAGGTATATGCCTTCAAGTTTTCTGAGGCAACAAGCATTAAATTCAGCTTGAACTATCAAAGAAGTGCTGCCATCAGCTCGGGAACTTAATATATAGTATCTTCACAGTCAGATCTGGGGGAACAGTTCCTAGTTTGGTCACTATTAACCAGAGCAGGCCAGGTGACACAAATGATGGCAGAACAGTTGCCTTGGTACCCATCATGCTATGCATCAAGCCCACAGTTCTTAAATCTTTCTTCTTCTCTCACGTATTGGGTGGGCCAAAAGGTTCCTTCGTTTTTTTCCGTGAGATGACTCTAGTAGCACTTAGATGTCTTTAACTCCATTCAAAACAATTTTGTTAGATTGTATGTGACAGCTGTCATATCAGTGTGTATTTTAAAAAAGACATCAAAATTGGTGAATTTTTGTGTAGCCATTTTAATATTGGACATGGAAGGGGAAAAGCCATATTTTCGGCATATTATGCTTTATTATTTCAAGAAAGGTGAAAACGCAACTGAAACGCACAAAAAGATTTGTGTAGTGTACGGAGAAGTTGCTGTGACTGATCGAACGTGTCAAAAGTGGTTTGTGAAGTTTCATGCTGGAGATTTGTCGCTGGACGATGCTCCGTAGTTGGGTAGACCAGTTGAAGTTGATGGCGATCAAACTGAAACAATAATTGAGAACAATCAACGTTATACCACGTGGGAGCTAGCTGACATACTCAAAATATCCAAATCAAGCGTTGAAAATCATTTGCACCACCTTGGTTATGTGAATCACTTTGATGTTTGGGTTCCAATAAGTTCAGTGAAAAACACCTTCTTAACCATATTTCTGCATGCGATTCTCTACTCAAACGTAAGGAAAATGTTCCATTTTTAAAACAAATTGTGACGGGCGATGAAAAGTGGATACTGTACAACAATGTGGAATGGAAGAGATCGTGGGGCAAGCGAAATGAACTACCACCAACCACACCAAAGGCTGGTCTTCATCCAAAGAAGGTGATACTTTGTACATGGTGGGATTGGAAGGGAGTTCTCTATTATGAGTTTCTTCCAGAATACCAAACGATTAATTCCAACAAGTCCTGCTCCCTATTAGACCAATTGAGAGCAGCACTTGACGAAAAGCATCCGGAATTAGTCAACAGAAAACTCGTGATCTTCCACCAGGATAACGCAAGACCACACGTTTCTTTGATAAGCATGCAAAAACTGTTACAGCTTGGCTGGCTGGGAAGTTCTGATTCATTCTCTGTATTCACCAGACACTGCACCTTCAGATTTCCATTTATTTCAGCCTTTACAAAATTCTCTTAATGGAAAAAATTTCAATTCCCTGGAAGACTGTAAAAGGCACCTGGAACAGTTCTTTGCTCAAAAAAGTTTTCAGAAGATGGAATTATGAAGTTGCCTGAAAAATGGCAGAAGGTAGTGGAACAAAAGGGTGAATACGTTGTTCAATAAAGTTCTTGGTGAAAATGAAAAATGTGTCTTTTTACGTAAAAAACCGAAGGCACTTTTTTTTGGCCCACCCAATATTTTGTTCACTGTGGTCAGTGGGAGATTTGAAGTTTGTCTCTATTCTCTTGCGGAGAATCCCCTTCTATGAGCCAAACAAAACAACCAAAGAAGGAAAGCTGTATATTGTACGCCCAGAAGGTTGTGTATATTGATTATTTATTTATTTATGTTCATATATCCACTCTTTTTTATTTCTTTATTTTTTATTTTAAAAAAAATATATATATATATATTTATTTATTTGGCTGTGCCGGGTCTTAGTTGCAGCACGCGGGGATCTTCATTGCCTCATGAGAGATCTTTAGTTGTGGGGTGTGGGATCTAGTTCCCTGACCAGGCATCAAACCTGGGCCCCTGCATTGGGAGCACAGAGTCTTAACCACTGACCACCAGGGAAGTCCCTATCTACTCTTTTTTAGATTTCCTTCCCATTTAGGTCACCAGAGATCATTGAGTAGAGTTCCCTGTGCTACACAGCAGGTTCTCATGAGTTATCTATTTTATACATAGTGGTGTATATATGTCAATCCCAATCTCCCAATTCATCCCACCTCCCCCCCTTGATCATTTAATACAGGGTTAAAAATTACACGTGTGATTTAACACCAAAAATATGACGGGGTGCTGGGTAGGATTTTTCTTGTCCAAACTGATGCTAAGAGTCAATGCTTAGGGGAAGGGCATTCCAGAGAAAGCCACCACAAGGGGCTAATAGCGCCTCCTTGTAGGGTTAAGCTCGAGGTGTCAGACCTGCTGCTTCCTCATCCATCAGCCCGACCCTCCTTGCCCAAGCTCTGCCATCCCAGCCTCCTCTTCCATCACTGGGAGAGGAATTGATTAAGTGGGTGAGGGGAGAGGTTAGTCATGAATCACAGGCCACCTGGGGGAGAGGGGGCAGGGAGGGTGCAGGGCTTGTGTCGAGAAGCCTATTCCTTCCTCCCCGTCACAAAATCATTTGGGTCACCAGGACATTGAAAGGAATCCACTTAGCTTTCTCCCCAGCTGGCCACTAGTGCACTTACTGTCCAAGCAGAGCTGAGCATGGTGAGGGGGTCTTGGAAGAGCTTGTCTTGGGACAGCTGGTGTACAGGGGTCTCATGAACATGAGGACTGGTGTCTATTTCTCACAGAGAGATTCTGAAGGTGGGGAGGCTTGGCCAGCTGGTTTGAAGGAACAGTGGCCTGGTGAAGGGTAGCAGGGTTCTCAGTGGTTCCCATGATTCCCCATGAAGGAGAATGGTACAGGAAGGGGAAGAGACGCAGGACTGCCCAGGGAGCCAAAGGAGGTGGTACCCCACCAGGAGAGGGCATTTGGGGGTGCGCTAACAGCAGCAGCAGGAAGCATGGCTGCCCTTCTCTGAGGAGGTGCTTCACCGTGGAGAGGGCGGGGCCGACCCTGCACACCATCCCTTAGGAAGCATCCCTTTGCTTCGTATACTAACTATATGTCTAAATAGTTACATTTAAATAGAATCACAAATGAATTAGAATTAAGAACACCAACAACAACAAAGGCAAGCCTGCCGTTTCTATCCCCTTCCTGCCCCATCCTTGAGGAGCTTGAGAGGAAGGGGCGGAGGAGAGAAATTGGAGGTGAAATTGGATTGGACTGAATTATCATAACCAAAGGATCCAAAAGTTCTGAGATTAACCTGACCACCCTATTTTATTTTTAAAAATTTTTATTTATTTATTTTTTATTTTTGGCTGCGTTGGGTCTTTGTTGGTGTGCGCAGGCTTTCTCTAGTTGCCGCGAGCGGGGGCTACTCTTCATTGCGGTGCGCGGGCTTCTCATTGCGGTGGCTTCTCTTGTTGTGGAGCACGGGCTCTAGGTGCGTGGGCTTCCGTAGTTGTGGCACACGGGCTCAGTAGTTATGGCTCGTGGGCTCTAGAGCGCAGGCTCAGTAGTTGTGGCGCATGGGCTTGGTTGCTCCGCGGCATGTGGGGTCTTCCCGGACCAGGGCTCGAACCCGTGTCCCCTGCATTGGCAGGCAGGTTCTCAACCACTGTGCCACCAGGGAAGTCCTGACCACCCTATCTTAAAATGCAACCCAGGCCCTCCTTCCTCTGCTGCACATTTCATTTTCTGTAGCACATTATGTGCTATATATTTTACTTATTTATTATGTTTTATTACTGTTTCTCTTCCTCTCTCACCTCTACCTTCATCCCAAAAATGTAAACTCCTCAAGAGCAAGAATCTTTGTTTCTAACTGATGTTTCCCTAGCATCTAGAATTATACTGTCCATTTTGGTAGCCCCTCGTTACATGTGACTACTTAATTACAATGAAGTAAAATTTAAAACTCAGTGCTTCAGTTGTACTAGCCACATGGAGGTGCTCAAGAGCCACCTGTGGCTAGTGGCTACCATATTGGTCAGGACAGATACAGGCTATTTCATCACCACCAAAATTTTATTGAACATTGCTGACCTAGAGCAATAGCTGGCATGTTGTAGAGCTCAATACGTATTTGTAGAACAAATGATTGAATGGCTGAGTTGTTTTAAGACAAGATAGGCCAGTGGTTTAGAGAAGAGTATCTAGAGGCAAATTGCTCTACTATTAGTAGTTGTGTAAACTTGAGTAAATTAAGTCAGTGCACCCATCATTAGGCAATTAGCTGTTTATGAACATTTTAAAAGTGCTTTTAGGGAA
Source organism: Balaenoptera acutorostrata (assembly GCF_949987535.1). Classification (NCBI taxonomy): domain Eukaryota; kingdom Metazoa; phylum Chordata; class Mammalia; order Artiodactyla; family Balaenopteridae; genus Balaenoptera; species Balaenoptera acutorostrata. The sequence goes on from NC_080081.1 coordinate 65,488,481, forward strand.
TTCCCTGGCGCTCCAGTGGTTAGGACTTTGTGCTTCCACTGCAGGGGGCACAGGTTCAATCTCTGTGGGAACTAAGGTCCCACCAGCCATGTGGTGCAGCCAAAAAAAAAAAATGTGCTTTTAGAAAATTGATTATTCTTTGCAAACACAGACAGATATAACCACTGAAAGGATACACAAATAAAGGGATACATCCATTCTTTGGAAGACCCAGTATATTTGAGGCAACATGGCCTAGAGATTAGCACAGGCTCTGGAGTCAGAGGCCTGAGGGGGAAATCCCAGTATCTGTTCTTCCACTGGGGTGAGAATAAAGAGAGAGATTCAGTTCTACCAACTGTTGCGTTAAGTACCACGCCGCCCATGCCTGTGCCTCTCAGCCCGCCATTTTTACGCTCCATGTGGTCTCACCAATGAAGACTTGCACGTGCCACATTCTAACCCTCTCTTTCTCATAGGATCCTTTCCTCACTGTGTGTAAAATACTAAAGCATGGCATTCAACTAATCCCCAAATAAAAATCCATTATTCAAAGCATTATTCAACACCTCTCTTCCAAGCTTTGTGCTAAGCTCTGGAAATCTGGAGATGAAAAGCAAAGCTTCATCTCCCAAGTAGCTTCTACTGCGGGGAGGGAAGACAGTTTACTGAGAATTATAGAGGCATGTCAAAGGTGCTGGCGAGCAACAGAGAAAGGGCACATAACCCAGCCCAGGAAACCAGGAAGGGCATCTGGAGAAAGTGATAGCTGAGTTTTGAAGTATTAGTAGGAGTTATGAGTAGGAGTTTCAAAGGAGGGAACAAACCATACAATTGCAAGGAGGGGAAAGCAGCACGGAAAAGTCTGGGAGCCTTGATGCTTCAGGGCAGAGTAGGAGGTGAGGGGAACAGGAGCAGGGCTGCTCTGTAAGGGTCCCACGTGCCCAGCTAAGAGTGTTGAGTTTATTCAGAGGGTGGGAAAGGGAGCCATTGAGTAAAGTAGACATTCTTCATGTGAATGTGGATGTGTGGAGAGGTAGCACACAGAGGAGGTTGAAAGCATGGACTCTGGAATTGGACTGTCCTGTCCTCCCATTTGATGGCTTTGTGATGCTGGGCAACTTCTTTAAGCCTCAAATTCCTCATCTTAAAGAGGGGAGAATGGGGCTTCCCTAGTGGCACAGTGGTTAAGAACCTGCCTGCCAATGCAGGGGATACAGGTTCGAGCCCTGGTCCAGGAAGATCCCACATGCTGCAGAGCAACTAAGCCCATGCGCCACAACTACTGAGCCTGCGTGCCACAACTACTGAAGCCCGCGCACCTAGAGCCCATGCTCCGCAACAAGAGAAGCCACCACAATGAGAAGCCCGCGCACCGCAACGAAGAGTAGCCCCCGCTCTCCACAACTAGAGAAAACCCGCATGCAGCAATGAAGACCCAACGCAGCCTAAATAAATATATAAAATTAAAAAAAAAAAAAACCCAGGGAGAATGGTATTACCTGTGTCATGGAATTTTGTGAAGATGAGATAATACATATAAAACACTTAGTACAGTGACTGACACATAGTAAGTGGTCCATAAATGCTAACTATTGTTATCAATCACTGGAATAATTGATAATTAGGTTTCTTGTTTGCCTCATTTTTACAGTAAATGAATTAATTTTATCACAATGATAGGAATTTAACATGTTGTTTTGTATACCCTAATAAAAAAATAGAAACGTTTGCTTATTCATTCAACAAATAATGATTGACCATAAATGGTGTACCAGGCACTGTTCTAGGCTCTGGGGATAAAGCAGTTAACAAGGCTGACCAAGGTCCCTGCTTCCATATCCTAGTCGGGGAGGCTAATGTAAATAAGTAAAAAACAGGATTGACAAGATCTGTAAACTCTGCGAGGCAGGGTGCTGGTCTGTTTGTACCCTGATGTATCTCGAGTGCATGAGATAGCGCCCCCTGCAGGCATTCAATGAATGTGTTGAGTGAATGGAAAATCATTTCAGGTAGTGATGAGTGCTAGGGCCACGTGATGGATCCAGCAGGTTGCCTTCACTAGATGTGAAAGTGACTGACAAAGGGACTGGTGAGCTAAGTCAAGAAGATGTGAAGGAGCCAATCACGGAACAATCTTTGAGAAGAATATTCCAGGCACAAGAGTATTTCATGCCAAAGCTAACAGTCCTGAAGCAAGGCTCTACAGAGAACAGGAAGAGGGCCCAAGTTACTGGGGTGCAGTGAGCAAGGGGTACAGAGAGGTAGGGAAGGAGGTCGGCGCAGTAGGCTAGGGCTGGTCATTTACCACATTTATGCCTATTTCCTTGCCCTGCACAGACCCCACCTGGTAAGATTTTCTCTTCCTTACTTCACAGTGTCTGTGGAATAGATTGCTTCTTATGTTGGCTGCTCTCACTCTTGTGTAATGGAAATATCTTTTGATTGGCACTTTATCTGCTCAGTGTTTCTGACTGTGTTGGGTTTATTTTGTGAGATTTGATGTAGTGATAAAGTGAAATCTTGCCCTCTGGGGGAAAAAATTCTAAGTGCAAGGGGGAGACTTCAAGATTTTAAATGGGTGGAAAAAATGGCCTAAATTAAGTTATTAAGGATCACTTTGCTGGTTGGGTAGAGAAGAAATTGTAGGAGAGTGAGAATGAGGGGAAGGGGACTAGGCAGGTGACTAGTGAAGCAGTCAAGGCCCAAGACAATGAGGGCCTGGACTTGGGGTCTAGATGGTGGGAAGAGGGATGATGGGACCCCCAGCACAGGCTCTGATCACTGTAGTCTTCTGGTGGAAGTGTGCGCATGTGCGTGCACACAGACACACCACACACACACACACACACACACACACACACACACGGTATACATGTTTTATGTAACATGAGATTATTCTCGCCACCAGAGGGCACCTGAACGTTACAAATGTCTCCAAGGGTCAGAGCACATTAACTCAGGCAGAGAAGCAGTTTCCCCGAGGGCACAAGTTGAGAGGGCCAGGAAAGCAAAGAGAAAACAATCTCAGCTGAAGCTACAGCCTTTGCTTATTGGAACTTGAAACATCTTCTTTTAAAAATTATATTTTCTTGCGATAGCTCGCATAATAAGGCAGTAATTTGGGCTTTCATATATTACTGTTAGTTAGTTAAATGATACGGCCAGTCCTCCCAGTGGATGGATGGGAGAGAGGGAGTCTGACAGACAGGAGCTGGGAAGGGAAGGCTCGTTTGCAGAGGAGCCTTTGGCCAGGGTGCCAGGCCCGGCTGAGGTCCAAAACAGGGCGGCTCGGAGAAGCCCGAGGGCAGCAGAGAGAAGGGCGCCTGGAGAGGATGAGTATGAAAAGGTGTGGGGATGGGGCAACCGGGGAACTTTCAGACACTTCAGAACATGGCCCGAGGACAGTTTTGCCTGGAAACATCTCTGTCATCTCCAGAGATCACTTGCTAAGCGCTGTTTCACCATTATTCTCTGTCTTCTGCTGGGCAATACACGTTAGCATATGATCCTGGTCTTTGATAAACTTAAAAGTCCAAAGCAATTTTATATATAAATATACTGAGAATGAGTCATTTTACACAAGAGAGGGAAAAAGCAAGCATCTAGACGTCTAATTTGAAGGGCACAAAACCACTTCCTTTTCCATCTCATCTTTCATAAACGCTGCCACGGCGTGTCTCAAAGCCCCCTCCCCCCTTACCTTGTCCTTGGCTTTGAGCACTGAAAAGAGTTTTGAGTCTTGTGAAAAGACTCACGTCATCGGGGAGGCTTCTCCACCTGGGCCCCCCAGGAGCCTGTGCCTGTGTCACTTTGCACCGTTGCCTTCTGTGTCTTGTCACACCACCTGCTAACCTACCTGCGATCCCGCCCAGATCACCAGCCCCTTGAAGCAGGAATTAATTCTTACTCATTTTTGTATTCCAAGGGGACTGAAACCTTATTTTCACATAACAAGAACTACATGTTTATGCTGATCCCATATATCTCTATTTATTTTATATAGGTACACATATATATTCATCTATTTTAGGCTGTGTTTGATACTCTAGTTTGCCCTGGTTTATAAACTAGAGTAGCTGGGAATATATGTATATACAGGGAGAAGATAAAAATTTCCCACTGTGGAAGGTGTGGAGACACTCTTACTCCACCTCTGAAAAAAGACAAATACTCCATCTAACGCTCTGCCCCACACAGCCATGGCCCACCCAGACCAGGAAACCTCGGGACAGGCTTCACCCCAGCTGAGCCGTCCAGCCTCATTCTCTACCTCCTTCTGTGCCTTTAGCTGGTACACTGCCTTTGAAAGATGCCCGTAATAATTTAACACTTTTGTGAGTGGGGTCACAAGTATATTGAAATGGTTAGCTAAAACTGCTGGATAAGTGGGTTTATTCTGCAGGCTTATTTCACAAAGAACAAACCTCAGTGCCTCTGGCGGCCTGGCTAGTTGGATTTTCAAATATTTCAAATTCTTGGACTCCTTGTTACATGATATCATCATCTGCTGTGACACACAATTACCCTGCATCGGATCATCCTGATGTTATTCAGAAATTTGAGAGACAGAGAGAACGGACTTGTGGTTTTCAAGGGGGAGGTAGGGATGAGGGAGGGATGGATTGGGAGTTTGGGATTAGTAGATGCAAACTATATACAGGATGGATAAGCAACAAGGTCCTACTGTATAGCACAGGAAACTATATTCAATATCCTGTGATAAACCATAATGGAAAAGAAAATGAAAAAGAATGTATATAAACCTATAACTGAATCACTTTGCTGTACAGCAGAAATTAACACAACGTTGTAAATCAGCTATATTTCAATAAAATAAATTTTTTTTTTTTTTCAAATTATTAGCACCTTTAATTATTATTTTATTTATTTTTTTGGCTGTGTTGGATCTTCGTTTCTGTGCGAGGGCTTTCTCCAGTTGCGGCAACCGGGGCCACTCTTCATCGCGGTGCGTGGGCCTCTCACTATCGTGGCCTCTCTTGTTGCGGAGCACAGGCTCCAGACGCGCAGGCTCAGTAGCTGTGGCTCACGGGCCTAGTTGCTCCGCGGCATGTGGGATCTTCCCAGACCAGGGCTCGAACCCGTGTCCCTTGCATTGGCAGGCAGATTCTCAACCACTGCGCCACCAGGGAAGCCCCAATAAAATAAATTTTTAAAAAAAGAAAATTAAGTGAGATAACAGATATAAATTGTTTAGTGCTCAATATGGCAGTTAATCTGGTTATTATCATTAATTACTACACTGCAGATATATATGACACCTCCCAATTTTGTTGGAAAAGTTTTACTTTTTTGTACTCTTTTACATAGACGCATTGAAAATTGATTTAAAGTTGATTTTAGGGGGCTTCCCTGGTGGCGCAGTGGTTGAGAGTCTGCCTGCTAATGCAAGGGACGCGGGTTCGAGCCCTGGTCTGGGAAGATCCCACATGCCGCGGAGCAACTAAGCCCGTGCGCCACAATTACTGAGCCTGCGCGTCTGGAGCCTGTGCTCCGCAACAAGAGAGGCCGCGATAGTGAGAGGCCAGCGCACTGCGATGAAGAGTGGCCCCCGCTTGCCGCAACTGGAGAAAGCCCTCGCACAGAAACAAAGACCCAACACAGCCAAAAATAAATAAATAAATAAATAAATAAATAAATAAAATTAAAAAAAAAAAAAGTTGATTTTAGGGAAGAAGGATTATTTTGCGCATCACATAAAGTATACTGATTCTATGAAATGGACATATTAAATCATAAATCCTGGATATTCAACAATGTCTACCTACATATAAAATAGGTAAACAACAAAGTCCTACTTTATAGCACAGGGAACTGTATTCAATATCTGTAATAAACCATAACGGAAAAAAAAAACAATGTCTACCAACCCTGAAAATAAAATAGAAAATTGTATAGCTAAAAATAAATATATTGGTATCAATGTAAACTAGTATATAATAGACAACAAAGCAACATATTTATTGGAAAATGAAGTCACATATACAGGCGATGCTAGTGATTGAAAAGCAATTCATAATGTAGATTAAATTTGATTGCATATGAAGTATATGCAGACAGAGCAAGTCTAATGTAAAGTAGAATAAGACAATTAGCAAGGGCTTCCCTGGTGGCGCAGTGGTTGAGAATCTGCCTGCCAATGCAGGGGACGCGGGTTCGAGCCCTGGTCTGGGAAGATCCCACATGCTGCGGAGCAACTGGGCCCGTGAGCCGCAGCTACTGAGCCTGCGCGTCTGGAGTCTGTGCCCCGCAACAAGAGAGGCCGCGATAGTGAGAGGCCCGCGCATCGCGATGAAGAGTGGCCCCCGCTTGCTGCAACTAGAGAAAGCCCTCGCACAGAAACGAGGACCCAACACAGCCAAAAATAAATAATAAGTAAATAAAAAAAAAAAAAGACAATTAGCAAACATTTTGATGGATGCGTGAGCAAGTAGTCACAGTACCTGTAAAACTCATCTGTGCTGTGACATTTGTGTTCCACTCTCCTGGCACTGGGGAGAAGTGGCTTCTCTATTTGTCCTATTGTGGTCCACTAGCATGAGCAGATTGGCAGCAAATGTCAGATTAGCAGAATAGTTCTAACTTTTCCTGTATCTTTCTAGGTGCGTTATTCATTTAGATATTTCCCAGATGTATTATTTACTCAGATGTAGGGTGTTTCATAGAATTAGCATAGTAATTTTTGTTTAAAACTTTTTTCTTTTGGCCGTGCTTTGCAGCTTGTGGGATCTTATTTCCCCTACCAGGGATCGAACCCGGGCCCCCTGCAGTGGAAGTGCGGAGTCCACTGGACCACTGGACCACCAGGGAAGTCCCTAGCATAGTAATTAAATAATGTAGGAAATGAAACTGGGATAGATTAGATAGTATGGGAAGGAAGTTCATGAAGATGAAGTGAAATTGCTTGTACCATTAAGCTAAACTGCTATTTTGATATCTTTGTTGCTCTTTTGTAACATTGTATAACTTAGCCTGTTTTCAATATTTCCATATAATTATTAATACTATGCATAACAGTTTTACAGTTTAGTGAACCACCAGTCATTGAATCCCACTTCTAACCCATTAGCTAACAAATTTCAAATGATCATTTATTCATGGAGTGCTTTGGAATTAGAGTAGTATATATCATTTGAGTGGATGTGTGTGTGTGTGTGTGTGTGTGTGTGTTACATGGCAATAATACAACTATCACACTGGACTCTAGGTGGCTATCAGCACAGGCTTCAACCACTGTATTCTGGCAGCTGGCCCAACCCTTTCCCTTTGTATCTGGTGACACCCGAGGGCAGGTCTAATTCTCAGAGCTGGTCCTTCCTGTCTGCCCATTCTGCTGCAGAGAGCCAAGAATGCCTATCTATGTGTCAGGATATGACCCCTCCTAAACTCTCAGGCTCGCCTCACCCAAGGATGTACTATAATCAGAACATTTGAAAAACTCTTCTCAATATCGAATGCTACGTGCACATATTGCTTTACAACACAATTGATGCAATATCAATATTCCTTTTACTTAGATTTCCGCCTTTGAATCATACATTCCAGAGGTCTGCTGCACCATGAATTGACTGGAATCAATATTCTCCTGATTTTAAAAAATTCTTTCATTTCATTTTCTTTAGCACCTGCATGTAGAAATATATTACAGTTCTTAAAAACAACAGCAATATATTCTCCCTGGACTATCTGATAAGGGTTGACTGATGAAAGTTCACTGTTAGGTCCAGGAGTAGTAATTGCTGAAGAAAGTTGGCTTTGGTGCTCTCCAGGTGTGTCCCATTTGAAATCTTATAAAGGACAGTGTTTACTAGCCTTCTCGATAATTTAGCATCAACCAAAATTGTTTTCTGCAGAAGCTTTGGAGTTGGCGAACACATCTATGTGCTGGGAGGGTGCAAAATTTTATATAAATTGAAATATGAACTTTTTAAAAGACCATCAAGATGGTTGGAAATGGAAAAAAAGAACCCTGGCAGAATAGACTGATAAAGTGAATGGGCTTAATTAAAAGTTTGCCAAGATGTGGTGGTAGCCCTCCTTCTCCTCTTTCACCTCCATCTCTACTTCCACCTCCTTCTTCTCCTTCTTCTTCCTTCTCTTCTTTCCTCTTCCTATTACTCCTTGTTCCTCTTCTTTTTAAATATTGTTTTCATTATGAAACATAACATGTGACCAGGAGAGTCCATGAAGCTGAAATTATGGTTTAAATAATTACTATAAACACAAATCCATGCACTCATCACCAGCTCAAGGAAAAGACAGTTACCCGCTCTCCTGTGTGTCCCACCCCACTTATAACCTCTCCAACTCCCCAATTCTTTTCCTTTTCCTTTAGAATTTTACCACTATGTGTGCATATCTGAACAGTATTATTTGATCTTACCTGTTTTTGACTTTTATGTAAGTGTAATCATACTATAGGAATTTTAGTGGCTTGCTTATTTTCATTTACTGTAATGATTTATGTTACTGTGTATAACTGCAGTTTACTTATTCTCATTGCTATATAATACTCTATTGTGTATACCGCATTTTATTTATCCATTCTACTGTTGGTGGACTTTTGGGTTGTTTCCAGTTTTGGCTATTAAGAACAATGCTGCTAAGAACATTAAAAAAAAAAAAAAAGATGTGATGGTAGCAAGTCTCCAAAGATGGTCCCAATGAGCCACTCCTCCTGGAATTTGTTTTTTTTTTTAAGATTTATTTCTTATTTATTTATTTATGGCTGCATCGGGTCTTAGTTGCGGCATGTGCAATCTTCGTTGAGGCGCGTGGGATCTTCGTTGCAGTGCGCGGGCTTCTCTCTAGTTGTGGTGTGTGGGTTTTCTCTTCTCTAGTTGTGGCGCGCAGGGTCCAGAGCGCATGGGCTCTGTAGCTTGCGGCGGGCGGGCTCTAGGTGAGGTGCACGAGCTCAGTACTTGTGGCCCCGCAGCATGTGGGATCTTAGTTCACTGACCAGGGATCGAACCCAAGTCCCCTGCATTGTAAGGCGGATTCTTTACCACTGGACCACCAGGGAAGTCCCTACTTCTGGAATCTGAAGGGAAACGTAGTTCCCTCCCTTAGAATCTGGGCTGGCCCTGTGACTCATTTTTTTTACCAATAGAATGTCATAGAAGTGATGTTATGTGACTTCCAACGCTAGGTCATAAAAAGCTGTGCAGCTTTAGCCTGTGTCTGTGGAACCCTCACAGCAAGGCAAGCCAGCTTGCATGTAAGAAATTCAAATACCCTAAGGTGCCATGCTGTGAGGAAGCCCAAGCTAGCCATGTAGAGAGGTGTAGGGAAGGAAAAGGATCTCTTTTCCATTTACCCACTGTAGGTTCATTGGCTGGGTCTCTGTAAATTAGACTGACAAAAGAGAGGTTAACAAGAGAAAAACAAATAGAAGTTTATTAACACATGCATCATGCACACACATGGGAGCACTCAGAAATGAGTGGTTATAACTCAGGGTTATAGAGCATCTTAACAAAAAAGCAGTATATTTTTTAGAGACGGATGAAACCAAAGCGAAAGACTTTGAGTTTATAGGGCAGCAGATTGTGAGAAGGCAAATATATGGGGGAACTAACAGAAGTTAGAGGTTAGTGAGTAAAGTTGGTTATGTGGATTCCTTTCGTGTCATCTCTGGGCTGACAAGCGTCTAGAGTTGTTTTCAGTGATTAATTTTTGTTCTTCCTGGTAGAGGAGGGTGGGGACATCTTTACAAATTTATGTCCTGCTTTTGGGCAAACAGAGGGAAGGCAGAGAGGTTATTTTGTGTTTGCTTCTTCTCAAATGCTTACAGCTCAAAATAATCTTTATACCAAAGAGGCATATTTTGGGCTGGCATATTCTGCTATCTCTCAGAGGCCATGTGGAAAGAGAGAGAGAGAGAGAGTTGCCCAGCCAACCCGTTTCTTCTAGCCATTCCAGCTAAGCCATCAAATATGTGAATGAAAAAGCCATGTTGGACATCCAGTCCAGACTAGCTGCTATCTGACTGCAACCACATGAGAGACACCAAGCAGGAACCACCCAGCTGAGCCCAGTCAACCAGAGAGCCATGAGAGATAATAAATTGTTGTTTTAAGCCATTTAATTAAGCTTTAGGGGTGGTCTGTTATGTAGCAATCGATAACTGGGACATAGAATGATTTTGTTTTTTTCATTTTCATGGCAAGCTTATGGAGTCAGTTAGTGTAGAATTTCATGAGATATTTAGGACAAAGTCACTGATGTATGTCTGGACCTATTTCAGTTGATTTGCTGCCCCTTGCCCAAGGCACATTGCTCTAGAAAGTGCACTTCAAGGGGGCACTGGGAAGAAAATGACTGGTGAATCAACGCCAGAAAAGAAGGAGGAGGAAAAACATTTTCTTTTAGACTACGTTTTTGTCACTTTCATAAATGATTGCTCTGGACAATTGCACAAGTTACGGTTTTTCAAAGGACAGATCTATTCTTATTTTTCTCAGAATGTATTGAAGTTCTCTTGTGGTTTAATTTGCGGCCAGTTAGAGCTACTCTATTAATTATCCTTATTGTGGTAATCATTTCATGATGTATGCAAGTCAAATCATTATGCTGCACACCTTAAACTTACACAGTGCTCGTTGTCAATTATATCTCAACAAAACTGGAGGAAAAACAAACAGCCCCCACCCCCAAATAGAGTGCATTTCTTGTAGGCAGAAAAAAAAAAAAAAAGGAAAGCATCCTTGAGTATACTGTGTTTAGCATTGTCACAAAAGTTCTGCCAGGGCTAGTGGATCTTAGCAAGATCTGTTCAACGTAAGCTGTGTTTTCAGCATCACAAAAATTTCCCCATCAGGGCTTCTCTGGTGGCGCAGTGGTTAAGAATCCACCTGCCAAGGCAGGGGACACGGGTTTGAGCCCTGGTCCGGGAAGATCCCACATGCCGTGGAGCAACTAAGCCCGTGCACCACAACTACTGAGCCTGCGCTGTAGAGCCCGAGAGCCACAGTTGCTGAAGCCCATGCTCTGCAACGAGAAGCCACCTCAACGAGAAGCCCCAGAACCGCATCGCCCGCTCACCACAACTAGAGAAAGCCCACGCGCAGCAATGAAGACCCAACGCAGCCAAAAATAAATAAATAAAATAAATAAATTTATTTAAAAAATTCCCCACCAATTTTGATTCGTTTTTGAAGCGGCAGGGAAAATGGTGATGCTAATATTCAGCCGACAGTATGGAATTCTAAGCTAGAGGTTGCCATGTGACCTACTAGCCGGCATTTTTCACCCGGGTGTGTAGGCTCATGCCCTTCCAGATCTGAGAATCCCTCATCTCTTCTGGGCCACTGTTCACTGCCTTCATACCGGGCAGGAGAAAGCCAGGTCTTTCTCTTGCATGTTTTTTTTTTTTTTTAATCTCTAAGGCCATTTTAGATCAATGAAACATATGCCTCATGTTTTGACTCTCCGTCAAAAACAGAGACTGAAAAGAAATACTAATTTATCGGACAGCATGTCCCATGTTAATTTTGTTTTTTAACCTCCTTGGTGGCCATGGGTCATTTTGAGGATATGACGAACGCTGTGGATCCTCTCCCCCTAACGCCGCACGGTAGGGTCTGTTCTGCGCCTCATCTTACTGGCCCCATCAGCAGTATTTTGCACAGTTGATCGCTCCCTCCACTCTCAGCTCTCGGGTCAGGGCCCCGTCCCCAGCGCCACCCGCTTGCTGACCTCAGTTGACTCCACCTCTGGGATGGGGCCAGAATCGCCGAGGCGGGGAGGAGTCGCCTGGAGACGGCGGGCTCGGCCGCGGGCGCTCCCGGAACACAATTAGCGGCCCCTGTTGTCCGCCGGCACACGAAGCGAGAGGAGCGCGTCGGGCTGGGGAACGGAAGCGGGAGCGGGGGGGCGTGTTCGTCAGAGGACGCGTCGTCGCCCCTGTGTGCCCACTTCTGTTTGTTTCTCCGCGATGTTTCCGAGGGTCTCGGCTCTCCTCCCTCTTCGCCCGCTTTCCCGCCTCCCTTTGTGCTCCGCAGGCCCAGAGGTATCGGCGGCCGCCGTTGTGCTACTCGCTTCTCCGCGTGGGACTGTCAGGTACCGCGTTGCAGCGCTGTTGGCCCCGCAGGTCTTCAGGCAACCCCTGTCCCCGCTCCTGCACATTCAGTGCTCTTTCTCCGGCTTCCTGGGGTCCGTGTTATGATCCGCGGGATCTTAGAAGCCGTCGCTTTAAATCTGAGCAAAGGGAAATCCCAGAAAGATAAAATGACTTGCCCAAGGTCATGGTGACAGGCCTGGTCCGCTGCCCTGTGCTCTTTCTAAGACATACCGTGCCTCATCTCTCTTGCCACTTCTCCCCTCATTTTACCCAGGTTCCAGAAAGCGAAGTTGTTTTGTTTTATGGTTTTGTTTTTTGGGTTTTTTTGCCTCCCAAGACTGTGATGGTTTCATTTTTACCTTCATTATTGAAAACGCTTGCCGTGTGCCAGCCCTGGGGTTAAGCCCCGAGTAACACAGTCCTGCCATCGCCGAGCTTAGAGTTCCACCACATAGGCAATTCAAGTATAGTGGAGTAATCGCCGAGATAGTGTAGGTAGCGCAGAGTGCCACAGAATTCATTGAACTGGTAATTGCTGGGTGAGCAAATCGAGATGCCTAACCATTGCAGGAGAGGTTCAGAGTATCCTTTCTGGAAAAGAAGTCTGATAAAATCTAAAGGGGGCCCAAGGGTTGGAGCTAGCCAGGCAAGAAAAAGATTTGCAGCATACTTGGTGTTGGTATGTATTTTCTGAGAACTCTCATGATTATGAAAACTTAATTCTCCTGCATAGATATTCCATGCAGATCAGTTGGGGGCCCTTTTGGTTAAGTACAGCCCTGAAGCAGGTTAGGAGCAGTGGGGATGGGAAGAAGTAGCTGGATGGAAAAGAATTCACGGGTGAAATTGCTAGGATGTGATATATGATGAGGTAAGGGTAGGGCAGTCAGAGCAAAGATTTCAGCTGGCTGCTTGGGAGGATTAGGGTACCATTAATGTTAACAGAAGAATGAGGAGCAGCTTTGAGAAGGCTTTTACAATATGTCGTAGTTTTTAGAATACAAAAATAGCTATTTATGGTAAGAGGCCCCTTCAGTACGGAAGAGTGAGAAATGGAAAGTCAGTCTGAGAGGCAAGCTCTTGAATGTGGTTTTGGATGTGCTGCATGTGAAGTGCTGATGAGATGCTGTCAGTGGAAACAAGCCCAGGTGGGAGGTTAGGGCTAGAGTTTTATTATTTTAGTGTTATGGAGTTACTTCCTTATACATGATTTTCCTGGTATAAATATAGGTTACTTTCTGTAGTACTAGAGTAGTCTTGGAAGGAAACATTGAAGTACGGGTTATATGTGTCATTCATTCTCCTGATTGCCACCTTTCTGTTATAATACCTTTAGTATTAATTTAACTTTCACATGTGAGATAATAGAGCATTTTCCTAAATTCAGTGGTACCACATATTGAATATTACAATGTGTCCGTGTACTGATTTTTTTTAAATAAATTTATTTATTTATTTATGGCTGCGTTATTTATGGCTTTGTTGCTACACGCAGGCTTTCTCTGGTTGCGGCGAGCTGGGGCTACTCTTCGTTGCGGTGCACAGATTTCTCATTGCCGTGGCTTCTCTTGTTGTGGAGCACAGGCTCTAGGTGCACGGGCTTCAGTAGTTGTGGCTCACGGGCTCTAGAGCGCAGGCTCAGTAGTTGTGGTGCACTAGCTTAGTTGCTCTGTGGCATGTGGGATCTTCCCGGACCAGGGCTCGAACCCGTATCCCCTGCATTGGCAGACGGATTCTTAACCACTGCGCCACCAGGGAAGTCCCCTGTGTACTGATTATAAGGATTCTGGTTAAGCAGTTGGTTTTCATTCGATTTTTAAGTGTCTGATGTGTTAGCCTCTGACATTTTTATGAGCAGATCAAATAGTTTGTTTCAGCGTTTTTGGAAATAGCCATTTCTCTTTCATTACAGGGTCCCTCATCTGGCACTACCACTTACTAGCTTTGAGAACTTGAGATACTATTTAACCCAGGGTCTGATGCAGGTTCTTGAGATCAGTTGCACCAGAATCACCTGAGGTCTTGATTAAATTCAGATCCTTGGGCCTGATTCCAAACTTACCAACTGAGAATCTCAGGAATCCATGTTTTAAATCAGCTCCCTAGGTGATTCATATAACCTCTAAAGGTTAAGAACCACTAATTTAACCTTTTTGAGCAGCAGTTTCTTCTATAATATGGGAATAATAAAACCTGTTCGGTAAGAGTGTAAGGATTAAATGGCATGTGTAACATAGCTACTCAGATGTGGGCCTCTGATGGGCAGCCTCAGCATTACTTGGGAACTTGTTACAAATGCAGACTCTGAGTTCCTCCCCAAAGCTACTGAATCAGAGTTCCTCGGTGGAACCAAAGAATCTGTGTTTCAGCAAGTCCTTTAGGTAGTTATCATGCATATTAAAGTTTGAGAAACAGTGCTCTAGCCTGTTAGCTTCATGAAATAGGCACCGTGAAATTTTTATTTACTAAGGCATCATCAATGCCTAGTATAGTGCCCAGCACAGGGTAGATATTCATTATATTTAATAAATGACTTTTTGTACTTTATACCCTCTTACTGAAACTAACACATTCATTAGTTTTTAAAATTCTTCAACATTAACTATCAAAAGGTTCTTAATGCCACAAAATAAAGTTAGATATTTGGGTTCCTTAGAATTGGGAAATCTTTTTTTGCATGAGTCTGAAATAGATGTGATTGTTTGTGTTGTTCTTTTTCACAAATAAATCTGAAGAAGAAAGCAGAATGACAACTCTAGCCACTGAAGATTCTTTTTTTCTGTTCCAGTTTAGCTTAGTTTACAGATAGTGGTCAGTTAAATGACATGGAGCTCAATGAGAAAGTTGAATAGATTAGAATCACACCCAGGAATTTTTTTGAAGAAAGTAACCTTTTTTTTTACTGATAGCAATTTCTTTATTTTCATATTGTTTAATTGTGACTTTTTATAGAGATCTTATATCATGTTAAGAGCAAGGACTCGGCAGTCTGTCAGTTTGGGGTTTGAGAATAATACGTTGAAATTTATTAACCATGTCAGTGTTTTGCAACTTTTTTAATGTCATGGAACATAGACAATGATATTTGTACCAAACCTTGAGATAAATGGGAGGCGGTAACAGACAGGTGCACCAGCGGCCCTGCTCCTCGCCCAGCCACTTCAAGGAGCAGGTGGTCAGTATCTCAGCACACCTGTAACTCATTTGTGCTCACCAGCGGGTCTTAGGCCTTAGTGAGCTCTGAGCTACATGACCTTGGCTAAGTTACTCCTCTGGTTTCCAGTTTCCTTATCTGCAAAATGGGGATAATACCTACCTTTTGGAGTTGATGTGGGTATTAGAAAATGTACATAAAATGTTGCACAAGACTAGGCACATAGTACATGTTCAATAAATGTTAAATTGCTGTCCTTACAGTTGCTGATAACAGTAATAAGCAAAAGGGAAGGGTTTAATTGAAAAAATTTTAAACACATAGAAGCAGCGTTTTGAGCCCTGTACTATTTTGCAGTGTTTTTTTGTTTTCTTTTTTTCTTTAACCTTTTCAGGACAAAAAATAATATCCAAAGATATTTTGGCACTAACGGCGTGATCTGTAGCAAAAAAGATGAGCATTCTGTTCCAACCCGTGAGATTTCCAAGGAGACAGAGAGCCAACACAGTGTAAAGGAGAATACAAAAAAAGACTTGGTAAATATTCTTAAGGGAATGAAAGTTGAATTAAGCACAGTAAATGTACAAACAACAAAGCCACCCAACAGAAGACAACTTAAAAGTTTGGCGGCTTCAACTGTCAGACCTCAGAATGCTCCAGAAGATGCGCCCCAAAAGAGGTAAATTGAATTGCAATTTGAGTGTTTTTCTTTGAAAGTAATTTTTGAAACTCCAGTCTTTTTCTTTTAGAAAAAAAAATTTTTAATTAAAGTACTTTGGAGATACAGAGTTAATGAAGACTAAATATTAGTTTGTAAACACAGAGACTAATAATTAAATGAGAAATACTGTTATTGTTCTATATTTAAATAAGTGGATATCTGTATGGAGTCTAGAGGAAAAGAGTAGTGATCTAATTGAGAATTCCACATTCTCGTACATATTCATCACTTATTAACTGCATTTAATTGCTTCTTTAAGCTGTTAATTAACAAATTATTTACATCCTGATTTGAAGGTTGCTTTGTGTCTCTGAAGGACTTCTTTATTTGAAATTTCATTTAAAAAAGTCCACCTAGGATAGAATTTTGTCATGTTAATTACAGCTGTTTCATATTACTTCCTTTGACCAGTAATTATCAGGGCTCTCAGCTTACCTGGTTTCCTCAAAGTATTGTAATTACTTGTGCTTGTCAAAAGAGTATAATATTTTACTGATTCTAAGTGCAATCGGTGATATTTTAGCATTGTGTTGTAGTTTAAATGGCAGTATTTTGTTTTAGTGATATATAAATAATGATTACACCAGTGACATCGTCAATTCAAGTAATAAGAAATGTGGCTTTAAGATCTCCATCTCTGACTTCTCTTAGCAGAATAAACAGATAGTATAGATTTCTATTCCCAGAATGACTTAACATTTTAACAGAACTGCTTGGTTTCTACATTGTATCATATTGTATCTAAACTACCACTGGAAAGCATAATTGGGTGGTAGAGAGTAAGCTAATTCAAACAGGAAATGCCCATGTTAAGTACCTTCTCCTCCTTTTTAGAAACAATATAAAACAAATAAAAAATATATACACACGTAATTAGGTAATACTCCGACACACATTTATAATTACTTATGAAGAGTGAGGGTTTTTCCCCAGCTTCCAGACCTGTTTATGATTCATTTTGCTTTTTATTATAATTATACAATTTAATTAACTATTAATGAAATGGTTAAAATGAGTTGATTGCTTTGCAAAGACTCAGTAAAGGTAATTTTAAAAGTTGCTTTCCAATTAGGTATGAATGAGACAAGCGTAAGAGTCCAGGAAAATTCTGCACTCAGACTGCTTTGTAAGCGTTTTAAATTCTTGCTCCATGTTTCCACTTTAAAGAAACCAAAACTGGCAATATTGGAGGATGTACTATGGGTGTAGTATACATATAAGAGATGTATCAATACCTCGGAACGTCTGTCAGTGGTCCTGTGTTCCAAGAAGAGGCTTTGATCCTATATCAAAAGATTGGTGAATGAGATACATTTATTTTGAGTTTTTAAAAATGTATCTTTTTAAAAAAAAATTATTTATTTATTTATTTATGGCTGTGTTGGGTCTTCGTTTCTGTGCGAGGGCTTTCTCTAGTTGCGGCAAGCGGGGGCCACTCTTCATCGCAGTGCGCGGGCCTCTCACCATCGTGGCCTCTCTTGTCGCGGAGCACAGGCTCCAGACGCGCAGGCTCAGTAGTTGTGGCTCACGGGCCCAGCCGCTCTGCGGCATGTGGGATCCTCCCAGACCAGGGCTCGAACCCGTGTCCACTGCATTGGCAGGCAGATTCTCAACCACTGTGCCACCAGGGAAGCCCCTTTAAAAATGTATCTTTTAATGATTCCCACCCCCCTCCAGTCTGCTTTTTTTTTTTTTAAGGAATCCCGGATGCAGAGAATTGGGTTAGTCATCGTCTTTGATTCATGATGTGCTGTCGTCATTGCCCCGCGCATGGCCCGCTTTTAGCTCGTTTATTTGTATTATATGTCGAACACCCTCCCCCATGTTGATACAGTTACCATGGATGCATAACAATTGCCCCCAAACTCAGCAGCATAAAACAGCCTTTTTTCATGCCCACGCATTCTGTGGGTCAGCAGTTTGGACAGAGTACAGTAGAGAAGGCTCACCTCTGCTCCGTGATGTCTGGGGCCTCAGCTGGAAGACTTGGAAGTTTGGGAGCTGGAGTCATCTGTGGGTTTGCTCACTCAGGTCTGACAGTTGATGCTGGCTGTTAGCTGACACCTTAGCCAGGACTGTTACAGAACCACCTATATGTGGCCTGGGCTTCCTCACTGCATGGTGGCTGGGTTCCAAGGGTGAGCGTCCCAAGGGAAAACGAGCCCCTAGGAATTTGTATCGTTTTATGACCTAGCCTTGGAGTCAGACTGGACACCGCCACTCTCCTTCCTGTTCCATATTGACTTTTGAAGGGTTCTTGCTTTTTAATCACAGCAACTGCTGGAGAACCATCTTCACAAAGATATGGTGGCATTGAAAGGAATGCAGTAGTCTAATGTTAAAACTGTGAACTACCTTGAGTTAGTAGTTCACACAGTCACTGACAGACGTGGCTGACATTTCCCTATGGTACTCCAGGGTGCCTTAGGGCACAGTTTGGGAATCAGGGTCCTGGTCTACATTGAGCTCCCCGTGAGAGGCCCTGGGACCACACCTTTAAGTTTCCTAGAATTCTTGTCTGAAGGGCACTCTAAGGCACCGTCTTAAATCTTTCTAAGATCTTAACAGAGGGTTTTACAGTCATGCCCATGGCTTTATCTTTAGACCGTTTTCCTAATGCTGCCCTGGATTTGATCTCTGTACAGAAGCCATTTCTAAATTTTAGCATCATTTGCTATCTGGAGGAGCTAAGAATGAGAAATGTTTTATTTTTGATCCCAGCAAGTCTTGGCTCCTTTATGTGGGACAGTTCTTTCTTCTCTCTCCTCTCACATTTTACCATCGGCCACTAAGAAGGCAGGAGGCACCTTCAGTATTCTGTCTGGAAGGCTTCTTGCTAGGTCGTCCAATTCATTGAGCATCTCTCTCATTTGCCATATTACTTCAAGTAATAATGTCGCTAAACAAAGGCCCCCTTTCCTCCAGCTTCCAGTAACGTTGATTTTCCTACAGCCCTCACTCTCAGCTTCCTTGAGCGTTTCCAGGCTCTGACAGTCTCTTTGAGGCCCAGCTTTAGGGATGTAGGAACTTTGATTTGCATGTTAGACATTATTTCCTAAGATAGAAAGCCAGGTATAGTAAAACAGTCATTTGGATCCCACTCATTGAGATGGCAATTTTCAGTGATGTAAAAAATGTAAATAACTTTTTATATCTGGCATATTTTTCTCCTAACTTACCCTAATTTACTGAAGAACAGCTTTTTTTTTTTTTTTTAGCTTATGGAAAATTTAAAACATAAAGTAAACAAAATCATATGATGAAGTTTTGATAATTATCAAATCTTGCCATTCTTGTCATCTATACCTTCACCCACTTTCCATCTCCCACTTGATGATTTTATGAGGTTTTTTTCCAGGTAAAATTTACATACATTAAAGTGTACACATCTTAGCTGTAGGATTTTGGCAAATTGATGTGCCCATGTGACCCACACGCTTTCCAAGATGCAGAGCGTTTCCCATCTTCACCTTCTCCATCAGTAACCTCTGTCCTGAGGCAGCCACTGTTCTGATTTTTTTCACCTTAATTTGGCCTCTTCTAGAACTTGATATAAGTGGAATCATACTGTACATACTTTTTTAAATCCAGCTTCTTTCATTCAGTTTCATACGTGTTGTGGAGTGAGCGGCGTACTGTTCCGTTGCATGGATATATCGCTGTTTATCTGTTCTGATGATAGACCTTTGGGTTGTTTCCAATTTGAGGCTATTACGATTAAAGCTTGTATAAACAGGTTTAACCACTTTTATATTTGCTTGCAGTCTGTATTGTTTTTGAAATAAAATGGCATCTATCTTAAAAATCCACTAATTTATCACTTTCGAGGCTGATCCCTCATTCCTCCACGTTAATCTATTGCTCTGAGTTAGTATTGTGCTTCATTAACGATCCATTAACTTTAACTTTCAATATGGTTAACATTTATATAAAACCAATACCTAATATTTAAGAATTCTTTTTTTAAAAAATTTTTAGTGAAGTATAGTTGATTTACAGTGCTGTGTTAAGAATTCTTGATTTTGTCAGAAATTGAATTGAATGATACTTTTTGAAGGACAAAAAGTTTTCTCCCAAGAAATCATTTTACTTTCCACTGAAGTAATGCCTCTTTTCTCTCATTTGTCTTCCATGTTCTCTTTCAGAAGTGAGTCCCTGAGCCCGGAGTTGGTGGCGGCGGCCTCCGCGGTTGCAGACTCTCTCCCTTTGGACAAGCAGATGACCAAGTCGGAGCTGCTCAGGCAGCTCCAGCAGCACGAGGAAGGCTCGAGGGCACAGAAGGATGGAGCGAGACCTAAAATTAGGTTGGTGCATCAAATAGCTATGTCAGTGATGCTGATATGACAAAACAGGCTGGCTTCATGTGAGTGCTGAGTTATATTACATAATATATTCATTTATATATAAAATATGCCTCCTAAGTATTAGCAGTTTGATTTCTTTTAAAACTTGTGTGTTAAGTAAGATCTCAGTTTTAAAAGACCAATTGAATGATTAAACTTCTTTTGAGAAGTTACATAATTTCTTTCTTGTCCCTGAAGAAGAAGTGGTAAATTCAGTAATGTTATTTAAAATAAAGAAATAAATAATAGAATAAGACAATTTCTCTGAGAAGTTTTTTTTTTTGTTAAATAATATGCTGGTTTTATGCACAATATGATCACGCACGTTATTTGTGTTTGAACAAATGCAAGGCAATAAATAAATATGGCTAAATCTCAACTTTAATATAGGTTTTTAATCTAGGTGCTAGGTATACAGATATTGATATCCACTTGTGTGGAAGTTTGACAGTTTTTCATGAGGGACACTTTTAATTATGTTTTAAATGAACATTTCTGAAGAATATCTTTAAAAGAGAGAAACCCACATCAATCTTAGTGGTCTATGGTGTTAATAGGCAACATATAATTTTTTATTTAAACATGACTTTTTGTTCAGTATTAGTGCATAGAAGTGAAATAAGAATTAAGTGATATGAATCTCATGTTTAAGAAAGTTTATTACTCTTCTGTAGCTAAAATTTCTAACACACTTGACCTTTTTCTTATTTCAGTTTCACTGACATCATATCAGATATGAAAGTTGCCAGATCTACCACAGCGAGAGTTAGCACAAGACCAGTGCATCAGATTCAGTTTGATGAAGGGACTGATGATTTTGTTGGCCAAGAGAAGCCTGCTGATCTGAGAAGAAGGTATTCAGGCTCTGCAGTCTGTTTGGTTTTGTTTGTTGAGCTGTAGATTTACTTTGTTGCTGTGCATATTGTTGCTGTTGGGTGTCTGAGCATCACGGATGCATTTATATCTGTCTCCTTACTCTCCACGTCCCATTTCCTAGAGAGGGAAAGATGTACTGGGTTTAGCAGCCCTACATTTTTCTATATCGTAAATCAGAATGGGCCCTGCCTCACATTTACCCACGGTGAATAAAGGTCTCCTGATTTAGAATAAGTGGAGCTGACTGAATTCTGAACAAATGAATGTTTTGCGAGAAACACTGTTTTTCATTCTGATGTGTGCCTAACAGTGTATATTCATGTACTCTCTATATCTCTCTACATAATCATCTTTCTTCATACCTTAGAGAAATAACCCACCATCAAAAAAAGAAAGATCCATTATAATACCTTAAAGTAGTACATTATTTGTGGCAATCTGAATTTGGTAATTTGCAGTTCTTAAAGATGCTAAGCCATGCCTTACATAGTTTTTTGGTTGTTTTTTAATACATTTATTTATTTTGTTTATTTATTTTTGGCTGCATTGGGTCTTTGTTGCCGCACGCGGGCTTTCTCTAGTTGTGGTGAGCGGGGGCTACTCTTCGTTACGGTGCCCGGGCTTCTCATTGCAGCAGCTTCTCATTGCGGAGCAGAGGCTCTAGGCGCACGGGCTTCAGTAGTTGTGGCACAAGGGCTCAGTAGTTGTGGCTCGCGGGCTCTAGAGCGCAGGCTCAGTAGTTGTGGTGCACAGGCTCAGTTGCTCCGCGGCATGTGGGATCTTCCCTGACCAGGGTTCGAACCTGTGTCCCCTGCATTGGCAGGCGGATTCTTAACCACCACGCCACCAGGGAAGTCCTAGGCAGCTTTTTAATGCAGTCATTATATGCTCATAAACCCCCTCCCTACTTTTTCAGCTTCTTCCTCACCACCTTCTAATTTTTGATGACAGCTCGAATCATTAAAAATCAATCTATAATATAGCATTCTGATGTAGTTGCATGGCATCATTTCAAAGAAGACTGATTTAAAGAAGACTAAATTTAAATATTTTGGGGCAATATTTTTTGGTTTGTTTTTTGTTTTTTTAACAAATTTAATGCCTTTTCTAATTTATTTATTTTTGGCTGCGTTGGGTCTTCATTGCTGTGCATGGGCTTTCTCTAGTTGTGGCGAGCGGGGGCTACTCTTTATTGTGGTGCGCGGGCTTCTCATTGCGGTGGCTTCTCTTGTTGCAGAGCACAGGCTCTAGGCGCACAGGCTTCAGTAGTTGTGGGACGTGGGCTCAGTAGTTGTGGCTTGTGGGCTCTAGAGCGCAGGTTCAGTAGTTGTGGCGCACGGGCTTAGTTGCTCCGCGGCATGTGGGATCTTCCTGGACCAGGGCTCGAACTGGTGTCCCCTGCATTGGCAGGCTGATTCTTAACCACTGCGCCGCCAGGGAAGTCCCAGGGCAATATTTAATAAGTTAAACTCCAAGTACACATTCTACTTTATTCAATGTCATAGATATAAATATCACTTTAAATTAGTAATTCAAATAATCTTCCAAAGTCACTATAACCCCTCAACTTCCTTTGTTAACTCTGACCATCTTTTCCAATCTTCCTGTACAAATTAATAATCTAACACCCAGGAGGAGCTAACTCAGGTTCCTGAGGTTATACGTAGAGCAAAACCCATGGAATACACAACACACAGAAAACATTCTGTAAGCACATCCTTCTATGACGTTCAGTTAGTGTTTGTCAGACCATGCTAAATATTTGGTTCCCCCTCCCAACTATCACTTTATAGGCTTGAAGGAGAGAAAGAACAGAAACTTTATGTAAATACAGACAGCTTTCTATTATAAAATAACTATGGGGCCTCCCTGGTGGCACAGTGGTTAAGAATCCACCTGCCAATGCAGGGGACATGGGTTCGAACCCTGGTCTGGGAAGATCCCACATGCCATGGAGCAGCTAAGCCCGTGAGCTACAACTACTGAGCCCATGTGCCACAACTACTGAAGCCCATGTGCCTAGAGCCCGTGCTCTGTAACAAAGAGAAACCACAGTAGTGAGAAGCCCGCGCACCGCAAGGAAGAGTAGCCCCCCCTCGCCGCAGCTAGAGAAAGCCTGCATGCAGCAACGAAGACCCAACGCAGCTAAAAATAAATAAATAAATAAATAAATAAATTAATTAATTAATTAATTTAAAAAAGCTGCCTAAAGGACTCTAGAATAAGGGGAAGCTATGGTGAGACACCAAGTTGTTCACCTGCTCTGACTTGGGACAGCCTGAGACATTCCAGGCCTGGACTGATTCTGTCAGTTGGAGATGGAGAGGTGTGAGTCGTAAGCACTGGCTTTGGAGTCGCGCTGGCCTGCACTGTGCATCTGACTAAACTTTCATAGCCCCATCAGTCTGCTTCCCTGTCTGTGAAATGCTGGAAATGAAGCCTGCTTAAATGGCTTTCCTGAGGGATGGAAATGTGTGAACAATATATAGTAGATGCACAGCGAATGTTCTTTCCCTTCCCTTCTTTTTAGTACATTCCTTTTATAAAATTCCATACTTTGGTGAATCATTCCCTCTTGACTGTACTTTAATCCATCGTCCTGTTTACCTGACACGTCGTTGAGGGAATGCCAGGTGGGGAGAAGAGGGCAAGGCACTGAGGGTAGTTCTGTAGCCTTTGTTTACAAATACTTGGGGACCTGCTAGAGGAAAACTGTGTGACTTGAGATCACCTTATCTAATTTTAATGCTGTATTTTCATTTTTTTCAGTTAGTTTAATTTAGTAGAAAAAAGTAATTTGATCCAGAAAAGAATTCAAAATTATTTTAAAAACAAACCCTCTAGTTTATAAACTAGTGTTTAGTATGCCATAAATTTATTCAAGTAAGAATGTGAATTGATACGTAAAACAGTTGATTAAAACATACAAGGAAAAGTTACCTGTTAACTCTCTGACATTAATTTCAAGTTAATTAAATAGCTATGTAAAGAAAGTTACACATTATTTTAAAATTACAGAATGATCGCTTTGTAAGTGGGAATGTTTTGATTTTTCTGTGCAATCTTTTATAATTTATAATTAAGCATGCAGTGTTTTTTACCCTTAAACTAAGACAAATGTTGACTTTAACAACTTCTAACTTAGCATATTTTAATAGCTTTCCACAATGTCAGGTTTTCTAAAACCTTAATATGAAATGGATCAAATAAAAATTGTGGCAAATTAAGCTGATCTTTTCAATTAGGTATTTTGGTAGTTAAATTGTAGTAACTTCTTTGTTGTATTATCATGCAAAAATTCAGGTGAACTTGTTCCTGTTTTTAGTTATCAGTCCTAAAGACGTGGCAATTTAGTTAAAATGTCTGGTGTGGAGCAGCGGAATTATTTTTAATTTTTACGTTGAATATTTCATATAAAATTTTCTTCTCATAAACAATTTTTTGTTGACTGTGTATAAAATATTCATTAAAATAATTTTTTTCTTTTTCAGTTTTAGGAAAAATATATTCAAGGGGAAGAGGCTTAATATTTTTGAGCTTAAGGCAGTTACTGAAGAGGCACCTGAAACAGGTTTGTTAAGAAAATAACACTATTTCTCAGGTGTAGAAACATTCCATCTTTGAAAAATGTCCTTCATGTTTTGATTGCATAATAATCAGGTATTTTAATATTCCATCCTGTCATTGACCTGGATCTTGCTTATTAACGTAGTTGTTGACATTGTTAGTGTTGGTCAGATTTCTCCCTTGAAATGCTGCAGCCCATGAGGCAATGGGAGGTAAGTACCATCAGCCACATGAATCCAGATCTATAGATTGGCTGCTAATTTGGGTTAGAACATTAATGATCACCTACTATGTGCAACACACCTTTGTACTATTACGTAAAGATAAATTGTGGTGTCTGCCCTTAGGCAGCTTACTATCTAGAAGAGGAGATAGCATTTATAGATGCTAATTTATTGAAGTGATTTAGAGATTATTTAGGAGATGGGAAGGAGAGCATTCAGGGAATATATTTAGCAGACTTGTAGTGTTTTTTTCTTAACACACAGTTAGTGTTTGTTCTCTGTTCTTCCCCCTTTCTTCTTTCGGCAAGAAGTCAAATCCTTCAGAGTCACCATTTTAAGCCTAATTAAAAGAGAAATAAGTGTCCTCTTGCTTGACATTAAATTTGTTTTACTGATAACTTAAAATAAATGAAGAAACTCCATACAAATGGTCTTAGCTTATAAGTGACTTTCATTTCTAAGGATTATCAGTTAACTTTTTGGACCTTGGTAGAAATAATTTTATTTTTGATATTTAAGTTTCTAGGCCATCTTCTAGTGGCTCATTTAATCTTTCAGTTACTTATAAAAACATCTGACTTTCCCACTATTCAATAAACTCCTTGATATTAGGGGCTGGGTCTCATTGATTTTTGTATACCCAATAGCCCCTAGCCAAGTGGCTTACAAATAATAGGAATCCATTATCTTAAATCTTAAATCCTTTTTTAAACAAATTGAGCTATAAAATAAATATCCATGGAGGGAAGGCATTAATTCAATCACTGTTCATTTAAGCTGAAGATGAAGCTAAGAGAACAACCTCCCCTTCTTGTATTGTGACAACTGCATTCTGTCCTCTATGATTGATGAAAAGGAAATGCAAAATGCACAGGCATGGAGAATGGTTCACCTCTCCCCTGTTGAAGTGGCAACTCTTTTTTTTTGGACCGCACCGCCCAGCTTGCGGGGATCTTAGTTCCCGGACCAGGGATTGAACCCTGGCCACTGCAGTGAATCTTAACCACTGGACCACCAGGGAATTCCTGAAGTGGCAACTCTTAAGCTTGCCCCAAAAAGGGAACTTTTTGTCAGGGCAGCTGCTATGGTCCACCTAATGAACAGCCAGAAGAGGTGCTTGGGTTCTTGAAGGAGCCAGCTTGCTTTTTTTCAAAAATAAATTTATTTATTTATTTATTTATTTGTGGCTGCTTTGGGTCTTTGTTTCTGCGCGTGGGCTTCCTCTAGTTGCAGCAAGCGGTGGCTACTCTTCATTGTGGTGCACAGGCTTCTCACTGCAGTGGCTTCTCTCGTTGCGGAGCACGGGTTCTAGGCGTGCGTGCTTCAGTAGTTGTGGCATGTGGGCTCAGCAGTTGTGGCTCGCAAGCTCTAGAGTGCAGGCTCAGTAGCTGTGGTGCATGGGCTTAGTTGCTCCACGGCATGTGGGATGTTCCCAGACTAGGGCTCAAACCCATGTCCCCTGCATTGGCAGGCAGATTCTTAACCACTGTGCTACCAGGGAAGCCCCCAGCTTGCTTTTTTAAAGCAGAAATCTTATTCCTAAAACTGATACATACAACTTCAGTACCGCCTTGCCTAGCTGGCAAGGCGGTACTGAAGTTGTATGTATTTTATAAAACAATATAAAATGATTATGTTCTAATAAGGAAAATAACGTACAGATTTATGTAAATTTACTCTATTGAAGGTTCTGTTTTTTAATTATTTTTATGTATTTATTTATGGCTGTGTTGGGTCTTCGCTTCTGTGCGAGGGCTCTCTCCAGCCGCGGCAAGTGGGGGCCACTCCTCATCGCGGTGCGCGGGCCCCTCACCATCGCGGCCTCTCCCGTTGCGGAGCACAGGCTCCAGACGCGCAGGCTCAGCAACTGTGGCTCACGGGCCCAGCCGCTCCGCGGCATGCGGGATCTTCCCAGACCAGGGCTCGAACCCGTGTGCCCTGCATTAGCAGGCAGACTCTCAACCACTGCGCCACCAGGGAAGCCCGGTTCTGTTTTAATAAGTATACTTGCATGAATCTGAAGACTGTCCTTTGTTTCCAAATACAAGAATAGCAACAATGTGCAAACTTAAATTTAGTGTTTTTTCACTGCTGTTTCCCTACTGTGTAAAATAATGCCTGACATGTAGCTGGCATTCAGTAATTATTGACGGAATGAATGAGTGCTTCCATCTCATGAGTCCCACATTTTGCTCCCCCCTAAATTCTTACCGCTGCTGCAAAGGGTATTGTCTTAGATCCGACTGCTTATCCTGGAGTAAACTAGAGCGGTGAGGCAGTTTAGCTTAACGGAAAGAGTTTTGGTATTGTGTAGATCTTGATTATTCAAATTCAGATTCTGACATACTAACCTGTCTGAGTCTCCCTTTTCCCACCTATACGTACATCTCAAGGATTAAATGAGGTAATATAATTAGTGTCAGGTACAGTGCCTGGAGAGAGTTGCAGCTCTTAATAAAAATGATGATGGTAATGATGATCATGGAAAAGACATAAGTTGATCAGTGCCCACTGAATAAATTTAAAAGTTGTAACTATGATAATGAAGTTATTTTCTGTTATGATTACTCTAAGTGTGGCTAATTAGCCTAACTGCTGGGATTTTTTTCTCTGTATCAGATGTTCAAGACCAACATACTTCATAACCAGCAGTCAGTGTGTGGTCAGGCATGGTCATACATGAACTTCCATGTACAGGTCTTTGTATGGACATGTTTTCTTTTGGGTAAATACCTAGGAGTAAAATGGTTGTATGATAACTATATTCTTTCTTTCCTTCCCTCCCTCCCTCCCACCCTCTCTCTCTCTCTCATCTTCGTTGCTGCGCGCAGGCTTTCTCTAGTTGTGGCGAGCAGAGGCTACTCTTCCTTGTGGTGCATGGGCTTCTCACTGCAGTGGCTTCTCTTGTTGTGGAGCACAGGCTCTAGGCGTGCGGGCTTCAGTAGTTGTGGCATGCGGGCTCAGTAGTTGTGGCTTGTGGACTCTAGAGCACATGCTCAGTAGTCGTGGTGCATGGGCTTAGTTGCTCCGAGGCATGTGGGATCTTCCTGGACCAGGGCTCGAACCTGTGTTCCCTTCATTGGCAGGTGGATTCTTAACCACTGTGCCACCAGGGAAGTCCCGATAAGTATATTCTTAACTTCTTAAGAAACTGCCAAACTCTTATTCAATACAGAGCAGCTGTACCATTACATTTCCACCAGCAGTGTTTGGTGGGAATGTGACTCATTCTTTAAAGATGTCTTAAATTTCCAAAACAAATATATAATTGAAACATGTGATATGATGGTGGTAAAAAACTAACACTATATTACCTTAGTCATAGAGTTGGTTGTGAGGATTAAATGAACTAATGTATAAAAAGCATTTAGCACAGAATAAGTGCCCAGTATGCATTAATAGTATTATCATTGTCATTGTTATTGTAATTATGTTAATTTAACTTATTTGGTCTTTATTAGTAGTACATTAGTGACTTATCTTAACAGACTAAAAATAAAGATAAATAGGCTGGACTTTAAAGAGCTAAATCACATGTTGTATAAAAAGTGTTCAGTCATAAAAAGATCCTTGAACAAAATAGACATTTCTTTTTTCCTTTCCAGTAGAGGGGGCAGTGAGACTAGCGGTTGATTACCTAACATTGTAGTAAAAACAAAAATTAAGGCTTGCAATTATTGTGGTTGTAGTCTTTATATATTATTTTTGTTTCAATTTTAGCTATCAAAAAGAGTGACCTTTCATTATATACTGGGTTTTGTTTTGTTTTGTTTTTTTGTTTTTTGTGGTTTTTTTGGGGTGTGTTGGGTCTTCGTTGCTGTTCGCGGCCTATCTCTAGTTGCAGCGAGCAGGGGCTACTCTTTGTTGTGGTGCACAGGCTTCTCGTTGCGGTGGCCTCTCTTGTTGCGGAGCACAGGCTCTAGGCGCGTGGGCTTCAGTAGTTGCAGCGCGTGGGCTCAGTAGTTGTGGCTCATAGGATCTAGAGTGTAGGCTCAGTAGTTGTGGTGCACGGGCTTAGT
This sequence comes from Balaenoptera acutorostrata, assembly GCF_949987535.1. Classification (NCBI taxonomy): domain Eukaryota; kingdom Metazoa; phylum Chordata; class Mammalia; order Artiodactyla; family Balaenopteridae; genus Balaenoptera; species Balaenoptera acutorostrata. The sequence continues at coordinate 65,517,446 of NC_080081.1, forward strand.
TGCTCCAAGGCATGTGGAATCTTCCCAGACCAGGGATCGAACCTGTGTCCCTCTTCATTGGCAGGTGGATTCTTAACCACTGCACCACCAGGGAAGTCCCTATATACTGTTTAATTATGAGCTTCAAGATCTGAAAATATATTACCAATTCAGAGCTGATAACATTTTTTTTTAATATAAATTTATTTTATTTATTTATTTTTGGCTGTGTTGGGTCTCCATTGCTGCGCCCGGACTTTCTCTAGTTGTGGTGAGAGGGGGCTACTCTTCGTTGTGGTGCGCGGGCTTCTCATTGTGGTGGCTTCTCTTGGTGTGGAGCATAGGCTCTAGGCGTGTGGGCTTCAGTAGTTGTGGCGTGCAGGCTCAGTAGTTGTGACACATGGGCTTAGTTGCTCCGTGGCATGTGGGATCTTCCCGGACCAGGGTTCAAACCCGTGTCCCCTGCACTGGCAGGCGGATTCTTAACTACTGTGCCACCAGAGAAGCCCTGATGATAACATTTTTTAAAAAAAGATATTTACATGGAATTGTGCATAATTTGGATGTTTTTATTCTACAGAGGCAGCACCTTCTCTTTGGGATATAGAATTTGCTAAGAAGTTAGCGGCAGTCAATGAACAGCCCTTTCAGAATGGTTTTGAAGAGATGATCCAGTTGACAAAAGAGGGGAAATTGTGGGAGTTCCCAATTAACAATGAAGCAGGTAAGTCTTAATGCCATAGGTTTATAAAACTCAATGATTGAGATTAAATCTGGCAGATGTTCAGTTGTAGGTTTTGGATATTGACCTGAATTTCAAAACTTTGTGTAAACATCTTTGTGATGTCCTAAAAGAAATCTGACAGTGTTTTTAAAAAAGAATGCTACGATTTCACTGAATTCTAGTTGTTGGATAAGGAAAATAAAGAAGTAAAATTATATGGCAGAAATGCATCATGAATTTCTGTGACTTAGAAGTGTTGAGAACTGCAAATAATGACAGTTTTCTACTTGCTAAAAGCAGGAGATTACCTGGTAAATCTTCTAATACATTAAATACTGGGTATGAGATCATCCTTCAGTTTTGGGGAACATTACAACCTTCAAGTTTTATGCTGGTATCTTTTATTTAAAGCTGTTGCATTAATGAGGCACAAGTTTCTTGTATTCAAAGCCACTCAAAACAAATATGTTAGGAGGCTTTGAAATTCTTTGGCTGCATACCTAGATGCTTTGAGCCAGTCATAAAACCTTGGCTACTTTCCTGGAGATTCTTCTAGAGGTGTTACGTCTTCCTCAATCAAAAGGAAAACGGTATTGCTATGCTGTTTATTTTTTATGGCGCCCATGATGTCATCAGCTAAACATTTCACTGAATTTTTATTGATGTATTTTCAGTTAGAAGGGGTTCATTTACTTTTATGGTAAGATTAAATAGAAATTGCAAACGCCTCAGGAAGTCTTAGGAAAATGTAGTCTGTATTTTAACCTTTGTAGTATTATGCTGCACTGTAATATTTTCATTTTTGATAACCTTTCATTTGTTTGGATTAATAAGTGGAGCGGTCGCTTAAATAGTCTTATATTTTCATAAAGTAATCTTTTGTATAGGAAAACTTTAGGGACTTACAAATCCTTTAGCAAATTCTTAACATTTTGTATATTTGTATGATATATTCAGTAATATAGAAATTTGCATTTCATCTATTAAATAATGTGTATTTTTTAAAGTATACTTTAAGTATTTTTTAAAGTATACTTTAAATATTTTTTAAAGTATTATGGCTTCTACATTGTAGAAGGTATCAGGATAAGGTAAAAAAAAAAACCCAAAAACCAAGGACTTTTATTTGTGTAAGCCTGAGTACAGAGTCCAGCTAAGTCAGTTAGTCGCCATTTGCCTTTGAGGAAATTATTTAACCTCCTGAGCCTTAGTTTTCTCGTCTGTAAAATGAAGGATACCTCCCTGGAAGAATGTAAGAATTCGATAAGATATTGAGTTGCTCAGCACAGTTCTTGGCATATAATACATAGGAGTAAATGTTAGTTCTTTTACCCTCCTGTATGATGACAGAATTTTAAAAGTAGCAAAAAAAAAAAAACTAACAAAATACAATCTATGATATTAAGGGAAGACTTTGTTCCATATTTGATGAAAGTTGGGTGTTCCAGGTCCTCATGGTTCAAGGTATGGTTTTAAAACCCAGTATTGAGGTAGAATATGTGACTTGACTTAGGAGAGACAGTGAGTGTGGTGGTTAGAGATCAAGTTTCTGAGTGAGTCTTCATCTCTCCAAGCCTCACTTCCTCCCTCTTATAAAATGACGGGAATGATAATAGGATTATTTTATGGGATTCTTCTGAGAAACAACTCATTATACAGGTAAAGCACTGTCACCATCATCATCCCTGTTTCTACAACAACGATATTGTGAGGGGATTTGCTATTATAACTATTTTCTCTTCTATACTATAACATCTTTAAATCTTAAAATATTCATGAAGATACTGTGTATTTTCTAGGAACCACCAAATAGGATCATAGAAAAGCATGAATTGGCAGTACATTGTCATCAGCAGAGAAACATTTAAGTTCATCAGAATCTTGAGTGTCCAAACTCCAAAGGAATTTATCTTAGATTTGACCTCGTTTCTGAGAAAGTGTAGTTTCTGAAAAAGGAAAAAAACATGTTTTCTGGTCAGGTTGGGGAGATAAATGTGACAAGTGTCCATATACACTGTACATATTATTGATGCTTTGGGGTCGGAAAGGGAGGTATCTCATTTCCAGCTCCTGAAGGCAATTGTTATCTGAACGAAAAACAGGAAGGGAACTGTGGAAACGTTCTCACTTTGATCGCTCCCCTCAGTACACACTTAGGCTCTTCTGAATACTTTAAGAGGACCGGCCGTAGAGCCTGGAGCCTCAGCCGTTCAGTAACGTTCTTTTATATTTCTTATACTTAAATTTTAAGAGTAGTAAAACGCCATGCTCTCTCTCCTAATAATTAGCTTCATGAAGATTTACTTTGATGTTTTTGGGAAAAGATGTTTTGTTGTGTCTTTAGGGGCTCACCCATGTCAGTTTGGGAACATAATACCAAAAATGATAAAATGCATGTCTTGTGTTTACAGTTTACTTCCCAGTGTTGCGTTTTTCTGTTATATAAAAAATTGCAGCTGTTTGTTTTGCCACTTAAAATGTAAAAATTGTTTTTCCAATTTGAAGTAGCTTTTTGTCAGTTTTTAAAACCTGGTTTGTCCCTTCTGATGTGCTTTGCGAGCTTAGAGACTTACAAGAGCTGTTAGATGGGATTATTCCCAGTTAGATTTTGTAGTATTTGTTATATACTGGATTGATAATAAAATGACTTCTGTTTTAGCTTTGGCTTTATCTAAATTTCATCTCATTTTTACCACTGCCCAGTTAACAGAGTCTTGCCCTTGAATATCCATTAGCCATGTACATGCCACCAAATTACAGGTGTTTCTGAAATGCCCTCCAAGAGTAATTCTCAGTTTAGAGGCTTCAGTGGGCAAAAAAGCTCAGTCATGGATGTCAGTCACACTTTTGTTTTTATTCTTCAGTTGGTTTAAACTTGTTCACTTGTAATGTGCCATCCTTTGCTAGGGTATCTGGAATGTGCGCTGTAACATGAGCTAGCAAGAATGGTGAGAAGAGTTCAGAATTACCATAGCGCTCTAAAGAGGGCTCTGTTGTTAGGTGGGAGGGTTCAGTGTGGAGGAGATGAGGGCACATACACATAAAGATGATTGAGTACGGTTGTCTGAAACAATCTGTTGGCTGTTTGAGATGGTGGCCTATGAACAAGAGCCTCAGAATACTAACAGGAAAAGAAAGAAATAATAGTTTTGACAAAATAGAAGTGGAAACAAGTCAAAGTGAAAGTGACTGAATTTGCTTCAGTGCTGTAATACACTCTTGTCAAAAATAATTGGTCATTGCTATTAGCTGGATTTTACCGTTTATTTGCTGTACCCTATTTTTAGCTGTATTCAGTAATATTTAATTGCATTCAGTAATATTTAAAGGAGAATTAGACACAGATTTAACCTGAGTTGATTGTACACCAATTGGGATTTCCTTGTTGTATTTAATTTCCCACACTCTCTTATTTTCTCCTTACTATATTATGTTTCTTTTGTTTATTAGAAAATATTTTAAATTACAGAAATAAATATGTTAAAGTTTACTTGCAAAAAAGTTAAATAATATGGAAGAATAGAGAATATGCCTTTACCTCTCAGTTCTCTTCCCTTTTTCTGAAACAACCGTTGTCAATAGTTTGCTGTGTCCTCACAGTCTGCTTTAAATGGTAGTTTCACATTTATCTGTTGTTTTGGTCTATATGGGACCATAAAATGGAACTATTTTACATATTCTATAGTATACCATTGTATGAATGCACTGTAATTTATTTTACCATTTTCCTGTTGATGGATGGAGCTGTAGTGAATCTTTTTATACATATCCTTCTGTATATGTCTGAGTACTTCAGTTCCTAGAAGGGTTAAACAATAGGCATGTTTTATATTGCAATAAATATTGGCACATTCTCTTCTAAAAAGATAGCCAGCTGATCCTCCAACTGGTAGGATGGGGGGCGGGGGGCGGCGTGGAATGTCTCACCATTCAGCACACAGACTTTCACTTAATTCCCCTTCTTATCAATTTAGTGACTCATTCCTCTTTCTGTTTTAGTTTCTCCAAAAAGTAAACTGCCCATCTTCTTTGGGAAATGGATGGTGTAGTCATCTAGAGATATAGGTAGAAGATGGGAGATCTAAGTATTCCCTAAACCAATTTTAATTAATCCTCTGGTTTTTTGTCCCTCATCCCCATTCCTAATTTCAGTGGTATATGCTGCCACTAATTCCCGAAGCCTTTGAAGTCTGCTTCTTAATTTGGTTTTAGCATCTTTGACTCAGCTGAGTCAGTTACTACTTATCTGTCCACTGTCCTTCTTCTTACATTTTGCTGATACCTCCTGTCTGTTATTGTTTCTTCTTCTGTTCTCTTTGTCTTTTTATTCCTTTTATTGCCATGTAGTAGATATTACAGGGGAGCAGAGATTTTTAAAGCACAGGTTCAATCTGCTACATTTTAACTAGAAGTCCTTGTTGCTTATCTTTTAACTGTTCAGAATGTCTTCAACCAACAGTGATTTTAATTTGGACATAGTCAGATCTGTTAGCCTTTTCCTGTTTAATCTATCTGGAACTTATTTTTGTATATAGTATCCCCTCTTTATCTCTTTCTCGTTTTTTCCTTTGTTTTACTTGCCAGTACCACTTGGCTTTCATTCACTCATTGACTTATTCAGGAAGGATCTGTTCATTATGCCCTGCTGGAACATTCTGAGTTAAAAAGATGGTTGATCTCTCATCTAGGGGAAGAGTAATAAGAAATAAGATCACCTATGCCCTTAGATGCTTTTCCACCTAATATAGCATAGTCATAATTGCTATATCCATTAACTCATTATAACTTTATGTCAGAGATAGTCGATCTGTTAATGATTTAATAAATTGATTACTGAGCTTGTGTTAACACAGCTATTTTTAAAAATGATTTCTCTTGCAAAATTTTCTGTCTTAAGTCTTATATTTTAAGTACATTTAAGGATACTAATAACTAACAACAACAACAAAATCTCAATCCAGAAGTCACCCTTGGATTTTTGAGAGCACTTATCACCTTGATTTATTAAGTTTCCAGTGCTACAGACCTTATTTTTTTAGCCCTAACATACTCTTTCAAATATATTGAACATGTAAACCTGCCTTGTTTTTCACATTAGCCATATTGGGTTTTTTTTTTTTTTTAAAGAATAATTGTCACAGGAAACTGTTAGCAGTGTTTGACGATATGGAAAAGACCTTTAGCAAAGCGAGGCTTTTATTTTTCATTTTTTACCTCTCTGGATTGCACTTCTCCCATTCCTATCCCCAGGTGCCTATGCCTTAAAAACAAAAGGAAAAAAAGTAAAGGAGTAACAACATGCTTGCTTGGTGGTATAAACTATTGAGAACCATAGAGAATTCTGAATGGGATTCAGAGAAAGATTTTTTTAAACAATAATTTGTCTTATTTTTTAAAAATACATATGCATTTAGGGAAAGGACTAGGAGGATATACACCTTAGAAGTGATTAGTCTTGGAAGTGATTAGCCTGGGAAAATGTGAGTAGAAACTTTGGGGGGTTATAGGATAGAGAAAACTTCCATTTTAAAAATTCCTGCACAGCTTTTTCCCTGTATTTCATTGAATATGACTACTTTTGTCTTTCACCGTTTTAAATATCTCTGAAATCGTGATGCACCTGGTTATGCTAGTCAGGCATCAGTGAAGCAGCAGTTGTCATTGCCTGTTGTGGATATGCATCCAGATTTGCATTAGGGGCATCAGAGAGGCCATAGTGGAACACTCTTAAGAAACGCTGCATCGCAAATGTTCTTAACAGAAGTTGGAAAGCACGGCCGCTGACAACTCCGAGTTGAAAAGCCAGTTCAGAAGAGTTGGGTTCTGAATGTGAAGAAGTTTTAGGAATACCTCAGCCGATCATGTCAATCATGTCAATGGTTACATAACAAACCACCCCAAACTTAGTAAAACAACAGCTAAGTTGTAACTGCTCATGAGCTTATGGGTTTTCTGGTAGGTTTTGGTAGGTTGGCTGGGGGTGGGTTGTTCTAGAGTAGCTTCTCTCAAATGTCTAGTTGGTGCTGGCTGGTTGGTTGTCAGAGAAGGCGATAAGAGGGTTATATGTCACTCACCATCTCACAGGCTAGCCTGGGCTGTTCACCTGGCTATAGAAGAGTTCCTAACACAAGGAAGAGCAAGGATTGATGTGCAAGCGCTTTTCAGGCCTTTGTTTGCATTGTGTTTGGTAATGTCCCATTGACCAAAGCAGGTCACCTGGCCAACCTCAAATTTAAGGGTTGGAGAAACAGGCTGTATCTACCTCTTTATGGGAAGAATGGCAAAGGCACATTGCAAAGGGGCATGTGTACAAGCATAGGAGTAGTATGTGGCCATTTGGCCGTCTAACGCCTTAATTTATTTCTTGTGTGTTTCAGTTTTTATAAAAGTGATGAATAGATCTTTAAATGTCCAAATAAAATTTTAAAAATCTCTTTCAATAAGTGTAAGATAATTGTAAGTGATTAGAGAGCATTTTTAAACTTCTTATTTTGAGGTAATTGTGGGTTCACATGCAGCTGTATTAAATGATAAATATCTCACATACCCTTTACCCATCTTCCCTCAGTAGTTACCGCCCACGTAACCACAGCCCAGCATCCCAGGCAGGCGGCCGGCAGCCGTGTCTTTCAGCCGTGTTCAGATGCCACCAGTTCTACATGTACTCCTTCGTGTGAGTGTGTTTGTGTGCTTAGTTCTGTGCAGTTTTATCACATATGTAGACTCATGTAACCACGACCACAGTCAGGACACAGAACAGTCCAGCCGCCTCAAGGATCTCTCTTACACTCTTTCATAACGACATCCACTCACCTCCCACTGCCGTCCTTTCTTAGTCCCTGATCCTTGGCAATCTTACTAAATCCATTTTCCATTTCTATAATTTTGTCATTCCAAGAAAGACGTACAAATGGAATCACACAGTATGTAACCTTTGAGGATTGGCTTTTTTTCCCCACTCAGCATGATTAATTCTCTGGAGATGTATCCAAGTTGTTATGTGTGTCAGTAGGGGTTTTTTGCTGCTGTTGTTTTTATTGCTGAGTAATATTCCATGGTTTGAATGTACCTTATAGTTTGTTTAACCATTCCCCTGATAAAAGACATCTGGGCTGTTACCAGTTTTTGGCTATTACAATAAAGATGCTGTAAATATTCATGTACAGGTTTCTGTATGAATACAAATTTCCATTCCCCTGGGATAAATACTCAGGGGTGCAGTTGCTGGGTAGTATGGTAGTTACATGTTTAGTTTTTAAAGAAACTTCCAAGTTGTTTTCCAGAATGGCTATGCCATTTTATATTTCCACCAGCATTATATGAATGATCTAGTTTCTCCTTCTCACCAGCATTTGATGTTATTATTTTCTCTTTTAGATGTGTTCACATTCTGATTGGTGTTTATTAATATTTCATTGTGTTTTTCATCTGCATTTCCCTAATGGCTAATGAGGTTGAACATCTTTTTCATGTGTGTGTTTGCTATCTGTATCTCTTCTTGAAATGTGAAATGTCTCTTGTTTTTTGCCCATTTTCTAGTTGGATTATCTTTTTTTCTGTTGAGTTTTGAGTTTTTAAATATATTCCATATACTTTGTTGAATATATGGTTTGCAAATATTTTCTCCCAGTCTATAACTTGTCTTTGTATCCTTTTAACAGATTCTTTCACAGACCAAAAGTCTTCAATTTTGATGGGGTCCAATTTTTCCTTTTATGGATTGTGCTGTTGGTGTCAAGTTCTTTGCCAGCCCTAGAACCAGAAGAATTCCCTCTGGTTTTTTTTCTGTTAGATATATAGTTTAGACTGTGATCCATTCTTTGTCAATTTGTATGAGGTTGAGGTTCTTTTTTCAATTCTTCTGGCACCATTTGTTGTAAAGGCTGTCCTTTCTCCATTGAATTATCTATGCATCTTTGTAAAAAGTTGGGCATATTCATGTGGATCTGTGTTAGTCTGCTAAGGCTTCTATAACAAAATATCACAGACTGGGTGCCTTACACAACAGAATTTACTTTCTCAAAGTCTGCAGGCTGGAAGTCCAAGATCCACGTGTTGGCAGTCCATAACAGGGTCTATTTCTGGGTCCTCGATTTTTGTTCCATCAACCTTTGTGTCTTACCGCCTGCCAATACCATACTCTTTTTTTTCTTTTTAATTTTTATTGGCATATAGTTGATTTACAATGTTGTGTTAGTTTCAGGTGTACAGCAAAGTGAGTCAGTTATACATATACATATATCTACTATTTTTTAGATTTTTTTTTCCATATAGGTCATTACATAGTATTGAGTAGAGTTCCCTGTGAATACCATACTCTTTTGATTACAGGCATACCTTAGATATTGCAGGTGTGTTTCCAGACCATTGCAATATAGCAAAGATTGTAATAAAGCAAGTCACATGCATCTTTTGGTTTCCCAGTGCATATAAAAATTATGTTTACACTACACTGTATTCTATTAAGTGTGCAATAACATGTCTAAAAAAAGTACATACCTTAATTAAAAAATACTTTATTGCTAAAAAATGCTAACCATCATCCGAGCCTTCAGCAAAGATCACCAATCACAGATCAGCATAACAAATATAATAATAATGAAAAAAGTTTGAAACATTGTGAGAATTACCAAAATGTGACATAGAGACATGGAAGTAAGCAAATGCCATTGGAAAAAATGGTGTAGATACACTTGCTTGACAAAGGGTTGCCACAAACCTTTAATTTAAAAAAAAAAAAAGAAAAAGGAAAAAAGAAGAAAAAAGGCAGTATCTGTGAAGCACAATAAAGCAGAGCACAGTGAAACGAGGCATGCCTGTACTGTAGCTGTATAGTCAGCCCTAGCATTATTCCTCCCACTTTATTCTTCTCTTTCAAGATTGTTTTAACTCTTCTAGGACTTAACCCTTTCCATATAAATTTTAGAATAAGCTTGTCTGTGGCAAAACTTGGCTGGAATTTTGGTAGAAAGTACATTAAACCTGTAGATCAGTTTGGAGAGAAATGACATCTTTACTATGTTGAGTCTTCCAATTTAAATAGTGATTTTTATTTTTATGATCTTGTATCCTGTAACCTTACTGAACTCACTAATTAGTTCTAGGAGTTTTTTTGTAGATTCCTTGGAATTTTCTATGTAGACAATCATGTCATCTACAAATAGTTTTACGTCTTCCTTTCCCACCTCCGTGACTTTTCTTCCTGCCTCCCTTATCAGTGGCTGGAACTTTCAGTACTATGTTGAGTAAGAGTAGTGAGCGCTGATCTCCTTGCCTTGTTCAGGAACTTAGGGGAGAAGCCTTCAGTCTTTCACTATGATATTAGCTGTAGGTTTACCATGTTGATGTAGTTCTTCTCTTTTCCTAATTTGCTGAGAATATTTATCAAAGTGAGTGTTGGGTCATACGATTTTTCTTCTTTAACCCGTTGATATGGTAGATTACCTTGATTTTCAGATGTTGAACCAGCCTTGCAGTAGAATCCTACTTGAGTAAATCCCACTTGATCTTGGTGTATACATCTTTTTATACGTTGTTGGATTTGTCTGCTAATTTTGTTTAAAGGTTTTTCCTCTAAGTTTATTAGAGATATTGTTTTGTAGTTCTCTCTCTCTCTTGCTCCTGTTTTTGGTTGTTGTTTTGTCTTTGTTTTTTTAACAAGGTAATGCTGGTCTCATAAAATGTGTTAGGAAGTATCCTGTCTTCTAGTTTCTGGAAGAGATTGTGTAAAACTGGTGTTAGTTTTTCTTTAAATGTTTGAGAGCTTTTAAATTACATATTTCTTTTCTTTAATAGTTATAAGATTATTCAGGTTATTTTTTATTTTGGTTGAGTTTTGGTAGTTCAATGGATTTTTTTAAAGTTGTCCATTTTTTTCAAGTTATTGAATTTGTGAGTGTAAGGTTATTTGGAGTATTCCTTTATCATCCCTTTAATGATTTCAGGATTTATAACGATAACCCCCTTTTCATTGCTAATATTGTTGGTTTGTGCCTTCTCTTTTTTCTTTATCAGACTTGCTAGAAATGTATCAATTTTTGGTTTTTTGTTGTGTGTGTGTGTGTGGAGAACCAGGTACTGGTTTCATTGATTTTTCTCTATTTTCTTGTTTTCAGTTTTATTGATTTCTGATGTTATCTTTATTATTTCCTTCCTTTTATTTGCTTTGGGGTTATTTTGCTCTTCTTTTACTAGGTTCTTAAAGTGGGAGCTTCGATTATTGATTTGAGACTTCTCCTCTTCTGTGTGCATTCAGTGCTATATATTTCCCTCTCAGCACTGTTTTAGCTGTGTCCCACAAATTTTGATTTGTTGTATTTTCATTCAATTCTATGTGTTTTTTTAAAATTTCTTTTGAGGGACTTCCCTTGTGGCACAGTGGTTAAGACTCCACACTCCCAATGCAGGGGGCCCAGGTTCAATCCCTGGTCAGGGAACTAGATCCCACTTGCATGCCACAACTAAGGAGCCCGCCTGCCACAACTAAAGACCTGCACATCCAAATAAATAAATAAATATTTCTTTTGAGATTTCCTTTATGACCATGAATTACTTACATTAATTTCCAACTGTTTGAAGATTTTCCTATTGTCTTCCTGTTACCGATTTCTGTTTTGATTCCTTTATGATCAGAGAACATACTGTATATTATTTCAGTTATTTTAAATATGTTGACATTTGTTTTGTGACCCAGGATATGGTTAAACTAGGTGAATGTTCCATGGATACTTGAAAAGAATTTGTATTCTGCAGTAGTCTGGTAGAGTGTTCCGTAGATGTCAGTGTGATCCTGTTGGTTGATGTTGTTCAGTTCTTCTATGTCTTTGCTAATTTTCTACTTGGTAGTTCTCGCAATTGTTGACAGTGGGGTATTGAAACCTCCAACTGTAATTGTGGATTTTTAAATTTCTACTTTATTTCGATCAACTTTTCTTTCATGTATTTAGAAACTCTTTTGTTTGGTGCATACATAATTAAGATTGCTTTGTCTTCTTGGTGGGTTGACCCTTTTATTATGTAGTGTTCCTCTTTCTCTCTAGTAGTTTTCTTTGCTCTGAAGTCTACTTTGTCTGATATTCCTATAGCCACTCATGCATTCTTTTTTTAAAAATTAATGGTAGCAAGATATGTCCGCCTTCATCCTTTTACTTTCAACCTACCTATGTTATAGGTAAATATTTGAAGTGAGTTTCTTGTATATAGCATATAGTTGGATCGTGTTTTTCTTTTGATGGTATATTTAGACATTTACATTTAAAGTAATTATTGATTTGTTAGGATTTAAGTCTCATTTTGTTATTTGTTTTATGTTCATTTTCTCTGTTTCTCACTCCTCTGTCTTTTCTTGGCTTCCTGTGAGCTGCTTGAATATATCTTAGGATTCCATCTTATTTTGCTTTATGTATTTTTTTAGTGTAGTTTGTATAGTTTTCTTAGTGGTTTCTTTAGATATTAAAATATCCATTAGTAGTAATTGCTGCTACATTTTGAATATTTGTAGTATGCTAAGCATTGTAAAGGAGCTTTATAAGATTTATGTCTATTTAACTTTATAAAACCCCATGAAGAAGGTGCTGTCTTAATACTCATTTTATGCCTGAGGAAACTGTTGCTCAGTGAAGTTAATTTGCCCAATCACATGGTTGTTAAATTGGTGAGCAAACCTCTGTTTTACTCCAATGTTCATGCCTTTACTGTAATGCTGTACTACATCATTAATGTTAATTTTATCGTGTAGGTTTTACATTCAAAATTGTAACGTATTTTGTCTCATTTCCTAGGTTTTGATGATGATGGTTCAGAATTTCATGAACATATATTTCTGGATAAATACCTGGAGGATTTTCCAAAACAAGGACCAATTCGCCACTTCATGGAGTTGGTGACCTGTGGCCTTTCCAAAAACCCATATCTGAGTGTTAAACAGAAGGTTGAACATATAGAGTGGTTTAGGAATTATTTTAATGAAAAACGGGACATTCTGAAAGAAAGTGGCATACAGTTCAATTGAAGATCATGGAAATTTTTACTTCAAGCTGTTGGAGATTCGTATCATAATTAAATAATTTTACTAGAAGTTTTCCTGTATTGTGTTCATTATTGCATCTGATTTGAATGGTATAAATATTAAATTGTTTAAAAGTATATATAGTGGTAACTGAAAAATATTCCTGCATGGAAAAAAGTTACCAGCTTTTATGGATTCAACTAGTAATTCTAAACAAAAAGAGTATCTTAGAATTACTAATAAGTTTAAGACAACTTCCTGTAACTTTTTCTTTTCATTCAGTGACCATACTTCTTTGAAATATAAGTCGCCATACATGTGATGTCATCAGAGGACTATAACAGTTGAGAGGATTTACAGACAAATTTATATGCATAGACTATATTTACATATACATGTAGTTTCTATATTTGCATATATACATATTTATATTTTCACACTAAATTAACTACCCTTACCTAAGTCTGGGTCACTATAGTGAAGTAACCTTATAGAAATAAAGGGCTTATACTAATCACTTATAGAATTTTAGGTCATCATGCCAAAATCAGAACTAATTTCCTTTTTTTTTTTAATTTTAATTTTTATTTATTTATTTATTTTATTTGTTTGTTATTTTTGGCTGCGTTGGGTCTTCGTTGCTGCGCCTGGGCTTTCTCTATTTGTGGCGAGCGGGGGCTACTTTTCGTTGCGATGCACGGGCTTCTCATTGTGGTGGCCTCTCTTGTTGCGGAGCACAGGTTCTAGGCGTGCAGGCTTCAGTAGTTGTAGTGCACGAGCTCAGTAGCTGTGGCACATGGGCTTAGTTGCTCCGCAGCATGTGGGATCTTCCTGGACCAGGGCTCGAACCCTTGTCCCCTGCATTGGCAGGTGGATTCTTAACCGCTGCACCACCAGGGAAGCCCAGAACTAATTTCTATTACAGTGTATAGCAACGTGATTCAGATTCATACAACTGAAAGGACTGAGGATTCTTTAAAAAAAAAAAAAAACCACCTTAAATTGAGAATTTAGTTTACAGTGGCCTCAGGTTAATAGTGTTCAGGCTCTGGCACGAGCAAACAAAAACTGTATGTGAAGGAACTCAGCATAAACCCAGTCTTCAAATTGCAAAACACATAAGGAAAGAAAGCACCATGAATGTACACCAGCAGAAGCAACAGACAACAGAATCAGACTCACAGAGCGTTTAAATATTGGGCGTATCATATTCAGAATCTAAAAATATGTGTAACTTAGAATGAAGTATAGAGCAGGAGACTATAAAAGTGACCTAACAGGGCTTCCCTGGTGGCGCAGTGGTTGAGAGTCTGCCTGCCAAGGCAGGGGACACGGGTTCGAGCCCTGCTCTGGGAGGATCCCACATGCCACGGAGCAACTGGGTCCGTGAGCCACAACTGCTGAGCCTGCACGTCTGGAGCCTGTGCTCCGCAACAGGAGAGGCCGTGATAGTGGGAGGCCTGCACACCGCGATGAGGAGTAGCCTCCACTTGCCGCAACTAGAGAAAGCCCTCGCACAGAAACGAAGACCCAACACAGCCATAAATAAATAAGTAAATAAATAAATAAAAACTCAAAAGTTAAAAAAAAAAAAAAGTGACCTAACAGATCTGAAAAAAAAAATTAGTGAAGGGGTTTATTTTTTTTAATTTTTATTTATTTATTTTTAAATATTATTTATTGGGCTGTGCCAGGTCTTAATTGTGGCCTGTGGGATCTAGTTCTAGTTTAATTTAACAACAGATTAGACACTGGAAAATAGATCTAAAGAAATTCTCCACATGCAGCAGAGAGAATCAAAGAGAAAAGAAATATGAAAGAGAGGTAAAGATGAGTATAAGAAAGTAACATTTGTATAATCAGATTTCCAGAAGAGAAAAGAAGAAATGGGCCAGAGGCTCTCTTTGGGTAGTTTAAAAGAAAAATGATAATTTAATAACTGTTTGTTAAAGAAATAGGATCTCTATTTTTAAAATCTTCCCAGAAAGAAAACAATAAGCTCAGACCATTTCTCAGGAGAGTTTAAAATATTCAGAAAGCAAATAATCCTACAAATTATTCCAAAGCATTGAAAAAGAAGGAAAAAAATCCAACTCAGTTTCAAGAGATTAGAATAACAAAGATTAATCTCAATCATGACACATTTGAAAGATCCAAAATAGCAAACAAAATCCAGCAATAAATAGGAAAGAAAAGTTGATAATCTAGTTTATTCCAGGAATGCAAGAGTGGCTTGACAATGGAGAAAAAAATATATATATCACCTCAAAGGATATAGAAAAAATTGTTTGATAAAATTCAACAGTCATTTATAATTTAAAGAAACTAGAAAACTTCAAGTAGAACTTCTTTAACCTGGTAAATGGCATTGACAAAAAACTTATAGCAAACATCTTTCTGGTGAATCATTAAACCATTTCCTTTAAGATGATAAGACCACAATTTATTGTCAATATTATACTGGAGGCCTAGACGGTGCAGTGTAGCAAGAAGAAGAAATATAAAGCTATTAGAATGGGAAATTCTAACTACCTTACCACCCAAAGATAATCTCCAATGAATCACATCCTCTCTTTGAGTGTAGGCAGAACCCGAGACTTGCTTCTAGCAAGTGTCAGTAGAATATGGCAAAGATGATGGGTGTAGGCATTCCCTTGACTGGATTATGTTCTGTGGCAAAAGTGACAGAATTAGTCACTCTTATGATTACATTGTTATGTAGGACTCTTAGTGACTAGATGAGTATGCTACTGGCTTTGAAATAGTGAACTGTCATGTGAGAAGGCCTGTGAATCGGCCACATGGCAAGGAACTGTGGGAGTTACTAGAAGCTGAGAGCAACCCCCAGTTGACAGCAACAAAATGGGGACCTCAGTTCTACAGCCTCAAATAACTGAATTCTGCCAGCAGCCATGTGATCTTGGAAGAAGGTCCTAAGCTCTAAAAAGGACCACAGCCTGGCTGACACATTAATTGAAGCCTTGTGAGGCCCTGAGCAGGGGACCCAGCTAAGTGAGCCACAGAAACATGGGGATAATAAGTGTATGTTCTTTTAAGCCACTAAGTTTGATGTAATTTATTACGCACAGATAGATACTTAATATAAAAAGAAACAAATCATCATTAGTAAGAGCCTGTGATTATGTAGAAAACAAAAGAATCTAAATTACAATTAATAGGCTAGTTTAGCAAGTTTGCAGTTGCATGTCTATATACCAGCAACAAACAGATAAAATACAATTTATAAGATACCATTTATAGTACCATTGAAAACTATAAATGAATAAGATCTTTATGAAGAAAACATTTTAAAACTTTAATAAAACAGTAATAAAATTTTAAAAATAAGGAAGCAAATGGATAAGAAGTTCATGGGTAAGCTATTTATCTATATAGCTTTAATGCAGTTTCATTCAAAATCCCAACAAGGTTTTTCACAGAACTTCACACATTTAAGTTAAACTTAACAGAGGGAAGCAAATAACTAAGAAGAATCAAAATACTCTTGAAAAAGAAGACAAGGTCAGGTAAGGAACTTGCCTTAACTTTTAAGCTATCAAGACTTTCCCTGGTGGTCCAGGGGTTAAGAATCCTCCTTCCAATGCAGGGGATGTGGGTTTGATCCCTAGTTGGGGAACTAAGATCGCACATGCCACGGGGCAACTAAGCCCTTGCGCGGCAACTACTGAGCATGCATGCTCTAGAGCCCACGCTCCACAACTACTGAGCCCGCGCACTCTGGAGCCCGCGCACCACAACTAGAGAGAAGCCTGCACGCTGTAACGAAGGTACCCGTGTGCCGCAACTAAGACCCGATGTGGCCAAATAAATATTTTTTAAAAAGACTTACTATAAAGCTGTGATAATTAGCAGGATATTATACACAGAGATAGTTAAATAGACTGATGGAACAGAATAGAGAACACAGAAATAGGCCCATTAGTATATGGAAACTTGATACATGACAAAGTTGGCATTGCAGATCAATGGGAAGAGTGGATATTCAATGAATGGTGTTAGGACAATTGGTTATACACACGAAGGAAAAAAAGTGGATTCTCTACTCATATTAAAAAAAAATCCAATTCAATTGAATTTGATACTTAAATGAGATAAAACTATAAATATTTAAAACGAAAATACAAAAGAATATCTTTATGGCTCTAATGTAGGCAAGGATTTAAAATATCAAAGCACAATCTCTAAGAAAAAGATAAATAAATTTGGCTATGTTAAAATTTAGAAATTTTAATCAAAAAAGACACCACCAAGAGTGAAAAGACAAGTGTCCAACATGAAGATAAATGCTTCAATACAATCACCAAATGAGTAGTATGTAGAGTATACAAAGAACTCCTAAAAATCAAGTAGACGAAAACACAAAAGAATATGGTCAAAATATATAAACAGGCATTTCATAGAAGAAATAATATAAGTGGCTAATATATGAAAGAATGTGAGGAAAATGCAAATGAAAACCATATTGAGAAAACACTAATTCGAAAAGATACATGCACTCCAATGTTCATAGCAGCATTATTTATGATTGCCAAGGTATGGAAGCAACCCAAGTGTCCATCAACAGATGAGTGGATAAAGATGTGGTATATATACACAATGGAATACTACTCAGCCATAAAAAAGAATGAAATTTTGCCATTTGCAGCAACATGGATGGACTTAGAGGGTATTATGCTAAGTGAAATAAGTCAGAGAAAGACAAATGCTGTAGGATGTCACTTATATGTGGAATCTAAAAAATACAACAAACTAGTGAATAAAACAAAAAAGCAGCAGACTCACAGATACGGAGAACAAACTAGTGGTTACTAGTGGGGAGAGGGAAGGGGGGAGGGGCAACATAGGGATGGGGGGAAAGGCTATTATGGGATTACATGAAATTGTGTGTGAAACTTTTGAAAATTTTAAAGCACTATAGAATTTAAAGAACCTTCCAGTTAAAAAATTTTTTTAAAAACCCATATTGAGATAACATTTGTGTATTCTTTAGATGGGTGAAAAATCAAAAGATAGGCAATATCACTCATATGTTGAGGTTGGTGGGAGTGTAAATTGGCAAACACTCTTGGAATTACATAATTATATATTTATAATATATATTACATACATATATAGTATGTAAATATTAATATATAACACATGAAACATTTAGTTATCTTTTAATAATTATATGTAAATACATAGTATAAACATCTATCATATGTGTGTGTGTGTGTGTGTATATATATATATGTATATTTATATAAACTGTGAACAATGCTTCTGGAGTATATACCTAAAGAAACCCTTGCAGATAAGTGCTGGGAGGCATTTACAAAAATGTTCAAAGTAGTAAAAATTGGGGAGAAAGTACCCATTGCCTGGAGAACTAATAAATAAATTGTGGTTTATTCAGGCAATGGAACTCTAAACAGAAGCAAAAATGATTAAAATAGGGCTATACACATCAATACAGACGAATTTCAGACGTTGAGTGAAAAATAAGTTGCAGAAGAATATATGCAATAGACTCCCATTTACAATTCTGAATATATTGCAGAGCAATAAATGTGATTATAACAAAGATCACAGGAATGATAAACACAATACTGTAACTCAGGAAGCCAAGGGAGAAGGGCTGTGGCGTTGAGAAGGGACACCCAAGGAGCCTAAACGGCACTAACATTCTATTTCCCAAGTTGGATGGTAGGTTCACAGGTGATCATTTTATTATCATGCTTTAAAAATTATATTACAGGGATTTCCCTGGTGGCGCAGTGGTTAAAAATCTGCCTGCCAATGCAGGGGACACGGATTCAATCCCTGGTCTGGGAAGATCCCACATGCCACGGAGCAACTAAGCCCATGCGCCACAACTGCTGAGCCTGCGCTCTAGAGCCCGTGAACCACAACTACTGAGCCCACGTGCCACAACTACTGAAGCCCGCACGCCTAGAGCCCGTGTTCCACAACAGGAGAAGCCACCACAGTGAGAAGCCCGCGCACTGCAACGAAGAGTAGCCCCCACTCACTGCAACTAGAGAAAGCCCGCGCACAGCAACAACGACCCAACGCAGCCAAAAATAAATAAATAAATAAAAATTATATTACAGATATCCCTTTGTATGTAACAACATTTCATGATATTTTAAGGAATGAATGGAAGTGGGTGTATAACTGGAAGATATGCAGAATCTGGCCATAGTTTTGAAGGATTGTCATACCTTCACAGTTGAGACCATGACATTAAAAACATCCTTTCTTTGTCCATTTACACACTTAATTCTATCTACTATCCTTAGATTCTAGGTCCTATGGTCTATGTGTGTAATGAAGATACTCCAACCATTTGAAAAAAGAATGCTCTGTTCTCAAGCCAAATAGAGGACCACCTACCATTTCGGGAAGAAGCACATGTTAGCCAAGGTGCAGGAAAGCTGGAAGGGTGTAGCTCGGTGGCTGAGGGCAGTAGAGGTGGTTGCTCCCTGCGTGCCAGTCTATGAGTAATTACTGTCATCAGCATCGTGGCTGAGATCATCACAGGCACCACTGAGGTGGTAGGTTCCTCTTGGCTGACTGGCCTGGTGCTGTGTGCTTCACACATATTACATCACTGAGTTTTGGAATATTCTCTAAGGTATGTAATATTCCCATTTACAGGAATTTAATAAATTTCCCAAGGTTGCAAATAAGTGGTACAGCCAGGATTTAAACCCTAGATCAACAACTCCAAAATCCAAGTATTTCTTTTTTCCAATGCCCCTCAAGAAGAGATTTGAGGGCAATTACATGGATACTCTGGAGTAAAGGGAAAAGGAATTTCTTCATTTGGGTTCAGTAAAATATTCTAACGGGGGACTTCCCTGCTGGCGCAGTGGTTAAGAATCTGCCTGCCAATGCAGGGGACACGGGTTCAAGCCCTGGTCTGGGAAGATCCCACATGCCGCGGAGCAACTGGGCCCGTGAGCCACAATTACTGAGCCTGCGCATCTGGAGCCTGTGCTCCGCAACAAGAGAGGCCGCAATAGTGAGAGGCCCGCGCACTGCGATGAAGAGTGGCCCCCACTTGCCACAACTAGAGAAAGCCCTCGCACAGAAACGAAGACCCAACACAGCCATAAATAAATAAATAAATATTTTTAAAAAAAATATATTCTAACGGGATCATCGCAAACATAGGAACTTTGAAGTGGTAGTTAATGTTTAGATGAAAAATCATTAAAGAGTGGAATAACAATGTAATAACTCAGAGTTGTGGGGGGCTAATTCAGTAGGGCTATTTGGGAAAAAATTAAAGGCAGAAAGGTCAGTGGGGCAAATGTCAAAGTGGCCACAATGAAAAAAGAATTTTTAAAGGGATGGTAAGTGAGAAACAAACAGAAGAGAAGTCATTTTTCCAGTGTCATTATGGGCAAAAAGAAAATTGTTCTTTTATCTAGAAATCCCACTCCTGGACATATATCTGGAGAAAACCATAATTCAAAAAGATACATGGGGACTTCCCTGGTGGCATAGTGGTTAAGAATCCACCTGCCAATGCAGGGGACATGGGTTCGAGCCCTGGTCTGGGAAGATCCCACATGCCGCGGAGCAACTAAGCCCGTGCGCCACAACTACTGAAGCCTGCACACCTAGAGCCTATGCTCCACAACAAGAGAAGCCACCACAAAGAGAAGCCTGTGTACCATGATGAAGAGTAGCCCCTGCTTGCCACAACTAGAGAAAGCCTGAGCGCAGCAACAAAGACCCAATGCAGCCAAATAAATACATAAATAAATTTATAAAAAAAAAAAGATGCATGCATCCCAGTGTTCATGGCAGCACTATGTACAATAGCCAAGACATGGAAGCAACCTAAATGTCCATTGACAGATGAATGGATAAAGAAGATGTGGTATATATATCTCTCTATAAATATATAGTTAGATAGATATAGATATAATGGAGTATTACTCAGCAATTAAAAAGAATGGAATAATGCCATTTGCAGCAACATGGATGGACCTAGAGATTATCATTCTAAGCAAGGTAAGTCAGAAAGAGAAAGACAAATACCATATGATATCACTTACATGTGGAATCTAAAATACGAAACAAATGAACATATCTACGAAATAGAAACAGACTCACAGACACAGAGAACAGACTTGTGGTCGCCAACGGGAAGGGGGGTGGGGGAGGGAAGGATTGGGAGTTTGGGATTAGCAGATGCCAACTAGTACATATAGGATGGATAAACAACAAGGTCCTCCTGTATAGCACAGGGAACTATATTCAGTATCCTGTGATAACTGAGTCACTTTGCCGTACAGCAGAAATTAATACAACATTGTAAATCAACTATACTTCAATAAAATTAAGAAAAAAAAGAAAAGTATTCTTTTAGGCTCTAGGTCAGCTTGTAATAATCCAGAGATTGGTGGTTTAGGCCACCAATGTCTGACTTTGAGTCAATGTCTATTCCCTATACCATCAGCAAGAGGGATCAGGAAAAGAAAGGGGAGGAAAGAGTCAGGGGTGCCATCCTTGTGGCTGCCGAACGATGCTTCTGCGGGAAAGGAATTTGAAACGTGGTCCTGAAATGAAGCTTCTGATTTGGATGGATTGAATTTCACCATGTGAATATAACTCACTGCTATTCATTAGTGTGTAAAATCAAGAGATTTAAATGAGATTAAGATCTTTATTAAACTTTCTGAGATATTAAAAATTAAGAACCCAATTACCTCTGCCACATACATTAACTTTGGTTAATGTCTTGACATACTGAGCTACAAACTGGCATTTACAGTCTTTGGTCACTTCTACACCAAAACTTTTAGCCTAACTTGGAGGTGGAGGTCAAGCCAGTAGGAGTCAGGAATTATGAATATGAAGCACAGAATTCCCCAACTGAGAAAGACAAATATCTTTTACTAATTCACTCATTTCATAGGTGTGGAAAATGGAGGCCCAGAGGGAGTAACTTGCCAGTGATTTCATAGTTCATTTATGACAGAGCTGAGAACCCCAGATTCAGATCAGGGACCCTTCCTACTTCTCTTTTACATTAATTGGTAGCTTAAGCTGGTAAGAATTATTTTCTGAATGAACAACAGGGAGCTCCATAAACTCAAAGATGAAAGAAGAGAAAGAGAATGCAAATTGTTTTTAAAACGTTTCAGCATTCTGTGAAACCACATGGTTTCAGTGAAGAGCAGTTCAGTATTAGGGGAAATTCTGAATAATATTCAAATCCTCAGCATAGCTATGACCAGGAGGATGTGGTTTTTAATGTGTGTCATGAAAATCACGCTTCAGATGAAGCTTATTTTATTTTTAATTAACGTTTTTATTTTTGAAATAATTTTAGACTTACAGAAAAGTTACAAAAATAATAGGAGTCTATGTATACCCTTCACCCAGCACCCCCTAATGTTAACTTACACAGCCATAGTTCAATGATCAAAATCCGAAAATTGACATTGATACAATACTATCAATAAATTACTGCTGAGGGCCCAGGTTCGATCCCTGGTCAGGGAACTAAGATCCCACAAGCCACGTGCTGTGGCCAAAAAAAAAAAACCGAAATGAAACAAAAAGCATAGAAACCAAGATGTGTGCACAAAGGGGAAGCTTATTATTTGATGATTATAAAGCTTATGTATCAGAAAATTTACCAATATAGGATCACGCAGCATCTCCAGTAATAATTCTGAAGCAGAGCAGCCAATTATATATGGGTTAACTTTAAACATGGTTTAAAATGCTCCGTTTGCAGCAAGATGTGCGTTAGGCATGAATGCCATTTATATCAAAGTTGAGAAAGTGCTTTTCCTTCCTAAGATGTTCCTTCATTCTTTAGCAGAAATTTTAATTTTCTTTTTTTTTCGGTCTCTATCCTTCTATCTATAATGTCAAACTAATTACATCTTATCTTAAATAATAGAATGATAAATGTTCAATCTCATTAATAATCAAAGATATGCAAAGTTAGCAATGAGACTGCAGCCATCTTATGAAAATATTAACAAATATTGAAAAGCTTAGTAAGATCCAATATTGTTAAGAGTGTGAGAAAGCAGGTTCTCTAGGGCACCTTTTTGAGAGCTATCGGTAGTATTGATTGAAACATTAAATGTGCATTTGTCTTAGCAATTTCACTTCTAGAAATGGATCTATCAGAGACGTAGGTACAAGTATAAGAAGCTGTGTGTGTGCGTATGTGTGTGTGAGACTGCATTGCTGGTAATTATGAAAAACTAGAGACAACTTAAATGTCCATCAGAGATGGCTGGTTAGATGCTCGACATTGCTAATTATTAGAGAAATGCAAACCAAAACTACAATGAGGTATCACCTCACACTGGTCAGAATGGCCATCATCAAAAAGTCTGCAAATAAATGCTGGAGAGGGTGTAGAGAAAAGGGAACCCTCCTACACTGTTGGTGGGAAGGTAAATTGGTACAACCACTATGGAGAACGGTATGGAGGTTCCTTAAAAGACTAAAAATAGAACTACCATATGATCCATCAACCCCGCTCCTGGGCATATATCCAGAGAAAACCATAATTCAAAAAGATGCATGCACCCCAATGTTCATTGCAGCAGTATTTACAATAGCCAAGACATGGAAGCAACCTAAATGTCCATCAACAGATGAATGGATAAAGAAGATGTGGTGTATATATATATATATATATATATATATATCAATCAATAAACACATATACACACACACACAATGGAATATTACTCAGCCATAAAAAAGAATGAAATAATGCCTTTTGCAGCAATATGGTTGGACCTAGAGATTATCATATTAAGTGAGGTAAGCCAGACAAAGACAAATATCACATGTTATCGCTTACATGTGGAATCTAAAACTATAAAAATGATACAAATAAACTTACATGTAAAACAGAAATAAACCCACAGACATAGAAAACAAACTTATGGTTACCAAAGGGGAAAGAGGGGAAAGGATAAATTAGGAGTCTGGGATTAACATATACACACTACTATATATAAAATAGATAACTAATAAGGACCTACTGTATAGCACAGGGAACTCTACTCAATATTTTGTAATAACCTATTAGGGCAAAGAATCTTAAAAAGAATAGATATATACATATATGTATAACTGAATCACTTTGCTGAAACTAACACAACATTGTAAATCAGCTATACTTCAATTAAAAAAATTTTTAAAAGAAGAGAGGGTTGGTTAAATACTGTATTGTGCACATAGGGGAGAGTCACAAAGAAGTGATGTTTAAGTTGTGAACTAAAGGATCAATAGGCATAAGCTCTGTGTGTATGTGTGTGGTGTTGGGAGTGAGGAGAAGAAGCTGTAGTACATAGGGTGGCCTTGAGGCAGGAAAGAAAATGGTGTGTTTAAGACTTGGAGACTAAGAGAGAGTGATCGGGAGAGTTCCTCAAGAAGGGGCTGGAGAAGGAGGTGGGCATGGATGGTATAGAGCCTTGACAGGCATGTGGGCCTCCGTGTGGTGGATACAGCTTATCCTGAGGTTTTTCACAGCTCAGCCTACAGATCCTCCATTGTGGAGCACAGGCTCGGATCCAAGTTCACTTTGACCTCAAGTCACTCACTTATTTCGTGCATAACTGCTTCCAGAGGCCTCCTCTGCCCCTCCTTATACACCAGGCTTTCCTCCATCATTGCACCTGCCATACTGAATAGCCATCATCTATTTGTGTGTCAGTCTCCCCGTCTTCACTGTGAGCTCCCTGAAGCTTAGTTATCCTTGTATCTCCATGTCTAGCACAGATTGACACGCAATAAATAGCTGTTGAATTAATAAAGTAATTCAACTGACCACCCACCACGGGGTCTTAACCTGGCGTCTAGGGTCTCACTGGGGGAGGAGTTATATATGTAGATAGAATTCAGGGTTGGGGAGTGTCTGTGAACTTAGGGGAAAAAAATTTACTCCCTTATTTCCATCTGCCTCTAACTGAAAATTAGCATTTCTTTCAATTATGAATGTATACAACAAAACACAGTAGTAATAGTAGTATTAAGACTCTGTCACCCATAGAATTCACAGCTATTTTCATATCACATTAGAGTTGTTGCAGATATCTCAAAATATAATTTACGCTCATTACCGCTTCAAAGTTACAGTAATTATTAGACCTGCCACTAGATCTTGTTATTTAATGTGTCGAAAAAGAGTAACTCATTATATCACATTAAAAATATTTTGATAACTGTATTTCAACATAACTGTCTTCCTTCATAGTCCTATATATTTTATTTTATGCATCTAAAAACATTACTCTGAGAGGAAGTCCACAGGTTTCTTTTTTTTTTTTTTGGCCACCCTGAGAGGCTTGTTGGGGATCTTAGTTCCCCAACTGGGGATCGAACCCGGGGCCCGGACAGTGAGAGCACCGAGTCCTAACGACTGGACCTCCAGGGAATTCCCCCACAGGTTTCTTCAAGAGTTCACAACCAGGGAATTCCCTGCCAGTCCAGTGGTTGGGACTCTGCTCTCACTGCTGAGGGCCCAAATTCAATCCCTGATTAGGGAACTAAAATCCCACAAGCTGTGTGGTGAAGCCAAAAAAAAAAAGAGCTCACAACCAGGTGGTTAAGAGCCCTGCCCCTAGAGTACAGCATATACAAACGTGTATACCACACTCTCTGTGATGAAGTATTGCAAATTGAAAGTGTCACAACCCAACTCCCTTTCTGTCAAACAGGTATCACCTTTTCCTCTCCCATCCCCAGCTCAGGCCATTCTGGTCTCCTTCTGCCCTCTCACTTGAACAAACCACTTGTGCTCAAGCTCTCAATTCTCATTTCTGTAAGAACAACGATTAAATATGAACACCTAGCCTGACCTCTCTCTGGGCCCTAATCATATATAAACAATTGTCTCTATTTCTTGTTGTGTGTCCAACATTATCTCAAGTTCTCCATCTTTCTCCACGAATAACCTCTATTTTCTAATACTGTATCTCCCCTCTGGTCAGATAACAAAACCCATGAATTCCAGACTTTGAGTTCCACAGCGTTAGGTTGTCTGTAGGGTGATTTACTTTTAAAATACTTTAGTATTAACAGTGTGATGTAGTATACCTGAAACAAACACAACATTGTACATCAACTAAACTCCAATAAAAATTTAAAACAAAACAGTGTGATGTGTGTGTGTATAAATTAACTTTAATCCATAACCTAGAGGCTGCTCACATTTGAAGTACACTAATTAGGAACCCACACTCTAGAGGGGATTAGTTAACATTTGAAGTACCCTCATCAGAAATTCATTCTCTAGAGGCAGTTACTCAAGCACTTCAAATCCATGATTGATTTACAAACGAAATGATATGATGTCAGGGATTTGCTTCAAAAGAATCTAGGAGGAGGAGCAAATAGGAAGGGATATGGACGAAACAATGTTGACCACAAATTGGTAATTGTTGAAACTGGGTGATGAGTAATATGAGGAGTTTATTAACATCTCCTGTATTTTGTATACATTTGAAGCTTTCCATAATAAAAAGTTTTGACATTTGTCATAATTGCAATCTATACCAGAGTTTCTGTCTAAAGATAACAGACTGAACTCCTGCCATCTACCTTCCCTCCTGAAACCTCACTAAAGTGACAGGAAAGAGATTTCTTTTTTTAAGTCATAAGCATGTAAAGTTGGAAAGAATAGAGAAAAGGTGAAAAGATTTTGGAGGCTGGATAGACAATGGGTGAGTGATAAGGGATTAGCAGACCAAGAAAATGGGAACAACCTGTTTTACTCTATAGAACTCCCCCGCCCCCGGCAAGATCAGTAATTGATTACACCACATTCCTCTGCAAGTGAGGGCAGAAGGTGGTAGGTATAACAAAATAAGAAAGACTGATTGAAAATCTATTAGGAAGCAGCTAGGTACAATGTATGAAATAAATAAGCAACAAGATATATTATACAGCACAGAGAAATATTCCCATTGTTCTGTAATAACTTTAAATGGAGCACAATGTATAAAAATATTGACTCACTATGCTACACACCTGAAACTAATATAATATTGCTAATCAACTATACTTCAATTAAAAAAAAAAAAAAGCAGCAGCTAGGTGCCTATATCACCTGCCCCTACTCTGGCAAAAGACTGGAGATTTGTTCCACAGAAGGTAAAACAGAAGTTTTGAACTGAAGATAAGATGTACTGGTAAGAGGTATGGAATATTACTCAGCCATAAAAAGAAAAGAAATTGAGTTATTTGTAGTGAGGTGGATGGACCTAGAGTCTGTCATACAGAGTGAAGTAAGTCAGAAAGAGAAAAACAAATACTGTATGTTAACACATATATATGGAATCTAAAAAAAAAAAATGGTCATGAAGAACCTAGGGGCAGGACGGGAATAAAGACGCAGACATAGAGAATGGACTTGAGGACACAGGGAGGGCGAAGGGCAAGCTGGGACGAAGTGAGAGAGTGGCATGGACATACATACATTACCAAATGTAAAATAGATAGCTAGTGGGAAGCAGCCGCATAGCACAGGGAGATCAGCTCGGTGCTTTGTGACCACCTAGAGGGGTGGGATAGGGAGGGTGGGAGGGAGACGCAGGAGGGAGGGGATACGGTGTTATGTATGCATACAGCTGATTCACTTTGTTGTACAGCAGAAACTAACACAGCAATGTAAAGCAATTATACTCCAATAAAGATGTTAAAAAAAAAGAGGTACTGTTCTTCCAATAGAAGGATTAAATAAAAACCTTCTAAGTATCTAAATCCCTTTTTTTTTTTAACATCTTTATTGGAGTATAATTGCTTTACAATGGTGTATTAGTTTCTGCTGTACAACAAAGTGAATCAGCTATACGTATACACACATCCCCATATCTCCTCCCTCCTACGTCTCCCTCCCACCCTCCCTGTCCCACCCCTCTAGGTGGTCACAGAGCACCGAGCTGATCTCCCTGTGCTATGCAGCTGCTTCCTCTCCACTCAAGATACTGACGTGCATCGGCGCCATCAATTTCACCTTCTTGAAGAAGTCTTGCCTGGGAGCTTTTCACCTGCTCTGGACTGGTTGTCCTCTGCACATAGTGAACAGCTATCATCCTGGGGTCTCTTGTTACGTCTTCTTAAGGATACCTCTCTCCTAGGTTGGTTATATTTCTTCTTGTAGGCCAAGTCTTCCTCTTTCTTAGTTTACTTAACCTTTTGGTAAGCACATCCTCCAACAGCTCCTGCTATAATACGCTGCGTAGCAACCAACCACAAAACCTCAAGTGGGCATCTATCCTTCAGCCTGGGGACTAGGTTCAGCAGGCCTTCCTTTAACTAGTAATGCTGATTGGTTATAAGAATCACCTGGGATGCTTATTAAAAACACAGACTCCTGGGACCCACCCCAGACTTTCTGATCAGGGTCTCCAAGGCAGGGACCTGGACATTTGTATAACAAATTCTGTCATCTTGCAAGTATGAGAAACACTGCTGTAGATGTTGGTTCTATAAACCCAGGTCTTCAAAATTGGCCCCAGGCAGGCATATTGGAGCCAGCTGGGGAGACTGATAAAAATACAAATGCTGCTAATTCAGTCCCAAGATTCTGATTTCAGAGACTCTGGGGTGAGTCTTGGGAATCTGAGGTTTTTAACAATCCTCCCTCCCCAAGTTGATTCTGAAAGACAGCCAGGAGCCAGGGGGCCAACGCTTTACTAGATAGTGTGTCCAGTTATACCTTTCATCATATTCCACTGATTTTGACCTTTACTGTGTTCAAGATATTCCCTGCTATTTACAAAACCACTGCGGGAGAGAAAGGTAAATCAGTTATGATCGCTAGCTATAGCAGCTTCAGTCTTGAGTGAGAGACAGGTATACAATTAGCTATAAGACAGTGCTAATCAGTGATCAGTATATTTAAACCCAATCAGATTAGATATCCTTCCAATTGTCCCACACATTTATTGAGCGCCTATTTTGTGCTAGGTACTATGTAGGTTGAACACTTGACACTCCTCCAAATCTATACATGAATTTTGGAAACATGGGCTGATTTTTTGGTGGTTTAATTGCAAAGCAATCTGAATCTGATGGTTTCTGGTTCTGATATTGTGTCCTCTGCTTTTGGAAAATCACTTTACCATCTGTCATCTCTCTCTCTCTCTCTCTTTTACTTGCTGGTGATATATGAAAATCTCAAGGCAGTTACTTACAATTCTATATAAACTCATTATGGAATGTTACAGCCCCACTCAGAGGATACCTGAAAATGTGTGTCAGGAAGATAGTTTTTGCTTTTTGGTTGTCACCATGACTCTTAGGGGAGGGTGGTGCTACAGGTGTTTGGTGACTGGAGGCCAGGAATGCTAAATATCTTGTAATACACGGGACAGTCCTGCCCCAAATGTTAATATTGTCCCTGTTGAGAAACACTGGAAGTATATTTCTGTCAGTAAGTATTGGGTTGAACTACGTGGAACTGCTGTTTACGTAGGTCAAGAATAGTCAAATAGTGACCACGTTATGTGGCTCAACCTACTACTTGTGCAGCTATTCAGAGCAGCCCTAGGGATCTAATCTGATTTGGGCAAAGAAGACCAAGAGGCCGATTTGGTTACAGGAGCAAATATGGAATTGGTGTTCCCAGAGCTGTGGATCTGTCAAGGCCTGATGACCAAAATTGTCCCCAGGACCTGCTGGGGACAAGTATAGGGTGAAAGGTTGACCCTGTCTCTCTGTATTTTAATTTAGAATGTAAACGTCCTTTCATTAATGCCCCTTTGGGTCTTCCGGGTTCCTAACTCTCCCCCAGCCAGTAGCAAGTCCACTGTCTGGTACCATGTATCATATGCAACACAATCTGTTACGGATTGAATGTCAGTGTCCCCCTAAATTCATACGTTGAAACCCTACGCTGCTGGGATGCTATTAGGAGGCAGGGCTTTTGGCAGGTGATTGGGATTAGACAAAGTCATGAGGGTGGAGCCCTCATGAATGGGATTAGTTCTCGTAAAAGAGTCACAAAAGAGCTTGTCCTCTGCTCTCTGCCATGTGAGGAAATAGCAAGAAGTCAGCAGTCTACGACGTGGAAAAGGCACCCTGATCTCGGACTTCCAGCCTCCTGAACCGTGAGAACAAATTTCTGTTGTTTATAAGGTACTCAGTCTATGGTATTTCTGTCACAGCAGCCCGAATGGACTAAGACAGATTCTAACAATTTTTAAAAAGTTGGAGTAGGAAGGAAATGTTGACTCTATTGCTTCAAATGAGTAAGAGTTGGAAATTAATTGTGCGCAAGTTTGGAAGGCCTCCAGTATCATAAAGGTCCTGTGATAAAAGTGGATGTATTTTTCTTCAAGACAGCATAATGTCAAGAGATTCTTGGACTTGTCAATAAGACTATTTCTGGTCTGTTCTACTCTATTCTTACATTAGTCTGTCTATCTATCTACCATCTATCTATCTATCCATCCATCCATCAATCATCTATCATCTATTTACCCATCTATTATCTATTCATGTCCACTACATGCAGAGAGATAGATGTCTCTATTTGTATCTACTCACTATAGAGATACAGTAAGAGTAGTATGTGTGTGTGTGTGTGTGTGTGTGTGTGTGTTTAAGGATACAACAAATATTCTTCTTTTGGACTTCAGAGCCGGAAAATTAAATCCATCTTGCAAAGGGATGAGACTGGGAAAGTCTAACTGCTTTCATCATTGCTCCTCTTTGCTTACATTGCATTTACTGGGCTTTCTCAATTCAACCTCATAACCTCTTAGTGAAAAGGTCCACCACTGGCTCACAATAATATCTTTGTCTCTTAGTTTACATTCTTAAGAAGGATAAAAGCTTATGGATCCATTTGTCTCAGTTTGGGCAGAGTCTTAATCTTAATCCACATCATCAGCCCCTGATCACACTATGAATTGGTCCCTTTGGGTTAGGTGCCCTTTCTGGGTCTATTTAGGGATTGTGGAGGATGGGTGGAGTAAAGGTTAATTAGCATGCTAAACTGTCCCTTTGAAAGCTGTGGATGGAACAGTTTAACTTAAAAGTCAGGTGTAACAGGAAAATCACCACCTATATTCAATTCATAGCCCTAACTTCCCCATATCCTATCTGAGAGACTTTGGGCAAGTCACTCAATATTGTTGAGTTGTAGTTCCCTCATCTGTAAAATGGGTGTGAGCATATTTGTTCCACAAGTTTGCTGTGAGGAGTAAATGAGATACAAGGCGTGAGCAGAGTGGCTACGTGGAGACACAGGTTATGCTTCCATCGCAGTAATTTTATTGCAGTGGTGCCAATGAGACCTGAGACAGTTTTTGCTAGGCTCATGAGTGAAAATTGGGTATAACAAGACTTTTCAGTATTAGAAACGATTAAGGAATAATATATTTTAGATCATTTCCCAAAATAGCAATGTACTTCCTACAATTTAACTTCTAGGGCCTTAAAGTAAATTGCTTGGGGCTTCCCTGGTGGCGTAGTGGTTAAGGATCCGCCTGCCAATGCAGGGGACACGGGTTCGAGCCCTGGTCCGGGAAGATCCCACATGTCGCGGAGTAACTAAGCCCGTGCGCCACAACTACTGAGCCTGCGCTCTAAAGCCCACGAGCCACAGCTACTGAAGCCCACGCGCCACAACTACTGAAGCCCACCCGCCTAGAGCCCGCGCTCCGCAACAAGAGAAGCCACCGCAATGAGAAGCCCGGGCACTGCAATGAAGAGTAGCCCCCGCTCACCACAACTAGAGAAAGCCCGCGCGCAGCAATGAAGACCCAACGCAGCCAAAAATAAATTAAATAAATAAATAAAATAAAATAAATTTGTAAAAAAAAAAAGTAAATTGCTTGAAGAAATTGCTTTCCAAAGATTACAGGTGGGTAATTTTTGAAGTATGTCCACATTTAAGTATAGATCAAAGAAACTCATCTAAAAGAATTGTGGACTAAGTGACTCGACAACAGTGGCTTGAGCAGAAGTTCTTTTTAAAAGGGCTATCGGGAAGATTAAGAATCAAACTTTGGAGGATTGGCAGTGGAAGGAATCATAGCATGTGAAATTCCTCAAATAAAAATTTATTGACTTAAAAAAAAAGGAGTGAGCAGAACATTGAGCCTATACATGGCAGGCCCTCAACAAAGACTTCAATTAACATTCAGAAACAATGCTAAGTGTTTACAAACATTTAATCATCTTAATTCTCCAAACGAGTTCTACTATGTTTATGAAACCTGAATTTCCTGTTGGTCAAAAAGCTTATGAGTAGACTGTTGTCTTTAAGCACACCATGCTTTCTAGATGTAACATTTATAGAGGACCCATTAGATGCAAAGTTTAAGGAACACAATGTCAGCCATTCTGGAGTACAAAGTGAAAAGAAAATGCCTGAGGAAAATGACGAGTGACAGCATCTAATGTAAAACAATTGGACTAATAATTTGAAAGGAGAGCAATAAAATATTTAATCAAATGCAGAGTTGCCAAAAATCTGCCTTTCTGCCAATCCATCTTCTGCACTACTCCTGGGATGGTTTCTAGGCACTAGTTACTTCAGAAGCAAAGACTCACTCACTCAAACCCCCTTAAGGGAAAAAGGATTTGTGATAAGTCCACATGGACTTGACCTGGATCAGAGGCCCTTCTAGGAGCCAGCTCCTCTGCCTGGTCCTTCTTTCTTCCTTCCTTCCTTCCCTCCCTTCTTTCCTGCATTGGGTCTTTGTTGCCGCGCGTGGACTTTCTCTAGTTGCGGCGAGAGGGGGCTACTCTTCGTTGCAGTGCATGGGCTACTCATTGCAGTGGCTTCTCTTGTTGTGGAGCATGGGCTCTAGGCATGCGGGCTTCAGTAGGTGTGGCGTGAGGGCTCAGTAGTTGTGGCTCGCAGGCTGTAGAGCGCAGGCTCAGTAGTTGTGGTGCACGGGCTTAGTTACTCCGCGGCATGTGGGATCTTCCTGGACCAGGGCTTGAACTCGTGTCCCCTGCATTGGCAGGCGGATTCTTAACCACTGCGCCACCAGGGAAGCCCCTGTCTGCCCGGTTCTTATGGTCTGCATGCTCTTGCTACTGCTGTCCCTGCCTCCTCTCCCTACCAACGAGCCAACTTTGTCTCAACCCTGTATACTTAAACTTGGAAGGAGCCCATCTGGCTGGCTTAGTAACAACCATACTCCATATTGGCCAGAACCATCATTTTAGGCCACCTCATGATCCTGTCTGTGGATGGCTGGCCCTGGGATCAGAACCTCTGATCCTTTTTATTCAATCCTGGTCAACACTGCCCTAACCAGTGCAGGGCAGCTTCCCTGAGCGAGGGGCTGTAGGCAGGTCAGCTCCATCTAGGAGGAGAAGTTGGGTCTGGAAAGCACTGTGTCTACCCGACAGACATGCCCAGGGTACATATTTTTTTTAAGACAGAAATTGAGTCATGGTACCCCTTTCTCATCATCATTTGTTTTTAATTCTTAAATTCTTTGGGATTCCCACTTTTTTTTTTTTTGGCTGTACCATGCAGCTTGTGGGATCTTAGTTCCCCAACCAGGGATTGAACCCCGGGCCCACAGCAGAGAAAACTCCGAGTCCTAACCACTGGACAGCCAGAGCATTCCCCCAACCCATCACCTATTGTGGTGGTTTTCAATAAGCAATATTTAGGATGCTTCTTAGCCTTACCCATAACTACCAAATCAGTGGCATGAAGAACAGAGCTAAGAGGTTGCTTTTTTTTTTTTTTTTAAGCAAAGTTGCCAAAGTTCCCAAAATGTGCCTTGTTCATTTTCAGTGAACAAGGTTTAGCATGCTAACTGGCAGAGTTGAAATTCAATAAATGTTAAAGGAAAATATAACAGAATGACAAGGTTTTCTTAAACTATCCCGATATATGAAAACCTCCACCTACTTTCTTGTGCTAAAGATCTCCCCAAGTTCAGGTCAGTTTTCTTGATTCCCCTCACTTGAGGGACAGACAGCTCAGCCTCATCCAAGCTGAGCCGCCCAGGCCCCTTTCCCGCTCTCCATCCAGTTACAGGTGGAGAAGGGATCGAACCCCCAGATCTCTCCCTCAGTTCTACCATCTTTGCAAATATCTGCTCAGCACATTTGTAAGATCATTTTGTAATGTATAAGCACAGAGTGGGCTAAATCCAGATTCGGGGAGGAGGCGTCCCACTAATGAAAACATAATATACGGAGCAGAGTCTTGTGAGAAGAGAATAGCGGAGCACTTGGCATCTTCTGAAGCATCACTTTCCTGTCTTCCCCAAGAACAATGGGGTTGAATTCGCTTCTATGTGCATGATTAAAAGAGCTGAAAATAGATCACACAATTTCTCCAGGGTGATCTTGTTTTAAAACACAGTGTTGATAATGATCATCTTCTTTTTAAAAAGCCTCTCCCCACCCCAACCTACCCCCAAAAAGCCCTCCATAGCCCTGTACTGATGAAACGGCAAACATTATCCCTTTGTACCTTTCCATGTGCTCTTCTCCCTGTTTAGAGCACCACCACCCCTTCTCTGATTGGGAAACTCCTTACCATCCCTGAAAGACACAGCTCAGCACTTGGCTGCTGGGGATTTCTTCCCAGGCACTCGCTGCAGTGCGAGCCCCGGACTCCCCGCTTGCTCCCACGGGGCAGTGTGGCCCAGGGTCCATGCAGCAAACAACACTTAGATCACTGACACGGGTAGCCTGGCTCTATGACCAGCTGTGCCACTGTGCATCAATTACTTACTGCCTCTGTGCCTCAGTTTCCCCATCTGATAGCGATTGTAAAACTCAGTTCCTAGCCTATAGGGTTGTGCTATGTTGTATAATATAGTACTTAAGACAGCGCCTGACACATAATCAGCAGGAACTAAATGTTAGTTCTTATTCATAAACATTGTGTAAGGAAGCATCAGTGAGTATCTTGTTGAACAACTATGCAATCTTAGGTTTTCTCTAAGTTAGTGGTAAGAACTCAGCATAAAGAAAATCAGGGCAACTGCTTTTTATATCAGGGTTTCCAACTTTACCTACCTGTAGGGGTTGTGATTTCAAAACAAGAAGCCCTACATCCCCATTCAAGACTGGATAAGCCATAATGTGTTTGTAGGTGACAGTCCATTTTTATTCTTTTTTTGAGCTAGGTATTTTAGTTTAACTATGGAATGCAGATGAATATCAGCTCTTTCATAACAACGATCTGTATTTTAATAGGCTCGGTTATTTAAAAAAAAAAATTTGTCCTGTCCCTTCCCTTCCCCTAGAGCGTGAGCTGAGATGTAAAGTTGAGTTAAATTTATAATGTGCTTCTGACCTTATGAGAAATAGGCCCTGGAGACAGTTTTCAAGTTGTCTAGTTCCTGCGAAATTATAATGGGTAGGTTTGGTTTTAGAAGAACTGTCAGTTAAGGCAGCTTTTCTTCCCCTACAGTATGACTAATAATGGCAGTTATTAAAATTGAAGCTAAAATACCTAGAATTAAGATTTTGGCAGAACATACTGAGACATTCCATGGTTTTGGACATTTTAAGTATATGCCTTGATGAAATGTTCACTTCTCACTTAACAGATTTTAAAAGCAAGAGGTGGAAATAAGTGACAGAAATAAAAGTTATATGACAAATGTATCTTAAATGCTCCTCCAATGAATTTTAAAATTAAAAGTAGGATAAGGGAAAAAAGTCTGAGTGGAAGGTCAAGCCTAAAGGATTGAAAACAGCTTAGAAACTCCTTGAGGAGAGTATTTCGGGAAATTTAAATTTCCTGCGAAGCTTTGCTCTTTGTGAGGATCTAATACTTTGAGAGTGGTTTTCACTGTCAGGGCTAATCTTTCAAACCTGGCGCAAGATTATGAGTGGAAAGGTTTCACTTGGCCCAGTTTTGACACGAAGCTATCTCTAGTTTCCCTCTGGCTTTCAAAAACAGGCTTGCCCATCACTGACTGAAGTGGAAACCCCAAATCGCTGCATATCTTCCCCTCTTGGGCCCTTGGGACCTTTCAGCGCAGACCAGGCTCCAGTTGGCTGTGGAGCGTTCTTGGACGCCTGCTTACATTTTCTCCCCTTTAGTGTTGGCTACGAGTAGACAGAGAGCTCTAGGCCATATGGGCTCCCGCTGCCCTAGTTGGCTGCACATTCTACCCAAATACGATGAGAAAAAAATGGTTTCTAAGTGCAAATCGTTGTTCCAAAATTATTTTACTATCTAAAACAGGGCTTGATTTATCAGGGACAAAAATCTTTCTCCACATTTAATTCCTCATCACTCCAGTTCCAACTCTTACCCCCACTCCCCACCTCTTTGCCTTACTTCCTGTCCCCTCTAGTAGTTCTTCCGTCTCCTGATCTCTTATGGCATGGAGTGTTTGTCCTTTCTCCTTACTGGGATTTTGGATTTTATCATCATGGCTATTCAGCAATCTGCCTCCATAATTATTATCCATTGTTCATAAAAATCCAAAGCATAAATTTCCTTTAAAGATGGATCCATTCCCAAAGCCTACTTCCTCTCTTTTTCTGAAGTGAAACAAAGGTTCTATTTTAGACTAATAAGCAGCCTCAGAGAGGGTGTGAAGATCTAATGGAAATTCTCTCTTAACGAGTATATTTACTTATTAAATAAAAATGATCCAGTTCCCAAAATGAAACTGATAAAGGTTTTTTCACCCCAACTAAATACTGGATAGAGTGAAAGATATAAATTAATCAAGATGTTTAATGTTAAAATATGCCTATACAATGAACAATAATAAAAATGGTAGAGTATCTATTACTCTTAAGTATTTATATAGTATAAAAATTAGACAAATTTTAAAGGCTCATAAAAGACTCTCTCTTTTTTTCTTTTCTATCAGTTATCTTTTATTATCTTTTCTCTAAAAGGTAAGTGAACCTTTTTTGCAAATGGACCACTAATGTCACATACCAGTAGGGGGCACTAAAACACTGCTGTTAAACGTTATTAAAACACTTTTATCAGAGTGAAAACGGGTTTTTGGGCAACTTTTCTTTTGCCCCATCAGGTTAATTGGAAAATGATGGAGGAAGATGGCAAGGGAGAGAAACACAGTTCAATTAGAAGATCAAAGCTAATAAATCATATTGGCTAAGTTTGCAGAGAATCATTTTCTGTGTTTAAAAACTAACGTGAGGGCTTCCCTGGTGGCGCAGTGGTTGAGAATCTGCCTGCCAATGCAGGGGACACGGGTTCGAGCCCTGGCCTGGGAAGATCCCACATGCCACGGAGCAGCTGGGCCCGTGAGCCACGGCTGCTGAGCCTGCGCATCTGGAGCCTGTGCCCCGCGACGGGAGGGGCCGCGATAGAGAAAGGCCCGCGCACCGCGATGAAGAGCGGTCCCCGCACCGCGATGAAGAGTGGCCCCCGCTTGCCGCAACTGGAGAAAGCCCTCGCAGGAACCGAAGACCCAACACAGCCAAAAATAAAATAAATAAATAAATAAATAAGAAAATCCTTTAAAAAAAAAAAAAAAAAAAAACTAACGTGGACTTCCCTGGTGGCACAGTGGTTAAGAATCTGCCTGCCAGTGCAGGGGACACAGGTTCGAGCCCTGGTCTGGGAAGATCCCACACGCTGCGGAGCAAATAAGCCCGTGCGCCACAGCTACTGAGCCTGCGCTCTAGAGCCCGCAAGCCACAACTACTGAGCCCGTATGCCACAACTACTGAAGCCTGTGCGCCTAGAGCCCGTGCTCTGCAACAAGAGAAGCTACCTCAATGAGAAGCCCACGCACCGCGACGAAGAGTAGCCCTTGCTTGCCACTACGAAAGCCTGCATGCAGCAACGAAGACCCAACGCAGCCAAAAATAAATAAATAAATTTATTAAAAAAAAAAAAAACTAACGTGACAGCTGTGTAATATGTTTGGAATCAGTGAACTTCTCCTGGACACAAGACTTCATGCTGGCTCTCTGATGTCCCATAACAACTGTGGACAATTACGTATGGGGATCCCTCAAACGGAAAGAAATGGCAAAACTCAACTGCACGTGGTCTACTACGCCTTGTGATGGTCTAGGATATGTAACTTTAAAATCCTAGATTGTAATAGCTTTCAGTTGGATGGTAGTTTGGGCTTCGACCCTTCGGCCATTCACTTGAGGTGTGGCAAGAATATACCGTGGGGAACGGCTAGATGACATTCTCGGGTGTCGGGTGCCACACTGATCTGGTCAGTCTGGACCACTGGGCTCCCTGCTGTTTACTGGCAGGGACAACCCACGTCATGCGGTGAATGAACATCTGGTCCTAAAAAAAGTGAGTGCTCTGGGGCTTCCTGGTGGCGCAGTGGTTAAGAATCCGGGTTCGATCCCTGGTCCGGGAAGATCCCACGTGCCACAGAGCAACTAAGCCCGTGCACCACAACTACTGAGCCTGCGCTCTAGAGCCCTTGAACTACAGCTACTGAGCCCGTGTGTTGCAACTACTGAAGCCCACGTGCTGCAACTACTGAAGCCCACGTGCCTAGAGCCCGTGCTCCACAACAAGAGAAGCCACCGCAATGAGAAGCCCGTGCACCGCAACGGAGAGTAGCCCCCGCTCGCCACAACTAGAGAAAGCCCGCGCGCAGCAGCGAAGACCCAACACAGCCATAAATAAATAAATAAATAAATAAATAAATAAATAAATTTAATTAAATTTTGTTTTTAAAAAAGTGAGTGCTCTGCTTCTTGGATTGTTTATTTCCGTGAGAGGGAAAAGCAAGCCCGTGCATGTGCCTTTGGCTATGCTGCACAGCTAGAGATTGTGCACTGAATTTAGCCCGGCCTGCGGCATTCTGGTCATTTATTTTGCAAAGTTTAGTAGTATGGAAAGAAACCAGCAGCACAGGGGGAGAAAATTCCTATGGCTCTGAACATGTTAAGATGGCTATCAAATACAGGGCCCAGCCCAGCTAGTCTCCAGTGGGGTAGGCTTGCGCTCTGTCCCTGCCAAGATGTTAAAAGCTCCCTGGGCAACGTAATTCGGCTGCGCGGGGCACGAGATGAGGGTTTAGATCCAGACGCGGGAGCAGCTGCGGTAATGTGAGCTGAGAGGAATGCAAGCGTGTGTGGGGAGTGTCGATTTCAAAAGCAGGTTCTCTGAAGAGTGTTTCCCTGCCCATCGAGAGGCCCGGGGTTAACCTTATGACGAGGAAGGGAAATAACGAAATGTTGTCATCAGCCCAAGCAGGTGGACGGCAGAGGCGTGGACAACGCGGATGAGACCGAGTCTGAGAGATGGGGGTGACCGACTGACAACTCACATTGTCAGCTGTGATTCCAAAAGGCCCAGGCCTGCAAGGGAACCACAGAGGTTATGTGGAATGGCCAGTATCTGCAATCTGGGTGGACCGGATCCAGTCGGGACATCTGAGGCTGGTCTCAGGAAAGGCTGGTCTGGCATTAGGGTGCCTTCAGCCACGTGGGCCTGGAGGGGTTGGGGGGTGGTGGTGGGAGCTTGAATGCACTTTGGGTAGCTGGGTGTGGGAGGGAGGGACCTCATGCGGGTTCTGTAGGCTCCTGAGGGGACCACCAGAGGATCTGGTCTACCCTTGCTTTATTTAATAGGCTGGCCCTTCCCATTCTTTCAACGAGCCGCACACAAAAATGCCTTTCATCCAAAGGCTGCTTTTCCTAAATGTGATATTTCTAAGGGCTCTCCAGAAGCCTAGGGAAGGTGGGAGAGAAGACCTCCAGGGGCTAGGGAAGGGAGAGTGAGGCCCTCTTTCCCCTGCCATTCTTACTTGTCCACATGATGGCTTACTGAGGGCAAGGGGTAGTGGACCTGTACGGGCGGGCATGGTTGAGCCCTCATGCACTACAGATATAAGACTAACTGGAAGCGGAAGTTAAGCCTTTGATGGACCGGAAGAGCCATGGTGGATGGTGGGTTGCCACTCAGCAGAGAGCCCCTCTGAATTATCTTTAAAAGGAATCTCAGACCTTGTAAACAAGTCTGCAATGCCTGGGGCTAATCCCACCTGCAGGCGCTTTCATATAATTATCTCAGTGGAGCCTCACAGCAGCAAGTATTATCATTCCCCTTAGTCAGATAAGGAAACTGCCTGGAGGAATAAGGAGTAAGAGTTTGCATCTGGATTTAGGTCCTTCAACCTTCCACGCTAGCGATCCTCTCACCACAGTTCACTGCCCTCTGCTGGGTTGGTGACGGAGGGGTAACAAGTATTAGATCTACTTACTAAAGAAGCCACACGGATTACTGTTGAGCAAAGACTCTGGAGCAGACTGTTGGGTAGGTATCCTTGTTAGCTAGGGGACGTTGTGCAAGTTGCTCAACCTCCACGGGCCCCCATTCCCTCTTCTGTCAAAGAGTGCCTCCCCCACAGGGTTTGGGAAGATGCAATGAGTTTATATGGTACGGTGCTTGGAACATAGTAAGTTCTAGATGCATGTTTTCCTCTGATGCTGACCATGCTTCTTGTTCATAAACTGTGCATCAGCAGCACGGATTTTGTTGAGACTTTGCTCTCAAGTTAGTGCTTTATTTGCTTAACTGCATTTTTGGGTTAGGGCCCTTTAGTCCCTCAGTGGAATGTTAAAAATCTACCCTAACCTTTGGAAAAACGTAACTGATCCTTTAGCCAGTGGATTAGTTTTCTAGGGCTGCCATGACAAAATACCACAGACCGATTGGCTTAAACAACAGAAATTAATTTTCTCATAGTTTTGGAGGCTAGAAGTCCAAGATTAAGGTGTCAGCAGGATTGGTTTCTGCTGAGGCCTCTCTCCTTGGCTGGCGGTCAGCCTCCTTTTTTGCTATGTCCTCACATCATCTCTCCTCTGTGTGTGCTCACACACCCCTAGTGTTTCTCTGTGTGCTCACATTTCCCCTTTTTATAAGGACACTAGTCAGATGGGATTAGGGACCACCCTAATGGCCTCATTTTAACTTAATCACCTCTTTAAAGGCCTTTTCTCCAAACGCACTCACATTCTGAGGTTCTGGGGGCTTCAAAGTATGAATTTGGAGGGGTGGATGCAGTGTAGCCCATAACAGTCAGGTTCCTCAAACCCCCAAAATCTAGATGCACTAACTTCAGTCTAAGATTGCAACAGGTGCTACTTAAAGGGAGAAGTTGCGAGCTTGGGAGCAGTGTGATGTCTGGTGGACACCAGCACGAGTGCCACGTATGGGTACCACAGCACAGTGAGGATTTTAAATTGTGTAGGATATCACGATTTAAAAATTTCCCCTCGCTTCTCTCTCCTGCTGTCGTTCTCAGCTGCCTAAGAGAAGAACGCGGTGCAGGGCAGCAGGTGGAAGTGAGTGTGCACTAAGGAACACCGATGTCCCCTCACCTGGGTCCAACTCAAGAAGGGCCTTTGACTCTCTCTGGGAAACAAGAGAGAGTACTTTATCCATTATGACCACCTTAATAATTTCTTCATCACGACCCATTTAAAAATTATTTTTCCATTATGACCAGTTTAAGAATTTATCAGCAAATGTAGCTGTGAAGGTCCTTCCTAATAAAAAACTTTCACACCTTTAAGTGCTTGGGGGTAACATTTACATTACAAATTCTTACCTTGACGGTGTAATTTTAGCAACTTCTTTTGTTTCTTAATTTCAGGTCCTCCTGATTCCTGATTTAAGAGGTTTCCATGGTTCTCATCAATTTTTGTTTATCAATCAGTGACTGAATTTGTTGTATGTTTTAATTAGGTTGTGAAAATAAGGTGGCATTTACGATCTTTTAATAGAATCCTGGTGTGTACACATAGGAACGTGAGCGTGTACACCCTCAGGCTTGCGCACGTGCGTGTGCACACACACACACACACACACACAGGGTGACACAGTTTTACAGTACCGTTGCCAAGAATAACTAATCTAGGAATAACTGCAGAATCTGATAATACAGGTGGTATTTCTTGTTAAAATAATTTGTCTACATGAACAGACATGAATTCTTTTTAATTATAAAAGTGAACGTTAACGTTAAGCTACTGCCTTATTCCTAAATGTTTCTTTTTTTTTTTAACTATCAAAATCACTTTATTCTCTCTCATACGTAAGGCATTAAACCTGAGAAGATTGGAAAAAACATCATGAATTACTCTTCACATGACTTCCTAAATAAAAATAGTTTATGGTTCAAAGTTTGAAAGGCAGTTTATCTAAAAGAATGCTTTAAAATTACTAAAGCTAACCTTAATCAATTGTCTTAACAGGTAATTAATCAAGCATTTAGAAGCTAGTTTCTAAATAAGTATTTCGATAGTCTTAAAAAAAAAAAATCAGACCTAGAAAAAAAAAATTCGGGACCCAGAAGCCATTATACTCCAATTCCCTTTAAGTAGAATACTTTTTCTTGTTTCTGTTCTGTATGTTTTTGTTTTCTTTCTTCTTTTTTTTTTTTTTTTTTTTGAGAGCGCTAATGTTGTAGGACTATTCTGTTTTCATGAGGAAGTCATTTGTCTCCAGTTGTTATGTTTCTTGGAGACATCTAACTCTCACAAAACATGTTATGGTGTTTGAGTGGGTTTAGTTTTTTAAGAATTTTGCCCCCCAAAAAGAGCCACAGAAAACCAAAGAATACACTGTATCAATTCTCTTCTGCAATTGTTTTAGAGAAATTTGCTCTATTGTTAAAGTTGTGCTGCTTTCTATGATAACATTATCTCTTAAATGAAGCTGCCAGAATCATCATCAGCTAAACTACCAAAATGAGTCAGCTAACTTTATTTTTAACCGCTTTTTAATTGCCTGCTGAGACTATCAAGCATAATGTCAGAGGATTTTTAAAGCCTTTATAGCAATGTTTTGGTATATCAGGCCACATAAAAAGGTGCATCGATGGTTCAGAATTCTCAAGTCATTTCCATGAGTTTTTCCTTTTAAAACTCAGCTGTAGGGCATGGATAAGTAATAAAAATCCCTGAGATTGGAGACTTTTCCTAAATTCTTGCTATGACATTCCATGGATGTTATACATACTATCTCTGAATCCACAAAGAATCAGTTGGATTTGGGCAACCGACGTGCAAAACATTTGAACATGAAGGAGTCATAGCAGGATTTAGAACAAATATCAGTGATTTAGAAATCATGTGTTTACCTAAGCTGAAGTCATTCGTATAGTAACAAAAACCTACCCACGAGGTTGTACCGATGTCAAAGAACAAACATTTCATCCCTGTTTCAAAGCACTTTAAGACATTACTTTAATCCTTACAATACCTCTTTGAGGTATGTAGGTGGCAAGTAATATCAAGATAAAATTTCAAAATGCAGAATAAATTGAACACTACTTAGGGAATAAAAGAACTTCAGTTGATCGTGCATTGTTGATTTTCTGCTTTTCTTGGAAGAGCCATTGGTGATTTAATTTTATCATATTTTGCAGGTAGGGCCAACATCACAGCATACCTGATAAAACAGCTACTGTGATCTATAAGAGAGCCACTGTGTTTCCAGAGCTTTCTACTCACACTATAGCCTTGGCTGGAGATGAGCGAGGGACACACGTGATTTGTTTTCCTATCCAGGTGGAGGCATTCTGCTCCTTTCCCCAGGCCTTGTCGGTTTGTGTCTACAATAAAAAGTAAAACATCAAATCAAGTATCAAATATACAACTATTGAAGAAAAGAGATAATATATTTGGATTATTATACTGATTTTACTTGATTATCATACAAAATTATGATTATCTGCTGACTCTCACAACTGGATGCACTGGCTAATTAAAACTAGGACATCTCCTGGGGATGGGAAAGCAGGGAGGGATGATTTCCCTTTCATGATTCATTGGCAATTTAAACTGACTGGAAGGAAGGTAGCCACAGATAAGCTCTTCTGACTAATACTGGCC
Organism: Balaenoptera acutorostrata; assembly: GCF_949987535.1. Lineage (NCBI taxonomy): Eukaryota > Metazoa > Chordata > Mammalia > Artiodactyla > Balaenopteridae > Balaenoptera > Balaenoptera acutorostrata. Next base: position 65,560,966 of record NC_080081.1, read on the forward strand.
TGTAGTCTGTGGGTCATAGAGGCTGCCGATATGTCTCTGTGATGGGAGGCTGAAGACAGGAGAACACAGCCTAAACTCTTAGCTGAAGGGTGTTTTATTCATGCTTTTTATGAAAACTGGGGGCATTAAGATAGGAACCCATCCCCTTCCCAAAGTAAGTTTTTCTAAAGGTGCTTTACAAATATTCCTGATATTTTATGCTCACCTGGTGGTGGAGAGGGCACTTTCCAATTCACTTTGAGGTGGAGAGGAACACAAGGGTTTTGTTTGTTTTGCTCTTAATTTTGTTTACTGTCTCATGAAAGTAAACCTTATGGCTTTGATCAATCCCCAGCATGTTCAGCAATAGAGTTGGATTCAGTAGTATTGGAATAACGTAAGGTCCCTCATTTGAATTGTAAAATATCATGTTCACTTGTTCTAAGCTAAATCTGAGCTTCTGAAACTCATGTGAGGAATGGCTTTTAGATAAAGATCCAAAGCTAACCACTTTCTTTGGTGGGGATAGAGCTCAGGAGACCTGGTGAACTTGGTTTGATGTGCTTTATTGAGGATCAGGAGAGCTTTGGAAAGAGTTCCAGATGAGCCAACCTTTCTGAAAGGGCAGGTTGCTCTTACTGTAGATGTAGATGGTCTGAGGCTGTCTGTTCAGATAAGCAAGTGCTAATGGCTTGAAATCCCCGACATCATTTGTGTTATACAAATGCAAACGTCAGCATTATTATTGTCATTTATATTCTATCTCTAGGCTTCTTTCATTAACATAAACTAAACTGGTTTCAGGCAGAGCTGATTGCTGACAAAGATCCCTCCACCCCCCAAAATGTTCCAATGTCAATTTTCTGGCAAAAAACTGAATCATCAAATTAACCTCTGGTTAATTTCTAGGGCTCTAGAAAAATCCCAACATTTTACGGAGGCAGAAGGTGTGTTAACCAGGACATGAGCTCTGGATTTTGATAACAGTAGGATCAAGTCTGATTACAATTAGATAAGCTTCTAAAGTACAACATTAAGTAAGTTTCTTAGCTCTCTGTACCTCAGTTTCAATTTCTGTAAAATATGAATCATAATAATTCCTACATTATTGGTTGGCTTTGAGGACTGATTCATATAATAGCTATATAGTGCTTAGTCCATAATTACTGTTGAAAAATGGTAGTTTTTATTAACACTGGGGCATAAAGAAAATGTGTATATTCTGCTTCTGAGTAAAAAGTGATTTATGGCTTAGAAATGAAAACATTTTGAAACGAGAGATATATATTTATATTTATCAATATACATATCATCGTGTTTCAGATGATATATAAATCTGAAAAAAAGGAGGGCGAGATCTCACCGAGCCTAGTCTCGGATTGTGGAAAGAGTTTTTCCAGGTTGTAATCTTCTGGAGTGCAGGCATGCAATGTAGCTGTCAAATGTTCTGTTTTCAGTTTGTTGTTCAAACACAAAATTATTTCAAGTATATAACGGCATCATATGAGACAAATCAGTTTTTTCCTTCAGCATGATATCAGTGATCAGCTAATTGGAAGTTCCATTTTAAAATGTTAAACCTTAGAATATAGAATATTTCAGTGTGTTTTAAAGGCTGTGTTTACCACAAAATAAAAACCTGGTATTCCAGAGAAATACTCACTATTCGTCTATGTTTACTCTCTGGCATAGCAGACTTTGCATATGGGTGGGCTGTGTTGAGTCAGCCAAATCTGAAATTTGATAAACTCTTACCTCCTGTTTTTACACCATAACTGACACAGTCAGTGACTATACACGTCATATTAAAAACACATGTACGCTGACTATACAGTCATTACCTCTTGTTATTGACTTTTATCAACAAATGGCAAGCAACATGGTTAGTTACTATAAAACGCTGTTTCTTCTTCCTTCATTCTTTCATTACTGTCGTGGACTCCCAGGGGTTTACAATCACATTTGACGCCCTTTCTCTACTGTAATCTTATGGAAATAGGGCAATTTGATTGGAAAAAACTGATTATAGTAAAACAGCAATTAATTCTTACCACTTAACTTGAACATTCATACATGTTAGTTTTCCAAGTAAATAAGTAGAACGCCTTGTTAAACTTCCTTTCTGCCAAAAATGTACTACCATCTGTGATCTACATGGCAGCTTTTTCTTATTTAATACATATGTCCCCCCTTTTTTGGGAAGCATGTTAAGAGCTTTAATATGACATGAAACAGAAATAAAATAGTGAAAACACATTGTGTTTCAAGCACGAGTGCAAAATTCAGATTTGTGATATTCAAAGAATTTGGGATTTCCTGTGCCATCCATTAATTTTTATGGCAACTCTCAGTCCTTAATGTTAGAAAAAATTTTAATTGTAATGTGCAGGCAGTTTGGAGTTTGGGAGAGTAATTTTATTGTCTCAAAGATAGTTAAAGACCTAGTGTTTAAAATAGGCTGAATTTCATTAAATAGTCTGAAAACCTCCAGTTAGAAAGGTAAAGTGAAAAGCAATGCAATACAAAGAAAGAGTTTTGGCCTGAATGCTAGGAGGTCTGAATTCTGGCCCAGCTCTTCACTAACTGTACAGCCTTGGGCAAATCACTTAACTTCTCATTGTCTGTTTTCTTACCTGTAAAACGAGGGGTTTGTGTGAGACCTGTAACGATCACCTATAAGTCCATCACCCAGATATAACCACTGCCAAAATTTTTTAGCCGACAGTGGTACCTCCAACCTTTTAAATATTGTATCACCAGCATTGTCGCAATGCCATTATGTATGCTTGGTCCACTTTATTTTAAATGACTATATATGATTCTACCTTACAGGCATTTAACCATTCTCTATTGTTGGTCATTTAGATTATCTCCAAATACATTTTTAGTATTGTTGTAGGGACCCACAAGTAGTCTCTCACCAACACTTAAAGCAAAGGGATAGAGTTTATCGAAGCTGACACACATCTTCACAGCACAATAGAAAATGCTGGATCTCTGGTTTATGATTTGCCCAATGCTTCTCTCCAGTTACAGATGAGTAAGCATCATCTTTATTTGTGATAGACAAATAATCTGACATATCCCGTGTCTTTTGTCCATTTGGGGCAAGATCATCCAAATCCCAAGGCCTGGTGGCCAGAGCTCATACTCCCAACACCTGCGGATGTTCATTTATTCAGCTTTTCTACCCCATCTTATTATTTTTCTTCCAAATGGTGACTATAATACATCAATTCTTTTCTGCCTTAGCATTCCTTGTATCTATCAAATACTTTTTTGTGTGGAATTCCTTCAAATAAATATTGTCAGTATGCATTGCTGATTATTTAAAGAGTGACGTAGTCTTAATTCTGACATCAAATATCATATAGAGGAAAATAAACTATTTATGACCTCAAGGAATTTGCCATCAAAACAATACTCTGAAGAAAAAAAAAAAAAAAAGAAAAACCAATGTACTGTGTGATGCATGGCACCTGGCCTGTACACAGGAGGTGCTCTACAAGTATTTGCTGAATGAAGGACAAAATCCGAAGGAAATAACCCCTCGAGAAAAATGAATGGCTACTTCTGATATTGCTATAACTACCACTTAATAGGACAGGTGTCAGGACACTGGTTTAAGAAGCTGAAGCTGTGTTGTTTCATATCATTATTTTCTATGGGCAAACTGAAGAAAGCTTGTTTTAAGTTGATAGCAGTACCTCCTAATGACTTAGACAAAATATTGGAAATGGGCAGTTCTGGGGAAAGGGAAGGTGGAGTATGAAGTTAGGTGCTGTGACTGAAGAATAAGCATCCAGGCTTTTTACTCATTAACTTGGACTTAAATTACCTATTTTTTGATAAGTAAGAATTTAAACCAGAGATCAGTGTGTTGGTGGTGAGGGGTACATATAGAAATTTCTGCCTGGGAATTGATCAAAGGGAACCATCCCTCAGTCTTCCTGTCAAGGATGATGTAATAATTACCCTGAAAAGAGGCAGAGGAAAGAATACCACATTGGTTTGTGAGATGGGCTTTGTGAGGATAAACTTCCTTTTTCATTTTAATTGTCCTAACCTGACATGAAACATTTTTCTTCTCAATTTGGCCACATGAACCGATGGTAATGATTCACACTTACTTATTAATCAGTGAGAATCATTAGAAAAAGCCTTCTAAGCAAACAGCTACCACAAAAAAAAAATACTGAAGGAGAAAAGAAATAACCCTTTTTCTCTTAAGCAGAGCTAGTGTCAACCTAAATCCTTGCCATCCTTCAAAGAAAACGTTTACATTTTTTGACTAAAAAAACCCAAACCACTTCTTTTGTAATCTTTTTTATTATCTTACTATCACTATCATTTTTTTTGTGTGTCTGCTTTTTAAAAATCTTTTAAATCAAAACTTCCAGCTCAGCGGAGTTAATCTAAGTAAAATCACTAAAATCTGTGGGATTGGCTGGAGAGAAATACACCACAGTTTTATCGTGGTTATCGCATATTGGGATTACAGGGTATTTATAATTTTCTATCTTTGTGTTGAGAAGATTATGGATGGGAAAGCAAGAAATTGAAGCTCTAGTTCTAACAGCACCACTGTTATTTGTGTGAACTCGGGCATGTCAGTTAGCTTCTCTGTGCCTCGGTTTCCTTATCTATAAATTAAAGGGACCACCAGGATGATCTCCAGGTTTACTTTCAACTTTATCATTCTCTAGGTCTAGCTGAAAAGAAAGTTCAGCTTGATACAACCCTTAGGGAGGGCAATTCGGCAGTGTCTCAAAATTACAAATGCATTTAACTGCTGACCCAGTGATCTCTTTTCTGGAAATTCCTCCTATAGACATACTTGCACCTATGCAAAATGAGTTATATAAGGTTATTCATTCACTACAGAAGGGTTTGTGACCGCTAAAGAGTAGAAACAAGCCAAATGTCCACCAGCTTGTATGAGTAGATTGATACATACCACGGTATTTTAGGCAGCTATAAGAACCTTTAAATATATATTTTTAATTTTTGGGAACCACGTGTCAGGGACATTGGTGCTTGTAGGTACTCTGGGCCTGCTTCAAGTCAAATTTTTAAAAAAGACAAAGCAAATGTGTCACTTACAGAAACAATTAGGCAGGATAGCTCAGAAAATTTCAAGGATCTGGGGAGAAAGTTTGTAAAAAAAACCCTCTTAACCAAATACTCTCCTCCAACTGAGGCCCTGAAAAACCGGAATTGAAATGAAGGCAAGGCCAAATTTGCAGCTGGCTTCCTTTGCCAAGAATGACCCACTAGGGCACCGCCTATTCGCAGGGTGCGGCCCTCTGAATGGGGGCTGCCCCTGCAGAGTGCAGTGGCAAAGGTTGAGGGAAGCAGCAGTTCTACATTACGGCCTTCCTTTCAGCTCGTCTGGGTTACTGAGGTCCCCTAGCGGCGGGCAGAGGAGGCCCAAACAGTCCAAATTTGATAGTAAACGCAGAGACCACAAGACGAGGGTGGGAACCAACCCTAGCTTCAATCTATCAGGCTCAAACCTCCACCCAGCCCCCTTATCACTGGGTAGCTGTTGTGATAAGAGGATTATGAAGAAATAGGAGTTTGGATGAGTGAGAATGTCAAGGAGGAATAAATCTTTCAGTCTTTTCAAACTTTTGTAAACGAGGCCTCATTTTCTTTAGGTGCCACTTTTTCAACAGAAGAACCACCTGTCAGAAAAAGGTTTTGTTTTGTTTTTTTTTGGAATTGGGAGCTGTCATTTTGGACAAGATATTTAAAACCCTACGGTCAATCTTCCATCTTAAGTGATCCCATCCCTCTGAAAGGAAATGCCTTCCATATTCCTCCTAAAAAAAAAAGGCAAAAGAAAACAAAACTTGACGACTGTTTCTTCTAATCCCTGAGACACAAGGGCCATTGTCTTCCTACCTTTTGCCCCACCGATCTCGGCAGGACGTCCTGGACCTGGAGCCCAGATGGGGAAAGGTGGGGTGGGTTGATGGACGCACGGGGCAAGCGGCCTAAAGGAACACCTGCGAGTGGGGCAGGGCTGCACCCCAAGGCTCTGGTCCTCTCCCCTCTTCCGTTTTCACTTCTCAACACCTCAGCACTTCCATTCTAAATAGCAAAGAAATGGCAAGCAAACGGTTAAACTTAATTAGGGTAAGTAATAAAGTGACAAGGCTCTCACTAAATGCTCTCCTCTGACCCCTTCCCCGTCGCCCCGGACTGACTCAGCGGACAGAGTCTGAGATTCCCGCCCAAGGGAAGAGGGCACGAGGATGAGGATGCCTTTGGGCCCGATGGTGCGTGTGAGATAGGACCATCTTCGGCCCGTGCTGACCCCCTTCCCTCACTTCCAGTTAAGTCAAGAATGGAGTGAACCCGGCTGGTGGCTGCTGGGCTGGACAACTGGCCCCCGTCTACACCCAACCGCAGAGACTCAGCCCGCGGGTGCGGACAGGTGGGTTCCCAGCGCGGAAGCTGCAGCGACTGCGTCCTCCGCGCGGACTTGACCGGCAGAGCCCCTGCCCCGGGTGGCGTGTGCGGCTCGCACGGGGGCCGGAGGACTCGACACGTCGCAGGGAAAGGAAAACAAAACAAAACAAAAACAAACCCCACCGACTTCCCCACGTTTCTCTGCAAAGAAATCGTGGGCAGAGTCGAGAGGTGGTGATTGAGCAGAATGCAGCGAGGCCGCCTCCACCCGCCCGCCCACCCAGCGCCCCCGGAGCGCTGAGCGTCCCCGGCCCCCGCCAGGCCCCGCTTTGGGCCCCGAGCGGAGGTCGAGGCGAAGCGAGCGACTCGTTCCACTCGGGCTTCCCGAGTACTCGTTTCTGCTCCTCAGTAGTAAACAAAGTGTCGCCGTCGCCTCCACGTTGGTTTTCCTCCTAGCAATCAAAACACTGAGAGGGCGAGAGACTCACAGAAACACTCGAGAATTACCAGAAAATAATAACAGAGAGCTTAAAAAAAAAAGAGAGCGAGAGAGCGAGAGTGTGTGTGTGTGTGTGTGTGTGTGTGTGTGCGTGTGTGCGCGCGTGTGTGGGAGAGAAAAACACCCCACTACCCCCCACCAACCCACTGCGGCCTCCCGGTGGAAAACCGGGCCCCGCCCAGGCCGGCGTCCACTGGCTGCCTGGGCGGAGCCGCCGCGCGCTCATTGGTCGCTCGGGCTGTCAGTCAGGGGCGGGCCGGCGCGCGCGCCGCCGCGGGCGGGGGACGGCGGCAGATCCAGTAAGTCGGGCGGCAGCGTAGTTGCTGCAGCTGCCGCCGTCGCCGCCACATTCAACAGGCAGCAGCGCCACGGTCGCGCAGCCCGGGAGAGTGAACGGTCCGCGGCGTCCGTCCGTCCTTCGTTCCGCGGGCCGTGTCAGCTTGAGCGCGACGCCGGCGCTGCCGGGGCCCGGCGACTCTGGCCTGCCGTCCCGTCCGTGCAGCGGACCCGGAGGAGCCTAGATGTTGATGGACCTGTGAAGTTAAGTTCTGGGCTCGCGCTTCCACTCTGCCGCCGCCGCGCCTTCCTCCCGGTTTCCGTCCGCTCGCGGCACCGACCTCAACTCCCCCCGCCGCCCCCCACCCCCGGCCCCGGCAAATCTCGGACCGGCTCTTCTCGCTCTCTCCCCTCGGCCCCCGGTGCTGCGCTCTTTCACTTCTTGGCAGTCCCGCGGCTGGGGGAGGGGCGGGGGTCACCATGGCCGAAGCGCCCCAGGTGGTGGAGATCGACCCGGACTTCGAGCCGCTGCCCCGGCCGCGCTCGTGCACCTGGCCGCTACCCAGGCCGGAGTTTAGCCAGTCCAACTCGGCCACCTCCAGCCCGGCGCCGTCGGGCGGCGCGGCCGCGAACCCCGACGCCGCCGCGGGCCTGCCCTCGGCCTCAGCGGCCGCTGTCAGCGCCGACTTCATGAGCAACCTGAGCCTGCTGGAGGAGAGCGGGGACTTCCAGCAGGCGCCCGGCTCCGTGGCGGCGGCCGCGGCGGCGGCCGCGGTGGCGGCGGCGGCGGCCGCAGCTGCCGCCACCGGGGGGCTGTGCGGGGACTTCCAGGGCCCGGAGGCGGGCTGCCTGCACCCGGCGCCGCCGCAGCCCCCGCCGCCCGGGCCGCTGTCGCAGCACCCGCCCGTGCCCCCCGCCGCCGCCGCCGGGCCGCTCGCGGGGCAGCCGCGCAAGAGCAGCTCGTCCCGCCGCAACGCGTGGGGCAACCTGTCCTACGCCGACCTCATCACTAAGGCCATCGAGAGCTCGGCCGAGAAGCGGCTCACGCTGTCGCAGATCTACGAGTGGATGGTCAAGAGCGTGCCCTACTTCAAGGATAAGGGCGACAGCAACAGTTCGGCTGGCTGGAAGGTGAGTGGCCTCGGGGCTCACGGCCGGAGCGGGAGGGGGGCTCGGGCAGCCCGCCTGCCTCCTCCTGAGGTCGCGGTGGGGCAGATGAGGGGGCGGCTGGGCAAGTTTGCTTGGGCTGAAAGTGCAGAGCACGCGGGCAGCGCGTGAAGGGAGCGGGCGAGAAGCGGCAGGGCTGGGTCGTGGGCTTGCCCCGGACCCGTCGGGGGACCGGAATAAGTGTCTCTGCGCGCGCTCAAGTGAGAGTTGGAGCGGGACGGGGAAGGGGCTCGTTGAGACCTAAGGGAGTGAAAAAAGTACGCCAAGAAGTGGACCTCCGAGCGGGCAGAAAAGTTCGCCAGTGGAAGGAAAGGGGGGTTTACTGGGAGCTGCTTCGCCACGGCCCGCGCGGACTCGTGCAGCTGCTGCTTTTCTTCCAGAACCTCGGGGGTGAGGGCGGCTCCCCTCCGCCCCCGCGGCGCGCGTCCTCCTAGCCCCACGACGCCCCGCGGAGCCGTTTCCGCAGCGCTGGGCTGGGGAGAGCGCGGCGAGGGGCCTCGGAGCCCGGCCGCCCGGGGACGGGGCTGCAGGTGGAGGGGACAGGCAGGGCGCGAGCCGGGAGTCCCGTCGGGGATGGCCGCGCAGATTTTGGAGGCCGGTGTGCATTTTGTTTTGTTTTGATTTTATTCGAAGTGGCCTCGAGTGCTGGGGGCCGGGAGCTCCCAGCCCGAGGTAGCGCCTCCGACACGTGCGAAGGGGCGGCCACCGCCTGCGGAGCGCCGGCGCCTGGCCGCGCGGGGCGAGCTAAAGTTCAAGTGTGACCCTCGGCGGGGGCGGGAGCTGGCGACGGCGAGGGAGGGGCCGCGGGCGCAGGAAGCGAATGCCTTTAAAGGGCCAGCGCGCCCTGGCCGTGCGTGCCTCCGGGCCCGGCCGCGGCGCAGCGAGGCCAGCTCTTCTCTGCGCCAGGAGGTACCCCCAAACTTGGCCTCGCCAAAGGTTCAAGGCTTTTAATTAGCGAGGAGAGTCTCCCCCGGGTGACCAGGGCCGGGGGCGTGTGTACTCTCTTGCTTTGCCATCTCAGTGCCATCGAGCACGGAGGTACGGATCCGAGGGGCAAGGCGGGGGGCTTTGAGACTAGTGTTTTGGGGGAGTTGGAGTGGAGATTCGAATCTGGGGAACCGCAGGGAACTCCTGTCTGCATGGAGGCCTGTAGAGGAGGTGCCTCGCCCTTTTTGCCTTTCTGAGAGAGAGAGACAGACTGACAGACCCGAGGAGAGACTCAGGTGGGGGCAGGCACGTCCCTACCCCGAGGTGGAGAAGGCCCTGGGGCCCTCGGGAGGACAGGCTCGGGGCTGGGGGGGCGGAGGCTTACCAGCCGTGAGTTCGCCTTGCGGCTGCCAAAAGCTGCCAGTTTCTCACTGTCACAGGTGGAAGGATCGATGCGAAGGTTCTCTAGTTGAGCTAAACTCCTTCCTTCCCCCTCATCCGGACTGTACAGCACAATACAGATTTTCCTTTGCTGCGCGCTTGTTACATCAAGGTGGTTTTACAGACACTGTCATCCTTGTGGTTAATGTGTGTAAAAAAGGTTAAGTTAATCACATCGTATTGAAGTTCCTGGAGAAGGATTCAGGATCTTATTTTTTCCAAAGTGTATTTTAGAGTAAAGGCATCACTTATAACCTCATTACTAGGCATTACATGCAATTTTACCAAGTGCTTCAAAAAGGTAAAGTGCCTCCTTACTTTAAGCTAGGTACATATTCTTTTAAGTCAGAAAATCGGGGTTGCCTGCCAAATCCAATTTTACTTTAACATTTGAATTTAAGTACTTGACTGACTTGTTCATTTATCAGTCCTACTTGAGCTGTTACAAAGCATTTGCTGTTAAAAAAAAAACTTTTTTTTTTTTGGGCATTCAAAGTACAGTATGTACTTACACCTTTTCTCATGTCCTTGGAAATGGATACAGCCTGCTTTCAGCTTGCTGGAGTGGCTTTCTTTAAAGATAGGGAAAGGCAGAGTTTGGGGATTATTTTTAGTTTTGCCTCTCAAATGGCCTTAAGTCAAGGTATTCTTAAAGTATTGTAGGAATATAACTTAAACGTTTAAGCTTTAGTGCTTTTTATAAAAGTAGATTCTAAGGCCAAATCACCCCCCCCCCAGCCATTTTTATTAGGTTCTTTACTTGTTCTAATTTTTTTCCCAAATGCAATTGTAATTTTTTTAAAAAAATGTACTGGTCAGAGCTAGGAGATCTATTAAATGTTAGTGAGAATTGTCCAGAATTGGAGGCCAGGTGGCAGCTCCTAGTGGAAACCTAGTGGAGCTTTGGGAGAGAACAGGCTGCCATTCTCAAGTGAGGAAATGTTTCAGGTGCGATCAGAGTCAGTTGGTGCAAGTCAGATTACAGCAAGCGCATTTTCACTTTGAGTAAAAGGGTATTTTAAGGAGAAAAGAAACAACCTGAAGTGTTTCTAATTCATAGCTAGTCTTCTGGTTGGAGTTTTCATAAAAATGAGTTACTTGTTAAAACTAAGTTTCACTCTCAGATCTGAAAAACTTGCCTGTTTTAAACATTCATAAAAAGGAGAAATTTTACTATGACTTTTAGCTTAAAAAAATTCAGTTCTAAAATGCAAATTGACCAAAACTTAACTGTTTGAGGACTGAGGAGAGGCTGCTTTGGAACTAAATTATTTCCTGTGATTTACTACAGGGAATTAGACTGAATCTTTAAGTAAATATAGTTTATTGTGCTTTACTTCCTGGGGCCTGCCTGAGAATTTGAAAGTCATTTGCATGGGACAAAATAGTTGGAAAGCTGTTAAAAAGTTCAAAAACTTTTAGTTCCTTAAACACTGGTAGTAGTTGTGGGGTATGCATTTTGTATTTGTAGGAATGGTATGTTAAATCGGCTTTACAGTTGTTGGTTAGAACTGTCATAAGGTTACACACAAAGTGGAAGCTGAGACTTTTGGAAATCCCGGGATCTTTTAAATCATGTACAGTATTTATACATAGTGAAACTTCATTTCCGTGACCTGTCTTCCCCCCCCCCCCCCCCCCCCATATAGAAAGCTTTCTAGAGCTTGGGAAGTAATATTGTGAGCTCTGGCTCTGTGTTTTTTGTTTTTGTTTTTTTAATTGTTGTTTTGAGTTGGCTCTTGTTTTATGCTTTGAAATTATTTGGAGCACAATGCAGATTAAAAGAATGCTTCAACAGTAAAACTTAACACTTGTTAAAATTTTAAATTGTTTTATTATGAGATATCAGATATTCTTTATCTTGGAATAACGTTTCTTTAATTTGGTCTGTGAACTGAGAGTGCATTTCCTCGTATTTAAAAATTCATATTTATTCTATTAGGGTTTGCAACCTGCAGGTGAGTAATTTAGCCACAGAGATTCCATGGTAGGGATGATGGCTGCTTTCTTGCTGCACTGTCACGTTTGACAGAATCCTGGTGAGGATTACGGAAATCACCTTAAAGAAAACCTTTTTTACAGTTGGGTGAAAATCTCAATATATGTATTTGGGGAAAGGAGCATGAGGAAAGAGAATTGGGAAAGGGCATAATACAGCGAAGTATGCACTAAGGCTGAAAGTTATGTGGGACTGATGTGACCATGTCTCATGGCTGAGATATTTTGTTCAGAAATTCCCAAATAGATGTCAAATACGAATACCTTAATTGCTCCTCATAAGAACTTTATTTTTATTTTACTTTCGGTCTTGTGGCAAATCCTTGGGGAGATGTGGCAGGAGGGGTGGCTTCTATTTTTGAATGACACTCAGCTTTGTTTTTCTTTTTTAAAGTGGCAAACATTTGAATACTGGAAAGAAGGCATTTTTAATTTTCATGTAAACTTCAAAAAAAGTTAAAGTTTGGTAAGACATCCCCTTCCCCCCATTACTGAAAGGCCATCACGTTGGCAATGGACACAAATATCGCCAGCTATCATGAGCTGCCCAGGGATCTTCTAAGTGGATGTATGAAATGGGTAGGGAGGAGTGAATACTCAGTGGTTGGTTAGAATAATAGGGTGCCAACTTTTTGCTCGCCCTTGCGCTCTAACCTCTTCATCCAAGCTCCTGAACTGCAATTCTGTGTGACTTCCTAAGAGAACAGCTGTCTGTATTGGCCTGGAATTTCTTTGGGTAAGCCCTAACTATTTGCATTTTTCTGGAACGCTCTGCCCTTGGAAACTACCCAGTACCCTGGCATCATGGGAATTGACTCTGCCAGTTTTTTTTGTCTTTGTGTGCCACCACTTTGGGGCTTCCTGGAATCCTCTTGGAAGGGCAGTGTAAACCCCACGGTGATGGGAGAGAGCAAAGGAGTTTGCAGTTGCACTCTGCGTGCAATGAGCAGAGTGGGTTCAGCCCTGCTTCTCTGCACCTCAGGACTTGCCTTGGCCTTCATAGTAACAAGTTGCAGAGACTTGCCCCCACCCCTTGGGTCAGATGACCACCTTTTCTTGGTGCACACAAAATTCTGAAGTTGATGCAGTTGTTCCTCAGTTGTGAACCAGAGAAGACCAGATGAACCTGAAAGTGTTTGTTTTGGTGTCTTAGGGGTAAAGGCTTGTATTCCAACGGATATGCTGTATACGAATGTACAGTGTATACAATGCGCAGTAAGGTGTAGAAGGAGTCCCCCTTTTTGCTAATTCCTGATAAGGACCAACAACACAGTGGCACAGAAGTTCTTTGCAGAGTATTACTACTTATTTTTTATTGTGGTCTTCTATAGAACATAAGAAACATGCAAGTGAATAATTGTACATTATTGATTTCATATGGTTCAACCTTTAAGGAAAACTTTTTTTTCACTGGCATCCCAGTTTACTCCACTCAGTCTGCCTATGGTTTATTGACTTGTGGGTTAAGCAGTGCAAATAATGAATCTTGCCTTCCTTACCCCTTCCCCCCTGGCTCTTTTATCCATCTTCATATAGCTTTGATATGACCAAAAGAAAAGAAAAGCAAACTAGTTTTGATATTGGGCCACATAAAATTGAAAAGCTAGATCTGCAACCGTTTTTCAGTTTATTTAGTGAATTTTCACCTTAATGCATTACTTAAATAAGGACATAAATTCAACTTGTGTCCTTTTTTTCAGGCCATATTCCTTATAGAAGAAAAAAATGACAGAGCTGCGTGATGAGCTTCTGTAGCCCCCAAGTCTGGGTTTCTGATGATTGCCGAAGCTGCACTCTTTATGGTCTAAGTTCTTCCCTTTTCTCAGTTTTCCCTTGACCTCTCTGTAGAAAGCCTTTCTTACCTTGGACTCAGTTACACTGTACTGTCCTGATCCTTACCCGCATTCTGGCTTCTCCTCCAGTTGGTTCATTTTTCCTTCTATGCTCAATTGTAAGAATGCCTAGGACTAGGTGTAGACTTATTTTGATTCTTTCCTAGATAACTTACCCCTTTATTGTCCAAGTCTCCAGTTACCTGAAGGCCATAAATGTCCCACTTTCACCTCCAATTCGACATGTCTAAACCCAAGCATACTGTATTTCTTATTCCTCTCAGATGAGGTTCCCATCTTGAGTTCCCTGATTTGGTTAATGGTCTTTAGCCCTTTCCCTCGTTTTCACTCCTGGATGTCCTCTTCAGCACTTTCTTCTTATGGTGTTAGTGTCCCCAAGTCTGTTAGCTCTTCTTCCTCAGGGTCTCTTGAGACTTTCACTTCCCAGCTTCTAACCACTCCCCCGGTTAACTCTTACCTCAGGGCCAGTCCATCGTATCGCCAGGACTTGGGGCATCCTGTGCGTCTACTGGAGCGTCCACAAATTTTGCTTAGTCTGCAAGGTTCAAGTCAGTTCCATCAACTTCCAACCTTGGCTTGTGTCTGAAGGCACTTTCGATTCTCTGAGTGAATGCCTGGTAACCTCTTAATTCATGCTGCTGCGTATTTTAATTTATCTTTAACATCTGCATGTTTTTGGCGTCTCAGTTATATTGTAAATACATGGGTGGAAAAAATTTTTTCTTGAAACATGGATCTTTTATGTTTCAGCTTCCTCTGTGTTCAAGGTGCTTACATTCTGACATAGGGAATATAGCCAATATTTTATAATAACCTCTAAAAATTGTGAATCACTGTATTGTATACCTGTAGGTTATAACTTATATGATACCGTACATCAACTATACTTCAGTAAAAAAGATCACATTCTGTAATACTTGAGGATAATTTTATTAGTAGTATTACTAAAGAACAGTGGTTATTTTCCGTCTATAGTCAAGGTATTTCCTTCCCATTTGTTGAATGATTATTGTGTATAAGTTGTATTAGATGCATTTGAATGATAGAAAAATGATTCAAGTGTGGATCCTGTAGGGAGATTAGATGTGACACATAATAACTATGATACCTGGTAGCATGGTTAAGTGCCTTCGAGAAAAATGGAGTTCTGGGTTGGGCACTTAGGTGGGCCTTGGAAATGGGATGTTATTGTCTCAAGATCTCATTATAAAATATTTCAAACATGCAGCAAAGTTGGAAGAATTCTCCCCTGAACACCCATATACCTACCACTTAGTTTCTACTTCTGCCATTTTATTATACTTGCTTTATCATATATTTATCCATTGGCACACCCATCTTCCCATCAGTCCCTCTTAGTTTTTAAAATTTATTTTTGGAATGATGGACTGGCATTCATAAAGGCATGAAAATAGGGGAAACAGTTTCTCTGAGTGATGGATGTATGCAACACACAGAGAAGGTTTGAAAAGTGTAGGAAGGAGAGTTTCTATTGTCAGACTGAACTTGGACTTCATATACATTATGAAAATAATATTGTGTTATAGACCAAGTTTTTCTATGAGATTGTATGTTTGTTTTTGTAATATAAGAAATTATGAAAATAGGGTTACATTTTTAGTTTTTTAAATGCAGTTTCTCAGAAACGTGTTCATGTGTAAATATAGAGCATGGAATGCAGTGTAAAGACAATGTGCAGCACTTGATTTAAAACTGATATACAGAATTTGGTAATGCAGGGAACAGATTATGTAATTGACTTAATGCGACTAGTAGACATTTATAAAATATTTAGAGTTTTGCTTGGTCTGTTCTTTAAAATCAACTTTCACGCCCGGTGTCCTGGGGGCAGAGTGATTCATACAAAGAAAGATCACTATTGGTCGTAATTCTTACTGTTTTTTTTTTAAGTGAGAAATCTTGAAGTTGAAGTTAGCAACCTCTAAATATACTTAGGGCAATTATGAGTGAAAGTTATATTGACTTGAAAAGATGCTTTACAATTTAAATGTCAGTTTTCATATTGTATTAGCTAAATATTAGCTATCCTTGATAGCTTTATTGTATTATATCTTTACCCACTAACCCAAGTATAGGATGAGGAAGGCTATAATGAGATGTTTCAACAGATCCAGAGGAGGTTAAATTTGGATAGGCTAAACCCACAATTGATGCCAAGCAGATAGACATAACTGCATGTATTCAGAATACTTGGAATGAGGCGGATTAGCTTTTGGTGAACTAAAAGGTTTAAACAATAAAAACTCTACTGTGGTACATCAAAAGGCAGAAATACAGATTTATTAAAACTTATTAGCCATTTTAGAAGTGACAGGCGTTGAAATGTAGGAAGCTATTTTACTAGTGTAAATAGTAAAATAGTAGCAGATAGCACTTTATTCAGAAGATGCCCTGCTGTGGGGAGGGGGACAGTGAAGGAAAAATAGACTGCAAAACTCACCACTGTGAGGTTTTGTTAAATGAGTACGTTACCTTCCACATGGATGAAACAGCTTTCAAAGCACGCCAGGCCTTCACAGTTGCGTGACTGCTAATGATATCAGGGTAAACTAGTCAAACGCAGGTAGGAAACAATATGGAATTGGCCAATCTAATTTTTTCCCGCTGTTATTGTTTGGAGATTGAGTGAGGGTCAAAATTGCAGGCTGTGTCTTTGGTCTTTTCATTCCATAAGTAGAGAGAGATGTAAAGCATCTTCATTCTTCAACGTGAGGGGTTTTACCTCCCTCTGGGAGGAGAGTCAGAATCATGGTGGAGATCTGTGGGAGGATAGGTCATTTCTTCCAAGGTAGCCCCATTCCTGCTGACACTAAGTCATATGAATTCTTTAACTCTTAGTGATGGTGGGTGGTACTACCGTCTTTTGAGAAGAGAATGTCACCTCTAAAGCATGTGGCCCACTGGTCTATACTGTGCACCTGTGACCTGGGCTGTGCTCTCTTACCTGCAACAAGCCCTGCTCCTCTTACACCCCTGCTAGCCACATGTGTGGAAATCCCGAGGCTGCCACCTTTTTTGAGTGTGACTTGGTTCTGAAAATCTCTGTGTAGATCTTTGACCTAAAAAGAAAATCTTTTTCTGCCTTGGTTAATTTTCCCCCTGGATGATAGTTGTCTTAATTACAGTGTCATTTCTTTGTGTGTCTTAAGTTACAGAGCTGATCCTAATACTAAACTCCGTGACCTTAACAGCTCTGGAGATGCTGCCCAGCTCACCTGATTAAAAGCAACACTGTAACGAGAGAGAGGGTGGGAAGAGCCAGTGGCCTGTGTCCATTTGTTTTTCCTCTGTTTAAGTCAAACAGATACTTCTCAGTTGCCATTCCTCCCAAATCTAGAAAATGGGTCATGGTTTTGTGAATCTCTCCTTTTGTTACATTAGAGATTTGCTAAGAATCAGGGTTGAGGAAAAATGTTTTTCTGTTTACAGCCATGATCCTGAAGTTGTTACACGGCTGCCTTTGCACTGCTAGTGAGGGGCCTGGTTTGCTGAGTTAAAACTTTGAAAGTAGCTAAAGGAACCTGGCTTCAGGAAGGGGGAGGGGACCTCAGTGGTTGCGTTTTGTACCTGCAGTAAAAAAGTCTCAAAGAGCATGATTAACCCCCTCAGTCTTATTTGGACTCAAGCCAAGAGAGAGGCCTAGTGAAGGATGGAGGAAGAGGAGAACCAGTTTGGGTTCTGTAGGAAGGTCTGGAGGCACTTAGCACCTTCTAGCACTGCCCCCCACCCCCAAATCAGTTTTTCTATTTTAATTAGGAAATTAGTGCTTTTCTTCCACCAGTATCATGTCTCAGAAGCCCACCATGCAGGTGGCTTGAGGGAAGACCCATCTTGTCCGAGTTGAAAATGCCTGCACACAGAATTGGGGACGGGGGCGGTATCTTTGCAGTGGTGTTTGAGGGTAAGAGTGAAAAGGTTCTGTCTGAAAAGAAATGCATTTGAATTTCAAGTCCAATTTGGAGAGATAAATTATGATTGAATTATATAATTCCTAGACTTGTAAATATTGTGTATCCTTCAAAGCTTGAAAACAAAATAACCACATAAATATCTGGAAATGGTCTATATAAGTAAATATATCATACCTCAAGACAGTTTGGTTGCTTGGAAGCTAGGTCAAAGGAAATGGTTTGCATATGGTTTAGCTAGAGGCTCTTATTTTGGCAGATTCTTGAGGCAGTGTATTTTACTGTACTCCTATTTTGACATGAATTTTTTCACTTGTTAAGTGTAGGGTTGCATCAAGATAGGTGCATTCGAGATGTTATAGCTTCTTTATTCTGTGATGCTTAATTTGCGGAATCATCAATTTGTCACAGCAGTGAGTGTTCCTTGTCAAGTTTCAGCCCGCCAAACTGTGATTTGAATACTGGAGAAACCCAGCTACCTTAAGGCAGGCGTTACATCACCTGTCTGCTCTGCAGGGCCGGCTCTGAAGGGGTCGGAGGGGAGGTAGTTGCAGAGGGGAACTTGTTGAACTTGTAAATATCAATGGAGGTTGTTTGTGTACCTGGTACCTCACTGGTTTGGTTGCATCTCACTAAACTTGAATGTAAACGTTTTTTCTCTGGATGGGTAGATATGCATGCCATTATGAAATTTACATGCAATGAATGTGAAAGCTTCCTGTGGACCATCCTACTGAGAGACCTTTTTGTAATCTGTGTGACCGTATTGGTCTCTCTCCTTCAGCCTTTTGGAATTTAACTTTCTCTTTAGTGGCCCATTATGACATTTGCATACATTGAATGTGAAAGATTCCTATACGCTCACTCTCTTCGGTTACCTGTGTGCCCAAAGGGTTTCTTGACCCCTTTAGAATTCATGAAATAGAATTACTTATGTAGGACCTGGATTTATATTTACTGTATACATTTGCATTAACGTGCAGCTTTTCAGATTGTGATCTAACACTGATTTTAAACACAGTATTTGATGGCTTTACATTTTAGAAGAGGTCACCGTAATGGTTTTTATTGCTGTTTTTATTATCTTCTGAAATACGTGAGATAATTAAAAAATTAATGCTGCAGAAATTTTTTTAGGGTTAAAAATTCCTATAATTAGGCATGTTTTGATGCGATTTACATCCTCTTTTTTGCTTCTGTAATGGATACTTCCCCAGCTGTGACCACATTGCTCTGTAGTAGTCCTGTATTATATTCCAGTATTTCGGAGGTGCTTCCTTAAGGTGCTTTATATTTCTTGAAATGCCATTTTGACGCCTTTGATAATTATACTGAGAACATATTTTTAAAAAGCAGAAGTCACATTAAAATTTTGTAAGAGTGATTGTCAAAAGCTTCAAGAATTACTCTCCCCACACTTCAGTGTTTAGGCGGGTCCTTGTGTTGGAGGACTAGTGCCCCCCCCCCACTGTCTGTCACCATCCTTTCAGAGACTGCCCTTCTTCATGATCTTTTTAGCCTGAATTTCTCACTGTGGTGTCTAACTCAGAAGTAAATATTCTTAAAGCAATCTGTTCAGCCTAGTTAAGTTACAAGCCATTTAGTGAGTAGCTTGAATATTAAAGTTTGTGCCATTGCATTCCTTAGTGTGACTGCTTTATTTTGAGCTGAAGGGTGGATAGAGAATAAAATGGAGAGAATATTGATACCGATACAGATGAAACCCGTATTTACGCTGAGTGTTTTTTCTCCACCAACAATGGGAGGGTGCATGTTTGAAGTCAGTCAGTTTCAGAATTTACCTTTTGATTGCATGCCTTATAAATTATATTTCTAAGAAAAAAATTAAAAATACTGATTATTGTGCTGTGTGCTCCCGTTGAATAATGTAAATGATCTTGGGTTATATCAAATGCTGAATGTATTCCTAGAAGGAATTCCTGCTTAATTTCTTTTGCGATGAAATTATGGAGACACTTTAATCAAAGACAAGCTGTTGATGGCTATGTTCTTAGACTAACCATTATTTCTGCCTGTATTTATATATAAAAGCCAAGAAGAGAAAAGGAAAAAGACGTTCAAGCCTGGAAGTCTTGAGCTGAGATCGATTCCACCGCGATTGACAACTCAGGGCCTGCAATTAAGCCTCATTTACACTCCCCACCTCCATTTGTGTTTCAAATAACTCTCTTAAAAGAGTCCTGGAAGGAAGAATTAATGAAGTCAGAGGATAACATGAAAACTTAAAACATTTCAGAGGGATTCCTTTCATGACTAAATTCTTTGTGATCCTTAACTGTGTGAATACACCCCTGGGATTGGAAATGGAGACCCACCCCCCTTTAATCACGTGCCCCGTTAAGCTCGTTTCTTGGTGGCTTGCTGAGACTGTTTCAGGGACTCACTTAAAAAAATGACATTGAATTTTATTAAGCAAGCGTTCAAGTCCACCACCTGCCTTTTGCACAGAAGCTCACCTCTCCTGGTGAGCTATCCTTGCTCCCCTGGGCTGCTGTCTTGTTACTCAGGCCTGAAACAAGGTAGCAGCCGGCTTTCTGCAGACCTGCACAAGGGCACAGCACCACCTCACTGGCCCACCAGTAAGAGCATAATGACTTGTTAGACCACATTTATTGTGCAGATGAACTTGAATGTCACTAGGACAGCATACCCCTGTAGGCTTAAAAACGTTTGAATTTAATGTCCCTTCTGTCTTTCATCAGGTTATAGCTTTTGGATTTATAGTTACTCATTCTGGCTGTAATTATATTAGTAGTATTTTTGTTTGGCCAAATATGAGGCACGACCTTTGCCATCCTGCTTGGCTGTGCTTGGGAATTTGACATCCTTCAATTTAGATGGAATTCCCTTGCTTTGTTTCCTGTGATAGTGTGGGGAATACGCATTTTGGCTTTTTCAACAGAAGTGGAGGAAGACAGGAAACAAGTAGAATTGGAACGTACAGAGGGTATTAATTTTTTCTGCTGGGTGTGGTTCAGTTGGCATGCTTTTTATTAGGAGTCTGAGCCTACGAAAGTAGTTAGTGCAGAATACTCGGAAAATGCTGTACTCATCCCTAGTTTTATTTTCTCTGATCTGGATTTAAATTTATCACTGGTTTGACATTTTAGGGTCTTTGAACTGTTTTTCGTTTAAGTACACTTGGCAAAAAAGAACTAAAATTCTTATGTTTTTGTGATGTCTTTACCAGTCCTAAGTATGCCATCAACAGCAAAGAAAACTGCAAAGGGGGAACATATTTGCACCTCTCTCTGAGGGGGGAGTGTTTTGCTGCTACTGACTAAAAGTTTACATGTGCGATTCTGTTTCCTGAGTGTAGTCGAAACCGCCGTCAAAAATTACCCCCTTTCGGGGCTTCCCTGGTGGCGCAGTGGTTGAGAGTCTGCCTGCCAATGCAGGGGACACGGGTTCGAGCCCTGGTCTGGGAAGATCCCACATGCCGCGGAGCGGCTGGGCCCGTGAGCCACAACTACTGAGCCTGCGCGTCTGGAGCCTGTGCTCCGCAACAAGAGAGCCCGCGATAGTGAGAGGCCCGCGCACCGCGATGAAGAGTGGCCCCCGCTTGCCGCAACTAGAGAAAGCCCTCGCACAGAAACAAAGACCCAACACAGCCAAAAAATAAAAATAAATTAAAAAAAAAAATTACCCCCTTTGAATTGTCATGAAATTTTAGTATCTAAAATTTGGTGAAGTGGAGAGAAAAGTTGAAGCCAGAGTTTTACAATGTTTTCCTTTTAAAAGTTGGAAAAGTCACCTTTTGCTTTAAGTGCTTTAAACAGAAAATCATAATCCGTGTCCCCTGCCTCCCAATAACCCATCAATAGGCTTGCGTTTGTGTTAATTTTCTCATTTCCCATCTAAGGTTGATATCCGGGGTAGGTTAGTTAGCAGTGTACGTACGTACGTTGTAGGGAGTCTGTCTGTTCTGTCCTCAATTATCCAGTAAATGAAGAATGCCCCGTGCAGCCTTCTGAGCTTTTGAGGGCACACATCCAAATGCCTGTATTGAAAGGGCACTTCTTTTTGATTATCTCCTACCCCCGCTCCCTGCTTTTTCATCTCCTCTTTGCTTTCCTTCTCACTTTCAGCCCCCTCATTTATTTGAATACATTTCTCCAACTTACTAATGTAAATTAGGTGAGGTCTTTCTTTAAAGATTGTTGCTGGTTACTGGTGTGTTTTACTTCATTACAGCAACCCGATGGTATTTTCGACTGCCATTGGAAATGGTCATTAAATTATTAATAGATCTGATCCCATTAAGAACTGTTTACAAGGAGATTTCTGTCTGACAAGTTGTCTGTATAGGAGTTATCTTAAAGTGTTGGCATTCCCATTTATCTCCTAGTTCTTGGGTTTTGGCTCGAGGCCTTTAAAATTTACTGAACTGTGTGTAAGAGAAGGTATGAGGAATCATGAAGTTTCTAGTTGAACAGATTTTAAAACTGCCTGGTGTAGGAGCCTCCGCTTGGCCACTTGGAGATTTTGAGAATCACTACCTCGCACGCTGCTGAAAAGTTTATTTCTATATCGAGCCCATGTGTTCACGTGTAATTCCCTTCCTCCCTGCCCCCGGCTTGCTTCTGGATTTTGGAGCTACACTGAATTAGCTTAATGTATTTCCCCTTCCAGTACCTGAAGCCAATTCCCATAATTATTCTCTTCCCAGCTAACCAGTCCTAACTCCTTAATAAACCCTTCCAGGGACTTAAGGTTTCTGTACGTTGTCGAAACACAGAACCCCAAACCCAGGTGTCTGTGGATGGGGAGCGACCAGTGAAGTGCACGGCGGGGCTGGTAGTGCCCTTGTCCAGGGACAGTATGCTTCTGGCAGGGTGGCTTGAGAAAGCCTGTGCTAGCTTTTGGGTGCTGTGTCACCCTTTGACATAGAAGAGAGGTAAAAGAGCAGGGCCAAGAGGCGTGTGTGGATTCTCGTCAGTGTTTGGTTAGGATGGTGGTCCTGTGCTTCAGGTGAACGAGCTACAAGTCCCACATTAAGCAAGGCACATAAAGAGAAAATCCTCGAGGAGGAGAGTAACTGAGGGAATAAGCTAAATGGAAGAACTCTGTATTTTAGCCTTTTAAGCTAAATATCTGTTAGTATGTGTTTGCCTGTCTTGAAAGTTCTTTTTTTTTTTTTTAAAACTAACTTCAGTTTGTACTGGTAAGTAGGCAGGGTTTTGAAAGGAAGGAAACAGCTTTTTGGATGTGGGATAGTCCAAATGTATAGATGTAAATTTCCACTGAATCTGCACTACCAAATCTATCCCATTCAGTGATGTGTAGTTAACCTATATTTGACTTTTGGGAAGAGAGAACCACACCAAGGTGCAAGATGTGAGTAATCATAGCCATATCGGTGTTACGCTAGGTGTATATCGTCATCAACTCTTCTTACTGAACTAAAGTGTGTCTTCGAGCTTTTCAGTGGTGAATCTTGAACTTTGTCTGTAGCCATAGTCCGGATTAGTAAAGTCTGCAACCTTCCTGCTCCATCTGTGTTAAATGTGGAAATTACTAATATTGAGATGGGTGGTGTTGGTTGATTTCACATTCTGAAGTTTTAAATTTTAATTTCTGGCCTAGAGAATATGAGGCCATAGGCTGGAGAAGTCTCTGCATTAGTAAAAACAATTAAAATCTCAGGGTTGTATGGTTTTTGTGCTTTAATGAGGAGAGAGAATGCCGCCCCTGTGTTTTGGGTGAGTAATTCCATAGATAGACATTTTATCTATTGATTACAGAGATGTGACCCAGTCAAACCAGGCTTTATGGGGTTGGGATCTCCAATACTAAGGATGCTAATAAGTTCCTGTAAACCACTTAGGAAGCTCCTGAGCCAATACTGTACGTGTGACCTGGTACATCCCTCACGTACGGATCTTTTTACATCATGAGTGCTTCTCTGGGTCCATTGGATTTGATGCTCACCCTTATCACTGCCTTCTCATTGGTCCTCCCAGTAACTTTTCCTTTTCTGTTCAAGGCAGCAGAGTTCCCACTCCTTGTCAGTCTGAATGGAAACGTTGCTTACCTGGCTCCGCTTGGGGTCAGCCGAGGTGGGAGAGGAACACTAGTCCTGTTTTAACCACAGGTTGTTGGGAATAATTGGCCAGCCAGTGCCAGTGTCTACAAAACATGCATAGATCCGTGGTTAGATACCTTTTCTCACACGCCTGGGAGGATGCCCTTAGATCACCAGGGTGTTTGAGAATCGATGTTGGGGTCCTTTCAGAGCTATAAGAATTCCCTCTAGCATTTGCTTTTTGTAATGCCCTCAGGAGCCTAGCCCAGATCTGTGATTTTTCAGTAAATATTAGGAGTCCTGGATTTTGTTTCTAGATTGGTAACCTGATAATTCATATTTAGACAAGTCACATCACTGCTGTGTTAGCTTCTTTATCTGTAAAATGGGGTTAATGATACCACTGGGGAGTACTTGTGGAGCAGCTTGAGGTGCTCAGAGTAGGGGGCCATGTACTTAGGCCGTGTTGTACATTTTAGGATTAGCTGAGATACTTGGGCTTAAACAGAGTAGCAGAGAGTCTGGGGCTTTCATTTTTTGTTTCTGGGCTTCTTGATTATATAAAATACGTTTAGGTAAAAAACAGAATAGAACCAAAGCAAGCTACAACACCTAACTAGGTCTTTCTTTCCTAAACTTTCCTAGTACTTCGGTAGCAAGTTTGATGAGGGTGCCCGGGAGACTTGTTTTGTGTTTTGGAAGAACTCTGATAGTACGGGAAATAGCTGGTGGGGGGTATTTGGGTTGTATAAATATGGGTAATTTATTTTTTCTGTATATTTTGCCTTTTTACATTTTTTTAACATCTTTTTTGGAGTATAATTGCTTTACAATGGCGTGTTAGTTTCTGCTTTATAACAAAGTGAATCAGCTATACATATATACATTCCCCGTATCTCCTCCCTCTTGCGTCTCCCTCCTACCCTCCCTATCCCACCCCTCTAGGTGGTCACAAAGCACCGAGCTGATCTCCCTGTGGCCTTTTTATATTTTAAGCAACACACACTTGTATTAGAAGTATTAAGTTTTTTGAAATGAAAATGCAGTTTGGGGTTTTCCATCCCTCCTCCTCCTCCTCCTTCTCCTTCTCCTCGAGAGAGAATATTGGATTCAAGCAAGTGATTGCATAAACATGTAAGATAGCTATCATTACTATCCCCATTTTTTAGACAAGGAAACTGAGGCATAAAGTTAAACAGCCCAGTGTCACACAGTAAGTGATGGAACCAAGAAGCCAGGGGGTTTTTATTGTAGATCTCAGACTCTTAACCACTTCACTTTGCTACATCAGAGAGAATGATTATCTTTAGAATCTTGGAGGGAAAACTAGGACTTAAATTTAAAGTTGGAAATATGAAGGTAAAATTAACAGGTAGATAATCAGTTAATTAACAGAATCTAAACAATTAATGCACATACCGACAATCCGAAGACAGTAATTTTGCTGACTTGTCCAGTTAGTTAACTAGACTGCTAAAGATGAAAAAGTACATTGGTATAGCGAGCCTTTGGGGTAGTGAATTTTCTTGTCCTCTGAGGAGAGGAAGGAGTGCATCTATGGTGATGATTAATGAGAGGTTGGGAGAAGTGACCCAGTGGCCCAGTCGTGGCTCACAGTGTGGCAAAAAGGAGTTTTTGCCCCATGTCTTCCTCACCAGATGGACGAGTGGGTGCTAGAGTGTTCTGTGGGCTCTGTCACTATGTCCACACACTGCTTAGGAGGAGGAAAAGTACTTCCTGCACAGGGAGATGGTCTTGGCCTGTTGATGCTCTGGGGTTAACAAATAGAAAGAACAAATACTGACCCATTTGGACAGAAAAGACTTTGTTTGGGGTGAACTTAAGGAAGGCTACGAAGCCCTCATTTAAGGGACAAAGATGAGGTGAAATTCTTAGCTAAGCTGTCACCCAAACTTTACTAAGTGCTGGTCAGTCTTCTTTACCATTTGGCCGTGTTTCCGTTGCATGGATGGGACCTTACTAGATAGTTCATCGGTCTGTATAATCCCGGATTCCCCTTGTTGAGAGAAAGTCTTTTGGTTTTGCTTTGAAAGCTGCTTGGCGAGAGTATTGTGGTTTGGAGGAAATGATAGCCCGGGCTTCAGAGATAAATACTGCTTGGCTTTGGGTCCTGCTTCCAAATATGTTCCTCCTCCCTACCTTTCCCGTACAGCCTTTAAAAATCACGTCAACCTACAGTGATTATTTCTTCCAGCTACTTTTGTGTATGTTTCTTGTGTGAAGTGATGCCATGTTAGATTTTTCCTGAATAGCTAGTTCCTAATAGATGGACAGGATTTGTGCCATCTTATTGAGTGTGGGGTTTTGTGGAGGGTTATTAATATTTATTTTATTTAGATAATGGAATTTCTGTTTACCTAAGTAAAAGGGCTCCTTTTTGGAGACGTAGTGTTTAGAACCTGGAGTCTTGTCACCATTCCATTCAAGCTTGTTGAACTTAGCAGAACTTTGGACACGTTAACATTAAGTGTAGGTTTCCTCATCTGTAAAATGAGAATAATACATCCTGGGATTTTTGTGAGGGCTAAGAGATTGGGGTTGCCACATAAGAAGACAAAGGTGACTGTCTCCTCTGTCCTCGATCCATTTTATCTAGAGAGATTTTTCAGATAGAAGAGAGAAAGGAAAAAATTCTCCAGACATACCTCATTTTATTGCACTTCGCTTTATTGTGTTTTGCAGATACCGCATTTATTTATTTTTTTTTTAATTGAAGGTTTGCGGCAACCATGCGTGGAGCAAGTCTATTGATGCCATTTATCCAACAGCATTCGCTCCCTCTGTGTCTCTTTGTAATTTTGGTAATTCTTGCAATATTTCAGATGTTTTCATTATTATATTTGTTACGGTGATCTGTGATCAGTGATCTCTGACGTTACTATTGCAAAAAGATTACAACTCACTGAAGGCTCAGATGATGGTTAGCATTTTTTAATGAAGGTACTTATGGGTTTTTTTTAGACATAATGCGATTACACAATAGACTACAGCATAGTGTAAAGATAACTTTTATATGCACTGGGAAACCAAAAAATGTGTGTGACTCACTTTATTGCGTATGTGCTTTATCACGGTGGTCTGGAATGGAACCTGCAACATCTCCGAGGTATGCCTGTATTTCTACATTCCCTACAAAAGACTAGGCCAGTGGTTCTCAACCGGGAGGGATTTTGTCCCCCAGGGGACATTTGGCAATTTGGGAAAGATGTTTGGTTGTCAGAATTGGGGGTGGGGGTAGGGTTGCTGCTAGCACGTAGAGGGGAAAGGCCAGCCTGCTGCTGAACACCCAGCAGTGCCCAGGACAGCCCTCCGACAAAGCGTGGCTGGGCCTCGGGTGTCAGTACTGCTGAGGCTGAGAAGCCTTGCTCTCTGCAAAATTACCCTCTATTATTCTTTTTCCTGCACTAGAATTTCGTTATTTATTGTTTACTAAGTGACTTCAAAACTTCTTCTGCCCTCTGTCTGCCTGGTGTGAATATAAAGTTTGCTTCAGTTCTTCTCATTACTGTCATAAGAGGGCATGGGTTTTCTTAGGACAGTTGCTGCCTTCTGAAATCCTAGGTCCCCCGGGGTGTGTGATGGCAAAGCCTGGTCCTCGCACGCTTATGGGGTGGGCATTGGTCGTGCCCCACTCCTCCCCCGCTGCCTCTTTTGCCCACCTCCTTTAGGAAGCTTTTCCTGATTCCCTCCCAGTTGAATGGGATCTCTCTCTCTCTTTCCTTTGAGTCCTGTGATGGGTGTGCTTTCTCATGGATTTGTCTCTTGCTTTCTGTCTCTCCATGGGCTGCAAGCTCTTTAGGGCAGAATTCTTCCCTTCTCTTTCCTGGTCCCTGGAAACACCTGAGTATAGTTCCTCCCAAATAAATGGATATGAAACAGACATTGAGAAAATAATACATTACATTTTTCTTGATGAGGACAGAAAAGCAATTTCTTTTATTCTTTCATATTACATTTTCATGCGTCACTTTATTGTTCCTCTGTAAGTTAGATGATGGTGATGCCAGAGGTTCTCATCTGGCTTGACGTGCTTTTCTAGAGCAGCTTTTTGAATTACCGGGTCCTTAAATTATCTGGTTCACTGTCATTGTACTAACCTAACCTAAACCAATCCATGCTGTTCCTAAATTTAGGAAGGAATGGAATCCTCCACAGTATTCCAGTCTTCTCTGCCGCTGAACTATGCTGGCAGAAAAAGGAATTCCAAGAATTAAAAAAATAGACACAAAGTGGGCAGACATGTCACTGTTAACTAAGTAATAGACTGTTGGTAAAAATGTGTATTGCAACTTGAAGTGATCCTGAAGTGTGGTGCTTTTCAAACATTTTATTCTCATCTGTAGTTAATTTACAGATTAAACATATAATTCTTCTGAAATTCTGTAGTTGGTTATCTGAACTATAGATGTGACAGTTATTCTTATAAAGCTAATTGTTGCTGAGGAAGTCCATATTCTAAAGTGGTGAGAACTCGGGTTTGCTAGTCACATGCCTGGGTTGACTCCTGCCCTTTAGCATTTAGCAGCTTTGTCACTTGGGCCTCACTGTGCTGTAGTTTTCTCATCTGAAAAATGTAAATAGTAACTCTCTTATAAGTTGTTGTGAGAATTCAATAAAATATGAAATATTCTAAGGCAGTGTTTGGAATGTAGGAAGTGTTTTTTTATAAATGGCAGCTATTATTACTTTAGCATAGAACAGAGTATATATAGAAGGCAAGAAAGATGAGACTGACATTTTTTTGAGTTGGTTAAAATGTGACAGATAGGAACACCTGGGTCAAGGGTGAAATCCCCATGTAGACCTGTTGTAAGCTTTTACGCTAGGATCAGTAGCCGTTGCATACACCCGCCACTGCTAGAAGGGCTGATGACTGTCGAATTGGGAATCTTCCTGTCTGATTTTTGAATCCAGACTTCCTGACTGGTGAGTGAAATTCATAACCTCTTTGCCTCATTTTTCTCATCTATAAATCAGGGTAATAATGACTGAGGGTTGTTTTGAGAACTGTATGAGTTAGTATGTGTGAAGTGCTTAAAGAACAGTGCCTGGCACAGTCATCGTTCAAGAAATGTCACAGTTTATGATCACTGTCATTTATTCAGCTTGTACCTGGTGGCAGGGACTGTGCTTGGCTTGTTGTGAGATGTTATTTGGTTCTCACAACAACCTTTCAAGGTAAGTATTATCCTCAGGAGACGCCTAGAGTTAGAAGAACTTGCCCAAGGTTGTGTGATTTGTTGTGGCAGAGGTATAACTGACCCCACAGCTTTTTCCACAGACATGTGCTACTGTGGGACTGTGAAATGCATGTATTGGGTCGCCCAGCTAGACTGCAGCGCATCCGAGAGGCCAGGGCCACTCTCAAGCCCCTGAGACTGGGCAGGGTGGGCCCCCAGTGGAAGGCGAAGGACTCGGTGAAGCCATCACACTCATCAGGGTGTGCCTGAGGGCCAGAGGCCCTTCCTGCAGAAGGGACCAGCCCTGCCCAGTTGTAGAGGGCAGTGGTTAGAGGTGAGAGAAATCTAGTTCAAGGAATTGCCCAGACATGACATCTACATTTCTTATACACAAATTCTCTGCCAGGATTGTTGTAAAAATATTTTCATTATAGTCTTAACAGGGTATTTGTTTGAGGATTATAAACCTGATTAACAAAAATTTCACTGGTGTCTGACAAGCAAATTATGAAACTGAGTAAAAACAAAACTGACCATGGTAATTTCTTTTTTTCTTTTTAAACAACCTTGGCAATGTATAAAGTGCCTCCTCCTCATTCCAATGTGTTGCAATATTAAACTGTAAATTAAGTCTTGAAAAGTTGCCCTTCTGTGTTAAAAGCCTTTTTATTAGAAACGATTAAAATTTTTTCTTAATATTAAGAGAAGCTTGTAATGTAATGGTTCTACAAAGCTACAGATATTTTATAGCCTACAGAAAAATATTATGTTGAATTCACTCCTTATCTTCTTTCTTCCTAGGAAGAATTGAAGAAGCAGAATGAATGGGAAGCAATATTTTTCTAAACTTTTTTTTGGTTAGTTAATGTGGAAATAGGCCTTAAGATTTCTTGATTGAAAGGCTCTTCTGTAATAAGCATTTCAGATGTCTAATATTTCATTTCAAGCATGTAGAACAATGCCAGATGCCCCATAAGGTTGGTTATGACTCGTAAATGTCATGAGTTAGGTTTAGAGGCTTAGATTTTAGTGAATGATGCTAAAATGATGTTGCAATTGTACATTTTTTTTTTAAAGAAATTAAGACCATTTTTTTTTGTAAAGGAATTAAGTAAAGAAATTACTAAGACTTTTCTTAGTAATTATACTCAGAGCGACTTAAAAATTATATGTTTTCTACTACAACCTTTTAGGTTTGTATTCAGTTTATTGAACATGGGACTTCTTTGTTAATGTCTAAGTGAGATTTGTTATTGCCTAATATAGCAAGATAATTAAATATGTACTCATGTAGACATGAACCAGTTAAGTTGCTGAGTCTTCTGAAGATTTCCCCAACACAAAGCAAGATTTTGTGGTGTCATTGGGAAAACTCTAAGGTGACTTTGTCATGGGCAGTTTTATTAGAAAAGTGAGGCTTCTTTATCTTTTGCTGTAAAATCACATAGCTATGGAATATCAAACCTTGGTATCCTGTCATACCTGTCTATCGCGTGGGCAAACACTTTGATGTTCAAGAGCTTCCAATCTTAATAGTAAGTGCTTTACTCGGTATAGTGCTTTGTAACTTTATTTTTATGACCCTGGTTGCTTGGCTTAATACATACAACAGGTATTTCTACTGATGATGTGTGCCCGGGCCAGTGTTACCCAGGGGGCTGCTGAGGTAGTTTGAGTTCCTATAACTGATTATAAGGAGACTTGTGAATTCTTTCCTTTGCCATTCAGAGAGTTACTGTGTCTCAGTATCTTTTAGGTAAGGAATGGATAGACGTTCACATTTATATTTTTTCATAATAGCTTTATTGAGATATAATTCACATACCATACAATTAACCTATTTAAAGAGTATAATTCAGTGTTTTTAGTATATCCACAGAATTGTGCAGCCATCACCACAGTCAATTTTGGAACATTTTCATCACCCCCAAAAGAAACGGGTAACCGTGGCTAGTCACTCCCCATTGCCCCCTGCCTTCCAACCCTAGGCTCCTGACTGTTCATCTGCTTCTGTCTTTATGGATTTGCCCATTCTGGGCATTTCATTTAAATGGATTCATATAATATGCAATCTTTTGTGACTGGCTTTCACTTAGCATAACATTTTCAAGGTTCGTCCACGTTGTACGTACGTACTTCATTCCTTTTTTATTGCCAAATAGTATTCCGTTGGGTATGAATATACTACGTTTTATCAGTTGATGGACATATTTAGGTTGTTTCCACCTTTTGACTATTATGAATAATGTTGCTGTGATCATTCATGTATAATTTTTTTGGTGTGTGGACATACCTTTTTATTTCTCTTGGCTTGGATATATACCTAGGAGTGAAATAGGTGGGCCATCTGGTAACTCAGTGTTTAGCCTTTGCAGAACTGCCAGACTTTTCTAAAGTGGCTGCATCATTTTATATTTCTACTAGGAGGGTATGAGGATTCTAATTTCTCCATATCCTTGGCAATGCTTGTTACTGTCTTTTATTTTAACCATCCTAGTGGATATGAAGTGGTACCTCATTGTGGCTTTGTTTTCCGTTTTTCTGATGGCTAATGATGTTGAGCATCTTAATGGCCATTTGCATATCTTCTCTGGAGAAATATCTATTCAGATTCTTTACCCATTTTACTTATTATTTTTTAAAAAGAGGTTTTTGTTTTTGTTTTTATTTTGGCCTCGCCACATGGCTTGCGGGATCTCAGTCCCCGCCCAGGGATTGAACCCAGGTCACGACAGCGAAAGCCCCGAATCCTAATCACTAGACGACCAGGGAACTCCCTGGGTTCTTTACCCATTTAAAAATTGTGTTATTTATGTTTTTTAAAATTGAGATTTAAGAGTTCTTTATATTATAATTGCTCCCATTCTGTGGGTTGCCTTTTCACTTTCTTGGTGGTGGTGTGATACTTTTTTTCTTTTACTTTTTAAAATTGTGGTAAATCCACATAAATTTACCATCCTAATCATTTTTAAGTATCTAGTTCAGTGGCTTTAAGTACTGTCATATTGTTGTGCGACCATCACCACCATCCATCTCCAGAATTCTTTTCATTCTGCAAAACGAAAACTCTTCATTCATTAAGCAGTAACTCCCCATACCGTCCTACCTCGGTTCCTGGCAACCACCATTCTATTTTCTGTCTCTGAATTTGACTACTCTAGGTACCTCATGAGAGGATTCATACAATATTTGTCTGTTTGTGACTGGCTTTTTTCCACTTAGCATAATGTTTTCAAACAGATATGGTTATATAGAACAGAATTTCCTTCCCTTTTGAGGCTGACTAATATTTATTCCCTTCTATGTATGTACCACATACATAAAATTTATCCATCAGTGGACACTTGAATTGCTTCTGGTTTTTGGTTATTGCGAATAATGCTGCTGTGAACGTGGATGTAGAAATGGCGGTGGTGTTCTTTGAAGTACACAAGTTTTTAATTTTGATGAGGTCCAATTTATCTATGATTTTCTTTTGTTGCTTGTGCTTTTGTTGTCATGTCTAAGAATCCATTACCTAGTCCAAGGTCACAAAGATTTACGCTCACATTGTCTTCCAAGAGTTTAATAGCATTAGTTCTTACATTTAGGTCTTTGATCCTTTTGAGTGAATTTTGGTGTATAGTGTGAGGTCACATTCATATTTTAGGGAATGGGGGCTCTAAACTTATCCTCCAATTGTTAGGTCTACTTTGGTTCTGCTGCGAAGCTGGAGCACGAAAGCCCTTCTCCACCACAGGGCTGCCACTGCCTACCTCCAACAAGACCCCCAGCCCGGCCTCTCGGCCCCGCGGGATTGCAAACTCTGGAGCAGAGACTTCGGCAGTAGTTATTTTTGTATCCTCTTCATTTTTCTGTATTCGTCATCATGGATTCATTCTCTCTCGCTTACCCACCCCTACAGCATAATCTATGTCAGGCAGACAATTCCCCCGCGCTTCAGCAGGCCTCTTCGGGAGTCGGAAGTCACACCTGTGTTGAAGGTACTGCCTCTTCCGTTCTTCTGTTCTCCTTCTGAACCACGTCCCAGCAGAGTGGTGCCAGGAGGGAATCTTGGTGTCATTTCTCAGGCAAATGGCACTTGCCTCCCGTTTAATGAACGTGGAGCATTTAAACAAAGAAAATGACAGAGTGGTGTTGCCAGAGCGCGTAGCCTTCACAATGCTTCGAGGGGATAAATAGATCGTTTTAGGCCCTTTTCTTGTTTACCAGACCGACCGTTAAATGACGAGCCTTTCTTGGTTTTTCTAGTGTTGACAAATAACTTTTGTTCTTCAGTAGGAACGGAGGTAAAACTGGCCCAGGCTGTTTTGAAGGAGTCCCCTGGCTGGCGTGTGTATAGATTACATGCAGATTTTCTATATAATCAGATTCGCAGGGTTTCGGTTCCTCTTGCTGTTGAAATTAATAGTACTTGAATTCCTAGAACAAAATGCCTAGCATTTTGTCAGGTCTGGGGTTCCTGGTTTAGCGAATTACATTGTAAACCTCCCTCCCTTGTTTTTTGGAGATAGAAAGGTAGATGATATTATCAATGTTTTTAAAGTCGTGGGCATTAGTAAGTTAAAAATCCTAAATGTGACTAGTTAAAAGTTCTTGTCACTCCATGTGTTGATGAGCTTGAGTGCTGAGCTTGAGAGAGGCCTGAAGCCGGCTACTTGTTCTTTCTGGAGGCTTCCTGACCGCCAGTTCCCATCTGCCTTCTAGGTCCCCTGGTTTCAGAATGATGCGTACTCCCTCCACTAGTGCTTGTTTAATCATCCTGAGTCCCATCATCTGTAACTTCCTCTTACAGAGCTCAGTACCCCAGAAGGGCCATGTGGAACCAGATGGCTGCAGGGAAACTAGATCTGTGGTCTCCTCTGAGGTTTTAGCCAAGGCTCACAACTCAGTATGTAAAAAGAGGGCCACGGGTGGGTGCGCCCCACGTCTGGCCACTTCATAACATCTACAGGTTGTGAATGAAGTCGTAGGCAGTTCAGAACTTACTGTTGTAACTACTCAGTGCCATTTATTGGTTGGGCCCCTTCAGTGATTAGGATCTAATCATTGTAGTTCAGGATGTTATTGAATTCAGATATTGAGCTCTTAAGATGTGCAAGGAGGACACGTCAAGATGGGGCTGCTACACTTGGGGAGTTGAGATGGGTTTACCTTCTTCACAGGGTGCACTGGGATGGGCCTGGTGGACCGCAGGTGGTCTCTATAGTGCTGGGTGAACTTGGGGAAGAAGGTTGAGCCTGCAGGCTTTAGGTGTGTGGAGGTAATGACACTTAACAGTGTTCGGTATTATTTCAGCTTACAGAGCACTCTCACACTTCCCGCCTCACTCAACTTGAACCTCAGCCACCAGGCCGGGTCCCATCTGCACCTAGACTGTAGGTGGTCATAATCCCCACTTCACAGGTGAGGAGCTGGGCTGCCAGCCGAGCATGTGACTGGATACAGCTGAGATTTGAGGCTAGGTCTTGTGAGTCC
Source organism: Balaenoptera acutorostrata (assembly GCF_949987535.1). Lineage (NCBI taxonomy): Eukaryota > Metazoa > Chordata > Mammalia > Artiodactyla > Balaenopteridae > Balaenoptera > Balaenoptera acutorostrata. The sequence goes on from NC_080081.1 coordinate 65,595,177, forward strand.
AAATCCCACTCACTGTCGCTTTTCCAGGAAGCCGTAGTAGAATGAACAAAAAAGAGGAAGAAAGACAAACTCAGACAGCACAGTGAGTTCTTCAGGACTGTGGGAAAGAAGGATGAAAAGTGCAGAAAAGGGACGAGAGGGCCACGGGCACAGGGTGTGTTGAGATGCTTTTGTGAGAGAGCCCACGAAGACTGAAACCCTCAAAGGGCTGTGAATGTGTATTTTTAAAGAACTGCTTTATTGAGGCATAACTAACATTCATGGACTGCCTGTATTTCGCGTGCCATTCGATGAGTTTTGACACACGTGTGCGCTTGTGGAACTCCACCACAGTCAAGACGATGAACGTAGCCGTCACCGTGGGGTTTCCTCGTGTCCCCTCAAAAGAGGAGCTTATTAAAGAATAAAGAACTTCTGCACACCCGTTACCCAGATTTACCAATTTTTAACAGCTGCCACCTTTGCTTGCATTCTTATGTGTATATGCATGGGTGTGTGTAAATTTGTATCGACATACATTCATTTCCCACCCCCCCGTTTGTTCAAGAGTAGCTTATATAAAGAGTGGATGTATGTATATGTATAACTGACTCACTTTGCTGTACAGCAGAAACTAACACAACATTGTAAATCAACTATACTCCAATAAAAAGAATACATTAAAAAAAAAGAGTAGCTTATGTAAGTGGTGTTGCTTTATTCCTTAATGTTTCAGTGTATATTTTCAAAGAACAAGTGTAACCTCTTGTGTATCTGTCGTACAGCTATCACATTCAGGAAATTTACCAATTAATACAGCCTTTTTTATCCCTTCCCCCCCCCCCCCCACCATGTTCCAGTTTTGTCAGCTTCCCAGTAATGTCATTAATAGCAGCTTTCTTTTTCTCGTGGTACAGGATCCAATGCAGGATCACACATGCATTTAAGCATTACCTTCTTTAGTCTCCTTTGATTTGAACAGTTCCTCAGTTTTCATCTTTCATGCAATTGACAATTTGGAAGAATACAGCTATTTTATAGAGTGTCAGAGGGTTTTGAGCAGGTGAGTGAATACGATCCTCTGGGCTTTGGGAAGATAGGTGTGAGATGGACAGGGAAGGCGGAGAGCGTCAGGGGCAGTGGCCTTGTTGCTTGGTTTCGAGAGGCCAGGTGGATGGAGGAAGTACTGATAAAATTGCTTGGCTGTAGATGGCACTGGACAAGAGCAGAGCTCATTGCAGGGACCTAGTAAGGCTTTTGATCTGGAAAATTAAAGAAATAATGAAAGAGGAGGGAGGAGAAGTAAAGAAAAATTGGGAAGGCATTTTTATGTCCCTGAATTGTATATATACATTTCTGAATATTTACTGGACACCATGACAACTCTGGTTTAGAAAGAGGCTGTGAAATCTTTGGAGTTTTGGATCCTGTGGCCAGATCGAAGTTCTTTGCATGAAGGGCCTGTGCCAGTGAAGTCACCCTTGGGCGCACGTTGGTAGCTGGTAGCCCTTTAGCCTTAGATGGAGGGAAGTTTGTTCTCTTGAAGGAGTCAAGGCTGGTGTCATCTTAGGCTGAGTCTGGTGTACCAAGTTTTAGGGAAGCTCACGGGCCCTGCAAGTGAAACTAGGCATCTTTCCCCAGCTGAGACCACAAGGAGAGCGTCACCTTGAGGACGGGCTTTGAACGGGGAGAGGAATGGGTAGAGTTTACAATTTTGTTTGGTAGCCTATCTAGTGTAGTTACCATTTCTGTGGGTGTATAACAGTCCACTAAGTGCAAGGAGTTACCTCTGGACTTTCTATGTAGTAGAGCCAGGAAAATTTGGGAATCTTAACTGACAAGGAATTATTTTTATAACCCTTGTGACGCAAAGAACATTGCTGAGTGTGGGACAGGAGATCTCTCACTGATAGGACAGCTTTAGAAACAGTGTTAGGTTTTCCATTTGGTAAAATGTTTTGTCACTTATGTTAAACTATCATAACTACCTAAAATCAGTGATCTTACTTGGTTCCTTTGTCGGAGGACTTGGGAATACTGTATGCAGAGTTTTTACAATGTTTTAAGGGTGGGATTAGTTTAAAATACATCCTATTAATCAGAATATCTGTTGGCTAGGATTTTTCTATTATTCTGTCTCCTTAGAACATATCATAGAACCAGGTATTTTCTAAAATAGTCTTAGGTTTTAAAATAGAGTAGTAGAGATGGAAAAGACTTTTCACCCAGGTCCCTGATCCCTGGTCAGGTTTATCATTTAAACACTCCTGTTTCAGTTTCAACATCTCTAAAATAGAGATGATAATCTCTTCTGTCCTGGATTGCTTTTGACAGTGTACATGCGAAGATGTGTCTTCAAATGGTAGTGGGAAGGTTGGTATCCATACAATGTACTTATCGTGAGCCATATTTTCCTTTAATTTGCACCTAAAATATTTTCAAGAGACAGTTTCCTTGTGTAGAATTATCACAAGATCATATAACTATGTTCTCCTTCTGTGTGGAGAATTAGACTTTTTAATTGAGTCTGAGTTAATGGAAATTTAAGTATTATAAACTCTGTTTTATAGAATTTTCTATTAGGCTACATTTGGATTTCTGCTCTTCCATCCTAATTTTTTTATTTTAATTAATTAATTAATTAATTAATTAATTTTTGGCTGCATTGGGTCTTAGTTGCTGCATGCGGGCTTTCTCTAGTTGCAGTGGTGAGCGGGGGCTACTCTCCGTTGAGGTGCGCGGGCTTCTCATTGCGGTGGCTTCTCTTGTTGCGGAGCACGGGCTCTAGGCGTGCGGGCTTCAGTAGTTGTGGCACACGGGCTCAGTAGTTGTGGCTCGTGGGCTCTAGAGCACAGGCTCAGTAGTTGTGGCGCACGGGCTTAGCTGCTCCGCGGCATGTGGGATCTTCCCGGACCAGGGCTCGAACTCGTGTCCCCTGCATTGGCAGGCGGATTCTCAACCACTGCGCCACCAGGGAAGCCCCCTAAGTGTTAATGGTGGGAAATTGTGGATACTTACTGAGTAATAGTCAGAATTCGCCGGATTTGTTGGAAAAGTAATCCATTAGCATTGGGGACTCTAAGCAGTCTAAATTGCTGACACCGTATTTATTTCATTTTGTTTAAGTAGGAAGGAGACCCCTTGAGTGAGAGTTTTCGGGTGACACATTTTGTACTTAAATCATAAGTGCATTTGTGCTATGTCAAATTAGTTCTAGGTCATAATAAACAGTTTATCAACATGCCCCATTTATGGTAGTCACGGCAATGCTTTTATCCCCCCACCCCGACCTTTGTTTGCTTGGATCCAGATTAATTTATTAGATTTTGTGTTTCTTTTAGTTCACTGTGGTAATTCTGTTGCGTTAAAGCTTTAATCAGTTTTGTCTTTACTAACAATTGACCTTATTACAATAAATAGTGCTTTCATGAATTCTGCTGACTTAAATTTATCCAATGAAAACTTTATCTATTACTAGACTTTTTGTTACTTTTCAAATAGCATTTAAAACCATGTTTTATAATTGGTTGGCAAAGGACTCTAGAATATACACACAAATCTTTACTGCTGAAACCGGTATTATTAAATTTTCTACCTAATGGATTGCCAGAAATATTCTTTGCTATATACATGAAAAACTATTATGCATACTCAGTGAGATAGTTATTTCCATTATTGAAACAGTCTCACTGAAAGTTGTAATCATATGTTCCTTTTCATGTTTACAAAAAGATTTGGCGAGTGGGTAATTCCATACACTTTAAAATTTTCTGAAAAATAATTTAGAGTGGAGTTGATAAGCTTTAAAAAGTATTAAACTCATACACAGTGTCCTCCTGCCATTTGCCCGGCTAGCCCCCGTTTAATTTATGATAAGATGGTTGCTCGGGCCCTATGATTCCCCACCCCCTCCTTTAGTCAGAGTACCACCCTCATGATACAGTATGAATCAGTGCTAGAATTGTATAAGTGGTAGGATAGGGTGGGCGATACCCGGTAAATGATATATGGCTGTTGTTCCTTTTTGGTACAAGTTTTAGATGTTAGGAAGTGGAGCATTGCTGTGGGTTCTGGTAAGTTTTGGGGAAGCTCCTGTAGTTCATTATTTCTCTATGGTCTTAGGAGCTTCATGAGTGGTCTGCTTTTGCAGCAATATTCGTTGCTGACAGCTTTGATCACATTACTGATCTGTTTTTTTGTTGATGGTGCTATCACGCTGTGATATGGCAACAGTTCCCAGGTGCTTGAAATTTTAGAGTTGAGACCAGGTCACATCCCCTCTCAGCATCTCCTGCAGAGGGTCACCTAGTCCCTGTTTTTCTCCAGGGGTAGGGACTTCATTGACCCAAGTTTGCAGAACTGGCTTCCATTCTCTTTTTGGGATGTGCTTTCATTTATCAGTGTCCTTAAAGTGTGATAATAAAGAGCTCACCTATCCTCTAGCTATTACGTGGCCTCTTCCGAGCACATGGGACTTCAGTTTCCTGTGATCTGGAAACTACACTTTGGTTCTGCAGCCTGTATCTTAACAGCTTATTCAGGATCTGCATCACTCTGATAGTTCGGCTGAAGCCTGCAGTCAGCAAACATATCTCTGGCTACCCCCAAACACATTTCCTCCAATTTCTCACATCCTTTTTAAAAAAAATTTTACTGGAGTATAGTTGATTTACAATGTTCTGTTAAGTTTCTGCTCTACAGCAAAGTAAATGAGTTATACATATACATATATCCACTCTTTTTTAGATTCTTTTCCCAAATAGGTCATTATAGAGTATTGAGTAGAGTTCCCTGTGCTATGCAGTATAGGTCCTTATTAGTTATCTGTTTTATATATGGTAGTGTGTATATGTCAATCCCAATCTCCCTGTTTATCCCTTTCCCCCCTGGTAACCATATGTTTGCTTTTTACATCTGTGACTCATCTTTTTAAATTTATTTAATTTATTTTTATTTTTTATTGAAAAAATTTTTTTTGGCCGCACCGCGCAGCTTGTGGGATCTTAGTTCCCCTACCAGGGATTGAACCTGCACCCTCGGCAGTGAAAGTGCGGAGTCCCAACCACTGGACCGCCAGGGAATTCCCTTTTATTTTTATTTATTTTTTTTGGTGTTTTGTAAGTAAGTTCATTTGTACCCTTTTTTTTAGATTCCACATGTAAGTGATATCATATCTCACATCTTTTTTTTACAGCTCTGTTGAACTTTCAATTTTATCTTGATTTTTAACTCAGCATTCTAACCTGTCAGTGTAATTTAATTCTGTTGTTGATTTTCTTGCTTATCTCATTTTGCTGCTTGTCATTGGCAGGTTTGCTGGTCTGCCTTCTGGGTTATCATGTGATACACAGATATACATACAGAGTAAAAAGAGCTTTATTAATAAGTTGGCACCAGTAAGAACTAATGTCCCATATGACTCCCAGTGCTGCTTTAAAAAGCCTGTGTTTGTAGAGTGGCCTTCCAGTGGATTAATGTTTTATGGTCAGATTTTTGGTAGTTGGAAAAATGTATTTCAATATAATGGTTGTGTTATTTTTCAGAAGCCAGTTTCCTGTTTCCAGTGTTTCTCTTCCCCTTTACCTGTAGTTCATTGTTTTTTAACTCTCCCATTGGAGGATTAGAGGAAAGGTGAATCAATGCAAATTAGGTTGTTTTGTTTTGATTTAGTGGTACTCTCAGCTGAGAATTTGACTGCATAAATGTGTTAACCATCAGCATACTAAAGCCATAAGAAATGATTGGCATAGGCTTAGATCTGTGACTCCAACCCTCCAAGCAGATAGTGCCCTGAGAAGTCTCCTATCTGGACGCGTAGCACCCTTCCTCCTCCGTGCTACCTTTTACCTCTAGGAATTGTTGGGGAATGGGCAAAAATAGGAGTAAACTGGAAAATAATTTTTACAGGATTGGAATTTTTCAGTAATATTAATAATAACAACAAAGAGCTAACTTTTTGTTTTTCATCACTCTGTATGCCAGGCATATAGTTTGCGTGTATTATCTTCTTTAATCATCACAACAGTCCTGAAGTAACTACCTGCTATGTAACCCTGTTTCATAGTTGAAGAAATGGGTGCAGGGAACAGTGGAATGATGTGGAATTGTCAAAAGGTTTGGATATTTTTTGTTTAGATATCTTTGACTTGGGAAAGGCACATTTGCCTTCTGCCAGAAAAGAAACTCCATAGGTGACCAGGCACTCAAGGAGTGATATCTCAGGGTGTCATGTTGAGACTCAGCCAGTTCAGTCAAAGGTTTTGTTTTGTTTTAAACAAACACCCCCCATTTGTAAGTCTAGCTCTTTCCATAGTTGTGATGTTTGAGATTTTTATTTTAAAATGAAGGATAAGTAATGGAATATAGGCCATTACATAAGAGAAATGTCAAGCTCATTAATTAGGAGAAATTATACAAATCAGATATAATACTATATGCAAATAATTATATAATGCTGAAGAGTAATATTAATCTTTTGAGGAATAATATCTTTTGAGGAGCTCAAACATATGTAGATAACCACCAGTCTCTTTTTCAGGATTTTAAGGAGTAAGAAGAACTCCATGTTCGTACAGCTTTTACTTCTGGAATGGCAGTAGAAATAAAAATCAAGCTTAAGTTGGAGACAAGCTAATAAGATAGCTGCCTTTTACTGAGTACTACGTATCTTATGCGCGATTCTAATTCTTAATTCCACCCATATAAGGTAGATAATGTTGCTGTTCCCCTTCTTCCAAGTGGAAAGTGAGGCTTAGCTATTTTAGGTAGATGACATAGTTAATGAAGAGGACAACCTGGAATCAAGTCCAGGTCTGTCTGTCTCCATGGCTCTTAGTTTTATTAACTCTTGCTCTTTTCTCAGTTTTGTCACTCGGCTCTTCAATAAAATGATAGTCACTCTGCTTCATCGCCCAGTTGAGCAAAATCACCCACCAAAATCTAATCCTGTAACATGGAACACAGCTCTTGGGAGATTGGAAGTGTGAAGAGTGTTTATTTTATTATGAATTGGTATTTGTACATGTACATTGAAGGTTCTTAAATCTTGAACTCCTCTGGAAGGAATATCTAGAAATGCAGATAATGTAATTTTGACAGGCATGTCACCTGTTGGTTTCTATTTTGCCAATGAAAGAATGAGGCTGAAGTGGTTGTTTTTTGTTCGGTGGCCTCAAGCGCGTGTGAGGACTAGACTTCATTTCTTGTTCATTGTAATCTTAACTTACCCTCTAGAGCTTTTTCATTCTCTCCAGAGAATATCACATGGAATGCTTCTCATTTATTGTGTCCATGTGTGGCACAGAATACCCATGCTTTAATTGCTTAGGAAACTCTGAAGTAAAAATTAAATACTGCTTCTGTTTTTGCTTTCTTCTTAGTTATTCTTCAGCGTTGTTACTTGACTCTTTTTCTCCTATTTGAAAGATCATGATCCCTCCCCTCGCCTCCCCCCGCCAGCCGAGCAACTCATTTGATAGTGTTTCTCTTGTTCCTTCACCCAAATATAAGTTAGGACAGCAGGGGTGCTGGCCTGCTGAGGCTTGTGTACTGTGGCTCTGTGTCTCCATTGGCTGGAACTGAATTCCCACGCAGTGACTCCCGTTACCGAGTGCCCTTTCTGCTGCTCTAACCCGTGATTTTACTGATAGACTGACTTCTTGTCCTTGCCCACGTGCGTTTTGCCGTCTGCTGAGCCTTCGTCTGAAATTCTTTTTCCCAGCCTCCTCATTAAACCTACATTGTCTCATCCTCAAGACTCATCTCCTCTGCAGAACTTTCTAGAAGTACCTGTTTGGTTCTTCCATTTCCTTCCTTCAGACGTTTCTTCAAACATCAGCCCCTCTATAGAGCTCTCTGACTTCATTATATGTCACGTGTGCAGTTTTCTTGTCTCAGCGTGGTCTGCTGAAGATATTTGTGTTCCATTTAAGTAAATATTTCAAGTAACTTCAAAGCACTTTTGAATTCAGAAGACCTTTTTCCTTTCCCATCGCAACCCACCCCACATGCAATTTGTCAGCAAATTTGGTCATCTCCCGGAATTCCCTGGCGGTCCAGCGGTTAGCGCTCTGCGCTTCCACTGCAGGGGTGTTCGATCCCTGGTTGGGGAGCTAAGATCTCACAAGCCGTGCGGTGCAGCAAAAAAAAAAAAAAAATTGTTTTTTGGTCATCTCTACTTTCAAAATATATCCAGATTTCCTTCCACTTCTCACCTCCTCTGCTGCTACCCCCTTGATCCACGTTGTGTAATTTCTCACCTGGTTGCTTGCTGGGTCTCCTCACTGGTTTCCTGCTCTGCCTTTGCTTCCCTTCAGCCCTTTCCCAGCAGCCCCAGAGTGATCCTCTGCTCCCAGCCTTCCCCCGGCTGCCTGGCTCCCTCAGTGTAAAAGCCAAGGTTCTTCCAGTGGTTCCTCCCCCTGCCAGACCCCCAGTCATTTCTCTGAACTCATTTCCTCCTTCATGTCCCTCTGGTCCCGTTGACCTCCCTGCAGGCCAAGCATCCTCCTGCCTCAGGGCCTTGGCACCGTCCTTTGCCTCTGCTTGGAGCGCTCTTCTCCAGGTGTCTGAATGGTTGACTTCCTTCACCTCGCCTCCTTTACTCAGACGTCACCTTTTCCGTGTGACCTTCCCTGACCACTCTGTTGATAATTATTGCCTCCTTCATCCCCAATCCCTCCTCTCTGCTTTATTTTTCCCCCTAGCATTTATTGCCATCCTACCCACTGTGTGTACTCTAGAGCATGGGCTCCACAAGGACAAGCATTTTCTGTGTGTTTCTGTGTGTTTTGTTCGTTCCTTTGAACCCAGGACATGTAGATGCCCAGCAACTGTTTGTTGCACGAATGCACTTTTCCTGTACCTCTGATTTCACCGTATGCTCTCTACCTTACTTCGTGACTTGGGGTGATCATTGGGAATATCTACTTTTCCACTTCCCACCTGTGTCATAATGTCTTCTGGGACTATTGAAGCATCTCTTCTCAACTGTGCATTGACTGGTCTCTCAGCTACTTAAAAATGGTCTTCTGGCTAGGAAGGAATGAGGATCTCAGGAGAACCTGCATAATACAACCTGCATAATATCTTAAGTAACTGACCTTATTTTATACGAAGTTTAGATCCAGCAGGCGCTGGAGGGTCTCAGAGGGTCTCTGTGCTCTGTGGATTAGTACTCTGCTTTCATCATTTTCTTTCTGACCTGACTTTCTGGTTCATGTTTGTTCAGAGAGTCGAAATGCTTTCTGAATGGCTGAGGTTTTTGGAAGGCTGACCACCAGATACGAGGCGTGTTGCTGTATTTGTACTTTTTCCTCTGCAGGGTCCAAGCCTGTGCAACACCAAAATTCTTCTAGCATCATTCTCAGTAACAAAACCCTCCACATGAAGATTTGTCCCCTCTGTTCCTTAGTGTTCTATCTGCAAAATGAGGTGGACTGACTGTATTTCCAGGTCTTCTACAATTCCAGTGACCTTGGCTCACGTAGGCTACTTTCTGGGTATCATTTTCAGATGAGTCAAGTGTGGTGCGGTCATTTCGCGGGATCACGCTTTGAAACAGAGAGTCATACTCCCGGCAGTGCTCTTGCCTTCCTCAAGCGGATTTAGCTCATATCACATCCTGGTAGTTAAATGTATCTAGCCTCAAAATTTCCAGCCACCGAAGGAGATGGGCACAGTGGGGATCAAGCCTACAGCAAACACTTCGACTTTGGGAAGCATCCTGGCACGGCCGGGTGAACTTGCACATAACCACCGGCGCCAAGTCAGTTCTCTGGGACTTTTCCAACATTCGTCTCTGTATTGAACTTTGTTCTTATTCCTGAAACAGAGTGGCTACTGAAATCAGGAACTAGAACTGCTGGAAAATACCTTTGGAAACCACTATGCTGCTTGGTAGAGGGAAGGTAACTGCTAGTAGTTCAGATGCTGGGTCAGATGCTAGTTTTTTTTTTTTTTTTCCTCCGTCTGTTTTTTTCTTTTTAAAGAGGGGCTTGATTTACTGTCCCTTTTGTCTGTTAAGGCTCTTCTCGGGCTCTTAGAAAAATGAGCCATTTAATGGTACCAGCCATGAGGGTCCAACTTTAAATCCTGGGAGAGCTGTCCCATCAGCCCTGGTCATGGGACCGGAAGGAAGGCTGTGCAGCTGAAGAGGCGGGACTGCCAGGCAGGCAGTCAGGTGGTTCTGGTGTCGCATGTTTGTTCAAGTGACCTGAATGTGCTTCCTCCTCGGGGACCTGTTTTAAATGCAGATGCTAACAGCCCATAATCACCCGCTGAAGCTCAACCAAGGGAGAGTCAGGAAATTCAAATTCACAGCGTCTGTGACTTGGCCCTGCTGCCCACACGCACATCACGGTCTTCAGTCAGAGATACTAGCGTGTACAGTGACACCCGCGTTGCACGTGGGAGCCGAGCTGCTGCTGCTGGGGGAGCTGCAACTTCGAAGTTCCAGACTCTGATGCGATTAAAGTCTCAGACTTAAAGTCCCTCTGTGTGTGGTAACTTTTTCTCTTTGTTTAGACACCGAACTGAAAATAAAAATGGATTTAGATTGGGGATGGGGTGGAGAAGCAGATCATAAAGGGAAGAGACCTCTTGCAAACCACACGGCACTGTGTCACATCCTTATATGCCTCGGGAAGAGAGAGATGACAGACCCCTGACCTTTTCACCCCCTCTTTGTACTCACAGCCATTCCTGCCCCTACCCTGCCCCCAACACACATAGCACCCCACCACCCGCCCCGGAAGAGGACTCTTACACCTGGCTGTGTTTCATTGACCTAGTGGTAATCCTGATGGGGAATTAAGAGTTTATGTACGCTAGGTACTCTTTTTAGCCAAGATCCAAGATTGAAATACTTGGGATCGTCTAGTAGGTTTCTTAAAATTGTGGCTGGTAAACGTTTGGTTCTTTGCCTCTATGTTGCTGATGAAAGGAATATGGGGAAAGGGAAAGCAGAGTTTGTGGGTCATTTCCTCTTTAAAAAGTTGCCATTAAAATTCTAGATCGATTGATATACCAGTGATGGAATTGACTTAAAAAAAAACAGCAACCACAAAACCAAGAAATTTTGTGCCTGGGAGTTTAAGATTTCTTGGCCACAGAAATCATAGGGTCAGCTTTCTTTTTGAAAGAAATCTTGTTAGGTATGTTTGCACTTGTGTATGTGTGTGTGTGCGCTTGTATTTGTGTGTGTGTATGTATGAGTAACACACGCAAACACATATGTCAAGAATCCCTTCTGGGGGATTCCCTGGCGGTCCAGTGGTTAGGACGCTTTCACTGCCGTGGGCCGGGGTTTGATCCCTGCTCGGGGAACTAAGATCCCACAAGCTGCGTGGTGCAGCAAAAAAAATAAAATAAAATAAAAAAGAATCCCTTCTGGTTTTTTTTTTTTTTTTTTCCTTTAACGTTGAAAACCTGAGGTATCATCCCGATACTTAATTTTACAGGTTCATGGAACCCCTGTAACACTTTTCCCCCTCATAAACGGCACGATCTCTTAATATTTGAGTGTCTGTGATGTGCTGTGTGCCTGCCATGCTCTATCCCGCTTGAGCTTTATAGGACCCGGTGGGAGAGGTGGTGAAGCCAGATTTTGTCAGTCTCCATGGTGTGACAACTAATAAATAGAAGAGGGAGAATTGGAATGCCCAAGTGCAGTGCCTTTTCCGCCAGGCCTCTACCAACCTGTGGACCCTGTCCTTGGTAATCCCTGCAGGATGCAGGGCGAAAGCTAGACCCCTGGTTCTTAGGTTTTTTTTTTAAACTGTAGATAACACTACAGCTGTGATGGGAGGAGAGCGACAGTAGGGCTTGTGACAGACTGTATGTAGAGTTTCTGCCTTTTAAAACTCATATTTGAAAATGAGAAGAGCAACACACAAACAGCTTCTGCTGTTTGCCTTTATGTCTCCTTTTCCCATTTACCCATCTGTGTTCAGGGCCACAGGTGACAAGGGAATGGGCAGGTAAGTCAGTGGGAACTCCTAGCAGGTTTTCCTACCTCTCAGCACCATTTCAAGGAGATGGAATGGAACTGTGATGGCTTAACTCTCTCTCTTCACGTAATAAGTCAGCAGAGCTATGAATTCGTTTGTCTTCAAATGTATTATACACTGAGTACTTTATATGTAATTCTCAATTTATTGGTCAAATCCTGAAATATACACTGTATGTACCTAATCTTGGCTGCAGCAATGTCATCTTGTTAATTTTTTATTTTTTATTTTTTTATACTGAACCTACTCTAGCACAATTTTGGGTAACAAACAAGATTACGTTCTGAAGTGGTGGCATCAATGATCTCTAGAACCCCATAAGGTCATGTAGAATGTGTTGAAATGGCAGGACAGAACAAACTCATTGTTCCTAGAATATACTGCTCACTCATTGTAGTTATTTTATCCACAGACAAGATGGGTTCTACGGTCTGTATGCATTATAGATGTCATTGGATAAGTATTCACCTTTGGTGAAGATGTAACCTTTCCCTTAACTTCTAGTTGAGCGGGTGCAGTAGCTAAGATTTTGGGTTCTGAAATGTATGTCCGTATTTGTGTATAAATAAATGTAGTTTTATAAAACCTGACAACCTTAGCAAATGGTGGTGAAAGATTTTGGCTGTCATTTAACAGCATTATCACATGGTTGACAGTTTAAGTAAGCAGCACTTTATCTTGATGAAGTGAATGCATTTAATTGGTTATCTTGGCCCACCAGGGTATTTGTTGGTCAAAAACTTAATTTTCTTTCTGGATGTTGATGTTATTTTTCTTTCTAGATGTTTGTGGGGCATTGTTTTTGTAGCTTATATTGAAAACATGCTTTTTCTTTTTAAAGTGGATGTAGTAAAGAGCTCTGTTAATAAAAAAAAATTAAAATAAAAACGGTCAGGCAGAATGACTTTTTATATTTTCCTGTAAAAACAGCCTCAGTTAAGTGAGCCACAATGAGCCGTGATGTATTTCCTCCATCAGGATGGAAAATAAGCCATTTATTATTTCAGGTCTGACTCACAGTGAACCTGCTGACACTGTGATGTTTTAAAAATCGTAATCACAAGGAACAGGTTAGGGCAGACACTTGGACGCTGGGCCTAGGATTACCTGCTTATTACAGTGCTTTACAGCATGGATGCTTTAGGGTTTCTGGTACAGTGTCCTGAACCTCACACGCTAAACACCCCCTTGTTGTACAGTTACTGCTTGCTGCTTTTAGATGGTGCCAGATAGACGGATCCTCATCATAATTACCATTCTTTAATCTCACTGCTGTAGACGCATGCATAGGCCGTTACCTCCTCTCCCCTCCCGAGTGCTTGTCTTCCGCCCTGCCATGGGCTCCTCCGTTCATAAGGACTGGGGAGTGAGGCAGGCGGACGCAACGCATGTGATTGCAGAGCAAACCAGTTACAGCGAATACAGTTATCAAAATTGTCACTTGGTAAGACGTGTGCTTCTCTATCAATACATTAAAATAACAGGATTTAGTGGCAAGTCGCCGTAATTTTGAGGTAATTACTCATCGCAAGTAAAAAAAAAAATCTTTTGAATTTTGACAGATCCATTTCCATTGGTGTCAGAGTCACAGGTACTGCTAATACTGTGTTGCGCTACCTGTTTTCATAATTGAAAGAAATGCTAGAGTTCAGTGATTGGTTAGTAAATATCGAAATGTATGTCTCCCCCCCCCCCCCCCCCCCAATCTAAGTTTCTTAAATCCCTTGAGTTCTATACATAAGCTCCAGGTTAAGAACCCTTGGCCTTGAGGGATTTTTTTTTATACATATATATATTTATAAAGTGGAAATTACATCCTTTCAAAAGGAAGTATATCCTTTTCATTTTATAAGACAGGAAGAAGAATATAGAAAGGAAACAAATTAACCTTGTCATGGCAAGCAGAAGGAAAAATAAGCAGTAGATTCTCAGTTTGGTATTCTACCCTCCAGATGACTCTGTTGCGTGATGTGTTTGTCATCCAAACATAATTTTATTTCAAGTCTACTGAGCTTTAAAAATTACAAATGATAATGATAATTAAATTGGAGTAGTTTTAACAACATCGGGGAGACTTCCCTGGTGGCGCAGTGGTTAAGAATCCGCCTGCCAATGCAGGGGACATGGGTTCCATCCCTGGTCTGGGAAGATCCCACACGCCACGGAGTAACTATGCATGCACGGGAGTAAGCCCGTGCACCACAACTACTGAGCCTGCGCTCTAGAGCCTGTGAGCCACAACTGCTGAGCCCTCGTGCCACAACTACTGAAGCCTGCGCACCTAGAACCCATGCTCCGCAACAAGAGAAGCCACTGCACTGCAATGAAGAGTAGCCCCCCCGCTCGCCGCAACTAGAGAAAGCCTGTGCGCAGCAACGAAGACCCAATGCAGCCAAAAACAAACAAACAAAAATAAATAAATAAATAAAAACAACAACAACAACGTCGGGGTATGTGCTGGAATAAGCAAGTGCCTAAATTAATGGGCGTTTACGTTGAGTGTCATTGTTTAATGTTACCCTGATTTGGAGGGGCTTTAAAAATATTAAGAAAAAAAAATCAGTGTTTTTAACATTTATTCCAGCTGAGGGCTTTAAAGCAGCCTTTAAAAAATTTTTAGTACCTGCCCTGAAAGATACGTGTATTCCCTTCCCATCTATCTGTAGGATCTATCATATGAGGTGAAAATTATCTTTACTAAATTAATGGTGATCGTGACAAATCTTAACTGCTTTGAAGGGAGAAGGAGGCATTTCATGAGATCATACTGAAAGGGTACATTTTTCTCTCACTTATATAATATCTACCATAAGAATCAGTGAAGCACTTGGAGATGACACTTTAATTTGGAGATAGGTTCTTTTCTGAAGATAATTCAAATAAGAGATGGACTCAAGAAATTAGCAAAATGGAAGTAAAAGAGAATAAGTCAGTTTCTACTTACGCTAATACTTTCTACTTACGCTGATACTCTGAGGAGATGCAACATTGACAGATAACCAGAAGTAGGCATTCTTGGCTTGAAGGATAGATAAGACATTGTGTCAGCCAGCTTTGCTGCATAACAAACCACCTCGAAATCTCAGTGCCATACATAAGCACGTATGCTTGTACATCTTGCTCACATGTATGAAGTTGCCTAGGGCAGCTCACTCTTTCTCACTCTGAGGCCCAGGCTGGAAGGGGTACGTTCTCAGGATGATGTCAGATGCACAAGAGGGGGAGCATTACTGCGCAAGTTCACTTCCAGCCTCTGTTGGCCAAAATAAGCCATACGGCCAAGCCTGAAATCAGGGAGGAGAGAAGTGCACTTTAGCAAGGGGCCATGGAAATAACCACACCGGAACAATTGGGACCAACAATTCTATTTACCACAAATTCGAAAGATGCTGGCAGCTGGAGGAAGCGTTTGGTTATGAGATTATGTGGTGCTACTTTGTTGCCTTTGGCTTTTGTCCTTTCCTGTGCCCCAAGAAACACCAGTTCAGCTTTTCATATGACCGTGATCTGAATTTAACACATCACAGGGGACACGTTACTGTCAGGTGAGGGGCAAGACGGAGGAAGAGAATGGAACTGAGACAGGAGATCTCGATTCTAAGTCAGGTTTAGCTGTAACCTGTTGGAAGACCCCAGGCAGTTGATGTAATTTGTCTTGGGCTGCTTGTTCTGTAAAATGAAGTTGTTGGGCTAGTCTGTCTCTGTAGTTACTAACATGACTAGAATTGAGATTTCGTTCCCTGTCTGTAACTGCACGTTTCATTTATTGGCACCACCAGTGCACCTTTATGTTGCCATGTGTCATAAGGGTGTAAAACTTGGGAAACACCCAAGGGCAACAGAATGACTTTAAGTAGCCAAAGGAGGTTAAATACTGGATGAGAACAAAGGCACCGAATGTGTAGTTACTTAATATCTATGTGTAGTGTACTAAAAAATGTGGACTAGTTACTGAATGCTGTATTGGGCGGTTATAGAATCCCCCAGTAGGCTCTCAATTCCCTGAGAGTGGAGACAATGCCTTATCTATCTTCCTTCCTCCCTCCCTCCCATTCTCTCTCTCTCATCCATTCGTTCATTTGTAGTGCCTAGTACAGTGCCTGACATGTAGTAGAGCACATTTGGAACAAATGGATGAAGTAAGGAAGCCTCAAATGGGAAACTAGTGAAGGCGTAGCCTAAAAGTGTCTTCAAGAAGAATGTGGGTTTTCTGCACTCACGTGTAGTAACTAGGATGGACAGTTGTCCACCTCGGGGCATTTGGAATGTTACAGTAGTCCAAGGATTGCACCACTGCTGAGACGTCATATACTCTCAGACTCCTCGCTCCGTCTTTGGCATTTTGCTAGGCACTCAGGGTGCAGGACAAAACAACAGAGTCAGTGTCCTTCGGTTTTTCTGCAGTTGCAGCACCACGTGCCTCCTTCTGTGACAGAAGCCTGGACATGGCGCAGGGCAGGTGTGCAGGAGGCAGCAGTGCCCTCTGGTCAGGAGGGACAGGGAGCTCTCGGGAGAAACTTGAGGGCTTTATGGAGAGCCTCTGGGAAGCATGCAATGACACAACACATTTTGGGAGCCCAAGTACAAAGTCTGAAGGGAGAGGCAGGGTGCAGTAAGGCTGCAGAGGCAGGCAGGGTCAGCTCTGAGAGTGTTACATGAACTTGATCTTTACCTGATGGAAAGAGGAAGCCAGTTTAAAGCAGGGTCAGGGATGCGATCAGATGTGCTTTTTTAGAAAGTGGGGAATAGGAGTGGCCGCGAGGAAATTGCATTGGCAGGGATGCAGGACCCTCAGGTGGAAGTGTGGCTTGGGGATGATGGAGGAACAGGGGACACCTGACAAGTAGAGTCTCCCAGGGGCAGACTCCCACTTCCACAGCCTTCCTCAGTCCCTGTTGGCACCCTGCCTCTCTCCCCGCCCTTCCAAAAAATAGAGAACGTGATGTGCAGACATTTAAAACCTTTTCCTCCGCTGACAGAAGCTGGTGTACTGCTTCTGAAGTGCTTGCTAGGCCTTGAAATCGTCTGTTTTAGGCTAGATAGCTTCAGGTGACAGGATGGGTGTGGTGTATGTAGTCTCAGTGTTGAAGGATGATATAACCTCAGTTTGGTAAAACGTCAACTTGGGGTGTTTGAAAACCACCTTGGTCACCAAAGTAACGGCTGTTATTTTGATCTTCAGTTTTTACGTTTGCTTCATCTTGCTATCTAACATTTGGGAAAAAAATGGTTTTTACAGTATCTTGGTTAAGTAGAACATGCCTTTCAGTAAATTCCACCACATCATTGTGTCAGAATATCTTTTATGTTGGTCCCAGATTTGTTGATATTTTTATTGCTCGGTCCATGTACATCTTCTAGATTATTAGGTTCATACTTACTAGCTTTAAACACTCGTCAACTGATATTAAGAGGCATCTCTTAGCGGTTAGTGTTGGCGCCACTGTTGGTGTAATTTGTGGCATCCTTCCACACACCAGTTGGTTGTTTTCGCCAGCCTGCATCTCCATTGATCACCAGTGATATTATTCCTTCGCCTTGTGCAGCCAGTGATGATACAGCTTCTGCCTTAAGAGGCTAACAGCTAGTCAGGGCTTAGATAGCTGCTGATACACAGACATTAAGGGTAAGTGACTGGAGAGAAATGTAAAAGGGAGTACTGGGGTTTCAGGGGCTAGAAAGTTCACGTCGGGTTGGGAGCACCAGGAGAAGCATGGCCCACGCTTAAGATGAGTGCAGAAGTGTGGGTAGAATTTCAGCAGGCTGACACTACTTTTGGGCCAGTCAGGGAGGAGATTCACGGTGGGAGGAGCAGCCTGAACACAGGGATGTTGGTGGGAGAGGGTCGGCATGTTAAGGGAATTGAGAAGTGTAGTGTAGTTGGAGATGGATTACTGGAGATAATGCTGAAGTGGGGGCCTTGTCCCCATCATTTGTAATTGAGAGTTGGGAGCTATTGAGAAGGGAATTTTTCATATGTGTATTGCTAACAATGATGCTGTTAATTAATTTTTTAATTGCCAATTATGGTAACCTGGACTGCTTGGATTTGTGACTGAGCATCTGTGAACAGATTGGAATTATCCTGGAAATACCCACTTATTCCTTGATCAGGGAATAAAATGATATGATCACGCAGTGAATTTTAAGAGTTTTATTTTTCTATTTAGTTATTTACTCCTGTAGTCATGTACTGGTAACTGACTTTTAGTATCTTTTTTTCTACAGTGTGTGGTTTTGCTCACTAAAAATGAGGACTGGATTACAGTTTATCAAACAATATGTATATTAATTATCACGTTGGAAATTTTGAGTTACCAATTTTGCCTACCTAAGCATGTTAAAAGGACTTTGACATAACTGAGCGTAATTACTTTTCCTGGGGACGCCAGTTCCTTTACTATTACAAACTCAGCGTGTACATTTCAAAGTTTTTAAAAAAATGTTAAATCTCAGTTTTAAAAAATCACACTTTTTTGAGTAAAGGACAAAGAACATTACTACCCAGTTTTATTTGTTTTTTAATAAATCAAGAAATACATACCAGTTTTTAAGTTTTGGAAACAAAGACTTCAGGTCTCTATGGTGTTTAATAAATGTGATTATTCATAGCAAAAACTGCATTCCTGAAGCAGTTTAAGAACCAGGAGAAAGAATTTGTGTCAAATAGGAACCAGCTGGATTTTAGAAAGAAGGCGTTAACATATAGCTGTTTTGCTCTCTATTATGTTAAGTAAATACACTTTAGGTTTCTGTCTGGAAAAAAATAACATCTTAACCAAGTAGTATGTGGCTTTTTGTTCTATATAGGACTGTTTTTAGGGATGACGGTAGTATTTGCAAGTATGTGAACAAACACAGAGCTGTCTGGTTTAGAGCCACATTGCCTGTTATGACATTTCTAAACAAGAAAGTTTCCAGCAGAGAAAGGCTGATGGTGATTAAGTGGCGTTACCTTTCAGTATCTGCAGTATAGACTGTGTGTCTGTTCGCCTTTTCATCCACACTGGCGTCTTGGTGTCCTTGCCTACTACCAGTATGACACTGGGCTAAAGGCCTCTGAATCAGTTCTAATATAGAGAGCACGAAGGAAAAGAACTGTGCTAAGAGAACTCCGTAAAGACCATACCATGTATTCCAAAGCCGAGGAGAGTTAAAAAAAATTATCTGGCACCCAGCTAATTATGAGATAATTGGGTTACACGCAGTCATATGTGCACGTTAATTAGCATGTACATACACGCACATGCATATACAATATCACTATTCAGATTTTCTAGAAGATGGACTTGTAGGAACAAGTAACATTCAACTCTTAACACATTTAATGTGTTAATATTAGTACTTCTTGGGTGGCAGGTTTTTTTTTTTTTTTTTAAGGAAGTGAAACATTTCAGGTTAGTTCAGTCACATTTAACAGAAATCAAGTGTTAAAAAAAACAAAAAATCCTGCAGTCTTCCCTGTCTTTACCCTTATCTGGCAGATAAATGTTTAGGGTACACTTTGGTGGTAGCACCAGCATCCGCGGGAGCAGCTCTCCTGGTTGACCGGCGCTTCACCAACACACGTGAACACATGCTCTCCATGCCCTCCGTGAAATACTCTTCCTGGTTGAATGCTTCTCTGGCTGCTTATGCTACCCTCTAGTACACCAGCTTAGTTGTGTTTTTCTTGGAACTCATTTGTGTTTTTTCAGACATGTTTGTGCAGTTGTACTGCTTTCCCAATTAATAAAAAATTAATTAAATGTTAAATGAATCCATTAAATATGAACGTGAAATAATTATCTTTAGGAAAACTAAGTTGAATACTTTGGAAAGACTTAAATTGCTGATAAATTAGGTGTGGGTCAGACCCTATAAAAAATTAGGGGGACAGCATGAAGAATTCTGTAGTTGGATTGCTGCGTGCAGTGGTTGGGTAGATTCCTGTACATTAAAGAAATCAACGTTGTAAATCTTCAATGACAATGCATTGTGAGTTTATAAGAAAGACTGGACCTTGTCTCAGAGGAAAGATTTTACCTTATCTCAAGCACATGTACATGTATTTAAGTTTAATGTTTAAGGCCTGTATATCAAGTTTTAAAAATTCTGTACTTTAACTTTCCCTTTTTTAAAATTAGTTGGCCAGCTAGGGTTTTGATCTGGTTTGGATTGTATTGGGTAACAAATGTTTTTTAACCTAATGGTCAGTGGCATTAAAAACTTCGACCACCAGAAGCCACATTTGTTTGGGATATGTCTTGTTTCTCTTCATTACCTTGTGTTGGAATGATAGATTATCTCAAGAACATGCTGGGAAAGTCTGAAATGCAAATAAAAGGCATAGGCATAGTAAGAAGTTCAAAGAGACTAGAAGGGTTATTGCCAATGCCTTCAAGTAAAACCGGGGAAATGGCCCTAACAGTGGTGCAGCTGCTGAGTGACTGAGGCGGTGAGTGGGTGAGCGTGTGCGGTGTGCACTGGCGGGTGGGGTGTTCACATTCATCCCTTACTCACCCTGCACAGAATTGCCTCTACACTGGGACCTTGAACTCTGTATCAGTTTTATGGTAGTGTGAGTGAGGTGCAGAAGATTTTGCTTATGAAGTAGATGAGATTGGTAGTGCGGTTTTGGGCTTTGTTTTGCATTTGGGACCATCTTTACTTCTGTCAGCTAAAAAGGATAGATTGTTAATCTACTCACAAATCCTGGAAAAGCCTTAAAATGTGTGGTAGCCAAAGATGTGGAGTGTTAGGGGCTATGTAAATCATGCCTGCTAGATAGAATGCTCTGTGTTGGGATGAAATTAAAACAACAGTTCCCCGCCGCCCCCCCCCCCCCCCGCAATTCAAATGATTTTGTGTAGAAAAACATGAGCATTAAAAAAGCTCTATTAGCAGTTGAAGGTAAGTATCTCTCCATTGGTGTTTGAAATAATCTTTTATATTGCTTGTGTGGATTTTATTCTCTTATATTTATAACATGTGCATTGGTTATGCATCTTCCCCCATCCTCCACATTTAATCCCTAAGGGATCTGTATTAATGAGTTTTATGCTTTGAACTTAAAAATTGTTTCTTGTCCTCAAAAGTGAGACTGGGGAGAAAGAGGAGGAAGGCTTTTCAAATTTCCTTTGAAAGCTTTTATTTATCTCATATACCTATTCCTTTTGAAAATTTCTCTGTGTACAGCAGCCTTAGGTTTTTGCACATGACCAATTTAAATGCCAGAGAGTATGTGCAGATTCCCTGTCCCTCGGTTGTTCATGTCCCCGTTCCTTTGCCCAGATTCATCTTCAGAGAGTTAGGGAGAGGAAGCATAACCTGCCTACACTTAAGGCATAGGTTGGTTATTTAATTTGCACTTAGTTAAAAAAAATTTTTGGAAGAAACTGTATTTAATTTGTTCCTGCCATGATGGAACTAAAAATTAACTAAAAAGAAAACCAGAATGCCTGTGTTTTTGCAAAGGTCTGTGTGAACTTTTCTGTGTGCTCTGAAAGCTATGTGTGTGTGTATATGTATATATATACATATATATATATAATTTCATTATTAGTAATAATATATGTACCTCTGTAGGGTTCTAATTACCTTACTTTTTAATCTCTAATATTTGAAAATGTAGTTAGATCTTCTACTGGTACTAATTTTAGATTACATAACAGGTCTGAACTGAGGATCTTTGGTGATACTTCTATTTCAAAGTATTTTTCAAATGAAGATATTAATGATTAAGCTGTACTTGTACAAAGATATGCCTGGTTATTGCTCTGTATAGCAAAGCAAAGATGTTATTCTTAACATTTTTGAAAACATGTGCCAAAAAGTAACAGTCTGACAAAAAAGCCATTCAGCCACTGAGAATTTTAATGGTAATTTCAAAATCATATTTTAGTGAAGTGTCAATGTTTAGTGTGTTGGGCAGTTCAGAAGAGTGATTTGTTCAGATTTGCTAGGAGACTTGATGAGAACTAATTTGACTTTAAATTTGTATTTATAATTTTTAAAACATAATCATAAAAGAAAACTTGAAAAATAGGGAAAAGAGCCATATTTCGTTAATGAAAGAAAACAATGTTTTAGCAGTGTTCCCCTTTTCTTTTGTATTCAGTATCTTTTAAAAATCACTGCTTAGGGGCTTCCCTGGTGGCGCAGTGGTTGGGAATCTGCCTGCCAATGCAGGGGACACGGGTTCAAGCCCTGGTCTGGGAAGATCCCACATGCTGCGGAGCAGCTGGGCCCGTGAGCCACAAGTACTGAGCCTGCGCGTTTGGAGCCTGTGCTCTGCAACAAGAGAGGCCGCGACAGTGAGAGGCCCGCGCACCGTGATGAAGGGTGGCCCCCACTCGCCGCAACTAGAGAAAGCCCTCGCACAGAAACGAAGACCCAACACAGCCATAAATAAATAAATAAATAAATAAAGTGTAACCAAAAAAAAAAAAAATCACTGCTTAATGCTATGTATAAACTTGCCAACTTGCTTTTGATTAATAAAGTAAGTTTAATCAGGGAATAATGTAAAATACGATCATTGGCAGCATAACTGGAAGTGACTCGAGCAGATAAAAATTAGCTTTTAAAAAAAATCTTTTACTCCCAGTACTGTTTTTTTAAAAAATATTTTTATGTATCTTATTTATTTATTTATTTATTTATTTATTGCTTGCTTGCTTGTTGGGTCTTAGTTGCGACACACGGGATCTTTGTTGTGACACATGGGATCTTTGTTGTGGTGCATGGGCTTCTCTCAAGTTGTGGTGCGCGGGCTCCAGAGCGCGTGGGCTCTCTCACTGAGGCGCGCGGCCTTAGTTGCCCCGCGGCATGTGGGATCTTAGTTCCCCGACCAGGGACCAACCCGCATCCCCTGCATTAGAAGGTGGATTCTTTACCACTGGACCACCAGGAAAGCCCCCTAAAAATTAGCTTTAAATCAAAAGCTAAATTCCTCCTTTTATATTATCTCTTGTCATCGTTTAGAGAAAAGAAACATACCTTACCTTAGGAATTCTCTCTTAATATCTCCTGAAGACTGGGCTTTAACAAACAAATTTACCAGCTGTCATCTGGTGAAGGGGGAAGATGAATGCAGAGAAGGAAGACAGGGGATTGAGCTGTGACCCATGCCTGCGGGATAATTTTATACCTAGACTAGACCCACCTCAGGCTCATGCTTACAAACACCATTACCCTGCAGGCATTGATCTCAGCTTTTCTGTTTTTCTCTTTTCAGCTTTTATTTGTAGTAGATTTCTTCATGAAAGACCACTGTTGATTGGTTGTTAATCATCTAAACATTGGTTGTCATGATGACTAGGAAGTCTAAATAAAAATCTATTAGCTTCAATTTGGACAGAAATGTGAATGCACAGTTTGGTGGATTGCCTTTAAATCATCACTGGTGATACGTGAATCGAGTTAGAGTTCCGCCTATGACGAGCACCTTAGGAGTAAATTAGACAGTTTGAAAGCCCCGTTAACTCTTTCAGAGCACTAGGCTACTATTTACTTCACCCAAACAATGATTTACTAAGTTTAGCATACCCAGACAGTAATTTGCAAAGTAATACCTTGAAGATGCTAGAAAGAATTAATGAAGCTTCTGAAGTACCTTGCACTTTCTTGGAGAATCTAATTTCAGCATTTACAATGGTTATACTTGAGAAAAAGATCTTTAAATTGAGTGCCTGTTGCAGGAATTGCTACTAAACGTATTCTACCATCTTTAGGTTTTTAATCCTATCCTGCCCTATTCCTGTCCTTGTTTTGCATACTCTTTTTTCTTCTTTCCTGTGAGTATCCCCCAAGGTACAGTCCTGTACCTCATGCTGTTTCTTGGTGGTCTCCTCTCTTCTCACTGGCTTCAGCTGCCTTGATTCAAAGACATGGGTTTCTGGACACCGTTTAGCTCTTGCTGTCTTGTTCTTCATCTCCCACGCGACATCTTCGCATCTTTTTTTTGCTGAGCTTTAGTGTCATTTGTCAACCAGCTGGTGACCAAATGGCCTTAAACTTAACTTATTTTCCTCCCTAAAACTGGTTTCCCCTCCTGACAAATTTATTTTTTGAGTAGCACCTACCACTCTTCTTTCAGTAGTCTTGTCCTGGAACTGTGGAGAAAACTCCTCCCATCAACTGCAGCCCCCACAGTGGAGTGGCAAGTGCAGGCTCCCTTGGAGTTTCTCCTCCCTCCCTCCCCTGTGGTCCTTACCATCTCCTACCTGGATCACTACACTGGTCTTGTTGCCTCCAGTTTCCTCCTCCTTCACTCTCCTCTGGGTGAGCTGAGACATCAAATTCCTTGACATGTCACTTTAATTATATCATTCATCCCTTCAAGCACCTTCACACACTCTCTATTGGCATTCAAGGTGACCCACCATCTTTCCAACTTCCTTTCCTATGCTTCCTATGAAGGGGGAAGCAGCTCCCCCTTCCATGCTCTAGGGCGTTCTCCTCCCTCCTGGTTATTTTGCTCATTCTGTTCCCCCAGCAGGGCATTCCCTTTCCCTATCCACACTAGATAGATCCTTCTAGAACTACATTCTTCACAGTTTCATTTATATGAATTTCAGTAAACAAGCAAAACTAGTGTATCTGCCAGAAGTCAGAATAGTGGTTACCTGTGGGGAAGGGGCTGCTGACTTTGTGGGGCACGGGAGCCTCCTGCTGGGGTGCTGGGAATGACCATGACCGCCGTGGTGGTTACACGGGGGTATACAAATGTGAAAATTCACTGAGCTGTACGCAGCAGATTTCAGTGTTTGGCTATGTGTAAGTTAAACATCAATAAAATGTAGGCTAAGACATACCCACCTTACAAGGCTGGGGTATGGCTTAAATTCAATACTGTATTGCAAATGCTGAGGACAGAGACTGGCATGTGGGGAAAATCCCATTTTCTTCAGTTAGACAAAAGTTGTCTTTCTCACTCTGAATTGTATAGCATATTCCCCAGCAAGACTGATTTGGCAAATAATTTTGTCTTGGAGACATTTTTTGTACCTTCTTCACTTGAATTGCCATGTTTATTGCTCAGTTGATATTGTTGATTTCATGTGGATACCTGCTTTTATTTTTGTTTATTGTGTACATTTTTGATCATCAATAGAAATAGTGGCAGTATGGTGTGTAATGGAAAGCTTATAGTGAATTTAGAGATTTTTTTCCCCCCCTCAAACATTGCACACAGTTAAAAAGAACTTGGAGTTTATTTTGAAAGTATTTCACACAACAGGCTTAAGATTGGAGTTCTTTCCCTGAGTATTCTAGTTACCACGGAAGCATCCATAAATGGGCTTATGGGAGGGCATATTACAAGTCAGTATAAGGAAGACTTTTTAGCAGAGCTGTTAAAATGGGTTTAAATGATTTTCAAATAAGAAACTATCTTCTGAGATGGTGGTTAGCAAACTTCAATATGTGTATGAATCTTACACACCCGGGGATCTTATACAGACACAGGTTCTGACTCAGTAGGTCTGGGGTGAAGCCTGAGGTCCTGCATTTGTAACCAGTGCCTAGACGATGCTGCTGGTCCCCAAACCACACTTGGAATAGCACAGAGTCAGGGGTACATTCAGGTTTAGAGATGTGACATTCTGAAGGGCAAAACAAGAACAGCTTAGCCCATAAAAACCACTCCTCAAATTTGGGTGGTTAGTGGTCACGTGAGCCACATTTGTGTAAAAATATTCCTGAAAGAATCCATTCAAGAAAGTGTTGACTCTTTTTTTTTTTTTAAAGTTTTGGTGTTACAGGATTTTTTGTTTTTCGTGCTAGTGGGCAGGACTGGTTGATTTCATTAGTTTGTTTTTGTTCCCTCTTGCAAATAATGTTGTATCAGTGGAAATGGTTGTGAATTCAACCAGAATTTTTAGGGGAAGAAATTTAGAAATAACTCGGAAGCATTTGTGAATGGCCTTCCTTAAAAACAAAAAACCAGACAAACTGAGAAAGTGTCACCATAGGACACAGGCCTCGCCCGTTTGTGACTCTGCTGCATGCACAGTACTTGGCGGGGTCACCACCGCTGTGCCCTGTGCCGTTTGAAGAGCCAGCTTCACTACTTCATGCTCTGCCACTTGTGTGGTAGATTTCCGTCCCCTTCTCCGAACAGGGGCCTCCTTTATCCTGTTGTTTCCTTTTGCTTGTCATATTCTTGACTCACTACACAGTGATTTTATACCCTGTCAAGTCTTTAACCTCTGTCAGCCGTTTCTCTGAAACGGAGAAAAATCCAAGTTACAAATTGAAGACGCGACCTGACCCTTTGATGTTGGGAAAGCGGTGCTGTCAGAATACTTGTCCCCAGCGCTGCTCCAGCCCCGCCTGCCCGCCTGCCCGCCCGCTGTAACAGGGTGACAGGAGGAATGTGGCTCTGCCTGCTGGCTCCCGGGCACATTCCTTTCTGTTTGGGACTGAAGTACCAGACGCTCATTATTAAATTACTTAGCGGAGATTTTGTAGCACCTCTGATGCCTTTGAAAAGGCCCTTTCAGCCAGAGAAAGGGTGTGTGGGCAGATGGAGGGAGAGAGCCGCTTTCACACTGGTGCACAGGCCCTCAGACGGTGCTCGGGATGCCTGTGAAGGTGCCGAGGCTGGCTGTTTCTTTTCAGCTCTGATTCGGCAGAAGAGACTTTCCCAAGCTCGAGGGAAGCTTCTTCGCAGGGCAGGGCCCTTCCTTCACCGAGGGGAAATGTAGGGTTTCGGCTTCAACCTTGACTCAGCGTTGCCATTTACATTCCAACACAGGAGACCTTGTTTAGGCTGTGATTAAGGGCCCACAGATGGTGGGCTGTGGTTTACAGACCCAGCTCAGGCTGATAAAATGGGCTCCAGTGGTCTCCTGTCAGAAAGATGTGTGTAATTGAATTACGTAGGTGGTTCTGGAATGTCCTCACCACCATCTCCCTGGGGAGATCTCTGTTTTAGAGAATGAGAGAAGGTACAAAGGCTAGGTGGCCATGGACTTGTCTCGTTTATCAGACTTTGTAAGCCTTTATCTGTGATAAAGGTAATAAAAATAGCAGTCCTACATACTTCACAGGGTTATTGTTGGCATTGATTGAGATAATGTATATGGAAAGGCTATGGACTTTAAAACATTAATCACATGCACTTATTTGTCAACAGTGGTCTTCCAGGGTTTTGCTTTCGTAAGTAGCCTTCCTGTGTGATCAGTGCTGAACTCGCAGGGGAAGGCAGTCTGTTCTTCCTCACATGCTGCTGGGGAGACCACTTGCTGTTGGCTCAGGAAGGACACATAGATGGGGAGATGGGGTGAGGGGACAGACTCTCTTCCTCCTCTTCGGGGTGCTGTGCTGGCTTCAGACAGAATGAGGATGAGGGGATGTGGTGGGAAGCAGGGAGGATTAGTGACGAGATGGCATTGGAGAAAATAAACATTACAGTCTTTCTCCTCTGTGTACCGCAGTGCTTAGGTGAGTACATAGAAATCAGGAATTTTCAGTGATGTTTAAAAAGTCGGTGTGACTATACGTGTTGCTTGCTGAGAACGTAAGCTCGCTGGGAACAGAGCCTGCCAGTGACATGCATGTTTAGTAGAGCGTGGATTGGGGTTGCTGGCTCAGCTGGAGAAGGTGGCCGTGATGGTACCGGTGATACTTCTGCCGTTGGGCCTCACCGGGCCGACTGCCGAGCCGCTGGGGGCTCAGAGCACCTGAGCTCGCGGGAACCTCACTCAGTGGCTCTTGTCCTCATTTTGTAGTTGAGGAAAAGACTTAGAAAGCTTAAGTACTAGTGACTGTCAGGGATTGAGCCAAGATCTCCAAAGCCACATTGCTTCCTAAGGCTAGTTTTAAAAATTTGATTCCTCAAATGTGGAATAGCCCACAAAGACTGTAAGACAGTCTTCAGAGAGCTTACATTTCCACTAAGGCACATGAGACCACGGAAGGAAATGGTGTCAGGTGTTAGAGAAATGACTGTATGCCTGGGTTAGAGCAGCCCTGCTCCACGGTCTTAGCCCAGGCTTTCCCGTGGGTTGTCACAACAGGAGCCTCAGGACTGCTGGGAAGTAACACAGGACCCACTCTGAGTGCAAATGGGGAAGGTTAGCTTTCATGCAAAAGAACACGTGGTCCAGTTGGCCACGCAGGAGGACTTAAATCAGGTTCTATTAACTCCAGCCTTTACTCTCCCTTTCTTGTCTGACAAACATACAGGCTATGATTTTTTCCCCCCCAAACCCGGAGCCACTTCTGTTGTATTAAATAATCACAATGCCGTGTACTGAATGCTTTTATGTTTACTTGTTGGACTTGGAACCCACCCCCCAAGAAAAAAAAAAGTTATGTTGACATTTCTGCAGAGCCTGTCACTCACCAGAAGGAAAAAGACCCACATGTCACTGTTTTATAGCCAGCAATCCAAGTTGTGAGATAAACATGCCTTGAACTGTGGTTTTCATACCTCATGTTGTTTTATGGCCTTGCTGCCTGAAGTATGCTCCGTAAACCGGCCTGGTGGCATCAGCATCACCCAGGAGCTTGTTAGACCCTCAGGCCTGACCCTCGGCGTATGGAGTCAGAATCTGCATTTTGGTAAGATCCCTGGTGATTCCTGTGCACATTTAACAGCAGAAGCACTGGATTTGATGGTACTCACCCCCCTAAGTTAACGGTTAAGCTTATTGAATAGAGGTTTTTTTCCTTTTCTACAAAGCCTGTTTCAAGAGTATAACCTTATATTTTTAGAGCCAGGCCCTAAAGAACAGAAGTCTCAAGTATAGCTGTTTAGCGCCAAAGGGGCATTTTGCCATTTCTAGCAAAGTCTGACATTTATTAAACCTCTTAATCACTCCATCTCAGTTTTCTCCATTTGTAATGCAAAGTTGCTAGTGTTCCTTTATTTGGGGAGAGGAGTTGACCTTGGCTTCTTAAGAGTATAAAAACCACAACCCGGTTACAGATCTCTCACGTAGGTACCACTGCAGATCGAAGCCCGTTGACCAACCGTGTGGTCCAGATGGCCCCCCCTCCTGCTGCACACCTCTAATGCTGCCTTCTTCTTTTTTTTAAATTAATTAATTAATTAATATTTATCTTTGGCTGTGTTGGGTCTTCGTTTCTGTGCGAGGGCTTTCTCTAGTTGCGGCGAGTGGGGGCCACTCTTCATCGCGGTGCGCGGGCCTCTCACCGTCGCGGCCTCTCTTGTTGCGGAGCACAGGCTCCAGAGGCGCAGGCTCAGTAATCATGGCTCATGGGCCTAGTTGCTCTGCGGCATGTGGGATCTTCCCAGACCAGGGCTCGAACCCGTGTCCCCTGCATTGGCAGGCGGATTCTCAACCACTGAGCCACCAGGGAAGCCCTGCTGCCTTCTCCTTGTGCTCTTCCTTGGAGGGGAGAGTGTGAGGTGAACACGTAGAAAGGTGGTCCACACCAAGTGGTTTGAACCTCTTCATTCATTGTCCACGCATCTTGCCTTCTCAGCGGTGGGACTAGCAACCCAGGCCTGATTCCTGTCACTTACCAGCTTTGAGAGCACAGCCTCAGTTTCCTCAGCCCCGAAATGAAGGCGTTAGATCCTGACACTCCGGAGATCCTCACCAGCCCACCTCCACCGCCTGCAGCCAGCTCTTCATGACCCGGGGCCACTTCTGCCCCTCCACCTTTGACACCCTCCTTTCTGCTCTTCCTCCTCCCCGCTAAATGCCCCGCCTTCTGCTTGGCTCCTGCTGCCCTCATGGGCCTCCTTAAACTCCAGAAGGGCATAGCGGTGACCGCGTGGGCTTTTTCTGCACTGTCCATTAACTGTTCAAGGACTCGGAGGTGAACTTGTGAATGTATTTGAATGTATATTACTGCTCACTTGATAATGGTGCAGCTCTCTTGGGGGCCCTTCAAACAGAAGACACCCCTGTATGAAATATTATCTCTTTATTCCCCCATTTTTAGGGAAGAGGGTTCCCTAAATCCTTTCCAAATTCAGAGGAATTAGGAAATCTTGGATCACTTTAGTATTAACTAATTGTGGGTTGTTGTCAAGCGAGCCTTTGTCTAAGGGGACCTCATTAGGCAGTGCTCTGTGATGGTGACAGGGTGGCTTACGATGTCTCGCTAAATGTAAATGATCTCAGAGCCAATTGTTAAGTTTCACTTGAAAGTCTGTGAAACATCTAATTAAGGAGCAAAGAAGGATGTCAGAGAAGCATCCAAAGTCCTGAATTTTTGTTATACTGGGGTAGATTTTACTGGAAACTAGAGGATTCTTTATACAATAAATTGCTGTTTGAAAAAATAGCAAACAGCAGAAAGCTAAATCTTCACTCTTCTTTACCCGTGGTATAAGTTAGAACCAGCTTATAGGTTGGGATGTCCACTAGTTTAGTTTGTATTATTTATTACCAGAGTTCAGATTTGAACTTGAAATATTTTTAAAGCACGCTGTACAGTGGTTATAGCTTTTCTTTGCAGCATGCATGATTATCTTGCTGAGCTTTTTCATATCACCTAGGTAGAAAACAATAACATCTCGGAACGATTGTACACCGGGGCTTGAGACCCCGGATGTGAACTGTTTTCTAATGACTATATTATGTGTGTGATCCAAGGTTCAGTACCTCTCCGAGTCTTAGATTTTAAATGATCTCATTCAAAATGCCTCCTTCTATTCTTGAGGCATAGTTGGTATTTTATCAGTGTTAAGTTTTATAAACATAACTGCTATGTAAGTGGTGAAACGATTGCTTATTAGAATGGTAATATCATAGGCCATGTACCTTTTTTTTTTTTTTAATTTTATTTATTTATTTATGGCTGTGTTGGGTCTTCGTATCCGTGTGAGGGCTTTCTCCAGTTGTGGCAAGTGGGGGCCACTCTTCATCGCGGTGCGCGGGCCTCTCCCTATCGCGGCCTCTCCCGCTGCGGAGCACAGGCTCCAGACGCGCAGGCTCAGCAATTGTGGCTCACGGGCCCAGTCGCTCCGCGGCATGTGGGATCCTCCCAGACCAGGGCTCGAACCCGTGTGCCCTGCATTGGCAGGCAGATTCTCAACCACTGCGCCACCCGGGAAGCCCGGCCATGTACCTTTTTATTGTGTTTAATAATGTGAGACCCAGAAATGCCCCCTTAAATATATTAAAGAAATATATTTCTTTAATATTTCATGGCAAGACAGTAGGGGCCTGCCATCCCTGTTAAGCAGTAAAGTAATACAAGGAATTGGAAAATAGGAATTAGGATTATTGAAATTGGAAAGAAGGAGGGAGTAACTTGGATTCTTCTCACTTATTGGAAGTCTGGTTTCCTGACTGTGCTAAAGCACTGCAGAAAGACAGCGTCAGACAGAGCTTTAGTCCCTTGGGAGCTTACATCCAAGGCAGGGGTCACCTGACGCTGCATTTCCAGTTGTAGAATTGGAGCTATTCAGAAAATGTTCCCGAGGAATGTAGTAATCAGGGCACTCTTCTGGTTTAGTCTTGCTTCTTCCCTGCTTTCACTGCTATTCAAAAACAGAATGTTCTTTGTTCTGGATCTTTGAAATACAAATTGATCTGCTGCTTTTAAAAATTTAAGATAATTCCCGGGAAGACATTGTAGGCTTAGTTCACAAAACAAATTGTGCAGTGGGCAGGAAGCAACTGGCTCTGTGTCCTGAGTTTTGATAATTTTTTTTTTTTTTTAATGGAGGGCAGGTACACAGGTTCTTAAATTAGTTTGTCCGTAGCTTAGTAACCTGAGAGCCGTTGGAAGCGGAGATGAAAGTAGCATGAAGATGAAATGAGATGGGGATCGCACACTATGATATACCCAGCTGGGAAGAGTGAAGCGTATGTAGCTATGGAATGTTGATGGCTGAAGATGCCAGTATGTGAGAATTCAGCCTAATGATTTATTTCATTTAATCTACTTGCAAAGTTTTAACTTATTTACCGAGCTATAGCAACCAAAAATTTCAAATAGTCTTTGCTGTAGTTTTAAGTTACGTGCTGCCCCCAGGAAATAACAAACAGCCGGCAGCCCACGGGGAAGGTGTGAGGAGTGAGAGAAGTTAATGGCAGCCCACAACACCATGGTGTGCACAGCCTCCTGTTAATTGGAAATTTAAAGTCTCTTCCATAAAAGACTTGGTTAAACAATAAAGTGATTGGGAAGATGATGCAGTTACACCTTGAAGTATCTGTGTTGATTCTGACTTAAGGCGAAGTATGCATTGAAACCTCTTATCAATAGAATTTCACAAAAGTCACTGAATGAAAAGGCCTTCACTTTGTTTTCACTCTGAGATGCAGCAGGGCCGCATTCAGTGTTTCTGTACAAGTTGTGTTTCTCTTGGAGATCTTGAAGAGATCAAAAGTTAACAAATTCAGGAGGAAAAGTATTGTAAATTCAGTTTCGTATATGAATTCCTATGATAGTATCCATGTCAAGGATATGCAGAGACTTTTCTTACTGTTTCCCTTTATTATTCACCTGGTCGGTGTGTACTAAACATCTAATACGTGCCAGGTACCATCCTGGGGACTGGAGACCCACTGGTAGACATTACTCACAAAATTCATGCCCATGCGGAGTTTACAACCCCAGCAGGAGAGACTGCAATAATTGTACTAGTAATTAGATAAGTAAAGCGAAAGAAGTGTGTCATGGTGCTAAGTGCTTTGGAAAACAGCCAAGCAAGGAAAGGGGGCAGATCCTAAGTTCCAAGGTAGACTTATTAGGATAATACTTACACAAACACCTGAAATGGTGAGGTCTTCTTTCAGATCTTTTGAATTTTGTACCACATACATGTATTTCCACACTAAAAATAAATCCTCAGGAAAAGAATATATGGTGTCAACTCTTGGCTGTGCTATGTCATTCTTTCATGATCCTGGCCCGAATGAAGTCTTTGAACCCAAAGATGGGAAAAGTCGCTGAATATTGGCTTTGTACTTAAGGAAATGCTAGTTCCAGTTGCTTCAGTTTTTATATTGAAAGTTTTAATGAAATAGGATATTTTTGTTATCAGTTGCTGATTAACAAAGTATTCCAAAACTTAGGGGTTTAAAATAACACACAGCCCTTATTTCACAGTTTCTGTGGGTGAGGAATCCTGGGCCCAGTGTAGCTGGGTGCCTGTAGGGGAGGAGATGACACAGGGCCTGAATATCAGGAGGAGAGCCTGCAACATCTTAGAGACCCCTTCCCATGTGGGGTCTCAGGTACTCTGAATCTCTTCAGACTGGCCTTGAGACTGGAGGGACAGTTGGACGGAAGTACCTTTCTTGTTGCCGTCTAAGGAAGGAGAAGAAACTCTTTCCTCGTTTTTTCTTTTTTTTTCATCCAGCTTTTCAATCAAATATAACACTTACCACAGGGAAACAGTAGTAAAACTGTCAAGTGACTGTCCTTTAATGGTTTTACACTTTCTCATTTATAGGCCCCTTTGGGGGTTTCCTCCGTCCTCCTCCACTCTGCTCTCTGTCCTCCCCAACCGTCCTGGGTGCTCTACCTGGTGGGCCTGCTGGGGAAGGATGGGGATTCCTGTTCTGGGCCCTTGGCTGGCTGTACTAATCTCCTCATCACTCCCTCCACTTCCTAGCTGTCTCTGGCTCAGTTGCTCGAAATTCTTTTACCTCCATCGAGTTTGCAGTTCTGCCCAGTTTGGCTGAAGCTCAGTGCCAGTGATGATTTCTTCTTTTTGTGATGCTTGCCTTCTCCATATGAGCCACTGTCTGCTGGACCATGTCTGGACCTAGTCATACTGCTCTGTGTCCAGAAGGTGGGAGCTACTAGGAAACTGTCTACATCAGTGCCATCCCTCAGCAGCAAGCTGCCAACTTGCCCTCTTCCAAAGTCTGCGTTCCCTCTTGGATGTCTCCTTGCTCCCCCTCCGTCCTCCTTACTTGTTGGCGGAAGGGCCTCTTTGATTCTCAGTGGGTTTGCAGAGCAGAAATGATGGACTTCTGATGAGCTCCCTGAGTGGTCATCCTCTCTGCCTGGGGCTCTGGTCCTCTTGGCCTCCGCTCATCCTGCCCCCGTCAGTCATGCTCCAGCCTCCAGAGGTCTTCTAGAACCTACGCATGGTGTTTTTAGCAGTACCTACCACCTTGAAAACCAGAAGGGAATAAAAGGAAGAGGGGGGTGGACATTAAGTAAAAGAGCGTTTTGCTGGGCAACTTGTGAAGTGGAATGTTAAATGAAAAACTGCCATGTGCCAGGCAAAATGTTTAGTTAAATGTAAGTCCACTCCACTCCTCAAAGCAATTTGATTTTCTTTAAAAAAAAAAAAAAAAAAGCTGCACAGAAGGCATTAATATAGTTCTTGGTGTGTTATTTAAACAGGATTGGCATTTCAGCATGTCTCCTCATCTTCATTGCACTTCCATTCACAGCAAACCTGAGCCAGCGTAACAAATCTAGGCCTTGAGACTGTTGGGATTAACCTATGCTGCGGAGATGGAAAACTCAGCTTTATCTGCTGAATTTTCTGGGTTTGTGTTGTTTTGGGTTCATCTTTAGATTTCACTAGTTCCGGTTTTGAGTATCTGTATTTTAGTTCTGGCTAGGGGGGGGTCCCACTTGGGATACAGGTGTGCCTTGTTTTACACTGAGCTTCACAGATACTACGTTTTCACAGGTTGAAGGTTTGTGGCAAC
The DNA here is from genome assembly GCF_949987535.1 of Balaenoptera acutorostrata. NCBI lineage: Eukaryota > Metazoa > Chordata > Mammalia > Artiodactyla > Balaenopteridae > Balaenoptera > Balaenoptera acutorostrata. The sequence goes on from NC_080081.1 coordinate 65,629,753, forward strand.
CCTCTGTTGAACAAGTCTACTGGCACCATTTTCCCAGCAGCATTATTTTTAAATGAAGGTATGTAGACTGAAGGCGATCTCTGTCTCCATTCTGCACCCTTGACAGACAAATGCTTCTCTCAAACTTGAGTCACTTTAATTCTGGAAGGGGTGGGTATTTGGATAATGGTCATTTTGGAAAGAAAGCTCTTTTAGGGACAGTAGCAGCCACGAGTTATTATGTAAGAAGGGACCCAGGAGTCTCAGCAAGGAGAAGATTTCCCCATTTGTGGCATTTATGCTCTGGTGTAAATTCCTCTCATAGTGTTTTGTTTGCATCCTTTGGCTTAGATGTTATTAGATGTTACTAGTCTAATCCGATCCCTTGTTTTGTGAAAACAGGGTTTCTCTTTATCAGAGAGAGGCTCTTCTCTGACACTGTCCTGGAGTAGTCATTCTGGGACAAATGATGGCTTTCGAATCTGTTACATTTTCAGACTTGCTGTAGGCTTGTAAAATAACACCATTGTTACTGGGAAGAGTTGGGCAGGGGCCACGAGCAGTAGGGAGAGGAGGGCTGCCACAGGACAAAATTGCAGACTTTTGCTAAAACTTCTTTTTTTTAAAAAAATTTTTATTTATTTTATTTTTGGCTACATTGTGTCTTCGTTGCTGTGCGCAGGCTTTCTCTGGCTGCGGCGAGCGGGGGCCGCTCCCCGTTGCTGTGCGCGGGCCTCTCACTACGGTGGCTTCTCCTGTGGAGCACGGGCCCTAGGTCCTTGGGCTTCAGCAGTCGTGGCACATGGGCCCAGCAGCTGTGGCTCGCGGGCTCTAGAGTGCAGGCTCAGTAGTTGTGGCACACGGGCTCAGCTGCTCCGCGGCACGTGGGATCCTCCCAGACCAGGGCTCGAACCCGAGTCCCCTGCATTGGCAGGCAGACTCCCAACCACTGCGCCACCAGGGAAGGCCTGCTAAAACTTCTTGACTGCAAATTATGGCAGAGAGTAAGACCTCTGTCAGTCTCCAAGTTACTAGTCTTTGCGTCTTCACCTTGTTGTTTCCAGGCGCCCCTCAGACACCTGCTGCTTCTGCTGTTGTCCAGTCATGCCCTGGTGACCAGCCCCAGGAGTCTGGCGGCTCTTCCCGCCAGCTCCAAACAGCCGAGCTGTTCTGAACACCCGGGAACAGTGGCACTCCTGAACACCTCTGCTGCTGACATACAGAAGCGCATGCCTTCTTTCTTAACTTCCAGGCAGAGTCACCGTGATGGCTTTGAAATGTGTTCTGAAACGGAATAAACTCAAAAGGATTCTGTTAATCTATTCTGATTTACTTAGGAAGCAGCAGCGTTCATTATTTGACTTATGTTACTGGTTAATTAACCAGACTAGAACATGTTTCCTTTTTACAAATTGAATGCTGAGGGAGTAACAAAGACCAAATATTTTACAACACGGATCCTTGAGTTTGACTCTGAAATACCATATTTTATTTTGCAGCAACTTCCGGTTTTAGTGACAACTGAAATACTTTCTATTATTAGCAAGTTTTGAATTTTAAGTAAATTGAAATGGAAATGAAAATTGTTTCTAAAAATAATACTGACTGTGCTTATGTGATTTTTTTTTTTTTTTAATTCCATGTTGTTGGTGAGGAAGGTCTTGATTGGGAAGAAAATGTAAATTTCATGCCAGTCTCTTCTTGTTTAGAATTAATGAGAATAGATGGGACTGTTTGCGGGTTCTTTTAGTGTTGGATATACTCTTGCGGTCATTTCTTGATGATCTACCCTGACTGACGGTCCTATGGGCTGCTGGCATCAGCGGCATTTCTAAATCCCTGTCTTGTTGACTGTGAAGGACCTGCCCTTCATTGTACCCAGGAAGGCTCCTTTGTTGCTTAGTCTGAAATCTCTAGAGAAGGTTTGGTTGAGGACTGCTCTCATGAGGCTGGTGCCTTCTACCAGTGAGGAGTTCGATGGGTAACGGGGAAATGATCATATTGCTTCCTGACTCCTTTTTAGCGGGGGGCTTCTTTAGGTGACTTTCTGGCTTGGAATAAATTCCCCTCCAAACCTGATACCCTCGTTCAAAATATAAGGATGAAGATATATACCAAAGCTTAAAAGTATTTTTTTCTGGACTTTGGGATTCTGTGGACATTGCTTACTCCTGCTAGCGGCGACTGTGGAGGGTTTAACACCCTCTTTTTCACTAGGATTTTAGATGACTCAGTGGAAAATGAAAAGGAAGGCAGACAACTTTGTTTCACTCATGGCATCACTTGGCTTATCCAGCTTCAGCTGAATCAAGATGTGATAATGAAAGTAGAGGTCCTTTCTCCAGATACATGTGACCTTCAAGCTGAGAAGTACAGTTCAGGGAATTACCACCAGAGCCTATCTTGGGAACACACAAATCATTCCGGGGAGGAAAGGTGGGAGATTTAGCACTCCCTTAATCCTCCACTCTTGGTTTCTTTAGGATGAAATGAACAATTATTTAAATGTAGGCCTCTGTTTGCCTGAGCTCCTAACCTTTTGTTAATTGAGTTTAATTTGTGAGATTCCAGGCCTCCTACACCACCTGTACCTTAGGACATGTGGGGATATGGAACACGATGCAGTATTCTGTACTCTGCGTTATATAATTTGAAAAGCACTGTCCTAACCTGAAAAAGTTTGTATGTTTGTTCTCTTTTGTATGGAGAACCCTATGGTTTGCTTGGAGGTCAGCCTACACAGCACAGAGGCAAAGACCCATTTCCACTGCCAACCCCCTGGCCATTTTCAAAGACAGGGAAAGGATACTGTGAATGCCAGAGACAGCACTTTAATTGGATGGGTTTCATAATTAATGTCTCCTTAAGTGAAGACTTCTGTTTAATTTGCTTTTCCAGACCATTTGGTAGAAATTGCAGAGGAACGGAGGGAGAACAGCACGTTGTGGTTGGCAGGCGGCGAGAGCTGCCGTGGAGGTGCCAACTCCTTTGTTTAAAGGTGGCTGTTTTCTTCAAGTTCTTGAAGGAGATTTGAGCTGTGCTGTAGGTGCAGGAGAGTAATTCTTATGGTTAGTACAAATTTTCCCCTCAGTTCTCGAGTCTTTCTTTTAACAAAAATGACCAAGGTACCCAGCCTTGGAGAGGAGATGAAATTTGGATAAATACTTTAAAATTTGTATTTGAAGGGGAAGATGAAAACTATTCATGTAAATAACTGTTGGGCTTATCTGGACTTTTCCATTGTTTTTGGGTTCCTGCCTCTTGTGGATAATTGACCATTGGCTACCAGTTGATGCTTGGGGACCTTTTCACTCTAGTCTGCTCTCTCTCTCTCTCTCTCTTTTTCTTCTTTGTTCTGAGCCCTGCTTCCCAGGCAGAGGAGGTCAGGCAGGTACACGTGCATTTGGGAAGGAGGAGGTGGGAAAAATATGCAATAATGAGCCCTTCTGACTTTGGATTCAGCAATTTAGCATTGGTGCAGTAGGTGGAGTTATTCTTGGAGCCCCATTTTGAAGATTGCTGTGCAGAAACCCATCTGTGCCGCTGGTTGCCAACATTTCTGGTACAAATATTGTCATTTGCTCTTGAGGCAATCTGCTATTTCAGTCCTAGATGCAGTTTTGTAATATGCTGGGCAAAATAGTAGAGAAAAAATATCTTAAGTGGTGGTATAATCTTCAGTTTAAAAACACTTTAGCAATGTTTCCAGTAGAGGATTTGTTCAACGTGTCTTCTTTTCTCCTTTCCTTGGCTTGTAAACATAATCTGAATTCATTTTTCTCACTTGCTCGAGCCATGGTTTCGTTGTGCTGACTCTGCACCCACCCAAAGGAAAGATGGAGACTTAAGTAATAGTTCTTTAAAATCACATTCCTAAAATGTGAAGGTTTAGCATACCACATTTCTTCTCCTGACGAGAAAGTAACTTGGCCAGAAGTTACCTGGTTAAAAAAAAATTGTCCAACATGATAGTACACAACCCTTTCCCAGCCTGTATTCTTCCCTGTCCCAGATAGTGAGTCACATCTGCCTCACAGGACGCTGAGGAAGAAGGCCCCCTGTTGCCTGCACAGAGTGGGCGCTCCCTGAAGGTTTTGGGGTATCTCCGGAAACCCTGGGGATGGAGCTGTGCTCCGTTTCATTGGGCTTTGTCATTAGGCCTTTCCTAGAGAGGGAAAACATGTCCTCTAGGAAGTAATACGTTTCTTTCTGTTTCTGTGGCTTTCTCATTTTTTTCCCCAGCCTGATGCATAGTAAGAAATCCATTTTCCAGTATGACTCAGTATACATGTGCACAAACGTGATACAAGAGTTTTACAAAATAGAAAAGCTTTCTATTTTGTTAATAAAAAAAAAAAATGCTGGCCTCAACCCTCTAGATTGATTTCACTGCTTTATGGATTGTGATCCAGAGTTTTTAGCATGAGGTTCTCTCCCACAGTTACTCTTCAAAGAGCTTCATGTCACAGTAACCTTGGAGTTAGGGGAGAAGTGGATGCCTCCATATATGGAAGACTGGCCTTCAGTCATGGAATGGGAGGAGGGGGTTCACACTTCCCTTGGGCACACACTGAAGGAAGTAGCCCCTTTTTGGATTGGTCTTGTCTCAGACATGAACTTGTTAAAGTTATGTACTAAGTTAAACACCCTCAAAGATGTTTGATTCCATGTGAGCCCTTATGTGACATACTAGCCAGGATAATTTTGCACTTTTCTGGACATCTTTGTCATTTAGGTTTTGCTTTTGACCCTTGAAAACTGGCGGCTGCTTGGATCCACTTTGCTGGATGGGGTTTCACTCTCCTTTCCTTCTGCATTAACCTGGGTCAGGCTCACCTGACCTATGGTCAGCTGTGTTCAGAACCTTTGATCCCATGAAAGTACTTTCCACTGTTAATTTCCAGAGCAGATGTGAAGTCTCCCTTCACCCTGGAGTCAGATGGCTTGTCAGAAACGTAAAGGAATTTTAGGTGATATCAGTGTGTGATAAGAAATGATTATCCTTTCTTGGCCAAAGCAGGAGCAGTGGAAGCGGGTGCAGTCAAGCTGCAATCGTGTTCCTCCCACTGAGTCCCTGGCTGGCCTGTTGGTATCTGGAGCAGTGATCTTGTAAAGACTTCATTGTGAAGTTGGCTGTGTGTGTGTCCAAAGGAAATACTATATATTAAAGAGGAAAGCGGGGGAGGAGAATTCCAGGAAATTGAAAGGTGAGGTTGACACGTCCTCATTCCCTAACGATGCTTCTGTTTTTCTTTCTGAAAAACAATGATGGTTTAAAGTTTGATCTCAGAACAAACTGGCTTTTATCCATAACCTTATAATTATATTTTTAAACATCCTTTCTTAACTGCTTGGTAAATAACATCATACTAATAAGTTGCCTTATATTATTTGGTGTTAATGACCCATACAAGTACCACTAACACAGTGTTTCTCAAACTTGCCTGTCAGATGAGATACTTGTTAAGAATCTTCTGGGACTTCACTCTCCTCCTGTTGAGTCAGACTCTATATGGAATAAGACAGTCGAGTTATTTCCTTAGAATATTAGAGCTGAAAGGAATGTTGGATGTGAAGCTAGTCCAGGTGTTCCCAAACCTGGTGACCCTCAGTATTATTATGACTTTTTAAAGTATAGAACCCTGGGCCACACTCCATATGTGCTGTGAATCCCAACCTCCAAGCCAGGGGCTTTAGGGTTTCAGTTTTCACCACACTTCCTAGAAGATGCCGATCATTAGTCTGGAGTGGTAAGCACTCATCTCTTCAGACTCCTTCAGGAAAGGGAAATTGACCGGCTGTGCTTGGTTATTGGGCTACGAGATAGCAGCACAAGAAATCCTCTGCTGATAGCTGTTGATTCACTCAAGTAATATTCATGTCTCAGGTCCTGACTAGGTAGGTGAGCGCTGGCAGTTTGGAGATGAGTGAGTGGCGTCCCTGCCCTTGAGGCGTGGGGACTGCTACTCAGCCTTCCCGAAGGATGAGCTTGGGGGTGTGGCATGACAATTTGGGGGAGCTTTTTCAAGCTGTGTCCGGTGCTGCCCCAGCTCTCAGATGGGCATGCGCCTGGGTGGGGGTCAGAAAGTCTAGGGCACTGATTCTCCTTCCCTCTTGGCTGCTGCCCTGCCCCCCCCCCCCCGTCTTTCTCTTACAGCTTTATTAAATAGTCCCAACATCTAGAAGCGCACAGAGGCTAGTACAGTTGGTAAGCACATGCTACCACATGGTTTTAACAAATGTCACCTATCTTGCTTGAAGCCTTCCTGTCTCCCCAGAGGCAGTCACTGATTCAGAGGTGGGCTGTTGTTGGGGTCTCCTTTCCTTAGAGAAGCCTGCCCCCCCTCCCAGCTGGGCTGATATAGGCGGGTCCATAAATCCTATATAGTCACCCCCCACCCCTTTACATTTATATCAGTGTTGTCAGTGTAGGTATCATTCTGCAACTGTTTTAAAGTCAGCATGGTGTTTTTGAGTTTTAGCCATTGTTATTACATGACCTGATATGGCCCCATACTTAACCGTAAAGTCAGGAAATTGAAGCCAGACAGCTTGAAAACCTTCTTAATGGAAAAAGTGCAAGAAGATGTGGGTGGGAGAGAGTTTCTGTTGAATTTTTAGTATAGAACTTTGTCATTTATGGGAAAATCGTTAATTTGAATCAGGCACTGTTTTGAATAGCCCAGTATCAACTTAATAAGAATAAATTGCACGTTGTATGAAAAGTTCACTGTTTTTATTTACTATGGGTGTAGTTATTGCAGTTTGGTTCCAGACAGGTGAAAGTTAAGATTTGTGGCATAAAACAGGAAGCAGATGGGGGCTAATTAAAGTTCTGTTGATGATAAAAGGATGACTGATCAAGGAACAGCTGGTTTCCCAATTTAAACACAGTTTGTACTATTGTATGAAGACAGCCCTCCGCAAGTTCTCATGATTGTCTTTCAAAGGTGAAGGAATGTGTTTCAGCAAAGTGTGAAGGCTGTTGCACTCTATTTTTGTTCAACTTTTTTGCCTTTAAGCGGTTTCTCTTCAGGGTTTATCCACGATGAGGGAAGGAGTCACAAAACACAGCTGAGATTTTCAGTGGTGCTCTGTCCACTCCAGACACCTTTTATACCCTGGAAAAACCCAAATTCCCTTCTGTATTCTCCAAGGAAGTGCACAAGCATTTGATTTTTATTCTGAATTTTTTTCTTATTTCTTCCGACACCCTCTCCTGCTGGGTTTTAAAATGTTGGTGCCCATATCTCCCTAACTGCATCACCCTTGTATGTCTGTGTGTAGATGAGGGCTAAGAAGTGCTTTGGACACGGTCTTGAACTGGTGTGTCTTTGAGCTTCTGGCTGAAATTATTGTGTTTGATCGTGCCCTGGATGACTTTCATCTTCAAGTGACAGCATCTTTTGTTGCTACTGCTAATAATGGTTGGATAAACATTAAGACCCAGTGCCCAGGGATGTGTTTTGCCTAAAAAAACGTACCAGCACTCGGTTCCCTTTGAATCTGTGAAGGGGGGTGACATGAGGTTTGCTTTGCCTTTAGTCAGAGGCTAGACGTTTGCTTGACATTTTGTGTTTATAAGTGCTTTGTGTGATTATCTCATTTTAATCCTTATAAATTTAAAGTGGCAACTGTTGTCCCCATTTTGCAGATGAGGCGATTAAAGCATGGGGAGTTGAAGTGCCTCAGCCAGGGTCACATTCACTAAGTGTCAGGACTGGGTTAGAATCCAGGCTTGTCTGACAACAGGCTCATGTTCCTCAGCCACCATATTTTACTGGTTTTGTGTAAAACTATCATAAAACTATTGTTTTTTCTACTTTTGATTAAGGAAAGAGCTATTTCCTGAAAAAATAAAAAATCAGGATATAGTTTGTGAACTTCATTTTATTTGATTATGTAAATATATATGTGTGTGTGTGTGTGTGTGTGTGTGTGTGTGTGTGTGTGTGTGTATTATATGATACAGGTCCTGGCACTTGGTAGGAAATCAGTTTTTTGAATGAACACATGAAAGAGGAACAGGCATAACTTTTTTCTTTTTGGGTCCCCCCGCCAAGGAAGTAGCTTTATTCTGATTTTAAAAGTTACACATGCTCTTTCTTTTAACAACAGCAAAAAGGACAACATACAACTAGAAATTAAAAATCCCCATTACCTTCACCACCGAGAGACATCATCATTATATTCATTGAGGTTGTCTTGTAAAAGAAATAATTGACCATATAGATCCCATGTAACTGGTAATAAAGGTCACTGTTTATATTAGCTACAAATAGCATGCACTAGAGGTTTCGGGGATGTGATAATTGACATTCATTGTCAAATGTTGTATGTAAGTAAACTTTCCAGTCCTAGCTGCTGTTTTTGCCCAATCTGGCTCTACAGTAGCTCTGCTACACATTGTACTAATGAGGAGCGCCTGTGTGCAGGTTCCTCTCCTCCAGGCTCTGTTTCCCTGACCCTAGAAAACTGTCTCCCTGCTCACATCACAGTTCTTTCAGTGTGTGGTGTCATGGCCAGAGCTGGAGTAATTTCCTGACCTAGGAGATGTCTCAGGAATCATAGTCATTTTTTTCATTCCGCTGTCTGAGCAAATCAACCTACCACACTCTTCTCCTACCTTCTCCTCCCCTTTTCTTCTTCCTCCTGTACCTTGCTTGCCTTTCTTCCTCTCACAAAAGCATTAAGGGAGGTGGGAGAGATTTGGAAATGACATTAGAGTGGGCCCAATCTTCTCCCCTGGTAACTCTGCCTTGTGTATTTTTGAAGATACTGGTGTTGGCTCTTACTGTGAGATCCTGGGCGAGAGGCCTGTGCGGGACCTGCTTCGTCCTGAGTAACCTGACCTGCTCGGAGAGTCTGCGTCTCCTTCGTCCTTCAGAGAGTGAGAGGGCATGGTTCATGGTTTGCAGAGCACCTGGGCTTTCCAGGGTGCCTGGGACAGGTGGTGTGTTCTTTGGTAGGAAGTGTGGGTAGCTCTGCAGCTTTCAGGTAGCCTGCCCTTCTACCCTGGGCGTAATCATGAAATCTCACAAGTGCACAGTACTCTATTTATGCCTTTTGAAGAGGTTGTATCCATTACAACTCCTCTGTGGAGTTAGGACAAGTGTTATTTTTTCCACTCTCTAGGCAAGAAAGCAGAGATACACAGGATATAAAATTTGTCCAAAGTCATACATACAAAGATAGAGCCAGACCTAGGTCTTCACTCTCTTGACCACTGTCTTGCCATTAGACCAGCATTTCCCAAAGTGTGTGCAACTACACGCTGGTTCCACGGTATGGTCTGTGAGGAAGTGTCAGAGACGTGGTGGGTGCATGGGATCACACCCACAAAACAGAAGGAAACATCTTAAGTTAGTGAAGGGTGTTGTGTTTTGCTTTGCTTTGCGTTTGTATGTTAACATGAAGTTAGTGTATTAAAGGCTCTAAGAATCCCGCAGTTGGGAGTCCTGTTTGAGTCGGTGTGGCCAGATATCCCGAACCTACTTCCTCAGTGAACTCCTTTCACCCTAGGAGGAGCCATTATGCTGTGGAGCGCATGTTGGAGATGCTCCCCTCGGCCATAATGTACCGCCTTGTCCTGGATTTACTTCGGAGGTGCTCCAGGAGACCTCAGTGGTTAGAGGAGAATCTAACCTTTGGCGACCTGGCGGGCGAATCCACACGGGCAGTGGCTGGAGATGCTTTGGTAATAGAGACTACCCTGCGGGTGGGGTGGGAGGCTGGCCGTGGGGAATCCTGTCGCCATGTCATTGTCAGCAGTTCAGCAGGAGCTTTGTGGAGTAGGATTTTAACCGGAACGCAGGAAGGTTCTCAGTCAACAGGATCAGCATTCTAGGAACTGTTGTCAGGGTTGTTAGGTAAAGACTCATGAACTATAGCCTGAGTGACAGCTGCACTGTTTGGCAAGGATGGACTGAAGAAATTTGGACCCAGAACAGCACACTGCTTCCTCTTGGCAGGTGTTTGACCAGGCACATTCCCCGAGCGAGGCCGTCTGTGTCAGCACCCCTCCCCCCAGCTCTTGTTTAATATTTAATATTCAGCTTTGCTGCTTTTGTTGCTCTCGTTAGATTGCTTGATTATGGTAGGGGGGCAAGGTGAAGGTGCAAGCGGCAGATTCTGCATCCCTCTCATCAGTCAGCCCTCTGCTTTGGGGAAGCAGAACCTCTTAACAAAACTCTTTTATTTTGAGGCAAATTGTTCCAGCCAGACAGAAATGATTTATTATTTTGCATTGAAATCTCAAACTAAGGAAGCAAGTCAAGTCCAGCTTCTCAGAACTGATCTTGGGCATTGCACTTTATCTTCTCCCCTCCCCTCCCCTCCCCTCCCCTCCCCTCCCCTCCCCTCCCTCTCTTCCTCCCTCCCTCCCTCCCCCCCCCTTCCTTCCATACCTAAGCTAAGCTTTTCCAGGAGTTGAGTGTACATGAAAAGTTCACATAAAGTATTTTCTATCCAGAAGATACAAACTCTGACTTAATGGAACTGCTTTGTTCAGTTTTGTTTGTTTTGGTGGGGAGAATAGAAGGATCCTAATGGGAGCAATGGTTGGGAGAAAGCGCTGTGAAATAGACGGGAAGTTAATAACCTATGGTGTGGTATTTCTCTCAGCAAGTGTTCCTCAGCGCTTCTCCAGAAAAGTGATCAGGCCAAGTATTAGACTGTGAGATCTTCGTTTTACAAAATGTTTGAACTGCCTGCTATTGTTTGTTTGTTTGTTTGCTAGTAACTTTGTGACTTTTAAACCTGGCTGTAAGTTGCATGGCACTAGCTTATTTTTGGGGCAGAAAGGAAAGGAAGCAGATAAGAGGCCAGGGCTCCTGGGCTATGGAAGAGGAAAGGTCGATGGGATCTGCTGAGGGTAGGGTTTATACCCACAATCGTGCTTTTATAATCAAATTCTGATGGGATAGTCAGCCGTTAAAAATTAAGTTCCCAAGATTTAGACCTCTTTCCTGTGTGTGTGCGTGTGGTGCCTTTCAGGATGATGGAAGTGTGTATGTGGTGGAGGGAGTGTTGTGTGTGTGGGCGGTTCCTGGGGAGAAGATGCCATCTCAGTTTATCCTCATACCACCGCTATCCAGCCATGGGCCAGTCTCGACCTTGGATCTCATACGCATCTACTAGGGTACTGAATAACTGAGTGATTTGTTGTAGCTCTATCCCTGTTTATGTGGAACAGTCCATGGTTACATTGTAGGGCATTACTTCCTTTAGTTTCCCTTTAGCCTTTCAAAACAACCTGAAAGATGTTATGGTTGAGCCTAGACAATGACCTCAAGAAACAAAAATAAACCTTTCTAAAAGTAAGAACAGGATTTGTATGCCAAATGTTGTGAACGATGGATAAAAGTATGAAAGCACACCAGACTTCACGAGTTTCAGAATTTGTTTTCAAAACAAATGATCCCAGTCCCAGTCTCCTGCCCTCCTCTGACTATGAAAAAATCAGATATTATGCCACGAGTTTCAAAACAACCAAGTAGCATTTGAATCCTGAGACAAAAGCCCGGCAGCAGCTTTAATATAAAACCCCATCATTTTCATCGAGAGAGATGCATGAAGTCCTCAAGGTGACACTTGTCATCCGCCTCTCCACAGGAGCTGTGGCAGCCTCCTGTTGGGGGAGTGATTTGAACAAAGGGCACCTTTCAGGGTGGGGAAGAACCATACTGAAGACAGCACCTCCCCGAGGTGCTTTTGCTTATCAACAGACATTTATATGCACGTGAAAATACAGACGTCGCACATACTTAAATTTTTGGATAATCAAAGATATCTGCTTTCCGAGCAGGACACAGTCTCTCCTTTTTTCCCTGCTGTCTCGTGGGAAGACAGGTTGGCCCTTTCCTCTAGGTTCCATGTCGTAACTTTATTCTGATCTTTTCTCGCTCTCCTGAGTCTTGCCTGTCGGATAAAATACAAGCTCCTAGCTCATTTTTAAAAGTCCCTTCCCACCTTGTTTCCCCCTCTTTCTGCGTCTGAACTCAAATACAGCCACTCTTACCCCTTCTTTCTTCTCCAGACACATCTTGTTAGTGCTTTTAACAAACTTTTCTTGCATGTACTGATACTAATATTTGTTGGTCACTTTGTACACACTGAGCGTTTAGTACTGAGGTTCAGTAAGATAAGTACTGTTAGATTGTAAGTCGCTTGCCCAGGATTACTCAGGTTTGGATTTGAATCCAGGTCTCTCAGGTTTTAGAACACGTTATGTAGTATACCCGTCACCTTTTATTCGTGTTCTGCACTCACATCGAGAATTCCCTTCCCTTTTATCCAGCAATCTGAATCTTGCCTTTCCTCAATTCTAGGTTAGGGTCTTTCCTTTCTTGTTTTGAGCATGTGCCACCTTTCATTTTCGTGTTGTCAGCCATCTGTATATGACCCTGGGAGGCAGGAAAACAGTGCTCTGGTGCTGGCTGGGGCAGTGCTGAATGGGACATGTTCTGCCCCAGCCCTGACTGACCCTGGGGTCCTTTTGGAACTGTCGGGTGTCTTTATAATTAAATAAACAAAAAACTAAATAAACCAGCCTTGAAGACTCTTCAAAAGAAAATATTTTGTTCTAAAATTGCATGCTACTCCAGTTTAATTTATAGCTACTTTGAGGACTAAAACAGTTATGCAATATATTGGTGTCTGTCTTCATCAGTTGTTTGATAGAGTTGTATCATGGACTTTAAACATGGTTAAAATGTAAAACTTCTTACCTCTGGGGGTAGAGTTGTAGTGAAGAACGATTGTTTGAAACTTTGTTCACCCACTAACAATTCTGAATGCTCCCTTACAATCTTAACTAGGTTGTCAGAATTTGTCTCAATTACTTTTCCGAGTAATAAAAAAAGAAAGAAAATAAATTAATACCAAAGAGACTACCTGTTGTTTAGAACAAAGTGAGAGGAGTTGAAATTAGACTGATCTCACTGCTAATAGGGTTAACAACTTCTTCCAGAAAACCCTGCTTTTGTTTTAGAATATCAAGGATTTCTAGAAATTGAAATTGCTAGTGTCTGTCACATTTTTAATACGCTGTGTGGTTTCCAAACGCACTCTCACTTAGCTTTCGTCGTGCTCCTTTGGGTTATATGATGGTGAGGCACAGGGTGCCATCTAAATAAGCCCTTACTCTTCTGAGAAGACCCTTAATACTGCACCATTTTGGCAAATGCATCATTTTAAGGAAGTGGAGAAAAGGCACCCCAAATGTATATACTAATATATTGTGGTGGAAATTGTTAGCAGTGGTTCAGCGTATCCTTGAATGCAGTAGCTCGGAAGAGATACAAAACATTTGTACCATGTGCAAGATTCCAGCCACAATGGTTGCTATTCACAGTTCCATTTTGGACAAAATTCAAAGTGATAAAACTGAAAACAGTGACCCCTGAAGTTCCAAAGAGGAGTTTGAACGTGTACCATCACAGACTATGGGCTCGGGTGAGAAGTTCTGATTCTCCATTGTTATGAATCACCCTAAGAAATGGTTCATATAGTCATTTATTCATTACTTCTTTGTTAGTTTCCCTCTAGTATTTAAAATAGAGCTTAACAAAACTCTCTCATTGTTTTCTCAACCCAAAACAAAGAACGTGTGTTGTGTGTAGCCGGTGCATTTTAAATGATCGACATCTTCCTAAAAACGATCCTCATAACTACCAAAAGTAGCTGTGAGGTTTTTGTCTTTGGAGATTTGTAAACCTGGTCTTACACTTTTAATTCTTGACAGTGTTATTCATATTTCTAGAGGTTATGCGTTCAAACTGCAGCATTAGAGTAAAAAGCTTAATACAAGGAAAACTTTCCAGATGGGGAGGTTTGCTGATCGCTCAACTGGGGATCCTCAGGTGATTTGGGGATCCTTTTTGTCCTACTTGACTTTCTTCCTCTCTTCTCTCTGGAATGTGGACCAGCCTAACCCTGGGGCTAAGCTCAAAAATAATGGAACCCACAGGAGTCATAGTAGATGTCCCCAGGTCGTCTAAGTCTGGTTCCAGGGCAAACTCAGTTTGGAGCCTTCCAGCATCCCCTGAGCCCTGGAGTGATCGTGGCGAAGCACATTCTCCCAGAGCTGGCCTTAATCTTGACCTGAGACCTGATTTAGGCTGCAGGTCCTTGTGGGCATCACTTAATAAATGTGTTACTTCTGGTGGAGCATCAGTGTCTATGCAGGAGTGAGGGGGCCATTCTCAGGCTCCTTCCTTGTTCAGTTGATGCAGTTTTCAGAGGTGAAAATGCTGTTCATAGCGTAGGTGACAAACAAGCACAGCACCGTGTTGTCGTGACAGCGCCATGGACAAATACTGCTTGAGAAGTTAAGTGCAGGCCTCGTGTGCAGGACAGGGGCTGTGCCGGTGAGGAGGTGTGGTTTTAAGGTGGACACATTCTGAAAGGCCTTGAGAGACATGTATATGTAGGCTTTTAGGTAACTTAATAAAGCTGCCTTTCTGAAACATTTTGGGGGGTTCTTTTGGAGTCCCTGAACTGGCATGGGTCCTGGTGGTACTGACGGAGTCTTTGTTGTTTGGAAGGGAGGTGTGGAGAGTAGGGCGGTTGTGCAGCGGACCTGCTGTGTCTGTGGTCTGTTCACTGAGGTGGATCCCTGCCATCTGCAGGACGCCTGGGGACAGCTGTGGCGGGCCCAGTCTCCCACGGTGGGGGGCGCTTCGCTTTATCATGAAGTAAATGGGCCCAAATGGTTTTGCTAGTATTGTCAGTCAGTGAATATCTGTAACTATTTGACTTGAGACAAGCTCTGAAGAATTTTTTGGGGGGTAGCCCCAAAACAATGTGTACTTAACAGATCATTGTTGCATTAGGTTCCTTACCCAGAATGATGGGCAAGAAGGCTGGTTTCAAGATTCTGTATAACCAAGAAAACCCTACATTGCAAATAATGTGTAATTCAGAGTGTTATATTTTATTGCAATTTGTTGTTGTAATCTGGATTTATCATATTTGGGTTCCAAAACAGAACCCCCCCCCACACACACACATAAACCTAGACTTTGTACTTTTTAATTCTGTTGACTATGAGTAGCAGTTCTTGGTAAATAGCTTATGCATTCAGTGGATTCATCTTTCCCTAGATTTTCCAGACAGTGAACATATTTAGGATAAAAAGCAATTATAGATAGTACGTCCTATGGGTGGGATCTTATCCTAGAGATTCTAATCTGTCCAAGTTTCAGCCTTATTGCCTTTACATTCGTAGAGCTTTCTGTGGCTCTTGTAAGCAGTTTGGTTGCAAACCTTGAGTAAACATTTACTTAACATGAGCAGGTTTAATGGGCTCATCACTAACTCTGACAAAATACTTTAAAATTCACTTCAGTTCTCTTTAGAAAACTTTAAAATGGATCAAACTATTGATATATGCTATGTTTCATTTTATGCCTAATTTAAGTTCTTCATCAGAAGAGAGTAAATCCTAATGTGTTCTTTGTTTTTGGCTTTTATTTTGTTTTGCCTCATTCCGGTAGCCAAATACATAAGGTAAGTTAATTGCATTGTGAAGCAGTGTGTTTCTAAAGCCACTGAAGATTCGAAAAGTAGTAAGGCCTATAAAATAGACAAAGATTTTCATTAGGAAAATGGCAGAATCACTTCAACAAATGAGTTTCCTCTTAATATTCTGTGCTGGTGGAGCCTTACGTGTCTGAGGCAGTCATTAGGCAAGAGCAGCAAAAGAGCCTGTATTCTGGGCAGTTAATGAAAAAGAAGTTTCGCGAAGGATAGGCTCCTTCAGGTCAGCTGATGGGCAGGGTGGGGACTGGTGGCTCTTTGCTGTGGGCTTGGCAGTGCCTGCCGGTCTCTGTGCCTCCCTGGGGAAGGAGGGACTGGGTTAAAGGGTGGCCAGGGATGCCTGCTTGCCTCCCTGGAACTAAATCCCAGGAGAAACAAGCTCCACTTTGAAATCCTTAGTAGCCGACACATCCTTTTTATTAAACAAAAAAACAAAAAAGGCATTTAAAAGAATTTTAGCTAAATGAAATTTAGTCTCTGTATATCCATTACGGGGACCTTCCTAGCCAGGGTGGATGACATTCACTTGAGAGTTAGCTCTGTGGCTGGTATATGGCAACATCAGGCCCAAGTGTATAGCCGTGGGAGGTAGTTTCTGTTTTCCAGACTTTACTAAGCAGGGCTCCACAGTAGCAACTTTCACGGAGATTGTACCAGGACAGTGGTTCAGATAGATGCCTCATGATCTGGAACAGAAGGGAAGATGCTTGCATCTAAGGTTTCAGCCTCACCTGGGTTGTTCTGGGTTTTGTCTTTCGGAGTTCCTGGTTTGTGATAGTGTGTAAAACACAGGGCGTGAAATGGTATGGGTTTTCACATCCTGAAAATTAAGGACTTCGCTGAAAATTAAGGACTTCGCTGAAAATTAAGGACTTCGCCCTTCCTCTAATAAAATGTAGCTTTCTCTGATACAGGGTTTTCCTATGGGACACAGCATGGGGAAACGTGGTGCTTCTTTTTTAATTACGACCTTCTGAGAAGCAAAAGCTTGGGATACTTTTAATATCATTAAGTAAAGTTTCTCTTCCATCCCTGAAGATTTTTTTTCTTAAGTCCTAAATGTCTGAGGTTGTTGGCTGAAAATTTACCCTGAAATATGGAGGCTTTTGGCCAAAAAGAGAGCTTATTAGAGATCAGGCGAGCCGTGGAGCATTGTCTGTTTCTCCTTGGCCGTCCTTCTAGGCCAGGGGTGCTTCCGTCTGCACGCCTTGTTTCCTGATACCACGGTCCCGTTCACTTTGTAACCCACCCCTTTACCCAGCACTCTGCCCTGCAGTCTGCTCTAAATCCCCCCCACCCCCTCGGGGGCTCTTTCAGGGTTTGCTGTCTGTGAAGCAGGCGGCGGTGGGTGGCCCCTGTGTGGGAAGAGACGAGGAAGAGCGTTGTTCTCGTAATTGCCTTCCTGGGTACCAGCTCTTCACTGGCCGACTGGCGTATGTCCCGCTCCTTGAACAAGCTCGTGGACACAGGTTCTGACAGGGGTCGCCCCCAAAGCTGACGGAACAAACGCTAGTCAAACGATCTGGACTTGAGGACATGGAAGCAGCCTCAGGAAGGCTGGCTGCCTGTTGAACAGGAAGTTTGTGATGAATGGTCTTTTTAATCAGGTTGTAACCATTCACGATGGCTAAAAAATTCCTGTTTATACATCTCTTTACTTCCCATCACAAAGTAGCCAACCTCTGTTCCCTCACTTTGTGCCAGGTGATGCGCTGAGCGCTTTCCATGCAGATGATGCCGTTCTGCCCCTAACGATCCCAAGTAACAGCTGGTGTTGTGTCACAGATGTCAAGACTGGGGCTTGGGGAGACCAGCTGACTCGGGGTCCCACAGTCTGACCTTGGGATCCGCTTCCGCACTGCCTCCTGAAAACACGAAGGTTCTCATGAGATCTTACATGGGTCCTTTTGGTTCTTTTTTACATGAGAGCATAGCCTCCGATAGGCTTTTTTTAGTAGAAGCCGATTTAATGTAGTCATCTTTTCCTTCCTTTGGAATGATTTGAGTCAGAGATAGAGCTGCTTCGAGCCAAATGTGTGTCTGTCTATAGCCACTGGAGAATCTGTAGCTGAGTATTGGTTTGGTTGGGGGAGGGTCATTGCATGTCCTTGACACTTGTTCTTCTAGGACTAAAGCCCCATGTGCTTCTGCTTTTTGTAAATGAACACCCATAAGCCTTTCACCTGCATTTTAATCTTTCTGAACTCTATTTTCCCTAATATAAAATGAGGGTGTTAGGCCAGGTGACCTTCCCAGGGTTTTCCAGCTCACAAGTTTTATGAGGCTGCGAGTCCTCTGTCCACAGGGGTTCCCAGGGAAGCCTGAGTCCTAGTACAGACTGGGGGTGAGAGTGGCCTTTGGGGTCACCGATGTGCAGGCAAGAAGGACAGGTTTCGGGGAAGTGAAATCAGCTTTACAGAAGAAGAGCTGGATGCCAGGGCCTAATGTGTAAGCATGTAGATCAAGCTCTTCACAGCAGATCTTCCATTACAACAGTTTCTAAAGTTGAATTTTTTATGCTGTCGATTGGTAACATACGTCTTTTGAGATCACCTGTAAAAAAGAAGCACGGGCAAAAGGGCACGTGTTTCCTTCTGTTTGCAGGCAAAATGCATTATTTTACAAAGTTGTTGTTTTATTAGCACCTCTAACGGGAACTCTGTTGAACAGAGATTATTCCTACTTTCTCCTTAGTTTGTTTTCATTCTTGGAACTGCAGGAAGGGATGTGTAAAAGAGAGGAAGCAGGGGGAGGGGTGAGTCCATGCTGGGAGCCTACGAAACCATAGCACACATTGACAGAGTTCACAGAAATTAGATAAAATGCTTTTGGAAAAACCTAGTTTGTCTAGCATTTTGAAAGAATTTCTAGAATTTCTAGAACAACAAGTTCATTTCGTCACGTGTTCCAGCGCCTTAGTTTGGAGCTCTTTTTGTTTGGCTTGGTGACTGTAGCTCACACCCACCCTCCCACAGGGCGACGGGCAGTTCTAGGCTGTGGGACCTCTGAGGGCCTTTCCATTTCCCTCGTGGGTCCTCAAAGCCCCTTTGCACAGGCTTTTCCCCCGGGGCAGTGGCTCACATCTGAAATTCACATTTCAGCTGCTCTGCTTTCCTGCCACAAAGAGTAACCAATTAGAATTAAAAGCAAATCATATTTTGTAAATTTATTACCCGTTGAGGCAGAAAAGGAGTTTTCTAAACTAGTGTTTGTAAACAGAATTATTTCCGCTCCCTCAAGATGCACACATGTAACCTCAGTCTTAAGTACGTTCCTTTGATTCTTCTTAATGATGGTGAAGCCAAAAAGTGGTTTCTTCAGCTGTCAGTGGTGTTGTGTGCAGAGTTATTTTGCATGAGATTCATCTTCCGAGCCTCAGTTTTCCTATTTTTAAAACGGGGCCAATGATACCTGCCTTATTTAGGGCTCTTGCAAGGGTGGAATGAGACATGATGTATTGAAAGCCGTTTGTAAACTGTAAAGTAAAATCCACGTGTAAAGTATGAAGGCCAGGGGATCCTGAGCAGGATGCATTCAGCTTAAGTTGCTGGTTTTGTTTTATTCTTGGTGAAACGCAAAGACCAGAGTAGCCTTAGAATGCCCAGCAGAAAGTAAGGTGCAGCAGTGATGGCTAGAGTTGTGGCTGAGAGGCGGTGGTCTCCACGTACACTGCTGGGTGGGCTGGACGGAGCCGGGTGGGAGCTCAGCTCTGAAGGTGGGATTCAGGAGGGCAGGGGAGGAGGGGAGCAAACCGAGGGCTGGACCCCCAGGCCATTTTTTCAACCCAGGCCTTGGGGGACCAAAGAGTTCGTTAGACTTGACAAGAGGTCTAGTTCTGCTCCCTTGGTTTTCTTTGTTGGGGCTTCTAGTAGACTGGAAGTTTACTGTAATAGACTAGTGCTCTCTAAATGTTTTTGTAAAAATCACACGCTTTTTGATGTTACATTTATTCATTTATACTATACCAACATATTGTATATGTTGTATAATGCATTTGCTCATTTTTATTTACTTAATTTGTTTTGAGGCTGGAACAGACAAGCGTTTATTCAATGGCTAAAGGATGGAGAAACGGAACTTAGTTCTCAAATCAACTTCTCCATGCTCATTTTTAAAAATGAGATAAAAATGTAAAGTAGGTGAAAAGTGTAAAGATTTCTTCTTGAACGTCGATGGCTCTCCGATTATTGCTTTAGACATCCAGGCTAAGTGCGTCCAGGGAAGGGGCAGTTCCTGCCCTGTGTCTTCAGGGTCTCCGGGGCCCAGCCTTGGAGCGTGGCTTCTTGCAGCCAGGAGGGCGGTGGGCCCGCAGAGCTCAGTCACAACGTCCCCCAAGGAGACACACCAGCCTGTGGCCTTGGAAGTGGCCCTGCTCTAACACCTGCCGCTGCTTCCCCGTCACGCGCCAGCTGAACGCGGAGCGTGGGGCCCGCACACAGGGCTCGGCAGCCACCTTGAGGATTCTGAGAACGCGCCCGGCAAGCGCGTTAACAGACCAGCTGTAGTATCTGAATTCCTTCATTAGCACCTGCCCACAGCAGACACTATATCTAGTGCAGAGAGAAAATAACTACTACCGCAAAACTGGTCTATTTTCCCAGTAACTAACATGTAAAAGCCTCATCTTAGTGGGAACAGTACAAGGTACGATTATAAAGAAACGAGACCAATGTTTGTAATATGGGTGAGTCTCTAAAACACAGACATGTTATCTTATAGGTGCCATTATCTTAATAATAACAGTGGCCGATATCGATTGAGGTAAGGACACCTGTTATCTCATTTAATCTTCACGACAACCCCGTACATGTAGGACCTATTAATCCATTCAGCAGATACTTGAGTGTCTACTTGGTGATGGAGCTGTGAGGATACAGCGCACAAGAGGACAGCCCAGGTCCCTGAGCTCATGCAGCTCACGGGGTAGTGGGGAGCCAGACATAGCAGAGGCATGACTGTGGTGAGTAAATCAGGTCCTGTGTTAGCTGCAGGCTGGGATGGGGTTCTCAGGAAATGCTTCCGGAAGGAAGGGACACTTGGGCTGAGACAGAAGTTGGGGGTGGTGGTGACCTTTGGCGGGAAAAAGTCGAGGCTCCTGGACAGTCCTTTGTACATCATTTTTTGTCCCGAGTGGCCATTTAGGTGGACTTGTTCCTTCCCCAGGTAGATCATAAAACACCCGGAGGGCAGACTCTGACTAATTCCTTCTGACGTCCTTCACTGCACCCAGCATAAATCAGTGCCAATAAAAGTTACTTGGCATGAATTGGTACACGAATGGATAGAGAAAAGATGTGGAAGGCATTACACCTTCCCTGTGATGTTTTTGGGATGTCAAGTCAACAAACGTTCATTGAATGTACCTTGTGTGTAGAGCATCTGTTAGGGGCTTTGAGATGAGGAAATAAAAACACGCGCCAGCCCCTTGCCCTTTAAGAAGCTTGGAATCCGGTCTGTAGAGTGCACAAAATGAACACCCGAGCATTCGAAACAGCTGGCAGAGCAGGTTGAGCAAGCCAGGGTGCACCGCACCGGGCGCAGGCTGCCCCTTTCCCCCACACGATCCACGGGCTTCCACTGGGTCAGGCTTCCCAAGAACCCGCTGCCCTGCTCGGGGTGGCCAGGCACGCGGAAGGCGAGGGAGAGTCGAGGGGCAGGCGGCCGAAGGGCGTGTGCAGAGGAGAGCCAGCTTGGCACCAGCGGCAAGCCCGGGCTGCGGAGACTACGGCTAGTGGAGGGGAAAGTTGCTGAGTGGTCTTTTTCTCTGATGGTCTCATGCAGAAACTCGGGATTTAGGTAAGTGGTTTGCAGCGCACGAGTCTCCTGTCCTCTCACCCTACCCCTCTCCTCACGTGATAATTTGTTTGTGGCCGAAGAACTGAACAGCTCAGAGCACTGCTGGCCACGTGTGGCTCTCTGCACAGGTCACGGGGAACCGCACTTTCCCTGCCTCGGCTGTGTCCACCGCATCCGGCAGAGATTTGCAGACATAACATCATTAATAGTGACACGTATTTTTACAAGCTTTACCTCTTCAACACCCTCCACTCCGATATCCCCCATTGGAAATCATAGCTTCTTTAATGTCCTGCCGGCTGTGTGAAAAACAGGAATTTATGTAACAAGCCCTGTGCAGCAAACCTTTTCCTGTTCGGAAAAAAATTTTTTAATTGTTGGCAAAGTTAGGAGACAGCTCTGTTGCTCAAAGAGCGACCTGAAATGTCCTCTTAGGAAAATATGTAGCATAATGTTTTGATAAGTAAGGGATTGTTCTACACCCACTCCCCCCAACCCAACCTTTTTTTTTTTTTTTTTTTTTTGTAAATCTAAGTGGTAAGTCAGCATATGTCCCATCCGAGCTAGTGAATGCTTCCTGAACTTTTTAAAGATTTCATCATGACAGATTCTGCAGTCTTGTTAGAAATGTCTCCCAGGGACTTCCCTGGTGGCGCAGTGGTTAAGAATCCGCCTGCCAATGCAGGGGACACGGGTTCGAGCCCTGGTCCAGGAAGATCCCACATGCCGTGGAGCAGCTAAGCCCATGCACCACAACGACTGAGCCTGCACTCTACAGCCCGCGAACCACAACTACTGAGCCTGCATGCCACAACTACTGAAGCCTGTGCTCTAGAGCCCGCGAGCCACAACTACTGAGCCCATGTGCCACAACTACTGAAGCCCGCATGCCACAACTACTGAGCCTGCGCTCTAGAGCCCGCGAGCCACAACTACTGAGTCCCTGTGGCACAACTACTGAAGCCCGTGCACCTAGAGCCCGTGCTCCGCAACAAGAGAAGCCACTGCAATGAGAAGCCCACGCACTGCAACGAAGAGTAGCCCCCGCTCGCCGCAACTAGAGAAAGCCCGTGCGCAGCAACAAAGACCCAACGCAGCAAAAAAAAAAAAGGAATGGCTTCCAGGCAAAAATAAGATTAAAAAAATGTCCCCCAATTGCAGTTGCAAATGGTCTGATCTAATTATGTGAATCACAGAGCTGTGCCACCCCCTCTCCCAGGCAGTACAGACAGCCAGGAAGCCACTATCTAGGAAGATCTTTCCCCTTTATCATTAACTAAATGTGACAGGGACAGGAGTCAAGCTTCCTTTCCTCCAGAGATTTCATCGTCGCTTATCTGTGTTTCTGTTGTGTTCAAAGAACAAAATAGTCATGATGGAATATTGGGAGCACACAGTGTGTGCGTGTGTGTGTGTGCGCGCGCGCGTGTAAGTAAAACCTTCCCATAGGGTTTGGGGAATCTTATGGGGATGAAATAGGACATTGGGGAATTGCAGTGCTAGGCCTCTTTTAGGGGGTTCTTGTATGTCCACAAAGTCCTCAAAGCCGGTCTTGAGTTGGGGATAGATCTGTAGGTGAGAAGGAAGAGGAGAATCTTGGCAACAGAAGAAAACCCTCACTGCCATCCACTTACACACCTGCCCAGCGTCCAGCCTGGAAGTCCCCATTCAGGGCCGTGGCTGACCCACACTCGCCTGGGCCTGGCAGAAGGGCTCGTCACATAGCTGCTGCGTTGCAATCCTTGGGTGGAATGTAGTACAGAGGGTCAGAGGGCGTTTTGAAATGTGGATTTCTCAGCCTTGACTGTCCGGCCTCACTCTGACTTCTGCATCTCCTTTTAGAAAGTGAGATTTCTTTCCTTCGTGTTCTACCTCCTTTTAACGAGGAAAATTGTGAACTCATAGTCTGTGTTGAGCCCCGGCCTGCCCTGCTGTGTGCCAAGGCTTTGTTCTGGCGGAGTGGTTGGCACTCAAGCATCTGCGCCCCACGGCGATGGCGTGAGGGTGTGGGTGTCGTGGCGGCATCCTGGGCGACCACAAATCCAGCCGGAGCCTTTCCGTGGTCAGGGAGGGGGGCCGCAGCGATCCGGGGGGCTTGGTCGGCTGAGCCTTGCATTCAGTCGGCAGAGGAAGCCAGGGAAGTCTGGGGGCTGCGCACACAGCGCACACAGCCCTGCTCCAGGTCCCCAGGTCCCCAGGTCCCCAGGTCCCCAGGTCCCCAGGTCCCCGCCCCTGGACTTGGGATCAGGGCCCTGATGACGGAGTCTGCTGCGTGCCCTGTCCTGTGGTGGGGCAAAAAGAATCTATCAGAGAAAGAGAAGCTCCCTCCTCCTCGGGAGCCCCCCTTTCCTTGTCCACGTGTCCCAGAGGTTCTCCAGATGCTGTCAGTCTCGCCGTGTGTCCAGTAGGGGAATTGCATTCGGGCTTCCTTGTTTACCGCCTGTCTCCACGGCTTCTGCTGGAGCTTGCAACTGTCTCTGGCTCCCGTTGCAGCGTGTTTGGAGTGGTGGGTTTGTGTTTGCAATACCCGTAAGCTCCTACCGACACCCCAGTGACTTGGAGGAGGGAAATGGGCTCAGAATGGGCGGTGCCTTGGGCCCCTCCTCCCCAGCCCCCAACCAAGTTGGGATCTGACACCTTCTTCTTGGTGACCGCTTACCATGTTGCACACACCACTGAGCATTTGACCTACCTTATCTCGTGGAATCCATAGAACAGCCCCAAAGGGGCTATGAGGTACCTGGGGGCCAAGCAGTTTCCCAAGGTTTGTAGCCAGTGAGTAGCAGAGCCACCTAAGTGCTCCAGAAAAAGTTGGTTTTCTTTACTAACTGCCCCAGGGGGCATGCGATTTAGTTGTGGAGCCGTACTCAGTGGATCAGAGCCACCAGCTCTCTGTCCTCTCCACCACTCCTTCCCTCCCAGACCGGCTTTTTGGCCAGAGTGTAACCTCTGACGGGTGTCAGAGGCTGAGTTAGTTGGTGCGTGCTACTGGTTATTGCTGGGAGGAGAGGGTTGTGAACAACATTTGAATTTAAACTTTCCTTTCTTTCTTTCTTTCTTCCTTCCTTCCTTCCTTCCTTTCTTTCTCTCTCGTTTTTTTTGGCAGTTTAACTTTCTAAAGTTAAACAAGAACAGCCCAGTTGTCCTTATATTCACCTATATCTGCCTAATGGACTTTAAGGATGTAAATGAATCGACGTCTTACTAGTTTTCAGGCTTTTAATTCTTGACTAAGAATATATCTTGCTTCCTTTCTTTCCTTTCCGTGACCATGTGGGCCCCATAATATAAAACTTTCGACAGTTAAGACTAGATGGCTGTGTAAGTGGCAAATGTGCCGTCCGAAGAGAATTAGCAGTAGTTCTAGGCGTGGTAGAGTGGAAAGGGGTTTTTTTTTTTTTTTTTTAATTTTTTATAGCTACTTTATTTATTTATTTATTTATTTTTGGCTGTGTTGGGTCTTCGGTTCGTGCGAGGGCTTTCTCTGGTTACGGCAAGTGGGGGCCACTCTTCATCGCGGTGCGGGGACCGCTCTTCATCGCGGTGCGCGGGCCTTTCACTATCGCGGCCCCTCCCGTTGCGGGGCACAGGCTCCAGACGCGCAGGCTCAGTAGTTGTGGCTCACGGGCCCAGCTGCTCCGCGGCATGTGGGATCTTCCCAGACCAGGGCTCGAACCCGTGTCCCCCGCATTAGCAGGCAGACTCTCAACCACTGCGCCACCAGGGAAGCCCGGAAAGGGGTTTTGATAGCGCTTTGTTATGGAGTGCTATTTGCATAGCAAATCCAAGTGGTTTTAAAACCAGTTCCTGTAATTTCCCTGCAAAATAGAGCTATATAAAAGAAGGTGTTTATAATAATGCTCATTTAACTTTGTCCCCTCGTTAAATTAAGACACAGATACTGTTTTTAAGATACGATACTGTTGTTTCTTTACTGATTTGAGCTCTCGCGTAGTGACTGTACAGGTTGAAACCTATACCGTAAACTCTTTCAAAACTTGACTTGTCTTCCATGTGATACGTGTCTCTATTGAATAGTGAGTGGGTTTTCCAATTGGAGGAGTATTTCTAACATGGTGTTTTGCCTTACAGAATTCAATTCGTCATAATCTGTCCCTACACAGCAAGTTTATTCGCGTGCAGAATGAAGGAACTGGAAAGAGTTCCTGGTGGATGCTTAATCCCGAGGGAGGCAAGAGTGGGAAATCGCCCAGGAGAAGAGCCGCATCCATGGACAACAACAGTAAATTTGCTAAGAGCCGAGGCCGAGCTGCCAAGAAAAAAGCGTCCCTGCAGGCTGGCCAAGAGGGTGCCGGGGACAGCCCAGGGTCTCAGTTTTCCAAGTGGCCTGCAAGCCCTGGCTCTCACAGCAATGACGACTTTGATAACTGGAGTACATTTCGCCCTCGAACTAGCTCGAATGCTAGCACTATTAGCGGGAGACTTTCTCCCATTATGACTGAGCAGGATGATCTCGGAGACGGGGACGTGCATTCTATGGTGTACCCACCGTCAGCGGCGAAGATGGCTTCTACTCTGCCCAGTCTGTCTGAGATAAGCAGTCCTGAGAACATGGAAAACCTCTTGGATAATCTCAACCTTCTCTCATCACCAACGTCATTAACTGTTTCAACCCAGTCTTCGCCGGGCACCATGATGCAGCAGACGCCATGCTACTCGTTTGCGCCGCCAAACACCAGTCTGAATTCACCCAGCCCAAACTACCAAAAATACACCTACGGCCAGTCCAGCATGAGCCCTTTGCCCCAGATGCCTATGCAAACGCTTCAGGACAGCAAATCGAGTTATGGAGGCATGAGTCAGTACAACTGTGCACCGGGACTCTTGAAGGAGTTACTGACTTCCGACTCTCCTCCCCACAATGACATCATGACACCAGTTGATCCTGGGGTGGCTCAACCCAACAGCCGTGTCCTTGGCCAGAATGTGTTGATGGGCCCTAATTCGGTCATGCCAGCCTATGGCAGCCAGGCATCTCATAACAAAATGATGAACCCCAGCTCCCACACCCACCCTGGGCACGCTCAGTCAACGTCTGCGGTGAATGGGCGTGCCTTGCCCCACGCGGTGAACACCATGCCCCACACCTCGGGTATGAGCCGCTTGGCCCCAGTGAAGACAGCTTTACAAGTGCCTCTGCCCCACCCCATGCAGATGAGCGCCCTGGGGGGCTACTCCTCCGTGAGCAGCTGCAACGGCTACGGCAGGATGGGCGTTCTCCACCAGGAGAAGCTCCCCAGTGACTTGGACGGCATGTTTATCGAGCGCTTGGACTGTGACGTGGAGTCCATCATCCGCAACGACCTCATGGATGGAGATACGTTGGATTTTAACTTTGACAATGTGCTGCCCAACCAAAGCTTCCCACACAGTGTCAAGACGACGACACACAGCTGGGTGTCAGGCTGAGAGCAAGCAAGTGAGCAGGTAAGAGCGCCCCGATATCAAAAGACCTTCTGAAAACAGGACATAAAAGAGAGGAACCCAGTACCTTGCCTTGTATCCTCCGTGGTCGGGGCTTTTTGGATGGCAGCTGGCCGCCCCTTGCAGAGAGGCATCTTTGATCATTCATTCTCCGCCCCTTTCGCAGCTTATAAATTTTCCTTTGGAGCTTAAACATAAGGAAGCTTTTCCTCTAACTGCTTTAAAGAGTTTCTTTCGACAGTTAGACTAGATGGCTGCATCTTTTTAGTAACTCGTCAATAAGTGAATACATTTGATACAAATCAAATGCTGAAGGGTTTTTTAAAGTGGAATTTTCTCCCACTGAGTGATTTCAGAGCTGTTTGAGAAAGTCCAGCTCTCCCTGCAGTGTGTCTGTCACCCTAATGTGTTGAGTTGATTTTAATTTGGCTGTATATTCAATGAGTGTGTGTGTGTGTGTGTTTTCTTTCCTAGGCTACACTTAAAAGTACTTCAGATTGTCTGACAGCAGGAACTGAGAGAAGCAGTCCAAAGATGTCCTTCACCCTACCTTTTCGTTTTCTTGATTAAAAAAAAAGAAAAAAAGTGTTTCTTTTTTCCTTTCGTCAGACTTGGCAGCGAAGACACTTTTCCTGTACAGGATGTTTGCCCGATGTTTGCAGGTTACGTGCTGCTGTAGATAAGGACTGTGCCATTGGAAGTTTCATTACAATGAAGTGCCAAACTCACTACACCATATAATTGCAGAAAAGACTTTTGGATCCTGGTGTGCTTTCAAGTTTTGTATATAAGCCGTAGCTACAGAATTGTATTTGTGTGCATTTTTGTTTTTTTAAATATTCATTTGGTCCAAGGAAAGTTTCTACTCTTTTTGTAATACTGTGATGGTCTCACGTCCTTGATAAGTTAAACTTTTGTTTGTACACGACCTGTGTTCTGCTGAACTGATGAATGACAAAGAACCAAGCTCTCCATTCTGCACCTCCATTGAACAGCTCTGGACCTGTTCACATTGCCACATAATTCACAGGAGAACCAACAGCCTGTTGTCCGTCTGCTGAATTAATGGACTTACCAAAACTCTTTTGGAAAAAAATAAAAAATAGAAAATAGGTTAAACGCCAGCCTTGTACAACAGGTCTTTTCTTTCTTTTTTTTTCTGTTTTGTTTGTTTGTTTATTTTGTTATTTGCAAATTTGTACAAACACTTAAATGGTTCTAATTTCCAGATAAATGAATGATTTTTGATGTTATTGTTGGGACTTGAGATCATTTTTGGAATAGATATTGAACTGTAATGTTTTCTTAAAACTAGAGTCTACTTTGTTACATAGTCTGCTTGTAAATTTGTGGAATCCCAGATATTTGAAGCAGCATCCGTAATTTTCATTTTGTATTTCTAACTGGATTAGTACTAATTTTATACGTGCTTAACTGGTTTGTACACTTTGGGATGCTACTTGGTGATGTTTCTGACTAATCTTACAATCATTGTAATTAGTACTTGCACACTCAGCATTTCTGGCCCTATCTTGGCAGGAGAGTGATGTATAGTTATGAACATTTTGTGTTTCACGTTTAGGAGAACTTGATACTTTTTTATGTATGTGTTTTTAAAAAATTCCATCCGCTTCTACTGTCCTGTGAATTAAGCATACCACACAGCATTGACTCTTCTGATTGATGCCTGTGTGCTCTTTGTTTCAAATACTCCTGGCGGGGGGCCTCGTAATATTTGTAGATCAGAAGGGGAGATCCACCTCTAAAACAGTGCTCCTTTCTCAAGCTGGGGGTTTTGATCAACTTAACCTTTCTGAGTTGAGCTTCAGCAAAAGTTTTCCCTCGTAATACTGTGCTCTTCCTGGTCTAGGTGGAGGTTGGTTTTGTAGCTCTGCCTTGAAGAATTAGGTCCACACTCATGCTTCATCCCTCTTTCCCTCTGTCCTTGGGTTACTCGGCACACTGTGGAAGGCTAAGTCGAAGCAGGGAATTTTTAAGTGGGACTTGTGTGATTTTTAGAATGTTTTGTGTTCGTCAGTGCAGATGGCTACCAAATGGAATAGAACTTGCTTATTAAAAATTGGGGCAATGAATTTGAAAACCAACAAACGAGCTGTAAGTTGTATATTTGAATTTATCTTAAAAAGCCTTAGCGTAAGTTAAGAATTGGAGAGTTTCTTCTGCCTTTAGCAACCCAAATTATAATTCTGATCATTATGTTGTAACATTGATATTTTCCAATTACCTGTACTGATAGACCAAGTTAATTGGCTTTGCGTGCCACTGAATCCACCGGTGTGTTCAAGTCATGTGGAATGCTCAGAATCCGCACAATAAAAGGAACAGGTGCACAAAAACGTTCCTCTGGCCTTCTTGAGAAGGCCCTGATTTCTGTGAACCTAGCCCACTTCCCACTTGCTTTGTCTCGGCTGTGAGTTGCGTCTCTGTTGGCTTGGTTTTTCCTCCGTGTTTAACAAGAACACAGGTGTTCTGATGGCTCTGTCCTCCAGGAGACAGGCTCTGCTGTAAGCTCCCATAGTGACTTGTGTGCTTCTGAAAATTAAACAGCCGCCTCTCTAGCCATCTTCATTGTTGGCCACTCCAAAATATGTCTGGTCATAGAAGCCCTAGTTCTTCTGAGCAGTGCCTCCTGCACACGTGCTAGAGCTCGCTGGAGCCAGAGTACTCGTGTTCCGCTCTGTGTGCACCTGCCACCACTCCCCGCCTCCCAGGCATCGCACGGTGAGCCTCCCCAGCCGCCTTGTTCACTGAAGAGGCAACCGTAGCTACAAATCACTGTTAAAATCTTACTACTTCGTAGAGTGACTTTTAAAAAGATGTTGCTTCCTCTTGAGTCTGTGTAAATATCTTTTTTTTTTTTTTCCTTCAAATTTTTCTTTGTGTTGAAATTCTAACAAGAATCCTGGGTAGCTCTCCGGGGTACAGTGAAGTCCAGTGAAAAGGCACCTTGTCTATTTTGAAAACAAACATTATGTGACCTCTAGTAATTCTTTTTCTGTAAGAATACTGACTTTCTGGAGTAATGAGTATATCAGTTACTGTACATGATTGCTTTGTGAAATGTGCAAATGATATCACCTATGCAGCCTTGTTTGATTTATTTCCTCTGGTTTGTACTGTTATTAAAAGCATATTGTATTATAGAGCTATTCAGATATTTTAAATATAAAGTATTGTTTCCGTAATATAGACGTATGGAATATATTTAGGTCATAGATGTGTTACTTGGAAAGTTCTGCTTTGACAAACTGACAAAGTCTAAATTAATTAGCAAATGTTGTACCCCAGTGAACAGTAAATCAGTGAAACATCCCCAAAAGAGGAGAAAGACACTTAAAATGGAAACCGTTCCCCCAAAATATACGATTTGGACTCGTTCAGCTGCTGGATATATGTTACCAATCCTCCCCTCCCACCCACCATTCCCCAACCCCCAACTGGAAATTCTTAACATTCAGCTCCTAAGAGTTCTTAATTTATAACTGACTTGTAACCAAGAAGTTTCTCTTGTGGTTTTAGTTTGGGAGTAACCATTCGGTAAAAGTTGCAGTGTGGTTTATGCAAACAGAACAGCCTGGCATTACTCTTGGCCTCCTCCCTGACGGGGGCGGGGGGTGACAGCCTGGCAGCCTGGCCAGGTGCGGCCACGTCCATCCCGTCAGGACGCAGTCACTCCCGCCCACGTTTCACTACTCGCGTTTAGTACCAGGTTCCACGTTCCCGTTCCCGTTCCCGTACTCTCTGAGAAGTGCCTGATGATGCTGATGTACTTACAGACACAAGAACAATCTTTGCTGTTACTGTATAAAGCCATAAATGTACATAAATGATGTTTAAATGGTTTGGTGTCATTCTTTTCTAGTTGTGCAGAATCAGCTCTTTATTAGGTTTATTGGGGGGGGGGGTTGTTTTTTTGTGTTTTGCTCTCACGTGAGTTAAAACCTTGTCAGCCACCGTGCCATGGTTTATTCAAATCTGGTATTTCTTTGTTGGGGGGTGGGGGTGGGGGTGGAAACAGTCCCTCTGGGACCAAACTATAGTCCCCAAGAATTGAAGAGTAAGTAGACTCCCTGGTAACAAACCACCCTGGAGCACTTCATCCGTGGAACGTCTGACACTACATCTGGCACAGAAATGACCAGGCATATGAGATCTCGTGTTGGAATAGGTGGAGCTGAAGGTAAAAACACCTGAAGGGCAGGCTGGGGAGGGCCCTGGCTAGGAGGTCAGCGAGCAGGGATGGGTGGTGTGGTGGGAGCAGTGGCTTCCCAAGGCCACGTGAAGGGGGGGGCGTTGTGTCTTCCACTCAGTGGCTGCAGATTGAAGTTTCTTTGTTTGCTTTTTTCAGAAAATGCCCGAGGAATGAGCTAGGATTAGATTAATGATGGTTAAATCCAGGATTAAAACCAGGATTAAGTCCCGTCTCTCCATACTTCTGACTCTTTTGCTAGGCAAGGGAACATCCAAATGAGTTGGAGTAGGAAAAGGGAAATAGGTCATTCTAATGTTTATCTGTTTAGACACTGGAAGATCAGTCCAGCTTTTAGGGTTTTTGTTTTTTTGTTTTTTCCTGCCTGCCTTCCAGCAATGGAACCCTTGCTTTAAAAGACACGATAGTCAGAAGCCCAGAGTGTGGAACAGATAAAAGCATCTATCCCCAGACCTGGGTCTTGTGCACAGATCACTTTGAAAAGTGATCTAGTCCAAATGCAGAAAAACGCCTTGATTGCACCACCAGAACTCAAACCCGCAGGCTCCTTTCAAAACCCTCTGTACATATACATAAAATCACACACCTAATGTCATTTATTAAGACCAGTTCCCACGTTTTAACATCAGTTGATAAGAGGAAGCAACACAGTGGGAAACGACAGATCCCATGGTTGGAGCTTGATGGTTAACATGGAGGGAGAAACTTCCTTCCTCGGACAGTATCTAGGCCCCTGCTGTGACCAGAGACTGACGGATTGTTTCATGACCTGTGGACCTGCCACACTGTAGGACTTTGCCTTGGCTATTGTTTCTCCACGTTGGAGCTGACCTACTGTAACAATGATGGTGCTGGTTAAACTTATACCAGTTGGTGTGGTTAGGTGGGTGGAAGGCTGTTCCAAGAGACGTATTGCACTAAGCGGCAGTCTTGGCAGTAGTCACTGTCACGTGGACATTGAACCTTGTATCATCTGTTAGTGTTCCTCGTGGGTCATGAGCCTGCAGCCGGGCTGGGCCGTGACCTCTAAACTGAGAGTGTGTTCATGTTAGGTTTCCTTATTCTCATTTATTATTCCGTGTAGAAAATTACCCTGGTGATCACATAGATACATGGTCTCTAGGATGTTTTCCAGTTTAAGTAACTGGAAAATGAGTGGTTAGTGTGGAATGGAAAGGGAGGTCTGTGCTGGCATGAAAGAATGAGGAAGGCAGGTAGTCCTGGGTGGTGGTGGGTAATCCAGATGTGAGATGGAGACAGCCAAGGTACGAGCTGCAGGTGAAGGGCAGGCTTTTGGATCCTTTGACCAGAGGAAGCTACAGAGTGGCATGGGCATCCAGAAGGTCAAGAGAGAACTTCTAGTTTTGCAGGTGGCTGGGAGAGGAGGCTTTCTGTGCAGATCCCAGGCTTCGCCAACATGGCTGTGAGATGGAGAAGCTGCATACTTGAGAAGGCATTCACCTGTTAAGGAGAAAAAGGGGAGATAGAGGCCAACTTTCTTAGGCCAACTTTTCTCAGCTTGACTGGTAGCAGGATACTGTTTTCAACCCTACTGCCGATGAACTCAAAGGCTAAGTGAAACTTCTTGGTGTTAGTACTTTTATCACGTTCATGTCTTCGAAAAGTGAAAGTCTTGTTTGCACTGGCAGCCACTGGTGGAAAGTAGAGATTTATATCCTCCAGGAAGAAAGAGGGCAACTTTTTGGGGGCTTGTTAGTCATTCTTTACATTTCCTTCCTTCCACGAGCTCCAATCCCCAACAAGCAACTTTCAGAGTTGCCATAAAACTTAAAATTGCCTAAGATGGTAACCCACTTGCTGGAGTTTCTGCAAACCCACTCTCGGGATTGTAACATTACTAAAATTGCTGCTCCGGTGAGGTGATCTTAGCTGCTTAGAACAGAGTTCACAGTGGGCCATTTTAACACAGATTGCTCTCTCTGGTGAATTGGCATAGAGGACCGTCCGCTTTGCACTTTGGTTGCAAACTGGTTCGAGGACAAACCAGAGATACCCACTGCTTAGTCTGTGCTGGTGGCAGGGACACTCGGAGTGTTTGCTGAGCAGTGAGCTTCCCTGATGCCTGGGCAGTGATTTCCCCACAGATGAGGTAAGTTGAGGATACCTTCTACGTGCCTCACCGGTTTGATGTGAGGATTGGAGCATGAGGTAATGTCTGCAAATGACTTCCCCTGTCAGGGGAAAAGCCTCAACTTAGGAGTTGGTGTCAGCATAGGTAATGGTAGGCCTTGGAGATTCGTTTCCTTAGTGGGGCTCCTGGACAGTCAGTCAGCCTTTCCCCGCAGGGTAAGCGGAAGAGCTGCTTGGCTCATTTGCATGGTTTTTCTGCATTCCCATTTGCCGGCCTCCATCTCGTACACAGGGGAGTGGGTAGACATTTTATCAGACCCAAACTCCAGGAGAGTCCATAACCTCTCCTTGGTAAGTTGTAAACCCATTATGTGCCCAATACAAACTAGTCGAGATACCTGTTTCCCAAGAACAAGTGGACCTATATTAAGAAAATTGAGAGACATTTGTAGACTATTTGAGCTCGATCTCACCCTAGTCACGTTCACCCAGAGGCTGTGGAGGACGTCAGCTCCATGTGCCCTTACAGGCTAACCTGTAAGATAGGGAATGAGGAGAGGAGAGGGCTAGGCTGAGGTTGAGGGGGGCCTCCTGGTGTGCTGGAGCCAGATCGCCCATTTCACAGGAGCTGGTGCGTAAGTGTGCAGGGATTTTGTGAGCCGATTTCAGATAGCACCATGATTTGCAGTTAACTTAGATAAACTTGCTAAGTTACATCAAAAAACAAAGGCAGTAAATACTCAAAACTCATCATGTCCTCGTGCACTACACGTGGCTCTTGTCTGCTCTTGGAAGTAAATATTTGCCCTGGTTGTATCTTATCATGGGGATGCTTCCACTGCAGGTGCTGAAGCCGAGCAAAGTTTCAGTTGAAAAAATATAGTTTGAACGGGGGTGGGAAATGGCTTAACAATAGATAATTTCAGGTTTTTTTGTTTTTTTTTTTTGCGGGGGGCCATGCTGCACAGCTCATGGGATCTTAGTTCCCCGACCAGAGATCGAACCTGGGCCCTCGGCAGTGAGAGCGTGGAGTCTTACCACCGGACCACCAGGGAAGTCCCATGCCAGTTAAAATTTATTGAGAAAACAAATTTATGAAGAAAAGAGTTAGTGGATTGGGATGCAAGTCCCTTTGTCAAATCCTGGCTGAACTGGCATCACCGCCGTATGTTGGCTACAGATGGAAGAGTTTGCCAAAAATCAATTGGCCTGATGGAGTTTACAGTAAAGGCTGTTGTATATTTTATTACTTATAGATTGTGTGCTGCATATTCTTTATATCAGTAAATCCGTAATAAACTTACGTACATATATGCAGGCGTATGTTATATATGCAGCTCCGTGCTGCCTCCACGGAGCAGGTTAAACATTGACCAGTGCACCAGTGACGGGTGTAACGAAGGCATTAAAGGACTGGCAGTTTGGATGACACAGGAGAACAGGTGGAATGGTAGTCAGAGAGGGAGAGAACAGGAAGTTGTCTCAAGGTCCAGGGTGTGGTCACGCCAGTCGGTGATTGACAGGCAGTGAGGATGGGGCCCTAGAGTGGAAGAGGTCAGGGAAGAGGAAGCCTGAAGATTGCATGGGGTGTGCAAATTAGACTTAAGAGCCAACAAAAGAGACTGCAGGGCCGGGGTGGAGAGGAAGTCTCAACTTCAAGTGCCCAAGCCTTTAATCTGGGGGAGGAACCAAGTGGCAGGTAGATGTCAGTGGCTAGGAAAGGTACACAGGGGAGTAGCTGAATGCCCTAAGCATTGACAGAGGTTTTTAATTTTTAAAATTTATTATTATTATTATTTATTATTATTATTTGCCATGCTGCATGGCTTTCGGGATCTTAGTTCCCCGACCAGGGATCGAACCCGGGCCCTCGGTAGTGAAAGTGCGGAGTCCTAACCACTGGACAGCTAGGGAATTCCCCAACAGAAGTTTTTGAAACAGGAGTGTGGAAGGGGAAGATTCTGGAGCTGGGAAAGGAATACAAAAGGATGCCAGTTCTGCTTTGGGGACTCATGATGGTTTGCCAAATGGAAATAATCACACCTGCTCAACTGGAGTTACTGAGGGAAACAAATGACCCGAGTTAAGACCCTATCACAGTGCCTGGCACATAGAAAGGAGTCACAAAATAGTGGTGACCAGACATTCTGGTTTGGCCAAGACAGGCTTGGGCTAATTGTGCCCAGCACAATTATTATTAGCTGTTCTTGTCAAGTGTTTGGATGGTTAATTATATGTTCGACCTATCAGCAAATGACTGTTTTCCAGTTAATTACTTCCTAGAACCCTCACTTCACAGTGGCCATACCAAGAGTCCCCCTGGAAGAAGCGGTCTCTGGCTGGAGGGTTTTTCTTCTAAAGGAATGTTAGCCTGGTGTCTGAATAGCATAGGTTAATCTAAGGCATACAAGGTCTTTCCCTACCTTCTTCCGCATTCTCATCTCTTCCACCCTCTGTACCAGTCACACCCAACAGCCATTCCCTTTTATGCTTCCAGCTGTTTCACATGCTGGAAGATTTTGTCTGGAATGCCTTTCTCCTCCTTTCCTTGTCAACAAGGTACAGCTCAAAGCCTCCTCCTACCCTTCAAGGCCCTCGTATCAGAGTCGTTCCTTGCATAGGTGGGCTAGATGACTCTCAGGACTCCTTTTCCAAATGCAGGCACGTGTCTTTGTTTAACTCTGGCTCCATCATAATAATCCTCAATAGTCCTCCCTAGGCAGCCCTCTAGCCATCCTACTGAGAAGTTCAGAGCCCAGCCTGACTGACTTGGGTCATCACCAGGCTCCCAGTGAGGCTAAAGCAACTGGTCAGTGCTTGCCACTGGACACAGCCAAAGGCATTCCTCTGGGGTGAGCCAGTCTGCGTCTGCCTACATTCCAACAAATTAAAAGCAGACCAAGGGGCTTCCCTGGTGGCGCAGTGGTTGAGAATCTGCCTGCCAATGCAGGGGACACGGGTTCGAGCCCTGGTCTGGGAAGATCCCCCATGCCGCGGAGCGACTGGGCCCGTGAGCCACAACTGCTGAGCCTGCACGTCTGGAGC
The DNA here is from genome assembly GCF_949987535.1 of Balaenoptera acutorostrata. Lineage (NCBI taxonomy): Eukaryota > Metazoa > Chordata > Mammalia > Artiodactyla > Balaenopteridae > Balaenoptera > Balaenoptera acutorostrata. Next base: position 65,665,880 of record NC_080081.1, read on the forward strand.
CTGTGCTCCGCAACAAGAGAGGCCTCGACAGTGAGAGACCCGCGCACTGCGATGAAGAGGGGCCCCCGCTTGCCGCAACTAGAGAAAGCCCTCGCACAGAAACGAAGACCCAACACAGCCATAAATAAATAAATTTATTAATTAATTAAAAAAAAAAAAAAAGGCAGACCAAGAGAAGCCCAAGGTATTTGGACAAGTCTGGAGCTGCTATTCACTTTCTTCAACCAAGGAAAGTTCAAAGGCAAGAGAGGGGATGTGACCGATGATGAAATGCGATCATTGGCTTTCCTTCCAGCCAGCCATCCCCACAGGCTGTGGAATCCTCCCTTTCCGTATACCTCGTCTCTGGGCTCAGGGACCAGGGTCAGTCCCCTTTGCTTAGTTCCCACCTCCAAACTTGCCAATAACAAGACTGAAATGCCAGTTTATCTGCTTACCCTCTGGAGGGTTGTACGTCTATAGAAATGGCTAGGTTGTGTCAATCCTGGAATAGTCCTAGCCTCTCCACTTAAAAAAAAAAAAAAAAAAAGGGCACAGCTGGTCACCCTGAGATAGTTGCTGACTTGTTTTCACAGAACCTAGCCGGAGAATGACACTGTCATTTGTAATTTTTGCCTTGGTGTTGTGTCATTGGATTGTCTCCACTTTTCCCCTACCGAAAGGAATTAGACAAAATAGGTGGGGTTTGCATTCTGATTATAAAATAATATTTTGAAATTAATTTGAAATATTCAAATATCTTTTGAAATACGTTATTCTGAAAGGAACGCAGTCATTCTCCTTTACAAGATAACAGTTTTTCCTACCTCAATTCACCACGTGTGCCAAAACAATGACTTGGTAAAAAAGGAGACATTTCCTGAAGTCAGGCAATTCTGTTTAGAAGTACGTGTGAAGTTGTGATAAAACACACCCTTAATAGAAAATTTCATTTATTCTTAAGAAAGTATCTTATGAGATCTCAACAGTTCTTAGAGACCTATGGGCTGTATTTTTTTTTAAATTAATTAATTAATTTATATTTATTTATGGCTGTGTTGGGTCTTCGTTTCTGTGCGAGGGCTTTCTCTAGTTGTGGCAAGCGGGGGCCACTCTTCATCGCGGTGCGTGGGCCCCTCACTATCGCGGCCTCTCTTGTTGCGGAGCACAGGCTCCAGACGCGCAGGCTCAGTAGTTGTGGCTCACGGGCCCAGTTGCTCCATGGCATGTGGGATCCTCCCAGACCAGGGCTCGAACCCGTGTCCCCTGCATTGGCAGGCGGATTCTCAACCACTGCACCACCAGGGAAGCCTATGGGCTGTATTTTAGATTAGTATTATCTTTAAGGTTCCAGTTCCCTTTTGACTCCTTTTTTTTTTTTTTTTTGTCTTAATTGATATTCCATTAAAAGCATGAATAATTTTCAAAAGCCTGGATTGGACTGGCTGGAGGCATTTAACAGCTGTATGGAATCTCATGTAACTATTATGTGCCTTTCTTTGGAAACAACATTTGTCCTTGTCTTTTGTAAGAAAATCACATGATTTAAAAAATAAATGGCTAGCAATAATTCTGTTGTCACTTGGTTACTGGCAGGAGTAGGAATAGGGAGGAAGACATAAGAAAAATGCATTCTTGGATCCCTTAACCACACCAACGTGCAAACCCTCCTGGAGTAAATAATTTCCTTTGTCATTTCTGGGTAACTAAAAAAAGGCTTCGGAATGTTTCCAGGCTTGGGCATTCAGTTGTGTAATACTTTTGGAGTCTGAGTTACCTTACTTTGCTCCAAGAGTTGGCTCAAAAACCAGCCATCATCCCCCCTGCTGGATCTGAGTGTCAGAGAAACTGATACCAGTTGAATGAATGAAAATTCAGTCTTTATTATGGACAATAATACTCCCTCTGGGATTAGACTTTCTTAATATTCTTGACAGCAAAAAGAAGTTTGAATCAGCTTTGGATCCCAAAGATGCTGTTTTGACCTAATCATCTTGAGATGAAGCCTGACTCTGTCTCAAATGTCCCCACCTGGGAAGGGAGCTGCCGGCTTCCACTGCAGAGAGCCTGCCCACGTGGGGAAGGGGAAGGCCTCCTGCCACCTTCTAGATTCCAGAGAGTGAATGTTCCAAATACGGAGTGTTTGAAAGCTGTAGGGCTGGTCATTGACCAGCACAAAAAAAGTGTTGGAATTGAGTGCTTCTCTGAGAAATGAGCCAATGTTATTTTCCAGGGCAGTTCTAAGACGTATGGAAGAAAAACTATAATTAAGGAAAGTGGGTGGATTTTTTAGGAAAGGTTTGTTTCTTCCAAAGGTTTTGTGATCTTAGTAGCATTTTGCATGTACCATACCTAGCATCTGCTGAAGTTAGTTCCTCAGCCTCCCTTTGAATTAAAATGAGCAGAGGAAACCCACTCTGTCTGGATCACAGACTAGGGAAGATGTCTAGAGACCCCGAGGAGACTTGCTGAAGTAAGACACGGTGTTTCTCAAAGTGTAAGCTACCAACTGTGGGCACCAGAATAATTTGGGAAGATTTGTAAAAATGCAAATTCCTGGGCTCCTCCTCAGACCTACAGATTCAGGAATCTGGGATGGGGGGAAGGGGGGGTATGACGGCTGAGAAATCTGCATTTTAATTATTCCAGGTGACTTTTGTGAACACTGAAATTTGAGAACCACCACCAGTCTCTGGAGATAGTGCAACATTAACTGCTATTTGTTCATTCATTCATTCATTCTGCAGTTAAATGTCTCCTGAGCACCTGTGTGCCTGGCCCTCTGCAGAGTGCTGGGATGCCTTGTGTGGTGCACAGGACAGACCCGTCATCTGCCTTCATGAGGCTTTCCATTTCCTACCCTCTTCAGACGGGTAGTGAGGTTTACCAGAAAGACGTCATGGAGTAGTCTTTAAAAATAGGCTACTGGGGTCAGGTAGCATACTGGCCTGATAACTGGTTCTGAAACTCTAAAATTTCCAACATCCATCAGAGGCTTTTACCTGCCTAACCTGCAGGGCATGCTGAGTAAGCTAGTTGAGGAGACTGGCCTTCTGTCCTCGAGGTGCTAACAAATCCAGGCCCGGTCTGGCCTCTAGCCAGCACCAGGATCCATCCCTGAGTAACACTGTGGAGTGGCACTGAAGTAGCTTCAGCCAAGAGGCAGACCTGGAAACACAGCCCATTTGATCCCTACTGACCAAAGGGCAGCGCTAAGTGCATCCAGGTCTGAGGAAAAAAACCCAGTCTGTGTAGGGTCTGTTTTCCACTGGAAATGAAGCTTTTTTAAAAAACAATTTAATTCTATTTTTTAATAGCTGTGGGAGAGACACAGCTCATCTTGCAAGATTTTCGAAGGAATGTAAGCTGGACCCAGACGTCCCTGCTGAGATGAGCTTACAATACCGAGCTCGAGGGCCAGGCTGGGCCGACACCGCCTTGCCCCTGGGCCAAGCCTCCGCAGCTCCAGGGCAGAGTGCTCCAGGGTGGAGGGCCTCTCTTCCAAACCCTGGTGAGGGACAGCAGCCACGGCCCTGGGGCAGGGTCAGTCGCCCCGTGATGATAGCACCTTGACACTTCATTTGGGTGGTGTCCTCAGGCTGAGCTCTGCCCCAGACTTGGGAACAGTTCCAGATCACTGGAAGTCTCCGCCTCTGTGGTTGCCTGGATTTTTTCTATTTTGTTTGTAAAATATCCTCCAAAGTAGGACATAAGTCTCTCTTGCAAAAAGAACCGTATCCAATTCAGCTTGACCTTTTCAGGGTCATCGCAGGCATATCTATGATTGAGCCAAGTTGATGTCCGGAGGTGTCCTCCATGCCAGAAACTTGGCCTCCATGCACCGGTGCTGAATTGAATTTCGGAGAAAGAGTTTTGGGTGAAGTAGAAAAGAACAGCTTTATTGCTTTGCCAGGCAAAGGGGGGCACAGCGGGCCCATGCCCCTCAAAACTGTGTGTCCCGACCTGGGAGGATTTGGTGAGGAGTTTTATAGCAACGGTTCAAGGGCAGGGTGGCTGATAAGGATCAGGGTGCAGGGCCTGCAGTCCTTTAATCTGGCTTCAGGTGATCTCCTGATGAGCTTCTCAAGTTTATCAAATTGTGATCTTCTGTGGAATGAAGAATGCTAACATCTTCCATTTGTTGGGGGTTTTAGTTCTGTAGAAGAGCTCAAAGATATTGTTTTATGTGTATTCCTTGAGGCGGAACCAGGACCCTGCCCCAAGGCTGCACTACTGTTTCTTGACTGCCCCTCCCTTGTCCCTGATTAGCAACTGTTTGAATCTGCCCTCTGGAACTCAGGGAAGGTCATGGAAGCTGGAGTCTATTCCCCACAAACAAGAAATGGGGGACACAGAGAGGCTTTCATGCCCAGCAGCCCCGCAGGGTCCTGCTTGGCTTCCTCCTCAGTGCTTTGCGGTAGATCTCATGGTTGGACCCTTCCTCCTTCCTTCCCTCCCTCCATCTCTCTCCCTCATCCCCTCACCCCTTCCCTTCTCTTTCTCTCACTCACTCTTTTTATTATGGAAAGTTCCAAACATAAACAAAAGTAGGAAGAATAAAAAGTGTCATGAATCTCCACATACTCATCACTTAGGTTGAGTAGTTATCAACTCATGGCCAAACTTGTTTCATGTATACTCACCCTTGACTCTGGATTATTTTGAAGAAAACCCCATGTATCATATAATTTCACTTGTTTAAAAATATATATATATATAATTATATAGAAAAGAATTCTTTTAAGTTTAAAACAATTTTTTGGCCATATAATTTACATACATTCAGATCCTTAGAACTTGTGTACCATTCAGTCAGTTGGACAGCTGCAAATCAAGGAACAGCATGTTTTTATCACCCCATCCCTTTGTGCCCCTTCCCAGTCAGTGCCCTGCATGAAGAAACAACCATTGATCTGATTTCTGTTGCTACCGGTTATTTTTTGCCTATTCTAGAATTTCATATAAACGGGCTCATATACTGTACTTTTCTGCTCCTGGCTTCTTGCATTCAGTGTGTTACTTTGAGATTCATGTAGGTTGTTGCTTGCATCAGTGGCTTGAGCCCTTTTATTTTTGAAGAGTGTCTCATTGTATAGATATGCCAGTTGGTTGATCCATTCTTCTGTTAATGGACATCTGGACTGTTTCCAGTTTTTTTTTTTGTTTTTTTTTTTTAATTTTATAGCTACTTTATTTATTTATTTATTTATTTTTGGCTGTGTTGGGTCTTCAGTTCGTGCGAGGGCTTTCTCTGGTTACGGCAAGTGGGGGCCACTCTTCATCGCGGTGCGGGGACCGCTCTTCATCGCGGTGCGCGGGCCTTTCACTATCGCGGCCCCTCCCGTTGCGGGGCACAGGCTCCAGACGCGCAGGCTCAGTAGTTGTGGCTCACGGGCCCAGCTGCTCCGTGGCATGTGGGATCTTCCCAGACCAGGGCTCGAACCCGTGTCCCCTGCATTAGCAGGCAGATTCTCAACCACTGCGCCACCAGGGAAGCCCTGTTTCCAGTTTTTGATAAGCGTGAACAAAGCTGCTCTAAATGTTCTTGTACAGGGCTTTTTTGTGGACATATATTTTCATTTCTGTTGAGCAAATATCTAGAAATGGAATTGCAGGGTCATAGGTATATTTTCCTTTTTTTTGTTGTTGTTTTGGTTTTCTTTTTTTATTTCAGTATAGTTGATTTACAATATTTTAGTTTCAGGTGTGTGGCAAAGTGTATATATGTATTCTCTCTCAGATTCTCTATTTTCATTTTTAAGAAATGCCAAATGGTTTTCCAGAGTGATTGTCTCCATTTTACATTCCCACCAGCAACATATGAAGAGTTCTGATTGTTCCACATCCTCTCCAAAATTTAGTATTTTTCATCTTTTTAATTTTAGCTATGCTAGTGTGTGTAGTGGTATCTCATTATGATTTTAATTTTCATATCCCTGATGATTAGTGATGGTGAAACCTTTTTCACGTGCTTATTGGCCATTTGTATGTCTTCTTTTGTGAGGTGTCCATTCAAGTATTTTACCCATTTTTTAATTGGGTTGTTTGTCTTTTTATTTTTGAGTTGTAGGAGGTCTTTATGTATTGTGGATACAAGATATAGGTGTTTCAACCAATCAATACATAACCTTGTTTTGTGTGTGACTGTTTAAAGACACTTTATTAAAAAAATGATATAGGTGTTCTATCTAGGTATCTATCTATCCATCCAGATATACGTGTTGCACGTATTTTCTCCCAATCTGCTATTTTTTTGATAGTGTCTTTTGATGAATAGCACTTTTAAGTTCAATTTATATTCATTTTTTCTTTTATGGTTTGTGCTTTCTGTGTGTTCACCAAGAAATCTTTACCTACTTCTGTATTCTCTTTTTTCTTTTTTTAAATAAATTTATTTATTTATTTATCTATTTTTGGCTGCACTGGTTCTTCGTTGTTGGGTCTTCGTTGCTGCGCATGAGCTTTCTCTAGTTGCAGCAAGTGGGGGCTATTCTTCATTGCAGTGCGCGGGCTTCTCATTGTGGTGGCTTCTCTTGTTGCAGAGCTTGGGCTCTAGGCCCACAGGATTCAGTAGTTGTGGCTTGCGGGCTCTAGAGTGCAGGCTCAGTAGTTGTGGCGCATGGGCTTAGTTGCTCCACGACATGTGGGATCTTCCCAGACCAGGGCTTGAACCCATGTCCCCTGCATTGGCAGGCGGATTCTCAACCACTGTGCCACCAGGGAAGTCCCCTGTATTCTCTTATGTTTTCTTCTAATCACTTTGTTGTATACATGGGATCAAGAACTAAAACAATAACAAAAACATAACCACAGTACCATTATTACACATAAAGAATAAAATAGTTCTTAATATTATTAAGTATCCAGTCAGCATGATGTTCAAATTTTCTCAATTATTTTCTGATTTTTCCTTACAGTTTTTGACATTTACATTAGAATGCAAATAACATTCATATATTGCTATTCTTATATGTTCCTAAGGATCTCTCTTAAGCTATATATATCTCGCCCCCCCCACTTTTTTTGCACTCTGTTGAAGAAACTGCATCACTTGTAGAGTGTCCCATGGTTTGGATTTTGCAGATTGCGTCTTCATGGGGTCGTTTATTATATTTCTCATCCCCTGTGTATCCTGAAAACTAATAGCTCTAAAGGCGTGATCATATTTAGGCTCAATTTTTGTCAAGAATACTTCATAGTATTCTGTGAATACGTAGAGCTGGAAGCATATGGTGTTTGATTCTCTGTCTTTTGTATGATGTTAGCAGCCATTGACGATCGTTGTTATTGTGATTATTTCATTAGGGTCATAAAATGGTGCTATTCCATCATTTCTTCTAAGTTCACTAGCTGAAACTTTCAATGAAGAGACTTCCCTGAAGCAATGATATGGATGTCCTGTGGACTTTATCTTGAGTAGTTCTGGGAATGCCAGTGTTTCTAGAGTTATTAATCTGCTTTGTATCACTAGATTTAAATTTTCCGCAAGGCATTAGGCTGAAGTTGTTGCTTATTGATAGTTACAACAACAGCAATAATAATCACTACATGCTGAGCACTTTGGGGGCAGGTTCTAACCAAGCACTCAATGCATTTCACTCATCAGATATTCTGAGTTGGAAATTATTACTCATAGATCCTCATGGCTTCTACCATAAGATAACAGACTTATCTAATGATCTCTGATCTTCCAGGCCACTGTCTCCACTATGGATATGTGGAAGACTTTCCTCCTCCTTTAACTTTATAGGTTTGAAAAGATTTATATCATTAAATGCCTTTCCTTGTGTGAAAAAATATGAACTCGGGAGAAACACTCACATAATAGGATGTTGACTATTCCCATTAAAGTTGAAAGAGAAGGGTCGTGGCTACAGTGTGAGTAATCCCAAATCTGGCTGCTTACTGATTCAAGCCAGAAATTTAAACACATCATTTGCCCCTTACAAAGGCTCCATTTCCTCCTTGGTAGAATGGGAAAAAATAATACTGGGTCATGACGTGTTGCCAAAGAGGTGTTTCCTACTAGAGACCAACTGGAGATAGCTTGGGTAGATGGTGAGGTCTGTAACTGCTCGCAAATGAATATAGAAAAATATCCCAGAGAACACACCTTCCCTGGTGAGAGCCCCCATTTTTCCTTCTTTATAGCTTCGTGTCTTTTAAGAGGAAATGATCTAAGTGACTAGATGTTTGAAGGAAATTATTAAACAGAATACTTAAAATTGGGTTTGACTTGAAAGAAGAAAGTGTTTAAGATTTGAAAGACTAATGAGTTTATGCTACATAGCAGTCCGTTCTGCTGGGATGTACCGTTCAGCTGGTTCATAGGCAGATAGGTTTGCATTCTCTTTCTTGATTTGAGGAGCAGGATTATTTCTTGTGTATTCAGCTGCTTGTGCCTCCTTCTGTTTCCTTGCCTTTGAGTCCCTTCCACAAAAATATCCTCCACATACCCAGCAGTTTCTATCCCTTTGCACATTTAACTCCATTATAAGACAATCTGTTTTCCCTGAAAACTTCACTGAGGATTGCTGTTGGCTTTCCTGAAGATACAGATATGTTTAGTAAAAGTTTACCAGTCTCCATTGCTTTAAGGGTGGGATTCTGTTTTACATAGAATGAGGATACACCCCAGTTCCTCCAAGATAGCCTCAACTTATGATTGTCACCCAGTTGTCATTATTAATAGTATCCTCTTTCCCTTTCAAAAGTGTCTTGGTGTAGATGAACATCATGTGGGCACGTTACCTGTACTCACTAGTCACCCGTTACTTTTCTTTAGGCCCAGCCATGAAATGGTGGAAGTGAGCCCAGGGGGAATGAAGATTAGAGTCAGCAGGTTGAGCAAAAGACCTCCTGGCTCTTCTTGAATAAAAAAATCACTAGTGTTTCATGCCTGTTCCTCTGATATGGTCAATGAGACTGAGAATGCCACCTTATTCTTCTTTAGACTTGTTACTTTTGATAACTAGGAAACATGTTTTTCATCTGAAGCCACTTCAAGTCAACCATGATGCAGCCTATTTCAAGCCAGTTTAGCAAGAAGATAGCAACCAACATGCTCCACGTAAGGCTGTCCACATGAATCTGAGTTGCCGTCCTACAAAATGAGGCCAGATGTTCATGGCTGGGTATAATACTCCAGAAGCTTTTGCCCAACAATCGAGAACTATATTAAGAGGGTGTGATGGCTGGGGATGCGGTCCACTTCAGACAGGTATCTCAGTACTCTACCTGTGTACCATAGCAGATCAGCATTGTCCATATGAGCAGAGAGGCAGGGGAAATTCAGCTTGATTTGAAACACAAACATGCAAGCAAAAACAACCTAAGATCTACTCATAAGAACCCTATATAGAGTTGGTCTGAGTCAGAAGTGGACACAGCTGGACACAGCTAAAATAATCAAGTGTTTTGCCTAACAGCGGCTCTAGACTCAAGCAAGGAAAGACAGATAAAAGTTGAGCTCCTAAGTGAGTTCAATTTAGGTAACTTTTTGGGATATACACAAAAATCATTCATGAATTAGTCTGGTCCTTATTCATTTATACATTCTTCTAACAATGTAAGAATCAAGATAATTGACCTGAAAACATTTGAAAAACTGAAATGTATATAAATATTAAGTATTATTATTGAGAATCAACTATACTCATGATGTTGTGTTTGGGACTGTGGGAACAAAAAGACCAGTGAGACATGATTCTTATCTTCAAAAAGCTTATAATCTAGTAAAGCAAATTATAGCAATCCAGACGAGCTCGCCCTGACCAAAGCTAGAACAATTTGAGCAACAAAATAAATCACAATAGTATTTATATTTAATATAATTTATATAATTTAATATAATTTATAGACAATACATTATACATAATTTATAATGACTGTAATTTAATATAATTATATATTCTATAATGTAATATATAGCACAGTTATATTTAATATTAATTTTATATAAAGTAAGCATCCTTGAGTTAATACTGATAAGTACAATATAAGTGACTGAAATAAATAAATATGTGAGGAGGAGCGACAACTCTTCTTTGCAGAAAAATCCTAGTGAATAAATGTGGAAGGAATGAGGGAAATAAAGATTACTGATAGAATATCGTCATAGTAATTATTGTAGGAAGATCCACTGATGAATAGTATCCACTGATGAAATTAGAGGGCTAACGTTTAAGGAGAAACAGTTCATCCCCCCTGGGGTGGAGGGATGGAATTACCTGCCCTCAGGTGGGAGGTATGGACCTGGGTGGAGGACATGGATGGGGAATCAGGGTGCCTTCTTGGGCAGGGGGTGTTTGTCTGGGCCTTAAAGGCTGGGAGAATTTCGATATGCATGTTTGGGCTGGGCAGGTGAGGCTTTTAAGGTGGATGGTCTTTTAAAAGTCTGGGCCAAAGCACAGGGCGGGAGAGGGCAGGAAAAGAGTGAGTGGGTAGCTTTGGCTGGAGGTCAACAGCCTCGAAGAGGAATGGCGGAGGCCAGGCCCCTCATGGCAGTAGGTGGAGGGCCAGAAGCCAGGCCGAGGTTGTTGAGAACATTCCTTGGCTGAGCACAGGGAGACTTCACCCACTGAAGGGATCAGGGACACAGTCTGAACCTGTCCCTGTTGCCTCGAGAGCAACTAAAGGTGTGAGGGAACAGATGGTGTATTTTAAAGGCCTTTGTGGAGGTTGAGGCCTCAGTGGGGGAATGACCAGGAGACCAGTGTGTGCAGAAGGCGGGTGAGATTCCCACTGCACAGGGGGGGCTGTTCCGTGAACGCTGGGTCACTTGGGAAGCAGGTCTGGCCCCAGGTCTTTGTCCTTGGCTACTGTCTGCTCTGTGACTCTCTCATAGTACCAGGGATTGCTGTTGCGACATGGGACCTTGCCTGCTCAGAGAGAGAATCATCTCCTTGTCAGACTCTTTCACGTTCTGGGAGCCAGCTCGTTGGCCTGACAGAGTCACTGGGTCCAGGGGTGTCGGGAAGGTTCTGTGGGTACGCTGAATGTCTGGAGTGTCCCCCGGGGATGTGTGGGGCTTGGCCTAGTTCCTCTCACTCCCAGTGGAAACGCTGTCTCTGCAGCTTCCCCCCTACACCTTCCCCCGCAAAGGGGGGTGGATTTGGGCATGAATGTTCCTCTGAAGGAATGTGCTGGATTCTTATGTCATGGCTAGACAGCCCCCCGCTGGGCCTGTTTGCTGTCCCTTTCCTTTTGCTCCCGGCTGGTGTCAGGAGATTTGGGGAACTTGTGACTCATCGTAGCCAGTGACTGTGGCCATTCTGCTGAGAAGCCCTGTCTCAAGGGAAGAGGCAGGGGTCACCCAGGTAGGTGCCAGCAGTCACTTGGCTCCCAGGGATGACAAGCTCAAGTGGGACTTTATGGCTGGGCGTGATGGAAACCGTAACACATGATTCTCGGGAGTAGGGCCATGCTGGCTGGGAGGATGTTTGGCTCTGCTTGTGTTTGAACGGTCTGACAACAGCTATAAAGCTGAGCAGCTGTGAGGTAGATCAGGTACTGCAGGACTTTTGGACTTAGGTTAACCCTGAGGTCTTGAGACTAGAGCTGCGGCTTTGAAGAATTCAAGCAATGAGACAGCACGTACTGAGAAAAGTAAACTCTTAAGCTCTCTGCATATTCAGTTCTGGAGGCTCTGTTGACAGCCAGCCCTTCCATTAATTAATTTTCTGAAGAGATGAATTCCCATTTGTCTCCTTCCAGGAGTTGACCTCTAGATGCCAAATAAATATCCCTTTATCTTCTGGGAAACTAGTGTTTTGACTTGGGCCCACTGTAGACACTAGAACTAACTCCTTCATGGAGAGTTGGTACCAAAACTAGGGAGGGAGATTAGGCCGGCCTCTGCCACCCCTTCCTCCGTGTCACTGTGATAGGGAGTCATGAAATCATGGGGATTAGTGTAGACCTAAAAACACCACGTCCCGGCACGAGTGCGGTCTCGGGCCTTTCTGTGTCCAGAGCGGGGAGCTGAGTGGCAGATGGTAGGGAGGAGTGGTTGGAGGGTTGGGATCTGTTCTCAGACTCAGTGTCAAGTCCTGGCGCCTCCACACACAGGTATGTAACCTTGGGCCCGTGCCTTCTCCCAGCCGGGCCTTTCTTTCCTCCCTGATAAAATGAGATAACGATGCGTTCTTTTCCGGGTTGTTGTGAGCCTTCAATAAATAACAGTGACGGTGAACTCCCTGTACAGAGTCTAGTCCCGGGCATCGTGAGCTCCCACCCTTCCTTCTTTTAACCTCCTTAACGAGGTAGATGTTCCCATCTTCACTTTCAAGGGAGGAGGCCGAGGTGAAGCAGCTCGGCCAAGGATGCAGACGCCCCAGTCCACGCTCTTTCCATCACGCCAGGCTCCCTCCGGAGGTCAACAGGCTGTGTGGGCCCCGAGAGGCTGGGGCCGACCTTTGAAGCTCTTTCAAGCATCTTTGCCATTTGCAGAATCATCCCTGGAAAAATCTGTTCATCAGACATGTGCCCTGCCAGGTCATCCAGCAGACCAAGCGCTTTATTTTTTTATTTTTTATTTTTATTTTTTGCCAGTGAAACAGGCTGCAAGGTCCACCTCCAGTTTCATCTTGCACAAGTCTGGGTGTTAGGAACCATCACAGCAGCTGCTTTTGGTTAAAATGTCTTACGTGTCAGGCGTGGCGCTAAAAGCGTTCCCTGCATTGTCTCATTTTATCCCCTACGTCGACCTTGAGAGGAAGGTGTTTTTATTCCCATTTCCCTGATGAAGAGTGTGAGGATTAGAAAAGGGAAGAATTAACTCCATCCTGTTGAAAAGGAGCCCATCTGGGCTTCCCTGGTGGCGCAGTGGTTGAGAATCTGCCTGCCAATGCAGGGGACACGGGTTCGAGCCCTGGTCTGGGAAGATCCCACATGCCGCGGAGCGACTGGGCCCGTGAGCCACAACTACTGTGCCTGCGCGTCTGGAGCCTGTGCTTCGCAACGAGAGAGGCCGCGACAGTGAGAGGCCAGCGCACCGCGATGAAGAGTGGCCCCCGCTTGCCGCAACTAGAGAAAGCCCTCGCACAGAAACGAAGACCCAACGCAGCCAAATAAATAAATAAATAAAGTGAAAAACTGAAAAACTTAAAAAAAAAAAAAGGAGCCCATCTGTCTAAACCCGAAGGCCATGTTCTTTACCACCTAACTCAGATGAATCCAGAAGAAATGTCAGTTGTTTTCTGTAGCTGAGTGTCCAGGGCAGGTGATGTTCAAATATGGAAAACCACGTTACACACCTGCCGGGTGTGACCCAACACAGGCCACACTTCAAGCAGCCCCTGGGAGGTAAAGATGGTTTATCATACTAACACTGTTATGGGTTGAATGACATCCCCCAAACCCGCTCCTGGAACTGATGATTCTGGAACAAATAATCTAGGATTCAAGAAAAAAAAAGAGGTGGGGGAGTTAGAATGAAATAAATTGTGTAAACCAATAAGTACCATTACGCAAAGCTATTGTGTGGCCTTTATACTCTGCAGGGCTATTTTACCAAATTTTGTGGGGAAAGCTCACCTCTACTCAGAATCTTCCTGCTGTAACGTTACTCATGGATACGTAAGCTCTGACTTCCATGAAGTGTGAAGTATTTTACTTTATAAAAAGCTGTTGAATGGATCTGGGGATCTTACTTCATCAGTCTGACTATAGTAAATCATATGAAGTCTGTATGCAGCGTTGGGACGCGTGTAAACCAAGACTAAAACATACTCCGATCATTGCCCATCATTTGTGGGTCAAGTCCACGTACGTGGTTGGTTTCCAGGTTCCTTGCAACATCCTGGGGTGGGAGGCAGTTGTTCCATGCATTATATAGTTATGAAGATACAGCACCTGGTTTACAGTGTTGTTATTTATACGCCATTCATTCCCACAAGGCATTTGCATTAATATCAAAGGTAGAAAGATAAGAACTAAATAATTAAGGAAGAGAGAACTGATTTACTAAAAGACTTCCTCACTTTTTCTTTTTTCCTTTTTGTTTCTCAATCATCTTTTTATACCTCACTCTTTTTATTATAGAACACTTCTAACAAGCACAAATGTAGAATAGTATTGTTATCCAGATTTGACACCTATAGCCCTCATTCACCCCACACCAGAGAGTTTTGAATTCAAATGCTTCGAATTCTCTGTATCTGCAAATACTTCAGCATTAATCTTTAAATGATAAGGACTCTTTATTTAAAACCACGATATGATTATCATGCCTTAAAAAATCAACAATAATTCTTTATTATCCATTGGTGTTCATATTTCCCTGATAGTCTGACACACTTTTTTTTCAGTTTTATTGAGGTATAATTTACAAACTATAAACTTCACCCATTGTAAATGTACAGCTTGATTTTTAGTAAATTTATACAGTTGTGTAAACATCACCACAATCCAGTCCTAAAACACTCAAACATTTTTAATGGTTTGTTTGCATCATGATTTTATTAGGGCCCTTATACTGTGATTGGGTGATGTCTTCTAAGTCTCTTTTAATGTATAGGTTTGCCCTCTATAACAGTTTTTTTTTTTTTTAAAGTGAAGAAATAGGTCTTTGCCTTTAGAATTTCCTGAAGTCTAGGTTTTGTCAACTGCATCGTTGAGATATTATTTAACATGTTTCTCTCCCCCTGTATTTCCTGTAAGTTGGGTTTAGAGACTCATTCAGGTTCAAGTTCAGTTTTTTTCTTTAGCATGATTACATCATGAATGGTGTAGTGTACTTCCAACAGGGTATCATGGTGTGTGATTTATCTCTTTTCTTGAGGTTAGCAACCTTCGATAATTATTGCCTAAGTCTATTATTTCATTAGGATTGCAAAATGGTGGTTTTCTACTTCTGCCTTTATTACTTCTGTAAGATAAACTTGTCCTCTTAAACCATTTGGTCTCCTAAGGATGAATTTGAATATGAAAGGCAAGATAGATGCTTAATTCTTTTGCTTTATTATTTTTCAAAATAATGAGTTGATTCTCTAGTATCGTCCAAAGACAATCATTGAGTTTTGTTTTGTTTTTTAGTGTCATCATAAAGTCGGAGATTCAGACTCACTGGAAGTGTTTTGATTTATTGTGGTAATTGTCCTCTTTGATGCTTGGTTGTTCCATTTTGTGCAGATTGGAATCTAATCAACTTGGCATCTCCCTTCTTTTAGACATGACTCTTGTAGTTGTAGTCTTCTTCTTTTTTTTTTGGTGGTATGACAAAAATTTCCAGGCTCATCTGGTACATTTTGTGCCACAGATCTGGAGTCAGTCATTTCTTCAAGGAGTACTTGTTCTTTTTGGTGGAAAATTGTATTCAGAGACCATAGTCTGGGCGCTAGGAGGCTCATTAATACTGGGTAGGTTATTTTTCACTAGGATTTTTAGTGAGCAAAGCTAGAAGAAAATGAAGATAAAATACATCTTAATTCATACTATTTAAGATAAAGTACATCTTAATTCATGCTGTTACTTCCAATTCAAACTCAAGAGCATAAAGTTTTTTAACCTAATTTATTGTACAATTATATTTCCTTCCTCCTCTCTATCAGTCGTTTGTTCCTTTTAATTGCTGAACGGTATTTCATTGTACAATATAACACATTTCGTGTATCCATTTACCAGCTGATAGACATTTGGATTGTTTTCAGATTTTGGCCGTTATGAATAATGCTGCTATGAATAGTTTCATCCAAGTCTTCATACAAACATATGTTTTAATTTCTCTTAGGCAGATAGATACCTAGGTGTGGAAACTGTTTTCCAAAATGGTTGTACCATTTCACACTCCCACCAGCAATGTATGCAGGTTCCAGTTTCTCCACATCCTTGCCAATGCTTGCTTTGCCCTGTTCCCAGCCTATCTTTCTGATTATAACCATTTTAGTGGGCGTAAAGTGCTTTCTCATTTTGGTTTTAATTTGCATTTCTCTAATGTTGAACATCTTTTCAAGTTCTTATTGGCCATTTGCATATTTTCTTTGGTGAAATGTCTATTTAAATAATTTGCCTAATTTTAGAAATTGTTTTTGTCTTATTATTGAGTTGCATAAGTTCTTTATATATTCTGGATGCAAATCCTCTGTCAGATATAGGATTTGCAAGTGTTTTCTCCCAGGTTGGGGTTTGGCTTTTTGTTTTCTTAATGGTGTCTTTCGAAGAACAAAAGGTTTTAAAGGTTTAAAGTCAAATATAATAATTATTTCATGGACCATACTTTTGGTGTGATTTTTAAGTCTTTGCCCACCCCAGGATCATGTAGATTTTCTTTTATATTTTTTCCAGAAGTTTTAAAGTTTTAGCTCTTTTTTTTTTTTTTTTTTTAAGTTTTGCCACTTATAGTTAGGTCTTAGATGCATTTTTTAAAAGCATTTATTGACTGATTGATTGATATTTATTTATTTATTTTGGCTGCACCGCGCAGCATGAGGGATCTTAGTTCCCCGACCAGGGATCGAACCCTTGTCCTCTGCAGTGGAAGTGCAGAGTCTTAACCACTGGACCACCAGGGAAGTCCCTTAGATCCATTTTTGAGTTGATTTTTGTGTATGGTGTGTGGTATGGGTCTAAATTAATCTTTTTTACTTGTCAGTATCCAATTGTCCCAGCACCATTTGTTGAAAAAACTATCTTTTCCCAGTTGAATTGTCTTGGAATTTTTGTTGAAAATCAATTGACCGTAAAAATAAGGATTTATCCTTGACTCTTAATTCTCCTTCATTCATCTATATGCCTGTCTTTACAATAGTACCACAGTGTTTGCACTAGAGCCACACTTAGCTATATAGCTTTATAGTAAGTATTGAGATCAGGAGATGCAAGTCTTCAATTTTGTTCTTCTTTTTAAATATTGTTTTGGCTACTCTAGGCATTTCACATTTCCATATAAATTTTAGAATCAGCTCATTGTTTTCTGCAAAATCATCTGCTGGGATTTTTTTGCTTGGGTTTGCATTAAATCTAAGATGGATACTCATTCTTCTCAAGTGCACATGGAACATTCTCTGGGATAGATCATATGTTGGGCCACAAAACAAGTCTTAATAAATAGAAGAAGATTGACATCATATCAATCATCTTTTCTGGTCACAAAGATATGAAACTCAAAAGAAATTACAAGGATAAATGTGGAAAATTCACAAAATGTTGAAATTAAACAACATGCCCCTGAACGACCAATTGGTCAATGAAAAATCAAAGGAAATTTAAGAAATCTTGAGACAAATGAAGATGGAAACACAACATGCCAAAATGTATGGGATGCAGCAAAAGCACTTCTAAGTGGGCAGCTTATAGTGATAAATACTTTCATTAAGAAAAAGAAAGATCTCAAAGAAACAACCCACCTTTACACCTCAAGGAACTAGAGAAAGAAGAACAAATTAAGCCCTAACAAAGCCCAACAAACTAAACGAGGTTAGAAGGAAATAAAGATCAGAGAGCAAATAAATGAAATAGAAAATAAAATGAAAATAGAAAAGATCAATGAAACTAAGAGCTGTTTTTTTTGAAAAGATAAACAAAAGAAACAAACCTTTAGGTAGACTTGCCAAGAAAAAAAGGGAGAAGACTTAAATAAATATAACTAGAAGTGAAAGAAGAGACATTACAACCGATATCACAGAAATACAAAAGATCATAAGAGACTACTATGAACATTATACACTAACAAACTGGACAAGCTAGAAGAAATGGATAAATTCCTAGAAACATATAACCTACCAAGACTGAATCATGAAGAAATAGAATGCTTGAACAGACCAATTACTGGTAAGGAGATGGAATCAGTAATCAAAAACTTTTCAACAAAGAAAAGTCCAGGACCAGATGGCATCAATGGTGAATTCTACCAAACATTTAAAGAATAATTAATACCAATGCATCTCAAATTCTTCCAAAAAACAGGAGAGGTGGGAACATTTCCAAACTCATTTTATGAGGCCAGCATTACTCTGATACCAAAGCCAGAGAAAGACACCACAAGAAAAAAAAAATTATAGGCCAATATCCCTGATGAACACAGATACAAATTCCTCTACAAAATATTAGCAAATTGAATTAAACATTTCATTAAAAGGATTGTACACCATAATCAAGTGGCATTTATTTCAGGGATGCAAGGATGGTTCAACATCCATAAATCAATAAATGTGATATGCCACGTTAACAAAATGAAGGATTAAAATCATTATCATCATCTCAATAGATGCAGAAAAAGCATTTGACAAAATTCAACATGTTTCATGATTAAAACTCTCAACAAACTGGGTATAGAGGGAATGTACCTCAACAGAATAAAAGCTATATGAGACAAACCCGAGGCAACATCATACTCATTGGTGGAAAGCTGAAAGCTTTTCCTCTAAGATCAGAAGCAAGACAAGGATTCCCACTCTCACCATATTTATTCAGCATAGTATTTGAAGTCCTAGCCAGAGCAAAATTAGGCAAGAAAAAGAAATAGAAGGCATCCAAATTGGAAAGCAAGAAATAAAGTTGTCTTTATTTGTAGATGACATAATTTTATATGTAGAAAACCCTAAATATTCCACCAAAAAACTATTAGAACTAACAATGAATTCAGTAAGGTTGTAGGAAACAGAGTCAATATACAAAAATCAGTTGCATTTCTGTACACCAACAAGGAACTATCAGAAAGAGAAATGAAGAAAATATTCCATTTACAATTATTACAAAAAAATAATAAAATACTTTGGAATAATTTTAACTGAGGAGGTGAAAGATCTGCTCACTGAAAACTATAAGATGTTGGTGAAAGTCAAGAAGACACAAATAAATGGAAAGATATTCTGTGTTCATGAGTTGGAAGGATTAATTGTTAAAATACTCATACTACCAAAAGTGATCTACAGATTCAATGCAATCCCTGTCAAAATTCCAATGGCATTTTTCACAGAAATAGAACAGTCCTAAAATTTGTATGGAACTAAAAAAGACTCTGAATAGCTGAAACAATCTTGAGAAAGAACAAAGCTGGAGGCATCACACTTCCTGATTTCAAACTATATTACAAAGCTAGAGTAATCAAAACAGTATGGTATTGGCATAAAAAGAGGCACAGAGATCAATGGACCAGAATAGAGATCCCAGAAATAAACCCATGCATATACAGTTAATTAATTATGACAAAGGAGCCAGGAATACACAATGGGGAAAAGGTAGTTTCTTCAATAAATGGTATTGGGAAAATTGGATAGCCACATGCAAAAGAATGAAACTGTACCACTCCCTTACACCATAGAGAAAAGTGAACTCAAAATAGATTAAAAACTTGAACATAAGACCTGAAACCATAAAACTCCTAGAAGAAAATATAGAGGGTAAGCTCCTCGATATTGATCTTAGCAATGATTTTTTGGATTTGACATCAAAAACAAAGGCAACAAAAGGAAAAGTAAACAAATGGGACTATGCCAATAAAAAGCTGCTACACAGCAAAGGAGACTATCAACAAAATGAAAAGGCAACCTAGGGAATAGGAAAAAATATTTATAAACCACATATCTAATTAAGGGTTAATATCCAAAATATACAAGAAATTCATACAACTCAAGAGCATAATAATAATAATAATAATAATAATAATAATAATAATAACCTAAGTAAAAAATGGGCAAAGGACCTAAATAGACATTTTTCCAAAAAAAAAAGATATGCAAATGGCCAACACGTACATGAAAATGTGCTCAACATTGCTAATCATCAGGGAAATACAAATAAAAATTACAGTGAGGTATTATTGCCTCATACCTGTTAGGATATCTATTATCAAAAAGATGAGATATAACAAATGCTGGTGAGGATGTGGAGAAAAAGGAACTCTTGTGTTCTGTTGGTGAGAATGAAAACTGGAATTATAGCCACTAGGGAAAACATTATAGAGGTTCCTCAAGAAATTAGAAATGGACCTACCATATGATCCAGCAATCACACTTCTGGGTATATATCCAAAGGCAATGAATTCATTATCTTGAAGAGCTATCTGTATTCCCATACTCATTGCAGCACTATTCACATTAGCCAATGTATGGAAACAACTTAAGTGTCTGTCAATTGATAAATGGATAAAGGAAAAGTGATATAGATATATACACACACTGGAATGTTATTCAGCCTTAAAAAAGAAGGAAATTCTGCCATTTGTGACAATATGGATGAAACTGGAGGTCATCATGCTGAGTGAAATAAGCCAGACACAGAAAAACAATGGTGTCACGTACATGTGGAGTCTAGGGGGAAAAAAGTCAAAATCACAGAAACAAAGTAGAAAAGTGGTTGCCAGCAGCTGGGGATGGGGGAAATAGGGAGAGGCCGGTAAAAGAGCACAAATTTTCAGTTCAGAAATCCCACTTGGTTGTGGTAATTCTTTTTATACATTGTTGGATTTGACTTGCTAATATTTTGTTGAGATTTTTGTGACTATGTTCATGAGAGGCATTGGTCTGTAGTTTTCTTTTCTTGTAATATCTTTATCTGGTCTTGGTATTAGGGTAATCCTGGCTTCATAGAATGAGTTAGGAAGTATTCCCTCTGCTTCTATTTTCTGGAAGAGACTGTGGAAAATTGGTATAATTTGTTCCACAAAAGTTTGGTAACGCTCATCAGTGACACCATTTGGGCCTGGTGCTTTCTTTTTAGGAAAGTTACTAATTACTTATTCAGTTTCTCTTATAGATATAGGTCTATTTAGATTATCTATTTCTCCTTGTGTGAATTTTGTTAGTTTGTGTGTTCCAAGGAATTGGTCCTTTTCATCTAAGTTATCAAACTTGTGGCCATAGAATTTTATATAATATTCCTTTATTCCTTTTAATGTCTATGGGGTCAGTAGTGTTGATTCTCACCATTTTTAAATGAACTTCTAAATTTTATCATTACTAGTTGTAAAGAATATAACTTTAATTCAAATATCCTTGGCTGAATATAATGTTGTTTGAATGATACAAGATTCGATATCAATTCTGTAACTATTTTTGATTTTTAGAGATGTAAGTGCTAAGAAATCTTGTCTGCATACGTAAGTAGATAGGAGTGGAAAGATTCTGTTAGAGCAGTGTCACTCAATTCTCTGAACTCCTTCTGAGTTAAATGCCCAAATCACTTGGGGATCTTTCATCAAAAATTATTTTTAGATGAATATAGTGAATAAATCTATTAGGAACTTCTTCCATTTTGTTAAAAACAATGAATTAGAAACTACTTGAGCTGCAAGAAAATATTTTATTTACTCATTAGTGTTGTGCACTTTCTCAGATGCAACCTCAACCTTCCAAGTAAAACTTTGCCTGGCAACCTGGAGGTTTTACATGGACAAGCCATCGTTATAAGATCTGGGATGAGGAAGACGTAAATATTTCCTTTGTAAAGTGAGAGAAGGACCTATTTTGAAAGAGGAAATAAGAAGAGGGAACTTGTAAGATACTTGACCCTAGTCAAGTCAAACAGTTTAGGAAAGAATGAAGGTAGAACTTGAGGCTCCAAAAGGTATTTCCCTTAAAACTATATAAGTGCCTAGGTGTTCCTTGGGAAGATTTCGTATATCTGGGGGCATGTACCCTATTTTGAAGATCCTCCTATGGAAAAGGCAGGAAGGCATCCTTAATAATGTGGCATTTGATAAGAGACCTGACGGAAGTGAGCGTGGAACCATGTAGCTATCCAGGGGAAGAGCACTTTGGAAGGAACCACACAGGCAAAGGCCTTGAGGTAGGAGTGGTCTTGGAATGTTCTGGAAATAGCAAGAAGGCCAGTGTTCATTGTTGCAGAGTGAATAAGGGAGAGGGTGGTAGCATATGAGGCCAGAGAGGCAATCAGCATCATGTTAGACCTTAGAGTCCAAGGTAGGAATGTGGGATTCTATTCTGAGTCAGATGGGAAGAATGGCTCTCCTTTGGAGGGTTTTGAGCTTGGGGGTGACATGACCTGATTTTTGTTTTAAAAGGCTCAACCTGGCTGCTGTGTCAATTATTACATAGAAATATTGTTGTCTTTGTCATTTCTGGGCAGTTTGGTTTACAACTCTTTCTGGGTTCACAACTGAGGATGACAGTTGTAACTGCGTGTGATTGTGCAAATAATCTGACCTCGGAGGAATCTGGGCTGCCAGCTCGTTCTGAGTGTGGCTTTCTCAGCTCTATGGCCTTGGAAGTCTTGTATTCAAAAGGGAACCACCTCCTTTCTGGCTGCCACAGCAATGTACTTGAACCATAAACGTTGGGATCTGAGAGGCAGAGAAGCTCACTAGGGTCCCAGCTGATGACCTGCAGCTCATGGAATCACAGATACTCTTGTAGGTCAGTTCCCAGGACACGGACCCTGATGCTCAGGCTGGTGCGGGGAATGTTTACTGGGGAGTGCTGTTAGGACATTACCTGTTAGGGGTAGGGGAGCCGGACTGGGCAGAAAGAGATGCTGGATTGTGAAGCATTTGCAACAGAACTCTTGGCCTTCCTTAAAAGAGGAAGGCCCTTCAGAGTCTTCTCAGTTGAGGCTTGGTCCTGGGCCTTCATACCTTCCACATCCACTAGTCAATGGCCGTGGGTAGTGCCTAGAAAGGGAATGTGAACTTGGGCCAAAAATAGTTTCTGTGGAGGGACTCATCTGTGAGCCCCCGGCAGCCAAGATGCCAGGCAACCTGGGGAACGAGTGTCCCAGTGTCGAAGGGGGAGCGGGTCTCCACCCCAGCTGGTTAACTGGAAGCAACTTTTGAAGATCATCACCTCCCTCCTAGACGGCACCGTTGTAAAGCTGAAGAAGCTGAGGCCCAAAGGGAGTGCTAATGTGGTTTATCCGTTCCTCATTTTCTTTTATGTGAGTTAGAAAACACAAACATGACTTCAACACCGAGGCCTTATTTTCTGAAGGAGGGAGAGTGTAAAAACTTATTCTTAATTTTAAAAAGTATTTCTGTATTTCAAAGGATAGTTTGCAATGATTGTTAGTGCTGCATTTATATATTTATTTATTTTGAAGAAAAAGTTCTTTTACTTCCGGACAACCACATGGGTTATTCAGGCGATCACCAAGTTCACTTCTCACCCGTTCTATACACATTCTGTTTCCTTCATTGGTCCACACGTTATTCATTACAATAAAAATACACTCTGTGCCCACAGCTGTGACAGGAATCGATTCATAACATTGAGACAATTTCAACCAACGGGAAGAACACTGCTCAGATAGTGTCGTTTGCTTGGGTGGTTCTGTCTTCCTGAGCTCATTGTGAAAGGAACATCTTTGACCACCCAGCAGTAAGATTCCCTTGTTTGTGAAATATTTTTCCCAAAAAAAGAAATTGGATAGGACCGAAACAACCAGATTTTGTAAGGTGTGGACTGAATTCAATAAACCAACTATAGGGAATTCCCTGGTGGTCCAGTGGTTAGGACTCTGAGCTTTCACTGCCGAGGGCCTGAGTTCAATCCCCGGTCGGGGAACTAAGATCCTGCAAGCCGCGCTGCGAGGCTGGAAACAAAACAAAACAAAAAAACCACAACTGTAAGAAGACATTTCGGAGACAATTGGGGGAAAATCGAATACATTAAGAAATATATACACTAACTAGTATGTATAAAATAGATAACTAATGAGAACCTGTTGTATAGCACAGGGAACTCCACTTCGCTGTACAGTAGAAACTAACACAACATTGTAAAACAACTATACCCCAATAAAAAAGAAAAAGAAATAATATTAAGTAATTATTACTACTTTTCTTGGGAGTGATAATGGATCTGTCATCATGTTAAATTTAAGTCTATGAATGATGATCAGTACTGAAATTTACAGGTAATATAATATGAGGCCTGGGACTGGCTTAAAATACTCCAGAAAATAAGAGGAGTAGATGAAATAAGAATGGTAAACTGTTGATGGTAGTTGGAGCTGGGTCATGGTACAGAGGGGTTAATTTTTACCACTTTCTTCACTTTTGTGTGTGTTTGAAATTTTCTGTAATAAAATGTTAAAAATATTTTTTCATGTCTGGTTTTTAAATTTTCATTTTACTGGATAGAAGCTAAAATAAGGGGTTGTCTAGCTCAGTGTTGGATTTCTGGCAGTATGTGTCCTAGTTTAGAGAAGAGGCACAGCCCAGCCCGCAAAAATGCCCAGCTGGACCCCATGTGATTATGTTCATCCTCCAAGGCGAGCAGTGCCACCCACTGTGGGTTTCACTGGGAACGACCTTAAGCGTAGCAGAAGGAGGGTTGAGCTGACAGAGCACATGGGCCTGGGTTCAAAACCTGGGCCACCTTCCATAGTATAATGATCTTTCCTAAGTATAATAAACATAAATATAATGATCTCATATGTCTCTTGTGCCCTCTCAACCTCATTTATAAACTGAGGCTTGTTTTGAGGGTTGGCAGTAATGCACAGAAAGTATCTAATGCATAGTTGATGTCTGATAAAATGAAAATCATTATTAATGAAAAGCCTGTTCGTTCTCCTGTCCTAGGGAATAGTCCTTTGTCTTGTGTCACAGAAGTCACTCAACCAAGAAAGCCAGAGCCATATTGTGGGAGAAGTTTTCCCTGGGAGCTTATCTTTGGGAGGAAAGAGTCCTTAACACTAGATTTCTTTCATGAAGCCCCTCAGTGCCCTGAACTTCTACCCTGTAATCCTTTTATGCAAGTTTATTTACCAGTCTGTCTTTAAGAATTTGAAATACGTGTTTATTTAAAACATGAGGATATGGGAGGAAGCTTAAAATGTCTCTAACACATTTTTTTAATTGTTGGGTTGGCCATGTATATTTTTGCTCCTTTGGGCAGCTAATCAAATAAAAAGTACCCAAGGACCTTAATTCCTTGGCTGGGGCTTCATCCCCTAGAATGAGGGAACCTGTTCCTTGGTACAAAGTGGAGGCTAGTATAATAATATTCATAATACCATGCATAAAGATTTTTCAATAGTATTTTTCTTACAATTTCTTTTTGCTTATAAAAGTAACACAACGTGAAAACCCACCCAGTTCTCTTATATTTCATTTGTCTCCTTCATAAGTACTTTTTCAGTTTTTAAAAATATGTATTTATCATTTCATCTTATTTATACTAATGACATTCCTGTGAACTAGAGAGGTGGGAGATACTATCCTTTGGAGACAGAGAGGGTCAAGGTGAAGGACTTCATTCCAAACACGGATCTCACTTCCATCCCAGTGTTCTATCCATTAGTTAGACCTGGATTATAACCCACCCATTGATCTGGAAGTCATGCCTGGTTAATTTCCCAGCTGACAACTGCCCTCTGCTCCCCTCCCCCTGGGAATTTCCCAAGGGGGATGTGACCAGCACTGACTCAGCCAGCCCACACCTCACAGCCTTCTAGCAGCCCCCCACTTCACCCACCTTGATCATACTTGAAGGAAATCAAAAGTAACACCTAGTTGGGAAAGGGCTAGGTCTCTTGCAGTAGATGATACAGCCTCCCACTCATCAGTAGGTGTCTTGTTCATTTGGACACACAGATCAGGCTGAGGTTCGAGAGCTGCTGTGTGGACCAGAACTGGGGGCAGAAGTTCATTTCCTGGTGAACTGTGTGGGTGGTAGACTTTGCGCCTCTGAATCCCCTGCTTCTCTGCTTGGAGGTGGCAACAGAGGATACAGTACTTGTTCATTTTTCATGGAGTCCACTTACTTTCTCAATACGTTCCTGAGGTCAAAGGTCTCAGCAGATAGCCTTTTGCGGACGAGCAATGTGTCCCTGTTTTAATCAGTTTGAGCTGGATGTTAATAAGAGCTATCATTTATCAAGCCCATACCATGCACCAGGCACCGTGCTGAGCAAAACGTTCTGTCAACAATTATAGAGCCCCCGGGACGATAGCTGTGAATAGAGCTCTCCAGAAGCTTATGATCCACTGGGGGCGACAGCCACTGAACAACTGCTATTTGAATGATTACAAGAGAGCAAAGCCCTATGCAGGGGGAGGCCAGGGCACGTCGGGTGTGTGTAAGTGACTTTACCTCTATTTTATTCTCACACAGCTGTAGGAGGTAGCTATTGCTATTCCTCCTTTTTTCAGACAAGACAACTGATGCTGAGAGAGTTTAAATAAATTTATTAGTGAAAGGGAGTGCCGGGATTTGACTCAAGATCTATCTAATGCCAAGGACTTGGTGTCCTCCTCACCTGTACTTCGTGCTCATATACAGAAACAAAGCTACTCACCACTGCAGGAAGTGTACATCTTCCGTAAGTTTCAGTTTAGCCATATCATTGTTGTATTAGACAATCAAATCTTCTTACCCCATGGAGGGGGTTCAGGGGACCTGTGAAACTGCTGAAACTCTATGCAGATTTGAGGGGATAGGTGCACGTATTTCTTGGGAGAGTGTCCTTAGATCATACTGTGTTCTCAAAGGGATTAATGACACCAAGAGTTTACTAGCCATTGTATTAGTCCGTGTATTCATAGCCCTGATCCTGACTTTGGTCTCAGCCTGCCCGGCAGGCAGCTGAACAAACCCACCGCAAAAACAGGTGGATGTTCATCCACTGACATTTTTGCAAGGTGTCAGTAGTGATGATTGAGAGTTCGCCCAAGTCTCAGTCTTACTCCTTCCCCTCACCTGCCAAGCCCCATGGTTGGGGCAGGTAGAACAGGTGGGGTAGGTCTCTCCTAGGGCACTGAGGATCTTCTCCCAATATATCTCTCCCACGGGTTCACTGGTGCCTGGTAATCCAGCATTTCAGATGGTTTTCTGGGCAGCTGTAACCAAATACCTACACAACCTCAGTGAATTAAATCAACAGAAATGTGTTCTCTCACAGTTCTGGAGTCCAGAATTCCAAAATCAAGGTGTTGGCAGGACCATGATCCCTCTGAAGGCTCTAGGGAAGAATCCTTCCTTGCCTCTTTCTAGCTTCTGGTGGTTTCTGGAAATCCCTGGTATTCCTTGGCTTGTAGCTGCTTCACTCCAATTTCTGCTTCTTCACGTGACTATCTTCCCTCTGTGTCTGTGTCTTTCATGGGCTTCTAATAAGGACGCTGGTTGTTGGATTTAGGGCCCACCCTAATCCAGTGTTACCTCACGTTAATTTAACAATTACATCTACAAAGACCTTTTTTCCAAATAAGGTCACAATTTGAGGTTCTGTTGCAGGGGGGACATGAATTTCATGGGGATACTATTCAACCCAGTACAGATATATTCTTTGACTTTGTCTTCCGCTAACAAAATAAGTACTTCTCAGTAAAAGGGCAGTTCCATCAGAAGCCGTCTCAGTAGTTTATACAGTGGTATGGATGAATTTATCAGATCTTTTTCCCAAAGCAGTTTCTGTCTGGGCATAGGTCTGAAGTACTGGGTAGCTGGGTAGGGAGGGCTTAAGCTCCTCACAGGGAAGGGCAATTGGAGATATCAAGGACAAGTTTTCTTCACTTTATAGTTTTGCTGAGGGTAGATCTTGATGTGGAATCCATTCATTGTGTGATACATTCATTCTAAAAAGATTGAATAGTTGGTATGTGTAAGGAAATGTGAGGACAAAAAAATGAATCAGATATGACCTCCACCCTAAAGGAACCTGTGGTCTCACAGGGGAGGTGAACAGACCTGACGGGCCCAATAGCGAGGCTCTGAAAGTGGTAATGGTCCAACTCGATAACACTGAGTGTCTTACCCGAGTTGAGAGGTGGGAACACCTGTGCGTGTGACTAACCCGGGGGGTGGGTCAGGAAACGCCTCATGTCAGTGGAGGTATTTGAAGTGGGATTTCAAGGATGGAACCGTGGAGAAGTAGGAGAGAGGCGAGGGGAACCACAGGACGAAGGCACCGAGGTGGGAGATCTGAGGCATGAATGGGAAATGGCCTGGTTTGGCTGGAGCTTAAAGAGCATGAAGCAGCTGGATTGCGGGGGCCTTGAATGGCAGGCTAAGAGAGTCAGGCTCTAGATTTTAATGCCAGGGCCACGAGGAGTCACTGAGGGTTATCGAGCTGCGAAAGGCAGGTTTAGTTCTGCTTCAAGAAGGCCCACTGGACCGCAGTGGGTTTGATGGGAGGGAGATGTGGACCGGGAGCCAGTTGTGAAGACTCAGCAAGGGTCCTGCGGAGAGGGGACCAGGGCTGGAAACCGGACAGAGTCCATGTGAATGCAGCAAGAAAATGGGTAAATCAACATGAGACCGAATATGTAGTGAGGGCAGGACTGTGCCACTCATTGGGCCTGATGCCCAGTGTTTTTGCTTTGCTTTTATAAGTTGGAAACATTTATTAACGTAACATTCATTTTTTAATCATTTTTTTTATTATGCAGTATATCATACACAGTGGAATATAGGTAATGTATATGTAAGTTATAAAGCGTAACATTCAAATAAGTACCCTTGAACCTACCACTTACCTACCACTCACAATCACACCTGTGTGCCTGATCTCATCCCTGGTTCTACCCTTAATTTTGTGTTTGACCATTTTCTTGCATTTTTCTTATAATTTTACCTTATCTGTTTGTATCTCTAAAATGTTATTTTGTTTTGTTGGTTTTGAGCTTTATAAAAGTGGTATCAAACTGTATGTACTCTTTCTCTCTATTATATTTTTTTATTATAGATTATATCATAGATTATATAATATATAATACATATAATAGAATATATAATAGATTATATGATAGATTATGCCTTTAAAAGAAATGGGAAAGATGATGAGTGCTATTTGTTTTGCTTTTTTCATTTTTAAATTACTTTTTTATTGGAGTAGAGTTGCTTTACAATGTTGTGTCAGTTTCTACTGTACAGCAAAATGATTCAGCCATACATACACATATATCCCCTCCCTTTTGGACTTCCTTCCCATTCAGGTCACCACAGAGCACGGAGTAGAGTTCCCTGTGCTCTACAGTATGTTCTCATTAGTTATCTATTTTATACATAGTATCGGTAGTGTATATGTGTCAATCCCAATATGAGTGCTATTTGGACATTTCCATATTGTGCGCAGAAAGCACTTCCGACTGGAGACTTCCAGGGAGGGAGAAGTCTAATTTCTTGGACACCACCCCCCCGCCCCCGGAAGGCATTTCTGAGGAGCTAGCTTAACCTCTCTGTTCTATCCCTGCCCTGAAGAGCAGCTTCTGCCTGGTGGTAACGGAGGGGCAGGCACCATAGTAACACATTCTGCGCCAGGAGGCCTCCCTAAAGAGAACTTGCTGGTTTAAAAACGACAACAACATTTATTTTGCTCACAAATCTTCAGTCTGGGCAGGGATTGCTCATTTCTGTTCCACTCTGTGTTCAGCGGGGCGGTTTGAAGCCTGGGGGCTGGAATCATCTGGAGGCTCACTCATTCACACTCTGGTGCCTGGGCTGGAAGGACTCAAACAGTTGAAGGTTAGAACAGCTGGGGCTCCTTGGGCAGCTCCCTCTCCGCGTGGTCCCTCTGCAGCTTCAGAGGACTAAACTTCTTACAGGGTGGCTCATGGTTCCCAGCGTGTGCATCCCAAGAGAAGGAGAGCCAGAGGGAAGCTGCATTGCCTTTTACGACCTAGCCGCAGAAGTGCGTTAGCTGTACTCCACTGGTAGAAGAGTTACAAAGGTCCACTCAAGTTCAAGGAGATGGAACATAGACCCCGCCTTTTAATGGGGAAGTGTCGACATCACATTGTAAGGATGGAACATAATAATGTGGTCATCTTTGGAAAATACAGTCTGCCACAGACTCTGACCTAGAAGAATGAAATGCCTTGATGTGTTTTCACAGGAGACTCCTGTGAAGCAATAGGAATGTGCATATAAAGAATAATGGCCCAGAGAATAACCAGTCAGACATCCAGGTCCAGGGTCTAATATATATCTCTCCTGCTTCATAAACCAAGGAAATGGCATTGACGCACAGAAATTGGGCTTAACTTGTGTAACTAACAATCGCTGTGCAGTAGCATTTAATTCAACCAACAGGAATTAATTTCAAGCTCCCGTTTCTCATGAGGTGCCGTGGTAGGTGCTGGCATACAAAGACAGGGTGGTCTGCCCGTCCTGACTTGCTCCCCAGCTGCTCCCTGGAAAATCTGGCGACCAGACAGGAGAGAGCAAGGTGATAGGAGGTAAGACAAGGGAAAGAGGGACAAAGGAAGAAAGGAGAAGAAATAAGACTAAATAAAGGAGAAATAAAAAGGATGGAAAGAAGAGTTCTTAAAATTTTCCGTTTCTGTATGAGTCTCTACTTTTCTGCTCCAATATAACTTTTGAGTTCTTTCCTCACAATCTCACACACCCAAAATTTTAACTACCAGGTGGTTAGGAGGAATTTGCAATAATACTGTGTGAAGACAGCTTTTTTTATCTTAAAAACTCGAAACCTCAATACTCCTTTTTGAGGTAAATCTTCAAATACCACACCAGAATCCTCGCAATTTGTACACTTTGCTAAGCGGGCATATTCTCTAGTTTCCTCAGTTTCAACTCCTTGGGATGCCATCTTCCAAAACACAGCCTACCTCGTCGTGGTCCCTCTCCTGAGGGTTCTTACAGGTAGATTCGTGTGATTGGGTTTGAGCAGGGAAAATGAGCTCCTTGTTTGCGTTGTGACCCAGTTCTGTTTTATTGGGGGGAAGAGGGTTGGTACTGTGTATCTGCATCTCCACAGAACTTTTGACAGTGAATCGAAAAAGGGAAAGGGTACAGGGAATTCACACGGATTCAGCAGTTGGTTCTGGAGGCTCTTCCAAGCTCTTTCTCTGGATCTATCCAGGCAATTCTGTTGCCAGCCCCTACTGCTTCTGCTGGAAGATAAAAGTCTGGCGCCCATCTGAAGTTCTACAGAATTGGTCCTCCAAGCTGAGGAGGCTTCTAAAATTTCCATTGTTATTTCTAAAAACAGTTTTGTTGAGATACAATTCACACACCATACAATTCACCCATTTAAAGTGCACCATGCAATGATTTGTAGTATATGCAGGTGTGCAACCATCACCACAATCCATTTTAGAACATTCCCTGATCCAAAAAGGAAATCGCATACCCATTAGCTTTCACTCCCCATTTCTCCCTAATCACTTTCCTCCACACCGCCACCTCCAGGGAACCACTCATCTACCACTAATCTAATGGATCTATTGAGATTCTGGATTTTTCTTATGTATGTAATCTATCTATACAACATGTAGTCTTTTGTGACTGTCTTCCTTCAAGGTTTTCAAGTTTCTTCCATGCTGTAGCATTTATTAGTACTTCATTCGTTTTTATTATTAAATATTATTCAAGTTTATGGATATAACACATTTTACTTATGCACTCATCAGCCGATGGACATTAATTTCCACTTTTTGACTATTGTAAATAATGCTGCTTTGAGTGTTAGTGTACAAATTTTTGTGTGGACATATTTTTATTTCTCTTGGGTATATACCTAAGAGTGGAATTGCTGGATTGTATGTTAACTCTATGTTTAATTCTTTGAGGAACTGTCAGGCTGGTTCAAGGTGGCTGCAGCATTTTACATTCCCACTAGCAGAGGGTTTCAATTTCTCTACATCCTCATCAGCACTTCCTAGTTCTTCCTTTTTTATTTTATTCATCCTAGTGGGTGTGAAATGATATCTCGTTGTGGTTTTGATTTGCATTTCCCTGATGGTTGGTGATTTTGAGAATCTTTTCACGTGCTCATTGACCATTTGTATATCTTCTTTGGGGAAATGTCTATTTAGATCTTTTGCTCATGTATTAATTGGGTTATTTATCTTTTTATTATTGAATTATAAAAGTTCTTTATGTATTCTGGATACAAGTCCCTTATCAGATATACGATTAGCAGTTATTTTCTTCTGTTTTCTGGGTTGTTTTTTCACCTTCTTGATGGTGTCAGTTCAAGTGCAAAAGTTGTTGATTTTGATGATGTCCGATTTGTCCTTTTGTTTTTTTTACAACTTTTTTTTTTTAATATTTATTTATTTATGTATTTATTTTTGGCTGTGTTGGGTCTTCGTTTCTGTGCGAGGGTTTTCTCTAGTTGTGGCAAGCGGGGGCCACTCTTCATCGCGGTGTGCGGGCCTCTCACTATCGCGGCCTCTCTTGTTACGGAGCACAGGCTCCAGACGCGCAGGCTCAGTAGTTGTGGCTCACGGGCTTAGTTGCTCCGTGGCATGTGGGATCTTCCCAGACCAGGGCTCGAACCCGTGTCCCCTGCATTAGCAGGCAGATTCTCAACCACTGCGCCACCAGGGAAGCCCCCCGATTTGTCCATTTTTAAATTATCGTTTGTTGCTTGTGCTCTTGGTACAGTAGCTAAGAAACCATTGCCTAATCCAAGGCCACAAAGATTTATGCCTGTGTTTTTTCTAAGAGTTTAATAGTTTAACTCTTCTATTTTGGTCTTTGATCTATTTTGAGTGAATTCTAGTATATGATGTGAGGAAGGGGTGCAACTTCATTTTTTTGCATATGGATATCCAGTTTTCACAGCATCATTTGTTGAAAGACCATTCTTTCCTCATTGAAATGTCTTGGCATGCATTGTTATTTCTTATGGCATGGAAAAAGCAACAGTGAGAAGTTAAAGAAATTGCAGAGAAGTTTCTTGATGAATCCTGGACAGTAATGATTCATGGCAGCTACACTGGGCTGTGACTGTCACAAGCATGATCTCATTTAATCCTCACAAAAACTCCAGGAGGTACATTATGATTATTCTCATTTTATACACGAAGAAGCCCAGGCTTAGAGAGGTTAAGAAGCTGGCCCAAAGGGCCATTGCTAATAACCAGTGGCGCTGGGCTTTGAATCCAGGTTCCTCTGACTCCAGCACCACTGTGGACAATTAGTGGCTCATGCCAGAAATAACAACAGCAGCTAACTATGTGTCAAACACTATTCTAAACACATTACTAACTCATTTCATTTCTACAATAACCATAAAAGGGGTGTGTATTCTTTTTATACCCACATAAGGATGGATAAACTGAGATGCAGAGAGGTTAAAAACAAACTCAACCAGTAAGTGGTAGAGTTAGGATTTGAAACCAGAGTCTGCTTTTTAACCGCCACCCTATACTCTTCAAAGCTTGGTTGCTGGCGTTTTAAATTTTCGACTGCAGCTTCTCTGTTTGGAGAACTTTATGATCTATTCATTTGTGATTTCCAGAAGCAAGTCGCTTTAATTTCACCAGGGCTCCTTTTCACTGCGATTGCTCATGAGAATAGTCTTGAAGAAATTTCCAGGAGGTATTTTTGTCTTAATGAAATGAGCAGTTTTCATAATGCTGAGCATCTGCTTTTCTAAATTAAGGGAGTTTCTTGTAATAACAGGGCATCCATAACCTATAGAAAACCAACCAAGCCCCACTGTGGATTTCATTTAAGGTGAGACAGATGACTTTCACCCTTTAGGCTTGAATCCTTGTTCTTGGCCTACACAGGTAGAGTAAATGCCGCCATTCCAAAAGATGGCTGGTGCTATGCTCTCCATTTTGGGTATTTCTTTTGAATCATGAAATGTCACAGTTCATTAATTCCACTTGTTCTTTTTGCACATGAAACAAAACCAACCCGAGTCCCCCAAAGGTTATGAGCCTTGCCCAGGACGTCTGATCCCGGCCCAGTGCGTTTCCTGACCCCCAGGCTACCTCTCACTGATGTCAGTATATTTGTTCTCGTTTTCTTGAAAGTGAACTATCCCAAGGTGTCTGCTGTGAATGTCTTAATGGTGGAATGCAGAATGATACAATGCTTTTCAGCCGTTTTATTGTGAATTTACTCCAGATAGTTTTTGTTTAATCAGAACAATATTTTCTAGGTTGTCAGGCAATGTAGTGATGGAGTTTCAGGCTTTGTTGCCAGCCAATGAAATAGAAAAGGCTCTATCTTTTGCTTCCAGAATGGACTTCTCTTTCTCTCTCTTTCTAGATTTCTGTTCACTTTATGTGGAGGTCAAAGAATCAAATAGGCATAAAGAAAGAGAAAGTGGAAAAAAGCTCATTTAAGAGGAAATTAGCATCCATCTTTTTTGGTTCTTGTACCTGAATAAGTGGATAGGTAGACATTCAATTTGTGTGTGACGCTGTGTTAGGCTGGGGAAGTTGGCACCCTCGAGAGTTACGTTAAATCAACATAGATCTGGACTGGGATTGACATATACACACTACTATATAAAATAGATAACTAATAAGGATCTACTCTATAGCATAGCAAACTCTACTCAGTACTCTGTAATGACCTATAAGGGAAAAGAATCTAAAAAAGAGTGGCCAAATGTATATATATAACTGATTCACTTTGCTGTACAGCAGAAACTAACACAACATTGTAAATCAACTATACTCCAATAAAAATTTTTTAAAAAACCTCAACATAGATTGGGACAATTGGGGAAGGAGACACAGTTAATCGAGATGAAATTAAAGGTTACAACCACAGAGTAATTTACTTAGGTAAAATATGCACCCATCAAAGGAAGGGCTATTGTGAAGTTTGAAGTAGAAGGGGAGGAAAAGATCAGGTGCAAGTAAAAATACAAATTCAAAATGGAGTAAATTAGGTTGTACTGTTCTCTCACTGCTTATCAGCATGGGTCTAACCCTGTCAACAATTTTGTCACGTTTGGGAATCCTGGGTGGAAATGGGAGGATAGCGATCCTGGAGAAACTGAAGAAAATGAATGAATGATTTGTGATGAGAGGAAAGACAAAAAAAACCTGTGGTGTGTTAATTAATTGGGCTGAGTCAGAATGCTTCTTGTTCCCATCAGTACCTTTTCAAGCATTCTAATCCCGCTGTTGCTATTTGTAGGTGCTATGTGTTGCCTTCTCTCCCATCACGTCGTGTCTCTGACGACCTCACCTTCCCCCTCCAGGAGAAGGTTGTGTTGTCACACTCCTTTTCACCAGGAAGCTCATTCACTTGTGCTGGTGTCATGGCCCTTGAGGTAAGCATTTCCCTACAAGGGGCCAAGAGGCATGTGTAATGATCCAGGACCCCATATCATACATACCCATTAAGTCACTGGTTTCATGGAAGCCCTTTGTCACCCTCATCTTGACACCTCCCTGCCCTGCCTCTTCCCTCCTAGCTCCCTTCTGTACTTTGGGTCCTAGCCCTTATTTTTGGATACCTTCTTTTGTAAAATAAAACCCAGATGTTTGGCCCTGTTTACAGCTGCACTCCTCTCCCCCCTTGCTCCCTGCATCCTGCAGCATGCATGCACAATGAGTTTCCTTAATAAACAACACTCTTCCGGAATTCCTCTGATCTGATTTCCTCTGCTTCACCTTTGCCAGAATCACACTTGCCAAGGGTTTCCAATGACTCCTAACCATCAGCAAACAAGGACCGTTTCCCATGCTTGATCATTCATCCATTCACCCAGCAATAAAGCTGATTTTACTTGTACCAGGCTGGACACATGAGATGAAGGATGCCATCCTTGCCCTCAACACACTTAGGTTCTAGTTGAGGGGAAACCAGTAAACAGACTGGCCCAACCTGAGGATGGGCAATGGGTTGGAAAATGCTTCTAGGATTCCCCATAACTTGGTTGGTTGGGTCATCAATTTACTGCTTCATACTCTTCTTTGCCCGATCTGCATGCTTTGCCTTTTAATTCAAGCTACTCTTCTAGCTCCTTTGGAGATATGTTGTTCTGTGATCCTGCCTTTACAAAGCCCCTTAACACAACACATATTTTAAAATGTCTAATTTACCCAGATCAAGTTGCAATATCATAAAAAAATGAGAGATTAAGAATGCAGAAAACGAGAGAGTTTAAAGGAAGGCGAGAATGAACAGTTTAACAAAAGAGAGGATGGCAAAACAGAACTTGTAACGAGTTAGAATGAGAATTGGGTCTTCATGGGCATTTATCATCTATGGATACTTATAAACGTCAGTAGTCAGCATTCAGGGATGTTCATTCAGCCAGTATGTGCCAGATGATGGAGCTGGTTGTTTACACCCAGCATTTGTTCTGATTGGTTGGTGCCAGAGTGGACTTACATAAAGGTAGTCAGGCCTCAGCTTCAGAACCCTTTATTTTCACAGCTGTGTGACGGCCCTAGGAAAGTGTTCATTGCCATGGTCATGTGTTTTTGTAAAACTTGTACACCTAAGAGAAATTAATTCTACTTGGTTAAGACCACTCCCTCCTTCTGTGTGACTTCCTCTCCATACACGTCTCCTTGAATTGGCGGCTGCAGGCACTTTTTGGATCATGCTAAGGGAAGTGGAGTTGGGCAAACATTCAGTTTGGGTTAGAAGCATATATTGATGAGATTTCCCAGTCACTTCTGTGCAGAGTTAAGTGTCTCTGGCTGCTCTTATTTAAGTGGTTTCCAGAAATACTCCCAATGCCCATTATACTGACTCTACCAGTGCCACGACTGAGCTGGTATTTCATGTGAACAGGTGCTGAGGCACCTGGCACTAGAAATATGTGGGTAGTAGAAGATAATCAGGGTTGGAAATGGAAGGAGCCAGAAGCTATTCTATAGTAAATTATTCCTTTATCAGATATGTAAAAGTTTAAGCTGAGGATTCAGTTCTTATCCATGCCTCGTCAAAATAGTTCTCTCCTATCCAGTATGTACTTGATAATGCAGCATCTACAGTTATAAATGTACCATGTAAAAATTATTTTTCATACATTTCCATAGGAAGTCCATAGAAATATTTTGATATTAAACAAGTGAATTGTAACAAAACATTTCAGATCACAGTAAAAGCAGTAGGATGTTAAGAAGATAAGATCGTTCAGGGACTTCCCTGGCGGTCCAGTGGCTAAGGCTCAGAGCTCCCAATGCAGGGGGCCCGGGTTCCATCCCTGGTTGGGGAACTAGATCCCACATGCTGCAACTAAAGATCTCGCACTCGGCAACAAAGATCCCGCGTGCCGCAACTAAGACTCAGTGCAGCCAAATAAATACATTAAAAAAAAAAAAAAAGAAGAAGAAGATAAGATCTTTCAAAAGAAGTCATGGATACACATTTGGATTCTTGACACTCTAATTAATGAAGAGGAACAAATCTGCTGTCACCCCTAGACCCCAGCAGGGTGGGCCTCTGCGGTGGGCACCTGCTCCCCAGGACCCAGCTCTAGCTCTCCTCCCGCTTTGCCCACTCCAAGGGGAGAAGTCCACGTGGAGCCAGGAGACCCTTGTCTCTCAGTAGTGAGAACCGGCAGAACATTTTTGAGGAGAAATCTAAATGCTGCCCCACACTGGAGACCCGTGTTTGGAAAGCACATTCAGGAAAGACTCTGTTAAAAAAATATATTATTATTTTTTATTGACGTATAATTGATTTACAATGTTGTGTTAGTTTCTGGTGTACAGCAAAGTGATTCAGTTATACATATAATGTTCTTTTCCATTATAGGTTATTACAAGACACTGAATATAGTTCCCTGTGTTATACAGTTGGACCTTGTTGTTTATCTACTTTATATATAGTAGTTTGTATCTGCTAATCCCAAACCCCTAATTTATCTCTCCCCTCCCTTTCCCCTTTGGTAACCGTAAGTTTGCTTTCTCTGTCTGTGAGTCTGTTTCTGTTTTGTAAATAAGTTCATTTGTATCATATTTTAGATTCCACATGTAAGTGATATCATATAATATTTGTTTTTCTCTGTCTGACTTACTTCACTTAGTATGATATTCTCTAGGTCCATCCATGTTGCTGCAAATGGCATGATTTCATTCTTTTTTATGGCTGAGTAGTATTCCATTGTATATACGTAGCACATCTTCTTTATCCATTCATCTGTCAGTGGACATTTAGGTTGTTTCCATGTCTTGGCTATTGTGACTAGTGCTGCCATGAACGTTGGGGTGCATGTAGATTTTCAAATTATGCCCAGGAGTGGAATTGCTGGGTCATATGGTAGTTCTATTTTTAGTTTTTTAAGGACCCTCCATACCGTTTTCCATAGTGGCTACACAGGAAAGCAATTCTTAAAGAACCCTGGAGAGAGAGTGGCAAACCAGGTCATATAGCTAGTGTATGAGAGATGCCAGACAACAGAAGATGGAACACAGCCTTGTGACATGTGGAAGACAGCCTCCCACTTAGGCCACCCCACAGGAACAAGAATGAGCCAAGTACCTCCAAATAATAGAGTTCAGAGGAAGTTGGCCCGTGAGCGAGGTGAATGTCGTTGCGATGGGTGGGTGTGGGCTGGCATAGGCCTGATCACGAGAGGGAGGGATATGTGGTGACCTTGCCTCCTGCCTGCCTGCCTGGCTGAGGCTGCAGCCAGACCTCGAACTGAAATGAAAATATCCTTCTAAGGGTATTTCAGGTTCACGATCCAGTTGGCTAGTGGGAGGAAAAGGATATTATCTGATGACAGATAGTGGTAGCCAATGTCTGACGATTACTCATAGAATCAACATATGCTGGGAATTCCAGGGAGGTGCGTTCCAGAAAACCTGCATCCCAGTACTTGACTTCTGGTTTAGGGAAACAATGGGGCTTGGGGGTGGTGAGGGCTGGGCTGTTTGTGGAGCTGAATACTCATCTCTAGTCACGGTGTGACTGGTGCTGTAAGGTCACGCTGCCATTCTTCAATAGCTTGGGGGATTCCTCAGAAAACCAAACCCCGGAGTGTGAAGCTTACCTTTACTCAACTCACTTCACAAATATCTATGGTGAGCTTGGCCAGCCATTTGTGTTAAGATTGGGAATGTAAAGACACAAAAGAGAGGGTCCCTCTCCTTAGGGTTTTGCAAATTGGACAGGAGGCTCAGAGAGTTCTGTTCTGACAGAGAACAGGGCCTGGCACCTACTTGTTAATTCTTTGGAAGCTGGTGTTGGCTGAATTGTGTGACTGACTGGGAACAAGCATGGATGTTTGGAGTAAGTTAATTTTGGGCTCCAAGACCTTCTGTCTCATAACAAATCTATTTTCCCTTCACTCTGCTTTTCAGCACATCGAGGTCGGCTGCCTCGTGGGTCTCTGGATGAGTAGAAGTACTTTGAGCGTTCAGTAGAGGTCATGACTCTCCGTTACTAATCTTGTAACTATCTATTAAGTGCAAAGCCCTCCAGTGGCTCCTTCCAAATTGGTCCATTGCTGCTTGGATGGTGAGGATGGCTGACACAGTAATGGCCCTTAATCTGGGGCCCATAGCTCCAGCTGTTGGGAATTCTGCCAAAGCCAGAGTGTACTTCGGTTAACCCTGCGAATCGACACAGTGGTTCTGCTGTAAGACTGTACACTCCTCCCTCAAGAAAGCCAGTTAGGCCAAAACAGTGGAATGTTTTCAGGGCTGTAATGTGAGTAAATTCTGAGACAAATGGCTATGAAGTCAGTGCTTTATCTTCTTCCAGAGCTGGAAACACGAATGCTATTCTGTGCTTTAAAGTTTAATGGCTCGTAGCAATAGGGCGGAACGTTCTCACATGGTGAGGTACGGGCTGTCCTGTAGGGTGGTCAGCAAGCTAGCTGAGGTGACTGCATGTTTGGGGTAGAAGGGAGAATGTCCTAAAACAAAGGATCAGAGAAGTGAACAAAAGTTTCATGAAAAGTTATAGTTGACATTATGACTATATAGTTACATAGTTATGTAACTATGACTATATAGTTACATAGTTATGTAACTATAACTATATAGTTACATAACTATATAACTATATAGTGACGAGGACCACCATTTAGCTAGAGTATTACCTCTATGAACTTTGAAATTAAAGGAGCAGAAGTAAGATCACTACAGTTATAAACCTTTCATTCAATGGGACTGTGGGTGAACTCCCAAGAAATAACCGACTTCAGCCCTAGAGCACCTAGCTAACGAATATCCAGGCAAATGGGCTCTTCTTTGTTATTACCTGCTTTTCAAAGTAGTTTGAATTATTTATAGGGTTAAAAGCTAATGCTGATGGGATATAATCTGCTTTGTAGTTCACAAAAGCGGTGATAGTGATACTTGTTTCTCGAACACGTTTAAATTCATTGTTACATTTGATAAATAACCTCTTAAGTTTCTCAGACATGCTTCCTAAAGAGAGCCTCAAAACGTCTCCTTCAGTGCCTTGGACAGTTCTTTGAATGTAGCAAGTGATTGTAAGTTTGTGGTTGCTGATACCTGATGATGATGATGATGGTGACGATGATGATAAAGATGAAGATGGCTAATGTTCTGAGTGTTCAGTATGCACCAGGCTGTCTATTCTGTGCTCTGCATTCATTAGCTCATCAAATCATCACCCCTCTGAGTCAGGTACCCTCAGCTCCATTTCATAGATGAGGAGACCAAGACAAGGAGAGGATAAGTAACTAGTCTATGTTCACACGGTGCATTTGTAGTCACACTGGGAAAGGTTCCCAAGCATTTCAGCCTCTAAGATCTAAGCTCTTGGTCGCTCTACTCTACTGATTTCTTTCTTTCTTTTTTTAAAAAAATTTTATTTAGTTTTTGGCTGTGTTGGGTCTTCATTGTTGTGCACGGGCTTTCTCTAGTTGTGGCGAGTGGGGGCTACTCTTCGTTGCAGCGCACAGGCTTCTCATTGTGGTGGCTTCTCTTGTTGTGGAGCATGGGCTCTAGGCACGCGGGCTTCAGTAGTTGCAGCACGCAGGCTCAGTAGTTGTGGCGCACGGGCTTAGTTGCTCTGCAGCATGCGAGATCTTCCCAGACCAGGGATTGAACCCGTGTTCCCTGCATTGGCAGGCAGATTCTTAACCACTAAGCCACCAGGTAAGTCCCTCTACTGATTTCTTGATGCTAATGAACCTTGGCTCCTTTCTGCTCCTGTGCTTACCATATAATTTATATCAAGCCATATAAATAAACCAGGGTTCCTCCCCACCCAACCCTGACAAAGATGTTATTGTTACTTTACAGGATGTATCTCAGAGATTTTTTAAAAAAAGCTAAATTGGGAATCCAGTCTTCTTTTAATGGCATATTTCTGCCAGATCCTGAGGTGTATCTGAAGATGTGTTTACTTTGTTGTTATCAGACACTTTTTTTTTCCTTTTTCCCTTTTTTTTTAACCTACTGAAAAAAGAGAAAGCAACATTTACTGTCCAATGGGCCAAGCAGTTCTGGTGTGGAAACCCTAATTCTGGCCCCATCACTCTCACTCACAGGCTGTGTGGTTAAATCCAAGATACTTGATGATCTATCATGCAGAAAACTCGTGGAGATCAGACAGTTTGCCTCCAGCCTGGTAAGGATGCAATGGTGTTTAATGTAGGGATGGAGATGGCTGGTACTCAAGGGGAACAGGGCAGGGCCTCCAAGGGATGGGGGCAGTGGCTGTTGCCAGATTATTATTATTAATCATAACCTTCTACCACTTATTATCATGGCATCTTCAGTCTTTTAGCTTCTAAAGCAAGTGTATGTATATTATCTCATTTTCTTCTTTTTACTGGAAAAAGTGGATGGTGCAGAGATTACCCCATTTTCCACTTAAAGCAATGGAGGCTCAGAGAACTCAATTGACTTGCCAAGAGTTAGTTTACTGTGTAGATTGATATTTGAGGCTCCTCGACTGTGAACTTGCTCCATGCTATACAGTCTGCATTTTTCAAGTCACAGTAATGCCCTGATAGCAAACACCATTTCTAAAACACTGGCCCCTGGAAATTATAAAGAAAGAAACAGTTTTCAAATTGAATGATTTAACATGCATTTGGGCATAAAGTGCTACAAAAGTGTAATTCATTCTTGCTAGTGAGCCCAGAGATTAAGAGACTTGGGGTCTTATTTTTTCATAACTCTACTTTTAAAAATCTATTTAAAGAAGAAAAAAAATCATCTGGAGGCTTATAATTTTTTCCTGTGTCCCTACAATGAACGTGGATTTGTGTTTTCTTTCTGATTCTTAAGTAATAAAGCATGATCATTATATAAAATTCAAATAATATATAAAAATATAAAGAATGTAAGAGAATCCCAAGGTAATCACCATTCATAGTTTCAAGATCAGCGTTCTATCATGCATTTGTCCAGATACTTGGAGCTTCCTAGTTCAAGAGAGCTAAGTTAGCAGACTTTTATAAAGAGATAATCAGCCGAGATTTTCTTTTAAAATACAGATTTTTCCTAACACCAGTTTGCTTAATGTGAAGCCCAGCTATGCTTGATAATCATCTTGTAAAAATAGGGAAAATGAATACATTTGGGGCCAGCCAGTATTGTGAAGGGCCAGGAGGTGGGGAATTGTAGGTGAAGGAATGAGCTGGTATCGACGCTGAGGAGAGGGGTTAGTCTGTTCAGTTCAATAAGCTTACCTTGAGATC
This sequence comes from Balaenoptera acutorostrata, assembly GCF_949987535.1. NCBI lineage: Eukaryota > Metazoa > Chordata > Mammalia > Artiodactyla > Balaenopteridae > Balaenoptera > Balaenoptera acutorostrata. The sequence continues at coordinate 65,708,063 of NC_080081.1, forward strand.
CTACTCTGTGCCAGGCACGAGCGACACAGAAAAGGGAAGATTCTGTCCCGCTGGTGGGGTCTCATGGGCCAGCGATGGCAGATAACTTTTGAGTAAGGGGCAGGGTGGTCGAGGTGGATCTGAGTGCCGTGCGAGCTGGGGCTGAGCATGAGGGTGGGCAGAGAAGGCTTCCTGGAAGGAAAAGAACCTTAATTGGTTCTTGAAACACCCATTAACCTGGTGTAGGAAGGATAAGACGTTCCAGGCAGAAGGAACGGGGTAGGAAAAGGCTTGGAGGTAGGAAGGAAAAACCACCGACAGTAGTTCAGTATCACCAGAATTTGTGTGTGTGTGTGTGTGTGCGTGCGCACACGCGTGTGTTTAGTGGTGGGTGAGGAAAGATCAGCCAGACCACTTGGGTCTTGAATGTGAGGGTAAAGAACTTAACATTCAGCCCTGTAAGCTGGGCAAAGCAGTCACATGGTAGGTATGCATCTAGAAAGCTCACTAGGGCAGCAGGAGGTGTGCAGGGCGGGTCTGAGAGCGCCAGAGTGGGGCGGAGAGGAGACTAGGCCAGAGTCCAGGTGAGGCAAGGAACTGGAGTGGAGGGGAGGCTGGAAGGGAAAGCAGAGGGTTCAGGGAAAGGGCCTCAGAGGCAAATAAGAGAGGCTCAGCCCAGAGCTCCAGCAGCAGGACTCGGGGCCCAGGACCCACCACCCTTCCAGAGGCCGGGGTGCTGAGGAACCGGGGGGACGTCTTCCTGAGTGTCTCCTCAGGTGAGCCGAGGCAGTGGAGAGAACACTTGTTACCTTTATTGGGAAAGAGGAAAGAATAAATTAAAAAAATAATACTGAGACCTTTGAAAGAAGCGTATAGGAAAAAGGTACAAAATTGGCTTGGCTTTCTCCTCAGACCCAATCCAGACATCTTCTCAGAGATGTGAGAGATTTGGAAAGGAGGCCAGAGGACAAGTTCAGTGTGATGGGTGCTGGGTGCCCACTCAGATAGCAGTCATTCCCCCAGCAGCGGGGACCGGTGGCAGCTGTCAGCTCTCCGATGAGTCCCTCTCTGGGATTGGCAGGGCCAAGGTCATGCCCACTTCCTGGGGCAGCCTGCACCCAGCGACTGCTCATCATGGGGTACAAAGGGACAGCCCCCTTGACTTAATTTGGGGCACTTCTCCCCATGGGTAAGCTGAGGCTTAGGTTCTGGCGGCCTTGAAGTTCAAGGTCTCTCTCTACCCAATCCCAATCTCTACCCAATCAAGGCCTCTCTCTACCCACCCCCCTCCCCTGGCCCAGGTCTTGACCCACAGAGCACTCCTTAGGGACCTTGAGCATCAAAGACGGGAAGCTGAGGGGATGCTCTGAGGGGACGACGGAGCCAAACTGGATTCTTCTTTTCTAGGAAGATCCGTGTCAAGAATCTGTCTTCTCAGTGAGGCAGGGAAGGTGTTCTCTGGGACTCTGAGGTCTGGAAAGTGGTCTGGCCAAGTGCCCAGAGAATGGGTTTTGACACCAGACAGACCTGAGTTTGAATCCTGTTCTGTTACTTATCAAGTCTGGGATTTTGAGAAAGTCACGCCATCTCAGGGGGTTCATCTGTGGAAGAAGTAGTCGTACTCACCTCGCAGGCATGCACTTACCTTACATGCTTTTGTTGTGAGGACAAGCGAAATGGCTGTTCGCGCTGTAATTCCTAGTGCTTGGCGCCTGGAAGGGTCCTCGGTGGATGTCGAGAAATAACGAGTGAGCGACACTGATGGTAGATGTCATTCAGGGCGGTGCTGGCAGTGATCCAGGCTTCAGAAATTAAGGAAAGAAGTGTAAAGGATTAAAGGAAAGCATAGCATGGAGGAAAGAGGAGCTTATTGCTGCCCATAGATGAGTAGATGGATCCAAACTATACGTATCCGATTCCCGAACGACGTCCTAGCAAGTGAATTCAGTTAAAAACATTGTAAAGCACCTGCTATGAATAAGATGCTGGAGGACCCTAATTACAAGTCTGTTAGTGGCTTAAAGAATTTATTTTATGAGGGAAAAAAAAAAGCATATATAATCATTAAATGTAGTCACAGCTCAGAACAGGCGCTCAAAAAATATTCACTGGATGAAGTTTATTATATGAAACGGTTCAAGTTGTTGAGTGTCTTAGAGCTAGTACTATTTATACCATATAAGAATGAGATAGTTAAAAGTAATGATGATATGCCCCAGAAGTGAGCCAGATGAAGAAGTGGAAATTAGGAAAGAGTACTTAATACAGGAACATTCTAAAGTCTTAAGGGGCTCAGTGAGAGGCGGGAGGGTACGAGATAAGGAATTTGAGAGTCCTGAGTGGATTTAACCCTTCTTATCTATGCACACAGAAGGAGCTATCAGAAGGCAATAAAACAAAGCAAGGATGAGCTCTCAAGAATTCCGTATTTGTCTTCGAGTGTTTTATGGGCTGATTCTTTTGGCTCACATCTACTGTCCTGGTTATGTTGGTTCTAATGTTGCATTTCCTGAGCACATGCCAGCCAGTGGGAAGGGATGAGAGCCAGCTATGTGCTGGGGAACCTTTCCTCCCTGGGATTAAAATTGTGACCTGTATAACCCACAGAATGGACAGATAGAGTTGAGAGGAAGTTAATCATTCTGGATATCTGAGTTTTCCAGATCCCAGGTAAGACTGTACCCTAGAGGTCACAAGTTCAAATGCCCATGGGGGTTGAGGGGCAGATGAGGCAGGTCATGTAAATGAGGAAAGCGGCCTATGTATATAGGAAAAAAGAGTGATGGCCATGTCCTTTTTTTTTTTTTTTCTTTTTTCTTTTTTTATAAATTTATTTTATTTATTTTTGGCTGCATTGGGTCTTCGTTGCTGCGCGCGGGCTTTCTCTAGTTGTGGTGAGCAGGGGCTACTCTTCATTGCAGTGCGCGGGCTTCTCATTGCAGTGGCTTCTCTTGTTGCAGAGCATGGGCTCTAGGCTCACGGGCTTCAGTAGTTGTGGCACGCGGGCTTAGTAGTTGTAGCTCGCAGGCTCTAGAGCGCAGGCTCAGTAGTTGTGGCACATGGGCTTAGTTGCTCCGCAGCATGTGGGATCTTCCCTGACCAGGGTTCAAACCCATGTCCCCTGCATTGGCAGGCAGATTCTTAACCACTGTGCCACCAGGGAAGCCCCTGGCCATGTCCTTGAATGACTCTGTTTCATCCATGCTATGGACCACTACTCAGCAGTGAAAAGAAACCACATATTTATACACTCAACAACTCCAGATAAATCTCCAGGGAATTATGATGAGTGAAAAAACCCAGTCCTATACACTGTATGATTTCATTTGTATCACATTCCTGAAATGACAAAATTATAGAAATGGAGAACCGGGGAGCAGCGTTTACCATGGGGTCAGAGATGGGGTCGGTGATGGGATGCGGGTGGCGCTCATGAGGGATCCTCCTGGTGATTGAACTGTCAGTATCTGGTCTCTTGTCAGTGTCAGTCTCCTGGCTGAGACGTGATGCTAGAGTTTTGTAAGATGTTACCATTGGGGGAGACTGGGGACAAGGAATGTGGCATCTCTCTGTATTATTTCTTACAATCGTATGTGAGCCTACAATTATCTTTGAGTAAAAATTCAATTGAATAAAGGAAGGGTGGGAGCTGTAGTGAACTAGAGAGCCCATGACCCTTTTAACGGGCAGCGGCCACGGAATTAAAAAAGAATGTTGCCATACGTGCAATCCCAAATAACAAGCACCTCCCCCAGACTAACCAACCCTCCAACCAAGGAATAAAAGTGTCTAATCCCTGGTCTACCCGCTTAAGCTCTCAAAAATTTTTTTAAAAAATTGTGAGCCTTTTAGATGTAGGTCTTTTAAAAAAATGTATTTCATAGTCCTTTGCCTTCTTAAACATAGTATAGTGAATACAGCAAAATAATCTCAGTTGTTCCTGGAAGCAGGATGCCTTCATCTGCAAATCATAGATAACCTCGCTGGAAACAGCTTAAACACTGAGAAAAGGGCATTTGTTTGTATAAGAAGAAGTTGGGATGGAAGGTCAGAGTTTAGGGCTGTTTGAGTGTTTTTACGTAAAGCTGAGCTGCCATGCTTTGTAAGGTTTCTGATTGCTTTTAGGATTTCTCTGCCTCTTTTCCTGCCAGGCTCATAGGAGTATTTTCTTGATGCTGTCAGCATGCAGGCTTGCAGTAGAATTTTGTTTCCTACTAATTTATTGTGTGCTAAGAAATTGGGTAGCAAAAGCTATCGGTATGACTGTGTGTGAGTGTGCATGAGTGTGTGTGAGGAAACAGGTGTTGAGCGGGACTCCGAGGGACCGAGTACTCACTCTTCTGGGTCTTTTTAAGATCTGTTTGACTACTCAAAGGGTTCACTGGTTCCAAATAGCAAAGACTTCTGAGAGACTGCATTTTGAAAAGGTAAAAATGAAACTTAAACATGGAAATTTCATGTTGCCTTGCTAATTTCAGACTGGCCAGAAGAATACTTCTGAGAGGCAGCTTAAGAACCTAGACTCTGCAGCCAGGCTGGTTCACATCCTGGCTCTATCACATATTAGCTGTGTGACTTTGGGCAAGGTGCATAACCTCTCTGTGCCTCAGTTTCTTCCCCTGTAAAATGGCGAGGATGACAATATCTATCTCGTAAGGTTGTTAGGAAGATTTAATGGGTTGCTATGTGTAAAACACTTAAGACGAGTACCTGGCACATAGTAAGCACCGTACCTATTCATATATATTAAGCAACAGTAGCAGCGTGAATAGGAAATGTTGCCAAGTACTACTTGCCATCCTCATGTAACTCCCAGGACCAGCAGGTGAGGCCACATAAGGCAGTTTTTCCTAAGGTTTCTGGATTATTATCACCTGACCAGGCGGTAGCACCTGAGCCCTCGTGGGAGGGAGGAGTGGGAGATGCAGATTGTTTCCTATGATCTTCCTGTGCCTGAACCCGCTGTTCCTCTGTTCCAGCTATCACTCTGGCTGCCCCTTTTGACCCCCATCTGCTGTCCCTTTAGGTGCCAATTGCAGATTGCTGGGAGAGAAAGTGTGACAGGCCAGCTTGGGTATCAGCTGTTATGGGGCAGTTCTGGAGAGTTGTCACCGTGAACTGGGCAGGCACCTCACAATGTGCCCGTTGCACTGATAAATCAGAGCAAATACTGGTTTGGGAGTTAGCTGCTCACCAGCGGGGTGACCTTAGAGAAGCCATTTAACCTACCTGACCCTCAGTCTCCTCATCTCTAAAATGGGGATGTTGATAATACCTGTAATGCATAGTTTGCAGTTTTCATTGCAAAATGAAAATATGGAGCTCTTCCAAAATGATTAAGAATATCAAGATGGTGACAGCAGAATATGAAACCAAATGTGGTGTCCTTTGTGGCTGCCCGGGTCACACACCCAGGGAGCTTATCCTGCACAAGATTGTAATAATGACCTAAAATAAAATCTTGTAAGAAGGTATCATATACTTTCATTTATGCATTTTTGTTGTTTTAATCCTAAAGTGTTCTTTTAAAAGAACTTGGCTTAACGCTTCTGTGAAGGCTGCCCGAGAGAGCTGATCTTCAGATGATGTGTCCGGGGGCGAGCTGGCCCTGGGTCAGTAGCTTGCCACCATGGGGGCTGAGCTTGTGGTTTCCAACCTCACCCCTGCACGCGGCCATCAGGGAGGCAGACAGGTGCTTCTCCCGCCTCCTCCTTTGTTCTGGCCTTGGCCTCACTTGGAGGGAAGCCTCCCCGAGGGGCTCCTGCAGGGAGCTCAGGGGTGAGGCTGGGAAAGGCAGACCGGAGAGGTCTCACCTCCCCCCAGAACTACCACTGGGGAGCCTTGGCGAGAGACCGGCACCTGGGAGGCTCTGAGGGACCATCAGGGAAGGAATTCATTCTCCCGTGTGTTGATAGACGGGACGGAGGCCTCTTCATCTTCACCATCTTTTAGTATCCGCTACATGTCCTCTCTCTAGAGACAATCCCAAACTCACCTTCAAGCAGTCTTGCCTTGCACTCACCTGGTCCACCGCTGGGCTAAGCCACTGTCCTGTTCAGCCTCTGCCTTTGCGCAGTCTGGTTCCCTGGGGACTGCTGGTCACTTTCTTGATCAGAAGGGGCTCCTTGCTTCTAGGTCTTCTCTCTCCTTGCGGCTCCTTCCTGAGCCCCTGATTGGGGGTCTTTATGCCAGGTTGCCCTGAGGCCTCTCCGTTGCCACACCACACCCTAGTCAGGACCACGGCTTCAGCCATCGCCCCCTCCCCCAGGGCTCCCCCTTTCTGGTAAAGCTTATCCCTAACTTCCTTCTGGGACATCCGTGTGACCCCGTGATGGTTTATCAGCTAATAAATTGGCGAGGAGGAAGGAAGAGAGGAAGAAGGGGGGCGGCAGGAGAAAAGGAACACCGTCTGTCCAGAGGAAATTCAAGATAACCACATTCCTCACCTCTGAAATAATGGGAGAAAAGTGTCCAATATTTCAGGGCAGTTTCCGTCTTACTAATGGCTTGCATTCCAGATCCCAAGGCAGCCCCTCGGAAATCAGAACTTATTTTCCTAAGAAACACTATGGGTCATGGCGATTCTCAGCACAGCCCCCAGGAGCCCTTTGGCCTGGGGACCTGCAGTACCACATCAATAAACCAGGTTAGCAAAACCAACTCTGCATCTGTTCCAAGCTCTATGATGCATTAGTGAAATCTCAGGTATGTTTTGGAGGGTGGTGACAGCTGACAGAGGGGGTACAGTCCTCTGGGGTCCAGCACTTTGCATGATTAAAGACACTTCTATCTTCTGTAAGGCTCCTCCCCAGATAGGAATGTCTTCATAAAGGAGGCACTTTTGGAGGGGGGGTAAACATGCTATCTGGCAAAATCTGCCCAATGGAGGTGAAGGTTGGATGGACTCCAAACCCAGACTCCCTTGTTCCTGGTTGCTCACAAGAACAGTGTTAGAGCGTTTGTGTGTGTGCGTGTGTGCGTGTGTGCGTTTGTGTGTGTGTGTGTTTCTCAGAAAGCCCATTTTGTATGCATTCTCTGCAGATGCAGACCTCCAGGACTTGACTGTTTTTATAATGATGATGAATAAAAGCAAAGTCTTTGAAGAAAAAAAAAAAGTTCATTTTGATTTTTCAAGACAAGTCAGCAGCAGCCCCAGAGACTTTCCAATCCTTTTTTGCCCTGTGCTTCCTGCTCAGAGCTTCACATTCATATGTTGTTTGCTGTAACTGAAAAATGCCTTGGCCTCTGGAAAGCTAAGTGGATGCAAATGGATTTGGAATTGTCAGCTTGGAGCAGTCTCCAGTGGCCCGGAGCCCCGGCACAATTTTGATGGCCCTGACAGAGCCGCCCTCGTACCTCTTCGGAAAGCTGGCTGCCTGGGCGTGCTTCCTGCCATCTGTAGCTATCTGGGACCTCGCTTCTGTTGATGAGCCTGCAGGAGATGAAAGCAGGAACCACGTTAATTATTGCAAAGTGCTTTTTACTTTTAAAGTGCCTCGCTAGCGTTAATTAGTTATTCCTACTTACAGCACTGTGGTGAGGTAGGTCAGAATTATTACCCCTTTTTTTACCTTGGAGGAAATGAAGACACAGAAATTTAATGACTCCCCAGGGGACCTGGGGGAAGTTGGTCTCCTAGACAGAGTTAGGTTTTCAACTGGTGTGTCTGGCTTCCTCTGGGGGTCTTGCAGATCTGCATCCCTGCTGCCACGCTAACATCCCCGGCGCGTCTTAGGCAGGGATGACTTCTGTCTGCCGTTGTTAAAAGGAATTGGATTTGCCAGAGGCTCAGGTGGCTGGAAACAGAGAGGAGAAGTCGCTGCCCCTTTTCCCGTCCATACCAGGCAAGGAAGCTTGCTGGTCTCGGTCCTTCGCTCCTCTACAGGAGGCGAGGTTTGGGAGGAGAGTCCCCGCTGGTTAGATCCCCAGTGAGGGTGATGGAGCAGGGGAGGGAGGGAGAGTGTTTCTAAGCAGTCCTGTCCCTGGCACACATTTTCTAGGTGGTTTCTCATCTGTGTGGATCTGGAAGCAGAGGTGCTGATGCAACTGTCTCCACGTTTTGGGGCAGAAAGGGATTAAATGTTGGGACGGGACAAGGCAGGGTGGTAGGGGGAGACACGGGCCTTGGAACCAGATAGCAGCTGCTTCACACGCTTTCTGGCCATTCCTCTCACCAGGACAACGGCTCTTAGTGGCTGTGGCTCATCTGTAAGACAGAGGTGATAAACGAGTTCATGGGTTTGAAGCTTCCGGCACAGACTGTTAATGGTTGTCACCGAATCGCTGTTTCATTCTCTTGTTTTCCTTCCCCACTTCCAGGCTGGGTTGGAATTTGGTCTTCTCACCTCAGACCCTTCACTTTCCAACTAAAGTCTCCCTGGGTTTGAGCAGATATCCTTCTGGCCTGCAAATTTATCAGATCACCTTGGGTCATCAGATAACCTTGAGAAACTCCATCCCAGTGGAGTGATCCCCTTCATTTCTACACAGAATTTTGGGTTGGCATGGTCCAGGCAGGACTGACAGCTTGAAGAAGAGCAGTCACAGGGCTGAGAACAGAAGGTGGAGGTGGAAGACACGGGTCCAGGGGGAGAGGAGAAGCAGCTCAGTCCGCCCACCCCCAGCATCAACCCCTGATGGAGCTCACAGTTTGTGATTCCTGGTACTCAAGGATGGCTCCGCCTTCTCTCACCTTCATGCTCGCGTGTCCCCCAGAAGCACCTGTGCTTTTGGGCAGCGTCACCCTCTCTGGGCCGCTGTGCCTTCTTCCCGGGAGAGGCGTGATGTTCTGTCCCACGCGAGCCAGACTTTCCTCCGTGGAGGGAGGTGAGACGGACCTCAGGTGTTTTTGTGCCCACCTGGAGCATCTTTCCTCTGACCCATCCGGTCCCGAGAGGCCTCACGTGGCAACTTGACTTCCCCTTGGGGCACGCTGGCCACTCGTGTGGCGGGACCCTCTCCTGTGCTAGCAGAGGAACGTCTAGCCCTTTTCGGGCAGGCTCTCATGCTCGGCTGCTTGCTTGTCCACTACTAGTTGGGTGACCTTGGGTAAGTTCCTTCACGGCTTGGGGTCTTGCTTCCTCATCCATAAAATGAGGGAAGAATATATTGACCTTATTTATGAGGATCAGATGAGTTAAGACAGTCAAAGCCCTTCGAACAGAGCTGTCGGCTCTCCTTACACCTCTGGTGTGCATAGGAGGGAGAGGACACCCCGCCTTGGTTATCACGGAGCATGAAGACATGCGGCTCATTTCCTTTGAACGCGGGAGAGCTGGGGAGCGGTGGGGAAGACCTTACTGTAGTCTCCCTCCTTTCTTGAAAACTGTGCATCAGTGGACAGGAAATAGGTACTTCTAATCAAGGAGGAGGGCCCTTGTTGCCTACTGACTGAATTCCACGTTCCTTAGCGTGGCCTTCAGGGCCTGATGCGGGATCTGGCCTGACTGACTCGTCCTGACAGCCCTGGCCCCGCACGGGCAGGGGTCATGTCCTGTGTGCCCCTGAGTCTGGCCCCATGAGAGCCTTCCTCCCCGCCCCTCCCCCATGGCCCCCTGGCTCTGGGTTATCCCCATTGCTTCTGTACACCTTGAACTTTCACACTTCTGTTCCTTATCTGTGCTGTTCTCTCCCCATCTCTCCTCCTAACGAGACCCATTTCCTAGGTCACCTCTCTGTGAACCCTTTCGTGACTCCTCACCCCCCACCCCCCGATTAAAAACCTAACACGAGAAAGATGTTGAAGCCTCGGCCTGGATTTGTGAACTGCCCACGGGTTCTGTGGCCCTAACGGATCAGTGTGGCATTACCCACTGGGCGCTGTCTTGGGGCTGCGCCCTTGGCGCTTCTGCTGCCGTTGCCTGGAAGGCTCAGCTGCCCAATCACTACTAAACTCTTGAGTTAGCTCGGGTGCTGGTGCCTCCAGGAAGCCTTCCTTCCCTGCCCCTCTCTCCGATCACTCAGGATAAGTCAGGGCTCCCTTCCTGTGCCCCCTCGGTCCTTCCCAGCATTTCCTGTGGGCAGTTGTGGGTTCATAGCCCACCCCAGAGGATGTGGGCTTTGCTGGCTTCAGCCTCGCATCCCCAAGCCTCACCTGGGCTCTGCCCAAGAGCGCGTGCACCACAGATCCTGCGGAAGGAATGCAGAGTTGCAGAAATGAGGCATGTTCTTCTACCTTGCAGGCTGCAAATTCCAGCTTTCCCAGAGCAGGTCTGGTAAATTCCCCTGGTGCGAGGCCATTGGGGAGGGTTTTGGGGGAGACCGAGCTAATAATCTTCTTACCTCTGGGAGAAATGTGTGGTTTCACTGCAGGTTTTACAGTGGGTCTCACCCTACTGGTCTTGAGGGCAGTTCAAGTTTGTACGCTGACACCCGGGAATTGGATGCTAGAACATTCCTTGGAGATTACTTTGCCCAACTCTGCAATTCTACTGCTCTTGGTAGCAGAGAGGTTGAGTGACTTGCTCAAGGACCCTAGAACTAAGGGACAGAGCTTGGGATGGGGACCGGTGGCCCCTGTTTTCTGGACTAGAGCACATTTCTCAGCCCTTGAGGGGGTTCACTGAGGAGATGGAGGGGTTTTGGCCGGCTCTGAAATCCAAGGGGCCGTCTGGTGGAGCTGAGAGCAGAGCAGCAGCCCTACTTCAGAAGCCTCCGGGCTGCTCAGGGCACCTGAGCTGCTGCTGGGACAGGAAGTAATACTTTCAGAGTTTTAGCCCCAAAACCTCAGAAACTTTTTGATGATGCATTAAATGTCAAGTATATTGTCGAAAGGAGGAAAAAAAAAAAAAACACCCAACAACGAGGTATCAGCCTTGTTCCTGAGATGACAGGAGATACTCAGTAATATTACAGGAAGTCATACTGTCAAAATATAGAGAGGGTAGTGTCTGGGGGACCACACCTTATAATAAATTGTACTTAGTACCAAAGAGCTTTCGCAGGCACCTTCCGAGGCGGAGCCAGCGGAGGAGGGGTGGGGAGAAGGCGGTGGGGCTACTGTGTGTGGATCTTTGCCGTGAGGAGCAGAGAACAGAATTTAACGGAAAGACTGCTTTGTCTGGGAGGGACTGCCCAGGCTTCAGGCCACTATCATGAAGATGTAGGTAAAATTGAGGTTTAAGAAAAAGCGCGGGCTTCCCTGGTGGCGCAGTGGTTGAGAGTCTGCCTGCCAATGCAGGGGACACGGGTTCGAGCCCTGGTCTGGGAAGATCCCACATGCCGCAGAGCAACTGGGCCCGTGAGCCACAACTACTGAGCCTGCGCGTCTGGAGCCTGTGCTCCACAACAAGAGAGGCCGCGATAGTGAGAGGCCCGCGCACCACGATGAAGAGTGGCCCCCGCTTGCCGCAACTGGAGAAAGCCCTCGCACAGAAACGAAGACCCAACACAGCCATAAATAAATAAATAAATTAAAAAAAAAAAAAAAAAAAAAAAGCGCAACTGAAGGAAAAGGATTTTTCCATCTTGTTTTTTGCCTCTCTGATTTGTCTCCTTGGGCGATCATCTCCAGATAATTATGTCCGTTGGGGACTGGAGGGGAGTCTTGGAGATCATCTTGTCCGACAAATGAGGCCTGGAAGCCTGCAGATGGACTTGGCCCAGGTCCTCGGCCAGGTAATGGCCCAGCAAGCCCAGCCCCCACGCAGCCTGCCTCCCCTCCCTCCCCCCCGCCCCTCCTCTTCCTGTGGCCACACCCATCCGTCCGTCCTCCCATCTCCTTTTCAAGTGAGCCGGCTCCCCCAGGGCAAGAGTTCTGTTCTCCAGGGTAAGTATTGGGCCCAGCAGGACACGGGTTTGCTGAGCGAATAAAGGAAAGCCAGGCAGGACCTGGGCCGGGTTCCTCCACGCAGTCGTGTGTGCACACTGTAGAGTTGCTGGAAACACGAAGGGACTTCGGTTGCAAAGGGCGCGGCTGCCTGGGTGCATTTGGAAGCTAGGCAGTGTTGCGACGCTGCCCATCAATGTCTCTCTCTCAACCCTAAATGTTTCTCTCCCTTATTTATATCTCCAGCCCTGGCCCTCCACTGAGCCCATCTCTCCAATGGCCTGGCTTGACATCCCCACTAAAATATTCAGCAGGCATCTCAAGCTCCACATGGCCAAACTTCTCCCTTCTTTTTCTCTCACCTCTGTTTACCCTGAATCTAAGGAGTCGCTCTTGGGTCTTCTGTTTCCTACCCCTCCGACCCCAAGCAAGTCCTGTTGGCTTCACATATCCCAAATCAGACCACACATCACCCCTCCACGTCTCCCTCCCTCGGCCAAGCTGTCACCATCTCTCCCTCTGCCCTCTGGCCATTCCAACCTTCCTTCTGTTCCGAGGCTTGTGTGCACCTCAGGGACTTTGCACCTGCGGTTCCCTCTTTCTTTGCACAGCTGACTCCTTCGCCCTTGGACCGGTCTTGGCTCAGACCTTACCCCTTACAGAGCTTCCCCCCTCACCCTCCTTGTTCCCATTACTTATCACCCCTTTTTGCTTTTGTTTTGTTCTGAGGACACTTACCCCCAGTGAATACTCTCTTTTATTTATATGTTTGCTGGTTTATTGTCCAGCTCCCCACCCTGAAGCGTAGCCTCCAGGAGGGCAGGGTCTTGTGTATCTCCCCACATAGACCCGTGGCTGCCACACAGTAGGAGCTCAATGCATACTTGTTCCATGAACAAAGCACTGGCATCTCATGCGCCTTTGCTGCCTTTCTCTCTGCCATTCCCCTGGAAGTGCCACACAGCGCTGGAAAAGCCACAGAGCAGTTCAAGGACACTCACAAAACCTTTGAAAAGAAAAGCGTCTCATCTCAGCTTCTTACAGTCGTGGCAGGGCCAGGGGCAGCATTTCCTGCTTTGAACCCCTCCGGGGAGGCACGCGCCTCACCTCCCCGAGACCACCGTGCCCCCATTCTCATTCGCTAATGAGAAGGCCCTGAGCTCCGCCGGCGCCGGAAGGAGAGCTGTGGGCAAGACTTGTGCGTCTGCTCTCGCTAACTGTACTGCAGGCTGTTCCGTGGGGGAGGGTGATTCACCGTCACCAAGCACTTAGAAACGCTCGGCTCACTTCGTCCTCCGTGGTGCTCGGCACGCAGGAGCTGTGGTGGCCCCAGGCATGCGGCTTTCTTGCTCAACCTCAAGCGTCCCCAGACATCTCCGTCCGTGGAGCCCTGGGCCGGGGCCCCGTGTGACAGGGCTGTGCATCCTCAAGGGGAAGCAGCAAAGGTGCACATCTCGGCTGCCCCCGTGGAGCGGGCGTCCCTTCTGGGTAGAGCCGCTGGTCACGCAGGCTGCGATTGGGGCAGGTTCCCATCTCACACCACCCGGGAGCTCCTGGGTGCCACAGACCGTGTACTCTCTGCTCCTTTACGTTTAAATCCTCGCAAACAATCCTGTGAAGTAAGCTTTTTGAGCACTGTTTTTAGAGGGGGAAAACTGAAGCTCAGAGAAGTGCCGTGATCTGTGCTGGGACCCACATCTGGGAAGTGGCAGTCTGGGAGTGGACAGAACCGAGAGTCCAGCTCCTCAGCCCACATCTTCAGAGTCCCAACAGCCTGGCATTACATCCCTGAGCCTCCCTAGACCTGGATCCGGGGTGACCAAACCTCTGAGGGGGTCTCTAGGACACGGGGTTGTCACTGCCCAAGCCGGGAGAATCCAGCAACCCGGGACGGTTGTCGCCCTACCTGTGTAGGCAGGGACGATGGAGCCAGGACTGTTGGGTGCAGGCCTGGTCTAGGTTTCTGAGAAAAGGAAAATATATCCTCTTCCCCCCTGCCCCCTCTGGCCCTTAGCGCATCAGCTTTTAAGGTGTTTTTCTTTTGTCATCTGCTTCTAAATGACATTGCACATTAAACGCCAGTACTGAAGTTTTGTGGAACCTGGATCTCGATGCCAAGCTTGTTGGGGGTTGGGATATTACTTTTTGGTGACAGGATCTCAAGGTTGACCGTGCATTTGCTCTCTCATGTTTTCCAGTCATGCCTTTGTTGTCTCTTCTTCATGTGATAATTTAGCAAGTCTTGGTCAACTTTGCAATGATTCTGACAGGTCATGCAGGTCGTGAGGTCAGAGGTTAACAGCAGCAAAGCCTTCAGTGGCCCTGAGACAGCCTGGAACTGGAGCACACCGTGCCCTGCTGGGGGCCTTATCTGAGGGTGGGCCTGGTGGAGCTGGCGGGGTCCCCTGAGGAGTTAGGACAGAATCCTGGGCTCCCCGAGTTCCACCCTGGCTCCTTACGACATTCTTGTGACCACCCACGACTACCGAGTCGTTTCCCCCCAACGCTCGGACCACTGTTCTCCTTGGCCGGGTCACCGTAGCATCTTTTGTCTCTTTGTTTCTCCATCTCTTCTCACCTCTGACAAAACAGCCTTTGCGATCTTAGGTGGTTTCTCCTGAGGCTAATTGCACTGACCTTTCTGCTGGCCAATGGGAATTAACTTCAGTTAATCAGTTAACGGGATTATTTAGCTAAAAGGTAAACACAGATGAAGATATTCTAGTTAATTAATGAGAAAGAGGTTAAAAGTTTAAAGGAATCTTCTTGACTTTCCATTTTTTTTGAGTGACTGGAATCGGTGTCCCTTCTTAGGCAGTGACACTGAACAATTAAGGGTTGGGGGGGGTGCGAGGCATCTGGGCTGTCACCATGCTCCCTAGGGCCCTGTTGCACCTGGTGGTGTGGGACCCCTATCCTGACCTAGTCACCACTGTAGTCACCTGAACAAGGAGCCAGGGAGGGACCCGTATGCAGCTCCCTAGCTTACTAACCATGTCTTTGCATTTCAGTTTTAAAGGCAGCTCATTGGCTCGTTAATTGGTAGACGTTTCTACAAGCCTGAGTTGTTAACAGCTCAAGCTGGACTTCTCCTTGACTGAATTCAGCATTTTCCTTCCAAACCTGCTCTCACTCCTGTGTGCGCTACTTCAGATACATGACCTCGCTCTCCACCCTCTCCCCAACCCCCAACGCGTCCAATCTAGAGACCTCAGCGTCACCTTCTCCCTGCCCCCTCCCCGCTTCTTCCTTCCCATCCCCGTGGGCCAGGCCATCATGCCTCGGCCTCCTTCCTGGGTCATTCTAGATGACTGTAATGTCTTTCGTCTCTGCAGGTGGGCCTCCAAGTGTTGTCCGAGTTATCCTAAGACAGGTAGAATTACACTGCCCTTCCCCGCACCTCCTGCCCCCGAATTGGCCATGTTCTAGGTCTTCCAGGTTTGGCCCAGTTGACTTCCAGTCTCACTCGCTTCTCCCCACCCTGTGCTTTGGCCACGTCACAAGCTCTCCCGACTCCTAGTTTTTGCTTATGCTTTTCCTTCAACCTGGCTTCTTTAGTCACGGAACTCCTACCCAGCCTCAGAAGCCACCTCCTCTGTGAAGCCTTCTTTGGTTTTTCCTAAAATGAGTGAATTGCTCTGGGGCCTGCCAGCGTCTTCTCTGCACCTCTTTAGTTGCCCCTGCCATGTATTACTGTTGGTCTCTCCACTGCACTGGATTACAAGCTCCCGGAGGGTAAGGGCTGTGCTGACTCAGCTGCGTGTCTGTGTGTTAACTGTACGTTGGCCTGGCCGCGTCCACCTAGGCTTGCAGCTAAGTAGCTTGAGCAACTTAGCTGCAACACGCTGGAGTCCTTGATCTCCCCCTTAAAGGGCATTGGGGGTTTCCCTAGAAACTGCCACTTCAAAGCCATTCAAAAAAAAAAAAAAAAAAAAGAGCTAAATTAGGCAACATTGTTTACTTCTTAAGAAGATGCTTTGGTGCTCCTTCCTGCACCTGTGAGAAGCCTCCAGTTTGACCTTGACAGTTCCCTGTCCAGCAGTAGAGCTGTGAAAAGCAGGGCTGGGAGGGGGCGAAGGGCGCCCAGAGAGGCGGAGGGGACCGGGGCTACTCTCCCTGCGCCCCGGCCTGGGGGAAAGGGGTGCCAGGTCTCAGCTGGCTTGGCCACACAGCACCCCTCTCCTCACCTGTCTGCCCAGAGGGGTGTTTGTAACCTTCCCGCTCTGGAGGCTGTGCCTTCGTCTGCACAGAAAGGCTAGGACGTGCGCTTCTGCCTTGATACTGACCACACTTTTGTTTTGCTCCTAAGCTCTCAGCAAGGGGAGCCCTGGGCCGCGTCCTACGTGGGAGTCCTGCCCTGATCCTTGCTTCTGGGCGCCCGCATTTCCACAAGGGCCCTTTGTGTTAGCTAGGCCCGCCCTCCCTCCTGCAAATGACCTTGAATAGCACTGTCCTGCGCACAGTTCCGGCCGCGGGAGGAGCCGCGACCGCTCTGAGTCCAGGGCCTGGAAGCCATTTTTGACTCAGGCAGGAAAAATAAACAGATGGGCAAGGTGGCCGCCCTTGAAGTCTCGCTGTCATTATTCACCCATCAGCGGTGGTCCGCGGATGGAGCATTTAGGACTCGGGTTTGCAGTTTGTCAAGTGATTTAACAATAGGGCTTTATTGAGCCACTGCTGTGGGCCCGCGTCTCATAGGCCTGTTTTCCGGAGGGAAAAACTTGAGTGACAACCAAGAAGTTGCACTTGAGCCAGAACCAAACACGGCCCGGGCTGCCATGCCGGTACTTTTTGTGCTGAATCACGGGGCCTTCTTGCGGACCCAGAGCAAAGGAGAACAGCCTCTCGTGGTCAGTGGATTTTTACTGCTTCCTTTTAGGACTTACAGCTCCTACTGGTCCCGGTGGTCGCCTGGTCACTCCTGCCCGTCCTGCAAATGTGGGCCATTGTGCCAGGCGGGCCCCAGGGGAGCGCCCAGGAGGACAGAACAGCAGCCGAGAGGGGCTTTCTGGGTGACAGCAAAACTGCTGTCCTTTTCTCAGCCGCGATTTAGCAGTCGGGAGGCGTGTGCCCCGAAGCAGCGGCTGCAGCAGGGGAGGGGCCCCGACAACCAGCCTTCATTCACCGGCCCGGGGCCGCCGGCTCCCTCATGGGTGTCACATGGGGCCCCGATGAAAAGAGCAGGGGGTGCCCGCCGGGGAGGCCCGGCCAGGCCAGGGGCTTTCTTCCCCGGGCACTGTTCCCCGGGCCTCCCAAGTCCCACGAGTCAGCAAACTGGAGGAGCCTTTTCAAAGCGAGGCCTTCGCCCCCCTTGGCAGGTTCCTCAAAGCCGGCCTCGCTCTCGCTGCGCCCGGGAGAGCCTGGAAAAGGCTCTTTTTGTTCACGCTGCTCAATGGGGACATCCTTGGCGGGACGTGAGCTGGAGGACACTGGAGGCAGGGCCACTTGCGGGGGGACAGCAGGGCGCAGGGCCAGGCAGCCGGGGAGGAGGGGCCAGGGATGCAAGGCAGCTGGAAGCGTGGAGACCGGTCCTGGGAAGAGCAGTGCTTAAGAATCCACACACACGGCCTCGCAGATCCTTTTCGAGGTTGGAGGCAAAGAGCGCTTATGCTTTTTTCTTGTTTTTCTTTTTTCAGTTGCACAGCAGTGTTTGTTATACAAACACCTCAGGTCTGAGGTGGTGGGTCCTTAGGAACAGACAGAAAGAGAAGTTGCCTTGGAATTTAGGGACTTCAAGACTTGGCTTCTTTAAAAAAAAAAAAAATTCACTTCCAGACCTCAACTGACAATTTTTCACAGAAAGGTGGGTTTTTCATCCGTTCTGAAATAAAGGCCATGTGAGGCTCGTGTGAGCGAGATTAATACCAGAGTCCAGCTTAGAAATCATGGGTGACGGCCCAGAAAACGTTGTCAAGCGCAAATACCATTTCTGCTTATAGCAACACAGAATTCTGGGCCCGTGAAGCAATCCCAGAGGTCCGTTCCACCCTTTGTCTCTGGCAAAACTTTTTAATTGAAATCTTTTAATAGTGAGCATGATGGCTCTCTAATTCAATTATATTAATCTCTTAAGATGTCTTGACTTAGCCTATTTATTTACAAAAGTTGATCATAAAATATCATTGAACCAGCTGAAGGTTTGTATGTTTTCCATAAAACATAAAAAATAAATTTCATTTGGACCTGATGAAAGGTGAATTAACAAATATACCCTAAGTACGGCAAGAATGTTGAAGAAAAAAATGAACGATTTTTCTCTTGAACAATTCTTAGTAAGCCAAAAAAGAAAAAAAACCATCAACAAACCAAATGAAATAAAACAATAACAAAAGACCTCTCCAGCACTGTAGTTAGTCCAGTTTGTGCAAAGTTGGTACCCGGTTTTATGACCTAACTTTTCCCCCATTGTTTCCATGGATTTGGACATTATCTTTCAAACATGCCATTTCCAAGGAAGGTCTGAATTGGTTTGCTTTTGCCACGCATTTACAAAGCGGGCTATCGAACTGGTTCACAAGCAAAACAGAACTGGTTCACAAGCAAAACAGAGGCCCTGGAAAGACGATATGCCTTCCTTCCTGACGCAGATATTTCAGGATTGGGGAAGCAGGGTTTCCTGTGTTCTCACAAGGGGTTGAGATAAAGAAACCCAGGGCAGTCTCAGAAAGAATTGAGCCTGGAATGAGCAGGAGGCAGTTGTTTTTGCGTGCCTTCTATGGTGAGAGGCAGGCCCCGCCAGACTGCTTGCGGACGGGACGTGACGTGGGATGGAGTTTGTAGCTGGGAGAATTCTCTCGAAGCCTGTGATGTCCGCTCCCTGGGAAGTTCAGCCTTTCTCCTCCTCCTCTCCCACCAACCCCCATGGTGCCAACCTTGGATGATGAGCACAGGGGTGTCTTACGTGTCTGTCACATTCACACCAGCAGAGCATCAACCATCGTGGTGCCTTCTGGGAATGTTTATTTAGTCTACTTTAGTGTTCCCTTTGTTTCTGTGTTTGACAAAAGGCAAAACAGAGAAGTAGGTAGAATTTGCCTTTCGTGTATTTCCCCATCCTCCATCCAATTTCCCTTTTTGTGTTTTCCCCGCCCCCTTCTTCCTGGCTGTCCTGCAGCCTAGGAGCCCCTACTGCCTAAATGAAAGCAATTTGAACATTTAATTCATCCAAAGATACTGGTGTCTGATAACTGAGGCCTCTTCCAGATATTTCTTGCATTTAAAAGAAGTCTGTGAAAGAAAAAAAAACTCAGCAACTACCAAATGTAAGATAATAAAAATAATAAAGATAATAATATAGCCACATGGAAGGAAAAATCCAGCAGCATAATAACAAAAAGTTTATGTTTATTGGGAGGGCAGGAGTAGGTGGAAAGGAAATGGGAGGAATTATAAGATCATTAATTTTCTCATCTTTCTTAGTTGGGAGGTAATGGATATGATTTGATTTCTGAAGCTAATTGAGAAATAGAAATTTAAGCATCTTATTTAAAATGGAAAAGGTAACCACTATATGAACTGAAATTCAGACTACACAGTAAAGAAAACATAGGAAATATAAATGAGGCATTAAAAGCGAAAAGGATATTCAAGATGATAGTATTATGACAAACAAATGTGTTACAATAATAAATGTAAATGAGATCAACCTGTTCATTAAAAGAAATAAACTAACAGAATGGGTAAAAAAAAAAAAAGAAAAAAAACCTAAACACAACTATGTACTGTTTTTAAATATATATATATATGTACCTAAAACAAAGTGACTCAGAATCAGAGATAGAGCTTAAACTCCCAGAAATCTCTCTCTAATGATGGAATTCCAGGCACTGTGGCATTTGGGAGGGGTAGATATTTTTGGAATAAGCTTTCCCAGCCTCTAAAATCAGACCATGTGGTTGCCAGCTCATGAAACCAGCCCTGTGTGCATCAGTGTTTGTTCTAGATTGCTGAGCTTCCAAAGGGCAGGGGCTGCGCCTGCTTTGTTTAATTCCAGGCACTTCAGAGAAGGACCATGAGAGGACACACTTTTTGATGTTGAAGGGACATAGAAGTGGCGGGGGGTCACGAGTCCATAGGGTAGCTTGTCTCTGGTCAAGTCTTTCAGGAAGTTATGGTAACTATTTTGGGCTATGAGCGTGCTATTTGATATCTCCAAGCATTTGTATTTAACAGATCGGGGCTTGATTTATCAGGGCTCCCCTACACATCATGATTTCTGAGAAGCAGAGTTAGACAGACCTGGAGTTAGACTCTCAACTCTTTCACCTACCCGCTGTAGGAACTTGGGAACATTACTTAGACTTTCTGACCCTCATCTGTACAATATATTCGTTCATTCAGTCAATAATTATTTGTTGAAAACCTACTCTATAGCAGTCTTTACCCTGGATGTTGTGAATACAAAATTCTCTGTTTTCATGGAACTTATAGTCTAATGGACTAGGGTAGAAAGTAACAACAGTCAGCAAATAAATGCATAATATGTCAGGTGAAATAAGCAATTAAAAAGAAGGCATGTGGGGTGATGGAGCAGAGAGAGTGATGGGGTTGTGAGTGTGTGTGTATGAGTGTGTACCTGCTGTGGTCAGGGAAAGGCTGCCTGGGGCGGAGCCTTTGACACCTGAAGGAACTCAGAGCTGGGGAAAGCCTCTTCCTTGCAGAGGGGACACGTGAAGACTCTAGTGTAGAAAAGTGGCTTGAGTGGATTGAGCAGGGAGAGCAGAGGGGACAGAGAGCTACCTGGGAACCACATAGAATATTCTAGGCTGTGGGAAAGACGGCGGATCTATCAGGAGCCTGCTCAGAAGCCTCTGCAGGGATTTGAACAGAGGAGTGATACAATCTGATTGATTTAAAAAGGATTAGTCTGGCTTCTGAGTTGAGAATAGACTGAATCATCAGAAGTCAGAAGCGGCAGCAGGGAGCCACGTTAGGAGAGATGATGGATTCTTAGAGCAGAATTCAGCAGTGGAGATGGTAGGAAGTGGATGATTCTGGGTCTGTTTTAAAAGCAGAGTTAGCAAGATTTCTAGTGCGTTGGACGTGAAAGAAAGAAGTCAAGGATGACTCCAGGTTTTTTTGGTCTGAGCCACTGCAAGAATGGAGCTACTGCATCCTGAGATGCAGAGAGGCAGATGGGGGACCAGGAGTTCTGTTTTAGCCATATGAAAAGCCTGCTCGATATATAAGTGGAGATGTTAAGTTGGAAGTTGGGAATAAGAGATTGGGACTCAGGGGGTGTAGTTGGGGAGAAGATATATAGAATTAGAAAATAAAGCCTTGGGTTCAGAAGACATCACGTATGGGATGATGTAGCCAGAGAAGACATCCATGCCCTGGGTCTCTCTGGCGTTTAGGGGGCCGGATGGATGAGGAGGAACTAGCATAGGAGCAGCCAGTAGGGTGGGATGGAAAACAAGATCGGTGGGGTTGGGAAGCCAAGTGAAGAAAGAGTTTGAAGGGGACGTCTTCAGCTTTGCCAGAGGCTGCTGGTGGTCAAACGAGATGCAGCCCGGAACTGGCAATATCATGAGGGTTACATGAGGTGCTGTTAGTACAGCGCCTAGCACACAGAGCAAATACTCAACAAGGGCGGCTGTAACCAAGTCTGACTGGTACCTGGCTTTCATGGTTAGAGATGTCTTCCTCTGGGTGAAGGTGCCTGGGAGGCGTGTCTCACTTTGATGCAGGGAGGGGGAGAGGAGGAATACGTTGGGTGTGGGTGCTTAGGGAAGTTGCCCAGAAGGGAGAAGGAGCTCAGGAAGGTGGGGGAAGGTCTCTGAAGATAAGCTTTTGTGTTAAAGGCTCCCCAAGACCCGCCGCTGGCATTACAGTCCACACTGAGGATGTATCAGCCAAGATGCAGTGATTTTCTCATCTTTGCACATCTGCCCAATGTCTGAGTCTGTATCTGGAAGGTTCGGAGCCTGTTGAGATTTGGCAGAGCCTTACGGGCTGTCCTGGGCTTGCACCATGGGCCACCCCACCCTCGCTCCATGTCCTGGTTGGGCTGTGGCATCATCACAGTCAGTAAGGACCCAGCCCTTGGGGACTTTCTTCTGGTTTGATCAAAGTATTCTTTCCTGAGCTAGGATACAGCCTCAGATCCTTCTCAACACAGGTCTTCAGGACGTCCCTAATGACTGGTCACAGTGGCAAGCAAGATGCAGTGCGGTGTAGTGGTTGCGAGCATAACCAGACTCCTGTGTCTTATCCCCGCTCTGCCATTCACTGCCCGAGTGGCCTTGGGCGATTTCCCTAACCATGTCTCGGATTCTGCATCTAAAACGTAAGAATGGCAGTAGAACTCACGTCACAGGGTTGCTGTCATAATATATAGAGAGCACTTAGTGCCTGATGCAGAAAGTGTTCAATAAATATTAGCTGCTATTTTTATGCAGCGTGAGGTCTCTTGTCAGATAGCCTAGTCAGTCTCCTAGGTACTCTAACTGGGAACCTTTGAAGGCATCGCCCCACATTTATTGTTGAAGGCATCATTGAATTTAATCGCCAATGAGAGGAGGTAGCAGGGGAGATGTTGCTGTAGTGGGAGACTGAGCATCTAGCTACTCCTTTCTCTTTCTCTCTCACCCCCTCTCTGCCTCTTCTGACTCTTCGTTGGTCAAGCTGTTCTTTTTTTTGCAGAGCAGTGCCGATCTTTAAATCTGAATTTCAGTCTTGGAAAGGCTTTGGCAGTGGATGGGTTCGAGTGTTTCACCTGCAGGTGTCTCAGGAGCTGGGGGCCCACTTGGCCTGGGTGTCTCCAGGATGATGGCCAAGGAGCCTTTGGCGGAGGCACTGCTTTCCCCCCCTTTCCTTGGGACCAGGGAAAACCACTGGGTCCCACCACCCCCAGCCTGGTGATTCAGAAACACTAACCAGTCCACCTAATGGACCCCTGAGGGAGGGTGCAGATCAGCCAAGTTCATCCTGGCCACCAGTGGGCCCCTGACCTTGTAGTCAGCTGACCCTCACGTGCTCCACCAACGCTGCAACATAAAGAAATCCACATTTGCTGTTTCAGGGAAAATAAGTGGAGTCACTAGGCTGGGAGCATGGAGTGTTGGCTGAGTGCCCTGGAGCCGGAAGACCTAGGTTCAAACGTTGCCCCTGTCACTCTCCGGCTGGATCTTCCTGGAGAAATTACTTAATTCCTTTCTGACGCGTGCTTCGAAGGTGAAGCAGGACCAATAACAGCGTTCACTGTGCTAAGTGATACAGGGTTAAAAGGAATAACGCTTGTGCAGTGAGCAATGCTGCAGTGGACGCCGGGTCTTCCATCGTCGCCCATTTCCTCTTTCAGTTTTCAGTCCCTCTCCTGCACCTCCTCTTCCCTACCCCGGCTTGACAGGGGCGAGGCTTATGTTCCTTCAGTATTAAAAACAATCACCTGGAAAGCTTGTTGAAAATGCAGATTCTCAGGCCTCAAGCCCTAAGATCCTAATTCAGTTGGTCTTAGGCAGGGCCCAGGAATCTGCATTGTTGATGAAACGTTCTCTGGGATTCTTTTCTGTGCGATGAGGGCCATGCTTCCAGAAACTTTTCTCTAAGGAGTTTTTTTTTTTCTTTTTTTAAAAAATATTTATTTATTTATTTATTGGCTGTGTTGGGTCTTCGTTGCTGCGTGTGGGCTTTCTCTAGTTGTGGTGAGCGGGGGCTACTCTTCGTTGTGGTGTGCGGGCTTCTCATTGCGGTGGCTTCTCTTGTTGCGGAGCATGGGCTCTAGGCGCGCGGGCTCAGTAGTTGTGACACACAGGCTTAGTTGCTCCACGGCATGTGGGATCTTCCCGGACCAGGGATAGAACTCATGTCACCTGCATTGGCAGGCGGATTCTTAACCACTGCGCCACCAGGGAAGTCCCTAAGGAGTTGTTAATAAGAATTTAAGGTACCTTCCCACATTTCCATTTTAAATAAGGACTAAAAAAAATAAAAATATCCATTCAAACCTACTAAGACTTAAAATTGAGTTCCATAAAAATCCTCTTGTGATTATACTCCAGTCCCATAGGAACTCTCTCAATTTTCTGTCTTCCATGCTTCATTCTGAAGCCTTTCTTCTGTTCTGCTGACTCGGTTATACAGTATTTTTGTTTCTAATTTTTATTTTATACTGGAGTATCATTGATTAACAATGTTGTGACAGTTTCAGGTGTACAGCAAAGTGATTCAGTTATACATATACAAGTATCTACTCTTTTTCAAGTTATTTTCCCATTTAGAATTACAGAATATTGAGCTGAGTTCCCTGTGCTATACATTGGTCCTTGTTGGTTATCTGTTTTAAATGTAACAGTGTGTACATGTCAATCCCAAACTCCCAATCAGTACTTTGGGTGATGCTTCAGCCTGGCAACCTCCCCGGAGCCCCAGACCTGTCTACTGGCCCTTCCACCCGGAAGGGTAACAGGCATCTCACGCGCCACAGGTGCGAAACAACTCACGAGTCTTGACCTTGACCCCGTCCCCTGTCTCCCCCCTTTTCAGCTGGTAGTTCATCCCCCACCCAAATGCTCAGCACCCCCTTCCCCTGTCCCAAACGTCTCCTTTGCTCCTCACTTCCTCTCCCCCGTATCCAACCCTGTAGCAAGTTTTAGTGGCTCTTCTTTCTTTGTTTAATTATCATTTTATTGAGAAAATTTCCAGTTCTCCTGAGATATAATTGACATATAACTTTGTCTTAGTTTAAGGTGACGTATGACAGTTCGACATATGTGTATATTGCGAAGTGATCACCCCAATAAGTTTAGTTGACATCCCTCACCTCACATAGTTACAGAATTTTTGTGTGTGTGATGAGAACTTTTAATATCTGCTCTCTTAACAACTTGTAAATAGACAATACAGTGTTGTTAACTACCTTCATGATATTGCCCAAATAGGACCCCTGGGCACCACTGCCACTGTAGCTACTGTTAAATTAACCAAACAAGGAGGCTGTTAGACTGAGGAGGCCCTGATGCCTGGCAGCCTAAATCTAAGTCTGTAAATGCCTTGAAGTTACAACATCAAAACACTAAGGACCACCCATCCCAAACAGCCAATCAGGCTTTACGCTGTAGCCAATCAAATAATTCCCTTGCTTTGCTTCCACTTTTTCTCCGTAAAAAAGTCTCTCCCCAGCTCCTAACCACTTCTGGTCTGGTCCTGCCCACTTCAAGTAGATTTGCCCAAATAAACTCTTAAGATTTTTGATTTGCCTCAGTTTGTCTCTTAACACTACCCTAACCCAAGGCATCTTTACCTCCTGCCTGGTTTATTTTATGGTCTCTTACTTGGTCATCCTTGTCCCCAAGAAGGAGCTTTTATTTTATTTTATTTATTTTATTCTGTGGCCATGTGCTGCGTGGCGTGTGGGATCCTAGTTCCCCAACCAGGGATGGAACCCACGCCCCCTGCAGTGGAAGCGTGGAGTCTTAACCACTGGACTGCCAGGGGAGTCCCAAGAACGGGCTTTTAAATGTGTCAGATCGTGTTAGCCCTGTTCACTTAAAACATACACGCTCTCTGTCTCTCACCCCCAGACCCCTCGCCTGAGCCTCCGAGCCCCGGCCACCTGGGCCTTGCTGGCCTCCCTTCCTGAGCCCCCTTTCATCCTCCTCCTGTTCCCTGTGCTCGGCCCCTCTGGTCGTTCAGCTCCTCGAGGACCACGCTCTCCCTGGCTCTGGAGATCTGCTCTTTCTGTACCTCTCTCTGCTGCGCCTGGCCGCCAGGTCCCGACGTGACTGGCTTCTGGTTTTTCAGCACAGAGATGGAAGAATTGGGTAGAGCCCACCCTGAGCCCTTTGAGGTGGCTTCAGACCACCCCTGCCTCCCCTCTCGTCTCCCAGCATCTTGGGTCTCGGGAGAAAAATCGAAGGGAAGGCTCAGGCACATTCGATCTGCTCCTTCACCCTCACAATTTCATTTACCTCCTCAGCCCCAGGATTTTTTGTCTGGTTTTGAGTTGACTTGGGAGAATCAATCTGTCTCACAAAGACTTCCAAATATAATTTTTTTGGTAAAGAGTAAGTGTTCTCTTCAGGGAAGCTGCATTTAGGCTTTGCGCTGTTGGTGCTGGGGATTACTGTGTTGGTGGAGGTCTTTATGAGCTGCACATGGCCTTGTGATCAACCCTCCCTCCATCCGAGGTGAGAAGGGTTTTGTGCCGTGAGCAGGCTACTGATTTAGTTCCATTTGGAAAACTGATTCAAAACCCTCATTATGAATGCAAGGCTGGCCTCTGACTCAGAGTAGACTTCTCACAATCTCTTTTCTGGGTTTCAGAAAGATATGGAAAAGCTCCTGAAACCTGGAAGGGACCCTTGATGACATTTAGCCTAGTGCTCATAATTTCTTCTATAAATATGTAAAAAAAGGAGCTTTCTGCTTTACAGGTATGAGGCCCAGTGAGGTGGGTCGACCTGCCCAAGGTCATCTGCTTTCCTTGGGCTTCGGCCAAGTAGCGTCTTCACCTACTGTTAGAACTCAGTTCTCCGGAAGGATGAGGGTCAAGCCTGTCCAGGAGCCATGGGCCCTGCAGCAGGGCCGGATCCCCCAGGGCAGGGCAGCCAGAAGCACTACCAGGGGACAGAGGAAGAAAGAGGACGGGAGAGGACCAGAGCAGAGAGAGAGGGGAGAGGTATGCTAGCAGGGAGGGCGTGTAGGTAGGGGTGGGAGAGAGTCGGGGGAGATGGGCTCGGGAACGTGAATTTCCCATCTGCAGGCACAATCTGCCTTTGAATGGCAAACACTTTGGCAGGAGTCTGGCTGCTGAAGATCCAAGATAGTAGCTGCCTGCCTCTTAGCATTTTAGAGTAAGTTCCTTCACTCTCTTATCTTCTTAATTTCACAGCAAACAATGGGCTATTGACTGAGCTTTCAGAACTGTGGGTGTTCCCAGAGGGAGGCCGGCCAGAGCACTGACATCTCCAGCTTTTGCTCCAACTCCCAAATCGGGCTCCATCTATCAGAAATATGAAACCCCGGAGCCTCCCTCCCCCTCACTTCTTTACCTTAAGGCACAGGCAGCTGGGGAAGAGAACCTTGGGCGCAGGGTGTGTGCGCACACACATGCCTGTGTGCACGTGCTTGCCTGTCGGTGTGAGTGGCTGTGTGTGCGTGGCTTTGTGTGTGTTTGCGGTGAGGGTGTGTAAGGGGAGGACAAGGTGCATCTACCTGGTCAGTGATGTCAGCGCTTCCCACGCACACCTTTCCTAGGGCAGGACTGCGCCGAGGTGAAGCGGTGTGGGCTGGAAAATGAGAAAGCTTATCAAGTCTTCTCTTGGAGGGGCAAGATAAAGCTCCAGGGTCCTTTTCTTCCCACGTCAGGAGAGCCAAGAAACGGGCTCCCAAAGCTTTCGTGCCCGGGTGCACAGGGACCCTTGGCAAGGACACTGACTTCAGCATCCTGGGATGTCTGCCCTCCAAGTGCGCGCAGGAGTTAGCGTGGTGCCCGGCACTTTGATAGGAACGAGCAGAGAAAGGGTGTCCTGGGGCCGCTTCAGAGAAGGATCTTCAGCCTTGGCTGGACAGCTCAGCTTTTGCTTCTGGGGTTCAGGACACACTCAGGTGCCCGAGGACGGCACCTTGGCACACGGGATGCTACCAGCTGAAGGAACATGAGAAATGGCACGTGCACGAAGACCTTCCCCGGAAGCAGGTCATCAAACCCTCCTGTGGCAGGTGCCGTCCCAGTACCTGGAGGAAAGGCACATCCTTATCTTCAGAGAAGACCACGCGGGGACACAGAGGAATTTGAACGAACAGGTCTTGCTCGGTTTCCTTCTTGCTCAGTTTATCCACTTTGTCCTTGTCTTTCCAGGACTCGCCACTCTTCAGCAAACAGGCACAAAAACACTCAGGTTTAACCATTCCCTTGGGTCTTCATTTCCGTATGAAAGCTCCCGTGTCGTATAAAACTTATATTGAATACACTTGTATGCTTTTCTCTTGTAATCTGTCTTTTGTTACAGGGGTTCCAGTTAAGAACTTAAAAGGGTAGAGGAATGCCTCTCCAGCTCCAGTTTCCCTCCTGGGTGAGCCCCTCTCCTTGGAGATAAGGCTGTTGGCAATAATCTCAACTTGCAGTAGAATATCCTACGCGGTCCCCAGAGATCGAACAGTTTAACTGTTAAGCTTCCTTGCCCCTGTTCCCCTGACATTGGCTATCCTGAGGTGAAATATGGGAGTCCACTGACGGCTTTTATTCCTGCATGGTTATGGGATGACAGAAGCGTTTGTTTCGCTGGGTTTTCAAGTAGAACACAAAAAGGCAAGCTACATCACTGTGTCACTGCCACCATTTCTGGATCCTGGTGATGGGAGTTCCTTGGGAATGTTCTGGAGGCTAATGTGTGCTCACTGGCCTTCCCATCCAGGCCACAAAGCAGGGTCCACCTCTGCACTTTTCTCCTAGAAGCATGCCTTGGCATGGGTAGCACCACATCAGGACGCACCAGGACAGGTTTCTGCTTGCCGCCGAGATGGAGATACAGAGACTGGATTCACTCCCTCATCTAGAGCTGCTACGACGTTGGATAAAATATATGAACAAGACACTGGACAACAGGCAGTGAAAACGTGCGATCCCTGTGAGATGAGAAACAAATGGGGTGAGCCCTGTGATTGCCCAGCGTGCTGCCTCGAGAGAGTTCCAGACCACAGGGCAGGAAAGGGCAACCCAGGCTGGACTCCCGGAGGTGAGGACGTGGAGCTGAGTGTCCAGGGAGCGCAAGTCCACAGGGCTGGAGGTCACAGCCCAGAGAAGGAGAGGAGAGAGCTGCAAAGAGAGAGCGCTTTAGGGACCCGCAGAGGCTCCCTGCGTGTACTTAGCAGAGTCGGGATCTACACAAGGCCAAGGCAGGAGTCTCCCGAGCGGACTGGAGCGAACAGTGCCGACACCCACACGGGTTAGGTAGTGGTGCCTGCTCCCACCAGACAGACTGGAAAATCTCATGATACCTGGAGCACCGGGGAGAGTACTTGGGAAGGTCTTGCCTTGGACTTCACCAAAATTAATAGCTTTTTCTCTTTGAAAGACTGTGTAGAGAAGGAAAAGCCAGGCCACGGAGTGGGAGAGAGTATTTGTAAAGCATATATTTAATAAAGGACTTGTATCTAGAATATATATAAAGAACCCTCAAACCCAACATTTTAAAAAATGAACAACCCCATTCAAAAATGGGCAAACGATTTTAACAGACACTTCACTAAAGAGGACGCTCACCATCATTAGTCATGCGGGCAATGCGAATAAAACCACACTGGGGTACCGCTCTACTCCTGTTAGAGGGGCTACAATTATAAAGACTGTTCGTTCCAAGGGCTGACAAAGATGTGGGCACATTGGAACTCTCCTACCCTGCTGGTGGGAATGCAGAAAGAGGCAACCACTTGGGAAAACAGTTTATCAGTTTCTTAAACAGTTAAGGAGACATTTACCATCCGATCCAGCTTTTCCACTCCTGGGAATTTACTCAAGAGAAATGAAAGCATATGTCCATCTGTATTAGTTTCCCAGGGCGGCCATGACAAAGAACTACAAACTGGGTGGCTTAAGAACATCAGAAACATATTATCGTGTATTTCTGGAGGCTAGAACCCGAGATCAAGGTGTTGGCAGGGCCAACCTCCCTCTGAAAGCTGGAGGGGAATCCTTCCTTGCCTCTTCTTAGCTTCCAGTGATTTGTTGGGACTCAGGCATTCCTAGGCTTGCAGCTGCATAACACCAGTCTCTGCTTTCATTGTCACATGGTGTCCTCCCCGTGTCTCTGTCTTCACATGGCCATCTTCATGTAAGGGCACCGGTCACATTGGATTAGGGACCCGCCTACTCCCGGGTGACCTCATCTTTATTTATTTATTTAATTGGAGTATAGTCGCTTTACAATGTTGTGTTAGTTTCTGCTGTACAGCAAAGTGAATCAGTGATACGTACACATATATCCACTCTTTTTTAGATTTCCTTCCCATTTAGGTCACCACAGATCATTGAGTAGAGTTCCCTGTGCTATACAGTAGGTTCTCATTAGTTATCTATTTTATACACAGACCTCATCTTTAATTACATCTGCAATGATCCTTCTAAATAAGGTCATTCTGAAGTTCTGGGGATTAAGACTTCAGCATATCCTTTATTGGGGCACATGATTCAACCCATCACACCATCTAAAGATTTGAACAAAACTATTAGTAGCAATTTTATTTATAATAGTCGAAAATGGAAATAATGCAAATGGCCACCAACAGGTTAATGGATAAACAAGTTGTGGTGTATTTATACATTAGACTACGACTCGGCAATAAAAGGAATAAACGATTAATACAGGCAAAAACATGGATGAATATTAACATAATTGTACTGAATGAAAAGAGGTCAATCAAAAAAGAGGACGTACGATATGATTCCATGTAAATGAAATTCTAGAGAATGTAAACTAATCTGTAGTGACTGAGAGCAGATAAATGGTTGCCTGGGCACAGCATCAATGGTTTCCTGGATATATACCGTATGAGTTTCCTATTGCTGCTGTAACAAACTACCACAAACCTAGTGGCTTAAGTGTATTCTCTTATAGTTGTGGAGGTCAGGAGTGTGAAATGAGTCTTATGGGACTAAAATCAAGGTGTTGGCGGGACCGTTTCTTGTGGAGGCTCTAAAAGAGAACCTCTTCCAGCATCTGGAGGCTGCCCTCATTCCTTGGCTTGTGGCTGCATCACCTCACCTTCTCCTAACTTAGGTCATCCTGCCTTCCTCGTATGGAGGCCCTTGTGATTACATTGGTCCCATGTGGATAATCCAGGATTATCTCTCCATCCCAAGATCCTTAAGTTAATCACATCTGCAAACTCCCTTCTACCGTGCCGGGTAACATATTCACAGGTTCTGGGGATTAGGATGTGGACACGATTCACATATACATTTGTCCAGACTTTCAGTTGTATACTTTAATATGTGCAGTTTATTGTATATCAATTATATATCAATAAAGCTGTTAAAAAAACAAAACCAAAACTAAGCCTAATAAATTACTTTGATTAAAAGAAAACTCCACAATAGTCTGCTGCGTTCCATCAGCTTGCCAGGGCTCTTTGATCTCCTCCTAGTCATTGCTGAGATGAGCAAGGATTGTTCCAGAAGGTCAGGGCTCCTCCAGGGAAATGTGCTTCAGCTTCTGGCAAATGACTCTTCAAGCCTGGCTTAGTTGGTGTCACCAGGGCACCCCAGAGGGGCACAGCTGGGGACGTGCCCTGCGGAGCG
This sequence comes from Balaenoptera acutorostrata, assembly GCF_949987535.1. Lineage (NCBI taxonomy): Eukaryota > Metazoa > Chordata > Mammalia > Artiodactyla > Balaenopteridae > Balaenoptera > Balaenoptera acutorostrata. Next base: position 65,739,049 of record NC_080081.1, read on the forward strand.
CCTGCTGTATTTTTATGCTGATGAATCCAGGTAAAATGAGGGATAATAATCAGAGAAGGGCAGCCAGTGTGCCTGGCAAACTGGTCCATTCATATTTGCTCCAATTGACTTTTCCAGTCTTACTTCCTGTTTCCCTATATGACACTGGATTCAAAGGGGTTAAAGAAATTGCTCCTGATTGTGTAATTAGGAAGACAAGAACAAGGACTCAGTACCTCGGTCTCCAAACCTTGTGATTGTCTCACAGCCACATCCACGGGGAGGGTGTTAGGAGCTGAGGATGTAATGAAGAGCCTGGGGTCTTCTGCTGTGCTGACAGGGAGACGTTGTCTCTTTCTCTAGTGAGGGCTGCTGTCAGCCGGACCTCAGAGACTTCTCTGCCTGTCACTGCCTATACAGCTAGCTTTATTCCTGGACGAGAGAATGATTCTTTTACCAACGTGCTCAAGTCCACATGGGGCAGAGATTTAAAAATTGCTCCCTCAATTTCTTTTTCTTTCTTCCTTTCGTTCATCCCTCCTTTCCTTCCCTCCTTCCTTCCTTCCTTCCTTCCTTCCTTCCTTCCTTCCTCTTTTATTGGTATATACTTGACATATAACCTTATATTAGTTTCAGGTGTACAACATAATGATTTGATATTTGTATACATTGTGAAATGATCACTACAGTAAGTTTAGCTGACATCCATCGCCTCACATAGTTACAGAATTTTTGTTTTCTTGTGATGAGAACCTTTAAGATCTACTCTCTTTGCAACTGTCAACTGTGCAATGCGGTATTATTAACTATAATCACCATGAATTATTTATTTTATAACTGGAATTTCATACCTTTTGACCCCCTTCACCCATTCACCCCCTTTGAGGCAGGGCAGGGTGGGAAGGACATGCCTTTCCTGGTTGAGGGAAAAGCTGCTTTCAGCTCCCTCTCCTCAGGACAATCCTGGCTGCAGCTGTAACTCTGCTCTCGGCTGCCCTGCAGTTGGGAATAGCTTTCTTGCTCTCTGCTGGGCACACGGAAGAGTGGTGTGTGTGTGTGTGTGTGTGTGTGTGTGTGTGTGTGTGTGTGTGTGTGTTTAGGCTGGAAAGCTAAAAATGAGAAGTGGATTGACAAGATCCCCAAAGTCAAAGGCTCCACAGTTCCACAGTGCTTACCCCCATCCTTGACCTGCCTGGGCTGGTAGACCCTGGTAGGCACAAGGCGACTGGCTGTGTATGTCCTGTGTCCTCTAGGCTGAAGTCCCAGTGAAGAGGGAGGTCCATGAATATTCTTCTCACTCTGTACCCCGCATGGGGGCAGAGAGACCCTGTACTGGGTTATGCGTGAGGCGTATACACTATATATGTATGTGTGTATGGAAGGAAGGAATCTTGGCTTGAAAACATTTTTTTATTGGCAAAGATAGCACTTCTCCTAAAGGAGATGGCAGAATTTGCCTAACTAAGCCTCCAGAGGAAAATATAACAGAGAGTGTGAAAGAAATCCATGTTCAAACATTGGCAAGTGTGAAACATTCAAGAATTCTTGTGTGAACATCATATTGTCAGAGCAAAATTAAATTAAGCTGGTCTCTGGCAAGTGTTGGGAATGAACACAGAATCGGAGCAAGCTGATGGAGACTGCTCTGACATTTCTGCAAGAAGGCAGACAGAGTGCAATCGGACGAAAACCAGGAAAGCTGGGGGTGGGTTCTTCAGTTAATTAATGCCCAGAAACTTGACTGCTTTGTGTCCCAAGGGTCCCAAGAAACTGCCAAAAGAAGAACTGGAATTTTCTTCCCCTCCACGACTCAATCACAGGCAGAGTAGGAATTAAGTTCATTTCAAAATATTTATCGAGCGTCCCTATAATATATGTTGGACAAACTATTGTTCTAGGCATTGCAGGAGATGGTCCCACCTCCTTCATACAGTCTACAGTCTACAGATGTGAATGCAACTTACTAGAATCAAAGGCAGCGTGAAACAAATGCTCCGTGGGAGGTGTAAGCAAAGTGCCAGGGAATGCGGGGTTCAGAGTGATAAGTTCTGATAGAGTCGCCTTTATGGGGTCGGGATGGAGTTGGGGAACACTTCACAGAAAAGAAGCAGGCATTTGAGCTGAGTCTTGAGGCATGTAGAATTTGTAGAGAAGAAGGCAAAGAGGGATGGTTTTATAGCCAGAATTGACCCCGGAGGTCCCAGGAATACTAGGATTCAAGCAATGAGCCAGAGATCCCATACACCCCCCTCCATTCTTGGATACCCTTCTATGGCCGGAGTGGGGGGAGAGTGTGGTCTTTGCTGATGTGGCAGAGGTGCCTGAACGCCGCTAGGAGGGCTGCAGCCCAGCCCCGGTCTCCTGTGCGGCTGGCCCCCATCCTGCCCCACTGACGACTCAACCACGCTCTGCTGTGCTCCGTGCCTTGGCACTTGTGTTGGCCTTGTGGATGACGGTAGATCGGCAGATCCTGGGGTGGGGGGGGGGCGCTCCGTGGCTCTGTATTCTCTCCTGGGACTCGTCAGCCCATGGTTGTCGTGTTATGGCATGGCAGGGCTGGGAACACGTGGAGAGCCATTCCCTCCATCCCTCTTCCTTCTCTGAAGGCACGGGAGTTCACCATCATGGTGGCCACTTAGTCAAATTTGAGAAGCAAGACTGGACTCCAGTTCTCCCTATCCGGTCCCACACCTTGCATTTTGGGTGGTCAACATTGCATCGCATCTTCTCTCTCTTAGGCGGTCTCCAGTGGGGATGGTTCTGGCTGGGCATATATACATATGGTTGAGGACCAGCTGAGGACAACTTGATCAGAGCAGCGACCGCTCCCCGCAACTGCTCCCCACTGGCATCAGCTCTCCTCATTACTGGTGGCGCCCCTGAGCACCTGCCCACGCCTCCGGGTCCCAGCCAGGTGCTCCAGGAGCCTCTGCACACTGTTCTCATTGCCAGTGTCGGTAATTGTTTTTTTTTTTTTTTATTTTTTATTTATTTATTTATTTATTTTTATTGATTAATTGATTGATTGATTGCTATGTTGGGTCTTCGTTTCTGTGCTAGGGCTTTCTCCAGTTGTGGCAAGCGGGGGCCACTCTTCATCACGGTGCGCGGGCCTCTCACTGTCACGGCCTCTCTTGTTGCGGAGCACAGGCTCCAGACGCGCAGGCTCAGTAATTGTGGCTCACGGGCCCAGCCGCTCCGCGGCATGTGGGATCCTCCCAGACCAGGGCTCGAACCCGTGTCCCCTGCATTAGCAGGCAGACTCCCAACCACTGCGCCACCAGGGAAGCCCGGTAATTGTTTTTTGTCCAAAGTTAGGAGCTCAGTAGATGTTGCCTGATGAGACTGAAGTTCTTCTGGGCACTTGCCTGAGTCGTTCACAGTGGGTTATCTTCCTTGGTATCTTAAATTATCCAAAGCAGCTTATCTGAGAATGTAAAATTACTTACTGGATGCTAGAATTTTTGTTGGAAATGCTTTGAACCTGTGGATCTCTTTGGGAAGAACTGACATCTTTACAACATTTATGTGGTTATTTGTTTTCTCTTTATGTCCTTCTATAAATCATTCTATTTTTCATAGGGCTATACTTACATATTTTGTGCATTGCTGTTCTTGTGAATTAGATAATTTTTTCATTATGTTTTCCAATTCTGTTTGTATGTATATATATCTATTTATGATAATATATAAAAAACATAGAAGCTGTTGAACTTTTATTTATTTTGATTTTCTGTTTTTGTTCGTGTGTATGTGCACGTGTGCTTTGTTTTATTTTTATATAGATATTTATACATTGGAAAGAAATTTTATTTCTTTCTACTTACTATGCATCTGCTTTGTTTGTCTCACGTCTTCTAGTACTGGCTAGAAAATATAAATATATACACACATATACATGTATACACACACATATATGGATTTTAAATATGGAGAAAAGAATTGTCTTTGTGTATCCGTTATTTATTTGTCTGTTGATTTTTACAAGAGTGCCCGTAGCATTTCATTTTTAATTAAAATATTCACTATTGATCTAAGAAATTTTATTATTTGAAATGTTAAGGTAGTATCTTCTTCTTTTTAAAACATCTTTATTGGAGTATAATTGCTTTACAATGGTGTGTTAGTTTCTGCTTTATAACAAAGTGAGTCAGCTATACATATACATATATCACCATATCTCCTTCCTCTTGTGTCTCCCTCCCACCCTCCCTATCCCACCCCTCTAGGTGGTCACAAAGCACCGAGCTGATCTCCCTGTGCTATGTGGCTGCTTCCCCCTAGCTATCTATTTTACATTTGGTAGTGTATATATGTCCATGCCACTCTCACTTCGTCCCAGCTTACCCTTCCCCCTCCCTGTGTCCTCAAGTCCATTCTCTACATCTGCATCTTTATTCCCGTCCTGCCCCTAGGTTCTTTAGAACATTTTTTTTTTTTTTAGATTCCATATATATGTGTTAGCATATGGTATTTGTTTTTCTCTTTCTGACTGACTTCTCTCTGTATGACAGACTCTAGGTCCATCCACCTCACTACAAATAACTCAATCTTGTTTCTTTTTATGGCTGAGTAATATTGCATTGTATATATGTGCCACATCTTCTTTATCCATTCATCTGTCGATGGAGACTTAGGTTGCTTCCATGTCCTGGCTCTTGTAAATAGAGCTGCAACGAACATTGTGGTACATGACTCTTTTTGAATTATGGTTTTCTCAGGGTATATGCCCAATAGTGGGATTGCTGGGCCATATGGTAGTTCTGTTTTTAGTTTTTTAAGGAACCTCCATACTGTTCTCCATAGTGGCTGTATCAATTTACATTCCCACCAACAGTGCAAGAGGGTTCCCTTTTCTCCACTTAAGGTAGTATCTTACTCTTAGTTTGCCAAGTACTTCTTTTTCAGAATTCAGGAATGGTTCTTAAATGTTTGGTATCTATTGAAAAAAATTATCTTATTTTTCTCCCATGTCCTTGAAGTGATGTGTTATATAAATTGATTTACGAATATTTAACCACCTGCACATTCACAAATAAGCCATATTGGGTCATTTTGCTGTTGTTGTTGTGTAGCTGCACTAGATTTATTATTTTGTTTAGATTTTTTATATCCGTATTATAAGTGGGTTTGATCTGCAGATTTCTATTTTGTGTTCTCTTTGTTAGGCTATAGAATCTGCGTTATGGTAGAGTCATAAAATGAATGGAGAAGTTTATCAGAATTTTCTGTGGGACTGAATATAGCACAAGTAGTATTTATTTGAAAAAAAAAAAGTATATAATTTGCCTGTAAAACTAACTGATCAATCACAGGTTTTTGGGAAGGCGGTTCTCTGATGACAGTGTCCATTTCTTTCACGCTTATCTGTCTCTTAAAATGTCCCACTTCTTAATTCAATATATCATCTCAGTAAACCATCCATTTCAGAGTTATTAGCAGAGTTACCATAGTTTTCATGTAATAAAATAACTTCTTCAAAGCTCTCTTGCCAGCCATTCCTAATTTTGCATATTTGTACTAACTTTTTTTTTTTCAGTTAGACTTCTGAGAAATCTATGCACTTTATTGTTTTAGATACCATGTGGCCGGTTTTTAAAAATTTTACTATTTATATAACACGTTAGTTACATTGCACTATGACAAAACTTGTGGAATTGAACTAATATCAATTAATTGCCCCTGGAACTTAACATCAATTAATTCATATTAATTTCTCTAGCAGGAGGCAATTTTCAGTCAGTAGTTAGAATCAGAATAAGGAGAACGTAAATAGTTCTCCTTGGTGAGGCAGTAAGAGCTATCAGCAGCAGGTAGAGCTATAGAAGGAATAGTGAGAAGAGAGTGCACATTCAGGTAAAGTAGAAAATAGTGGACACTGATACAAGTTTTAGGCTGAGCAGGGTAGTTGAGTTCATGTAGGTGGTGTGTCTTTTACTTCCCCTTTCTTCACTCCTCACTCTAACACTTTTCAAGTCTCCTTAAGTCTGGAATCTGACCTTTGTTCTTCCCCTTTATCCTTCACTCCTTCTTTAGGCTTGAACTTTGTCTCCAGACCAGGTTTTTGGTAGCCATAGCTAATCTTTGCTTCAGAACAGGAAGCTTGCCTCAATTTGCTAAATTTGTTCCATTTTTGTGTTCACATTATTCCACAGAAAAATGGATTTTTCTATAAAAATGAGAATTGGCGACTTACCCCAAGTTTTTGAACTTCATTGAAAAACAATTTTTAAAAAATATTTAAATGATGGTGGGAGACACTTAGCAAGGCAAGACTGTCTCCTTTTCCTCTCATTGATTAGTTTTAGGATACGTAAATGGTAACTAATTTGAATGATTAAGAAATCAGACATGAGAGCAGGACTCAAATGTTATTCGTATCTTTTAAAAGTGAACATCCTTGTTGAACAAGTCTGGTGTTTCTGATAAAATGGGTCTTTACATTATATCCTTTGAGAGAGTTAAACCCTCTCAAGTTGCTAAGTTTTCAACCAAGCCATTGGTTACTTAATGAAAACCATAGAACCACTGGAAAATTTCTAAGGGAATTCCTGATCTTTAGTTTGCTTCTCTTATGAGAAAAAGAAGAAAATCAAATATTAGAAATGTTAATTCTCTAGTTCACCTACCATTTTTCTTAGGGGGAGATGCCAGGCACGGTATTCTATAATGTCATCAAGGAAAAACTGTGTATCTAGATCCCTGTTTTCTGTGAAAATTGACCAGAGAGAACTGAGCGTTATTTCTATCTTTGTGACAAAGATTAGGTAGTTGTCATTTTTCACAACTTTCTCTCTGGATCTTGAAAATGGTATTGCTGGAACTGGCATTGGAAGAGTTAAACCACACACAGGTTCACTTTCTACATCAGTCTGGTTGAGTGAGTTCTCTGACATGTTACACACTGTTGTGAGGGGGTGACAGAGGGGTAAAGAATATGTCATCCTTTGCCAGAATAATTGGGTGTTTAAAACATCTTCCAAGACGTTCTCTGCTCTGTTTTATATGCCCGGTTAAGAACTCCGCTCCAAGAGAAACAAATTTGAAGATGATCCATGAAGTGAAATTCTACCCCATGCCTCTTCTCCTACTTTAATGAGAAAAATTATTCTGCATTCAGATGATAGCCAAACATTTCATATGTATATGTCTTTGCCCTAAAAGAGAGAAAGCTCTCTTTTAGGCCAGTGGTTCTCAAACTTGAGCCTGCTTCTGAATCAAAGAAGACCTTGTTAAAACACAGATTGTTGAGTTCCACCCTCAGAGTTTCTGATTTAGTAGGTTTGGGGTGGGGCCTGAGAATTTGTATTTCTAACAAGTTCCCAGGAGATGTGGGTGATCCCTGACATCCTTTGAGAACCTCTGCTCTAAGCAAACTTGTGAGTTAAGTGAAAATGCTTATAAAATTTCTTCACTATCTAAGGTTTTTTGTAGCACAGTTTCACAGGTATGTGAAAATTTGATCTGAAGTATGTGGTTGGGAAAGGAAACCCAGAATAACATAGGCTGATGGAGCAATTATGGAGAAGGTCCAAATTAAGCAGGACGATCAACTTTACAGAACACACACCTGAATGATTCTATTGAATACAGTGTTGGAGGTGCCTCAGCTGTGAGGTAAGGTGTGTCATAAACGAGACCTAATGTGACCTAGTGGGACGTCTCGCCTTCCAAATATGGGCTTCGTTGGAGCACCTCCGGGGGATCCCATTGTCATGCCTCTAGGCACCTATGCGAGGGATCAACTATCAATGCTGAACCACCTCTAGCATGGCTACGGAGCATGCCTGACAGGGACCTGGGAGCTGTCCCTCCAACGACCAAATCACAGAAACACACATGCTTTCAAAGTGGCCGTTTTCTTTGAGTTGCCTCCCCATGCCACCTCCCATGGGACTGGAAGAAATGGCTCTGCCTCTAGCTATACAGGCTCTTCGCGGATAGAAGCTCATGTTCTTTGCCAGGGTTAAGCCTGGCTAGAGTGGAGAAGACCATTTGTCCCCAGCCTGTGTCCAGGAAGACTTGTCGGCCTCTGCCACAGAAAGCTGGCAATCAAGCTGGTTCATTGGGGAACCCAAGACCAAGGGCAGAATTTCTGCTGGCCTCTCTTCAGTTGGAGGGGTCATATCACAGGCAACGGTGCTCACCTTCCTCCTTCACGTCACGTCCTGAACAACAGGGCCGTCAAGCCTCAGGAGCTACATGGGGAGGAAATGAAAATGTGTGCAAAATCAGGCAGTTGCCTGATTCTTCCTGTGGCTGAGGAGCCCCAATGAGGTCAGCCCCCAGCAGCCGTCCCCTGGGACAGCTCAGTGAAGTCCTTGGCCACCGGGAACTGCCGCCTTCCCATCTGAATACTGGAACCAAAGTCAAGCCGGTTTGTCTTTGACAGAGTGGCCTTTGAATTCTTAAAATATGTTCTGACTGGTGTCTAGCCAGTGGGAGATGTGATTACAGTAATTGATGGGCCTATGATAGAGACTGCTTTCTGAAAATGCAGTGTCGGGTATTTTGAAAGTGATTCCATGAGCGCTTATTTATACATGACTCCGGTTTTCTGTATGTGAAAGGCTTGTGGCTAATGTGTCAGATGAGGACAACCAAACCACCAAGGTCTTTTCCCTGGAAGGTCACAGTAGAAGAATTTAGGGCTAAGAAAACACAAGCATTTGAGACAATACCGTCATTGTTGTAAGATGATCTCCTCTACATTTTCTAAAAAAAATTTTTTTTTTTTTAGTTGGGGATAGAGGAAGATAAAAGTAAGGCAGACATTTACCCTAAATTCAGAATCTATGGTCACATCTACCCATATCCTACTTTTCTGGAACATCCAACTTTATTTAGCAGGTTAAAGCTGAGAGTTTCAGAATTGAATATCTTTCTTAGAGCTCTGAGAAACAGTGACTTTAAAAATTTATGAAAGAACAGCAAATACAGAAAGAACAGCAAGTCCGAACTATACCTAGTACTTCGTTAAAATAGCTATCTTTGTTCAAGGCTTTTTGGTATTGTTGTTTCTTCCATTTCATTATTTAGAGATTGTTCTTGTATCCTTGATTTAATGGGTTTATTGTCTAAGTTTCTATTATTTTAATTCCTGTCATAGACTCAGGAAGGAATAGTAAACAAACCCAAGGCAATATAGATGATGTTTTCAACTGTTCAGTTTTATCTGTAATCTGCCTTCAGTGGTGATAATGTAGTTTATTGCAGCTGTGTGGGTACTAAAATGCTTTTATGTCCAATTTTGTTGCTTGTGATGAACCACATGGTATAAACCTAGGGAGAAAATTCACCCCCAAATAAAAGTCTCTTTCAACTTGGAATGTTGGTGCTTATTTGTATGGTTAATTTTGTTTTTTAATAAATTTATTTATTTAATTTATTTATTTTTGGCTGCATTGGGTCTTTGTTGCTGCTCGCGGGCTTTCTCTAGTTGTGGTGAGCGGGGGCTACTCTTTGTGCCGGTGCTCAGGCCTCTCACTGAGGTGGCTTCTCTTGTTGCGGAGCACGGGCTCTAGGCCCAGGCGCTTCAGTAGTTGCAGCACGCGGGCTCAGTAGTTGTGGCACGCGGGCTCTAGTGCTCAGGCTCAGTAGTTGTGGTGCATGGGCTTAGTTGCTCCACGGCATGAGAGATCTTCCCAGACCAGGGCTCGAACCCGTGTCCCCTGCATTGGCAGGCGGATTCTCAACCACTGTTCCACCAGGGAAGCCCTGTAAGGTTAATTTTATTTCCATATTTCAACTATTTTCAGAAAAAGACACTGGGAAGGATTTAATTATTCTGTTGTAACTTATTTGTCAATTTCATGAATGCGTGGTGGCAATGACAATCACAAAGTGCTGTAGCATTCCATAGTCTGGAGAGAATTAGAATGTTGTTACCATCTTCTCTAGTTGTTCTAGAATGAGGTTGGAAGAGATCATTATCCTATTTGAAAATTAGAAACAGATATAGGTGTGAAGAGACCTGGCAACGGCCATTTAGCAAATGAAAGGTCCAGCCAAAGATGGGTCTGATTTCTCATGCCTCAGGTACTTACTTGTTATCCTGGGCAAGATCACAAGGACCACCAAGACAGTCAGAAGAGACACTTGATCTTTCCTGGATATTCCAATTTTGGAGCCCATAAACATATGTCATTTGCTTCACATGCTTACTAAAAACTGGTTGGTGACATTGTTCTTACATGATCTGCGTGGGTGCCAGTTGCAAGTGGGCAAGTTGAGCCAGAAACGTGGCGATGATTATGTCAGAACAGGCAATCTCTGCTTTGCAGTTTTGTTAATCAGGCTTGTGTAGTTCATACCAGCAGCTTCCAATTGTGCTTCTCCATCCAGTGATGGCTCCTCATCACTGTGACAGGTAAAGGCGGCACCACAGAAGGACAATCGTGACATCCTTTGGAAGTAGGCTATATGACTTTTTCATATAAGAAAATCCTCATAAATACTTTATGATCTCATTTTCCTGGATATGTATATATATATGTGTGTGTGTGTATATATATATATATATATATATATTTTTTTTTAAATTTATACCTTAGTGGTGAATAATTGTCTAGCTGACTGAACTGAAATGTCAGAGCCTGGTGGGTCCTTTTCCACATCAGTGATGGAATCTCCAGGCTCCCAAATAGGAGCCTTCTACCATCTCCTAAAGGCTAGATCGATTGTCTCCTCTCTCCTTTGACTGTGTCCATTTCCCACTGTCGACAACATCCCACCCAACAAGCCAATAGTTTCCACTAAGAAACTATTATATTGCAATGTGAAGAATCTGGGCTCACAAACTACATATATATGGGAAATCTGTGGTTATGCTGGCAGAGATCATGCACTTGTGACCCGTGGGCCACGTGGCAGTGTTTCAAAGGCAATGTTGCAGGCAGGTAATGTGCAAGAACGTTACACCTGCATCCCTACTCTAACCTCTGCTTACCACTTTTGTATTGTCTTCCTGGTTCCTATAGTTTCCTTGGGATCCTTGTTAGATTCATGGGGTCCTAGGCCAGCCTTCTTTAAAAATTATGTTTCTCTTCATAGTTTCATCTTGTTTCTGCCATAGTTGAATCAAAGCTCTATCTAAATATTTATGGTCCTTGAGGAACAGTGTTCCTTTTGTTTCCAGGTACAGCAATTGAATCCAGGCCACACTATCTTGTCAACAACACCAAACCCCTGGGCTGCACTGCTGTTCCGCAGACTATGGCCCAGTGTTATCCCAGAACTAGGCTTCCTTATAGGGTGGTTTCTCGGGCTTTTCTTGGGCTCCTCATCACCCCTCCCCCTCTAGGCCTGGGTTATTTGCCTTTTATCTTCTGTCCAACTTCCTCCTAGATAATCTATGGCCCATTAAAATTAATGGTGGCAAAACCTCTTCATTGACATATGCTATATATAAGATGATTCTTGACCATAACTATGAAGGATGCACACTCCTTACATACAACTGAAAAAGTTCAGATTCAATTGATATTTATTAAGTATTTACTATAAAAAAGGCATTTTGCTGGTGCTTTCACATTTATTTCTCCTTTTGGCATTGGTGTGAGGTAGGGATCATCATTGCCCAATGAAGGAAGTAGACTCAGACTCTTTAGAGAACTTGTGTGGGTTCACACAGCTGATGAGTGATGAGCAGTGGTCAGGATTCACAAGCCAAAGCACTTTCTTAGCACAAGATCAAAGGTTAGGGTGGGGGAGACACAGGCAACACCTCTTCATTCAGCTCCAACCGGAGGCAGCCCTGTAAGGTACCTGTGCCTGGGCAGGTCCTGTGGAAGGAGGCATAGGTGTGGGCAGCAGTGCCATTTAGCAGGCTGTCAACTTCAAGGGGCATCAAACATTAGCCACTTTTCAGAGGCTGATTTAAGTGGAGGAACAGCATGAGGCAGCATCACAGATGTTTATTCTACTCTCAGATCAGTCTGTCCCTGGTAGCCATGTTTCACTGGGAGGCAGGAGGAGAAAGACACAGGTGGGGACCATGGGGAGCTGAAGCTGCTGAGACTTCCCAGAGGCTCAGGGTTGTAAGTTTGGGGGAGGAAGGGGCAGTTAGGGCGTTTATCCTTCAGGGAGAATCTAGGCACATTTTGGCTCCATTGTCCCCTTTCACGGGACTCTTGCTGTGCACACAGAAAGGTGAAGGAAGGAAGAAGGTAAGAGTGAAGTGGTGATAATGCTGAAATCGATTTCAGATGCTATGGGATGTAACCTAACTTTCCTAGTTACCATGTATCGCATGGGACTCTTCTGGGAAGTTTTCTGCATTTATCAATGGCTAAGACTTCAAGTTCACTTGAATTTCTTCAGAGTCTTGTAGAATTCTAGACATTCATATACTCTTAATAAATGTTCACTGAAGAAACTGAACGAAGGAATGAATAAATGAGACGTCCCCTTCCTGATTTCTTAATTCCTTTCACTTTGTGCTCCTATGCAACAAATATGTATTCAGCTCCCATTAAGATGCATGGCTGTGATCAAGACAGACAAGAGTCTTCCTTTCCCAAGCTTACATTGCGGAGGTGCAGAGAAAGAGGATAAACCTATAAAAAAAACTGGCAAAGCAAGTGACAAGTGCTATCAAGTAAATCACTCAGATACTGAGCTGGAGTGATGGGGTGGGGATGGTGTCCTTTAGCTGGAGTGGCCAGGAAGGATCTGAAGAGGTATTGTGTGAGCTAAGGTCTGCATGGTCAGAAGGAGCCAGCCATGCATGGATTTGGGGAAACCTCAGGTGCGAAGGCCCTCACTGAGGTGAAGCTGTGTGGACTGAATGTGTATCACTCATATTTGTTTGCCAGGGCTGCTGTAACAAAGTACCCCAAACAGAGGGGCTTAAACAACAGAAATCTATCATCTCAGTTCTGGAGGCCAGAAGTCTGAGATCAAGATGTCAGCAGGGTTGGTTCCTCCTGAGGGCTGGGAGGGACAATCTGTTCCAGGCTTTTCTCCCAGCTTCTGGTGTTTCCTGGCAGTCTTTGGTGTTCCTTGGCTTGCAGTTCTCTGCCTTCATCTTTGTATGGTGTTCTTCCTGTGTGCCTGTCTCCAAATTTCCCCTTTTTATAAGAACATCAGTCATATTGAATTAGGGCCCACCCTAATGACTTCATATTACCTTGATTACCTCTGTAAAGATCCTGTCTCTAAATAGGGGCCCGTTCTGGGGTACTGGGACTTAGGACCCAACATATCTTGTTTTTTGGAGACACAATTCAATCCATAACATCACAACTCATGAATGTGCTGAAATGTCTCTGTCGTATGTGCTCACAGAAGTTTGTTTGGGTTTTCTCCTCTCCTGGATTAGGTAGCACACCCTGTAATGGGTGCACATTACTCACTGTTCCTTTTGGATCTTTCCAGCCCCTCGTATAGAGTTAGCTCCCGGCTGATAGAGGAGCTTGGGAAAAGCCGCCAACAGACTCAGTGCTTAAGGAGATCACCTCCACTGCGGGAAAGTGTTCTTCACGCCAGTTTCCAGTGGGTTTTAGGAAGAGACGCAGTGAATTCCAAAGTATTTGAGAGGGGCCTGGGCAAATGGACTTGCCTTTTTTTTTTTTTTTTTCTTTAATAATAAATCTAGGCTTCGTTTCCTCTTTGGACACTCTGATCAAAACAAACGGATTAGGCCCAGCACATGGTCACAATAACAGGTGGTTGGGAGGTCCCCTGTGGCTTGTTGCCTGCCGAGCCTGGCCTCCTTCGGGCCTGGGAGGAAAGCAGCCTGCGGTCGGGCCCCTGGAGGAGGTGAGCCGCACACAGGGGAGCCAGCGGTGCATGTCTGCAGCTGGCCCCGGCCAGCTCTTGACTCATGGGGAAGCGCAGACAATGCAGAGAACAATGTAGGGGGCCGACAACTGTTAATGGAAGGAAGCGAGGTTCGTCAGGGCCTTTTCCCCTGGCTGCTCTCACCGTTGTGCTTTGTGAAGCGCGCCTCTCTCCTCTGGGTCTGAATGTGACCGCACACGCAGTGATGGCGGATCCACCAGCCACAGTGAAGAGCCTGCGGGTCTTCTAAATAACGTCCCCTCTGTAAAAAGCACACCTGACGGGGCGCAGGTGACCCGCGTTCAGGTCCCAGGGCCACTCGCAGTGTGGCTCTGTGACCCTGGGCAAGTCGGCCAGGCGTGGGGCGTCACAGGAATCCAAATCAACACAGCCCCGCTTCCCCCCAGTGGTCAGGAATCCAAATCAACAACGTAGAGGAAGGTAATGCTCGGAGTATAAGGGGATCTGTACACCATCACCGATGCTACTTTTGTGATTTCCAGTTGTGTGTGTTTCATCAACGTTAGTGACATAAAAGGAAAACATGGCGTCAGAAAACAGATAGAGGCTGAGGAAGGGGAGCAGGGCACTGAGCAGGGTGAAGATAGGTTTGTCCCAAGCAGGGACTCAACTTTTGTTTCCTCCGAGCGGGCCCAGAAACTGCCCCACGAGGGCAGTTGCTGCAATGTATTCAAATGGCTGAGAGAGGGTTTTGAACCAGCGTTTACGTAGCTCGCTTGGGAGTGTACGTCACGTTACCCAGGAGCAGTTTTCTCACAAGGCTCTGGGAAAGTAGGTTGGCTTTAGGGTTGGCTAAACCCTCTAGGTCTGCTCCCTTTGTCTGGGATTCTCTTGGCTTTGCTCCCTGTCTGTAGCTGGCACCCTCCTGGGGGTCAGAGGTACCATGTCCACAGCAGTTCATAGCGTCCCAGTGACCACCAGCTGCACCAGAGGGGGCCGCTTCTTTCCCAGGCCCGCCAGCAAACCTCTCCACATTCCTTATGATTTCTAACTTAGTTACCTGCGATTCTGAGGCAAGGGGACAGCATTACCTGCAGGAACTAGCGGGTGAGGGCACAGGAGCTGAACAAGATCCATGTCCTATGAAGTCAGAGGAAGGGGGACTGAGGCCAGGTGGGAACGGGCTATGATGACCCCGTAGCAGAGCCGGGGCTGGAATTGGGTTCCCAGGTTCCTGCAATACTCTCTTCCTCCCTGGCAGGCCCGTAAGTCATTCAGCTAAAGGAGGTAGAGACAGCTGTGCAATGTCTGAGCTAGAGATCTGAGCATGATCTTCACATGTTTTATTCTGGACGGATGGGGGTTGTGAGTGGGGGGATAATATAAGGAGAACTGATGAGGGGCTTGCAGATGAGGACATAGAAATGCTTCAGGTTGTGTCAGAATTGAGGAGTCACTTCAGTGGGTGCAGATTAAGGGCTCAAGTTTCCCTATGACTCCATTTTAGCTGAATATCAGGGAAACCTTTGTATTAAGTAGAGTGCCCCAAGCAGGGCCCTGCACTTGGTTTAATGCTCTGTTGTTGCATTGAAAGTCTTCATAATTTTGAACGTTGCACTGGGGCTCCCAAATTAGGTAGCTGGTCCTGGTGTGGTGAAATAAGAAACACAGGTATTACCAACATGCCCATTTTATAGATGAGGAGATTGAGGGTTAGATTAAATGGCTTCCCTAAAGTTACCCTGCTAGTAAGCAGCTCACGTCAGCCCCTATATCTTGCACCTCCCAGACCAGTTTTTGGGCTGATATATCAATGCAGTGTGTACATTTTTGAGTGCCTGCCCCGTATATGACAATGGCTCTCCATAACTTCCCCACACCTTCTATGATGAGGCCCTCAGCCCTGTTTACACCATAGAGACTCCCCCTGGTCAGAGTTGGTACCTGAGCTGGGCCCAGCTGGGCCCAAGTGGGGAGTCTGGTCATCTTCCCTGGAGTGGTTTAAGCAGAAGAGTCAAGGTCATGCCCAGGGTCACCATGATGGGACAATATGCTGAGACGTGGCTTCCGGACTTCAAGTTCTCAAGGTCTCTGCCACTTGAACTTCTACAGCTTCAAGTCTTTATTTTCATATACTGCTGGACTAAAAGCAAGAGACACTTGAGTTTTGTTGAGTTTAGAATCCTACTTGGTCTGAATGAACAGAATTGCCCTTACTTTGAACAGCAAATACATCTAGGAGTTTCTTTTTTTTTTTTTAAAGGAATTCCTTTATTTTTATTATTTATTTATTTATTTATTTACTTTTGGCTGTGTTGGGTCTTCGTTTCTGTGCAAGGGCTTTCTCTAGTTGTGGCAAGTGGGGGCCACTCTTCATCTTCATCGCGGTGCGCGGGCCTCTCACTATCACGGCCCCTCCTGCTGCGGAGCACAGGCTCCAGAGGCGCAGGCTCAGTAGTTGTGGCTCACGGGCCTAGTTGCTCCGCGGCATGTGGGATCTTCCCAGACCAGGGCTCGAAACCATGTCCCCTGCATTGGCAGGCAGATTCTCTGCCACTGCGCCACCAGGGAAACCCTAGAAGTTTCTTTTTGAAATAGGGCCTTGTCCTAGGCTTCAGTTTTGATGTAATAAAGTTGAAGTACTCATCTAAAATCCACAGTTTCAGCAGGCCCCTTCACCTTGGTCAGAACCGATGTGGACATTTTTCAAGTCTATTTTCTGTACTGATGAAGCTTCCACATGTTGACCTTTGAGGCAGATATTGCCATTTTGGTAACATGATATACACATTACTGAATAATTACATAAACTCTGGGCAGCCGCATTTCCTAACACGTGGGCCTCATCTCAGGGGGCCAGGACAGTACTTTCAGTGCAACAATTCCAAGAAGTTTTATACAAATAACGCTCTCTTTGAAGAATCTTTCCTGTTTAATGGGAGCTAGGGGATATCATTAACTTGAACACTTGATTTGGAATAAGACATTAGAGATTTTAGAAATTGAGGGCTTTGGAATATCAAACCACCTCCTAGGATTTAGACTCAAACAAGAAAAAGCTTCAAAATAAAACAACATAAAAATTACTCAATTATTATCAACCAAATTTAGAAACATGTAATGAATATTCATTTTTTTAATCTGGAGGCTGTGCAGTCCCAGGTGGGGATTTTTCCTTGAATATGAGAGAATAGAAAAACAAGTGTCAAGGAATGAAGGGTACTTGTGACCTTTCCCCCAGGCTCCCAGAGTGATGTTTGGGGACACCTATCTAATCGAGAAGAGCTATTCACATTGAGGACAGCATGAGAATGTAGCACAAAACTATGGGGCAGGGGAAAGAGGAGAGAAAAGAGATCCTTTTTACTGTCAGCTTCAATCTTTAGAGAATTGCTCTGCTTTTTGAATTGTTAACATTATCACTGGCTAGCAAGTTAAAGTTTATAAGCAAAAGACATTTTTTCAGATGGTACCTTCACATCTCAAAACAATGTCATAAAACACATGTAGGGTCAGGCCTGGGAATTTCAGAGCCAGGGTCAAGGTTTCATCACTAGATTTTTTTATCTGCATTTCTCACGGTGGTTCCAGACCTCAACTAAAGAGGGGTTGTTTCCTAGTGCTCTCTTTAAGGATGCTGAAGGCAAACCTTTCAGGAGTTTCTAAAGCCATTTTAGAACCTGAGCACTGTTTTACAACAGAGACTCAGTTTGAAGTCCCTCCTTTCTAAATGACGCCATTCACACAGCTCAAAGTGCGGTCCATTCTTGTCTACACCTGTGGAAATGTGTGAGCCTCACTGGGCTACAAAGTCTGCATTAGTCAACGAGGGACGTACTGCCTTCCATAAAACATCCCCTTGCCCACCAGGCGCCTGTGGGAAGCTCACTGGAAGTGACGGTGCCTGATGATCAGAGGTCCATCTTAGGACCAACTACTCACCTAGACGCACAGTGCAAGGCCCCTTGCTTGGCCTAATCTTTCAGTCAGGAAGAGGAGAGTCTCCTTTTCGGCTTATGTTTTTTTTTTACCTTCATGAAATTGATCTTAAATTGTGGACCATGCACTCACTGGGATTGAACTTCATGGTTCTCGGTAGAAGCGGCAACAACACTGCGCTTTGTTCAAGTGAACTAGTTCTGTGATGGGTGCTGTGAACTTGGTTTATCCTCTGAGAATCAGGAAAGTGGCCACCCAGTTCAAGTGTCTCTTAATGACAAGATCTATAGCGCATTCTAAGACCTATAGCGTGCTCTAAGATCTACAGGGCTTCTAAGATTTTACAGCCTGGAGTTCTAGAAATGTAAGAAAGCAGTTGGTCGAGAATGTATAAATATACACCACGCAATGACTTTTTAATAGTTTGCCAAAATGTGTGTGCATACATCAAACTAAAACATAAAGTAAATACTGGTATATCTAGAGTACAAGCCAGGTGTCAAGCCCAGGACTCCTCACCGGGGCACTGGTGATTCTGAAACTCTTTTTGGACATGGTGGGAAATGAGCATGTATACACACACACACACACACACACACACACACACACAAACACTACTCTCAGGCACACACGTTAGTTGAGGTGCTGGAGAACGTGTCCTCCTTTTGGCTTATCAGATGTACCTTTACCCCTCTCTGTCCTCCACTGACCCATGGTCACTTATGCCTAATTACAGTTAACCTCTGTATATTAGAGCTGATGTGTTACTTGCTTCTCACCTCTGCCTGTGGTTATTCAGAATCTTCCTCATTGTTTCATCAAATGATGACTCATCTTCATCATTTTCTGTAGCTCTAGCCATTTCTGTTCCCATTTACAACCACACGAGTTGGTACAAAACCAAACCAGAAGTCAGAAGATCCAGTTTAGCGTATCTGCACTCTGTGAAGTATCCGGGCAATGCCCGTGACGGCCGTAATGAGAGGGAATCTCCAGACCTCCTTGTTTCATGCTGCAGGGAGAGCCCTGCCCTCCCCTGAAGATGACGGGCAAGTGTTTGACAGTTACTCATAAACCCTTTCTGCTATGAGCTTCTCGTCTTTATCCTGCTCTCTTTTCTATGGTTCTTTTCTCTTTCCCACTGTTAACTGGTCTTCTGGCTGCAGCAGCTGGAGTTATAAACTGCCCCTTTTGTAACAAAACGCCTCTCAACTGGGGCTTTGCTGTTTGAGGATTTCATTCTTACCATGGTGTGAGTTACACCAACAGATTCTCACTCCTGGGGTTCATGAGCCAAGTGGAGGTGCTGATGGACCAGCACCCGGCACACATCCTTCTTTAACTCATTTATAACACATCCTTATTTCACTTGTCTGTCCTTATCAGAGTTGGCGTAATCCTGCATTGCCGCCCATTAGCAAGTGGCCAGGCCTGCTCCTGTTACGCTCGGGAAGTGGCTGTGCTGAGTGATGAGGCACCTGGCAGGTCTCAATGACCTGTCTTGCCCAGCTACCCAGTTCAGGACACCTTTTCAGTCTGGCCAGTTGCTCCAGGGTGATGACAGTTCAGATACAATTCTTGTTCACAGATTCTTTAAATCAACTGAAGTCAATTCCAGACTTACTGCCAGAAGTGAGAGTGTATTAGAAATCTCATCAAGCCCCAGAAGATCCTGAACACATGGTGGGGAGTCAGTAATCCCTCAGTTGTACTTGCGATGCATCTGCACCTGTCCTTAAGTAGAGTCTTCTTTGAGATCAACTTAGGGTCTTGCTAATACGTTTATTTGAAAATTTGCTTTAGTATCTATTTCACAGAAGTGATGGGAAGTTTATTTTTTGCAAGCAAGTATTAATCATGTTGGATAATTTTTTTTCTTTATCGGAAGGTATCAAATAAAGGGAAGATTTAGAAGACTCCGTGCCCATGTTTGCATATACACAGCAGGGTCAAATCTGTCTAAAAGATCATGTTGATGTGATTCTCCATAGCCAGCCTCTATTGCCTTTTATTCAGTTTGAATCTGGAAACTCCTATATCGAACTGACGGAATGGTCAGTCATTTCAAAAGTCATCTGCATGTGAGCAGTGATGACCATTTTTTTTTACCTGGTGTAAACCCCTTAGTAAGGAAAGAGGTCATGATAACATGCTGATTTTGAAAAAGCATTTCGTTTGGGTTAAAGCCATTAGCTGCAATGGAGAAAACATGGCGGAGTGGTTTAACGGTTAGGACTCTTTGTCAGCGAAGGATACTTATCTAGGCCTGGGGTCAGGAAACTCAAAAGGGGAAGCTCCAATTCCCACACTGAATTGCTTGCCAACCCTTTGGTAAGCCTTGGCAGGGTTCCACCTCTGTCCTGCCCCAGTCTGACCCCTGAACCTGTGAGCGCTGGCACTCTCTGAGTACTAGATGGCATGAATGGCCAGTGGCCAGCGCCATCTGAGACTTCAATCAACTCGATACCAAAGGTTAATCTCTTTCACGCGAATCACTGAATTTGTAATTGGCTGCCGGTACTTTCTAGCAGAAACCCCTTTTTCCTATAATACCTATTGGTTTGTGTTTTTAGGTATGGCTCACAGACCTCTTTAATTTCTGAACTCTCTGTTTTGCACAGTGAATTTTTTTTCTCTTTTCTTATAGATCTTGTCATTCCTCAGGCTTGGACAGATTGCATTCGTGGAGTTCTCTAGTGTGAGATGTTAACGTATTCCATTTTTCTTTCTTTTTCATTTTAAAAATAATTATTTTAATTTTTATACAATTTTTAAAGATTACTTTGCATTTACAGTTATTACAAAATATTGGCTATATCCCCCGTGTTGTACGATACATGCTTGAGCCTAGCTTACACCCAATAGTTTGTACCTCCCACTCCCCCATCCCTGTGTGCCCCTCCCACCACCGCTGGTAATCACTAGTTTGTTCTCTTTATCTGTGAGTCTGCTTCCTTTTTGTTATATTCACTTTGTTGTATTTTTTTAGAGTATGCCATTTTTCTTGGTTTTTTTTGGCTGCACCATGTGACATGCAGGATCTTAGTTCCCCGACTAGGGATCGAACCCGCGCCCCCTGCAGTGGAAACGCAGAGTCTTAACCGCTGGATGGCCAGGGAAGTCCCCTAGAGTATTCCATTTTTCTCGACTGTCACATCCAGATTTGGAAATGTTTACATGAGAGACAGGAATGCTTTTTAGACTTTCATTCCCCAGCAAAGGGAATGGCGATAGAGATAGAATCTCACAAATAGCTCGTGATTTTCCAGATCGCTCAGGAGGAAGCTGGTGGGGTTTTTATTAATGGAACCTGTCTTGCTCCAACCCATCCAAGATGATGAAAACGCTCCTTCACGGGAACAGAAGGTCAGCTTGGGCCATTCCCCACTTCAGTAAAATAAGCACCTTTTCTTCTCTTCCTTTCTCTGTTTACAGCCTTCTCCTTCCCTTGGAGTTTGCGTCTGATCTGTGTCTGACAATTTTGTGGCTTTTAGGCCATTCTAGGAGCTAATGTGAGAGGGGAAATGGCAGCAAACAGTGATGGTCAACTGCCTCCTTTACGTTTCTCCACAGAAAACTGGAGACTCCAATAAGAAGGAACTATGAGGGCCAGTGACTTTTATCTGAAGTGTCACCCCATATTACTGTTTCCCTGCCATGCCCTGCAGATTGGTCCTTTCCAGGATGTGCTAGAAAGATGCCCCTACACATCTGTGCAGAGGTTGCTAGCATGAGCCTTAGGGTAGGTGGCCCTGGGTCTGAATCTCATGTCCACCTGTTACTTGTCACCAAGTGTCCCAGGGCAAGCCTCTGAGCCTCTTTGAGCTTTAAGGTTGTGTCTTTAAAATGTGAATGGTGATTCTCCTCTCATAGGTGGCTGTGAGGGTTCAATGAAATGATTGCATGTAGTACTGTGCTTAGCACAGGGCAAACCCTAGGAAATGCTAATCAATGCTCAGCGTTAGCACGATCATAGTATTGTTTCCACGAAGATGGAGCCAAGTTAAAACAAACATTAAAGGAAAAACATGAAGGAGGATAAGAGAGGCAAAGTGCACGCAGATGTGTGTGTGTGTGTGCTCGCGCGTGTGCGCTCGTGTAAGTGGGTTTCAGCGATGTCTCTTTGACGGCGATGATTCATTAAAATGCTGCCCCAGCACTACGAGAAGTGTCCAAAACACTCTAGGGTGTAAACGCAGGGTCAGTTGTTTAGAGGTGAATGAAGTGACAGGAGTGAGCTTACACAGGGATCTGGTCAGTTCTGGGGTCTGGAAGCCAACAGTCAACCACGTTTGTTCCAAATTTGTGCTACTGTGACATGTATGGGGGCCCCGTTTCAGTGCAGGTGAATTTGTGGAATTGGCTGTGTCTGAGGGATTTAGCCCCCGTGAGCTGCTGTAGCTGTGTCCCTCCAGTTACCGGCCAGCTGGTGTGTGGCCTCTCGCCTTATTTCCTGCACCCTAGAGGTGGCTTGGACCCTTAGCAAGGTGTCCTGGAGAACTAGGTTTCTAAGGAGGACGTCAGGGCTGGAAGGAGCTCTGGATCTAGTGGCTTTTTCTTCACTAACACACAGCAGAGCGAGCTCAGGATGGGCAAGGAGGAGCGGCGCTAGGAGAGGGAGAACACTGAGGGAGAAAGCAAGCATTCAGATTCCTTACGAGGATGCTCTAGGCCCCAGGTTACCCACATCATGGGCTGCAGCGAGCAAGCACAAAGGCTCCTGAGTTAAAACCTACCTTTTAGCTGAATGTGAAGCTAGTTACTTACCATGTCTCATTTTCCTCCTTTAGAAAGCAGGGATAATAATGATAATGATAATGATAATGATGATAATGATAATAATAATAATAATATTACCTTGCTCATTGGGCCACTGAGAGGAGCTAATCCATCCAGATGGTTTATCACTGCGCCTGGCACAGAGTATGTCTCTTATAAATGTTAGCTGTTAACATTTTTACAGGAATGGGCCTGAGATTCTTGTACCTTTGTGTATTTCTATTATTCTGACCACAGGAACATTTCTTCTCTCAATTTCTTTCATTTGCCGCAGTCTTTCTGTTCAAGAATCTTCAAAATCCTTACCAAGGGCATTTGTTAAGTACTGAATTGTGTGTGGCTCTCTGCTCGATGCTGTTTAATTGTCTGGGTTCTCTTCTGAAAGTGAAAGTGGTTTTCTAAGGCTGATTTGGAAAATATTGGGTACACTGAACAGGAATATGGGGTTTTTCTGTTGGTTATAAGTTATTAGTAGTGGGAGTTGGGGAGTTCTCATCAACTGACCAAAGAGAACTTTGGGGCATGGATAATTCTAGTCCAACTCAATGCTTAATAGAATGACAAATGCATAATTAAAATGTGGATTTAAGTGCAATCAGATTTGAAAAATGGTAACTCTATTCCAGGATAATCATCTCTAGACACTTTTAATAAAATTGCTCAGCTGTAGGTCCTGCAAAAATAGAATGTATAGGAAGGTCTTAGGCTTATCAATTCGTAGAAATAAGTGCAATTCAAATAAGATTTCTTTTAGAAGATAATTCATGTCCGTGCTCACAAATTTGTTGATTTCAGCAAACGAATGTTAAGAAAACAGACTTCAATAAACTTCCATAAAGTCAAAGAAAATTTATGGAGTCTCTTTGCATAAGGAGCAAAGGAGTTCTGAATAACTGGATTTATTTTTAAGGAGAAAAAAAATAGAAGGACACAAGAAAATGCTCTTTTTGGTTCCAATGACACTGAGACAGGAGGAAGAAAACAAGCTCATATAAGAAAAAGATGAAATAAAAATGTGAATACAGCAAAAAAAGGAAACGGGGTCAGACTCTCAAGCAACATCACTGTGGTGACAGCCTTGGAAGAATAAGGTCAAACTAGCCAAAGCAGCTCACGAGACGCCACTTATAGAAGACATAAAAGAGCAAGAAAGGGCAAAAGAAAATGTCACCTCTCTTCTTTATTAGACTGGGATGAAGAGCCAATAACAAGCCATCAAAAGAACAGAGATGTTTGATGCTCCTTTAGAAAACCTCCATAGTTTAAATTAAAAAAAAAAAAGACAGGAAATAGGAACAGAAGACACATAAATTTGGAGGCTGGAGGACATAGGCGTGGTGGATGATATTTTAAATGGGTTGAGGGTATTAAAGTTAGGATGCTTGGTGTACTTGCATTTCAGGGCCTGAAAATGAAGTCGCCGAAGTCATTTCAAGAATGATTTTGTGCAATCAGGGAGGAATCCCCAAATTGTAAAGAGCTGTCACGCCCATACACACCCATACACATTGGCAGACACACACACACACACACACACACACACACACACACACACACACACACACGAAGATTTAGGCAATGACCCTTAAGGAAGAGTCTCCAAATAAATCAACAAGCCTATTGAATAAAATACCGCACGGGGTAAAATCTTTCTTACTTAAAATGGGCATCTCCATCTGGCCAAGGCAGTTTCTTGCTCTGCAGAGGGACTGGCCTAGGGGTCAAGAGGACTTACTGGGTACAATATCTTTGGCTTCAGAGAGACCCTGTGACCGTCAAAAATGATCAGTAAACTAAGCAAGCTGACCAGCCCAGCTACCATATGCGTTCGTTCGGAGCTGAACCATTTTCATGCATCCTGGGCTCTCTGTGTCTGATTTTCCCAGTTTTTTTCCAGTTTAATTTTATAGAAGAATGTATTTGGAGAGGTTTCATGCATTGGATGATGATTTACCTCCATTACAAAAGGTATTGGAATCTTTGGTGAAATTTGAAATGAATTTCGATTAGACAATATTTTTAAATTAATTAATTAATTTTTGGCTGCGTTGGGTCTTCTTTTCTACGCACAGGCTTTTTCTATTTGCAGCGAGCGGGGGCTACTCTTCATTGCGGTGCCTGGGCTTCTCCTTACGGTGGCTTCTCTTGTTGCGGAGCACGGGCTCTAGGCACGCAGGCTTCAGTAGTTGTGGCACGTGGGCTCAGTAGTTGTGGCTCGTGGGCTCTAGAGCGCAGACTCAGTAGTTGTGGCGCATGGGCTTAGTTGTTCTGCGGCATGTGGGATCTACCCGGACCAGGGCTCAAACCCATGTGCCCTGCATTGGCAGGTGGATTCTTAACCACTGAGCCACCAGGGAAGTCCCTCGACAATATTTTTATTGACTCTCAATAGTAACCTAAAAACCAGCCCACAGTTTTCATAGGCTTGAAATAAAGTAGTACACTTTAGAACTCAGTTGTGTGTATAAGTATTTATTCTTTAAAAAGACAGAGTAGCACCAAACATTTAAGAATATTTAATAATGTATCCTGGGGTTTTTTTGTGCTTTCGCTGATCATATTATCAAATTCCTCATGGAGAAATTCTGTTAATATTGTTCTCATCCACCCTTATCAGTGAAAATTGTGCTATCTTTCCAGTGGGGGGATCGGGGGCCAGCAAAATTGATACTGTCTTCATTTTTAGAAAAGGCTGGGGGCCTTTCCTTGACCTACAGTATGACCACAGGGTCTATCATTCATTCAGTTATGCATCAAAGAGTTTCTGAGTTTCTACTAAATGCAAGAGAATGTGCGCCTTTGTTTTCTCAGAAAGAGTGGGTCCTCCTTTACTGTGGAGCCGTATAGTAAACCTAATGCCGCGTATTGTGACCTGCGTATGGTGGTGCTTGGTACATGCCGGGGACTTGAAATGAGCATTTAGCATTTGCCTGACTCTATGTTAAGCTCTGGTTCCCACCCTTCTGATTTTCTGCAGAAGACCAAGAAGAAAGCTTAAATAGGGGTGGGGACAGAGGAAGGGCTGCTAACAGAGTAGAAGAGACATTCACTTGAACCACATCTAACAAACCAGAAAAATAAAGGCAATGTTTTCGTGCTTCAAGCACCTCACTTTTATCTGCCCAAAGTTTATTTGAGAACACAGACATTTAGTTCATTGTTCAGGGTGCTCAGATCTTCAGTTTCCAAATGCTGCCATGTGCACCTGGACATTCGGCACAGTCGATGAACAGGCCTGAAGGGAATGCGGTTTCATCTTCCTTGGTCCCCATCCAGCTCATGCATGGAGGAGGGCACTCAGGGCATTGTCACTGTCATCATTAGACCTTCTTCTTTCTCTTGCTGCTGAAAACGGTCTGTGGGGAGAAATCGTCACCGGCCAAAGTGATGTGGGCAGGTGTAAATGGAGTCTCAGATAGTTATGCTCTAAGGATGGTCGGGGCTTACTAGGAGAGTTGTGTACTTTGCTGCCCATATCACTAAAGAACCAGAGTTTACCTACCCCACAGGGCACTTGGCTTTGTGGGGTCATGGATACACATCTCTTCTACTAAAACGACAGGGGCTATCTAAGTGGGAAGGTACTTTTCAGGGCCAGGGCTAGTTTTTATAGATGGTGTAATATTGAGGGGAGACTGACTGTTTCATATTATTGATTCTGTCTTTAGCAGTTGTTTTTAGAGGTTTCAGTAGTTGTATTTACTAAATATCACGAAACAAATCTACTAATAGGAAGATTGTGAATTCATTGTATCTCTCTTTGAATACTTAAAATGTTTATAGATCAGAGGGCCTGGCTTAAAAGTTTATTCAAATCTTAATTTTGGTTGATGCACATGAATACATGCTGTCTTTTAAAAACAAATAGTTTATACCGCAAACTTTTGTTGAGGTGTGTGTCGTTTACTTCTGAAATACTGAATTCTTTAGCTTCTGTGAAAAGCTGTGCACCAAACCAGTTTCCTCTTTTTCTTGGGTAGACAGCTAGACTACATTTTTCAAAAGAGGCCATATGACTGACTTCTAGACAAAAGGATGTGGGCAGGGATGATGTGTGCCCCTTCCAGGCCTGGCCCACAGGTGATCCCCCATGCTCTTCCCCTTCTACTTTCTTGATGAAGACGAGCATGACCACCATGGAAGCCAGACCTTGAAATGGCAGAGCCACAAGGTGGAAGGAGCCGCAAGGTGTATCACTACTTGGAGGAGAGCTACGCCCTGTCAGGAATAGTCACTTGGGACTTGGTGAGTGCAAGAAATTTCTAATCTGTTTGAGCCATTATATAGTTTTGGGCTTGTTTGTTATAGTAGTGAATGTTACCCTAACTAATATTAAAGTTGAGAATCCTTAAGAAAAATGTCAAGCAGTGCTGTACAATGGGAGGTTCATGCACTTCGGAGTGCAACAGAACTGGGTCGGAGTCGTGGCTCTGGATCTTCATTGCTGGGTGGCCTCTGACGTTTACTTAACTTTTCTGAATCTCCACTGGGACAGTGTCAGTGCAGTCAAGCAGTAAGACCTGAGCTCCTTGGTTTGTACACATTTTGGGCTTGTGTGAGAATACCCCTCTCAATGGACTCATAATCTGGGGAAGCTGGTATGGGCCAGATAAGAAAGGATTAGGAAACTTCTCCTTCCCTCCCTGCCCCATCATGGCTGATGTTCAATACCTAGCTAAAAGTTCCAGTTTGCTAAGGGGCCCAGGGAAGATGAGAGTGAAAGGCATTCCTATGATATGTCAAGAATAGCTGAATCTGGCCTCAGATCTGTGTTCCTCAGAGTTAAACCTGCCAGAAATCATATTTGCAATTACCATTGAATGAAGGCATCACTTGGTCCTGCTCTGGAAAAAGAGGTGAAATATATATTTTTAGTAGAGAAAGGAGGGCTTCACCAGCCTCAGTTGGCACGTGAACAGATTTGCTAGCAGCTGGGAGCTGTGATCTGAATATTACTGACCTAGACCAAAGGAAGTAAAATTCCTCGCTGCAGACACAGCCTTGCCCTCCCTAGGGGGTACCTGATTAAGAGCCATTTTTGGCTTCTTCCTTTACTGACACTCAAGGGTGAGTGGGTCTCACTGGGCCCGCAGGTGTGAAACACTTTCTCTTTTCAAGTCCTTGGGCATTTTCTCCTTTGGGGAGTTACTTGGGTTGTGATGTATCTGGAGGGCTCAATTAAGTGGCTCAGCTGGGGAGTCCACTTTTTCCTTTGACAAGAACTCAGGCAGCTCAGAGCACTGACACTTTCAAATTTTTAACTCTACATTGAGTAGAAATATCTACTTTTGGAGACTGGTTAAATTGCTAAATGTCTTGAAAAGCCTCCACTAATGGACAGATTGCAAATTCCTTTGTATCTCATTTTGAATATTTAAATTATTTCCTGCTTGTAGGGCCTGTCTTTTTTTTTTTTTTTTTTTTTTTAGTGCTTCTGTTTATTCTGCTGTACTATAATTTGTTTGTTTATTAGATCTCCTTCCCCTATTTTATTTTTTTATTTTAATTTATTTATTTTTTATTTTATTTTTATGGCTGTGTTGGGTCTTTGTTTCTGTGCGAGGGCTTTCTCTAGTTGTGGCAAGCAGAGACCACTCTTCATCGCGGTGCGCGGGTCTCTCACTATCGTGGCCTCTGTTGTTGCAGAGCACAGGCTCCAGATGCGCAGGCTCAGTAATTGTGGCTCACGGGCCCAGTTGCTCCGCGGCATGTGGGATCTTCCCAGACCAGGGCTCGAACCCGTGTCCCCTGCATTAGCAGGCAGATTCTCAACCACTGCGCCACCAGGGAAGCCCTGTAGGGCCTGTCTTGATGCTAGACTCAAATGGAGTAATCTTCATGGTCTCAGGACTGGATTTTTGGACAGTATTTTCAGTGTTGACATTGTTTTGCCAATGCAGGCAGGCACAATCAGAACTCTCCTTACTTTGGTTTTCATGTGCCTTTTACTTTGTAAAAGCAGATGCTGGAATAGTTCATCCAGGCTACTTGTATAAACTTATAACCATGAGTGAAGGATGAAAATTTAAATCCTTATTTTAATGATGCTAAAGAAAAACTAAAACACTCTTATTTGAAGACAACTATCTGTTGGGGTAGCGTGAATGTGTTTTTGTATTATTTGATATAGTCCATCTGGAATTTTCCAAGAACTCAGGTTATCTAGGTCAATGGCAAATTGCATAGCTTGGTAGAATGCTGCTGGGTAAGATTCTGTCTTATTCCTTTTGTATGTAAATTGATTGTTTACTCAAGAAAGGGGTTGTGGTCAACTCTGCTTTTTCCCTCTAGCTTTCTTGGTTCCTCAGACAGTAGGGGTAAAACTGACTTAGCAGTTCAAGAATCTAGAACTAAGAGAATTAAATGATATGGGGTTTCTGACCAACGAGACACCTTTTCAACACCCAAAGGCCCACAGGAGTAGACATCGTTGCCATGGTGCGCTAATGATGTCATTCGTCATACAAAGGAATGCAAGCCTGCTGAGCGTGTACAAGGTCAGCCTTAAATGGAAGAGAATGGATGGAGGTAGCCAGGAATTCTCACGCTCAGCTCACTTCCATCCTAGGCTTCGCTGTCCTCCCAGAAGCCAGAAGAATTACAGTGAATCTTTTTCTTACCCAGTTTCTGTGTGAGCGCATATGCATTCACACATGTGCACGTGTGCATGTATGTAACAGCGTGATGGCCGGTCTTAGGTATTCAGGGAGTGGTGTGAATGACAAATCCAGGTTCAGTGGTTTGGGGCTTGATCGCTTCAGCCAACCTTGCCGTCATTAGCTGTGTTGATGTCAGGTCTGTTTCTCTGTCCCCATCTCTGTCTCTCTGTCTCACACACGTGTGTACACGTACCTGGAAAAGCACAGCAGCTCACTAAGGAGGACGTGAAGCATCACAACCTGATGCCACACACACTCACCTGTGCAGTGAGTGGGTCTGACTGACTCTACTTTTTCGCTGGGGACAGCACGCCACATACAATAGTGGACCATTTCAGCGGACCCCAAGAATTCTATAATAAACCACGGGCTTTCATCTCTGAGTGCCTTTGTGGCTCTGCAGAGCCCTGGCCCGAGCTTCCTGCGCAGGTGTTTCTGGCCTGATGCTCAGAGAGCCTGGCGCCCCCAGCAGCTCTAAGACGGGCCTGGATGGGTGTCCTGACCCTTATCTCGCTCCTTCTCCTGTCTGCACAGGCTGGAGAACAGAAAAGGGCCTCTGGCCACCTGGTTTCCTTAAGGCTGAGAGCTTATAGGCAAGGTCCTTTCCAAGCTTGTGTAACCACGCGGAAATCCCTGGGGAGTCTCTAAACACAAACTCCGGCCACGCGGGGAGGGCACCTGCCATACCACGAATTCCTCATCTGCAGCCAAGTTGCCATTTCCCACCATGAACAGTATGTTCTGCAGCCTCACGCCACACCTAATTTGTGTTGCATTTTGAATATTCTTGGAAATGCCTGTATAATGAGAGGAAAACAATATGTGTCTAAGCAGAGTCTTGTCTCCATGTGCAACTTTTCCGCTGGCAGAAGTCACATTGAGGCTAATGAAATCTGAATGCTGACGTCCTGTCCTGCAGTGGGGGATGGTCTCCTCTGTGCTGAGACACAGTTTCTTCTCGTTAGCCCCACCACCTTTATCAATATTAACAGGAACAATGAGAATTAGAGAGGCTGGCTTCTGGCAGAATGCAGAATTAATGGGGTGGGTGGGAGGAAGATGAATGGTTGAAAAGTTAAGATTCACTGGGATAGTGAATGGACTGCATCCTTCTGGGACCCTCTTGAGAGGTATTTTGTTCTAAATGAGGTATATGGTGAATCACTGCCACCCTGCAATTTTATCTCTAATGGGGAACTTCTCACAGCTGAAGCCCTAGTTTGTGACAAACTCTATCTTGTGATGGTTTTATAGCTGGGGTGTGTGTGTGTGTGTGTGTGTGTGTGTGTGTGTGTGTGTGTGGTTAACACTTGGAGCTGTAGTCAACAGCCAGCTTAATCAGGATTTATTCACCACGAGAAGGTTTGCTGCAATGGTCCATTGTTAAATGCATCTCCATAAGCATTTCATAATTTTAATGTGTTAATGACGGTCTCACCCACCATATGAAATGTTTTAAAGGGAAATGCAGAGAGGGAAGTGGGGGCAGAGTCAGGGAAACTTTCTTTCATCGCAGAAGAGAAATTTTCATGCTGAGGGAAAGTCAATCAAAAGTGGTAGATGATGTATCTCCTACTGATTTCATTCCCCTTGGAAGTTTCTCTGATTTTTGCTGCTTATTCAAGCATTGAATGTCACTATGTCAAATCCCCCTACTGTTCCCAGGGCTGCTTGTGACTCTGAGAGGGGCTGAGACACCTGTCCCGAGGCAGGCGACCTTCAAGGGCAATATGGGAGTGGGGAATTGCTGCTTTTCTATTTCTCCAAGAAGTTGCTGTGCCATGGGGATTATGGCTGGTAGCAGGAGTGACTCAGATGTGGTCCAAGCAGCTGGAGGCCATGCTGCTTGTACTTAGAGGGTGTCTAACCAGCAAGCACTAGGGCAAAGGGAAGGAGCGCATCTCGGGTTTGTGTCTTCTTCTGGAGCTGTGCACCAGCCTCAATGTGCTCACGCCTCCCTTTCCCATTAGGACGGGGCCGTGAGGGCCTCAACACTGTGTGGGGCAGGGGAAAGCGCCCCAGCTTACAAGCTGGAAGACCCAGGCTTGGGTCCACGTGCTGACAACATAGTTGCAACATCAGTGGTGGGACATGGCTGGCGGAGAACCTAGTGTGTGCTTAGGACGTGTGAACAGAGGATGCATTTGGCACGGAGAGGGCAATGGATCTGCTGGGAGGGCCACGGCTGGAGAACTGAATCGGGTTCTCATGCCGCACTCCTGGAGCAATAGAAACAAGTCAAAACACACTCGGAGGATGGTGTGGGGAGCTGGGAGGGGATGTGAAACCACGTCACATCAGGAACTCATGGAGGACTGAGGCCCCTGGCCTGAAGAAGTGATTTGGGGCAAGGTGTGATGATCTGAAGAGTTGTCACGAGGAAGAGGAATTAGATTCTTTTGATGAAGCCCTTTTTGGTGAGGTCTGGGACCCTGGCAGAAGCCATGGAGAAATACATCTTAGTTTCCCATAAGGAAGATCTTTCTAATAGATGCAAATGTCTAAAGGTACTTTAGATTGTTGTTATTGGGGATAATCAGACCAAATTCTGCAATTTTGACATGGTTGTCTGGATGCTGTGGAAATTTTGATGCAGTGTTGCGGTGAATTGTCACCATGGACATTTTGATATGCCTTTTAGGATAGAATCAACCCTTTTTGGCAACAGCAGAACATAACAAATGGCTTTATTCCTACTATTAAACTTTCTTCTATTTTGAACTGAGTGTGAAATAGATGCTTTTGGCCCATTCCACCACCCCGCCCCCATCCCTGCCCCAACCTCCTCCTGGCTCACAGCTCTTCCCGGACCCAGGCCCCATTCCTGATACATCTGCGGGCCTCCCCCACTCCCTGTCACTTGTCCCTTTTGATTTGCCTGAAGATGGGGATATGGTGACATTGGAGATCAGTGACAGGTCTCTGGGGTGGAGTGGAGTTGGGGTTAGGTTGAAAATACTGAAAGGACTCACATCGTTATTTGTATTTTAGAGTAGCTAGTTTTTTTCTACTGTTACCCAAAAGCCTCAATTATAATTTTATACTCCACATGTCAAGATGTCCACATGTCAAAATGGCCTCATCAAAATGTTGTTCTTACAACTAGCGGGACACACACTAGTCAGGTATATTACACAGGGAACTTAAGCATCATAGGGGTGGTTGAACACGGTTATGTGAAAGGTATTTTGTAATTCTAAAATTGTGCTCTAACTCAAGAGTTGCCAGTTGCAGGTCCACGGGCTGTGCTGGTCTAGGACAAAGTTTTCGCCATCTGCATTAAAATGCAGGAAAATAAGAACAATGGGTTTAGTTTTCTCTAAGGCTAAATTTATTCAACTTTAAGGACTTTCTTCTAAGATAAGGGTCTTTTTTCTTTCTGTTGTTGTAGTTAAAGTATTCTTTTGTTTTTAGACACTGGTGATAGGAGGTGGTATTTAAAACTGTCAGTGGACAAGATACATATGCCTGTCTCATTATTACATTTTTTTCTTTTACTGGTATGTAAAATCTCAAAGTCTGGGAGCCCTGATTTAAGTCACCCAGTCTTTGGAACCTCATGTATTCAATTGTGAAATGGGCATAGACGCCTCGGTTCCCTATCAGCATAGCTGTAGAGTCTCACATTGGCTACAGTTCTTTCCAGACACAAGTGCCGTATGCTTTGTATGATATAAATGCCCTGATCATTGAGTGCACAGCAGAGTCAATACTGGTAAAGTGAGTTGTTGCGTGAAAGGCTGGTGGAACAGAAGTAATCTCTCTCTTCTTGCCCTAGTTTTTTCTTGACTAGTATTTCCTTCTCAGCTTCCAGGAGCGCAGCTGAACGCAGCCGGCGGGGAGTTTGCTGTGTTCTTTCAGACTCATGACAAAATTTCTGCCAGGGCAGCCAGAGGAAGACTAGAGTGCCCTGGGGCAGCCAAAGCGGGCTCTTCTGTGGAACATGGTATGGGGGGACGGGGGTGGGGGGAGAGTTCCAAGAAGCGGGGAGAGGGGTGGTCTTGCCTGTCTCAAAGCAGGTGTGACCTTGCGGCGTGTTTCTCAGGGCAGTGCTTCCAGGCAGGTGTGAGGGACCCGATGTTGCCACTGAGACCACGCCCCTCACCAATTAAATCATGCATCACTGGTGATGCTAAAGCTTTCCAGGTGACTCTCATCTATAGCCAAGAGAACTACCCTTTCAGCTCTGAGGGAGAAACTTTGAAAAGATTAACCAGGAGGTAGCTCATTCGTGCCGATGTCTATCAAATAGAGCAAATTCCACCTTCAGTTTTCAAGGAATCATTGCAGGTGGGAGGGGTTTTGTTAGTGCTTGCTCTAGAGCACCAGCTGGTTATACTTGATCTCCATCTTTTGTCTTAGTATTTCACTAGGGAATTAATAACATATTGAGGTTAAAGGTTCAGCTTCTGAAGAAAATTTTGCCTTGTGTAATGATGTTCAGAGCAGCAGTGTTTCCGGCGGAAGGTAGAAACAACTTAGTGTCCATCAATGGGGCCTCAGACACATCAGCGGTGACATGAGAGGGAATACTGTGAACAAATCAAATCTGTAAGTATCATCATATCACACGCAAAATATAATGTGGCCTGAAAAAAAGCAAGTTACAGAGCAACACATAGGGAATGAGACAGTTTATGTGGCTATTTAAAACACACAATATGACTTGTTACTTACAACTATCTTACTGTTTCTGGATACCTATACATGTGGCCCAATGAAAGCTGAAGGACTAGAGGGGACACAGCAGAGCCACCATAAAGGTGATCTTTGGGGAAGGAAAGGACTGGAATTGGAGAGAAGTCCAAAGAGGACATTTCTGTAGATGTTTTGGTGCCTTTATAAAAAATAACTGAAGTAAATATGAAAATGATTAAATGAATTCCAGGTTATGGGTACAGAGATATTCATACATTCTTTGTTCTTTATTGAAGTTATATATTTTTTCTAAATTCAACAATATAACGACTAGAAAAAAATTAGCCTCTGGATTAAGATCCTTTCAGCTTCAGGTCTTGGTCTTCCACTTGCTGTGCGTGTGACCTTTAGCTGTTTCACCTTTTGGGGCCTCATCTGTAAAATGAGGACAGCACAGCGCCTAGGGTACGGTGAGCCCACCGTGCAGGTTAGCTATTTTTATCAGCGTCCTCCAGCTGAGATGACAGAGACTGATTCTTCCTCTTCAGCCTTTGGAATCCAGCTCAGGTGTCATCTCCTTCAGGAACTGTTTCCCAACCATCCCAGCCAGGTGCTTCTATAATACTTTGTTCTACCCTGCATGGTACCCTACATGCCATCATCTTCTAATGATGATGATTCATATTTATGGAGTATTTACTATATGCTGGGCACTCTTCTAAGCATCTTGCCTGCTTGCATATTATCTCACTTAATTCTCACAACATCTTGTTTCATATCACCATTAATTCCCATTTTACATTCTCTTTTTTAAAAAATTTTTATTGAAGTATAGTTGATTTACTGTTTATTAGTTGATTTACTGTTGTATTAGTTTCAGGTGTACAGCAAAGTGACTCAGTTATACATGTACACATATCCACTCTTTTTAGGATTCTTTTCTCATATAGGCCATTACAGTGTATTGAGTAGAGTTCCCTGTGCTATACAGTAGGTCCTTATTAGTTATCTATTTTATATATAGTAGTGTGTATATGTTAATCCCAATCTCCCAATTTATCTCTCTTCTCCACCTTATCCCCTGGTAACCATAAGTTTGTTTTCTACATCTGTGACTCTGTTTCTGTTTTGTAAATAAGTTCATTTGTACCCTTTTTGTAGATTCCACATGTAGGTGATATCATATATTTGTCTTTCTCTGAATGACAATCTCTAGGTCCATCCATATTGCTGCAGATGACACTATTTTGTTCTTTTTTATGGCGGAGTAATATTCCGTTGTATGTATGTACCACATCTTCTTTATCCGTTCCTCTGTCGATGGACATTTAAGTAGCTTCCATGACCTGGCTATTGTAAATAGTGCTGCAGTGAACATTGGGGTGCATGTATCTTTTCAAATTATGGTTTTCTCTGGGTATCTGCCCAGGAGTGGGATTGCTGGGGCATATGGTAGTTCTATTTTTAGTTTTTTAAGGAACCCTCCATACTGTTCTCCATATACATTCTAGTTTAGAATGACCTGTCAGTGTGTCTCCCCTAATAGGTGGTGAGTTTCTGGAGCCTAGGGATTGTGATCGATGAAACTCTGTACCCTCCATGCTTGGCACAGTGACTGAGGAAAAGAGGTCATTCAAGAAATTGGCGAGTGAATAATGAATGCATAAAGTTAGGCCAAGCAAACCCAGCCCCTTGGTCACCACGTGGCGAGAGTGTGAGATGGTTTGAGGATCTTTTACGGGCTCCTTGGCTCTGCTTTGCTGTCCTGAGCGCCATGTCTCAGAGGGACCATAGCAGAGGAGTGGGGAACGTCTCCTCTCAGGGACGAAGCTTACTGACTGTTTTAGAGGTAAAAGTGTGTGACGTGTGATCTTTGCCTAGCTCACTCTGACTGTCCTTTAGCCATCAGCTCATACTGTCCTTCCCCAGGATGGCGTTTCTGATCCCTAGGGCAGAAGCAAGCCCCATCACATACCTTCACCCCACCCTGTGTGTTTCCTGGCTCGTGTTTACAGTCGCTCTCAGATGGCTGTCTCTGGAATGACTGCTTACTGCCCGTCTCCCCTCGAGCCACACCTGCCGGGAGGGAAGGGTTGTGTCCCCCATGTCTCTGCTGTGTCTCCGGGGCCTCTGCTGTATCGGGCCTGGCATGTTGCAGGTGCTCAGTACATCCTTGACGAATGAATGGAGTCAGGCGAGGCTGAGAGTGGGAGGAGTGGGTTATTGAAATTCAACTCAATATTCAAATTCACAGCTGCTGCTGATGAAGACCGTGGCTAATGTCTTCAGGCCAATATTCTGGGGGCTTGTGAGCCTCTCTGTACCTTGGAGCTTGGCACGGCTGATAAGTGACTCTTCTAGAAGGAATCTTGCTCAGTGGGCAGAATCTTCTGTGGCTGGCATCATTCCAGACCCTCCTCCCTATTAGAGTGGTTCACAACTTACACTCCTGAGTCAGGGCCACCTGGGGGCATTAAAAATACAGACATTACCCGCTCCCTGGCCTTTATATCTATGTATACACCCACACATACCCTGACTCGGAATTTCTGGGGTGAAGCCCAGGAGGGCATGTGTATGACACGGTACATCATGGGATGAAAACCACTGTTGACCTCTTTCAGGCCACTCAGTTGATTTCCAATGTCCTTAGTTTATAGGTAGGGAGTTCCTGACATACCTTACCTCTTAGGTGGAGAAAATGGATCAGGTATTGAAGAGCAAAGAGATGGATTTTTTTTTCCTAGTACAAAACCACAGACTTTCTCTCTCTCCCTTTTATTCTCACCCATCTCTGTTCTCTTTCTTGTTGTCTTTGTTGAATCATTCTTACCTGAATCTTAAGAGATGGATGGAAATAGCCTGAAACAGACAAAGGTGAACTCAGGACTCAGTTGTGACCAGAGGCTGCCGGGTGACTTGTGGCCTCTCAGCCCTGGGCACGCAAACAGGAGATTTGTGGCGTGCTGGGAACCCCTGGCGAGGGCTTATTATACAGCGGGGCCTCCCGAAAGCTAATTTACTGGATTATGGCCACATTTCCTTCTGCTCCCCTTTTTAAGCTTAAAAAAAGGACTCCGTCAAAACAACAGGAGGCGTCACAGATGTAAACCTTCAAGGCTTTCTGAGCATGCGAAGCATTCCTTGGCTCTCAAGATGATTGAAAATGAGACTTTCCTTCACATCTTCCCATAAACGTCAGCTCCTTCCCCCTTGGTGCTCCAGGGAGGGGAGCCGGCCCGGGGGTGGGGTGGGGTGGGGTGGGGAGGGACTGTGTCCCCGCCCCTCCCCGAGTGGATGGACACACGGTCAGACATCTTCATCCACGCTCAGGGTACAAGTTGCTTGCTCACATAACTGTTAGTTCTACCACTGTAAGAACACTGGGGGTAGTGTTCTTTTATTTATGGCAACACTTAAGAGGTCTGAAAGGGTCAGTGATTTGCAGGCCGGGAGCAGACACAGGCCCCGTGTCCGGGTCTGTATGTCAGGGCCCCCGTCACCACTTTCTCCCTCCCCACTGGCCTGGGTGGGAACACACCCGAAGCTCCAGCGCGGGTGCAGGGCGGCACCCGCCAGGTGGCTGGTTTGGCTCCGCAGGACTCTCAGGCCTTTCCTTTGGCCTCTGGTCGCTCTTGATGAATATCCCCGTCCTACCCTTGAGACAGAGGCCTGAAGCTGAGCCTGAATGAAACCCGAGTGGAGGCGCTTGGAATGAGAATGTGGTCTGAGATATTTGTTAAGGTCTATGAGGGAGGAATGGAACTTAACCTATTAGCCTGTCTTAGTTTATTCGCCTCATTTCTATTCCACTTGATGTTCTGAAATTGCCATTTATTAACTGTTCCATGAACACACACGTCTTTGCGGAGGGCTTGCTGCTCACTGCGCGGTGGCGTGGGGCTGGGGGCGTGGCGGCGTGGACGGCTCAGGGCGGGAGCAGTGGGGACCCCGAGAGGGCAGAGGGACAGGTGTGGCGCTCTTGAGACAGGAGGAAGGCCCAGAGAAGGCTTCGGGATGTACTGGGGGCCGCTGGCTCCAAAGCCCTGGGGCTGGGGCGGGGGCGGGGGCGGGGGCGAGTGCGGGCTTGGAGGGGGGAAGCGGGGCAGCGAGGAGGGCGGCGTGGCTGGAGCAAACCAGGTGAGGAGCACGAAGGCCGAGCACGAAGACCGGGGCTGGACTTTGGATTTAATTCTGAGTGTGATTGAAAGCCTCCGAGGGTTCTGGAGCTCTGACTTGGGTTCTTTTTTTTTTTCAAAATTAAAAAAAAATTTTATTATTTTTTTTGGCTGCGTTGGGTCTTCGTTGCCGTGCTTGGGCTTTTCTCCAGTTGCGGAGAGCGGGGACTATTCTTCGGGCCGGCGAGCAGGGACTATTCTTCGTGCCGCTGCGCGGACTTCTTGCGCTGGCTTCTCTCATTGCGGAGCACGGGCTCTAGGCACGCCGGCTGCCGTAGTTGTGGCACGCATGCTCAGTAGTCGTGGCTCGTGGGCTCTAGAGCGCAGGCTCAGTAGCTGTGGCGCACGGGCCTAGTCGCTCCGCGAGCTTGTGGGACCTTTTCGGACCAGGGATTGAACCCGTGTCCCCTGCATTGGCAGGCGGATTCTTAACCACTGCGCCACCAGGGAAGTCCCATGACCTGGGTTCTTGAAGCATCAGCCTCGGGAGACTGGCAGCTCGGATTCAGGTGGGAAGGGCAGGAACTGGGGAGGAGTGGTCGGGTTCAGCGTTTGTTCTGAAAGCAGAGCCCATGGCATTTGCTGATGCGTTGAGTGTGGGGTAGAGAAGGAATGAGTTGTTCGGATGGGTAATGGCGTGTCTAGATGTGCACACCTGAGAAGCTTCTGTGACCCTTGGCACTTGGGGAGATTCAAGTCCGGGAGGCTCCTGGCAGGAGATGGGCCATGGGAATAAGGACTTTCTCTGGAGCTGCTGCAGCAGCTTCCTGGCTGGTCTCGACTCTGATTCCTGGGTCGTGTTTCTAAACGAGGGTTGGCTACTTTCCACTTCCCCCAGATCAGCAGTACGTCTCATTGGCCTTTAGACCAAGTTCAGGCCAGCCCAGTGGCAGTCAAGGCCCCATCCTAGCGTCCTACCCCATCTCCAGCTATTTCCTTGCCTGCATTTACCGATGTTCCAGACACATCAAACCACTCCCCCCGGCTCCCCCGCCCATGATGTCACAATCACACCCGCTGCCTTACTTTATGCTCCTCATATACCTCTACCTTTCAAGAGTCTTTGGAGCATAGTCAGAATCCTGCTTTCTCCAAGTTCACATCCCATATGCTTCACGATGGAATTATTTCTCTAATAAAACTTGATTTGTACATTTAGTCTAGTCACCATTTAATTTTCCTCTATATTACAGTTGTATATCTTTAAATGTATGTTATATATACTTATATTGTATTTTTGTATATATTGTATATTTTGTGTTATAGTCATATAGCCCTATAATATTGCTTTTATTAACGTAAGGTTTCTATTCCTCGATTATGTACTTCTCACGGGTGAAACTGGGTCTTACTCTGTATTCCAGTCTAACCTAGAGTTTTAGAACCTCAGTCAGTGATCTGAATCATATTGATTCAGTAAAGGTAGACAGGGGCTAAGAGAACAGTTCTGAAGCATCAAATGCCCTCTGATTACAGCTATTAATGGTACATGAGGGTGATAGTAAAGGGCTTGTAAAAACCTGGAAGTCAGGTAGTTTTCTGTTTCAGAGGCAGCTAGCACTCTCCAAATAATCCAGTGGTCCACCATGTTTCCCAGCTTCCTTTGCAGTTGTATTGGCCACCTGACTAGCTCTGGTCAGTGAAATGTGAACGGGAAGTCAGGGGTCACTTTGGCTGAGGCTCTTAGAAGCCCGGGCTCTCCTCCGTCTTTGTCTCCCTCTGCTGCAGTCAGCCTATAGCCATGCGTTAGTATGCGGAACACAGAGTGGATGGAACCTGGATCCAGGCTCATCAGATGGAGAAGGGCCCTGCCATCTCACATTAGACCTCACAATGATATGAAATAAATGTTGTGCTAAATAAGTGAGATTTTGATTTGCTTGTTACCTCAGCATAGCCTATCTTATCCTGACTACTGTATCTTTTCAAAGTAGAGCTAGTAAATTCTGCGTATGATGGACTTGATTAGCCGTCTGAGAAAGCAAAGTCTGAAATGGTCTGTCTGTAATTTGCAGGCATCAGACATCACATTCAGGATGATTCAGAGAATGAGCTCATGGAGGCAGAAATAGAATATGATTGTAAACAAACACACAAACAAACAGCAGAAATCTAATCTGTTGTGAGGTACTGTGTTTCAGAAGGGGGGTGTAGAAAGGGAGATGAAGAGCCAGAAGTTGGACATGTCCTTGAGAGAGGGTGTCTTGTGGAAGAACAGCATCTGGCCATTTGGAAGGTGTAACTATACTGTGGCGATGGGCGCACCAAGTTGTTTGGGCCAGACGTCATTTCACATTCCGATTCTGTAACTTCCTGCTCCTGATGTGAAGCCATGCTTGTAGTATAACCTCCAGATAATACTGAACTTGCCATTAGTTTGTACAAAAGGAGAGAAGACCC
The DNA here is from genome assembly GCF_949987535.1 of Balaenoptera acutorostrata. Taxonomy (NCBI): domain Eukaryota; kingdom Metazoa; phylum Chordata; class Mammalia; order Artiodactyla; family Balaenopteridae; genus Balaenoptera; species Balaenoptera acutorostrata. The sequence continues at coordinate 65,779,364 of NC_080081.1, forward strand.
TCATGCGCTGTCATACATACTAGCTGGTTTCATCGCCAGGTCATTCTCTAGCTGGTTAATTCTCTAGCAGTCTAATTGTTTGTGTCAGCCTCTGTAAGGCAGTAAGTTCATTCATGAGAGATGGAAATCAGACTCAGTCTGTTGAGTCTGTGGAAATCAGACCCAATCCGCTGGCAAGCCACCTTGGGAGGTCTTTAGGCAGACAGGTGGGCAGCCAGCGAGCTAGGTCTCAGACCCTCCCCAGGTTCCACCACTCAGCATTGCCCTGGGGGTTGTACTTGGTACAGTGTGTGTCCTTGACATGCAACCTTCAGAGGCTCCCAGGAACGGAGCTGATTGGGAAACAGTCAGCTTTGTCTGTATGACCGAATGAGCCTTTACATTAACATTGGAGGCCCCAAAACACCCCATTAGAGAAGCTTCTCCTTGAAACTAAGGTTGATTGTTGCACCGAAAAATGTATAGACCCAACCATAAACAGAACTGATTTTTGTTTACTTAAATGAATTTTAGGGAGAGGAGTCATGCAAGCATACTCTAACTCTGCCATTTCCCCCAGAAATCTCAAAGACACTTTTGGATCATCAACAATATGTATATCTGCAGCTGTGTGTTTGAAAGCTACCAGCAAATCCATTCTCAAATAAATAGTTGTCTTTCATACGAGCGCATCATGTTTTGGAGATTTTCAGTTCCCTTTGTTCTCCTTTCTGGTTCCAGACTCGAAATATTGGTTATGTTCTCATATCCCAAACACCAAGCCCCAAACTAAAAATAGAACACAAATCTTTGTTAATAGTAAAAATATTCATATAAATAAGAATTTCTAAAAGTGTAGAAATAATTTAAAAAAATAGAAAGTAGGACCCTTCCTAGTTCCATCCCGTAGAAAAAGCCACTGTGAAAGTTTGGTGCATATCATTCCAGATCTTCTCCCTACATATATACAACCATATGTTTTATTATTTACAAAAATGGGATAATTTTATGCATGCTGTCTTACAATATGCTTTTTTTCTCTCGGCGACATATCTTGGGCATATTTTTCATGTCAACGCACGTTTGTATTTTTTAGTGGCTGTGGAATATTCCATTTTATATGTGTACTATAATTTATTTAGCCAATCCCCATTGCATTGCTCTCAATTTTTCATGTTTATAAACAATCCTGAAATGAATGTCCTTGATTACAGATCTTTGAGTACTACATGGTCTTAATATAGTTGTTTCTAGATGAGAAAGAAAGAATTCTGTATTTTAAATTTTAGGTCAAAAGAATTCTGTATTTTAAATTTTAATAGCTTCTGCCCAAAGGTCTGTACAGTTTACACATTCACCACCGCCATGCTGGCATCTTGGTTGGATTTGCATTTTTGATAATCTTAGGTAAAAGAAATCTCAGGGCTAGAATCTACTGTGCAAGGTAGAGGTGTAATTTTTGAATTACTAAAACGCAAAAATTACCCTATACAATGCCATTTTGGTCGTAGTTTCATAAGCACAAAATGGTAACCATGACTCATGAGTGAAAGCAAAAGTGCAGCCCATTCTGACATTCTCTGTCGAGTTCCCACCTCTCGGCTCCCCAATCCCAACAAAGACAACCATACACATGTGAGGAGGTTTGCTGGGCTGGCTGGAGTAGGAAGTGCTTTGCTTTAAATCTGCCTTTTACAGAGAAGTCAGTGGGCTGAAATGGAAAGGTCCTTAACTCCCACACTTGCTGACTCTGCACCCTTGGTGCGTCACTAATTCTCTCTGAACTGATTTCTTTATCTGGCTAATGGCATTTTGTGAGAACTAACTGAGAAATTAGACGCAAGTCCCTAACCAATGCCTGACATGTAGCATTTGCTTGTTTTCTCCATCAGCTGAGCTTCCTTCCTCTGTGGAGAATAGAGCTTCTGTTCAAGGACCAAACTTCACTGTGACAAACGACTCCAGTTTTAAACCATCTCCTAGAGAAGGGTAAGTATTACTTGTCGGGATCCTCTATTCCTCTTGACTTGTTTTCAATATATTGGACATTAAGGTACGTTGAACAGGACTCTTTTTTTGTTTGTTTTTTCAGAGCAGTTTTCTCTAAGAGTCTTAACCATGTCCATTTGGTTTTGCCCAGGGCATTGTGAAATAAGTCATATTACTGTTTGGCCACATTATGTAGATATAGCTCATTATGTTTAAATCTGCCTATTGTTTCAAAGGTGGCTTTGTTGACGCTGGTTCCAGTGGGGGTGACTGTAGCCAAATGAGGCCAGAGTTGGGTCTGTGAGGCTTTTCACTCCGTGCACGTGTGAAATTGTTTCCTGGGGGAGCTGCTCGACCTGAGATTTGAAGAATCTGTCACTCGTGGTAATTTCCTTCTACCTGATGGTTAGCCAGACTCTTGCTATGCTTGTGCCCATTCAGACTCCTCCAGGGTGTCCTAAACCACATGGCTGCCCATCTGGAATATCCAAAAGGATCCTGGTGGGTACGTGGGAAGCAGCTGCGGAGGGAGACCATTCCCAGAGAAATGCAAAGAGCCCAGTAAGCTGGTGGGGAAACAAGCCCTGGACAGGAGGGAGGCAGCACAACCTAATTCATTATCTTGCTTTTATTTAACCACCATCAAAGGTGGGGAGTGTAGTGGATAGTATCCTTAGTCTTCAGATGAAGAAATGGGAATTCACAGGTTTAATGACTAAGTCTAATGAGATTTGTAAAGCTCGAGCTTGAGCTCAAGACTTGTGGTCCAGTGCCGTCTCTACCGGGGAAGACTGCGATGGTGGTAGCACCCCAAAACTTTCCCTGGGCTGCGGGTGCAGGAGGCCCAGATTCAGCATGCACAGCAAAGTGTCACGGTTCAGCCACATACATGAAACTCAGCGGGAACACGACCTAGTGGGAAACTAGAGGGAAACTGAGGCAGACGCCCTGTTCTATGGAGTGTGTTGCTGAAGCCAGAGATGGAAGGACCAAGGATGTCAAGGTGCTCAGGGCTCACCTCAGAGATACCAGTTGCTTCACCCAGTCCAAGATCCACCTGGGAGAGGTTGGAGGCTGTTAACTTATCCTAGTTCATCAGGGTTCGTTAGGTAGGAAGCATGGCAGAGCTCAGGAGAAATGAAGCGTCATGACTTCAGGTCAGAGGGGCTGCAAACAGCAGAGACTGTATGTAGGTTTCACAGTTTAGCCCACAGAATTGCCCTATTCCAGACGCTTCTTCTACCTTCCTTGCTTCACCTCTGCTTTGTCGATTGAGTGTAGCAAGCAATGCCGATGATGCCAGATTGTGATGGGCTCCGTGAAAGTGCTCTGAGCCCACTTGACTAGGTTCTTTCCTTTCCTGGTGGAATCAGTCAGCCCATCATTGAAATGTGTGCTGTTCGTGTGGCAGACTTCTGTTGCTGATAAAGCTCTGAGTGAAGTTTAGGCTGCTGCCTGACCTCGGTCCCCTTCAAATTTATACCTGTTCATAGTTCTATTTAGTCTGCAAAGTCACTTGTAGATAATAACAGCTTTTTTTCTGTTATATTCTCCAAGAATCCAGTTACACTAAGCCTCTTGATACAGGTTCATGAGCTCAGATCATGCTCATGACCAATTGATTGGGAGTTTTTCTACTCCCCTCCCTTCCCCCCTCCCAACCCTTCAGCCTCAGATTAATATCTAACATCTTTCTAGAAGGCTGATAACAAAGTATCTTTGTAAAGAGCAAAGGCTTTTTTTTTTTTTTTTAAAGCTGAATTCTGGTTAACCAAGTTTATTTTCTGTCGAAGCAGAGAATAACTATAGAAGGCACAGACCTGGCTGGTCAAATTCTTTCTTTTAAAATGAATGTTTTCATTGCTCTAAATTAGAAGATGCTGAGGGTGATGGAGTGGGAAAGTCCAGGCAGGGCCTTCTGTTTAGCTACGATGTCCAGTTCTTGCAGTGATATGGAGAAAAGCAAAGAAAGTGATGTGTTGAAAGGCAAGAGTGCCTTTTTTCAGTCTTGTTTATCTCCTGGTCCTTGTTTTTATTTTTAAGGAATTAAAGGTAAATAATTTGTACTGAAATACATAAGGATAAATATTGGGTGGGGTGTTTCTAGCCACTTTTCTGTCTGAAACTTTTTGATACTTTTGGGTAAGAAAATCAAATGTATTTCCTTTGTTATATAAACTCGAAGGGATTGAAAGCTAGGAGAGAAAATATAATCAGTAAAGCTTTGGCTTAATCAAGCTTCTAGGCCCAGTGACCAATTTATAGGAAAATAAGACACAGGAGCATGTTAAGAGACATCATGGGATGCAATTAGCAAAACTCAGATATAGGAAATTATAAAGAACAGATAATCTAATTTCTTCTTTTGTTTCTTCTTCAACAACAACAAGACATGGGAAATATAAATGGGGGAACCCATAATTTAAAAGAGATTTAAGATATATAACTAATAGTAGTGTATGAACCTTACTTGGATCCCAGTTCAAATCCCTACCTAAAAGATTTATAATCTTGGGATAATTGGGGGACAGCCCAGTAGCAATGAGAAGTGCTAACATTAGACTGTGGGCTCTAATATCACTTTCCCCTGAAAGAAACCAGGGTTCCTTAAAGAAGTGGCCACTTCCATGCATAATATACAGTGTGAATTTAGAAAGTCTTGTCATATCAGTTAACGAGGAAAATGGCAAAGACTTCTAACATCATCTTAGAACTCAAGAGCTACCTTGGTCAAAGATGGGAAATATGGGCATCAATAAGAATAATTACTGCAGTGGATAAAAATAGTTCAAATATGCTTAAATTCATGAGTTCATGATGATACTTTAAAAAGTGCAAATGAATTGGTCATTATTGGAGGATGCCAAGGAACCAACTCATTATTTGAAACCTGGTAAACAAGAGGGAAAAATCAAGCATTTATTCTTCCTTTTAAATACGAACTGTGCCATGAGATAGTCAAAAGAAGACGGGAAGTTTCTCACTCTAGAAGTAATCCGACTAATAATTGAAGAAGAAATATTACCATTTTGTAACCATTAATTAATGGATGAATCTAGGCATTGAGCATGAATGAATACTAATATCACAACGCTACAAACAGATATTGTGCACCCCTGCAGTGGAAGAACATAGTACCCCTATGACATAGTCTTGACAAAAAATACTTGAACATGCTTAAGCCTCTAGATCCAACTACCAATTTATAGGAAACACAGATGACAGGGAAACATGTTAAATTGCACCATGGGGCTACAATCACCAAAATCCAGATTGTGGGAACTTTCACAGGACAAACAATCCAGTTTCTTCAACAAATATATTGCAAGGAAAAGGAATAAGGGTTGGAAAAGGAACCTATATGCTCAAAGGCAATTTAAAGGATGTAAATCAATTATCATATGTGGATCTTCTTTAGATCCTATTTTTAAAAAGTATCCAAATTTTTTAAAAAACTGCAGTAATGTTAATGACATTCACGAGATCAGGATATTTGAACACTGTCTAAGGAATTATTATTTTGTTACATGTGATACTGGTATTGTGATTATGTTAGACTCTTTATCTTTTATAGGTATATATTGAAATATTTACAGAAATGATATAAGGCCTGGGAGTTGCTTCAAAAGCATAAGGTTAAGAGGAGTCATTTCCTGGGGTGGAGATGAGCCAGACAGACCATGGGTTGATGGCTGTTGGAGCTAGGTAATGCATATAGAGGAGGTATTATTTTGCCTTTTTGGTGTATGTCCAAAATTCGACATAATAAAAAAAAGATTTTTTTAAAGGATAGGTAAATGTGAACATTGACTTGATGTTTAATTATGTTGAGGAGTTAGTTATTTTTAAAGTTTGTGGTAATTTGGATTTACACATTTAAAAAGATAAAATAGTTTCTGGGATTTGCTTCAGATCATTGGTGCTTGTAGGGATAAAAATGAAATAAAAGTGTCCACTATTGTATAAGTTTGAAAATTTCCTAAATTATAGGTAACATACAAAAGGTAGGCTAGGCTGTAATTAAAGAAAAAAAAAGGGCTGCAGCATAGAACAGTTAAGTAAAAATGCCTTGTGTCTATGACTAAATTGAATGAAAGCCAAATGTTCATTTTTATTTTTCATGCTAAGCTTTTGGGTCAGCAAAAACAAAACCTAAACACAAATGCATTTAAAGCAAGGTGAATAGAAATATATAAACCTGTTGACAGTAAAGAATTCTTCTTTGTAGCAATCGTATAATAAAACAAGGAATTTCTCAGCCCCGTTTCCTCCCCCTATATCATCTGAAGGTCAGTAATGCTATTGTGTGTAAGATTTCTAGTGTCATTTATATAAACTGCCTGCTAAATTAATTTCCTAAGTTAAACTTGAAATTTATCAGAGTTAGACCTTGAAATTCATACGTACGAGAAAAATAGGTAAAATCACATATTACAAAAGAGAAAAGATAAGTACCCATTTGTTTGAGCTTTAAAATGTACTGAAACGAGATAAGAAGGATGTTTTTATCAAAACGGTAAGAGCTACAAAAAAAAAAAAAATGACGATTATATAAGGTCTTAGATCCTAGATGCTGAAGAGTAGAGGGAGAGGATGGCGGGAAGAAGACATTTGGCGAAGTCAGAGTCAGAATCTGTGGCGTTCACAAGTCTCTGAAGCACGGGGGGCTGTGGATTGCTTGCCCGACCTCCATTCCACTCTGCTTCTAGTTGGAGATGTTGGGTCTCTAAAACTGATGCATGGCAGATTCCCTTGCAGCGAGGATTCTGAATGAGAATTAGGTCCTGCTGATTACACATGCCTACGCTTTGGATTTGGAAGGCAGACGGGAGGCGGAGGCCATCTTACTTTCATTTCTGGACAGGCTGTCCTGCAGCAGCACTGCACTTTGCTTTCTCCAGGTTCCTGGGTATTGAGAAGCAGCTGCAGAAGCAGAGCAGCTGTGGGGACTTCCGGACTCTGGCCTCCTCGTCCCTGGTTTACAGCTACGGGAGTGGGTCTGGAACCCATAGCTTCAGTACGAGCCTCAGGCTGGTAGCTGGTCTGGTGGCTCCGTCTGCATTGTTCTGGAAGTCCCTGCTGTGGGCTCATCCCAGAACTTGTCTGTCAGCCCTTCCAAAGACTTTGCAAGCACCCAACTCCCTGTATTAAATCTCTTTCTGTTTAATACACCTAGCATGATATTGTTCATGATATTGCTGATGGAAACAAGCAGCATTTAAAAGCATTCACGCTTTCACAAATGAATGTTAGGCCTGCCAAAATTCACCTTTCCTTCCCCACACACAATTACCAAGGCCTCACACGTCCAGCCCCATCATCCCCAAGTCCCAGTTCTCTTGGTTCCTTTGCTGTTTCTTGCCCGGGGTCCCAACATTCAAGGTATCTGCAGTCAGCGAAGGAACTAGGCTTCAGAGTGGCTGGCAGGGTGTCCCACACTCAGGTTCAGTTGCAGATTCAGCTGTCCTTGAACTGTGCCAACTTCTCCTCCCCCCACACCTATTGTCACAATAATTCTAACATGTAGAGTTTTAAAAAAAATTTTATTTATTTTTGGCTGTGTTGGATCTTTGTCGCTGCATGCGGGCTTTCTCTAGTTGTGGTGAGCGGGGGCTACTCTTTGTTGCGGTGCGCGGGCTTCTCATTGCGGTGGCTTTTCTTGTTGTGGAGCATGGGCTATAGGTGCGTGGGCTTCAGTAGTTGCAGCATGTGGGCTCAGTAGTTGTGGCACGTGGGCCCTAGAGCACACGGGTTTCCATAGTTGTGGCTCGTGGGCTCTAGAGTGCAGACTCAGTAGTTGTGGCACACGGGCTTAGTTGCTTCATGACATGTGGGATCTTCCCAGACCGGGGGTCGAACCCATGTCCCCTGCATTGGCAGGCAGATTCTTAACCACTGCGCCACCAGAGAAGTCCCACATGTAGAGATTTTATCCCTATTCAAAGACAAGGTGCCTGAAGCTTAGAGACATTAAATAACATGTCCAATATCCATATTTAAGGGCAGGTTTAGGATTTGATCTCAGTTTTGTCTACTGAATGAGCTTTTGAAAATACACTAACGTAGGTATATAGTAAGCATCATAGTTTAGTCCTGCAGTCCTGCTGAGGACTGAGTGGAGGCTACACAAGAAACAGAATTTCTTTTCTTCTGTGCTGGTGAGCACAACCTTCCTGCCTTTTGGTTAGTTCATAGGAGACAGCCGAGGAAGAAGGCATGGGAAAAAAGCCATAAAATACGAGTGAACAAAAGGAGCCAAAGGGTAGTGGAGGCGAGCGGGCGGTGTTGGTGCTTTCGGTGGTAGAGATGGGTGGCATTGGCACGCTCGTGCTGCTAGCTGGGGCGGTGGCAGTCCTGCTGGGCTTCGTGGTGTGGTTTGTCGGCTGCTAGAGCTCAGAAGTAGGGGAGCAGATCGAAAGCTGCCTAAAGATTTGTAGTGTTACTTGACCCTGGCTTCCGCTCCCTCCTTTCATTCTGTTGATAGAACGAACCTCCCTCTGCAGTAAAGGAGGATTCTTCTTTCTGGCCTAGCAAACCCCACACAGCTCAGCCATGCTGCAAGGCTTGGTTGAGGCCTGGACCCCTCCCTGTCTTTTCCCTGTGAGTAACGTGACCTCCAGCTACAGACTTGGACCTCCTACATTCTGTTCTGTAACTGTGCTGTCTCTAAAACGCCAGCACGTGACTCCATGGGTGCTGGGCCCTGCCCCCTGCAGTGGGCCTGGGAACTAAAATACCTGGCTCAGGATTCCAGTTCTGCAGCTTTCTGTCTGTGTGACTCTGGCCCAGTTCCTTAACCTCTTTGAGCCTCTGTTTCCTCATCTCTGAAATGGGGGGAAATAACACTACTTCACAAGGTTAGAATGTGGATAACGAAGTGAGTTAATTATCTAGAACATGGCAGGTGCTTTATACATGGTGTCCCTTATATTAATTATACACCCTCTGAATGGAGTCAATGCGTCTCTCCACTGGGGGAAGCTGATGAGAAAACAGGTGAGTATCAAAGTGTATTTCTTCACTGACCAGAATAGATTGTCCATTAAGAAACTTCCTTTCAAACGCATGCAAAACAGTCCAGTTCCTCGCAAATGAAGTGTTGTTTTTTTGACTTGGCAAGGGCATGGTGTGCTCTGAGCCACTTACTGTCTTGTGTCATCAACAAAACAAAACAACAGTAAACAATTGGTGTTTGGCCTTCGTGACTCTGATCTCAGATATCTGCCCACAGCCTGATCAAGCTCTGGAGGCACACTTCAAATAATCCTTAGATAAATATTATTTCCTCTTAAGAGGAACCCATCAACCTAATGAATCATATTAAAATAATTACTGACTGTACATTTGCCTAGTGTTAAATGTTCGTAAACTTTATTCTGAACAACTCAGGTGCCATTAGACTTAGAGGTGTTACAGGAATTTTATCATCTCTCCTTTTTCATAAATGTTTGTGTTTATTTAAAAATAATTTACACAGAGTTGAGAGCTTAAATTTTATATTTTCTAAAAGGAAGAAGGGAATAATTAATTGTGTATCTCCCCATTTCTATCTATAGACCATCTCACAAAATATCTAGATCTGAAACTCTATGAGATTGATAATATGCAAAAATCTATGCTATCGGAAGTTGAAACAAACATGTTTAAATGGGATGTTTTTTATAAAGTGCTCGCACAGTTCTTGACTCACAGTTAACAGTTTATAAATATCAGTTCCTTTTGAATATTTACTAGTGCCTTCGTTTAATGATTCTAACTCATACTATGTCCAGAAATTGTGTTTTTTTCACTTTGAAAGTGATTCATTTTTTTTTCTTGCAATCCACTGGATATTGAGATCATGTCATGATGTGACTTAAACATGGTGGGGGAAGGAATCATGCGGCGTTGAGAAGGTCAGGTTGAATGAAGTGTTCCTAGTACCCTAAGGAAAGGAGATATTACCTTCTATTGGTTTACAAGTCATGTTTCAAATGTTTTCTTTGAGGTTAGGACTCAGATCAAGCCCTTCTAAGTAGTATTCAGAGAACCTTATTTGTCTCCAGTCCCCATCTATAAAGTGGATAGCATGCCTACCCTACAGGTGTGTCATGGCTAGCAAGGCAGAAGTTTACTGGGGGCTTATTTCAGCAAGAACTTAAGAAAGAAGTCATGGCCCTTGACTATTCAGCCTTAAGAGACCAAAGTGAAAGAAAACATTGTGAAAAAATGTTTTCGTTGTTCCCTGAGAATTGAATACAGATACCAGGCCATGCAACCCCGGCTTCTGTCACTGCATTGAGTGCACAGCCGGCTCCCTGGATAGTCTAGCCTTTCCCCCTCATAGCCCAGACCTCTTGAAGCTGCATGTCGGATTTGAGAAGACAACCTTTCCAGATAAAGCAAGATCATTCTTGGTTATCAGTAGACACATGGCCACCCCCCCGCCCACCCCTGCCAGAAATTTCAAATAGCACTCAAGGTCCATTAGTAGAAGAATGAGAAGTGAAATTGGATCGCCCGTTGAGGGTTGAGCTTTGGGTCTTGAGTCGTATTTAGTGATTAGTTTCTGAAAAGCCTTCTGCTTCTCAAGCTGCAGCACACTTTGGTCTTCTCCTGGTCCCATTAGGGTTATGGTCTCCAGTGAGGAAACTCAGCTTCTGATAAGGAAGAAGCTTGAGGGTTTTTTTTCTCCTTTTTTTTTTTTTTTTTTGCAGGTAGTACATGGGGGTCAGGAAGCAGGAGCAGAGGATGTCCCCTTGACCTATGAGATAAGAAAACAAACAAACCCATGTGAGGCAGGAGTGACATTTGTTCCGATGCCTAATTTTAGAAGCAGAATGTGAGGAGATGAGTTGGAACACACATGGGCAGCTCCAATAAAAAGTTGAGATGGAATGTTCTTGCTCTTACTCTGAATGTGCTGTGGGACCAGCATGCACAGGGCTTTGCAAACAGGTAATTGCTGATAGATTATAGATTTTTACTGGAGGGTCTGAGATAATCTAGCTGGCTCTCTGTGAACAAGGAAATAGACTTGGTGGGAATTGAAGGATGAAAAGTAACTTTCCTACATTAACCATCTAGGAAGCAACTAGGAAGGGGAAGTAGAAACCCCCCAGAAAGATGACTCCCTTGATTGAATCTTCATGGTGCTTTGTAATTAGGGGCCCTAAAGGGGTGTCTGAACATTCAAAGGAAACTGGAAGACTAAAGGCTGTCTAGATGAGGGGTGGCAGATACATGGCATAAATGCCACCCTCTTCTTTTCCAGGCCATGGCAGATACCGCCAGTTAATCATGGCACTTTTTCCTGCTAAGATCTTCAGTTCTTTTATGCTGAGATCTACAAAATTATGAAGACCACCTCTTCCTGTGTGAGTTCTCATTTTGTACTTTTGGTTGGAATAAATTAGAAATCACAAGACATGAAGAAACTGATATAAATCGAAAGGTTTCACTCTCCCTTTATTCCAATTTATTGTGGTGGTCATGAAGTCTCTTAAAGTGAAGTTGATCTTGGTGATTTATTCTGGTCGAGGGACTTGGCTTTTTTTTGCATAATGAGATTAATGTTAATTTTCAGAGACCGACTCATACTAACCAAGCTTTAGAAAACTAATGTTGTGGTATAATAAGAAATATACATGGTCTTTGCTCCCATTTCTTGGTACAGAGCTCCTAAAACTCGGCATTTCTTGAGTGACAGGATTGTCTTTTGTTATTCATAAGAAGATCCTTTTCAGCACATCTGAGTTTATGCTAATGAGGTGACTTAAGGTGTCCCCTGGATAGTCTGGGATGGGGCAGATTATCAGAAAGACCAAGTGATTAGAGAGTAGGAACTTTCAGCCCCCATCCACAGCCTCTAGGAAGGGCAGCGGGAGGAAGGCTGGAGATGAAAACTCTACAAAAGCTCTTGAACGATGATATGTGACGAGCTTCCAGGTTGGTGAACACTTAGAAGTGCTGGGAGGGTGGTGTGCCTGGAGGGAGCATGGCAGCTCCACGCCTCTTCCCCCTCGCCCTAAGTGTCTCTTCCAGCTGGCTCTTCCTGAGTCGTATTCTTTTATAATAAATCAGTAAACATAAGTAAATGTTTCCCTGAGTTCTGTTAGCTATTCTAGCAAATTATTGAGCAAGAGAGGGGGGGTCAGGGGAACCTGATTTATAGCTGGTTGGTCAGAAGTGCAGGTGACAACCTGGACTTGCAATTGGCCTCTGAAGCGGGGGGTGGGAGGTAGAGGAAGGGTGGGTGTGGTGAGACTGAGCCCTTAACCTGTGGGATCCGCTGCAATCTCCAGGTAGATAGTGTCAGGATTGAATTTGTAGGGTACCAGTTTGTGTCTGCCGAAATTGGGGAATTGCTTGGAGTAGGAAAAACCCACACATACTTTTAGCTTGCCCTGGGCCTTATCTACCTGAGAAGTAAAATTATCATGAGAAAGTTTCTTGAGAATTATGGAACCAGAACTAAAAGAATCAGTTGCCTGAATTCCTTTATTCATTTATTTTTTTGATCATTCTACATTGAAGACAAAGAGTCTGCTCTCTTAGGGCCTACGTGGCAAGGAAGGGGGCAGATGGTCAACAAGGAAGCAATGAATGAACAAAGTTATTTCCAATAGTATTACACGGTATGAAGAGTATAAGACAGGATATTGTGGTAGTGAATTAAACATTTGATTCATGCTTTATTAGCAGACTGGCCTTTCTACAGTTGGTAAATTCCTGACACCAGAAGCAGAATGCCTAAGGCCTCGGGCAGGGACATGCCTTCTCCCTTGGACAGTGCTCTAATGGGGACTACCAAAACACGCCTCAGAGTGTCCTGCTCACAGCCCCCTTCAGATCGACCAGCACACCCTTATGCTGGGGAGTGGAGTAGCACAGAGTTGTGGTTGAGAGCAGGAGCCCTGCAGCTGGAACAGACCTGGAGGCATACCCTGATTGTGCCACTTTTAGTCATTCAACAAATGTCCTTTGAGTGTATATTATGTACCAGGTGCTGTACTGGTGCTAAAGACAGGCAGTGAACAAATACATATGAAATATGATATTTACCTTTGGACACCTATGTTCACAGCAGCATTATTCACAATAGCCAAAAGGTGGAAACAACCCAAGTGTCCATGGATGGATGAACAGATAAACCAAAGGTGGCACAAACACACAATGGAATATTATTCAGCCTTAAAAAGGAAGGAAATTCTGACCCATGCTACAATGTGGATGAACCTTGCGAACACTGTGCTAAGTGAAATAAGCCAGTCACAAAAGGACAAATACTGTGTGATTTCACTCATGTGAGGCACCTAGAGTACCTCACATCAGGTACACATAAATTCATAGAGACAGAAAGTAGAAGGCTGGTTGCTGGAATCAGGGGGAGAGATGGGGAGTTGGTGTTTAATTGGTACAGAGTTTCAGTTTTGCAAGACGAAAAGAGTTCTGTGGATGGATGGTGGTGATGGTCGCACAACAATGTGAATATACTTAACGTCACTGAACTGTACGCTTAAAAATGGTTAAGATGGTACATTTTATCTTATGAGCATTTTACTACTATAAAAACAACATAAGTCTAAAAGGGCTAATAAACACTGAGAAGAATACAGCAGGTACAGGGGATAGAGAGTGGCCTGGGTAGTTGCTGTTTTGGAAAGGGTAGTTTAGGTATAGCCTCTCTTAGGACATGACAGAAGAGACCCAGAGGAAATGAGGGTACAGGCCATGAGGACATTAGAGAGAACATTCCAGACAGAGGGAAGAGCAAGTGGAGGGAACCTGAGCTGGGAGCAGGCTTGGTGTGTTTGAGGGTCAGCCAGGAGGCCCTGGACTGGAGTTATATTTTCAAAGGAATCATCCTGACTCCCTGGCAGAGAGTAGACTTCAGGGGACCAAGAGTGGAGGCAAGATGAACAGTAAGGAAGCTGATGCAGCTAGAAAGCAAGTCAGGGTGAGGGGCGAAGGTGGCGTGGACGAGGGTGGTATCGATGGAAGCAGCAAGAGGCGGTCTGATTCTGCGTGTTAAATGTGGAAGGTAGCGTACCGGTGTGACCGTAGTTAACAAGATAACTTTTACGCAGCAGGGTGATGGCCGTCTCTTCCGATCTAAGTCTCCCCACTGAGGCCCCTTCACTCCCACACGAGGTCTGTGCCCCCCCAGCTGCCTCTGCCCACCTCTGCTTCTCATCACCGAGGCCCAAGGAACACTGGGTCCTTGATCAGCCGTGGAGACGCTGGGTGCTGCCTCCAAACGTCCCTCTACCTGCCTCCCCACCCCCACTCTGCACCACTGCCCCCGCTCCAGGGGGCAAAGGCCAACTGCCATCAAGGTCCCCGGAAGCGAGCCCGTATCTAACCTGATGCATCTCAAGCCCCGCCCCTTTGCGAGATGCGGGCCTTTGGGGTGTGGGCTTCGCAGCCTCTGACCCCGAATTTCTACCTCTTCTGCATCTTCCTTCTCTCATTCACCCGGCAAGAAGCATCAGGGCTTCCCTTCCTCCTGGAGGGGGACCTCCGTCAGGGGGGACTCCCTGAGCTGGTTTGCCAGCCTTGCCGCTTGAAATGTTAAAGGGGAGATAACGGGATTTTGAAAACCCTTCTCTCTCTTGACAAAGCCTTTGCATGGATTTGATAACCCTTTTATAGATGTTGGACGTTGAACTTGAATCTTTCTTTTTCTTGGCATCCTTACTTGAACGTCCTAATGTTCTTCCCTGCAACACTCCTCCCCCACCCCCCGAGCTAGGACGAAGGTCATTTGCAGAGAAATGCCAAAAAGAAAAGCACAGAGATAGATTCCAAGATACTACACCTCTCACATAAGTGGACTTTAATAATGTGAAGCAGTTTCCATAAGTTTCCCAAGGCAGAGTTGCCTGTGCCCACGAGCTGTCTCCAGGGCCGCAGGGAATGGCGGTGACTTGGTCTCCGCTGCCTGGTGCTGCATGGACCAGCCTCATCCCTTGCCCTGATTGTTTGGTTGAGGACATTTTTGGAAACTCTCCAGAGAAAAATGTTAAAGCTAACCTGAAACAGGTTGTCACTGGCATGGAGCAAAGCAGGAGGTGTGGAAACGGGCAGCCGTTTGGAGGTTTGCAGTCGGATGCAGTCGGATGGAGGTTTCTTGAAAGTTCAAGGGACCCGATAAAAGGGCTGCGTAAATTCCTAGGTTGGGACAAATGAGGGCTGGGAGGCAGAAGTTATCCTCAAGGCAGAGATGTCATGATTCGCAGTCTTCCGACACCCCTGCCTGGGAGCCGGGACCACTCGCCTGGGTCCGAGGGTTCAGTGGGCTTCTCATCCCTTACCAGGAGTGGGGATATTTGGAGGCAACTAGAAAGCTCTGTGCGGTGCCCCCGGTGGGGTCGTCTGGGGCTGCTGACTGCTTTTACTTAGCAACAGGCATTTCAAATGCACAACACGAGACTGTAGCCCCTAGGAATGCAGCATTTTTGAGCAGCGATGTACAGTATGCCAGCTGTAAAACATTGCCGTGTTCACACTAGTGCTCAAGACATGTGAAGAGAAGCGAATATATTACTGCTGGAATACTTCTGTATTGAGGAGAACCTTGCCATTACCCTACAGAGCCTTCTGGAAGAAATTAGGATCATTTTTAAGAGGCCTGCTTGAACACAGTGGAGCATTCATTCCTTTTATTTTATCCCTTACACATTTACAGTTGGAAAATTTCATTATTCTGGAATTATTAAGTAGTTGGGGGAAGGATTACTTATTTTTAAATTTATTTTTGAGAGCTCCTTTCCTTATTTCTTTTCATGTTAAAAAATGTGTTCTCTCAGAAGCCGATTTTTTTTTCTTTTTTCTTTTTTTGGCATGTGTGTGTGTGTGTGTGTGTGTGTGTGTGTTGAAAAAACCTTGGCCTGAGCTTGAGAGGCTGACCTTTAACTTCAGAGGAGGAAGTGCGGTGTCGGGCAGCTGGGGAGGGCGAGAGGGAGGGCAGAGTGAGTCAGAGGCTTTGCAATGCCCTCCTCCCTCCTCCCAGGCAGGAGCCAAGCCCGTCCATCCAATGCTCTATGGGAAAAAGAAATCCTGTAGAAGTGACCGCTGTGGTGATGACAGCGTAAGTGGTTCCTCTTTTGAAGTCTTAATGCTCCCAGAGCTGTGGGAACCACAGTCGGTGTTCACCGTCCTCCCTCCGCCACTGACGAACCATAAGGAACCGGGCGTTTTCCCTCCAAGATGGAGGAGAGGGTCTGTGACTGTGAAGAACCATTGACCTCAGGAGCCGAGCTGGAAGCTGATGAATGGGCAGCATTTCAGGGTGGGCCCTGGGTTCACAGTGACCTCGAACCATGACTTCAGTTTTTGGCAGCTGCCTCTCCAGGAGAAGGGGGGCCCACTGCATTTATTATCTGAGAGCTGTGGTGTCCTGTATCTGAGTAGACTGGCCACGTCCATGGGGCAGCCCGTGGTGAGCTCTCTGTACCAGTGGAAGGGGCTCTTGTCTGCCTGCCGCCTCTTCTGTGAAGCGTTTCCTACGCAACTGAAACCGGGGCGTGAGCCTCCTGCTCCCACATTTCTGAAATCTCAAGTCACGTACCCACCATCTTTCTTTTTTTTTTTAAATCACTTTTTTTTTTTTTTTAAATGGCCGCACAGCATGTGGGATCTTAGTTCCCCGACCAGGGATTGAACCTGCAGAGTCTTAACCATTGGGCCACCAGGGAAGTCCCCAGCATCTTTCTCTTTTTGACTCCATAACAGTGATTTTGGGAATGGTCTCATCGTCCTCAGCAATGGCAAGCCAGCAAATGAGCAGTTACTATGTATTAGCCTGGTCCTAGGAACAACAGATGGAGAGAGAGGGAGGGACAGAGAGATAATCTTCTTTAGGGTCTCACAAAGAATTTGAGGATGAGGACATGGATTCTTCCCTCAGCATGCCACTAAAACTCTTCGCACCCGGGTCATACATGATCTCCTAGCCATCAGTTCCAGCAGACATTTCCCATCGCCTTCCCTGCCGTGGGAGAAACGACCTCCTATTTGGGCATCCTCTCTTGAACTCCCAAGACAACACTCGGCCTTGGTTCCCCTGCCCCCTTTCACACTATGTCTTGAGGTCAGTTGTTCTCTACATCTGTCCCGTGAATGTAGCTGCTGCTTCTCAGATTTCCACTTGTGGTCTTCTTCTCACTCCTCCATTTTTTTTTTTTCTCAGCAATTTCATCTTATCCCAGAGCATTTGATTCTACATTTTGACAGGCTTCCCAGGTGTGCTGATTCCCAAGCAGTTTTGAGAATCTCTGGACTTCTTAATCCCTCTGGTCTTAGCTTCCCCACCTGTAACATGGGGACAATACTGGTACTTGCCTCATTGGACTGTTGTCAGGATGAAGTGTGTTCATATATGTAAAGCACTCAGAGCAGTGCCTTGCTCATAGTCAGATTTACACACATGTCTGTTGTTAAGTTTAGGCAGAGGCCTAATGGGAAATAGGTCTTCAAAGGAACATTGAGGCCGTTTGCAGAGACATAGTTGTTCCCCCAAATCTAGTCTCCCCTTCCGGAATCCCCACATGGCCACGCAGAATCTCTTGCAGCTAGGTGTGCCTGTGTAACTAGGTTCTGGGAAACAAGGGCTAACTGGAAATGTCCTGTGGCAGTTTCTGGGAACTTCCCTACAAGCCAGCTTTGTCCTCTCTTCCTTCTGCCATTCTGCTGCCCAGAACTTGAGGTGATGGCTGCCATCTTGAAACATGAGCGTGAGGACCATTTATGAAGCTTGTCAGGATGCTGAGCTGAAAGCGCCTGAGCGCTCAGTGAGGACCATTTATGAAGCTTGTCAGGATGCTGAGCTGAAAGTGCCTGAGCACTCAGGAGTTCATGGAGCACGTCTCCTTACGCCCTGGACTGCTCACCTCTTGAGTTTACATGAGAGGGGAATAAACTTCTGTCTTTTTTTTTTTTAATAAATTTATTTATTTATTTTTGGTTGCATTGGGTCTTTGTTGCTGTGCACGGGCTTTCTCTAGTTGCGGCGAGCGGGGGCTACTCTTCATTGTGGTGCACGGGCTTATTGCGGTGGCTTCTTTTGTTGCGGTGCACTGGCTCTAGGCATGTGGGCTTCAGTAGTTGTGGCACGCGGGCTCAATAGTTGTGGCTCGTGAGCTCTAGAGTGCAGGCTCAGTAGTTGTGGTACACGGGCTTAGTTGCTCCGCAGCATGTGGGATCTCTGTGAACCTGTGTCCCCTGCACTGTCAGGTGGACTCTTAACCACTGTGCCACCAGGGAAGTCCCTAAACTTATGTCTTTTTAAAGCCACTACTATTTTGGGTCTACAAATTGGATTGTAGCCAACCTAATCTTAAGTGATACAGAATGCTGATACAGGCAGTACACATTGAATTAGGTATCGAATGCCAAATTATCTTTTATTTGGTAGTTAGTAGGAGAACCATTGAAGGTTTGGGGTCACACAATGGGGAATTCACTTTAGGAAGATTAATCTTCCAGTCATCTCCAGCCATGTGAAGGTGGTGAGAGAGCCTAGAGGTGGGGAGAGTAATGAGGAGGCTGATACAGAGTGGGCAGGACAGGAGGCAATGACAGTCTCAGGTGGGAAACAGTGGTGGAAATGGAAAGGAGAGGCTGGGTGGCAGAACCTGTGTTAAAAGAGACCCAAGAGTACTTTGCAGCTGATAGGATGTCTTGGTGAAGACATGGGAGAGGGAAAAGGTGACTTTGAGGCTTTGGGGGAGAAATTTGGAGGATGATTCAGTGATTTCCTGGAACTGTCATGTACTGGTCTCTAACCAGACTCTGCAGTCAGTGACTTCATGTTGGTAGCTTGAAAGTGGCCATGGTGGGAATATGGAAACACTATGGAAATCAACAAATGCTACACATCAGAGCTCCTCCATCTCCCCACACAGAGTCAGTTTATCAGCGCACCGCTGAATTCAAATGCCCCAAACATGAAAGTCAGGAGGAAGAGCTGGTTTGGGAGATACAATGAGCTTCACTTTACCCATGAAAATTTGAGGTGTTGGCCAGCCACAGTGTGGGTGAAAGCTAGTTTGGAGGCAAGCACACAATAGAAGTGCTGAAGCTGTAGGTGTCATAAATCATCAAGGGGAGATTGTGGACCAAAAAGAAAAGGGCAGAAAACAAAACCCTCAGGAATATGTCCTTTTAGGACTCAGAAGGAGGAAAAGAAACCAATGGAAACAGAAGAAACCATCAGAGAGACAGTAGGGAAATATAGGAAAGTTCTGTACTATGGAAAAGAGGAGGAGGAGAGAGAGAGAGAGAGGGGCCAGGAGCTATAGAGGAGCTGAAACAAGTGAGGTCTCAGAAAAGGCTGCTGAATTTGGGGATTAAGAAGCCATTGGAGGGCAATGTTTATAAAGGGATGGTTGCAGAAGCCAGATTCCTTCTTCAAAGCCGGGGCCCAAGAATACATGAAGCTGATTTGTACAGCATCCAGCAAAACTTCTAGTGCATTACAGGCTATACATAAATGCACTTTGATGCATTTTATAAGTGCAAAGTACTTTGGAGATTACTTGACTGTGTCTAAAGAAATTGGGTCATTTACTGATCTTTAAAACTACGTGGAGCCTGGAGCTACCTAATCACGAAAGGAAGAGTGAACTTGGGGGTGGTGGAGATTTTATGTGGGGCGAGCGTCTTGGCCCACGTGATTAAGCTGTCATCCAGTGACTAAGGAGCTAAGCCTATCTCTACGCAGGGGCTGTGGAGCTGACCACATTGTATGTGCCTCAAGCTGCTCTTTGATTTGCAGCTGATGCTGCGACATTTTACTGTCCTTTGCTCCATGTCTCAGTCCTAGCCCTTGTCTGCAGGAATTGCTTTGTCTTTGGTATTCTATCAGTATGTTGGCCTCTATATGCTATAACTGTGGTGATGTTTTTCTGTAGTTCAGTATCCTCAGAGTTATGCGTGAAAGTTCCTCAAAATATTTCTCTATTTCATAGTTACCTGCCTCTTTTGGGAAAGCAGAGGGATGGGAGACTGGAGGGAGAAGGAGAAATCACACTTACAGAATGCCCACTGTTTTTAAAATTCATTTAGCAACTATTGATTGGGCACCTCTAGTTTCCAGGTCTTTTGCATCTCATATCATTCTTCCAAGAACCTTTCTGGGAGGTTATCATCCTACCCATTTTACAGATGAGCACTTCTGTGCTCACTCATTCCCCTGCAGGTATTGGAAGGCAGATTGATTTCTAGAACTTTATGATGAGTAGGGTTTTTGTTTGTTTGTTTGTTTTTTAGCATCGTATATGTTTGATTCAGAGTTGACCTTCAAGACTCTGGATGTAACATCCTCAGCAAGTCCTGGAGTTCTGACTACTTGTGGGAGTGGGACCTCATCTAGAGTCTAACACTTAATCATGCTCATCTCCTTGTGGATTTGGCTTCCAGTCATAGGCTCCAATTATTTCTTGATGTAGAAATATAGGACTTGGAAGACTGGCTCAAGCTGTCATCCATTTTACATTCATTCATTCAACACAACTGTGATGAACTCTTACTCTGCTGAACACTGGGATTGCAGAATTAAATAATCCTTTGTCTCTGTTCTCAAGGAGCTTGCACATTGCACAGCAAGCCCAAGATCAGGAAGTAGGTCCTTCTTAGCCAAGTCAAAATCAATGATCAAATACCTAGTACTACTTTGTTGTGTAACCTGTGGTTTCTGTGCAGTTTTGTTCTGTGGTTATCCTTACAATGTTTCCTCCATTTATTTCATGTGACATCAGCTCCCATGAGGAGTAAGTGCCTTGAGACCTGGCGCTCTGTCTCACATGACTTTGTACCTGCACCAACTGGTACAATGTCTGGCACGTGATCTGTGTTCATCGGATGTTCGTTGAATTAATAGATGAGTTACAAGGACTGTTTGTTAATTAATAGTAGTACTCTTATATATCAAATATGAGGCCCAAAGACTGACGTAGTAAATTCAGAACATGCTAGAATTCAGATTTCTGGTATCTAAATGTTAGTGTTTTATACACTAATTTATTTATTTTATTTTTGATTTTAGTGCACAGAGTTGAATTCAATATATTTTTTAAGTCACGATTCACCAAAATCATCATTCTGTGCAAAGCCCCTCTCTTTGTTATGTTTTGTTTTTTTCCCCCTTACTTTTCTCATTTCCTGCTGCCTGCCGCCTGACACCCACTCTAGTTTGTTGTTTGAGTCCTTAGATATGCATGTATTTTTGAAGAATAAATAGTGTTTGGATTGTGTATGTGTGGTACTTAATTCCCAAGCAATTAGAGACTTTCTGGTTACCTTTCTGTTATTGATTAAAGAACATACACTGTAAGATTTCAATCCTTTCAGGCTTACTGAGGTTTGCTTTCTGGACTAGGATATCATCTATTTTGGTAAATATCCCATGCATATTTCAGAAGAGGATGTATTCTGCAGTTGTTGGGTGCAGTGTTTAATATTTCTCGATTAGGTCAAGTTTATTAATCACATGGTTCATATTTTTTATATTTTTATTGATTTTGTCTGCTTGGAGAAATGTGTTACAGTCTCCTACAATGATTATGAGTTTCTATTTTTTCTTTTTAGTTTTTTTCTTTTGCTTTATATATTTTGAGCCTATGATGTTAGGTGCTTAGAAATTTAGAATTGCTGTATCTTCCTAGTAGACAGAAGCTTTTTGTTTGTTTGTTTGTTTGTTTTTCACACACACACACTGTATTTTATTTTTACAAGAGATAAATAGACTGACACCAAGCATTGTACATGGATGACCACAATAAAAGCAATAATGATTGCAATTACCAAACATGAAACACGCGACAGAAGCTTTTATGATCGTGAAGTGTCTTTGTCTAAGTGCTTCTTGCCTTCAAGTTTATATTTTCTCATGTTAATGTAGCTACATTAGCTTTCTTGGGGTTAGTGTTTGCATAGTACATCTTTTTTATCATTTTACTCTTAGCACTTCCATTTCTATATATTTAAAGTGAGTCTTTTGTAAGCAGCATATAATTGGGTTTTGTTTTGATTTCTCAGTATTTCAGTTGAAGTGTTTAGTCAGCTTGCAGTTAATGTAATTACAATATACTTGAGATAAGAAATTTCATCTTCCTATTTGCTTTCAGTGTGTTTTACCTTTTGTGTGTTTCTTTTCTGCCCTTGTTTGCCTTCTCTTTCATGTAAGTTCTTTTTTAAAAAAACATTCCTTTCTTTCCTCTGTTGGTTTATACCTTCTTTTCCTATTGTTAGTGCTTACTCTAGAGATAACCACATGCATCCTTGACAATGTCACATCTAACCTAAATTTGTACTGTTACCATTCCCTAGACACAATGAACCTTAGAACATTTTAACTCCCATTAACCCCACTTTCAACTTATTTACTATCGCTTGTCCTGTATTTTAATTTTATATGTATTTTAACCCCACAAGACCATTTTGTGGTATTGTCAATGTTTATTTAGATAATTGTTTGTTGTGATTTATGTAAATTATGTTTATTCAGATTTGCCATTAGTGCTACTCTTATTCTTTCCCGCATTTTAAAAAAAATAAATTTATTTATTTATTTTTGGCTGTGTTGGGTCTTCATTGCTGTGTGCTGGCTTTCTCTAGTTGCAGCGGGGGCTACTCTTTGTTGCGGTGCGCGGGCTTCTCATTGCGATGGCTTCTCTTGTTGCGGAGCACGGGCTCTAGGCCCTGGTGCTTCAGTAGTTGTGGCTCACGGGCTCAGTAGTTGTGGCTTGTGGGCTCTAGAGCGCAGGCTCAGTAGTTGTGGCACACAGGCTTAGTTGCTCTGTGGCATGTGGGATCTTCCTGGACCAGGGATTGAACCCATGTCCCCTGCATTGGTAGGCGGATTCTTAACCACTGCGCCACCAGGGAAGTCCTTTCCTGCATTTCTGAACTTATGTCTAGCATCATTTTCCTTTGGTCTAAAGAAAATCTTTTAGTATTCCCATTAGATTTGATGTGCTGCTAATATTCTCAGTTTTTGTTTGAAAATATGTTTACTTAAGCTTAATTTTTGAGGGATTCATTTTTTTCTGAATATAATATTCTAGATTGGCAGTTATGTTCTTTCAATACTTTAAAGGTATTATTTCAAAGTCTTATGGATTCCATTGTCTTCTGGATTCCATTGTTGCTACTGAGAAGTATGGTGTCAACAAAACTGTTATTTTCCTCTGACTGCTTTTAATATATGTCTTTGGTCTTTAAGTAGTTTTTAAGTGTTTCTCACTATGTGCAAAGATATACTTTTCTTTAGTATTTGTTTTTGCTGTTTGTAGTACTTCCTGAGAGTGTAGCTTGATGTCTCTTGTCATTTTTGGGGAATTCTCAGCTATTCCCATCTTTCCTGGGATTCCCCCTACATTAGGCCATTTTCTTGTATGATACATGTTTCCTACACACCTAAATGTCTTTACATTCTTCTGTATTTTCTTCCTTTTGTCTTTTCTAGCTTCAGTTTGGATATTTTCTTCTCATATCATCTAGTCCACAAATTCTCTTTTGAGATAACTTCAGTTATTGCACTTTTTCACTTCTAGAATTCTCCTTTAATTCTTTTAAAAATATATGTTCCAAGTTTTCGGCTAAGCTCTTGGCCAAGATTCTCTCTCTCTTTTTTAATTCTAAAAACATATTAAGCATAGTTATTCTAAAGTCAGTGCTTGATAACTCCACTATCTGGATTTCCTCTTGGCCAGTTTCTGTTTTTCAGTTTAGCTCATTGGCAAGGTCCTGGTGTAGGTAGTGCTGGCCCAAGTAAGGCTGTTTCTGTGTAGATGAGAATTCTGCCATGTTCTTCATATGCACACAATGTTCTGGTCCAGATCAGACAGGGGTCAATGTTCTGGTCCAGATCAAACAGGGGTTGGTGAGCTGCCAAGAGGAACCCCAACTCTGTCAGATTTAACAGCGTGTAAGAAGAACTGGGAGCAGAAATTTAAGAATTCTAATTGAATGCTGTAGTTGGTGAGCATAGCTGCAAATTAGCATAGAGTTGAGAGTGAAATGGTTTCGAGAAAGTATTTCACCTGCCCCTTATATCGTATTTCAGGTCTCTAACAATAACAATAACAATAGCAATAATAATAACAACTAATATTTATAAGAACTGAGTTTGTACCAGACAATGTGCTAAGTGTTTGTCTGGATTATCCCTTCAAGGCACACAAGAATCATGAGCTAGTTGTAGTTATTAATCCCATTAGACAGATGCCACATCCGAGAATTAGAGAGACTGACTTGTCCTGGGTCACACAGAAATAAGTGGTTGAGCTGGTCCGACTGACTCAGGACTCCTGTGCTGAATGACTAGCCATACTGCTGCTCAGAACTCGGGCCCTTTTGTTTGAAGAATGGGCTTTTAGTATTCTCCACGAGAAGACTTGCTCTTGTACCTTTTCTGAGTTGCTTATTTAGTAGCATGAGCATCTGGTTCTAGAGGGTTTAGTGTTGAAAAAGCGGCAAAGGTAATGTAGAGGCAGAGACATTTAACAGGCTTCCTTTCTTCTGCTGCCACTATTGGCATTTTGCTCCTGGGCTTGTTTCATTTTCCCTTGGCAATGAGCTAGAATACATCAGCAGGGACAGACACCACCAAAGTGCAGCTGCCCCGGTCAGTGGGTAAAATGGCCAGACCTTGGCGGCTGAGGGGGACAAACGAAGCCACAGGTGACCTTCAGAAATTCAGCTGCACGTATAGCTTCTCTGAGCCCCCCAGTGTGAGCGAAGATGCAAGTTTCACTTAGATTTTCTTCTACCCTTTTGGTATTTGGTATTTTCCTCATCTGGGTCTGATGATCCTGGACTGGTGTTTTTGATCTGTTTCACTGATTCATGCTATTTCTTTCTGAAGTGGACCGAGTGCCGTGTTTCCAGCCAGGCACCTTTCCCATTTCTCTTAAGCCAGGTACGTTTATAGAGAGGTGGAATCATGTGCTTCTTATTCCTGTTAGATTTACCCACATAGACTCCCCTGGATACCTTGAGGAAGCCAGCAGAGCCATTCCATGCATTTTCTCTTTGAACCAAGAAGTTGTATTTAGTCCAGATGAGATGGAACAGTTGCTGGAGGCTGAGTGCGGCCGAAGGAGTGAATGGGGATTTTGTGAGATTTATTCTGTAAAGCTGGCCCTGAGCCTAAAGCAACCCCTCCTGGCTCCTGGCAGTTACTTGGGAACGTTTGAAGGACACTCCTTTCAGGGCCTGAACCCAGGCATAGGGAACAGAGGAAAAGGCAAAGTAAATCCAGCTTTATCGCCTAAGACCTGGAACTCAGAAAAACTTTGACTGCAGTTCGGGATGAAGTCAGAATGGATTCTTTTGCTCGCTTCATCCTGAAAAATATCTGCACAACCTTCTCCTTTAAAGAAGATAGGGGAATAAGTTCATTTGTATCATTTTTTTTTTAGATTCCGCATATAAGCGCTATCATATCTTGTCTTTCTCTGTCTGACTTACTTCACTTAGTATGATAATCTCCAGGTCCATCTATGTTGCTACAAATGGCAGTTACCAGGGGGGAAGTGTCAGGGGGAAGGATAGATTGGAAGTTTGGGATTGACACATACACACTGCTATATTTAAAATAGATAACCAACAAGGACCAATGTATAGCACACGGACCTCTGCTCAATAGTCTGTGATAACATAAACGGGAAAAGAATTTGAAAAAGGATAGATACATGTATATATATAACTGAATCACTTTGCTGTACACCTGAAACTAGCACAATGTTACTAATCAACTATATACTCCAATATAAAATTGTTTTTTTAAAATGAAGAAAAAAGAAGATAGGGGAAAAAAGAGCCTCAGTGATGTGCTGTCATCTTGATTCCCTTTGCAACAAAAAATCTCGATCTTTTTTCATGAACCAGGTGCCAACCTATCAAAACTCTGGAAATGACACAGTGACATCTCCCCCTGGTTACAGGTGTGAAGTTAGGGGAGATGTCTGTTCATAACTTTTTTCCTGATAGATTTTCAAGTCATGCATACCAGTAGGGGTAATAAAGAGAGCACTTGAGGTCTGCTAGGCAGTTTTCTCGAAGTCGTTCGTTTTCAGGTTGTGCTGGCTGAGCTTCCCTGCAGGCCAAGGCTGGTTGATTGTCTTGCCGGCTCACAAAAGAGAAAGTAGGTGTCTCCGTGGGAGTGGAGTACAACCGTCATCTCCATGGGGCTGTGTGTGCAGGGGACGCGAATAGAAGTGGATTTCTGTGGAAACCTTAGGATTGAGCTTTTTGCTTTTATTATTTGGTTTCCATGGTAAGTCTTTTCAAAAGACTAAGATAGCAGTGTCTTTACATACCCAGGAGAGGAGTACAAACGAGGCATCAGCAGAGGCTTGAGGGTTTACAGAGCAAGCTCGTGGGCAGTGCCTCACTGGGTTCTCACAAAAGCCCCGTGATATAGGTAGGGATTGTTAGTCCCATCTTGCGGAAGAGGAAATTGAGGTCCGAGGAGGGTAACAAGGAGGGTAGCGGGAATGTAGCTACATCAGGGGTTGTCAGGCAACCGCACGGAAGCTTTCACAGGGTGCTCTGCACCGCCCAGGTTCAGGGCCATCACCTCAGCATCAACAGCAGCTCCCCGCCCTGCCGACCTAATTGTGCAACCACAATTAGATGAATTCTCAAGCGGGATTGGTACCTGCAGAGGGCATTTGGGAAGGTGTGGGAGCTTTTTAGTTTCAATCACTTGGGGTGGAGAGAGCCATTGATATCTAGAGATGGGGGCCAGGAATGTTAAATATCCTATGCAGGACCATGCCACAAAATGAAGACTTCTGCCCACATTTTCAATAGCATCCCTGTCAAGAAACACTGATGAGCATCTTTTTCTTTATTTAAAAAATACATGTGGGGTTTATACATGTGATTATACTTGAGGTGAAGAAGTTTCCCCCGCTGAAAGGAACCTTTGAAAATGAGTGGGCTGGCTGTCCTTTGGGGCACCTCCAGAGCTCGAAACGCCTGCTACTCTCGGCATCCTTGTTTCTGGAATTCCCCAGAGTACCACAGAGAGGAGCGCTGGCCTGCTGTTGCTGGTCTAAAATCCCCGGGTGGAACCGTTTCAGCCCTTCCAGCTGAATATGGTAAAATGGGTGGGTGGCTTGAGCCCCGTGCACAGGCACTGGCCCTCGCCGATCTGAACCACTCAGGTTGAGACCCTTAGGTCCTCCCCGCCCACGAAAAGGGATCTTGCTGCAAATTGTGAGACTCAGCCGACTGCCAGGTTAAAGACAAGGGTGCCAGCTCTCCTCACTACCCTGCCGAGGAGACCTGGATCCCAGAGCCCTCCATCTACTTGAGAGCTGCTCTTCCCATGCAGCGTCAGATTTTCCCACTGAAAGTGTCAAGGTTGGGGGTGGCAGGGAAGAGGGTGTCGCAGGAACCCATCTGTCACAGCCGTGAGCTGGTGAGAGCTGACTGTGACAGTTTATTCACAAACCCTGAGAGCGCTGCTGGCAGCATCTCAACCCTTCCCTGATCGTCCTGGCCACAGGGTTTCCTCACATCTGCTGCCGTCTGCCTCCCCACAGGAACTGGGGGCCGCTGGAGAAGCCTGGCATTCTCTTACTAACTCTTATTTGCACTCAGTGACAGAAAGAGGCTTCAGTGTGGATGAGGGTAGAAAGAGAAAGCTCTTCGGGGCTGCCATAAGAATCGAAACAGACACCACACGCCTTCCAGTAATGCTGGGCTCCTCACAAGAACCCTGAGGGGTGGGTATGGTTATTTCCACTTTACAGATGGGGAAACTGAGGCTTGGGATGAGGACATAAACCATCCAAGACCCCATAGCTTCTAGGCAGTACAACCAGATTCCTACCCACATCTGCCTGTGTTAAACAGCGTCTTTGAGGTCATTGCCTACCCCGCCTCTGGGAGCCTGAGGTTGCCATTTACTTCTGGGGTCCAGTTTCTTGCGTGAGGACTGCTGGGGTTCTGAGGGGCCAGTAGCCCAGACTCTTGGGTCTTTGCTCATTGTCATATCCTCTTGTCAAGTCTGATACCCGGCGTATAGGGAGTACTTAGCAACTCCTGTTGAATGAATGCGTTTGAAGTCTAGGCTTCCTTCACATATGTGTGCAGTAATCACGTTTTCTTATACAGTCAACCGCCCAGCTGCCTCGCAGATGAAGTAGCTTCTAGATCCGGGTGAGGAGTTTTAGGAAAGAGGACGGGGGTCCTGGCGTGTACAATGCCTGGAGTTCAGAGTATGGATATATGCAGGGAACAGCTACTAGAAGTCACAGGAGCAGTTGTGGTCTCTGTGAAGTGCTCCTTCACAAACACGGTGGCCAGAAAGTCCCCACCTGGCCTTGCTCCTCTCTGACACAGGGAGGGGACTGGGAGGACGCAAGTGAGGCATTTGCTCCAGTCACAAAGTTCAAGAGGGAACAAGGTCTCAGTCATCAAGATGAATAAAGTTTTAATGAACTATTAAAAAAATCCAAATCAATGCAAAATAATCCACGATGAACAAATCATCAGCATGTTAAACAAAGGGAGGATCAGTAGCCCCAGTGCCTGGGCTGAGCCTTATTAGAGCCCGAGGCGAAAGGGAGCATCACTCCCACTGACCCTGTCTTTATTTAAAATATTTATACTTTGTTTGTCATGAATTTTTTTGCATTAGTTTAGATTTTTTTAAAACTACTGCATTAAAATGCAATTCATCTTGTATTTTACTTGTGGTGCCCCTTACTTTTGCACCCAAGGCGAGAGCCTCGTTGCCCTCACCCTGGTCCGGCCCTGACCTGCCCTTGAGTCCTCCCACCTCCCCTCTTGCTTCTCCAGCCAGACTGTCCATTGTGCTCAGAACACCGCAGGTACCTTCAAGCCCCAGGGCCTTTGCTCAGGCCATTCTCTTCTCCTGGCCCTCCCTTTCCCCACAATTCTGGTTGTCTGTCTCTAACCTCCTGTAGGTCTTTGCTCCTTTATATGCTGATTATTCTTTGCTTTCTTCCTGTTCACTGTAGTGCCCCAGGAGGGCAGGTGTTTTCACCTGTCACGGCCAGGCGTGTGGTTAGATGCTCGATAAATATTTGACGCACAAAAGAATAAATGAAGATGATGAACAGGTCTCACTGTTGAGGAACCTAAAAGACACAATGAGGAGTTTTAGTTTAAGGGACAATAGCCACTGTTAGTTTCTGGAAAAAGAAATAACCACCTACCTACGATGCATATGTTGCAAGCACTGTTGCGTACTTTTTATAGGTATATTTAACTCCTTGAATCCTCCCGACCACCCTCGTCCCCATGTTTTACAGATGAAGAAAGTGAAACCTGGAGAAGTTAAGGATCATGTCCAAGTGCAAGGGCCTTGGATTTACACATAGATCAGCCTGAGCTTCAGTGAGGACTCTTGAAGTTTGTAGGACGTGTCGGATAAGGAAGTTAGAGACTAGAAGTCGCTGGAAAGCAGAGAAGGGATGTGTGAGATGAGGGAGGAAGAGGTGATGCTGCAGAACAGTCTGCCTCCACCCACTGTCACCCCTCCACTCTGTCACCCCGTATCCCTACGCTCAGGACGCAAATCCAGGGAGGACCAGATGCGCTTATTGCCAATCAGTCGAAAGGAGGTTGGGACTAGGTTAGGAGTGGCTGGCGGATAAGTCATTCACTCAACTAGACTGAACTCTGTTGAAAAAAATGCGTTCAGGACTTGTTTTCAAATGAGATGTTAATCGGATTAGCAATGTCATCTTTTGTAGTCACAAACGAACCTGTACTTATTTCTGGCTCCAGCTTATTCACGAGGTCCTTGCTGGCAGCTCTCAGATCTGAGGGGGCCGTCTGGCCAATCTTTGGGAGCTCTTCAAGGGACAAGGGCACTGTTGAATAGAAAGAGAGACCCATTAGGCGCCCAGGAAAACCTGGGCTGGCATCCTGGTTCCGCAGACTTCACCCTTCTGAGCCCGTTTCTTCAGGGATATGGTGATAATAATCCCCTTTTCACAGGGTGCTGTAAGCGTTAAATGAGATAATTTATACAAAGCACCTCGTGTCTTACCTGGCGCATAGGAGGTACACCATGGGTGTTCGTGTCCTTGACTCTTTTTGTCTTTTTTTTTTGAGTTCTTTGTAGGCTGGTCAGTGGGAAAGTAGGAACAGGTAGAGGACAAGAGCTGGAGGTGGATGACCATCTAGGAAACACTGACAAATAGGGCTATAGATGACCCTCAATACTGCCACATCACATAAGCACACACTGAAAAGTCATATATGGTGATTAAACAGTATTTACAGAACACTCTTTCTCTGAGGAATTCAAAGCACTTTTACACACATGACCTTATCAACCCTGGCAGAATCCCTCAGCAGGTGCTGTTGTCTCCATTTTCAAGAGGGGACAGGGACCCTGGAAGGACCAAAGACCGGTCTGGTCCGCATACTTTCTCTACTCTCTGCTCAGCCCTGTCTGGTGAGCCACCCAGCCAGCAAGGGTGGAAAGTCAGTGACACCTTCAGAGTGCCCTGCATCCCCAAATCCCCGTAATCTTAAGCACCTTAATAAAGCAGTTCTTTCTTATGGGGAAAGTAGAGCTTTCCAGGGAAGTTTTCTGGAGATGAATTACTGGAACGGCAACTTCATCTTATTAGAATTAACGTGCTGTGGTAAAGCCCACGAGGGGATTTGCTTCACTCCAGAGTTCTGAGGGGGCAAGTTGAGACACGACTAGTCAGTGTTAATGGTTTTGTGATTAATCCATGGAATCAAAATTATCCGGAGCCATTGCTTTTCTCTCCTCCTCCTTTTTTTTTTTCTTTCTTTCTGGGTGTAAACTGTTGATCCAGGGCCATTAAAAAGGGCCAACTCTTGGGAATGAGTTTGTTTAAGAAGAGGAACTGCAGGCACAAAGTTAGAGCACAGACTTTCTGCAAACTGCAACTGAAGAGGTAGACTTTACCATCTCCATGATGAAGAGACGGCGGCTCGCTATTTGTTTTAACACTGACCCTAATCTCAGACAACAGCCATCAGGCGGCCTCAGTGCACCTTCTCCTCAAGCTGTTGGTTAGGCACAGGTGACCTTCATTCAGGAGGGTGCTGGGGAGGCAGGACCAATGCTGTGTGCCGAGATGGGTTTGGCTTGACCACATCAGCCTATCGTCCTGCAAACCGGAAGCCACAACCATAACGAGGCGGATAGTGATATGTGATCTCCATTGCATTGGATGGGCCACACTTCCTGCAGCACTCAAAAGTCCTTCAATTTTAACTGAAACATTCAGCAAGCAGTTAAATAACAACCATGTCATGGAGTTTTACATTCATTCGCTCAGAAAGCCTTCCTGTACCAGGCACTGTAAGAGATGCAAGTGATACAAGGACGAGCGCAGCACAGAGCATGTTCACAGACTTTTCTCTGACTTAATCCTCACAGCAATCTTATGAGGATGAGCATATATTGCTCCCACTTTGCAGGCGAGGTGACCAAAGCTCAGGGAGATGACTAACATCTACTCAAAAATCTCATGTACAGGCAATACACAGGAACCAAACTCATGTCTTCTGAAAACAAATCATTATAATAACTAATGTTATTGAACATTTACTATGTGCAAAGGCACATAGTTGTTTTATATGTACAGGATTGCATCTAATTCTTAAAATAATCCTAGGAAGTAGGTACTATTTTTATGGTGCCCAATTCACAGAAAAAAATTCTATTTGCTCAAATAGAGGCGCAGAAAGTTAAGTGACTTATCAGAGGAAGGAAGGGATGGAGCAAGGATCACACCCAGCCAGCTTGGCTGAGCCCTTGCTCACGTCCCACTGTGCTACCAGCTACAGAGGGGATCTTGCTGCCCTCTGTGAGTGGGGCATGCGTTTGAGTTTCCTCTTGGGAGGAGTGTATCGGCTGTTATCCATTAGAAGTCTCCTTTCCAGCATTTAACGAGAACCCACCGCGTTCCGGGCACACTTTGTGCCTGTCCACAGAAGTGGTCGTTTTCGGGCCGTGATCAGTGCCCAGCCTGTGGGAGAGGGCTAACACTGAGGGGGAGGGGTGCAGTGTGGGGCGTCACTCTGCGGGCTGTGGCTTTCTCATGAATATTCAGTCCCAAGGGCTCTCCCAGGGGACTGCCCGCTCTACCTGGAGCCCCTGCCCGCTCCTGCTGACCTTGGGCAGAGGCTGATCAGGGGGTTTGGAGAAGCCCTTTCTGGAAGAACAACAGTTTGGGGGGTTTCTCTTGTGTCTTCTGAATGATCCTGCCAGGGAGACCCCTGTGCTGGCCGGGGGAGGATGAGAGAGGGCAGGGGAACATGTGGAAGAGGGATGCCTGTGTCTGTCCCCAAGTGAGTAACTCGGTTTACTTATGACACCGTAATTAGACCGTTTTTCTGGTTTTATTCACTCAAAGATAGATATTATTCGGGGGCTTGGGGGAAAAGGCAGGAAGATGCAGAAGACTCATTTATCTGAAGCTAGAAGAGCAAGCTTAATGTTTTGAATTTATTAGACCTTAGGCTGTAGGGTTGATGGGTCACCCTGAGTGGTCTGTACATCTGTTAGTTTGC
Organism: Balaenoptera acutorostrata; assembly: GCF_949987535.1. Classification (NCBI taxonomy): domain Eukaryota; kingdom Metazoa; phylum Chordata; class Mammalia; order Artiodactyla; family Balaenopteridae; genus Balaenoptera; species Balaenoptera acutorostrata. The sequence continues at coordinate 65,811,860 of NC_080081.1, forward strand.
CTGGTCTGGAATAATCGAGCACTGAAGACTGGGGGGCTTAATAAACAACAGAACTTTATTTTCTCCTAGTTCTGGAGGCTAAGAGTCCAAGATGAAGCTGTTGACAGGGTTGATTGCTCCTGAGGCCTCTCTCCTTGATGTTCAGACGGTCTTCTCCCAGCATCTTTACATGGTCTTCCCTCTGTGTGAGTTCGTGTCCAAATTTTCTCTTCTTATAAGGACACAAGTATTATTGGATTAGGCCTTGCCCCAAAGACCTCATTTTACCTGTATTTCTAGTTTTTAGGCTTAAAAAAACCCAAAATGACATCTTATTGTGCTATGGTGGTGGTGTTTTGGGTATAATTTCCCCTCTGTACTCCAAATTTTCTGTAATGTAGTTATAGCTTTAAAAAATTTTTTTCCCCTAGTTACTTCTATCCCCCAAAACAGTCACACTGTGAGGTGCTGGGGGTGAGGACTTCAGCATGTGAATTTTGGGGGGATGGAATTCAGCCCAGAGCAAGAGCGGAGCAGCAGTGTTCTTGGCCAGGAGGCAGTTTTGTTTTCTCTGAGTCCTAATGAAATGAGGTGGGAGAGAACGACAGGCAGTGGGTGTGGCTCACTGACAGGTGGGGAGGTCTGGCCAGACCCCTTCCCAGCTCTGGCCAACCTGAAGACATGCTGCCCAGCTAAGGCTTCAGAACTGACGGCCGGATCCTAATCGTCCTTGGCGCCTCCAGCGTGTACTGCTCGGTGCTACCTGCTTTCATCCTCCTGCAGGGCCGAATGGGACAGAAGGGGACGGGGCTAGCCTTGGGGGCTGGTGCTGAGACAGTGGAGCTGCCCCACTCCTGTCTCTACTGAGCGGCTGGTTCAAGGCTGGGCCATTGCGGCCTTTGTCTGGGGCCCGAGGGGATTGTTGGTTTCGTGGGCAGAGATGGGGCAGCAACAGAGAAAGTTCCCTTTCCTCATTTGATGGGGCAAGAACTGGCAGAACACACTCTCCCTGGGGAGGGAGTGGAGGGATCCGGGGCAGAGGTGGTTCGAGGTGCCAAGTCAGTGGGAGGGGAGCTTGATCTAGAGGGACAGGGGAGAGGGTGAGAGGCAGAGGAGCCATTCCAGCCCTGGCCACCAACCATCAGGATGGGGAGGGCCTTCAGGTGGCCTTTTCTGGACTCTGTTCTGTAAAGTACTAGGAAGCTTGTCTCATGGAGCACATCACTGGGGCATATGCTACAACTTGGGAGACACCAGGGAAGTTCAACAGGTTTGGTTTCCAAAATGGAGACAGTCTTGCTTTTGAACAGTGGGTTTAAGACTCACCCATGAACTTGAAGCCCCAGGCTGGACTTTTCTTATTAGCTCATCCTTTACCTATTTCCAAGTTATTTGAAACATACGTATAGATAATGATAGCATTAAATAAATATTTGGATTGTTTTTTTCTGATTGTAAAAAAAAATACATATTGTAGAAAATGTGAAATGTATAGATATTCAAAGTCACCGAGGAGAAAGTGTAAAATCACTCATGAATTCAGAGATAATAATTTTAAAAGAGTTCTGGCATTTAGCTCTCTAGTATTATCCTTTTGCTGTTGTATAAATACATATAAATAAATATATAATATATATAAATATAAACTATGTATAAGTTATTTTTACAGAAGGGATCGTTCAATACATACTTTTCAGTTGATACATTTTGAACATTGCTGACAAGTTTCTATATCATGATTTTTAAATAGCTTTTTAGTAGTCCATTGGATGGATTTACCACAATTTCTTCAGTTCTCTATTGTGGAACATTTTTTTCTCTATTAGAAACAAGGCTTAACTGAACATCTCTGTAGAAACCTTTCCATGTCCTGTTTTGTAACAGGTACAAGCTTCAGTCTTGGACTCCTTTGATTTTCTGAATTGTTTTTGTGAAAGAATGTGAATTTGGGGACTTAGCTGGCCGATCGGAATCAGGGTGGGATCCTGGAGCCCACGGGTTGGTGTGGCTATGCCCCAAATTAATCCAGTTTTAATCAGGATGAATAGAAACAGTGTCCAAAGCAAAAAGCATCCAGCCATATCTGGGGAACTGTGCAAAAGTCTGATCTTATGTGTAATAGAGGAAATGGCAAATGGGAGTTCGTTTAGAGAAGACCTCAGAGTGTGGGGTTCTTTAACACAGCAATCCCCCACCCTTTTGGCACCAGGGACTGGTTTCGTGGAAGACGGTTTTTCCATGGGGGGTGGGGGAGGGTTTAGGTGGTAATGCGAGCGATGGGGAGCGGCAGATGAAGCTTCAGTAGCTCGCCAGCCGCTCACCTCCTGCTGTGCGGCCCCGGGGCGGGGGCGGGGGGGAGGTTGTTGGGGATCCTGCTTTAACAGATCCCTCAAAGCAGTTATAGATTTATAGAATGAGGGCTGCTCTTTTGGTCATAGAATGTGTGGACTTGAGTTTTTTCGGTCTTAATGGGCCAAAACATGGGAGAAGGAATGCCATGGGGCTTAAGTCCAGTGACTTTCTGTAAAAGAAGTCCAGATGGCAGGTACGGTGGCTCCACCTTCATTAGACGCCTAGATTCTGTCTTGTCCATCATCCTTAGTGTCTGGTTTCCATCTTGAAGATTACGTCATGGTCCTGAATGACAATTGGAGCGCCAACCTTCCATCTTTATTTCAGGCAGGGCTGATATTTACTCAGAAGGCATAGGTATGACCAATTCATTGTTAAAATATCAATGTATTTCTGAATGAGTGGGAAAGTAGCCACTGCCTCTTGGTATCTCTGGATCGTCCAGCAACTAAAGAGTTAACACAGCTGCAGCAGAATCCTGCAGGACTCTGCTCAGCGGTAAGCCTGATGTCCATTGGATTGGTTGAACATGTTCAAAATGACCCCCAATTCCAGGTAGGAAGAAGGGAGGGCCAAGCAAAAGGGTTCACTTCCCAGGTAAGCTGGCCTCCTTTACAGAATGTTTCTCACAAGCCCCACCCATCAACTTCCACTTACAGCTCATTGGCCGCCTCTTCCTGCAATGCAGACTGGGAAATGTAGTTCTATAGCTATCAAGATGTCATCCTTCCAACAATATAGAGTTCTCTTTCTAAGGAAGCAGGAGTGTTGGTTAGGCAACCCTACTGAAAAAACAAACTCTTTGGTGGCCACAGTGAAGGAGGCTCAGTCTTTTTACACCTTAGTGTGAATAATGTTCCAAATCAAGTCAGCAACCTTTTGGAGGGAGATAATTCTTCTCCTCTATTATTGTTGCTTACCCTGTGTGTGTGTGTGTGTGTGTGTGTGTGTGTGTGTGTGTGTGATGTGGGGAGGACAGGGATGAAAGGTAAGAGGAGGGGGGCTTATCTAGCTGGGATGTTGGATCTCCAGAAAAAAAAAAAAAAAAAGGAACAGCATTTGTAGCTGTTTCTATTTGTCAGGGAAAAACATGATACTTCCCTCTGCCTAGACCAACTGCCTAAGAAAACCCCTCCTACAGTTTTTGAAAACAAAAACAGATAAATAAAACAAAAACAAACCTCCCCCCAAAGCTGGTAGGGTTGTAAATTAGACGGCAATTTGGCAGTATTTAGCAAAACAAAAAATTCACACACCATTTGACCCAGCAAATCCACTTCCTGGAATCTCATCTAAGAACTATTCATCTGCCTGTGTGTAGATGTCTGCACAAAGATGCTGATTGTGGTGCGGCCTTCAAAGGGGGAAGATTGGAAACCGCAGGCACATCTATCAATAGGGGACTTGTTAAACCAAATTAGGGTATATCTATTCTGAAGGATTAAAATAAGAAGTAAACTTATTGTATCATCAGAGAAAAATCTCCATAATATATTTGGAGAGGAATAAGTAAATTGCATAACAATTTGAATGCAAGTCTAGTATGATAATACTTCTGGAAAAAAAATTGTATACATACATGTCTGTATAAAATGGAACTGCCCACACTGTTGACAGGGGAAGTGGGGTGGGGGTGAGTGTTGAGGGGTGTCTACGTTTTGTTCTATCTACAGGCAAACCTTAGAGGTACTTCGGGTTTGGTTCCAGACCACCACAATAAAGCTAATCTCACAATAAAGATAAAGCGAGTCACACAAATTTTTTGGTTTCCCAGTGCATATAAAAGATATGTTCACACTATAGTGTAGTCTATTAAGTGTGCTATAGCGTTATGTCTCAAGAAGCAATGTACATACATTAACTAAAAATATACTTTATTGCTAAAAAATACTAACCATCATCTGAGCCTTCAGGGAGTTGTAATCCTTTTGCAATAGTAACATCAAAGATCACTGATCAGAGATCACCGTAACAAATATAATATAGTGAAAATGTTTGAAATACTGAGAGAATTACTAAAGTGTGACACAGAGACATAAAATGAGCAAATGCTGTTGGAAAAATGGTGCAGATAGACTTGCTCGATGCAATGCGGCTGAAACAGAGTTGTAGAGAGAGTTGGCTGGCTGCTTCCCTAACTCACAGCTGAGAGAAGGGCACAGTGAGCCGGGAAGAAGGAAGCCGGGAGTGAACTCCTGCTGCCATGCCTCTGCTCCCGCCCCTGCAGCCACACTGGCCCTGGGCCTTTTTCTAAAACTTCAACCTCCTCCTTTGGCTTGTTGTTTCCTCCAACTAAATGGCTTTCCCTCAGCTCCCTTAGGTCTTTACTCCACTGTTCCAGAGAGGCCTCCTGTACCACCCTCTAAAATCACACCCAGTCCCTGTGCTCCTTAGCACTTGCCATTGGCCAACATAGGAAATGCTTTACTTCTTCCTCTGGGTTCTGGAGCACTGGAGCACGAGCACTGGCTGATGTACTGGAGCATGAGCACTGGATGATGCGCTGGAGCATGAGCACTGGGGCATGAGCACTGGGGCATGAGCACTGGGGCATGAGCACTGGATGATGCACTGGAGCATGAGCACTGGGGCATGCGCACTGGGGCATGAGCACTGGATGATGCACTGGAGCATGAGCACTGGATGATGCGCTGGAGCATGAGCACTGGGGCATGAGCACTGGGGCATGAGCACTGGATGATGCACTGGAGCATGAGCACTGGGGCATGCGCACTGGGGCATGAGCACTGGATGATGCGCTGGAGCACGAGCACTGGGTGATGCACTGGATGATGCACTGGATGATGCACTGGAGCATGAGCACTGGGGCACGAGCACTGGGTGATGCACTGGAGCATGAGCACTGGATGATGTACTGGAGCATGAGCACTGGATGATGCACTGGAGCACAAGCACTGGGTAATGCACGAGCACGAGCACTGGAGCATGAGCACTGGGTGATACACTGGAGCATGAGCACTGTAGCACGAGCACTGGGTGATGCACTGGAGCACGAACACTGGATGATGCGCTGGAGCACGAGCACTGGGTGATGCGCTGGAGCACGAACACTGGATGATGCACTGGAGCATGAGCACTGGATGATGCGCTGGAGCATGAGCACTGGGTCATGAGCACTGGATGATGCACTGGAACATGAGCACTGGGGCATGAGCACTGGATGATGCACTGGAGCATGAGCACTGGATGATGCACTGGAGCATGAGCACTGGCTGATGTACTGGAGCATGAGCACTGGATGATATATTGGAGCATGAGCACTGGGGCATGAGCACTGGAGCAAGAGCACTGGAACATGCACTGGGGCCCAAGCACTGGGGCCAAGGCAGCACATGTTCACTGCTCTATCCCTGGCACCACACGACTCTGCCACACGGTTGGTGGACTGAGTGAGAGGGCAGGTGGGAAGGACGGCCTGGGAGGGGTGAGGAGCCAGCGGAGAGCCTTACGGTGGAGGCGCTAGAGGCAGGGCTGAAGGGAGTGGGAGGAATGCCTCCACACAAATGTGTTCTAAATATGTTTCCATTGAAGGCCTGTGGCCCCTGGCCCTGCCCCTGGCCCTGCCCGCTGACGGGCGAGCAGCCTTGCCGGCCTCTGTGGACAGTGGCCGGGTGTTCGGGTGGCCCAGGGTTCCCTCTCTGTGGGAAACGGCCGGGCAGCCAGTGGGAGCCGCGGAGCCCCAGAGCGGGGAGCGGGCACCGGGCACCGGGCCAGCTCCCCATGGTCTGGCCCCGGGGCCCAGGGAAGGCTGGGCACACAGCGACCTCTCTGTCGCTCAGCGTGTGGTCTGCGGTTGTCCCCTCTGGCTGGAGGGTGATTGGCATTTCCTGCTCCCATGCCGCCCTTGGCTCTCTGGGGTCCTGCTCTGCTCTCTGACCCCTGAGACAGGAACATCCTGTCCCATCGGGGCCCCAGAGACCCTATAGCTTCAGGTCACCACATGTTCCCTTGCCTTCGTTAACTGCTGATCATCTCCCCTTCCTGGCCCCAGGGTGTCTGGTCCCTTAGAAAATCACCCAGCGCTGCCCTTTGTCGCATAACTCAGCCAGGCCCTGTGCCTACTACCTCTGCCAACCCTCAAACTCCCTTGTGAGGCTGCTACTATTGTTGCCCCCATTTTACAGATCGATATGAATGACTTGCATCATTTATTGAGAGCTTTCTAAGTGCAGGGCGATGTCCCAAGCACTTCACCTTTGGGACGGATTCTGCTCTTGTTCCCGAGTGCTTGCTGCCCCTCCCCGTGGGACAGTCAGGTCCCCCACCCTGAGGGTGACACACTGGACTAGTCTGACCAATGGAAGCGACAGACTTCCGCACCGAAGCTCTGAGAGCCATTGCGGGTTCTGCCTTTCTTCCCTCCACACCAGCCCTGCCAGGCCCAGAAAGGGGTGGGTCCGGACCGTCTGGTTCCCAGAATAAAGACATGTGGCCAAACCACAAAGAACATGTAACAGGAGCAAGAAACAAACCTTTGTTGTTGTAAGCCGCTGAGATTTGGGGTTGTTTGCAGCCTAATCTAGCGAAAGCTGGTGGATACAATGTGCATGACCACATTTAACCCTAAGAATAGCCCTCGGGGGTAGGTATTCCTAGACCCATTTTTCATCATTAATACTATAACCCCACTAAATCCCGGAGAAGGAGTCTGTACGGCTCCGTCTCCACGTAGAGTCAACTTTAAAGGAACACGGGATGAGAGCCAAGCTAATTAAAAGGGAATTTTATTTTTGTGTCTTTAGGAAAAAACTTAAAAGGGGGTCCATGTGAGACTCTTCATTGAATTCCTTCTCCTCTCCTACCCTCTTTCCTCGCCCTCCCCAGCTGCTCCCCAGCCTGTCACGTGTTTCCCAGATTCTCTCCCATCCCGAGCTCCCCATCTTTCTTCTCCTCTGTTCTCCTCCCTTCCTTCCTCCCCACCAAAGCAGAGTAATTTTTTTTTTCCCCCACTAAAAAAAGATCTTGGAACCCCCTTGTGTGGGGAACTTGCCATCGTCTCTTTTTCAGGACGGACACTCTTTGCACACCCTGGAGATGATTGATCAAGGAGGCTTCCTTCCACACCCATTGGCCCAGCGCCATCACCCAGGAGAGACTGGGTGACTTGTTTAGCTCCAACTGCAGAGAATGAGCTTCCTTTCTTGCAAAAAGGAGAAAGAAGGGGGAAGACGGACAGAATTCTCTTTGATGGTCAGGGGGAGGGGCAAAAGCTGTGACCATCCGAAGTTAATATTTGCCCTGTTACATTCATAATAATAGTCATAACAGCAGCCCATATTTATTAAGCATTTACTACATCCCAAACACTGTGCTAAGCGTTTTATATACACTCATCTCATTCATTCCTTTCTGCAACCTTGTACAATAATGAAACCCTCATTTTATGGAAGAGAACTGAAAGCCCAGAGCCGTTGAGAAAGTTGCCCGAGGACATAAGCTAAAAAGTGATAGAACGGAGGTTCAGAACCGGTTCCGAATCCACAGCCTGTTGTGTGACCCTGTGCCGTGCCGTGCTGATGAGGTTGGCTCACTACTTCCAGACCTGGGGGCTTCCGGGCCCTTGGACACGAGCCCGGGCCTGCGCATGCCCAGGAGGTCCTGTAACCCTGTCCTGGCTTCCTTCTCGAGCTTCGTCCCCCATCATCTTCCTTGTCTTGGCCCTCGTTGCATCTTTCCGGTTTCACTGCGTCCCTGGGGCACAGCCCAGGCCTAAGATGGAGTGTGTGCTCAGTAAATATTTGTTTAATGAATGGATGATTGATGTTTATTTATTCAATTTACATGAAGCGGATGGTTTGGTTGCTCTTACTGTTTGGTGAAGGTTCCAGGCCACATCTGGATTTGATATCTGTCGTCCTGTGGCCTGAAAGCCCTCAATGAGCAACATCTTCCTTCCTGCCTGGGACTCGACTTTTTCATATTTGCCACATGACATGTTTCACCTTTGCCACTTCCAGAGCAGACCAATTTTTTTTTCCCATTAAAAAAAAAAAAAAACTTGGAGATCCTTTGTCTGGAGGACTCAGTCACTTTTTTTTGTTTTCGGGATGGACCCTTTCCACACACTCTGAGGTGATTTGTCAGGGAGCTGTCCATTCACAGCCCGGGACCCAAGGTCCAGACCCCCGTCATCTCCTAGGAGTAATGGGAAGAGTCCACAGGGCAGAGATTGATTGACTGGCATCGCAGATTTGTCACGTGACATTTTTCCGGACCTCAGGCCTCCATGACAGCAACAGGGATATTGTTCTCATTAAGGGATGAGAGAAAATTCTTTCACAACTTGCAGCCGAAGAAAACCAGCCAACTTACCAACCAAAAGTGGCCAGCCTCCGAGGCCTTGCCTGAGAACCTTTCAGGCTTCCAGCGCAAGGAAGAAAAAAGCAGGCAAGTATAGAGCTTCCCACGGCACCTTGGAATCTTCACATTTGCTGCATGAGAAGTGCAGGAGGTATTATTCTGCATGTCTCTCCAGGGCCAGGAGACTCTCCAGGGTCTCACACTCGGCATAGAGAGTGATTGGTGGGCTTGGGGGTAGAGTGAGCAGGGTCTGGACCGCTGCTCCTTTAGGTCACTTTCATTCATACCAATGTACACTTACTCATAATTCAGACCTGCCTGCGCCTCAGCTGATGTGTACCAAGTACAAATTGACAAGGGGGCATGCACAGCTCTACGCCTGAGAGTGTAGACTCTCCCTGGGCCCCAGCAATATGCTTGGTTGATGTATTGATATTAGGCTCCAAGTCAATAATCTCTCAGAAAGTCAGAGTCAAGGGTAAATTAACATTTATCGTGTGCCAAGCACTGTGGTAGAGGCCTTAAATTGGTGATTCTCAAATGGCATCAGAATCACCAGGGGGGCTTGTTAAAACACAGAGTGTGAGACCCCATCCCTAGAGTTTCTGATTCAGTCGTTCTGGGGTAGAGGCCAAGAATGTGCCTTTCTAACAGGTTCTGAGGCGAGACTGCTGCTGTTGATCCGGGGACCACACGCTGAGAACCTCTGCCTGAGTGTGCATTTTATTCTATCCTCCCAAGACTGGAAGCACGTGAAGGTGAAGCATCTCATTCAAGGTGACATCGCCAATAACCTGCAGAGTGGGGATTCTAGCCCACCTCCAGCTCTTCCCAGAGCCTGTTCTCTTTTCCGTGGCCCTTCCGTCTTTCCATCACACTCATTTGCCCTGGGAACTTTGCACTAAGACAAACGAACAAACCACAAAAGAAAATCCCAAACACTTAAAGAGAGCATTACTCGTGTAGCTCGCTGCTGTTTTATTTCCGTGATAGTGACAAGCTTATGAGATTTAGAGGTACGGCAAGCAAGTAACAAGCCATGACCACAAATCAACTGCATGATGGAGTCCGGGCTTGAGAATCTGATTTCTGCCTAGTGGGGAAGTCCCAAGGCCACAGCATATTTTAATCGATGTGCAGAATGATCAGGGATGTAGTTTTGAAACAGTCTTGGGTTGGTTGGGGGTGGCAGGCTTCCGTATTGTTTCAACGCTCCAGTAACCATCTCTCAGAATGGCAGGGAATAGACGCACAGCCCTTGCTCTGGAGTGACCTTGAGAATGGCCTTATAGGAAGCTCTGGCATCCTGGAACCTTGCTTAAAATCTGCTGAAATTGTAAACAAGCAGAATGACAGCTGCCAGACAGCTAGGAAGCTCCAGCTCCAACCCAGTGGGCCAGAAGTGAGAGATGTGGAGAGTGGACTTTTTTTTTTGTAACTTCACAAGGCCGAGAGAATAGCATGCAACGTTTGGCCTTGCAAATGGTTTCTACACAATACAGACATCATACCGAGAAAAGTCTATGGACACACATCTATCTTTTGGAGTCACTGTGGAACCCATGGGCACACACTCCATCAATCACATCATCTTCCATTTCTGGAGCAAGGGTTGTTACATCAGTACTGTGCTTGCTGCTTGTGACACAGCATCCAGCGTGAGGACGGGATGAGCACACTCGCTCCTCAATGCCTTGAGCGCCTTTATTTACAAAAAAGGATAAAATTATTCCTAAAGCACAAGAGGTCTCCTTACCTAGCGACAACAAGAACAACAAATTATCAGAGGGGTTCGGTTCACTTTTTTAAGTGGTCAAGAGAGTTTTATGATGTTTCTTGATTTCCCTTGCAAAGATTTTCTTCTCAAAAAATGACAGTAAGAGTAAAAATGATAATAACCATAAAGACAAGCTAAACTCAATGAAGGAACAAAACTAGCATCTTGGTCAGACATTAAAAATGAAAAATAATCATGAAACATTCTCAAATCTTTCAAAGATTGTAGACTGCACAAAAGCTTAAAGAACTCTTGGGAGAAACTCCTCCAAATAGGTTTAAGAGCTCTGCTGAGTTGAGTGACAGGAGGGCACACATATATATATACGATTTTTCATTGGGAGGAGAAAAACATACCACTATTCTGGGTTCCAACAGAAACCCTTTTCCTTTGCTGGCAGCTACCATTTTCCCTGGGCCTCCCAAGACCTTCTTTTCCTTGAGGCTTCTCTGGGGTGAGCCCTGACAATTCAGAAATACTGGCTTTTGCTTTTATAAAGCCAATAATGAATTACAGGCAGAAGGACAAAATTACATATGTGTAGATTCAGCATATCTCCTTCCTGAGGCCCATGGAGGGGACCAAGAGTTCTATCACCATCAGCTTAGATAATCAGGAGTTCATAACACGCCCCACTATAGTTGTTCCAGACAAGCATTGTCAAATTGCTAGTTTATTTCTGTAAGTACAGAAACGTTTTTTCTCATTCCTATTGGATGGAAATCTTTCTAAGAGGCCACACTACTATCTGCCTTCTGCCCTGTTCCTTATGAGCGGAAATTATTTATAGTTCACAGATACCTTCCAGGGTTACCCTAAAAAGCCCTGGCTTGTTGGTCAATCTTTGTTGGTTTGTTTGATTTTTGCCTCCTTTACTGCTGTGAATTTTTCCTAAAGGGAGGAACATCTTACCTGTCTTCCCTGTTGGCTGTGAGGAGGACGTCTGGGTGTGGAGGTGATATGGTAATTTCAGGGCTAGAGTTTATTTGCCAACTCATTTGATGATCAGTCATCCATCACAATGTGAGTCAGGCAACTCATAACCACTCTTGAAGAAATAACTCAAAAGACTCATTGTTTTTGAGGGCTAGCACTTCTAAAAATAATTTTGTTTAGGAATTTGAGGGGGAAAAAAAGCCCCTTTCTGTTTTCTACCCTTAAATGTATTTGGTCCGTCAGATCGTCACAGAAGAAGAAGGTGTCAGGAGTGGAGCAGGGGAGGACTTTCAGAGCCGAGTGTCAGCACTCACTTTTTATTCACCTGGAGTCGGGGCCCCTAGAGGTGGTCTCAGAGGCAGCTGGCCTTAGTTTCTGAACTGAGAATGAGGGGTAGGTGGTGGTGGACCTGCCCTGGGCCCCGTGAGTTGAGAAGGCGGCCATCACGCCTCTCCATGTCTTCATGGTCAATTCCTTTCCCTACACTTCCTCAGAAGCCATGGTTTCCTGGCCCTCCCTCCAGTTGTTTGCCAACTCAGGATTTTCAGCCTTCAGTGGCTCAAACCTGAGTTTTCACAACAGCTTTCTGAGGTGCTTCTTCCCCAGTGTTATTCTTCCTTCCTTGACAGCGATGGTCATTTAAAGCCATTTTCTGGAAGAACCTAAGGGCAGGACAGGAATAAAGATGCAGACGTAGAGAATGGACTTGAGGACACGGGGAGGGGGAAGGGTAAGCTGGGACGAAGTGAGAGAGTGGCATGGACATATATACACTACCAAATATAAAATAGATAGCTAGTGGGAAGCAGCTGCATAGCACAGGGAGATCAGCTCGGTGCTTTGTGACCACCTAGAGGGGTGGGATAGGGAGGGTGGGAGGGAGACGCAAGAGGGAGGAGATATGGGGATATATGTATACGTATAGCTGATTCACTTTGTTATAAAGCAGAAACTAACACACCATTGCAAAGCAATTATACTCCAATAAAGACGTTAAAAAAAAAATAAAGCCTTTTTCTGACTTCATACCTGTTCCTAGTAGCCTCTTGTGCTGCCTGACAGGTAACTTCAAAGTGGTCTCTAAAGATCACATGAGTTCATCTTCAGAATGGAGCAATGGAGGTGTGTGTGGGTTATTCATACAGCAGGCTTCCAGGGGCAGGGGAGGGGGACATTTTCGCGAAGTGTTACAGTCAGTGGAAGATGAGCGATCTGAATTCAAATGACTCGACTGAGAATCACAGAATTTCAGACCATAAAAAGCCTGTAGAAAACCTTTGTTTTACAGATAAGGGCACAGAGGTCCAGAGAGAGAAATTGATTTGCCTGGTACCACACGGCCTGTGGGCGGCCAGGGTTAGGGATGTACGCTGGCTCTTCTGATCCCAGGTCTACTGCTCTTCCTGCTACTTCCCTATCTAATTTCCCTCTGATCCCTGGGGTACTTTCCATTTCCAGTGGAATGATTTCTTAACTACTGTGGCCTACCAATTTGGGAGGAATGAAAAACATACCAGCATGAACATCAATGGCAGACGCGTTTTAAAAAATATAAAACATAATGAAAGGTCCTGAAATATTCTTGATTTTTCACTTCCCATCCCGCTGCTATGCAAAGCTTATTAAAGACTTGAAAATTTCGAAAGAACTACTTAACTTTTCACCATGGAAACCATTTGGCAGTTCCAAAATGTGATTTTTTTTTTTTTAACTTCAGAGAGTATTATAAATCAAAGAAAAAGCATTTTACCTGTTCTCAAGTTAGAGGGGATAAAAAGAATGAAAGAAAATGTGTGTTGGGGGTTGGTTATCCTATCCTGAGCAGCAGGAAGTTCAGGGTCAGTGTTTCTTTGTTGTGAAAGAGCAAGTTTGAACCTTGAGCCCAGATTACTGGATGAACCTTGGCCCCTGATCTTAATAGCTAATTTCTCCTAAGTTAACTTTTCCTCCGTTTATTCCTCTAGTACTTTTCAGCATACAGATTATGGCAGGGATTTCTCCAGGCATATAGGGACATTCTAACTCCTTAGCATTCAGAGAAAAGCTCAGGTTTAATTTGATCCCTGTGATTGGTCTGGTTTCATTAATTTCCCATAGCACTCACAATTTTATTAATTCACCTGACTAGTGATAAGTTTATTTCTGATCAGCTTTTCTTTTCCTAACATAAAGCTTACTAAGGATATTAAATTAAAACAGTCATGCTTTGTAGTTAAGGTTGTCAAATAATGCATGGGATATATTTATACTTAAAAATTATTTCTTCTTGATCTGAAATTCAGACTTAACTGAGTATCCTGTATTTTAATTTGCTAAATTTGGTAATCCTATTTGAACTATGTAATAGATACCCTCCTGAAATCTTGCATTTGGATAGTTTTTTTTTTTAAATAAAATCATACATTTAAATATTTTAGGGAGCTAAATGTCTATCTTTTGATAAAGACATGTATAATAAATCTGGATTTTTATGTATCTGGCTTGCTTTCGGTGTGATATACCCATATGTGTTTTATAAATTCAGTTTTAAAAAATGTTCATTTTGTATATCAACCACCACTCACCTTCCCTCCCCCGGGCACGCGTTACACTCTCTCAAAATTTGCAGACTCTAAGGCACAGTTTAGTGGTATATCATTTTCCACTTGTTTAGGTGTCTGCATTTCATGGTTTTTGAGATCTGTTTCAGGAAACAGATTAGCCCGTTGTGAATTTTGTGAGATTTATTTTTGAGCTCTGAGCCATTAACCCAAAAGAGTTCCACCAAGGACTTTGGTATCCACAGTAACAACATTTATTAAATCTCTACTGTATGCCAGGCCATATGTGTGCTTTTTGTATGCATTATTTCATCCAATTTGAATGACCCTATGAGCTAGGTACTATAAATATCTCCATTTTACAAATGAGGAAACAAAAAAGTCGCAGTCATTTGCCTCTGGTTTCACAACCAGTAAGCTAAAGAGTCAGGACTCAAACCCAGGTCTGATTCCAACATGCTTTTAACTCTTACCTAAAACGGAATGTTTCCCACTGGAAACGTTGCTGTGGGTCTTGTGAAATATGGAAAGTGCAGAGACTTACTGAGAAAAGGGAGGATCTAGGAAGGCTTACTGCAATCAACTGGCAAAGTCCGACTCCGTAGCAGCCGACAAAGAGTGGAGATAGTTGTCTCTGCTCTCTTAAGAGATGGGTTTGCAATCCAAAGCCCAGAATTTGAAGCCTTATCAGAAGGAAAATCACAAATTATTTACAAATGCTTTGAAATTAGGATGTCTATCGCATTCATGTGTATAAGAATCACCAGGAGAACTTGTATAAAGATTCCTGAGCCCACTCTTAGAGATTCTGATTAAGTTCTAATATGGTTGCTCTGCAGAGAATCCGAAACCTCAACTTGCTGCCTAATGTTTTGCAGCAACCTTCCAGGAACTGGGTGTTCCAAGTGGGTGCCAATGGGTATGCACTTTGAGAAACGCTGCTTGAGCTTGTGAGTTCCTGGAGGGCAGGAATGTGTCTCACCTACCTTTGTATCCTCAAACCTAGAACAGAGCCGGATGCAAATCCGATACACGTTAGGAAGGTATTACAGGGAATGCTGAAAGGGAAGGGTTTCCATTGACATTTTGGGCTGCTGAAAATAACCAATTTAAATTCTAATCATGGTGAAAGAGTTATATTCCAGCTTTTATAAGTGCAAAGTGTTGACTTTGATCTCCAGGGTCTGTATTTCAAGGGGGTTGTGGGGGAGATGGTAGTGATGAGCATATATTTATGTACAGCGAAATCCTTATTATGCTTTATCAGTGAAGCCGGAGCACACGCTTCTTTGTATGTGAATATGCATCTGTGTCTTCCTCCCTTCCACAGCTGACACTGGAGATTAGACTCAATCTTTAAGCTTGTAAAAAGCCTTTGAGGGAAACCCTTAATGAGGAACTGATCCTCTTAAACTCAAGTCTAATTACTTTTACAGCAACATTTCTATTTTGGACGCTTCCCATGAATAAAGTCTCTCTGATGCCATTGATGGCAGGCTAGCCCCTCAATTGCATCAGAAAGAACACCCAGCACACGGCCTGACCGACAGACCCCAATGAGAAAGCCAGTGACTCTTTTCTGTTCGAGCAGCTGGCTGGATTTCAAAGGCCACCAGGAGAGAAAATCTTGGATCCCATGTTTACAAGCCCTTGAAAATGTTTCTATCTTTTCTCTGCTATTTAGCCATTTGCTTCCTCTACTCATGGCGAGTGACAGGCATCCTGAGGTCATGAGCCTTTTGGCATGGTCTCCTATGCGACCAGAGAAAATTGGAGGGGTTATTGTGGTCATTTTAGTCACATGGACACTTGCTTTTTCAGTGTCCAATATTTGATGGAAGCCATACGGGGGCACCCTGGCAATTGCACTTTTACAAATTGGATTTGGGCTCATCACTCTAAGGAGATCCTTGGCAGATGGTCCCCTCACCATAGTGTAAAAAGACTGGTATAGGAGAAATTAGGTCTGAATTTGTCTCTACTAAGACCCCCCAACCTGGCAACACAGTTTAATCTAATTTAATATTTTCCTGCAGACAGCTCATTTTTGACTAGAGATAGCAAGATAAAACGGGAAGAGTACTAGATTAGGAATTAGGAGGCTTTCACTAATTCACCAAGCTCACCTGAGCTTCGTACTGAAAACACCTCCGTGACCTACAAAACCTTTTATGAATGTAAGGTGTTAAACTCATGGCATCCACCCACCAAATAAGTGTGAGTGAAAGAATGTAAGGCTGAGGTTATGGGTGGGTAGATGCGGCAGGAATGAATTCCTATATCCTGGGAAGAGTGTGCCCCCTGCACTCCCACCAGGCCCCTGGGGTAGATGAGGAGTGTTGCCCTTGACCACCCTTTGTATTGGGTTCTGGAGAAAATGTGGCCAGAACCCTTTGGCTAATCAGGTGAGCATGGGGAAGGAGCACGGGCTTGAGCAAAGATGGGGGTCCTGATAAAACAGACACCAGATCTGCCACGTGTGGGTGTGTAACTGTGGGCAAGTCAGTGAATCTCTCTGAATTCCCGTTTCCTCATCTGCAAGTGCCATCCTGCAGGGCACCTGGTACTAGGAAGCACCTTTTGCATTGTAGGTGCCCGTCAAATCAGAGTTGTTATAAATTACTAGCTGTGCTTCTTTGGGTTTGGGCTTTGGCTTGGGGTTCTAGCTGCCACGGTCTTTGTCCAGTAAGTCCAGCAATTGTTTAGTTACATTAAGTCAAGCTCTTTTTAATGCCCTTCCCTTAGCTCTTCCACGCTGTGAACATGGTCTATTTGGAAACTAAGATCTTTCTCCCATTATTAGCCTCAGGATGCTTCTCATCAGTGTTGGTGAACAGTTACTAAGGTGGTTGAAGAGAAATGGGAGAAAGGCCAATAAGAGCATTAAAACCTTAAAAGTTAAGGAACTAGTAACTCTGGTGTCAGACTGCCCAAATGTTGGTACCATCAGTTACTTGCTAGGTGACCCTTTACGATGTACTCATTCATGGGACTTCCCTGGCGGTCCAGTGGTTAAGACTTTGTCTTCCAATGCAGGGGGTGCGGGTTCGATCCCTGGTCGGGGAGCTAAGATACCACATGCCTCGTGGCCAAAAAACCAAAACATAAAACAGAAGCAATATTGTAACAAATTCAATGAAGAGTTTAAAAATGGTCCACATTAAAAAAAAAAAACCTTTAAAAAAATGTACTCATTCATAAAATGGACATAATAATGTTTGCAGAGTATAGGAGATACTCATAGAGTGATTATAAGAATTAAATTAAAACATCTGTACAAAGTGCTTATTAGCATACTGCTTGGAATATGGCTATCCTTTGATAAATGTGAGCCTCTATGAGAAAAGTGTAAAAAAAGCTGGAGATAAAAGCTTAAAAGCAGCTCAAAGACTATCTTCAAGTATTGGGCTGGCCAAAAAGTTCGTTTGGGTTTTTCCATAACATGTTATAAAAACCTGAACGAACTTTTTGGCCAACCCAATATATTATACAGCATGTAGAGTGTGATAGAAAATGAGACAAAATTGTAGCAAGAAATATTTAAATCATCATTAAGAATAACATGACTCTAAGGGTGATTAAACATTTGGATAGAATTTTATCCTCCTTCCGATTTCTTAAGACTTCTCTCCTTGTGGTTCTTAGCTCTCCTGGAGCTGCATATTAATAGAATAGCAACCAAAACAAAGGATTTTAAAATATAGTTAGGGGCTTCCCTGGTGGCGCCGTGGTTCAGAGTCTGCCTGCCAATGCAGGGGACACGGGTTCGAGCCCTGGTCTGGGAAGATCCCACATGCCGCGGAGCAACTGGGCCCGTGAGCCACAATTACTGAGCCTGCGCTTCTGGAGCCTGTGCTCTGCAACAACAGAGGCCGCGATAGTGAGAGGCCCGCGCACCGCGATGAAGAGTGGCCCCCGCTTGCCACAACTAGAAGAAAGCCCTCGCACAGAAACGAATACCCGACACAGCCATAAATAAATTAAAAAAAAAAAAAGACAATTTCTAAAAATATAGTTAGAGACATTTGCTCCAAATACAACTCATAGCAAATAAAATTATAGTCAATAGTACTGTAATCACAGAATTTAAAAGTGCTCCTACAGCTCAGACTAGCTTCTAAAGATTTCACAGGGAATGGCTGGATTTAGGATCAGGATTTAGCATCAGCAGTTGACATCAAAGACAAAGCACACCTACTATGTGTGTACAGAGATATAAGCCAAGAAGAACAGTCAAACTGGGGAGGGGATATCAAGTAGGCAGGGAAGACAGGAACACTGGTTATGTACCTAGTAATTTGCAGAGAGTGTACTGGGCTCCTTATATTTGTTGTTCGTTTATTCTTCATAATAACTTTATTATTCCCAGGAAACTGAAGTTCAGAGACTAAGTTAAATAACTTACCCCACTTCCAGAGTTAAATAGTGGTAGAGGCAGTGTTCACATTCAGGTCCCTCTGATGCCACGGGTTTTTCCTGACGCCGTATGGCCATGCACATATGGTATATGTATATATTGCTACATGAGGTGCAAGATTATAAATGGTACCCAAACGAGGGATGGAGGAACTCTGTGAGCGATCTGAGAGGGGCTTCATGGAGGAGCTGGGAGCTGAGTAGGGTTCTGATACTGGGATGCCCATCAGGCTCTTCGGGGGCAAGAGAAACCTACTTGGGCCTCCTTAATTCATTAATTGGAAAGATACTAGTGGCTCATGAAACTGAAGAAACAGCTGAGGAGACAGAGGGCTAAGGCAGAGATTCTTAGTGGGAAATGAGGGAGTTAGGGAATAGAAGGTGACCACCCTCCCTGTCAGCTATATTATCAGTTCCATAGTTTTAGCTCTCAAATGTCCTGATTAAAAATTCTGATAACAGAATCATTCCAACGTTTCTCTCATGTTGTCTTAGGCCAGCCTTATAACTCTTTTTCCAGTCAAACCTGAGGTCTCTTGAGTTACCTCCTGGCTAATTTTATTTTATTTTATTTTTTTTCAGAATTATATCAAATTTTACTGGCATGTGTTCTAATCCATTTCTGTTTTCAAGCAGAAGATATTACAAGAAGCTTTAACAACTGATGGAAAAATATTATATGAACAAACTTAGAAAAATCAAACTTTCTGTATCAATCCTTCTTTCTTTCATTGTATTTACAATTTGTAGCTTAAACTTAAATATGTTTTGAGTATATATGTCAGAGGACAAAAATTTATTTAACAACATACTTCAGTGGATGGATTCACCACTCATTAAATTGTATATTGTCATATAATCATTAATAAACCTGAATAAATGAATGAATAAACAAACCTGAATAAACTGACTATTGGTATGTAGGAACATACAATACAGAGGTCAGCCTAAGCTTAAAGCCAAGACTTTCATGACACCAATAAAATGGAAATTTTAAATACAATCTGAAAAATAACTGCTACTGGCTAATTTTAAACATGGAGTGTGAGTTTCTCCGACTGGAGTATAGGGTGAAGCAGCAGGTGGTGAGGTTGGGGGCAGAGGTGGGGGTGGGGAGTGGTAAGTGAGAGGAAGAAGAGGCCCTTTAGGAGTTTAGGTTTGAGGCAGGAAGACATGTGGGGCTACGGACAATTGAGTTCATTGGATTTGGGGTGAAGAGGTCATCCTCAGTCTTGATAAGGAGCATTTTCTGCGGAGGGACGCGGGTGCTGGGGATGTATCCTTCGAGCTCTGGCCTCTCCCCTGCTTCCTGCTGATTTAGGAGAATTGTAGCACATCTATCTGGTCGACCAGGCTCATGGGGCTGTGAAGACACAGCCTCAGCTGGGAGAGTGGGTGACCAGTGTGGTTACTGACAGCACCTTTGATTTATCTGTTCCACTCAGTGCTGAATGAGAGTAAGCCAGGTGCAAGTAGGAGGTGCCTCCCCAGTCTCAGGATGATTGGGGTGGTGCGGGGAGTGGGATGGGGGAGTAGATAACAAACCTTGCGTTTGGGCGATAGCAAGAGCACCTGGGTTGGGCTCTCAGGACCCTGTGTGCAGTTGTGCTGGTCTCTTCTAGGCTAGAGCAGCAGGGAGAGGTGCTAGCGAGGCCGTGTTGGGGGGAAGGAGACTTGGTGACCCCCTTTCATGATGGGTGGCCATGCATGTGAGGGCAGCTGGCAGTGTGCCTCTAGAGGTTACAGTCTTTGATCTGCTGACATATTGCTGGAACTGCCACCATGGTTTATGTTTGGAGGAAATTCATGTGTTAATATCTCAACCAGTGGTTCTCAAACTTGAGCCTGCAGCAGAATCACCTGGAGGGCTTGTTAAAACACAGATTCCTGGGCCCCATCCCCAGGCTTTCTGATTTAGTGGGTCTGGGGTCGGGCCTGAGAATTTGTATTTCTCACGAGGTCCCAGGTGATGTTGACGTTGCTGATCCTAGACCACATTTTGAGGATGACTGTTCTAGACCTGGTTTTCTCAGGTGCCTAGGGAGCATTCTGGGGTGTTCTTGGGTCAAGGAGACATTGAACCTGATGAGAAAGCCAGAAGACGAATCCTATTAAAGACCCCAAAGTAAATTCACTGAGGGATGCCGGGGAAATGGGGGACAGGGTAAGATTTTAGGCCTGCAACTTGCCTGGGGCAGAATATATAACATTTGTTAGTCTTATTAAAGCTGCCTGTCCTCTTGTACGGCGTGACAAAGTGATTTCTTTTCTGTATGTCATGTAGCGAGATTGCCCCTTGTTTCTGGGAGAGACCTTGCACTAAGAAAAGAAACTATGACGGCAAAGAAATCTGTGCCTTTCACACCCACCCCACCTACTACTTTGAGACAATACAAGTATTTTTAGAAAAGGAGGAGATATTTGTAGAGCATCTACTAGGTGCTGGGCATTGTGGTAGGTACTTTACACACAGCACCTCCTGTGTTTTAAAAAAATCTGCAAGGTCTGTATTATTTTTCACTTTATAAACGAGGAGACTGAGGCTCAGTAGCATTAAAACGTACCCGAATCACAAAGTTAGTAATGGGCAGAGCAGGACTTGAAAATATGTATCATTCTTATTCCAACTCTGTGTTCTTTTGATTTGTCATTGGAAATGCAGAGATCTTTATAAAAATGTGCAGTTTTTAAAATGAAACGTTACTTCTTAATTTAAAAACAAGATTATATATTCAGGACGAAAAAGATACAGACATGAAGGAGTGGGGATTATAGATAAAGGGATAAAGAACATAAAACATGTGAAATCAGGAACCCCTGGAGATATTTACATCGATCCAAGAGGTTATTTTAAAGCTTCTTCCCTCCTCTGCCCACTTCGTGGCTCTCCTTGGGTAAGTAAGAGTTCAGGAAAACTGAAATAAGATGCAGACGGCAGATCTGGTGAATCTTATATGCAGAGTGTTCAGAGCAGTGCCTGGCACATAGGCAATGCTCGGAAAATGTTAGCTGTTCTCCTCCTCCTCACCTTCACCTGCACTGTTATCACCTGCCTGCAGGTGTGCAGGTGTGCCCGCCTGCAGGGAGAGTGAGGATGGGAGTTAGGTGGACACCAGTGGGTGCCCACAGTGGGTGGAATCCAAGAAGAAGATACACTGCGAAGAACAGATTGCTTTAGTTGTGGCAGCTTCCTGAAAATTCTGGGTTCTGATTTAGAAGGCAAATGTAATTTTGCTGAAGAAGGGAACTGCAGGAATTAGGGTCGGGGGAGAAGGTAAGGAGAGGATATCTGAGAGAAAAAAGTGAATCAGTCCGCGAGAATCACTGTCAGGAAGGTAATTGGAAATTTTGGTTCATCTTGCTGAGATACAAACTACCTGATTAGAAAACTCACCCTCTATTCATCAGAAATCCTGGTGGTGCGTGCGCGTTGGGTACTCAGGTAGTTCTTGGGAAGGCAGGCTTGGCAGGAAAGCTAGATGAAGACAGAGCTGCTAGGTGAGCAAGAAGCTAGGTGATTGCACCTGGGCATAAACTGGGGAGATGAACACACCTGTGGGCTTTTCAAAGAATGAGTTTAGAAGGTAAAGGAGACCGCAGGACCTTTGTGCAAAGAAAGGGAGCCGGGAGGGGCCCCTGGGACATAAAGGCAGAGAAGGGGCGGCAGGCTGGGTAAATGGAAGGAGTTGGGACAAAAACAGAAGTGGCTGCACATGTGGGGACACCCAGGAGAGGAGCGGAGCGGGCGGCGGGAGGGGGCCCTTTCAGCAGCCCAAGCCAGGCTGTTTCCAGTTGATTTCCACATGGCATGAGGGAGCAGTGCCGGGCAGCAGGCTGGGCTCCTCTCCGTAGGAGGCTGGAGGAGGCTGAGGACAGAGAACTGCCAACTGGGAAGCAGCCGGGGAGGTAAACAACTGGCCAGATGTTTTAGGGACAACCCGTGTGGCCGCCGGAACATATGCCAGTTATCAAGACCGATGAATAAGCAGGAGCTAGCGGGGCATCACGCTGCTGTTTATGAACTCGTGGGCCCTCTGGCCATGCGTGCCAACGTGCGGGACAGGAGATACGCCAGAGATGCACCCGAAAGTGATTCTCGTTTCCGTAGAGCTAATTAGGAGCCTGGTAACAAAACAGGAGCCTGGCAGAGAGGTGAGAGAGGGAGTTTGCGGGAGCCAGTCAGAGCCCCAAGCTCGCTGTTCCGTGCCGTGCTGGGTGAATTGTGGCGCAGGGGGGTATAGCCTTTTGAGAACGGCCTGTTCCTGTCGGCTCTGAAAGCAGAGGCATTAACAGCCTGGTGGTGTGGCCTCGGCTTAACTCTTTTGTAAGACTGGCCTCTGCAGCCTGTTTAAGCATTCTGTGACCGTGGGGCGTGGAGTTCCTGGCACGGTCCGCAGAGGTCCTCCTCGCTAACAGCCTCTCCTTGTCTACGACTCCAAGGGAGTTCTCCACGGCAGCTTTTCAGCCTTCAGATCTGCCTGTCTCTGAGGGTAATTGCCGGGAAAGAACCTAGCTGCAGCCCGGAGCCTGGTGCCCACGGCAGGCTGGGGATCAAGTGCCTTCTGTCCAACAGTGGCAGGTTCGAGGCCCCCTTTGGCCATCCCTATGGCTCTACCCGACCTCCACTGCACTGAGTAAACTCTTTTAATGTGAATAAACACGGGAAGGAAATGAAAAAGAGCTAGCGAGTTAACAAACAAAAATTTAGCTAACGAAACTCAAGACTAGCAGACACTTGGGTGGTCGAGACGCCCCAAATCACTCGCCTGTACAGCTGTCACTGAGCGTGTTTCTAGAACAGGCATTAGTAATGGAAGAAGAGGGAATGAGAGCAGGAAAAGGAAAAGCCAGCAGAGTGGAGGGCTGCTGAGGTGGAAAGGGAGAGTCAGGATGCAGGAGGCGAGGAGAAGAGGGCTCCTGACCCCAGCAAGCTCAGGGACCGCCCGGTGACAAAACAGGCCAGTGTCCCAGGGCCGGGCGTGGTAGGGGAGTGAGACCTGGAGGCCGAGCAGAGATTGGTGCGGGTTAGGACACAGGGATGCTGTGTGGATGTGGATTATTAATAGGGACCCAGAGCATTTGCTGGCGAGTTGGGGGAGAGCTGCACTTTCCTTGGTAATTGGGAAAGAGGCAGGGGACAGAGGGCTTGGCAGAGCTGCTGGGACATTTAAGAGGACTGCAGAGATCTTGCTGAAATAAAACTGAGGTCCCTATCTAAACTTTCTCGCAGAATGATTAGAAAATATAGCTTGGGAGGCCTTTGCCTTGAGAGAAACTGCCTTGACAATTTCTCTCTCTCTCTCTCTCTCTCTTTTTCTTTTTCCTCCTCATTTTGTTTTCTCAGCTGAGAAATTGCTTTGCCAGCCAGTCTGGTACAATCCGGATCCTTCGGCTCCGTGGAACGTTCCCTTATGAGTAACTGACAGCATCTATCTTATTCCGTCCAAGACAGGGAATCACGGGTGTCCTGCTGCCTTTCCTCCCTGAGGCACTCAGCAACTACCCCTCTTGTCTGTATTGGGTGCGTCTCCTGAATCTTTGAGTAGCATGGAGACTGGGGGCCATCTGCAATGACTTTGGGTCAGTGTTTATCAGTTTTAGGCAAAGGTTCTGAGTCAGCCATCCCGGTGGGTTGGAGGAGAAGCAAAGGATGGGGGTCTCGTAGACTCTTTCAATGAATTCCTTTTATGCTCCTGTTATCTTCTTCCCAACTACGTGCTTGTTCCACAGGTATACTTGGAGCGTCAGTTCTGTGCTCTCGGAGCTACAGAGGTGAAAGCAGCCTTGGAAGCTTCGTTCTTCTTTCTCTCTGCAGTAGGGTTTCCAGGAAGCATTCAGGGAGCTTAACATGCAGTACTGGACAATAAGGCATTTTCCTGAATAATCATAGCGTAAAATAGAATGTGATAAGTACACTAAGAGTTGTCTAGATTTAAATACTTTAGGAGTTCAAAGGAGGAGAGATTTACTACACATGTTGGAATTGTATTCAAGTACAGGTTGTACCGGGAGAAGATAAATAACCTATTCGCATCATAGTAATATAATAAATAAAATATTATTGACGTGGCTGGGAAGACAGCTGATACCGTTCGGGCATTGCGAAAAAGTCTGATGTATGAATAACCATGGGTTCATAGAACCACAGAATCTAGAATGTGAGCAGCGCTGCAAGTGAGCTTGGAAGACATCCAGTTCAACCTCCTCATTTTGCAAATTTACAAATAGAGGTGCAGATAGGTTCAGTCAATTGCCCAAGAGGGTTTGTGGCCGAGGCAGGGGCCGCTAACTCACTGTTCGCACTGGAGTGGTGACATCACCCACCCTCCTGCCTCCGCTGAACAGCTGGGGGATTTATATTCCTATCCCAACTTTCTTACCAGAATACCAGCATAACATTTTTTGTCTCCTTAGAGCATGAAGTGTGGGTGACAGTTCTTTACAGAGGACTCAGATGGCCTGGGAACAGCACAGAACAAGGAAAACAAAGATGGTGGGCTGGAGTATGTATTGATTTTATAATTATATAAAACAAAATGTTGAGCAGTTTGAAGGAAAGAGCTGACTGCCTTGGTCCCCTCTCCCAACGTCCGGTCTCTCCTCTGCAGTGTGCCCAGCCCATACCCCACCTTCTCGGGGATCCGCTCCCCAACCCAGCAGCCGTGTGTCCACCACAGCACGTGACCCAAGGAGGGAAAGTCAGCCAATCGGATTTGTTCTGTCTCTGTCAGTCCCTCTGTCTCTGTTGGCCAGTCTGTCCTTTACTCCCTCTCTAGCTGCTGGTCAGGCTCTCCTCCTTCCATCTGTCTTCCTGCCTATCCTTCTCTCTCACCCTTAGGGACCGCACAGTTTCTCCCCCATCACATTTTTCCTTCTCTCCTAGCTTAATTTCCAGTGTTAACTCTCTCCTAACAAAAGTCAGCCATGGCCCCAACGCTGCATCCTGACTTCCTTTCAGTCTGTCTCCAAGCTTCTGGCTCAGTCTTGCCAAAGACCCCTACTCCCATTACCCACCCCCTACCCCGCCACTGCATCCAGTCCTCTTCTCCCCTTGCTGGACAATGGGCTGTTGCCCTGGTCAAGTGTCTCCTCTGGACCAATTGCCAGTGGCCATTCTCAGTTGTCCTTGAAATCTGAGGTATGAGGGCTGACCATGGGTTGGCGTCTCCGGCATCCACTCAGTCATTGAGTCGGAACCCTGTCTAGTAAATTAATCCCTCTTCCCTGATACCAGCCGTGAGTGGTGGCCCCCGAGCCCATCGGCTGTGGGGTTCCTGTGGCACTTCTGCAACTGTGCCTTGGGCCATAGAGGGGCCTCTGCCACCCCCTTTCCAGCACTAGAATGGAAGCTACAGCAGGAGAAGAGCCCTAGCCGGGGGCATTTTCATCACGCTTAACACACTGTCTTGCCCGGGGGCACTGCTCAGAATAAGAGAGAGGTTCTGAAGTTGCTTCCACTGGACTCATCTGACACACTTGCAGGGCTCCTTAGGGAGGAAAAATCTACTCGAGGGGAAAGGGTGTGGGTACATGAAAAAGACATCTTCATGAAATTATATAGTAGCAGAGTGACACCACTAACATCGCCATCATTTATAGAACCTTTCCGCCAGGCATGTTCTAAAAGCACTTTGTATACTTTCCCTCATTTATTCCTAACATCAGCCAGGCAACTATAAGTACTATTATCTCCTTTTTACGGATAAGGAAACTGAGCCTCAGGGAGATTTAGAAACTCACCCAAGTTCACAGAGCTAGAAAGTGAAAGATCTTTCCAGCCCAAGCCTCTCTAATGCCAAATCTAGTGTAAATTGTGGCACGCATTGGAAGAATGATGGGCTGATGTTCCAAACATCTTATTTAGTCAACATATAAGAGCTCAAGGTTTCTCTTGCAGCCATTTTGTTTCTAAATACATATGCCCCCCCATCCCTCCCCTTGGTCCACTCGATGGTGTTACCACACAGCTGGTAGTACTCATGATTTTTTTCTTCTTCCAGATTTGCCTTCCAAAACAAATTATTAATTGCCCTGCTTCTAGAGCTTATGTCATACTCTTTGATTCCTGGCATCTAAATTGTCATTAAAACGTCTCTTGGAACTGTTCCCTGTGACATTACAGACCGGGTTCCTGCAGCATAATTCCACTGGCTGATTTTTTTTTTCCCTTGTGTTGCATTCAGATGATGAATGGTCCCCCGATGCTCCTAGAATCTGCCTTCCTGCCCTCAGAGACTGACAGCACGGGTCCTCTTTTCCCTTCTAATGGCCCTGCTTGCCTTCTGGAATTGTCGGGGCTCAAAAGTACTTGCACGCGATGCACCTTTGGGCATTCCGGTTTGCCTCCATCTCATTGTTCTTTCTTCTTCTTATTATTACCATTACTATTATTATTTTTGGCCATGCAGTATGCGGGCTCTTAGTTCCCCAACCAGGGATGGAACCCATGCCCCCTGCAGTGGAAGCGCGGAATCTTAACCACTGGACCGCCAGGGGAGTCCCTCATTGCTCTTTCTTTGTTTCCTTTTTCTCCACTCTGGCGCCTCCAGTCTTCACTCTGGCTCTTTCGTGCTCCCTCCAAGCTCCGCCTGTGCAGAACTGTCCCCATCCTTCAGCCTGTCCTTGGGACTGGCAACACAGCACCCAGTCTCTCTCCCTTTCTTTTGAGGCTTCCTCTAAAATTTCCATTACTTGACCCCTCTCCTCGCCTCCTCCTCGCCTCTTGTTATGGCGAGGTCCTTCCTCACGTCTGTTCCTCAGTCCCACGAGAAAGCAGCTTTCCTGCCCGTCATGCTTTCCTTCAACATGCATTTGTGTAGCCTCTTCTGTATGCCAAGCTGTGTGGTTACAGAGATGGATAACATAGTCTTAGGAATTTTAAAAATTTAAATAAACTTTTTTTTAGAGCAATTTTAGGCTCACAGCAAAATTGAGCACAAAGTACAGAAATTTCCAATAAGCCCCCCATCCCCGCATGTGCACAGCCTTCCCACTGTCAGCATCCCCCATCAGAGTGGTACCTTTGTTACAGCCGCTGAGCCTGCAGTGGGCACAGCACGATCACCCAAAGTCCATGGTTTACATTCGGGTTCACTCTTGGTGGTGTACGTTCTGCGGGTTTGGACAAACGTATAATGACATGTATCCACCATCGGACTGTCATACAGAATAATTTCACTGCCTTAAAAACCCTCTGTGTCTCAGGAATTTTTAAAGCCTAGTAAAAGAGGCTGGAACATAAATAATCACCATACAATTGAAACCATGTTGAAGTAGAGTTAAGGACAAAAGAACGCAAAAAAGAGATACTCCTTAGTGGGAAGGCATGGAAGTTTGGGGGTTCAGGTAAAATATTTGAATTCTATATATTTGCAAAGGATAAGGGTGTCGGGAGGCATGCGAGGCCAAGGGACCAACCTGAGCAGGGCCCCACAGGCATGAGTACCCGGGCATGTTTGAGGGAACGCAGAAAGTGTGTCAGTGGTGATCAAGAGCGAGACTTCTGCAATCTCATGGGTGGGAGTTGGAATCTGACCTCTGCGTCGTACTTGCTGTGTGATCTCGGCCCATGACTGAATCTCTGTAAGCCTCAGTCTCCTCATCTGGAAAACGGGGGTGATGATAACACTTGCTTGCAGAGATGCTCTGAGGGTTAAAGGGATGCACTCCTCTCTGCTTGGCCTCTGGTGAGGATTGTATCTTATTTCCTTTGCCCAGCCGGCCCTGTCCCAGTTCCTGTGGCTGCAAGAAACTGTCTCCACCTCTTATATGAGGGCCTCCGAGCCTTTGGATAGCCAGGGCTAGTTTTCTGATCTACCCAGCTGGATTATCACCAGGTTTACAAAGAAAACCCTCTCCCTTCCTCAGCAATTCATCTTGTTGTTTTTTTTTTTTAATTTTTTATTGAAGTATAGTTGAATTATGAAGTCATATTAATTACTGCTGTACAGCAAAGTGACTCAGTTATACATATATATACATTCTTTTCCATAGTCTTTTCCGTTATGGTTTATCACAGGATATTGAATATAGTTCCCCTCCTCCTCTCTTCTGAAAGAGAATCCTGAGGGTTCATTGAGGTCCATAGGCCCCTGGTCACAGAGAGCTGTTGGTGAATCCTGCGTTAGGAGTCCCTGCTCTGATTTCCAGTTTATTCTTAAATCCCCTGAACCAGCCAGGCCTTCCTCCTTTTTAAATACAAAGCTTTGTGTGCTTAAGCAAGAAAGACCTCTCTTTTCGACTTTTTGGCTTTTTGTGGCTGAGATATTTGAGAGCAAATTCGTCGATGTGGCTGGTGCCCCCTCTCCCCCCTCCCTGCAAGCGCCTTTCAGCGGGAGAGAAACCCCATGTTAAGTGGGCATCACGGAGCCCAGAAAGGACCAGCTGCATTGGCCCCAAGTCCCAAACAGAGCTTGTAAATGAAGTGCTGGAGCAACTGGGAAGGCCATGGCCTCAGAGAGCCCTTGACACTGAGCCTGGGGCTGACATAGGCCCTTGTTGGGGCCAGTCACCGTGGCCAGCCTTTAAGCTTTCTGGATGTTCAAGGCTTTGGAGAAATGACACATCGAGTTTCCCAATGCCACTGGGGCAACAAAGGCATAGGCCCAGCTGTTTCTGCAGCTTTCCAGAGGGATCTGGGACAGCAGGGGGCCTGGAGGGCTGCGGAATCGTCTCCTCCCTGTTAACTTTGACAGTGGCTGGACCCTCCCAGGAGCCGTGGGACCCTCCCATACTTCACTCCCTGCTGCCGCTGCTTTCTAGCTCTTAGGCTGACATTAAATAAAAGCAACCTGGTGCTTTATATACATTATCTCAAATCATGACCAGCTGGGGAGTTGGCCCCCATCCCCATTTTACATACAAAGGCTAAATGATTGACACAGGGCAACTGCACAGCTGGGGTTCACGCCCAGGATGGCACGAGTCCCACCCTGGTGATCCTTCACCCAGGGTCCCACGTTGTGTCGCCTCCCCTGGAATGAGTCAGATCATTATCCGGGGTGACAGGGAGGTTGCTTAGTAACCGAAACCAATCGAAAAGCATGAACTGTGGCTTGACAGATTACTCAGGATAAATTGGTCCCAGTCCTGGCCATGTGTAGTTCTGGACATTCCCAGAACTCAGGGAATTACTTGGAAAGGAGGCGGTAAGAGGGAATTAGAGCCAAAAGAGAGATAAAGTGCTGGAACTATATGTTGACAAGAGTTTGTCTGCTTAAATATGTAGGTTTTAAATTACACTTGCCTCGTGATTTCCACTTCTTCTGTGGCTGCGGCCTGAGGTTTCAGCCCCAGCAGTCCAGCTTCCCCAGCTGTTCACATGCCAGGAGGGGCAGTGCTCGGGGTGGGGGTGGGGGTGGGGGGGGGGTGGGAGGACGCTCCCCAGGGGCCAGGGCACCTGGGACTAGAACGAGTTTACCTTCCATGGTCTAGCAAGTGGGATTTATATTCACCATTATTATTATTATAGGTTAAGTGGTTTTGATTTGTATTTTTTGTTGTTGTTGTTTTGTTTCTGTTTTTGTTTTTATTAAACACTTGGACAGTCTTAAATACATTCAAGGCATTTAAAATATTAAATTTTCCATGCTTAGTACGGTTCCTAAAAAACAAATTAACTAAGATTCAGATATTTCTTCCAAACAAAAATGTTGCAAATTTCTCCCACCAGATCTGGTTTTGTCCCACTAAGTCTCTACGGCACGGAGGATGAATCTAGAAAGCCCAGTGTTGACTTCCAATGAAACATAAGCCAAATACTCGACCTCTTAACCCATGTAATTTGTAATTTACTACATAAATTTCCAGTACTCCTCTTGGGCCCTGGGTAGGCCGTTATTGGCTCACAGCCCTTTTAGCCACCAGGTAAGGCATCCCCTATACTTCTTAAGCCTTGGAAATCTAGCGCCATGATTTGACTTGTATTTTGATGGGTGACTTTAGTTGCGATTCCAGGAGCTCGCCAGTGGTGCGTCTCCCTTAGGTCTTAAAGTACGCACTCCACGCCATCCGCACTTACGTGTGAGGAAGCAGTGGGCACTGATTAGATCTGCTGTCTTCAAACCTGCAGTGCAGCAGGATCACTGGGAGAACAAACAAACCCCAAAGCAGCAATGAACAGACAGAGTCTAAAGTACTTACCAAGCCTGGAGATTGATCTGGTAGAGAAATTATATTTTGAAAACCACCCAGGTAATAATTCTGGCATACAGCCAGGTTTGCGAAATCTTGAATGAACTGTCTTGGGCAAACAAAGAAATTCTAGTTTTTGATTTGCCAACTTTTGAAAGTTCCCCAGTTTTGAAACGAAAAGGTTGTATTAACCAATTTCCTAGGGTCAAGGTGATAGCAAAACAGCATCATGTTCTGGTTGGAACCTTGGGGAGAACAAGTGAGGTATTTGCATAATCCCGATATCTTGTGGATCAGAAGTAGGAGGTCTCAGTGATGATAATAAATAGCCGCTGGGAACCTGGGTGAATTACCTCACTTTTTGGTACTCCACTTTCCCCGTCTACAAAATGAAGGACTTGTTCTGTGTGATTTCTGAGTTCCCTGATGGGTCTAAAATTCTGTGATGAGAATCTCAGCTCTCTGGAATATCCTTTCATGCCGAGTGATTTAAATCATATTATCAAATATTTATTGAACCCTTGCTATATGTGTCCAGGAAGTGATATTCTTTGAAAAATTGGTTCTGGGATTTTAAAAAAAGTCGGGGGGAGGTAGTGGGCGGGAGGGGACAGATGCTAGTGAAGAGAGAACGACGGAGCTCAGTGACTAAGAATTTCCGAGCCCTAATAGTGCCCCTACTTTCTTGTTTTGAGCCATTTTGTGTGTGGTTAAAGTGCAGGTTACAGTGAGACAATTGACTGAGAGCAGCAAACAAATATAACCTGCTAGATGGGAACTGAGCTACTCAGCCCTTTGGATGACAAATATTGCTAGGCGATAAAAAGCACTAATGCATCAGGGGCTAATCTGGTGCTAAAATGCTGCTTCAGGAAAAATGTATTCCCAGAAAGGAAATGCTGGTGATTTGACTGATGGGAACAGCTGGAGGCCCCCATATTCGTCCAGATAGGAAGCAGGAAAAAATAAAAAAGAAGTTGTATGGAAGAAACTGGTGAGCTCTGTCTCTCGAATGTTCTTGTTGCCCAAAGTTTGGGAAGGTATTGATTATATTACCTCTCGGTGGCTTGCAGGGCTCCGAGTCTGGGTGTTAATGATGCTGAAGGCCTTATCCACCCGGGGGCCCCCAGTGTCATGCTTTCTGTCGAGGAGGTAGTGGTCCAGGGTTGGGGCTTTCAAATAGCTTTTAGAGTTTCGCGGAAGTGCTGAAGGTAGAGGGGCTGGGAGGGAGAAAGGAGGAGTGTGGTATCACCGGCAGCATCTCCTTAAATCAGAAGAGTTCTGCTGCTACCTGCAGTGTATATTGGGGCCCTACCTGGGACACTGGGACAAGTAGCCTGTTGGCAGCCTCACGAGCTACTTTGGTGGCATTAGTCACCCATCTGGCAAAGCCAAGCTGGGCAGAGACTGAGTGCTCGGTCCGCCCCATTTGGCTGGGGCAAGTGACTAACAGTGTTTGGGATGAGTCTGTGGGGTAATGTGACCAGATTTCCTGGAACAGAGAACTGGGCAGATGGTACATTTGTTACTGCACACCTTCCCCCGCGTCCCACCACTGTCCTGACCTCTGGGGGTGGTGTGGTGTGAGGAGTGAGGGTGGGGTCCACATAGGGCAAATATTTAATCTTCACAACAGCCCTCTGGGCTAGCTCCTATTATTTCAACTTTTAGAGGAGGAAACTGAGAGTCCCCAAGTTCTAGGATCTTGTCTGAGGCCACGGAGCAAAGGAAAATGCTGGGGAGACATCAAGGGGTATGGTCATCCGTCGTCTCTTGGAGCCAACTCCAAACACACCCCAAAGTGGCCTAGTGCTGGAAGCAACCAGAACCTTCTGTGGGTACCATGAAAACCAGGAGTCCGGAAGGCCGACCTGGCCAGGGACGCTGAGAAGGAGGCAGGGGTGGGAGTTGGCCTCTGGCCTCAGGAAGACTGTGACATAATCCATAATTCTTTACTCGCTTCAGCTCACAAGCCCTTAGGCTCATCAGCCCTAAGACTGATCTGGGGATCAGTCTAAGAAGGGAGGTCGAGAAAGGACTCTTCTGAATCTCAGATCGGCCACAACTTCCTGCAAGAGCTGAGAAAAACCCCTCTAACAAATGAACCAGGGTCAGAAATACTGAGCAGTACCATAGGCAATACAAAGTAATAAATAGTTGAATTTTCCCCAAATTTATAAAAGGTGATGCAAAGAACTCATTATTTTTCCGTAATACATGTTGATTCAAGATCCTTCAAAATTTAGGGACCACCATTTTACTTTCCGAGGTGAAGAAAGTATATGATGTGGAATAGGCACTTCATAAACATTCCTGGAATGAATAGATAGAAAAGGAAAAAGACAGAGTTATGTAAAGCATTCCTTCTGTCCTGTGATAAATGCAGGAGACTCTACGCCTTGGAAGGGAGCTTTACTATGAACCCAAAACATGTTCTTTACTTCTGTAAAGTTGCTGAAAACTTGAGTGATTTTTTTTTATGTTTAATACTATTTATGTGTTACATGTCGAAGGTCTTATAAAGTTGACAGACTACAAAGAAAGGGGCTGGGGTGATATTAGTGGAAGGAGAGTAAGATCTTCTTCCTTCTCCCTTGTTTTCATGGCAGACCTCTCAGGTGGAGTTTCCCTCTGGTCTCTCTCGGGATGCAGACCCCAATAAGAGTGTGGCCTGACACACCCGTGGCCTCACCACAGACACATGTTTAGAATTCCTCAGTCCACTGGGAGGCGGGCAAAGAAAGCCCCAAGCAAGAAAGGCAGACACTGGGCACTTTTGAACTCATTCTGGGTATTAAAGGAGCATTAAATGGGAAAGGATATGTGAAAACAGCAGGCAGCCGTTTTAGCTGACTCAGGAGATAGCTGTCCAGGATACAGTGGCTGCACGGCCAGATCTGCAGTACGTACATTTAGTACGTACATGTACGATATTTTCTAGACCAACTGTCTAGACCCACTTGTGTGCCTGGTGTCACCATATGCAGAATAAAGCCATCTACAAAAGGAGGTGGATCAGAGCCACTTCGGTGCCTTCTTCCAGGTAGAAAGATTCATGGCAGTTTGGATTTTTCTGCCCCAGGCTGGCGTGTAGCCTGCATACCTAGGGGTAGGTACCCTGATTGCCTATGGCCGGTGCCCATGCTGACTGGCCGATGCCCATGTTCTACCTGCTGTTAAATACTTTGAATATCACCTCTTGTCATATCCTCTGTAATACTGATTAGTGGAAGGTCTCTAGATTCCACAGATTCACAGACCTCCATCCTTGTTCCTGTCCTCAGCAACGGCTTTAAAGAAATGACAGAAAGTGCCATTTAGAGGTGAAACCAGCTTGATAAATTGGTCTCAATCTCGCTCTCCACTTGGATAATGATTGGGTCTTGGCTTGAATGTGACTTCTCTAGAGAGGCACTCCATGACCCCTAATCTAGACTACGTCCCCTCCTATATGTGCCCAGAGCTCGTGGTACTTACTCCCTGTGTTATAACATTCCTTGTACTACATTGTTCTCACTTGTTTTTAGGGAACTTCTATCCTCTGTAAAGTGCGTAAAGGCAAGACCTCGTGGATCACTCCCTGGGCCAGAGCCTAGCATCAAATAGGTTCAGTTAATATTTGTTGAACAAATGAAATGAATTGGTGTTGAATATGTTTTAGATGGCAGATATAATAGCGTCCTCAAGGGAGTCATTCTGTAGAGGAGATAGTAAAAAACCATCACCTGGGCACAAATGCCACATATACGGGGTGTTACAGGAAATGCAACGAAAGGAGAAATTGTCTCACTGTCCTGGGCTGGTGGGAGTGGGGGTGAGGGGTGGTGTCATTGGTAGGATTTGGGGAAGACTTCATCATGAAGGCAAGTCTGAAAGTGGGAACTAAGAATTTGCCAAGTGGGGAAAAGCATTCCAAAAAGAGGGAGCTGCAGATAGAAGTTCAGGGGGTATTGGCCAGATGTGGCGTATCTGGAAAGGACACTCATTCAAATTGAAAAGAGTTAGAGCATCAGGGAAGAAATAATGAAACAACAGGCCAGAGAGGTAAAGCAGAGTTTTCTAAGGCATGCTACAGAGGCTGGGCCTCTATACAGCGGGGAACTTTTATAGGATGTTAACAAGGGTAGTTACATGTTTCAAAAACATAACGTTAGTGCTAAGTATGGAGAATGGGTTGAAAATTGGAAGATCCTGGAAGTAGAGCTATTTTCTAGAGGGCAGGTCCTCTCTTCTTGTAGCATTCAAGGTGAAAGGGAGAGGAAATAGTTACAGATGCCACGATATTTCCCCAGAGGGGGATGGTGTCTATATCTTGATGGGCTGACATGTAGTGATTTGCGATTTAAGACTATCCTATGACCTCTTTGTACCTCAGTAACTGCGTCTGTAAAATGTAGGGAGTGGACTCAAAGATCTGCATGTCTCTGAGCGTGAACATTCTATAACTCTATGGAATCATAAGCTAAGAAGATGAAATAATGTAGGAACTAGTAGTATATTACTATTAGTAATAGTGTTGTGGGAACACAAATTATAAAGAAATCAACACAAATACTGGCTTAGCAGCAATTCTTGTGAAAAGACCCAGGACTTTTATTTGACTGCAAGTCGGCATGACCAGCAACGTGGGAGGGGGGCTGGCCGAGAGAAAGAGGATGGAGAAACAGAGGTCCCAGTCTCTGTGTGCCTGCCAGGGCATCCCTTAACTTGGAGATTGTCCTGGGCCTCCTTTTAGAGGGACATGAACATTCAAGAATGACAAAGTGGCCAGGATGGTGAAAAGTCTGGTGTCTGGATTGTAGGAAAACTGAATGAAAGAGCTGGGAATATTTAGCCTGGAAAATAGAACACTTAAGGAAAATGTATTAGCCGCATTTGAAAGACTTCTGTATAGGAAAGGGATTTGATTTTATTGGACTTCAGTGGCCAGATTTAGGACTAATGATGGGACATTTCTGAAGGCATGGTTTGGCGAAAAATATGTAAAAAAAGTCTATCCACCAAGTAGGTTTTTCAAAAACGAAAGAGACTTTTGTAAGTTTGGTTCATTTGCCGTACGATTTTTATGAGGGAGGGAGGGAGGAGTTCTGTTTTGTTCAGTGTTATATCCATGGTACCTGTATAGAGCCTGGCACACAGCACTTGATCAGCAAATTATTTATTAAATGAGTGAATGAAGAAGGTGGCACTGAACTCCTTTTCATCCCTGATATTGAAATTAATGTCTCCATCCCCAGCTCTTTTGTTTACACAGCCCTCACCATGTTAGATTCTAATTTGTTCTTTCAGTATCTCCTTTTCTGGCTAGACTATGAGCTTGACAAAGCCAGGGACTGTGTTTAATTGTGTCCTCAGTATTCAGTCCAATTCCTGGCATATAGCAGGTGCTCAGTGAGGAGGGAGTCATATAATCTATTTTGCAAACCAGGACTCTTTGAGAGGAAGGGGGGTGCTGACCAGATGGGAGCTGATACTACAGCATCCAGTGGCACTGTATTGGGCAAACCAGGAAGTATGGTTCCCCTGATCAGTCAGTGCTTGTTGAATGGATACAAAGTGAATGAGCTTCTCGAGCCAGAAGAGGCAGGCTGCATGAATGCCTTCCTTCTACTGAGATTAAAAACTGCTCCCTAGGAATGCCACCCGCTGGGCTCAGTTCTGTTTGACTAGACACACAGAATGCATCTAGACTTTCATGTGGCATTTAAATATTTGAATTCATCTCCTGCTTCCCCCTTGGGCTGAGTTTTCTCTTTTCTAGCCTAAACATTCTCAGTTTCTTTTAACCATTTCCTGTTTTGCCTAGAGGATAGCCCTGCTGCACTTGGGGTTCTCTGTTCTGGATGGGCTTCCATTTGACAAGGTCATTTTCGGCGTCATAGGCCTTGACCCTCAGTAACCACATACCTCCATCCTCCTGTGTCCGTCCACTCACACGTGTCTTGCCATCTGTTTTCCCTTCACACCTCAGGTCCCTGGACTCCTGCCCGTTCTCTGACCATGCAGCCTTGGCAGGGTCTCTAGAATGAGTTTTGACCATGGACAAAAGGGATTTAGAAAGTTCTGAGCCAGCGTTCTGCAGGTCGTCCTCATGTAAGCCTTGCCACTGGTCCAGCCCTGAACTGGTGACCTGAAGCCCTGAACTGGTGACCTGATTCTCATCCATGTGCTCTGGCCTCCCTCCAAGATGCAAGTCCCTGGGACCCTAGTTCTGGTGACCAGGCTTCTGTCCTGATTCCTTGGACTGAGTGCTTGTTGGTCACCCACAGAGAGCTCATCATGTTCTTACTCTTCTGTCTCCCTCTTGGCCCAGGGGTGAGGTTTTAGCCCATGAGACCCAGCCCGGAAGGTGTCCAGTCCCTGGAGCATTTGTTGTGTCAGATTCTGGCTCCCACTGCCTACCTGCAAGACCTGAGCTTGGCTCCTCGCCATTGGGTCTGTACTGGGGATTCTGCCTGCTGACTTGGAGGACCTCCCTGTCTGCATCTGTAAATAACCCTGCTCTGCTAGAACATTCCCTGGATGCAGCACTGTTGCCTTTTCCCCCACCTCACTGATGGTCTTCTTTCTTTTTTTACTCTCATTGTTTTCCTATTTGCCCCCTTTTCACGTTCTTTTTTCTCTAGATTTAATTAATTATCTCAAAGAATGCAGATAGCTCTTAGTTTTTCTGTGGCTGCTTGTTTTTATGGACAAAAAAGGGGAAGAAAAATCTCAAAGATTCTAAACCCCTTGCAGCGAGGGGCTGGGCTGTATCTTCTACTTCCTTTGTCTGCATCTTACTTCCCTCATATTCCCCTGTGCTGGGAACTCGGGGATCTATCCGTCAACTGACCCATCGTTTCAAACAATAACTGAGAGATACTAAATTTTGATGCTTCCATCCCCTTAGTGGAAGATGTTCCATATAAATGTACAGCATTATTATAAAATTGCTAGAAGGCCCTGAAGAGGGAACTGACCTTTTTCAGTTAAGTCATATTATACCCTTGAGCTACATGTTCCATAAATTCTGGAATAGAAGTCAAGCCTTGGAAAGGTTAATCATCTCAACTGGAGAGGGACATCTTTTCAGGAAAGAATGATGATGATCTTTCTTATCTGTTCCTAATGCCAGGTTACAGGTCCAACTGCATTTTTAAGACAGAAAAAAAAAGGAATGGAGTAAATAAAACAGTATACCACTTTTAACTCCAAAACATGACTCCTTGCTCTGACTTCTAGCCGTGGGATCCTGGGAAAGCCATTTCACCTCTCCAGGTCCTACGTCCTCATTTCTAAAACAAAGGTTGGGGCCAAGCATCCTCAAAAGCCCCCTGCAGCTCTAGCATTTTATGATTTAACACAAACATTAAGAACTAGCAGTTGGAGACTTCCCTGGAGGCCCAGTGGTTAAGACTTCGCCTTCCAATGCAGGGGGTGTGGGTTCAACCCCTGGTCAGGGAGCTGAGATCCCACATGCCTCAGGGCCAAAAAACTGAAACATAGAACAGAAGCAATATTGTAACAAATTCAATAAAGACTTTAAAAATGGTTCACGTCAAAAAAACAAATTAAAAAAAAAAAAAGAAGCAGTTGTGTTGGGCTTGGAATGGAGGTAGATGCAATGTTCTCTAGGATTGTATGTGGTTTGCCCTGTATGGGAATGGAAAGCTCCAGCCCAAAGAGGGTCCCACTGGGATTCTGGAGTTCTGGAAGTTCACGGAGGCTCCTTGGCTGGAGAAGCAGCCAATATACTACAGTGGTTCAGAGCTCAAGGGACCAAGTCGGAGATCCGGGTGCCGCTACTTCCTCGGTCTGTGACATTGGACACATTGCTTAGCCACTCTTAAAATCTCATGTGTTAGATGTGGATCATAAAGCTCCAACTCTGATGGGCCATTGGGGGATTAAAGGAGGCACTAATGTGGTTCTTGGGAGATGGTCTAAGGTCGATAAATTATGTTGTTATCACTGTTCCTCATCTGTGATAGACGATCACGTAGAGGGTGGCATGGACCATCTCAAAGGTCCCATTCAGCTCCCCACGGCTATAACTTTTATGGCTTTGTGGAAAATGTATTGGCAGATGACCTCCAGGATGTTTGGTTAACTGGAGTTTGGGGAATGAGGCCAAAGTTCACGTGAGAGCTCCAAGCCTATGATAACCACAAATGCTATATTTAGGTTATAGTGCTGACATAACGGAACCTTTTTTATTCACCATGTCTCTTGCAGGCATTCTTGTTCTGCAATCGCACTTATATCTTTCTGGAAGGTGGGGAAAGGCAGGGGAGTATTTTGTGACACCCCCTGCTGGAAGCTAAAGAGACAGAGCTACTGATTTCTCAGAAACGCACTGCCCGAGAAAAATGGTTCCTTTAGTGAATCTGAGGTGATCACAAAGGAAATAAGGTCGGATCTGGGCACGGATGGGTGGGAAGGAAGTGCTGGCTCAGGGCTGTGTCTGGCCTCGCTCACAACCGGGTCCAAAGTCCACAAGCCTGAGGCTCTTTGCTGATCGCTTGCAGAAGACTGTCTTGGCCTTGTGCTCATGGTTGTTCTTCTGGGCACCCTGGCTTGGACTCTGACGGTCCTGAAGTGTCACTGGAGACCTTTGTGGCTTTCACTCCAGTCTGTGGTGTGCCTCTGACTGTGACTTGGCCTCACATGGCAGGGCTGGGGCAGGACAGTGAAAGGGAGCTTGAGTGTGTAGATGGCGTGGCTGAGCTTGGGAGGCCTCCTGGCAGAAGAAGCAAATGACTTCGATGACACATTCTGAAACTCAACGCACAGTAACTGTCTGTTAAGGGGCTCTTTGCATTTCCATGAGATCGTTGGCCTTCAATCTGTTGTGTCAAAAGTCTGTAGGGTAAAATTCAAACTGAAAATTAAAAGTTAAAATAATTTTATGGGACTTCCCTGGTGGCGCAGTGGTTAAGAATCCACCTGCCAATGCAGGGGACACGGGTTCGAGCCCTGGTCCGGGAAGATCCCACATGCCGCAGAGCAGCTAAGCCCTTGCGCCAGAACTACTGAGCCTGCGCTCTACAGCCCGCGAACCACAACTACTGAAGCCCACATGCCACAACTGCTGAAGCCGGCGCACCTAGAGCCTGTGCTCCGCAACAAGAGAAGCCACCACAATGAGAAGCCCTCGCACCGCAACAAAGAGTAGCCCCCACCCGCCGCAACTACAGAAAGCCTGTGTG
This sequence comes from Balaenoptera acutorostrata, assembly GCF_949987535.1. Classification (NCBI taxonomy): domain Eukaryota; kingdom Metazoa; phylum Chordata; class Mammalia; order Artiodactyla; family Balaenopteridae; genus Balaenoptera; species Balaenoptera acutorostrata. Next base: position 65,851,504 of record NC_080081.1, read on the forward strand.
CAACAATGAAGACCCAACGCAGCCAAAAATAAATAAATAAATAAATTTATTTTTTTTAAAAGTTAAAATAATTTAAAAAAATCAATGTAAGGCATAGTAAATTGTTGACAGAAGTCCATTCAAAGGTTGCCTGTATTTAATAATAAATAACAGGATCTGTAAACCAGATTGAATGACCTGTTAACTGCACGTAAAAGGAAATTGAAGTCAATGCAAATGTAAAATAAGCACTGCACCTGGTATGTTTAATTTGGGACATTGCATTTTCAAAATCCCCTCCACCATGTCCCTCCCGTCCCTTGCATTTCTGTCTTGACCGGCAATGCAGGAGAATGGCAAAGAGCGGTTTCTTTCGCTGATGTAGGGCCTTCTGTTGGCTCTGGACTTATCACAGTATCTGTAAGACAACATCATCAGGCACAGTGTTGAGATGGCTGATTAGTAAGATCAAGGATATGATTAAAGGCATGTAGATGAGTAATATTAAAAAAATTCAGTTATTCATTTTGAGACCATTTAATCAAGGTACAATTAAAACAGAAGTTGAGATCTGAAATTAAAGAACCCAAAATGAATCACATTTGACCCACAACTCCTACCAGTGACTGTTTATGTCTCAGTCTCCAAGAGCAACCGAATGTCACCTCCCTAGAGTGGCCTGCTTAGATCAATTCCACACCCTCCAATTCCTGCCCCATCTGGGTCCCCGGGACGTGTTAAGTGGTTAAGCAGGGCATCTTCCTTCTTATCTCTGCCACCTCCAGTGTACCAGGGCTTATGCCTGGCTCTGATTTTGTTCTGGTCGTGGTGATCTGCTCCTCTCTCCAGTATGGCTTCAAGGCTCCTCTCTCGGGCACAGCTACCCATCACAGGCAGCTCTGAGTCTTATCTGCTGCATGGATTCCCTACCTCGGAGTTGAACCCCAACTTGTATTGGCCTGTGGCACACGTGATCCTCTCTAGCTTTGACTATTCACCTGCTTGGCAAGATCCCAACATGTTAGCGTCTGAGTACTCCTTGGGTTCAGCGAGTTCTGGTCCTGGTGTGTCCAGAGATTCCCATCCCTGCCTTCTCACCTGCTCTCCTTTACGTGTTGCTGTCTCTGTGTGCCCGATGATGTATGCCCAATCCCTCTCACCCCCGACTCTTCTCATAGGATGCTGCCCTAGAATCGCTGCTGGCTCTCTGAATTACTGGATGTGTCATGGAAAGACACTGGGCTGGAGCCAGGGCTCTAGTCCAGACTTTCTGCTTCCTGGTTGTGTCATCTTAAGTCATGTGATCTCTTTGAGTTTCGGTTTCCTCATCTGCAAAACTGAGATGATGATGATGATGGTGATGATGATACTTACTTGGTTTACCTTCAAAGTGATTACTAGGACAATGATGTTGGGCGTAGTTTGGGGTTTTTATTTGCTATCCATATCTCTTCTCTGGTGAAGTGACTGTTCAAATCTTTCACCCACTTAAAAAAATGGATTGTTTGTTTTCTTTTATTGAGTTTTGAAAATTCTTTATATACTCTAGACACAAGTCTTTTACCAGATATATGCTTTACAAAAATCTCTGCCAGACTGTGCTTGCCTTTTCATTCTCTTAATAGTATCTTTAGAAGAGCAAAATATTTTAGTTTTGAAAAAGTTCAGTATCTTATTTTATAAATATTGTTTTTCCTCTTATGACCTATCTAAGAAATCTTTGCCTACCTAAGATTGCAAATATGTTTTGCAACTGTGTTTTTTTCTAGAAGTTTCATAATTTTTTTGTTGTATTTAAGTTTATAATTTATTGTGGAGATATATATGTGTCTGCCTATCTAGCTATCTATCTCATGTGAGGTCATGGTTGAAGTTCATCATTAGTCATTAAGGAGGTAACCATAATGAGATAATACTACATACCTGTAAGAATAGATAAAATTTAAAAGACTGGCCATACCAATTGTTGAGGAGTTGGAGGAATTGGAAATTCATACCCTCCTGGTGGGAACGTAAAATGGTACGACCACTTTAGTAAACAGTTTGATAGTTTCTTAAAAAGTTTAACATTCATTTACCATATGATACAGCTATTCCACTGCTAGGTATTTACTCCAAAGAACTGAAAGCACATATCCCTACAAGGACTTGCATGTGAATGTTTACAGCTGCTCTATTTGTATAGCCCCAAACTGGACACAACTATAGGAAAATGAATAAATAAATTGTGCTATATCCATAAAATGAAATACTAGTAAGCAACAACATGGACAAATCTCAAAATAATTACGGTGAATGAAAAGAGACAGACAAGTACTGTATACGTCCATATAAAATTCTAGAAAATGCATACTAATCAGTAGTAACAGAAAGCAGATCCATGGTTGCCTGGAGATGGGAGTGAGGTCACAATGAGTGATTTTGAAGGGGCATGAGGAAATTTCCTGAGGGTGATGGTTATGTTCGTCACCTGATAGTGGTGACGGTTTCACAGAGTATACATATTCCAAAATGTACCAAGTAGTGTACTTAAACATGTTCAGTTTATTGTATATCAATAAACTATTAAGTGGGAAAATGTTGGAATAAATAGCCACCAATTTAAAAAAAAAGCGATTATAAGTCTCCAGTGAAGAAATGCCCAGGGAACTGCATTGATAGCTATAATCTGCTCTAGAAGTATGTGAGTCATCATTATCTGTACCACAGAGGCTAGGAAATTTTCCTGTAAAACAACTAGACCAGTTTCTGGGGCGGGGGCTGGCCTCATACTCTAGCTTTCCCAACTCCATCCAATGGAAAATGTCAAATTGAGATTGTAACACACATTATTGGACAAAGGCCTGATTGCATACGAGGACATTCGGGCACTCAGAGCATCTCTTTTTGGGCTTGACCATATCCCAGTCCCCTCATCCCTGTCCCTTTCTCCCAATAAACAATAAAACAGTGGCTTCAAGTGCCCAGGCTTTCCTGTATGTAAAAGAGAAGTTCTCAATCCTGCCGTACATTGGAATTTACTGAGACGCTTGTGGGAGATGCTGATGCCTGGCCCCGCACTTGGAAAATTCTGATTCACTTGATCTCTATTTTTAAACGCTCTAGGGTGATTCTAAAGTACAGCTCAGGTTGAGAAGCACTGAGGTGGAGCCTGGATCCGCTTTCATCACCTGCCCCACCCCTGTGGCCATGTCACTTCCGGTTCATTCTGTGCGCCTCTAACTTCCTGTTCAAATAGTGTCAGAAAGTAGTCAGGCAGGACTGATTATGATCAAAATAATAATGGACATTCAAATAATGTGGCCTTTTCTCAAAGTGTTACCATGTGTCTCATAGATAACCTGAGAAATAGGTAGGAGAGGATGATATTATTTATAACTTTTATTATATTTGTCCTAATTAATTATAAGTGCAACAAATGATCATTTAAGAATATTTTAAGTAACCAGTATGGAAAACTACAAAGAGGAAAAAAAATCATCTGTTATCCAGTCTCTCAGAGAAAACCAGGCTTAACTTTTGGGTTCTTTTCATGCAAATACAGTATATGCATTTAATTTTTTTTTTTAACCACATCAGGCACAAGCTGTATCCATGTTTCGTAACCTGCCCTTTTCACTCATTACATTATAATTACCCATTGGGCAGACTGGGCTGTCTGCTCAGATACATTTCCCAGCCTGCCTTGCAGTCAGGTGTGGGTGTAATTGCTCGACACCAGTTCCAGACCTTGCCTATACAAACCTGCTGCATTCACTCTTCCACCGATCTCTTCCTCTGTCTGCAACCTGCATGTAAGTCTCAGGACAACTCGGTGATGCAGATCAGGTATCAAAGATGGCAGAGTCTTCATCAGTCTTGTCCCTGAAAGACTGAGTGGTGCAGAGCCTCTCCTCCATGATTTTGAACTTTTCATGTTAGAAAAAATTATTATTGGGTCAAGCCACTCACATTTTGGGATTTGTCTCTTAGAGTAGCTAGTGTTACCTTAACAAATATATCTGACCTTCAAGCCGAGCTCAAATCCCCTCTTTTCTATCTTCCTTTATTGCTCCAGGCAAAAGTCATGCCTCCTTCCTTTTAGTTATTATAGCATAGAGTTCTTAATTTTATTTTGATTTCATAGTGCCTGTTCCAAGCTACCTTAGCTTCCTGCCCACCTGCCTCCTAATATTGTACCTATACTCGCGCTTAGTCTGTCTTCCAGGCTCTTCCACTGAGACTTAAGGAAAGGAAGTGCCTCTCCTCACGTCTTAGGCCAGTCCCCTCCCTCTGGAATACATCTCCCTCTTGCTGCCTCAGGGATCTTCTTCCCCTGTCTGTCCACCCCCTTGCCTGTGGTTTCAGATTTTCCCTGAACTGGCTCTGCAGCATTTGACAATGTGCATTTCTAGTTACTTCATGGAACCCTCTTCCCTTTGGCTTCTGTGGCTGCATCAGTTACGATGGGCCAGGTCATGCGGCAGTAATCCAATTATCAGTGATTCCCAAATTCAGTGGTTCACCATGGCGGAGACTTATTTCTCACTCGTGCCCTCTGCCCATTGTAGGTTGGCTGCACATCCGATCTGCGTCCTGCTCATTCTGGGACCTGGGCTGATGAAGGGAACTCTGTGAACAGTGGTAATTCTTGTGGCAGAGGGAAAAGAGGGATCACGGAGAAGCACATACGGGCTCTTAGAGCTTCCACCTGGAATTGACACAGGTCACTTGTGCTCACATTCCATTGTCCAAAGTGTGTGGCATGGCTCGGCACCTCCTCCTCCCGGAAGCCTTCCTTGACTGCTCTTTCCCTCAACCATACTGGCATAGGTGTCCTGTTTGATGCTTCAGAATCACCCAGTATCTCCTCTACCATAGTCCTTAGTACACTTAATTGGAATCACTTTTAAACTTCTCTGCTTCTCCAATTAGATGGTGTTATGGGCTGAACTAACTGTGTCTTGCTCCCCAAATTCGTATGTTGAAGTCCCAAACCCCAGTACCTCAGAAGTAACGTATAAGGTCTTCAAAGTGGTGATTAAGTTAAAACAAAGTTGTTAGGGTGGAGTCCTAATCCAGTCTGACTGGCGTCCTTATAAGAAGAGGAAGAGACACCAGGGTGAGTCTTTGTGTGGGTGCACAGAGCAAACACCACGTGAGGACAGGGTAAGGAGACGGCCGTCTGCCAGTTGAGCAGCAAGGCCTCTGAAGAAATCAAACCTGCCAACACCTTGATCTTGGACATCCAGCCTCCGGAACTGTGAAAAAATAAATTTCTGTTATTTAGGCCCCCCCAGTGTGTGGTATTTTATTGTGGCAGCCCTAGCAAACGAGCACAGAGTGTAAGCAATTTGAGGACAAGTTCAAGTTTCGTTCCTCTTGGCGTCCTTCTCATATACTCCAAAGCCTGTCACACAGTAGAGGCAAAACAAACGTTTATGGAATCGATTGATAACTTGATTAATAAATGGATAAATAAGTTTGGTATTGAGAAATAAATTGGTTTTGAGAGTTATTTTGATATGGTAAATTTGAATTCAATTAACTTGTAGCAAGGAGCCCTATTATGAACGAATTTGCAAATCACAGATGTGCAGGAAAAATTGGTTGGTTGGTGAATTATAGGGTCATGTCATAACAGTGTTCTGTATTTATAGAAACTTTCCTCTCAGGAAACAAAAAAGGCTTCGGCTTCCATTAATACATACATCCCCCTGGGATCGGCAGAGAGAAGCACTAGGAACTGGGATCTTGCAGGGGAGGAACCCGAGGGGTGATGGTCAGGCGACCTGTCCAGGACGGACAGAGCCAAGGGCGCGGCCAGCACGGAGGGGAGGACAGCGTTTCCGCTGGGCGGCCGAGCGCCGTCCCCGGGGTGATCTGTGCGAAGCTCCGAGGAGGTGACTCAGCCGCACTTGCTCCGAAATGACAGTCACGCCTGGGATTCACCTTCTGGATGTCAGCGGAGAGAACGAAATGGCAGATTTGAGGGGAAAAGAGAGACGACCCCGTCAGAGTTTTATATGACAGACAGCAAGCATCTGGGCAAAAAGTGGACTCCGGTCAAGCAGACACCCAGATGTCTTCTAACCACAAACATGACAATATCTGGAAACATCTGGATGGTAAGTGGAAAGGCTTGTGTTTTTCCACCCGTGCGGCCCATTTGGGCAAACCGCGGCCAGGAACGGGCTGAGTCAGAAGGGAGCAGGTGAAGTCTGCCGCCTCCCCACACGCGGCTGCACTGGGTCGGAGGAAGCTGGATCTGGCTGGGGTTGTGGTTGAACAGGCATGTGCGTGCACGTACGCACACGCACACGCACACGTGGTAGGAGGCTGCGTGCGTGGATCCGGAGCTGCAGCACGCCGGGGCTTCCAGGGAGGGGGCTCCTCTGGGCACCGAGAATGCCAGGTGGCGGCCAGCCGGACCCGCGGCGCTCAGGGCATGACGCCAGCCCCGGCCTGTGCATGACTGGTGGCCAGCATTGGTCAGTAGCAGCAGCAACATCCAGAGGATGCAGTAGGATAACGTGCTCAGAGAAGGAACGAGAACAGGGTCAGGCCAGCGGCAAAAGTCTTGGCGGTCAAGGTGGTTGGCGTAGACGGGACTCCGTAGACAGGGTTAAGTGTCAGTTCTTACGCGCCGATGTCGTCTGCGGTGAACGAAGAGGACTCCTTAGGAAACGGGGCTTGTGGGTCACAGCCGGCACGGCTCGCTGCAAATCCCTGGAGCTGCGGGCTCCTCAGACTTGAACCGGTCCCGAGATCAGGTGAGGTGATGCCATCGTTCCCGTTCCTCGGTCCATTCGTCCTCCATTCACCTGGCCTGTATGTATTGACTGCCTCTAATGCACAGATCAACAGCTACCCTGTTAGTAGCGATTAAGTAGTAAATGTCTAGGGGAGGATACAGAGAAGAGAAACAGGCCACTGCAGTACAAGGGAATCGGTACTCCGCTCGGGGAGCCATCCTGGACAGCGGGAACTCCTCCGGGCCTGATGCCTCCGCGCTTCCAGGAGGGTGGTTTCCACATTGAGATCTGAAGGGGGAGTGGAACTGAGCCAGGAGGGGGCGCTAAGGAGTCTACCGGAAGAGGGGACAGTGGCTGTGCCGCGGCTCAGAAGACGAAGAGCCAGCAGTTCAGAGAGGCTGGGATATTTGGCGGGAGGAATTAGGCAGGAAACGTCAGCATAGCCGGATCCTAGAGAGGCTTCGTTCCTCCGGGTGGTGCGGCGGGACCACTGGGGCTGGATATATGGGCTAAAGTGCAGAACGCAGAGCAGGGTGAGAGGTAAAGATCTGGGAACCTCTGGCATTCTGATATCAGACTGAGGCCTGAGAGAGTGAAACCCTGCCCAGAGAGTGTCCAGGGTGAGAGGGAGAGTCCGGGACAGAATCCCGAGAAACCTCAACATTTAAGGGATGGGCAGAGTTGTAGGGGCACCTAAGGCCAGCTAGGATGGGCAGCCAGAGAGCTGGGAGGCAAACCCGGAGAGGTGGCAGTGATGGTCCCAAAGGAAGAGCGGGTTAGAAGAACAAGGTCATGGTTAACAGTGCAAAAGGGGCTGACAAATCAAGTAAAATAGTAACTAAAAAAACCGCCTACTTAGCAACAAGGGGAAGGTTAGTGATCTTGGTGAGATCAGAAGCTTCCTGATAATTCAGGTGTAGGCAGTGAGTAGGAGGTGAGAAAATAGTGTTGCACACATTTTGTAGAACTCTGGCCACGATGGCAAGAGAGAGTTTGGTCTGAACTTGGAGGGCTTTGGTTGGAAGTACTTTTAAAGATGGAAGAGTCAAGAGCACATTTGAACATTACGGAGTGCCTAGGAGAGCTGAAACGTTGCGGCAGGGATGGGGTGGATTCCGGTGTGTAAGGGCTGGAAGGTGTGCCCGATGTCAGGACTAGCCCAGAACTGGTTTGGATATGAGATGGTAAGGAACTGGAGCTCTGGGGCCAGACCACATGGATTCAGTCCTACCTCTTCCGTGTCCTGTCCGTGTGACCTTCAGGAAGGCACTTAAGCTCTCTATGTCTCCATCTCTTCATCTGCAACAATACGACCTACCTCCTAAGGCTATTTGAAAACCAAAGTCAGTGTTGTCCATAAAGGGGTCAGCCCAGTGCCTGCTGAGTCCGCATCACTGCCCGGCTGTCAGCGCGCCTGCCTCGCAAGGGTGGCTGGTTGTCAGAAACCTGTCCATCCACGTGGTGGGAGCCTCCTCCAGTGCCCACCTCTGCCCTGGACGGGGCGAGGGCTCGTTCTCTTCGCCCTGCTGGACTCTCTTTCCCGGCACCAGAAGCCGGGCACACAGTCCTCGCCGATCTCCGTGATCTCCAGATTGTGCTTACTGCCTGCAAGCCTCTGGCAGGGAACAGCGGCTGGGGACACACCTACCGGAAGCAGCATTGCTGGACGGGTGACACCTCGGGGGGGAAACCGCAGCTTCGTGCCTCTTTGCTGGGAAGCCCAGCTGCCTCTTTTTCTGCAGGCAGAAATGTTGTTAAAGGGAATGCGGATTGAGTTCCTGGAACACTGTAAGGTACTTCTGAAATGGTTTCTTTGTTTTTGAACACCACGGCAAGGTACAAAGTGATGCAACAAGATGGGAGTGCCCGAGGGAGGCCAGGCTTCACCTTCTAAACCAGATTCTGTGCTTGCTTTCTCTTTTGCTACCTGTCTCCTCCTAGTAGAGACTATCTGCTTTTTTTGGTCCCCTCCCATTTGGAGCCTGATAGGTTTATTCCCATTGGAATCAGATGGGGACCCAGGGACGGAGCTGGGGGCAGGTTAGATAATCTAGTGCCTGGAGAGGAAAATGAGGCTCGAGGTCACACAGTGAGTAACTGAGGGGCCAGGACAGGACTCCAAGATCAGGACTCCTGGTTTCTGGTCCAGTGCTCTGTTCACAGCTTCTCCTCATAGATGATGCGGATTTTAGTAATCCATGCATCTCCCTTCAGCCTCCCTGACTGTTGCTGATTTTTTCATCCAACATGCATCACACACTTCCTTTCCAGGACTCCAAAGGACTCACGTCCGGTCCTTTCTAGGCACTGGGGACTTATCAGCAAAACAGAAATAATCCCTGCTCTTGTAGGGCTTACAGTCCAGTGAGAGGAGACAGATACATAAATAAAATACAGACATACCTTGGAGATATTGTGGGTTTGGTTCCAGACCACCGCAATAAAGTGAATATCACATTAAAGTGAGTCACACGGATGTTTTGGTTTCCCAGTGCATATAAAAGTTATGTTTACATTATTAAGTGTGCAATAGCATTATGTCTAAAAAAACAGTGTGCATACCTTAATTTAAAAAATAATGCTGTTGGAAAAGTGGTGCTAGAAAACTTGCTCAACACAGGGTTGCCACAAACCTTCAATGTGTAAAAAATGCAATATCTGTGAAGCGTAATAAAATGAGGTATGCCTATAAGTAAACAAATGATAGCTACATCCTCCACAGTGTCTTTCCAGGGAATATTTTCTCAATAGAATGCCTTCTGAATGATTAAAACCCAACTTCATAGAATGTATGTATCTCTCAATACGATGTTTTTCGGTCAATGATTACATAGAAAAAGCGTGTGTCTTTAGGACCCCCCAAACGCCATACAACATTTAAACAGAACAATTTGCAGGAGTGGTCTTGCATTACATTCTAAATACAATTCATAGGCAGAATTGTTTTAAAGGCGTATTGAATGTCGACTGGGGGTGAGTGCCTTGGTAGCTAAGCTGAGAGAGAAGACACAGGACATCAAGCAAGCAGCTCTTTGTTACAAACGTATTAATTTTTTGGTGATCATGAAGCAATGTTCGAAGCATTTTACATCCTAACGTGATGTTTTATTACTTAGGCGTGCATACATAGGTGTTTTCTACTATATTAGTTACATTTTAGGAAATTGGTTGGAGCTTTGGGGTTTAAGGTCGTGGGCAGGAGGCTCCCGGTTAGCGTGGTTGGGTAGAAGGCTGATTTTCGGGAGTCTCTCGCTGATGTATAGCATGTGGTGCTAAGCAGTGTTACGCCAGGCCCGCGTGTGTGCGCCTTCTCACAGCAGCGTGTGTCTGGCACTCCGGTCGCAGCCTCAGCATCCCCAGAGGTGACAGGTCCCTTTCGTGGGGGAGCTAGCATGGAGACTGGTCCTTGAATCGAAGACATTTAGGTGGGTACCCTGGCTGTGAACATGACCTCCACTAGGAAGCTTGGCTCAGTGGGGATGACCATGGCTACTTGCAAAATAACTTGGACAGGAAGAGCAGAATCACCCCCTCGTCAGGTTCCGTGCGGGTCTCTTGCCGGCAGGGGTGGCCCAATTTCATGACCTTTTCTTTCATTTTTTATTTTTTGAATGGTAGCTCTGGAATGGTAGGAAGTCTCCCACAAAGGATTTCCTTTGGTCATTGTTGTTTTTCCCTTAGGAAAAAAAATGTGGTAGGGGAGGGCAAAGCATCCCTCTCCCTTTGTGACTTCTGTGATTCAGAGTTTAAAAGGCCAGTGACAGGATCTGGGTCACAGACTTGGTTTCCTTCTTGTGTGAGGCCTGGTGCTTCACAGGCCTGTCCCTTTAAACACTGGGACTAGGGCCTCAGATTCTGTCCTATTTTTATGTTTGGTCACATGGGTGAAGAGTGTTTTCCTTGAGGTTGGAATCTGTACTAAGGGAAGTACCATGTATTGGAATAACCAAATCTTAAATTTTAGCTCTGTAAAGAGTTGAAAGGTCATTTAGTCCCCCTTCCTCAAAGCAGAACCCGCCTCACTCCCAGTGACAGCTGGTGGAGACTGCGTACGCTCTGAGCACATCTGATTTGGGTCATGTGATTATGGAGGCTGACAGGTCCAAAATCTGCAGGGTGGGCCAGCGCTGTGGTCCAGTGCTCTCATCTGAATGTTTTGTCCCCCCGAAATGCATATGTAGAAATCCTATTGCCCAATGGGATGGTATTAGAACGCAGGGCCTTTGGGAGGTGATGAGGCCGTGAGGGCAGAGCCCTCATGGATGAGATGAATGCCTATGAAAGAGGCTCTAGGTCCCTCCTTCGCCCCTTCTGCCTGTGAGGATACAGTGAGACGTCTGCAGCCCAGAAGAGGGCCCTCACCTGACCATGCTGGCACTCGATCTTGGGCTGCCAGCCTCCAGAACTGTGAGATATAAATTTCTGTTGTTTATAAGCCACCCAGTCTGTGGTATTTTGTTATGGCAGTCTGAATGGACTAAGACACCCAGGAAAAGCTGGTGCTGCGGTTCAAGCCTGAAGGCCATCTGCTGGCAGAATTCCCTCTTGCTCAGGGGAGGCCAGTCCTGTGTTCTATTCAGACCTTCAACTGATCAGATGAAGCCCACCCAAATTATGGAGGATGATCTGCTTTACCCAAAGATCACCAATTTAAATTTACATCTCATCCCAAAACACCCTCACAGAAACACCCAGATTAATGTTTGATTAAATATCTGGGCACTGTGCCCCGGCCAAGTTGACACTTAAAATTAACCACTGCAGTGGGGTGCAGCATCTGGAATATTCTAGCTGCTTGTGAATGTCCAGCAATTAAACACACACACACACACGCACACGCACGCGCGCGCGCGCACACACACACACACACACACACACACACACACACACAAATGAATTGACCTCCGCCTGTGTAGAAGGAGAGGAAGAACCAGCCTTGGATGGAGAGAGTGTCTCTGTGTTCCCTTCTGCCTAGGAAAAGGGGTGTGCAGAGGATATGACACCTGGGCTTGGATGTCTGATTAAGAGCGACCTTGGCTTCAGAGCTTTTAAAAGCTGATGTCAGCCAGCTGCAGAACTTCCTGCATCCCTGGATTTGAGTAGGAACTGAAAAAGGCAGTTGACTGATGTGTGTGTACTCCAAGTGTACACACGTACACACGTGTGAGGCAGTGTAACAGAAAGGTTAGGAGGTGCATGGTGTGTGGGCCCCGCTGCCCAGCATCCCAGCTCTGCCATTGACTTGCTGTGTAACTGTGGGCAAGCTACTTAACATCTCTGTGCTTGGTTCTCTCATCTGTAAAGTAGGGAAATAACAGAACCCATACTACATAGGTTGTGAGAATTAAATGAGGTAGTAGCTGTGAAGTGCTTACAAGATTGCCTGGCACATAAGTCCTAGAAGTATCTATCATCTATCTGTCATCATCGTATTCAATGCATGTCACTTGTTCACACACACACATCACATATGGTTATTTGTAAGCAAAGGCAACCTACACTACTGGCAAATAAACGGGAACCTTATTCCAAAACTCTACTAATGTACTATTGCAGAGCCCGTGCTGGATTCAGCTTCGTAAGAAGATGTATGCTTTTGGTACTTCATTACTGAAACCCTATTGGATAGGATCCAGATCATATCTGCTTTAAATTAAATTAATTTTTTTTTTCAGTAAACAGTGTTACAGCAAGATGCTGCATGACAGTGGAGTAAATTCGGCATTTCAGATTTGCAAGGACCACCTGCAGCGACGTGGCCTCTCTGCAGTGGAAGGGGGGTCGGGGGGTGCGGGGCGGGGACCGGCAGTCTCTCTGCCGCCTGCGCGCTCAGCAAACACGCGGGCCACCTGAGGCTCAGGTGTGCCCGAGGCTTCAGGAACGAGCGCTCAGATAATGACAGCTGGTGGGCTCCAGCGTGCTCCGGCTCCTTCTCACTGATAAATGGCTTCACGGATGATGCCGGCTTCATGCTCAATTAATCTCAGTTGAATTGATCATCCAGTTATAAAGAAAACCATTAGCAATAAAGCAAAACTTCCCAAAGAGCTTTTATGGGGAGGAGGAAAGGAAGTGAATCGGTTTTTTAAAGAAATTAAGATGATGAACTGTGTTTGAAAGGAACATATCACCAGCCTTCTCTCTACCCAGCTGACTCAGCCCTAAGGGGGTGGGATAATGACGTGATTTTTTTCACCTATTCATCTCAGGCATCGTTAAAAGGAAATATTTTTAAATAAGCAAGTGCGTGTAAAGCTTATCACCTGCCAGACTTTGTTGGAAGCTGAGAAACTTTATACATGCTGTATTAACTCATTTAGCTCTTAACACAGTGAGGTAGGGAGGATTATTTTTCGCCCATTTCATAGATGAGGAAACTCAAAAAAGAGATTAAGTAGCTTGACCAGCATCACAAATGGTTCAGCTGGGATCCAAAGCCTCGCTCTTGGGCATTTGCTACATGTATTCTATTCCTCTATTCCTATTAGAACTCAGATTCTGACTGGGCTGGTCCCCTGCCGCACCTTTCATTCTGATGCTCATTGCCTTATTTCTGAAATCTTACATTCATATTTGTAATACCACATGCACATCTTCAAAAAGATAACTCTTATTACACACGTAGTACATATTCATTTTAGAAACAAAGCAACAATTAAGAAATGCCGAGGAGCAAACAAGAAGAAAATAAAAATTATTCATACTCCTCCACTTATTATAACCCTTGTTAACATTTTGGTATATATTCCTCTAGATTTTTTTTCTATGCACATCCTTTTGTTTTTAAGCACTAGTGAGCTCCCATGTTGCGTGCTCTTTTGTAATTTGATTTTTTTCACCCAACAACAGAAAAAGTCTTTCCATTTAAATAAATACATTCCTATGGCATTATTTTTAATTCTTAAAAAGTATTTCATCATATGGATACATGATGACTTATTCAACTAATTCTTTTCGGACAATTAAATTGTTTCCAAATTTTGAGATTAGTAATAAGACGACTATGAACATCCTTGTAGCTTAACCTATATGCAAAACAATTTTAATTAAATTAATACTATTAATTAGTATTCATATTATTAATAATTATTATAAATTCCTATTCATTCAAAAGGTTTATTTACAAACTACCACCATTTTTCATTTCAAGATACTTACCTATTACGGGAGGTGATCATTGGAATTAGTAGTAAGTTCTATACTTTTCATTAACATGGATCTTGATTTCATTAAAATTGTATGAATTCCACATTAAAACCATTGTGAATCGTGTTTTAATTTTTTAGAGGATGACTGATGACATATGAATAAAACATACAGAAAGTGGCATATTCTGTGACAAACTCTCAGGAGGCCTCCCTCTAACTCCTGGTTCCCAAGAGCCTAGGTGGGGAGGTACCAGCACTGATGGGCCTTGGGCTTTGCGTCCGTGCGCACTGGCGATGTCTCTGCTGCTCCTTTGGTTCAGGTCCTCACTCGCCTCTTCCTGAGACCTTTCCTCAGCCTCCTACCTGTTTTCCCACCTCCTGGAAACTTCCCTTCTCCAAATCCATTTGCACAGTGTTAGCAAATTTAGCTAACACGCCAGTCTGACCTTGCTCAGATATCCAAAAATCTTCAGAATGGTTTCTCATTGAGGATTAAGAGGAAGAGATTAAAGCACAACAAAAGGTTTAGCCTGAGGGTCAAGGTGTTTCTTTCCCACTGCTCCAGACCGCCCGCTCTGTCCAGGGGCAAGCTAGCAGCCTGCCCCTCCGCTTTGATTATCATCGGATTCTAAATGCTCCTGGATGCTACGGGGGTGGGGGGGGCTCCCTGCTTCCCCATCCCCTTTCCAGAAGGTCTGGTCTGGGTCCCCAGGCAACCCAGCGGCCCCTGAGTGTTGCAGCTATTTTCCCACCTGGCCGTGAGGCACCCATCCCTCCCCCTGTGTTCCCCTCCCCTCTTAGGCACCTGCTTGTCTGGACCAAAGGCTGAGAGTCTCCTCATTAAGAGTATTTTTCATCCATCCTCCTGCCTCTCTCCAGTCAGGGTTGAGGAGTCTGAGCCCAGATGTATATTTTCTGTGGCTCTGTAAGAATTGTTTCCTTCCTCTAAAAGTGTCTTTAATTGGGGAAGCAGAAGCGGCAGGAATTTACAGCCAGATCGAGGGACAGTGTGACACTTGTTTTCTCACAGACAAGGTGCTTGTGAGGAATTTTCCCCTTATTAATGTGATGTCAATAGGAACTGAGCTTGAAAACAGATTAATTGAGCTCACAGGGTATCTCTTAAGGATGCTGAGCTCTTAGGAGAGTGGGTGGCTTATCATAACTTTGCATATTTTAAATGGCTTTCATCCAAAAAAGTAATCTTCCGTTTTCCTTCCCTCCTAAGGTCACATGTACCCAGAAGTTACGGACAGCATCGATATGCTCCCGTGGTCTGGTCCCAGGCACTGCACCTACTATGCGGGAGCATTTAAATGGAAAGGTGGAGACACTTTTATTTTTTATTTATTTATTTATTTATTTATTTATTTGGCTTCGCCGGGTCTTAGTTGTGGCATGTGGGATCTTATAGTTGCGGCATGTGGGATCTAGTTCCCTGACCAGGGATTGAACCTGGGCCCCCTGCATTGGGAGCGTGGAGTCTTAACCACCGGACCACCAGGGAAGTCCCTGGAGACACTTACTAAGCATCGAATGTCTCATACAGTGTGACCGAAATGAGAAAGAACACTTGTGTTGTGGAGAGATAGGCCTAATGACCTTGTTCTTTAACTGGCGTCTCTTTATATGTCTCTTTTTGCCTAGTGCTTAAGTGTTATTTCTGTAACCTCACTTTTACTCAGGGAAGTGGATTCATAGAAGTTAAGTGGCTGTCTCAAAGTCTCATTTCTTAAAGTGGTCAGGGTCAGACCCCATGACTTTGAATTGAGGTCCTGCCACTCAGATGCAAGTGTCTTTTGGAAAGCGATATTTCTGTGCCGTTTTTTCATTGCCTTTATGTGCAGTGTGGTTGCGTTTTATGGAATGGCTTGCGGAAAGCATGAGTTTGAGTCTCCAGTGTGAGCACCCAGACCCCACCTTGTCCAATGCAAGTATCTGCGACGAGGAATGGCTCATGATCTTGGGCTTCACTGGGGACATTGGCGGTTGGGGGGAGGGGTGGGCTTCACAGGCTTGGGGGCACAAAGTACAAATGTTAGGGCTCGGTTTCCTCAACATCCCCCCAAACTGCACTTGCACGGCTGCTGGACTCTCTCTGAGTAAGTGGTTCTCCACCCCAAAGAGCTTTGGGAGGGTCCAGAGGGGAGTAGATGACCTTTCCCACAATGCTCTACATTTCCCTCAGTGCCCTTGACTGCTGTCACTGACTTTGGGAAGAGGCTGCATATGCGGAGTGGAGCTCAGCAATATATTCCCGACTCACCGGGTCCCCTGATGGTTCTTCCTTTTCACTCCTCTTCTTCACTGGCTTTCGTAAAACCTCATGTATTGAGGCAATTCCCAGGGGAGAAAAGGGGCTGGGAAAAGGCAACTGAGTCCAGTCTAGCGGACAGGAAGCCTCAAGGTGTTTAGACCAACTTGGCCTTTTAAACAGAGGTCTCTAACTCTGTGCCGTTTCGCACCTTCTTACTGTCTTTTCTTCCCTTTGCATGAGGCAAGGAACTTAGATTTGATGTTAACGATAGTGGAGCAAGATAGTTCCCTTCCCCCTCTCACCAACTGAGTTAGACCCTTTGGAGAAGAAGTAAACTTGATGTACCTTGCTAAGAATGTGTCCCATGTTTGATGGATATGAATTTGAACAATAAATCTGCCTCCCTAGCAGCTGACATCGGTCTTTTCCCTTTCCACTTTATGAGACTGTAAAAAGCTTCTGAAGTGTCACCTTTTAACCTATGATAATGCAGAGCAATGGGTGCTGCTAATAAAACCAACTCTGCAAGCTTGGGCTGTGGGCTTGGCCACTGCTTCAGAGCTACCAGATCTGCCAAACGGCGAGCGGGTCGTCTCTGAGCATCTATTACTTGCCCTTTACTCTTTGATGATGAAGAGGGAGGTGGGACCCTGAGTGAGAGCAAACACAGGTGACCATAAGGAAGGGTGCTGTCCAGAGATTGGGGGTGGGAGGATATCTTTAAACTGATACTGCTTTTGAAAATGCAGAAGCCCCCAAATTTAAAAATAGAGTGGCCTTTTGAGTGTTGATCATATTTACTTCTTTTTGATAAATAGATAACTGTGTATCATTATGCATTTATCAAGTACCTGACAAGGGCCAGATGCTGTATAGGGCACTAAAATCAACCCCTGGATTTTCTCTGACACTGGGGAGTAAGGAGGAACACCATCTGTTAATTTTTCACCTCTGTTAAGTTGCTAGCAGAGTGGGTTGCTGCTAACTAACAAAATGGACGCATTTGAAATCTGCATTTTTTTTTTCCTTCTCTGTCCTCTGGTGGCAGTGG
Organism: Balaenoptera acutorostrata; assembly: GCF_949987535.1. NCBI lineage: Eukaryota > Metazoa > Chordata > Mammalia > Artiodactyla > Balaenopteridae > Balaenoptera > Balaenoptera acutorostrata. The sequence continues at coordinate 65,868,673 of NC_080081.1, forward strand.
GTGTGACCAGTGACCACATACTGGCCAGGTTCCAGAAGGTTCTGGAGTACGGAAGTCTTGGGGCAGTGACCATGTATCATTAGAGCCTGGCTCTTCAGTACCTTGAACAGTTAGGAGATTCTGACACTCTTAAAATTCAAATTAATTACACCTTGATTCTTTATTTTAAAAATTAAGAAACCTTGCAAAAAAGAACATTACAATAAGGTTGAATGAAATAGAAACGATAATTAGAACCAAAGAAAATGAATCTAGGGATATGCTAATTGTGAGTAATTTGCCTTGATTGAGACTTTAATTTGGCTCCGGGCTTCATGGAAGCCCAGACAAAGGGAAACAGGACAAGTTGCATGTTCTTCGCAGCTCCTTGGAGGAGGTAAATCTGATCAAGCCCCAAATCCCAGAAAGGATTTTTGAGGGGCTGTGATGAGAAGATTTTTGTGTTTGAGGCTCATGTGGATTCCTCCCTGAAAGAATGACCTATGGCAATTTACTAACTTTTTGAGGTAAGGTCCAGTTTCCTCCTCATTCTTAAATGGGGTTTATAGTAACTACTCTTCAGGCTTGTTGTGAGGATTAAATGACAGGCTTGGTAGAGTGTATTTTCATGACTATTAGTTGGAAGCAACCTAATTTTTATCAGTGGGAGAATGGTTAAGTAAAGTAGGATACATTCTTACCATAGCATACTACATCCTCAGGTAATGAACCCTCCCTGTAACCACACCCTTTGTCAATGACTGCAGTTTCTCAAGGAAGAGGCAGAGAATATTTCCCCACCCCACCAGTATTGAACTTGGCCATGTGAGCTTTGGCCAATGAAATGTGGACAGAAGTGACAAGGAATGGAGCCTAGACCTTCAGAGGCATCGTGTGTTTCCATTCACCCCTCTTGAGCTTCTGCCATCTATGTTAGAAGAATATGATCCTCTAGTGGTTTGGTCCAAGATGGATAATAATAGACATGTAGAGCAGACTGGACCCAACCTGAAGTTCAGAGTCCAGATGAGCCTAGGTGACTGAGACACTCATTGTGAATGGAAAAAACAAAAGATAGCTGTGGAAATTCATTAAATTTGGGGGTGATTTGTTATGCATCATTACTGTGACAATAGCTGACTGATACAGTGACCTTCTATGATCAAGCCTGGACTGCTATGTGTGATATATTAAGAGAGAATAAAAGGTTGAAAAATAGAATCATATAAATTCTGATTTGTGGAATAATGTAAACATCTGATCTCATTTTGTTAAAAATAAGAATATGCTTATACATCTAAATAATAAAAAGTGTTGAGGGATGGCATTCACATCTTTAAAAGCATGAATTTGAAAAAACTGCTGGCTTTTTTTTGTTTTTTGTTTTTGCCTTTCTGTGTGGTGTGTGTGTACAATTTGTGAATTAAAAAGAGCTTAAAGATCCCACACAACAGCTTCAAAGCAGGCTGCCACTGCAGCACTGTGGTGGTCACCTTGTCTAGGGGTATCTGGGCAAACTTATGGTCTGTAGGAACTTTGTGTTCAGACCTGCCCTTCATCATTGCCTGAGTGACAGAGACTGTTGAAAACAACCTTTCATTCTCTCAGCTGCTGATGGAGTGAAGAAGTATTGCCTGGGAGCCACACAGCTAGGGAGGAGTGTAGTTAGAACTGCAAGCCAAGGTGGTTTGCCAGTTTGCTTCCTTGCTTTTTCCCTCCAGAAATATTTGTATTATAGGCGTTACACTAGGTGCTTGGGAAACTGTAGTGGACAAGATATTCCCACAGAGCAACAGCCGCATCAAATCCTAGACTAGCACTTTATCCATTTTTCATATACACACGTACATAATTTAAGTGCAAAAACACCATCTTATAATTTGCTTCTTTTTTTCAGTGCTATCGTGGCGTGTTCAGGCAGCTATAACAAAATACCACAGACTGGGTGGCTTATTAACAACAGAAATTTATTTCTCACATTTCTGGAGGCTGGAAGTCTGAGATCAGGGTGCCAGCATGATTGGTTGAGGGCAGTTCTTCCTGGTTCATAGAGGGCAGTCTTCTTGCTGTGTCCTCAAAGGGTGGAAGGGGGCTAGTCAACTCTCTAGGGTCTCTTTTATAAGGGCACTAATTCCATTCATGAGGGCTCCACCCTCATGACCTAATCACCTCCCCAAAGCCCCAACTCCTAATACCATCATTATTGGGGGTTAGGATTCAACATACGAATTTGGGGGCAACACAGGCATTCAGACCATAGCAAGTTCAGTCTTTAAAATTGTTTTTTCCCTTTGCTCTTTGGCTCTCCTCCTCCTTGTTCTGTCTCATTTTGCCAACCCCCTCCCCCACCCCACACATGCCACAACACACTAGTTTGTATTTTTCCGTGCTTTTCTTATGACCCTATAACCATGTACAGACATATTTATGGTGTGACGTAGAGAGACTAGTGTTCTTGTCTCTATAGAACCCTGTGGTCACTTTTTATTTTATAATCAGAGTAGAGGCACATGCAGTCTAATGTACTCAACGAGAAATCAAGGCCAGGTATCCAGATAATGCCATCAGGGTTCTTTTGCTCCAAAGTTCTTTGCCAATCATTCTGCTAATCCTCGTGTGGCAGCGTGGCCCTTCGTCCACAGACCGTGTGGCTCTCCCCCCTCCTCATTTAATACAAATGCAAGACTGTCCCAGGTCACAGCGTCACATCCCCCTTGGCCTATGGAGGTGGGGGAGGGTGAGGTGGGGGGCCAGGAGGGCTGCAGAAGAGCCATGGACACTCAGCGTGTCATTCACACTGAGTCTTCGTGGTTGGGATGACCAGTTAATGTATCTTCCCAACCGAAGACTTTTGAGGGTGAAAGGAGGCTCTATTAATAATCCCACCAGGAAGACAGACATAAGTTGACACTCGCCCAGGCAAACTGAGCCATGTGGTCACAGTCATTTTGGCGTTACTGGGGAGAGTGGACCTGACAATGCTCGTAGCTTCGTGTAGCTTGCCTTTCCTTTTTTAAAAAATATATCAGGAACGCCCATCACTCCCCCACAACCAGATGTAAGCAGTCCAGGCCTCTCAACCTCTGGGAATCCCTGGTAGGTTTGTTTCTCTTCAATGAGTCTATACCTTAATTTTTTCCAGGAAGATATGTTTAAACGCTATGGAATATCAATCAGTCAAACTTTATCAGGCACCTGGCAGGTGCCAGACATTCACTGAACAAATGGTCATCATTGTTCAGATGGTGGTTGAAAGGCTTAACTGAGACAATGCGTGTTGAGCACTTAGTACGGAGTCTGGCACATGGTAAGCCTTCATTATTATTATTGCTTTTCTGTTATTGTTTTCATTATCACTGTAATCATTACACAACCATAAATATGAGTAAGACAGGGTTCTTGTTTTCAAAATCCTGGCAGTGGTGACGGGGGCACATAGAAACAAACATTTAAAGCACAGTGATGATGTAAGTATCTACAAAGCTACAAAACATAGAGCTCTAGAACATGATGGGTGTGACTCATCGTGCCTGTAGGTGGAAGCACAGGGTGGGTGTAGGAGGTGATCTCTGACGGCCTTCCACTGCTGCAAGAGGCATGGAAGCTTCCTAGGAGGAAACTCCTTTTGTTTGTATAGTTGGTCTCATTTTATGCAGAGAGAAATCTTTCGCGTGAAAGGAAATCCGTTACATAGATATTTGTATTTTATAACAGTAAAAAAGAGTAGTGATGATGATCACTTTAAAATTAATGTACAATAGCAGTTAAGAGCTTGCGTTCTGAGCTGGGAGCCTGGGTTTGAATTCTAGTTCCATCCTTATGGGGCATGTGATCTTAGGCAAGTGACTGAGCCTCTTTGTATCACGGTTTCCACATCTGGGAAACAGAGATATTAGTAAGATTTACCTGAAGGGGTGCACGTGAGGATTAAATGATTTAATCACTGGAAAGTACCCAGAATAGAACATGGCATATGGTGAGAGCCCCACAAATGCCACCCCTAACTTGACACTTCAGTGTCCCCAGAGTTTGTTAAAGTGCTATTGCATGAGTTAAACTCCTTTAAGAAATAGCTAAGTGAATATGAATTTAAAAGTTGGTTTTTACATGGAAGAAATGTGAACACATTGACCAAATATAAGGGCTCAAAACCCATTCTTCTGGTTCTATGGAGGTAGGTAGACTGCAGTGCCAAAGATTCCAGAACTTTCCACTATTTTTATCTAAACTTAGTATTTATATGTAGTTGGATTGAAAAGTACAGTTGACCCTTGAACAACACAGGTTTGAACTAATGGGTCCACTATGGGCGTCTTTTTTCAGTAGTAAGCACTACAGTTCTACACAATCCTCGGTTGGTTGAATCCACAGATACGGACCCACAGATACCAGGGAACTGGGGATATATGAAGGAACCACATATAGGAAGGTCCAACTATGAGTTATCCTCAAATTTTCGACCGTGTGGAGGGTTGGTGTCCTAACCCCTACGTTGTTCAAGGGTCAACTGAATTCTGTTTTCTTCTAAAATAGCAATTTGTCCCATAAGGAGGTGATTTTTCAGTGTTTGCTAGAATGGGAGTGGAATATGGATCTCCTAAGGAAGGAACTAGCACGCAAAGCCAGAGGTCCCCTCACCACCCCACACACCCCCCGGCATAAAGTTGAAGAACTGCCGGCCTGGGACCCACCAGCGTAGTCCAGCAGGCCTCTTGGGTAAGGAGGAAAAAAAGAGGCAGCAGATAAAATAGGTTAGCTAAAGTATTTAAATATTCTTTCATTCCATTCAACAAATGTAAGCCAATGTGCCGGGCACCATGCCTGGTGCTTTTACACGCGTGATGCAACCGTCTGTGACCATTATCTTAAACCAGGATGTTACCCTGGGCGGAGAACTGGACAGGGGATTCTAGCCTGGCCCTGACCTGAGGGATCCCGAGCCAGGGTTTGGTCATCTCTAAAATGCAGCAGTCACCTAGGTTCTTCCCTCGTCAGTCTTCTCTGGTTTTAACTGCTTCCCTTTAAACATCCGAGAAGATTCGCAGGTGAGCATTCCCTTTGACAGCTCTTGAATATTTCGTAAGTAGCATCGGGCAATTAGCACAAATAACTGTGACCCCAAGTTCCTTGCTTACCTGATTTAACGAACTGGCTCTTCTATTCTTTTTTTCCCTCCTGGAACTGTAAATGTTGTAACTTTGTAAAGTGAGAATAGTAATAGTACATATTGCATAAAATTATTGGGAGGATTAAGTTTTAATAGATAAAAGCCCTTACAACAGAGCTTGACCCAAAAAAATTGTCAATATGTATTTATCATTATTATGACTGTTTAGCATCACCTATGTGCCAAGCACTAGGCTAAGTGCTCTCCATGTGTTAGCTCAGTTTATCACCAGAAAAAATTTATTCCCTTACATTTATGTCTCAGTGATAGAATTCGGTGATCATTGATGTTTTTCTTTGCAACTATTTTTTTTTAATCTTGTGTTCTTGTATTCCTTTAACTGATATCAACGGCACACCAACCACGTGATTGCAGTCTTTGATTCTTCTCTCTCTTACCCTTTTCACTCTCAATCCACCTGCCCCCCATCAGATTGGACAGATTTAAAATCTCTCCTGTATCTTTCTTCAGTTTTCTTTTCTCCCTGCTCTTTCCTGGCCCACTGGACACTGTCATAGCTTCCTAACGCGTTCCCGTGCAATCAATTTTATATACTACTCCCCAAAATATCCACCTATAACGTGGTTCTCAGTAATGTGCCAGTTCCGCAGCCTGGAATTGAAGATCCTTTACTTTCTGGTCTTAATCTACCCTTTGGAACCATCTGGAACTAGTCCCTTTATGCCCTCTATTCTACTGCCAAACTGAGCCCTCTACTTTTCCACTTAAAATTCATGCTGCCCCACCTCCCTGGGGAGTTCTTGTAAATCATAAGAATACACTTCCCTTGTCAAATATTAAAGCATTATATAGAAATCCTCTTTGACCAGACCGCTACCCACTCCTAGGCCCTTCTGCCTCTCCCCAGAGATCACCATGGTTCTAGATCAAAGGGCCCCCTTTTGGCTTTACTTCTATGTATTGACATTCATATATATGCACTTACAGAGAATATAGGGTGACGCTTGTTGTTTTGTGTGTGGGTGTGTCTATGACATAAATAGTATCCAAATGTGCTTATCATTCTGCAGCTTGCTTTTCTCCTCCAACAATATGTCCTGGCAATCTGTCCATCAGGATGCATCTTAAATGCCACCAAGAATTCCCCAAAACTTCACAAGATTCCATCGTACTGAAAGCACTCTCTCTACTGACACTCCTTGGAATCTCTTGAGAAAATTTCTACTTTAGATATGTGTGTGGTAGGATTATGAGTGACTTTTTATATTTATACTTTTATTTATACTTTTCTATAATTTCAAAAATCTCAACTATTCCCTCAATATCATATTTAATCAAATAGGTGTTAGGTTAGACACACATACACACACACTCACTCACACACACAGACACCATCACACACATTTTCTTTCTTTTTTTGCTGTAATTTTATGTTCCCCAGACACCTAACTATTCGTTTGTCCTCCCAGTGACCTTGATACTGGGACTGCAGGTGCCTTGGAGAGGTAAGTGAACCTACAGGTCATCAGGAAAGTGTGCCACTGTTACAGATTCTCCAATCATGCCCATCTCTTAGGCAACAACCTCACTGCCAGGATATGAGGAGAGCAAGTCTCAGATGAAATTCCGCCAAATTGTGCTGTGCCCAGCCACGCTGGAGAAGCAGGTGCTTCTGTATACCTTTATCAGAAGTTCCTGCTTATGTGATTAATATTACATTATGCAATCATATATTACTACACTATACATCAGATAAATATACAGCTTATTAATTATGTTATAAATTATATGACTAATTATAAAATATATAATATATAAGCACATTACATTTTATATCATTATATTATAGATATTACCATCAAAAGTTCATAAAAAATCTACAATTGGAAAAAATGACTATACATCACGCCCACCCACGTTGCCCAATCTGTTTGGGAACTACGTCCACTCGCATCAACCCGCCGGCTGGGGGAGGTCCTGGGTGCAGTCCCTGGACGTGGGCTGCTTGGAAACAACTGTCCCCGAGGCATGGTAATGCCGGGTTGTAAAACAAACATCAACAGTTCAGCCTGTTTTTCTTTATTTGATATTTTGTCTATCACAGAGTTTTGAAAAATTATTGCACTAGAATATTTGTTTCGGTGCTCCTTTAAATTTTGCACCTGAGGCCAATGACGCCCTCCTCTCACTGTAGTCCAAACCCCACTGTCACACATATAGCATTCATTCCCTAAGCATTTATTACAAACAAACACAGAAGCGGCTCATGCAAGCCGTCCTGCGAGCTTGCTGAAGTTGCAGCTCACGGTCTACGCGGTGGGCGAAAGCTCTGCTCTCCGGAGGCTGGTCTCCCAGATCCCAGAGGCGGGATTCCGGGGCTCTCATAGCGGCATCACACAAGGAGAGTCCTCCAAGTTCACGGCTGTTCACACAGGGCTATTTAGGGACTGGCCTTGGGCGCCTGCCGCAGGGGCAAGGCTACAGGCCTTACTAGACTTTTATACCCGGTTCCCCCAAGAGCAGAAAGTGCCTTTAAATATTTTAATCAATATCAGTCTCGAACATCCATCATGCTAGTTAAGAAGTCTTTAATTTAACCAATTAAAAAATCCATTTATAACATTTACTCTGCTAATTAGCAAAGACTCCAGTATTGACCAAGATGTAGATCACGGTTGCTCTTGTAGTGGTCCCTCTGGAGGGTGGTCTTTCCGATGTAGTGAGCATACGGCCTCTGGGGTGTGGCTTGTTTTTTAGGGCAACTCTTGAGTGAAGCTGGGACTCACTGGCACCTTCAAACACCACACCATCTTTGCTTTAAGTATATTAAATTACAGACTCCGTAACAATCATCCATGGTGAACGGACAGATCTGTGATCTGGTTTTCTTCTCTCAGTGCCTGGGGGGTGTGGTCACCTGTGGGTTATTAGGCAAATCCACATTTGTACTTGACAAGCTCAGTTCCAGGGTACGGGCCCCAGGAGGCGTCCCCCCCGACCCTCGTTGCCCTGGCGGCCCCTCTGCCTTGCTGCCCAGCCTGCATATTGTCTGTGGTCAGCAACTACAGCAGGGGTGGCTGCCGGAATGTGGTGGTGGTGGGGGAATCAGATCAGGAACCGGAATGAGTGAGTGGAGAGAGGGTAACCACCTGCTTTCAACAACAGCAGCAGAGAGCATGAAAAATCAAGTGGTCACAGGAGGCCCCATTGCAAGGGACGTGTGGGAAGCTCAGGGTCCCAGAAACTGAACTGGGTGAGGGCTCCAACCTCAGGAACCGTGACTTCAACGTAAAGCCCAAGATACCGGACAGGACTCACCTCTACCAGATTCAAGACAGTCCTTGGAACTTACTGATCAGTATCAACCTCTGAGATGATGGGTTTATTTTCTAGGAATCCAAAACTTTATCCTAAAAGAAAATGGCAGGAATAACATCTGACTCATCAAAGACACCAGCTTCCTTGTAGGCTAGGCATCAGCCAATGTGTTAATGATAGCTGTTAACATTAGCTGAATACTTGCTGTGTGCTGTGAACAACTGTATGTTTTATATGCATTAGTTGATCCCTATGTTCTAGATGAGATGACTGAACAGTTAAGCCACTTGCTCAGGTGTAGTGGCAGAGCTGGGATTTGAACTCTTTTCCCCTCGGAACCTATACATCTATGCTGTCAGCCACCACAGTGTTGTGTGCGGCAACAGCACTGCAGAATTGCTCAGGAGAGTGCGTTTGTTTCCTTGTCTTTCATATAAAAGACGCTGCTGCCAGGCTGACATATGAGTTTCTCTGCTTTTGCCGAGAAAGAATGGGTGATCCTGCTGAAGCATCTGACTTCAGAAGGACTAGCGATGACTTTAGAAGTGAAAGCAGCTGTGAGCCACATTGGAAAAGCGGTCTTTCCCACCAAAACACTCTGAGAATGGACAAAGCGCAGAATTCTCAACCCGCTGCATAGCCATCTGTTAGTTAAAAAAGAAAAGCTTAAATGAATGAAATGTGTTGTTATGAACTATCTCAAAATGCATTCATATCTTTGATATTATTTTATACCCAAATAAATACTGGGTTAATTTCTGGCTCACCTTGCTTGGTGGATGAACTTAGATCACTTAGTTTCTTTGATTCTTTGTATTCTTATTACAGTCGGCCCTCTGTATCCATGGGTTCAGCATCTGTGGATTCAACCAACTATGGATGGAAAAGAGCCAAAAAAATTCCAGAAAGTTCCAATAAGCAAAACTTGAATTTGCTGTGTGCCGGCAACTGTTTACGTAGCATTTACATTGTATTAGGTATTACAAGTAATCTAAAGATGATTTAAAGTTTATGGGAGGATGTGCGTGGGTTATATGCAAATACTACAACATTTTATATAAGGGACTTGAGCATCCATGGATTTTGGTATTCACAGGGGGTCCTGGAACCAATCCCCCAAGGAAACTGAGGGACAACTGTATTAATAAAACAGAGTTTTGATAAGATTCTTATCCCATAAAGAATTCTTTTTTGTTATCCATTCCGTAAATTTGGCTTCTCTCACTTTATCGAGGAAGAAATTGAGGTCCATTAAATTTCAGTGATTAAAGCCACATTAGCTGTTGGGGTTCATCGTGAGTAAGTTGCAGAATTCCAAGTTCCTACACACCACTGTTTCTGGACTCAATTATGTATTCAGAATTTATTTTGAAATTAGGAAAATTGTGAGCACTGTTTAAAAAAAAACTAGTAAATCATTCACTGTAACATGTGCATCCAAAAGAGATCAAGTAATATTGATACTTTAAAAGTTAAGAAGGAAATATGCAAAGATTTTAATTACCATACCTGACCATCTCATCAACATGTAGATTTCAGTCTTGTCCCTTTGTGTTTCTTCCAATCCGAGGACCTTTACAGGTGCTGCAGTGGACCTATCCTTCCCTCCCCTTGCTGTCATCCATGACTAAGGAGCTAGAAGATGTGAGTTCTATTTCCAGATCTATCTGTGTGACCATAGACCACAAAGTCTCAGAGCAATGCTTTCCTACCCATCTTACAAAATGGTCAGGCTCAAACAAAATGTATGTAGAAGAACTTACTTATTTACTTACAAAAGTTTATTTGCTACAAAAATGTGAGATGCTGCAATTAAACCCAGCAGTTCTTAGAAGTTCTAATAGCTATAGAATAAAAATTAATGAAAAAATTATTGAATAGGAAAAATATTTGAGGTAGCATTTCACTTTCCCAAACTTATCGCATCTGCTATGTATTTTATCCACACGATAACAAGATTGGCCGTGTAGGAAGGTGGTGCAGGCATAAATTTACTTTTTTTTCTTTTTAACAGCTTTTAAGAGGTAAGAAAACATTTACTGGAACATATGTATCTGGTGACAATTTTCCCCACAGATTTTATTATGAAAACTTTCATACAGAAATATTGAAAGAATTTCCTGAGAATATCCACAAACCTACCACCTAGATTCTACCATTAACAGTCTACTGTACTTGCTTTACTGTGAACGTCCCTGTCTAGTCAGCCTCCCATCCATTCATTAATCCATCTTATTCTGGGGATACATTTCACGGTAACTTGCAAACATTGGTAAACTTTCCCATAACTGGCACACATATCACTAACTAGCGCTGAGCATCTGCTTTCAGGACTTTTTTTCTCTTGATATAATAGGGGTCTAATTTAATGTTATAAAACTCATGACATAGTATGATTTTTTAAAAACATTTTATTTATTTATTTATTTATTTATGGCTGTGTTAGGCCTTCGTTTCTGTGCGAGGGCTTTCTCCAGTTGCAGCGAGCAGGGGCCAGTCTTCATCGCGGTGCGTGGGCCTCTCACTATCGCGGCCTCTCTTGTTGTGGCTCACAGGCTCCAGACGTGCAGGCTCAGTAGTTGTGGCTCACTGGCCTAGTTGCTCCGTGGCATGTGGGATCTTCCCAGAGCAGGGCTCGAACCCGTGTCCCCTGCATTGGCAGGCAGATTCTCAACCACTGTGCCACCAGGGAAGCCCTTTTTTTTTTTTTTTTTTTGCTTGCTTCTTTGCCATGAGACAGTGAAACCCTCTTTTCAAGCTAAATGTCACGTAGAAACTTACACGTGAAACAGATGCTTGCAGAGATGCTTTGGATGAAGCAGGAATGGGGACCTGGAGTGCCAGTGCCTGAGCCCCCCACCCTCCCTAGGGTGCTCCTGAAGCCCTGCAGAACGCCCCGGGTGCCGTGGATTATGAAAAATGGGTGAGTTCCTGAACCCCATGAACCTCCGATGGATCATCTATCAATACAAAACAGGGCTTTGGAAATAGCTTTTTTCTCAGGTTCTTTTCAAACTTCTCTCCCCGGTCATTCAGTGATGCTTCAGCACTGCAAACTTTGCAGACATTCCCCTTCCCAAACCTTCAGCAGGAAACTTTCTCTCGCTTTAATTAGCTCAGCGCGAGAAGCCTCGTTTAAGACTGTGGATCTGGATGTCTGAAGCAAAAACCGCAGTCAGAAGGGCTGCCCGTGGAATGGAAGAACACTGGAAAAACAAGAACCCGATCTAGGTGGACGGCCAAATACGGTAGCCCGCACACGTGGGGCGAGCGTGTCAACCAGGTGTGCACGGCCACACGGTGTGTCTCCCGGGGCCTCCGCTGAGTCACGGCGGAGAGCACCTCTAGGGAACACCAGCATCCCGCCGTGAGCGAAGGCGGCCTGGCAGACCTGCCTTCTCCCGGTCCCCAGAGACACAGCGCTCCTGTGCTCAGGGAGTTGTGTGGGCGGGAGCCCAGGCGGTGGCAGGTTGGGCAGGATTCACGTGAGCCGGAGAGTAAGTGTGTCCAAGGGCGAGAGCAAGGGTCAGAGCCATGGAAAGACCAGACGGATTCTCCAGATGTTGGGGGAAGAGAGTGGGTTTGAAAAATGGAGAGAAACCAGGATGGGGCTGGCGACTGAGCTGCAAAGCAAGAGCTAGAGAGTGGGTCCAGGTCTGTACCATGAGAGGTCTTGGCCGCCCAGAGGTCATTCTTTTTTTTTTTTTCTTAATACATTTTATTTATTTATTTATTTTTGGCTGTGTTAAGTCCTTGCTGCGCCCGGGCTTTTCTCTAGTTGCGGCGAGCGGGGGCTACTCTTTGTTGCAGTGCGCGGGCTTCTCATTGCATTGGCTTCTCTTGTTGTGGAGCACAGGCTCTAGGTGCGCGGGCTTCAGTAATTGTGGCATGCGGGCTCAGTAGTTATGGCTCACGGGCTCTAGAGCGCAGGCTCAGTAGCTGTGGTGCATGGCCTTAGTTGCTCCGTGGCATGTGGGATCTTCCCGGACCAGGGCTCGAACCCGTGTCCCCTGCATTGGCAGGCGGATTCTTAACCACTGCACCACCAGGGAAGTCCCCAGAGGTCATTGTTACTCTTTATTAAACTCTGGGCTGTAAGCTCTGTGAGGACAGGAGTCTGTCCAAATGGACATTGTGCCCAGGCCCTAGAAAAGAGAATGGTAAGTAGTAGAGGAGTACTCGGTAAATGTTTATTGAAGGAAGGAAGCAAAAGGAAGGGAGGGAGGGAAGGATGGAGGAAGGAAAGAAAGAAGATGGGGTGGCGGGTTTCCCTGAGTTGTGGTAGGGTCGGGGCAGGCATCCACACCATGGCCACAAGCATCGCTAAATTGTCAGAGAGAACTTAAATCTAACCTCTCCACCAATGACCACTGTTTTCAAAACGTTTTGACTATGAATCACATTAAAAAAAAAAAAAAAACGCTTTAATTGGCGTCCCGGTACACACAAATACACACACACACACACACACACACACACACACAGTCTCTTAAAATGTGATTCATTCTTATAATTTCCATCTCATCCCATCCCATTCCATTTCCAAGACACTGGCTTGTAACCCACAGACTGAACAACCCTAGATCCAATCCCTTTGATCTCTTCGGGGACATTATTCTTGCAATGATAACTTTCCTTTCCAGAATTCTTAATCTCTCTTTCCTAGATGGGAGTTAATCCTCTCTTCCTGCAAACATATCAGGTTTATTCTGTTTTATAAAAAGCAAAGGCAGTTCTTCACTTGACTTTGCTCCCTTGCTAGTGACAGCTCTTCTCTAAAGGCATTCCTTTAAATAAATGATCTATACCTCCTGCTGCTTTCCTTGCAAGACTTGCCATCCTTAACCCCCTCAATGAGTTCTCGTCGTCCAGCACTTCCTCGCAAAGGATCGTAAGGACCTTCGGCTATGCAGATTCGAAGCTATTTTCTTCTTCCTCCTTATTTTTCTCCTTCTCTTTTTCTTTTCAGTTCCCTGTCTTCTTGACTGTGGATGCTTTTGAACCCTATTCTCTTCTCCTTTCTTGATTTATTCATGCATTCATTCATTTATTTGACTAGTCATTCAGAATTGGCTAAGGAACATTTCAATGAGTAAAACATGGGCTTATGTGCTAACGGGAGAAAAAAGATGAATAAGATGCACAACTGCTACTCTCGAACACCTTAAAGTATAGAAAAGGACTTGGATTTATACAGCTAACTGCTCGAGCTAGAGATTGGAGGGCTATTTGAATGGTGGAATATGGTTAAAAACTCAGGCTTTGGAGCTGGGTGGATCTGGATTCAATTTTGGCTCTGCCAGTTTCTGGCCCTCTGATTTGGAGCAAATTACCTATCTTCCCTAAGTGTCAGGTTCCTCTTATGTCAAATGGTGATTGATATTGATGATGCCTCCCCCTAGAAGTGTTATGAGGGTTACATTATCTCATTGAATTCTTACATGATTCCTCTGAGGTAGGTACTATCATTTGTCCCATTCTACAGATGAGGAAACTGAGGCTTAGTGAAGCCATACTGTTCTTAAGTGGCAGACCTGAGATACAGACTCAGGCATTCTGACTTGAGTATCCGTGATCCCACCACTAAGATACCTTACTTCTCTGGGTCTCCCAGAGTTCAGGGTCTGGTTTTCAGTGATACAAGACTAGAACCTAGCTTAATCTGTATTTGGAGAGGTTATCAGACTCTCACAAGACTGATGGATAAGCTGGGAAACAACTGTATTAACTTACTGCTCAAGAGATGAAACTGTGCCTCTGCACGGGATACCTTCTCCTGTGCAGATAACAAGGACATCAAAATATAATCATGATAACTACCATCAACAGGGCGTATACTATGTGCTAGGCAATTTACACATAGAGCTTCTTCTAACTCATAGCACTCTGGAGTGATGTTATTGGCCCGGTTGTACTGATGGGAAGACTAACACTTATTATTGAGTGATAAACACTCAATACAGGGAATTCCCTGGCAGTCCAGCGGTTAAGACTTCACCTTCCAATGTAGGTGGTGCAGGTTCAGTCCCTGGTTGGGGAGCTAAGATCGCACATGCCTCGCAGCCAAAAAACCAAATCATAAAACAGAAGCCATATTGTAACGAATTCAATAAAGACTTTAAAAATGGTCCACATCAAAAAAAAAATCTTAAAAAAAACTCAATACATTTTAGCAGCTACTGTTCTTCTTCTTATTATTAATAGGAGTAGCAGCAGTAGATGATGTTAAGGAATTTACCCCGGAGTTCCTGCTGGTAAATATTAGAGACTGGAAATAAACTCAGGACTATCTGATTCCAGAGATAATGTTTTTCATCACTAGACCTAACAAATGAACAGCTTTAGACAAAGGGGACCAAGTGTCCCTAGAGAATATTTCAACCGGTCTGAATTGCTTCTTATCCAGAGAACTATGTCTAGCAAAGAACAAGACTTGGTCACCTGGGATGTCACAGTCTGGTTCTTTGGATGGTTATGGGTAAAGATGGATGGCATGGTCTTGTTTGATTCCTTTTTCAGCCACCTACCCAAATCTCCACTCCCTGATGCCGGTCAGGTCACACTCTGATTGAGTGGGTTATAGCTTTCTTTACCATGCTTGATTCTAGGTATTTCTTTTGGTGAAATATGTAGACCTGGTCTCCTTGCCTGGGAAACATAATATCCTTTGTCTGGATCTCTGGTACCATCTCCCAGGACAAGAGGCTTTCCAGAGGATTCAGGTTACATGGTACCTATGGGGTCTTCCAGGAGTTCCATTGTCAAGAGAATCATTTTCTGAGCCATGTACCCCTCTTTGGGGCAGTGGGATATTTGAGGAGCATTTCCACGTGATGAGAGACTTTATGGTGGAAAAGTGGAAAGAGCTTCCCAACTGATTTTGAGGAATTTGGGCTTTTGTGGTGAGTGGGAGAATGGAAAGGAGAGATATAAGACAACTTTGAAGTTGGAGTTTAGGTAACTGAGAAAATGGTGGCAAAATGGCAGAAACTGAAAGTAAGGAAGAGAAAGAAATGGTTTCAAGATTTTTTTTTTTTTTTTCCGGGGTTGGGTAGATAGGGTGGACCTGAGTACAAATGGAGAAGATTAATTCAACTTCAGACAGGACGGATCTGTAGTGTGGCTGGAATCAGTAAACTTCTTTCACCTGTTGTGTTTTCACGCCTTTCCACTTCTCTTTGAGTAGGCAAATTTGATTTGCCTAGTTAAAAATATTTGGCGAAGTCAAGTCATATATTATATGGATGTTCATATCCATATGATTTTATACTAAGGAACAGGCTTTTATACATTCATGCACAAATCTATAAATATTTACCCAAAAGCCTTTAAAAGATTAAACAAGATTTATAGATATGAGAAGAGAAAATTGAGAAGCAGATGAAAATGGACTTAAAAAATTTCAGCTAACCACAGATATTAAGTTTAAAAATGCACTGAAAATATGGTGAATGAATAATTTGAAAATTATTTCTGGAATAGCAAAAGAAAACATTCCATATTATTTCGTGTAGTAATGTGACTGCATTTTGGTATAGGTACATTTGGTAGATGGGAGTTTAAATGCGTTTAGAATGATTTACTCTACAAGAAGTCAGTAATTCAATAGGACTCATGGCTGTAACAAGCACCTTTGATAGGTTTAAGAGAAGTCATGAGCTAGTTGGACATAAAATCAAGCCCATGAGTGAAAACAAAATGGAAAGCTCTTTAGTCATGAGAGTCTGTGTGTCAACCACCATAACACACCACTGTCAATACAACCAACAACAGCAGACACAAAAACAAACCCAACCAACCATTTTTGGAGCAGCATTTAAATCACAAGGTTCTCAAAACTCCTGGGTGTGTGGAAATGTGGGGAGTGAGGTGGAGACTGATACTTTCATTCTGAGCAATGTGTGTGTACAGAGGGTAATCCAGGGATGGATGTGAGGATAGGGAGAGAAAGAAGGGGGCTGAGGGCAGAACCACCGGACACACTCTCATCTCAGAGATGAAAGAGGGAAAAGGACGAGCTGGGGCACTTAGAGAGGTGGAAGAAATGAGAAGGTGCTGTCCTGAGTAAGCCAAGAATTCTCCAGGTTCATCAGGAGGGGCCTTTGGTAGTGTTGAAAAGTGGGGAGAATCACAGAGGGTGAGGTCTGAAAACACATGGTTGGGTATGGCTGTTGCGGGGTGCTATTGGGTCAACAGCTACGGAGATCAGTGAGGATGAAGGAAGTCAGGTTGCCAAGGGTCAGATGAGTAGAAGAAGGTGAGGAGGAGGGCTCTGAATGAGAAGGTGATGGTGGGGAAGGAAGGGAGAGAGAGAGAGAGAGAGAGAGGAAGAGAGAGAGACTAGAGCTCATTTTGGGTCTTCTAATAAATTTTTTCCTAGAAGATTTGGGAAGGCTAATATTCAGTGAGTCAGAAAGAGGTGTGCCAGAGGGTGGCAAATTCTTGGTATCTGAGAGCCTGAGGCCAGCAATAGGAAGCAAGAGTCGGGGAGAAAGGGAAAAAGACAACATGTTCCAAAGTGTGTTTTGCAAAACACTTGTCTGCGGGATGTTCACAGATGCTTGGCGAGCAGGGAACTGAGTTTCCATCTCTCACAAATTGATTTTATTCCTCTCTGTCCCGGAAGAAAGTTATCAGCATCCCCTACCTCCTTTCTGAACCAGCAGGCCTGTGGGGTCAGCCTGCTTGCTGCTTTGGGTTTCCACTCCACTTCTGGTTCACTGAGATGCTGCTTTTGTCTTTGTGCTGGGCTGTGCCTTTTTTATTTTCTCGACTCGTATTTGGTCTCTCACTGCTGTGTGCGTGTATGTGGTGCAGAGGGATGTGTCGAAGATCGAACCAGCCGTGCCGCGTGGATCGTAAGTCCCGGGCAGAACTGTCTACTGCAGGACCTCTCAGAGCTTCATGTGCTGTGACGCTCCAAGAGGTGAATAACTCATGTAGGGTTTCCCGAATTTATATGACCACGGTGCTACTTCTGCCTGCTGTTCTGTGAGACACACTTTGGGAAGCTTGTAAATGAGATGGTGGGAATGACGGGAAAGTACTTTAGAAAAGCTGTGTAAAGTATTTGAATTGAAGGTGGGAAGGGCACTCTCCAGGGAGCTCCTCGTGGCTGAGTGTGCGAGGAACGATGGCGCTTCTGGAAACAGGGAGAAGTTCCAGCTCAGGGATGCCTGGGGAGGATGCCCAGGGCGGGGGCCGATGGTGGTGTGGTGAGATTGCCTGGGGAAGGACATCAGCCTGAAGAAGACCCAAGTGTGAAGCTGGGCGAAGCCAGCTCTAACAACGCCACGCATCTGGCACCTGTCGGCCTGCCGAGGGGACGCTGGGTTCTCTTGTTGTAGTAAAGGGGCTCCAGCACTCTTAAGTGCTGAGTGAGGGGTTCCCAAGGTATTTTTAGAGGACAGGCTGCTCCTGTGACCACAGCATGTGGTGCTCATCCGTGGCACGGCCTGAAGAAGAGAATGCCGCTTCCTTCCCGGCTAGCAGTGAAGGAGGTATTTGTGCGGCTATTCGTCAGCTCACCTGCGTAACAGACATATGTTGGGATTCTTCTGTGTGGTTTGAGCACTCCGTCACTGGGCAGGAGATAGACAAGTAAATACAGTTGAAATGCAGCGTGGTGAGACCCCCGACCCAGGGAGTTCAGGAGCAACGGGATGCATAGCAAGGGCGCTCGGCTCAGGGGCCAGTCCAGGGTGGGCTCAGGCGGGAGAGCGCTGAGCGGGCTGAGGGCCGAAAGGTGAGCTCGCCAGGTGAGGGGGAGATTGCGTAAATTCCAGGCACAGAAAATAGGGTTTCTGAAGGTCTTCCAGCTAATCTGTTGGAGGAAGTGAGCGACATCCCACATGGCTGGAGTATAGGGGTCGGGGTGAGGGGTCTGCAGCCTGGGTAGGGGAGAGAGAAATGAAGCGTAGGGCAGGTGCAGCCTGGGTCCTGGGAGCCACACGTCCTGGTGCGCCTGCAAGGCAAATCGCCGAAGCCTGGGCCTCGCTCCCAGAGACTGGGGCTTGTCCGGTTCTCTTCCTGAACTGATCATATGTCTCCTGTGTACTTTAGTGCTCCTTCGCTTTCCCACCCTTCAAATCTCTCCTTCAGAGAATTCAACCCACTCTGTTGGGACAGGGAGTTTGGAGGTCATGCTGGGAGTGACCAGAACCTGGAAATATGATGCCCATTGGAGCGGGTCAGGGCTGGGGAGGACAGCTGGCCAGGCAGGCAGACACTGCACTCAGAAATGATGGTGATGGTGACGGCGACAGAAGTCACTTGAGGCAGGTGACCCATCAGGAGGGTCCCCCAAGCGTGGGGTTGCAAAGAGAACAGCTAAGAACCTGGCAGCAGGGAAGCTTAGAGCGGGCAACAGGGAGGCAGCCCGGCAGCCCCAGGACCATGGTTCGGTAGGGGACCTTCTGCCACATCTGGAGTCTGGGTGCAGGCCTCGCAGGGACGTGACTCTCACGGGGTGGACGGGCACAGCAGCAAGTGTGACTGCGTGTTGAGTCAACTGAACCTGGGACCTGGGCCGTTCCAGACTTCCCCGGGCAGCACAGCCAGGGCGCGTAGCCAGAGCCAAGCCTGGAGAAGGCGATGCGGGGGCCCACGCTGCGGAGAGGAGGCGTCTGGGTCAGGGAGCCAGGAGGACATTACTCTCTCAGCTCTCACCTCTTTCCGGCTGCTGCCCACCTTGACCTCTTACCTGTACTTTCGTCTTTTCCACGGCTAGGTAACTCTTGCTCTTCCTTTGGCTTCAGCCTAAATGTCACTTCCTCATGGAAGTCATTCCTTGCCCACTAACTGGGCCAGGAACCCTTGTTACAGGTTCTCATGCTTTTGGGGGGTTCCTCCCTGGCCCTCAGCACGTCTGGAGGATGATTTGGGCGACCCCTCACTGCCTGCCCTCTCTACCGGGCAGGGAGCTCAGTGAGGGCAGGGCTCTGTCTACTTTATTCACCGTCATATTTCCCCTGCGTGGAACAGAGCCAGCACCCGGCAGGAGCACAGCAGCATCTGCTGGGAGAGGAATACACGGGTACTTCCAGACGCCTGCAGGACTCGTGTTAGATTACCGTACCCGCCGTTCCCATAGGCTCAAAACCAGTGGCCTCCTGTCTCATTCTGGGTGTGCGTTTTCTATCTAGATTCTTGAGCCCCACTGAAACAAGAAGGATTGAGGATATAAAGCAGACTCTATATGAACACTTCAAAGACAGGTCTGCGTTCCCCCTTCTATCTGGGTAAGCTCGTATCTTGAACCTTAAATGCGCTTTGGAAATGGTCAGCTGAGAAGAAAGGGGGTATCTGCCCTGCTCCCTGCAAACCACCATTCAGCACACGCACGCTGCCTCTTGCCTGAAATTCTGACAGTCATGTGGTGCCCAGGTGGAGGTGATGCTTGTGACCCAGGCACGCCGTGCGATTCCACTGGCGAAAAGCCATCTCCTTCACGAGGCAGCAAAGTGTGTCAAGATGAATGAGGCATTCAGGCCAGTGCACGGAGCTGTTGATAGCGCTCTGTGAAAGCTCTTTGTTTCTCCCTGGCATGTGGATGCGCAGGCTTTGATGTTAGAATTTTGGCTCATTAATAACTAATTTACATTTCCCAGACAGCAAATTGTGATTTGACACAAATTTATAAAAGAACTCCAAATGGTGAAACTCTCTTATACAATGAGTCCTTTGTGGGTTTTTTTTTTTCTCTCTCTCTTCCTAACTTAAGGAGTTTGTGATTAAAATTTTAATGCAATCGTTGAAATCTCATGGGCTACTTAAAAATAAAACACCATCTTATTTCCTTCCTCTCAGAGATCATGACAGCAGGCTGCTCCTCTGGGGGTGTTTTAAGTGCTACAATTGCTTTTTCATCGGCTCTGAGCCTCAGCTAGAGTAGGATGTCCTCGGTATACTGGAGGAAAGGCACAGGGCAGAGACTGGAAGTGGTGGCAGAAGGCAGGGGTGCTGTGCTCCTCGGCTTCCTGAGCTCCCCGGGCAGGTTACAGGGAGGCGGATTTTCATAGGATCGCCTCACTGGTCTCCAAGGAGCTCACAGGGGTGGTTCTCACAGCTCCAGATGCCTCATAGGTTGAATAGGTCATTTTGGAAACACAGATGGGCTGATCAGAGCTTTCAAGATAAGACATTTATATTTGAAACAAATACAAATTGGTTTTCTCCTGCCTACACCTTGGAGGACCAGATGCCTCATGGGAAACATGGCGGTTTGGGGGTGTTTTACCCCATGCTTCTTTGGGAGAATATGGAGGTCAAGGGAAGTTGCAAAAGGAGCTCTTGGGAGGCAAATCTGGGTGCATCGTGGCTCCTCCCTCCTCCACCCCCCATTCATCTTTGCCAAAGCCTTTGTCATCCTGTGTGTTGATGACTCATGGCTTAGTGGGGGAAGCAGGCAGGGCTTCTCTCCCGTGTTGGAAGGAGAAAGTGCCATGTGCATCCAGTCACCCGCAAACACCTTCCCCGGATCACAGAGGGAGACCTGTGCCTTGGGGAGGTGAGGAGATGGACCTGAGGGGTGGACTGCAGAGCCGGCCCTGGGTAGGGCAGCCAGGTGGGACCAGGGGAACAAGACACCGGGGAGCTTAGCCGATTGCATCTCTCCTGGCGAGAGGCTGGGTCTACTGAGTTACGCTTTGCTTGGAGAAGGAGTTTAGGGAACTGCCATGGGCCTGTTGTGTGGAATGGAAACATACCCAGCATGAAAAGATTTTGAAACTGGCACCACTGGAGGTCAGATTTTAAATGGTCGCCCAGCATGAGCCAAATTGACCTCATGCAGAGAAGCAACAGGCCACCCCAGTCCCCTATATTATTTTAATAACAGAAAGAATGAATTAGGAATTCCAGGCAAGACCTCCCCACCTGGACCCAGTCCCAGATTCTAACTCATCTGTTCATGCCTTTTCACATGAGCTTTTGACAAAGAGGCTCTTTTTCTCTCCAGCCTCTTCCCGACCAATGAAGGAATCTGAGACTCTCCCTCCCAGCTTTGGTTGGAGGAAGCAAGAAACCCGAGAACCCTGTGCTGAGCAGGGTGGCTCCCTGGAAAGCTGCTAAGAAAATGGCAGTGCTGATTGGGGTGGCGTTTTTGTTCAAATAACAAGGTCTCTCTTAGGAGGTGGCACGAGGGCTACCTGCCTTTCCCTGGCTTGGACATCAGGGTGTGTGGAACAGAGAGGGGACTGAATGTGGTGGTTGTTTCTGTTAAACTCTCTGAGAAACAGCTCTCTGGGAACACCACCACGTTTGGAGGTCCACCTGCTCCTCTGAAGTGCCAGGAGGATTCCTGTCGACCATTCGGAGCTGCACAGGGGAAGAAGGAAAGCCTGTGTGTGACCTGATGGTAATCAGGGTCTTTCTCAGCACCTGGACCAGTGCTGACATTTAAAGAAGAATGCTGCTGTCACGCTTGCTAATTTTACCCTCTTGGATCCCGAGCAGTCAATAGTAACACTTGGCTATTTTTCTGAGTCACAGAGACCAGTCTGGATTTTCTCAGAAAGAAATCAATTCTGTTCCCAGCCATAGAGGAACCAAAAAAACAAAAAAAAAAAACAACTCCTCATTGCTGTAAACATGATAGCTTCTCCTGGCTGTGTGGTACTCAGCTTCTCCAATCTGTGGGTGGTCCTTTGAATCAGGTTAGGGTTGAACCCTGGTTCTGTCTTTTGCTGCTGGTGAGCTTGGATTTGTTACTTAATCTTCCTG
The DNA here is from genome assembly GCF_949987535.1 of Balaenoptera acutorostrata. Classification (NCBI taxonomy): domain Eukaryota; kingdom Metazoa; phylum Chordata; class Mammalia; order Artiodactyla; family Balaenopteridae; genus Balaenoptera; species Balaenoptera acutorostrata. Next base: position 65,890,820 of record NC_080081.1, read on the forward strand.
AACTATGGTTTCCTCATCTGTACAAAGCAGATGATAATAGTGGTTAAGCAGCTTAAAGCAAAGTTCTTAGCTCCTAGCCTGGCACATAGTAAGCGCTCCAAGGGAGCTGTTGATCTGATTATGAGCCTTACCATAGAGCTAGGTCTAAGAAGCCTCTGGGAGTGGCCTGCCATGAAGTGAGGAAACAGGAGCACCCTGGGCTGCTCCCCTGATGGCCACTTCTGGGGAGATATCACCATTCTTATGGCATCCAGACTTCTGAGCAGTTAGGGATCCCTACTGGGCTCAGACACCAACAGGAAGAGGCTCTTTCTGCCCAAGGGGTTTATAGCAAACTCCGTGGCCCTCAATCTCATGGGGAGAACCCATTCTTCTGAGCAAATCTGGGTATGGAGGATAAACTCCTCAAAAGGAAGGACATCGTGTGTTTTTGGTGCACTGTTTTCTCCCAAGCAGTGCTTGACATATGGTGGCACTCAATGAATATTGATGGAAGGACGAGATGATAGAAAGGCTGGGAGCTGAGGGCTGGGTGGCTATTCCCGGGTCAAACTGCAGCTCACCTTTTGCTGAGCACATCAGAGGAAAGCAGAGCTCGTGATCAGCTTGGTTCTTAAGGACTTCACTTTGGACCATTGCACAGATACAAACTAAGATCACTCTGTAATTATTCAAAGAAGACGATGCCTTAGAGCAGAGACTTCTCAGGATGTAGAGAAATAAGAAATGGGTCGAGGAGAGAACTATATCTTGGCTATGCTGTGTAAGGGTTTTCATCAGTTCCTTTGGGAGAGGAAATTTAGGATCAAGTTCCATTGCCTAAGAATATCTAATAGAAGCAGTGCATGCACAGGCATGCACCGATGGAAAGAACTCCTCATCCACCAGGAGTGCCCTGCTCCAGCAGAACAGTTCAGGTGTGGGAAGTAAACCATCTTTCAGTGGAATAAATACTCTAACCAATCAGCCATGTGGCTGACAGGGTCTTGGTGCTCCGGCCGGCTGTCAGGCCTGAGCCTCTGAGGTGGGAGAGTCGAGTTCAGGACATTGGTCCACCAGAGACCTCCTGGCCCCACGTAATATCAGTCGGCAAGAGCTGTCCCAGAGATCTTCGTCTCAATGCTAAGACCCAGCTCCACTCAATGACCAGCAAGCTCCAGTGCTGGACACCCCATGCCAAACAACTAGCAAGACAGGAACACAACCCAGCCCATTAGCAGAGAGGCTGCCTAAAATCTTAATAAGTTCACAGACACCCCAAAACACACCACCAGACGTGGTCCTGCCCACCAGAAAGACAAGATCCAGCCTCATCCACCAGAACACAGGCACCAGTCCCCTCCACCAGGGAGCCTACACAACCCACTGAACCAACCTTACCCACTGGGGGCAGACACCAAAAACAATGGGAAATATGAACCTGCAGCCTGCAAAAAGGAGACCCCAAACACAGTAAGTTAAGCAAAATGAGAAGACAGAGAAACACACAGCAGATGAAGGAGCAAGGTAAAAACCCACCAGACCAAACAAATGAAGAGGAAATAGACAGTCTACCTGAAAAACCATTCAGAGTAATGATAATAAAGATGATCCAAAATCTTGGAGATAGAATGGAGAAAATACAAGAAACGTTTAACAAGGACCTAGAGGAACTAAAGAGCAAACAAACAAAGATGAACAACACAATAAGTGAAATTAAAAATTCTCTAGAAGGAATCAATAGCAGAATAATTGAGGCAGAAGAACGGATAAGTGACCTGGAAGATAAAATAGTGGAAATAACTACCGCAGAGCAGAATAAAGAAAAAAGAATGAAAATACTTGAAGACAGTCTCAGAGACCTCTGGGACAACATTAAACGCACCAACATTCGAATTACTGGGGTCCCAGAATAAGAAAAAGAAAGGGACTGAGAAAATATTTGAAGAGATTATAGGTGAAAACTTCCCTAACATTGGAAAGGAAATAGTCAATCAAGTCCAGGAAGCACAGAGAGTCCCATACAGGATAAATCCAAGGAGAAACACGCCAAGGCACATATTAATCAAACTATCAAAAATTAAATACTTAGAAAAAATATTAAAAACAGCAAGGGAAAAGCAACAAATAATGTACAAGGGAATCCCCCCATAAGGTTAACAGCTGATCTTTCAGCAGAAATTCTGCAAGCCAGAAGGGAGTGGCAAGACATATTTAAAGTGATGAAAGGGAAAAACCTACGACCAAGATTACTCTACCCAGCAAAGATCTCATTCAGATTTGACGGAGAAATTAAAACCTTTACAGACAAGCAAAAGCTAAGAGAATTCAGTACCACCAAACCAGCTTTACAACAAATGCTAAAGGAACTTCTCCAGGCAGGAAACACAAGAGAAGGAAAAGACCTACAATAACAAACCCAAAACAATTAAGAAAATCATAATAGGAACGTACATATCAATAATTACCTTAAATGCTCCAACCAAAAGACACAGACTGGCTGAATGTATACAAAAACAAGACCCATATATATGCTGTCTACAAGAGACCCACTTCAGACCTAGGGACACATACAGACTGAAAGTAAGGGGATGGAAAAAGATATTCCATGCAAATGGAAATCAAAAGAAAGCTGGAGTAGCAATTCTCATATCAGACAAAATAGACTTTAAAATAAAGACTATTACAAGAGACAAAGAAGGACAGTACATAATGATCAAGGGATCAATCCAAGAAGATATAACAATTGTAAATATTTATGCGCCCAACATAGGAGCACCTCAATACATAAGGCAAGTGCTAACAGCCATAAAAGGGGAAATCGACAGGAACACAATCATAGTAGGGGACTTTAACACCCCACTTTCACCAATGGACAGATCATCCAAAAGGAAAAAAATAAGGAAACACAAGCTTTAAATGACACATTAAACAAGATGGACTTAATTGATATTTATAGCACATTCCATCCAAAAACAACAGAATACACTTTCTTCTCAAGTGCTCATGGAACATTCTCCAGGATAGACCATATCTTGGGTCACAAATCAAGCCTTGGTAAATTTAAGAAAATTGAAATCATATCAAGTATCTTTTCCGACTGCAACGCTATAAGACTAGATATCAATTACAGGAAAAAAAACTGTAAAAAATACAAACACATGGAAGCTAAACAATATGCTACTAAATAACCAAGAGATCACTGAAGAAAACAAAGAGGAAATCAAAAAATACCTAGAAACAAATGACAATGAAAACACAGTGATACAAAACCTATGGGATGCAGCAAAGGCAGTTCTAAGAGGGAAGTTTATAGCAATGCAATCCTACCTCAAGAAACAAGAAAAATCTCAAATAAATAACCTAACCTTACACCTAAAGCAATTAGAGAAAGAAGAAGAAGAACAACAACAAAAAAACCCAAAGTTAGCAGAAAGAAAGAAATCATAAAGATCAGATCAGAAATAAATGAAAAAGAAATGAAGGGAACAGTAGCAAAGGTCAATAAAACTAAAAGCTGGTTCTTTGAGAAGATAAACAAAATTGATAAACCATTAGCCAGACTCATCAAGAAAAAAAGGGCGAAGACTCAAATCAACAGAATTAGAAATGAAAAAGGAGAAGTAACAACTGACACTGCAGAAATACATAGCATCATGAGAGATTACTACAAGCAACTATATGCCAATAAAATGGACAACCTGGAAGAAATGGTCAAATTCTTAGAAAAGCACAACCTTCCAAGACTGAACCAGGAAGAAATAGAAAATATAAACAGACCAATCACAAGCACTGAAATTGAAACTGTGATTACAAATCTTCCAACAAACAAAAGCCCAGGACCAGATGGCTTCACAGGTGAATTCTATCAAGCATTTAGAGAAGAGCTAACACCTATCCTTCTCAAACTCTTCCAAAATATAGCAGAGGGTGGAACACTCCCAAACTCATTCTACAAGGCCACCATCACCCTGATACCAAAACCAGACAGAGATGTCACAAAAGAAGAAAACTATAGACCAATATCACTTATGAACATAGATGCAAAAATCCTCAACAAAATACTAGCAAACAGAATCCAACAGCACATTAAAAGGATCATACACCGTGATCAAATGGGGGTTATCCCAGGAATGCAAGGATTCTTCAGTATACGCAAAACAATGAATGTGATACACCATATTAACAAATTGAAGGATAAAAACCATATGATCATCTCAATAGATTCAGAAAAAGCTTTCGACAAAATTCAATACCCATTTATGATAAAAACTCTCCAGAAAGTAGGCATAGAGGGAACTTTCCTCAACATAATAAAGGCCACATATGACAAACCCACAGCCAACATCATTCTCAGTGGTGAAAAACTGAACCCATTTCCTCTAAGATCAGGAACAAGACAAGGTTGCCCACTCTCACCACTATTATTCAACATAGTTTTGGAAGTTTTAGCCACAGCAATCAGAGAAGAAAAAGAAATAAAAGGAATCCAAATCAGAAAAGAAGTAAAACTGTCACTGTTTGCAGATGACATGATACTATACATAGAGAATCCTAAAGATGCTACCAGAAAACTACTAGAGCTAATCAATGAATTTGGTAAAGTAGTAGGATACAAAATTAATGCACAGCAATCTCTTGCATTCCTATACACTAATGATGAAAAATCTGAAAGAGAAATTAAGGAAACACTCCCATTTACCATTGCAACAAAAAGAATAAAACACCTAGGAATAAACCTAAGGAGACAAAAGATCTGTATGCAGAAAACTATAAGACACTGATGAAAGATATTAAAGCTGATACAAACAGATGGAGAGGTATACCATGTTCTTGGATTGGAAGAATCAACATTGTGAAAATGAGTATACTACCCAAAGCAATCTACAGATTCAGTGCAATCCCTATCAAACTACCAATGGCATTTTTCACAGAAGTAGAACAAAAAATTTCACAATTTGTATGGAAACACAAAAGACCCCGAATAGCCAAAGCAATCTTGAGAAAGAAAAACAGAGCTGGAGGAATCAGGCTCCCTGACTTCAGGCTATACTACAGAGCTACAGTAGTCATGACAGTATGGTACTGGCACAAAAACAGAAATATCGATCAATGGAACAGGATAGAAAGCCCAGAGATAAACCCACGCATATATGGTCACCTTATCTTCGATAAAGGAGGCAAGAATTTACAATGGAGAAAAGACAGCCTCTTCAATAAGTGGTGCTGGGAAAACTGGACAGCTGCATGTCAAAGAATGACATTAGAACACTCCCTAACACCATACACAAAAATAAACTCAAAATGGATTAAAGACCTAAATGTAAGGCCAGACACTATAAAACTCTTAGAGGAAAACATAGGCAGAACACTCCTATGACATTAATCACAGCAAGATCCTTTTTGACCTACCTCCTAGAGAAATGGAACTAAAAACAAAAATAAACAAATGGGATCTAATGAAACTTAAAAGCTTTTGCACAGCAAAGGAAACCATAAACACCACGAAAAGACAAGTCTCAGAATGGGAGAAAATATTTGCCAACGAAGCAACTTAGTCAGTTTAATCTCCAAAATATACAAGCAGCTCAGGCAGCTCAATATTAAAAAAACAAACAACCCAATCCAAAAATGGGCAGAAGACCTAAATAGACATTTCTCCAAAGAAGATATACACATTGCCAACAAACACATGAAAGGATACTCAACATCACTAATCATTAGAGAATTGCAAATCAAAACTACAATGAGGTATCACCTCACACTGGTTAGAATGGCCATCATCAAAAAGTGTACAAACAATAAATGCTGGAGAGGGTGTGGAGAAAAGGGAACCCTCTTGCACTGTTGGTGGGAATGTAAATTGATACAGCCACTATGGAGAACAGTATGGAGGTTCCTTAAAAAACTAAAAATAGAGCTACCATATGACCCAGCAATCCCACTACTGGGCATATACCCAGAGAAGACCATAATACAAAGAGAGTCATGTACCACAATGTTCACTGCAGCACTATTTACAATAGCCAGGACGTGGAAGCAACCTAAGTGTCCACCGACAGATGAATGGCTAAAGAAGATGTGGCACATATATACAATGGAATATTACTCAGCCATAAAAAGAAACGAAATTGAGTTATTTGTAGTGAGGTGGATGGACCTAGAGCCTGTCATACAGAGTGAAGTAAGTCAGAAAGAGAAAAACAAATACCATATAGTAATACATATATATGGAATCTAAACAAACAAACAAAAATGGTTCTTAAGGACCTAGGAACAGGACAGGAATAAAGATGCAGACATAGAGAATGGACTTGAGCACACAGCAAGGGGGAAGGGTAAGCTGGGACGAAATGAGAGAGTGGCATGGACATATATATGCACTACCAAATGTAAAATAGATAGCTAGTGGGAAGCAGCTGCATAGCACAGGGAGATCAGCTCGGTGCTTTGTGACCACCTAGAGGGGTGGGATAGGGAGGGTGGGAGGGAGACGCAAGAGGGAGGGGATATGGGGATATATGTATACATATAGCTGATTCACTTTATTATACAGCAGAAACTAACACAACGTTGTAAAGCAAGTATACTCCAATAAAGATGTTAAACAAAAAAAGAATATCTAATGAAATACTAATACCCAATTCTCATTATAGAATATGAGCCAGTCACTCCTTATTACGTCTTACTGTTAATTTCGTAAAATCTTCAGACTCCCTTCAGGTACTGTTGACTGGAACCAAAATTCTGATGCTCAGAGTGATCAAAACTAGGTGTGTTACAAAATGTAATCCTGTTTGGGTGTGGTACATGGTCCAGAGGCATTGATCAGCACCCAGTAATAATAACCCTGTGTTATTTTTGGTAATCCATATTGACATCCCTGCTTTCGTTTTCTCCTTACATCACTCACAAGAGGTTAGCAGGACAGGTGGGGTGACAAGTAAGGTCCTGATTTCATCGTTGAGGAACTCAAGTTTCCCGTCTCTGTGAAGGCATGGATTCAGGGCTCAGCTGGAACAAACACACAGATTCCCCAAGTGCAGGGCTCTTTGTCAGCATCCAACCAAACATGGTTTCAGACTGCGAACCTTGCCCCTTGGTCCTGTCACGGGCCATGCGTCTGTCTTCTAGGTGGGAGGGTGGCCTGGTGGGAGTGGGTCAGTGATGTTGTAAGGAAGGATCCGGGAGGATGGTGGTAACAACTGGTACACATCAGACGAGGAGGGAAGGAAGAATTTTAAAATTATTATTATTTTTATTTTGGCTGTGCTTCGCGACATGTGGGATCTTAGTTCCCCGACCAGGGATCAAACCCACGCCCCCTGCAGTGGAAGCGTGGAGTCTTAACCACTGGACCCCCAGGGAAGTCCCGAAGGAAGAATTTTTAAACCATCCATGCATACTTGACTTTTGCTTAACCAGCCATCTCACCTTCTAGAAGAACTTGGACTACAGGGGCAGGCTTTGGAATGGTGTCTGTGAATAGCAAAACAGCAGCTGGGCCTTGTCCAGTCTGCACAGCCAGATCCAAAGAATCCGGGAACATGATGACGGCAGCGGCACTGGGTGATGACTACAGCCATCACGTTCTTTGACTTTCATCAAATGACTGGCCCGTCCAGACAGAGAGATGCCTTGCTGTCTCGGCCAGTTTGTTGGTCCTGGAAGGGCTTGGCCATCTGAGAATCAGCATGAAGCTGTTGGTGACGGCTCTGGCAGGTGTCATGAGTCAGCTGAGAGTTCAGGATGCAGGTCTTGTGGCTTCCAAGATGCTCGTGGTTGGTTTAAGCCTGGATTGGATGGAGCTGGGCGGGGGATTCTTGCATGAGCTCTTTGTGATACAGTGACCATGGGTGGATTGGGCTGAGAGGGGGCAGGCCAAGATTTTAGCTCAGAGTTCAGACTGCTGTCTCATGGTGACAGGAAGATGTTTTAAATCACATGTAAACGCCTTCACTTTGGCACACAATAGGATTCCGATCTCCTGTTGCCATCAATCTTATACCGCCTTGGGGTGAGGGCTGCACAAAGAGCCAGCCTGATGCTCTGCCCAGCACCTGGGGGGAGCAGAGGCCTGTGGGCTGCTCGTTTCCATGTTGTCATCAAGCCCATCTGTGACTTCAAGCAGGTTCCCTTACAATTGCCCACCTACTTTCCTCCTCCTTTCTCTCCCTGATGTGAAATTCAGAAGATGAATGGTTATTTCACCCTTTCATTTAGTATCTTTGAAACAAATTTCCTTAGATGTCAAATAAATGTAGCAGTTTGTTATCTGAAGTGGATTTGACCCATTAGAGGAGGGTTTTGTTTTTGTTTCTGTGTTTGTTTTTTAATAATGAGGGTACTGAATCCTGGAGGCCTTCAATGAGGTCTCTGGGATCCTCTTTGTCACTTTCTGTCTAGAGCTGTGGCTTAGGAATATGAACTCAGAGGATATAGTAACAGAGGCTTCTCTGTGGGCTTGGGAAGGCTGCTCTCCTGGTGTCTTTTTACTGCACATATCAAGGTATCACCTTGTTTCTGAAACCAGTTTCTTGGGAAATTTGGAATTTGCTTATAGTGATTTCTGGAAAGACGTACTTCTCCATGCAATCATTCTGATTTTATTGAACATCTTATGTACAGAGAAGAACAGGTTAGAGCAGCAGAAAAATGCCTAGCTGGGAGCCTCCGTAGTTGGAGGATAACATGGTGTAGAAGAGAAAACATGGGCTTTGGAGTCGGACACACCAAGGAACAAATCTTAGCACTCCAACTATGTGACTGGGCAAAACTTTGGTTTTCTTGTCCATCAAATGAGCCTATTAGCCGCTGCCTCCTAAGGTGGTTGTGGGGATAAAATGATGTAATTTAGGTGCTGATGGTTCCCTGATTGGTATCTCAGTATCTCGAGTCCAGACCTGTCTACTGAATATCAGACCCCTAGTCCCACCCGAATGCTCAGCAGTACTTTGTACCCGGCAAGTCCCAGTCTGTGTTCCTCCTCCCTGGCCTTCCAGACCAAACTACCCACTTCCTCCTGCATTTTCATTTCAGTGAATGGACAGTTTCTCCATCGTTCACGCCAGACACCTGGAGTCACCCTCAAGTCTTCTCTCTGCCTCTATCTGGAAAATTCCATCAGTCACCAAACCTTGATAATTCTGCTTCTCCTGTTTCATTGTATATCCTCTCCACCCAAGGCCACTCTTAACCCAGTTCCTCGTCATTTCTTGTCTGGGTTCCTGCAATACCTACCACCAGAGTGAATTACCTGGTGTCACACATCTATTTAAGACCTCCTCATTTCCTTCCTAAAGTTCAAGGGCAAGTTCAATTTTCCTGACCTGGGAAAACATGCCCTCTGTGAGCTGTGTCCCTCATTCTCTCTAGCTCCACCCCTCGCCACTTCTGCGTTCTCACCCTAAGCTGACACCAAGCTGAAGTACTTTACGTCCTGCAGTAGTGCCAAGCTCTCTCTGACTCTCCTCCAGGATTATCTGTTCTCTCTGCCCAAAATGCTTTTGCACTCCCTATGTGTCTGGCGAACTCCTAACCACCATTCAAGGGTCAGTTCAAGCGTCTCCTCCTCTTGGAAGAGTTCTTGAACCAGGCTGAGTTAGATTCCCGCTTTCTGTACTATGACCGCTTCATCTGTTTATGCATTTATGGTCCATGGTTTTTCTGGTCTGCCTTCCCTTGAGGGCAGGGACTCTACATGCCCAGCTTGGCACCATCAGCTCCTGTACGGGACTAAGCATTGGTGGACACTAAGTGCTTATTATGAATCGAAGGGTATTGAAAGTGACTAGTGCAGAGCCTGGCTTATGGGAGGAACTCAGTAAAAGGATCTTCTTCTCTGATTTGGCCACTGAATTGCTGGTTGACTTGGGTGAGCCCTATTACCTCTCTGAACCTTAAGCTTTCCATGAGAAAAAATTCATAGATAATTTTATATATACATAATATCTGTACTGACATTCCTCAGAGACATTGCGGGTTCAGTTCCAGACCGCTGCAGTAAAGTGAATATAAACGTTTTGCTTATACTATTGTAGTCTGTTAAGTGTGCAATAATAGCATTATGTCTAAAACCATGTACATACCGTCATTAAAAAATATCTTATTGCTAAAAAATGCTAATCGTCGTCTGAGCCTTCAGTGAGTTGTAATCTTTTTACAAGTAATATCAGAGATCACTGATCACAGATCATCATCATACAAATATAATCTTAATGAAAACGTTTTAAATATTGTGAGAAGTACCAAAATGTGACCCAGAGACATGAAGTGGGCAAATGATATTGGAAAAATGGTGCCAATAGACTTGCTCGATGCAGGGTTGCCACAAACCTTCAATTTGTAAAAAATGCAATATCTATGAAGTGCAATATAATGAGGTTTGCCTCTAATAGTAAAAAATAAATGGAAAGTAATTATAATAAAATTTCATGTGTTCTGTACAATTACACTAAAGAACATAATGAAGGGGTCAGATGCTTGCGCTTGCTTATAAAGAATAAATCAGGTTTTCAGAGCAGTAAGACTGAATTGTGCTTACACTTTTTCTTTAAATTTCATTCTGGAATAAGGGCTAAATAAAAAATATAAGTCAAAGTGGAATACCTTTGAATGGGCTAGTTGAAAATGCAGACTGATCAAGATATTTTTGTACTGGTGACCAACAGAATACCTAATAGCACAAGTGGCAATGCTCTTGGTGACATAATCTTCTAAGTGAGTGTCCAAAATGGTAGATGGCTCTTGGTAAAGTTCTAAGCAAAACATCACAATTGTCTTTTGATTTTCAATATACTTACATTCTTGGAAAATTCAGTGTGTACCATCATAGTGCAAAAAAAAAGTGTTTACATGTAAAATGGAGTTAGGCACTAGGCCCTGTTACTTATAAATAGTTGTTTCACCTCCAGGAACGTCCAGTGGAGAGTTAGAAAGTCGCACAGGAGGTATCAGCCCTCCGTGGTGTAGGGCCATCTCCACACTGTAGGATGTTCAGAATTTCTGGCCCTCACACGTTATAGGGTGGGAGTGCCCACTGCATCAATGCGACAAAAAAGTACCTACGCACACAAATTTCTAAAATACCTTCTAAGTGTCTTATAGGGAAGTAAATAAGCCACAACGCACTGGACAGCAGTGAAACCCTCCCTGTCTGCATCCCCCTTCTCAGTGGAAAAGCAATGCACTTCATTTGTCTAAAGCTAATTATTATAAAGTGAATTTATTTCCTATAATTAAAGCTTTGTAGTGTTGGGGGAAAATTACTAACTTTCAGTTACAAAGGAACCAGAAAGGATTTTCTCGAGACCCCAGCATATCTTGACTTCTCCTATCCTGGTTTCCCAGCTGTAGCCTCTAGTATGTAATTGGACATTTTATAATTTGTTACAATTATTTGCTGGCTTGGCTTGCTTTGCATACTCCTCTTCTTGTAAAACCGTGAGCCTCTTCTCAGGGACTGGTTTCCTATTTTCTGTCAACGATACCAAACTTACCACGATGCCGGGGCTGTAAAAAGTGCTCCACAAAGAAGTTGAATTACATAGATGAATATGGTTGTAGTTTGGTTGCTTAGAGCAGGGCTCAGCCAACTTTTTCCATAAAGGGCCAGAGAGTAAACATTTTTGGCTTGCGGGCCTGATGACAATGAGTCAACTCCACTGTTGCAGTGGGAAAGCAGCCATAGGCACTGTGTAGACAAATGAGGGCAACTGTGTACCAATAAAACTTTATTTACAAAAGTTGATTTGGCCAGCAGGATGTTTCCTGACCTCTGGCTTATAGTATGGTGCTAATGAAGCCATTATCAAGACCCCCTTCGGATCTCTATTTGTAAGCTTAGTTGCAATACTAAAATTTCTAACCCTGGCCAGGAGCCTTCAAAGTGCATTGTCACCGTGGGAGAGAACTGATCAAAGCACAGGACACAACATGTGGCCACGCAGATTGTGGATCATAGAATTCAGAACTGCCACTAACACTGCCCGCTTGAAAGGCACAGTCTTTCTCGCGCAGATGAGTCCTGTTGTCTTACGATCAGCAGGAAAGAGCACGGCCATGTATTTGAGTATCTGCCGTGTGCCAGGTATTTTATATGTTGTCCTTCATTTCATTAAGGACAGTTATCCTCTGAGGTACGAGTGTTATCATTTCTGCTTTTCAGATGAAGAGAGTGAGTCACAGGAAGTTAAATAATTTACCCAGGGTCACAGATGGGACATGGTGAGTCCTGCATTGGTCTTTCTGACACCAAAGTTTGTATTCTTTCCCCTCCACCATCACAGAGTTATTATCATAATAACTCTATTGCTGGTGCATGAAAAACCAAGCAGAATGTAATGTTCCTGGCGAGGCAGTCTGATGCAGCAAGTTAGTATTTATGGTCTTATGGTCTCAGCTGAGTTTCTGCTCTTGACTTTATTAATTATTACAGTTCTTCTTTTATAGTCATTAGAGCCTGCCAGTGAATAACTTGCATTGTCAAGTATACCTAAATCTCAGAGATCTTACTTTGGAAAGAATCACTCCTAGATGTACGAATATTTTTACATAGTAGTAACTGTAATACAATTGTGGTCTCATTTAAGCTAATGGGAAATATAAATGGGGGCGAAAATAATTTTTCTCATTTTCCCTATGCAGTGTTCATCTCTGTTGTGGTAAAGCAATGTGAACCTCACTGGATTTTTAAAAACTGGTCACTTATTTTCTTACTTGTAGCCATCCTCGGGGTAAAGACAATGGTTTTGAGAAGATGTTAAAGAAGACTATATAATTCAAAACCCCCTTATACCCAGATTGTATTACTAAGGCTGGAAAGGAGTGAAAATAAGGGGGAATAAACATATTCTTCTTAGGATTTTTAAGCTTGAGTTTCCTAAGGTTGAATAATTGTACCTGCCATTTGTTCTGTCTTCTTGCCAAACCATGGTATAAGTCCAGATTCTTTCTTCCATTCTATCTTGCTTTTTTGCTTCTTTCCTTTTTTTTCTCTTTCCTCCCTCCTCCACTCCCTCCCGCCTTTCCTCTCTTTATCTGTCTGTTTATGTATCTTTATGTCTGTTCATCCATCTGTCTATTCATCTATCTATCTATCTATCTATCTATCTATCTATCTATCTAACTATCAAGCCTCCAGGTTTTATTTGTAATCTATGGGCTGGGTTCTCTTGTGGTGCCACCAAGTCTGTCTTGCCTGTGTTGTGTTTTTCTCACTAATCTTTAACCTATACCTGCTTCCCTAAATAGTCATGGTAATTGTCCTAAATAGAAGAACAAAAGTATACAGATGACTTATCTTTCATAGTTATATCCACTGTTTGCTTATTCCAGCATTCCTGTTACAAAGGTTATATGTTGTGAGATTGAAGAGTCCCAGAGTGTAGAACAGTGGGAAATGAATTCCACTGCACTTGGTACCTTTTGTAGTGATTTTCCAAAATACTGGGTTCAACAACAACAACAAACACACCACAACCACCAGCCAGAGAAGTCTGCAAACCCCAAAGGTCACTGTCTTCTCCTAGGGCTGGATACATACCAACGTATCATACCTTGAACACGTGAAAACCAGGGACTTGCTAGGAGATGCTTCAGTTTTGGACCAAAAGGCTTCAAAGGCTTCCCGCCCTCTAAATGAGGCTTTGAAGTAGAGTTGTGGTGTGGGGATGGGAGCAAGCTCACCCCTCTGTGTGGCTACTCTATTATTTCAGGCTTTTGATTTCCAGCTGCAAAGCAAACAAGACCCCCTGGTGCTCTGACTTACCCCAGGTTATCTTTATGGACAGAAAGGGCTAAATTTCCAACTAAGCCAAAGATAGAGCTCATCAGTCCAGTGTATTTATGTACCCAGGCATCTGCAAACTTCTTCTTATTTTGATTTTGTTATCATCACAACGACCTTTGACATTGCATTTTGGTGTTGTGAAAATTAAAGCCTAATGAAGTATGATGGTTTGATTATATACTGTGGCGGAAACCACTGACGGGCAACCTTCACTGCCAAGCTCAACATTCTTTCTCCTTTCTGCCCTCACAATAGAGAGGGAGCCATACATTCAGTTTCCCAGCTGCGTTTGCAGCTAGGGTGGCCATGTTGCCCAGTTCTAGCCAATGAGATGTTCGTCCTACTGGCTTTTGGAAAGCCTTTCTGCTTTTCCTGGTAAAGGGGCCATTTGGGCTGGTGCCACCTTTTCTCTCTTTTTTCCTATCTTATATGCAGATAAGATGCCTGGAGCTTCTGCAGCCATTTTGTGACGAGTGATAATTATGAAGATGAAAAGTCAACATGCTAAGGATGCTCGAGATGGTTGGAGGAAAAGACAGAATGAGCTTAGGTCCTTGATGGTTTAATTGAGCAGCTGAACCAACATTAGTTGTAACCAGTCTTTGGATTCCTTTGCTCTGTGAGAAAAATGAATCCCTATTTGTTTCTGCCACCGTTAGTTGGGTATTCTGTTATTTGAAGCTGAAGGCATTCTTAACAGATACAGATATAATAGCCAAAAAATGGTAACACCAGGAGGGTGATTTCTGACTTCCACTTTCAGCTGTGAGACCACCATTCTTCTATTTACTTAATCAACAAGCATATCTATGAAACAGTGAATCTGGCTTCACAAATCTGACTTTGAGATCCTAGTGTGGTGGTTAGTGCATTATCCAGTAATTAAGGATGCCACCAAGATACACAGAAATATAGCATTTTCATTGAACACTTTCGCACTCATTTCCTCAGCATAGTTTGTTTAGTAACACATGTTCTTTTTTTCTCAGGGCTCCCAAGAATATCTTTACTATAGGAAAAGCAGTAAGTTATAAAAACCCTAAGTTATAAGAACTTTTAATGGGAAATACTTTATAACACATATATCAGTCATTGAGTATTAGTAACACTTACAAACAACAAGAAATTCTGGGTGATTAAAGTCCATAAACCTGCACACTTGACCCTCAACCAATAATACATTGCTTTTTCTGAATCAGACATGTGATTTCAGAGGTACAGTACTCTTTTGTGTTTAGCTTTCATGGTTTCCGGAGAATCTAGAGGAAATGCCAAGTTTAGAGGAAGCAAGAAATACTCTTCTCCTCCATGTTTTCTTGGTCTGGGCAACAGTCACTCTTTGTCTCTCTCCCTCTAAGGAAAGTAAGGCACCAAATCCATTTTTTATTTTGCCAGAGGGAGGAGAACTTTATTACTTTTGTTTGGTGTTCCCAGAAGAGTAATTAAATGTGATCAACAAGGCAAGCTTAGGAATTAGTTTAGGGCCTAACACAAACTTCTCTTTTTATATACTTATATTCTGAAGAACCACAGACCTAATTTAGAGATAAAGTAATTCCTCTTAATAAGAATGAAATATAGTAAGAATGAAATACAAATCTGGACAATTATGCACTGCTTAGATGTCATCCTAAAATGAGAATGCCTGAGTGGTTTGAATTCAGGAAGGGTTTCAACGGTATCATCATCTAGTTTCCAGAATGTGCCTCCCTCCATGATTCCATAGTCTATTAAAACATCCGTTCTAGAACTTTTCACTGCACCAGGGATGCTTCTGCATGCGCCTGCCTTCTCTTCTAGGCTGTGAATTTCTAGAGGGCATCGGCAGGGTTTGGTTTATCTCTGTATTCTGCCACATTTCCTAGTGTAAGATTTTTTTTTAATTAATTAATTAATTAATTTATTTTTGGCTGCATTGGGTCTTCGTTTCTGTGCGAGGGCTTTCTCTAGTTGGGGCAAGCGGCGGCCACTCTTCATCACGGTGCGCAGGCCTCTCACTATCGTGGCCTCTCTTGTTGCGGAGCACAGGCTCCAGACGCGCAGGCTCAGCAGTTGTGGCTCACGGGCCTAGTTGCTCTGCGGCATGTGCGATCTTCCCAGACCAGGGCTCGAACCCGTGTCCCCTGCATTGACAGGCAGATTCTCAACCACTGCGCCACCAGGGAAGCCCCTAGTGTAAGATTTTATACTCATACGACAACTCATTAATGTTTGTTGAATTGAATTTTATCTCTGCGGTTGCAGCCTTGCAATATCTTGATCTTCAGGGTGGGTGACCTCTGAGTCACACACTCAGCTGATTCTTAGGCTTCTCAGACAGTCTTAAAGATCAATTTGTTAGTATCACCAAGCTCTGATTACTTGGTGTTATATAATTATGCTGCAATTAAACTAAAAATAAGGAGCATATTTAAATATCTCTAACAGAATTAAGGCGAGTGGGTGATGCACACAAATTTCCCTGTTCCTCTTTTCTTGGTGGAGAAAATTAAGTGCATCATTACAAATGTTGAATCTTTCCAATATTGACTGGTTTCACTTAAGGCAAGCACACTTACTGGAAATTTGGATTGATATGAAAATAAAATTAGGGCATTATTTATTTCCCTTTAAAATTTGTCTGGAAATAGCATTTTTTGAATAGTAAATTTAAAGTCTGACTCGATTTTTAAAAAATCAGTTGCAATCTCTGAAAAAGAAAAAAAAAAAAAAAAAGAAACGTCTGAAAGTGGCCTTTTCTGGGGAGGAGAAATGGAAGCCTAGGAGCTAGAGATAGGAGGAAGACATTTCTCACTGACACCCCTTCATGATCATGCATGATCTACTGAAAGACAAATAAAGACAAACAAATTTCAATACAAAAAATTTGAAGGACTTGTACAGCCTGATTCTAAGATTTACTAAAAAATTGAACTATTCAAGGTAATGTGGTTTTGGTGTAAGGATAGTTATGGGTGGAACAGATGTGGACTCCAGAAACACAGAGACACACACGTAGATGGCCAGTTGATTTTTGACAAAGATAATAAGCCAACTCATTTCAAGAATTCGATGTCCATGAGGAAAAAAATGAACTTTAACACTTAAGTGATACGTAAAAATTTAACCCAAAATGAATCATAGATCTAAATGTAAAATCTAAGATGACAAAACTTCTAAAAAAAAAAAAATGGTGGGATAAGATCATTGTGACCTTGGGTGTGCAAAGATTTTTAGGACACAAAAAGCACAAACCATAACATAAAAATTTGATGAAATGGACTTTATCAAAATGAAAACTTTTGCTTTTTAAAATAACACCATTAAGATTATGGGAAGCAAGCATCATAGAGGGAGAAAATATATGCAAAACATGTATCTGATAAAGAAATTGCACCCAAGAATATGGGCAAAATATTTAAAGACATATTTCATGAAGAAGGTATACAAATAGCTAGTAAGTACATGAAAAGATGCTCTACATCAATAGTCATCAGAGAAATGCAAATTAAAACCGTAATGGAAAATTAAGATGACTGATAATACCAAGTGTTGATGAGGATATGGGGCACTGGACCTCTTGTATGTTGCTGGCCAAAACGTAAAATTTACTGATACTTTGGCACATAGGTTGGCCATTTCTTGTAAAATTAAACATACCATACACCCCAGCAATCCCATTTCTGGATATTTATAAGAGAAATGAAAACCTGTGTTCACATGAAGACTTGTACTTGAATGCATTAGTTTCCTAGGTTTGCTGTAACAAATTATCATAAACTAGGTTAACTTTTAACAATAGAAATTTATTCTCTCACGTTTTTAGAGTCTAGAAGTCCAAAATCAAGGTGTTGGCAGGGCCATGATCTCCCTGAAGGCTCTAGAGGTGAATCTGTTCTATGACTTTTTCTTAACTTCTGGTGTTGCCAGCAATTCTTGGCAATTCTTGGCTTGTAAACGCATCACTCTGGTCTCTGCCTCTGTCATCACATGGGCTTGTACCTCTGTTTCTCTGGGTCTGTGTCTCTTCTATTCTTATAAGGGTACAACTCATACTGGATTAGGGTCCATCCTAATGACCTCATTTTAACTTGATTATATCTGCAAAGACCCTGTTTCCAAATAAGATCACATTCGCAGGTACCAGGGGTTTGGATTTTGACATATCATTTTGGGGGACACAGTTCAACCCACAACAAATGTTCATAGCAGCTTTACTGGAAACAACTGTTTATGGAAACAACCTAGATACCCATCAACTGGCGAACAGATAACAAATTGTGGTATATCCGTATAACAGACTACTTACTCAGCAATAAAAAGGATTAAATTACTAATATACATAACACAGATGAATTTCCAAAATGTTTTGCTGAGTGAAAGAAGCAGACAGGAAAGAGTACCTCCTGTATGATTTCATATACATCAAATTCTAGAAATGACCAATGTAATCTATAACAACAACAACAAATCAGTGTTTGCCTGGGGCTGGGGCGAGGGATGTGGGATTGTTGGAGTGACAATCCACAATCGTTGGATTGTGCCAATAGGCACTAGAGTACTTTTTGTAGAGATGGAAAAGTTCTGTATCTCAGCTTTGGTGGCGGTCACAAAGGTGTACACATTTGTCACAATTCACTAAACACTACCAAACTGAACACATTTTATTTTATGTAAATTACGTCTCAATAAAGTTTATTTAGACGTTCAACTGCAAACAACAATGAAGTAATCTATGGCATAAAGCAAGGTTCGTCTTTGTGAATATGTTCCCATTCTTGTATTTATTTAGAATAAAGTGTGACTGTAGCATCTGTGGGAGGTGTTAGGATTTACCCATTCACCGCGGGGAGGTGTGGGGGACATCTATGTTTTTGTCTGCCCAGCATCCCTTTACCCTCCTCTGGGAAATAGCATCCACTCCTTTCCCTTCTCTTAGTGATCTGTCCCTTCCTCATTTAGCCATATAGTTTCCGGGGACCACCACTTGTAAGGGACTTCGTGCCTGTTCCCACTTCACTCCCTCCATCTCCTCCCACCCAGTATGCCAATGGGAGCACATGTAGTAGAAGATAATAATGCTGAGCTGGAGCAAAGCCATAGTGAAAGGAGGAAGAGAGAGAGAAGACCCTCGAAGCATGAAGTCTCTGGCTTTGGAAATCCTCCAATTAGCCTCCACTCCATTATTTCTAGTTTCTTGAGCCAATAAAGCAATGCAATTTCCCCTTTTTGCTAAGTAAAGTTAAGCTTCTTTTAATTCCAACCAAAGGAATCTTAACATATTAGGATTTTTTACAAATTCTGTTAGCTCTAATCAGGTTGCTTCATACATATACAGGACTGTTTCTGCAAGTATCTTCACTAGTCTTATACAACACTTTCAAATTGTCAACATCCCTGTTAATGAATATCACCTTGGATACCTTCACCTCCCAATACAGCAGAGGTAGGGTTGCCCAGCATACTGAGACTCTAACTGTTATTTTTTCAACTTTAATTATATTGCATAAGATGGGGTTAGACATTTTGGTGGCTACTTTACACGTTGCTGTACTTTGAGCAGGAGGGCAATGTGTTAAAACTAAGCCTAGATTTAAAAATATAAATTGCTATCAACCCAGATCTTCTTCATCTAATGCTTTTTCAAGTGGTCATTTCAACCCCAAAGCAAGAATTTACGTTTATTGCTCTTCAGTTTAATTCCGATTTGTTTTCTCTTTCTAATATTATAGAATCCCACTGAATCCTTATTGCATCATCTTAATACATCTTAATACTCTTCTCAGTTTTGTTTCATCCATTAGTTTAAAGGAATAAAGTGGGGAAAATGACTTTTTGATGTGTGCCTATGTTAGTTCTGGTGTGTTCTTAAGGGCTCACCAAGGTCTGTTCAATAATCGGTTTGGGAATTTCCCTGGAAGTCAACAGGAAGCTTATGGATTGGCAGCTTTCTGCGTCGCTATGAACAACCAATTCTCCCTTTTATGATCATCAGGAAACAGTTGTCTATCTTTAGCCTTTTGGCATTTCCTCTGTTCTCTGGGGTATTGTGATGACCACTAATGTAGCTTTCTGATCACTTCTTCAGTTGATTTTGGTAGTAATTTGAGAGGCCAAAGACATACTCACTTAAGGCTACTTAGTATTCTCTAAATATCTCCTTATTTTTCTGGGTTTTTGGTCCCTTCTAGTTTTAATCTCATTACGCTTAGTGCAGAAGAGAAACAAGTGAAACAAAATGAAAATGTAGTTATTTAACTCCCTACATTACCGACATCACTGAACCACTCTGGCATCATTTTTTCCCTCACGGCATCATTGCAGGGGTAAAAGGGACGATGTCGAGCAAGGAGCCGGGTGCAAGGTAAATGGTAGTGACGAGCTGGGCTTGTAGCCCCAGACCTGATGCTCAGGGCAGGGTGATCTCTGGGGATGGACACCACTGATAGAGAAGGTTCTGCCAGGGAGTAAGGGGGCGTAACAGTTGCTCTTTTGGCAAATGGTGTCTCTGCACAGGTTCTTACTGCCAAGGGTACTCTTGCCTCTGGGTGAGTGGCCAAAGGCAAGGCTTCAGTTCCTGAGAAAAACTGAGACAAAACCCTAGCCTCTGTGGACTACATGGAAGGGATTCAGACCTGGGCTCCTGGGTACCAAAAGGCAAGGGAACTGAGATTCAGGGAGCCCAGTGGTCAGCAGGGCAGCATTGCATCCTCAGTCAGACAAATGTGGGAGGGAATTGGTGGGCACTGGAATAGCTGAGGATGAGAACTGCTAACTCACAGCACAAACAACTTCATCCAACCTCCCCACGAAGAGACTTGGCTAAACCTCTAGCGTGGCTTCTATTAGCTTACAACACTATTCCTAGGATGATGACCCAGCTTTCTTGAAATGCCTGCCTCAGAAAGCTCAATGCTAAAGGAATTTACTCTTTGTTCTAGCCCAAACCTGACTACAGACCCCTGACTTCCCTTTTCTTAGAGCATTAACTTTAAAAAACTTGCAGTTGTAAATCTTTTCTCTGTCCCTCTGTGATCTATCTCCTATAACCCAGAAATGTCTTTCTCGAGGGCCTGGAAGCCATCCCTTTGAAATGCAGTCATCAAGAAGGGTAGCCCCTTGTCTCCCAGTCTCTGTGGGAGGACAGGAGCTACCTCCCATGAGCACCAGTTGGCAGACACCAATGCCTAAGCACGTTGCCCAACCTCCCCCCTTGACATTCTTCAGGACTTTTCTTTGAGCCCACACCAGCATTTGAAAAGCTTCTCACCTTTTGTTTCAGCAGAATTGAGCTCGGTTTATACTGGGGTCTCTTTCCCCTTCTGCAATAGACTGAATAAAATCTGTCTTGCCATTTTAAAATAACTATCCAGTGAATAATTCCTCTTCAACAAAGACTTCAGTTCACGGTTGGTCTGAGATATTGGGGTGAAGCCAAACTTTGGAAATGGGAGGTGTAAGTGGATCTAGCTACGGAGGCCTGTGGGTAGCAGAAGGAGGTGGCGTGTGGTGATAATCTTCCTTGAGGACAAGATGAACAGATGTTGGCCTGGTGATAACATCGTCAGAGTGTCAGATCAATGAGGTGATAACAAAGATAGTGCATAAATTGTGAACCCAACTGGAAGCTTCTCCTGGGTGCTACAAGGCTCATTAGCTCTGTTACCCTTTATTTATATCAGTAGTTTCGAGAAATGTTTGAAAGGGATGTGAATAGCATTCATGATGGCATGATTATGATTCCAAACAGTCTCAACAGTTTGACTAAAGAGCTAAAATGGTCAGGAGGAAATGTGATAGGAAGAAGTCTGGAGACACCAATACTCAAGGCAGGGCAGGCTACGGAGTTTGCATGGCTCAGTGCAAAGTGAAAATGCAAGGCCTCAGCACAGGATGGGGAAGTCAGTCTCCCTCACACAGGCCCACTGCCCCAATCACAGCAGTGGGTGACCCTCAAGGTGTTGCAGCCTCCACTTCAGGGTGCTTCCCTACCTGGATCCAGGGTGGGTGAGAGGGTGAATGTGCTATGGTACCCATGAGGCCAGGGCAGGATGGCCTTCGCTTTGCTATGCCCCAAGACACTGTGCGGTACATGCCCGACCCTAACTGTCCATGGGCCTCTGTCCAGGCCCCCACTGAGGGTGAGGGTGGCAGTGGTTGTGGGATGGAGGTTGACGGGGGATGGTGGGACAGAGGACCCATCTCAGGGGGCAGGGGAGACAGTGGGAGGTGGGCTGTTTGGGAACTGAAGCTCCAGGCTCTGGCATGTGCTCCATTGTCTCGTGGACTTAATAACACAACGTTCAAGGGCAAAATTATTAAGAGTCTCAAGATGGCAGCCATAGAGCATTAGAACTCAAGTGCGGGCCCTTCTGAAGGTGGGCCCTATGTGAACGCACTGGTCACAGGCCCATGAAGCTGACACTGATTCTAAGCCAGAAAAGAGTGTTGAAAGCGGAAATAACTTTTTTTGGACAAACCAACTTGAGCAGATGGGTGGACCTAAAAGGGAGGAGGAGAAAAGCTAAAGGCAGGTTGAATACTAAGTGTTGAGAACTTTGGAAGGCAGAATGTGGATTCAGACATGGGCCTGGGGGGAGGGGAAGTAGGGAAGGTGGATAGCAGAGGAGTGACCAGGTGAGCGGGATATTTTACAGGAGTGACTTCCTGTGAGATATCTTCTAGAAACTTGTGCCTTTCAACTATTCTTTTTTGTTTTTTTCATACATAAAAACTGAAGGAACGCTCTTTTCGGACCAAAGGAGGGCAATTGCCTGGAAGGCCTCTTTCGCTCACTTTTTCCTACTGTTACACGCACAAAATCTGCTGGAACTTTTGACACTCTGCTCTTCCTTGCCTCTGGATTTTAATGCCAACAAATTAGTGTGTAAGATGTCAACAGAAAATGACGTTCACAGGACAGAATGACCTTGCATTTTTTGGTCAGGAGAAGAGGAAAGCAACAGACACACAAACTGCTGAATTACAATGAACCTTTCTACGATTCTTTGAATCTCTCAGGGGAATCAAAACAAACAGAGAGCAGTGGTATCAAGCAGCCAGCTTTGCATGCAGACAACAGGTGGAGATAAAAGCCAAACCCTCAACTTCTCGCAAAGTAGCAGGAAAAAAAGTGACTTCTGTTCCCCACGGACCAGGAGTAATTTTCATCTTTGTTCTTCTCACTTTAGTAGCAATTTACAAAAGCAGGCATTTGCATGGCAAACACACACACACACCTACAAGCACATCCTATAATATTTTATTCTAGATATACGTAGATTGAAGCTGCTAGTGAACCAATAATTCAGTTTAAGCAGGAGTTGTTCAGAATGTTAATGTTCTAAGAAGGAAACTCTACCAGGGTGGGGTGTAGCCAGAATAAAGGATTTTATAATGCTGAAAGCTTTTGGCAGAAAAAAGCTCTGGGCTTCACCAGAGACAGAAAAATGGATACAGACTCCCAGTGGAGGAGTTTTGTTTTCTCTCCGTCATCCTCACTTGCCTCCCTGGCTTTGAGAAGTCAGCCTATTTCCTTGTTTGTCATGTTCTGACTAAGAGTCGCAGAGGTCTTCCGCCAGTTGACCTGGGCATTTTTAACTGGTCTTGATGAATGTGGAGCTTGCTTTACCCTCCAGGTTATGTCCCCACCCCTCCTTGGTTATGTGCTCTGTTTCCATTCTTTCAAGCAGGTCTTAGAAATGTGTCAACTGTTTGGACAGCTCCCTGTGTAGATACACTCATTTCTTCAGCGATGACCACTAGAACCTCATCATGGGTGCTTTTCTGTTGCGTAGACAGAATGGGCTTTCTGAGAAAGTGCGGTAGAAAGAGGGTCAACATAGGAGTCAGCTTGACTAGGGTCTCGACCCTGGCGCTGCCCTTTCAGCTCTGTGACTTCTAATGGGTGACATGGCTTCTTTCCCTCCTCTGAAGATGGGGGTGCTCATAGGTGTGCTGTGAGCATGCAACAAAATCACATGCCTCGAGTGCAGGGACACAGCAGGTTCCCGGGGACTTTCTGCTCCCTCCATTCAGCTGCCTTCCCTTCTCAACTGTCTATAGAGTCTCGGGCTGTGAAGCCATGTGGGGGGGCGCCTTTCTATGGAGTGTTGCAGGTTTAAAGTCCATGCCTACCTATGACCAGACTTGCCTTCCTGCTTATTGGAAATTCTGAGATGGCTTGTTTGCTTCTCCTCAAGATGTCAGCACTTTCAGTTCACCCATGAAGACCTCTCAGTTTGACTCAATTAGGTTTGAAGAATATATCCTCTCATTGCTTATTTATTGTCTCAGAGATAAAATTATCATCAGGGCAAGTCTAGAACTTGCCTGATGATCTGTTTTTAGCAGAATGTCCCTTCTGGCAGATGTTCAAACCCTTGGAGTATCTCAACCACTACGACGTATCTCCCTGAGGCCATTTTGTGATGCCCAGCAGGAAAGGCCTGAAACACAGTTCCACAGTCTTTATTTCTATAAATCAAAGTAGACATCAGGGCAACTGGCCCTGCCATCTAATTATCTCCCCAAAGAATGGTTTTATATTGACTATTTAAAAACTAGTTATTATTTTTACAAGCTATGTCTCAATGGCTTATGTTGAATAACAACCCTATACAAAAAAAAAAAAAAAAGTCCCCCATTCAGCTACCTTGACATAACATTGGCAACTCATTTTTTAATGTACGTTTTACCAGGATGTTATATCATTCAAAGTTAAATGGGTGCTTATTATTATTTTATAGTCAGAGTGAGTATTTTGTAACATGTGCTTGAAACTTTTATTTAAGTTAAAATTATTCTGTCCGTGTTTTATGCTGTATGGCTTCAATTGTCCATTTATTTGTGTAGAAGGACAGATCTACACTGAAGAAAGTTAAGATCTTTCTTGGTCCAGCTGCATGTGGAAATTGGGTGTGCGTCTTTGGTGGGCTCCCCAACTTTCCTAAGAGGTCTTCTGTTAAGACAGTGGCTGTGTCCCTGACTTTCAACATAAAAGAGCTCCATTGCAGGGATTTGTTGTTAAATATAACCTCAAACTCGCTTCTGCTCAATACTTAAGAAAAATGCAAATGAGAGAGACCATATTTATGAAGGATTGTTTAGATGATGTGCAAGGCATTCCATTCAATACACTAAAATCTCTCCTTGGTTTAAGCCAAGGATTTAAAGAGCCTTGTTCCTGAAGCATCATACTATCAACACGCTAAATGCAAAGACATTTAAAAAACAGTCATGTGGAATTCACTGCTGTATTTATTGCTATAATGTTGCTGAGACAGTTTTTACTCCATCACCCCTTGTCTTTTTAGAAGACAAAGTGGATAACTTTTCTTAGTCCTTAAGATGAGGTACTGTAGTTGGGTTTCTCTGTTATTCTCTTACAGACTCTGTGAGTCATTTAAAAGTCACATTTCCCTCTTTGCTTGCACTGCAGAAAGCTCAAAACCAAATGTGCACCCTGCATTTTGTGAGTGTGCTGGTCCTGTGGTGTGCACTCCGTGTAACCTCACATCTTCGTCCATCCCCAGGTTGGAGAGGCGCTCTACCTCCCCTCAGCTTCCACACCTTCATCAGCAGGAAGAAAGAGCCCTAGTGGTCCACAGTCTTTAGTAGGATATCTGCTCTTCTTTCCAATACTTAATGGTTGGCCACCATTACCAACCTTGAGATCATCATCGAGACAAATGCCTTTTATATATATCGTCACCACCAGAAGAAGAGAGCTTGATTCTCATCCCCTCATGATCTCTCATCCCTTTTTCTGACCCCATCTCCTATCCCTCCACAACTTCTACAGTCTTCCACTGTGCCCTCTGCAGTTCTGGATCCCTTATTAGAATGACCTCCTGTATCTCCACCACTTCTTGAATTCTCTCACCTTCTTGCTCTACCTGAAACTTGACTCTGCTGAAGTCAATATTTTCCCTGTGCTTCTTTCAAGTCATGGTTGTTTTCTTTCTCATGGTTGTCCTACCACTGGGCCTGGAGGTGGGCTGGTGTCTTTCTTGGTCCACAGTGCTGTTCTGGACCATTCCCATCTCTCCCCTCTACCCCTTAACCTGTATCTCATGCCATCAGTATATTCCATCCCCATCCCTCCTAGTTGCAGTCATCCAAAGACCCGACCATCCAGGTCACTCCCCCTCATTCTTTGAAGATTTTAGCTCCTGGTTCATGGACCCTTTCTCTACACTAGTCCTTTCATAATCATAGAGGCCTTCAAATAGAAGAAGATACTTCCAGTGCTCTACCCTCTTAGTTTCTCCAATATATGGTCCTCCATCCAACCTAAGCCTCTCACTCCTTTGATCATATCCTAGAAATTGCCAATACCCCCCATATTACTGTTCTATTGCAGGATATCAAATTACCACAAACTGAGCGCCTTAAAAGGACACTTATACATTAGCTCAGAGTTCTGTAGGTCAGAACTGTAGACCAGGCTGTGTTCTCACTTGGAACCCATCTGGTTGGGGCAGACTTCACTTACTTGTGGTTGTAGAACTAAGTCCTCATTTCCAAGCTGGCTGTCAGCCAGGGCTACTCTCAGCTTCTAGAGGCCACTCAAATTCCTTGACCTGTGGCCCCCTAAATCTTTACAACCAGCAATGGGGAGAGTCTCCCTTGTATAGAATCCTTCTCATGCTTCCAATCTCTTTCATCAGGCAGAGACCTGTCTCTTTTAAGGACTTTCCTGATTAGGTCAGACCCACCAAGGCTAATCTCCTTTTCTCAAAATTCACTGTCCCATATAACATAACCTGATCACCTGAGTGCTATCCTTATAGTCCTAGGTCCCTCCCACACTCACACCAAGGAGATTATCCAAGGTCATGGGTCATTGGGGGATCATTTTAGAATTCTTTCTACCATGCCCTTAGTATTCTCAACTTCAAGAGTCTCATTCTTAAACTACAGCCTCCCATCTACAGCTCACTTCTAGTTCCATGACTTTAACGATGTCTTGAACTCACCAGAACCTACAGTTTATTGATCTGCCTACATTTTCATGTCCCACATTTCCCATCATTTCTTTACTTCCCTCTTTTCTCAGCTTATGGTCAATCACTGTAATCACTCATTGAAATATACCATCAACTCTTTTGTCTCTCTCTCTCTCTTGTTTTATTTGCCTGGCAAAAATCCCAACACCAGTTAAATCCCGCTCTCCTTTCCCCATGCCTGTATCCAAGTAGATAAAAGTGGCTGGAGAAAAGCATACTCCTATGCTGACTGGTTTTCTTTTGAATCTGTGAGCACTAATTTAAGTAGGTTCTTAAAGGTGGCTGGCACTTATAGGACACTTCCCTGGTTTTAAATACCCAAACTTTTAGACTTAGAACAAAGCGATTCAAACCTTTTCTGCTTGAAAATCTCCTAAAATAATTTTTCAAAACTATGTACCCCTTTGCATATTTTAAATGGATATTTAAATTTTCATCAGAAATTTAAATAGTTGAAAATCTTAATTACAGTGTATTGTAAATATATACAGTTTTTAATTACAAAACTTTTAAATTACTCTGAAAGAACCTTAACATTTTAGTGATTTGATATCCATCAGTACCCATTTAAAAATGCATAAACGAGTTCTTCATCAGTTAGAAGTTTTACGTCATTCTACTTTTTCCTTGAACTCATTTTTGCATTCCACTTATATTATAGATTTTTATAATTTATTTTATAATTCAAAGTATTTTATTGTTCATCCTATCATTGATTTGCATTCCACTTATATTATAGATTTTTATAATTTATTTTATAATTCAAAGTATTTTATTGTTCATCCTATCATTGCTTTGCTTCCAAAACAGTACATATATGGTTAAATTTAAAATGGCTTAAATGTCTTTGTTGTAAGTCTCTTAATTTATTCATATTAAAATATCATGATTAGTACAGAATTTAGCAAAATTATGTAAATATATTACATATTTTGATAAATAATCACAAAGCATGAAAGAATAAAAATTTTGAAATACATCTTACAGTAAGCATAGGACTGGTCTGTATTTTCCAAAAATTTTGTTTAGAAAAATTTGAAGAAATTGTAGTTTACAAAGTTGCGAGGATGGTACCATGAACAACCATATACCCTCCACCTAGATTCAACTGTTGTTAACATTTTGCCATATTTACTCCCTTCCTCTCTCTCCAAATAGTTTTCTTTTCTTGCTGAACCACTTGAGAGTGTTCAACTAGGCCGTGCACCCGTAGTAACACAAGGGGAGCCAGAGTCCCTGGGCAGGATGCAGATTGTAGGGAAAGTGTGGTGGTGAGCATACAGTGTCTTACTCTTGTTTTCTTGTGAAAGAGGAATCAAGAGTATGGGGGAGGATTTGTTGGCAATTTATGGAAAAGGGGAAAGTACAAGTCGTGTCAGTCAGTGGACTTCAGTCTGGGGTCAACACCCCCTTGGGGTGTACAAAGATCTTCAGGGTCTACAAGGCCATATATAGCTTTAACATGATCCATTTCCATGTGTATTCTCTCCTTAGAATTCTGTTATACTCTCCATCTTGCCAACTTTAAGAGTCCCAGTATTAGACCAACGCCTACTATCTGTAGTTCACTTCTATTTCCATGACTTCAACAGTGATTTGGACTCACATTTTCCACCTGATGCACTTTTTTTACTAGCCTTCCAGGACACCACATTCTTCTAGTTTTCCTCCTAACTCCTTGCTTACTCCTTCGGGGTCTCCTTTGCTTGTTTATCCTCATTCCTGACTTTTAAATGTTGGTTCACCTAGGGCTGAGCCCTTGGACCTCTTCTCTTTGCTGTTGTTACCTAGATAATCTCATCCAATCTTATGCCTGTAAATCCATCTATGGGCTCACAACTCCTAAATTTGGCCCTTCCTGAGCCGCCCCGGGGACCTTTCTGCCTTCTCCTCTGGCCGTCTCACCTGCTCCCATCCTGTTCCAGCCACACCAGCTCTTACGCTGCATCTCATTCGCGCCAAACCTGCTCTCTCCTCCCGCTTTTGCAATGCCCTTCCTTCAGCTCTTTCCTCAGACATCGCCAAGGCTCACCCACCTCCCCACCCCAGTTCCTTCAGGTCTCTGCCCAGATGCCACCTTCTTAGGAAGTCTTCCGACAACCTGACTGAAATCAACAATCCCCGCCCCGTATTCCCTATGCCCGCTCCTTGCTTTATTTTTTTCCAGAGCACCCTTATCTGTTGTACTGTTTTGTGTATTTGTTTATTATCTGTCTCCACCCATACAGCAGAAATTTTTGTCCATTTTGGTCACCGCTAAATCCCTATTCTTTGTTTTTGTTTCACATGCAAACCTCCATCTCAGGTTTGAGACTATCCTCAGAGCTCTGTTTCTTCTTAATGTGGAATGAGACTTCACTTCCTCTCCCAACAAAGCCATTTCTTTTGGGTTGGCCATAGCTTCTGCAACTGTATCTCAACTGGAGCTCCAGCCAACAAAGTTTTGGGGGTACAAGTGAAGTTGTATTTATCAACCAGGTTCCTCATTTGTGACTCAGAAATGCACATGAAAATTGGAGACTGTCAGTATTGCTTCTGACAGCTCCCTGGCTGTTTGTTGTTTTGAGTGAATTACTGGGCACCCCCCATCCTGTGTTCTCCTTTTCATTTGAGACTGACGCCCTCCACGGAGGCAAGTCTGCACGCCCTCTCTCCTGACTGTCCCACATCTGCTTCGGATTTCACTTGCTGTCCTGTCAGGAGTGTTCTGCTGACATTTTGAAATCCTTTACCTTAGAAGCTGGGGGGAAAATAAATGGAGGTTGAAGCATGGTACCATTAGAAGATTTTATGGATGGGATAAATCAGGTTTGTATTTTTATAGATTTGACAACCCAGCTTTCAAAGGCACAACTGTAAAACATCACAGATTGGAAAATGTCTTGGTGGAGCCCATAAACTATTCTATCAGCTATCTCACCTATTAATTATTTTCCTCAGCACCTGAGGATTTGAAAGTGACTGACAAAGGTGTTAAGAACTGGTTCAAGACAGTTTGCATTTACACACAGTTTAAATGCACATTCAGAATGATTTCCACCTTTTAAATGTGTCGGTTATTATTCTAGGGTGTGTAACAGCGTGGCAAGAATGACATGGTTAATGCAATAATATGATCTTCCATCACTTTTATGAGACATTTGCATCCTTTTATGCAACACCTAATTGACAGCTGCCCTGCCAGTCCTCCCCAATGGAACCGCCTGTTATATGGAATTTATGGTCAGTGCTTTTGAAGTCAGTTCAATGACATGAGATGAAAATCTCTTTTAAATGACATTCAGTGAAATCTTTTCTCTGGCTGGAAAAATTGCATTTCGAAAAATATTTATTTATTGTGTAGTTGAGCTAGCCACAGTGCCAATGTGTGTGGTGTGTGTTAGGCAGTCCTTTTCTGTTGGGGATATACCTGCTGTGGTTGGGAAGCACAAGTCCCAGACCTTGCTGTGGCCCTTCTTATGTATATCAGGGCACAGCCAGCAAAGTGGCTGTTCTTGGGGAACACACACCCCTCTTCACTCCATTGGTCCAGAACTTCCGTGTCATGTGTGTTCTCTCTCTCTCTCTCATCTCATAGCTCTTACTTATTGTCCTTCTGCTAGAGTTTCAGCTCCAAGAAGACAGTGATTCTGTTTTGTTCAAGGATGTGTCCTCTAGCACATAGTAGGTGCTCAATAAATCTTTGCTAAATGATTGAACAATCATTCAGTTGCCTTGGCCTTTGTTATTTTTGTGATTTTGACACAATATTTATCCTCCCCAACCCATTCAATCCTTATTCTACAAACCATTGAGTTTTATGATGAAGCCCCAAACAGATGCTGTATTTATTTATTTTTTTAAGGAGGTGGAAGAGCCACTGCAGCTAAGAGCTGGCACCTCTTCCAGCTGACTGATGGGTGGGTCTCCCAGGGTGGCCAAGGGCTTGGATGGCTGTCGGGCCTTTCAAACTGCCTGATCCAGTCTGCCCGACCTTTGGTGGGACTGGTGAGTGAGCAAGCACAGACACTGGTTTGGATTTGGGGAGGGTAGTTGACTTTGATTTCTGACTTGGTTGAGGACCAGCATGGAGATGAATGCCTGCATCTTCTGTGACAAAGTGAACACGATTAAAACAGGATGGATACATGTTCATCAGACTCTTGCCAGAGCTGAACTGGGAAATTTACCCTCCGTATCGTGCTTCTAGGGAATGTGAATCCACCCTGGACTCTCCAATGTCCTGACAGTCCTTACAGGGTGTCAAAATGCAAGGACCACATTGACATCCACCTGGTTTGTTCGTGTAGCCCCAGTGCCTGGCATCCTTTTATTCATCAGCATTCACTGTGCTCTGTGAGTATGAATTGGTGTTTAGCAAACATTGTTGAATGAGTGAAGTCATTCACTCTTGTTTCTGGTTGATACTATTTTAGAGGCAGGTTTGAGGAGGCTGAAGCTTACATACTGTGTGTGTGTGTGTGTGTGTGTGTGTGTGTGTGTGGTCTTCTTAATGTCAAAGAATACAAAATGACAAATTAGGTATGAATATAATTATTTATTTGGAATGAGTAAAGAATTTGTAACAAATTACTGGAAGCTTAGAGGTTCAGGTCCCTTCTTGCCAAGCTCTTTTTAGCCAGTTTGCCAGAAATGCTTTCTTAGGAATGTTTTCCTTTTCTCAACTGGCTTTCCTTCTCCATTTAGAACTCCCTAAAAGTCCCAGCAGTCCCCAGCACTACAGAGCTCATGCATGTGATGAAGGACCCCAAATCTTAACCTTCGTTAGCTTCACAGTAATCCTACCTCTGATTATTTCACTGTGGTCTTGAGAAGACCCTAGAAAGAAGAGGAGTGGGAATGGGAGGAAAGAGAAAGAGAAAGTTCTTGACTAGTAGGCCATTGGCTCTTTGAGCAAATTCTAGAAACAGTCTGGGACCTCAACTAGACTGTAGCCCAGAAATGTTGCAATGCCAGGACACCCTGCACAGTCCTCTTTTGGACCCCTGCCATGCGTCCTGACTGGCCCTGTCTCTTGTGATCAGGCTTTGGCAGCCACCAACATCCTGCCTTTGGGTTGCTACTGGATCAAGCCTCAGGCATAAGCAGAGTTGAATAAATTCCCAGGCTCCACGCTCTACTTGTTGGCAATCAGTAGGGAAAAGGTCAGGTCAATTGTTCTTTCTTTCTTTCTCTTTCTCCTTCATTCTGTTTTCCATCTTCTCAGAGAGGGGAGCGGTGTATGAGGAGCCAAGTCCTTTGCTCCTCTTCTGAAACCTAAAAACACATTCTGATTTATAGGAGCACGTGATCGTCATTTTTTTCTTTCATCCCCTTAAGTCTCTTCAATTTCTTTTTGGATCTTTAAGACCACGTTTGGGTCACACAGCAAACGTTATAAGTCTTTTCCATAGCATTTCTAAGACCAAAGACCTTTAAATGCAGTCATGTGGATCAAGTGAATTCAGTAAATGCATGTGGCATTGTGTAAAGGGTATGTCAAAGAGTTGGGATAGACAAGGAGCTTTCCAGAGAGGACAGTAAGTCCCCGACATACAAACCTCAAGTTGCGAACTTTCAAAGATGGAAACTTGCGTTCCATCAACCTCAGGCATGAGTGAAATTGCAGCTTACCCTCCGTCTCCTATTGCTGACGATCCTTCAGCTCTGCCATCTCCCACCTCCTCTCCCTCTTCCAGTCAGTAACTCTTCTTGCCTGTTCACTCGATGCCAGCCCCTGTATGCCAGCTGTTGTACTACTGTACTTTTCCAGGTACTGTACTGTAAGATTAAAAATGTTTTCTTTATTTTTTTGTTTGTTTTTTATGTATTATTTGTGTGAAAAGTATTATAAACCTATTACAGTACAGTACTATATAGCCGATTGTGTTAGTTGGGTACCTAGGCTAACTTTGTTGGACTTAAGAACAAATTGGACTTACGAACGCACTCTCGGAACGGAACTCGTTTGTATGTAGGAGACTTACTGTATGTGCTATTTCAGGGGCAGATGAAGAATGAAGGATGCACCATGTAGCTGTAACACAAAATGGATTATGATGATGTAACATAAGGAAGGTAAAAAGGGGGGAGGGGCTATAAGAATCCAGGACAGGGCAAGAGCACATTGGGTTATATATACTTTTCATGGAGGGGGCAGTGAATTTCATGGGACTTTAAAGAAAGGTAGGATTTCAGCAGGCAAGGATGGGCTGGGAGAGTAGGAGAAAGGGAAGCATCCCATGAGCACAGCAGGGATTCGGGAGAGTGTGGGGAAAGTTCAGGGAAAAGTGAGCATATAGCTTTGCTGTAAAGTGAGAGAATATGCTGGGAAATATTTTGTAATAGATGAGAAAGGATAAATTAGGTACACATTATGGATGTCCTTGAATCTTGGGCTTAATAGTTGCTATGAAAGACAGTGTGATGTACTGAGGAAATCACAGAATTTGGAGCCGGAAGATCTGAGTTAAATTATGACGTTGTAATTTACCGGCCGACTAGCTCAGCAAATCATTAAACAGTTGGAGGCTCCCCAGTTGAATGGTGGATTAATGTCTGAACTAGTGGTCATTATAAAGGAATGGTGTTCAGTCATTAATTCTTGCAAGAAACACTTACCTACTGCCTAGGTCCTAGGGTTACTGAGGGAACCAGGCATGCAGGGCTCTGTTTTCGAAGGGCTGACATTTTGGTACAGAGACCCAGATAAGATAGACATACACTAGCCGAAAGAAAATAAGGTAATTTCAGATAGTGATAATTACTGTGAAGGGAGGAGAACAGACAGTTGAGTAAAGAATAATGAGACAGGGTAGAAGAGCTGGATTTTTCGTACTTCAGATGTGGCAGTTAGGGAAAGCTTCCTGGAGGAGTAGGCAACTGAGGAAAATGAGCCAGAAATGTGGAGACCTGGGGTCTAGAGTTCCAGGCAGTGGTAATAGTAAGACCATACATGAGGATCAGAAGGAAGGCCAGTGTGGATGGAGGACAGGGGGAGAAAGGAGGAGACAAGTTCCTTTGTATTATCAGGACAGATCATATAAGGCTTTGTGGTCTAGAGGAAGAGTTTGTTTTCGATTCCAAGGGCAGTGGGAAACACTGGCTGGTGGAAAGCAAGGGTAGGGCATAATTTATTCTGTGAGAAAAGAATTGTAGTAGGACAGGAACAGAAGGGGGAGACTAGCCCTGGGACCATTGTGGTAATTTAGACAAACAATGGTGGTGGTTTAGTCAGGGTAGTTGTTGGGCGACAGAAACACATGGTTGGATTTGGGCTATTTGGAGCATTATCATGAAATTGCTGTTAGATTAGATGTGACCATAGATAAAATGCAAAATAGAAATGCTTTGTAATCTGAGAGGCCTGTACATACACGAAGGAGTAATAGAGCCCGTAGTCCATGGGGAAAGGTGAAGGTTTTGAGCTTGGGAGTGACACGAAGCAGCACTTCAGCCAGGTAATCAGGCCCTCACAGCTCGAGGAGAATGCTCAGAGCCCAGGAGGGAGGGCGTCAGGCAGCCCAGCGCTTCTCAGCTTCCAGGGGCACACAGATCACAGATGGGGCTCCGCAGATCTAGGGTAAGACTTGAGACTCTGCATTTGGAAGAAGCTTCTGTGATGCTGAAGTTGCTGGTCTGCAGGTCACACTCCCAGCAGCAAAGAATTCAAGAGAACAATTCAGAATAGATCAGGTGAAATTAATGAGGGCTTGGGGGGGCTGGGGCTGTGGATAAAGAGAAGAGAGCTCGCTCTTTTATAGTCCAGGCAGAGGAACAAAGGGGAGTCATGAAAAAATGGAGTTTCGAGTCACGGGGACCAAGAAACGATGGTGTCGGTAATATTCATACTGAAAGCAGGAGGACGTTTGGGGGAAGGGAAGAGGATGGATTTTCTAATCCCCATTCTTTTTTCTTGTGCTGTAGCGTGGGGTCTGACTTGGGTACTGGGGTGGGAAACCACCCCCCACCCCCGACCTATCCAGTCTTGTCTGGAAGGAAGATGAGTCAAAGGTTTCATTCTCTACCACTGTGTCTACTGAGTACGAGCATGCAAGAGACTGCATGTATTTAAAGAGCCACAAAGGGAAGGAGGACCAGGAACCTCATTCCAAGTAATGCGGTTGGAATTTGAACCCATACAGCATCTTGGAAATCAGGAAGGGCCGTGTTTCCTTGGACCGTAGTCTCTGCCTGTTTACCGTGGAGCATCCTTGAGGCCAGCCCCCGCCCCATCTCCTGCACATGACATGCTGCTCACTCCAGATATTGAGACCATAGAGCCCGAGGCCTAGTACTAGTACATATCTGTGTGAGGTTAATAATATGAACAGCAGTCCACGTTATTGGACACATTATGTGCGAAGTGCTGTGCGACACATTTTACAGTTATTTCATTAAACCCTCACAATTCCAAGAGGAAAGTCTTATTAATATTACCTCTCCCCACCCCAGACATCACCCATGCCCGTTCTGTAGCCAAGGGATGTGAGGTTTTGCAAGGCTTAGCGGTTTGCTGAGGTCCCACAGCAAGGTCGCAGGACTGGAAATCGGAGTAATCAGTTAAGTAATTCTTCCAACCAGCAGGCCCAGGGAGTCTGTCCTAGCAGCCTCGCCCTGAAGCATCAGGGAAAACAGCTCCCCTGGCAGCACCTCTACAAAATCATCCTTCCGCCCACTTGGGGTTAAAACAGGGTACTTGGCCCAGCAACTGGTTTAACTCATCTCTGGTGCTAGCTCTGTCCCCAGTGATCTGTGTGACCTTAGGCAAAGCACTTGAATTCTCTGGGCTAACATATTCTCCCCTAGGAAAAAAAGAGGGGGATTTGATTTCTTAGGCCCCGCTATCCATTAGAACCACAGAGAAACCTTTAACAAATACTGTTGCTGGGTGCCCCCCAGAAATCGCAATTCACTTTGGCGAACGACTCAGGTACTGGGACTTTTGTAAAGCTTCCAGGGGCTTCCAGTGGACAGCCAGGGGTGAGCCCCAAGGCTGGCCGATCGCTCCTCGAAGGCGGTGAAGGAAAGCCCACCTCTGTCACTGTCTTCCTAAGACTTTGTGATGCAAACCTCTACCAGAACTCATTTCATGGTAGCTTTTATTCTGAGCACAAAGCCTCCGTGGGGGCTATGCGGTCTGAAACATTAGGGAGGTCTGATCTGGTCATAAAAATCATGGATTTTACAGGTGAAAAATAGGAATGTGGGAAAGATGATCCTTTTTTTTTAATAAAAGAAAATGCTTCTCCAGAATGGCCCTCTGAGGCTCCTGGAGGGGCCTGGGTACTTTGTGTGCTGAGATATAACCTGAGGCTGAGAAATGCGCTCAGGGCCAGCAGGACCCGCCTGGATTTGGCTGGGAAAACGTAGTCACTGGATGCCTGAGATATTACGCAGAGTGACATTAGGGCAAGGCACGAGCTGTACATAGAAATTATTTCATCCCCACGGTTGGGACGTCGCATACCCTCCTGGGCCTCTGGGGACCGGAGCTTCCAGGCGGCGTGTGTGTGCGTGGCAGCACCCAGAGCCACCAAACCCCGCTTCACGGAGGTGACATCATGACCAGTGACCCCGGCCCGGGGGGCTTTCAGCCCAACGGTCCCTCCTGTGCCGATACGTGTCTATGTTAAGATTCCTTCGTTGTAAGGATTGGTGTATTCTCCCCGAGCTGTGCCGTCAGAGCCAAGCCTCGGCCGACTCCCTTTGATCCGAACCTTCTCTCACTTCTGGTCCTGAACTGCTGAACCCGGAGATGTTTGCCTCCCGGCGCAGGATGACGTCAGCGAGGAGGCAGCTCCTTGGCGGAGGGAGCCAAGCCCTCAGACACGATCTCGGAAGTAGGACAAGTACATTGTGTTTCTGCGCTCCAACCCAGAGAACTTCTTGGTCCCCGAAGCCTGTGCCAAATGTGTTTGCGTAACCTCAGTCAGGCGCTTCCAGAATGTGGGCTGAGGACTTGCCAGGGTTTCATTTCTTTCGGGGATGGACATCCATGCCGAGCCTCAGTGGCGACATCCACGCAAGCCAGCGGGAATCGGGGGCTCAGACCTCAAAGAGGGCGAGGGTCCTGAGAGACGGTCTCCCTGCCCGGGCTACACACGAGACCCGCCTGCCCTGGCTCACCCCATGTGGCCGCGAGAACACTGAGATCAAGTTGCCCAGGCATGCTTCCATTTTGTTTGGGCTAAGGGTGTGTTAATGCCGTGGAAAGGAGCAAGAGAAGCTACCAATTTGGCCGCTGCTTCTGAACATTTGCTCTGCATTCCTGAATCCTCCTGGTTAAAGAGAACTTCCTTGCAATTCTTTCCCCCGAGGCGGTGGGACAAGAACACACACATACTATACACATGCAAACACACACACGGAATTAAAACCTTTCGGAAATGAAAATCACTTATCGCAAGTGTACCCACATTCACATGCTCCTACTGGGAGAAATAAAGAACTGTAAAAATGGGCGTGCACATAAAAATGACCAATTTCAGGGCCAATGTTGGTGTCTTTCAAAGGTCAATGTTATAATAATAAACTACTTTGTAGTGCCTTAGAGTTTGTAGAACAATTTCACGTCTCATCTGATCAGCCCAATGACTTTGTAAGGTAAGGATTAGCTTCCTCTCCATTTTAAGGAAATGAAAGATCAGAGAAGTTAAGTGACTTGTTCAAGATTACACAGCAGTTAATTTCCAGACTCAGGATAGAAAACACGGGTCACTCCCACGCAACCTCTCTACCAAATGTGGCTCTCTAATCCTGACCTTTGAAAGGCCAGAATTTAAGTGCCACGTGACTCATCTGTTTATATGGCTGGATGTTAGGCCTTGTGTGCTTTGAGGACCAGCCTCTCCTGGGAGCCTTTGAGAACTGCAGACATGCAGACCCACCCCAGACCTTCAGGATTCCCCTCAGGTGATTCCCAGGCACAGTCGAGTTTGGGATGTCCTGGGGGAGGGGGCTTGGGTTTCCGTCTCAGCTCTGCCACAC
This sequence comes from Balaenoptera acutorostrata, assembly GCF_949987535.1. Taxonomy (NCBI): domain Eukaryota; kingdom Metazoa; phylum Chordata; class Mammalia; order Artiodactyla; family Balaenopteridae; genus Balaenoptera; species Balaenoptera acutorostrata. The sequence goes on from NC_080081.1 coordinate 65,928,545, forward strand.
GCAGGAGTTCCTGAGTGCCAGGACTGCATAACCTGGGGAACTCAGAAGAAAGACCCATGCCAGGATCCCGCCAACGATGAGACAAAGACAGAGATTCACTCTGAAAAACGCCCCAGGTGGCTCTAATGTGTCACAGATTGAGAGCGATTGGAATAGATCATTTCTGAGGTTCCTTCCCACCCTGGGTGAGTCTGAGAGCCTTCCCTTCCTCTGCCCGGGAAAAGGAGTTAAAACGTCCTTTTAACTTTAAAGAGGCCCCAAAGCATCATGCAGCACTCAAGGCCCTGGGGTGAGGAGGGGCTGGCCTGCACAGCTGGCCCTTCAGATGAAGCTCTCCAGTGTCCCTTAGGACTGGCCCAAGAGTCAGCAGATTGCAAACACCACCGAGAGTGCCAAGGAGAAAGTTCCAGACAAGATCTGGATCCCAGGAACATCCTGGCTGTTGCTGGTAAGGCATTGAGAGTCCCCAAGTCATTATTGTGTTAAAACAAAAACAAAAACAAATACCAAAACAAACCCCACAGTTCCCTGTGTGTACAGAGTCACGCTGGAAAATGTGGGAATGTGTTCAGGCTCCCGTGGAGCCATCTGCTTGAGCTATCAGGAGGGAACATTCGTTAGGGAGAGATTGCGCCCGGGTCAGGGGAGGACAGCTGTACAGCTGGGGCCACTGAGCTAGCCCGTGCGTGAGGGAGCCGTAACTCGAGATGTCCCGTATTTCACTGCTTCTTAGACATGCAGAGGGGATGCCAGGCAGCAGGACCCACGATGATTTACTGGGTTTTGCAAAAGCAATCTAGAAACTGACAGAGGTTTCTGGTAGTGCTCCGTGCTGCCACTGTGAACACTCGTGTTCTCATCTGCTCTCTGTGGCTGGTCAGGTCTCACTCTGGCCACGGGAGGCCACGTGCTTCAGCTGGGTGCCACACACAGAAAGGACACAGCTGTCGCGATCCCTGGCTGCCGGACCTGTGCCTGTCACGTCCCTCTTTGCTCTCTGCCTTTCCTCTCTCTTTCGCTCTCAGTTTTATGGCTTAGCAGCTGCATGGCTAATTATTTGATTTTCCTCCCCCTAAACTTCTTGGATTCCTCTCATCACCTCCTTCCTGCCTCTTCCCGGCCCTTATTCCCAGGGCACAATCCAATTCCCATAGCTAAGCCTCCCACTCGCTCTCCCAAGCTCAGGATCCCAGGGAATCTGGAAATACTGGTATAGACTTCTCCTGGATCTTGGAATAGAGGCAGGAAAGCTTCTAGGCTTTCGATACCCAGCATCTTTGACGCTTACCCTCTCCACGTGCATTGGCCGTCCCGTGACCACCACAGGACAGGTCAATGTGGTGACCAGCCATCTGTCAACAAAGACGCCAAGGCAGGGAAGCGTCCTGTTCTCCTTGTAGGTCTAAGAGCAGCAGGATGTGGGCAGTGTGGTCGCGTGGGCCGCCTGATTACAAAAGCCAGTGGGTCGGGCTTCCTTGGTGGCGCAGTGGTTAAGAATCCGCCTGCCAATGCAGGGGACACGGGTTCGAGCCCCGGTCCGGGAAGATCCCACATGCGCCACAACTACTGAGCCTGCACTCTAGAGCCCACGGGCCACACTACTGAGCCTGTGTGCCACTACTACTGAAGCCCGCATGCCTAGAGCCCGTGCTCCGCAACAAGAGAAGCCACTGCAATGAGAAGCCCGTGCACCGCAACAAAGGGTAACCCCCACTCGCCACAGCTAGAGAAAGCCCTCACGCAGCAATGAAGACCCAACGCAGCCCAAAATATAAATAAATAAGTAAATAAATTTATTAAAAAATAAAATAAAATAAAGCCAATTGGTCTCAATCCTGCTACATCTTAGAATCCTCTGGGAAATTTTCAGAACGTACAAATTCCTGGGCCTCACTCCTGGACTTCTGTCTTAACTGGGCTGGAGTGATGCACAGGTTAGGTATTTTTTTTTAAACAAGCTGTTGGCTGGGTTGAGAGCCACAGCTGCTCCACTTTCCTTGGGTAGCGTCTGAAATAGGTGTCAAGTCACCACATCCCCACTCCCAAGATGGACGGTGTGGTATTCCCCAAATTGAATTCTAGAGTCTATGTGAAAGTGAACAGGGATACCTCATGTTTGCCGATCCATGGGGGAAGGCCAATGTGAATGCTAGTGCTGGAAAAAAATGTGATTGTGCTGTTGCCTGGCACATAGTATTAACTGCTGACTAAGTGCTGCCCGATAGTCCTCCCAGAGGGGCTGGCTGTAATGAACAGGACGGAGGCATCCGACTCGTGTGTAATTACACGTTAGTGCCGCTAAGTGCAGCTCACACCTACTGCTCTCCTTGAGGCCTCCGGGCCAGCGGGCAGACTTTGCATTGCTTATTCAGTTATGTTATGTGTCCACAGCCTAATCGCTTTTAGATTTGCCCTAATTTCTTTTGCAGGGGAGCACCTCTGGAATGGGTATCATTTGCGTATCTGTCTCAATTACCCTTTCCTGACCAAGAAAATGGGAACTGCCGCCAGCCCTGGGATGCAGCTGGGTTGATTGGGGCTATGGGGAGAGGAGGAAGCATAGAATCACACATCTGCCTGCTTCCAGCTGTGTGGGACCCCACCAAACCGGCCTCCCCTCGCCTGTCCCTCCCTGTTCATGGTGGAAGCCACATGCGCTCTTGATCCAAAAATGTGCCTTTAGACATCGTCTCCATCTACGGCAACAGATTGTGAAGGAAAGAGTTTTTAAAAGGGACACGTGTGCAGGAGCTCCAACCCCTGCTGGCGGGGTTTCCCCACAAAGAAGCCGGGATATCACGGCTACAAGGGATCCAGAATGTTATTCAGCTTGGGGCCACGTATTCAAAGGTTTATGCAGCTCTGTTGGATGGAGCTTTCTGTGATGATGGAAATGTCCTCTAACTGTGTTATCCAGTTCAATGGCCACTAGCCACGTGTGGCTATTGAACACTCAGAATTGTCTAGAAACTGAACTTTTAAGCTTATTTAATTTAGTTAGTTTAAACTTAAATTTAAGTAGCCCCATGTGGCCAGGGGCCTTTGGATTGGACAGCTCAGGTATACAGAATCAGGCAAGGGGGAGAGACCTGGGTCCAGATACGACCCCAGGCCGTGGGAGGGACTCGTGCCCTGTCTAAAGAAGGCTCACTCGACCCCAAGAAATTGTTGCCGTGTGGCAATGTTACGGGCTCAGCAGTGAGATATTCTGTGTTTTCAAGAGAAGACAGCAATCCAGGTTTTTGTTTGAAACCTCCTAAGTTTTAAATGTTGGAAACTAGTCAAAAATTTTAAAGAGCTTGTAACTTTCCTTTTAGTACAATTCCTTCATTTTATATCTGAGGAAATGGAGACTCAGGGAACTGACATGTCCTCCCCAAGGCTGCAAAGCAAGTGGGTGACACAGCCTTACCTGGTCTTATTCTCGATTCACCTCTCATCTCTTAATCTGTGTCCGTGCTCTTTTTCTATATTCTCACTCTAGATGGTACCTATTTTATCCTCCAGACATTTTCATTTTCCCAAACTGACCTGTGAGTTTGTTCTCCCCTCTTATTCTTCCAGCCAGCGAGAATTTTCTCCAAGCATCTGAAATGCCCTCGTGGCAAAGGAGAGAGAATTTTTGCTTCTCGGATTTAGGGGGCTGGAAGCAGTCTGTCTAGAAGTCTGAAATTCCTTTGAAGTCTCATATTTTATCTTAAAAAAATCCATGCAAACTTGGCAGTCTACTCCTTAATATATTTGTGCTTATTTAGTATTAAGACAAAATCCTCCTTTATATTTTCAAGTAAAACTGAAGTTCCTAAGAGAAGCACCAATTTAATCTTACAGTTTCAGGAATTATCTGGCCCACAAGCTCATACCATTTTAGTACCTCATACTCCAGTTTGAAAAGTGCTGATGCATGGCAAACAATTTTGATGGTCAGCTGAAATTTCTCTGCCTTCCCAACGCACCATCACTGAACAGGTAGAGAGGAGACTTCTTGTTTGGGGATGTCAGGATTTCTCGTCTTTTCCAGAAAGATGTGAATAGTTTGGGGCATGAACTTGGATCGTATCTCATTATCCTTGAATTTCAGATATTTCAAAGGCATAAATACAGAGATAGGGTAAAGCAGGGAATATAATCAGGAACAAAGGGATCAATCCAATGTCACTGGCTATTTGAATGGCGTTGTCTTCCAGGAGACTTGTCTCTAGAAAGTGAGAAATATGGAAGTAATAAGGAAGGAAACCATCTTGCGGGGGGAGAGAGTAAACAACCTTAATTCAGCCTCCCATTGCATGTTCTTAAGGCAAATGTGCAGGTATTCCAGCTCACATGTGTATATATACACCTTGAAGAGAGGATGCAGATAAAAGAAGGGTAGCTCTCATAAAGAAAAGCCACAGACTATCAGTCCTGGGTTAATTTTGTTGCTCTGTGGCTTCTTGATACATCAACTTGTTTTCTGTGTTTTTGCATTATCCCCTCCTTACCTCAAAGGCGTCCAGTCAGTTAGACGTAAAGGAAAATTTAAGAATATTGACATTGAGTTTGCAGCTAGTCATGGCTTAATAAAGTTAGGAGAGAAAAGTATCTTGAGCATTTTTTACTTAGATAAAAGACTGGGAAAATGTGGGACACTTTGTGAATTTACTGTCACTTACTGTCTGCATTTACATGCAGAGTGCAATGCATTATGGATTCTCATGAAAGGGATTGGTTTTACAATGAGCTTTGGTTGATCTGGGCAAATCCTAAGGTCTTCTTGGTCTCCCTCCTACATTCTGTTTTTTGTTTTGTTTTGTTTTAATCTTGAAATTTCCAGAAGGTATCCAGGATTTCAACTATCACTTTCCCAATTCCCCAAAACATCACCCCATATTTTGAATTGCCTACTGGATACATCCTCCCTCTTGAGATAACCATAGCATATCAAACTTAAAATTTGCTAAAGAAAATGTATTATCTTTTCTCCCAAACCTGCTCTATATCCTATACTTTCTCTCTCAGATAGAGGTGAAATGGCTCACTTAGTTTTTCAAGTTAGATAATCCTCCATCATCTCCGAGTTTTCTTTTTCTTTTCCTTCCACATTCAAGTAGTTGCCTATCTTGTCAAATTTCTCCTGATATATCTGGCAGCATTCCCAGTGCTATGACTTTGCTTCATACCATCATGTCTTGTCTAGACTATTGCTACGGCCTCTAAATGATTTTTTTTCCTGACTTCTGGTCCCTCTCACCTCTGGAGTCGCTTTAACACTGCCCTCCTGAAATCATTAAAAAAAAAATTGGATATAGCAGTCTCCTGCTTCAGATTCCCTGCAGACCCTTGCTGTTCCAGGATAAGGTTTAAATTCGTTGTAAAGGTTGCATGATTTGTCCCAAACTGATGCCAATTTAGTTTTTCAACCTAAGCCTTTTCCAGTTTCCACCTACGTATTCGACAGTCAAGCCACACAGCAGCCCGTTCCTCAGACCTGGCACACCCTTTCGTGACCCTGGGTTGCTGCTGCATCATCCCCTCTGCCTGCTGGGATGCTCTTTCCTTTCTTCTTATTTCTCATTCATCTTTCAAGATCAGTTTCGAATGCCAGCTCCTTTAAAAATTGTCTGCAATTCCTCCAGTCACGATTAGCTATTCTGACTCTTGTACTTCCCAGTGCCTCATCCGTGGCTCTTTTACAGCTGTGATGCTTTGTAATTTACTGGTTTATAGTTTCTCCGTATTGTCCACTAGATAATGAGATCCTGAAGGCCCATATCTTGTTCATCTCTGTGTCCCAGGGCCTGGCACAAGTGGATGCCCAGTAAGCCTTTATCCAAGCACTAATCTTACTAATCACAGTGGCCAATGGTGAACTCCTTAAGAGGAAGGATCACGTTTTAGACATCTTTTCACTGTCAGTGCCCGTCAGCTCCTGAGTGCTCTCTAAGAGTTTATGGGCATAATAAATTAGTAATTCCCAGAAATTAAATATGGTGATAAAGATCTCTGTCCTTCAGTTTTGTGCCCTTGGAAAGTTACAAATCATTGTTGGGAGGGAACCAACAGTCTGAAGACCAACAGTCCATCATAACGGCCATGCTTTTTGCGTTCATTTTATTTCTACCCAGAAATTATACTAAGAATGGTGATAGCTACTCTTTACCGAGGGTGTGCAATGTGTCAAGTTTTGCATTAAAAATTACCTCATCCAACTAACATTTCTTTAAAAGGAGCTATGACTGAACTAAAGGCTATCATCAGAAAAACTCTGGAATTTATTTAAAATTACCTTGTACACATCTGAAAGACTCAAATTATTGTTTAAGCCTCTCAGACATTACACCACTAATCCTTTTCTAATGATCTCATCTTAAGACATAACACCAGCAGGAGAACGGTTGAGCCTCCCCCCATAACAACATAATGAGCAGATTTGGGTATTTACATAATAACTCAGAATGATTTCAGGCATTTTAGACAAAATATACAGCCACTTAGATTGCTGTCACTGCAGTTATCTCATCGCTCTTAGAAATTAAATGGAGATGGAAATGGAAAAAGTGAAAATATGGGAGTTCTTGGAGCTGTTGTACTTGGTTTAGCTACTTAAATGTTCTGGGTCTGAAGCAAAATGCCACCATTAGGAGATTTGGTTCACAGAAAATGCAACCATTAAAGCTTTGTGCAAGATATCAAAAATCGATCTGAAGTAGAAGTAATTAGATTCCAGAAATCCTTTTGAAAATGGCTACTATTTGACATTTGTAGAGGGGGGAAACTGATGATCCTGGGGGTAAGATAACTTACCAAATTCCCTATTTCTGACTCATATACCATCTTTATTTAATATTTTACTTCTAGCTTCATCTTTTAAACTTCACAAATGGGGCACCGTATTTATTATTTTGTACTTTATTTACCCACATGTTTGTTATTTTCTTTACTCCTCATTTCTTCTTGAGAATCATTTTATTTCCTTCTGAGATCATTTTCTTCTTTCTGAAATTCATTCTTTAGAACTTCCTTAACTGAGTGTTTGTTGGTAATAACCTCTCTCAGGTTTTTTTCTCACTTGAAGTTACGTTCATTTCATCCTCATAGTTGAAAGATAGTTTTGCTGGATTATCAATGATTTTTTTCTCGATTGCTGCTGTTTGTGAGTCAGCTGTTGGGCTACAGCTCTTTGTAGGTTAGCTGTCCTTTTCTCTGGGTGCTTCTTTGACTTCAGTGATTCTGCAGTCTTGCTCTGATGTGTCTGGGTGGGGCTTTCTTTGGAAATGCTGGTGTTCATTGGGCTCCTGGAATCAGGGAATCGTGTTGTCAACTCCAGAAAGGTCTCATCCGTTATCTCTTTTAATATCTCCCCATCCCCCATCTCCTGTGTGCTCCCTGTAGATTGATATTAGAACTTTGCCCTTGACCTCCTCGCCCCTTGACCTCCTCGCCCCTTGGCCTCCCTTTCACATTTTTCATCTCTTTGCCACTTTATGCCTCATTTTTGGTAAATTTTTCAGCTTGATCTTTAACTTCATTAATTTCCTCTTCAGTTCTGACTAGTTATATCAGCTTTTGGTTTCTCAAATTTCTAATTGACCTTTTTTTAAAATCAAAATCTTTCTTCTTATATTGAGTTGGGGTGTCTCTCTCTCTTTTTCTTTGTAAATAGTTGTTTCTTGGGACTTCACTGCAGGAATTCTTTGAGACCTAGGTTGAAGTCTCTTGTACTCAATTTGTGGCTTACGTTTTTAGAGTGAATCCCAGCCCCAAACTATTTTAAGTGTGGGTTTATAGTTAGATATTCTCAGCAGAGAATTCCCCCCACCCCACTTCTTATTCCTCCATCAAGAACAAAGGACAAAACAGACATATTTATTTCTTTCTCTTCTGGAGTTTCCTTTTTATGTTCACTTGCTGAAAGTGTTTCCCTTTTGAGGTCCTGGAATTTTTTTTTTTTTTTTTTGGCCAGTGTTTCCTCTGACTCCTCATCCGACTCTAGCCGAGGTGTGTTTCCTGTCCTGCAGGCATGGAACCTGTTAACTCCCCAGGGGCTAGGTCACAGTGGTCGGCAGATGACGCAGGGAAGGTCCGCTCCAGCAGCAGCTTACCTCCCTGGATTCATGCTGTCTTACTGTCTCTAGCCTCTGAGAATTCACCTTACTTTCTTCCAGCTGTACCATACATTGCAAAACATATTTTAAAATTCATTCAGTGTTTCAGATATTTCCAGAAGCAGACATTTCCAGGGAGAATTAACTCTCCAACGTCTGATCAATACAATAGTTGTCATTCCTGTTTGAAAGTTTAGAAGTACATTGACCAACAGGATAAGTGACTTTCTTGATAAATAATCAGTGTGTACACCAGATACTCAGGCCAGTATCTTCGTTACTGTCTTAGCTGACAAGACAGCAGTCTTTCTACTACCTCATATTATAAAGATGTTTAAAGGACATTCGATGACCTTGCTTCATACTTCTTAGAGAACATAGTATTCGTTAGATAGGAGATCCTTATCTTCCCACTGCACAATCCACCAACATACCTGCTTCCGATCAGTCGTCCCTCCATTTCCACAGGGGATTGGTCCCAGAACCCTGCCACCCCACTCCCAATACCAAAATCCTCGGATGCTCAAGTCCCTTATATAAAACGGTAAGGTATTTGTATGTAACCTGTAACCTACGCACATCCTCCTATACACTTTAAATCATCTCTAGATGACTTACAGTACCTAACACAATGTAAACTCTATGTAAATAGTGGCCAGCATGTGGCAAATTCAAGTTTTGCTTTTTGGAACTTTCTGGAATTAAAAAATATGTATAGATTTTTGATCTGCAGTTGGTTGAATCCACAGATGTGGAAGGAACCCGCAGATAGGGAAAGCTGACTATACTCATTCTTACTGCCCTGCCTTCTATTTCTGTGGTGAAATTTCTGCTTTCACCTAAGTTTGCCCTTTCTAGCTGTGCTTTGGACTCCTTTCTGCTCACTGTGTCCTGGCCTTTCTCCTTGCAATCATCAGTTTATTTGCTGCTTCACCAGTTTCCCTCTCTCCACTGAACTACTACCATTATCACTAGTATATCCATGTAGAACCCCTTCCTGTGACCTCCACATCCACCTCCAGCTACTGCTTCATCTCTCTGATGCCCTTTACAGCAACTGCAGGCATACCTTGGTTTATTGCACGTCACAGATATTGCTTTTTTTTTTTTTTTTTTTTTACAAATTGAAGGTTTGTGTCAACCGGCGTGCAGCTAGTCTGTCGGTGTCATTTTTCCAGCAGCGCTTGCTCTGCTGTGTCTCTGTGTCACATTTTGGTAATTCGTGCACTATTTCAAACTTTTTCATTGTTATCATATTTGTTATGGTGATCTGTGATCAGTGATCTTCGATGTTATTATTATAACTGCAGATGTGGTAGAAATAGCAGGAGAACTAGAGTTAGAAGTGGAGCCTGAAGATGTGCCTGAATTGCTGCCATCTCATGGTAAAACTTTCACGGATGAGGAGTTGCTTCCTATGGATGAGCAAAGAAAGTGGTTTCTTGGGATGGAACCTACTTCTGATGAAGGTGCTGTGAAGATGGTTGAAATGGCAGCAAAGGATTTAGAACATGACATAGACTTCGTTGATAAAGCAGTGGCAGGGTTGGAGAGGATTGACTCCAATTTTGAAAGCAGATCTACCGTGGGTAAAATGCTGTCAAACAGCACCGCACGCTACAGAGAAATCGATCGTGAAAGGAAGCGTCAATCGATGTGGCAAACTTCACTGTGGTCTTATTTTAAGAAACTGTCACGGCCACCCCACCTTCAGCACCCACCACCCTGATCGGTCAGCAGCCATCAACATCCGGGCAAGACCCTCCACCAGCAAAAAGATTCTGACCTGCTGGAGGCTCAGATGACGGTTAGCACTTTTTTAGCAAGAAAGTATTTTTCAATTAAGGTACGTACATCGTTTTTTGACATAATGCTATTGCACATTTAACAGACTATAGTATAGTGTAAACATAACTTTTATAGGCACTGGGAAACCAAAAAATTCATATGACTTGCTCTATGACAATATTCACTTTATTAGGGTGGTCTGGAGCTGAACCCACAATATCTCCAAGGCATGCCTGTAATTAAAAGTGTTTTCTAAGTCACAGTTTCCACTCCTTTTTCCACATTCTCTCCTTCAGTCCATTACAACTGGGGGCTTCTCTCCTTTCTAGTTGCTCATGTCAAGATCACTTTCACGTTGTCAAGACCAATGATCATCAGTCTGTTCTTACTTGACCTCTGAGCCGCCTTTGGCACCACTAACCATTCTCTTTCTCCTTGAAACACCTTCTTCTTTTGGCTTCTGTCATACCACACACTCTGCTTGTTCTCTTCCTACCGTAACACTTCTTCCTTTGTAAGTCCTTCTCCTCTGCTGGACCTCTAAATTTTGGAGTGCTCGGAGGTTATGTGCTGGATCTGCCTTCTCTTCTCCATCTGCAAATGTCTCCTGGGTAATTACTGTAATTCCACTGGTTTTGACTCTTAAACCTGTAGCTTCAGCCCAGAATGTCCACTGTATTCCCAGGACCTGAAATAGTGTTTAACACATAATATGTATAAACAAACATAGAAATAAGAATCAGAAGACCAAACAAAGCACCACAAGAACTCAAAATCTGAAGCCTGAAGTGCTTCTAATCAGGTGAAATGGTGATTCGAATAGTGTACCTCTTGGAATCACTGCCCCTCACCTGGTTCATGCTGACATCTTCAAAGAATTATGGCAAAAAATCCATGCAATTCCTGGTATTCTGCAGAAGAAAAAAAAATCCAATGTCTTCTCTTCATGGAAAGCTTGAAAACTGGCTGGTCCAACCTACTGTTCCTTTATAACATAGTGAAACATTTAGAATGGGAAAGAAAGTCAAAAAGCTCCAAAGTCAAAGCCCCAAAACCTTGGGGCAATAGACATCAGAGCCCTGGGGGAGCAAATCATTTTTAAAATCTGGGCTGCTTTTTTCCGAAGAGGGAGGTGTGTGTCTGTGTGTGTATCTGTGTCCGTATGTGTCCCTGGTGTGTGTGCTGGAGGACGGGTGCTGACCTGGAGTGGGTGGAGAGCAATGGCTATAACATCAGTGGAGAAAAGGACAGGGAAGGTTATCTCTTTTACAGACATAAACCTGTGCAGCGTCATGTCTGGCAGGAAAAGTCCAGATTGGTTCAGATGTAAAATCAGGTCTGGGAAATGCAGATGATAATTGATCGCAGGTCTCCTTCAACCCCTGGAGTTCTCAGATGGACTTCTGCAGGGGACCCCATTAGGCCTGGGCTTATTTGAATTCTGGCTAATGATCTGGAAGAGGGTGCTGCCAGTCTACTAATGATTCTGAATCACAGTCATTCTGAGGGCTTAAATCATCAGCGTGGACTGAAAAGAATGCACATTGTATTAACTTCCTATTGCTGCTGAAACAAATTATCACGAGTTAATGGTTTAAAACAATATGAATTTATTACCTTAGGGTTGTGTGGGCCAGAACTCTGACAAGGGTCTCAGCCAGCTAAAGTCAGGGTGTGCGCAGGGCTGCATTCCTTCTGGAGGCTCTGGGGAGGATCTGTTTCCTCACTCTTTCCAGCTTTGATTGGTCCCTTCCGCTGCCGTCTCTCTCTCCAGTTCTCTGCAGCCAGGAAACATTCTTCCCTCTGAAGAAAGGGAAGATCCTGTTGGGCCACCCAGATAATCCAGAATACTCTCCCCAGCGCAAGGTCCTTGACCTCAGTGACATCTGCAAAGTCCCTTTGCCGTGTAAGGTGACATATTTACAGTGTCTGGGGATTAGGATGTGGACTTCCTTGGAGGGTGGGGTCATTGTCCTGCCCACCACACACGTAGAGAGGTTAAAAATTGGAGCTGTGTAAAATCAGTCTCAAAAGTGGAAATGAATGGAAGAGGGAAAATGGCTAATCTGAGCCACCCTGATTCAGCAGGGGTTAGAGACACATCCTCCTGTGAGCAGGAACCAACCGCATATGCCCTTCTGGGCTGGGCCCAGAGAACCCATTTTGGAGAAAAGTGAGGCGCAGGCCATTGCCTAGGAGTCTATGGATATTCAAATGAGTGTTTGCTGTTTAGTTCAAAATCAAATGTCAGACTAATGTGTCTTAAATAGTAAGTTATTTCTTCGGATGGGGTGTCTTAGAGACTGCAAAGGAGATGAATGTGCGAGCTGATGATTAAAAGGAAACCAGGGCAGGTCTGAGAACAATTTGCAAAAATGACGCCCGGGGAAACACCTTCAAGCGTAGCCAAGGAGGCTAATGAGGAACAACAGGCCAAACTCAAGGTTAATCAGTTTCAATCAGATATGAAAAATGAACGCTACTGGGACTGGGACCGAGCTAGGCAAAGCAATGCCCCCCAAAGATGTCCAAATCGTAATCCCCAGAGCCTGTGGACATACTGCCTTATATTCAGGCAACATATAGTAGAGTATAGTACCGTATAGTACAGTACGCCGTATACACGGCAAAAGGGACTTTGCTGATGAGATTAAATCAAGGACCTCGAGATGGAGGGATTATCCTGGATTATTAGAGTGGGCCCAGTGTAATCACAAGCGTTCTTAAAAGTGGAAGAGGCAAGCAGAAGAGTAGAGAATCAGAGAAGTTGTAGCACGAGGAAGACGCAGCCTGATGCTGCTGGTTTTGAATAAAGAGGAAGGGGCCATGAGCAAAGGAATGTCAGTGGCCTCTAGAAGCTGCCAAAGTCAAGGATATGGATTCTTCCCTAGGGCCTCCGGAAGGAACACAGCCCTACCCAAACCTTGATTTTAGCCCAGTGAGACCCATTTTGGACTTCGGACCTTTTGAAGTGTAAGCTAGTACTTCTGTGTGGTTTTAAGCCTCTGGGCTTGTGGTGATTTGTCACCGTGTGTCTTTGTGGATCTGCATTCTGTAATGGAGTCTAATGCTACAGGGATATCCTCTCAAAGTCTGGCTGAAAGGCTGAGTGATTGAGTAAATGAACACATAAACTATGGGACAATCTTCTCAGGACACTTTGAAATAATGTCACTACTTTGCTATTTAAATTAATTTTCCTCTTGCATAAGCTTCCTTTGATCAGGAGCATAGAACACCAAGAGAACACACAGATACACACATGCAAATAAACAACTGTGGGTTCTAACGGGTAGGACAAGGCTTCCCCCTCTCAGGGTTCTGCGGTTAAGCCCGGGTTGGAGGAAACTAAATCCTCTCCAGTTTGGGGCCCAACAGTGGTGTGGCAGGAAAATCTGTAGCATCTCTAATGTTCCAACCCAGGCTGTGAAATGTTCTTAATCATCTGACCTCAGACTCTTAGTTCAGGCTAATTAAGCCTCTTCTGGCTGTACCAAATGTGCCAGTTTGCAGCAGCGGTTGGGTAATAGTTTATACTGTACACCTTGGCCATGGGAGTTTGCTTGAGTCCCTCTGTTTCTCTGTACAGGATTCAGGCCCTTCTAATACGAATGTGATCTACCTGGTGCTCTGGTGGGGTCTCTGGGCTTGCAGCCATCAAAGGGACTATTTGTAGAGGTGGGCAGCGTGCTAGAACCAGCCAGCACTACCATCCAGCAAATCTCCCCTGAACCTAAGGGTCTCTTTCCTCTTCTCCTGGGAGCTGCTTACCTACACATGTTCTCAGGTGGGTTTGGAAGAAGAGCCTGCTGCCTGCTGTGTCTGAAAAGGGCCAGTGGTGGGAAAGGTCAGTGGGGGTCAGTGAGGGAAAATGTTCCTACAAATGAGCGTGTATCTCCAGAGTGAGTGTGGCGGGGAGAGGAGCTGGTTAGACTTTAAAGTCTATTTTATTAGGTGTTCTTAGCCATGAACTAGGCTTAATGACGGGCTACATGGCTTGTGTGCTCTGGTGTTATTTTTAAATTACTAACAAATCCTCTCTAATGGTGAATAAGTAGGAATTCTTAGATTCTGAGTGTGGGTGTCTGCATATAACCCACTGTTTCAGTGTCAGCTAAGCTGACAGCCCCCATTTTTGCAATGATATTGGAAGTGTTCTCAATGTCAGACCGTTTCACCTGCATCTAAGGCGATGGAGGTCCCAGGAAAGAAAAAAAGCACTCTCGTTTTGGGCAAGTTGCTTAGTTTGTCTAAGCCTCAGTTTGTTCATCTGTAAAGTGGGGTTCATAACACCAAACTCAAGCGTGTGGTCATCGTGGGGGCAGTGCCCATAAAGCCCTGTGGAGAGTGCCAGCCACAGGGCGAGCCTTTGCAGAAGTTAGCTGTTCTTCCTGGTGACAGGTGCTTGAGTAGCACCAGGTGTCATCTACAAGCCCAAGTGCTGAGGTGCAAAGATGATTAAGATAGAGTCCTGGCTTCCCTGGTGGCGCAGTGGTTGAGAATCAGCCTGCTAATGCAGAGGACACGGGTTCGAGCCCTGGTCTGGGAAGATCCCACATGCCACGGAGCAACTAGGCCCGTGAGCCACAACTACTGAGCCTGCGCGTCTGGAGCCTGTGCTCCGCAACAAGAGAGGCCGCGATAGTGAGAGGCCCGCGCACCGCGATGAAGAGTGGCCCCCGCTTGCCGCAACTAGAGAAAACCCTCGCACAGAAATGAAGACCCAACACAGCCAAAAATAAATAAATAAATAAATTTAAAGTTCACCACCAGCAACTGTGCCAAAGCACCTAGTTTGCATTTAAAAAAAAAAAAAAGAGATAGAGTCCTGCCTGAGAGACTGTCTGTAGTTTATTGGGGGTGGGTGATTTGTGAATATATAAGATTAAATGAAGAATCATGGGTCCCCTTAAAATTATGACTAGGGTAGAGTGAGTGGCCCATCGTGCCTGGGATCTGGATGAGGATAATGAGGAAGGGCTTCTAGATCAGACTCTCTGGAGGTAAGACTTGACCAATGAGTAGGTGTTCACGAGGCAGATGGGCAGGAAAAAGGTCCCTCCCGCTTGACGGAGTGCCTGTCCTAGAGGGTCCTGGCACAGACCCAGAGCATTGCCTGCCTGTCCCCGCTGTGGTCTGCTGAGGGCGGGGGAATATTCCTTTGTGCAGGCATAGTTGAGAGGAAAGCAGCCATCCCAAAGGCTTCAACTTCTGCAGTCAGGCGGCCTTCAGGGCAGGCACAGGAGACCCTGCATCCCGGCTCAGCTTCTTCCAGGGCTCCTTCCTTTGCAAAGCTGCATCCTGCCCTTGCTGGCAGCATTGTGGGGAGGTGCCCTGAGTACATAACCCTGGGAAAGTGCCGACAGAGTAGGAAGATCATGACCACTTGCTAAGTAGTGATGAATTCTTCCCACTCTTCTGACCTGTCCTTTCCTTCCTGCAGTGAGTCCTACTGATTGCTGCCGACTCTGGGTAGTACGTGGGGCATCAATCGTGTCTTCATTCTCTCCTCCCAGTGGTGGAAGGACCTGACTCAGTTTTGTACATAGTATGTACTCAGCAAATACTAGTTGGAAGAAATAGTGATTTCTTGTATGAATGGAGGCTCTTCTCCATATATTTGGACAGCAAGTTCCATGTGGTTGGAAGGCAAAGCCCGTACGTGACCTTCCCACCAGAGTCTGCCTGGGGCCAGCGTGAGTCTTGACATTTTGTGATCTCGAATACATTTTTCTGGTAGTTAATGCAAAGCTCCAAATTCATCTCTAACCACTTCCCCGTACTCTTAATGAGTTACTAGGCCTTGTCGACTGTGCCTACAAATATTCTCACATTTTTCTCCTTTACATTCCTACTGCTACTTGCATTCAGACCCTGGTTATTATTTATCTAAACTCTTACAAAAACCGTTTACCCAGTCACCTGGTCTTCCTGTTTTCAGTGTTACCTCACCCTTTCTATTCCCCAGCCTACTTTTTAAAAGTATGGACTGATCATATGTCACCCATCACCTGTGTGTGTGTGTGTGTGATCATATGTCACCCATCACCTGTGTGTTTGTGTGTGTGTGTGTGTGTGTGTGTGTGTTCCTTAGCCTGGAAATAAATCCCTTCACAATATAGTCTGCATCGAACTCTCAAGACATGGTATTCTTCTGCCATTTGCTGTAATCAAATGTAACAACATGTCATTCCATTTATATTCCATGTCTTTCTGTCTTCATGAATGTGCTTGTGTCATCCTCTTTTCCTGCAATGCCATATCTGTTACTCAGGTCTCAGTCTGAATGCTACCTTGCCTTATCCAGAGGCAGAGGGTTTGGAATTTAGAGCCGAAAGGGCCCTTGGAATCTTCCACTTCTGCCTCCTCACTGTATATGTGGGGAAACAGGATGCTAGGGAGGTGACTGGGCTTATGTTAGATCAGCATTAAAGCCAGGACTAAAGAGGATCTCCTGGCTCTTAATTCACTACACTTTCTATGTGGCCAATGCCTTTCATTCACCTTCAATAACTTCTCTTATGACAGTTTTTACATTCCATTTTGCTTTACAACTTTCTGTAGTTGTCTGTGTTTGTAGCTCTGAGGGCAGAGACCATGTCTTAGTCATCTTAGTATATTCCACAGCAATTAGCACAGACCTTACACATGTTAGGTGCTTCCTATGTGCACTAAACGTTGAGTGGATGGATGGTTGGGTGGATGGGTGGATAGGTGAGTGGATGAATGGATGGATGAGTGAATGAATGAAAGGATGAATGTGTAGATAGAAGGATAGGTGATTGGATAAGTGGATGAAAGGATGGTGGGTGGACAAATGGATAGGTGGATGGAAGGATGGATGGATAGATGCATGGATGAGGTTATGGATGGACGGATGGATGAATGGGTGGATGAATGGGTAGATGAATGGATGAATAGATGGGTGAATGGATAGATGCGTGCATGCATGAATGAATAATTAGACAATTATTGATATAGCAGTTCTCTAGGAATGTGCTCAGGTACCCTAATTGCCCCACAGCAGACTTTATCTGCAAATGTGTGTATTGTGTAGCACAGCTACAGTTGTGACTTACGCATTTTCTGATGTGATGAGGAAAAGATTATGAGAGGGGGTTTGGGTAAGGGATATACCCTTCCAGGTGTGCATAATAATAAGTCTTCATTTGTTACAGAGCCTGTGTTAAGTACTCCACGCACATGATCATATTTAATCCTCACAGCAACTTTATGAAACAAGTTTCTTATTATCTGCAATTTACAGGCACTTAATGAGGTTGAATAACTTGTCAAGGAAATTGCAGAGTTAAGATTTGAGCCCAGGTTTTATGCACGCGGAAGCCCAGGCCCTTACCCTACTACACAGAGCCAGGAAATATTGTGGTGGCAGTTGGGTGTGAGGCCTTGGAAATCAGAGCTGCTAAGTTCGAACCCAGTCAGGCCACTCATTTCCTGAGCAGGCAAATCACTTAATTTGGCTTCTCAGTTTACTCTGCGGTTTAATGGAAGTAATAGAATCTTCTTAGCAGGAGTGCTGTGAAAATTAATGACTGCATATAAAGTGGTTTAAGATAAAGATTCTCACATAAAAGAACCTGGAGGGAGGGAGTTTGGAGTGCTATTAGGAAAGAGTGAGGAACTGCAGCTTATTCTATTTCCATGGGCTGGGTTGAGAGTGGGCAAAGTATTTGTTGCCCATTTGTTAGGTATTTGTAAAAAATTCAGCTTCAAATCGATTTGCCTGGATGAAGCATTCTGGGGAAGAAATAGAACCTGGTAAATAATTTCTAGATTTCATTTTTACACATTTATAAAACATTATTTTTAACACTATATTATTTTTAAAAGAGAACTCCTGTTATGACTTAATAATGATGGTAATTAAATACCACTGGGGGAACCAGGGGAAAAAAGTGCCACGTGGCCTTGATCTCTGAGTCAGCCGGGCTTCCCCACTGGTAAACTCAGGGGGCCATGTTCTTTTCCTCATCTGCGTGTGCTCGGCCATGGACACGGGTAGGAGATGGAAAAAGAGAAGCTCTTTATGTCACTCCCCGCCTCTCTAGATGGGAGTGTCTTGGTGTGGTTTCATAGGTAGGATTCCTGATCTCAGATTTTATCACCCTTCCTCATATTGTATGCAGACACCACACATGCCCTGTTGGATGGATGAGTAAACTTCCCCCAGCCTCTTTTATCCCAGCCAGGTATTACTGTGTATTTACATACACTTTCTCATCCATTCATGTACTCATCAGATATTCATGGAACATCAGCTCTGTGCCAGACGCTGTTCTAACACTGGGGATTCAACAGACATGATCTCTACCCTGTGGAGAGATTCCCTACCAAATAATCAGACAGCGAAATAATTAAGGAGATGACAAGAGCAAGGAGGAAAAGTAAAGGCAAGTGGGAAAGCCTGTGACAAAAGAGTGTGACTTTGTGGGCTGAGGTCAAGGAAGACTTCCGGAGGAGGTGGTTTTACCTGGGGCTGAAAATGAGCAGGAATCAGTAGGGTTTACAGTGCCCAGTTCCTGTACTAGGTGTGTGGGATACAGAGATGAACAGGACCCAGGAGGTAAATGCCACAGCCCTGACCTCAGGTGCTTCCACTCTGGTCCAGGAAATGGACAGACACACCAGCAGTGATGTACAGAGAGGCAAGGGCTGTAGATAGAAGTGCCCGAGGAGGAGGGCGAGGGGGCGGAGCTCCTGCCTGGAGAGTTTCCGGGGCAAGTCCATCCTGTCTGGGGAGTCTGAATTGCTCTGACGCATGAGTGGGATTAGTAGTAGATGATTGGCAAGGGATGGGGCGAGGGCATTTTATGGAGAGGGAAAGCTCAGATCGCTAAAGCATCCCTTGGTGGAAGCACAAGTAGCTTTTCAAACTTGGAGCATAGGGACATGTTGGGGAGAGGAGACGGGAGAGAGAAAGAGGAAGAGGTCAGGTAAGAAGGGCTTTGGGAGTTATCATGCTGAGGAATTCGAACTTGAGCCTCTTTTCTGTGGGAATCGTTGAGGGGTTTTAACCAGGGGAGTGAGCGATCACATTGGCACTCGAGGATCCTCCCTCCGGCAGAGTTGTGCTCGGAGGCTGATACAGAAAGCGCCAAGAGCATAGCATGGATGGGAGAGAAGGAGAGTTCGGGAATGACCTTCTGAGACTGCGTGACTGGATGTGATTGGGAGGGTACAAGAGGGCAGTCAAGGAAAAGAGTCTTTACCCTGTTCTCCAGGAAGCGATTCTTGGCAAAAGGTTCCTTAAACAACCAGTTCCTTGATCAACTGCTCAGCCTCTCTCTCCTCTTAGGGTCCACCCACAAAGCGTCACTGATTGTGCAGAACCCGGCAGCAAAGATACCTGATGGATTGGTTAAGGTTTTCCAAACGTCTTTGACCTTGTGACCATTTCTTTCTTTTTTTTTTTTTACGAAACATACACTAACATCCAGAGTGATCTTCCTAAAATTACACACTGAGCATATCAATCTTTGCTTAAAATCACTCTTTTTTTGGACAAAGTTCAAATTATTTGCTTTGCACCTCGAAACCCTTCTGGAACTAGTGTTTGGGAGACCGTGTTGGAAGAAATGACTCCATTTGTAGATCTTCTTTTAGAGAAATGTCTCTTCAACTCTTTTGCCCATTTTATTTGGTTGGTTTTCTTTCTATTATTGAGTTGCAGAAGTTCTTTAGATGCTTTGAATATAAATTTTGTGTCAAATATATGTTGAAAGTATTTCTTTCAGTCTGTGTTTTGAGATCACAGTATTATGTGAAGCTTCAGGAGGGAAATATGATGAATTGAGTTTTGGGCAGGTTGCATTTGAAAAGCCTGAGGTATATTCAGTCCATGCCTGTGTTGACACTAGTCTCAAGGTGTCCTGGGGTAGGGCATGTGGTTCCCTGCCTCTATAATATTACCTGTCAAATGGGGATAACATTATTGGCTTGCTCTTTTTCCAGGGTTATCATGAAGATAAAACAAAATAAAATATGTGAAAGCAGTTTAAAAGAGTGAAAAGCCATATACAGACGGTAGTGCCACATTGACATTATGTATGTTCCAGACCACTCCCAGAAGGTAAAGACTTAGCATTGCTTTCAGCTTTAACCCGTCTAACTGCTTGTCTTAACTTCTCTCCAACTTGCCTTTTGCACCTGCACATGCCAAAGAAAACTCTTCTCCACTTACATCTCCTGGATATTTATAACTGGGTATAATGTGTTTGAACTCCAGACCTGAACAGGATACAACACGCATGTATTGTGGTCCTCTGTTTGCTTGTGTATTGGTCATTATCTTCATCCAGTCACTCTCCCAACACATACTTATTGCTTTTTAACTATATATTCCAGACACACGCTAGTGACAAAACAAGAGAGACATAGTCCTTTGCCTCATGGCCTGAAGTCTTTAGTGAGAGTCAGACAATTACATCATCATTATCATACAGGTCATGAAAGGGGGTTACAGGAACATCAAAGAACAGAAGGCAGAATCTAGAGGAGCAGCGTGTAAGACGTAAAGGAAAGCAGAGGAAAAGCCGGAGCTGTGACACCATGAAGTTTCTAAAGGAGCCACTGAGGGGAAGTAACAGAAGGGCATCCTACATCCATCAGAGGAAGCCTGGATTCATGAAACCCTCATCTTAGTTGGCCATTCTAATCTTCCCCATTCACATCTTTTTTCAGGGTTAGTTGGTGGAGTCTCAAAAGGATTCCTATCCCTGCTTCTTCTAGCCCTTTGTTGAAGGTAATCATGACAATAAGTTGTTCAAAAAAGAGCTGATGGGAAGGAGAGGAGAGCTGGGGCAATTCCCTAACTGAGTGTCAACTCTTGAAGAATTGACCATTGGCAGAATTGCTCTTCTCAATTGACCACTTCCCATCCTTTTCCAGACCTGGCACTCCAGAGTCAGCTGGATCCTTCCAGACAGCCACTTGTCTTATGTCGCCATCTGCCAGGCTAGCACTGGGAGAAGAGGCACAACTCAGACCTTCTGGCTGTGACAAACCCCCTCTGTAGGGTGCACAGTGCCTGGGACCAGGAGCGTCCCTAGGAAAGGCAGCACAGAGCCGTGCCCCGGCCGTGCCATTGGCACAGAGCTGCCTGGGCCCCGGCCCCTCTGCTCTTGGTTAGGCTACTTGGGGCATAGAGCAGAGGGCTATCTGTGCTCAGAGTACAAGTTCAGATGAAAGGTTTTCCATAGTTTTTTTTTTTTTTTTCCACAGTCAAAAGCATCTCCCAGATCTGAGGGGCCTGTCGTCCAGCGGCTTTACTGGGCATCTATCCGAGCTGGGTGGGCCCTTTATGCTGACTTTCCCCAGAACCCACCCCCCAGAAAAGCACGTGTTGTCCGTCTCCTGCCACGGTTCTGCAGAGTGAGTGGCTCTCATCGATGCAATGCTATGGGCCAAGACATTTTAGATAAAAATCAACCAAGAACTTAATGAGCACCTTGGCAATTCGCGTGGTCCATTCTCCGAGCATCTCAGCTCACTGTTGCTGTGGTGATTCATCTGTGTGGAGCGGGAGGCTTCAGTAGCTTGAATGATGCGTGTTACGTGAATGCGGCCCTAGTTGACAGGTGTGCGTCTCCCTTGCTCTAATGGAAGCATCATCTGCAATGCAGCTATTAACTGGTAAGTTTTTATTTTAACCTCCTGTGTTCTTCAGAAAAAAATTCCACCCTGAGGGAATATGAAGTTTAGGTCTGACTAAATTCGAGTGATGTTAACTCATTCATCTTGGGCACACTTCCCAGTAGAGACCCTCTCACCCAGGAGGGGCACGATAAATGGGTCCCTCCTCCTTCTGGAATGACTGGAAAGGAATCTAGGCCTCTGGACTGGCTCCTGGAGGTTCGTGGGTTTGATAGAACAAACAGCGTTTGAGGAAGGAAGTACTGCGTTCTCCTGTGGACATTGTCGACCACGTGATTCTCTCTCCACGCGGGGGCCATCTGTTGAGATCAGGTGGTGTCACCCTTCGTCTTGCAGGTGTGAGAAATCACCGCTTTCTGCTTATAGAAGCTGGAAAGGAAACTTTGCCTTTCTGTTTCAGAGGCTGCCTGTGGCCTGCTGACCCCTGCTTGCTGCATGCAGGCCGTTTCCCCAGTCTTCCGTGGGCTTCAGCATCACCTGGGATTTATGGTAAACTGTAGATTCTAGTGCGCCATCCCTATAGCCCTGATCTGGAATGTCTGGGGCAGGGTTGCACGCATTGAGAAATACTGGGTTCATAAGACTGAGACTAAGAAAAAGAACGGCCTGAAGCTGGGAACAAAAAAGAGTTGGTGACAGGCAGCAACGAAAAGCATGCTTCTTGTCACTGCCATGCATCAGTTACACGCACACAGCCCTGGGTGCCAAGCAGGCTGAGTGATGTTCGTTTCTTCAGTGCCTACTAGGTGCCAATCCCCTGCCATGTGCTGGGAATGCAGAAATGAGGAAGAAATAGCTCTTGCCCCACGAAATTCACAGGCCAGTGTGTGTGGGCAAACAGACAAATACAAACCAACTACAATGTATGGAGACTGATGGTGCAATAATGCAGCACAAATCCAGTCTGAAGAGTCACAGAATAAAAATAGTCGCTGCCATTTATTGAGCATTTTCTGTGGGCCTGGCTTTGTCTTACATATATTAAGTAAATTCCTGACAACAACCGTTTAGGGCAGGTGAGGAAAGAGGTCGAGGCTGTTAAAGTAGTTTGCACCAGGCTGCCCAGTTAATAAGCAGCAGAACCAGACTGTAAGTTGCCAAAGGCCATGTTCTTAGGAGCTGTATTACACAGTCTTTCTGGAGAAAAGGGGCCTGGTATTTGCTGAACACATACTATGTGTGGGACTCACTTAACTGGATATTCGTGACATTTCTGAGGGTGGCCAGAGCTCTGCAAGCACTCACAGACCAGGCACACTTGTCAGATGCACCAGAGCCTGAATGGATGCGGGGATGTTGGGATGTTGAGTCCCTTAGCCTTCCTGGTGGCTGGGCAGGGACTTGTCACCTCTAGCTATGGCATCCTAGTCAGCGTACCCCAGTATTCTCACAGTTTAGGGCACAGACAGCCCTGGTCTCTATTTCCCTGCCTCCATAAGCTATTGATGCTGCGTAGACGGCAGCTGTTTCAGCTTAAGGCGATTGGGGATGGCATTTTGCATTTCCATCCTCCGACCACTTTCAAGCGTGAGCTTGGTTCCCCGCCCAGTCCTCTGAATCCAGTCAGTTGGGCTGGTAGGTTGGTGCTGAGAGGAAGCCCCATCTGCTGGAACAGGAGTCAGAGCTCTTGAGTCCCTCACGGTTCACTTGCCATGCCCCGGACCCACTCTGCACACATTCTATCCGTTGGGGTTTCGGTTGAAGACACCCTTCTTCACTTCCTCTCCTAAAGACTGTCATGTCTTGTGTCGCACGCATGCAGCATGGCTACCCCAGCGTTGGCCACGTGTCATGGGTGGTCCCTGGCCCCTCGGTGTGAAGAGGGGCTGCAGTGACAGGTCCTTAATCAATCTGCAGTTTCCATTTGCCTTTTAATCAGTTACTATCGGGGGCCAATTATATTATTTTAAAAAACCATTTTCTTTTTCTTTTACGTGGTTCATCAAAAACAGGAAGTCAAAAGGTATGAATACTCTTCCTGTGAATCAGCAGAGAAACCTTCCTCATTTGTGCCCATGAACATGCCACAGGGGGCCACCAGATGCGCTACTATAAGAAAGGAAGGTAGCAAGCGGGACCCTGGGGTAGTCAGCAGGCAGGAATGCCGGGGTGGGACAGCTGTGCCTGTTGACCTTGGGCGCTAAGCCTGGGAGGCACTAAGTAGAGAGGTCGGCACGCACTGTGAGCTGCAGCAGCAGGGGCGGGGACAAGGGCCGGCACAGGCAGCTCGCTCCAGGGCTGTTATAAGTAAGGTGACAGGCCAGTGCCGAGGAGCAGATGATGCCCTCCAGTAGCCGTCAAACTGGAATGATGGTCCCGGGCCTTCTGGGAGCTGGCAAGAGGGGTGGCTGGGTTGGGGGAAGCGGCAGGGGGACGGGGTGGGGAGAACGCGTGTAGGAGAAGGAGCTCATTTCAGCACCTTGTGCTGGATCCAACACACAAACACTTGTTGTTGCACAGACTCACTCGGCCTCAGGGATTCTGCCCAGTGCTGAGTCACACAGGTCACTGATGAGTCGTGATTAGCAACTCACATTTTGATATTAACCAGTGGGTCACGAGTATCAAGGAAAAGGGATCGATATGGTTTCAGGTCACATCCCATGATGTCACTGGGGTTGAAAGACAGTCCTTTCTCGGCTGTTCAGGTGGCTGCTTGCCAGAGAGGAGGTATTGGGCAGGCTCTCGTCCACATAGGCTGTTTGGTGTGCCTTGGGGAGCGGCCACCTGCCTGCATCTTCCCAGGGAAGAGGTGGGATGAGTGAGATCACGTAAGGAGAGTGTTTGAAGACCTGGAAACAAAAGGCCTTCTGTACGTAGGAGCTACTCTGCCACTACCCCCAGTCCAAAATAAACAGCCTTTTCTGCCGCTGTGGATGGGCACTGAGAAAGCATGACGGCATTGGTGCCCAGACTTGTCTAATCACTCACATCCCCCGCCAGCTTCCACCTGGAGCCCGTGCTCATGCCAGGCTTTGAGCATCTCTTCCTGCAGAGCCGTGGCTTAGGTATCAATTCCCCTCAGCATCACTGACTCTGATGCTCTGAGCCAGGTATCTGGGATCAGACCGCCTCCGCTGATGTCATTTGTGTCCATTGGCCTTGCTCATCTTCATTCTTTCATCAAGATTGTATCTAGCACCTATTATGTAGCATGCACTGTGGGATGAGCTGGGGATACAGGGACGAAAGCATAGGACGTGTCCCGCAGTTGCTTCAAGGCCAGTGAGAGAGAATGGCACATAATCCAATCAGATACAGGTGACCAAATGGTAACCGTGATTGGAGATGGGATGCCATCCCTTGAGAGACATCCAGGTAAGTAGCTTGTTTCATGTGCTGCCACATCTAACGGTTACTGAGCCTAAACTCCCTTTCTGTAACTTTGAGTCATTTATCCAGGTTCTTCCCTCTGGAACCACAAAGAGCAAATTACACCCCTCTTCCATAATGGTGGAACTTTGGATATGTAAGCTTCTCTTCCAAGGCTAATAGTCTCATGACATGGAGTCCAGACCTGTCCCTGTTTTAATTGCTATCTTCTGGATATATTCTAATTTCTCAATGTCTTTATTGAAGTGGTAAAGCCAGAACCCAATACAATATTATGGGTTATTATTATTATACAATATTATTATAGCTGGACAGAAATGTCAGAAAGACAAATAAATGAGGAGTAATTTTTTAAAATAATAAAATTAAAAGGAGCCAGGCAGTGTGTGTGTGTGTGTGTCTGTGTGTTTAATGCACGGGGTAGAGAGAGAGAAAATATTTTTATTTTTAATTTTCCATAATGCGAAGTCAGTTCAAAGACTTTTTAGCACAGCATAATTGATTTTGACTTAGACTGTAGCTTACATTTCCATTCTCTGGTCTGTTTATGTTAAAGTTCAATTAGGAAAGCTTGATGGAAACATCTGACCTGGGCAGGTACTATGGCTGTCAGCTCCTCAAGTCAGTCTTGACCTCATTAGCCATGGCCTCAGCACCCTGGGTGATCCTCCATTGCCAAGTAACTTCCTAATCTGGTCACACACATGGTTTTCTCTCTGTGTCAAAGCCGTAACCAAACCCTGCTCTCCTGCAGACAGCCAGGGAGAAGGCTCACACGGGCAACGCCAGGGATAGGTATTCCACTTACAGTGTCTGTAAATCGTCCACAACCCGAGGAGTTACTCCTTCCCTATTCCGAGAAGTACAACCTGTGTGACCGCACATTGCACGTGGCCACAGATCGCCTGTGATGTCTGCCTCTAGAGCACAACCCGAGAAACCTGTTTCTAATCTATCTTGGGAAACTGTCAGTGTCGGAATTTACCTGTCATAGATACATTGCTGCTTGGCATCTGTTCCAGCTGTATATCTCACAGGATCCCTTGCAGCTAGGGTTATGGATACAAATCAGGGTTCCCCGGTTAGAGGCACTCATGGAAGATTTGAAATGTGGAACTCTGATAAAAGGTCAGATTTCTGCAGCTTTGGCCAATGTTGCTGGCAAGCAAGGTCTTAAAGACGCTGCACTTTTCTATAGCAAGATTCTCTTGTATAATTGTCAGCTCATGCGAGTAGAGAGGCAATTGTAGCAGCATGCTGACAGTTTCCAGAATCCACAGCTCTGGGGCTGTGCTCTGGGACTCAGCCATTCCTGGGGCAGCCTGTCAACTCTCCACCTTCTGTTTGGGGTGGAGGGAGCAGTTCCCCTTGTGGATTGGGTCAGCAGTATAGGGCCAGGAGTCATTCCCGAGGCCCCAGCCTACAGCTTCATCCTTCCAGCCCCTCCAACGATTTCGTGAGCACTAAATTCCCTGTATTAAACCCCTTTCTGTTTAAAATAGCTACAGTACTTTCTGTTTCCTGAAACTGAGCCCTGACAGGTACAGTGTTCAAAGGTAGTGTCTGAAAGGTGATTTTCACTCTTTTACCTTACTTCAAAAGTGTCTTGTGATAGCGTTTAGAGAGCACTGCCCTAGAACTTGAGTTTCAATCCCGTGTCTGTTGCTTGTCACCTATGCTCATGACCTTGAACGAGTCACTCAGCTCTCAAGTCCTTTTCCGTATCTATCACATTAGGCAAATCATACCTGCTTTGCATATGTGAGCCTCAGTGGAGAGAATGAACCTGAAAATGGGCTTGAAGCAATGAAACGTGACTGGCATGTTTTCTCCTCAATCTAATATCCCCCCCAATAAAACCCAATCTCTGCCTTTCACAAAGTCTCAGTTAGAAAATGTTGTCTATTCATCATAAAGAGAGAAATAATATCAAATGTCCTGCCTCACATTTTGTTTAGGATTCTCTGAGACTATTTGCAAACCAAATGCTCTGAGACTCTGGAGAGAGAGTTGCCATTTATGCAATAATTTCTAAATGAATAAGTGTGAAATTGGTGAAAGCAAAGGACCTTTTAAAGTCAGGCCACCATCAAGATAGACAGTAGCATCATCTAGCATGTGAGCTCAGGGTTTTACAAGGAAGTTCTGTGGAAAAAGAAGAGAGTTTCTGAAGTCAAGTCATACCAGGTTGGTGGCGGACCAGGCATCCCCTCTCCGATAGCTGTTGAATGTCTACCATGTGCAAGGCTTTCTGTTAGGCATTGGGCCCTATGCTAGATGTGAAAATAAGTACACTTGGGAAAATGTTACTGTCTGTAAATTATATATCAGTGAGCCTCACTAAATTAGAAGAAAGACACAGAACTAAATATAATGGTTACTCATTTTCCATTCTGAACAAAATTGTTTGCCATGTAAAACAGACCCACTGCACAACACGCTATAATTCCCTCTTCTGTACAGATAATTGCTCTTTGCCACACCCATGCCTGTCCTCACTCCACTGGTCCTTCTCGTGGGAATCCTTGCCCGTCTTGCCTACCCGATTCTCAGCTCAGAGGCCCCCTACTCTGAGACGATTTTCTTTTTCTTTTTCTTTTTTTTTAAAAAAACACTGAAGATTATTTTTTTTAATTTATTTTTAAATTTTATTTAACTTTTATTTATTTTTTGGCTGCGCTGGGTCTTCGTTGCTGCGCACCAGCTTTCTCCTCGTTGCGGTGCGCGGGCTTCTCATTGCAGTGGCTTCTCTTGTAGTGGAGCACGGGCTCAAGGTGCATGGGCTTCAGTAGTTGCAGCACTCGGGCTCAGTAGTTGCAGCACAAGGGCCCTAGAATGTGCGGGCTTCAGTAGCTGTGGTGCACGGGCTCAGTAGTTGTGGCGCACGGGCTTAGTTGCTCTGCAGCATGTGGGATCTTCCTGGACCAGGGATCGAAGCCATGTCCACGGCATTGGCAGGCGGATTCTTAACCACTGCGCCACCAGGGAAGTCCCTGACAAGGTTTTCTTAACTCTCTAAATCTAAATTAATCCCTCTCTGCTGTCCTAATTACTCCTATATGTTAACTCTAGCATACATCATTTTTCTGTCTCATATGAATTTCTGTTTTAATTATTTTGTTAGTTTTTAGTTATTTTGATCTGTAAGTGTCATATCTTTGTATACTTTAGTTAGATATTTTAGTTATGGAAACTGGCACAGTGTGGCGCTGGTAGTAAACCAAGTTTGCTGAATTCAGTTTTGGGTGGATCCTACATACCTTTTACTGAATTGAATAGTTGAAAGGAGATAGACATAAAACAGATATTGGTGAGGCCTCAGTGAGTCTTTCCTATTATTTCCTGTTTTCTCCTTAGCTGCTGCCTGCCTACTCTCCCCACATGAGCAAGTGTCCACCCATCTTGTTAGAAGTGGATAATGTATGGTAACAGGCTGGGGGTATTAGAACAATAGGAGATAATGCCACCTTTTTAGCTTTCATTATAATTCTTTGTAGTGCCAGATACATGAAATTTCAGGGAGAAGAAATGTGTATAACTTATTCAAATCCTGATTAAACCAAATAAATGAAATGCATCGGTGTATTCTCTGAGCACTTGCCCTGTGCACATTATAGAATGACTGTTTTAAGGGATGTACTTTTCCCCTCAAATTCAGAAAGAGGGTGAGAAGAACAATAGACAGGAGAAAGAAACATCAAAGAAAGTGTAGATGATGTGCAACCGCTTGCCGGACAAAGTGAAATCTTAGGAGTCGTTAAAAATACATATTAATGCTATTAACAAAAATGACATGCATACATTTGTATAGAGTTGTAACGTGTCTAGTTTTTTTTTCTTACATGTATTATCTCATTAGACCTTCACAATAACCCTATGAGGTAGATAGGACACAAGTTTCATATGAGGAAATGGACTTAGTCCAACAGTATGTCTTTTTGACCTCTTTGAACATAGCAAATTTCGTTGTAAACGATTTAGGGAAATATGCCTATCTGAAAAATTTATTAGCTGCCATTTTGCTTTAAGATGTCAGACTACACCACTAACGAGCTTAATACCTGTTAGAAGTTTACCAGTTAGGGTCAGAATCATCTAGGGTTACCCTGAAGCAGACAGAAAAACAAAATGATTTTCTTTGAATTGGGGGCTTTGCTCTATGGGTTACAATATAGTCATGAGCATGGTCTTGAAGCATTTATTTAAGACCAAAGTCTGGTCAAAGCAAAAGATGCTAAACGTTTGATTCTAGACATCCGTCTTTCTCTCTCCCTTGCAGTATATATCCACACCAATAGACACAGAGCTGGAAGATGGGGTGCAGATCAGAACTGCTCTGGATTGGTTGCAGGTGAGTGAGGGTCAAACCCTATCTACTTTCAGCTCTCTGTCCAACTGGTGTGATGCCACCTAGAAATCAGCCAGAACATGTGATCTGAGGAAAAAGATTAGTCAACAGCTCTCTTTGGTTTTGAATAATTCATTCTGCCTCATTTATTCTGCTATTGATTCCTTCTAATGTATTTTTTATTTCAGTTATTGTATTCTTCAACTCTGGTTGTTCTTTATATTTTCTAACTCTTTGCTAAAAACTTCTTGTAACTTCTCAATCTGTGCATCTGTTCTTTTCCCAAGTTCTTGGATCATCTTTACGATCATTACTCTGAACTCTTTCTCTAATAGATAGCCTATCTCCACTTCATTTAGTTGTTCTTCTGGGTCTTTGGTTTTGCATAGAGACATGAAAAATAGAAAAGTATTTAAAATACAGCTGACTTTTTTCAAGTTAGATATTCATTTGTTTAGCTATGAAAATATCACTGTGCTATAACCTCAGGACACACAGATAACATGGTTCTCATACTTGGGGAACCCACAAGCTAAGCAGAAGCACAGGGACATGAAAGGTAGGAATGATTTGCTAAAATGGTCAGTGACTCATAAAATATGTGTAAAAGTTCTAATTAAGATGGGAGAGAGAGGACAGGGCGGATACAAGAGATACTCAGGAGGTGAGACAGACAGGGCACAATGACTGACTGGGTGGAGGGGTGTGAGGAAGAGGCAGAACGAGGAGGAGAGAATGACTCCTAAGAATCAGTCACGGAAGAAGGAGGTTTGGCGCTGCCATGATGACATATATAATGCAGGAAGAGGAAATGGTCAGATCTGGGGTGAAAAGGAGCCTACAGTTCATCCAAGCAGAACTGCTCAGAAAGCAGTTATGATTCAGAACTAAGGTCTAGGAGAGCTGGATACAGTCCTGAGAGGTACAGGTGAAGCCACAGCGCTCAGAGAAAGAAGCAGAGAAATTGATGAAGGATTCAATACGGGATGGCCCGAGGGGTAAAAGGAGAAGAGCAGACATCATCATAGCAAGTAGAAGCCAAGCGTTCAAGAAATAGGTCATGTCAATGTCAAACACTGCAGAATTGTCCCATAAGGATGAAGTAGATTTAGCATTTAAGTCATTAAGATGACTTTAGGGGAGGTAGTTCCAAAAGCACTGTGGATGTAGGGCCATGTGTTAATAGGTAAGGAAAGTGTGGTAGGCAGAATAATGGTTCCCCAAAGACGTATCTGCCCTAATCCCTGGAACCTGCGAATATCGTGCCTTATATGGCTAAGAGCTTTAGCAGTTGTGACCTAAGGTAGGGATCTTGAGTTGGGGAGATTATCCAGATGGACGGATGATTATCCAGACGAGGACTCTGGTCACATT
This sequence comes from Balaenoptera acutorostrata, assembly GCF_949987535.1. Taxonomy (NCBI): domain Eukaryota; kingdom Metazoa; phylum Chordata; class Mammalia; order Artiodactyla; family Balaenopteridae; genus Balaenoptera; species Balaenoptera acutorostrata. Next base: position 65,959,145 of record NC_080081.1, read on the forward strand.
GCGTCCTTATAAGTGGAAGAGGAGGCAGGAAGAGCCAGCCAGAGAGGTAGGGTGTGACCTCTCAACCCACTACTGCTGGCTGTGAAGATGGAGGAAGGGGGCCGTGAGCCAGGGACCAGGGAACGTGATGATCTCTGGAAGCTGGAAACAGTTCCCACTGTACAGCTGTGAAGAAAATGGACCTCCTGGTCTTATAACTGCAAGGAATTCTGCCCACAACCTGAATGCAGAAGATATGGATTCTCTTCTAGAGCCCCCGGAATGGAACACAGCCTGCCGACACCTTGCCTTTGGTCTGCTGAGACCCATCCCAGACTTCTGACCTAAAAAAACCACAAGATAACAAATTGGTGGTATTTTAGCTGTTGTTTGTTGGTAATTTGTTACAGCAGGAATAGGAAACTAATATGGAGGGGTTCACATCTAGAGTTATGGCAATAATGAAAAAGTCAGCTACTTGTTGAAGACGTTTGAAGGTTAAAAATATAAGATTATGAAGCTTGGAAATATGTTACTAGGACAAATTTTTTAAATTTTAAACATATTTATTCTTAATTAAATTCATAATAAAAAATCTTAATTGTTATTCATGAACACTCATGTTGGAATTTCAAATAATATAAAAAATGAAAATTAAATTAAAAGTCACCCTACTCGGGGCTTCCCTGGTGGCGCAGCGGTTGGGGGTCTGCCTGCCGATGCAGGGGACACGGGTTCGAGCCCTGGTCTGGGAGGATCCCACATGCCGCGGAGCAACTGGGCCCGTGAGCCACAATTGCTGAGCCTGCGCGTCTGGAGCCTGTGCTCCGCAACAAGAGAGGCCACGATGGTGAGAGGCCCGCGCACCGCGATGAGGAGTGGCCCCCGCTTGCCGCAACTAGAGAAAGCCCTCGGACAGAAACGAAGACCCAACACAGCCATAAATAAATAAATAAATAAATAAATAAATAAATAAATAAATAATTAAAAAAAAAAAAGTCACCCTACTCACTATTATAATTACATTCAATATTTTAATTGTGTTCATTATTTTTCTAGACTTCAGGTGACTAGACTTCTTGATGTGCATGTGTGTGTAGAGGGGTACATACCTAAGATCATACTACACATGTTAATAGGACAAATTTTGGAGTCACTTTTTCTTTTTTTTTTTTTTAATGATTTATATGCAAATTTTATCTTCAAAGTGTGTTTTTGTTTGTTGTTTAAAATTATTTATTTATTTATTTATGGCTGTGTTGGGTCTTCGTTTCTGTGCGAGGGCTTTCTCTAGTTGCGGCAAGTGGGGGCCACTCTTCATCGCGGTGCGCGGGCCTCTCACTATCGTGGCCTCTCCTGTTGCGGAGCACAGGCTCCAGACGCGCAGGCTCAGTAATTGTGGCTCACGGGCTTAGTTGCTCCGCGGCATGTGGGATCTTCCCAGACCAGGCCTCGAACCCGTGTCCCCTGCATTGGCAGGCAGACTCTCAACCACTGCGCCACCAGAGAAGCCCCCCACTTTTTCTTTGGAGTAGGAGGTAGGATGGTTGGAACCAGAGTCATATGTAGACCTTTGACACTAACTACATCCTTTTAGCTCTTCACTGGATGAGGTTGATTGATACGTAAGGTCCCTATATTTGCTGCAGGGATGGTGATACATCCTGTCCCTGCTTTGGACTTTATTTATTTATTTATACATGACCTTATTTTTTAGAGCAGTTTTAGGTTCACAGCCAAACCGAGTAGAAGGCACAGAGACTTCCCATTGTCCCCCTCCCCCCAACCTGCCCAGTCCCTCCCCCCACTATCAACATCCTGCTCCAGAGTGGCTCAATCTTACAATCTACCTTGATGCTTCATTATCACCTAAGGTCCACTGTTTACATTAGGGTTCGCTCTCAGTCTACTACGTCTTTTAACCTCAAAGTAGAGAGATCCCACCAGCAACCTTCTGGTAACTTGGTTCTCTGCTGTCATCACTCCATAGCCCATCGGAGCCCACCCCGTGACTTGATAGCAGTGGGCACTTGGAGCCCAGGGTACCTTTAATTTTCCTTGCTCCGTCTCCTTCCACGTCTCCTGCTCAGCAGCCCGGCTATTACAGTAAGAGCTTAATGTGTGCCCTGGCACTGTTGTGGTATCATTTAGACGATCGCATGCTGGGCTGACACAAGTCAGAGGCGGCTAACACATTAAGGGTTCCTCGTTATCAGCTTGCTGGGGATTCGGTCAATGGAACGGTGGTAAACCTCAGCCATTCCGCTGAGACACGAGCCTATTTACACTCTTTCCTCATCCAGTCCTGTTCCCTCCTGCTCTGTCCCTTAGAAATGCTGTCTCTCTATGTTGTTTGAAGCCAATGGGTAGCCGGGCGGCTTTTTCAGTCTTGCCCAACCGCCTGCGAACGTAGAAATATCAGCTGGTGAAGACATTGTTATTGCCTTTCAAATGAGAAAGGCCCGGGGCAGTAGTCACGGCCAGGGCATTTTAAAACATCTCTTTTATAATTATATACATTTCACGTACTTTTAGATTTCTGTGCGTATTGCAGTTGTTTCAGTTATACTCATTTGGTTTTGAAAGAAAGTTTCTAGAAGCAAGGTCTAGACATATTTATTGCTTATTTAATATGCCCTAAAGACAGCGTCCAATGCCACACCACTGATTTCTCATTAACACTGGTGAAGGGCTGCAAATCTAAACAAGGCCTTCTTTTACTTTTTCTGCATCCATCCCTCTATTTCCTTCCCAGGTGTCCTATGGAACTAAGCATTTCTTTATGCTCATAATTCAATTCAATTACTAGACACATCACAGAGTGCACCGGACTGATGATAACCAGTAATAAACAGTAATGCTTCTCAGAACGACCTTTAGTCCAGTTCTGTCTCACAGGTGCTCTGGGGGCCAAGCAGGTCTCCACTGACATATGCATGGTTTCAGGGGGCACATGTATGCTCTCCTCCCCCGCAGAAAGGCCCAGACTCAGCCTATAGCCTTAGCCCTGGAAGGATTCCCTTTATTCCAAAAAGGTACAATTATGAGGATAAAGTTGTGGGAGGAGATCGCATTCTGGGAGCTGCTTACCCATCAAGCTACTCTCATGTTGGTGTGTATCCTTCCTATTTTAGCTGCCCTGGGTCTCCTGACCCTAGGCAGTGGCTGGGTCAGTTTTTCTTACCATGCCCATCTGGGAATACAGGTACTGAATGATACGGGTAAATTCACAACTAATCCATTGCCTGCACTTGCTCTGAATCTTTAGGACCGAATCCTACTTATCCATCCTCCTACAAAGTTGTCTTCTTACCAGCAACACTATTGCACCTCACCTCCTTGGAATTCTCTGATGGTTTTCTGATGTTCGAGGGCAGGAAGAATGTATTCGTGTATGGATTCAGCAGCTAGCATTTATGCACTACTGTGAAACAGGAATTTTTCCAGGCAGTGAGGATACTTAGTTGAGTGAGACACTGTTTCTATGCTCAAGAAGCTCACCATCTGTGACTTATTTTTAATATGTGTTGCCCTGTGTTTGGGTCATTTGGCCGATATGCATCAAAGGTCTCATTGGATGGTCCATGCTAGAGGAGCGGCTGACGCAAGCTAGAACCAAGTTGAATGTCAGGGCCCACACCTACCTCCTTCTGAGCATCAGAGGGCATCTTGGATGCACGTAGAGTCTTCAGCTGGGCTGCATGAGAGGAAGCGAGTCTCAGAGTAGCTGTGATTCTGCCGACGTTGCTGTGATGGCCAGGGATAGGCACATCTTGAAACAAGATCTAAAATGTTAAGTATGAATATTTTCGGCATTAAAGACACATACCTTTGCTTTGTATTCCATGTGTAGAGTAATCTAATTCAACACCACCAGTTACTAACTTGGATAACAAGACTAATCTAAATAATCCCTTCCTTTCTTATACATGACACTGTGTCAGTGGTATAAAAGCTCTGCAGACATATCATATGTGTGAAAACAAATGTTTACATTTATTGAAATAACTTTTCTATTTGTAAATTTAGCAGATTTGTTATAGAATGTCACCCACAAGGGAAGGGGTATTTGTGAGGGATTTTAGGTCAGTTGGTGTGCATCCGAGCAGTTGTAGATACATTGGTAGTGATGATGGTGGGGAAGAAAGGAGAGATGTTGCAGAGGGAAGAAGTTGGGGGATGTCTAGGATGGGCCGGGGCTCACGTTCGGTGGAGTAGACTCTGCCAGGGCTGGGTTGCAGGAGTCTGCGGGTGCATATTGAGAAAGCTGGGTGCTGGTCTTTGGCACAAATTCCTGACAGAACAGATAGGAATGGGTGCTTCAGGCAATCCAAGGACACCTGATCTGTCGTCTTTGGATTCCGCTTCAGTGTAGACAGAGCAATGGTGGCTGGTTTTTGTTCATCTTGCACCCCTAAAGTACCTCAGAAAATGGGTAGCCCGTTTCCACCAACTTTGCTTTGGAGAAGTTGATCTCCCGGGTGGGCTGTGGCCGGCTGGCAGCCTGTGGGCACTCCCGAGGGCACGCCCTCTGCGAACCTTCCCTCTCACGTCCTGTGCACCCCAGAGCACTTCAGCCAGGAGATGCATAACTGCGTCCTCCTGGGTCTGAGGCCTTCTTGGCTCAGAAAGCTTCCTGGGTTTGCTGACATCACCCTCGTGTGGAGGAGGACCGGCCTGGCCGCTGAGAACATACATGGAAGTGGATGAAGTCTATGAAGAAAAAGGAAAATAGCTCAGCCAGACACGCCTTCGACGGCCATTGTTCCACCCTCGGAATCTGTGGAGAGGAAGAGGTGACCCAGGGAGACATTTCCTAAGCACAGATGAGAAAGAGGCTGGTGAGACCGGAATTCGTCAGGAGGACACGAAAGGCAGTGCTCTCCCACCAAATAGGGTGATTCTGGGGAAAAGATGTGATGACAAGAGGCTAACAACTAGGAATTTCAAAACAAAACAAAGTGCTGTTATCACCACCTTCCCAGCTGCGGGTGCCTAGAATCCAGTGCTCTGCTGCTCGCCGCGCGTGACATGCCAGGCACATTCACTCTTCAGCAATGTCCCAGCATCCTCTCTCGGTGATGGATTCCAAGGCCTCACATTCCTCCGTCTGGAAAACTTTCCTCACGTCTAACCCAGATCTCTCCTGCTGCAGCTGAAGTTCATTGCCTCGTCCTCAGTTCCGGAGGCAATGGAAAAGAACCTGTCACCATTTCCTCCTTAGGAATTCTTCAGACGCCTGATGCCTTCCAAACACGGCCTATTTTCCCTTGGTCGTTCAGAACTTGTCTCTGAATTGGTCAATTCTGGAACATCCTGGTCAAATCTTTCTGCTCAAGGGGAACGAGCTTTAATTCCCAAGCAAAGTAAAAGGGCAGAAACAGGCACCCCTGTCCTGGTTCGTCAAGGAAAACCCCTCGCCCTGGACTCTGGTTTTCCCCGCACAGAATGCAGCATGCTGGTTAAAGAGCGTTTTGTTTCCTTTTTATGGAACCCGTTGTGTGTTGCATCAAAGACAATGAGCGGTTCATGCAGCTGCAGTTGTCAGAGTATTAAACTTCCCAGGCGGGTCCCGGGAGCTCTCAGAAAGAGGAGTAAAGCTGCCCCACTGAGAGGTGTGTCCCTCGTGTGTCTGTGTGTGTGTGTGGGCGGAACACTGAGGCTGGGCCCACCATGCCCTTCTTCCCACCTTGAAGCCCTCACTGCCTCTTTCAGGCTCGAGAAGCTGTCCTCACGGCGACACTCACACGCCAAGGAACCGCATAATTGTTGGCAAAGTCTGGGGGCCCGTAAGCCAGACTGGGCGGAGAGAGCATTCCATTATTATAACACAATGCCATAATAGGATGCGAAATGCTTTTCACATTCCTTCTTACACAATAAGGATCTTAAAACTGGACTTTTCCACTGAAAAGGAGGTAAAATCAGCCCTCGGTTGTGTTCTTGCAATCAAAGTTAGCTTATTCATCTTGGGGGCTCCCGTGTGGGCCTGGCTCATACCAGCCAGCTCAGAACCTCCTCCTGCAGGCCTGCCCTGCGGGCTCCGAACCTGGCAGCCGATGCCACTCTTGGGAACGTGGCCCTGCTTGGAAGGCTGAGCTCATTTTTCTTGCCCCAGCACCAGAGGGCCTTGGAGTGTGTAAAGCCAAAGCAAGTCCAAGCCCAGGCCTCCTAGGAAGATTTGGGCTTGCAGTGCCTGGAAAGCTGATGTGCACACACTGGTCTCTGAGTGAAGCGCTCACCTCCTCACCTCACCTCACCCACCCACCCTGGGGCATTGGTGTGATGCTCCCCCAGGCCTGGCGGGGACAGGGTGTCCTCCTTCCTGCGCTCTCCCTGGGCCTAGCAGGGCCCCGTGCATACCTTGTCAGTGCTATTGACAGGCTGACTCACAGATCCGGCACAGACGCTGGAACCCAGCAACCTGGATGCTATTTCTAGCTTGGCCGTGGTCCCCTGGCTCTGCTTTCCTACCATGCCACTGGGAGGAGAAGTCATCTGGCCGGCGCTGGGCTAGGCGGCCGATTTGGGGTGGACACCAGGAGACGTGGGACTTTTTCTTTATAAAAGTGTAGAAAATGAGTTTAACAGTCCTGGTGACCCGGTCCATCCCAAGTACAATCTCTGACTTTGGCAATGGTAGGCAATGAAATCAATTCAGGAAATCTCTGTGAACCTCTGTGGAGTTCCAATCCATCTCTGAGAGTAAATTCTCACTCTTAATTCATTGTTGTACTTATTTGTGGAGCATCCATTGTTTAGAATATTTAATGAGAGCCCTTCCTAAAAATCTCCACAAAACTTAAATGCAAGTAAGCAGCATTCTCTAAGCCTCGAAACTCCCCATGAGATCAATTCCTTTACAAGCATCCTGTAAGGTAGGGGTTGCCTGGGCAGTATTTCAGACTCTTAATAACACCTTGTGGGGAAATTATGACACACTTTCTTATTTTCTATTAGGGTTACACTTGTTCTTTGGATGAAAGGAACTCCATATGTAAACGCAATTATTATTCTCTGAATTTCTTCTGTGCAATTGGAGCACCAGAATCTCCTGGGCTGTTTGAACAGGATTCAGGCCTGAATTTTAGCGGTGAATATCAGCTAAGAAAAGCAATAAAATCCATGAAAAATTAACATTGCTAAAGAGGACCCTGGGGGTTACAGCTCTGAGGGTCACCAGTAAGTGGTCATGATTTAATGAAGTGCTCCCTCTGATTAGTGAGAAACGGGCCTGGCATCTTCCACAGCATAAATACCCTGTTTCTGAGTCTGCCAAGCAAATGCTTTCAGAGGCTGAATTTTCTCCCTGCTCTAGGGAGCTGGCAGTGGACAGCAGAGGACATTCCACTGAAATCAGGCCATCGGGAGCCGAAGACAAAGGCAGCTGATTCAAGTGCACCAAATTGGAGTTTCTCTAATCAAATATATTAAATTCACCATCATTCTTGATTGTTTTAATGGGAAGAAAGGGCAGCTGTGCCCTTCGTTTTCTAAGCATTTTATTTAGTGCCCTGGGGAGCGGGGGAGGGGAGGGGAGGGAAAGCAGGACGGGAAGGGAAGAGAAGTTGAGATGGCCAAGAAAGCTACGGGAAGCTAATGTCTTTTGTCTTAAAAGTAAAATGATTTTGCATGCTGTTCAGATCCACACTGAGAGTTCCCAGAGCCGTCACTCACCGAGAAAAACCCAAGATAACCAGTTTATAAAGCATGTTTACTTAGGAGTGGAAGAACAGCCGGCAAACAGACAGGGGCGTTAGCGGGGTAGGGAGCAGGGGCTTGGAATATTCGGGCAAAGAGAGACACGGGCGACTAGTGTTAGACAGATTTGCTCCACTGGTTTCATGAAAGCCTACTCAATTGAGCATTTCTTACCCCCTGCACACTCATGCTTTGTACAAAAAGATTTAAATTTCAAGACACTCGGGGAGACGGATCTCCTCTCCTCTGTCACCTTCCTGGCTAAGAGCAGAATTCACAGAAGGCCTTTTTCACCATTCGCTTGACGGGATTCAAAATTCTGGTTCAGAAACTGATGGCCCGACCTATTGTTTTCTAAGACAGTTTTAACGTAAAGTCCAAGCGTGATGCTTCCTGCCCGGCGTGCTGTGCTACAGACAAGGTCTCGGTTTGGACCTCCAGCTTCAAAGGAGAACTTGGGCGCGTGATGTCACTTCCTCTGTCTGCTGAGTCGGTAACAGGATGAACCTGAACGTGATATGAGCCAGACATTCCACTGTGTAATTCTTTATTTCACTCCACTGTAGGGCAGGGTACTTAAGCAGACATTGTTTTCGTCCTAAGAGCTACGCAGCCACAAATGTGCTTCGTAAAGGAAACAAAGGTCTAGGAATTGCAGGATGGGGCTCACAGGCTCACACAGGCTAACGTGAGTCATCCGGAGAAAGGGCTTTGGAAGCTGGTGCCTGTTACAGCCTGAAGCCAGCCTGTTTCTGAGCTGGAACGTGAAAGGCAGCTGGCTGTGTCAAAGGGGCAGAGAATAAAGCCGCAGTGTAAAATGAAGACACAATTCAGCAGGGAGAAGATGCTGTTAAAATGGATTCAGCTCCTCAGGCAGCCTCTTTTGGAGGGCCCCCTTTTGGAAACAAATGACTCTATTCCTCTTAGAGAAAAAAAAAAAAAAAGAGGAGGTGGAGGTCCCTTTCAGGAAAATGTTATCGGACTCTTTTTAAATGCCCCTATTTGAAGAGAATCAAAGGGAATGTGATAAGGCAGCGTCTATATACTCGGGGGCATTGTATCAAGTGACACAATGCGGGCTAAATGAAGCTCTTCATCCCCCAGAGGATATCTAATAACTCAATCAATCAGCTCGGGTCTCCTGTCACTTACGGTGGGCATCCAGCCCCTTTACGGTGGTTCCTTCCTTTACCAGGAGACAGCTGGGTGAGGCAAGGTCAGAAAGAGGAAGAAACTGCTAGCGCATTCCTCCCCTTGCTCCCTCTCTCTCTCACACACAATGCCCCTTTGTCCCTGTGGCCCCCCGTCCCCCTGGGGCCTGGCCTGAGCTGGGTGGAGGCCGCTGCTAGGGAGCTTCTTAGCTCCCCCCATCTTCCTCCTGTGTGGCTGTGGGGGGTGAGCCTCGCGGGCCGGCTTGGAGTAGCATCCAGAGCTGCCAGGCTCTGGGGTGGAGTGCAGGCTTCTCAGGGTGCATCTGGGTGGCGCTGAAGGGGTCTGTCTCTTCCCCCCAGTGGCTAGGGCCTGGGCGCAGGAAAGGAGCGCACTGGGGTGCTTGTGAAAGCATCGGGGCTGCAGAGAGAGCTCAGGGCCTGGAGTCAACCTCAGCGTAGCTTGGTCTTCTCTGTGAAACCAGAGGCTGCAGGAGATGACGTCCAAGGTCTCTTTCAGGTCCAATGGCGTGTACCTCTCAGTAATAACTGAGGACATGGGATAGGCCTTCCGAGTGGATGGGCCTCGATTTGAAACCTGACTTCACCACTTTGTGGTTTTGCTCAGGTTATAAAGCTTCTGTTTCTCTTTTGGAAAAAAAAAAAAAAGAGAGAGAAAAAAAATGTTGGGTTAAATCACATCTACCATACCAAGATGTTGTGTGAGTTTAATGACCCGAATTACAAGAAAGAGTCTGGTATGATTCCTGGCACATGGTACGTCCTTCTAAACATCAGCCCTCCTTGCAACTCTATGATGTTGACTGTCAAAAGAAAAAAGCACTTGATGAAAATCTGCATTAGTCCGAGAGGCTTGAAATTTACAAAGAAATTATGTACCATTTCCATGTTGTAGGTTAGCAGTTCCTAGATATTTCAGTTTCAGAGATAAGTGAAGTTGGAAAAAAAAAGTAATTAGGATTGGTTGCAAGGTAAAATTGTCAACTTTTAAATTTTGGTCAAATAAGTTGGTTAAAAAACAATTCTCATTTACTCTCACCATCATTTCAAAAAAATGAAGGCCATGCTAAACAGTCCTTATTGAGAAAGGACACTTGTCCTTGTTAAACTAACATATGTATGTCACACATGTATTTCTTTGAAAAGTCAGTTTATTTCTTTTTCTATTAATTTTTTTTTATTTATTTATTTTTTGGCTGTGTCGGGTCTTAGTTGCGGTGTGAAGGATCTTTTGTTGTGGCGCGGATGGACTTCTCTCTAGTCGTGATGCACGTGCTCCAGAGTGTGTGGGCTCAGTAGCTGCAGCGCACGGGCTTAGTTGCCCCGCGGCATGTGGGATCTTAGTTCTCAGACTAGGGATCGAACCCGCGTCACCTGCATTGGAAGGCGGTTTCTTTACGACTGGACCACGAGGGAAGTCCCGCACGTATTATTATTGTACATGAAATGTATATGAACATCATCCTACCTTTTCCTTCTATTTATAATTTACTATGGATGAGTGACAGTTTGTCCCATTCTGCCACCATTGTGGGGCTGGTCTTGAGAAACCACTGTCTTAGGGAGGAAATTTAGCTCATTCGTGTACTGTCACGTGTTTATGTAAACTCATCTGTGCTACTTTACTTATTTTCCTTTATCACTTTTCATTCTGATCGCCCTATCCCTGTGTACACAAACACAAACATTTCATTTATGTTGCTTTAGCCCACCCCAATCCATCCTGAAATTTCCAGAAGGGGGCAAAACACTTACAAAGGGTCATATATTTCAATTCTGCATGTGCCCTTCCTCCCTGTCACTTGAAGTGACCATCCTTAGTGGCACACTGAGCACGCATATGGGGAGAAAGCCCACCGCAGCCAAGGGGGCCCCTCCTTTCCTGGGCCTCCACTGCGTTTCGGGGCTGTGTGACTGCACTGCTCGCTCTGAGCAGGGTACAGCGTACAAAGAAAGCAAGGGAGACCCTGGCCTCTCCCCGCTCGGTGGACCCGCTTGGCATGGGACATCTTGGAGGCTTCCGACCCTCTCTGGTCTCAGCCACAACTTGTTCTGGCTTGTTCCTCTGTTCTGGCTCAGCTCCCAGGAAAGAAGGGCCTTTGAGTCAGGCTACTGGTACTCTGTCCCCTCTTGATAGAAGGCAGGAGACCTCTGGGCTTAGCGAAGATTCCCCTCCAGGCAGGCGCCTGGGTTGCTTCTCACCAGCTGGGACTCTGGGCCGTCATCCCCAGCGTGGAGTCTCCGGCTGGCGCTGTTGGAGCAGAACCTGGATGGCTCTCCACCTCCTACTGATTCGGGTTCTCCCAGTGTGGCTTCATGTGTTGCGAGTTACACAAATACCAAACACACCCACAGTTAACCATACGCACCAAAATGCTCTCGAATGCAAAGTGTAAGTGACTCTGCAATGTGCTCTCGATTTGCGCTGGCTGCACATGGCTTGCTTCCATTAGTGCCAACGCCACGGAGCTCGTGCTAGCCTGCTCCCCATGGGCTGGGCTTGCTTTGTTTCTGGCGCTTTCCTTTAACTCTTCGCCACCAGGAACTGCCGTGGTGCTGGGATCATATTTTCCCTGCGAGGGGCGTGACCCTTCTTGTAGACATATTTGGTCTTCCTGGGAGGTCTCTCCACGGTCAGAAAGGAACACACAGAAAATCCATTAGGCGCAATATCAAATCTCTTTCTGGGGTAACAGATGTCAGTGCTGCTCGCTGAGATCTGAGTCGGAAATCTGCGGCCTTGTGGAGCCGAGTGGGGCGGAGTCCAGCGGTCCAGCTGGCCGGCCACACAGCCGTCAAGCGCAGCGCCACCTCCCGGCTGACCATTTGGGTCCAGCTCCTGCAATTTGCAAATGGCAGTGGTGCACAGAGGGCAGCCAAGGTCTTCCCTCTCTCCTGTTCCCTCCTCCCCAGCCCCTCCCCCCTGCTTGCTGGGGCCTGGTTCCTGCAGTGCGGTGGAAGATGCTAGCACGGAAGTGAGGTGGGTGCACATCTAAGCTGAGCTTTATCTTTCTGGGCTTGTGAATCTCTTTTGAAGTGATTTAGACCATCAAGAACAACGGTACTTGTTTTTCATTCCGGAGGCTTCAGTTCTACCAAGAAGCTTCTTAAGTGTTAAGAGGCTCCCTGAGGTTGGTGCTCTCTCCCTTCATGTGGTTCGCCGTTCTCATGTTTTACTTGTTTTTGATGTGGTGACTGTAGCCAATGAAAGCGAGTCCCCTCCTCCCCTCCCCCAGCCCCGGCTCAAAGTTATAAACCAAGAGTTCTTGGCTTCTGTCTCAACATTTCCTCTTTTCGACGTCTCTGCGGGGTCAAGAATGCCATTTTCTCAGTCACTCCCAGGAGCTTCAGCTTGTTATGTCCTTTGTTCACTCCCAGGGCCAGTGGGATGCATGGGACGGAGCTGGGGTCCGGGCCGTGGGGCCACCTCCTGAGAGCAGCCCAGGTGCCAGGCACCTTGTTAGAAACTGAGGATGCAAAGACCAGCCCAGCACAGACCCCCTCGTGGGTGCTTCAGCCTTCCTGGGGACAGAGAGTCGATGCCCACCATGCTCTCATGAAGGTTACCAACACCGTTTTAATTGCCAAATCCAAGGATCCTTTTCAGTTCCCACACTTCTTTCCCTCCCTCCAGTTCAGGCCCTGTGGCTCTCCCCTCCTTTACTCATTATTTTATTCAGCACATACTTATTATGGGGCTGATTCCGGTGCCATGGGAAGTGGTACAGCATGGTCGTCAAAAACAGGTTCTGGGTTGTAACATCTGTATTCACATCCAGCCCTGACTTGTCTTAGATGTGTGGCCCCGGTAAGTTATGCAGCCTTACAGGGACTCAGTTTCCTCACCTATTAAATGGGCTTAATAATATTACCTACCCCACAAAGCTTTGTGATGATGAGAGAATACGAGTGTGCTTAGAACAAGGCCCTGGCACATTGTAGGTGCTCAATAAATATTGGCTACTGTTATAATAATAATAATAATAATAATAATAATTATTATTATTATTATCATTAGACACTGGGCTAAGCACTAGGAATACAGCTGGGAACCCAGTAGCCATGGTTTCTTCCCTCAAGAAGCTTACAGGCCAACAAAACAAAACAAAATAATTGTAGGAGTGAATAATAATTGGAAATTTAAAATATGGATACAATTATGCCACATTGGATGCAATTAGAAGGCTTAAGTCTAAGGTCAATCTGATAGTAATTAGCTTATTAACTTTGACAAGCCATTCAAGCTCTCTGGACTGCAGCTTCTTCATCAAATAATCAATGATTTGGATTTTATTACCTTTATAATGCTATAAAATATATTTCTGAGATATGTGACTATTTGTATAATCAATTAGGTGGACTTTTTATAAAGCAGGTATTGTGTTCATCTCATTCACTCCTATATCAACCAATACCTAGAAATCCATCAACAAAAGTAGGCTTCCAATAAATATTAATATAAAAATGGAAAAGAAAGAAGCTTACAGGCCAGTATGGGAGACAGCCATTCAACAGGGGCTGCCGATGTGTTAAAATAAAAACAGCAAGTACAGAGCTGCGCTTCCCACAACCCAGGCTACTGTACTCTTCTGTTTCCCAGATTCTCCAACCTTTCTTTCTCCAGCTCCATCCCTGACTTGTCTTTCTCTTTTCTTTCACAAAGCAATGACTCCGCCAGACTCTGTGGTTGTTTCCTCCCCACGCCCTTCACCCTCACCCCAGTTCTCCAATGGAGGAGGCAGGGAAGCCTCAGGATGAGTGGAAGGCTTTGCATCAGTTAGGAGTCCTCCGGGCACGGGGGTGGGGTAGTGGGTAACAGCAGGAAGTGCTTCGGTGTAGGTGCGGGCTTCCTTCTTGGAGGGAGATGGCTTCAGATGGCCTCCTCTGCTCCGCAGTCAAGTCTCCCACAAGTCACCCACCCTCTCTATGACTCACTTTAACCATCTCCAAAAAGGAGATGATAATACTCTTTACATGGGGTTAGTTGTCCATATATACATATATATTATCAACTATATATACACACACGAACACATATATATATATAACATGCATATACACATTTACAGGCATACATATATATGCCTGTATATGTACACATATATAAATACGAATATATGAAAAATCTCAGTTTGGTGCCTGGGCCGTAGTCAGCACAGAGTGTAGCTGTCAGTGGTAGCTCTCTGGCTCTAGCTGTTACTAGGAGCTGGAGCAGCCCTGTGGGTTGTGATTCTTGAAGCACAGTGTCTGGAATACAGAAATTCCTGGGCCATGCAATTCAGTTAACGAGCTAGGAATATGGGAGGCAAAGTTGACAGAGATGGATTCATGCCCTGGAAGGAGTTCCCAGTGCAGATCTGTGTACAGGTGACTCCAACTCGAGCCAAACTCTAGAAGACAAGCTAACTGAGGACGCACGTCCGGATGCTCAGAAAGGAAACAGTTCTGCTCAGGCCATCAGCCGCTTGAGCTTAGAGAATCAGAAAAATGTTGATGGGGAGATGAGGCTGGAGAAAGGACGTTCTTGTCGGAAGACGGAGGAAAGCGTATGAGCAAGTGCACAGATCTGGGCAGCCGCGTGGCAGGCGTGGGCTCTGACCATGGTGCCTGGAGTGCAGTGGTCATGCAGGGGCTGCGTCTGGAAGGCCGGCTGGGGTTGCGGTGGAGGGTTTTTAGGCTGCTAAGGGTTTTGTGGCTAACTACACTTTTGAGCTAGAAATGTATTATCCTCTAATGACTTGAAGACTCCATCAGGAAGATCCTAGCTTGTAAGGAGAAGACAAATTGAAAAGGAAGAGGATTTGTGAAATAAGGGACTAACGCCAAGTGGAATCAGACCAGCAACATCACCTTCTGTGTTTCTGCTGGCCAAGGACTCTGTCATTAAGTCCCAGCGCCGTGGCAGCCGCCATCAGATTAAAATTGCCGACAGATTTCCATGTGTAATAGAAACTTGAAACTTTTTTTATTACTTAAGAAAAGAAACATGGTGCCAAAGTGACATGTATTATTAAGATTTGGTATTTGAGCCTGGCCACGTGAGGAAATAATCCAAACTTGCCCCCATCTGACCCAACGTCTGTCCACATCTCAACCTCCCCATGGCTCCTCATTACCCAGTGAATAATTTCCAAACTCCTCAGCATGGTTTACTCTGCTTTACCCCCACCAGCCTCTCCCCTTGTCACTCTTCCTTGTGCCCCACCCTCTGGCCATATTTAATGCCTTGTAGATGCTTGAACCATGCTTTGCACCCACTCTGCTCTGTGCCTCCCTCTCTACCTTCTTGCCCGGGTTAATCTCCTCTCCTCATACCCAAAGCCCTGCTTTGATGCCACCAGCTCAGACAAGGCTTCCTGAGCTCCTGTCTCAGGCAGGGCCCCTCTTCTGTTCTTGCATAGCAACCTGTACTTATCTTTGTCATCTTGACTCTTCTGCCATATTGTAATTGCTCATTTAACAGAACATCTCCTCCACGTGCCTGTGAGATCCTGAGGGCAAGATCTGCTTCTCTCAGCCTGCTATCTTGAGCGCCTGGCATATCCTACGGACAAGAAGAGTTTCTGAATTGCAGATGAGCAATCCTAGGAATCTGAGAGATTGCATTGTTGGCCTCAACAAGACCTTAGGATCCTTCAGGGGCCTGGAGACAGCGTCTAATCTTGAGTACTTAATATAAAAAAAAATGAAAGAATCCATGCTGAGGATGCTGAAAAGGATGAGGTCCTCTGGAGGATCTTAAAAGTGTCGACTTTGACCCAGGCCAGTGTGCAAATGTGGTCTTGGACCTCCTGCTTCAGAGTCAACTGGTCTACCAGCTAAACATTCAGATTTCTGAGTGCCTGCCTTATATCTTCTAAATGAAATTCCTGAAGAACAGGGCCATGGGATAGGTATTTTTAACATGTCCCCTGGTGATTCTGATCCACCCTCAAGCATGTGAAGCCCTGATGGGGACAAAGTCTCCAATCAATGAAATATTGGGGTAGGCGTAGGATGGAAGGGGAGATTGAAAAGGAGCGATGCACACTGATGCAGTTTTTATGGTTCAAGAATTCTCAGTGAGACTCAAACCCCTCGAGTAAACGGTATACTATGCAGGCTGTCATAGGACAGCATCTTGACTTCAAAATTAAACCTCTCTTCTGCTTCCTTCATTCTATGGTTTTTGAAACATTTGTCAAACAGGGAACAGAACCAAGATTTTCTGGATGTCATGTTATCCTGATTGGAGATTGGAACAAAGGCCATAGACATGAGTGATTAGAACAACTTGACAGGTAAAGGGATGTAATTAGAAACAGCCCTCCCATGGAGGGAGTCAATTTAATCCATGTCCCTCAATGTGCAAACAGAAATAAACAGAATGCTCTGTAGGGCCCCGAGGTAACAGGTCTCCTGGTGTTTTGCCACTTTCTGGCTCCAAAGAGTAAATTGTAAATTCACAGAAATGAGCTCTCAGCCTCCTAACTAGAGGGCCTCCATCAAACGTGCACTCCTCTCAGTCTGGAGAAGACGGGAAGGAATTTGAGGTGTGGTGGCTCTGATGACACTCAGGTGAGGGAGACCAGTGCCTTCCATTGAGAACAGGAGAAAGAGGGGACTAAGGCCATCCAGCTGGGCTTTTTCCATCTTCTCTCATTGTATGAGATGGCTGACTTCTTCCCAGCCTGCTGTTTTCTTCTTGGGATGAACTGTGGTTTGATTATCGTGGAGAGGGAAGGCTCTGGACCACGTGGTGGCTGAGATGAGAGGGAGGTAGATGGTCACCCCTGACTGGGGTGCTTTGCTGATGGGTGGTTCAGGTACATGACATAACCATCTGGGGATAGAAAGTTGTAGTGGTGAAACCCTGTTCAAAATAATGCTGTAACCACAAGACAAAAAACATCAACAGATAATAGAAGCATGGCTCTGAAATTCCCCTCACCTTTGAAACTAAAGGCAGAAAGAAAAACTGTATCTGTGTTGCCAGCTGGCTAAAGAGAAGATTGAGTGGTGCGTCTCTGATGTCTCAGGAGCTGTGATCCATTTCTTCATTTAATTTATTTTTTATTTTTTGGGTGTTCTGTAGGAGCAGTTCCACGTGTAGGTGTATTTCTACTGTATCTGTGGGAAGGAATGTGATCTCCGCGTCTTACTCTTCCGCCATCTTCTCTATCCAACTCTATTTTTTATTTTTTGGAATCGATAATGAGATAGAAAAACTTTGAGATTAAATTGACCCAGAAGCAAAGAAATTATTGCAAGTGTTTTTCTAGCCATTTCCTCCAACACTAAAGGTAAAGAAGGCAAATTCTTTTTATTTTTTTTATATATATATGTGTGTGTATTTTGCTTAAAATATATATATGTATATATAATATATATATTTGTATTTTGCTTTAAATTTAGTCCTTGGACATAAAATAGCTTTAGCAAATACAGGATTGTAATCACATTGTAAGGTTATCTTAATGAAATTATAACCTTCTACAATGACAAATCTGCAAGACGTGGCAAGATGCAGTGATTCATATTTACTGTGCAGGTACTTTAAGCTCATTTGGCCTGAAGTAACTGAGAGAAAATTCTGTATGACAGAACTATATCTCAACTCTCACCTACCTTGTAACACCTTTAAGTTCTTGCTAATACAATCCAGAACAAAAGAAGTAATAGTCAGGCAAAAGTCTCTAATAGAAAATAGAAGCCCTGGCTTCAGAAAACTCTGTGTGCCTCCCAAATTATAATAATAGAAAAATCCCAGAAAACAAAAATTAGGATGATTATTTGTATTTAAATAGATTTTTCAGATTTGCTGCAGGGTTGTTTTAATCAAATATTCATCATGATTTACTGCTCCATTTTTTTTTCTACTCCCAATTTTTAGAGATAGCTCTAACACATGAAACAAGCTAAGTATACCCTATTACCCATTTATTGAATCAGCACATCTTCTACAACTCTGTTCTTTGAATAAATAGGTGTTACGTTTTCAGCTGTGGTTTTAAAAAAATGGACATTGACACTGGGCAGGTCTTCATGACCCTGCAAGATTGAAAGCCAAGGACTGTTATTATTTACATTTCTCAGATAAGTACAACTCATCTGCCTGAGATGCTGTGTCTGTGTGATTCTGGAACATAGTCTATGACTCAGTTCTGTTAAGAATGAAGCACTTCATGTGCCCACAGTCACTTGGACCCACGATTGCCACACAAGATAGCTTCCTACCTTGGTCCCCCTTCTGTTGACCTCAGAAACATGCTTTCGGACTTCTCATGAGAACGGCATCTGGGTGCCTGATGTATTTCTATTTGGAGATCCTGGGTCACCAGGATACACCAAAGTATCACATTGCATTTCTACTATGACCTGAAGCTTGGTAAGATGGGATTGCTGAGAAGGCAATGTCTTCTGACTAAAAGTATCTTGTCCTTTCTATTCTATCCTCAGAAATATTATTCCCTCTTCCCTCATCTACAATGTTATTCCCACTCACACAGAGGTTAACACTAATTCTGATATTAATGTAGAACTTTTCTCACTATGGGCCAAATACTGTGCTCAAGGCACACAAAGTACTTGTTGTATAAGTCAGACACCAGTCTAAATTATTTTAAAATGTTAATCTTCATAACAACTATGGAAGGTTGTTAATATTATTATCCCCACTTTACATCTGAGCAAATTGACATAAAGCAAAAGGTTAGTTAGTTTGCTAAAGCTGTGTAGTCAGCAAGAGGTAGAGCTCAGACTGAAACCCAGGTAAGTCTGGTTTCAGAGTCCATACTCTTAACCACTTTCCTGTGTTGCCTAGGAAAAGTTTGAATTGCTATTATGGTCCTGCAAGGTAGATACATTACTGCCCTTGTTTTGCTGATGGAGAAACTGAAGGACAGATGGCCATGTCATTTTCCTAGCATCATACATTCAAACCCAAGCCATCCCAGTTCAGAGGCTTCCAACTTTTTCTCCTGTGTGGACCCCCTACAGGTGACCATACTGGGGACTGAGTGTCTTCTGCAGGTTGTGTTTAAGAAGAACCTCTATGTAAAGGGCTAAGATAGTTAACAGCTACCTAAGGGTGAGGTATGTGCTTGAGAGAAGCTGAAGAGGTTTACGATGCTTTCCAGGCTGCAGACACCACATTTGCATCCTACTAAGTCTCATGGGCTTTACTGGGGGACTCGACTTCAGGGGCAGTGAGGGAATTCAAATCTCTGGAATCAGGCGCTCAGATTCCATGTCTTTAGGAGTCGAAGCTTTCGTCTGGAGCTGAAACAACTTCTGCGGTTCAGTCTGCAGTGCACCTGCAGATTTCCCATTAAACTGCCTGCCGAATCAGGAATAATGATTCTCAGGGGGAAGAGATATTATTTGCATTTGAATTAATGTTGAGTTCAGAGCCACAGATTCCTCATCAAGAAGGATTTGGAGCAATTGCTCATATCCTGGGGGTCTGTGACCAGCCCATTATTTTCATCTCGCAGGGTAGTACTAGAATTTTTAATTTTTTTTCAAGTCTTCTTTCAAAAGTTTGGCTCTCTTTATCCCCATGATCATAATTATAATAATTTTGAAACATCAGTCTGCTCAGATATCAAGGTGT
This sequence comes from Balaenoptera acutorostrata, assembly GCF_949987535.1. Lineage (NCBI taxonomy): Eukaryota > Metazoa > Chordata > Mammalia > Artiodactyla > Balaenopteridae > Balaenoptera > Balaenoptera acutorostrata. The sequence continues at coordinate 65,978,588 of NC_080081.1, forward strand.
TGAACGGCTAATTTCACTTTAATGAATTTGTCTTGTATGGGCTGATTTTCCACATCTGTCCTAAGCTGAATAGCTAACTGGTTAATATGAGAACTGTTCCATTTCATTAACTTCTCCCCGTTGATCTCCTTGAGGTGGAACTGATGCATTGCCAGTTGCAAGCCCTGTCAGCTCTTTCTTTTTAGGCAAAGCATGACCCCAGATTCTATTCTAAGGCACTGATGCCAACTAAGGAGAATAAAAAAATGAAGTCGTTTGATCATCCAGGTAAACTCTAGGATTCCGTATACTGGGTGGCTTCCAAGAGATTAGCAAGTTGTTGTTATGGACGTCATAAACACTTGGACCCGAGGCCATCTTGGTGAAATGTACATGTAAGGTCACAAAGCCCTGGCGGGAATGGAGAGGGAAAGAGGTTTGGCTGATGGACACAGGAAGGGATAGGAGAAGGAAAAAGAAGGCTACAGGGTAGAAGGGACCCAGGAGACTTTGTGGAGGGTCTTGAATTGGAGTCTAACCTTTTAGGAAGGAGGTCTCTTGATCGCCATGGTGGGCTAGGAGGATGTCTCAGGAAATAGTTCAAGGTAAAAGAGAAGACGGCAGTGGATTACTGAGTCTCCTGGTGCCTCCTTCACAGGGCCCTGAGTTCTGCTGAGGTGGAGAAATGATCTGTTATGATGCTCTAGGCTCTAAGAGAAAACCCGATGCAAACAATCAGGATTGATTGATTCAATGGCTCTGTGTCATCAAGGATCCAGTTATTTGTGTCTTTCCGCCTAATGCTAGCATTGATTTCATTCTTAAACTTGCTCTCCTCAAGGTTGCATGAGGACTACTAGGAAAAATCAGGGCTGTGTTCTTCCCTGCTCAGCCCCCTGGGGTTAAAGGAGGAAGAGACTCTCTTCATCCATGGAAGAAAAATCCTTCACTTCAGTCTGAATGGACCAATTTAGTTCTTGTCCCGCCCCGGCACCAATAACTATTACCAAGAGAATAGTGTTGTGAATTGCTGGCTGAAGCCTAGCTCTAGAACCCATGACTGTCAAGAGGTAAGGGGTTACCTGGATTATGCTAGACCAATCAGCGCCCACTCTTGGGGTTGGTGACACGATCAGCTTTCTGTGAGACACATGAGCTATTTGGAGGAAGGATGGAGTCTACAGGAATGAAGAAGAAAAGAGCAGAGTAGCAGCACTCACTATGCTAATCTATAAAACAGAGCTGCCAACACTACCATGAGGAAGGTAAGGATCTCAGCTGAAGCCTACTGACCCCAGAGGTAGATCAAGGCTAGATCGCCTTGCCCTAATGATTTGAGACCAGACACTTTTGCTCTGGTGTTTATGAGCCCTGCAAACAAGGTAAAAATGGAAATGAAACCAGAAACCAGAAAGCAGCACCGAGAACTCAGCTATTAAAGGAGTGGGCATGTGTGTGGGAGGCTCTGTGTGCTGGGTGTGTCAGGTTGTGCCCTCCACCATGTCCCGTAAGTGCTTAGAAGGATGGAGACTTGACTGGGGCATACTGTGTACATCCCAGGACTTGAGGGACCGTCCCTATCCAACCAGAAGAGCGGCTCCCAGTCTCCATCATTCACATAAAGAGCCCTCTTGCTTGGTGAAACTGGCAAAACCAACTTTCTAGCAGCCATAGACTCCTTTGTGCATTTTGTTAATTTTTATGCACATTATTTCAAGTGTACTTTTATTCCTACTGATTATATAGAAACATTTCATGGTTGTCCTTTCTATGTATTTGTCAGTTTACCCTTTGGGAATTATAGATGGAGTGTCATCTTTTTTTTAGCTAAAGATTACGTGTGCATGAGGAAAGCACCACCTCCTCTCAGATTATCCAATATTTGTATCACTAGTGTAAAATTTTAAGTAGCTCTGAAGTTGATGATAGATGTCCTAGGAAGAGCTGGACGTGGATAGAGTCACTTGGTGCATTCAAGAGGGATGAGCTTGAACTAGCCCATGTCCAGTGAGAGACCCAACAGAGGTCCTATGAGAACAGGGCTATGTCATCCTCTCAGAGCATCCCCTTAGTTTCCCATCTTTAATGCTTAAGGTCCCTAAGGAGTGCTCTGTGGGTCAAGACCTGGGGCGGAGGAAGGAGGGGGGTAGAGGAAGTAGGACTGGGTAGAGAGAGACATTGAACTTCAACACCGTCAGAACCTAAGCTTCAGCTTACGCATGGGGAGAAGTGACAGTCAAACATTGCCACTGTCCCCTGTTGAGATCCTCTCCTCTCCCACCTCCAGAGAACTACTGCCCAAGTGTGAAGTAGGAACTCAAAGGTTTGGGAATAATTATGGGGTCGGTTAAATGGGTGAGCAGCTTCTCCCTAAGATCATGAGGCATTGATGAAGGTGATCAAAACAGGCACAGATGGATTTACAGCTAAAGAATAAACTTTGGACCCCTGTGTAGGAAAACTTGTAAAGGCAGTTTTAGAACCAAGAAGCCAACTGGATTAAAACACTGGCTAGGACCAGTTTATACAAAAAGTGACATAGAGGTCCATTGAGAACTGAATTGGATATAACGAAATATCTGAGAGTGAACAAAAAGCACAAATTACATTACACGTGTATCTATCATGACAGTCACACTGATAACAGGACTCCAAGTTACTATGCACCTGGTACATGTCAGGAGCTGTGACAAATACAGATTATACCAATTTATAATCCCATACTGCCCTGCAAGGCAGGAATCGCCCTCATTTTGTACATGAGGAGTAGGAGGCTAAGATTTCCATAACTTGCCCAAGGTCTTGCCACTATTCTTGGCAGAGGTGGGTTAAAGCTCAGTCTGTCTAACTCCAAAGTCTGTGCTGTTGTCTCGTCAACGCCCTACATGGGATTAGAATGTGGGGTGTATGTTCCGCAAAAACTGTGGAACCACGAGATCCTTATTAGCATGTATGACAGTGTGTGTTCTGTACACGCACACCATTCATGTGTATAGGCAGAGACCATCTTCACGTAGGAGATCACGCGGTAGCTCATAAGACTCTATTGAACACATAAGGCAGCTGATATTTACTGTTGGGACCTCTGATACCCTCACTTCCTGGGAGTTTGGAGGCTCCCTGAGGTCTTTTGCTCCAAGTGGCGGGGAGACTGAGTCACAGAAGCCACCAGCTGCTGTGTAAGGGGAGTGTCTGTTTGTGGGGCAGGGGTTACGGCGGGGAGGTGTGCTGGGAGGGAGCCCCTGGGCTGGGGCTCTTGGTGCCTACGATGAAGGTTCTCTAGAGCAACTTTTTTTTTTTTTTTAGAGCAACTTCTTAAACCTTAATGTGAAAAGAAGTCACCTGTTGTTCTTGTTGAAATACAGATTCTGATTCGGAACCTGGGGTGGGGGGCCGGGAATTCTGCATTTCTAACAAGCCTCTGAGTGATGCTGCTGGTCTAGATAACCCTTTGAGTAGTGGGGGCCGTGCCTAGCAGCATCAGAGAAGGAAACCTTATGCTTCTTAACATTTCTTTGTAAAGCAAGTCAGTTAAGAAAGGAACTGGCCATAAAGAAGCTACAGGACACAAGGGAGGCAAAGAAACAATACTCAGAGGATGAGTGACGAGGGAGGGAGAAAAGGACAAACAGGACCTTCCGCATCTGATAAAGAGATTGCCAGAGGCCGAGGCGCAGAGTGGCTTGAAGCTTTAAAGGACAAGGGTTTCAGAGCAGTTTGTAAAGTTACAACTTCATACAGCAGGTAGTGAACTTATGGAATGCATTACACTTAAGCTTTAGTAAAGATGAAAATACAGTTATGACAATGCTATAAATAAAAGAGTAAATTACATACTTGCAAGTAGGTTACTGAGGGAAGGATATTTTGGAACACCTCCCTAACTTTTGAGGTTGACACACATGTAAGCTCTGTGCTTAGAGTTTCTAAACCAAAACTAAGGTTTTATGATTCACGAAGGGTTCCTTTTATCCCCCCCGTCTTTGGGTTTAAGACACACTGGAAGATACAGTATGGATGCTAGAACACGAGCATTTCCAGGACTTTTTGATGGTTTGGGGGAGCAAAGTGCTAGACATTGGAAGTGACTACTGTCCTGGGGAATCCAGGGTCTCTGGACTTCCTTTCAGATACTAGATTGGGCCAAGTTCCCCAATGCAGTCCTTCTGATAGTAATGGGATGTGCGGATTGAAGACTTGATCAGCTTGTGTTCTATACATCGGGGCTAGACCATCCGGACCCCACCTGCAATACGCCAGCGCTTTATTTACTCCATGGCCTGAGCTCCTCTCTGTTGATTTGCTATGGTGGTTCATAAGGCGCGTCTCTGAATATTCTGGTCATCGCATCTACCAAATTCTCTCATTTATTGCACAATGATTTGTAAATGACAACATGCCCAACGCTGGGTAAATAAAAAGGAACAAAACCCTAGCTCTCTCCTCTCATAAAGCTTATAGCCGAGTGGGGGAAAAAAGGGCAGCAAAGTTTGTCATTTTTTATGTATCTTTTTCATAACTTATGAAAGAATAGTTTACAATTGCACACACCCAGCGACATTCTCAGATGGGATGGTTCACAAAGGGCTTCTCTAAGGAAATGACTTTCAAGTTGAAATGCTGAGGATGGGTAGGAGTTAGCTTGACAACGAAGGAGGAGAGAAGAACGTGCTCGGGGTATGTAAAGCTGCTAATGCAGGAGAGAGCTTGCGGGCTAGTGTCGGGGGAAGTCCTGATGGAGGTGAGTGCTGTCTGCTGACACTGGAGAGACCGTTCATAGAGGGCATTCTAGGCTGCGGTCAATTCAGGTTTCCTCCTACAGGCGCTGGAAACCTGTCAGAAGGTTTTGCGCAGGGGTGTGTCCTTGCTCTAGAGCTCAGGGTATTCCAACCTTCAGCCCCGAGACAGAGCCTTGATACTGAGGCTGGGGTTTGGAGCTGGCACCCAGTGGGCAAGGGCTGCCTCCGTCACCAGACGGACACTGAAGTCTCTGTATCCCTGTTCAACCTGTAAGGCACAGGTCGACGCTGTGACCGAGAAGAGGGGTGGCCCGGACACGGGCAGCATGTGAAAGGAAAGAGCTACCCGTCTCCATCCTTCATCCTCTGGCGTGCAGCAGGGATGAGGCCCACACAGAACACTCGGGGGGTCGTCATCAATTACGTCTTGTGCTGCCAAAGTCTTCTTCCAAGAGTAACAACTAGAGCGCTGTCAAGACCTCAAAAAACTATTTTATATTCCAGATTCTGTCGCCTGCAGGTAGTATTCCCTCAGGTGTAGGGGATAATTTCGATTATTATCTGCTAAAAGGATCAGCCTCTTAGTGGTAGCTGGTAGATGAAGCTGGAAAAAATATTTTGTTTAATGGCTTGCCATGCTGGATAGAAAAATCACTTGCTTTGTCTCTTTTTTTTTTGGAAAAAGAATCATCGTGTGATCAATTCAGTTTGAAGGAAAGGACTTTACACTCTTCTCATTTGCCTTAAGCCTCCTTAGTCTCACTGACCTATAATCCACCTCTTAGCCTATAGAATGGGCTGATTTTTTAAGCTCATTATCCTGCCTTATGAATCAGGCATCCCTAAGCAATGAAGGGACCCAGTCTCAAGCCAGGAAAGGGAAATCTTTCTTGTTTTAGCTCGTAGATTCCCTAGATAAATTTTCTAGTGATCTACTTGCAGTCTGGGAAACAGGGAAAGATAGGGCTCGAAAGTCCCCGGAACAGTTTTTAGCCAAATAATTCACTCTTCTTGAGTCAATTTCAAACATTTTTTTTAATTTTTAATTTTTTTTTTTTTTGGCTGTGCTGCACGGCTCGCAGGATCTCAGTTCCCCAACCAGGGATTGAACCTGGGCCACAGCAGTGAAAGCCTGGAATCCTAACCACTAGGCCACCAGGAAGCTCCCTCCTGCATCAATTTTAGCAAAAAAAGTTTTCCAAAAAAATTCTTATACTATTATGGTATCCCCTCCGCCTACCCACCTCCCAAAAAGATGTCTCAAAGATGGAATCCAGCAAAGAAAAGATGAAATTCAATATTTGCCTCCATAGGAGGCCATGTATCGAATTAGAGAGACTGAATTTTATAAACTTTCAGATTCTAAAGTCAGCATAACTGAGGACTTTGTTTTAATTCTACCCAAGAGTTATCCACATTTACTTGTTTTCTGAGTGTCTCAAAGCAAGTTGGGAAGAAGTTGGGGAATGGGCTCATTCTACCTATTTTGATGTGAGGTTTCCCCATCAATCAGTACAGATAAGGAGCATTTCCAGATACTGTCTGCACTTGGAGATGAAGGAGAAAGTAAATCCTTAGAAGATTTGCATGGAACATGCTTAGGGAACCAGAGTTCTAAGTCTGGGGCTCTAAGAGCTCCATCTCCTTGTGAGACCTCAGCTCAAGAATGAAAACATAAATAAAGAAATAGACACTCGAGAGCTCAAAAGAGAAGTGTCTGTGGGACACAGAAACAATGTTAGAGAATGATCTTTTGCTCCATTATCAGTGACAACAGTAATTAAAGGGCTTGGGAACCTCAGTGGTCACCATGGCACTGTTTAATAGTAATTATTGGGCAATTACATATTATTATATGGGAAATATATCATTATATAATTGTTATTATTAAGTATGATGTTGACTATTGCGGTTCCAAGCCCTTCTTCATTTGGGGGCCTCTTTGGGGATGGTAATTGAGATGATAAGGGACAAAATAAAGAAGAGGGAGAGTAACTGGGTGAGGGCATGTTTGCTCAGCTGAGCTAGAACAAAGGACAGGGAGATAGAACCTCACGAATCAGCGACAGCTGTACCGGGGGGTCTGCCTGGCATCTCTGACCGACCTATGAGATAATTCTTCTCAAAGAATTTCTGCCCCAGAGTGTTCTGGCTTCATTTTTCTCCACTGCCTTTGCAGAGTGTGTAACTGTGGCATCGCACAAGAACACAGAACAAGTGTGTGGGATGCTCTGCTCTGGTCTTCGTGCTGTCAAGGTGCCTGGGGACAGCTGGGAGAGTGAAATGGGATGTGGGCAAGGGATATGGAAGCAGAAAAGAAGTGGATTACCGAGAGCGGCTCTCACCTGGAGGGCACTTTCCTGAGCACCTTGTCCTGTATTATTCCATAGATCCTCCCAGCAAACCTCTGAGAGGCGGTGATGTGTTCTCATGGATATAGAGCCTGGACCTGGAGCCTGGAAGACCAGGGTCAAACCCAACTGTCAACTCTTTTGTGCTGTGTGGCTTTGGGGGGTGACAGTGCCCTGGGTCTCTTTCCTCATGTGTCAAGTGGGGATAACAGCGTCCTCTCTGCAAGGTGGCTGGGAGGGTGGAGACGGTGTGAGTGCCGCACGTAGAGCAGCTGCAGGCCTGGCGTGAGTGTGTAATGACCGACAGCTGTTGGTAGAAATGGTACTCAGCGTTATCTGCCTTTGCTCGTGGGGGAACCAGCCCCAGAGAGAATCCCAGATTCAACTCTGACTATGAGAGTCGCCCTGCATCGCCATAGCTAGTAAATGGCAGAACTCAGATTTAAACCCAGGTCTTCTCGCTTTGGTGCTAATCTCGTATGAGACTCTGGCGACCCTTGCTAGCCCTTGTCCGGCGGCAGAGGCCTTCGGGCAGCTCTGAGGTGGCCGGTTGAGCCTGAACTGTCAGCGCAGCCCTCTGTGTTGGAGCACATAAGGCAAGCCCAGGCTTGCTTGCCTCCGTCTCAAGTGTAGCCCAGGTCACAGGAAGGGAGTGGCCAAGCAATGAGTGGAAACTTTCCACAGGCTGTTAGTCAGGAAGAGGAGAGGGCGGGCTGTGCGAAAAGGCAACACACGTCCCCCAGTACGTCTCTCCCTGGGCAGTTCCCTCTCTGGAGGAGTAGGTGATTCCTACGGGGAAGAGTACAGTGGTTTTTGTTGTTGTTTTGTTATTATTCTTTTTTTTAAAAGCTCTGGCCAGTTTTATTAAAGAAAAATTGTGCACGAAGATGCCACTGGGAGAAGCTCATGTTCACCAACCGTCGGTCAGGGTCATTGAAGGGGGGCTGAGCAGCACCCCGCCTGGCGCCCGCCTGCTGCCAGCAGGGGCCGGGACCCCCAGGGGGGCCCCATGGCTCCTATCAAGAAAGCTCTGTCGAGGGGTGCTACTGCGTGATTGGGTAGTGTTCCTCCCTCGGGGGTCATCGTCCTGCACAATTTCCCCATTGGCCAAGATCAGAGCCATCCTTCCAGGCCTTGGGTCCCTGCTGGTCTGCACCTTTCCCCAGACCTCAAAACAGCTCCTGGGTTTTGGGTGGGTGCAGCTCCTGGGCCTCAGTGGTATCCACTCCCAGGGGCTCCCAGGCCGCTTCCTCCCACCTACAGTGGTTTTCAAAATGGAGGCAACGCCCCAATTCCTTATTCACAAACACATTTCCAGAGGCTATTAGGAAAATGACCCAAAGATGCACACACTTAGGGTAAGAGGAGACACACCATTAGGAGCAGAACTGGGCCCACATCTGGGGTTTCTTTTAACCACAGTCTTTCTGGAGAGAGTCAGGTGGAGAGAAAGCCATTCGACATTAGACTGAGTGCAGAAAAATAAAGGACAATCAAGCTCATAAAATCAAGTCTTTAAAACTAAATATTGAGTTTCTCTGGTTCTTTCTCTCCTGAGAACTCAGGTTATTCTCAAACACTCAGCATTCATTTGTTTACTTATTTCTCCCTTTAATAGGAAAAAATGTAGAAATTATAATCAGTCCTAAGTGTAGGCAAAGTCATGTCGTAAAATAAGGATCTTAAAATACGATTTTCGTCTCCTCAAACAATTGCTTCTATTCCTGGATTCTGTGATGAACAAGAGTTTTCTCTTATTTTTTTGGCCTAATATGTATGTGTATCTTTTTGGCCTAATATGTATTCACTTGCCTTGGAATCAGAATACCAATTACTGATTTCCAAATTTTACTGCAAGATACTATAAAGTTGGTGTGAACTGGAGGTAAATTTAGCACTAACATGAATAACTGGCCTGGGATCAGGGGAGTCGAGGGGTAGACTGTTCATTCTGGGCAGAGCAGTGTGGCCAGAGTGATGAGGGCTGGGTATTTTTAAGTAGTATTTGACATTCAGAACTTTGGACCAGTCTGGGTGGCCATGGCCGAATTGAGTCAGCTACTCTGGGTCTGGAGAGTCACCTTTGAAGCTACATCCATCTCTAGGAGAAGGTTCATCGTCCCAGGAGAGTTTCACTTGATTCATCACAGGCTGTAATCCCTGGGTGAGCCAGACCAGGAGAAACTCTGTTTAGTTGGCTGATTGCCTGCTATTTCAGTAACCATGAAGAAGATGGCTGCAATAAATAGCCTTAGACCAAGAGCCGGAAGATTGGGCTCCAACCTTGACCTACGGTTTGGGAGACAGTGTACCTTATCATTCAAGCCAGCACAATTTTGAGAGCTTCAGGAAGTCCTTTCATAGTTGCTATGGAACAACATTTGGGAACAGGACTGTCCTGGGCAAACTAGTATATACAGCTCCCCACATTGGTCTTGGGTAAGTCACTTACCCTTTTTAAGCCTCAGTTTTATCAATTTTAAAACAATGAAAACTACCCTTCCTATCTCACAGGGTGTGAGGCTCAAATGAGATCATAAATGTAGAAAGTGTTTTGAATAAAAGGAATCACTTTACAAATTTACAGGTTATTTCCAGATGGAAAAGGCCCAAAAGCAGGTGAAACATATAAAGGGGGTCAAAAGGTATAAAATTCCAATTCTAAAGTAAGTATGTCCTGGGGATGTCACATATGGCGTGGCATCTATAGTTAATGATGCTGTATTATCTATTCGAAAGTTGCTAAGAGGATAGGTCTTAAAAGTTCTCATCACAAGAAAAAAAAATTGTAACCATGTGAGTGATGGTTGTTAACTAACCATGTTGTGATAATCATTTCACAATATACACAAATATCAAATCATCATGTTCTACACTTAAAACTAATACTATGTTCTATGTCTATTATATCTTAATAAAACTGGAAAAAATTAAAACATACGAGAGAGAAATAAGTGTGCAAATGGTATTATTAGTGATCTGATCTGTATCATTTTTTACAAATTAAATGAATAATAATAATAATAAAGCCCAAAGGCTTAGCAACTTCTAAGTAGTGCTAAAGCCTGCAAACAAGCCCCACCAGTTCCAATATTTGATTACAAATAAATGTCCTCATTGTTATTTTCCTAACCCTGTGCACCTGTGGAGCCAATTTCATAACTGGATTTATCTTTTGGTGCAAAGAAGAGTGATGGGTCCCAGTGGTAGAAGTGACACAACATCTCCATTTTCTTCTCTTGGTCAGAGAGTGAGGAGAAGACATTTTCTTACCAGTGTTTTAAGACTCTCCTAACCATGGTCACAAGAATTAGCATCAGAAAGCCAGGGACTGGCATCCAGTTTGAGGTTTTCATTTGGTTTTTAAAGTGTTTACAAAATGACTTGATATCCAAGCTTGTCCGTCTCTGCGTATGACTATTTTGGTGGTCTCGATAAGTGGCAATAAGTGAAACATTATTGCTTTTGTGCCACATAATTTCCCCATAACACAAAGCCTAAATATATCCCCCTCAGCTCCATTGGAAGAATGTTGCTACGAGTGTGGGCTATGGCCGCCTCTGGGTCTGTTACCGCATAGGATGGGGTAGGGGTGCGGGTGTTCTTTAAGCACCCCTGGGCCCCAGAGCCTGATTAACTCACTGTTACAAATGCTGATCTTGACTCAGAGATAGAAGCTGGGGATTTAAGGTCAAACTTTTTTTTAAAATTAGGTAACGTGTTATAATTACATGGTGGAAGCATCAAACTTTTTTTAAAAATTAGGAAATGTGTTATAATTACATGGTGGAAGCATAGTGTGCTTGGAGCCAAATGTTGATTAATGTTAGTTTTAGGATAAACAGAGGGAGAGAAAGACAGGAAAAGCCAGTGGACTCCAGAGTTAAAAATATTCTCGAGTTGAGACTCAGTATCTATGGGTATACAACCGGATAATTACTTCTGAAGAGTGATTACCTGTGCTTATGTAATTAACCTTGAGTTTCCTCTGGATGCTGGAGCTTCTCTCCTGGGAGGTACCAATCACTGTGGTTCACAGAACACCGAACTCAATCCAGAAATGCCCGCACGCTAAGGAACTCCGTGCAGCTCGTTCAGAACAAGTGTCTTATCTTTTCTTTGTGGAATACAGGAGGGATATTGTTCACTGCAGACTAAATCCGCTGGGCAGGTAATAAGACATTGGACAGCATTGTAGATATTTGTCTTGCAGAGAGTGATGTGATCTGGTAAGGAGACACAGAGAAACTTGAAGCTTATTTTAATTAAGGCCCCTTGAAGAGCCTATCCATCCTGGAGTCCTTCTCTGTTTCACTTGGGAAAGCCTAGAAAAGAAAATGGTAAGCAGCCCTTCAGCATTCTGGCACCTATTCACACAAGCTGTATCCAAAATAAAGAGAAAATGAGAGACCCAGGGAGGCAGAAGGATCTTGAAGTCTGTAAATGTGGAATGAAATCGAATCCTTTAAACTAAACTGGGTTGAAATTAAATGGAAGTAGGGGGTGGGGATGAGGGGAGAAGATCATGCTCACTTCTCTTTTAGAGATCCTCTGAGACTCGAAGGTACTAGAATCCATCACAGCTAAGTGGTGTAGTTCATTTTCTAGAGCATATATTGTTGGTTGCTCACCAACGGCTGTTCTCCCTTTCATGCTTATTAACAGAACCCTGGTTTTATTTGGATGAGCCGCTGTCCCTCCCCCCACCATATGTCCCAGTAAGACAATCATGGTCATCCCATGATTGGTTTAGGCAAGAGCACGTGATACCATTTTGCCCAGTGAGATGTGAAGGAATGTTTGCTGGGGGATGGGGGCACCTGGCAAAGATTTGTTTTTTGGTGTTTTTTTTGCTTATAAAAGGAGACCACCAGGAAGAGGTGGTCGCCTTCAGTTTCTGCTGGGTGCTGGTGTTTGCATGTGGTGCGCAAGCCCTCCATCTTGCTTTCATGAGATCAGTGAGCCTGAATACCAGCCAACCAGTTGAGGAGGGCAGTGCTGAAAGACGGGAGGAACTTTGCTCGTGAATGACATTAAGGAGCCCATGAATCGACTAACCTTGGAGCTGCCTTACCTTGGCACTTCTTACCATGCGAATAATCCCCCAGTTGTTTATGGCAGTTGATTCAGGGTTCTGTTGCCAGCAGTTGAAAACATCCTAACTGATACAGTACTTTCTTAGGAGAATTATATGTTTTATAACAAATCCATTTCTTTACCAGTACAAGGAGCCTCAAATCCTTAGGAGGGGGTCTTCTGAACCCCACTGGACAATGCTCAAGATTAGTAATAACTATAATAAGAAGTTGTACTTGTTTAGGATATATATTTTCTGAAGTACTTTTACATTGATCTTCACCTGCAAGGCAGGTGAAATGAATATTATTCCTATTTTCACGATGAGAAAATAAACCCAAGGAGGTAGAATAATTTACCTGACACATCTAGTGACATGTTGATTACAGAGCTAGGATTAAAAAAACCTAAGTCTGGCAAAGAGAAATGTTTTGACAGTGAGAAAGTAAATGTAGGAAAGGATTCAAAAGCATGGACCTTGGAAGCTGCCAGCAGTGGGTTTAAATTCCCACCCTACTTCTTGTTAGACAAGTGACTTAAATCTCTCTGATCTTTAGCTCCCTCATCTGTAGAATGATCATGATAAAACCCATATCACCAGGTCATTTCAAGAAATTAAGGAGAAAATATCTTTAAAGTACTGAATCCAGTGCTTGGTATAGTACAGATTTCCCTCTCCTAAAAACTGTCCATAAACCCTTATTGAAAGAAATTGTTGTCACTCCATCCTTGCCGCTTTTAAAAGATGAAATGGGCAACCGTGAGTCCCAACTAAGGCAAAGACTAGATAGAACTAATTATTTCTAAAAATCCTTCAAGATGTAAAGAGTCTATGGTAAGAAAAAAAGAAACACATGCAAGAAAGAATTAAAATTGAAAGTGTTTCTGGCCCATTGGTGATAGCAAATGATATAAAACAGGATGCCACATGATGCAGACAGGGCTGGAAAATTTATGTGGGAATGAAAATAAGACCGCGAAAACAGGTCAGGAAGGAGCTGACAATGTACAAGTATGGAAGAAAAAGAGCCAGTGGCCTTAGTGGTACGCCAGCTAAACCTTAAATCAGTTGTGTTTTGCTCTTATTAAGGAAAAGGCAGTCGTAGCCTTGGAATTCACAAACAAGTGCCTGGCAGGAGGGAACTTTGAACAGATCCTCCCACCTTGACCGACCTCTGTCAGGCCTCTCTTAGAATTCTTTCTGGCCTCACCTCTTAAGTAAGATGAAGTGATGGAGAGGGGTTTGAAGAAAATCCAGAGAAGGCAAATGAAAATGATTAAATGGCTGGAAGGCAGGACTGTATCCTCTGCACCTGGTCAGGGGTCTGCGCATACGAGATGTTCAGGTAACCGTTTCTCGATATCGTGATATAAGTTTTAAATGCCTTCTGGAAATATAGGTGGAACATTTAAAAAAAAAGCAACTTTGTGGCACTAAGTATTACAGAACCTGGAATACAAGTCTTCTCTTAGGAACTTTTTAGTGACTATTGTAGAAAAACTGTAAAGTTTATTCCCTTGTATTTAAGCCTTCAGAGAAATGGGGCCAAATAAAAGGAAATCAATATCAGAAAGCACACAGGTAGGTCACTGGGCCCTGGGTCTATGTCCTTGCTCTGTCATTTACTGACTGTAAATTTGGGCCAGTTCATTCGCCTCTCTGAGTCTCAGTTTCCTTATCTGTAAATTGGGGGTGATATTAGCACTCATCTTATTGGTCATAAGGGTTAAATGCAGTAACGCCTCTTGGTATTTAGACAGTGCTTAGGACACGGGAAACGATTCAAAAGCGTGGATATTGGTGCTTAGGAATAAGTCAATCCACGTTAGCTATTATTATTGAGTAGGGAGAGAGTATCTGTTTGCTCACATGAAGAAATGTCTTGGAAATTCCTTAGTCTTGGACGCTTCTGTTCATTGACTCAAGTCCCTGCATTGCATTCATGTTAGTCTCCTGCCCAGCTTAACTTGGACCCCCTCCCACCTGCAGCCCCATCTGAAGGGGGAGGCGGGGTGGCCGCTGTTATAACATGTGCCCAACCCCATCCTAATCAGAGCAGAAGAGGGTACCCTTGACCCATGAGGTGGCCAGAACCGATTCACTCCCTCCCCTTACTCTCTGTTTGAGGAATTTTAAGTAAGAGATTCAAGGGACCAAGACTCAGTTGATGGTGGTCTCCAAGGTTGGAAGGTCATCTAGATTTGGTGGCTGAGCCCTCCGTTTCGGGACTGGCCGTGTGGGCCATGGTGAGTGGTCAGTGGGCACAGAAACTGGTCGCAGAGAGGGGACAATCAGTGGGAGATGAGAGACGACGTGGCCTCAGAGAAGCAGAGAGTTCCCTGCCCGACGGCCTCCCAGTTTGCCTGTGGCTGGCTGGCTGCACTTCGTGAGGATTTTCTATAATAAACCTCCTGGTGATCTGAGCTGCTGAGTTCCTTGAAACCAAATGACCTTGCCCTGGGCACCAGCCCACTGTCTCCTCCGTCTGGTGTGAGAAGCCACTCAGGAAATGTGGATGATCACGACGACGATGGTGATGACAGAGCAGGGGGGACCAACCATGACGGCGATGGTGATGACAAAGAGAGCAGGGGGGACTGTGGACGATCCGTGTTGGCACCTGAGTTCTGTGGTGCGGCTGTGCTTTCTGCACTGTGTACCACTGCCCTGTCCTAGCCCTCGACCGAGACCAGACGCACGCAGTAAGCCCCTTGTTTCCTTGGGCGACAGGTACCATTTCAGCTCCTGTGTCAGGGCACCCCTTTCTCTCCTGTTCTTTTCTTCTTTGTTTAATGTCTGAGACTCAGACCCTTGGGTACCTGACACCTATTACTCAGCTGAACACTGGCTCCTTGAGTTTAATCATTTTTGAGTCATGAGGTCTCCTAATTAGCATAATTAAACTACATTTTACATTTAAAAGCGTGGAATTGCATCTTTATGGGAGATTAGGTTCTAAAGTCAGTCTGTGAGGCAAAGACCAACTACACTCAAAATTACTATGGAGGGACTTCCCTGGCGGTCCAGTGGTTAAGACTCAGTGCTTCCACTGCAGGGGGCGCGGGTTCGATCCCTGGTGGGGGAACTAAGACCCTGCATGCCTCACGGCGCTGCCAAAGAAAGAAAGAAAGATTACTATGGAAAGCACCTTATGTCATCCTAAAGTATTGATAGATGGTGGCATATGGGGTTTGCTGTACAGGAATAGCCATGCACACTAGGTACTATAATACATTCAGTAATGTAGACTGTATGATAAAGGGTTTTATACAAAATCAGTTTCCTGTTTCCTCCTTCCCTGCCTCTGCCTCTCTCTTTGCTGAGCACAGGCAGCTTGATGCACATAAGTTAGTGAACTAGCTGCCTTTCCCGCCTCAGGGCTTCCAGCGGGTTGGGGAAGGGGGGCGGAGAAGGCAGTGCCATCTCCGGGCTGTGCGGCGAAGGGTTCCCTCAGGGCCCTCCCGCTTCCCACACTCACGCAGACACTTCTGCAGCCCTGCAGGCAAATATACTCATCTGAGATCTAATCAGGAGACTAAAAGGAAAAATGAGGAACTGGGAAAGATGCTGAAATCGTCAATTATCCACCTGGGATGCCTACTCTTGGCTTGCCCGGTAAAGACAGATTATGATAAGGAGAGAGAGAGAGGAAGGGCAATTTGGGGCTCTCACCCCTGGGATCATTCTACCTGCAGCCCTGAGCGCTGAAGGTCGGGTGTTAAACAGGCAGCTAGAGCCTTGGGTTTCTCCACGCTCCGCTGAGTTTTGTATCGAAAACGGGCAATCCCTCTGAAACCCTCAGGTCCTCTTCCAGTATCAGTAATGACATCCCCAGGAGTGAGAATACTCTTGTTCCCACGGAGAGCAGGATGTCTGACGGTCCGCGTGTGCCTGTGAATTTTGCGTTGGGCATGGCTGACTTATTAAATAAAAATCACCTAGTGTGATTTCCCATATGTCTGACGAAATACTGTAAAAATGAAAAGCAGATCTTTGCCATGCACTCTTGAGCAAATACCTATGCTGTCACATCTCAGAGTTATTTATTTCTCCTTATTTTCAGCGTGCCCAGTGCCACCATCCAGATGCACAAGTAAAAATGGCAAATAATTTCTCAATTATCTGAACGTTTAAATTTTATTTGGAGCAGGTGGCGTGTTTTGGATAATAAAATAATAAAAATAAAATTTATTTTATAATTTATAAAATGTATTTTATTTTATTTTTAATTTTTTATTTATTTTTGGCTGCATTGGGTCTTCATTGCTGACCACGGGGTTTTCTCTGGTTCTGGTGAGCGGGGGCCACTCTTCATCGTGGTGCGCAGGCCCCTCCTTGCGGTGGCTTCTCTTGTTGCCGAGCACGGGATCTAGGCACACAGGCTTCAGTAGTTGTGGCGCACGGGCTCAGTAGTTGTGGCTCATGGGCTGTAGAGCTCAGGCTCAGTAGTTGTGGTGCACGGGCTTAATTGTTCCACATTATGTGAGATCTTCCCAGACCAGGGCTCGAACCTGTGTCCCCTGCATTGGCAGGTGGACTCCCATCCACTGCACTACCAGGGAAGTCCTAACATGTAGTTTAATATATTTTATTCATTTATTTTAAAGATATTTAATATAATACAATTGAATCACAAAATAACAAGTAATAAAATAATATAATAAAAAATTCAGGAGAAAATGGGCCAAACATGTATGTATCTCCTAGGAGCTGAAACCTTGATTCAGGGACTTGGAGATGCCATCTGAGTCCTACTCAGGCTCTGTCATGCCCCGTGTCACTGGATTAACCCCAGTTCTTCTCAGTGACTCAATTTCCTGACCCTCCATGGAGAAGAATAATTCTGCCTAGGTCACATCATCTTGATCCGGGATGATCAGAGGAGTGAGAGGAATAAATGCTTAAGAGCAATCAGAGTTCAGAAGGAAGGTATTACATGTGTGTGATTTCACACATCTTTTGAAGCTTGACAATTGGCGTATTTGTCACTTTTAAGGGAATTGCAGAAAAATAGTTCTGAAGCTGTTGTCCCTGTTAACTCTGAGCTTGGGGTCCAGGATGGGGGTGCTGGCGGTCAGGCATGGAGGGAGAGCCTCCTCTATCCTGGGGAAGTGGGTGTGAGCGGGAGACTGGGGCCATACAACTTTGCTGGCCCCTCAAGGGGCGTTGGGAGCTGGTCTCTGCACCCAAGTGTGTACGGCTGTCGCTGGTTGTCGGCTGCCCAGGTCTCCTAGCAGCTTTTCAACACGCTGGCTTCCTGTGTGGCCTGGCAGTGTCCCTGGACAGGCCAGACTCTCGGCATCCCCTGAGACCATGCGGCTCTGTGTCACAAAGAAGAGGTCACTCCACGCTGCCAATGTCACACAGTTAGATCAGCCCAGCATCCAGGAGGACAGTCACCCCGAGTCAGCCCCGGTGCCACCCTGACTTGTCAAGCACCCTCCTCCACGGAGAAAGAAAAAGGCAGTTCACAACATATGTAGAGCCTGGCTTTGGTTCTTCGTTCATTGGCTCTTGTACGACTCACACCAGGGTCTGCGGAGAAGTGATGGAGCATTCAAACCACCGAACTGCTTTTGTCATCAGCAGGACAATCGGATCAGCCCACGCTTTCAACCAACCCGCTCCCCTTCCCCTGCTGCGGGAATCCTGGGGTTTTTGATGAGGAAGGGGCCTTAACCATTAACCAGTACTCATTCCTCACGCTCTCATTTCTGAGATAAGACATTACTCAGGCTGATGGCTTGACTAAATCTTGACAACCCCTGCCTCTGTCCAGTGGAGGAATAACTGAGGATTCTGGACTCTCGGCTCGGGGACCTGCAGCTGGAGCCCTCAGTCCTCTGCAGAGCAGAAGCCCTGAGCTTTGCTCCCCAAAGGCCAGGTTCAATCTCTATCCAGCTGCCTCTTTCTCTCACTCACCAGGCCAGCCCTGCCTCTGGGGACCTGAGGACCTGTAAATTAGTCTGCTCAAACTGCCACAACAAAGTACCAGAGACGGCGTGATTTAAACAACAGCAATACACGTGCTCACAATTCTGGAGACTGGAGGTCCAAGAGCAAGGTGCTAGCAGGTTTGGATCCTTCTGAGGCCCCTCCCCCTGGCACACAGATGGCTGTCTTCTCCCTGTGTCTTCACACGGTCTTCCCTCTGTGTGTGCCCAAGTCTGGGGTTTCCGTGACTTAATCATCTCCTCTCATAAGGACACCAGTCCGATTGGATTAAGGCCCATGCGAATGGGCTCATTTTAACTGCATCAGCACTTGGAAGACCCTATCTCCAAATACAGTCACATGACCCACATCCTGGGGGTTAGGGCTTCAACATGTGAATTTCGAGGGGGACACAGCGCGGTCCACCACAGTCTGCTTCCATTCCAGCCGTCTGAAGCCCACTCCCACCTTCCCCTGAGACACTGGGCTTCCATACCCCCAGGAAATCGTTGATCACACTGGAAAGGTGGAGAAGGAGCCTCTCTGGTGGGCGAAGGCAGCAGTGTCCCCGCCAGAGGGTCTCCCCACCCAAGCTTCCTTTCTCTCTGCTCCTCTTGAAGGGCACTCCAGTCAGGAAGGGGGTTCATCTCACTGGTTTCCAGCAATGCAAACGGAATCCCCAAACCCCCCACTGCTGTCCCCCTTCTCTTGTGGAGGAACCCACACGCGTGAATGTTAAAAGCAGCGAATCCTGCTGCCCTTCAGCTGGGCAGCTCCTGGCCGCCGGTGCAGCAGGTCCTTGGTTTGGCTCCTGTCAGGCAACTGCTCCCCTCACGTGGTAGCTGTAGTCACTACCATTTGCCGAGGGCCTGGCATGTGCCAGATCACCTTGGTGCTGAGGACTTAACGTGAATACTTCATAGAGCCCCACGGTCATCCGGTGAGGTCGCTGTCATCACGCCCGTGTTCCAGGTGGGGAAGTGAAGATTCTAGATGTGAAGGGGACAACGCTGGGAAACAGAGGAATCCACATGGGAACCCAGGTGACATCAAGACTTGACTTCTAACCTTGACACGACACTGCCTCCTAGCTAACCCCTTCTGCTCCTCTCTTAGAATCCTGTGTGTTTCTATGGAACTTTCTCTCACCTCCTGGAATGGTTCTCAGGTTCCCACCTCAGAATTACCCTTTCAGCATCATCTCTAGAAGACAGAGCTCAGACAGCACAGTGTAAAGGAAAGGACTTGGGAGTCAGGGTTGGGTTCAAATACTGGCCATGCCATTTACTAGCCATGTGACCCTGGGTGAGTTACTTAACTTCAGTAAGCTTCTGTTTGCTTATTTATAAAAGGAGATAACCTTTATCTTACATGGATGAAATTGGATTCGGGATGCCAAGCCACGTGCCCATGGTCTAGCCTGCAGAAGGCACTCTGAGAAGGTAGTTCTGCATTAAAAGAGACTCAAGAAACAGGAAAATTAAATGCATTTGGAAGCCTTGATTGAATCTTGGATTAAAATTTTAAAATAATAATTTAATTACTTTAAATTAATAATATATTAATAATATGCATTTGTATATATGTATATATATACATATATATACAAAGTGCACATTCAAATTCCTCCGATCATCCCAATAATGTGTGTGTATGTATATATACACAAATATATTTTATGTTTATATATACATATATTTGTGGCACTATATATTATATTAATATATATTAATGTGACATTAATTATATGTATGTGAGGAATTTGAATATGGACTTTATACTAGCTAAGAGTATGGTATTAATGCCACACTTCCGGAGAGTGACCGTGGTATTGTGACTACGGAAGAAGATGCCCTTGCTCCTAGGAGACACACGCTCCTATTTAGGGACATATTTAGGGATGAAGTCTCCCAATGTCTGCGACAAACTCTCAGATGGTTCAGCCAACAAACGAATACACTCCCGTGTTCTTAGGTGTACGCGTGCACCCATGCACATTGAGAAAGAAAAAGCAGATGCGGCAAAAAGAGTGTATACGTCGTACTATTATTGCAACTTTTCCGTAGGTTTGAAATTTTTCCAGGTAAAAAAATTGTGGGGAGAGGGGGCTTCATGCAGAGGGTGGGGTGCAAGCCAGTGGAGCGTGGAGGCTCACGGTGATTCTTCCCCTGTGTCACAAGCCATGACTCGGCCTCTGTCCGGGCGGTGGAAACTGCCTCTTCTGGCGAAGGGGTCAGCCCTGCTGCTTCCCCGCAGGACCTGGCTGGTGGCGCACAGCCCGCTTGCCCACCCCGCTGTGTCCCCGCCCACCAAGCATTTTAGAGATTAGGGCTGCCAGATTTAGAACATAAAAATACAGCACACCCAGTTAAATTAGAACTTAAACAATGAATAATTGTTTTAGCGTATGTTTCTCAAATAGTGCATGGAACGTAACGTGTACTAAAAAAAAAAAAATTGTTGTGAATCTGAAATTGAAACTTAACTGGACGTTCTGTATTTTATCTAGCAGCGCTACCCACACCCCTGCCCCCAGCCCCCCACCTCACTCTCACCCCCGCAGCCAGAGGTCATGGGCACCTCTGAAGACTGTCTTAAGAAGACAGAAGAAAGGGTTGTCGGTCCCCAGGCAAGGTTTGCAAATCCCTGCAGCGACCTTGGGCCCTCTGCCCCGTGACTCAGTCAAGCACGAGAGAGGGCAGCTGGTTGAATGGGGACAAACCCATGGGCTGTAAGGAGGGAGGGGACAGCTCCCAAGTCCTCCTGGGGCATCTGGGCGGACCCTCGCCCTGGCCACGCCCACTTAGCTGTGCTGATGCCGGTGTCCCTTCCTCCGTCCCTCCCGCCACGCAGCGTCACGCACAGCCCAGCGGCCTCACCACTCCAGGCTGGGTGCATTTGGGCAATAAATGAGCTAACCTGTCTCCGTCTCCTCATCTGTAAGATACAGATAATAATAGCCCCTCCCTCACGGCCTGGTTATGAGGATGAATGGAACTAATATTTGCAAAGCACTCTGGACACTGCCTGACCAGTGGTAAGCCCTATATTAAGTGTTTGTTAAATAAATAATCCACTCGTGGAGGAAGGCTAGGATCTCTGCCGAGCCCCCAGGGCACAGCCCAGACCTGCAGGGGGCTGTGCCCTGGAGGGAATTCGATGGCAGTGTGCTCAGCCCTCCAGGCTCCTTCCTCTCTGGGCACTTGCAGGTATGAAATCAGGAAGGAGATGTGGGGACCGAGGGGCTGGCGTCCTGGAGGAGCGACTGTGCCTCCCGACCCCGCTCTTCACGGCCCAGGGACTTGGAACTGGGGAAAATGCAGCTCAGTTTTGGAAACAAACCTCATGAACCTACCCATTGCCAGGGGCTGGCCTGAGCCTTGGGTGCCCGCGTGGGTGGGACTCTAGGGGCCAGGGGATGGGGGGCTACAGGCATTCACGCTAACAGTCCTCTGGAGGGAAGGATGCTTAAGGAAAGAGCCACTTTCTTCAGGTACAGTGAGAAGTGCCTCACTTTCCTCTCCCTGACAGGACCGCAGGGCTCTCCCCTCGCGGTGTTACTCTTGTTCTAGCTCTTGCTTCGGGGGAGAAGGCCCGTTGACCTTTCCTGGGCTCCTGCTTTTCCTCTTCCTCACCCCTGCTCCCTGCATCGTCACCTTCCTCTCAGCCTTGAAGGGCCTGTCCCGTGCAAACGCTGGGACACCTAGCTGACGTCTGCACTCGGAGCGGGAAGTGAAGGACTGAAGTGGCCAGCTGCACAAGTCTGGGCACACGTGCCCCTCCGCCGACAGATGCAGATACGTGAAATGTCTTCTTTTTTCTTTCTATTAATTATCAGAGTAATTACGTAATTTCAACACTCCCGTTCACGCTGGGTGTCCAGAAATGGCACTCCACTGGGACTTGCATTAAAGGATAACATTTGATGCAGATGTTTTGATGCATCAGAAAGGTCTGGTCAAATATAAAGATTTTTTTTATAAGGGATTTTAATGGTTCTACAACTTTTTTTTTTTTTTTTGGCTGTGTTGGGTCTTAGTTTCTGTGCGAGGGCTTTCTCCAGTTGCGGCAAGCGGGGGCCACTCTTCATCGCGGTGCGCGGGCCTCTCACTGTCGCGGCCTCTCTTGTTGCGGAGCACAGGCTCCAGACGCGCAGGCTCAGTAGTTGTGGCTCACGGGCCTAGCTGCTCTGCGGTATGTGGGATCTTCCCAGACCAGGGCTCGAACCCGTGTTCCCTGCATTGGCAGGCAGATTCTCAACCACTGTGCCACCAGGGAAGCCCTAAAGATCGTTTTTTAAAAGTGAGTAATGTGTGTCCCACTCCTCCCCTCCGGGACCTCCTCCATCCCTTGGAGTGGTGGCAGGTGTCTGCATTTCAAGGGTGGTGAATGGGATGGGGGAGCTTTTGGAAGGGGTGAGGTTATCTGCCTCCCTATTCATTTAAAAAACTAATAGCTGAAATTTTTTAAACATGACAAAATATTCTCTCATCAAAATAGTTGTATCAAAGCTGCAATGTCAAATATCATGCCTCCTGCTTTGCTGATTGTAGGTTCTCAGTCTCTACGTGGTATTATGGTTGTTAATTTAACCTGAAATTTAAATTTAGTAAGGCTTCCAAAGGGAAGGTAACCAAATGGAGATTTCTCTGGCATTACGGATATATGCATATATGTGGGTTCCTTCTTTCCTTCCTTCCTCCCTCTCTCCCTCCCTCCCTGTTTCCCTCCCTCCCTCCCTCCCTTCCTTCCTGCTCTCTTTCCTCCTCCAGTTACAAATGTTGAATGTCATTAGGGGTTGGCCTCTTAGCCATTTACAGCAATGTATTATGTTCATCCTAATGAACCAGATACAGTCTTATATACATTTTAAGTACTGAAACATTTGGTTTAGTAATGATAATTTAAAGTTTTGCTTGGCCAGATTCAGCACAAAGAATATCTTCTTTCATAGACACACTCAATGCCTGTGTCTCTAGGCGTTGGCCAGTCTACTGCATAGAGAGAAAGCGTGCTGAGATAGATTGCCATATGGTGCAGGGCACTTCAGAATATCAGAGTTCCTCTTTCTGGAATATGTTTTGACTGAAGCTTAATTCACCCTCTAAACGAATCTGAAATAGATTCTTTACCTATCACATTTATTTGGCAACACTCTGAACTTTAACGTAAACCTGAGCAACGGAGACACAGCTAAATCTGGCAGCATACTAATGTCACCGATCACACATTTTATTTATAGAATTTACCCTCTCCCCAGTTTTCAGTTAGAAGCCCATAGACAGTAATTAAGCCATTATAAAAACACAATAGGATGTAACATAATAGAACCATCCTGCTGTCAAGGCACACAGAGCAGGGAAATCAGGGTAACACAAAGAAACACAATGCATCCAATTTAGCCCTGCTGCGGAAATGTCACAAACCAGTGCCCTCCAAAGGATAGGAGGGGGAAAACGATTATTTCCACAGACAACTGGGGATTGACTCTTAATTTTCAGAAAATAGCAAACCAACCAGCAGACTAATCAAGCCACCAAAAAACCCAACCAATCAAGCAAAGAGCAATTGTCCACAGCAGAGTAAAGAATAGAAGCCGCCATCTTTGTACTCAAGGAGTTTACAATCCTTTGAGGAGTAAAGGCTTAAAATAAAAATCAGTGTGACGGTGGTTCAAGATATATCACGAGAAAGATGGGATTAAGCAAATAATATAGAAAGCACATTATATAAATCTAAAAGAAGGCCAGGTCACTATGCCCCAGAAATACTGAGGAAGCCTTTACTTGAGGAGGTAGGGCTTGAACTGGGCCTAAAATGATGTGGAAAGTTTGGGTAGCAAGAGGGGAGAAAGGAAATTGTATGAAAAAAGAAATATATTGGAAAGCCAGACATTCAAGAAAATGTTTACTCCAAATTGGGTGCAGTAGTTCACAAAATAAAATATCAGACAATGAAGCTGTGGATATATTATCTTCCTTTTAAGATGGAACAATGACAAAATGATAATGTGTAGCAAAAAATGTAGATACAATATACCTGTGATCCAATCTGCAAAAGAAATTCATATGTAGCAGAGAAAAAAGACTGGAAGGAAATACATCAAAAGTTAATATTACTTTTTTTTAAAAATGGGAGATAAAAATATCGTGATTTTTATTTTTTCTATGAACTTGTCTATGCTTTCCAAATCCTAATCTAAATAATAAAATCTCTACAATAAAGTAAAAACAAAGGAAGACAAAACAAATTTCAAAATATATTTTTAATGGCCTCCATATACAAATTTTACATTCTACCATTCAGTCATGCATAAGACTACTGGGCAGAGTGTGTTAAAAGGGCTATACGTATGGGACTGAATTGTGTTTCCCTCCAAATTCATATGTTGAAGCCCTAACCCCTAATATGACTGTATTTGGAGATGAGGCTTTTGAAGAGGTAATTAAGGTTAAATGAGGTCATGAGGGTGGGATCCTAACCCAACAGGGCTAGTGTCCTTATGAGAAGAGGAAGAGACATCAGGGATGTGTGTGCACAGAGAAAAGCCATGTGAGGACACAGTGAAAAGGTGGCCATCTGCAAGCCAAGGAGAGAGACCTCAGGAGAAACCAAACCTGCCAACACCTTGGTCTTGGACTTCCAGCCTGCAGAATGATGAGGATAAAGTTCTATTGTTTCCACCACCCCATCTGTGGCATTTTGTTATGGCAGCCCTAGCGGACTAATATACTCTCTTTATGTAACTTACATTACATGGATGATATAATTTGTCCACCTATATTTTTGCTATAGCAATAACATAAAATAACTCATGACATTTATCCATTGGAATGAACCTTCCATACCACCTATGTCTCCCACTCTTGGTAATTTCTTTTGCTGAGCACACCAGAACACTGGCCCTGGATCAACACCTGCGGAAGCTACAGACTATATAAGACACAGAGGATAGGACTCTGCCGTGCCAACGAACAGTAAAAAGTAATCCAGGTAGACAATGCAGGTAGAAGACCCATTTCCTTTCCATATGGCTCCACTCAGCTCTTCCTGCAGGATTGAAGGAACTGTTCCCTCAGCTTCTGGGCGTGCTGCTGGCTGACAGCCCTCCTTCTTCAGTCGTCTCTGGGAGCTCTGGGAACTCTGTCCTCTACGAAGGCAGCCTCTTCACCCAAGGACTGCCACCTTCTTGGGGACAGCCTCCCTCCAATGACTGGTCAATGGAGGCTGATAAAAGTCTGACCTCCTTGTCCCAACTGGGGACCTCTCTGATAGGCCAGCCCAGCTCCAGAGCTCTCCGTGCCATCAGCTGAGACCTGGACCGAGTCCACAGTCCAATTTTACCCTCTGGTCAATCCTGATTCCTTCCCTTCCCCCACAGGTATGAATCCAGAGACCTCGCCTTAATAATTTCCTGTTTGCTAATCTCTGCTGCAGAGCTTTTAGGGAACTGACCTGCAATATTTCCCAGTTTATCTGCTCCGTCTCTTCTTGCCCCAAACCCAGATGGCTTATCCATGTAATCTCAAGGCAATTACCTGCACATCAGGGATTATAGGTGTTCTCTTGTGTAGCACTCAGGTGGCATTTCGTGACTTCTGGTGAGCAGGGAGGTTTATTTTATCTCTGATTCGAATTCCTACGGAAACTGCTCCTGAGCCCTGGGGTTAAGTCGTGAAGGTTGTTCCCACTCTCTCTCTGCCTTTCTCACCAGGTAGTTTTGTCCTCATCCAGACTGAGGAGTTTGAAATTGGGAGTCTAAGTCTCCTTTGGTCCTAGACAGTTGCTCTATATTAGAATATTAAATGTCAAAGCTGGAAAGTACGTTAGAAATTACCTGACTCTAGGATGACCAAGGGGTTTTAATGCATGTTGTGACTTGGATTAATTTGTAGTGGCTGTTGGAGAGCTGCCTTGGGGATTCTGAGGATGGCCGGGGTTCAGTGCGAAAGCGTGGTGGTTGGTTACGTGTGTGGGGCTTGGGTGTGGGTTGCCACTTCATTGACATCCTTGATAATCCTCCTCTCTTCTTTCTCTGGAGATGAAACTGGCCCAAGGTGAAACCTACCCAAGTTTGTGTGGCTGGTTACAGGAGTTTGAACCATAGCCAGTATGTCCCAACAAACAGGGCCGACTCCTGCATCCCACAGATGCCGCGGTGTGCCTCTCTGGCTAACCTCCTCTGTTCCAGCCCCTGATCTACTCGAGCACATGAGTCCTGAGCCAGATCCCAGTTCCCCCCTCTTTCTTGGCTGTCTTCTGTTGCCATATGTGAGCATGATTCTTTGGGCCAAATTCCTATGAGTAGTTTCTGTTTCCTCTGTGTTTCTCAGAGTTAAGTCCAACAAAGTTCTAGCACTTTGGGATGGGTAAACTTGGTAACAGATTAAGTCTCTGCCTCTGATCTGTCTTCCCTCTCATTCATTCATTTATTCATTAAAAAACGTTTTAGGCACTTGACATTGGGAATATTAAAATTCCTACTGGAAGAGCCCACAAACACCTTTGAGCAGTGGCTTAAATGCGTAATAAGGCCCATCCTGCCTTGTAGTGGACAGTTTTCTCTTTTTCTTCCCCCTGCTAACTGCATCTTGTCCTTCATTAAGAAACTTATTCAATCTTCTTCTTCTGCATGGTACTCTTGGAGCTGTCAATCACACCACCAGCCCATGCCCTGGCTACACAGGTGGATATGAGACTAAAACCTGGCTGTGATAGTCCAGTAGTGGACCCCCAAAGATGGGGGAGTCCACTACTGGAGGGACCATCTTTTGAGGGGACCCCCCCCAAAGATGTTCTGTCCTCAGAACCTGCGAATATATTTTACAAATTCGTTGCCATTTACATGCAAATATACTATTTAATATATATTGCCATTACATGGCAAAAGGGTCTTTGCAGATGGAATTAGGCTTGTGGAGTTTATGACAGGGAGATTGTCCTGGATTTTCTAGGTGGACCCAATGTAATCACGTGGGCTCTTAAAAGTGGATGAGGAAAACAGAAGAGTCAGAGAATGTGATAATGAGACAAAAAAAAAAAAAAAGCAGGAGTGATTTGAAGCTTGAGAAAGACTTGACCCACCATTGCTGGTTTTGGAAATGGAAAAAGGGGCCATGGGCCAAGGAATGTGGGTGGCCTCTAGAAGCTGGGAATGGCCCACAGATGGGGAATGAAATAGGAAACAAGGACTTCAGTCTTATAAACACAAAGAATGAACTCTGCCAGCAAACTGAATGAGCAAGGAAGTGGATTCTTCACCAACCCCCCCCCCCTCCCCCGAGCCTATAGAAAGGAACTTATCCTTCCAACACCTTGATTTTTGTCTGATGAGACCTCCACTGGACTTCTGACCTCCAGAACCATAAGATAATAAATGTAGTCTGTTTTAAGCCACTCAGTGTGGCAATAGGAAATGAAAACAATAGCCAAGTCTCTAGCCAGAGTGATGGGCCCAGAGGTGGGCATGTGGTTCAAGCTCAGTTAATCAGAGTCCTTCCCCCTATTCTAAGAAAGAGAGGCCTTTTCTCTTGGTGGGAGCTGTAAGGATGTATGGCCCCAGACCTGCCAGGGGCCTGGCCCCTGCCAACTGGAGAAGCTGATAAGAACTGGGCCAACATATTGGCAAGAGCTGTGATGGGAGCCAGTGCAGGTCCTGACAAGGTTTCTCTCCAGCTGTGCTTGGGGCCAACTCCACCCCTGCCCTTTCCTGTCACATCATCCAATTAACTCCTTTTGTCCGAATTCATTTCGGCTGGCTTTCTGCTACTGGTCACTGAAAGACTTGTGACTAATTCATGCTCCCTCCAAATACCAGTCCCTGGTCTTCCATACTTAAAATCACTTTTTGTGCTAACATAGCTTCTCCAGAAGGAAACTGATAAATGTATATGTTCCCTGGGAGACTTGGCACGTTAGCAGAAGTTATTTTATCAGATAACTCAGCTTCCATTGAGTGATGACAGAGCCCAAAGGAAATGGTTCACACAACTAGGGGGTTTTGATGGAAGATGGGGACCAGGAAAGATCTGGACTGTGGGGGACACAGACCAGGGAGGCATGGGAGGAAGTGATGTTGAGTGAATGAAAGAATGCAGGTGGGAGCAAACCATGTCAATCTTAGACGTGGCGTTAAAGGGGAGAAGGGCGATAACCCTTCTCAAATCGGCTTAGTGCCTCTCCACTCTCCCAGCGGTTTTCAGTCATCCTTGACTCTCAGGACAGTCTTGATAATGTGTTCCAATCACGATTAACCCACGCAGCAGGTGGCTTAGAAGTGGACTCGTGCTCGAGACGGGAGGCAACATGCCCCGTTCCCCGAAGCCAGGGCCGCTGTACCGCCTTGGGATAACTTTGCCTGAGCAGGCGTGAGGACCACCAGGGTGGCTACTGAAGTCCTGAGAGTGGGCGGGGACAAAGTGCCCATAGCCTTCTGGAATATCACAAGGTAGAGAAAGAAGAACTAGAGCAAAGCAACACAAAACAGTCTCTTCGTGCAGTTGGCTTATTGTTGGAGCTTGAAATTCTGCCAAGTGTTCATACTTCTTAGTTGTCAGCAGTTTAGTTTGAGACAATAGTGAAAACAGCCCTTTTGGTCTCTACCTAAACTTCAGCAGAGGAAAAACAGCTTCAGAAGTTGAACTGGAATGGTCTCCTTACCTTAGTTGCCCCGACCCCGAGTTGCACTGCGCTAGCAAGGAATCTAGAACATGGGGCATGGAAACGCTGTGTTTACAAGACAAGGCTGGGGCTTACACGTTCTCTGAGTCAGAGCCTTGGGAGCCAGTGGTGATTTAGTGGGGACGTGGGAGGGAAGCGCTTTGCCAACTCGAAAGCCCCCTTCTTCGGCTGAGCATTGTAAGCAAACGTGAAAACTCAAATCTTGCAGCTTTGGGAGTTTATTTTCTCTTGGAAAATGTCTGGATCCTTTTTCTCTGTAAGAAGGGAAAGAAAAGGCTAAGAGTAAAGATGACAGGTTTACTTGGGCATGAAATCACTGTTGGACAACTCATTTTTTTCTGAGTTAAGTGTCAAAAAATCTGTGATTTTCAGAGTAAGTTTCCGTGAAATTACACATGGGGTGGATAATTGAGAGCAAACTGCCTGGGCTGTGTGGTGGGGGCGGTGCTGCCCTTTCTGGGAATTTGGGTCTCTCCCAGTGTCAAGTTCCTGTGGCAACTTGTTTATTTCCAGCACCAGGGTCTGACCTGCACCTGCTCAAGTCTCCAGCTCCTCATTTCTGAGCAGTCATGAGGCCAGCTTCTAATTTGTTTGTGAGATCGGCAAGCATTTATTTTTATAGTGTCACTTGATCATTTTTTATGTGAATCTCAGGAAAACTTGGAAAGAATTTTACAATCTCTACACAGGCGTTTTCCATTCCTGTTTCTATGGGTTCTGACCCCTGGCTCTGGCATCTGCCTATCTTATGGCTGGTTTGGCATATAGCAGCAAACCACTGTCCTATCAGGAAGCCCAGAACAGGCTCTGAAATTTCAGGTCAGTGTAGACAATGGCTTCTTTCAAAAAGTCTTTACGTAACGTGGCTTTCTTAATTAATGTACTGCGGACAGAGTTTTCTTAACTTTTATTTGTTCAGTGGTTTGTTTGGTTTTTTTTGTTTTTGTTTTTTTTTCCGTGCAGGTGTTAGGACTTTGCACCGTCATTCACTGGCACTCATAACGTTACTTGACAGTCAGGGTGTACCAAATCCACCTTAAAAACCTGAGGGTGAATTATAACTAGTTACATAAGGAAAGGAGAGAATCTGGAAGGAGGCAGCAGCACAGAGAGAGAGAGAGAGACCTCCTTGGAGATACTGGCTTAAGCTTTGCCGGCTTCAGCCTCTTGGTACCACGATCCCAAACCAGGACGTGGCGCTAGCCATCTCCGCACGGCCCAGAGATGCAGGGCAGCTTCTCTGTTCTGATGCCACACAATCCCTTGCTGCAGGAAGCAAGAATTGGGTTCCCTCTGGGGCCCTAGGAAGGGCTAGTTTTATGCTCATGGTGTTCATACGTTCTGAAGTGCACACCAGAGGAAATTTCTTTCCTCCGATATCAGACATTGTGCGAAGAGGCAAAAGCTCCCCAGCGAACAACCTTTTCCCTAGCCTCTCCTGACTGAAGTGTAAATGACTTTTGAGAGCAGAATAAGCCAGTCGATGCATTCATTCTTTGAACTTCTCTGACTGGGAAGTGGTTCTGAGACTTTGAAAATCTTCAAAGATCTCAGCCCATGAAATCGATTGTTCATTTTTCAGAGTTGAGGCAAGAATTTGCTCAGTGAGCGTAGTGTTGAGGACCTCGTGTGAGGGAAACAGCATTCCAGACACTAAAAAGGCTGTGGGCTCGGAAGAGCACAGGCCGTGCCCTAGCGGGGCTGTCTAGGGAAGAGTCAAGGACAAGGATGTACAGTCTATAGGATGCGTACAGAGAGCCACAGGGATCAGGGTGAGAACAGGCACATTGGGTTGAGAGTCGGGGAGGGAGGGTGGGGAAGGGATAAGGGCTCTTTTCATGCAAGTATTTACCAAAACCAAAAGTTGGGAGGCAACTGAAATGATCTGAAATCTGTCCCATCCTCGTGCATTTCTTGACTGATAATTTTGGTTTTTTGTTTTATTTTTAATTTATTTTATTGAAGTATAGTTGATTTACAATGTGTTAATTTCTGCTGTACAGCAAAGTGAGTCAGTTATACATATATATACATTCTTTTCATATTCTTTTCTGTTTTGGTTTATCCCAGGATATTGAATATAGTTCCCTGTGCTATACAGTAGGACCTTGTTGTTTATCCATTCTCTATATACTAGTTTGCATCTGCTAATTCCAAACTCCCGTTCCATCCCTCCCCCACCTCATCCTCCCCCTTAGCAACCACAAGCCTGTTCTCTACGTCCGTGACTCTGTTTCTGTTTCATAGGTAAGTTTATTTGTTTGACTGATAATTTTGAAACAAAAACTGAGGACACATATTTAGTAAGCTCTTACTAAGTATCAGGTGTTATCCTATACATTGACATAAATTATCATGAATTATCTCATTTAGTCTTTATCATAGGCTCTATGAGATTTGTACAGTTCTCCAACATTTCTTTGGATGAGGAAACGAAACCTCGGAGCGGTCAAGTGACTTGCCCAGGACCCCTCAGCTAGTTGGGGCAAGAATGGGATATAAATCCATGTCTATGCATTTAACTCCAGTGCCTTCTCCCTAAATCATCATCATCTTTTTTTTTTTTTTTTTTTATTGGTTTTGCATGTTTATTGCTGAAACCTGAAGAAGAATCTTATGGCCTTGGATTGTCCCGCAGAACTCAGGAAGATTTCTGTGCCTCTCGTGTTCAGAGTCATGACTCCTAGTAGCTGGGGTCTGGGCTTTACTGCCCGAACCGAAGGGTCGGGTTCTCAGGCTGGGGCCACGGATGCCCACAGTCTTCTGCACCACGCCTGACCCCCGCGCAGGCTCTACAAAGCCTTGGATGGATTTGCTAGCTCTGACAGGCTGTTTCCCTCCACCTGCCTCGTTGGCTCTTAAACTGCAAACAGGAAACAAAACTGCAAAAAAGAGGGAAAAGGTGCTTTCAAGAAAAGGAAAGCACCTTCCTTTAAGCCGTGGGGCTGCGGGAAGCTGAGTGATGACTGAGAGGTTTAGGAGGGGCTGCTACCTGGTGATGAGGAGCTATGAAAGCCAGCTCAGAACAGGTTGTACCCTGTGTGCCTGGGAAGAGTGGAAGCCAAAGCCACTCTCGGTCAAGGGTGTAGTGTGAGCTGTCAGCTTCCAGCAGGAGGCCAACCAAGCCTGCAGCACCCCGAGGGCAGGCAGTTGAATAAAACACACGCTTGATGAGAATATTCAGCTTCCAGATGTCGCTAAGCTAAGCTAAAGCCGCGGTTGCTAAGAGCAAATAAATCACTGCTTGCGACACTGGACCCCACAAACCTGATGCTCTCTTTCCTCACCCAAGTGTGAGAAGGGATACAGGATAAACCCAATTCTTGGCAGTTGGTCCTGGGAATATTATTTTACGTTTTGAAACTGCTGGAAAATCACTGATGAGGCAGTCCACCGCTTTGAGTAAGCAGGTAGTAAACCCTGAGATGATGGGGTGGGGAGGCCAGAGCCCACAGTGGGTCCAGTGTCCAGCGTGAATTCCCTTTGGCTCAGGGAAGGGTGGGTGTGGACTGGGACGGGCTTGGTGCGTTTCCTTCTGACTTCAGAGGCTAGCCATTGTTCTTTCATGTTGTATGCTCAGGTGGCACATGATCTCTCAGACTTTGGACACCTGTTCTTTCTCAGAAGAAACGCTGGTCAAAAACAGCAACAGGCTTTGCAAACAGCACTCGCAGGTAGCAACCTAAGGATGTTCTGCTGTGTAGTGTCTGGACAACACTGCCATGCACCTTTGTATCTTAACAGTACATTTTCAAGAATCACAATCAGAGAAAATATTTGTCCCTATACTTGGGAAATTGAGAAAAAAAATGCAGCCATAATCCCACCCTCCCAATTTGCCAATTATTGTCATGTTTGCATACTAATCCCTAGTCTTTTGACTTAGGCATTTTCTTTACACCTGTGGTTCAAGCCCACAACCATCTGCTGAGCCCCTGCCACGTACTAGTTACAGAGGCTGCCAGAGAAGCTCTGGGAAGTTCTGGGAACGTTAATTTAACCACATGGTAAGCCATTTAAATGATTTTTTAGAATAAAAGCAAATGTCGTTATACTATGTAGTAGAATGAAAAAATAGGCAGGAATCTAAATTTAAGACAAGCTAGGACTTCAAAGATGGGCTATGCAGCTTCTGTATGAAGAATGGATGAAGTGGATTAGCCCCAGGAACGGTACAGGCCCTGGCAGTTGGTTGATGAAGATCCCGTGAGAGATGAAGAAAACTAAGTGAGGAGAGGACAGAGTGACGAGAGAGGTGGTTTTAACGAGGACTTGAGAGGGCCTGGTAACTGGTGCTTACAGGGGAAGAGGCAGAGGAAGGGGGTGATATTTTTGATTACTTTCCTTGGGCCATTTCCAGAAATCAGATTTGTATGGCTCTTAAGTCATCTAGCAGCGCTCCATCTACTGCAGTTGCCAAATAATAATGCCAATAGCCATAACAGTATTAACTGACATTGATTGAGTTCTCTCTGTATGCCTTACCTCATTTAATTTTTACACCCACCTATAAGGTAGGTTCTACTGTTAAACTTCTTTTGCAGATGAAAAAATTGAGGCTCAGAGCGTTTAGGCCGCTTGCCCAAGATTAAACAACTTTTCATGTGCCAACACCCAGGTGGCTAAAACATCAGGAGGGCATCTTCTAAGAGGAGAGAACTTACATAAATAAATGTAAACAGCAACACCTGAGTTTTATGAGATTCCACTGCATATGAACCCCCTCTGCCTAGTCTGTTTTTTTGGATATTAGGAACATACCTCCCTTTAATGCCTCTTATAAAATTTTAACAACTTGTTAAGAAACCCTTTTAAAAGATATTCCATAAATTCCTGACCTCTTAAATAGATTGTCTGCACATCACTGAACCTTTTCTTGAAGCTTTGTTTGGCTATCAGGAGCACCAGTATTGTCATTCTGAGACGCTCTCGGGTGCTGAGGGGAATGGGGGTCTTTGGGTCCCAGGCAGCCTGGGCTGTTCTCCTTTTCTCCGGAGCCGGCCTCCCTCCGCCTCTGCAGGCAGCCTCCATCCCCGCCCCACGGCCTCTGGTCCCTGCTCCCAGGCCTGCCCGCTTCTCCACTGTTATCCTTCTCTCTCCTTTTCCCGTTTGCTTCTCAGCTTTCGCAGGGAGCTTGCTGCCTTTTAATGATGCAGAGAGCTACCGTGTGCTGAGTGCCCAACACCGTGAGGTCTCCACCCGGTCCTGTCGAATCCCTGCCGAATCCTCGAGGCGTCTTAGTCTGTGTTTCCAGCAGGGATCACAGAGGCTCAGCCATCAGGCCACGCCCACTGCTCTTGAGCGTGGAGCTGGGATTCGAACCCGTGTTGGTCTCATTCCATTCCTGTTTCCTTAGGTGCAGGTGGTGCCTTCTGTAATAACTGGGCCTAGGAAAGGAGTCTGCCCCTGACCTTCCACACCACAAAGCAAGACACTGCTTTAGCGTGCATTGCTTCTGCCTTCTGGCTGGTTTTCACTGGAGCAGCGGTAAGTTCAAGGGCTGTTCTTCGGGAGGCACAGAGTCCTGCATGACAGTTGTAAAGAGCCCGGGTTCTAGAGACAAGAGAGGGCTGAGGCTGGGCCCTTCATTTCCACCCACGGGCTTCCTGCCTTGGGAATAATACCAGGACCTAGCTGGCTGTGCTGGAGGGAGTCGATGCGGCCATAAATCACGCTGATAATGATGGTAGTAATAATAGCCCTAGCGGCAGCTGACACCTTCTGAGCGCTTACTCACATCAAGTGCTACACACTGACCCTCTGGGGTGATTTTCACCTCTCACGGATGGAGGAAGCCAAGGCACAAAATGGTCAGGCAACTTGCCTGAGGTCACGCGTCTGGGAAGTGGTGTTGCTGCGGTATAAACCCTGGTGGTCTTGGTTTAGTGCCTGGGACGTTGCGCCTCCGGTTAATTGCCCGGCAGGGTGACCTGTTCCGTCTCCGTGCTACCCGCCCCTTCTCTCCTCTCTCCCCTCTCCCTCCCCCGCCTCCCTCCTGCGCTCACCCCCTCTCCTCCAGTCGTCACAGGACCCCGGCCCCTAGGAGCCCGGCCTGCGGACTCCAGGTAACCGAGCTATCGCTGCTGTCCCTTGGCACGTGGGCACCCCTCCCGGCAGCCACGTCCGCCCCGAGCACGCAGCCCACTGTGGAGCGCCGCTTGCTACCTTGCCACCGATGATGCCCGTGTATCATAATTGTACTTTTTTTTTTTTCACTGAAAGCCACATGATGAAGCTATTAGGGTTCATGCTGAGAACAGATGTTCTTATTTCTGCCCAGATGCTGTCCATGGCAAGGCTTCTCGGGCTCTTTTGTACTTTCATTTGGAGTGTTTCTGGTTGAAGGGTTCTTGGGATGGGCTGAAAAATCACGCGGTCCTTCCAGGAAGGAACTGGGCACGGGTCTTGAGGGGGTGTGAAGTAGCCATCCTTGGCATTTTATAATCCATCTGCTTCCCGAGGACATAATCCTGTTCCTATTTGAAAACTGCCTTGGATCACACTTTATAATTAAGCATGCAGATTTTCGCTTTTCTGGTTGCTTCAGTCTTGAGCTAATGTAGCAGCTAACAATTCTTCCATTTTCTGCTTTATTTCCTCTTCTCTCTCAACTTAGAATTCATAGAAGGGTTTTTTTTTTCTCCCCATTAAGATAATATTATCTTAAAAGGCTGTGATAATATCATTCATTCATTTAATATTTATTGAATATGTGCAGGGCACCAGGATATAAAACAGACAGGGTTTCCACTTTCATGGGGCTGATGTTCTGGTTGGGGAAGACAGACAATAAACCAATAAATAAATACACAAGCTAACTTCAGATTGAAGGAATGCTATGAAGGGATGAAACAAGAGGATAGGATAGAGAGAGTCTGGGAAGTGAGGGTTACTTGTATAAGGTGGCCAAAGAAAGTCTTTCTGGGAAGGTGACAGTTAAGCTGAGGTGAGGAAAGAATATTCTAGAAAGAGGAAATGACAAGTGCAAAGGCCCTGAGGCAGGGGAGAGTTGGGGAGTTAGAGGTACAGGACCAAGGCCAGTGTGGTTGGGTGTCCTGAGCATGGGGAGGGGAGGCAAGACGGAGTCAGAGAGGAGGGCAGGGAACACATCCCATAAGACCCACAGGGTTCCTCCCTCTCCCCTCAAATAATTTTTTTAAGTCAGTCAGCAAAAGATGATGGAAAATCCTTCCCTAGGATTTGTGGGTAAGTTCTGCTCTCCTCTCTGGACCAGTGGGCAGATGGTTTGTACCAGTTTTCCCTTCACCTGCAGGCCTTGATAAACCTCTCTTAAGTTGTGCTCTGTCCTGAGGACCATGGTGGGGAAGGAGGGCAATCTAGACTCACCCATATAAGCCTTAGATGGATTTCCTTGAGCCAGGCCTCCACACTGGGTGAAATCTGACCACAACCAGAGCTGGCATTTCAGAGTCATGCAAAGGCACCCGGACTGTTCCAGTTAACAGTACATTCTGTTGAGACGGAGACCAAATCTTGCAGCTTTGAAACACACATACACGCAAAGAGATGTCTGGGTTGTAAGATGCTATTGAAGTCAGGGGGGTGCGTGACAATGTGTGACGACTCCAGACAGCTCCTCCCGCCCCTGCAAAGTTGGTTCTCTTCTGTCCTGCTCGGAATGGGCACAGCCCAGGCTTTCATCATGGAGTGGCCTGAGGCCATCTGTGGCTATGTGGTCAGCACTGTGCCGGAGGCCCCTGGGCCCGCTGTGTGGTCCCAGGTCAGAAGTCGAGGCTGGGGTCTTCTCACGGAGCCATGGGCCTCTTCTAGAGCACACCCAGCTTTCCCAGACACTGCTCACTGACTTGGCCTGCCTACAAAGCCTGGGCTCAGCCCATCTCCAAAGATGAGAGAGACGGTCAGCTCGGGCATCTACCCAGTTTTGGTCAGGAGGAAACTATGCAAACTAGACCTATATGCAATCGAGAGACATACCCTGGAGGGACATTTAGAGGGGATTCTGTGATGATGATCCCATCTTCCCCAATCACAGGCATTTACAGTTTCCACCAGCCACTCACTGAAGTCAGTGGGTTTGCTGTTGGGTCCCAGATGTGGGCTGGCAGAGCTGGAGCCCCACGGAGCCCCACAGAGTCCCTGCGTCCTGTCGCCTCTGTCCAGCTCCACAACACCTGGTGCTCTGTTACCGCCACTCCCACAGCGAGTGTTGACGGAAGGCCTGGCTGCCTGAGAGATGCCACAGGGCAGACGGATGTGTCCAGCCATCAGGACTGGAGAGCGTTGTTCTGGAGTCGGAGGGATGGTGAACCATGAAACGCAGAGGCAGGAAAAAGAAGCAGCAGACTTGGGAACCCTGGCAGCTCCCACAGACCAGTTGACGGGCCGTGTGAGCCCAAAATGGAAAAAACGGTCACACGTTGTGGGCCTGGCCTGGACCCACATCAGGTGGTGAGTGTTGTCCATTCTGACCACGAAGGTCAGTGACTGAGGCATCAGCACGGCAGGGGGCTGCCTGCTCTGGCTTCTCGCTGTGCCCACCTGGGCACGCAGAGTGTGAACCTGGAGAGACAGGGCCAGGGTAAGATGCTCCCTCTGCCCTCGCCCGTGAGGGCTTATTTCAGGCACAGGTGCCATGATTGTTCGGGACAGAACAAGACATGCAAGGCCCGTGTGCCAGACCCAGATGTCGTGGGGTGGGGCCGGATTTCAGGCGTCCATGGGAAGCAGAGCTGTGTGGGCCCACAGCAGAACTGACGTGTGCGTTGGCTTCTGAAGAGCGAGCAAGCGTTTGCCAGATAAAAAGTGGGAGAAGGTATTCCAAGGAACAGAAAACAGCAAATGCAAAGGTGTGAGAGTAAGACTGGGTGTGTACCTGTGAGGTCTAGAGAATTCTTTCTTGTCGGGCAGGAACCCATTGTAGCACGTGCTCTTGGGAGATAGTATTTCCTAATCCCTGATGCCGTGCTGGATGTCGTTATGATGACGAATGTCCGCTCCCCTCTTCTGGTCTCTGTTTTTCAACTCCTCCCTATGTGGGGCTAACCTCTCACCCCAACCTATGCCCACAGGCTTGGCCCAGCCTGGTCCTGAGCACCAAGCATTGACCTTTGTATCTTAGAGAGGAAGGGCCAAAACAAGGGCTTTCTGGTTTAATTGTGGATTCTACTTGGTCTCTTCCCCACAGACAGACTCACAGATAGGCCCATAGCCCAGGGTCCTGCTTAGTTTTAAATCTTTCCCCAAACATTTGCGTCCTTTTCTGGAACTTTAGCTCAATGGCTGAGGACCTGCCACACACTGTAAGACTTCCCCGGTGCAGGCTGCCTCCAAATCGATCCATTATTGGCTAAGAGAGGTGACTTCTTTTATTATCCTCGGAAAAAAATCTTGCTTCTAATTATTTATGGTTTCCGAAATTGCTTCTCTGTCTATTGGCACTGAGGTTTTCTCTCATTTACAACTGTGTATACTCTACGCTCTAAATTATTAGTTCTCAGCCCAATCCTCTGTGTTCTCCAAATTATGTCAACGTTGGGGATAGTTCTCATTTGCTCATTTGTTCGTTCGTTCAGTATATATTTCTTGAACATCTGCTATGTGCTAGGCACTAGGAATATAGTGGCAAGCAAGATAAAGTTTCTGCCATCATGAAGCTTAAGTTTTAGTGAAGGAAGATGGAAAATACTCAAATAAATCACCAGGCGGGACTTCCCTGGTGGCGTAGTGGTTAAGAACCCACCTGCCAAAGCAGGGGACACAGGTTCGATCCCTCGTCCGGGAAGATCCCACATGCCGCGGAGCAGCTAAGCCCATGTTGCACAACTACTGAGCCTGCACTCTAGAGCCCGCGAGCCACAACTACTGAGCCCGTGTGCCACAACTACTGAAGCCCGCGCACCTAGAGCCCATGCTCCACAACAAGAGAAGCCACCACAATGAGAAGCCCGCGCACTGCAACGAAGAGTAGCCCCCACTTGCCGCAACTAGAGAAAGCCCACGCGCAGCAACGAAGACCAAACACAGCCAAAAAAATAAATAAATAAAATTAATTTTAAAAAAATCACCAGGCAAGATTTTTTTTAACATCTTTATTGAAGTATAATTGCCTTACAATAGTGTGTTAGTTTCTGCTTTATAACAAGGTGAATCAGCTATACATATACATATATCCCCATATCCCCTCCCTCTTGCGTCTCCCTCCCACCCTCCCTATCCCACCCCTCTAGGTGGTCACAAAGCACCGAGCTGATCTCCCTGTGCTATGCAGCTGCTTCCCACTAGCTATCTATTTTACATTTGGTAGTGTATATATGTCCATGCCACTCTCTCACTTCGTCCCAGCTTACCCTTCCTCCTCCCCATGTCCTCAAGTCCATTCTCTACATCTGCATCTTTATTCCTGTCCTGCCCCTAGGTTCTTCAGAACCCTTTTTTTTTTCTAGATTCCATATATATGTGTTAGCATACGGTATTTGTTTTTCTCTTTCTGACTTACTTCACTCGTATGACAGACTCTAGGTCCATCCACCTCACTACAAATAACTCAATTTCATTTCTTTTTATGGCTGAGTAATATTCCATTGTATATATGTGCCACATCTTCTTTATCCATTCATCTGTCGATGGACACTTAGGTTGCTTCCATGTCCTGGCTATTGTAAATAGAGCTGCAATGAACATTGCAGTACATGACTCTTTTTGAATTATTCACCAGGCAAGATATTTAAAGAATTTGAGGTGTACTGGGAAAAAAAAAGATCGATGTGGTAGACAGAATCCAACAGGGGGCAGATGAAGTAGGACAGGGGAGTTTCCATTTTAAAAAAGCCATTTAAAAATAGCTGGGGAAAGCACATTCCAGAAAGTAGGAACAGTATGAGCAAAGGCCAGGTGGTGGGAAAAAAAGCTCAGAGGTGCCAAGAGGGCGTGAGGTATGAGATGAGACAGGATGATAAGACAGGAGCCCAGTCTTGGAGAGAAAGGCAAGGTGATTGGAGTGTTTGGATTTTATTCTAAGAGCATTCTATGTTGAACCATATTAAGTGGGATCCACGTTGGTTAGGATGAATTCATTTTAAAAAATGCTTGCATTGAAAGAGCCAAAGAGTATGGTGCTAGGATGGAGACTTCAATGAGGGCAGGAGCTGAATTCAGAGACAGAAGCTCCCCATGCTTTTTGTAGTGTTCAAGGGGGCTGCAGAGAGATGGCCATTTGCATCTTGAATGTTCACATCAATCCAAACCTGTGAAAACATCCTGAGGATAGACACTGCTACCAACCCTTTAGCCTGGCAGTGTCGTATTCTCTTCTGAGAAGGTGTGGGGGTGGGGATAGGTATGCAGGCAACACGAGATGTCTACCAGGCTGGGCTCCTCACGTGTTTTCATTTTAAGCTTCACATAATACACTGGGTTGGGCACCTTTGGGATGTCAGCTCTGCCAAAGAAGTAGTGAAATTGCCAACAGGGAAAGGTGTCAACAGGTCACCAATCAAAGCCCCTTCAGAACAAAGCTTGTCAGCATTTTCTGCATGTCTCTGCCATGGCTTGGATAAACTGCAACCATTTCATTCAATTTTTATTTAAGAAATAAGTTTCTCATATTAAAAAGTTATAATTAACAACACTGGCATAAATTTATTTTGTATCAAACGTTTAGCAATGGGAGACAGCACTCACTCATCAGTTTGTGCTCCTATTGATGCATCCACTTGAGTTACAAGAACTTGGGTAAATCTTCTCTTGCTATCTCAGTTGAACTGGACCATCTTCTGAGCCCACAAGGTGACCTGTTTACTTAAAAAGTTATTATTTGTAAATACTTACCTATACAGATAGAAATGTTCTTAATCTGGTGCAAGCAGAAACACAATGGATTTTGAGGCTAATGTAAGACAGAAACTGCCCTCTATCACCTCTAGTTTAAAATATTTCATAGCCTTATTCCTTTCATTCATTGACTTTCTGCATTTATATATACTGGAGCTCCAATGAAGAACGATTAATGTAGGAAAAAAGTGAAGGAAAAGTAATCCCAAATGAAAGGTGAGAGGTCGGGGGTAAAGAGGTCACAGGAAAAGTGCTCCATACAAGACAGCCTCCTCTGGTCTTAAAGCATCAGTATCTTTATGTCTGCCTTTGACAGTTGTCACAATTTCAACAGTTATTACATATACACATCTACAAGTGTATACATATATACGCATATACATATATAAACACATAAGTATACATATGTATTTAATTGTTCATCGCAAAAGTATTGCACGAACATTCACTCATTCAGTCAAATGACAGATATTTGAGTCCCTACAAGGTGCCAGACACTATTTTAGGCAGGACGAATGTAGCAGTGAACAAAACAGGCATAACTTTCATGTGCACTGGAAAGCAAAAAAGTTGTGACTTGCTTTATTGCGGTGTTCACTTTATTGCGGTGGTCTGGAACGGAACCCACAATACCTCCCAGATGTGCCTGTACTCAATATATTGTCTAATGGATTGCTTTTTTGTTCAATTTATATATTTCACATCCTTCAATATCAATATGAACACAGCCCATTAATTTTAATAGTTCTATGGATTTCTATTAGATGCGTGTACCATATTTGCTTAGCCTTTCTCCTGTTTTTGGACCTTTCAGTTGTTTCTCAGAATTATTAAAAAAGGTTGCAGTAAACGTTCCTGTACATCTTTGTGTGCATAGGAGCGTGTGTCTGTGGGATAGATTCTTCATCCAAAACTTTCACAAAAAGTCAAACCGTTGAAATGAATTTCATTGTGAATTATGTGTTTTGATTAGTGCCATTTTGCCAAATGCAGAAAATCATTTTAATAAAAGGTTAGGGGAAAACTCCTCTAGGGTTCTTTTCCTATTTCCCTGCTTTTCACCATATGTCCCCCCCCCAAAAAAATTTTTTTTAATGATTTTCTTGCCAGGAGCTGCTTTTGGCTTAGCCAGGAGCTGAACATCACAGTGGGGACAGAAAGGAGCGTTTTCCTCCAAACTGCATAATTTGGCAAAATTTTCCTGCTATGGTAGTCACGTTTTTGCAAGATCCAGTGAACTTTGTAAAAGCTGTCTCTCCATCAGTAATTGGCTGCAGCGAACCCATGGCAGCATGGCTGCCTCTCTCTTCCTTGACTTCTTCCTCTCTTCCCTGAAGTTCTGGGCTCCTGGAGGTCATTTGTTCTGGGATCCCAAGGTCAGGTCCTTGGGAAATTCTCTTGCCCAGTGCTGTAGGTCTTGCTTCTTCTTTATTCCCTCTTGTATTTAAACCCTTCCCCCTTATAACAAGGTACTTCAGATATGATCATAGAAGGCCAGTGCAGAGTTCACCTCCCAAACTACGCTGGTGTGTGTGTGTGTGTGTGTGTGTGTGTGTGTGTGTGTGTGTGTGTGCATGTGCAGAGGCCATGAGTGTGGGCTTCCTGGATGACTGACAAAATGCCATCCCATCTTTGTCTAAGGCGGTGATCATAATCAGTAGCAGTGAATATTCTCCTGCATTTACTTTGTACTAGGCACCATGCTGAGACCTCACCTTTTTATTTCATTCCCGTAACAATTCCACAAAGTAGGAAACATTCTCCCCATTTTACAGGTGGGAAAATCAAGACTCAGAAAGTAACTGCTCAAAGGACACACGACTAAAAGGTGGAAGAGCTGGGTTTTGAAGCTGCGTCTATTTTGGACTCTGGAGTCCCACAGTCTTGACCATGGTGCATCCCGCCTCGTTTCCCGCCTAGGCTACGTCTCTGGGTGTTTCATTTGAAGGAACTTCTTCTCTATTCCTCTGGTGCAAGTCCAAGCCACAGCCATGGGCCAGCACTGGGTTTCAAGAGTCAGAAACATATGTTGAAGGTGTTTATGATGCTGCTGGTAATAACTAGGACTCATCTTCCAAGACAGACTTACCGTGTGTGGCAGAGGAGACAGATTTAGACTCAGAGACCTGAGTTAGAATACCGGCTCTATCACTAACGAGCATGATGACATTTCTTGGTTTCTTATCTTGAGAAATAGTGACCATAGTAACTCCCTTATAGGTTGTTGTGAGGATGAGACAATATGTATATAGGCGCCCACTAAAGGATACTTTTATTATTATTTATTGTTATTATTCCAAGAGAAGCAAAGACAACACAAAGTTCCATGAGAAGCAACCATGAGTCTGAATTCCTAACTGAAGAGATGCAAAAGTTACTGGGAACTATGACACCGGTGGACCTTGAAAGCATTATGCCAAAGTGAAAGAAGCCAGTCACAGAAAGCCATGTATTAGATGATTCTATTTATCTGAAGTGTCTGGAATAGGCAAATCTATACAGACAGAAAGTATTTCACTGGTTGCCTTGGGCTGAGAAGTTTAGGGGGATGTGGCGAGTGACCACCAATGGGTATGGAGTTTTGCTTCAGGGTGATAAAAACGTTCTAAGGCTGATTTTGCTGATGGATGTGCAGCTCTGCGAACACGCTAGAAACCAACCAACTGTGTAATTTAGGTGAGCGAATCGCAAGGTATTGGAATTATATCTCAATAAAAAGTTTCTGTTAAAAATAAGTTTCTGGTGTATGTTTAGTTAAAAGAAATGGAGAAATACCACAGTCTGTCATGGGTTTATTTATACGACATGTAATATAGTATAAATATTATATACAGTATAAATAAACTTAATATATATTTATATATTATATATAGTATAAATATACTATATAAAATATAGTAATACTATACTATATTTACTCTGAATGCATTTCTCCAAAAAAACTCATGCTCTTTCTTAGCCAAGGCACTTAGAGGAAAGTATCAAAAACTAGGTATAAAGTTGGAAAAAAAAAAAAAAAAAGAAAAGAAAACCTAAAGGCAAAACAAACCCAGGAAGAGAAGCTAGACGGAAAAATGTAGAAAGCTGGGAAGGAGACTGCCTCTGAGTCTGCACTTGGCCTGACTCACGCTCGGCAGGACACGTGTTTGGAGCTGCCTGTTACTGGGTGACGGAGCTCCTGTGATTCATTCTCACTCTCTTGCGGGGAATCCGTGTGACAAAATGGCCTCTGTGAAGAAGCACACACAGATGCCCATGTGGCAAAGAGCCGAGGTGGGATGAGGACAGTTGGGTGCCGGTGGGGTCCAACCACAGTGTCCGAAACCAGTCGACTGACCTATCCAGGTCCAGCTCCCCGGCTTTAGTCCACAGCAGGTGTAACACCCGCCCAAATATGAGAAGATGCAGAAGTAACCTGGTCATAAATGTCTTGTCTCTGAAAAGAGAAAAGATCTATAAAAGTGCCTGGCTCATGTTAAGACCTTAATGGATGTTTGTGGAAAGTACTGTTGTTGGAACGAACCCAGCCATAAAAGATCTTGTCTCCCTCCCTTCCTGACTCTTAGGTAGCTAGTAAATTCAGCAAGAAAAAAAAGAGTTGAACTACTCCTTGGACCTAATAATAATTTACTTTTGGTAGTGTTTTCCAGTTTATAGAGTGCTCCTAAATCAATAGCTCTTTTGATTTCTGATCAGCACTATGGAGGCATAGAATGGTAGAGAGCAGACTCAGAGATGGCCGGTGGTTTTCAAGGTCACACAGTCAAGGCAGTGAATGAGATCCAAGTTCAGC
This sequence comes from Balaenoptera acutorostrata, assembly GCF_949987535.1. Taxonomy (NCBI): domain Eukaryota; kingdom Metazoa; phylum Chordata; class Mammalia; order Artiodactyla; family Balaenopteridae; genus Balaenoptera; species Balaenoptera acutorostrata. The sequence continues at coordinate 66,022,952 of NC_080081.1, forward strand.
CTTCTTCCGGGGACACATGAGCTGAAATTACTGGACCTAGCTGGTCAATTTCATTTTTCAACACTTCAAGGGATCATATTGAGGCTATAATTTGATCAAAAGAAGATTATAGGTAAAAACATCACATACGGTGACAATGGGGGTTGGCCAACCAAGCCACCACTTCTTGAGACCATAAACGAAGGAGTGAACTAAGCCTCAGAACAGAGAACCCAGTGCCTGTGAGAAAAGGAACCTCACATGGTGGTGAGGGGCACAGGTTTGAAACCACATTCTGGCTTCACCAGTTTTGTTACCCAGACACTGGGGGTGATGTTACTATTATAGGAGATTAAGGCAAGGATCTCGGGGGCCACTGCATGCTCAGTGTCTAGCACGGTGCCTGGCACAAAGTAAGTGCTTATTAAAAGCTATTTTCTATTGCTCATCTCCTTTATTTCTTCTTATTTTATCCACTCGGCATCATCCTCTTCACTGTCATTTGCTCAGGAAAGTGTGGGGACCTCTCACAAAGACGGAGGATTTAGACTTGTGAGGAGGTGTGGAAATCCCTGTGGGATCCAGGGTCAGCTGACGTGGGGAAGGGAGGATGAATTCCTTTCTGCTTCACGTTTGAAAGCAGAGGCTGTTCTGGGTATGCTTGTTGTCTGCTTTCTCCACGTGCAGTTTATTGGTCCATCCATTCTTCATATATTCATTTCTTTCCTTTCGTTTGTTCATCCCCAGCCATTCTCTAGATCTGAATCCCAGGCAGCTCGACCAGTGCAGTCCTGACCCTCCACTGAGCTGGAGAGACGGTGCCGGGTCACAGGAACCATGGGTCACAAATGACCAGGGAGACTTTGCCCTGGGAGGCAGGCTGGGCTTGGGGTGGGTCGTCTTGAGAGCATGTGGTGCCAGAAGGCCAGGTGGTGATGTGAGAAGTGGGGTCCATGTGAGTCTCAAAGGCAGAGCTGCGATCAGAGCCCGAGTTAGCCAGCCGAACCAGAAGGCATGGCCCCAGGTCTGGCTTCCCCACAGGCTGGACGAGTTTAGAATGCAGAGGTCCCCACAAGGCAGCACCCACAGGCAGAGAGGTGGTGAGGCGGATGTCCAGAGGTCAAGGCCTTGGTCATGGAGGCTGGGGCAACAGGCACCTGTCTGGTTCCCACATTGCAATCTGGACATAGGACTTGCATGGAGAGGCCAAGAGAGGAGTTCAGAATCTGGGAATCTGGGTAAATGGTCCACCCAAACTCCCACCAGACACTGGAGGTGACCCAGCTCAGGGCCTTGAGCCCCTAACCTCCAGGCAGACCCAGGCTGGCAGATAAGTATCAATACTTTTCCAGGCAGGGCATGGCCTTCAGGGAAGGGAGCTTGCAGCTGAGGGTCATATAGGGAATCCCTTTAGCTCTCGAATACCCAAATGTATCCTTTTTTTAAAAAAACTTTTTATTTTATATTGGAGTATAGCTGATTAACAATGTTGTGATAGTTTCGGGTGCACAGCAAAGTGACTCAGCCATACATATACATGTATCCATTCTCCCCCAAATTCCCCTCCCATCCAGGCTGCCACATAATATTGAGCAGAGTTCCCTGCGCTATACAGTAGGTCCTTGTTGGTTGATCATCCTAAGAAATGAGAGGTAGATGTAAACTAACAAGAGGTTCAAGTTGAAAATCTTTTGATTTCTCAACCACTGCAGGAGTGATTGGCCCATTAATCAACTCTGTCAATCACCAGAGCATCCTTTGACCCCAGAAATCAATCACTATGGCTGCAGGTGACCCCTCTGTGTGGCCCAAACATCCCTCCTCTTATCTTCTGCTAAATCTTTGGAGCGCACCTGTGTGACAAGGCAGAATACATCCTTTGCTGTTTGTCTAGTTTCAACCAGTTCTTGCTGTAGGTGAATGTTGATTACAACTCTGTTGCCTAAAATGTTGATGGTGTGCTGTTGGGGAGAGTGGAAAATACCACTGGAGAGATGAATGAAGAGGGTGGAAAATGCAGCTCAGTGGGAAGAGCACTGAGTCAGGGTTTGAGAGACCTGAATTGCAGTCTTTGCTCTCCTATTAACTGCACCATCACCTGGATTGGTCTCAGTGTCCCTGACTGTTAAATAGGGGTAACACCTGAGTTCCTTATTTGACTGTCACAGCGATCTGATGAGATAATACAAGCAGAAGGATTTGGGAAACCAAAAGTCCTTAATTATTTCATTCAAAAGAATTTGCTAATAGCAGCCCATTGGTCGCTAACTAAATGTAGCTGGCCAGGGGAGGGTGACAGATAGGAAGGGCAAACAGAGCCGGCGTCACCCAGGGTCTTTGCTGCCCAGAGGATGAGATTGGGCCTCAGCCGTTATGAGAGGAGGAAGCAGAGCCGGAAGGACCAGGCAGAGGAGCAGGGCCTGGGAGAGAAACTGAGGCAGGAAGGATAAGGCAGCTCCCTCAGGTTCAACAGACAAAGGTTTTGTCCAGGCAGGCAGGAGCCTAGAAAACAGAGGTTCAGAGGTTCAGAAGGGGGACTGCTGAGAACCAGCCGGGAAGCCCCGCAGGCACCAGGGCGCGGGCATCTGAATAGAGAGCCGGCATTTTCCCCATCCCTTCTCTTTTCCAGACCGGATCCGAAAGACGACTGAGGAGACACCTAAGAACGCTCTAAGTAACGATAAAAAACTTGAGCGTGTGTTAGAGCCACCTGGAGGGCGTCTTAAAACAGAACTTGCTGGGCCCCCCTCTAAAATTTCTGATTCAGTGGGTCTGGGCGGGACCCTCCCCGGGAGAATTTGCATGTCTCTCTGGTTCCCAGGTGCAGCTCCTCTGCTGGGCTGGGGATGGTACTTAGAGAACCAGCACACGGTGGCAGTTGTTATGAATTCTTGACCCATGAAGGAAAAGGTGAGCGAGGAAGCACGTCAGGGGCGCCCTCGCTTCCCCCTCACCGCAGCAGGTGTTTTGACCTGGTTCCCTGCGGGCTCAGACCCACCCAGGGGCGGAGCCCTGGAGGGCATGGGGGCAGGGCTGCCTCCTCCTCCTGCAAAGCCTGTAGATCTTGGGCGGGGCCAGACCCCATGCCGATGGCCCGGTGCCCCCATCCACCTTACGGGTGCGCCAAGACTTAGGGGTGCTCAGGACAGGTTAGAACTGCCATTTACGGACGCCAACAGTGTGGGAGTAGTTTTTCTTTCTTGGAACATCTGCAAGTAGGAAAACATGTGCTGTATCGTGTGAAATCTCTCCCCTGGTGCTTCGTCTGCTTTCTTCCAGGCTTGAGGGTGGTTGTGATTACCGGGTTACATTTTCTCACTTTCTGATTCTTCTGAGCTAGTCGTGCACCTTCAGCTGGGGGAAGTTGGGGTGGTCAGTGTACCATCCATCCTGCATAACCCTCTTGGCACGGCCTTAGCAATGTGATTGATAATCCAGGGATGTCCTTCCTCCCCGCACCCCTTCCTCGCCTTCCCCCCATTGAGACCCACAGAAGCGCTACACTGTTCATTCACTATTTTCTAAATGCTCTGGTGGTGGGGAGAGGCTAAGTGGAATGTAAGAGGAAGTAAATTGTTACTCAAGCAGAGAGGATGGAGCGGGGGTGGGCGTGGCCTGGGCGGGGAAGTTTCTCTCAGCGAGTGCCTCCTAACTCTGGCTGCATCTTACCTCGTAGCTTTTATAAACATTTATGCTCAGGACGTGAGACTCTGATTTAAATTCATCTGGGATGGGACCCTTGGCACTGGAAAATTTCGGTCTCTTCAGGGGATTCTAGTGTGTAGTCAAGCCTGAGATTTGCCGTTCTAAACCAATTTTTCTAACCATACCTGGGTGCTGAGCACAGCTGCATGTTTGTGTGACTTCCTTTGAACAACCACAAGCCACGCTGAGGTGGGCTGGAGGCTGCCACCTATGGGGTGGGTTAGAAGTCAATGCCACAGTCTAAGTTTAGACAGGTAAGGCTAGGTGTCTTGAGACCAGGTGGGCAAGATCAAAAATGCAAGTTCAGAGAGCAGCAAAAAAATCCCCAGGCTGAGGATGACAGAGGCTGGGACCAATGCAGGAGCATGAGCTATGGGTCTAATGCCAAAAGAGCAAACTACCAAGGTCAGGTTGTCCCAGGCCCATGGAAGCAGCACAGGGTTAAAGCCTGATTCAGCCCAAGTCAGGAACTCCCAATGTCCCATGTTCTGGGCTGGAATCGAGTGAGTGGGACTGAACTCACCTGGGATGTTCACAGCCAGCATAGGAAATACGGGAAGCCAGGAAGTTCTTGAAAGAAGGGAGATGAAAAATTAAAAGTGCAGAGGAAATTGTTTGGTCTCTATCATGCTCAACACCAGTTCCGTTGTTGTTTTCATGAAACTGACCAAGTGTTTCTGATGTATAGAATCTTGTTAAAATGGTGACTCTAATTTAGTAGGTCTGGAGTGGGGCGGGGGGAAACCTGAGGGGCCCGAGACTCTGCATTTCTAACAGTCCCCCAAGTGAGGCTGATCTGAGGACCGCTCCTGCGCAGCAAGAACTTGGAGGACAGGGATGATGTCTACTTAAGTGCACCAAAGAACACCTGGCAGAGACCTGTTTGGTCACTATGGGTGTGGAGGCTGACCCATGATTTTCCTCAACCCTCAGATCATTTAAGGGAGTCTATGGTTTTTCCAGAAGGTTCCATTTTTTTGAGAGAAGTTAACTTTCTGCAGACGTAAGTAGAAGGACAGCATCATGCCATAAACAATGTCTACTTTACATCACCCCCTCCTTCCCCCACACTTGTCCCTTACAGAAGACGGAGAGCCTACAGAGTGAGTCAGGCTTGAGTTGACCTAGTGAAGCAAGAGCCACCAATAAGTAACCTGTTACCTGGGAATAGAGCAGCAATTCTTTCATAAATGAATGTCAATGAGGTATAATTTTCTGCTGTAGCAGAATTTCTACACCTGACGGTATTCTTAATATACTTTAATTAAGAGGTTAATCTGTTGTAGAAATTGCTTTTCTCTGAAGCCACCTGAAATCAATTTAAACTCAATTACAAGTGGTTAGCTATTGTTTATGTGGTTAAAGATTAGAGAATACATTTTTGCTTGTCAGGAGCCTTCAGAAGAGCAAATTTTGAATGTCATGATCAGAGGAGAGTCTGAATAGCTGGGTGCTCTTTAATGGGCATGGAGAAACCATTAGAAAATGTAATCAGTCCTATTTGATGACTTGACCTTGGGACTTTGCTTGAAAAGGGTCTAATCATGTCTGTCCCATAAGTGCCACCAGGATGGCTCTGCTGAAATTAATTGATCATTACGTGCTTTCTGAGAGCCTAATATACCCTATTTGATGGAATATAAATTGCAAAAATAATCTGTAAATTATATAACAAGCTTCAGAATACATTTGCCCTCTGTCTCTTTAGCACAGATTAAATCTGACAGCTAGTTTCAAAATGATCAAAAATCGCTTAACTCCTCCAATAGTTTGGCATGCTTGAGTTTTACAAAGAAAAAAAAAATCCATTGCACGGCATGTACCCACTCTGTAAATGTGAACTACAATCCATTTTTGCATCAGTAAAACGTCGAGATAAAAAGATGTCTGGAAAGGTTTTCTGGGGCTTGAATGCATTATTTTATTCAATTGCTTAGTAAGGTACTTAGCTGCTATTAAAATTTTGGATGTGTGTCAGAGACAAGGAAACTGTTTTGAATCCTCTCCACTTCCGCACTAAGTATATGAAAGAATTGCGTGCCTCTAATAGGCCAGCCAGCTTGCTAATGGGATACCCCATAGTCTGGTTGAGCGATCCACAATGACAGTGCCCTCCGCTGATTATCAGTGGGTTAAAGGTTTCTTGACATCCTTTCAGGTGTCAAAATGATGAATCTAATTTACCTCCTCTGTTTTTGTGTATTCTTCTGGGATCAAGACATTCTGCCATTATAGTGTAGACAATCCATGACATTTTGGTTAAAGTTGCAGGAAGTCTTCCTCTAGAACACTTCCCCCCTCCAGAGAATTATTAAAAGAATTTTCCTTTGAGCTGACACTTTTCGTATTTGAAACAAACCTTCCAAGATTTTCTTCCATACATGGTGAATGGTTAACTATTGAGTAGAAGTCCGTTATTCCTGCTTAATTGGCATCATGAGAGAGATCACATTTTTGAAGCCTGAAAAAAAAAGTGTGATGAAGTGGGCACACAGTAGTGTTTTGTATAAGAGACTGGGGCAGCTCCCTAGATGGCAGGATGGTAGTAGGTTTTCTGGGAACTGGACCGTTGAAAGCTAACATCTCTTGGAAGGTGAGTCAGGGGTGAAGCTCAGCTATAAGGGCCATATTTATTACGTTAGGGCTCTGGGTCAGGTACCAACTCTGTCCTTCAATAATTGTGAGCCTTTGGGCAGACTTCTTAGCTTCTTAAAGCCTCAGTTCCCCCAGCTGTAAAATGGAGATAATAATGAAGATTAACGGCAGTAGAGTGTATAAAATGCCCAGTAGAGTGTCACACACATACACTTACTAAGCTCTTCATCATAATTAAGCAAAGCACAAAATGATTTGGCGTCTCTGTTTTCTGAGCCCTAAATAGGGGTGCATGATTTGAGAAAGGTGGTTTTTCCTAGCTGGTGAAATTTTTGATATGAAGAGTCTCACAGTGTTACTGAAAGGAAGCTGTCTTTGATTTTTCCTATTTTTCATTTCACAGATACCCTTTAGGACAACTCCCTCTGGAGTGAGGATGGGGGTGAGGGAGAAAGAAGATATTTAAGACAAACTCTGCCCTGGGAGCAGAGCCCTGAGCTGTAGTCTTGGTTCAGCCGTAAACCAGCTGTGTGAGGTTGAGAGCAAAGGGTCCCTCCTTCTCTGGGCTCAGTTTATTTGTGTAAAACGACAGGGTTGAACAGATGTCTGTTAAGGTGGGTTAGAGCACTGAGATTCCACAGTTTTTCCTTGCTGGCCATCTCTGTAAGACCATTTCCTGCTCCACACCCAGGACGTGGTTGGAGGGTGGGCACACACAGGGCAGCCTGGACAGTGCGGTGACCCCATATCTGTGTGTTTCAGCCTCGTGCCCCCTGACCCCTCTGCTCATGGCACACATGGTCCTATGTGCGTGGCCACATGTGGGTGGCCATTCACTAAGGGAGGGTCACACAGCCTTTAAAAATCATGTCTGCTTTTGAGAAACATAAAACAAGAAGCCTACACTTCCTCAATTCCAATAAGCCTCCTCTACTTTATGATTTGGGGAGTGCCTGCTCTGCCCCACCCCATCTCACCCCCTTCTCCAAGGGAGAAGAGGTCACAGAAGAGCATCCTGAGGGCCAGATTCAGCCCACGGATGATATGATTCTACCCCTCCCCCCCGCAAAGAAATTCCACCACTGGAGGAAATTGCCAGCATTTAAGAATTGGAAGATTTCATATAGAACTCAGATTTCCAGCTTCTTTTGAAAAAATAACAAAGAAGAAACTATCGCCAGAATTTCTCCAGAAGGATGACCTGGCTGTTACATCAGAGGGTGAAGAGTCCGGCCGAGACAAGAAAAGGGCAGCACCCTGACTCTGTCTCCTTGAACCTCTTTGAACCAGCACAGACCATGGTGTCGACCAGTCACCCCGAAACCCTTATTGCAAAGGAGGCTGTTGGAGAACCTCACCCCGCCCCCTGGCTTGCTTCACTCCTTCAAGGTGCCTCCAGACCTTCCTGAGCGCGTGTCTGTGCCCCTTCCGTGGGTTCCTCTCTCAGAGTTCCAGTTCCTTAAGGGTCAGTCCTCATGACCATGCAAATCCCTCAAAGAAGGTCCGCGCTTTGGGATTTAAATAAGTTATAGGGACTTCCCTGGCAGTCCAGTGGTTAAGACTTTGCCTTCCAATTCGGGGGGGTGCAGGTTCTCTCCCTGGTTGGGGAGCTAAGATCCCACGTGCCTCGTGGCCAAAAAAAGAAAACAGAAAACAGAAACAACATTGTAACAAGTTCAATAAAGACTTTAAAAATGGTCAAAATAATCTTTTAAAAATAAGTAAATAGGGCTTCCCTGGTGGCGCAGTGGTTGAGAATCTGCCTGCCGATGCAGGGGACACGGGTTCGAGCCCTGGTCTGGGAAGATCCCACATGCCGCGGAGCGACTAAGCCCGTGCGCCACAACCACTGAGCCTGCGCGTCTGGAGCCTGTGCTCCGCAACAAGAGAGGCCGCGACAGTGAGAGGCCCGCGCACCGCGATGAAGAGTGGCCCCCGCTCGCCGCAACTAGAGAAAGCCCTCGCACAGAAACGAAGACCCAACACAGCCAAAAAATAAATATAAATAAATAAATTAATTAAAAATAAAAAAAAAAAAAAAAAAAAAAAGTAAATAGAGGCTTCCCTGGTGGTGCAGTGGTTGAGAATCCACCTGCCAATGCAGGGGACACGGGTTCGAGCCCTGGTCTGGGAAGATCCCACATGCCGCGGAGCAGCTGGTCCCGTGAGCCACAACTACTGAGCCTGCGCGTCTGGAGCCTGTGCTCCGCAACAAGAGAGGCCGCGATAGTGAGAGGCCCGTGCACCGCGATGAAGAGTGGCCCCAATTGCCACAACTAGAGAAAGCCCTCGCACAGAAACGAAGATGCAACACAGCCAAAAATAAATAAATAAATAAATAAATAAATAAGTTATACATCACTTTGCAAGAGTCTCTGAGCGCACGTTTTGTTATGAACAGAGAGGAGAGGGTTTGGGGACACAGAGGCTCTAGCCTGGGCTAGAGGATTAAACCAAGAATCTGGGAAGGGTGGGCAAGAGGCTGGGATAGGATGGAGGACCAGCAGCTTGCACACGTCTCCCTGGACTCGTAGTTCCGGAGGTCAGCAGGAAGCAGGTGAAATGGGGAGAGACATGGTCCTCTCCCCGCAGAGCGATTCTCCTGCCGGTTTCAGGCGCTGGTACTCCTAGCGCTCTGCTGTCTGCAGGAGAACAGAGAATCCTCATGGGCAACAGGACAGTGGCGAGGAGGTCTGGAAAAACCTCACTGCAATTCATTTGAGGGCAGGAGCACCTGCCAATAGCACGCTGCCCCTGGACCTGATTTTCCTCAGATGCTAAGTCGCCTTCCAGCTCTGAATTTCCATGATTCTGTTTTCCTTTGCTGTCCCAGAAGAACTGTGCCTTTTGGCCCCATGTGAGGGTTCATCCCTAGTGTAAACCCGCCTGCAACTTCCCACGACACACCACGGTTTGCCAGTCAGGCCACAGGTGAGTGCTGTTGCAAGCAGTCCTGAAGAAATTGTACCCGAGAGCAGGTTTATTAGAACCTCAGCATCACAAAATCCAAGCTCGTGAGGACCACACCACCGGTGGCTCACGTCAGCCCGTGGCATTGAGTGTGATGTACCGGTCGATGACTGACCTCAGACAGAGTCAGAGGCCATGACATCAATATCTACAGAGTAACCTCAGTCCAATATTCAGCATTACCTTGAATCAAGTCATTCACTTGAGAACTCAGCAACTGCACCGAATGCAGGAACAGATGCCTGACGAGGACACGTGCAGACAAAAGGAAATTCCGACCGAGGAGATAATCTCCATTGATTTAGTCACACAATGAAAGGTTTCACTCCTGCACGAAATACTTTAACAGGCAGAGGTTTTCTGCTTTGTACTCTAAACGCTGTAACTCCTTTTCCCTAGAAATAGCAAGCATACTATGTCACACTAAATTCCTTCTGCCCATTGAATCGTCTCGCGTGGAATTTTGGACATTCCAAATTTGCCTTTTCTCTCCATAACTCTTTTGTTCATTCACTGGGTACTTCAGCCAAATCCTATTGAAGGAAGGAAATGGGGCTTACGCTGCGTGCAGATGTGATGTGAGGTTTGCATTCTCCGGTAAAGCTGTCAGAATATTTTTTACAAAGTAGCTGCACCCTTATGCAACCATCATATCTGTATATTCTCCTCTAACCTTTTGTATGTATATTTATACGGTTGTAATAAAAGTTAACACATACTTTTTCATTTATCCTTTTAACTCCATGCACTGGTTACATAGGCTTCATTTTAATGAGTGGAGAAGAATCCATCAAATGAATATAAATACATGCCATTGTGGCAGATTGCAAAACTGACCCTAATTCTTCACCCCTCTCTGTTTCTGCATTCTTTGCGATGTGATTTTGTTGGCCCTCCCATCAGGGGATGGAGTTGATTTTCCAACCCCTGGAATATGGGCTGACCTTGTGACTTGCTCTGACCACCCAAATGTAGCAGAAGCAAGTGATGGTGTGCTGATTTCAAGCCTATACCTCAAGAGTACTTGAGGACAAGAGGCCTTGAGTACTTCTGCTTGCCTTCTTGGAACCCTGCTGTAGACTGCTATCATGAGAAAAGTCCCGAGCTAGCCTACTAGGGACTAAGAAACCATGTGGAGTGAGGGCCGGTCACCCCAGCCATTACAGCTGCCCCTTCCTGGACCACTCAGCTCCTGGTTATATGTCATCTAAAATCATGGACAGGTAATTTAAGTATATAATAATAAAAAGGATGATGATTATTGTTTGCTAACATTTATTGAAACCTTGTTATAGGTGGTCAATTAATCTGCTTCCTTCCTTCTTTTTAGACTTAATTATCCCTTTATTTACTAATTCCCATAACAAACATTTACTGAATGCCCTTAGATAGGTGTTTGATTAGATTCATTCACTCACTGATACCTCTGTGAGCTGGGCAGTGATCCATGTGTTGGGGATACGACAGTGAACATAAACAGTCCGTCCCTGTTCTTGGGGACTTTCCTGGCGGTCCAGTGGTTAGGCCTCCGCTCTTCCACTGCAGAGGGCACAGGTTCAATCCCTGGTTGCGGAACTAAGATACTGCATGCCACGCAACCAAAAGAAAAAAGTCCTTATTCTTAAAAAGTTTACATTCTAGTGGGGTGGGGGACAGACATAGACAAGTCTATGGCATGTCAGGTGGTAATAAGTGTCATAAGAAAAAAAAAAGAAAGAGTGATAGGGACAGAAGCAGAGTAGAAATAGTAAAAAATGTTTTTTGTGAAGGTGATCAGATAGAGGATAAATATAAATTTTTGTTTTGAAGTCTTGAAATTGTTAGAGTTTTTTTTTTCTTTAGAATAAATTCAGATAATCTAAATCTCTTTAGGGCATCATTTCTGAAATTTGGTCCCTAACCTGCTAAAATCCCCTCTGCTATGTGTTTGCGCACCTTTAGAGATGGTACCTGGAAAAGGAAAATAGTCTAAAGAAGCAGGAGTGTCTGACCCTGGAGGTCACCTTGTCCTTAACTTGTCAGACACCGTTTGCAGCCAGTCTGACGTCAATCAGCAAGGCTTGACATATGATTCATCTGTGTTCGTACCATTGTTGGTTCCTGTTATTGTTTTTCTCCTCACATTGTAGTTAATCATTTGTTTGAGTTTGGTTAAACACTCACGTGCCTTATTAGGCCTTTTCCTACAGTTTCATGTGGGCCAAACCCTTGGTGAAAATGTAGGTATGGGTCAGGTCTCTATCGGGGATCCAAGGCCCCTCTCCCATTCCCAAGGGGGCCAGCACGCTGGAGTGAGAGGTCAGAAGGAATAAACCCAGTTTGTAAAGCAAAATCACAAATATCCGTAGGTTGAAGGACAGAACGTGTCTCTCTTCCTACAAGCAAATTTTAGAGAATCTCGAAGGTTCTCTTTTTCCTCTGAAATTACTCTCAAATTTTAAAAGAATTCGATCCTGAGCCATTGACCTGAATCCACTGCAAATAAAAAGAGAAGGGAGGCCAACGAGGATTTAAGGATAAACACAGGAAGGACAGAGACCAGACTCCACAAGGATTTCAAAAACCCAGATCTGCTTACAAAGCACATTCTAACCCAAAGTTTCTGAGTTGAAAAGTTACCCCCTAAGATATGCAGACACAAAGGGAAGAGCTTAATGAAACTCTCCTCCTTCCTAGCCAGGGTAAGGCACAGTCAAACAGCAGGAGACCTTTAGCAAGTTTTTCTTCCTTTCCTTTCCTTTCTTTTTTTCCTTCCTTCCTTCCTTTCTCTTTCTTTCTTTCTAATATCCTCCTTCTTAGCTTGACAGCAAACAGGACAGATACTCTGGCCCTGACTTGCTCCATCTGGATTTGGAAGCCTTCTTCCTACCCAGTTGTCAGAAGGCTCTTTGTCCTCAAACACAGAAAGAGGTAGATCTCACTACCACCCACAGTATATTTCTGATCAGGCTCCAAATGAAATTTCAGACCAGCCTGGAGCCTTTCAAAGCCAGGCCGAGCCTAAGGCCGAGCGAGCCCTGCTTGCAGAAACGACTAATGACTTGTGGTAATCACCCAAGTTCAAGGAGCCTGCAAACTCTTGAAACAGGGCTTTGGAAATGAAGAAGAAGTTTCTCCTCTTAGTTCATCTCATCACCATCTGGTTAGATTTTATCATCCTTACTGCTCTATGATTAATTTTTTATGCCATAGATCTCTGCTAATTAATTGTAATTCCTGGGAACAGGAAATTTCAGCGGGACCAGATCTGATTATTGGGAATGGTAAAGTTGGAGAACGGTTCTTTAAGAGACGTTTCTTGGGATTGTCAAATTTCAGAAGCTGAATGGAACCACTGAAATCAACTGGTTCAAAGAGTTCACTAATAGATGAGGAAGCCTGTGAGAGTTAGCCCAGCTGGCTAATAGCAGAGCAAGGACAAAAATCCCAATATCCACTTCCCTGGTCCAGTGATGTTTGTACCAGGCTCCACTGCCTCGAGAACTGGTTCAAACCAGAAGCAGCCACTCCTCTCCGTTTGGGTGGGATCATCAACTCCAGGATGGAATTTGGTCAAATGTCTCATTGCATCATCACATGGCTTTGAAACTCCAAGTTCTTTGGACACAGAGTTCTTATCTACATGATGTGAACCAATAAATTCTCTGGAAAAAAAATCAGTCCAACACTTGGCTGGTGTCTTGGAGGGGAAAAAAAAAAAAAAACTGGGTGATTAAATTTTTAAAACTGAATTAAACAGCTGTGTTTGCATCCTGTAGACACTCCTGTCATGCCTGGACCAAGCTGTCTGAAGCTGGGGTTAAGTCACAGAATTGTATGGAAATTGTACGGTGGTTCTGTCATAGCGGCAAGTGACATATCAGCCCTTGGTTGTTGTTCAGGGTGATGGGGAAGGTCCAGGTTTTAGTCTACTGGTTATTAAACTGTCAGGCTACATTTCACTTTTGAACAGTAGAATGTTTTTTTTCAAATAAAATAGTTATGTGTCATCTCTACACGTAAAATAGATAAGGGCGACATTTTATGCTTAAAATGATAAATTTCCCCTCTCTAAAAACAATAAATGAGAAAAATAAAATGGTCTGATTGAACTAACATTTGCACTTGTGAGTTAGAAGAGTCATTTTTAGTCTTAGAGCCGCGTCAACACGTGATTCGCCTCCCTATGTGGATTTACTGGCACCATAACTGATTCACCTGGTGTAACACGTGCTCAGCCCACGGTCTGGCTGGCTCATGGGAAGTGTGAATACATCAATGGCTCTTAGCTTGTGAGCTTCAGAAAGGCAGGAGCTACATCTTAATTCACCATGTATCCACCCTTCCCTGAAATCACCTACTACCATGACTTTCACAAAGAAGGCATCCGATGAATGTTGGTTGGATTAGGAGGTAATGAGTTGGTACTTGATGAGGTTGAGTAAGAGTGGTCCACGGGAGAGCTCAGAGCAGCGGAGGGCTGTAGCCAAGTCGGTGAGTTCAATGGGATGCTCTAACTACAGTGTGATGCATGAGTTAGAACCAAATGTGTCAGCCTGCTTCTTACAGATTCTTCCTCCTTGCGGTGTATGTAATTAACGGCATTCTCTGGTCCATGTGGTCATCAGGGCAGGGACATTTTTCAGCTCCTTCTCTAGCTTTATAGATTTTTATCTCCTCTGTGGGCCTTTGGGCCTCTTCAGATCAGCGCCTTGATTTGGATCTTCATCATCTTTCACCTGGACTATGGCAGTGACATCCAAGGAAAAGTATACCTGTCTCAAGAGTCTACCTTTGCCAGTTCATGCTGTGCTTTGTTAGAAAGTTTCTTTTCTAAAACTCAGATCTCGTCAATGAACTCACCTGCTTCAGAGCCTTCAATGGCTCCCTAGTGTCTGTAGGTTAAATTTCAAACTCCTTTACAGGGCATTCAAGGTCATGCTTTTCCTTCACTGCCACTGCCCCCCACCTCATGTGACCATTAATTTACCTCCATGGAGGAGACAGTTCTCTTTGGGGCCTCTGCTCCTTTCCTCGTGTTATTTTCACCTGAAATGCCCTGGCACACTCTTTGCCTTTTGCGTCTGTCTCCCAGCGGAGAGCACTGCCCATCACGACAGGTAACATCTCTCACCATTCTCTTCCCAGTGTTTAGTCCAGGGTCTAGCACGAAATATGTATCCAATAGATATTTGTTGAATGAATAAAAAAATAAAAGGCTGATAACTATGGTTTGCATTGAATTAAAAATCAAATATATTTTCATTACTAGAAGAGTGAGATGGCTCAGTTCAGTTCAGTGCCATACGTAGTGGGAAACGCGAAGAGTGATAAGGCAGAATCTCTACACTTTAGAGGGTCAGTCGGAAACAATCAGTGATGGCAAGAAATATGAAAACGATCAAAAGAAAGGGGCCAACTAGAAGAGGTAAACCCAAGCAGTGATCTTCTTACTGAATTCCCTGCCTGTGATTTCTGTCCCCTCCAATCTGTACATGTTTCTCAGATTCATCTTCTCAAATACCCTTTTGGCTATATCAGCTCTCATCTTAAAAACCAGATGTCCTGAGGTCCTTGTCACCTACAGATAGAAGTCCAAACCACTTATTCAAGCCATTTATTCCTCCCATAGGATCCAGTCTTTGGCTGCTATGACCTGCCCTTGTGGGATTCTGTCTTGCTCTGGGGAGCTTCTCCCATACCACCAGGCTGTGTTGGTCCATTCTTGGAAGAATGCAGAGAGCTATGGAAACCCTGAGGCAGCAACACTGTCCTGGGAGCGGTCATCGTCTGCACAGTTATGTGACACCTCACTTGTCTGATTCTCAGGAGGCAGGGCTCAGTGTCATATACTGAACACTGTTTTCTATTTCTTTTTTTTTTTTTTTTTTAGTTCTTTTCTTAAATTTATTCTCAGTTTTTTTAAGCTGAAATATAGTTGTGCAGATCACCCCCTCATAGCGTACATTCAGAGTACTTCTGCCTGCAGGAGCCTCAGGGGAATAACCGGGGTTTCCTCTCCTGGCCTCTCCCCCTACAATCAGGATCTACTCAGATACTGTCTAGCTCAGCTTCCATGTCTCCCAAAGTCTGCCCCCTCCCTACTCTACAGCAAAGATTCTAGCATTCAGAGCTGTGAGAATCACCCAGGAATTGGTTCAAATGCATATTTCTGAGCCTTACCTTGGAGAACTCTGCATTTTAGATCAGCATTCTGGCTGATTTTGATGCAGGAGGTTCACTGCCTACACTTTGAGAAACATCTTAAATGTGGTCATCAACAGTTCTGCGTATATTAATTAATTCATTCATTCATTCTTGTATTTAGTCACAAACACAGATATTTCTTCTACAGCATAGCTTTTTTTAAAAATTTTTATTTTATTGATGTATAGTTGATTTGCAATGTTGTATTAATTTCTACTGTACAGCAAAGTGATTCAGTTATACATATATATACAGTCTTTTTCATATTCTTTTCCATTATGGTTTATCACAGGATATTGAATATAGTTCCCTGTGCTATATAGTAGGACCTTGTTGTTTATTTATTCTATATATAGTAGTTTGCATCTGCTAATCCCAAACTTGCAATCCATCCTTTCTCCACCCTCCTCCCCCTTGGCAACCACAAGTCTGTTCTCTATGTTACAGTAGAGCTTTTATAACAAGACTTGCATATGATGGGATCAAGAAGAATGAGTTACATCTACTGTTATTAGTTATAAACAATTGTCTTCTAAAACCATCCAGTAATCATACATCCTTAAGGAAAAAAAAATGCTCAAGTTTGTCCCGCACAGCTGCTTGGAAAAGCTGTGTGATTTATTTGCCCCTCAGTGAATGATAAGAAAGTATGAGGAATCTGCCCTTACCAGGTAAGGGGAAAAGAAATACCCCACTTAAGCTAGGTGGATGGATTTGCTCAATGATGTTTAATTTTTTAAGCTATGCTCTTATACATATATTTTAAATTCCAAAAGGAAAAAAATAACCTTGGAATTGCACATCTGAAAACTTAGCCTAAAGCCCTAATATGATTTTTGATAACTAAATATTCATTAGGAACACAACCCTCAACGCACAGAGAACAAATTGTATTGGTTCATTGAGCCTACCAAGTTCCAAGTACTATGGTAGAGACACAATGATAGCATTAACTACAAATTTACAGGACTTACTTTCCTGGCTTCGGGTTTTGTCAGGGTTTAGTGGGTGGTGACATATGATAACCATATTTTCCCATATAAAATCATACATGGTCTTACAAATTTGAAAGTGAGACTATTCTTAAAATTCCTGGATGCATGTTCCTCTTTCCACATGAATTCACCAATTTGGACAGACTGATCTCTTCACGGTCCCTAACCTTGCCCCACACCTTCCTCCCACCTCTCCTTAGCTCATGCAGTTTCCCATTCTTGGAATACCCTCCTTTCTATTGTTCTAACCACCTAAGCCTAACTTTTATCCAAGATCCAGTTAATGTTCTACTTCTTGGTGAAGTCAACCTAAGCCATCTCAGACCACATTGAACTTCAGCATAACTCTGTCCCTTATTGTTTACACTCTTACTTGGCATTTAACAGATGCCAAGGCAGCATTACAAACCTTCTTACGTACAGATCCCATTTCCCCAATTACACTACTGCACAGCCCTTTGGAGGGCAGTGACCATGCCATATGTATCCTTGCATTCACTAGACTGATTATAGGATCAGACCTATGGTAGGTACTCCTTAAATTTAAGGTATGAATGAGAACGTGGACATTGTCTTTATTCTTTTTGTGTGTGTGTGTCAAATATTCTCTGTGGTTGGCCCATTCTGTTGTGCAGGCTCTGAATTCCACTCATGTTCTGTGACATCTAAAATTTCAGTGATGGGTGTTGTCAAGTTCAAAGCTATCTCCTGGGGTAACGTCCATTTCAAATCAAGAGCCACAAACTCATATGCTTTCTGGGGCCAGTCAAGTAACCTCATAGGACAGTGCCCACCCAGCTCCGTATTCTTGCTATGAGGGAATACAAGCTAAGCCCAACCTACCCGTCAGAGCGGAGCGTGTTCGTGCCCAAGGTGTACACCACTAGGGCTCTAACTCTATCAGCAATCCATGGTCTTTGAACTCACTGCTAGGGCAGTTTGTTCACTGGTTAAGCCCCTCTTGCCACCCTGACCCGAATGCAAATGCCTGTCTGGACCCAAATGCAAAGACCCATCTCCAGGTCTACCCTAACCTTGGTTGACCTGTTTGCACAGAGTCAGATTGATTCTCAGTTATCAATAAAGTCTCTCCGGGCAAGGCTTTTTGTTGGCTTCCACCTCTGCCCGGAGTTCCATGGCCAATGGTGCTCATCAAGCTCTGACTCTCTGCTGCCCTCAACAGGCCTTTGACCTCATTGCCTTTGCCATTTAGCCTGGTTAACTCTTGGCCTTCCAGATGAGATAAAGGTCTTATGGTCTGAGATAGATTAAGTATTTTGTGTCAAGTGCTTTTGTGTGTTTGGTCATTAATTTTTGTTCTGGTTACGTGTGGGGAGGTGCTTTCTTCTTGACTTACTTGCAGTTATTGTAGGTACATTCTGGTTTTTTCCGCTTCTGTACCTACCATCTTTTTTTTCCTTCTATTTAACATAGCAATGCTATGAAGTAGAAGTCAATTATCTTGGTAAAGACAGTATGGTTTAACTGAAAGCATGTGACATTTGGAGTAAGACAGATCTGAGCTTTAATCCGGACTCTACCAGTTACTGGCTCTATGAACTTGGGCAATATTTTTCTGTTTTGTTCCTCTCTGAAAAGGGCATTATGTAATCATATGCAAGCAAAACTGACTCATAGATGGTGCTTAATACTGGGTTTTTTCCCCCTTCTTCATGAGGTGTTTTCACTTTGAGTAAGGTAGCCAGTCGTCAGCTTTCTTGCTATAGAAATTAGCAGTCACTGCGTGGGAGACATTTGTAATCGACTTCTCCCCTCTGCTCAACCTCCTTTGTTGTCTTCAGTCTGTGGTCTCTCAGATTCAGGAGAGAGAATACACATCGGGCAGACGTTTAGTCAGCAAGCCCAGCACTTTCTCCCACTGACTAAAGGACCTTACTTCACCTGCAAGCTCAGGAACTATCCTTTGACTGTGAGCCACAACCCTCATGAAATGTTAGTTACATGAAAACTAGGCAGACTGCTATGTCCTGTTAAACAAAACTGGGTCTGGAAGGGCTCGTTGGAAGGCTAGGTGCTAGTTTCTAAGCATAACAGCCATATGTGATTCTGCTACCAACACTGGTCCAAGGCAAGACCTGATCTCCATGACCATCTGTTGAATTTTCACTGTCAGAGACTTTACGTATCATATCGTTTAATCATCAGAAGAGCCTTGTGTGTTAGGCTCTCATTCCCATTTTACAGATGAGGCAACTGAGGCTCAGAGAGGTGGAAGTAACTTTCTCAAGGTCATATAACTAGTAAAGGTCAGAGCTGGGATTTGAAGCAAGGTCTGACTGAACACAAGGTGTTGTGTTCCACTACCTCTAAAAACAAGGGGTCTGAGAGCCACCCAATGGGGAGGGCAACCTGAAGGGATATAGATCTTCACTTGGCTCCACAGGGAGACACAGGTATCGGCACCTCGTTGCTCCATGGGGGTTCTTAAAAGCTAGATTGAAGGCCGGTTTTAACTATAATACAGTAATAATGTCAGATCATAGCCTTTTGTCTGTTGCTGATCCAGTGTTGATTGATAGGTTACATTTTTAAAGATTGCATCAGTAATTCATGCTAATTCATTACTCCTGAATTAGCGTAATGCTTCAAATCATCTTGTTGTAATTCAGCATAATTATCTATAATTAAAAATAAATTCCTGTAGGGTGAGAATATTAATTCCTATCCAAATCTCTTTATTTCAGTTGTGCCTATCAACCATTACCCAGCTCTCACTCAACAACTCTGAACACTTATTGTGGAACTGACTTTGCTCTGTCCAGTGAGTTTACACTTCCTATACCATGGCATATTCTCTCTTTGGGGTCAGCATTTCTCTGTGTATTTTGCATTAGTAAATGTTCTTAAAGTTAATGGCTTTTGTTTGTTGTGGTTTGATTCACTCAGAGATTCTGATGAAAGCTATGAAGCACATTCAAGGACAAAAACACACAGGTTCATACGCATAGATTGTGCATGGAATTTCAGGATAAGCAAGGAACCCCTAGGACCTTCTAAAGTGGGGTTCACAGACCATCAGCACCAGCATTGCTGGGAGCTTGTTGGAGAGGTAAATCCTTTGGCCCTAAATAAGAAACTCTGGGTCTGAGGACCAGTAATCTGGGTTTTAACAAGCTTTCCAGATGACTCTGATGACCAAAAGTTTGAGAACCGTGACACGAGGAGGAGTTAAGAACCTTGCCCTGGCAGGATGCCATTCACATCCTGCAATAAATATCAGCTCTGTGAGAGCAGAAAGGGTAATGGATCCTTGCAAGCTCTGGTCCCGTTACCTTCCCTGGGTGCTAACGACTGCTTCGTGTTTCAGCGCAAGGATCCATTTGCTCGCCGGCAGCAAGGAGGGCGCTGGTGGCACCATCACTGAACCTGCTGGGACACCCCAGGTGCCTGGGAACATTCCAGAAGATTCAGGTGGTGATAGAAATGGGCAGGTCCTCTCCCTGCGTCCATACCCATCCTTAGATTGCTCTTCAGCGCCCCCTGTCCTGGTCTAGGAATCATCCTTGCCCTTGAGGCCAGAGTGCTCTCTATAGCAGAGCCCGAGTGTGATTAGGGAGAGCACAGTTTGGTGCTTAGAGTTTCAAGAAGTCAACTTTTGGAGTCAATCTCTAAGTTTTTCCATGCAGGAAATTTGACCTCTCATCCAGGTAACTCGGTCATTAGACCTGCGTTTTTAACTATGTTTCCATGTTTAAGTTTTATTGTGTGAGGAAAAATTACTTAGATTCATAAAAAAGTTCTCACCTGAGGCCCGAATCTTTCTCGAGTAAATGCTTTGACATGCAGTTTATTGCCCTAATCAGCCACAGTTATTTGTCCTCTCCCAGCTCTCATCCCTTCTCGGCCTAAACCCGCCCACCATCCTCACAAATTTAGTGCAAGGAACTGAAAAACATATAAGAAGGTTTTGTAAAGTGAGCTTCTATTTAGAGATTTATTGTGCCTATGTTTGTGTGTCCTCTTTAAAATGTGAGAACCTGGAGGGGGTCATGTGTTTAAATTTTGTTCATTTTACTATTTCAGTGCATTAGCATTTACCCTGAGCATTGCAAGGAAGGTGCCTATAGGAGTATGGAAATGGGATTATTAATTATGTTGACCAGTTGGCTTCTCTGTGTTCAGTGGCCACATCGCTTAAAAATTCATGTTCTTCATTTCAAGGAAGGACCAGATTGGAGAATGTAAAAAAATAAAAAATTAGGGGCAGAGTTGAGATAACTTCAAAAAGGGAATCGACATCCTCTTTATATAAGCCCCTCTGTCCTGAATGTTTTCTCACCCTTCGGGAGACAGTCAACCTTCTGTCCCTTCTTTAAGACCCAGATTAAATATTATGTGCCTTTATACTAACACTGTCTTTGGTTATACTTTTATTGTACACTTACAACGTTGTTTTGTAAATATCTGTTTTCAGGTCTGTTTTCCTGGCATTCTGTGAGCTCCTTAAATTCAAGACCTGGGTTTTATTCATTGCTTTGCCTTCAGCACCTAGCACATCAGAAAGCTCAACAAGCACTCCTTGAGTTCAGAGATGTTAGCACACAGACAATTGTCCTGTAGTGCAACAGGGGGCATTGAGGGATAGGCACGAAACCCACTTTTGCCTAATGGGCAGCTTAGTAGATGCAGTCAAAGGCTAGCGACTTCTCTTAGTCCTACTGGCGACCAGGAAACCAAGATCCCTTTTCACAGAGAATCCATTCCCTTCCTACACTGCAGGAGAACTTACTCTCTGAAAAAGAAAAATAATAAGAAGAAGAAGAAGAAAAGAGGTTATTTAACTGAATATTTGAATGGGTCCCAAACTGCTAAGCGCTTTATAGGAATCTGAAAATACAAGTCCCCTGACTTTGCTTCTCCCTCCAGCTGATACCCCACCTCTCTTCTCTGCTGAACAGCTGCTTCCGTTTCTTCAGCCCCATCGGTCCACTGAAATGGTTTTTGCCACGACGACCAGTGGTAACCCTGGCTCTCTCTCTAGGAGTCTGCGATTCTCTCCTTAGCTGACTTCTCAGTGGTACTTAGTGCTGTGGATCACTCCCTGCCTTTTGAAGCTCTTCCCTTCTTTTATCAAAGCACCTATTTTTGTAACTATTTTTTAAAAACTTGTTGTTTCTTAGAAGCTAGCCTGCCTGAGTATTTTAAAGTCCTTGTTAGTTGCCATGTTTCCTTCATGTGAATTTCTCTAACAGTTTTGGAGGAGAGAGGGGGCATTTCAGTACCTGCATAACCAACACATTCCCATTGTTCACGACTCCACCCAAACCGTTTCCTTGTAGTTCTTCGAGGTGATATTCTCCTTTCCAGCCCCGGGGTCTTTACCACCTGGAGGTCTCCCTTCCCATCTTTGCCTTCAGAGCTCAGCACAAACATCTCTCCTCCTGGGAGCCTTTTCTGGCCATCTGATCACCTCCATGCTAGGTTAGTTAGCTTTATTACTGTTCTGCCAGGACCAGGTACTTTTCCTTCAAAGCACTTATCCAAGTGTCTAAATGTAAATCTATTTCTGGTGATATGATTAATACCTGCCTTCCCATTGATGGTAAGCTCCATGAGGGCAGGGACCTGGTCTACTTGCTTAGAGTGAGTGCTCAAAAACTGTTGGCTAAATAAGTAATTTTATTATTTCATTGAATTTGTAAATCAATGCACAGAACTCTGACCTGACAATTCTTAGGGGGCTCCATCCCCCCTTCTTCTACATTCTTACCCAAACAATAAAGTAAAAACATCTGTCCTTTTGTTTCACTCTTCACCAAAGGGAGGAGAGCCTGAATTTATCTGGCAAGTTGGAGAAAAGCAACTCTGTTACATCCATCTACCTCGTCATGGGCCATGCCCTTCTCACAGCCTGCTTGTCAAAAAGTTTGTTGGGGCGAGTGAGTGGTCATGGGTGATTCCAGCTGGTTTGTAATGAGGTGGGTAGATCTGCCTATTTCCAGGGCGAAGCCCATTTGTCGACGGGTCTGAGCCATTTCTGCAGTCGAGCTTTATCAATCAGTCTGACATTTTGACTTCCATCTCTCTGACCTTTTAATTTTCTCAGTGAGTCAGTACTTCGGATGCTAAAACTTAGGTGTTAATTTAGTCCTCTAACAAAAATGGCAGACTTCTTAGATTTTTTTTCCTTTCCCTGTTATAATTGATGCCCTTGTTTCCTGAGCTGACTAGGTCAGAACAGTTTTTCTCTTTTCTACAAATCATGGTATAAATCTTACTGAGTTTCCTTTTTCCTTGGAAACTCCTTCCCTAGTCAAGTAGTGGAAGTTTCAATAACTCCTAATGCCATCCCAGAGTCACTGATGAGATGAGTCTTTCACATCTCAGCTGTCTGCCTCACCCCGACTTCTGGTAAGAGAGCTGTGGCTGGCAGATCATGCTCTGAACTTACCAACAATCTCCCCCACCCATGGAAACTGAATGACCTGCAGGTTGGGGCAATTGACCTGAAGGCAGAGACTCAAAGGAATCAAATTTCTACCTGGCTTGCAGCCTATGAGGTAGACTGGCACAAAATCAGTGCTCAAAGAAGGTCAGAAAATGATTAACCAGGCCAAACAGAATTCTTCTCAGAGAGAACTGAATCCGAAGTGTCGGCAAGCATCCACTAGCTGGAAAGGAGGACCCAAGAAGGGAAGTGCACAGCGAAGCTGGAATCTGATCATACCTGAGTCTTGGTAAAGGGGGAACACCAGAGAGAGATGGCTGATATCCTGCTGCTGGTTGTTAGATGGATAACCAGGCTGCTAGAACTGCCTTGGATTCCAAGTGTGCCCGTGCCCCGCATCCAATACTACTGGGAGCCCATGTACACCTTTGTCCTCTGCAGCCAACAAAGCTCAGTGAAGACTCTCACAATTCAGGATGCTTCTGTTTGTCTCTCCTGAATTCCCTTTCTGTTTCTCCAGCACCCTCGAGGAAACGTCTACAAGGTATTCCCTAGCACAAAACAAGAGCATGTCTCTATTTCCTACCGAGCAACTCTATCCATGGTCTTGGTTTACTCCCAACTTCACACATGACCTTGTTGGCCACAGGAGCCCATGTACTTGATGTGGTGGAATAGAGCAAATGGCGTGGGCCAGAGGTGGCAGACACACAGCTTGCAGGCTGATCCCGGCCCTTCCAATGCGCCTGGTTTGGTTCACACATATTTGTAAGAAAATTTTTTGAATTCATTTCTCACACTTAAAAAGATGAAGACTCCCCATAAAAATCCAGATTCCTAGATTCCCTGAAAAATTTGAACAACCCTCCACAGCACTGGGCCTCCTTTCCCTGAGTGCAGTCATTGGTCAGAGCTGAGTAATGGCCACCCCTTCCGTTGAATACACCCTTAGCTCTAGTTCATCCCTGGCCTGCCTCCATCACTTATGTGCCTCTCTGATCCCTGTGGTCACTGGACTTTGAACTCACTGACACAGAAAGAATGAGGGAGCAGATAGATGAGGAAAAGAAGCAGTTATCTCTTAAGCCAAGGCAAGAAAGAGAATTAAGGAAGGGATGCAGCCAAGAGAGGATATAACAAGTGATGCTAAGGGTGGGGGCCCAGCAGTGCCATTGAATTTGATTAGGAGGGGGTCACTGATGGTTTCCATGAGTCCAGAAGCCAGATGGCAAGAGGATAAAGAAGCTGATGGTGGTCAAGTTGGATATTGGAAATTCAAAGAACTGAGTCATGAAATGCAGAAGAGAGATATGACAGTTTCAGAAATATTAAATAATGACCATTGCTAATGTCTTCAGAATTTCAGAGACTTACAAAAACTTCAAACAAAGAAGGGTAAGCCTATTATATAAGGGAAAAATAGATATTGTCCCAAAAGGAGGTGATATTTATTTATGGAAAATACATAAGTTGGGATGGAGAGTACTGATTACTTCATGGGGATGGTTAGTCTTCTAGAGCTAGAGAGAGGTGGTCTGTCTCCTCTGAGATTTGCAAGTTCCTGTGGCATTTTGTCCATGTTTTAGTTTTCCTATCAAGATGGAGGGACTCTGAAAAAGTTTTGATTCCCAATTGGTAACAGCACTTCCTTTTAAAAAATGTCCCCGTGATAATTTTTTTGGTCGAATATTATCCTGTGGCCTGTTTCATTTTCTCAGTGCTCTTCAGAATATCTCATATGAAATAAGCACCTTGGATTTACGTGAAGAAATTTGCTTTACAGAAAATACTGTGTAATAGCCATTAAACATTATTTGGTCTGTCTGCATATAATCACTATGAATTATGACTTCTGTTTACAAATCCATGTGCCTCAACCCACAACTGCTGAGACTTTATTCATTCAAGACCTTAAAGTGGACTTGGTTTGTGTTCTGCTTCCTTACCATCCTGGGAGTCTTACTAATGCACCCACTTCTGTCTTCCTCAGGCTCCCAGACTAGAAATATCTGCTTTCGCATAAATACTTAAGTATTCACTAGGGCTAGACCTTCTCAGGCAGCTATGACCAGCTCCTGATGGAGGCTAAGAAAATTCTTTCAGATTCACTCACGTGAAATATCACCTCTTCTTTCTTTTGTGGCCTCAGGCTTCTCGCTTCCTGCTTTGTTGAAATCCATAAGTTATCAGGTAAATTTTGCTTCTCTGGCTTGATCTTTACCTGAAGCACCTGAATGCCTGAATTCCCTTCTGGGTTCAGCAGGGGAAGAGGGCTTGGCTCCTTTCACTGGTGGCTGCCATCTTGTTTCTACTCCCAACTCTCATGTTTTCCCAACCCTTTCTTGCTGGTCAGCTCCTTCTCCCAGCATTGACTCCCTTCCCTGTGGCAACTCCCACAATTCACAACTGGGAGTTTCTCTGTTTACAGTTTGCTGATGGGGAAGGTTTCAATTACACCTCAGCTGGTTCATCCTCTTTAATTTATACTCCCACTGACTGCTCTGTTCACCTATACTTCTAACTATTAGTCACCTACGTGGAAGGAAGATATTGAAAATATCCTTCTGGGTTGACCCAATTGTATGGCTCTTTTCAATAACAACTACTTATCTGAAAGGAAAATTAAAGTCTGAGGGCAGTGAGAGATTTATAGTATCCACAGCGTCAATGGTTTTTGGAGCTGGAAAGATCTTGGAGAGAATTTAATCCAAACTATTTATTTTCCAGATGAGGCTTGGGGAAGAGATGTGATTTACTCAGGATCATTTTATTAGCTAATGTCAGATACCTTGCCTTCCTACACAAGACCATTTCCACCCCAGAGTATTTATTGACACCATGGTTATACCTATATAGTCATACCTACATATAACCTAGTCATGTGTGTATGTGTGTGTGTGCGTGTGTGTGTGTGTACACCTGAAGAATGTTTTCCAAACCTGTCAGAATCTTATGAGATGCCTTAAAAAAAAAGGACAGTAGCGTAGACCCGTATCAGACACCCTGAAACAGAATCTCTGAGGCTGGACCCAGGAACCCAAGGTCTGGCCTGGAGAATGCTATTTTATATAATTCTCTTGCCCTCCCCCCCCTCTTTTTTTCTCTCCCATCAGGCACTGCATTTCCTAAGACTGGCTGTTACCTGTGTGAAAGGGACGCCAGGTAGACTCACCACGCTACGTTGTCATGGCAGGAACCAGAAACCCGGGGGAGAGAGGTGTGCAGGTAGCAGCTGCCTGCTTGTGGCTCTGTGCACAAGGCCCTGTATCTTTAAGCAGAGCTCGGCGAGCTTAGAGACGGGCTCTGTTTGCTCGTCTATGTGGAGGTGGCCACCAGCCTGTGAACAGGACCTGGAGCCGTGGGCGTTCTCAAGGGAAGCTGCCACATGAGTCAGGCCTGCAGAGGATTGTGAGGCAGAGTTCTTGACATGCTCAGCGATGATTCAGGGGCCCAGCTGAGACCTCGGTGTGCCAGGCTGACCAAGTAACCCACTCTGCCTGCCCGGAGTTAGCCCTGTCTGGACGGTAGGGAGTCGTCCTGACTCGGACGACCATATCATCACCACCAGCAGTCAGAACGACGGACAGGAAACCATTCTCCCGGCAGCAGCCATGGCATGTGGGCACAAGGAGAGCCGGGGAATTGTGGGTTCACACGGTCTGGGGTGACCAGCTCCCCGTGCATGAGCATATCAGTAAGGCATTAGTGCTAGAAAGCCCACGAATTCACCGGTTGTATCCCCAGGGGTTACTCATCAGTGTGATACACGGGTGAGGGATGTAAATCCCTTCATGCGTTTAGGGATCGAAAGTCTCCTCTGTGGTCAAGGACTTGGAACAGCCCTACGTGAAAGCAGTGAGAATGACCCAGTGACCCTGGGGCTGCCTTGCAGCCCTGCTCTGAACTCCAGACGCATCTGCAGTAGTTCAAGTGCCCTTTATTCTTGATCCTCAGGAGGTGATCTATTGGCCTCCTTTCCCCTGCAGATACCAGGGTGGGGCAGAGCTCGTAAATAGTCATCCTCTTCTCATCTCATGGCTCTGATGGCGCCCAAAGGCTTGCTGTCTTGCAGGCCAACCAGAGGCTGAGGAATAATAGAAGGAACCGTGTGTCACTCAGATTGTTCTGGCATCACTTTCCCTCGAAGTTGGGAGAGGACCTGGGCTATATCCCACCCCTGAATCACTTGGAAACCAGAAGTCACAGAGCAGAGAGTGGATTTCACACTTAGGTGTCAATGAGCAGATGCAGCCAGAACCATCACGTCTTTCCAGGGAGATAAGGGGATGCAGGGCACATGATCTGTAAGTGTTTTTATTTCTTTGTTTTTACCTTGAATCCTTCAGGCATTCTTGTTGGAGAGCGAGTCCCGGGAGAACAGTTTCCCTGAGTGGCTGGTCCATGTTGAAGGGGCATAGCGGGCGCCGTGGGGGAGCTACAGCAGCCAGTAAGTAACATGACCCCTTGGCGATGCTCCATGTCAGTACCCAGGCCCAGGTGGGAGCAGCGAATGTGTAACCTTGAGTTACAAGGAACCGCGACCCATGATGGCTGGGTCATGTAGACAGGGGCTGGGGTTACTGCAAGAAACAAGGGGCAATGCAGCAGAAGTTCTCTCCTCAGAAACCACAGTATGGTTAGTCCACCCGGAGATCAGAGCTGGAGGCAAGATAGTTCTCGGGACCTTGGTACTTGGAGGTGGTGGAATTTGTGCTCTGCCACTGAAGCGACTTGGCCAACTCTTTGGTTTCTGCTGCTCTCTATATGCATGCTTTAGCTTTTCCTCCCACCACCCTCGACCTAATATAACCCCTCTATGCTATGTCTTCTGTTTGATCATGTTTCTACTTCCTCACACTTTGGGCTTGCTCTTAACTTCAGCTGGCTCAAGGCTATTCATGGTCTTACCCACTGCATCTCAGCCCCTGTGCAAACAGCCTGAGACTCTGTGTATTTCCCCATTCAAAGTCCTGTCAGTGAGGATCTGATTGGCCCAGCGGATCCCTGTTTGAGCTCAGCTC
Organism: Balaenoptera acutorostrata; assembly: GCF_949987535.1. NCBI lineage: Eukaryota > Metazoa > Chordata > Mammalia > Artiodactyla > Balaenopteridae > Balaenoptera > Balaenoptera acutorostrata. The sequence continues at coordinate 66,050,812 of NC_080081.1, forward strand.
TTTACAATAGGTCATGAAATAAGCCTGAACAGGCAGCCCTGACACAGGTATCTACTTCCATCCAATCAGATCAGGACAGAGGTAATAGGGCCGCATCTGGGGCTTCCATTTCAGCACAGGCTATGGTAGGACACTGTCCCTTAGAAAAGACCATGGATGTGATCTAACCATGTTTTTCGACAGGCAGCCAAGACTTAAAAAGCTCCCAGTTAAGGGAAAAAGCAACAGCTCCAATCTCAGGCAAATGCCATATATTTGGATTTTGTTACTAGGCCCTTAAAGTACAGAAAGAAATTTGAAGTCACCTTGATAAACTATACACAGGATAAAATATAATGTTGCTGGAACCAATGCCAAATACCAAATTTTGGGGTAAAGCAAATTATACACATATGCAAAAATGGTGGAGAAGGGGAGAGATGGGGAGAAGGGAGGCTTGGAAATCCAAGCAGGCATGAAATACAGAGAAGATCTGGGGGTCATGGTGAAACACAGCACTGTTGAATATGTACAGTAATGTGGAGTTAGAATATAATGTATAGGATTCAATAGAATTTCTTGTAGTGTTCTCAGCATTGGCTAAATCCTTATTACATTTAGTTTGTTTCCATATTTTTTAATAAAAGAAGAAGAAAGGAAAAGCAAAAGTGCTGGAGAAGATTGGGGGATGCAAGGTGAAAAGAAAGAAAGGAAGGGATGTAAAACAATAGTTGGATTCTTTAGTGTGGGAATAAAAAAAAACAGGCGAAGGATTGACTTTTCAAATTCAGCCTCAAAATCTAAGGCAGCAGATGTGTGGACTATCCTTTTATTCCAATGCCACAATTAAAATCAGAGGGAAAAATGGGGAGGCGAAAACTATTGGCAGGTTGATTGCCAAGCAACTGATGGAATTGCAAAGGGCCGAGCCAATTCACTTTTCTTAACAACAAAATAATTGGACTGTGTCTGAACTATGTGAAATTATCTCCATTTTTACAGACACCAGATGAGTTTGATTATTCAGTAATCAATGCACTGCTCAGCACTAGCATGTTATATCAGCCAAAATAGATGATTTGACTCCAGAAATGTCAATTCAGTGGCACCCTGTTAACATACTCTTAGGCTTTGTAGGAGAATGAGCTCCAGAACCAGAACTTTAGTTACTGCTTTACCCAGAGAGACAGCGGACCACTGGGTAAAGCCACTCAGCTTCCTCTTGGAGAGTGCAGTGGTTAGAAGACAGGACATAGCTTGTCCTTTTCCCCCCTCACTGGACTGTAGTAGATTCATCCAGTCATTCAAAGATAGGCTGCAATGCAGTTCTGACACCAACCACCCAGGGTTAGCACAGACTTTACAGGGAAAGGGCACTGTCCTCCAAAGACTTCTTTCCCTTCTGACACCAGCCACGTGTTCCAGGGTCCCCAGGCCACCCACACTTCTGAACAACTGGCTACAACTTTGGGGATTGCCATGACCCTTTCAGATTTGATAATTCGGTAGAACAACTCACAGAACTCAGGAAAGTGCTCTACTTACAGTTTTACTACCAAGGATACAAATCTGGACCAGTGAAAAGAAGACACCCATAGTGTGAGGCCTGGGAGGATCCCAAATGCAGAGCTTCTGTGTCCTCTCCATGTAGAATCAGGACGTGTCCAGGATGTATTCTGGTACATTGATATGTTCACCAACCAGGAAGCCCATCTGAGCTTGGTGTCCAGAGTTTTTACTGGGGTTTCATTATGTAGGCACAATTGATTGGATCATTGGCCACTCGCCTGAATTCACTCTTCAGCCTCCATCCTTTCCTTGGAGGTCGAGAGGCGGGGCTGATGTCAGGTGGTTCAAAGCTCCAACCTCGAGTTACGTGGTTGGTCTTTCTGGCATGGCCAGCCTCCATCCTGACATGACCTAGTGGCCCGCCATGGGTCACCTCACCAGCATAAACTCGGGTGTGGGCTCAGGGGCCACTGTCTTCTGGTGCGACTGGAGACTCCCAAACTGCTGTAGCGGCTGCCACTTCCCATGGGGAGAAAAATAAAGTTTAGGTGGTGTTTCTGCTTCCTAACCTGCATCCCAGTGGCTTGCCCTTTCACCTCCATCCTTCCCCTTCTCCTACCAGGCTTCCCCCTGGCTCTCACTTCAGGCACCCAGAGCTCCAAGATGGGGAGGTAGCTCTTTCCTCCTGTCCTGATCACCTTTTTTTTTTTGATTCAGATTATCTATGTCCCAGGAAAAATGACAGTGGGATAGTTATCCTATCAATAGTCCCCCAAAGAAAATTGGTGCTCTTTGGTGTACTTCTCACGGTCTGGGTTGGGCTGCTTGGTCTGCACTTACCTTCATTATTATCACAATCATCACCATCACCATCGTCATCATCATAATCATCCTCTACCTCCTACTCCTCCACAACCATCCAAGATCAGTGCCCTACAAGGACCTGTAGGAAGCAGCCTTCTGTGTTTTTACCCAGAGAGCAAACCAAGCTCTGGGGAGGGAAGTAGAAAACAGGCCAGCAGGCACAGCAGGCAGTAAGCCTGAGCTGGGAGGTTGGAGGAGGAGAGAGAAGGCAGGAAGGACGTGAGACATCAATCTTCCTGCAGACAGCTGGCGAGGCCAGGCCGGCTGTCGGCCTGAACACACCGGAACATGGCCACCTGGGGGACAGGTCTGCTGGGGCAGTCCAAGCCAATTGCTTGAAAACAGAATTATAGAGGAAGTATGGCAGTGAGAGTAATGGTGCTGGCCCTGCCCTCTTGCCTCCCCAGACACAGGAAGAGCGCGGAGCCAGGGCAACGCCGAGCTCACAGGGCAGGTGGCCACACAGGACACTTGCACCAGTTTCTGTGTTCTCTGGGGTCAAGCTGGTCATCATGGAGACAGAGGGAGACTCCCCGTTCTCCTCCTAGCTTCCAGACCTGCGGTCTGGCGTGGTGCCTTGGGGCCAGGGAGACTTAGGTTTGATTCCTGGCTCTGCGGATTGCTAGCTGTGTGAGGTTGGGTGTGTGGCCTGGCTTACACTGAGCCTTGTTTACCGTGTGTCGTGCTCTCTTCCTCCTATCGTGGAGTGAGGGTTAGATGAGATGATATCCGCAGAAGCTCTATGATACCCAGCATATTTAGCCTGTCGCCCTTCCTTTCTCTCTTGTCCTCAGGTCCCCGGTGCCACCGCCCTCCGCACAGCGTCCTGCACCTGCAGACTTGGCAGAAGCTCCCGCTCCATTTCTTGCTGGGCTGGGATGATTCAGGATCCCCCGCCGTCCAACAGAGTTGGCTCCTGACGGGGAACAGCGCTGAAGGAGAGCTTCTCATTTCCCCCTTGACTCAGCCTGCGGACTCTGCTGGAATAAAAGGAGGTTGGCATTTATGTGCTGTGATTTCAGGGACACCAGAAAGGCCTTTCCTTTGCTCCCCTCACTGCCCCACTCCCACCCAAAAAAACCCCCCAGAAAACTCTCTCCTCTACGTTGCCTGCTGAAATTCAACTAATGGGATTTTGTTCTTTTAGTTAAGTCGTTTAAATGCAAATTTTCTTAGAAAGCCTGAAATGTGTCTGTCTGTATGAATGAATGAGTCTCATTCTCTCCTCTGAGGTCCTGTGTGAGGGATGGCCGGAGGCCATCGCTGAGGAGGGAAAGCAGCCCAGACTCTACTTAACCTACTTCACAATTTTGCTTTGAGCCCATTTCAACTGAGGGTGCAAGACCGGTTTCTCATCAAATCCACAAAACTCATTTTCTCAGCCTTGGAGTTTTTTCCTGCCCCACCCTCAGCCCCACCCCACCTCCTCCCCACCTCCTCCCCACCTCTGTACTCCACTGTGGCAGGAAGGAAAGATGGGATGTTTGTTGAGGGTCTCTTGTGTGTCTGGATGGGGATGACATATGTCATCTCATTTAAACCTCATGCAATCCTGGCAGCAGGGATTAATCATCTGACTAGATGAAGAGAAGAAACAAACAGCAGAAGAGTTAGTAAATTATCCAAAGACCCCAAACCCGTGAGTGGACCAGCTGGGATTTGGACCCAGGTTGGTTTTACTCTAAAGAGTATTCATAAAGTGGTAGTAATTGCTTCCACTTTCTTCTTGATCCTATCGCCCACGTTCTAGTTCTAATTTATTAAATTTAATATATGAATTACAAAATATAAGTTTCTAAAAAGAGGATACATTTCCATCACAAAATCCTAGATTGTTAAAGACATGTTATTGTGAAAACACTCAAACATCCACAAAAGGTAAAGAGTAGGATTGCAAACCCCCTACCATCGTAGCCTGTTCTCACTACAACGGATAAAAGCAGGTTAACAACCAGGTGATATGAAAAGCATCAGGAGAGGCAGAGCCTTTCAGCTATTCCTTTCCTACAGACACCTGCCCGAGCACAAGCTCTGTTACGTTGTTCATAGGTGACAAGGATCACTAATCCTTACTGAGAGTTTACTAAACTGCAGACGTGCTTTGTGCTTTACGAAGGGTAACCAGTGTAATGCTCCCAACCTCTCAATTACCACTGACTCATTTTGCAGAGTTGGGTGCTAAGTCCAGAGATGTTCCTTTCTTGCCCAAGGCCATGTGGCTGGTGGCCAGGGGCAGAGCTGGGGCAGGAACCCAGGCCACCAGGCTCCAGAGGCCATGCTTTACACCCTGGACTTGGCTCCCTCGGTTCCTCCCTGACATGATTTATATTGGGAGACAAAATCCGCAAGCACCATATTCCCCACCTTTGGTCTGTTCCCAGTGCCATGCTCATTTACTCCTTTTTCTTACATCAAATGCAAACCTTTTAGAATTATCATTTGGAAATTCCAAAACGTTTGCCCCAAGAGCAGGGGGCCAGGACTTTGAGCTTTCAGGCCAAACACTGTTCACCCTTTTCCCAACTACCTCTTTCAGCTAAGCTTCCCTAGATGATCTGCAGGAACGGGGCATCTATAGCCAGCACGCCCCCACCCCCACCCCATCTCACCACACCCTTGTTTTTAAACAGAATTGAGATTCTCTTTCTTTGTGAAGTCACCAAATCAATTCCAGTCTATTAACTGAGAACAAGCAGAGTCTGAGGTGCCAAAAGCTAAAATGGGGTTTAGCAAATATAATGAGAGAAGCGTGGGGAGAGGCACCAGAACGGGAGAGGCTGGCTCAGCCCTTGCAGACGAAGGAATCAGGACACATGAGGACTTGCGCCCTGCTGAGTCTCTTTCTAACAAAACTATGTCTCATGGCCACGTGGTAATAGTCCAGCTGACGTTTGGAGTTGAAAACAAAACCTAGTTCCTGGAAGCCCAAGCGCTGCCACCTGCTCTGTCCCAGGTCTACAGCCAGAGGAGAGAGCATCGGGGGACACTGTACCAGAAAAGAGGGTGAGAGAGAACCAAGGTGATGGGGGAGTCTTCAGAGAGGCATGGTGGCATGCGTGTGCGTGGGACACCCCTGTGCCTGGCTCTGTGCTAATGCCTCATACCCACCCCCTGGCAGCCCCAAGAGGTGGCCCTTCCTCACTTGCAACTGGTGAGAGGGGACCACGGGCTCAGGAGTGTGGTCTCAGGACCAAAGGGCATGCCTTTCCATCTGAGCCCTGCCCTTCCATCTGAGCCCTGCCCCTTTCCAGCCGTGTGACGTCAGACAAGTCACATAATCTGTCTGGGCCTCAGTTTCCTCATCTATATATTGGGGACAAAAATAGTTCTTATTTCATAGGGTTGTTGCAAGGTTTTAAGGGTTGGTACATGCAAAACGCTTAGAACAGTGCTCAGGACCTAGAAAGCACCATACACATATTCGATAGCAGAGAGGAAAGCCTTGGGGTTGGCCTCAAGCCGCCAGTATCCACGTCCTCGTGCTGCTCTTATGGCTGGGACCTTCGGCTAGAAAGTCAGACCCTCTCGGTCTCAGTTTCCTCTTTTGTAAAAGGTGGATAACGGTAATCATATCGGGGGGTGGTCAAGAGGTTGAAAGGAATTAATATTACAAAGCCCTTCAAAGGAACACACCTGGCGCCAGCGAGCGCTCAGTGTAATTATTATTTTGCTCCGTAGCACGTTGACATTGTACAAGGCGGTCACCTGTCAAGGAGGCAATGGGGTGACCTGTGACACCTGCGATTTTGTTCCATGAGGAGAGGATATGAAATTGGAGCCAGAAAATGACTGCCTCTATTTCTCACTTCCCGTAGCGGCCAGAATTCCCCAATTCTGGTTATTTTCAAAAGCTACAGTTTCGCTCACCAGCTCCTGATCCAGGACCTTCCCCCAGGGACCCCTCCCACCCGAGTCCCACACACCCGAGTTCTCCGCGCCAGAGACCCACCCACGCAAAGCCCTTTGTACCCGGCTCACGGGTTTCTGCCTCCTGACCAAGTCTGTGCGTTATAGCCGTAATTGCTTCACAAGTTATATGGCTCATAAAACAGAACAGCATATTGAAGGGGAAATTAAACGACGAATAAGCTGGTTTTCATCACATCTTGCAAGGGTGCTGGAGTTGTTCCATGTGATTTGATTCCAGCTCAAAAATTGCAGTAGGGCTTAGGTAAAGGCCGCTATTTACCTATTTACCTAGTCGTACCTAAGGTACGATTTACCTCTCCTATTGTTCTGGGGGTTTTCCGATGATCTCAGAGCCATGGGCTTTCTGTAAATGTGTTGTCTGTTAGCTCCTCCCCTTGTAGTGCTGCTAAAAGTACACAAGGATCATGAGATTTGGGGATTTGCTTACCCAGGGGCCACAGAGCATAGCACAGGGGATTTTGGAGAACTGGACCACATAGAGGGGGAGGGCTCCGGATGCTCCTGCTTGATCCTCTCTGTGTAGCGCTGGATGGTGTAGACGGGCTGCTGAGAACTGCAGAGCTGCAGAGAGAGAAACAGATCAGTGAGGTGTCATCGGGAAAGGGTCAGGTGGGTTTAGTGACAGCCTGGATCTAGGGTAAGAGGTGAAATTCAAAGAAATCCCCTCTTTGAGCCTGGAATAAGAGGAAGACTGTTGTGATGGAAAGGTCAAGAATCAAGGGTTTAGAAAGAAGAGAAGTCCCCTATTTATTGGACACTGAGAGAGGAAAGTGTAAAATATGTTTTTGCTTTCAAAGAACCTACATTTTCCCTGGAGAAAAAAGACACAAATATACAAAAACCTGAATTGATCTAGAGATCTGTCCGGGCCATGAAGAAGGGTGTTTCATGACAGTATAGCATTAATTTTAGTGTATAATGGTTGATGTAGAGAATAACTATTGGAAGATCACTTATGGTGTGGAGGACAGAGAAGGCTGTAGATAGAAAGGGCCACCTGAGCTGCTTTGGAAGCATTGGCAGGAATGGCAAAGGTGCAGAGGACAGGCAAGATGGCATCTGCAAGAATATGGAGGCTTAGAGGCCAGAGGCAGGGCGAGTGTTGGAAAGTGGAGGCCTAAAGTGTTACTAGCTGGGGGTAAAGCTAGAAAGGCAGATCAATGTGAAGGGCCTGGAAAGCAGGCTGAAGAGTTCATTGCAATACAGAATCATGAACTTTATGCTAAAATATGCAAGCACATTGAGCCTCCCACTGGTCGTGTGACTTTTCCCCACTGCCTTTGACTCAGTTCTTCCAGTTACTGGCGGCGGGGGCGGGGGGGTGTTAGGCTGGTCAGGGACGGTGCACTCATGGTGCAGGACCATGAATGGTTCAGCGCACTAGTGCTTTTAGCTGTGGAGGAGAATCCTTCAAATCACAGCTCTCTGAGATGGATTAATCACCATTATCCTGCCACATGAATATATGACTTTATTTTTCAGAGTTAGGAAGAGTTGCTGATGGCCAGGCTTTCACCATTTATACCTTTAATAGGTACTGAGTAACTTGTACATGTCAGGCAACAGGCTGGGCACTGGGGATACTAGGATGAATAAGACAGAGTCTGATGGGGGAAAAAACACAATTAAGAGATAATTATAGCCAGATGTGTACGTAAAGGGATTGCTGACTGCGTGAGGGCTGTGTGTGGGGAGGGGCAAACTGAGGCACCTGATCCAGCCCCAGGGATTGGAGAAGGTTACCTAGAGCTGCTGTTGTCTAAGCCAAGTCTTTAAGGGTAAGCAGAAGATGCCAGGCAAGGGAGCGAGCGGACGGGAGGGAGAGAACATTCTAGGCTGAAGGCAGAACATAAGCAAAGCCACAGAATGTGTCATAGAATTAAGAGAGTGGGTTCTGAAGTCCAACTACCTGGGTTGAAATGTCATCTCTGCCACTTACTAGCTATACAAGTTTGGGCAAGTTACTTAGCCTTTTTCTGACTCAATTTCCTTGCGTATAAATGAGAGTAATGATTAGTACCTACCAGATAGGGTTATTGTGCGGACTACATGATATAAGGCGTATGAAGAGGCTAGCATAGAGCCCAGGACACGGTAAACACTGGATGATCGCAGTGATGATTATGAGGTTGATGACCACCAGTGGTTCAGTGTTACTGGAAAAGCAGTGGAAGACAAGGCTTGGTGAGCGATGAGGCCAGAGACATCGGCGATAATAAACAGCCTCCCTCCTGATTTTTTATTCTACAGGCCCATGGGAATTTTTAAAGGGTTTTAAGTGTGGGGATAGGATGACCTGATTTGTGATTTAGGTAGATTCTTCAGGGCTCTGTGTAGTGAGATGATTGGAGGAGGACAAGCCTGGAGGCAGGACGTTCTGTTAGTGGCTTTGCAGTGGTCCAGGTGGAGACAATCAGGGCCTACGTAAGCCAGGGGAATGGAAAGGAAGGGGCGCATTTGAGAACTCTAGGTGGTAAATGTGACAGGAGTTGATGAAGGAGAAGAAAGAACTGAGGACATTCCCAGGGCTTCTAATCTGGGAGACGAGATGAATAGTGGTCCATCTACTGAGATGGAGAACATGTAAATGCAGCTTGTGTCAGAAAGACAAAGGTGAGATCCTTCAGAAGAGCCGAATGTGAGGGATCTGTGGGCAGCCAGGTGGAGAGGTCCAGCAGACCATTGTTTGTATAACATGAAACTTATCAGAAGGTCCCAGCTAGAAACACAGATTTGCATGCTGCCAGCACAATGGTGATTGTGGAACTATTTGTGTCAATGAGATTGCCCAGGGAAAGAACGTAGGGTGAGAAAAGAAGAGGATCTAGGCCAGAATCCTGGGAAACACCACTATTTAAGGGGCATGAGAGGAAAAGCAGCCTTTAAAGCCAAGAAGGACAGATGGGAGAGGTTGAAGGAGAAACAAGAGGCAGTGATGTGATGGAAACTAAGAGAGTGAAGAGTGTGAGGAGGAAGAAAGAGATCAACCATATTAGATGCCACGTGGAGACCAACCAGGTAGGACCGAGAAAGGGGGCCACCTGGCTTGGCAAGTAGCTGGGCAAGGAGGGGAGGAAGGAACGTGAGCTGAGGAAGTAGAGACAGAGGGTGTTGACTGTTTGAGATATTTTGGTGAGAACAAAAGAAAGAGGGGCTTCCCTGGTGGCGCAGTGGTTGAGAATCTGCCTGCCAATGCAGGGGACACGGGTTCGAGCCCTGGTCTGGGAAGATCCCACATGCCGCGGAGCAACTAGGCCCGTGAGCCACAACTACTGAGCCTGCGCGTCTGGAGCCCGTGCTCCACAACAAGAGAGGCCGCGACAGTGAGAGGCCCGCGCACCGCGATGAAGAGTGGCCCCCGCTTGCCACAACTAGAGAAAGCCCTCGCACAGAAACGAAGACCCAACACAGCCATAAATAAATTAATTAATTAAAAAAAAAAAGAAGTAGCTAAAGGAAGGGGAAAAAAAGAGTTAGAGGATGCTTCACTGTTTTTTCTTCTAGTGGGAAACAATGAAGAAAGTTTATGTCTGGCAGGAAGGAACTTATGTAGGGGAAGAAGTTGTAAAGGCAAGAGCAAAAGAAGGTATTGATGGATCCAAGCCCAAAAGGAGATGGGTGGACAGGATCCTGAGAGCTCAAGAGGAAAGAGGTTGGCCTAGGTGAAACGGGAGCAAAACAAAGGAAAACATCATCTTTTCCATCTTTTGTGAGACTCTAGGGAAGAAGGTAAGTGGATGAAAGTTTTTGTAGGTGGGGACAAGCTTAAAGTTTGCCCATAACAGTCTCAGGCTTCTAAAAGATGTAGAAGTAAAGGCCATGTGCTGCAAGCGAGGGGTTCAGGAGATTGTTAAACCTTTCCAGAGAGTGTGAAGAAGTGGAAATTCTACTAAAACGGTGCTGAGCAAGGACAAGAGAAAGACTGGCCATGGATTTGTGGCAGCACACATCTAAATGGTGGGACAATATTTTTCCTCCCTCATATAACGAGTTGAGAATAGGGAAAGAAAGGCAGGTTGCAGTATTCACTCAGGGTTGGAGCTTTGCCACGAAGGCCCAGTTAAAGTCCAGAAAGGCAAGGCAACTGGGGCTGCTGGAGATGGATGGTAGTTTCAAAGAACGAGCCTGAAAACAGGCTCAGGAAGCGAGCAATACTCCTTCTGTCTCCTTGTTTATCCCAAGGAAGCTCAAGGGAAAGAAATAACCTCAGAAGAAATTATGCATGTCTTATAATCATTATTATTTAACAGATGAGATCCCATTTTCATTTCTGCTCCAATTCACAATTATGAAAAACAATGTATTTAACTTCAAATGTCACCTTGTCCTTTTCTTGGGGTTATGCATCAGCTTAAAGTTTTGGGAACTCCAGAACCCTTAGATGAACCCTCCCCTCCGCCATCCATAGCAATCAGGCATTTCCCCAGCAACCTGGGCGGGGGAGGGGCAGCGTGGTCTTTTATCAAAGGGAGGAGGGAACATTGACCCAGACCTGCTGAGGGGAGGCTACCCAGCTCTCCATAGCAATAACAGAAGAAAGGCCAGGAAATCACTTAACAAACAAGCATTTGGAACTTGTGGTAGAGAATGAACCCCCCGCCCCCGTTACCATCACCACCCAGCCATCCCCCCACAAAAAAAATTAAGAGTAGGGCAAGAGAGTTAAAGAGATTATTTTTAAGAAGAAATAGGTTGGGCTGTGGTCTGAGAGAAGTCAATTGGTTGGGTGGAAAATTAAGAATATAGCGAATGAGGTTGTGGTGCTACCTCATGGACTCGGAAGAATCATCTGTTTTGGTTGTTGTTGGTGGCAGCCAAAGGGCAATAATTATTTTCTCTCCCTGGTTTGGGGCACTGCCTCAGTATAATCGATAGAGGAAGAACTTACTCCACTCTGGAGGTACCACTGCCATTTTCTCGGGAGGCCAAGATGCTCCGAGAACTTGCCTTCTGATTCCTCTGGCGAATGTTCTGGAAAGACCTCTCATACTCGTCCACTACAATATAAAAAGCTCCTTGAGATGGTCTGTCCATTTATTAGCCATAGAGACATGCACATAGCTCAGGTATCATCCTAACTTTGAACAGAAGTGAATTAAAGTTCATATAAATAAATTGTGAAAAATAAAAATGGTGTTTGTACAGTATATTATGGCTCACGAAACAATTCCTCTCGTTACCATATTTGATCTTCTCAAAAACTCTTCGTAGTCGATTATTATTCTGAGTAAAAAACAACCCCTAAGCTTGAAATGTTACTTAGCTTGAAAATATACTTTTTTATCATATTAATAAGATTGAATTTCTCTACTGCTTTCCTCCGTATTTCCAAGTCATTTTCATTTCACTCCCCTCCTCCTAAAACCTTCAATAGATTTCTAGAATTAAATAAAATCTCTCATTCGATGCCCGCCGTGCTTAGATTCAAATCATTCTTCCAACAGTATCTCCTCGTCCCATCTCCTTGGAAGCATATTTCTTTGTTCTCTCTCTTCTCCCTCCGCCAATCCCATCCTTGCCTTCCTCTTCTCCTGGGTTCTCTGCTTTTAACAAGGCTGGATCCTAAACTTTGACCAGTTCTTAAAGGCTTCGCTTAGTCACGACCTCCTTAATAAAATCATTCTTGCCAACACACTCACATTCAGGTGTGTTCCCTTCCTTTTCAAGGTTCCTAACATATGTGAAGTTTTTGTTTCAAAAACTATGTCAGAATGGTGTCGAAGATATTTAGTGAAGTGTCTTATTAGATTATAACTTCTTGAAAGCTGTGGTTTTCTTCTTTTTAGTGCAAAACCTAGATCAAGCATTTTTTCCACTGTGAATTCTTTTCCACGACCACTTCATAATTCCCTTCTCTCTCTACCACATACTTTTAATATACTTTAAGCAGATGTGCTTATCACATTGTATTGAAATGTTTGGTTTTGATGTTTATCTTCCCTATTAAGCTGTAAGCAACTTGAAAGAGCACAGCATAGTGATTAAGTGGCCAGACTGCCTGGGTCTAAATCCCAGCTCTGTCATTAACCAACAGTGTGACACTGGGCAAGTTACTTAACCTCTCCGTGCTTCAGTTTTCTTATCTCTAAAATGGAGATAACAGTAGTACTTACCTCACAGAGTTGCAAAGATTAAATGAATTAACACAGTAAAATGCTGATCAGAGAGTAAGCAATTGTAATTATTGTACTTTACTGTCCTTTGTATTTTTATTGACAAGAACAATGCTTAAACTAAACAGGCACATGGCAGGTGTCTGTTGAATAAATAAATGAATAAATGAGGGAAAATGTAGATGATGGTTGTTTCTTACAGATTCTAAAGTCATAGATAGACTGCCCCACAGCAATTAACATGAGGTTTATAATAGGTGATCAATAAATATATGTGGGGCATGTTTTATAAATATTAATCCAGTGACTGGCAGATTGAGAAAGATAAATATACTAAATTACACAGTGCATTAGGCTCATATCAAATAAATGGTCACACAGGATTTTACATTAAGGTTGTGATATACATTCCACTTTTGTTTTATTTATTTATTTATTTATTTTGGCTGCGTTGGGTCTTCTTTGCTGCGCGTGGGCTTTCTCTAGTTGCAGTGATAGGGGCTACTCTTGGTTGCCGTGAGCAGGCTTCTCATTGCGGTGGCTTCTCTTGTTGCAGAGCACGGGCTCTAGGCACTCGGGCTTCAGTAATTGTAGCACGCAGGCTCAGTAGTTGTGACTCGCAGGCTTAGTTGCTCCGCGGCATGTAGGATCTTCCCGGGCCAGGGCTCGAACCCGTGTCCCCTGTATTGGCAGGCGGATTCTTAACCACTGCGCCACCGGGGAAGTCCTTCCCTTTTGTTTTAAAGCTCCCAGTTGAGAAGATTGTTTAACTTGCGTGGTTGGTTTTAGCCAACCTATAGCTCTCTAACAAAGTGGGGGAAATCTACAAGGTAAATATCAGCCCGGATCACAGTGGCAGCCAGGAAGGGGAGTTGAAGATGGACCCTGAGACTCTGTGGCCCCCACGGGGCGGGTGTGGACCCCAAACCCGCCTGGGGAAGGCGTAGGGAACCTTGTAGCTGATCTGGCCCTTCTGCCCTCTGCACCTTGGAGGAAGGCTCCCACCACACTGAGGCTTTCGGTAGAAAGAATGAATCAACTGCGGATTTCAAAAAAGCAGATTTTTTTTTTTTTTAAAAGCCCTTTTGGCAGATTAATCAGGCAGGTACGGGGCTATTTCACAGTCCAGCAAACATGCACGCGCATGTCAGCGACCATACTGCAAAAAACCGGGGGACCTGTTTGTTCAGCTGGAAATGCTTACACTGGCCGCTTCCCCTCCCTCCTGGCTTTGTCACTCAACTTTCCTAATTCTGTGCTGGAGAGTTTTTTTTTTTTACCTCCTCTCTGCTTTTTAAAGTAACATCGGTGGAGCAGCTAATGAGGCGGTGGAAACCAAGCTGGTCCGTTCTGGGTTGCTAATGACTCCATTCCCGGGAGCCTAATCAAAGATTTGTACATTTAATTGCTGTCAAGTCAGCTCCAACCACCTGCCATTTCTGCAACACCTGAGCTCGCAGCTCGGTAGCCCCTGATTCTAAATGAATCCATCACCATTTTTAAAGGCCAGAAAGCCAGGCTGCTGGGCAACCCTGAATGAGATTTATCCGGGAGGGCAGAGACCACAGACCTTTCGAAGAGATGTCACTGACCTAACTGGGTCAGCATTGGAGAGAACGGTGCTTTACTAGAATCAATTTCTCCTGCTTCTAGAGGGGTTGGGGAAAGGGCGGGTGTGGTGAGGATGGGGGTGTGGAGAGGCTTTTATCCTTAAGGATGACTTAATTCCCATCCCCAGCACATGGTTGTGACATGGATCAATATTTGCTGGGGATCCTTTTCAATTAAAACAGTAATTGTTTTATTCTCTTTCCCTAATTCAGGCTGTAGTTGTGCTCTGGGCTTTTTTGGAGATTTGGGGGAAAAGAAAGCAGTTAATCTGGACCCGAGTTTAATCTAATGGTAAAACAGTCTACCTCATAAGGATAGAGATTAGAAAAGAAAATTACGTTTAGCCTTTGTTCTAATTGCAATAAGAATTCTTTAAACTCATGTCCTACACTCTGACTTTATTCTTTTCACCTCTGACATGGGGGCCTGGTGATTTGCATGTCTAACAAGTTCCCAGGTGATGCTTTCCCACTGAACTGGGGGAACTTTCTTAAAGCCTCTTGGAAATGCCGATCTCACTGTCTGCAGGTTGAGATTGCTGTTCACCAAGTACTTGACCGGCTGTGTCTACCTACTAGTAACTGAATAGACCATGAGAAGGAGGTGCTGACCCTGAGAACTTTTGTAGGAAAAGAAGGGTTTGTTTCTTTTTTTTCACCTTCCCATCACAGGCCCACATATCATGGGTAAAGGAAGGAGACATAACAGGCCAACCAAGGTTGAGAAGGTACAGTGCTTTGACCTATAGACAAATAGCCCCTCCCGTCTGAGAATTCCTTCAGTTGGAATATGGCTAATTGTATTTGGGATTCTTTCTCCCTTAGGGTGACCAAACATCTCAGCCTGTCCAGGGCTGAGGGGTTTCCCAGTGCTAAAACTTAGAATTCTGGGCAAACCAGGACACTGTTCCTCCTATCTCCCTTTGGTTTAGCAGAATCTACATCAAGAAAGGCATATTGTTCATTCAGATTAACAAATAAAATGCAGGTAAATACTGTCAGGCTATGAGCATTTTTTCCATACCCCTGCCAAAAAAAGAAGGAACTAAGGTATTTAGGTTGATAAATATTCACTCATGAGCCCCAGCTTGCCTTTGGCAAATGCTTTCTCTAGGCAATTTTGGAACTGGACCCATTTCTCATTATTGACTAACAGTGAGGAAGTTTTCCTTTTTCTTTCTTTTTTTTTTTTTTTTTAACATCTCTATTGGAGTATAATTGCTTTACAATGGTGTGTTAGTTTCTGCTTTATAACAAACTGAATCAGCTATACGTATACATATATCCCCATATGTCCTCCCTCTTGTGTCTCCCTCCCACCCTCCCTATCCCACCCCTCTAGGTGGTCACAAATTTGCTAAACTTGACCTGATTTAAAAAATAAATAAATTAGGAGAGCCAAATACCTCCATCATTAAACTGCAACCTATAGCTTCTCCTCACCTTGACTTGAATTTCTAGCTTAGGCTTTTATGGCCAGCTGGTTGAGGTGATGAGCTATGGTAGTGACTAGCTATGTCCTAAAGCTTTCTGTTCAGTGTTGTTTTCTTGCATTTATTTGTCTTCCTCCACTTTGCACAATTGTTACCACTTTCCAGACAAACGCACACTTCCTTTGATGTTCTCCTTACTGCTTAGTCTATTTATATCCGGGGACCCTGGAAAGTGTGCAAGATAACCTGACCAGAAAGCTAAATGAATTCTAAGAGCAAACACCACATGACATGCCACTCAGATGGGAAAATGTTGTTCACTGTTACTCACTTACTACCCCAAATCTTTCCCCAGAGTGCTTGAAACCACAGACGTGAAGTACACTTGCTCTTGATTCCTTTGGAGTTTAGATCTCAATGCACCCATGACCTGGGAAGATAAAACAAAAACATAATTGCTATCGATCTGACAAGACCAAGGAGGGCAAATGTGTGTATATGCTCGTGTACATATTTTCAAGGAAAAATTAAATCGGCAGCCCTCTTGATGGAAAATTCAATGCTCTTGGGTTGAGAATCCCGCAGGAGCAAACATGCCCTGGATAGGGGACTCCTGGTTCCGTCACCTTCTAACTCACCTTGCAAGGCCTTGCAAGGCTGAAGCTCTGTTCTCCGGGCATATCCTTCCCCAGAGTTTTAGCCCTTATTACATAGCCTTGGGGTCATTTGTGTATGTATTTGTCTCCCAATTTGGCTGCAAACTGTTGAGGCCAGGGTCCAAGAGATATTCATAATGGGTGCCTTGCGGCCTCACGCAGACCTTGGCATCCAGGAGGTGCTCAATAAATGTTTGTTGATTGAATGGCTGGCTGTTACACTTGAAACAGCTTCAGTTATGCTAAGCACAACTCACGGCTGATCATTTCTGCAGAATTTATTGTACTTATTTTAGCACTGTAAATAGGATTTGGGCCAAGTCAAGAGATTCTTAATGTTCTGCCCTTGCTACATACAGTCTGGGCACAGACATCCTTAAAGGTTAAATCGGCCACTACTTGAGAGATGGGATTAAAAACATAAGGTTGAAAAGGCAACTGGTTTGCTTTATTTCATTCATAGTTTGTGTACTTGCTTCATCCCCACTGGTCCCATAAAACCCAGAGCTATGGAAAATAAAATGACCAGGAAGTTCATCCCTATTGCCATCTTCTTTCTCCCCACCCGTTTTCCATAAAAGTGGGAAAGCTGCCTTCTGCTTTGCAATGAGAGAGACAGACTGATTCTGTCCCAGAGAAGCATTTATTATCACCCTGCAAACCTTGCCAGGAATAATAATCAAGATGGTACCCTGTGCCCTGGGACAGAGAGGTCTTTGCTCAGCCCAGCCTAACTCTCATGTTCATTGCTTCTACATTCATCTTGTCCAAGTATTATGGTAAATGGTGGAAGAAATGGAGAATGTCTTCCTCTGGAAACCTTGACTGTATTGCAGGTATATCTCACTTTACCCAATAGATATGGTCTCAAAGAGCTATGCTGAAAATGACCTTTTTAGAAATCCAGTCATGTTTAAAATGACAGAGAAGAAGCTGGCATTTAGTGAAGGTGTTTATGAATACTTCCAAAGTTACATCTCTGCTAAGGGGATATCAATGCATAATTTCTCTTCTGTGAAAATCCACATTGTTCACAAAATGAGTTTGCTCCAAGTGAGATGCGTAAGAACTGTTAAAGGTTGGTTGCAGGTAACCTGGAGATGTACAATTATTAACAATGATTAGTAGGTCAGGCATCCTCTAAGGCTCTTGGGCTTTTGGGCTTTAGTTTCTCCTCTATTCTGCTCCTCTCCAGTGTCCCCTCCCCGTCCAACCTCTCTCTGCCCCCTTCCCCGGCTCACCTGGATGATCAAAGGAAAAAGCAAAAGGAGGAAAGGAGAGCCCTTTCTCCATTTCCTTCTGCATGGGCCTATTAGCAGGGGGTCAGGGGGAAAGTTGAGAGTAAAAAAAGAGAAATGGGAAAAAATACAATCTCCAGAGCGTAGGGAAGCACCAGGGTGGAATTTAGCCCCCCTGAACTCTTTCCTCTTCCTGGCTCGACTGAGGAGGGGGCGCAGCGTGACCTGGAGCCATGAACACACAGCCCTTGCCCCATCCCATTCCTAGGTTCCCACCACATCACTAACCCCGCAGTCAACATTTCTGGGCCTCCGTTTCCCACGTAGGCACCGCACGGAACCCCGGAAGGGCTTCAAGCAGGGGTGCCATCTGTTTGGTGTGACTGTCACAGAACCACACGGGGTTGGGTTGTTCAGTTAGGCCGTGTGCCAGAAAGAAAGGAGAGAGTCTAGTCAGGCGATTTAGCTTATCAGCTGCCGCTGCAAGAATTTTCCCTGCTACGAACTTCCTAACATTCTGACCCTTCTGGTGTGAAAGTTTCCAAATCTGTTCCTATGTCAACCAAAACCATTACATGATCTATATTCCTCATGCAGTATAGCAGGGGGATCTGTTACCAGGAAGATGTGTGGAAGGTGTTATGTATTTCCCATTCTTTCATGTGGGTGAGTCTAGTGGTTTCAGATAGAACAACAGAACTCCTGAGACGCTGATATTCCGCTGTAGGTACCCAACCGCCACATGCCTCCACTGGGTCACCTTTGGGCGGTTTGTAAATCAAAGACTCCTGGACACCTGGCTGACAAAGAAAAGGTCAGACAGTTCATCTCAAAACTCCAAATATCCAAGTGTTTTCAATCGTGTAGTCAAAATACCTGAATGCTGCCCTGAACTACAAAATTGTAAATTAGATGCTTGGTTTCACGGAGCTGTAGGTGACTATTCTGGACAAAATCCTTTATGTCTCCTTTTCAGAAATTCACCCTCATCTTTATCTTTGAGTGAGAGAAAAGCTTTTCTCTATCATCTCCACCAGTTTTCATTTTGATGATGGACTAACCTCAAAGATGAAGAGCTTGAGTAGCATTTAAACCACCACCATCACCACTGCCACCACCACCCAACCAACCAAGCAACAAACAAATAAGCATGAAGTCAGAAGCCCTATGGCCCAGCCCTACCATCCACTATCTTGCTGGGATCTGGTTCAGTCATATCCCCCCAACCCAGGCTTATTCATCTACACAACTGGAATGATAACCCCTGTCTCAGAAACTTCTTAGGAGGATTCAGTGAGATGCTGCGTTGGAAGCACTTGACAATTGCATGTCTGTCACCTCATATTCTTGCCCATAGGTTGTTCAGGCATCTGCCCTTTGCCCTAGAGGAGGACCACTGAAGGATGTGCACCCACAAGCGCCAAGCCTGACTCTTACCCTGGCCACCCCTTTGCCATCCCAACCTATACTAGCAACAATACTAGAATCAACACGTTTGAAATGCTGTTCCCACAAGGGCACTCTGTGGTCTCTCAGAACGGCAATCAGTTTGCGCTGCTGGGTGGATGTCGCCCAATCCTGACCCCATTTAGGTATCAATTTAATCCTTCCCGATTAAACACATCTACCTGAACTTTGGGGTTAGGAGGAGAATAATGTTACTTAGCCACTATTTCTTCTTCTTTTTACAAAAAAAACCACCTTCATTTAAAACTATCTTTGGTCAAGTTTATTGAGTGTAATTTGCATACACTAAAATTCAGTCTTTTTAGTGTATAGGTCTATGAGTTTTGGCAGACACATTTCTTTCTTTCTTTCTTTCTTTCTTTCTTTCTTTCTTTAGTTTTGGCTGTGTTGGGTCTTCGTTTCTGTGCGAGGGCTTTCTCTAGTTGCGGCGAGCGGGGACCACTCTTCATCGCGGTGCGCGGGCCTCTCACTATCGCCGCCTCTCTTGTTGCGGAGCACAAGCTCCAGACGCGCAGGCTCAGTAGTCGTGGCTCATGGGCCCAGTTGCTCCGCGGCATGTGGGATCTTCCCAGACCAGGGCTCGAACCCGTATCCCCTGCATTGGCAGGCAGATTCTCAACCACTGCGCCACCAGGGAAGCCCCAGACACATTTCTTGTGTGACCACCACCATGATCAACATAGAGAACAGTTCCATCAGTTCCTGAAATGCCTGTTCACCCTTATGTAGGCAACTTCTTTCCCCCTTTCCAGCCCTGGCAACCATTGACTGGTTTTCTGTTCCTATCGTTTTGCCTTTTCCAGAGTGTCATGTAAATGCAGTCATGAAGTATGTAGTTTTGGGGGGTTCTGGCTTCTTTCACTGAGCATAATGCATTTGAGATTCATGGTATTATATGTCAATAGTTTGTTCCTTTTTATTGCTTCATAGTAAGCAGGCCAGTACCATTTCTGTATCCATTCACCAGTTGAAGGGCATTGAATGTTTCCATTTCTTGGTGATTAAGCTATAAACACTTCTGAGGTTCTTCTGTATGTACATATGTGTTCATTAGGCATTTGGTTTTCAGAGATGTATTTAAGTTGAGTTCCAGATGAACACTCAGGGACTGAAAGGCTTGGGGGGGCCCCTGGGGAGAGGAGAGAGTATATTCCCTTCAACAGTCAGTCAGGCTGAGGCCTGTCTGCTAAACATGGGCTAGTTGGGGCTAGAGGCCATTATTGTTTTCATTGAGGACATTTGTCGAATAGAAATAAAATTAACTCTAGTTTTCAGAGCCCCTGGGGAAGAATATAAATATATGGTGGCAGCTACGAATTTAGTGTGCCTAAGTTTGTCTAGGAAGTAAGGGAATATGTCCACGGATCTGGCAATTCCCAGGATAGGCCATCTGTGTGTACTGGATGAATTCTTTTCCAAATCATGGGTAATAACTGCTCTTCAATAGATAAGGAAGACTACAGAGCCTGAGAGTAGACTGTTTATTAACAAATTCCTTAGTGTCATTCAGGCTGAATAAACTTTCTTTCGGCCAACTCAGGGGACTTGTATATTTCCTAATGATAGCCTCAGAAGTTGATAGAGATAATCCTAGCTTCCTCTAGTTTGAGAAAGGAACAGATCTAGCACATGAAGTGGGTAATCTCACACCTGGGCTGATCAGGGAGAATGTTGCCCCAAACGAAAGAAATTTTCCTCTTTCTATGTGAATTCCATTTTTTCAATCATGACAAAAAGTGATTTGTTCCTGAGGTCAGGAAGGATCAGTGGAACTTCACTAGGTAGATCAAGGGGGAACAGTGCTTCAGGCAAAGTAACAAAATCCACGAAAGCCTAGTGGTATGAATTATGATGGCAGGTTCAGGGGAACTCCCCAGAAGTGGTCCCTTAGGGCTGGGACTTGCAGTGGGAAGGGTGTCAGGCAGAGCATTGAGACACACAGCGGGGGCACTGAGCTGGAACCTCGCCATGGTGGGGAGGGGGTGGGCAGCTGCATCCTCTAGCGTCCTAGGGCTTCAGT
Source organism: Balaenoptera acutorostrata (assembly GCF_949987535.1). Taxonomy (NCBI): domain Eukaryota; kingdom Metazoa; phylum Chordata; class Mammalia; order Artiodactyla; family Balaenopteridae; genus Balaenoptera; species Balaenoptera acutorostrata. The sequence continues at coordinate 66,071,631 of NC_080081.1, forward strand.
GTAGGGTTTACAGAGTGAAGTCTTGATTCCAGTGAGTGGCGAGCCATATAGGTGAGATTACAGTGATCAGTTGTTGGTTACTGCAATAATTTGAGAAAGAGGTGATAAAATTTGGGGCACAGAGAGAAGGCACCAGATCCAAGAGGCAAGACAAACTCATCTGGGTTTGGTAACCAATTGAATGGGGAAAAGAGATGTGTGGGGTCTGGTTCCTAAGTGGCTGATCAGTGGTTCTATTAGTTAGAATGGGAGACATAAAAGAAGGAGCTAGTTTGAAGGAGAAGAAAGACAAGTTTGGTTTCAGATCTGTCATGGAAATGACTAGGAACCTATTTTGGCTTGACACAGGGACGATATTCCTGTCATTTAGATCTGTACGGAAGTGAGTTCCCCATCACTAGAAGTATTCAAGCAGAGGCCTGCACAACCATCTGTCAAGGGTGTAAAAGAGATGATTCCTGTATTGGGTTGGAAGCCAGGGTAAACAGCCTTTCAAATCTCTTCCAGCTTTAAAATTCTATGGTGCTATAGGAGTAGAAAAAAAAAGCCTATTTATTTCATACACTGTTGATGTCTCCTGACAGATTTTAAATCCCACTGTGACATATACCATGAAATAAAAACAAGCAGAAAAAGAGAGTGATAAGTTAAGTGCACACTTTTTATGTGTGCTGTACATTTACTTTATGTGCATTTTTATAGGAGGCTGTTTATATCCAGAACTTTAGTGGCTGTTTAACAAATCAACATTCAGTATTTGACATACTTGTCAATGTCGGGGACTGACACAGCCAGCTCTATGTGCGTATGTGTAAATATATGGTTATGTATGTGTAAATAAAAAGAAAGGGACCATGATTTGTAATTAAATGATTACTATTTTCCATTTGGTGCAATATCTATTCTATTACTGCAAAGCAGTCATTTATAAATCTTTTGCAAGGCACTGATTCTGAGGAGAGTTAAATATCAATCTAAGTATAACATCAGTATGTAAACAGATTGATGAATTGCTAGATTGCTAGGATATAAACCATATGGAACTGCAGTAACGCTCCGAGGAGCTCAGGATAATTTTAGCATTTCAGAAAAACCGAGGATGAGACCAGTTGATTAAACTTCCCCACACTATTCTGGTTTCACTCTCAAGGCTACATGGAACAATTAGCATTTTGAACAGTAAAATAGAACTTGCTAGATTGTTTCCCCCCCGAATGCAGGATTAATGGACCCTGTGGGTGTTGGTACTGGAGAACACTGTAGCGGTAGACTAGGGAGGGGTTATCACCCTGAGGGCAGACTCTGTTATCCATTCCCTCAAAGGTTGTACATATATGATTAAGGATACAAAGCATTTAGCAGGTCTTCAAAGGGGTCGAAGATGCAAAAAAGAAAGGTTAAGAATCCATTGCTTTTCACATGGTAGGAACAAAGCTAGAACCCAGGATACTCCTCTCTCCTCTCTGAGCTCTTTTTGTGAAATTACACGAGCTTCACATACTGAATCCAGCAATGGCATCATATATTTTACACCTTGCTGTGATCAGGAGAGATTCTCTCTCTTTCCTGGGTTCTATGAGTAGATCCTTCTTCCTTTCTGGTTGTGGATGTAGCCCAGCTACACACACTGGGGGTGGATGGAATTAAGTTGAGGGGTCCTGGGGATTCTCTGATGACTTAAGGAATTTCAGGCTAAATCCATGCAGTCTGAGTAGAGCCGAGAATCAAGCAATTGGGGGCTGAATTTAAGCACAAGAGGCAGCCAGTGTGGAAAAGGACTTGAGCCTTCACCGAGTTTGCATTCTGCAAATCTGACCTGAGTTACCAAAAGAAGAGAGAGTTTTCTGTGGAGTGCTCCGAGGTGAGCCACAGAGAAGATGAGAGAAGAAGGCTCTCAGGGAGCCAAGGAGGGGGCGGTGAAGATGGTCACGACTGCCAGGCTCACCCAGCACTCTCACCCGGGGAACCGGGGCAAGCGGTCTCCGAGCACACAGGTGAGCCAGCTAAGCTGCAGCTCCAGCCCTGCACCTTTGCTTCTGGGGAGCTGCTGCCAGAATGGGGTGTGAACGGCATCTGCACAACGAGGGGGCCCCTCCTCTCCAGGGGAGGACAGCACCGGGGAAGGCTGGCCCTGCCACTTCCTGGGGGCAGGAGACGGGTCCCTGGGTGCCTGGCTGGGCTTGGAGAATCCCCTGCACATCTGACTCCACACTGGCCTCCTTTCTCCCAGGAGAGCCTCTAGGAGGAAGCCAGGAAAGTGACCGGAGCAAAAACCGTCATTTTGCTGCCCTTCCTAGTCCATTCTGCAGGAGCCTGCATTCTTTCCACAATGTTTGTTTGTTTGTTTTTAATTAATTGTTATTGGAGTACAGTTGATTTACAATGTTGTGATAGTTTCTGCTGTACAGCAAAGTGAATCAGTTATACATATACATATATCCACTCTTTTTTAGATCCTTTTCCCATATAGGTCATTACAGAGTATTGAGTAGAGCTCCTTGTGCTATACAGTAGGTTCTTATTAGTTATCTATTTTATATATAGTAGTGTGCACAATGTTTTAAAAAAATAAATGAGAGGGCTCTAATTTAAAGTGTGTTACAGTTTTCCTTTAAGGACAATAATAAATGCCTCTTCCATTGGATATTAGATATAATCATTTATTCTAACTTCATTAGGTAGTGATTCCAGATACGTCTCTGGAAACTTCCCTTGCTGCTCTTCCAACACGCTTAACTACCTGGAGCTCAGGGAGGGGGCTTCCTCATTAGCATCTTGAACAGGACCCAAAGGAACTATCATTTCTAAGAGTGAGTATATCAAACAGGGGTAGAAAAATTTATGCACATCACCTTGAGTGGTACCTGGAAGGGCTTGTTGTGAGAGCTATCTTACGAAGTTTTAGTGAAAGTTATGAACATGTAGGACAGAACAGGCTTTGAGTTCAATGGATTGAGTTAAATGGACTGATTCCTGTTCTCTGAAAGGATGGGTAAGGGAGGAGGAGGAGGAGAGGAGAAAGAAGAGAGAAAGAGCAGGTGGGGGAGGGGAGGGGGAGGGAGAGGAGGAGGAAGGGGAGAAAGAGGAGAGAGAGAGAAGAAATTGCAGCAACATAAGACACTATCCTGAACTTTGAAGCATTTAAACCCACTGCACTTCCCAAAGGAAGTTTCTCAGTTTCACTAGCTGCCCGGACATTGGTAAAGCGTACATGCCATAGTTAGAAGCCATCCTGGTTTTGTCAGCTGCCCCGCTAGGTGTGTGACCTTTGGCAGAAACAGCGTGTATTTGCTCCCCCCGGACTCCCGGCGGCAAGTCCACTGAGATACAGTGCTCCTCTCAAGGCCATCTTTCCGCCGATGACCTCTGGGGCACTCATGCTCCGCTTTCCTGCTTTGAGGTCTTTCTAGTCAGGTCCCCCTTATCACTGGGAAAACTTGACCTCCAGCACACAGATCGTGCCACGCACACAAAGTGAGGGGGAACAGAACTTTCTGATTTTAAAGTCAATCTGGCTTTGCTTAGCTTTGAAACAGGGCATTTGTATTTTGAAACTGTTTGTGAGAAGTTCTCTGAGCGCTGACCTGCAAACAGAGATAACCAAGAAATTGTAGGGCCAGAGTGTCCACATGGCTGGGATAAGGACCACTGAGTGCAAGAATAATAAAACCTGGCACCGATTGTTTAGGCTTTTGAATTTCCCAAAGGCAATCCTTTCTGGTCTTGGGCCTTTGGTCCAGGGCAAGGAGCACAGGCTTTTGAAGTAAAGAATGTATTTGAGTCTTCATCTGCCTGTTTGCCAACTGTGAGAACTTAGGTAGGCAGCTTTGCTCAGAAAGCTACGCACCAGTTTTATCAGATATAATAGGGAACAACGTCAATTCCACAGGCTTGCTGAGAGGATTAAATGAAGTAATAAATGCTTTCTAAGAGTTTCCCAAGTATTTTATTTCTTTTCCCATTTTATAGATAAAGATACTGAGGTCCAGTAAGGTAAAATAACTTGTCCAAGGTGGGAAGATTTTAATTCTAGAACTTATGTCAGAGTAGGTGGTCAAGAAATGCCCATTAAAATCAGATTAACATCGTTTTACTATGATTCTGTCTATCTCCCTCAGAAATTTGCCATTTGGGCTAAAAGAACCATGGTGCTTTTTAATATTTTCACAAATTGTATTAGGTTCAATTTTCTTCTATGAGACATTCTTGGAGATAAAAGGGACAATGAACCCCTGTGGCATTTGTTCTGTGATCCTTGTAATATAAAGATTATAACAGAGTTAACCCACAGCAATAGATATAAAATGAGGAAAGCATGAACAAATACAGTCCTTAGCATAGTGTTTTGCAAACAGTACATGTCCAAGAAGTATATGTTGATTGGGTGTTTAGAAAGATCAGTTCTCTGATATTCTGGTAGAAGGCCAACAAGTCCTGGAAAAGAAAACAGACATTTCATGTTGCTGTTAAGTGTCCCACCCTGGAGGAAAATAAACAAGCACAGAGTTATGACAACAGGGCTGGGGTCAACGTGACACTCTAAGAACTACAAAATCAAATCGGTGATTTTGGCAAAACGGAGCCTTAGACACTTGTCACAGCACCAGATGCTGTTTATTCCAGCCAGAAGATTATTATAATGTATCTCTTGGATTCAGTTTTTCCTCTTACAAGGACATTGTGTCAGATTCAGCTAACATAAACTAATGCTAGCTCTGGCTTCCCCATGTACTTACTTGCTTTTTCACTTTCAAAAGCTCCATGCTCCGTGATGACCTAGATGGGTGGGGTGGCACGGTGGTGGGAGGGAGGTCCAAGAGGGAGGGAAATATGTGTCCGTACAGCTGATTCACTTCCTTGTACCGCAGACACTAACACGCCATTCTAAAGTACTCCAATTAAAAAAAAAAAAAAATATCCCACCTACATCTTTACACATTGCCTTTCTGACTTTATCCCCAGAACAACCGTGTGGAATAAACACAGCAAGTAACGTTATTTGCGATCTTTCCGGGGTGGGCCTGGGGAGCTTGTGTATCATGGGCTCATCTAGCTGAGTGGCTGGTATTTAATGGGTCCTTAATGAACAATAAATAACAGCGATCACTGAGTGTTTACCTAGTGGCGGACACTACTCTGAGCTCTCCACCTACATCTTTAGGAGGCGTTAGGCGTCATCATGTTCAGTGTGTGAGACTGCCACTCGCTCGCTGAGTGACCTTGGGGAGGTTACTGAAGCGCGTCGGCCTCAGTTCCATTGTCTGGAATACGGGAATAAAAACTGCGCTAACCTCATAAGGTTACTGTGAAGATCACCTGAGTTGATGCAGATGAAGCCTTCGGAGCAGGGCTGGCGTATCTGAATGCTCAATAAATACTGACCCGTATTTGTACTTACCCAAAGTCACCTCTCAAGTCACTGGTGGAACCTGGATTTGAACCCAGGTTGCCTGGCTCAAGAGCCTAGGTCTCTGATCCCTATTTATTTTGAATGAGTAACCAAAGAAGTGAAGAAATAACCTAGAGTCATACGGCAAGGTAGTGGCCCGAAGCCACGTCTCCTGTCACTCGGGCCACAGTTCCAGCGCTAGATGGAGGCGGCGTTGCGGAAAGCGCGCAGGTGCGCTTCCCAGGAGGGGGCGGGGAGGTCCAGGCACCTCCTTTGTCCTCAGATCACCCCTCCCTCCAGGCTGCTGAGCCAGGGCGCCTGCGCACACAGGGGGCAGGGCGCTGCGGCCCGCGGGCATCAGTCCTCTGCACTTTGGTGCTAAAGGGCCGGGTGCTGTAGCTCACTGAGGGGGAAAAGAACTGAGTGAACTCAACAGTGCTCGTAAGTGGTAGTTGAAAAGTACTCTCCAGTTTACAAAGCAATTTCACATCCATTGTCTCACTGGATCATTGGAACAACCCTGTGACGTAGATTATTATCTCCATTTTTGAAGCAACCCAAGCGCAGACACATTATGTGAACCTGTCCGAGTGGCAGGGTTGGCAAACCCCGGAGCCCAGCCTTCCCCCAAGGTCTCCCGACTCCAGAGCTTATGTTCCTTTCTGGACAAAATATTTGACCCGTTACACCAAAGGATCTTTGTCCTTGGCTTAAAAAAAAAAAAAAAAAAAAAAAAAAAAATTTCATGATCTTTCCAGTGTCGATTTTGATTTTCTTGGGAGAGCTTCGGTTTGAACCTTCCGGAAGACACAGGAATGGGATAAGATGAGTTACCAGATCACATCTACAGCCATGGACTCTGTGATTCTTTTCCAGCATTTTATGAAAGAAATAAAATTATTTATTTGGAATGCTTGGTGCAAGAACTATCACAGTGTCTGTAGAGAACCATTTATTTGGGACCGTCTAACCATGTGCTGTGATTAAAAATATGGGAGGAGGAAGGGGGCATGAGGAAAATGATTTCATTCACTTCATATGTTATTGTCTTATTCTGATGATATTTTATTTCAAAACTTTAGTCTACAGCACTCTTCCACGTAAAGCAGAGCTCTCTGGGTCCCCCTCACTTCATCATCCTTCTTTCCCTCCCTTATCTAGAGATTGTTTTTCATTTTGAACCCAGTTGCTTCTTCTTTGATTCTGTGGCAAATCGCCGTTCTCGGCCCCGTGGTATAATTACTTCCATGGAAATGGGCTGAAGTTAGAGACAGGCCATTATGTGAGGCTACAGGCTGAGCCGAGAGACCAGAGCTAAAGAGTTCCTTTTAAAACGGCCATCCTTAATAATAGCAGGACAGAGGTGGAAAATTACGGGCATGATAAATTGCTCTTTCGATAAAGGCTCTGTCCCTATCTTTTAAAAAGCTCTGCCACACTGAGAAAATTTCTCCACATTTTTAATTGTGGATCATTTTGTGTAAGAAAAACCTCCCAGTGAAAATGGTCTAATGAAATGTGCTGAGCTTGGCTTCAAAGCTCCACGTCATCCTAAAGGAGTGCATGAAAGCACACACAAACAATATTTGCTTTTACCTAAAAGGGTAAGCGATCATTTGCATCAAAAGCAAGGTAGGAGATGGAGAAGTGGAGGTTGGCCCCTAAGTAAAGCACCTCCTTTTTACACACTTACAGAAAAGAGTAAGGGTAAAGGAAGTGTGGTGTGCTGCCACCAAGCGGTGAGCCAGGTAAGACAGGTGGCTACCAGGACCCCTCAATTATCTGGAACGCAGCCTCATCTATCCGGAAGACAAGCAAGAATTACGAAAAAAGCGAAGATGCCTCCAGTGGCACCAAGGTAACTGCTAAGGGAAGACACGTTCTAAAGCTCACGTGCTTTACTCAAATAATGAAGACTCAGAACCTTGTCTGTGCTCATCTTAGGCATGATTCTAACAAGCTTGCTTTCAAACCCCTTAGCCCATTAAAATCAAAGGATTAGAACAGGAAGAAGAAAGGAAGGTGAATAGACTAGGTATTTCATACATATTTGTTTTATTCTAACAGCAACCAATATCAACCAATGTTACACTGGTGTGATGGACTCATTTTAAAGATGATAAAACAGATTCAGAGAAGGTTAGACAGCCAGTAAATGGTAGACTTGTGCTCCACGTTTAGGATTTCACAACCCCAAAGCCCATGTTCCTTCCTCTTCTGCCCCTGGTCTTTCCAAAGACAGGCACACTGAGAAGCCCAGATAATCAAGGAGTCAAAGTGGAATTCGTACTTAAAATTTACCATATGCTGGGGCCGTCAAGTGCAGAGAGAAAGGGCCTCACCAGTTCCCAAATGCATCTGTTTTAGAGGATAGTCATCATGACTTTGCGTCTTCAAGAAGATGTTCAGCTACCTACAGCCATCTCCATGTAATCAGTAGGGAGCCCCTGAGCAGGAAGTTAGAGCAGGATGTTCTCACGGCGTCAGAGCTTGGGGTCTGAGTGTAACCCTGCCTTTCACTAGCGGTGGGAACTTGGTCACATTACATCACTTCCTTTTGCCTCAGTTTCCTCATCTGAAAAGGTTAACATGATGATTATACTACCTACTTCATGGAGCTGGTTTGCAGGATTCAATGAGGCAATCTGCATAAACAGTTAAAGCAGGACCTGATGCTTGGTAGGCATTACATATCCAGCATGGACATTTCAGCAGTTTGAAAGCTCAAATCCTTTAAGGACTAAATCTGGGTTCTTATTTACATTGCTTACCTGTTCATTCATTCACTCAATCCGTATTTATTAAGTACATATTATAAGCCAGTAGTGGGTAGCCATTAAGTAAATAAATATAGATAAGCTACAGGTCTTCCCAACTAGGAGCTCAGGCGTGTCTGCAAAAACTACAGCGATGAGGGAAGCGCTGAGGAAGTGTTTCTGTGGGATCACAGATAGGGAGATACACATCCTATCTCGACCTGGAGAGTCCAGGGCGGCTTCCCGAAGGTGATGGTCAATGGAAGGTGAGAAGGGAAAGGGGATTCCAGTAGAGGACGCAGCGTGTGTAAGTAAAGACTCGGACGGAGGAAGAGCAGGTGATTTTACACGTTGGGGCACATGGTGTGGGTGAGGGGGTGGAAGGTGTGAAGCTGAGGAAGCAGGCAGGGCCAGCCCACGAGGGACCGTGCACGTGGGGCTAAATCCTTAGGTTTGTTTCATAGTTTCCAAACTTCTTTGGCACTAGGTATTTTTTTCCCAAACAAAATCTCTTGGAAAATGCCAGCATGTGAAACAGATAAAAAGCAGCATTTTATAAAGACGCAGATGTAGAGAATGGACTTGAGGACACAGGGAAGGGGAAGGGGAAGCTGGGACGAAGTGAGAGAGTGGCATGGACATATATACACTACCAAATGTAAAATAGATAGCTAGTGGGAAGCAGCTGCATAGCACAGGGAGATCAGCTCGGTGCTTTGTGACCACCTAGAGGGGTGGGATAGGGACGGTGGGAGGGAGACGCAAGAGGGAGGGGATACGGGGATGTATGTATATATATAGCTGATTCACTTTGTTGTACAACAGAAACTAACACACCACTGTAAAGCAATTATACTCCAATAAAGATGTAAAAAAAAATAAAAATAAAAATAGAAAGAAAAATTAGGGAATGTTTAGTTTGCAAGTTCAAATTTATAACAGTTACAAAATCAACCAGTGAGAACAATAAAGAGGTATTAATTAATACAAAATCTTGGGGTTATATGTGACAAGCTCATCTTACATTTTATATTTAAAAATATATATGTTTATTTGTTCTAATTATATAATAATGAGAAAACTGATTCACTCAGGGATCTAGCTGCAAAGTTTTTTTCAAAAAAACTCAGTTTGCAATCTCGAAATACTCAACTGATCTGGAAGCTTAAAGGAGAAGTTGTAAGACGTTTTTACTTCAAATTTTAATTATTATCTGCCGACAATAGAAACTTCAAATAGGAAGCACCATGATCCTTGGATCAGTGCTAAAATGATCCAAAACACGTGATCAAGATGTGACCCGGTCGGAAAACAAGGTCCTACTGTATAGCACAAGGAACTGTATTCAATGTCCTGGGATAAACCAGAATGGAAAAGAATATAAAAAAGAATGTATATATGTGTATAACTGAGTCACTTTGCTGTACAGCAGAAATTAACACAACATTGTAAATCAACTATACTTCAATTTAAAAATAATAATAAAAGAAAATAAATAAAACTGCTATAAAAAAAAAGTTTATTAAAAAAAAAAAAAGATGTGACCTGGTCCGTGTCCACTTGTCACTGGATGGCTGCCAGGCTGGAACGAAGACGTGTCCTGGCAGAGCTAAGGCACTGAGGCTTGCCTGGCCCGTGGGTGAGCAAGGCTATGCTCACGTGCTTCAGGGGGCCAGAAAGCACCATGTTTTGAGTAGCTGGCTCCAAACAGGTTCTCAATAAATGGTAGCAGATTTTTAACGAATTACTGCTACTATTACTACTCTAAAAGTGGAAAATTCCGATAGTATCTGGATATAAATTTATATGTGAGCCTTGACAGGCGACACCGTGTTTGATGCATTTCTCTGTGCCCAGTGCCCGGCCCAGTGCCTCCCATGGAGTAGGTTTTCCACGGATGTTTGCTGAACGAACTGAAGTTGAGGAGAGAGTGTTAACCTAAACATCTGGATTTGGGTCCTTCCCAATGTGCATATGGTAACTGAAGCCCTCCACAGCTGTTAATGAACCCCTGCAGGGAGCGTGTGTGTGAGAAAGAAAAGAAGAAGGCCACCAACAGCACCTGGGGAACATCGTCATGAATAAGGGACATGCAGGAAAGAAAGCAGATGAAGGGGACCCAGAAAGTTCCAAGATGGCACTAAATTTCACAATGGGCTCTGGAGATTTGATTCTGCTGTGCTCGTTTGCATGGTGAGAATTCCCTGACCGTTATGCACTCGACTTAGCACTACATTTAATCTATGGTTCATTTACTAAAACAGCCTATAAAGAGGAATACATTAGCAATTTGTTTGTATAATTAGGGGCAATCCCTTTTAAGTGTTTGAGGATTCAAGCATGAAGTCTCCATTGGTGTACATTTAGGTTTTGATCTTAGACTTTAGGCTGGTTGCATACAGCGCAGCAAGGACTTACACCCTTTGCTGTATCAATACTGTGATGGTGACTCGTCGTATCTCTGGGGAGGACCTCTCACTAGGAAGGCGGTGGTCGGCTGTAAAGGATTAATGTGTTGGAAACCAAGTTGGCACCTATTGAAGGCTCTGGGCTCTCTTACTGGGCTGAATCTTATGTCCCAATGGAAACTTTCCCCATCCTGGGAGTCATTAATGTGTCATAACCCATCATTTAAACATGACGGGGTGTTTGGGACTTCCTTTCTCGCTCAGCCTGCAGATACTTATCCTCACACACAGACTGAAGCTTCTGAATATACATGAAGGGGGAAATCCTTCCATCACCTCCTCCTGGACCAGTAATCTGAGAATAGAGAGAATCAGAAACCAGCTACTCTGTGTTCCTTGGGAGGACCATAATTGTTACCCCCCTAAGCCCTTGGGACTGACTGCTGTTTATTATTCGCAAAACCCCAGCACTTCCTTCCTCCTGGCAGGTCCTGGGTGACCAGTCAAAATGAAGGACTCCTCCCAGCCTGGCACCTCGATTCTTGGGTTCACCAAGGACCAGCCAACAAGGCTAATGGCCACAGTGAAGTGACAGAGGTCGTGCCTTTGAGGATGGAAGTCAGCCTTGCCAGTGTTTTACAAGCAGGGCGATTCCGGGCACCATCAATGTGCGAGCATTTTTTTGTTTCCATTGTTTACCTTAAGGAATTATGAAATGGAGGTTGAGAGACTTGGGGTCAAGTGTTTGCAAATGTCTCTCAGTTTCACATCTGAACGATGAACAGTGATACCAGGACCAAGTGGGCGGTGAGGAGAAGGGGAAGGGTGACAGAAAAAGAGGTTTTTAGAGACCTAACCCCCCGAGACTTCCTCCTAGCTCCCCCTCCTGGTGTCCCTTTGTGAATCCTGCTGATACATTTAGATGGTGATGTCTATATTTAATTTTATCTGCAGAAAGAAGGGGAAATAGAGCTAGTGAGACATTTAAAGGCAGTCATCTGTGTTTCCTATTTACTTTTAGATAAGTGACATACCCACATAATTTACTCTTGATAAAGACTCCTGGGGCTGCTTGTTTGCCAAAGACATGCGACTTTTAAACCACAGACAGTCTGAGATGTTACCAGAGCAAAACTTTTCATTCCTGCTTGCGATCTCCCACCGACACACACACACATGCGCAGTACTTTTTGCGCTCATATTTTTATAGAGCCACCCATCGCCTGTGCTTCCACCCGTCCCTGTTGGGACATTTGCACGCCCGTATGTCGTGACATCCGTCAAACTTGGGTCCTGCCAGCTCTGCTGTGTTCCCCACACACCTGGGGATTCTCCTGCTTCACCCCCAGGCCCACTGAACCTCCAGAGGCTTCCACCTGGAGGACGAAGGTCACCAGGGTGGGCACAGAAATATGAAGACGACGGCCAGGCCAGAGGGATGAGGACATCTGTCTCGCCACTCTGCTCACTCCTGCCCGCGACCTCGCAGAGGCCTCAGTTGGATCAGACGATTAACATGGTCAGGATCAAATGCCGCCCAATTTAATTCAATTACTCTTCACCGCAGGAGAAAATACGGTTATTATAGTGACAGGACCTGGGTGAGGAATACAGGCTCCCGGCCAGCCATCTGGCCATACGTCGCCAGGCCGTGAGGACCAGCGAGGACACAGAGGGGGAGGATGTGTGAGGACGGGGTGGGGCACGTCCGCTCTGGGTCCCACGTCCGGCCCCCACTGCCCAGAGGCAGCTCTGCTGACACCATGGGCATAGCTGTTACCAAGGAGAAGCCAGGCTTAGCTGTTACATGATAACTGTGAATCATTCACCAGATCCCAGGGAGGAAGGGAGGAAGTCAAATAAATGACGGCAGCCGGGAGAGAAAAAGGCACTGTTTCCCAAAACTACTATTTTAAGGGAAATTCCTATTTGTGGGTCATAAGTCTCTATGACAAATTTGATCACTAAGAAGATGATGTGGACCTTAAATCTTTGTGTTTTAAACTCTATCTTGCCCTCATTGCCATTTAGCTCGCTGTATTTAATAATAACTCACACCACCGTGTACGCCACATTAACTGTTAGCCAGCCACTGTTCAGTGCTATTTGGGATGGGGTGAGGGGGTCAGCTCTTTTTAACCCTGCAAGAACACTGTGAGCTAGAGCCCTCCTTACACCCATTTTTTTTTTAACATCTTTATTGGAGTATAATTGCTTTACAATGGTGTGTTAGTTTTTACACCCATTTTATAGATGGGAAAAATGAGTCTTAGAGAGGTTGAGTCACCTGCCCAAGGTCACCTAGCTGGTAAGGGACAGAGTGGACTCCAGCCACACCTGTTGATCCCAAAGCCCCTGTTCTTATTCCAGACTTCCCCTTGGTTTGAATCTCCCACGTCTTCTTTGCCTCTCTTGCATGTCCGCACAGCACTGAAGAGAGAGAGGTTTCCCCCCCCCCCAATGCTCCAGAGTACGTCAGATGCGCAAGACCCTGTGTCCACGTAGGATCATGTCATCGTTTCTTACCCAGCAGAGTGGGTTCAAATCCCAGCTCTGCCACTTGCTAGCTGTGTGACTGGGAATTCTCAGTGTATGGGCTTCCTCACGTGTAAATGAGGAATGTATTTCCTCCTAAGGTTGTAACGGAAGCTAACAGAGTCAACACACTTAAGACGGTGCCTGCGAAAGCTGTGCAGACATCGCCAGATATCATTATCACCTCCCTTGTGAAAGAAACAAATGTAGAAATTGGAAGCAGAGGATGTTTGCCTTGGTGTGCATGGATTTGCTGTGTACACCTATAGTCAGGCTTCAGCTGGGCAGGAGTAGTCATACCGGCCAGTGAGCCCTGCCCTGGTCGGGGTGGGGAGGCCATACTGGTCCCTGGTGACTCATAAACACATTCCTTTGGGGGTCAGGTGAGCTATTCTTTTAACTTGATCTCCTGTCTTAAGCTCTACCTCTTTTGACTCAGGAACATAGCAAATGGGAGACACTGGAGGACTCACCCAAAGGAAGGGGCAGTGGTCCCCAGCCCCCCATCTCCAGGGCACACCGTGTACCAGGCGCTGGCTCTGTCTTTTACATTTCCTCCGGGAGGAAGAGGAGTGCCCAGGGCTGAGTGTCCATCATGGTAAATGTCCTTCACACGTTATCTCTGAGTTTGCCAACATGCTTCCTTTATTTTTTTTCTTACATTTCTTTTTTTTCTTAATTTTTATTGGAGTATAGTTGATTTACAATGTTGCGATAGTTTCTGCTGTACAGCAAAGTGAATCAGTTATACACATACATCTATCCACTCTTTCTTAGATTCTTTTCCCATGTAGGTCATTACAGAGTACTGAGTAGAGTTCCCTGTGCTATACAGTAGGTCCTTATTACCAACATGCTTCCTTTAGATGAAGCACCATCTAGCAGCTTTGCAGGGAGTTTTGAAAACTTGAGAAACTCACGGGAATTTCCCCAAGGTCTTACCACACTTGCCCGGGTCGTCACGGAGACGGTGACATCTCCCTGAAGCCAGGGTGCAGGCGTCTCCAGCCCGAAGAAATAGAGTGTGAGTGCTTTGAGTCATATTTGCATTGTTAATGGTGGTTCTTAATCACCACTTGGGTTTCTTTCAGGGCCAGGGTCACTTTGGGTAGATACCATAAATCTAAGCTAATATGTATATCAGTGCATATCAGATAACGTAAGCTCTAGAATCAGGCTCTGTAGTGATCCTGGCAGAGGAGGGACGCCAGATCTCCCCTGAGCCGGGTGATAAGAGTTACTTCTCTCCGCCAAAGCCCATCGTGGTTCCACATCACTCTGAGGAATGGATGATGGTCCACTGTGTTCAGTGCCTCCTGTGGTCACTTACGATGTCCTAGCCCTGTCCCCTCTGCTTTCAGGTCCCCTGCGGAGGGTACAGAGCACACTAACAGAAGCCAGACTGTTTTGGTTTGTTTTGCTTGAACATTATGGAGTTATGATTCTGAGAGTGGTGTTTTCATAAAGGGGAGAACACTTTACTGTCCTGACTAGAAGCAACGTCTTATCATATGGGATTGTAGCTCCAACAAATGGAGTGACAATGAACAGAAAAGCGGGGACCTGGCTCCTCTTCTTTGCTTTACATCTTTGAGCAAGTCCTTTGGCCTCTCAGCCTCAGTTTCCCCATTGCCATGGGAACTGAAATCAACGATTCCTACAGCCCACCCTCGTCTCCTGCAAATGAGTTGGATTCGTCTTCGGTGCCCTGAGCCCGCCAATGGCCTGCACTATACATTTAAGTTCTAACTGCTGGTATCACTCGGACAAGGAAAAGAATCGTCTCCAGTTCCGGATGAGCAGGGCTCACGGCTGTCGCTGGATATGAGAGGAGCAAGGTTGGCAAAACATGTACATGCCCAGCTCTTGGGTCCTCCAAAGGGAACCTGGGGAGGAAGTGGAGGCCCCAGTCAGGTAACTGTCTCAGTGGAACAAGAAGAGATGTTACCTTGATTTCCACACCAGCTGAGCTCCGGGATAATTATACTTGCAGCAACACAGCGCATCAAACAGATTCACTTAGCATCTGGGGTGCCGATTGCACCCAGGCCTGCCCGAACCGGCCTTTCTCGCTGCAGGGTGTGGGAGGAGAGGGCTCTGCGGGGCCCTGGGGGCCTGCTGGCGCTCAGCGGTGAGAGGAGCACCAGTTCGCAGGTCTGCTGATGAGCCGCGTGGTGTCGGGCACGGCCCTGGCCTGCATGTGAGCATGACTCATCATGAGCCCCTTCAATAACATTGACGGTTCGCTCTCTTTTTTCTCCCTTCGCCTGCTCTCTCTGGGCTGGAGCCGGCTGAAAGAGGAGCAAATTAGCCTCATTCTGGAAAAGGCAGGGCGAGATAAAGGACCCCTAAAAGGTTTCCCGTGCTCCGTTCCTGGATGTTTTGTAGCCAGTGTAATTATCTGGCTTGGGCGGGCTGGAAGACCGTGCCCTGTCACAGTTCCATGGGCTATTTGACAAATGGAGGTCTGACACCAGCGAAGGCAGTGTCATTATTATTACCCTACATATGCTCCAGCCCAAACTGACGACCCTCCCATTTCCTGTTCAAAAGCTGTGTTTCATCAAGTCGTGTTTCCATCCCACATGGAAATGCCCTGGACTCCTTAATTGGGGGTGGGAGCCAAAGAGGAGGTGACCTTTTTTTTCAGACTCATCTCTCTCCCTGCCACCCACTTTGTTGCTTGATAAGTTCACTGTGCTTCTAACACCAGAGCCGAACTGTGTGTTCACTCACGGGGAAGGTGTGTACACGTGTGTGTGTGTGTATCTCAGAGACATCGGTAATGCCATCTGTCGGTTAGTGGGCTGGAAGAAGTTCAGGCTGGAAGGCAGGTTTTGCTGATGTTGGACCGAAACTTTTAGAGAGGGGTGGTAATGGTCTAATCGTGCCGTACCCTCATCACGGACTAAACCTCTGGGAATGACTGAAACACAATTTCTTATTAACAGAGCCAAAGCATTTAAAGTTGAGAGACAAGAGCAAGTGAAAGAAAAGGAGACGCGCATCAGGAGCTGGAAAACAATGAGGGGGGTTTTAACATTCCTTCTTCCCTAAAATAAACATACTGCCTAACTCACCCTTCTTTCTGCCTCTCCTATTTAAGCCAGTTCTTTCTCTCTTTCTCAGCCTTGTGGCATAACTACTAACTGACCAGGAGGCCCAAGATGCTAACTAGAGTTATCAAAGCTTCCAAATTAAAACTTGAGACATGTGATTCAACAGGGGTCAGAATATTTGCAGGAATCATAAGTGAGAGTATTTAAAATGAGAGTTTTCTTTGAACATTCTGACCACTGAACCCCCTTTCAGTCTCTGAATACCTTGTATGCATAAGGTGTCATGGGTTATGGTTTCATGTAAGAGTTGCAACTGGTGACAGGAGAGTAGATCTAGCCTTCAGCCATGTTTTATGTGACACATGCACTATTTCAAAATCCAGAAGATTTCTCATAAATTTCTCCAGATTTCTAGCTTCTCTTTAAAAAATCTTAAAATCTGGCAACATTGACTTCACAGACCTGCATGGGAACACTTTACTGGAACTGAGTGCCTTCTTATAGACTACTTTGCCACACTCCTCACTGCTCCCTATTGCTTCCCATTGAGCCTCCTTTTCCTATTGACATGATCTACTGGCCTCTCTAGGCATTTGAATTTGTGCTCTCTGGTCCAGTCATACAACCCACTGGCAGTCAAGGCTCCTGACTGGCCCCCATCAGAGAAGGGTTAGAGCTCCTTGACTCTTGTCAAATCCGGTCCCACCTCAGAGGGCTGATTCTCAGCACAATGTTAGTCGAAAGGTGACATTCAATTCCTGAGATGTGGGGAACCCCAATGCCTATGATACATTCCACCTTTGCTTCTTTGATCAGAGAAGGTCCCCAAAGAGGGACTTATCAGTGGATGATTTGGGTCATTTTCTGATGATATGAAATGTGAGAAAAAACACTTCATGTGTGTTG
The DNA here is from genome assembly GCF_949987535.1 of Balaenoptera acutorostrata. NCBI lineage: Eukaryota > Metazoa > Chordata > Mammalia > Artiodactyla > Balaenopteridae > Balaenoptera > Balaenoptera acutorostrata. The sequence goes on from NC_080081.1 coordinate 66,088,684, forward strand.
TTTGTTCCATGGTTGTTCATCACATTTGGAGCCAATTTTGTGACCGCAATAATCATTTTTAGAAGAATAGATGGTTGGGTCGAGGAGTGGGCCTGGGAAATAGGACAATCATTTGGCTTCCATATAATATATTGATTAATTATGATGGATTGAGTAGATTGCAACAGTGTTTCAAGCTGGTTCAATAGGGGAGAAACAGGGTTGAGTATGTACAAGTTCAGGATTCAGAATGGGATAAGTCCGTTCTAAAGTGTGTGTGTGAATGCATATGTGAATGTGTGTGTGTGTATGAGATTGTCTTAGACAATTCTTAAATCTTCTGTTTGCCTGAGGACAATATTATGAATGGTCTCTATCATTTTACTGTAAAAATATAACTCACAGCTATAGCTTAGATTTTTAAGAAAATTCTACTGGAAAATCAAAAAAAGGATTAACATGTACCCAGGAAGATACATCAGTGTTTGTGAAAGTCATGATATCATTTAAGAGACTTGTCAGCTACTAGTAGGTCAGTGGGAGCAAAAGTTCATTCATTCATTTATTCATCTGCTCATTTATTACTTTATCAGCAGATATTACTAAGCACCCACTCGAGGCTGGACCACATGAAATTGCCAACATTTGAGTTTTTCATCTGTAAAAACAGAAATATGAGGGGCTTCCCTGGTGGCACAGTGGTTGAGAATCTGCCTGCCAATGCAGGGGACACGGGTTCGAGCCCTGGTCTGGGAAGATCCCACATGCCGCGGAGCAACTAGGCCCGTGAGCCACAACTACTGAGCCTGCGCGTCTGGAGCCTGTGCTCCGCGACAAGAGAGGCCGTGATAGTGAGAGGCCCGCGCACCGCGATGAGGAGTGGCCCCCGCTCGCCGCAACTGGAGAAAGCCCTCGCACAGAAACGAAGACCCAACACAGCCATAAATAAAAATAAATAAATAAATAAATAACAACAACAACAACAACAAAAGTTATCTCAATTCTTTAAAAAAAAAAACAAAAACAGAAATATGAGGCGCTTCAACACGAAATGTGCCAGATGCTGTCTTAGGTACAGGGGATACAAGAGTAAGAAAGAAGAAGAACAGATGTGCAAACAACAGTGCAAGGAAGGGTTGTAAGTGCAGTGACAGGAACACGTAGGAAGACTTGTGGGGTCCTAGGGAAGAGGGAAGTCAGTTTCCTTTGGGGGTAGGATTGGTGAAAGGTTTCAAAATGAAAGAGGTGCTTAAAACGAGTCCTGAAAGAAATCTCAATGATATTGAAACATCTGTGCTTCTGATGGAGAGCATGTGTGGGTGTGGATGGAGGTGGGCTCGGCATTCAACCCCAAGGGAAGAGTGAATGGACAGAGAGTCACGCTGCAAGATTCGTAGATGGTGAGCAGTCTGGGCTCAGGGCCAAGGTGGGCACTGCAGCTGGTGAGGCTGGGTGGCTGGCTGGCGACACACAGACCACCTCGGGAGCTTCTCAGGTCCGTGTTAGAGGAAGAGCCACTGGAGGGTTTCCTGCAGGGGTGGGACATGATCTAACTGGTCCCTTAGGAAGGGCTTTCTCTTCCCAGCATGTGGCAGGTGCCACTCACAGAGCAGGAGACCTACAGGTACCACTGAGTTGATGGACAAGGACCCAGGGAGGTAGAGAAGTGAACATTACCCTCATTTTATGGCAGAGGAAGCTCCGGTAGAGATTCATAGACTATTCAACAGGGGAGAGACTTAAGAGGTCTTCTGTGATGAACGTAGTAACCTCCTCAGTAGACAATGCAATCTTCGTTTTCTAATTGTCATTAGTATTAGCTAATGTAAATTGAGGTTTGCTATTACAGCATCGCGCTGAGGATTTTATATGTATCTCATGTTATCCTCTCGCAACCCTAGGAAGCAGGTATCATTACAATTTCCATTTTGCAGGAGAGGAAATGGAAGAACAGAGAGGTTAAGTACTCTGCCCAAAGTTTCACAGCTGCTAAGTGTTGGAGCCGGGATCCACGCTGTCATTGCACTCACTGTGAAATTACAGTGACAAGAACGAGGTCTCTGACTCTTCGTGTCACATCCTTCTGGAGATCCACAGCCAACTCAGTTTCAGTCCCCAAGCCCAGTTTTCAGGTGCCAGTCTAGACCACCGGCCTGGAAGCACAGCGGACCACACTCACACTCCCACTTACGCACCATGTACACGTGCACTCACGTACACACTTGGGAATGGACTTGCCCGATTCCAATTCCTGAACTGTGCATACTAAGGAACACAACAAAACGTGGTGCTGTTTCTCAAGCAAGCTTCCTATTCATAAAATGGAACTCGAATATTGCCACGACCTAAATTCCAGGGATATTACATAAAGGAGCCAGTTACCATTTGGTACTGTGATTGATACTCCTTGGGAGAATGGAAATGGGTAATTATTCATTGGCATAGCCTCAGGGAACATCAGGTGAACTTTACAAAGAGGAAATAAAATTGCACATTAGACCCCTTGAGGCCCTTTGTCAATTACCACCTTATGCTGAGCACAATGGGATTTGCTTTCCAGGGTGTTCTCAGGGCCCCTCGCACAGCAAGCTCCTGGGTCCCTCCTTTGCAGAAAGAGTCCAGAAGCCACTCTTACAACGTGGCCGCCCTCCCGACCTCAGCAGAGCCCTGACATCCAGGCCCTGGAGTGTGATTCAGGTGGTCCTGGGGTGGAAAAGAGCAAGTACGGGGGAAGTGCAGACACTGCAGGAGAGTGATGCCCTCAGGGGACCCTGTCCCACCTCTTCCCCACCCTCCCCCACTTCCTGTGCTCCCTTGGCAGCAGCAGCCTCTGTAAAACGAAAGCCAAGACTCAATCTCTAATGGATCGACAAGTGATTCAGAAGAGATGTTATAGGGAGAACGTCAGAGAGAAAAGCGAAGAATGGGGAAATGGAGAGGAGCCATGGAAAGGGCCTTCCTGTCAATAACTCAGTGAAAGGACAGCATCGCCCTGAGAGGAGGACCAGGGAGCCCTCAGTCTGTGTGTTAATTAAGCCAGAGCTGACTCTGATAACAGGCAAGTCCACACATGTTTAGCACAAACGTCATTTTTGTACGAGATCAGTTTAAGGTGAATCCTTTGCAAACAGCGTTCCACACAGTATTTCAGACACCCAGGCTCTTTCTAGATTTCTGTCCCCACCTCTCCTGGTGTCTCCATTGTTCACTTCCAGCCAGAGGACGGAGGATGAGAGAGTGCTTGGAAGATCGCAGGCAGGTTTCCATGGGCCAGGCCTGAGTGACACACATCTCTCCACCCACACGCCTACGCCCAGAACTGAGCCAGCACGGACCACACAGATACAAGGACAGCCACTTCTTGACAACGATTGTGCTGTGTAGAGGGAAGCCTGAATCTTTGGTAGGTAGCTGGTGTCTTCGCTACACCTGCCGGCATATTACAATATAGCTAATGAGCTTAAAAAGATCGTTTTGAAGGGTCCCACTCTCCAATCACCTGCCCATTCCGAGGGATCACCAACATGCCATGCAATTTACAGCAGAACTCTAGTTTATTGCATGGGTCAAACAACTGAGAAGGGAAGTTGTGATTTTATCATTATGTGTGAGATTAAATTATATTTATTGTAAATACCATTCTTTTTATGCTGTTATGATTTTGAAACATTTTCTGTTAGATTCCAGGAAATATTACCGTGTTAACTACTTTCAGGATTAGCATTTTTATGGTAAATTGAAGTTTGTCAGTGTACTTCATGATGTCACGGAGACTTTCTTTGGTTTACGTGTATTCTAGAAATGATGCAAAGATAGTTATGCTCGTGTCTGTGTCTATGTGGTGTGTGTGTTTTTAAGGCACTTGGAGTTAATAAAAGATTTGCATGCAATGAATCTTCACATGATTTCCTTCATGTATTAAGATGTCATCTCAATAACTTGTCCAGTAGTACTTGTTAGGAAGGAGATGAGCTTCTCAGACACAGACTGTAGGGAACTGTCTTCTGTCGGCCTGGCATCCTCATATGTGGTTAACGCGGAGCCTCTTTACAAAGATAGTGGGAGCAGAGCATCAACAGTTCTTTACAGCTCAAAAGGGTGAGGGTCCTTCCTCCATCTCATCCTTTCTTTATCTTTTTTAAAATTTTTGGCTGCATTGGGTCTTCGTTGCTGTGCATGGGCTTTCTCTAGTTGTGGTGAGAGGGGGCTACTCTTTTTTTTTTGAATTTTTGAATTTTATTTTATTTATTTTTTTATACAGCAGGTTCTTATTAGTTTTCTATCTTATACATATTAGTGTGTACATGTCAATCCCAATCTCCCAGTTCATCACACCACCACCCCCCCTCCACCACTTTCCCCCCTTGGTGTCCATACGTTTGTTCTCTACGTCTGTGTCTCTATTTCTGCCCTGCAAATTGGTTCGTCTGTACCATTTTTCTAGGTTCCACATATATGTGTTAATATACAATATTTGTTTTTCTCTTTCTGACTTACTTCACTCTGTATGACAGTCTCTAGATCCATCCACGTCTCTACAAATGGCCCAATTTCGTTCCTTTTTATGGCTGAGTAATATTCCATTGTATATATATACCACAACTTCTTTAGCCATTCATCTGTCGATGGGCATTTAGGTTGCTTCCATGACCTGGCTATTGTAAATAGTGCTGCAATGAACATTGGGGTGCATGTGTCTTTTTGAATTATGGTTTTCTCTGGGTATATGCCCAGTAGTGGGATTGCTGGGTCATATGGTAATTCTATTTTTAGTTTTTTAAGGAACCTCCATACTGTTCTCCATAGTGGCTGTATCAGTTTACATTCCCACCAATAGTGCAAGAGGGTTCCCTTTTCTCCACACCCTCTCCAGCATTTGTTGTTTGTAGGTTTTCTGATGATGCCCATTCTAACTGGTGTGAGGTGATACCTCCTTGTAGTTTTGATTTGCATTTCTCTAATAATTAGTGATATTGAGCAGCTTTTCATGTGCTTCTTGGCCATCAGTGTGTCTTTGGAGAAATGTCTATTCATCTCATCCTTTCTGAGCATCTCACTTCTAAACACATGAGCAGCTGAATTTCTGAATGTAAAGGAAAGGAAAGTGATAATTTACAATCCAGTGACAATTAACATACCTATCTTGACACTAGGTTAAAATCTATCTATATCTACATGTTGATATATATCAGTGTACCTATGTATACCTTAGATATGTTCTGTTATTATTCTTACCAAGTAAGTCTTATCCTCATCTTACATTTTTTCATGTCAGGGATTGTCTCTTCTATTATGTTTATACCCACAAAGCATGTGCACGTGCACACACGTGCGCACACGTGCACACACACACACACGACATTGCTTAATAAAGCAGTCCATGACTTTAAATTGCTTTTGCTGCATTCTTATTGAAGAACCAAGGCATGGAGGGAAAAAAACCCCACAATTCAAAATAATCTGTAAGAGTGAAGCAATACAGAAAGCAAGTCATACGCGAGCTCCTACATTTTAGGCAGCAAGCAGAAGGGAGGTGGGAGGTGGGCAGTGGGGGGAAAGGGTACATCTCAGGTTGTGTTATCTTACACGAAAGGGCTATTCTGGAAGTCACACATAACACTCCAGTGTACCTCCTACTTGTCAGACTTTAGTTACAGGTCCATACCTACTGCAAGGGAATCTGGGAAGCATAAACTGTGGTTGGATGTTTGGTAACTGGGATAAAACTGGTGTTCTTTTAGTAAGAAAGAATGGGAGAATGGACTTTAGGTGGGCAATTCACAATCCTTAGCCGAGCAAAGTTATACTTTGGGGGCCATTATTGTGAATGGAGTCCTAGAACTAAATAAAATCAATTATAGACAACAACGCTAAACTATGTTTTCCTCAGTCGGAGCTACAAGATGGAAATTACAACTCTGCTATGAGTTTTGGCTACAACTAAGGCTTCATGCTGCTGTGGTGAAGGTGGTCAGTTGGAAAACATCTCATCAGCCAGCAGAGGGAAGAAGCATAGTGTCCAGTGAAGATGGAACCCAAAGGACAATTTTCTGTGTAATAAACATGCCACAACATGGTCAAGGGGTGATGACAGGGCAGCAGAAATGTCTGCAGCAGCAGCCAGGACTCACGGGCACCACCAGACGTTCCAGTGCTTGGAAGGGCACTGAGAAATGACACACAAGGATTAGGACCCACTTGCGGTGGCAAAAAAAAAATCCACCTTCTCAACCCCACTCTGCCAGAGGAGGTTTCACTGTTTAGCTAGGGAAGAGGAGGAGTGAGGTCAAGTTAAACTCATCGTGGGGCCGTGGGGACTAAGGAGATGCTTTAAACTGTCCATGGAATGTGATCTAAGTACCTAAATGCATTAGGCTGATGCCCTAACTCAGCCCAACACAAGAAAGACTTGGTATCTCTCCTCTCTCCCCTCCCTAACTCCTTTTGACCAGCTATGGGGAGTAAGCGAGTTCATTGCCTCAGAAGAATTGGGTCAGACCAGAGCTGAATATCAAGCTGACAGAGGGGAGTTGGGTGCCAACGTTGATTAAATGAGAAGTGAAAGGAAAGTCTCACTCTGAATCCAAATATGGGAATTTAGAAGGGCAAAGGCTAATATTAGAATGCTTAAGAATTAGGATGGGAAGATATATTTATTATCAGAGAATCAGGGAGTTTCCATCCATGTCAATACTTTACTGTAAAGAAACCACACTTTTATGTTAATAGATGTTTCAAATACTCAAGTTTTAGGATAAAAATGATTCATTTGCTCTATGGAAATTCTTGAAAAACTGTATGTATTACTGCTCTTCAAATACATATCATGACACACATTATTACTGCAGGGCCATTTCTTAAGAGTTTTCTAACCCCACTATCCCACCCCAGAACTGAAAGAGCAACTCTCTGCCATAAAGGCAACAGCTTCTGACCATCTCCATCCCACATAGAAATGACAACCTCATTAATGACGCTAAGTGTATATTGTAAATATATTATCACCACTCTCACACCAACTGCCTGTGTTAAAAAATAATTACCAATTAGTTTCAGCAAATGCATTATAAAAAGGTGGCTAATTTTAACTATCTTTCTCCTCCCTGTTTCAGAAAAAAAAAAATTGAGTGATGCAGAGAAAGCAATCTGTTACCTGGAGGAATTTAGAATTTTGTAATGATCTTTGATCAGAATTTTTAAGAACCTCAAGAAAATGGTGGTTCAGGTAACAACAAGAAGTGAGTTGCAGTCTCCAGCTTTTAGCTTTCTCCTTGAAATTTAATGATACAAAATAAATCTACTTAACCTACTTTACCGTTGTTTCTAATTTATCTCTAGAATGTCTTACAAGACATTGTCTGGACACCCATTCTAGTCTCTGAGAGCAGGGGTCAATCCTTCTAGTTCTCTCCCTCTCTTCCTCCTGGGATTCCTGCTCTTCAGCCTCATACAGACCTCTAGCCCCTGTACCTCTGCCCTTGCTCTCTTTAGATACCCCGCCCCCTGACTATGCAGCCTGCCTTTTCAGCTCAGACCCCAAGGCAGAAACCTCTCCCCCAGACCCTAGCCTCCATTGTCCATCTCGTATTTTGCCACTTTCCAGCAAAATGCAAACCCAGAATAGATCAACCATCCGTTTTCTCTACTTTTAACCAGGATAGGCAGATGCTATTGGAGAAAATCATACTTTTTGTATATTGATTCCACTACAGATTGGTGGTGTCTGATGTCAGTTGTTTCCTTAACACTGCCCAGAAATCCTATCCAGTCCCAAAGAGATTTCACTTCTTTATGGTGGGGTTAAACTTTACCATTCACCACGCCTGCTGCAATCTGGCTCTGCCCCTGGAATTGCACGTACACAATTCTTGCCAAGCTCGACAGTACCTTCTCTTTGCTGAGCAGTACTAAACCAGCACAAGTGAGGATTCTGGGCTGGACACCTAGGGCCCTTATCCTGACGTGGCTGTTTATCAGCTATGTCATTTTGTCAAGTTTCTTTACTCCCTGAAGTCTCCATTTTTTTCACCCATAAAACAGATATAAATAGAGAATTACAAGAATTAAGTGAACAATATGAATGTAATTTTAAAATTCCAGTCTAACAATATTTTTTACTTGGAGTAGTTCGTTTACTAAATACTAAATTTAATCACTGGTAGACTGAGTTTAAATTTTCCATCTTACTATTTGTTTTCTTTTTTTTTTTAATTTTAGAATTTTATTTTATTTATTTTTTTATACAGCAGGTTCTTATTAGTCATCAATTTTATACACATCAGTGTATACATGTCAATCCCAATCTCCCAATTCAGAACACCACCATCCCCACCCCCCTGCCACTTTCCCCCCTTGGTGTCCATAGGTTTGTTCTCTACATCTGTGTCTCAACTTCTGCCCTGCAAACCGGTTCATCTGTACCATTTTTCTAGGTTCCACATACATGCGTTAATATACGATATTTGTTTTTCTCTGTCTGACTTACTTCACTCTGTATGAAAGTCTCTAGATCCATCCATGTCTCAACAAACGACCCAATTTCGTTCCTTTTTATGGCTGAGTAATATTCCATTGTATATATGTACCACCACTTCTTTATCCATTCGTCTGTCGATCAGCATTTAGGTTGCTTCCATGACCTGGCTATTGTAAATAGTGCTGCAATGAACATTGGGGTGCATGCATCTTTTTGAATTATGGTTTTCTCTGGGTATATGCCCAGTAGTGGGATTGCTGGATCATATGGTAATTCTATGTTTAGGTTGTTAAGGAAATTCCATACTGTTCTCCATAGTGGCTGTATCAATTTACATTCCCACCAACAGTGCAAGAGGGTTCCCTTTTCTCCACACCCTCTCCACCATTTGTTGTTTGTAGATTTTCTGATGATGCCTATTCTAACTGGTGTGAGGTGATACCTCCTTGTAGTTTTGATTTGCATTTCTCTAATAATTAGTGATGTTGAGCAGCTTTTCATGTGCTTCTTGGCCATCTGTATGTCTTCTTTGGAGAAATGTCTATTTAGGTCTTCTGCCTATTTTTGGATTGGGTTGTTTGTTTCTTTAATATTGAGCTGCATGAGCTGTTTATATATTTTGGAGATTAATCCTTTGTCCGTTGATTCGTTTGCAAATATTTTCGCCCATTCTGAGGGTTTTTTCATTTTGTTTATGGTTTCCTTTGCTGTGCCAAAGCTTTGAAGTTTCATTAGGTCCCATTTGTTTATTTTTGTTTTTATTTCCATTACTCTAGGAGGTGGATCAAAAAAGATCTTCCTTTGATTTATGTCAGAGAGTGTTCTGCCTATGTTTTCCTCTAAGAGTTTTATAGTGTCTGGCCTTACATTTAGGTCTTTAATCCATTTTGAGTTTATTTTTGTGTTTGGTGTTAGGGAGTGTTCTAATTTCATTCTTTTACATGTAGCTGTCCAGTTTTCCCAGCACCACTTATTGAAGAGACTGTCTTTTCTCCATTGTATATCCTTGCCTCCTTTGTCATAGATTAGTTGACCATAGGTGCGTGGGTTTATCTCTGGGCTTTCTATCTTGTTCCATTGATCTATGTTTCTGTTTTTGTGCCAGTACCATGTTGTCTTGATTACTGTAGCTTTGTAGTATAGTCTGAAGTCAGGGAGTCTGATTCCTCCAGCTCCGTTTTTTTCCCTCAAGACTGCTTTGGCTATTCGGGGTCTTTTGTGTCTCCATACAAATTTTAAGATTTTTTGTTCTAGTTCCATAAAAAATGCCATTGGTAATTTGATAGGGATTGCATTGAATATGTAGATTGCTTTGGGTAGTATAGTCATTTTCACAATATTGATTCTTCTAATCCAAGAACATGGTATATCTCTCCATCTGTTGGTATCATTTTTAATTTCTTTCATCAGTGTCTTATAGTTTTCTGCATACAGGTCTTTTGTCTCCCTAGGTAGATTTATTCCTAGGTATTTTATTCTTTTTGTTGCAGTGGTAAATGGGAGTGTTTCCTTAATTTCGCTTTCAGATTTTTCATCATTAGTGTATAGGAATACAAAAGATTTCTGTGCATTAATTTTGTATCCTGCAACTTTACCAAATTCATTGATTAGCTCTAGTAGTTTTCTGGTGGCATCTTTAGGATTCTCTATGTATAGTACCATGTCATCTGCAAACAGTGTCAGTTTTACTTCTTCTTTTCCAATTTGTATTCCTTTTATTTCTTTTTCTTCTCTGATTGCCGTGGGTAGGACTTCCAAAACTATGTTGAATAATAGTGGTAAGAGTGGACATCCCTGTCTTGTTCCTGATCTTAGAGGAAATGCTTTCAGTTTTTCACCATTGAGAATGATGTTTGCTGTGGGTTTGTCATATATGGCCTTTATTATGTGGAGGTAGGTTCCCTCTATGCCCACTTTCTGGAGAGTTTTTATCATAAATGGGTGTTGAATTTTATCAAAAGCTTTTCTGCATCTATTGAGATGATCATATGGTTTTTATTCTTCAATTTGTTAATATGGTGTATCACATTGATTGATTTGCATATATTGAAGAATCCTTGCATCCCTGGGATAAATCCCACTTGATCATGGTGTATGATCCTTTTAATGTGCTGTTGGATTCTGTTTGCTAGTATTTTGTTCAGGATTTTTGCATCTATATTCATCAGTGATATTGGTCTGTAATTTTCTTTTTTTGTAGTATCTTTGTCTGGTTTTGGTATCAGGGTGATGGTGGCCTCATAGAATGAGTTTGGGGGTGTTCCTTCCTCTGCAATTTTTTGGAAGAGTTTGAGAAGGATGGGTGTTAGCTCTTCTTTAAATGTTTGATAGAATTCTCCTGTGAAGCCATCTGGTCCTGGACTTTTGTTTGTTGGAAGATTTTTAATCACAGTTTCAATTTCATTATTTGTGATTGGTCTGTTCATATTTTCTATTTCTTCCTGGTTCAGTCTTGGAAGGTTATACCTTTCTAAGAATTTGTCCATTTCTTCCAGTTTGTCCATTTTATTGGCATAGAGTTGCTTGTAGTAGTCTCTTAGGATGCTTTGTATTTCTGTGGTGTCTGTTGTAACTTCTCCTTTTTCATTTCAATTTTATTGATTTGAGTCCTCTCCCTCTTTTTCTTGATGAGTCTGGCTAATGGTTTATCAATTTTGTTTATCTTCTCAAAGAACCAGCTTTTAGTTTTATTGATCTTTGCTATTGTTTTCTTTGTTTCTATTTCATTTATTTCTGCTCTGATCTTTATGATTTCTTTCCTTCTGCTAACTTTGGGGTTTTTTTGTTCTTCTTTCTCTAGTTCCTTTAGGTGTAAGGTTAGGTTGTTTATTTGAGATTTTTCTTGTTTCTTGAGGTAGGCTTGTATAGCTATAAAATTCCCTCTTAGAACTGCTTTTGCTGCATCCCATAGGTTTTGGATCATAGTGTTTTCATTGTCATTTGTCTCGGTATTTTTTGATTTCCTCTTTGATTTCTTCAGTGATCTCTTGGTTATTTAGTAACATACTGTTTAGCCTCCATGTGTTTGTGTTTTCTACGTTTTTTTCCCTGTAATTCATTTCTAATCTCATAGTGTTATGGTCAGAAAAGATGCTTCATATGATTTCAATTTTCTTAAATTTACTGAGGCTTGATTTGTGACCCAAGATGTGATCTATCCTAGAGAATGTTCCGTGCGCACTTGAGAAGAAAGTATAATCTGCTGTTTTTGGATGGAATGTCCTATAAATATCAATTAAATCTATCTGGTCTATTGTGTCAATTAAAGCTTCTGTTTTCTTACTTATTTTCATTTTGGATGATCTGTCCATTGGTGTAAGTGAGGTGTTAAAGTCCCCCACTGTTATTGTGTTACTGTCGATTTCCTCTTTTAGAGCTGTTAGCAGTTGCTTTATGTATTGAGGTGCTCCTATGTTGGGTGCATATATATTTATAACTGTTATATCTTCTTTTTGGATTGATCATTTTCCCTTGATCATTATGTAGTGTCCTTCCTTGTCTCTTGTAACATTCTTTATTTTAAAGTCTATTTTATCTGATATGAGTATTGCTACTCCAGCTTTCTTTTGATTTCCATTTGCATGGAATACCTTTTTCCATCCCCTCACTTTCAGTCTGTGTGTGTCCCTAGGTCTGAAGTGGGTCTCTTGTAGACAGCATATATATGGGTCTTGTTTTTGTATCCAGTCAGCAAGCCTGTGTCTTTTGGTTGGAGCATTTAATCCATTCACGTTTAAGGTAATTATCAATATGTACATTCCTATGACCATTTTCTTAATTGTTTTGGGTTTGTTTTTGTAGATCCTTTTCTTCTCTTGTGTTTCCCATCTTAGTATTTGTTTTCTATTTGTCCCCTTTTTTTTTTTGACCTGTTCTTCCCCTCTTTTGGATTAATCAAAAGTTTTTATTATATTTTTGCCTATCATCATGATTAATGTTATTTTTGTTTGGGTCAGGATATCATAAACTGTGGAATTAAGGATTTGTTTCCAGGGAATTGACAAGGATGAAATTCTTGATCTGGGTAGCATGCTATCATTCTTTTATTTGTTGAGCACCTACTTTATACCACATTCTGTTCAAGGCTCTGGGAATTGAACAGGGAATAAAAACAGATACATGCTCTGCTTTCATGCAGTTTATCATCTAAAGGAAAAGGAGTATGAACTCTGAGCTTAGACAGTCCTGGGTTCAGAAACTAGTGTTTTCACTAATTAGTTGTGAAACCTTAGACAATTGCCTACACACAGTGTATTCAAATGTAAACACTGGAATGATATTTTCTTTGGAGGGTTATTTTGAAGACCAGAGATAATGTATAGAAAGCTCCAGCACAGCTGGTGCACGTGGATAGTAATACCTGGTGCTATAATTAATTATTATTATTATATTCACTGAACTCTAACCACCTGAATGCTTTGCCACGCACTAGTATTATTAAATGTATGCCAGGAGGAGACCATTTTACTCTCACTCTCTCTCTGCCTGCACAATAAAACTGTTATATATGTGTCTTAAATGTTTGTATTTTTCTGCACTCTAATATTCAATTTTGTGAACATAATTTAATTCATGGTCTATGAGTTTGCAATAATAATGGGATTTGGAATAATAATAACCATATTATTATTGCAACATGGTGACATTTGCCATCTTCCTTGTGAAGACAGGTTTTCAAAGTTAGTGTCATATTACTTCTGGTGATTATTATTAACTACTAAGTTTAACGTTCATGTAAAAAAGATATGTTAGGAAAAGCAGGATCCCGACTTTAAAATAGTCGTATCTCCAAATGTATCTGCCTGGAATTGCATAATTAATTAGCATAAAATCGCATTTCAAATTCTCTGGCTCCTGACTACAATTTTTCACATTGGAACAACTAGAAGTTCAAACTCTTTATAATTGTCATCATGTCAAAGTTATTAGTGTCACTTCTACATATTTGTCAGTTATGTGATTTCACCTAGACACCATGGACGGAATCTTTCATGCTGTTCAACAATATATGCTTTGGACTATACCTCTCAGGAAAGTGCAATTTAATGGGAAAAAATTTTGACTGATTATATTGCCAGGGGAGATTATTAGCAGTGGTTCTGGAACTTTACTTTGCATAAGAATCACCTGGGAGGGAGCAGGAACTGAGTGAGGGCATGTTTTGGGGCAAGGATTGGGGATTGTTATAAGCACAGAATCCTGGGCTCCATTCACTGACACTCCAGTTGGCAGATTGGCTATGAATAATCTCTTAATCTAAAGCTGGACCCTTAGGGGGGTTCTTTCACTTCCTGTGCCAGTGCCCAGGAATCAAAGCTGCAGATGTGATTTCTGCTCAATTGTTATCCTTCAAATCTCTTATCATCGTTTCTCCTGGGGTTATTCCACTGCAGCAAGGCTTGCAACTTAACCTTGACCGCACTTAAACTTTTGATAAATCATTATTTATAAAGAAATTAAATGAGCCAGATTTCTTGGACTAAAATTGAGGTCATACAAACTGACAATTTTAACTATAATTTACAGGAAAAATGTGAAGTTAGAAGCATCGAATCAATGATTGGTGAAATTAGAGTTCAAATCAATTCAATTACACAAGTATTTGTTGGTGACCTACCGAGGTTCTGCCAACCCACTAGGCCTGGAGGAGAGAAGTGCATAGCTGTCAAGGAGCTCAGCTTCCATTAGATAAGATAAACACAGCCACAAAAATAATAATATAATAATTTATGCATTAAGGCATGGAGAAAGATATCATGTGAACAATGAAGAAACATTTAATTTCATCTGGATGCCCAGGGGAGAAGTGACTTTTAAGTGGACTTTGAAAAATAGGTAGAAATTCACTGAGCAGAGAGGGGAGAAGGGGTATCTCAGCAAAGGGAAAAGCAGGAGCTAGGATGTGGCAGAGGCAATTGGGTATTTCAGCATGGCTGGAGGAGCAAAAATAGAGCAAGTAAGCTGAGCCGGTTATGAAGGGCCTTGCATGTTTGCTAAGGAGTTGGGGTATTTCTCTGTAGGGAGCAGGGAACATTAGAGGCTCTTCATAGAAGAATGACATGATCAGATCTGTGTTTTAGAAATACAACTCCTGCTATGACATAAAACTAAAATGGGCCAGGATCTCTCTTGACCCTGGACTCCTGCCTTTCTCCCACCATTGGCCCTGGTTTTACACCATGTCCTAAAGCATCTGGCAGAGTACTCTGATCTACTTAATGCCTCCTTATCTCCAGGTCTCAGCTTTAGATATTAGTTCTTCCAGAAGATCTTTCCAGACAATCCCCCCCCGCAATGGGTCAAGTGCACTTAACACGTGCTCCCCAAATGCCCCATGATTACCCCCATCAGGGCCCTTGCCAGACAGTATCAAAATGCCCTGTCATTCTCAACAGACTGAAGACTTCTTCAAGTCAGGGACCAGATCTTGTTCATTTTTGTATACATGGTGTCTGCCACTTCCCTTGTCTGGCTCATAGTGGACACTCTGTGTCTTCTTTGAGTTGATTCATTTAAAAATGAGTCAGACTCTGGTCTCTAATCCTGTTCTGCTATTCACCACACACCACTGTGCAATTTGGAGGGAAATTGACCTTTTCTGTGTTTGTTATTTTCTTTTTCAAATGGAGTTAATAATAGTACCTAATTCATGCAGTGGTTGTTAGCAGTCGATGGAATAGCACAAGGAATAGATTTCTTTCCATGTCTGGCACTTATTAAATGCTCAAGAAGTGCTTGCAAGACACACATGGGGAGAGGCTGGACTGACTGGTGGAAAAGAGGCTGGTTTTCAGATCCACTGACACACAGTATCTAAGGATCAGGTCTGGGAATCTGTTTTATTATTTTTAATACCTCTTCCTTTATTTTTTTCTTTCAAAAGTTATTCCTGCTTACTTTCTAATACCTAAATGACACAGACATAATTAAAATATAAAAATAAAAATTCTATACCTCTTAACTCCATAATTCAATTCTACCTGGAGATAAAAAACTTTTTACAGTATATATATCCTTTCCAGGTATAGATATAGATGATATAGATGTAGGTGTGGATTAATGGATGAATAGATGGACAGACAAGTGAGAAAGCAAATTTAGTAAAATGCTGGTAAAATGTTGGTGGTACAGTCTAGGTAATGGATATACAAGTGTTCTATAAAGTTCTTTTAACTGTGTTATTCAGCTGAAACTTTTCATGATAAAATATTGAAAAAATAACATGGCATCCATAGGTAGAGACTGCTATAATATATATGAAGTAGGAAAACCAGGTTACAGAATATCATTTATGTTGTGACACTAATTTATTAAATAGATTTTTATATTTATAAATTATAATATAATATTATTGGCATAATAATGACATAAATGTAGACATAGATAAGGTTGTAGATATTCATCTATCTTTATGTCTGTATATTACCCATATCTATATCCCTATGAATATCTATATCTGGGGCACAAGATACAGCTTTTACATATGGATTTTGAAAAGCTAAAAATAAAAAAATGAAAAAATACATATTTATATTCATACAAATGTTAACCAAAAGAAAATTGGTGTAGTTATAATTATATCAAAAGAGTAGAGTTTGAGGAAAAAAGCATTACTAGAAAAAGAAAAACATTTCATAAAGATAAAATAGTCAATTCATCAAGAATATAATAATTCTAGATTTATATGTTTCTAGTAAGATAACCCCAAAATATATACGGAAAAATCAACAGAATTAAAAGGAAAAATAGACAAAGCCACAATAAGAAATGGAGATTTTAACAAAAAGTCAATAAAACACAGTAGATCTGTGCATCATGATTAGCAAACTTGACCCAATCTCTGAAGAAAATATTTATTAAAATAGACAATATGTTACGCTGTAAATCTCTCTTGAAAAACTTCAAACAATTGAAATCATTAAGAGACTTCATGTTCTTTGACTACACTGAAATTATGGTAGAAATAGATAAAAGAAAGTAATGAGCTAAATGGGACTAGAAAATGGAAATTAGAAAATATTTGGAACTGAATGATAATGAGAATACTGTATATCAAACCTTGTAGTATGCTGCTGAAGCCATTGTTAGAGAGACATTTATACTTTTAAGTGCATAGATTAGAAAAGAAAGGCTGAAAATTCAATGACCTAAGTATCCAGCCCAGAAAGCTAGATCTGTTAAAGCCAAATAAAGTAGAAGGAAGGAAATAATAAAGAGCAAATATCAGTGAATTGGAAGGCAAATATACACTATACATTAGATTCAACAAAGCTAATATCTTAAAAATAAATTTCAAAAAGTCCAAGAAAATGTATAAATATCTAGCAAGACTGATCAAGAAGAATTAAGAGGGGGCATAAGTTATTCTTATCAGGAAGTAAATAAGGGAGTTTTGCTATGATCTGACAAACATTAAAAAGATAATGAGGTTATAGAAACATCTTTATGCCAACAAAGTTGAAAATTTATGTGAAATAGATGAACTTCTAGAAAGACACATCTTGCCCAAATTGATAGAAACAAAAATTTTAAAAACTCTGAGGAGTCTACTATCTATTTAAGAAATTGAATCTTAATAAATACGATCATGATGATGGTGATGATATTTGGAGAGCCTCTTAGATCCTAACTTCCATTTTTAATGTTGTGGGATTTTTCTTAGCCTAATGGCTGGATTCTCTCATTTATTCCTCCTGACAGGAGAAGGGATTACCTGACAGAGGAGTTGAGGGAAGAAACAAGACATGCTCAACTCAGTTTTTCCTTCCCTTTATTCAGATCTCACTTCCTGCTCAGAGGAGGCCTTGTGGTCTGCTCTCTTCTCTGCAGGAAATAACCTGCAGACCAGCAATTGTCCAGTGATGTCCATAGGGGGGAGGGTAAATTGTCTTCTGGGAAAAAAATACTAGCAAGGCTGCAGATCTGAAGACATTTCCTCTGACTGACTGTATTAATAATAAAAGTAATATTTAGAGCTTCATCGGTCTATTCCTGTGTCTCTCTCTCTCAATTTTTTTTTCCAACCTGGGAAAAGAAGTAAGCAATATTACTTATTGATCTTTTAAATTTCTGACAAATAAGTGGCTCAACTCCCTCATCTGTAAAATGAGGTAATAATATTAAATGAGTTAGTATTAAATGAGTTAATAGTAAATAGTATTAAATGAGTTAATACATATCAAGTGATTAGAACATTGCCTGACAAGTAATAAGCACTTAATAAATGTTAGTTGCTACTTTCTTTAGAAAAATTAAATCCTTACTTGGTGCCAGAACCGGGTTAAATGCTTTACATTGCATTATGTTGCATAATATGTAGAAGAAATATTGAGGTAGGCTCTATGATTAATTACTCTTACGTTACAAATGAGGAAGCCAAAATTTGGGAAAGTTAAGTGACTTTGTCCAAGGTCATACACCTCATAAGGTCTGACTTAAGAGTACACAACTCGTTCTTGCAAATACAAGCCATTGGTGATAAGTGGGCCAAACAAAAGAGAACAAAGGATTCACATGCATTTGTCACTATTCCTGGAGAGGAAATTTAGGGTAGAGGTCCTACCGATGGTCAACCAATAGCATCAAGCCCCAAGAAAACGACAGTGTTTGTATGATGTTTTAAAAGGACCCACTTTAATAGGAGTAATATTCAAAACAACATTACATATTCATGGAACTCCAAGCATGTCCAAGAGTCTTCAAGAACCATGTAAATATCAGACCATTAAAAGTGAAAAGAGTCGGGTCTTTTCAAGTATCCCTAACTTTGGACCTCCAACTCCGGTTCTCTTTGGAGTTTTACTTCCTTCATGAGAAGGTCTAATGGAACCCTATCCCTGATCAGATTACGTTAGATCAGTCCACCCTTATAAATGGTTCCAAAATCACTTTCCCTTTTCTCTTCCCTCCCAGTAAGCTGGGCTAGCCAATGCCTTCTTTCTTTTCAGCATTTATAGCCCTGCAATCAAGCTTATCACACAAGCTTTTCCTAATCATTCCTGAAAAGAAAAAGGAAAGATCTTTTTGGAAAGAATATATGATATCTGAAGCAGATCTTTTTTTTTTTTTAAGAAATTCATGTTCTTTTATTTATTTATTTATTTATTTATTTATGACTGTGTTGAGTCTTCGTTTCTGTGCGAGGGCTTTCTCTAGTTGCGGCAAGTGGGGACCACTCTTCATCGCGGTGCGCGGGCTTCTCACCATCGCGGCCTCTCTTGCTGCGGAGCACAGGCTCCAGACGCGCAGGCTCAGTAATTGTGGCTCACGGGCCCAGTTGCTCCGTGGCATGTGGGATCTTCCCAGACCAGGGCTCGAACCCGTGTCCCCTGTATTGGCAGGCAGATTCTCAACCACTGCGCCACCAGGGAAGCCCCTGAAGCAGATCTTGAATCAACATACAGGCCCTTTAGCAGATATGGATCTTGCTGATATTCATGCAGGTGTTTGGAAATGTTTACAACCTGAATCTGGGCCAGGAATTAGAGAAAAAGATATGCTTCTTACACTTTTGTGGGAGAGTATATGTGATGGGGAATTTTCAAGACTACATTTATTTCTGGAAACAAAATTTTATAATACTGAAAAGGGGGCTATGTATTAAAGTTTAAAGTGCTGTTCAAATAAAGTCAAGTTATCCAAATACTTGGAGTTAAGGAATTAACAAACATTCAGAACATGTGAACAAAATTGGAAACACTTTAAAGTTTTTTTTAATGTATTACATTTGTATGAAGTTTTTTTATTGAATAAATTTGGCATATAATATTATGTAAGTTTAGGGTATACATTGTGTTACTTTGATATATTTACATATTGTAATAAGATTGCCAAAATAGTGATAGTTATCACATTACATAATTATAAGACAATATTATTGTCTATATTCTTTATGTTGTGCATTAGATCTCTAGGGCTTATTTCCTACTTGTTACAAATTAGTACCCTTAAACGCCATAATCCTTATCCCTCCCCCCCATCGCCCAGTAGTCACCATTTTACTCTCTGTTTTTTACATATTTAACTTTTTATTTTATTTTATTTTGTTTTATTTTTATTTTGATTTTTTTGGCATGCCACGCGGCTTGCGGGATCTTAGTTCCCCTATCACGGCTTGAACCCGGACCCTCAGCAGTGAAAGCACGGAGTCCTAACCGCTGGACTGCCAGGGAATTCCCCATATTTAAATTTTTAGATTCCACATAGAATCTTTGTCTGACTTAGCAGTTGTCTAAGTCTTGTCTTTGTCTGACTTAGAAGTTTTCTTTTTAATGACTGCTTTGCTATGTCTTTGGGCAAGTTCAAATCTATTCTCAGAGACCTCAGTTTCCCTATCTGCAATTAGGACTCCATACAACACATTGATATGTAAAGAGGATTTTTATGTAATGCCTATATTTCACTTTGGCTTTCTTGCATATGGCCGCTATAAAACCACACATAGGACTTCCCTGGTGATCCAGTGGCTAGGGTTCCGCAGTCCCAATGCAGGGGGCCCGGGTTCGATCCCTGGTCAGGGAACTAGATTCCACATGCCGCAACAAAGATCCTGCATGCTGCAACTAAGACCCAGTGCAGCCAAATAAATAAATAAATATTTAAAAAAAAAACAAAAAAAAAAACCACACATAGCCGAGCCAGATTTTCCTTATGTCTGAGCTCCCCGCCGAGTAAGTAAAATACTTTTCAAAAGTACCATTAGCTCGGCTGGCCTGCTACTCCCTCGTATTATACGGAACCCAGGTGGTTTTTAAATGTTAACACAACTTCTTCAAAACTGCCTCCCTGGGTCCCAGGGATTAACTCAGGCACTTGGAAGGTAAGATCTCATTATTTTAACATTTTCTATAGTTTCTCTACAGGGCATATTCAGTTGGGCCACCCCAGAGTTTCCATTTTATAAGAATGCCCCTTCCGAACAAGAAAGAATATTTATGAAGCTTCTCTTCTGACAGCTCCGAAATTCAAGTGAGAAAAAAATTGTTTAAATTGCTAATCTGAAATTAATGTTCCCTTTCCAATAAGAAAAAATGTTTTCATGAAGCTTATTCTGACACTTCTAATATTAAAACACTTTTAAGCCTGCCCTTCCAAAATTAAGGGAAAACAGGTAAAGTCTCTGTGGGCGTCTGGGTATGACATTTCTATGTGACGTCTTAGAAGAACGTACTCTCCTGGTCCTTCCATTGGCTTTGCTGTTTCATTTTCCTTGTTTTCTTCCTTATGTAGAAACGGTACCTGAAGTTCAGGGCTTGTGCCTTTTTCCTCTTTCTCCCCAAACTCTCTTTTAGATTTATACATTCATACAGGGATTTTTATAGAGTGAGAGTCTATGAAAATCATAGCAATTTGCAGTCCCGAATATCCCAAAACATTAAGCAAAAGCCTGTGTGTTCCACTGGAGAAAACTGTCAGCCCAGGGGAAAAGAAAAGGAAAACTTACATAGGAGGTATGGAAGAAGAAAAAAGAAGACAAATAAAAGGGGTAAAGTTTAAAAGTGGGTGAAAGTACGAGAGGTATATTCCCGTTTCCAGAGAAACCATCAGTCACCTAGAATTCTTCTGCTTACTTGGGAATCACTCGCCAGAGATGCGAGTAAGACTCTCCATCAAAATCCAGAAGAGGAGCGTTCATGGCAAAACTGAGAAAAACATTATTTTGCTCAAGCTTATAGAAGCAATAAATAGAAATTCTATAAAGGCCCCTTTCAACTACATTTATATAAATTATATTCCATATTGCTGATCCACAATTAAATCAAATTTATTTTCAGAATGGTAACCTGGACAAAACTGTTACACTTGCGTACACGTGCTGGGAACAGGGGTGGGTAGGGCCGATGAGCGGGAGTGATAAACAGTAAGTAATAATTGTGTGGGGAGGTGAAGAATGTCTACCTTTTAAGGTCCTATTTGTAACTATTAAATCCCAGAGTTGAGAAAGAGAAAACAATTTGTCAAATTACACGTTCAATAACAAAAAATGTGGTGTCTGAACAACCTTGCATAAAGAAAATCTGTGTCAAGGGGTTTGGATGGATGATGAAACATCTTAAATTTTACTCTTGAGGATTTACCATGTCTCCAGGACCACAGTCCAAATTAGAGCTTTGAATTGTTCAGAAATGTACACTTGACTCCTTCAGTAAATTATACATGAAGATCCGCTTTAAGCATTTGCTATATTTATAGTGCCTTAAATTGGCATTGAATCCCAGAGTGTTTGGACCTCAAAATAAAGAAAAAAATACTGTTGATGTCAAAAATAGCATTCCTTTTTATTAAAATGTGTACATGCATTACAGAAAATTTAGTAGGTGCATATAAGCCAAAAGAAGAAGAAATCATGCATAATTCTACCATTTAGAAATCAAGACCATTGTACCATCTCACTATATATTCTTTTCTCCGCCATTTATAATGGCCACATGGTATAACATTGCATGGATATACCATAGTTGATTTAACCAGTCCCTCATAGTTAGAAATTTAGGGTTGTTTTCCATGTTTCGCCAAAATTCATCAAGCGGCAATGAACACCTCTGTAACATAAATCTTTGTACAGGTCCTTTTGCTCTTCTGCAAGTAACTTCGGGCAGAAACAGAACTTCCACGAAGAGAAAAATGTAAAGCATGGAGGTAGCAAAGAAGCACTGCTTTCTAAGAGGTCTGCTCTGACCTGCACAGGCCGTCTGGGCTAGAGTCATACTCCTGCTATCCCCGTGGGCTGGGGAAGCAGCCTCTTCATTCAAAGGCTGTCTGCTCTGCACAGCTTCACGGTTAGAGGTCAGTAAGCCTCCCAGCAAGGTTCTCGGAATATGTCCTCTTCCAGTTCTAGGAGGAGGGATTGCTCTGGGGATACCTGTGACTAAGCTGGGATCTGTAGGCGGGATGGGGCTGGGGGGATGGGGACGGGGTGGAAAGAGTTATTTTAGAATCTCTCCTACCATTACATCCTGTTGATTTGAGAAACACCGTCACACTCCTGTCAGGACTCCCCCTGGGGTGCCTACTGCACTCAGGTGGGTGCAGAGGTTAGTAACAAGCTGTTTCCTTGATTTGGCCCTGGCAGGCTCTGAGCTCCCCTACTGCAAAATCTCCAGTGAGCCCTTAGCACCCACGAAGCATAATTAGCCTGGTGAATCAGCGACCTCGCCCTTTCCCTCTCTGCTCCAGCCTCACCAGACCACTCACCAAAGCAACCTCTGTACACTCAGCTCCCTCGGCGTGAACATCCATCCTCACCTCCAAAGTCTCCATCTTTCTTTATAACACAGGATAACCATCATTTCCTCTGTGGAAGCTTCTCCAGGATCCCAGGCAGAGTTCACGTCTCCTCACTCTTATTCCAAGAACCATCATGACGTTGGGCTGGTGGTCTATGACCTGCCTCACCCAGCAGGCTGTGACTCTTCCTGATGAGGATTGTGGCTCTGGGAGTCTGTCTTCTTGGTGCCCAGAACAGAGTCTGACAGGCAAAAAAGCACAGATTTTCCGTTTTTATTTATTTTCCAACGAATGAATTTAAATGTTTGAAACCACTAACTCAGGAATTTGCACGTGAATATTTTTAAACAGCATTAATTAGCCGATATCCAGAACTATTAAATTGATACTACAATTTAATACTACAAGCTCTTGGTGGTAGGAGGTGAGTTTACCTGCAAAGCGTGTCGTGGCACAGAATCAAAGAACAGAGTCACAGGGAGCCTCCAGACAAAGCAAGGTTTTCCTACCCATTTGGGGGTAGCTGCATCTCCCTGTAAGTGTAAATAATCTGGGGACGAGGAATGTATGCACCGTGTACGAAGGACAGTAAGGTCCCTGGACGGAGGCAATGAGGGGGACACCATTTCTGAAGAGTTTTCCAAGGGAATGACATCCTGCAGGATTATATAAAAGGAGAAACATCCTGTACTATACCTACAGCATTTTCATGCTTACTTTCACATTTTATTTAAATGTAGAAGTTGTTAGCATTTTGAAACTATCTTCCACTTGAGAGTCATTTAAATAATAACCTAGATAATAAATATCCAGGAGCATGCATAAGAGGCACCCAAGATGCTTTGCTTCTGGGGAGAATCCTAGGAAATTGGAGGTTAATGTAACAGAGGGGCATATGCTAAAAATAAAAAGTTCTTGAAAAGAATAGAGGCATCTCTTATAAAATATAAAACCAGCTCTAGAGGAAATACATTCTGAAACTGTTGACAGTCTGTGATTCTGGGTAATGGAGATGGTGGGAGACAAACTTTTTATTTGGGGCTCTACTGTCTGGATCTTTTACAAATTACTATTATGTGCATACCTTGCTTTTAATAGAGGAAGAAAAACTTAAAATAACTATAATGGATATATCCTTTAAAAATAAATGGCTTTGGGGCTTCCCTGGTGGCGCAGTGGTTAAGAATCCATCTGCCAGTGCAGGGGACACGGGTTTGAACCCTGGCCTGGGAAGATCCCACATGCCGCGGAGCAACTAAGCCCGTGCTCCACAACTACTGAAGCCCACGCGCCTAGAGCCCGTGCTCCACAACAAGAGAAGCCACCGCAATGAGAAGCCCGCGCACCACAACGAAGAGTAGCCCCCGCTCGCTGCAACTAGAGAAAGCCCATGCACAGCAACGAAGACCCAATGCAGCCAAAAATAACTTAATTAATTAATTTAAAAAATAAAAATAAAGAAGCTGCCTTCATAGACTGTGGAGCAATAATTGTTACTGTTGTTTCAAATTAACATCTATTAACAATAACAAAATGGTCTATAAAATAAAAAATTAGATATCATTTATAGTGATTTCTTGAAAATCTAAACATCAGTGGGAAATAGAGAAAACAGTGTGAGCTTAAAACAGAACCTTTTCTCTTTCCCCCATAAATCACCTTGTTTTATTTATTCTCAAATAATTTAATATAAAAATAGTTCAGAATAATAATACTAAATAATAGTACTATTAAAGCAACATCTCATAAAAATCACTGGTGTTTGAATTCTATTTCATGAGAATATAATTTTCTTCTTCATTCTGTAGCCCAGGTGAAATGAGATTGAATCTTAACAAAGCATTTTGTCTTTTGTTCTTTGTTTATTAAAAGGGGACCAAGAAGACCTTTTAAATGAAATGTAATTCAATAGAATTAGTTTGAAAATAAATAGAGCACATGTGGTTAACTTTGCTTTTGAAATTAACCTATCAGGCGCAGATCTCTGTAATTAAAGAATCCTAATTCACAATTCTCTGAATCACTGCATTTGGCAGGCAAATGCCAGTAATTTTCATTTCACAACACAGTGCCTCAGACAGTAATAAGCCAGAAGGAAAAACATGCAGGTTTAATCAGGTAACAAAGCATGTCAAATACCTATCCTGAAACGAGGGAGTCTGGCACATGAAGTGTGAGCCTCCGAGAAGTCCCTTAGGGAATGTTATATGCTCTGATCTGTACCTTTTCACAGCTTCTGCTGAAACCTTTAAGAGGGAAAGAAAAGCCTCAACCAGAACAGGCATGGGTATTCAAAACAAATCACTCTCAGTGGGGCTTCTGGGAGCCAAAGATACAAACACAGGCGCACACACACACACACACACACACACGTGCATGTACACAGATGCCTATGCACACGCACGCACGTTCACGTACAAATATAAATCGATGCAAACATAGAAGCAGATATATTAAACGAAGGGCACTTATAGAATGGTCTTTGTTTAAGTAATTTTGGTTCATGTGACATAACAAGAAAAAATGCTGTATTTAACTCTTAGGAAAGTATGTAAAAGTTGGACTTCGGTCTATAGTGTTCCCGACTAGCTGTTTCAGAGGCCAGAAATAAGCTAGGAAGGTACTGCTCTTAGATGGAGAACCGAGGGGCAGGAAGACTTTCCAAGGCTCTCATAAGGCAGTTCCAGGGATCTTGAGTAAGGGACCTGACACCTAAAATCCATGATCCGTGGAGCAACCAAGGAGCTAGTGAGGCGAAAATTTTGCAAACTACGTTGTGCTTAACCCACATTTCAAAGCCAAGCCCCTTCCACCAGAGGACAGGGTGCCCCACAAGAGTGCTTCCCTTAGACCTGCACAGCAAGCTCGGCCAGCTTGGCACCCTTCTTTGGCTTTGAAGGGTCCATAGGGCCAAGGGGAAGTGCCCATCTGAAGCCCTGTCACCAAGATCTGGGTATGTGGTCCCCAGAACATGCCCCTCCACCCCAAACAGCCTCAAGCCCAGGTCCTTGCTGGCTTTCTCTGAGGTCCACGCTCCTGAGGGGAGAGTTCATTGTTGGGGTACACACTTGAGGCCCAAGGGGGTGACTGAGGGCTGATTGTCAGAGTGACCTAGGGCTTGGACCTGTGAGCTGGGGCACCATGCCTTTGCTGGGGCAGACTGAACCTAAGCAGGAAACAACTGGGAGTGAGTCCTGGCTGGAGGTGAGTGGATCTATTTATTCCCTATCCCCAGCCCCACATTATTAGGAAAGGGTCCAGCCACATTTCCACAGAGAAAACGTATCTAAGTTAATTTGAGAGCTCAGGACCTCAACAGGGTGATTTTTGCTTAGCTTCTTTCCATTTTCCTTTCTAGTCATCAGGACCAAGAACCTCTCCTGACTGGCTTTCCACGGTTATTTGACCTCCAATGACAAACATATCCAACTATAATCGTGAAATGCAATGAAATGTAAAAATGCCTAGTAAAGAAACACAGTGAAGAGTCTTTCCTCGGCCATTGTGTGTATAACCAAGCTGTTCAAAAGATAAAATAAAATTGTACAGTACAAGAAAGTATGCAAGTAACGGATTAAAACTTTCTATTAAAGTATTTTTTTAAAAAAGGGGACAGCCTATCTACATATTTGCCTATTGCAATAACAAGCAATACATTTCAGTTTAATAACAAGTAAATCACAATTATATAGGTAATAATTTATTTAAAAAATTTTAATATTAAAGGTATTATTCCAAAGATGTAAAATATTTCAGGCATGAGCTAATATTTGCATTTACCAAACAAAAATATTATGCCTTGCAATTTGTGGTCTGTTTCTCTATTTAAAATTTTAAACAAAAGGAAAGGTGCTGCACAGTCACAATGAAGGAGAGAATTGCAGTGACCAAGGTTCTGTTTCAATTCAGTCCATCACTACCTGTACTACCACCCCAATTCATATGTTGAACCCTAATCCTCAATGTGACTTTTTGGAGATTGAGTTTTTGAGGAGGAAATTATGGTTAAATGAGGTCATAAGGATAGGGCCCTGACCTAATAGGATTGCTGTCTTTATAAGAAGAGAAAGAAATCTTTCTCTCCCTGTGTGCACAGAGGAAAGGCCTTGTAAGTACACAGGGAGAAGGTAGCTGTCTACAAGCTGAGGAGAGAGGCCTCACTAGAAACCAACCTTGCTGACACTTTGATCTTGTACTTCCAGCCTCCAGAACTGTGAGAAAATTAATTTTGGTATTTAAGCCACTTAGCCTGTGCTATTTTGTTATGGCAACCCTAGGTGACTAATAAACCATCATTATTTTATCATTTATTTTGAATCTACTGTTTAATCATAGGAATGTGTAGTACCATAGCAATTGAACACACGCACTGTCACGGAAACAAGCTTTACCAGCTCCAAGCCCCTGACCACAAACTCTTGAAAGAAGCACAAGCTGCTCAGTCGGCTTGCTGGGCGCCAGCTGCGAAAGTGGGTTCTCTGTGTTCACGTCCATTTAAAATACCATGTTTATTAAAGAATACATAATCAAGGCATGCTAATTTGAAGGTTACAAAGATATGTTCATACGTAAAATCAACAATAACTTCAGCAATTATTCCAAACAAAGTATAGCCAGAAACAGATTTTTTTCAGGAAGGCGTGTTTTATCACTGACATTGTTTAGAAATGCCAACACATGGAAATACTAAACAGCAGACAGACTTTTAGTTGATCTTATCATTGCTTTTAAATTCTCTGCACACCATGTACCTGCTTATTACTTGCACTCGATGGGGGGACCACTTCCACTGCCCCTCATTTATTCCAGGTCTTCTGAGAAGCAGCCCATTCGCCCCACAGGACATTAGCTTCTGACATCAGAATGGGTCCCATCGTGACATGGTAATTTAGGTATCGTGATGCCTAAAAGAAGGGCGATAACCATCTGCCACTGTCACCTCAGGGTTGAAGAATGGACAGAACCTCCTAACACATTTAAGAAGTATTTCCTTCGGGGTACACGGCCCACGTGGGAGGAGAAAACAAGAGTGGTACAATATAAGTTGAGTGTCTTTCCAGCTAAGAAACACTTCTTAGACTTCTTTGTCAGCAAATGATAAGGGGGTCTGTTTCCAGGTGGATCCTTGAATCGTACTATTATAGGAGGTAGTGCTGATCATTAGAGGACCTGAGTTCTACTGATACGAACGTTCCATGTGATTTAATGCTTCTCTGAGTTTTGGCATCTCCAATGTTACTTATAGCTGGAGAGGAACATTTATACTATGATTAGTCACCGACAAGCTATGGAGCAGAAAGGAGCTTAAGCTGTTTTTTAGGAGCCAGGAGGGGAAGTCTGGATGCTAAAATAAAAGGAAGATAAGGAATTCTAGCTCTTCTTTCTGAAGGAGTTTCAAGCAACTCTGTTGCTGAAAGCCCTACCATACATCTCTGCTTTAATAATTATATTTTCTGAGTGTTCCCCTGGTCTACGATATCTTTTATTCATTGAGTGCCAACTACCTCCTTGGTGTAAAACAGAACTCTACTCCTCTGCCTCTTGGAGCAGAAAATGCAAGAAGGATTGTGTTGGGAGGAAGCAGAAGAGCCACACCGTTAAAGTGATGTTTAAAAAGATTAAAAGATCTGTCAATTTCAGGGTCAATTTCAAAATATGTATTTCAAAGCAATGATGGGATTAGAAAAATATATCAACTTGACTTCTGGCACATAGTGAGAGCTTAGTAATGGTTATTGAGCAAAAGGTCCTCAGCTCCTTAGAAGAAGGCAATGGCTCACTTTATTTTCATTCAATTCTTTAGAAGTAAAGATTACATGAATATGTCCATATTTTACTATCATACTGGCAAACTCTATGACTGAAAATAAACAAAAGGAAGAGGAAGCAATGGGGCTTGAATGGGTAGTGGTGTCCTTGAGTTGTGACGACAAAATTAGCATCCAGAAGGGAAATCCAGGAGTCCGAATCTGTGGCCTGAACCAGACTGTTGAGATGTCTGGTGGGATAAACTATCCCTCAGGAAAGATCAGACCACAGGTCAGAGCATATAGCAGCCTGTTCCTTGGATGGCTAGGCGTGGTCACACACAGCAAAGGGAAAGAAAGCTTTAAACAGAGTCCGCGGAAGTGCTGGCTACCATGTTTGGGAAGCTAAAGGGCTTGCAGAACATTTGGGGTTTTTTTCACCTCCTCTTGAGCTCTCCTTGCAAAATAAACAAATAAGCCTCCTGGTGTCATGAGACCTAACGATGGAAGATGTGACCCTGCATTCTGACCAACGATCTAACCAGATCAACACAAAATGCCTGAGGTTAGAAAAGTCACACCTATGGCCAAAACATCTAGATCTCCAAGAGGGGACAGGGTCCTCCTGAGAACATTGCATCCTTCTGAGGACGGTGACAGCCACACTCTAAGTGTATTGTCTTATTCACTGTCTAACTAAACACTAGGCAACTGCTTGGCAGAGATATTATAGAGGAATTTCAACTGCAGATAACCGGCTAGAATAGAAATGCTTTAAAGTCCTTTCCTAGGCTGAGAGTCTATTGTCTGACTGCCTATGTTCTCATCTTACTTTCTCACATCCTACTTCCGCTAACGAATGCTGGGATCAAGGAGGTATAAATGGATGACGCTCAAGTCAGACATGGAGGGAAGAATCTTCCATCCACTCCCCTCCCCAATCTATCCCCCTTTTCCGGTAGAAAAAAGTTCACGGTAAGGGTCCAGTACAATGTCACTTGCTAGTGCTTTGCTTCTAGTGAAGTGTGCTCCGATGAAGTGTAATCCAGAGCTAAACAGACAACCTTCCCTGAAGCTCTTCTCTAGATACATGATATTATCAAACTGCCATCTTTTGTCTTGCTGTACAGGCCACCAGGCTCTTTCTTAGTCCAGAGACCTTGGAGCAGAGGACAAAAATGGGGTCATCTTAATCATGTGATTGTGGGAAGCACAGTGCCCGCTTTGCCCCCTAAGAGTGAAGAAACAATACAGCCCATTATGCAGACTGTTCCCAGTATGAAGCTCCCTAAATGGTGTAAGTTTTTTCTCTTAGAAAGATTTTGAGAAAGAAAAACAATCTTCGATATGGTCCATAAAACAGCATTTTAAAACTTGGACGTGAAGACTAACTTTTTTCCTCTGACCCTGACCACAGCCAGCGTGCTCTGTCAAAATAAACCTGGGACTGCTAATTGCCAGGGAGGAGGAGGTTGGGGGGAGGGATGAAGTGGGAGGTTGGGATTAGAAGACGTAAGCTTTTACATATAGAATGGATAAACAACAAGGTCCTACTGTATAGCACAGACAACTATATTCAATATCCTATGATAAACCATAATGGAAAAGAATATATATTAAGAAATGTATATATATATGTATAACTGAATCACTTTGCTGTATAGCAGTCATTAACACAACATTGTAAGTCAACTATACTTCAGTTAAAAAATCAAAATAAATAAACCTCAGGTTACCAGGCATGGACGCATGGGCATGGAGAGAAATAACAGAAAGAAATGGGCATCTGGTAAAAAAACAGTAATAAGAGCAAGATGGAAAAAATTGATGAACTGCACCAAAATGGAATGTTCCATTCAGAGGAAAAAAAAAAGTTGTGGATTTTTTTTTTTTAGATCTTCTATTTTGGACTTTCAAAAATGGTGAGGGCAACACATTCTAAAATACTTGGACTCAGCTCAAGCAGACTGCATTATTTCATCTTGACAGAGGTCTCCTCCAGAAAAGATTCCCTGAATTACTCTGGATAGGAATTAAATTCCTTTTAGTGGATCTCAATTTATATATATTTGAGAGAAAACTCAAGTTGACCAAGAATGTATTTTTGCTTGGATGGTGTTCCTTCTGTATGATGCATTGTTATCAATGGGGATTTAACATTTGCCTTTCACCTACCAATGGCTTATTGGAGAAAAAAATTGACATCAGATAAAAAGGAATGCTACAAATTAAGTTAATTTTTTCCTTTTTTGTTTTTGTTTTGGCCCATTAGACTTGAGACTTCATTATATATATATATATATATATATATATATATTTGCATTATGTAACATGGTTCTGTAATGGTAAATTTACTTATTTTTGTAATAATTCTTTATTACATATCTCATATGTACCAATTGCTAAGTATTTTAAGCCTAAGGGAGGGATGTCCCTTTATTTCAAGGACTCCATGGTCTGTTGAAGGAGATGTACTTACAAGCAGTGATTGACAATGCAGAGTGATCACCGACTCAGTAAAAGGAAGTTTAACAGTTGGAGACAAGTGTGTCTGTTCTCTATGGGGAATAGAGATATCAGAGATTGCCATAAAAATGTTACTTCTCTATAAAAAAAAAAATCACTGTGATGAAAATTATAAAAGCAATGATCCAAAAGTACATATTAAAATTCATTATGAAGTTACACTCTTACATGAATTTTTCTATGGGTACGGCTATAGATAAATTTTAACAATAGATAACATATTTACTCATTGGCTACTACTGGGTTTAATTTATTTTCTTCCTTCTTAAAAAAATAGAAGAAAAAAGGGAAAATATCCATGCTTATACAAAGTCACTTCAGTTCAAAATAACACTCATCAAGTCACAGAATGAGCAGACATGGTGTGGTCTGCACACATCACCAGCATTTATGTCACATTTGACCATCTTTACACACTCAATTTTCCAGAGAGCTCTCTCTGATTTCAAACAGCAGGTTTTTCTTATCTTTAAAGTTTCATGGATCCTCCAAGATGAACGCATTTTTGGCC
The DNA here is from genome assembly GCF_949987535.1 of Balaenoptera acutorostrata. Classification (NCBI taxonomy): domain Eukaryota; kingdom Metazoa; phylum Chordata; class Mammalia; order Artiodactyla; family Balaenopteridae; genus Balaenoptera; species Balaenoptera acutorostrata. The sequence goes on from NC_080081.1 coordinate 66,120,149, forward strand.
AAGTGTTTTTGCATCAAACAAGGAGCCCTATTCCTGATGCACCGTTGATAATAGCTCAGCCTCACGTGGCTGCAAAAGTCAGCAAGGGGGTTGGCAGCACAGAGCAAGCAAACACCACACACACCAGCCCGCAGAATCAGAATGCCTGGATTCTGCAGAATCAGAATGCCTGGAAGTCAAGGGGATGTCTCGTTCTTGTTCCATAACGGAGTCTTGGTGACATTTCTAGAGGAGGCATAGTTCCTGGCACTTTTCTCACAAGAGTGCCCTCTGCTAGCACTCTTGTGTGACCCACAAGGCAGGAGTCAGCAGAAGAACAGGCCGGGAGGCCGGGGAGGTGGACTACCCTCTCTGTGGCTGCTCTGTGGAGTGGGGATGCCCAGATATCAGGATATTCTCAGCCAGAGTCTGGCCTCCCGGGATCTAAAGAAAGGGCGCAAATGAACTTATCTACAAAACAGAAATAGAGTCACAGATGTAGAAAACAAACGTATGATTACCAGGGTTAAGGCAGGGGGGAGGGATAAATTGGAAGATTGGGACTGACATACACACACCACTATATATAAAATAGATAACCAGTAAGGACCGACTGCATAGCGCAGGGAACTCTACTCAATACTCTGTAATGACCTATATGGGAAAAGAATCTAAAAAAGAGTTGATATATGTATATGTATAACTGATTCACTTTGCTGTACACCTGAAACTAACACAACATTGTAAATCAACTCTACCCCAATAAAAATTAAAAAAAAAAAAACAAGGTGAATCCCCTCAGTTTACCCATAAATTCCACTGAAAAGGAGTTGAAACACACTTTTATTTTCCTGCTAACCCTGCTTCTTCTGTGGGGAAATATGAGTAGCTATCTGCCTCTGTAGAACGACAGAGTTCATAGATATCCATTTAGAAGCCTTATCTCTCTTGGGAAGTTGCAGGATGAAACATCCTTTTGATAGTAATCTCTTGTTGTGATGAAGTCACTTGGCGGAAAGGGGGCCTTTATCGTTGGGGTGGTTTGTAGCTTAATGGCTGAGGTTTGTGACGCCTAAGTGTGTGCATTTTAGAGGAAGACTGATCAACCCCTCGATTTTCATGACACGTTCACCCCCCTTTAGGAAAGACCATCACTGTGGAGGGGGCAATGGGGAGGGGCCACAGGAGTTGAAAATACGACCCCTACTCCAAAGAGTTTCTACTATAAGGAGAAGAGCCGCCCATCTTTACACCTGGAAGGAAACTTGGAGGTGATGTAGTCTAATGCCCATTAAAAAAATAAGAAATGGTAATTATGTGACATGATTGAGGTGTTAGCTCACACTCGGTGATAATCATAGTGCAATATAACACTTTCAACTTATACAATGTTATACATTAATTATATCTTAATACAGCTAGGAAGAAAAAGTGAAAAATAAATAGACAAGGAAATTGAGACTCAGAGAAGCCAATAATTTGCTTGAGGACACATAGCTGGGGTTAAAACCAGTATTTCAACTTTTCATCTATTGATCTGTTTAAAACAGTGTACTGGCCATTTTTCTATGAAGGAGAGAGAGAGAGACTCTTTGATGATGTGCTGAACCAGGGACCATAAAGGAAAGCTCTCCACCTACAGGTCTGGGACTACTTATGGGTATGTGCTGTGCTTTGCTTCCCACCATAACCAACCTCCCGTTGAGCAAATCTTGATGGTTGAATAGGGTTTCACTTTCAACCTCAGGCTGACAGAAATGGTCATGATTCACTCCGATTCTCTGTGAACAGAAATGACTTGGCTTCTCACACCTCCAGGGACCGCTGGACGGTGGTGGTGGACGGCGTCTGGTTTCAGCCCCTAATTCTTCTGGCTCATTGGATGCCCTTGACAGCATATTTGGCATGGGCCAACTGTGCTGTGAATGACATGCGTATTTCACCGAGTGACATGGGGCGGCTGTGGCTGGTGAATGGAGCGAGTCCACCTGTGTATGGACAGAAGTCAAAACCCAGCTTGGCTGAGGAGTGCTTTGAGATGGGTCATCTTTCAATGCGCTAATAAAAATAAAAACTCTGCTAATGGCTGAGTTCTGGGCTCTGCTTTCAAGTTCTGCCCAGTTTCACGTTAATGTTGAACAAAAAATGGACTTAACCCTAACAGACAAGGATGCCGAGGAACGAGCAGGAAGCTAGTGTGTGTGTGTTGGTTTGTTCTGGGAAGGGATTTTTAAGAAATCTGCTTGCCTTACAAAAATCTCGCTGCGAATCCTTATGTGTCAACGACGTTGCTAGCTTTTCTGCAACAAGCAACGCAGATGATATGATTTCAAGCTTAGGGATCATCTGGCTCCAAGTAACAGAGAATGACTCCAGCTAGCAGGTGCTAAAAAGTGAGATTTGTTGGGAGGACATGAGGCTATCGCTTGGCAACCAAGGGCAGGAAGAGGGGCCCGGGTGCACGTAGTCCTGGACTGAGGGACTGGAGCCAAGGAGCAGCGTCTTCTCTGGGGACCAGCGGGGGCTCGTTTCTGCTTCTCTGCTTTTTGGAATTAGCTCTCTCTTTGCAGATGGCTTTCCCTGCTTCTCTGGACCGTGGCTCTACATCACTTCGCAGTCTCAGGACTCCCAACCAACTGAGCCAGGTTCTAGGTTCCCCTTCCAGATTTCTGAGGGTGAGGCACCAATAGGCTCGGCTTCCTAGAGGTCGCCTCCTCTCGTCCACCCTTGGTTCCACTAACTCTGGCCAGAAGCTCAGCTACACGTCAAGTGAGCTGTCTGCTGGGGCCCAGGACTGCGGGGGGGGGGGGGGGGGAGAGGCAGTTCTCAGAGGAGCGTGGTCTGCGGAAGGCAACCACCCTGAAAGCGGCCCCCAACAGCTGTCATTCTTGGACGGAGCTCAGATGGATCCATAGATATTGTAGAACTTTCTCAACATCTTCTTAAATTTAGCGGGGCAAGCAAAACTGTCTCACAGATAGGAAAATGGGGACCGAGGTGTCAGTATATTGTCTAAGTCACTTTGAAACCTGAGTTGCTGGCTCCTGACTCAGGCTTGCGCTGTGAGGGCTGGCTGGCTAGCTGGGGACACTCTGTATCTTTTAGAGAGGACCTGATCCCTATTTAAGATACTGTTTATGAAAGACCTTTGAATGGACTGCAGGAGATTCTGAGGCCAGAACCCGGGTCCTATTGTTCATTATTTTCTGATTCAAAACACCTGTGGAGTGATGAATCTTTATGAGAATTATTGTCTCCCAAGCACCTGTGACAAAAATAAAAACACAGAAAAAAACCCAGAACCTTCAGATGCAGAGACCTCACCTTCACCAGAACCTTCTCTAACAAGAGATCTATTCACAGCTGCTATTTCTTTTTCTGCCCCAGCTCCTCACCGGACCCTACACTCCACCCCGTTCCCACCCTACCCCATGCCACCGGGAAGGCAGATGTGTTTCTTTCTGGCCTGCCTACCTGACATACAAATAATAGGTGAAATAGCAGTTGCTATAATTAAGATTTCTGAACCCTTCTCCACAGGGCAGTCACAGTACTGGGGCCACGACAGATACGATGACATTTCATCCCCACTCAGCTCTGGGGCGCGGGTTTCATTCCCAGGCCAGACAGGAGATCTGCCCAACTCTAAGCCCCATGCTTTCAACCATTAAACTTAATTTCTCATTCACAGCAATATTTTTAATACAAGTCATTTAGAGTAAAGTAATCCTTGCTCTATTCCAAGGATGGTAATGGGAACTTTATAAGGAGAGTTCCCCATCTTCAGCTCCAGCTTTGCACTCCATCCCAGCCCCAGACCCAAAGAACACCTGACCCACCTGGGCTCAGATAAACTGTCTGGAATAGACTGTGAGAGAGGATCCCAGCCTCAGATGCACAAATAACCATAGGCTTAGGGTTTGCACTGCTTTTCCCTCCTGGTGAATTATTTTTTTGTTTACATTTTTCCATCTCCAGGCAAAGACAGTTGTGCCTTCCTAAAGAGAGAAAAGGAATCCCAGAAAATGTGACTTACAAAGAGAGTGACTTTGAAATGAATATTAATATTCTTTAGATTCATGGGAGAAAAATAGGAGATCAGTACCATAGGATCACAGAGGTTGAAAATGATTTTCAACCTCATTTTATCCAATGAGGAGAAGTAAAATATCTTAACTTGCCAACTCTGCTCTATTCCATGAGGCTGGATATAGTCAAAACACATTAGAAAATGCAGAGCAGCTTGATAATCAGCCTTTAAAGAAAAAACTAGTTTTTGATAAAATTATAGTAAAATGAAAAATTGTATTATATAATACTCAAAATATTAGTAACACCCCTTTTCAAGAGTAAAGCTTAATAATTATCAAATGAAATTATTAAAAGAGACTGTGCTATAAAAAAGCACTCTATAGTGGTGTGCTTTATTTAACTTTGGTTCCACAAATATTTATTGAATACCTACTATGTGTCAGGCACAGAGCAAGGAGCTATGACTTCAGAGATGAAGGCACAGTTCTTTCCTGTTAAGAATCTACAATCTAGGGGATAATCAACAGTTTTAAAATGTAACAGTGGTGGAGACGGCCTTTTAAAAATTTTTATTTATTTTGCTAGTTTATCAGAAATTCTAAACCACCTCATTTACATGGAAGGTCTCTCTCTCTCTCTCTCACACACACACACACACACACGCACACACACAGTACCTTTCCAATGCATATCAATGTGACTGTCAAAACTGTGTCGGGGGGGTTCCCTGGTGGCGCACTGGTTAAGAATCTGCCTGCCATTGCAGGGGACACGGGTTCGAGCCCTGGTCTGGGGAGATCCCACATGCCACGGAACAACTAAGCCCGTGTGCCACAACTACTGAGCCCGAGTGCCTAGAGCCTGTGCTCCTCAACAAGAGAAGCCACCGCAATGAGAAGTCTGCGCACCGCAATGAAGAGTAGCCCCCGCAGGCTGCAACTAGAGAAAGCCCACGCACAGCAATGAAGACCCAACGCAGCCAAATAAATTAATTAAATACATAAATAAATAAATTTATATTAAAAAAAAAAACTGTGTCAGGTCTGAGATTTTACCCTACTTGCAAGCTAAGAAGTTAGCCTGTCACAGTCTGCCGGACGCTGCTAGAAGACATGAGATGCCTAAATCAGAGACAGAGGACTTTATTACTCACAGCAGTAGTGGTAGTAAGAATATCAGCATTTCCTTGTTGTTCCCCCAAGACTCAATGCTCCCATGAAGACACAAAGAGGGACAGGGGACACCTGCACACACAGAGGTTTGCATTACAGGGGAGGAGCCCTGAGCTTAAGGAACCCAGATTCTTTTTTATAATGGGCAATAATCATGCCTTCCCTTTGCTCCAGAGGAGGTACCACCTTTATTATAATGAGCAATAAGCACACTTATCCTTACTCCGGAAGGAGACTCTATCTCCATCCTCCAATGTTATAAACAAGCCTTCCCTTTGCTCTGGGAAGAGAAGTGTCTGTCTTCCAAGGCTGTTGATATAAAAGCATCCTTGAAAAGATAGTCCAGAGCAAAGCCAGTCAGCGTCTCGACTCACAAGACTTGCAGAAACCCAAGAGATCCATGGAAAATTGTCTCCAAATAGTTTTCCCGGTATTTCATGACCCATATTATAGATGTTTTCATGACTAAAGTTCACATAAACTGTTAGAACTTCATGTAAGGCTCCTGATATCTGCTGAATTATATAGATTCTTGTTCAAATAACCACTAAATCAGTAAGTTGCATTCATGTTGACGCTCCTCTTTCCAAACTCATGACTGGTTTACTCATAAAAGGAAATTAGCACACTAGAAATCTGAAACTGAAAAGCTACTTATCATTCCCATAAACATTCTCCAAGCTAAGTCAAGGGTCCCGCATGACTAATATAGCAAGAAGATGTTTTCTTTAATCCCTCAATTGTGAATGACTCAGAGAAAGGCCATTAGTTCTTAGATGAAATGAGCTAATTTGTTAAATTCTCAAGTTTCAAATTATCTTAAAAGTGAATGTCTATCTAAAACTAGAATCCATGAATATGCCTCTCATCATATAAAAGTCGATGTTGATTTGTTATTGGTGTGATATATAGACATTTAAAAGGTATCTTAAAGGAAAAGAAAATCATCAAAGTTAGAGACAAGAAAAATTACTTTGCTTAGGAACCCAACCTTGGCCACTATTGTAATGACCTTCTCTGGAGTCATTTTTTAAAAACAAAATGGTTGATTATTTTCCTAAGGTGGTTTAATTTTGGATGAACCTGCTGACTTTCAGGATCCTGCCCATCCTTGACCTTTTATGACGTCAACATTAGAGAAGGACTCCATCCTTGTGGTTCAGAGAGATGTTTCCTGCCTGCACTCAATTCCACCTTCAGGATGTATTACTGCCGTTCCTATAACTGAGCTATACCTGCAGTGGCCTCCAAAAACACCAAAATCCATTCTTCTGCTCAGCCAACAAATCTACTGGTTGTAACTTACATGGAGCAATTGTTCCCTAGGGCAGGGGAAGTGGGGAAACATTTAGTTCCTCCACAGCAAGAATCACTAATAGTAAACATCTTCAGTAGCAGAGACTGATGTAGGCCCTCTCGTTAAACATACAGATTTGTTTCACAAAAGCCACATTGTCTTATGGCCCATAAAGAGGCTGATCTGCTTATTTTATCATACTGAAACTGTGCTCGATTATTATACAGCTACAATGCTCAGAACACCAAGATTTTGCCTCACTTTTCAAAGAGCAGGGCTTCTTTAAAGTATGGCTACTTTAAAATCTTTTTAATTACATAGGTTCCGAAAAGCACCTTTGGAAAACATTGACTGATAACTTTAAAGCCTAGAAGATGATTAGACTGACGTGGGTGGGGCTTGTCTTCTGTAATCCAGGAAGAGTGTACTGAATGTCTCCTACATGTTGGAACTTTGATATAAACCCTTTCACTTCCCTATATTAATCTCTTCCTTTAAGGTAGAGATTTTAATATTCATTTTATAGGTCAGGAGACTGAGTCTTGGACAGGTTAAATAGTTGACCAAGACAACTAGCTTGCAAGCCTCTGGCCTTTCCTCTTTGCCACAGCTGCTTCTTTTCCATTGATGAATAGCTGCACCCACAAAGATGCACCGTATCTCGACTTCTACAGAACCACAGAACTAGAAGTTCAACTCAAAAGGTCTGTGTGTGAGTAAGTGTATAAAACAACTGTAACATGTATATTTATACACACGTATATGGCTACTATAATTTTCAGCGGTTATTGTATGTATAATCTTAAACATCTTTCAAAATACTTCCCATGTATTATTTCATTTGATCTTCATAACAAAACTACTACGCAAGTATTATTATCCCATTTTAAATGGAAGCAACCTAAGTGTCTATCAACAAGTGAATGGATAAAGAAGATGTGGCACATATATACAATGGAATAGTACTCAGCCATAAAAAGGAAAGAAATTGAGTTATTTGTAGTGAGGTGGATGGACCTAGAGTCTGTCATACAGAGTGAAGTAAGTCAGAAAGAGAAAAATAAATACTGTATGCTAATGCATATATATGGAATCTAAAAAAAAAAAAGAAAAAGTTCTGATGAACCTAGGGGCAGGACAGGAATAAAGACGCAGATGTAGAGAATGGACTTGAGGACACAGTGGGGCAGGAGAAGGGTAAGCTGGGGCAAAGTGAGGAGTGGTGTGGACATATATACACTACCAAATGTAAAATAAATAGCTAGGGGGAAGCAGCCGCATAGCACAGGGAAATCAGCTCAGTGCTTTGTGACCACCTAGAGGGGTGGGATAGGGAGGGTGGGAGGGAGGGAGACGCAAGAGTGAGGGGATATGGGGATATATGTATATGTATAGCTGATTCACTTTGTTGTACAGCAGAAACTCACACAACATTGTAAAGCAATTATACTCCAATAAAGATGTTTAAAAAATAGTATATTAAAAAAAAAACTAAGACTTGGGAGATATCTTGACACAGTTTCTAGAATGATCAATGCTCTTCTCTTGCTTGCATTGTCAATTTTCTTTTCCTTTTAGATCCTTCCCATCAGCACATGAGTGTGCTTTGGTGCCCAGCATTACACCTGCAGCCACTGCTCCATGCCTCCCCTGCCTTCACAGCAAGACCTCTTGACATCTTCTGTACTTGCTGGTCCAACATTCTCAGCTTCACTTGAACCCATTTCAACCAGGCTTTTAGTCCCTTTCCTCACCAAGACTCTCAACAAGGTCACCAATGACACTCACGTTGCCTGACCCAATGGTCAGCTCTTGGTATTCATACTACTTGGCTTCCTAGTGTCACTTAACTGCATGGATCTCTTGAATAATTTTCTTTCCTTCACTTCCGGGACAGCACCCTCGACCAGTTTTCTCACTTCTTTTGTAGCTGCTACTTCTCAGTCTCCTTTGATGTTTTCTTTTCATATCTTTAAATCTCAAATTAAGTAGCCAGAGGCTTAGTTCTTTAATCTCTTCTCTATTCACACTCCAGCCTCTTGGCTTTAAGGCCTATCTGTGTGTTCAGCATGGACCTCCCCTCTGAACTCCAGACACATTTATTGAGCTGGATCTTGGCATCTCCTCTTGGATGTGTAACAGGCATCTCAAACGCAACATGTCCTAAATGTCCTTTTATTCCCCTCCAAACTTGCTCCTCTTGCTGTGTATCCCCAACCTCATAAAAAAGGTGACTGAGAGTTATTCTAGACGACTTTTTCTCAGACTCTACTGCTTATCTACCAGAAAAGCCTATTGGCTCACCTTCAGAGTATATCCAGAACCTGACTGCTTTCATCCCTTGCTTCCACGACCACCACCATTATTTCTCACCTGGATTATTGCAAGAGCTTCCTGCCCAGTGTCCCAGCTTCCATTCTTGGTACTGAAGGACAAGCGATTCTTTTAAGTAGAGTTAGGCCCTGTACTTCTGTACTCCGCAACCTCCAGTAGCTTCTGTTATGGATTGAACTGTGTCCCTCCAAAATTCATATGTTGAAATCCTGAACTCTGGTAATTCAGAGTATGACCTTATTTGGAGATAGGGTCTTTACCAACTTAAAATGAGGTCATGGGGGTGGACCGTAATCCAACACGACTGGTGTCCTTATTAAAAAAGAGAAATTTGGACACAGACTCAAATACAGGGAGAATGTCATGTGAACATGAAGACAGCCATCAACAAGCCAAGGAGAGAGGCTTGCTCCAGATTCTCCCTCAGGAGGAATCGACCCTGCCAACACCTTGATTTTGAACTTCTAGCCTCCAGGATTGTGAGACAATAAATTTCTGTTGCCTAAATCACCCAGTTTGTGGTGACTTGTTACAGCAGCCCTGGTAAACAAATAGCTTTCCTTCTCCTCTGAGTAAAAGTAAGGTCTTTTCAGTAACCCACAAGCCCCTTCACTGTTGGGCCCAGGACGTTTCTGAGTTCTCCTCCCACTGCTTTCCCAGATGTTCACTCTGTTCCTGCTTGACGACCTCTTTGTTCTTCCTTGAACGAACCAGTCCTGCTCCCGCCTTAGTGCACTTTCTCTCCCCTGCAGGGAACATTTTCCTTACAGATTGTTCCATGGATTACTCCCTCATTTTCTTGGTCTATATTCAGATGCTACCTTTTAGGTGTTTTATTCCTTTTGGTATTTAGAATTAGCTAACTTACTCAATATTTTCCCTGTTTATTTTGTTTATTATCTGTTTTGCCCTCACTGAAACGCCAGCCACATGAAGTCAGAAATTTTTGTCTGTTTACTGTTGAGTTTAAAACAACTTCTGGCAGGTAGTAGGAGATCAAAAATATTAGTTGAACGAATGAGTAAATCATAAGCATAAGCTCTACACTGCCATCTAAATGTACCCGGTATGGGAGGCTCCGCATGCCTCCTGAAAATTGGGTGGGGTGGGGGAACTCTAGCTTATGATCACAATAGTGAAGAAAATGCTTCCACTGAGTAAATACCGCCAAAGGAAGCAATGAGTACAGCTACTGTCCTTGAGAGACTGCAAACTAATCAGGTAGACTAAACATATAACGCAAGAAAAAAATAGACTAGATCCATGGAAGAGCATATCAACAGGAGCAGTTAAATCCAGCATGGGCTGACTTCTAAAAATGGTGAGTCCAGGAGCTTTATCAGAAAAGCATCTGTTATGTAGAAATAAATCAATTCATGCCCAAAACTAGAAAGTATTTTTAAGGATATGCTCATCTACATGTTATAGAATAAGTACATTTGAGGAATGTTTATGAGAAGGTCTCAAGCACATGTATTGGGAATGTTTAGTCTATAATGTGGGCACACGAAAAATATTTCTCAGCAAATGCTTTGTCCCTCATATAAACACAATTCCACCAAGTAGCAGCACAAGCAACTTTAAAAAGAGAGAAAATTGAAACTGCTAGGAACACTGAACAGGCAGAAGGTAATCACCAAACTGGGATCTGGCCACCACCTGATGAAAACCAATTAAATTCTGTAGAGGGGGTAAGTGACAGAAGGAAATAAAGTTAACTGGAAAATAACCAGTGACGTTTGCTTTCACTCTTTCTGCTGTTCTATTTCTCTCTCTTTTATTTTTTCCTCTTCCCATCAAAATTCCCCTCTCATTTCTTAGATGAGTAATTAAACCCTGACATCAGGTATAAGTCCCAAAGGCATTTATCAATCAAAATTAACCAGGAGCTAACTTCTTCCTAGTTTTGATGTGGATTCATCACGTGATCTCAAGCTGTCTATAAAGTGTTTTACATTCTTTGGAAGAAAAGCACTACACAAAGCAGAGGATTATTATGGTAGCAGATACTACTATTAGTTGCCTAAAAATAATCCCAGTTTCACTTCTGATATTTAGAAGCTTCTATTTTTCTCTTTCTCTGTTTTCTATTTTTTTTTCCCTCTTCCCACTCATTAAACATTCCAGTAAAACAATAAGCAAGCTCATGGGGGTAGAATAAATTCAAGATTCAAAATAGCAAAACATAGTTGCGTGAATCTACATGATTGTGGACATTAAGGAGCCTGGTAGTAAATGTTCAACACATTGAGGGAATATGCAAATTTCTGGAAGAATAGTCCAAAAAAAAGGGTGTTTTGCATTACTTTGGAAGGCACTGTATTCTTTAAATGTAATATACATTACATTTAACCACATTCCAGAAACACAGCTACAAGGTGAAGCAGCTTCGTGAGACCAAACCACACCTGTCATTAGAACGTAGTGAACTTGATCCCACGTTTCCCTAAGTTCATTGCTCTTCACTTTGTAATTCAGAGATAAAAAGTACTTCACAGTGGAGAGTACACGCAGAAGTAGCTTCATGTTGCATTACACTAGATTGTTCATTCTTGTGGTAAAATATTTGAATACCTCCAATACATGTATATTTATTCAGAAATTACTTAACATACGAAATAGTATATATATTAAAACATATACAAAAATAGAACCAGAATGTCCTAAAAACAGAGCACTTTAAAGGATGAAGATAAAATTGGCAATACTTGGGCTTCCCTGGTGGTGCAGTGGTTGAGAATCTGCCTGCCAATGCAGGGGACACAGGTTCGAGCCCTGGTCTGGGAAGATCCCACATGCCACAGAGCAGCTGGGCCCGTGAGCCACAATTACTGAGCCTGCGCGTCTGGAGCCTGTGCTCTGCAACAAGAGAGGCCGCGACAGTGAGAGGCCAGCGCACCGCGATGAAGAGTGGCCCCCCTTGCCACAACTAGAGAGAGCCCTCGCACAGAAATAAAGACCCAACACAGCCATAAATAAATAAATTTAAAAAAAAAAAAGTGTCTTCTCTTGGGGAGATCATTTGTATTTAAAAAAAAAAAATTGGCAATACTTTTAAATGTCTTGCTAACTATGATGGCTTCATTTTATCGTGAGTTAACAGACGGGCTCAGCATAAGCTCAGCCGAAGCTCATCTTTAATGATAATGAAAGTGAGTCCCTATTTCAAATAGTCTTCTTGATAATTTCAAATGTTTTCTGCCCAATTCTTCTCAGGTGTGATGAGACTATTAATGTCTTAAGTTCACAATGCAGTTGACAAGGAACTTCCCAGGAAGAGAAGGGTCAACGCTGCCATCTTTGCTGGTGCTTATTTCACCGTGTTATCTTTCATTGTGAGCTCTTCGCAGGATTAATTTTAAGCCCATATTTTGTGATGGTTGATTTAATTAAAACTAGATGATATCATCCTTAAGTCCTTTCCACAAGGGCTCACGTAAATGCCATACACTGAAAAGTGCTAAGAGCACCAAAAGGATGCCGGTGGACCTCCTCTTCCTCCCTCACCTGACTTCCCACCATGGACACAAGGATCCGTGGCAATCCACATCATACATGTTAGTAAAGCTCAAGATCTTCCTTATTTTTAGATAAATGTGGAAGATCTAATATATTGCTTTCCAGTTGTGCCTGTGAAGCCATGCACATTGGACACCACTGTTCTAGGGAATTTTTCAAATGTGGTGCCTCCTAATTTTGAAAACACTTTGAAGGCATTTTGTGACCCTGGTAGTACCCCATTTTAATGTTCAGATATCTCCATGAAAATATCAGACTGGAATAAAGCTATCAAGCCAAGACTGGTCTACCTTTTCCCCACTGAGGTGACAAAATAGCCAAATCCAGATTTTACAGTTATCATGTTTTAGTTTTATTCCTGCCACCAGCTGATAAGAATTCTGCATCAGCAATGTTGTGTCTATAATCCTTACTATTTCTTTTTTAAAAGTTGATTGCGTAAGTTATTTCTCTGGTATAGGACTTACAGAATGAGTGCAGTGAGTGAAGTAATCTTTCAACTATTAAATAATTAAAAGTGTATTCAGCTGTACAGCAGAAATTAACACAACATTGTAAATTAACTATACTACAATAACAAAGCGTATTCAGGAGTAAACTATCGATACAGGCAACAATGTGGAAGATTTTGAAAACATTATAGAAAATATTCCAGAAAAGTCAGGCTAATCCATCGTGATAGAAATCCGGATGGTGGTTGTCTCTTCAGGGATGGAGAGGTGGGCTTGACTGGGAAGGGGCATGTGGGAACTTTCTGGAGTGAAAAAAATAGTTCCATACCTGAGAGACAAGTGATTAAATGAGTGTTTGCATTTTTCAGAACTAATTTTTCTGTACAGTGAATATCTACACATTCAATTGTATGTAAATTATGTCAATAAAAATACAAGTGCACCGTAAAACAGTTTCTAATGGTGGATTTATGCCATCTTATGATGTCTTATTCAGCACCTGAATAGCTAGTCCCATTTAGTCACAATAAAATGAAGAGCCTTCAGCTGGTAAAATCTGTATATTAGGTGTCAGAATAGAGTGGTAATAATAGTAATAATAATAGTAGTAATAATAATAATATAGGGTTTGGGTTTTTTTTGCATATGCCAACCACTATGCTATTGTTAGCCCATGCAGAAGAAAACACTCAGACATAGACAATTTGAGTAATTTTTCCAAAGCTATATAACATTAAATGGCAGAGGTGGGCTTGGAACTCAGGTTTCTCTGATCTTGGAGCCCATGCCTTCAACTACTAGGGCAAATGTGATCTCTTCTTAGAGAAGAATATGAGAATTTCCAGGATGCCATGTAAAAACAGTGTTCATTGTGTGTGTCCTTTGTGCTAGGAACTGTGCTAAGTGTTTCATGTCATTAACTCTATAGAACTACCATTGTCATCTCTTTTTTTACAGATGAGGAATTTGAAGCTCAGAGAGGTTAAGCAACTGGCTCAAGATCACACAGTAAGTAGAATATCTCAGATTCCATTTCAGAGCCATTGAAATCAAAGTCCAGTTTTTCCTACTTTCAGTGGTTCTTAACTGAGGTTCATCAGAATCAATAATAACTATTTTTATATTACACATTTCTGGGTCTACCTTGAGAGTTTTTATCCTGCTGATTGAAGGGGGACTTGGGAATCAGTCTCTTTTACAAAGCCCACCAGTGATGCTGAAGAAAATCCTACCTGAAAACCACTGTACCAAGTTGTCGCTGGTTCATCAGTGAGACTCTCCACTCCTGTTAAAATTTCCATGCATTTATTTTATTTAAAAAATTAAGTAGAGAAGAGGCCTCCTGTCATGATAAACAGAAAAGAATAAACATTAGTAAATCTTGGTTTAAGACACATTTCTGCCATTAACTGGCTGTAGGGTTTTAGGCAAAGTCAGTGAAATCCCAGGGATGCAGTTTTATCCTTTGTGATATTAAAGAGTTGAATGTGCTCATCTTTAAGATTCCATCTTGTTCTAATCTTCAATAAATTAAAACTAATCTTATTTGTTAAATTCCGGACCTTCTCGGAAGTATCTGGAAGGACCCTGGGGTCTGTAGCATAGAGTTAGGTGGGAATTTGTTGAAATACTAAAGATCACCATATAAAATAGCTTAAGTATAGTGGTATTGATATTTTCTAGGGAAACCTAGAGATACCACTGGTTTCTAGACAAACTGATTTGCCAGAGAATTCCAGATCTTTGTTACTCCAAGAAAAATTAAATAAAAGCAACAGTTCTGTATTTCACACCTATTGTGTCAAATTTACAGCGCTGTTTGGGTAAAAAGATGTAAGAAGTGATCTTTACCTTAAAGCAGAGTTCAAGAGATGCACTAATAGATGCAATCAATTGACAAGGGAGAGGTACTAACAGTAAGTGCAAAGTTGGAGATTGCTGCCATTGGGCCACCAGTCACCTGATTTGGCACAAAAATAAAGATTAGGACCTTTAACTTGTGTCAGGTAAGAGAGGCCAACCACAGAGCTGGGAGGTCTGAACTTGAGAAGAAAAAGATATCAGTTGAATTGTAAAACCGGAAGAACTGACTCAGATGGAAAAGAGCTGGAGTAAAGAAGAAAGGATGCAAACCGTGGTAGATAGATGTGCAGGGAATTGAGAAAAGCACAGGAGATCAGTCAGCGGCTGCTGCCCACTCATGTTCCACCAAAAGTTGGACGTTACGTAGGATCAAAGTAACTCTGGTGTCCATCGTTCTTCAGCTGTCTACCGCTGCCTCTGCTTCTGCTCTGATACACTGTTCTGACCCGGCTCTGCTCTCTCTTTATCCTTCCTTCACTCTACCGCACGGGCTTATCATACCATCAACGGTCACCCAGCTAGTGACAGCTGCTGCCTTTTCTCCCATAGCTTCTGCCTGCAGCTCCTGCTGGGCTCTCCTTCTCAGAGCTGAGCTGCAGGCAGGTTCTCACGTTGGGGAAGAGCTTGGATAAGGGGAGTCAGGGCCTGTTACTGATGGGAGAGGAGGCAAGTCTAGAGAACATGGTCCACCTTGGTCTCTCTTTTCTCTCCGTGTTTCTTTCCTACACTTCCTCTAATTTCCATCATCCTGGTCTCAATAGCCTTGATAAAAAGTTGAAAAGGCCCATGTTTAGAAGAATGAACTTGGAGGGTCTGTGCTCTTCCTGTGGACTTCTGCTCTGTGTATTTTGTACTCTCCAAGGAAGAGGTTTTGGTTTTTTATTTTGTTCTGTTTTCTGATACAGAGCACTGTATTTAGGAAGAGCTCTGAAGTCAGATCATACCTCAGGCCACAGGCTACCTTCAGGCCCAGCCCACAGACTTCTGTCAACGTCTGAGACACTGCCCTCTTGTCCATTGGTTGTGTCCACAACTGTAGTTACACTACTTCAAATGGGACAGCCTAGGAATAAAAACAATGTCAACAACCCCTTTGATGATTTTATTTCAGAAGGAAGCACTGGACAGAGCAATCAATTAGGGTTTCATGGACTCTTCACTTGTGCAGTCAGAAACTACTAGATTCCCCTTAGTCATATTAATTGAAACAAAGAGAATAACATGCTTATCCTCAATAAAACACTTCGTGTGAGTTTTCAAGAACACACAGTTCAAATACAAACCTAAGTTTAAAACAAAGTTTACAAATTATACACCATAAGGTCTCTAAAGCACTGGCTTTGTACTGACATACAATCTAAGCACAATACAACTTGCCAATTTTAAGAGTACAATCTGATAAGTTTCACAGATGCATATAGTGATGGTACCACCAGCACAATCATGATATATAATATTTCCATCACCTTAAAAAGTGTCCTCATGTCCCTTTGCAGTCAATCTTCTCCACCCACACGCTAGTCCTCTGCAGCCACTAATCTCCTTTCTGACACTATTGTTTTGCCTTTTCTAAAATCTCATATAAGTGGCACCATGAAGTATGTGGTCTTTTGCATCTGGCTTCTTTGGCTTAGCATACATCTTCGGAGGTTCGTCCATGTTGTTGTTTAAAATAACTTTAGGGTTGTATACAGTTTTGGCTCTGGATTCAAGGGCAATACGACTTCAACATTATTTGTAAGTTCTGTTTGATGATGCGGATTATTTTTTTCTATCAACATAGTTTGAAGTGCCTCCAGATCATTAGACAAAATATTTCTGTTTGTCTCTCCATTCACCCTGCCTTTATTCACTTGCTTTTTTCTCCCAACAAGGAATAAGAGACAGAAAGGGTGTGAGCGAAAACCATTGACCCAGGTACCAATTCATCTTTCCTACTGGGCCATGTTCTGCTTCCTCTGAAGTTTGGCGTGGCCACACGACCTTTTTGCCTAATGAAATGTGAGCAGAAGTGAGGTCTGCTTCTTCCAGAGAGAAACTTTAAGAGCTTCTGTCCTCTTTTCCCGCCCTCGTGATTATAGGAGCGCGTGTAGAGAGAGATGCTGGCTCCGTGAGGGATGACGATCAGCAGAGCCCTCTGCCAACTGTGTTTGACGTAAAGCATGAGCAGGAAATAACAAACCTCAGCCACTGAGCAATGTTAGATCGGCTGTCACTGAAGCACACTAGCATACTAGTCAGTCCTAACTGTAAGAGGAAGCCAGTGACCTGGCTATGTGATGGACATACACAAATACTGATTGTCATCTTTCAATCAGAGGATGCTTCTTCTTTTTTTCTACTTTATTCGGCAGCTCTAAAATAAACTTCTTTCTTTATGATCCATTGCCTGAAATTTGCATTGAAAGATTAAATGTATTTATTAAACGTTCAAAGCAGCTTGTTCAACTTGATCTCTGACGGCGATTGTCAAAGAGAGTGTGTCTTTTCGAATGGCATTTGACTTTAAACAGAGTGTAATAAGCATGAAATAATTTCTCCATGGAGGGGTACAATAATTAACACTGTCAGGCTCTGTAGCAGAGAATTCTAGTGCTCACCAACATCTATGCTGTCCTCTTCTTCACGGGCACAGCCAGAATGCTGCCTCCAACCCCCTGGCGTGTGAGTCACCTTCCAGCCAAGGCAGTTAAGAGCAGATACGTTTCTCCATATTTTACCCCTTTCCTTGGTTGAGGACAAGGCATTAGAAGAAGGTAGAGCAACATAAAGGGAGGAGCCTGGGTCGTTAAGTGACAGCTAGCAGCAAAGTCCACCCACCTACTTCCCATCCCACAAACCTGCATTGGGCACTGTCATGAGCAAGAAATAGACCTTTACTTTCTTAAACCCCTGGTTTAGGGTCTGTTTGTTACGTCAGCTAACATCAGTTATTCTGACTAATACAGGACCTAACCCCTTAACAATGTTACAGAACTATAGTTTGAAAGCACCATAAATACCTCTACCCAATTTAATCCCCACAAACCTCTGAGCTCCACTCCATTCATGAAGAAACATAAGTTACGTGGCTTGTCAAAGCCATGTACGTGATAAATGGTAAGTATCAAAATTCATTTTCTGTCCTAAATCTCGTGTTCCTACCATGCTGTGCAACAGCAATCAAGGGCTGCAGTATCTTGGCAATGTACTGCCTCAGATTTAACCAAATTAAATAGACATATAACAGAGAATTGGCTTCAGCAAATGTGGGTTTTGGTTAAGTCATCTCTTTAAGGCTCTGTCTCTGGATCTGATACGGAACTCAAGGCACACACGGCAGGCAGTCAGGAGGAGAAGATCAGGAGCAAGCAAGAAACTCCAAGCAAAAGCTGGGACCCCACAAGAACAGACTCTTCTTGTTGCCCCTAACTTTGGTGATGTGGGTATGCTACAGCAGTCAGCCCTTCATCACTGATTGTGTCATGTGCTTTGGTTTGTACTGAACTAAAGAGACGGTTGCCCAGATACCAGCTTGGGGACAGCCCATGCATTGGAGAAGCCACACCTGGATAGCTCTGAAGCCCTTGGAATCAGTGACTACATGATATTTTCCAAGAAATCAGGGAGTAAAAGTAGAATACGTCAACACACTTGTACCCCACCCTTCTTCTAATCTCTTGTACGTGTGAAACTCAAGAGGAATTCTTCTTCTCTAAAATTCCCAGCCAGTTCTTGAAAAATGAAACATCTTTGTTCCAAGACTGTGGATACCAGAGTCTCAAATGCCAAAGGAGGCTTGCCAAACAGGGAGCATGTTTCTTGAGATCAGTCTTTCTGCTGATATAGCCGAAGGGCAACCTTTGCTGGTTGGCTTTAGGGGAAACAGAAAACAGGCTCCTGGTGACTTTCATTCTTATGATTCAGTCATTCTGGGTCACTGTTCCCGGGTTTCTATTCCTTTGTCTCTATGGTCCTGCCTTTAGGGAGCGTTTTTGGGGTACAGGGTATCTGGTGCCCCAAGAGTCCTCTGCAGCGGGTTGCCCCAACCTCGTCAGCCCCTCCTCAGAAACAGCCAGCTCTGCCTCCCTCCCAACCCGGTGAAGAGTTTTCCTGATGGTTCACCCATGTCTCAACACAGTTCTTGTGATTCTTGATGCCAAAACAGCAGTTCTCAGAGTTTGGCCTCTTTGATGAAAGGCAGGAGAAGATGGCAGACACACAGAACCCAAAAAGCCCTGTCTCATTTCTAAAACAGATCAAATGTTTCCCTTAAAAAGATTACTACAGAAGGTAGACAAGACACAATTAGTCAAGATGGTCCAGATTGGGTTTCTTGAGTGTGTTCTGCCATGTGTGTGTGTGTGTGTGTGTGTGTGTGTAGGACAGAAAAATTACAGAGGAGAGTGATAGGGGACTTGGGAATAATATACCTGCACATAGAACTTATGATGGATCTGAAAAGGGAAGGGTTAAAGAAGAGAAAATTAGTCTCCCCCAATTTACTGGGGACCCCAAACTTGTTGATCATTCAGATCTTACCTAAGATTTAGAGATTTCAGAGATCTAATAGTTACTAGTATCAAAAGCTTGCTGCCACAAGAGTACAACTTGCTGGTACGACCCAGTTTCATGTTTTTCTCCAGCCCCAGGCACTTCCAGAAACCTGCTGCCCTTGTCCCCCATGGCTTTGCCCCCATTTCATGCCCACTCAGTCCCCTCCAAACAAGAGAAGCAGACAGACAGTAAATTGTGCCTAAATACACCTGGTCCAGGTTCATCCACCTGCCCAGTTTACAAGTTCTTCTTCGCAGATTGATGGGCAATTTGGTAACCATGAATCATGAAGATTATTAAGTGGAGTGTTGGGAAATATTTGGTGCCAGATATCTGCATTTCAGCCTTCAACTTTTAAAGAGGATTTACCTTTCATTTCACATTTTATTGGAATGATTAATTGATGGTCAGAACCCAGAGATAAACACATTCTCAGCCTATAACACTTGGAATAGGCTTAGACATCAATTCCAGGGCATCTAATCCAACTCTTCAGTAAGTTCATATTTAGATCATTTGAAATAATGTATACATGTCTGATAAAAAAATTCCTGATTTTTATGAGTCACAAGTCTCTCCACACATGATAAAATCATCTTCAGTAAGTTCATATTTAGATCATTTGAAATAATGTATACATGTCTGATAAAAAAATTCCTGATTTTTATGACTCACAAGTCTCTCCACACATGATAAAATCATACTTAGAAGAACTGAGCCTGGGGAAAGGTCTACAAGATCCATTATCAAAGCAGTATCATTAACCTTGTAAAATTATTGGCAATGAACTTATAAAACAAGCCCTCATTCCCACTGTGCATTGCTGAAGAGCTGCTTTCCCTTTGTTTAAAGCTTGGACCAAATAGCTGTGTACATGATAACTGGAAGGGTTTAGGCTTTACATGATTATGCTAATAATATTTAGAACCAAGTGAACTTATTAATATATTTAATTCCTGTGGACCATTTACCAAAAAAACCCCACAAGGTCAAACACAATTTTTGGATAGCAGAGCATCTAAAAAACAATGCTGTTAGAAGGAGTTACTTGATTCACACAAACAATCCTGGCTTCACAAACCCCACAGCACATACACCCCAGGAGTTACTTATTTGCAGGGGAAAATACTCTATTTGTGCGAGATTCTGATTTAGTACTCAGTTAGCCAAGATTATCTAATTGATTGGATATTTCCATTTTTATTTGAATCATTATTATTGCAGCAACATAATGTTTGGTAAAAATTACATAAGAAATTAGAAAATCGTTTTGATCAATCATATTTAATGGAGACGGTATCATCTTTTCGTGCTTAAGATTATAAAGCTATTTTGCAATGTGCTTTCCCATCTGATGTTTTGGTATCCATTTTCACCAACTTTCCAGATCAATTTTGCTATGAAAGCTACTAAATCTGTAGCTATTGTTCATTTTAGGAGGTGTAGGTTCGGATTCATGCGCAACTTATTTTTTTCAAAATGTTTCATAGCAACCGATTTTTAGTATCTTTTTTGACTCTTCCATTAGAAAAAGAATCATTTCTTGCCACCCCTATCAGCTCTTCACCTTGGGTGCCACGAGGCCACTGCTTCCCAGAGTGCATGTTTGGAAATGTTTGAATATGTTCTCTTGACTGTCCCTAATAAACTATTTGCCAAATAACTGAGCCCAAATAAGAAGTCTTAACTCTGGATTTTTCACTGCCCAGCCAGTGTTCAGGACATCACAAGATAAAACAGAGGAAGGAGGAATTGAGGAGCCCGGGAATGTTTGAGTGTTGAGTCTATCTGTGCCTTTTCATTCCATGTTATAATTATCCATTTACATAAATCTCCGCCAGAAAGAGCATTTTGTATGCTGCGGTCATATCTCTTTCATCTTTTTATCTCCATAGACAAGCACAGAGCCTGGTCCAGTTCATGGTTCAAATTTGTATCAGCGTAATTTAAAAGAAAAAATTTTTATTTCCTTTTTCACATTTCTAAGGCTTTCTCTCAAGTCAGCCTGAAATATTATCTACAGGGCTGTTGAGATGGGAATGCAAAGAGAAAGAAAAAGTCATTTGTTCATTTATTTTTTTAAATGACCAGAATGTGGTTTTGCATCAAGTCTTGGGAGCTAGGCTTTGTCAAGAGTGAAAAGGATTTTCTAAGGAGTTTCTGTGCCTTGGGTGGGTAGCTAATGATGCTGGCCTGCAACATTGCCACCGGGTTCACTATGGTGACCAGAGAGAGTCCCAGGGATCAATTGCAGCCACACTTCAGGGCGATTCTCAGCAGCAAAGCTGAAACAGGCCGAGACAAAAGGAAGGAAAAAGGAATACCTGTATCTATACATCTCTATAGATATGGATAACTATATAGATATCAATATCTAACAAATTATATTTCATTTCCTTATCTTCATTGGTTACTGATTTGAACATGGTAAAACGTTCTATGAGCACTCAAAGTAATGAAAGCTACAAACTAAGAACATCTGTCCCTATGTTTTCATTGATGACATAAGATACAATACGGACAAGAATATGGATTTAGATGTAGCTATAGATAGAGATACAGTATAGACATTATATTGGGGCAAGATGGGTGGAGCTGGAAGAACAAGAGATGGTCAATTCGTGGTCTACTTAATATTCTGAAAGTGTTTAATAACCTGCCTTCTCAATGTCTTTCTTTTTTGTAGGTCAGAAATATGTGAGTAGGAGTAAGTTTACTTTTTTTTCTAATATGGATGTGCTAATTCATTTATTTTTTTAAAAAACAGTTATGCTGGGACTTTCCTGGTGGCGCAGTAGTTAAGAATCTGCCTGCCAATGCAGGGGACACAGGTTCGATCCCTGGTCCGGGAAGATCCCACACGCCAGGGAGTAACTAAGCCCGTGCGCCACTACTGAGCCTGCACCCCACAACTACTGAAGCCCGTGCACCGCAACTACTGAAGCCCATGTGCTGCAACTACTGAAGCCCGCGTGCCTAGAGCCCATGCTCTGCAACAAGAGAAGCCACTGCAATGAGAAGCCTGCGCACCGCAACAAAGAGTAGCCCCTGCTCACCACAACTAGAGAAAGCCCACGCACAGCAACGAAAACCCAACACAGCCAAAAACAATAAATAAATAGATGAAAAAACAAGAAAATTAAGCATATGAAAAGAGTCAATAAAAACAAAAAACAGTTCGGCTTATTATGTGCCAAGAGTTATGCTTGGAAGCCATTGAGGGGTTTTAAGCAGGAATGACATGTTATTTTTGACTTTGGAACATGAGACATGACTTTGTTTTTCTCCCAACACTGCTTTCAAATGTGTTTGCCAGATCTTTTGTCCTCAACCTTTTTTTTTTTTTTTTAATTTATTTATTTATTCATTTATTTTTGACTGTGTTGGGTCTTCGTTTCTGTGCCAGGGCTTTCTCTAGCTGTGGCAAGCGGGGGCCACTCTTCATCGCGGTGCGCGGGCCTCTCACTATCGTGGCCTCTCTTGTTGCGGAGCACAGGCTCCAGACGCGCAGGCTCAGTAGTTGTGGCTCACAGGCCCAGTTGCTCCGCGGCATGTGGGATCTTCCCAGACCAGGGCTCGAACCCGCGTCCCCTGCATTAGCAGGCAGATTCTCAACCACTGCGCCACCAGGGAAGCCCCTGTCCTCAACCTTTGATGACATCTCTAGAAGATCTTGCAGGTTTCCAGTCAGGTTCAGCTGTAAGAACAGTCTTGCTTTGACAATGGACTCATTTACAGATATTAAAAAGTCCAGCAGAGTCTACATACAAACACCAATCTCACAATCAATCCACAGCTTCTTCTTTTCCTTCACCTCAGTCCTGAGCTGGGGCTTGGAGTCTGCTGTTTGTTCTATCATTTCTGTTTCAGCTTCTCCAGGAGAAGATTTGAAGGAAGGGGGGATTCAAGGAAAAGAGGAAATTGTCCCTTTGCGGGTTCATTTTCAGATTTGGAAGACTCTGTAAGCTCTCTGTACCATGTACTTCCCTGACATGGGTGATGTTTTCCAGAGATCAGCTCTCGTGATACCTCCCCAGCTCCTGTGTCCAAAAGTGTATCCTCCAATCCCTTTCCCCTGGCAGGTCAGGATACCTTAAAGATGGCAGTAGTCCAGCTTCCCTCTGTGACATGACTTTCCCATGAAAATGTGTGTATCCTTGCTGGGAACTCAGGCTGATCCACTGGTTCTTCTTTTTCCCCAGTTGAGTTGTCTTCAGACTACTCCAGGAGAAGAGCAGACATCTGCCTCTATCTTCACACATGTTGGCAAACTCCAGAGGATGCAAGTCAAGTTTTCCCGAGAACCCTCTGCTCCAAGCTAATGTCGTTCAGTGAACATCAAGCTGGGAAGTGAGTTTCCAGTATCCTTCCTTGAAGGCACCTCCACTCTTCGTGAACAATTCTTATATCCCACTTTCCTTGACTCAAGGGACAGTGAAGCCTCTTGTCCCTATGAGAAAGAGAGGAGAAAAGCCAAAACATTGTTTTCCTTTACCCCAGGCCTCCATGACCCCCTCTTCCCTGATAACTTATTGAACTCCAGTCTTCCGTAGACATACTTTGGAGACAGTGTTGGGAGTGAGATCTGCATCTCATTTGGCCACTTGTCAGTCAGCCCTGGGAGGGAGTGCCTGCTTGTTCCATGGCTCTTCAGAGTGGCCTATGGTTCTCAGTAACGGGATTCCAGACAAAGAGTAGGACAAGAGCAAAACCCCATTGCACAATCTGTTTCATCTTGTATAAACAGTTCCACGATAACACTGTGAAGAACTGACGCGAAGGAGATTAGACGTGAGAGAGGGATTTCAGGTAGCAATCCAGGGGAGAAATGAATGGAGTCTGAACTGAAGTAGTGGTCATGGGAATGGAGAGGAGGAGATGGATTTGTGAGATATTCATTGAGGTTGAGTGTTGGGTGAGGGACCATGCTGTTGGCAAATACATGACACAGAGAGAGAACAGCAGGGTTTGAGGACAAGCCTGGACAAAACTGGTGAGTTGTCTTGACCTTGCTGAGTTTGAGGTCTCTGGGGGAACTCATGCAGAGAAGCCCAGAGGGCAGTTAGAGGTATAATATGAGGCTCAAGAGAAGGGTCTGACTTGAGGCTATGCTTGGAGGAATCTACAAAATTCAGTTAGTTATTGACACCACAGAAATATTTGGGGTTATCCAGGGACAGTGCATAATATGAGAAGGAAGGGGACCCAGTAGAGTCCCAAGAAGCACCTGCATTGAAGGGCTGGGTTCATTTGCCTGGGAGACTGAGGAGGGGCCAGAAAGGTGGGAAGAAAAGGTTCTCCGAAGGATACTGAAAAGAGGATGCACCACTCTTTTCTTAAACCCTTTAGTATAAACGTCACCAATCACCCTACGCTGTACCACTTACACTTCTTTCCCTTGCCCTGTTCTCTTCATCTGCCTTCTAAAGCCAACTCTTTCCTTGATGAGCAATTCCGTAGGTCCTCAAAATGACTTAATCACTTTGTGGGGCTTCGACTGCCTCCCCAGAACACAGGCTCCTTCACAAAGGCTTCTAAGATGAGAGATAACTAATTGGAGGAATGTTGTTTCCATTTCTCAGGTGAGCTGCCAGCTTCTCCTGCGGATGGGCAGGGTGCCACGATTCTGCTCTGGTTCCCTGTCTCTCTTCCCCTCACAGTTTGCGGCTGCCCCTTCATAATGGGAGCTTGTGCTTTCTCTTCCTCAGCATCCCAAACATTCAGAGGTTCCCAAAGGCTGTGCTTTTAGTGCCACTCAGTTTTGACAAGGAAAAGGAATTGAGTGGATCTGGCCAATTCTTTGCATTGCCAGAAAACATCTCAGTGTTACTGGCAAACGAGGAAGATGGTCATCAGATATTACAGTGACACTTTGTCATGGGGTTCTTGTTGTTCCTCTTTAGAGAGGATTATTACAAGGCCCTCATAAATCTTCAAATAGAAAGAGACTTCTATTCCCACCGATGGATTTCGATTTGGTGGGACAGAGAAACAAACGAAGAGGAGAATCCTAAGAATGACGAAGAGAAAAAAAATGTTTCTCAAGACACCCCCCAAAGCAAATCAAAACATTTGGGAGCAAGGAATCCAATATGTAAAGTCTAGTTCACTTATAAAAGCATCAGTTGAGCAAACCTCCTACTTCAATAGTTGGATCCTTTGCCGGCTTAAACCAAAATGAGTATTTCCCCTTCTGCATGTTCGCCTTCCCCAACTCCCTCCCAGAGCGTATGTCAAAACTCACATCTGCTTTTATTTTCCAGTTCTTTGGAAGTAGCTCGCCAATTTGCAACACCCACTCTCATGCCAGAATAACCGTGCTATCGTGTGGGTAGGCTCTTGTTTCCACGCCCTGTGTAGCTTTGCCAAAGTCATGGAGGAGGCCGGTGGGGAAGCCAGAAATAACACACCCAGCTTCAGACTTTCAGGGCTCTCCACCCGCTGCAGACACACTACTCTTTCTTCTTTCTCTACAAGTGTTCCCTGGCTCTGGTGGGGAGCAATTTTGCTGTTTCAAATGAAACACATAGTCTGTCCCTTAAAAATATCTTGCAAATATGTGTCAATTGCACATAATAAAAATTGCAAATACGTGTCTATGTGAGAATATTTAGGGGTACTGTCTGCAAATTCCTAACAGTTCCCTCAGTGTAGGCACCTGTGCTACCTTCAGATATATTCGTGTAATTCAAGTATTGGGAAAAATCACAACTTATGATGATAAAGACTTATAATGATAAAGATTATGGAATGATTAAATTTTTTTCGGGCAGGAAAGTGTTTTCTATATGTAGGTTGAGTGCTTTGAAAAGTAAATTTCCAACACAGGCGATATGATCATAACTACAGTATAAGTGAAATAGAAAACATTTGCTAACTGCTGTGCGTCGCTGTAAAAGTGTCTTTGACTGGACAATAGTATTGGAACAATAACAAATATGTACTGAGCACTTGCTGTGTGTACCATGCTCTGGATTTCTTAATTCTTAGAACAGCTATGAGGTAGAACTATTATTACCCCATTTTAAGGATGACAAAACTGAGATTGAGTTACATTTAACAACTTGTACACAGCACCCAACTCATAAGTCAGTAGTGGGGATAAAAGGTTAATCCAAATTAACTAAATTGGTAGAATCTGTCTTTCGAGGGGTTT
This sequence comes from Balaenoptera acutorostrata, assembly GCF_949987535.1. Lineage (NCBI taxonomy): Eukaryota > Metazoa > Chordata > Mammalia > Artiodactyla > Balaenopteridae > Balaenoptera > Balaenoptera acutorostrata. The sequence continues at coordinate 66,146,489 of NC_080081.1, forward strand.
TTTTTTCCCCTATAAAGAATTTCCCCCCACTAGAGGAAAATGTTCAATCCAAATTTTCCCCCATTCCCCCCTTTACCTGGAAGACTGCCAGGTATAAATCCAGGTGTTAAGAGTCATAAAATCAAGTTTCTTTGTCCATAAAGCCTGAACTCACCCAGTCTTAGACCTGAAAATTTAGAATTACTATTGCATATTTTAACACAAATATTTCCTATTGATGACATTACCATAACGTTTCAATAATTGTCATGAAAAACGTTTCTACAACACGTTAGTTGACTTTCTAATCTTAATAAATAGGATACAACAAAAACACTTCAAAATTGACTGAAGATTTTGCATTGTCTCAAGTAATCTTTCCGGTCATGGAATTGTTGAAACACATACTAGAAAATATTAAGCTCTGATTGTTTTCTTGAAATTTTCCTCTTTCTCCTGTAAATGTAGCTAAAAACAATCAAAACGAAAGGAATTTGCTATGATTTTACCCCAGATTTTTCAGCGGTACAATAACACATATCAACCATTGGGCTCATTTTCTTTCCTACAGAGCCTTCTGGATAGAAATGGTTTTAATCTGTCGCATCTCTAAGTGGAGCCCAGTTCAGTGGTCGGAGGCCCCATCCCTTGACTGGCGCAGCTTCCTCTGCCCATTGTTTTTGGAGCATCCTTGTGTTGCCGACTCCAGGGACCTCGTTCCTCTGTTCCCGTCTTGTCTCTGTGCTGCCCAGCTGTTGCCTGTGCTGCTCACCGTCATCCTATGGTCACCCCTCCACCAGGCCCAGCAGCATCTCCCCGCAGCCCCATGGTCCCCACAACTCCTCCTTGCCTTCCACACTCAGTGCCAAACTGGGGACAGACCGTCTGTCAGGAATTCCTCACAACGAAAGCTAGACTATCACTTTTGACATGATTATACTGAGGATTCGGAGATAATGGAAGAAAAGTGCCCTGTAGATACTATGGCCGATGTAAATAATATGATGTGGATTAGAATGTAGATATTCACCACATGAGCCCTTAGCAAGGGGTTGCTTACTGGACCACCTCCTTGTGTAGCCACCAGCTCACGCCACATGACAGAGCCAATGTCCCTTCCCACCACCGGAAGCATTTTACACCACTGTGCTGGCCACAGTTAATTCAGAGGAAGGAGCGAGCTGTCTCTTGACCCAGTCTAAGGCCAGCTTCCTCCTTTCCTTCCTAGGATCATCTTCTCCAGGATGATTGACTATATAAATATTCCTTCCCTTTAGGAAATAGCTCACCCTTCCCACAGGTGTGATCTGCACCTAAGATTTCCAGAAAATGCTACAATAGCTCCTTATCAGTAGATTTACCAGAGCCTGGGCTATTCCATTTGAAACAACACTGTGTGTGAGAGAAGGATGACCCGGTCCACGATGAACTGCACCAGCCTCTTCCCGACTCCTTCCCAAGCTCTCCGCAAGCACGGAGAGATTGCCCGGTCCCTGTCCTCTCTGTCATGGTTCTGCTTCTCCTGCAAACGAGCATCTTCGCCTTCTGCAAATGAAGACGCTGCCAGACTGCAAGCACCAGCCATAGGGCAGCGCGTGGTTAGAGCAACAAGCTAGTTAGTCTCCACCATTAACCCAAACCTAGAGACTTTTCTGTCTGTGCAGGAGACATCAGTCTGCTGAAAGGTGCACGCACACCTGCCGACCAGCATGCATCGGCTCGTCAACAATAAGCAAACCTCTCTTCTGTGTCTTTAGATCTTCACCGGAAAAACACAAGGAAGGTTGGGTGTATCTGAGAAGTAACATGGCTCATTCATGCCCTGGGTCATCCAGGGGTGGGTGTCACTTGCTCCCTGGCCTTGGTACACCATGCTGCAAGGATCCCACTTAACAGACTGGACAGACAAGCCAGCCCATAGGGAAGCGGGGAGTGAGGGGTTCCCTCTGGTCCAGCTGACCACTCCATGCTTCCACCCAACTCTTGCTCAAGCGGCAAAAGGGGCTCAGTGGGGCACCCACTCTGATGCCTAATTTCTGCCAGTGTTCCTGTAATAGAAAGTGATGAGTGTCTATAGCCTGTTGTTTGCTTTACTGTAAAGAGAACTAATAATATTACCAACCCCAGACATTTGTTGTAAGAAATAAATGACACAAAATGCTTTTTATTACAAAATGCTATACAAATGTGAATTATAATTATTATCTTCTATAATAAGAAACTGTGAGTTTATTCTAGTTCACTCTTTTAAGTACTAAACTGCTGTGTCTATCAAAGTGTTATGGAATTCTATTCTCTATCATGATTTCTTAGGCTGTTACTTTTATTTTCTCCATTTTCTTTCCCCTGAGTTTTGTAGGCGCTCAAGATGGGAAACCTACTGACCTAACATCAGTGCTGTTGGCAGGAGCTGCCTTTTTTCCCCCAAGTACACAGGTTTATGATACCTACAGATCATCTCTAAAATGTCTTGATTCTATCATGATTTTGTTGTTTTTGAAACATTCCCCGAGACTGTTCCATATCCAAGACTCACATCTACAGTTGCTTTGAAACTGTATAGTTGATCAAAATAATTGGGGGAACAACTGAGAATAGTATAATTTCTAAGTCAGCATGGTGTCCAAGTTAGCGTCCTGGCCTCTGATCTGATACTTAAACCGAACCTTTGCCTGTGAGAACTCACCCCACACAATCATTTCATTGTTATCGAACATGATGAAAAGATGACCCTGAAAATTCAAACACTCTTCCCAGAGTTGTCTTTTTAGACCACCGCCTTATTTTTCCAACTGAAACATTTGAGATTGGTGCCTTTCTCTTTATGAAGCGTAAGAATTCCCAAAGGTCACTCTCTGAGGTTTTCTTCCATCTATTTTCACATTCTGTGAATCTTTGTAAAACGCTTTGTTGGGTCCTCTGAAGGGCACGTGAGACATGGTCTCTGTTCTTCGAGTTTCATCTAGTTACTGGGATCCAGAAGACCCAGTAGAGGAAAACTTACAGGTGCTTCCATGGTGAGCCTGGCTACAAACGTAACCTAAATTCAGTGGGACACTGAGTGTGGCTAGTGAAGGTAGCTACACTGGGCTGCACTAGCAAATAAACCTCAAGATGTCAGAACAGAAGGTCACACCTCAGTTGGGTCACAGCCACAGCCTATTGGCTGGCTCTCCACTGTACAATAATTAGGGATCCAGCCTTCCCAACCTCGGGATGCCACCATCTCACCACGTGGCTCCCAGGGTTGCTGTGGCCAGAGAAGAGAAGGCTGAATAAAGTTGGCACCCCAGTTCCCCAGTGCCTCATCATGCAAGGGACACAAGTCATTTATGGTCACATATCATGGGCCTGGACTAGCCACGTGGTCTCACCTCATCACTAGTTGGCTGGAAATTATAGGGAAGAGCCTAGAGAGTGGAGAGAGCACCACTGCTGTCACCATTGCTAGCTAATTCCTTTGCTTCCCATGGTTAGCACATGATCCTACTTCCACTTCACTGAGAAAAACCAAGTTATTATGACAATCACTTCCTCCTTTCTCATCCCTCCTTTTCCTTGATACCTCAACTCCGAGAGCCTGAAGCAGTGGCTCCCCTCATTTCTAAGGTTTGCTTGGTCACTATGCTCCTTTGCTCTTTGACATTTTTGCTACCTCCAAGCCCAAACTTAATTCTATAATTATCTAGTCTCACTGTTGAAAGAAATTAAAGAGGATACAAACAGATGGAGAGATATACCATGTTCTTGGACTGGAAGAATCAACATTGTGAAAATGACTATACTACCCAAAGCAATCTACAGATTCAATGCAATCCCTATCAAATTACCAATGGCATTTTTCACACAACTAGAACAAAAAATTTCACAATTTGTATGGAAACACAAATAGCCAAAGCAATCGTGAGAAAGAAAAATGGAGCTGGAGGAATCAGGCTCCCTGACTTCAGACTATACTACAAAGCTACAGTAATCAAGACAGTATGGTACTGGCACAAAAACAGAAATATAGATCAATGGAACAGGATAGAAAGCCCAGAGATAAACCCACACATATATGGTCACCTTGTTTTTGATAAAGGAGGCAAGAATATACAATGGAGAAAAGACAGCCTCTTCAATAAGTGGTGCTGGGAAAACTGGACAGCTACACTTAAAAGAATGAAATTAGAACACTCCCTAACACCATACACAAAAATAAACTCAATATGGATTAAAGATCTAAATGTAAGGCCAGACACTATAAAACTCTTAGAAGAAAACATAGGCAGAACACTCTATGACATAAATCACAGCAAGGTCCTTTTGACCCACCTCCTAGAGAAATGGAAATAAAAACAAAAAGAAACAAATGGGACCTAGTGAAACTTAAAAGCTTTTGCACAGCAAAGGAAACCATAAACAAGAGGAAAAGACAACCTTCAGAATGGGAGACAATATTTGCAAATGAATCAACTGGCAAAGGATTAATCTCCAAAATATACAAGCAGCTCATGCAGCTCAATATCAAAAAAACAAAAAACCCAATCCAAAAAAGGGCAGAAGACCTAAATAGCCATTTCTCCAAAGAAGATATACAGATTGCCAACAAACACATGAAAGGATGCTCAACATCATTAATCATTAGAGAAATGCAAATCAAAAGTACAATGAGGTATCACCTCACACCGGTCAGAATGGCCATCATCAAAAAGCCTACAAACAAGGGCTTCCCTGGTGGCGCAGTGGTTGAGAATCTGCCTGCCAATGCAGGGGACGCGGGTTCGAGCCCTGGTCTGGGAAGATCCCACGTGCCGCGGAGCAACTGGGCCCGTGAGCCACAACTACTGAGCCTGCGCGTCTGGAGCCTGTGCTCCGCAGCAAGAGAGGCCACGATAGTGAGAGGTCTGCGCACCGCGATGAAGAGTGGCCCCCACTTGCCGCAACTGGAGAAAGCCCTCGCACAGAAACGAAGACCCAACACAGCCATACATAAATTTAAAAAAAAAAAAAAAAGCCTACAAACAATAAATGCTGGAGAGGGTGTGGAGAAAAGGGAACCCTCTTGCACTGTTGTTGGGAATGTAAATTGATACAGCCACTATGGAGAACAGTATGGAGGTTCCTTAAAAAACTAAAAATAGAACTACCATATGATCCAGCAATCCCACTCCTGGGCATATACCCTGAGAAAACCATAATTCAAAAAGAGTCATGTACCCCAATGTTCATTGCAGCACTATTTACAATAGCCAGGACATGGAAGCAACCTAAGTGTCCATCGACAGATGAATGGATAAAGAAGATGTGGCACATATATACAATGGAATATTACTCAGCCATAAAAAGAAACGAAACGGAGTTACTTGTAGTGAGGTGGATGGACCTAGAGTCTGTCATACAGAGTGAAGTAAGTCCGAAAGAGAAAAACAAATATTGTATGCTAACACATATATACGGACTCTAATTAAAAAAAAATTGTTCTGAAGAACCTAGGGGCAGGACAGGAATAAAGACACAGATATAGAGAATGGACTTGAGGACATGGGGAGCAGGAAGCGTAAGCTGGGACGAAGTGAGAGAGTGGCATGGACATATATACACTACCAAATGTAAAACAGATAGCTAGTGGGAAGCAGCCGCATAGCACAGGGAGATCAGCTTGGTGCTTTGTGACCACCTAGAGGGGTGAGATAGGGAGGGTGGGAGGGAGGCTCAAGAGGGAGGGGATATGGGGATATATGTATACGTATACATATAGCTGATTTCCTTTGTTACACAGCAGAAACTAACACACAATTGTAAAGCAATTATACTCCAATAAAGATGTCAAAAAAACAATAATAATTATCTAGTCTCATGCCAACATCTTCAAGTACTCACAGCAGGTTATATCTCAAACTCAGGGGTGAAAGAACTAGAATTATCTTGATTTTTTAGTAATGATTTAATTTCTTTCAGATTCCCCATTTTGTCAGGTTCGTAGAAAACTTAACTTCCTTCAGGTTCTCTTTTATCAGAATTAGGCTGAAGTTGCTTCTGATATTTGGCCCATTATGGTGGATCCATTTTCTTTTAGGAGAAATGGCTTTCTTCTGAGATGCCCCTGCCCTGCGTGTGTGTCTGAAGGAGAAAGGGGTGGGCACAGGCTAGGGGCACAGGCTGGGGGCAACAACCAGGTCTTCCTCACCCTTTGTCCTTCTGTGCGTGTAATTCTGGTCATCATTTGTGACCTGAGTCAGATGCAGTCTCTCCTACAATGTGTCCTCTCAGTCATCCCAGCTGAAGTTCTTTACCCCTACTCTGAGCCCCTACAGCATGCTTTCTGGGTCTCTATCACAGCATTTATCCCATTATATTGTGATGGGGGATATTATGTTTATGTCTTAGTTTTCTTCTGAAACTAAGCTCTTCCTTTCCAGTGAGAGCCATATCTCACTCATCTCTATGTTCACCTCCTAAAATAGTTGCCTTGAAGGTAGGCGCTCCAGACTTAGAGAACAAACTTATGGTTACGGGCGGGGAGTGGCGCCGGGGAGGGATAGACTTGGAGTTTGGGATTGACATGTACACACGGCTATATGTAAAATAGATAACCAACAAGGACCTACTGTATAGCACAGGGAAGTCTGCTCAATATTCTGTAATAACCTAAATGGGGAAAGAACTTGAAAAAGAATAAATACATGTATATGTATAACTGAATCACTTTGCTGTACACCTGAAACTAACATAACATTGTTAATCAACTGTACTCTAATATAAAATAAGGATTTTTTTAAAGTAGGTACTCCTTAAATGTTTACAAAAGAATATCTAAAATGTCGGTTTATTTAAAAAGCAAATGACTCTACTATCTGAGAGTTGCTTTATATTTTTCTAGGGAAAACTATGAGAGGGGAGAGGGAAGAGCTGAAATAAGCTTAGTGAGTCCCCACTACTGATAAAGCTGGGTAATGGACACATAGGGGTTCTTATACTGTTCTATACACTTTTGTGTGTATGTCTGACTTTTTTTTTTTTTTAATCAAATGCTTCATTTCAATACACCTCAAATAAAATGTTTACTTTTAGAGATAGATTTCCCATTTGAAACAGCTGAGTAGAATAGTTCATTCCAATAGGTTAATTTTAGGATACTGAAAGAATGGAGCCCAAGGATGTATTTTGGCTCCCAGCCCATAGTTCTTTAAAAACTGGAAATTATGTACATTTTCATTCACAGAAACTTTCTCAGGGTTATTTGTAAGTGAGCAAGAACTTGGTGATGCTGGGCTTTGTAATGCTGCTTTCCCCATTTGAAATGCTCTATTCCACTAGTGCTATTTCTAGATAAATGTGATTTGCTGACATCATTTCTGCAAATCTGCATGGAATATTATATATCTATTTTGTTTTATAACTTGAGTCATAAGTGTAACCTTTTATTGTCTCACCTCCCTTTGCTTTTCAACACCTTCTTTGTATATGAAATCATTGTTTAAAACAAGCCTTTTATTTCAGAATAACTTTAGATCTACCAAAAAGTTGTGAAGACACTGCAGAAAGTTCCTCTATACCTTACACCCAGTTTCCCCTGTTATCAACATCTTACCAGATACCTTATTATTAACTAAAATCCATTTTTTATTCAGATTTCCTTAGTTTTACCCACTGTGTTTTTTTTCTGTTTCAAGATCCCATCCCGGATGCTACATTACATTTAGTCATCACGTATGAAATAATTTTTAAGAGGACATTTTATGTTTCTCTAATCCATGATAGCAACTCAGTGTTTTCCCAGAATATTCATCTTGCCTGGAAAATGTATGATCTCTTTGCTCCCTTTTAAAATATTTTATTGATTAAAAATTTGACTTTGCTTTGAGCAGTCCATTATGAATAAGAAATGGCACTTTGAAATTTCAGGATAGGGGAAAATAAGGTAAAAAACCAGAAATCCCCTTTCTCCTTAGAAGGCTGTTTGAGTTGGTCAGTGCGTCAAGCTTTGAGCTCAGCATTTTTTCTAAGCCCCACACAATGGAAACACCCCAGAGTGAGATAAGGTCCCATTCGTTGATTTGCCTGCCCTTCCTCATCAGGGTAAATTAGTTCAGAACCCCCTGAGAAGATTTTGCTAACAGTAAGGGGAGAAATTATAGCTCCTGGAATCTGGCGGATGGAGGCCTGGTGCCCAATGGCAGGAAACTATGTCATTGGTGCAAAGCAAGTGGCACAAAAAATACCCTAGATGAGGAAGAGGAAGGAAGGCCCAGACTGGAGACCTCCCACCTTTGACCTTGGGTATCCAACCACATCCATCCCCTCAACTGGCCATGTTCGTGTCTGATTCAAGGCCAGGAAAGAGATTACCATGATCACTGGAGAAGCAGTTACAGTATATTTGCTGATAGAGGAGGGCAATTAAAGGCAGGAAAAAGTTTGCAAGTCATTATATTAAAACTTTGTTCCTTTAAATTATTGTGCCCAGGACAAAGCTCCAGCCCAGGGCCTGGAGTTTCAGGCAGCCTCTGCTTGGTTTTCTCTGACATCACCTAAATGGAGAGCTGAGTGTGCAGGAAGTGACCGTTGCCAGCTTCCCATTGTTCAGCAGGGCCTGCTTGGCTCAGACCCAGGCCGAACATCACTGCCAAGGTCTCTGAGGTCCAGCCAACTGCAAAGTTCAGCCAACCACACTTTCTCCATCCCGATGTCACCACACCAACTCCATTGTTTCCACCTGTGCTGCTGTCCACCAAACACATCTACTGCTGTGATGATCCTGGGAAAGCACCCAGCTTGCTATCAGAAGACCTGGGTTGCTAAAGTAGTTTGCAGCTAAACAATAACTCTTGCCTGGTAAATTACAAAAACTCTCTTTTAGTGCATCAGAGAGCTGCTGAAACAACCAGGACTAGGGGCCTCAAGATTCTGAAAAGAGGCCTAACAGTGGAAAATGAGAGTTCCCATCTGCCTGGGAACAGTTGCTGATTCTGGGTGCAGGAAAAGAAACTGAGCTTTCCCCAGGCAGAGGCCACCACAGAAAAAGAGAAACCAACAGAGACTGTGGCAGTCACATGGGGATGAAAAGTCAAAATTAGAGTCTTGATAGACTAAGATCCTGGTGAAAAGAGTGGGTCAGAGAACTAGGCCTAGCACATGGGTGGTTCTCCCTTCAAGATAGTTACCTGAATCTGGGAGTTTAAGAAGCTAAGCAAGAAGCTTCTGAAAAGTGTAATTCAAGGTTACTGGAGTCATGTTAAAAGAATTTAGTAGCCAACTTGTAGGCAGTTCTACTGGCCAAAGCTGAGATCATTTGAATGTTACAAAAGAGAGTAACCATAATGAATTGAAGCATATTAAATATGTTAAAATCTACACATTCATTATTACACTAAAAAATAGAAACCACAGCAACATCATTGGTCACATTTGAAGAATGCTTGCGAACCAACTCATTATTCTGAAAACTGGCAAAGTGAAAAATGCAAATATTTATATTGTCTTTCCTGCCCATGTTTTACCTAAGAGTAAGTATACTTGATGTGTGTGAGTTTTTACTTATAAAAGAATGACAACCAACAAATTAAAAAATGATACAATTAGAATATTATTATTTTGCAAACCCTCTTGAAATAATGAATCTCACAGCACTTAACGCAGGGACTGTGTAAACCATTAGGTGAACTTTATGAAGAATGAATCAGGCCAATCATGCTCCAACCCACCAATCAATCTCAATGTCATTGAAAAGAGAAACAACCAGAGAATACATGTCTCTTGAAGATACAGTGGAAAGCCCACCACATCATCTGTAAGCTATTCTTAACCACACGTCCAACCTGAATCTAAAAACCCCTGGGTCTAGCTTCCACTTTACAAAAAATAGAAGCGATAAAGAAAAAGGTTGGAAACATAGGGATGCAGGTAGCAAATCCAGAATGTAGGAAGCTCTACAGAACAAATCACCCAATTTCTTTAATAAGTATATTGCAATAGGAGAGAGAGAAGAACTGAGAGGGAGAGAACCTATAGATGTGATAGGAGATGTAGCAACCAAATGCATACAGCAAGAACTCTTGGGACAAGAAACACATCGGCATAGTTTCAAAGGTAGTGATGATTGAGGACGTGTCATCTGCAAGCAAATCCCGTGGAAGGTCATTGCTACTGGAGGGCGAGTGGGAGACCTCAGAGAGGAAACCATACAAATAGAGAGCGTGAGTGGAGGCCCTGATGCCAAGTCTTCCCTCCTTCCCCTCATGCTCAAGGTTGACCTGGCTTAAGAAATGTACGGGTACATTTGGGGCATATATGGGGTGTATGGCTTAATGCATGTTACCCCATCTAGGGATCACCTCTCACCCTAATGGTAACCCTAGGTTAAGTTCTCATTATCACAGACTTTACACTCTGTGTCTTTATTCATTTCAAATATCATTATTTACCCATGTAAATAATGGGCAAATATGCCAGAAGCATTTTCACATACATCACTAATTTAATATTCACACTACCCTGACTTAGGTATTATCTCTTCTTTACAAATAAAAAAAACAGGCTCCTAGATATGAAAGAGATGAACAAGGTCACATAGAAAATAAGGCACAGAGCCTGAATTCAAACTCCTGGCTACAGATTCTAAGTTCTTTCTCCTTAAAGTCCTTGTAAGTGGGGAGAAATCAGCCTCTGTTGGGCTGGCTTGACTAATCCTTTCCTGATGAATGATGACAAGTGTCACACCCTCCCTTCTTTCCCCAAATTATCTCCATCCTCAGGGCAGTCCTAGAAGACTTGGCACCAAAAGAAGATCTCTTGGAGGAAACCTTTTTTTCTCCTTCCCAGATCATTTTATTTTGGAGTTGAAGGCAAAGGAGAACTTTTTTTCTCCCCAATCATTTTGAGACATTCAGATTAAAATGACACCCTTGTCAAAGTATTCTTAATGCTGCTCTCAGAGCTACACAAAGGCAGACAGATGATGGAGGGGGAAAGGGGGTGGAGAGGATGTGTCCCTGAATTGATTAGCGATTGCTCGAAATGGATCCTGTGCAACTGAATGATCTTCGTTCCTTCCATTGTTTTCCATTCTGATGGAGCAGCATCTGATGGGTAGGTGGAGACTATTTTGTGTCTTTTTTTCATGTAGTTGCCAATCCTCCCCATTGCATCTTGTCATTTTCAGCCACAAGCCTCCTCTGAGGCCGTTACATGAGGCTTTGTAGGAATAAGGCTTTTCAGAGGTGTGGACCCCCAACTTGGGATACAAGCTTGCTAAGGTGAGAACTAAGATTTCAAAAAAGGAATCTGGGCAAAAACTACTTGTTATTCATCCTAATAATGATTAAAGAAGACACTGAGAAAGGAGTTTAATAAAGATGCGCTAAACTAGATTCCAGACAAGGTGTCCTGTGCCCCAGAATTCCAGCTGCATTTTGGTGAAATTGAAATTACAAGCCCATCTTTGTTGGAGAGTGGGTCTCTGACGTGGATTGAAATGGACAGATACTCCACATAAGCTCACTCCTTTTTTCATACTAGCTACTAAACTGTTATTTATTCTAAGAATTCCCCATCTCACATATTCTTCACAGGGAAGAAATTACAGCAAAATAACAAAGTGGTACTCTGAACTCAGCCAGGATTCGAGCCCCTCGTTTCCATTGTTCAGTTTTTTCCTACCACATTGGTGCTCAAGGTTACAGAATATATTATGAAAAGAATATTTTGTTTCCATCACTTATGACCACATCAGTCAATATACTTATAAATGAGACAAACTTTGAAATAATATGAAAAAAACAAAAAAGGGACTAAATTATTAATGTATTCGCTTATCCATAATCATAATAGTGGCAATACGTGCACAATGTCATTCTTGTTAATGAATTTTTTAAAAAATGGCACAAAGCTCAAGAGACCCATTGCTTTCAGTCGTTTATGTCTTGTTGGTTATTGTTTTCTTTGTCTTCGCCATGAAAATCATGAGTATATGAGCCTGAATACAGAAGGAATTATGTACTTTCAGTAGAGAAGCCTTTCATGATTAGAATACCATTTTGTCAGGAATTAGATGAAGGGATAGGAACACTGGCAAAGACCTATTTAATAACACGGAGACAATATTTGCTCATTGACTGCCTGAGCGAGATTACTTTAATCTCTTGTCATTGGTAAGTTATCTAAATCTTAGTAGGTAATCACCCATGTTCAGGTAAATCCTTAACCATTCAAAGGTATGATGAACATGAATGAGTATGCATGGCACTCAAATTTGTAGTTTCAATTTTAGACTCACTGTTTGGGCCAACTGACATTGGCAGCGCCCTTCTGTAATATTTGATTTAAGGAGTTTAGCTCTTGTTTAAGTAACCATCATAAATTAAGACAATATTTGAAAAAAAGTTCTTGTAATTCATCCCCAAACTTGTTGGTTATGCTAACTCAATTTAGAAACTGAACCAACAACAAGCAAGCTTACCTAGGATCTTTTGGCATAAAGGATATCCATTCTTAGATTCTCCCTTGAGATCTTCCAAGTCTTTTGTTTGACAGAATATTTAACACTCTTATTTGATTGAACGTGTCTACTCAAACACTTTATGAAGACTTGTTACTTTAGAAGAAATGAGTTAGCAGCTGGAATGATCTTGGAAAGGGAGACGGGATATGAAGAGGAGATAAGTAGGAAAGGCATTTGCCCTATATCAGGTTGTAAATAGCCAGGCCATTTTAAACACTCCACAAATAGACCTGTCATCCAATCTCAATTAAAAATCAAAAATCATTTCTTATTGCAGGGAAACCTAAATCAGGAAGTTCATACTATAGTAAGACACTGTACATGGGTAGAGTGCTGTCTTCATATCACATTTCTCAGCACAAATCCAGGAATGTCGTAGGTGCCTGGTCGCTCTTTGCTGTGTGTATTAATTAATAATTAATTAACATATGAACTAATTGTAGGATTTCAAATCAGATTCTCTAATTTTAAAAATGCATCATAAAAAAGTTAATATAACAAACACCCATGTACACAACACACTGAATTTAAAATATACCAACATTTTATAATATTTGCCTCAATTCTTTTTTTATAAAATAAAACTCTGCAAAAAAAGTTGATGTTTTTTACATCCCCCTTTTTAATTGCAATCCTCTTCCCCCTTCCACAGAGGCAATACTAGATATTCATTTTCTAAGAACCAATATTGGTTGATATTTAGAGAAAGTCAAAGAGCAGAATAATTTTTGAAAGGAAAGAAAGAAGGGAGGGAGGGAGGAAAGAAGGAAGGAAGGAAGGAAGGAAGGAAGAAAGAAAGAAAGAAAGAAAGAAAGAAAGAAAGAAAGAAAGAGAGAGAGAGAAAGAAAGAAAGAAAGAAAGAAAAAGAAAGAGAAAGAAAGAAAGGAGGGAGGGAGAGAAGGAAGGAAGGAATGAAGGGAGGGAGGAAAGATTATTGAAGATTTGCATTGGAATAGTGCAAATGTCAGGATACTTAATGCAAATGATTAGTTGGCAAACACAACATTCTTTTTATTTCATCTAAGCCCAACAATCAGGCTGGGTATCATTGTTCTCAGACACATTCTATGAGTTCAGGAGTTCAAATCTATCCTCGGAGATGCAGCTCAGTCTGCTAATTTAATGCTTCTTATATTTCATGTTGCTACCCCTGTAAGTTCTATATTCTCAAAGGCTCAGAAAAATAATTCTCTATTAAATCTTGTACCCATTTTAAAGATGGAAGTGTACAAGGAAAACTGAGAAGTGGAAAAACCAGGATTAACCAAGCAAAGGGAACCTGACTACCCAGGGGGTTGGTGTATAATTCATGGCTGAATAACAGCAGCTCTTCAACATCTGTCCTTCAATTTCCTTGTTCTTTTTGTCTTTTTTTTTTGAGCCCTAAATGACATATAACTTTAGGAAAGTTTAAGGGTCCACATGCTGATTTGACACACGTGTATATTGCAGTATGATTACCAACACAAAGTTAGCTAACACCTCCATTGCATCACATAATGATCATTTCATTTTGTGGTGAGAACATTTAAGATCTAGTCTCTCAGCAACTTTAAAGTATAGACTACGGTATTGTTGTCTATAATAACAGTGTTGTGCATTAGATCTCCGGAACTTATTTCTCTTCTAACTGCAAGTTCGTATCCTTTGACCAACATCCCTATTCCCTACCCCTACCCCCCACCCCCCAGCCCCTGGCAACCACCATTCTACTCTCTGTTTCTACAAGTTTGGCTTTTTTCGATTCTGCATATAAGTGATATACAGTATTTGTTTTTCTCAGTCTGACTTATCTCATTGGCATAATGCCCTCCAGGTCCATCCATGTTGTCACAAATGGCAGGTTTTCCTTCTTTCTCATGACTGAATAATATTCCATTGTGTAAATATTGACAGACACTTAGGTTGTTTCTATACCTTGGTTATTGTGAATAATGCTACAGTAAACATGGGAGTGCATATATCTTTTCAATATCCTGCTTTCATTTCCTTTGGATATATACCCAGAAGTGGAATTGCTGGATCATATGGTAGTTCTATTTTTAATTTTTTGAGGAACCTCCATGCTGTTTTCCATAGTGGCTGTACCAACAGTGTACAGTCCCAGCAACAGTGCATCAGGGTTCCCTTTTCTCCACACACTTGCCAACATTTATTATCTCTTGTCTTCTTGATGATAGCTATTGTAACATTAGTGTGAGGTGATATCTCATTGTGGTTTTGATTTACATTTCCCTGAAGATTAGTGATGTCAAGTATCTTTTCATGTGCCTGTTGGCCATTGGAAGTCTTCCTGAAGAAATGTCTATTTAGTTTCTCTTCCCATTTTTTAATTGGGTAGTTTGGTTTTTCATTGAGTTGCAGGAGTTCTTTATATACTTTGGACATTAATGCTTTATCAGATATACGACTTGCAAATATTTTCTCCCATTCTGCAGGTTGCTTTTTCGTTTTGTTGATTGCTTCTTTTGTGGTACAGAGCTTTTTAGTTTGATATAGTGCCACTTGTTGATTTTTGCTTTTATTGCTTGTGCTTTTGGTGTCATATCCAAAAAATCATTGCCCAGACCAATGTCAAGGAGACTGGTTCTCTCAAGGAGCCTCGTTCTTTTTGAAGAGTCTGATGGAATACTTCAAAGGAAGTGAAAACAACTTGGTTAATGCAAATGCCATTCACCAGGAGAAAACATCTGTTCCTGCATTGCTTCAAAAACAAATACAAACATTTCCTATGGAAAAGAAGTTTTACTGATCTTTTTTGAGTTCATGAACATGAGCTTTGCAGGGGAAAGAACTTTAGGGCTCTGGTGTAATGCCTGCTCTGTTGCAGTTCTTCTATGGAAAAGTGGAACCTGACATAGAGTAACTGGAAATCCACTTGTTTCTATTTCTCTTGGCATTTTTAGTTTCTGTGTTAAGATACTAAAGGAAACTGTTCTCTCAATTATTCATTTATTCTAAAACTTTTTCCTGAACTATGCAAGGTTGGGGAGACAGTGGTGAGGAAAATATATATGGTCCCTACCCTTGTGGAGCGTCTAATCCATAGGGGAAGATAAAATCAATCAGATAAGTAGAGAGGGAATCCAAGTTAGATGGGTGGGGAACCAGAGGAATCCTCCCTGACGAAATGATGTTGGAGCTGAGGGATGATGGATGTGTAGGATTGGTCAAGTAGTTAGGTTGTGCTGGGGGGAGGGTGGACCACTCTGGGCTAGGGAACAGTGAGGGAGGAAAGACCTTGATCTCTTGAAAGAAGATCTCTAGAGGGTACTAGGCAAGGGAAAGCATGGCAGGCAATCATGTTGGACAGATAAGCAGTGTCCAGGTAATACTGAATTTTGTAGGCACTGTTAAGGATTTCAGGTTTCATTCTAAGTGCAATGGGAAGTCATTAAAGGCTTTTGAGAAGGGGAGTGATAAGATGTAACTTATGTTTATAATCAGTCTGGAGGCTATGTGTGAAATGTATCAGGGAATGTAAAGAGTAGATATAAGGGTACCTACTTAGGCTATTGCACTAATCAGACAAGATGGGATAGTGACTTGGACAAAAATGTCACTGAAGACAGAGAAGAGAAGAATGTGAGGGTGTATCTAGAAGGAAAAAAGTGACAAATCTAATACTTGGTGGGATTGGATGCAGGGATGATGGGGAAGAAGAGTCAAGATGCCTCTCAAGGTTCTGTCTGAAGAACTGTAGTGACATGTATGAGTTTATGAGAAAAGAGCTGGTTTGTGGGTGAGGAAGGCATAAGATCTCTGAGACACATTTTTGAGATAAGGAACCTGGTAGACTCACCACTTCCAGAGAGAACACATCGCTGGCACAGAAGCACAGACGCCGTCTTGGCCAACAAGTTCCCCAGCTGGGCTTGCAGACAACTGGAGTTGAGCCTCCCTTAGATCCTTCCATCTTTTCAGCTAAAATTTCTAATAACCTTTTCCAAGCTCAAGGACACCGTGAGTCAGGGCAGGTGATTTAAGAAGGCAGGATAGATAATTTTCCTTCAGCTAGTTTTTTTCATCTGCTAAAGAATTCATTTCCAGAATGAAATATTATATTAAGGGAACCAGATAGGGAGGCTTAAATATTTTTCTTCTCACTTTAAGATTAGTTTCTACAGTGAAACCCTATTATTTCAGTTATTTTGAACTGTTAATTTTGAGTATGTGAGGTTTTTTTCCCAATGACCACTTTGATATGATCATTTAATATATAAACACCAAAGATCATATATAAAATAATGACACTTCTAGGTTTCCTTGTTAGAACAAAAAAAATAAAGTATTGACTATTGCTGAACATATTTACTTTTTGTCTTCTGCACAGAGAGTAGCTTCTATGATATGTGATCAAATCAAGAGACTTCACATGGTCCTATAGCATATGGCGCAAATATGAGAACCTTGAGAGGGGGAATCAAAATTGCTCTGAGTTTTCTCCTGAAGTGGTATCTGAAAATTCAGAAAGCATCAGACCTATAGCTAAGTTTTCTCATGAGCCAGAAGCATCAAAGCAACACACTGTTTAGTCTTTTGAAACCAAGGCACTTAGAATATTCTTTAAATGAAAATAAATTGCAATCATTACTTGGATTTTGAAACCAGTTCAACATAATTTCTATACTGTCCAAAAAGCACATGGCTTGGTCCCATAAATCTAATAAACACTTAGAACTTAATGCCTCTGATAGGGGCTTATCTCTTCAAGCTTGTCTGCATAGCCTACTTAATGATAATCCCAATTAGAACCCTAATTATGTTTCCGCTCAGAGTATTTTTAGATAGCCTTAACATTTGATCTGTTTAGTCTAGTTTTACAGGTGGCAATAGATTAAAAACAGGTTTTAAAATAAGATATGACTATTACATTTCTAATAATAGGCGATTGTGGTCCCAGAGCTACTTTTTATTTAGTGACACGGAACAACACTTTGATGATGGTAATTGTGCCCACACACCCTATCCCCACACTGGGAAAAATAGGCCGTCCTTTGTAGTCAGGGCCTCAGTTCTACCATATAAATTTTAGCCCTTTCAATGCAGGATCTTGAGTTTCTTTCATTCTTTTCCCCTAAAATAACCTATCTTTTCAGTTCTGCCCAAATCCTCTAGTTACATGTTCCCAGGGACACTTGTCCTGATATTACCTCCATGGCCTTGCTATCCTTTAATGAAAATGTCACATGCTTTCAATGTGGTTTCTCAAACTTGCGAATGTGTAAGACTCACAGAGAGCTCATTGAAAAATGCAAATTCCCGGGCTGTACCCAGAGGGGTTCTGCCTCTGTATGTCTTTCAGGGGTTTGGCAACTTATATTTTCAACAAAAAATCCTGGGTGGTTTTTGGGTAGATTTTGAGAAACACTGCTTTACAAGACATTTTTCACTTCCAAGTACACAGTTTCAAATTTTCCATCAGGCTTACAGTTGTTTTCCACGAATGACAACATCCTACAATTATAAAACATTAGACAAGTAAACAAATATAAGGTGTTATGTTTATTATTTTGAATATTTTTCTAGGATAAAATCCGCTTTACTGCACATCACCTTGATTCTTCCCTCACTTTACAAGGTAGAAGAAAGAAAGGGAACGTCAAGAACTACACAAAAGCAGAGAGAGACTGCAGGCGAGTTTACTCTGGCTGGCTTTGAGGCAGACCTTAGCTCTACCATTCCCACTCAAGAGGCGCGCTCTGTCCCCCAGTGACCCCTGAGGCCCCAACGATTCCGAGGCAAGTAGGCCACTAGCCTCACTGACAAACCAGGCACACAGGACCCTTCATCTCTTCTTCATTTACCTGACAACTTTTAAAGTCCCAAGACTTCACGTGATGCTCAGACTTCAGCTTGACCATGTGGTGCACTTATTCCATCTAAGTGGTCAATTCCATGGCCAAAAGCAAGTTGGAGTTTACATTTTTATTGCAAGGACAAAATCAGGACAGTCTGATGACTGCCCAGGGTATACGCAACCTTTTTGGAGAGGATGACCTCAAGTGACAATGGTTTGCAAAGTCAAGAGCTTTGGCAGCTTGAAATATTTTAGCACTAAATGCACTTGACTTACTACCCGTTCATGAGTGCATTCTGTAGGATGTACCCTTAGTAATGACACTTCTTACACTCTTATACCATGGAGGAGGAGTGAGTCAGCCATTCTCTAATATTTATTCACAAACTTTTATTGAATATCTACTATGTACTGGGCAACAAACAGACAAGAGTAATAAGAAACAATCTTGGCCCTTGAGAAACAACTCCCCTAGTCAGGAAAACATCCCGCTAGAGTGTGACATGGGCTATGATAGAAGGAAGCATGGGTTACCAACAGGTACAGAGTAGGAGAGACAGAAGGAGAAAGTAATCCAAGAGGGCTTCCCAGAGGAAGGGAATGCTTGAACTGAATTTTGAATGACAAACAGAAATCAGCCAGGAAGATCATGTGCAGGAGAGGTAATGGCTGACATTCCAGGCAAATACTTTGTGTCCCAAAAAAGGGAAGCTAAAAAGAATATAGCTTAATTGGAAATGCAAGTAATTTAAAAACTCTAGATAAGAGAGGAAGAGCCACAACAAGATGACATCTCTAGATGTCGTAAATATATATACCATGGAATATTACTCAGCCATAAAAAAGAAAGACTGCCATTTGCAGCAACATGGATGGACCTAGAGATTATCATACCAAGTGAAGTAAGTCAGACAGAGAAAGACAAATATCATATGACGTCACTTATATGTGGAAGCTGAAAAAAAAAATGATACAAATGAACTTATTTACAAACCAGAAACAGACCCAGAGACATAGAAAACAAACTTATGGTTACCAAAGGGGAAAGCAGGGGAGGGACAAATTAGGAGTTTGGGAGTAACATATACACACTATTATCTATAAAATATCAATAGATAACCAAAAAGGACCTACTGCACAGCACAGGGAACTATAGTCAATATTTTGTGACAACCTATAAGGGAAAAGAATCTGAAAAAGAATACAGATATATATATATATATATATATATATATATATATATATGTATATGGCTGAATCACTGTGCTGTACACCTGAAACTAACACAACATTGTAAATCAACTATACTTCAATTTTTTAAAAATGACATCTCTAGATCATGCAGAATCTAGTATTTCTCTGATAGGCTATGGACAGCCTTGGAAGGACTTTAGGTAAGGAATAAATATGGTAGAATTTGGATGCATTCATTTAGTCATTTGATTCAATGAATGTTTATTACAAACCAACTCTGGGCTGGGCATTGTTCCATGCTGAGCACAGAGAATACAATGCTGAAAAGACAGAAATGGCCCATACCCTCAGGAAACTTAAATTCTGATGGAAAATGTTCACAATAAGCAAACAAAGGTAAAAGAAAAAATAGTCACCTTTGCGGTGAGTGCTGAAAAGAAAATAATGACGGATGTGGGAAAATAATGAGAAAGAGTTGTTCCTTTAGTTCAATTATTGGGAGAAGCTTCTCTTAGGACCTGATATTTAAGTTGAAGTATGACAAGGAGCAAATTAGGAATTGGATTCATTTATTCATTTACTTCAATTAATATTTATTACACACCAACTTTGGAGTGATTTGGGAAAAGAACTGGGGGAAGCGTATCCTAGGCAGAGGTAAGAAGAAAGGAAAATGCTCTGAAGAAAGAGCTTGGCTTAAGAAGTGACAAAAGACCAGACAGTAAGGCATGTAGTGGACAGACAGGGGACTAGCCGAGATGAGACATGAAAGATGGGCAGTGGGAAACCACGGGACGTTTAAGTAAAGAGTGGCATGCCTTGATTCACTTCTGTAAATACATTCCGACAGCTGTGTGGGAAAGAATGGACTGGACCGGGGGAAGGTGAAGCTGGCAGACTAGCATAAAGGCTATTTCAGGGGGTGCAGGTAAGAGGGGAACATGACTCAGACAAGATAATGACCATGAAGATGGGAGGAGTTTCAGTGTTTGCCCTGGACAGAGCAGGAAGGAGAGAGCCTTGCAGAAAGCAATCACCCAGCTGGTTAATTACTGCCAGAACCAAAACTAGAAACCAGGTCTTCCCACTTCTTGGCGGTGGTTTTTCCACTACATGATGCCAATTCTAAAGAGTAAAAAGATTTGTAAAGCTTGGGCAAATACTATTTTTTTGGCTCTCAGTCAAATCCCTTTGATTTGAAAGGCTGTCAAAAAGTATAACACACCAGTGACATGGATATTCGAAGTAAAATGAAGGGAGAAAAAGTGAGCAAGAGATTATATATAGTTTTCTATTTTCCTTTTTATCATTCATTTATGTATTCATAAATGGTTTTTATTTGGAATGTATTTACCCAGTTGCTTTTGTTGTATAAGAATGTGCAATAAGTTATTAGTAAGCTCAAAGATTTTCCTTTTAGTGTCCAAGAGGATGTTAGCTATCTGCCGAATGAAGGACAAAAGGCTGGACGGATGCCCTGAAGTTCTCTGCACCGGTCGTTATAGGATGAGAAGCAGAAGAAGCATAGCAGGGTCCTGTGCTAATTCAAAGCACTCCAGGAGGTTTGAAGGATGGCTTTTTTTCTGGTTTGTTCATCCTGTGGATCAGGACACCCAGACCTGAGCACTTGGGAAAGGACCCAATCCCATCTTGAGCGGTCTGGGTGCTCTTACTTCTGCCATATACACCTGTCATCAGGCTCATCTTTTTCTACAACCTTTATTCTTCCAAAGCAGTACTTCTACTCTCTTTCTTCTTTTCACTCTCTCTCTCTCTTTCAATAGTGCTTAACAATAGATAAATGGAGGAAAAGACAAGATAAAATGTTTCAGGGAGAGAAACGGTAGAAGACATTTGCTGTTACAATCACCACATGTAAGTGCCATTCATCATGTATTGTTCCTTCAAATTAGTAGCTTCATCTAATTGAGCGAGGCTGCTCTCTTGAAAGCTTCTCTATCAATGTCAAAATCAAAGATAGAGGGTGGAGGAAAGACTGTGTTTAGAAAGATATTTTAAATGTGGTATTTAAAATGTGGTATTTAAAATGTGGATTAGCTAAAGGAAATGCCACTCTTCTTCCATCTATATTTGTAAGCCTTTGTTCTTAGTGTGTTACCAACTCCACTAGAGTTATCGGCTTAAACAGGAGTCCCAAGGAGAATTCTTCTTGGGAGTTAGACACAGAGCTGGTGGGTTGGCACTCCCTGTGTGAGATGGAAGAAGCCAGAGACCTGGATTCAGAGTTCAAACTCTGCCATTCAATAGCTTGGTAATTTGGGGTATTTCAAATTCAAGTCCTAGATCCCGTCCTCTTTGGGTACATCAAGTCACCTCACCTATCTCAGTGCCACAAGGGAAGCTAAAGAGCATTGGTTGTCCAGGCACTGAACTGAGTGCCAATGTCATTTAGGATCTGTGAGCTAGGGATTATTATTCCAATTTTACGATGAGGAAACCAAGCCTCCACGAGTCAGTCTACTTTTAAGACCTGGTCTCTTTCCACTACATGTGTCATCTTCCATGATTTCCACAAACATTTCATATAAAATTCACTTTTTTAAAGTCTGTGTTTAAATGGAATATTACTCAGCCATAAAAAGAAATGAAATTGAGTTACTTGTAGTGAGGTGGATGGACCTAGAGTCTGTCATACAGAGTGAAGTAAGTCAGAAAGAGAAAAACAAATACCGTATGCTAACACATATATAAGGAATCTAAAAAAATTGGTTCTGAAGAACTTAGGGGCAGGACAGGAATACATACACAGACATAGAGAATGGACTTGAGGACACAGGGAGGGGGAAGGGTGAGCTGGGACGAAGTGAGAGAGTGGCATGGACATATATACACTACCAAATGTAAAATAGATAGCTAGTGGGAAGCAGCCCTATAGCACAGGGAGATCAGCTCGGTGCTTTGTGACCACCTAGAGGGGTGGGATAGGGAGGGTGGGAGGGAGACGCAAGAGGGAGGGGAGAGGGGGATATATGTATACGTTTAGCTGATTCACTTTGTTATACAGCAGAAACTAACACAACAATGTAAAGCAATTATACTCCAATAAAGATGTTAAAAAAGAAGAAGTCTGTGTTTACTGTTTACACTGTAACAAACCCAAAAAGTACACTCAAGTGTGTTTATTACACAGGCTACAACATTGGAGACATTACTTTCTGCTGTTGAGTTTATTAAATTTATGTGGAAAATGGACTAAAGCTTCCCCTGTCTGCCTTCTCTGCCTAATTCAAGAGAATCCAGAGATTGCAAGGGGAGATGTTAAAAGTCCATTACCTTTTGCAACTGCTTGCCTGGTGTATTAGTTATTGCTGCGTAACAAGTTGTCTCACAATTTAATGGCTTAAACTAACATTGGTTATCTCACAGTTTCTGTAGGTCAGGAATCTGGGCACAGCTTAACTGGTTCTCTGAGTTTCTCCCAGGCAGCAATCAAGGTGTTAGCTATAGTCATTTAAAGGCCCCATTGGGGAAGAATTCAATTCTAAGTTCACTCCCCTCGTTGTTGGCAGGATTCGGTTCTTTGCAGGCTATTGACTGGAGGCCTCTCTCAGTTCCTTGCCATGTGGGTCTCTCCATTGGGCAACTCACAACACGGCAGCTGACTTCACCAGAACAAGCAAGGGAGAAGAGCCAGAGAACATGAATGCTAGCAAGACAGAAGCCACGGTCTTTTTATAACCTTATCTCAGAAGTGACATCTTATCGCCTATGCTGTATTCTAGTCTTTAGAACCAAGTCAGAAGTCCAGCCTATATTCAAAGGAGGGAATTACACAAAGACATGGACACCAGGAAGCAAGGATCATTGGGGACCATCTTAGAAGTCAGTTTGCCACACTGGGTGGAACGTTGTATTCCAAACATTGTGAAACCAAAACAAAGATGAGAAATGACTTGATGCTGAGGGTGAGAGGGCTACTGTCATCTCTAATTTCAAATTTCAACTTTTTGTATTCAGTAGGCTACCCTCATTTTTCTCACTGATTGAACTAGTAATGCATTTCAATTCATATCAATAAATTCACATTTATAAAATATTTCTTGATATCTGTGTACATATTGTGCTTCCCTGGAAGAATTGGTTGGGTGAGAGTGAGGAGGCAGAATGTCTCTGTTTTAAAAAAAAAAAAAAGTGTGAAATTGTCTGGACTCCCTTATGCACCATGGAAAATGAGGAAATTGGACTTTTAAAATCATACTGATGTTTCCTTCCAGGCCTAAAACTTGTTTTTGTCATCTGTAAAATGATCAAACCAATTCTTCTCTGACTTCCTTACAGATGTGTTGGCAGGATTAAACAAATAATAATGGATGTGAATGTGGTGTTTTTAAATTATAAAATGCTATTTTGTAATACGCGTTTTAAATCATGTGGGTTTTTTAAACATTATAAACTGCTATTCAACCTAGAGGTTTTCAATACTGACCCAGTATGCAGCTCGCTCAAACTGCCAGATCTTCTGAGTTGTCTTGAGGGAGGAGAGAGGGTGGTTGGGAAGAGCTCCCAGAAGGAAGAGGCGACAGCAGCCAATAAGCTGCAGTGATTGGTTGACGCCTGTTGGTGGGCGAGGCTGCTGGCTGAAGTAAGGGCCCGTTTCCATGAAACGCTCTGAAAATAACCAGGACCCAAAGAGTGCACCTTCAGAACCTGAGTGACAGAAAGTGACTCAGAACTGGGGAGAAAGATATTTCCTCTAGGTAATTTGGCTAAAAATAATTTGATCATAAGCAATTTAATTCAAAACAAAATGGCAGTGACTTCCGTGGCAGTCCAGTGGTTAAGACTTCGCCGTCCAGTGGTTGAGACTTCGCCTTCCAATGCAGGGAGTGCGGGTTCAATCCCTGGTAGGGGAACTAAGATCCCACATGCCTGGGGGCCAAAAACCCAAAACATAAAACAGAAGCAATATTGTAACAAATTTAATAAAGACTTTAAAAATGGTCGACATCAAAAGATCTTAAAACAAAAACAAAAACATGGCGGTGATGAAAATCAACAACTTGTCTTAGGATGAGTATTTGGATGATTTATTTTAAAGAAAAGAATGTTTCTCAAATACTGTATTTTATCTGTGTTGATAATCTGGTTTCATCATCAGCCAGTTTTATAACTATTTACACAAACATCAATTATTTTTGCTTTTTGAAAGAATTTATTAGTAGCTGGATATATTTCTTTTTTTTCCCCTGATTTTCTTCCTTCCAATATATTTTCTGCCAGTGAAATCATTGTACTCAGTGGAGTTCATAATTGTGAAAATGTGGCAGCAATTTAAAGATGGTTTCCAACTCCACAATATTACAACTTGTACAGGCAGGAACATTTGGCTGAAATAATTTTGAAATTAAAAATTGTATAAGTAGAAATACTTCTCAAGGAACAAAATATCAATTGGGGATATTTCATTTAGATCATGCTATCATTTCAACCAAATTATTGTCTTCAGTTACTTGTTTTCCTCCAAAACAACATTTTGAAATGTTGGCATCTCGAGGGAGTCCCAGGATGCAGGGCTCTGGGCAAAGAATTCATCTTCACCGAGGACAGTAGCCCCGGGGACAGTGGCAAAACACACACCTTGGGTGACTGCCTGGGCAGCAGACACCAACGTGGAAGGCATGGAGGAGAGCTTGAAAAGATGATTTATAAATATGGGTAAGATGCCGCCAGGAAGACCCAGCAATTATTTATTGAGACTTTAGGAGAAATTGGATGTCTTACAATAGGCAGGTAAGTTCAAGATGACTATGAAATTTAAAATGTTGCTGTTAATAATCTTTCTGGTGAGGTTCAGGGAGGTTCTGATGATACAGCTACAAGAAGTCATTATTATAGTTTTGGTACCACCCTACCACCATTCATTTAAGATAGTGATTGTCAAGGATGGATTAAAAAAATGGTCCAATGAGCCTAAAACTGCTCTTAAAAAACAAAGTCTATATAAAAAAAGATGATCCCCTGGGGGGGGGGTATGGGAAAACATTTGAACTTCTATGTTTATATATTATCATGTATAAAAGGATAAATGAAATGAAATGTACTAATATGTGATGTAAGGATTAATACTGGCTTCCTCACTCAGTCCATACGTCTGGTGGTCCCAGATCACCAATGGCAGGTGAGGGATGAAGTCAGTTACCTCCCTGAGTCTGCGCACTGTGCTGTGTTGCAGTTGATGTGTGCTATAATTAACTGGATTGTACCATTTAATTCTAACTAAATTAATATTCCCCCAACTATGCAAGTGGTTCAAAAATGTTTCTAAAAATTAAATATAGATAACATTCAATGCAATTCTAACAATGAAAGAGTAAGTTATCAGTAAGTAGAGCTTCTCCTTCTAACACAAACTTTTATTAGACGTAAACGCAAACTTTTCCTTCAGTGTAAAAGTGACAGTACAACAATGAATAAAAAACCACCTGCGTTTTGAAAGAAACTGGCTATAGAGAGAACACTGTGGAAGCAAATGTCTGGAAATGTTTCCATTGTTTTATTATCTTAGTGCCAGGAGCAATGTGTTTCTGCTTAAAAACTCATAATTGATACATTTAGGAAACTTGCAAACTTTTTTCTACCATGTTTAAAAAAATCTTCCCCCAGAAAAAGTGTTTCAGTGGCTTTTAAGCCCACTTGTTAAACATGTTAAAATGTAACAAGTTCTGATTAGTTGGAAGAACATCTGATTGACATCAGAGAAGATGGAAAATTACTAGCCACATTTCAACTAAAACTTTTACATAATTATTGGAGAGGATGGATAAAAAGCACCATTTAGTAGAAGCAGCTTGAGATGCACATCGTTCACCTGGAACTGCTCATAGTTTGGGGTGTCTTTGCCAGCTATGACAGGTTTACACCAAGTATGTAAATAAACCCAATTTATATCCTGAATATATGATTGTATCACAGGGTGGTAAACCAAGATTTAAAAAATTATAAAGCACATTTATATGTTTTATTCTCCCTAAAATATGACTTTTAACATAAGAAAATGCATCATTATAAATAAATATACCAATACTGAAGAGGATGCTAGAGTGTTTTATTGGTAGGAGTGCAAAATGAAAAAGTTTTAGTACCACACATTTTAGACAATAGTGACATCCAATAAATCTGTAATCAAAGTACTAGAAAAGAGAAGAGAAAGATGACCTCTTCAGAACAGCCTATATTTATATTAATAAAAGTAGCTTCTTCTGTCCTCATGCTGGGTCTTCATGGCATACAGATTCCGGGAGTGAGAGAGCTTTAGACTCCGGTAAAGACCTTGGGGGATGGACAGAGGCCTCGGGCCACAGCCATCTTCACCCTGCAAGGGATGGTGCTGAGGCCACAGAGGAGAAATTTATTCCAAAGTGGGTTTCAATCCAGCAGAGGATCGGGTAGTCAGTACTCAACGGTGGTTCTGAGGTGGAAATAAGAAGAGGACACTTACAAGACTGTTTATGAGTCCCCTTTCTAGGCTAAATTTGCCAAGAACATTTATGCACTCACCCTCTGACCTGAATGGAGTTATCAAGTTGTTCCGCCAGCTCCCCTCTACTGTGGTCCAGGCCCCTATCGTGGCGTTCGTGGATTCCTGCAACAGTTTGCTCCTGGTTTCTCTGATGGCAGCTGCTCCAACCCCTTCCCATCCTGCCCCGAAAGCCTGAGAGCATCTATTCATCCATCCTGGGGCCCATCTCCAGACGGATCTTCCCTGAATGCTATTCCCTTATTCTGTATATAGAACAGACTGTGTCAAACAAGACTGCCAGGGCCTCTGCCCTATGGCTCCACCCTTTCTTCTGGCTTTTCTTCTGACTTCTCAGTAACAACCCAGTCATCAGATCAGACCAGACGCTTCAACGCTCCAAAGACACATGGTCCGCACTGCTGTCTTTTCAGGACGTTGTTCCCTTGCAAAACAACAAACAAAACCCACCATTTCTTCTCTTCCTGTCTGAATCTTGCAGTATGCCCACTTCAGATTCCATTCCTCTGCGAACCCCTCTCCTGTCTATTCAGGCCTTCGTGGACCACTGTCTCTTTGGATTTCTATAAGGCATATATGTAAGACGAAATCTAAGATTCTCTTGAACTTTTTGCTGTTACTTCCCTGTGTTATTCCTATATATCCCACTACATTTTGAGAATAAGTAATCCATTTTTTAACCTTTATTTTTTAAATCTCCATAGCACCTATATAGAGTAGTTGATCAACAAATATTATTGGTTCATTGATTTCTCTGGTCCAGTATAATTTCCTTTCTCTCTGTGTCCGTTTATCTTGTTGACTCACTTCCCTTATCTGACACATTCTTAAGATAATTGAAATATCATGCTTCTGGCAAAGGTTAAATGCCAAACTTCAGTTCCATCCAGGCTTTGCTATTTCTGACAGTAACTCCTTCCCAGACAGAGAAGGCTCTGATTCTATGAATGACACCATTGTTTGTTTACAAATAAATAACATTTTCAAATACTCTCTGGGAGCTTTATTATTCTGGAAAAGGATTAACCTAAAACATAAAAGGTAATCACCATATAAGCCCTTAAGTAAACATGAATTTTTACTAAACTGGTCTTAGAAATAATAGTCTTCTGATTTCAAATTCTAGCATTATCACAAAGTATGTATATTTGTCTAACCATGCTAATTAACAGTTAAAATCTTCTGACCACCTTTTCATTAAAGTTAGTTAAAAAAAGTAAGGTCTTGTCGATTCACCTGAGGCACTGATTCATGAAGTTATTGCTGAATTGGCCTCTCTACTGTGAAATGCAAGACATAGGAAACTCAAACAAATGTGTGAAAGAAAAGCAGTTTCAGTTACTAAGGGATTAATCAAAAGAGAATCTATTTAAGTAACTAACTTTGTTAATCATTTTAAACAGAAACAAAAATCAGGTACCTACTGAATTTTCTTCTCATTTGGTGGGCATCAGTATTTAGTTGTTTGCTAGTTACAACATGTTTACAGCCTAAATGAGGAGAATGGGGCTCACATACAACCCAGGGAAACAAACTCCGCATTTTAATACTAGCACGGTTGCACTTTTTGCCTTTGCTACTTTTCTTGCCTTTTATTTTCATTCTGTGCAGAGCAACTAGTTAATTAACATTTTAGATGAGAACGTCAAAAACAGGGAGATGACAGACTGCTACTATTCTTGGTCTTGCTGACACTTTCCTCATGGCAGGATGACAGTCACAGCTGCAAGTCATTGCAAGGAATCTGCTTGAAATTAGTATTAAGGTTGGTCACAAAAGCTTCCATTTTTCAAAACAGTTTCATCGTCCTGAGTGGTACCTAGCCAAAACCAACTCAGAGGCTTGGGTTTGTGTGTGAGCCTCTTTTGAGAGTCACAGCCCTCAATGCAATGGGAAGACCATGAACCAAACTGTACATTTCTCAACATTTATTGAGCCTGTGTTCATGGTGTTGAGAAGAATACAAAAACGTGTAGAAAACAGTCTCTGCCTACAAGTGGTTTACAGTCTTGCTGGGTTACATGAGGCAATCCACAGCTCCAGACTTTCGTGAAGCCTCAGCATCCTCCACGTTGTTCACACCCAGCTGCACAAAATGGCATCACCTGAGTTGTTTTATGAGGAAAGAAGTGGACAATGAGGCACTTATTTATGTCAAGTACTTAGACAATAAAATCAGTCAACTCAGTGAACATGCGTAAGGAGGGTGAGGTGGGGTGAGAGAAGACTCATTCAGTAAGAGCAGGGTTGGAAGGAGCCAGCATTAAGCAGTTGGTTTCCATCCCCTTCACTTCCCTTTACCTGTATAGA
Organism: Balaenoptera acutorostrata; assembly: GCF_949987535.1. Classification (NCBI taxonomy): domain Eukaryota; kingdom Metazoa; phylum Chordata; class Mammalia; order Artiodactyla; family Balaenopteridae; genus Balaenoptera; species Balaenoptera acutorostrata. The sequence continues at coordinate 66,175,751 of NC_080081.1, forward strand.
CAGTGATGTCAGGTCACACAGTAGTCATGACCCTGGGCTTCAAGATCCTGAGTGCGCCCAGGGCTCAATGGATGTTGCTGACTGTTTCCTGTTGACTTACAAGTTTGGGGCTTTGGTACACAAAAGGGGGTGCTGTATGAAGAGGCAGACTGGCAAGGTTTATCTTAGCTCTCACCCTTCAAATTGGATTCTTTTCTATTGAGAGACACACACACTGGCTCTTATTTTATTCTTCTGTCTGTACCTGCACGAAATGCATGAGGTGAGTGAGATTTTCAACAGGAATGTTGTAATCTGCTTTATTTTTACTAAAAAAAATGTTTTTAATTGAAGTATAGTGTACAATGTTGTGTTAGTTTCAAGTGTACAGCAAAGAAGATTGGAGCTGGAGGAATCACACTCCCTGACTTCAGACTATACTACAGAGCTACAGAAATCAAAACAGCATGGTACTGGCACAAAAATAGACATATAGATCAATGGAACAAGATAGAAAGCCCAGAAATAAACCCATGTATGTATGGGCAATTAATCTACAATAAAAGAGGCAAGAACATGCAATGGAGAAAAGAAAGTCTCTTCAATAAGTGGTGCTGGGAAAACTGGACAGCTACTTATGAAAGAATGAAATTAGAACATTCTCTAACGCCATATTTTAAAAAGAGTAATGTGCTTTAAATACACATCTACGGTTAGCAACAGTTTCTGTCATTTTCCGCCCAATAAAGTGATCATCAAAAAATTTTTTGTCATAGCCGAAGAGATTTCTTGGGTTTTTTCCTTTCCATGAATCTTGCCTGACTGATTACCAAGATAAAACCCAATGTGATGCTTAGTGGAATTGGAACTAATGGTTCAGCATCTAGTTTTAGAATTTCCAGACTTTTCAAAATCACCTGTCCCTTTCAAAGATCCTTAACATATTTTGAGATGACAGCTGATTCTCTTGCTCTCTCTGAAGCCATCTTTAAGAGTGCTAAGGAGAGGATTCTTCTCTCTGTGAGACATTCCACGATGTCAAATCAGGTCAGTTGATATTTTTAAGCAGCCCGGTGGGCACACTCCTGGCTGCCATATTCAGAGGAAGTCCTTCCAAGTGTTCAAAAGTATTAGGTACAGGGAAGTCATTCATCAACACCAGCACAGGTTTAACTCTTTATAAACAAGAGCTTTCATTCCACAAAGCCCAAATAACCCATCCAGAATGTCTAACATGGTACACGTTCTTGTGTACCAGGGAGGGAAGGAGATGGAGGAGGTGGTCCATTTCACTTCAAGCTGCCTCTTAATCCTGCCCCTCCACTTGCCCTCCCACAGTTAATTCCTGCCCTCTGTAATTGTATCCCTTCCCCCATCAAAGCTTTCCTCTTCCCAGAAAGCAAAAAGCAGTAAAATGAGGCTCCAAGCTAGGTAGGAGCAGCAGTTTTTGAGCTTGTTGCTTATTCCAGGACCACCTCCTATTTGTAAAATTAAATTAATCCCCATCATCCCCGCCACCACAATCCCCGAGACCATCATCGTTTCTTGTGTGGGCTGGGCCTCAGCTTCCTAATTGGCTACCAGTTTGATAACTTCTACCTGACTCCATTCCACAGTGCAGAGAGCTTTCCAACACAGATGTGGTCATGACACTCCAGTGTTTAAAACCTGGTAAGAACTTCCTATTGTCTTAGGTTAGGCAAAGTCCAAACTTATCAGCACGTCTTACCAGGTCCTCCAGAATCTGACCCTTGCACACATCTGTAGTCTCAACTTCCATCTTTATTCTTCCTTCCAGCCATGCTGAATTTTCCCATGCTCTCTCTCATGCCTGGGCATTTGTTCATATTTGTCCCTCTCCTTGGACTATTCTCTGCTCCTCCAACTTCCCAATACCCAACCAACCAGCCTAACTCATCATTGAGCATTTGGATTTCAGCTTGAACACCACATCCTCAGTTCTAGAAAGCTCGACAATTTAGGATCCCTTAATCTGTTCTCTTTTCACTCTTCCTCTTTCAAAACAGTCAGCATGCTCACTGTAATTACATGCCTAGGGACTTCCCTTCTAGACCAGGGGTCAGCAAGCTATGACCCACAAGCCAAATCTGGACCTCCACCTGTTTTTGGAAATAAAGTTTCAAAACACAGCCATGCTCATTCATCTATGTGCTGTCTATGGCTCCTTTCATGCTACAATGGCAAAGCTGAGTAGTTGCAAAAGGGACCATCACATATTTACTAAGTGTCCCATTACAAAAAATATTTGCCAACCCCTGTCCTAGACTATAAGCTCCATGATTACAGAGACTGTGTCTGTCTTGACTATCAGTGTGTCCTTAGTACCTAATATAGTGCCTAGAGGTTAGTGAGTATTCAATAAATAGTTGCCAAATGAAAGAAAAAGAAAGAATAAGTAAAGTGGTTATGTAACCGAGCAAGGGCTCGTATGTCTGCAGTGCAGAAAGCCAAAATCTGACAGCTGGTATTTGTAGCAAAGTTACGGTTCATTTGCAGGGCCCCAAGCAAAGGAGTGGGAGACAAACCTCAGATCCACTCCAACTTGGTCTTGGAGTTAAGTTGTTTTTTTTAAAGGGGAAGAACAAAGAGGCTGGGGTTAATCATCATCTTGTGACATTTCTGTGGCATTTCTTAACCATGGTTTCTGGAGTCATGATGTCTCTGGTTTACAATTCTCAGGCCTGGTGGTCCATGGCTCAAGGGTCTGTGAGCTCATCTTACCCTGGAGAAACAACCTGAGCTTGTACATTAATGGTGATATCTATCATAGCAATTTTAGTATGTTAACGATGTTATCAACAATAGCAGTTTTAGTCATCTGACTCTGGTAGATTAGTGTTCAGTTAGCACAGGATTGAGATCAGAGGGGACACGAAAGGGAATAAAGTTGTGCAAGGAGAGATTAACAGTAAAGAACTCGGTTTTTAGGGGAAGTGGGTTTCAGGTATGCTCAGGACTTGATGAAAACCACAGGGATTCTTGTTCTGCCTTACACCAAGAAGGACATTAATTAAACAAAGTTGGGAAGTGCAGGGATTATGAAGACCCTGAATCCTGCTGTGGTGTATAACTATTTCAGTTTGATTGGAGCCTGAAGGAGATTTAGGCTTTCTCTCTCCCCAAATCTATTCCTGTCTCCACCTCCCACTCACCCCTTCCTGCAGCCTCCTGCCCAGTTCAGCGTCTTTAATCACGTCTCCAGAGCCTTTCTCCGTTCGGTGCTTGGCCCACTGTAGATATTTGATAAATCCGTGTTCTGTGAATGGAAAAGCTTACAATGGTTCACCAGTGGTCCTCAGGTCTAATCCCCCATCCTCCTCATGATTCCCCACCTTCTCCATGAAGATTTCCCCATCTAAACCAAATTACTTCCGGGAGCACTTGGTGTCTACTTCTTGGGAAACTGAGAGGGCCTGGTGTCAGAGAGTGGAAAATGAGATTCCAAGCTAGGTAGGGAGCAAATCCATCCATACCCATTGGCCTCAAACCAAAGACACAGTTTTGAGTTTGCTTGTTGCTTACTCTAGTGATGTTTCAGGGCTGTTGAAGGCACACAGGACACAAGAAAAGGGAACAGTCTGTTACTAGAGTGACCATTTCCTAAAAAAGACTGTGAAATCTATCTGTATCTCACCACTCCTCCAATCTCAGTGGTGTTTAGTGGCACAACAGGTGATACACAGTATGTCACAGAAGACTGAGTGTGAGAGAGGGAATGCAGAATTGATGACACTCCTTGGTGTTAGGGAATGAATCTTCTGAGTACGGCTGAGAGAGCTGGCTGGAGGAGTGTGAATTGGAAGTTGCCCCAGGAGAGGTAAGCCAGTGGATTTCCTGGGACCAGAGCTGGCTGCAGCTGGAGTCAATTCCAGTCATTCAAAAATATTGAGTGCCCACTTTATGCCTGACACTGAGATGACATCAGATCGCACCTATCCTCACAAAGCTTTCAATCTAGTCAATGGAAATCCAACCGATCCACAATACCATGAAGAAGAAATTTTGTTCCTGACAGGAGGCTACAGTTAATGAAACTGGTCCTGCCTTGCAGCGCAGACCAGAGGAAGCATCTGCCATCAGCATCAGAGTGCAGGAGGGGTACTGCCCGTCACCCCCACCCCCAGTGAGGCCCCAGCATCACTTGACAACTAGGAACACTCTTGAGAAGATGAATGAGATGTCTGGATTCTTCTCTCAACCTGATTAAAAGAAGGGCTCATTTGGAAAGACTATTCTGCAAGCCAGCTGGAGAACAGAGCACCTTGCTTGCTTTGCCCCACCCAGCCTCGTGTGGGCTGGAGGAGATACTGCTGTCCCTCTCTATCCACAAGGGACTGCTTCCAGGAACCCCACAGATACCAAAATCCACAGATGCTCAAGTCCGTTGTATAAAATTGCTTAGTACAGACGGTCCTCCTTATCTGCGGATTCAACCACCCGCGGAATCCGCAGACACAGGAGGGTCAAACGTTCCTGTTTTAGCCGCAGAGTGTTTGGCTGACAGAAGACATGTGATAGGCACTGCCGTTTACCCTCAATTCTATCCAGCTTATTAAGGATTCTTTTTATTAATATTTAGGGTAATTTAGGCATGACATGGGTGATAATACATAAGAGCATAAAACTCCTCTGGAGGATGCTAAAAATATTAAGTCATGATAAAATCCAATGATGTTCTCATTGTATAGTTTGGATAAGAAAAGTTTAGAGGGCAGATGGACACGTCCACATTCAGTACGTTGTATAACAACTTTTCACAAGGTGACCCTGACTTTGAAGGAATAGAAGAAAAATAACAGAATTCTGAATCTGAGAATCCCTAATCTGAGAAAAATAGTTCTGGCCCCCCCTGGGAGCCATGTCATCTGAAGGGTAGTGCTGGAAAATCCAGATGGGCTGGTTTTCGACCACAGGCAGGCGAGCAGATCACAAAAGCTCAGATTTCAGGGTAACAAAATCTGTGATGAGAGACTAAAAAGAAAAGAACTAATTTTAATGGTCCCTCATCCAAAGACAGTTGTGTCAATGTGGCTGAAGAGGGTGATGATCACAAAAGCCCTACAAGAGGAATCCAGGAGGAATCCTCTCAAATTCTCCCTGTCCCTTCATGGTCGTCCAGCTCCGGAGACATTCTATCAGGGGCATTTATCCTTTCTCCAACAGTGATGGGTTCTGTGCACTAATAACACAGCTTAAGAAGAAAAGCAAAATGAATTTCTGTTGTTTTTTGTTTTTAATAAAACTTGAAAATAATCTTATCTCAAACTGTACGGTCATCAGAATAGCAGCATTTATCAAGGAACTGCAAACTCTCCGGGCATCTCAGGGATTCTGGGGACCCGGGCCTGAGCCGTGTGCGTCTCCTTTTTCAGGCAGAATTCTTCCCTCTTCTCTGGCATCAGTCTTCCCTCTCCTCCTGTGGGTGGGTGGCATCTCTCTCTTTGTTTTGAGAGCCTACTCGGGTTTGAGTTCTGGATTGGGAGGCATTTGGCCGGTGGCCGGATTTGGCTCCCCTCTGCCCCCTCCCCCCAGCCCATCCCCACCTGCACCCCACGACTCCTCTTTTCCCTTCACCTCTCTGGGGCCCGGAGGCAGGGGGCTGGCCTCCCCGGGCTCTGGCAGCAGTGGCTGTGGCTTCAGAGATTTTCCTCCTTCCTGTCTCCTCTTTTTCACACTGATGCCTCCACATTGATGGTTAATCGGATTGGGCTATGGTCAGGACAGCTGAAGAGGATTGCTACAGAGTTCTTGTGTCCTTTCCCGCTTCCCTTCAGAGACCAGAAGCTGGGGGAGAAGAGACTTTAAAGCTGGATTAAAAATTGCCCAGGGACTTCCCCGGTGGTCCAATGGTTAAGACTCTGCCCTTCCACTGCAGGGGGCACAGGTTCCATCCTTGGTCCATGAACTAAGATCCCATGTGGTGCGGCAAAAACAAACAAACAACCCCGTGAACCACTATATTGTATACCTGAAACTTACATAATGTTGTAAGTCAACTGTACTTACGTACATACGTAAAATTTTAAAAAATAAAGTAATTATTGATAGGTTTGTAAAAAACAAAACAAAAGAAAACAAAAAATGGTACTTCCCCAGTGGTCCAGTGGTTAGGACTCCGGGCTTTCACTGCCGAGGGCGCTGGTTCGATCCCCGGTCGGGGAACTAAGATCCTGCAAGCCGCTCGGCACGGACAAAAATAAATAAATAATAAAATAAAATAAAAAATGATACATGTTGTAAAAAAATAAAATAAACTAATTTTCCACAGTCTGCTGGGGAGGGATGCGCCTCTGTGTCTGGGTCCTGCCTCTCCTGCAGAGAGTGGCTGGTGGGGTGTTCTAGCTACCTAAGGTGATGCTCTGGTACCGAAGATAATGGCTTCGCCCAATCTTCTCCTTCTGTTCCCAAGACAACTCATGACTGTAGGTTGCCTTATGATTTTTAAATGCATAGATCACTAAGGTTTGTACTCTGGAAGACCAGTTTTCCTGGGCGAGCAAAGGCCAGGTAAGCTGCCCAGGATTCTGGCCTCTGTGGTGAGTTCAGAAAGAAGCACTGACTGATGATAGCCTCCACCAGAACCTTCCCTGGTCTCTGAGGCTGTGCATCTTCGTGTTCTGAGTGCTGCCTTGTGTGGCCCCGGGTCTCATCTTCTCTCTCAGTTCCCCGGGGTCATCTTCTAACCCGCCATCCAGAGGGATCCCCCATGGCGTCTCCATGCCAAGCCCCACCCTCTTGGCCACCCCACCAGTGATGATCAGTGTCTGCCCTAATGTTATCGACTGCAGGAAATCAAAACACCATGTGTGTGAACATCAAATCCTGTCATTTATTTACGCTGCAGACTTCAGGAAGCAGAAAAAGAAAATCACAGCTCTCTTTTCATTTAAAAAAAAAAAAAAATTGGCACAATGTTCAAGCACTGGTGGCCTGAAATCAGCCTGTTATTAACAGCCAGGAAATGCCTGACCCAGAGGTCCTCACTGCTATTATAAACTGTGAAAATTGTAAAAATGGAAATAAAAAATAAAGTAATTACCTCTTCATGGGTTAAAAAGTTAAGTTGAATGGCCCGTTGCCATGGAGATGACTTCCTGTTTACCAGGCTTGTTTTCGCTCACAGTTAAAGACCAGTCACCAGCCAATGGGAAAACAGCATTTAAATTCCCATATTCCATTAACATTTTTCATAGTAACTCAATGCAGTCTATTTTTTAATTTTATTTACTTTATTTCTGGCTGTGTTGGGTCTTCGTTGCTGTGCCCGGGCTTCTCACTGCGGTGGCTTCTCTTAGGCGCGTGGGCTTCAGTAGTTGTGGCACACAGGCTCAGTAGCTGTGGCTCACGGGCTTAGTTCCTCCACGGCATGTGGGATCTTCCTGGCCAAGGGCTCGAACCCGTGTCCCCTACATTGGCAGGCGGATTCTTAACCACTGCGCCACCAGGGAAGCCCTCATGCAGTCTATAACTTAGCAGTCAGTAAAATTTGGTAAATTGTATTTTCAGATGTATTAGTGGTTTTTAAATTTTTATTCTTTGTATGAAATTACCACCATGGCCAAAAGCACTACTTTTTATCTTCTGAGGGGGCAGGGAAAGTCTATATTTAAAATATCCTAGTTCCCCCTTTTAAAAACCTGACACTAGCTTAATACTGCAGCACAAGAATTCTCATGATAAGAGAGCTTTTCGTCTCCTCATTTCTTTTAAAGAGGGCTGTATTGTTATCAATAATAATATTCTTGATAATATGCACACTAACCAAGAACCAAAGCTGCCGTTCCTGTTAACTATCTATCAGTTCCTTGGGCTTTTTACTTCAAAGATCCCAGGATTCTGAAATAAACTACTTGGAGCATGAGAACAAATAAAATTGTTTGAAAACCAAGGAATTCTTTGCTGAAATGTAAAAATAAAACCTAATACAAAGATATCAAATGACTCTTAGGAGATAGAACCCCAGATTAGAGTAACAGAGTCTTTAGAAGAAAAAAGATGTCTTGACTTGTTGAAAGTTCCTGGCCCCATGGAAATAGAAAGTGTGGAGATAAAAAGGAAAGGAAAGGAATTGTATACTTTCCCTTGAACATTGGGCTGATAGGAAGGCAGCTAGAAGCGCTTTGCCCAGAAGCTTCAAAGTGCTCGTGTTATATAGCTAGCCCCAAACCACAGCTCAGGGAACAGCGCCCTCCATGTCTCGTCTCAAGGGCCCCATCTATGCCTCTGACAAACCCCAAAGCTTTTCCATCATTCCCCTCCGTGCCCAGCACTCCAGCTGGTCCCAGCCCTCTCCTGACCTCTCCTTCCTGCCCCTCCTCTGCCACCCACCTGTTCTTTGCAGCTGCCCCTCTGCAACACCTGTGGCTTCTAGACCCACCCCGCCCTGCAGACACAAAATATTGGCCACGCAATGAAAGAGAGATAGATCACAGCAAGACCTGCATTGTGCTTGAACTTTGTCGCAAATAATTACAGCAATTTTTAAAAAGTATTTTTTATTGGAGTTTAGTTGCTTTACAATGTTGTGTTAGTTTCTGCTGCACAGCAAAATGAATCAGCTATACATATACATATATCCCCTCTTTTTTGGATTTCCTCCCCATTTAGGTCACCACAGTGAATTAAGTAGAGTTCCCCGTGCCATACAGTATGTTCTCCTTAGTTGTCTCTTTTATACATATATCAGTAGTGTAGACAGCAATGTTTTTTTTTTTTGGCATTTTTAGAAGAGTCTTCATTAGCACTAGATAGGGGTTCAATACTAAACATTGAAACAGTGGAGTGGGGTTTTAAAGGACTACTGCCTTGTGTGTGCCCCAGGCACTCACATATTTTGGGGGCCCTATAGATATCGGTGTACTTGTTTAGTTCTTCCTCCTTCTAACTGCACCTTGAAGACAGCAATCCTGTTTTCTTGACCCTTGTATCTCTCACAGATTCTACCACAGGGTCTTAGGCAGAGTAGAATTATTAATTGATGAAAGGAATACTTAGGCTCTAAACAAGATCAAGAAGCATGTTTTACATGCTAACCTTTGCTGCATCTTGTTCTTTTTGTACTAAGCCTCCTTAGTACTTTGTGTTTGTTAAAACGCTGGCAGTACATGTTTTGTGGTTTGTACTGGATTTGGAAGGTGAGTGAAGAAGGAAGTGTGCTCTCACTTCAGTAGGTCTGAAAAATTATCTGAAAAATCCTAAACAAAAGGCAAAATGAGCTTTGCTTTTGTTTTGAAAGGAATGAAATAGAATTCAGGCAAAAAGGAATGCAATGCTCTTGAATCGGGTAACGTTTGCATCAGTGGTGGGGTTGACATTTGTCAGATCCACTGGAACTTGTATGTTCCAATGAGGGGTGTCCCCTTTAGAGTTGCAGCATTTGGGGACTGTGCCTGTTTGAGGTATGGGTATTTTTTTTTTTTTTTTTGACCGCGCTGCAATGTGGGGTCTTAGTTCCCCGACCAGGGTTCGAACTCGGGCCCTCAGGCCCTCGGCAGTGAGAACACAAGAGTCCTAACCACTGGACCGCCAGGGAATTCCTGAGGTGTGGGTATTTTTAAGTTAACCCCTGACACTACGGCTAAAAGATGCATACAGTTTTGTCGTCTGATTTCTAGAATGAAACCCAATCCATTGTTCAATGCTAATCCTGCCTTTCTTCCTGTGAAATAAATATTTGCATTTTAATCAGTATTGCCAGTTATGGAATAAAAGGAGTCCCCAGCTTCGGCTGGCAGGTGGAGGAAACTTGGTTTCTTCACTTTGGGAAGGTTGGAGGGGAAAGGTGGAGGGATGACGTGTCCTGTGGTACGGCCTTGGGGGTGCCTTTGAAGTCAAAAGTGGACACTGCCCTGGAGGTCAGGGGCAGAGATGGTGAACAGAAAGGATCGCATGGCACAAGAGGGCCCGGGACTTATTCTGGGGACAGAAACTTAGCGATTGATACCATTAGCTCCTGCCACTTCGAGAGTCTCAGGAAGGCCCACACTGATGCCCCAGGATTTATAATTAGGAGTCGCCATTTTACCTGTGGCTTCACATGATTGCTTCCATTTCTATCTGATTTGATTCTTTGCCTTAGCCTCGGCCAAACCTTTTGGGAAGCCTCTGTTTTAACAGCTTATATCATTCATCTGTCTTCAAGTTACGTAAAGAGTATTGAAAAGTAATGAACTTCTGCCTTCTGAGAGAGGAAGGAGCTGGGAGATTTCCATTGTGTTCTCCGAAAAAAGAGGTGACGCGCAACATACGTTATCTGCCTGACACATGCCGAGCAGCGATAGGTCATGTTCACAGAGAGGTCAGAGGCGTCTGCCTGTGAAGAGACAGATCATACAAGCAACAGTGTTTCATGAAAGCTCATTTTCCCAGTCTCTAGATGCTAAATGGTCAAATACTGCAAAAAAAAAAAAAAAAAAAGATAAACGCATGTGTAAGGTGTTTTGTTTTTGTTTTTTCTCTGTATCCAGGTTTGACATTAGTCATCTGTTCTGATTCACACAGAAACTCTGAGGCAACCGTGGGATGCATTTAATAAGCTGGGTGTTGAGTTTAATCTGACACACAGGATTCTTTAATGGTGCGATTTGGGGCAGGTTCATCAGGCATGTGGTTTTATGTGTAAGGAAAGTGAGCCGTGGAGCTGGGAAAGCAGAAACTGTGGCGGTGGCATGAATAGCCAGGCAATGGAGCTGTTTCTCAGCAGTGCCTAGAGGATGAAGGTGGCACCTGATAGAGGCCAGACCGTTTCATTAGGGGAAAGTCGCTGTTGCCATCGCCGCCATCACCACCGAAATCTTAGGGAGCGCGTCTGAGCCCAGGCCACGCACTTGTGGGAGGGTCTCTGTGAATTGGCTCAAGCTTCCCCCCGGGGCTCCTCAGGGTGTCCAGCCTTTCCCCCCGACCTCCACCAAGCTACTCTCTCCTTAGCAAATGGCTCAGCACAGCGCCATCTAATAGAAATATAATGCGAGCCACAGACATAGGCAATTTTAAATTTCTTTTATAAATGTCAAATCACTATGTTGTATACCTAAAACTAATATAATATTGTAGGTCAACTACACTTCAATTAAAAACACACACACACATAAAAAGTTATATGGGAAAATGACTATTTACACAAGGTCCTAAGTCCATTCACATTGTTCAGAAAATAATAATAAAATAAGTAAGTTACTTTTAAATAACGAAAGTAAATCAAGTGATATTAATTTTAATAATATATTTTATTTAACCCAATATATTCAAATATTATAATTTCAACATATAATCAATATACAAAATTGAGACGCTCTACATTTTTTGCTTTCACCCTAAGCCTTTGAGATCCGGTGTGTATTTTGCACTTTGAGGACCTCTCCATTTGAAGGAGCATTTCAAGCACTCAGGAACCACCCATGGCTCTTGGCTCCATACTGGACCACACAGATGTCAGTGTAACTCTTCCACACGTCATTCTCATGCGTGACTAATACGCTGTCTTTAAGAGCTCAACCAACTTGTTCGTCGCCGGGGCTGCTCCTCCAGGGTCTCCTGTGACCACCTGCCTTCCAATCAGCTCCAGGGCTCTGAACCGCGGGGCAGCTTAGCATCAGTCTTCTGGGCTCCACCTCTAGAGGGCAGCTGGGAAAGGTGTCCCCGTGAGCCCTCTAGTGACCGCTGTCAGGACGCACAGGACCATGCAAAGACAACCCTTCTGGAACTTACTGAAAGAATCCCACTAAAGGACCATCGTAGGGCACAGCAAGGATCACATCTTCAAGCAACTCTCTGCAGCCATTGCTAGAGCAGGACCGAGCCCCATGGCCTGCTCCTAGAGCCAGGCAGCTGTCGCCACGGGGGCCCCTCCAGAGGGACTGCGGTATAGAGCTCATCACCCCTTGGTACCACTGGCAGAGTTCAGCTCTGTAGGAGCTGCCAAGCTTCATGCTCTTCTTCATTTCCCCTACTCCGCGCCCCCCCCCCCACCATGCCCTTCAGGGCATAACCTGCCCCAAACCCCTTTTACCCTTTTCTTCTGCCTAAGGGAACCCCACCTCTGGGCTGTTATCCACCACTCCTGTCAGCACTCCTGGGCCTCAGGAAAGCTGCCCCATCCAGGACCAGGAGCAGACCTGGTCGGTCTCGGGACAGCCACATCCCTCTTGCCATTGGTTGACGGAGATGCCAAGACTAAGTCAATCAATGCATAGCGTTCCCTGCACCAAAGGCATGTGGGTCAGTTAGATACTAGAAGAAGTGTGATGAGAGCTTCTAGGTAAGAAATTTCCTCTCTTTGAAGACTGAGCCACTGGAAGAGGCAGCTGTTTTCTCCTCCTCTGGACATTGTGGTGTGTGGATGTGTAGTCCGAAACTACGGTATCTATTTCTGCTGCCCCAAGGGAAGCTGCACACAGAGAAGGGAGTAGCCTGGGGAACCGTGAGGAGATGGAGTTGGAGCCACTGGGTTAAACTGACTCTTGACTCTCTCTTTCTAAATTTCCAGTTACACATTCAATACATATCCTATCATTTAAGCAGGCTGTTCAGGATACCTGTGACTTATGGTGGGAATCTCCCTGCCTGAAACAGGCACCAGTGCAGATGGGATTGTAGAAACTTCCCTGCATAATCTACAGCTGCTGAGAGCAGGTGAGCAAATGAAACTTCTTGGAATTATTTGTGAACACACACACACACAAGCTAATGTCCTATGCCCCTAAAGTTAGGATCGATGCACTGGATTTATGCCAAACCGGGCAACCTAAGGTAAGTTAAATGGAGTATCTGCTTGCTTCTCCTAGAATTGGGACACAGATTCAATCTGATATTTAATTAGAACCATTCCAAAAAATCAGAGCTCCCAGCCCCTCTACAGATTGAGATTTCTATTAGAAATTGTCGAGTCACTATGCTGTATACCCGAAACTAATACAACATTGTAAGTCAACTATACTTCAATAGAAATTCATCATAAAATAAATAAAGTTATGTTTTATTTCACACTAATGAAAAAAGAAAGAAATTGAAAGAAATGGCAACGTTGAAATAATCTTTGGGAGATTTTCTGTCAGAAGGGCTTCCTCTGGTCCCTTGGTGTAGGTGACGTGCGTAATTTTGTTCTGCAGATGACAGCCTTGGTTGGGACCAGCCAGAAGATGATGGGCTGGATCCACAAGTTCCTCCTTGCAGGAGGCCAGGCAGCCTCACCCTACCCCAGGTCACAGGCTCTAGTCCTCCTGCCCCTGGAAGCTGCTTCAAAGCCTCGTGTCTGTGACAAGGGGAGGTTGGGGCCAGTGGAGCAGCACAAATTCTTTTCTGAGACTGGAAAAGCAGCTCTCGGTCCTGACCTTGTGACAATGATTGTCGCCCCTCATCCCTCCCCCCATTCATCTGTCCTAACAAAAGCTGGGTCCACTGCAACTCCAGTAATTTCTTGAGGATTCCTTTTTGGCCTATCCTGTGAGGATGTTTTACTTATTTTTTCATGATTTGCAAGTCCTCAATTCTAACCTCACCTTCTTACTCAGATCAGAGGTTTGTCCTCCATTCTGTAAGAATATCTAAATTATCCAATGCAAGTCTGCTCACCTCTCCATCCCTGATCCTTTTACGTCACTCAATTCAGAGGAAGGCTCTAGTCTTTGCCAGTGTTGTCTCTTCCTGAAACTTTCAACTTCCCCGAATCTCTGGGCCCTGGCTTCTTCCTTCTCCAGCAACTTGTGTAAGAAAGACAGTCTATCACGGATTCTGACGTTCTAGAACATACTTACCAGCTGGATGACCTAGGAAAAGTTAACCTAGTTAGTTTCCTTATCTAATCCATACTGATAATATTTCTGACACCATGAGAATCAAAGTAGTTTTGATTACATTAAACATGAAATGTATTAAAGGTTAAAACAGTCTGCCACCCAATAAGCACTCAATAAATGTGGTTGTTCTGAGGACTATTTCACAAGGAACTTAAAATGTTGCTTCTCCTATCATAATATCTCAATAACTGTTAGCTGTTATTTTGCTGTTATTACCACTGTCATAGTTTTCCTGCCCCTCCTGACCATCTTATAACCAAAGGGCTGGTGGAGGACTTGGAAAAGGAACAGAATGGATTTGTGATCACCCAGATCTGGATTCAAATAGCATCTCCATTACTTACAAGTGTGTGACCTTTGTTAAGTCATTTATAGACTCTGATTCTCAGTTTTCTCATCTAGACAATGGGGTTAAGAACGTCTAAGTGGAAGAGTTTTGGTGAAGATCAGGGATAGTTGAGAAAAAACACATGGCACTTAGTAGATGTTTATAATTATCACCACCCTTAAGACCTTCCGGGTGAGCACTTCTGATAAAATGATTCAGTAAGGGAGGGTGTGATATTATTGACTAACAGTTTTGATTATCAGCTGATTCTATTTATCTGTGGCAATGCTGAGTCCATCAAAATGTCAGCGCGTGAGCATCTGTTTTGAAGAATTTACATTGTTATCAAAGTACACCTTTTTATCTTTAGTTTGTATCCCAAATTGCAGCACTGGAACACCCTTGCATTAATGAAAAGAAAAAAAAAACTCACACAAGTAGATGTAAATATTTCTAACAATCAGAATGCACAATGCCCAATATAAATGGTTACAACGGGCTGAAGGCAGGGTCTATCAACAACAATTTGACTTGATTTACTGATTAGTCACATTCTTCCCACTCAGAGCTCTTGTCTGGTTTTTTTAGGAATTAGGGACAAGTCACCACCACCACCAAACATACAGTCACACATGCACACACACTGTGCTGTGTGTAATGAATTACCTCTCTGTTTGATGGGCAAGTCTTAAACACCCACTGTCCTCATGGGCTGCACAATCACTGGCCCTTCTTACATATCACCTTAACAAAAAGATGGGGTGATCCATTGCACTCCCCCTCTTTGAACAAAAACTCGAGAGGCACTGCAGGGAAATGGGGTGAGCTTACAGGCCCAGTGGATTTAGAGGAGCTTCAAACAATTTTATACTGTGTTTCAAAGTACTTTTTATTTTCAGAAAGTGTTGAGTCTTTGAAAAAAATATATATATAATTACTATATATATTATATATATTATATATATTGTTATATATAATATTTATATATATTATACAACATATATTTTCTATATATATATATTATTCATTGTTGCCGTTACGAGTTTTCCCCAAGGAGCTGCCAAGTACTCACCAAATAATCCAAAGTAAACAAATGCAAAGACCCAAAGATGGAACCAAAAGGAGAGGAAAGATATTAGAGTCGCATTGGACAGAGCAAATGATACCCTACATTTGGGAGGCTTGATGAGTTTATCTTCAAAGATTTTTCTCGAAGATGTCCCCTTATTTTAAGAGTACTTTATCACATAAGACAAGAATAGATGAGACACGTTCTGCTTTCCTGGAACAAGCTGTAAATTGACGGTAAGGAATAAGCTGACCCCATGGTATTTGGGGCTAGACAAACGTTCCAGTTGTTATTTTCCAACGTTTGGGTCTTTATAAACCAAAACACATTTTGCCCTAAGCTCTTTCCCCTGGATTTTACCAAGTCTTGTGTATTTGAAGGGAAATTGAATACATATGTGCCTAATCTATTTACACTTAAGTCATTAAAGTGTTGTTTCGTAAGATTATTTAGGTAACCAGGAAAACTTTTGAGCATCGTTGGAACTCTGCTTCTCACACCACAGAAGTCCTCATTCTACAAAGAGGTCACATTTGCCCATGGGCCCTAGAACCTGAAATTATTATTATACATTCATAAACCAGATCCCTGAAACAATTCTAATTTAATGGGTTGATACCACATGATTTCCCAATTCCAAGAAAGGAAATAAGCTTGTATGTGTGCTACCAAAACAACCAATGACTCCAGAGGCCCTTAGACAGCAACAAATGTGTCTTGCCCAATATTGGGATGAGATAACAGTAGATGAATTAGGAATAAAAATATACATAAAAGACACAAAATAGAAGGATAATTGAAAGCTTGAAATAGATGCAAAATAGTGCTTGGGATTATCAGAAATACTGAAGGACAGGAGGATAAGGAAATCCTACCCAGTAAGCCACATAGGGAGTCATGCACCTGAAGGGCATGAACCCACACGTTCCTGCAATGAGAATTCTAAAAATCCCAATTGTCAGGGGAGAGAATCCTAGGCAGATTATGCCATCACACTTTTCAAAGATGGTATTTTATGCAGGGCTGATGCAGAAATACATAACAGTCATTAATGCTGAGGTACCCGACAAAGACTTGCTGCAGCTTCCCCTCAGAACCTCCATCGGACACACGTAATAGGATCCATCACCTTGACCTTGCCAAGGCAAAAGAAGGGGTCAGGAGCAAGATCATATTTTGAATATTTCAGGGAAACTATTCCTTCAAGGAAGACCGAGTCCAGTTCCAACTCAACATAACACGTTATAAAAATTAAAATCAACTGTAATGGTTGCACACTTCCTACCTAGAGAATTTTATGAAAGCTCTTGGTAAAATACACTAAGTTTAAGGAAAACAATCATAAGGGGAGTTTTGTCTTCTAATGGATGTGGCAACTAGTAGGATGTCCCAGGATCTCTCTGAACACATGCTGTAGAGCTAGAGAAGACATATGCACAGAGAGCTTGGCTCATGGCCAGACTAAGAAATAGTGGCTAGATCTCTAGTACGATCTCTAGATTTTTTGTTTTTTAATTAATTAAGTTATTTATTTATTTTTGGCTGCATTGGGTCTTCATTGCTACGTGTAGGCTTTCTCTAGTTGTGGCGAGCGGGGGCTACTCTTCTTTGCCGTGTGCAGGCTTCTCATTGCGGTGACTTCTCTTTGTTGCGGAGTACGGGCTCTAGGCCCGCGGGCTTCAGCAGTTGTGGCACGTGGGCTCAGTAGTTGTGGCTCACGGGCTTAGTTGCTCCGTAGCACGTGGGATCTTCCTGGACCAGGGCTCGAACCCGTGTCTCCGCATTAGCAGGCGGATTCTTAACCACTGCACCACCAGGGAAGTCCCATGATCTCCAGTTTTCATGCAGTGGCTCTTTTCTGATTTATCAGCAAGACTTTCAGTGCTAAACACGTGTTTAGAGAGAGCAGTAGGTAAGACGTCAACACACACGCTATCAGGTTGTCGTTTCCTCACCACATCAGAAACCACATTTTAGCCTGTTGCATCCTGGGACAAAAATGCCAATGTGCGCAAGAGTTAAACCTTAGCTCTCCTCAGCACAGGCGAGAGGTAGAGCGGCAGAGTCTACATGATGGATAATAAGCACGTGCCAGGCCTGGAGCAGCCGCCTTATATACAACTAGCTCTCAAAATAATCCTGAGTAGGAGAGAAAACTAAGACATGTTAAATGTCTTCTCCATTGATGGCATGACATAAATTAATGAAATCATTTAATCCACCCAAAGAGCCTGGACTGATGTTTTGAAGCTTGCTTTTTTCACTTTCCCAAGTGAAGTAAACATGTCAAATATTCTAAAACTTTTTAATGGTTACATGGCATTGAACTGAATAAATGCACTATATCTTATTTAATAGTCCCTTGTGGTTGAACATTTATGAAATTTCTAATGTTTTACTCTTTTGGATAATGCAAAAATAAACTCCCTTTTAAATAAGTTCTGGTTCACCTCTATAATAATTTTATCAAACTTATGACTAGAAACAAATTTCTGGGTCAAAAAGTTGGCACATTTTAAAGAATTTTGACTCATATATCAAATTCTTTCCTAATATATGGGGTTGATTTATAGTCCCTGCCCAGAGTATATAAATTCTCTTATAAACCTATGATATCCTTTGGGTCTGGGATTATAACCACTTCCTCATTACTACTCATTATTACCTCATTATTGTTCTTTATTAAATGAATTTTGTTAATTTGTGTTTTTTCTCCTCTTAAAAATTATAAATGCCAGAGATTTGTCTAATTTAGTGGTTCTGTTTGTTTTTTAACTCACAAAGTTTCAACTCTTAGATGTATTGATTATAATATTTATTTCTTGCTTTCACTTATTTTTTACTTTTATCTCTAAAATTCCCTTTTTCATTGAGTTAATTTTTTAAAATTTCCTAATAGGAGAGTGAAGTGCATGTTTTTAAAAAATTCTCATTTAATAATGGAAATATTAGGTTATAATTATACCCTGACTATTTTTTCATCACATCTTATAGGTTTCGATATGTAACATTTACATTTTCATGTATATGAAATTGTAATTTAATTGTAGTTTGATTATAATTGTAGTTTGATTACCTCTTTAAGTCAATAATGTGTTAGAACAATAATTTTAATGTCCAAACAGCCAGGGGGGGTGTTTTGCTTTGTTTTTAACTTTCATTACTAATTTCTGGTATCACTTTTCTGATAGTCTGAGAATTGGGTTTATATACCCTATTTCAACTCTTAGGAATTTATTAACTTTCAGAGCAGCAGTTTTCAATCCATTACTTTTTAACCAATGCCACACTAAAAAAATTAAACCTTAATTGAAACTACTATTTGTAAAAAGATAAAAAGCAGAACATTTTTAGTTGAATGGAGAATTGAGAGGCCTAGAAACCTACTTACAATTAGGGACCCTTGGTTTTGACCAAGGCAACCCAAAGGATCTCTTGAAAACCTATGGCTTTGCATAGAACAATGTGTCTCAGTATATAATCAAGAGATGTATTTCATGGATCCTTGAAAAGAAGGCAAACTATCTTTTCATACAGATTTATATATTGTTAATTCAAGGTTATCAACAATAATTCAAAAATGTATGTCCTTATTTAAATGTCAGAATGCTTATATTAAATGTCAGGATGCTTTTCTGTATCCTCTATGCTTATTTTATTTTCTATCATTATTTTTTAATCTCTTTTCATTTTCTTAGAAACTTTGACAGAACTTCTCAAGTTTATCTTCTAGGTTATTCATCAGATTTTCTGTTACCAATTCTGATTTTTTACCATTTCTAATGAAGATTTTAATTCCATCATTGCATTTTAGTTTGATCTATGCTAGGCACTGTTGTAACTAATTTAATAGTCCCAATAATTCAATGAAATAGCTACTATTTTAATCCCCATTTTTTTGGATGAGGAAACCAAGACTCAGCAGTGACTTGCTCAGGTCACACAGTTAATAAGACATAGAGCTAGGTTTAGAAGGATTTGACACATTATGAGCTATACTTTCTTAGACACAGTTTACAAGAACTTTATAATAAGTCAATTTCATATTGCTCTATTATTTGCATTTCTTTAGTTTATTCTCTAGTTGTTTTTATTGTTCCTATTTCTTAGCTATTTTATCTCATTTCTCTCTCTCTCTCTTTCTTTCACACACACACACACACACATCTAGCAGCATAACCAGAATCAGGTTTTGGACTGGTGCTTGGGTTCCTTCCATCATGAGATTGGGCGTGCATCACAGATCCAGCCCCAGAGCCTGTAGCAGCAGCTGGCCCAGGTCCTGGTTACCCAGTTATCTTTGCTCCCTCTGTGTGGCCCGTGTAAGTACATTTATGTAAGCCAAAGCTCTCGGCAGCAATTGTAAGTTTTTCCACTTCCTTTCAGAGTTGGCGTGCCCCACGGAAAGCGCCGGTTTCAGCAGTGGACTGGCTTTGGGCTACTGACACATATGGGGCATCCTGTGTTTCCAATATTCTAAAGGAATCAGCCCCGCCAGTTACCTTGATCAATTCTAGTGTGAGAGCTTAAGCAGTCCCTGCCGGCTTTCTAATTTCTGCTCTACCTCTGGTGCACAGAGACGTGCATCTTTCGGTGTGGCAACAGCTGTGTCTTTTCACTTTTTAAAAAATATTGTTTCTTTCTTTCTTACTGGTATGGTAACAATGTGTGTAAAACTTGAAATCATGATACCAAGTTTACCAAACATCCAGGAAATCATTTTGTGATATTTCAGGAGACTTTCTCAAGTCTCCACTTTATTGCTCTACAGTATTTTTCTCACATATTCCTTGTACTATTGTAGTTTTTCCTATTTGCTTATCTTAGAGGTTGGTGTTCTCCAGAAGACAAGAACTGTGACTTGCCCTTGACCTCATGCGTTGTTCATTTACAATTGGAAATGATTTACAATTGGAGCGCAAGTTGAGGTGCACAATTTCTTGCCTAATTCCCAGTGACTGGCCCACATCCCACTAGTACAATTGTTGTAGACTGAGGCAGTCTCTTACACCCAATGTGGTTCCTTACCCTGACAAATGAATCCCGGCATGCCCTTCTCGTATCTGCTCCCACCTCTAACTATTTGTTGGGATTTGCCCAGGATACAACTGCTACTGCCACGCCTTCTCCTGCCTTTTTCTCTTCTCATCTCCCTCCAGACACACTTCCTGCTACATGTTTTCCAAGGGGTTAAAATCTCCAAGTAAATGAGGAAGGGAAATTCCTGATGGGGTCAGGTGTATACAGAGACATCAATCCTATGAATCCAAAAGAACTATCCATGCAACTGCATGATGGCCCGGCCCCCTGTTTGGGGCTTTATGTGGACCTTGGATCTCTCAACCGGGCCCCTCAGATCTCCTACCTCATCTAAAGCAGTTGATTGAGTTCCATTTCAGCTGGAAACGCACACCTAGAGCACCAATTTTGATGTCTAGTTTCACCCCATAGACCTCATTATTGGTGGACTTTCTTCCAAGATTCTGGCAATAGGTTGGCTGTGAGTTTGGGTTTTGTACAAATGCTCATTTTTTTTTTTGCTGTCTTTATGGTTATTTGAATAGGAAGTTAACAGAGGTCCTGTCAGGATCTGTTAGCCAACTGACTTTCAACCAGAAATCTGCTGCCAATTTTATTTTTTAACACAATTTTGTCTACAACTATTACCAATTAGGAAGATCTTACTTCACCACGTTGGCGAGAAAATTTTGGTTATTTCCCTCACAGTAGACATTTTAAAAATCCTGATCAGACTACGGAAAGGCCACCTGTTGAAACTCCCTATTTGCTTGGCACTCTCAGACTCTTCTCAGCCCATTTTTGGAAGTCAGTCTGGTCCAACTTAAACTAGAAGACTCAGAAACATCATTGAATTCAGAAGTCTCAGTTCAAATCCCTTGTTCAGAACAGCTATTAGCACACATGGCTACTTTGCTTGAATTTAGAAAAAGTAATCTCTTCCTGAAGAAACTTTACTTCTATCTATTAAACAATTGCTATGCTATACTTATTTTTATAGAACAAGACATTTTACTGTCATTTTCCAGACATTTGTCAAAATAAATATAGAAATGTACAACATATGATGGGAATAGTTCCCCTTAGAGTTGTGCACTGTACAACCTATGCAACTGCACCTGACAACCCTGCTCTTGTGCTCTTGCTCCTGAGAAAACTACTTTTAGAGATCACAAGAGGACTTGTGGTTAAATATGGTAGGTTGAACTCACTCTCCTGAAACCTCACTAAAATGAAAGTAAAAGAAAAAAAAAATCAAGGCATTCATCTACAAGGTCAAAGAGCAAGAGAGAAAGAAATAGCAGTAAAATTGTGAAAGCTAGCAAGCAAAGGGATGAATGATAAGTGAAATAGCAGGAATTAAAATGAATACTAAACTTGCCAGTGGTAACAGCTGAACATGATTTGCACTGTAGAACCCCTCCCCCCCAAAGATTAGAAATTGGCAGCACTAGGTAACTATGGACTTGGGAATGACAGCAGAGATGAAGACAGGGTGATTATTTGAAAATCTGTATAAGAAACACTCAGACCGTCAGATTCCCTGAACAGTTCTCATTCAGCCCTGCATCTCCCCACCTTGGTGGAAGCCTGGAGGTTTGTTCTCAGGACAGGAAGAATGAGGGGGGTCTCTGGAATGAGGGAAAACAGGCACATGGAAGATGGGGGTACCCATTGAATATAGGTGGTCAAGTCAAAGTCCACTTGGCTATTGAATATTGGGACCATAAATCCTCTATAACCACCCAGTTTCCAGGACACTGGCAGCCAGGCTCATACCCTACAGAGGACAAAACCTTCTTCACTTGAAATCTGACCATCCTGACCAGACCCCTGATCTGACAGCAGGGGTTCCCAGATCATCCTCTTGTGTGTCCTAAAGGTGGGACCACACACAGGGCTGCCTTTCAGCTTTTGAGGGCCTCTTTCTTAAATTTTAGCAGATCAGCAGAGGATCTCCAGGTATCTGAGAAAAGTCTCAATCACGAATAACAGAGACCAACAGTCACAAATAGGAAAAAAAACAAGTTGGGGAAACAGAACCTATGCAGGGAGTTAAAAAAAACTATCTATATTCTTGGGGAAATCAGAGAAGATATTAGCTCCATAAAGCACAATACAAGAATATTATTCTTTAAAGGGAACATTCTGAAAAAAAGAACTATAAATTAAAAATATACTAGAAGGAATGAAAAACTTGATAGGGATATTGGATTGCAAAGCTGAGAAATCTCTGAAAAAGTAGAAAAGAAAAGAGAAGAAAATTGGAGGATCAGTCTAGGATGACCAACATTAAGAAACTAGGGGCTCTAGAACAGACAATGGAGAAACTGGAGGAGAGTTTGGGGGTGTTTAGTAATAAGGACATAGAAAGCCAAGGAAACCAGAACCAATGCAATTATTAATTCCAAGGAGAACTCTTAGGATCTACTCTCTTAACTCTCAGGTATACTGAACAGCACTGTTAGGTATAGGTATCATGTTGTATGTTACATCCCCAATAGTTATTTATCCTATAACTGGAAGTTTGTACCTTTTGACCACTTCATCCAATCCTAAGAGATCCTAAGACTTTTCATCGAAAGGAAAACACATTTAAAAAAAAATCTCTATGAGATTTCTTCTTATTATGGTAATTATTTCACAATATAAATGTCAAGTCATGCTGTACTCCTTAAGCTTACAGTGTTGGATGCCAATTATATCTCAATAAAACTGGAAAAAAATTCCAAGGAGAATATAAAGTTACACAAGAAAACTTACATTTCTCATATGACTCAGCTATAAGCAGCATTTACATTGTAATAATTATGTAATTGCTGATTATGTAAGACATGCATAGAAGATGCATGTCAAGCAAGGTAAAAGAGAGTGAGTCCTCACCTGTAACGGGAGGCCCAAAAATGCCTGAAGCTGAAAAACCAAGAAGTATGTTATTTGGAAATATGGAGATGAATACTTGAAAATGATAACCTCTCAGAAATGGGGAAAGGAGGGAATTGTAGAGGATGCAACTGCTGGGGTTGTTTTAAAAACAAGTCTTGAAAAACTATTTGATTATTCAAATTATGTAAAAGAATAATTTTGAATGTTTAACAAAAATGTTTAAAACCTATGTGAATGGAATCATGGATAAATATTAGGGAGAAATACATTAGAAGGTATTAAGGAATGAAAGAGAACTGGATAAGGACAAAATAGAAAAAGGGACAACCTATATCTCTAGCCAAACCCCCAAATTATGCTGGGGCTGGGGAAGCAATGGAAATGAGGGAGAGTGAACACTGATGTAGGAGGAGGAAGCCGAGTACAGTTGGGATATCTGGTCCTCTTAAGAGGGAAGCCTCCAGTAATTCACGATGTGCACTATTTGTAATGAGTTGGGGAAGGAGAAAGGGTACACACCATTGGAAAGAGCCTGCATTCAAAGACTCAAGAAAGGAGGTGGCACACCCACCTGTGCCTGCCTGAGTCCCTCCAGGCTTCCTGCTTCCTTTTCCCATCACTGCCCCAACCCCTCCCCGTCCCACTGGTTCTCCTGACTCCCCTCCCATTCAGAGCTGGCTGTTCCGCTGCTACCCCTCATCTCACAGTAAAGCCTATAACCATTCTTGACAGAGTGTGGGCCAATCCCTTTTCTCTCAATTTCAAGACAATCAAGGTTAGTTTTTCAAGAGTCCATACTGAGAAGACACATTAGAAAGGCCAAAACGAACTTGCAAAAACAGAGAGATGTTTTCTTTCCAAAGCCCACATGCCTTCCTCCACTATCTGGCCACAGACTGACATGGCTTGATTGACACCCATTAGAAAGCACCAGCCTCCCTTCTCTTTTCCAGTTTTGAGCTCCATCTCACCATCTTTGCCCAGATCATATATTTACTGAGATGAGAAGAATGAGTATTATGGGATTATATAGTAGGAAGGGAGTTGCTGGAAACAGAATAAAAATGAAAATGAGAAGGAAAATATAGGAATGAATTATTATTTAAAGAGACCGGAATGGTTCAAGGAAAAGTACAAAAATAAATGATCACTTTCAAAGGTCTGAATTATTTCATCTTGAACTACAAGAGTACTTTTCCCATCTGCTTCTTCCTTGAATTCCAGACGACTGGCTCTTGTGAAAAAGCAGACATTTAATAGGTCACCTCTTATTGACAAAAGACGTGGTCATGGTCAGACGTGTACCTTTTCTAGCACCTTCTCAGGCAGAAAGCTCACCTCATCCAATGTTCTCTTTCCAATCCTTTCTGATGCATCCAAAATTATTTTCCCCCAGTAGAACCTGCTGATTCCCATCCCAGCAGACATGACTGAGACTGCTGCACCAAGGAAAAGAATCAGTAATTCTCAGTCAATCATGAGGAAGAACACTCTCTGTTATGTAGATTCTTCATAAGGACTTAAGATCCACCCCCTCAACTGCCTGACATGACAGACTTTCAGAGATATGTTCATGACAAGATGGAATTGTGCTGGACACAGTAAGACACAATATACGTTTATGATTGTATGTCTCATTGAATGTGAACTGCCCATGGGATACCAGAGCCAATTTCACCTTTTCAGCCACCTTTCTGTGTATTGTTTACACCTCTTCTTTCCATCAGCATGGGAAATTTTTACATTGGTTATATTTATCTAAAAATGGTCAGATACAAGCAGACATAAAGAATGGGCTGGCAATCCCATTCTGGTCCCCTTGTCGAATCATATTCAGTATATCAGACTTGGCTAAAGAGAATCCAAAATGCACAATTAAGCAGGTATGCAATACTACAGTGGGGTCCTAGACTTTTTTTTTTTTTTTTTTTTTTTTTTTTTTTTTTAAAGGATTTTCTTATTTATTTATTTATTTATTTATTTATTTATTTATTTTTGGCTGTGTTGGGTCTTCGGTTCGTGCAAGGGCTTTCTCCAGTTGCGGCAAGCGGGGGCCACTCTTCATCGCGGTGCGGGGACCGCTCTTCATCGCGGTGCGCGGGCCTTTCTCTATCGCGGCCCCTCCCGTCGCGGGGCACAGGCTCCAGACGCGCAGGCTCAGCAATTGTGGCTCACGGGCCCAGCTGCTCCGTGGCATGTGGGATCTTCCCAGACCAGGGCTCGAACCCGTGTCCCCTGCATTAGCAGGCAGATTCTCAACCACTGCGCCACCAGGGAAGCCCAGGGGTCCTAGACTTTAAAAAATAATTTATTAGAAGCAGTGGACCTCTGTCTCAGAAAAAATCAGAGAGGAAGTTAGGTTTCCGGACCCTGGAAGCCATTCATAGCCCCTTGACTATTGAATGTGAATTCTCTATTTCCAAAATAAGGAATAGGCAACTTTGAGTTCATGAGAAGGTAATTTTCAAACTCCTGTCTGACTTGAAACAATTTCTAACCGCCACCTACCGTCTGCAATTCAGTACCTTCTGGTTAAGGAGATAATGTGGCATTTGCCATGAGGTCTGATGCATTTACTGAGGAAAACCCTCATGCTTCAAACGGTTGCTTCCAAAGATTGTAAAGCCAGGACAATAGGCAGAAAAAGTTGTTTAGAAAAAAAAAAAGGAGGATATCCTTTAAATAGACGAGTATGGCTGTCACCTGATTTACAATTTATAGCTGTTTGTGACAGCAAACAGGATGTCAGGTTCTGTCCCTCTTACAGGGAAGTGCCGCCGAACAGCAACCAAGGAAGACCGGCTTCCATCACTAGTCATCAAGCAGGGCAAGATGGCCATTATCCTTGAAGTTGAAAGCAGACAGGATAATTCTCAGCAAGGCTGAGAGGATTCAAATTCTTTATCCAATGACCAACATCAGGCTGGAATTGATGGATCTCAGACAATTTGCAAATCTTCACCCTTTCACTCAACCCCTTCTCACTTCTTTATACATCTATTGGCTTATCTCTGGGTGAAGTAAAATTGGACCCAGGCACTTCCTTGTAAGTGAACTCTTGAGAGTTCAAATTATTTGGTTCCTCTTAAGATTATCATTCCTTGATTTGTGATTCTCTTCTTTCTCATATTAGTTGGGATTCCTGTAGCTCCATTCTCTGGTATGTTATGCTCTGGAGTCCAGTTTTATGAGTAATTTTAGTCTAGGAGACAAGACGACAGTCACAAATGGCTGATGTTTGTGAAGAAAGCCCAGACGCTACAGTATCACTGCTCTTGCCCCGATTTGCAAAAGCATATTAAAAAAGCAAAAAGCCTTTTCTCCACCAAGGACATCATCTGATAATAAGTTTTTTAAAATGATCAAATGAGTAATTAGCATTCAATGTTTTTGGCTTCACACCACAAGGGAATGGTCCCAGAAAAGGGCAAGCATTGTGAGCTTTATATTTGCTGATAAACCCAGTCTTATGTCTTTTAGAAGAAAATTATTTTTAAAAAAATCATGTTAGATCAATTAAACCTTAGTTGCTATCTAGCCAGAGGCAATACATTTGAAATTTAAAGTCTCTATCTTCTAATCACTATGCAGCCAGTCATTTGTTTTGTGACCTTAGGCAAATCACTTAACCTCTCAGTGGTTCACATTTCCTCATCTGCAAAATGTGCACATTAGTGTCAGCACTCATGAAAATTATCATGAAACACTTGCAAAATACCGAGGTAAAATAATGGCCTTCTTTCAGAAGATGTGGCTTCCGATCTGAAGCTTGGCACATAGTGGGCAACTCAATCACATGTTTATAGTCTATAATAATAAATGCATGGATGATCGAAATGTGCTTGGCCATAGTTTTCATGCGGGCAGCCCTCCAACTCCTTCAGCCAACATTTCTATTCCTACAATATTATGAAATCATCCCAGCTGGTTGGCCTTTGGACTGATCTCCCCTCCCCACTCCTCCCCTTCACTTTCCCTTCCTCTCTCTCTAATTCTCACGTCTTTCTTCACGACACTTCTGCCTTTTCTTCACGACACTTCTGAAGTGTCACTTTTCTTCCCCCCTGCTTCCCCCAGCGCCCTGCGGCTTGCGGGATCTTCGTTCCCTGACCAGGGATTGAACCCGGGGCCCCGACAGTGAGAGCGCTGAGTCCTAACCACTGGACCACCAAAGGATTCCTGACTTCTGGCTTTTCAATCTGTTGTTTTCCAAACCAACACCATCCACCACTCCTCACTCATCCCACTGCTAATCCAAAGTAGTTCAAGGCATGTCTACAAGGACAAGACAATCAAAATGGACAGTCACTTATCCAAAGATCCCAGGGAAAGAATATCGGCATCAAGCAGTGGTGCTCCGGCTGACTACCTGTCTTTTAATAATAACCCAATTGCCAACGACTGACTCAGTGAAGAAGAAAGCACATTTCTCAAGCATGCAACATTCATGACTGCCAGGGATGCTTCTGGAATAGGTGATCACATGGATAATATAAAAGAGAAAAGTTCTTCTGGCTCCAGGGGACCTATAATTTGCTGCTTCATAAAGCTAAACAACTATCCCAGGAGTCTGGCATTTACAGTGCAAGTTAGCCTGTGGCGGAGTACGGACACAACTTCAAAGTCTATTTAGGCTCTGGAAGGTTTCTTCAAACCTAAAGTTTCCAAATCAAAACAATAGGATTACTGTTATCTTAAAACAATTGAAACATTTCCTCTCTTTTTGTGGCTAACTGGTTAATTCTTACTTGAAAGTTCAAATATCCACTGAGCCTCCTAGATACAGTTAAAGAATCCATGTCCCATTTCAGCTTAAATTTCAAACTTGCACACACTCGGAAGAAAGGCTAAAAATAGTAGAACAGCATAGGCCAAACAGAGGAGGCTTTGTTGGCAAAATAATGGGACTAAGTTTTAACAGACAGGAAAGCCTATCAACGACAAAGCCCTGACAATTTCACTCTTTGGCTCCAACACAAAGTCTGGGCTGAAACGTTCCCCAGTGAGTGGTAGGCTGGTGGCTGCAAGAGCTCCAATGAGGCAACGAGATGATGGAATCTGGGCAGTAGGGCGGGAAGGAAACAATGATCTGTATGACGAAACTGAGGGCTTGAGAAGTGACCAAAACCAAATGCTTTTCCAGTGAGGGAGAGAGCTTCCAGACCAGGAAAGTAAGGTTCTGATGCTTGGTATTCACGTAATAGGGACATGGTTTGGTAGGTCATTTAACTGTCATCACCATTAATCAGATTGGATTATTTCTTTTAGCTCAAAAAGGGCACAAAACATTTCAGCACTGAGATATTCTTTAAATGCCTCTTTCTTACTAGTTCAGTCTTAAATTCCTGTGCATCTTTTTAAAGACTCATTTTCAGTAATCTACTCCCTTTTCTATTGATCTGAAGTAAAAATGCCCTGGAAACCATAAAAGAGGGCAAGAGAGGGTAGAGGAAGCACACCCAGGTCTGAACCTCTTCGGGTCTAAGGGGACCTGCTTCATTAAACTTACACAATGTTCTATGTCAATTATATCTCAGTACAACTGGAAAAAGTTGCTTAGTTTTACAATACTAACAGGATGATTCATGTGGAATCTTGAAAAGGTTTAATGGTCCATTCACAGAAAATAAACAAATAAAGGGACAAACATCATTCCCACCCTCATTCCATTTGCAAAAACAACATCACATGTCCTTATCCAGCCACCAGGGAGCTGGGAAATGTAGTCCCTAATGGACAGTCACTGCCCAGTGACAACTCTACCCCATGGAAGTGGGAGCATCGGTTTTTTTAAGAACAGCTAGCCATCTCTATCACATTCCCCTCCATCCCTCCTCTCCCTATCACATCACCCAGACCCCTTCTTATCTTGTATCACAATAGGAATAATCTAAGGGTAAACTGAGTCCCAAGCACTCCTGGGTCTCAACGTTGAAACAACTTCAGCAAGATTCTGTCTCTCTCTTCCTTTTTTTGCCTTTGCTCCCCTCTTTGTTGGCTTCCTTTTCAGGCAGGCTGTCACCACATGCTGGGTATGATGGCCATGAGAAGCTTAGATTGCATTGTCTTTAGAACGAGCAATCTCAGAATAAAAAGAAAATAATAAAATCACCTCTTTCTCAAATCACCTCTTTCTCGTGAAATCCACGGCAATTCCTGAAAATCAGTCTGACTGATCTGACTTGAAATTCATGCTCACCGTTGAAAAAATCGTGATATCCGGGAATAAGGGATACTCTCATCAGCCCCTCCCAAGGCAGAAGAGGTGGGGTCTTGGGATTTATTGCTCACCAGGAATTTGGGAAGGAGCCATTTCTGAAAGGAAAAGCAGTTGGACATTCAAGGAAGTACCACTGGTTATGACGTTGAGCTCTAAGAATGGAATGTAAACAGACATGGAACTTGTGAATTTGCTTATTATTATTCTTTCCTGTCATTGTTAGTTTTCTTTTAGTCTTTAATAATATATATCTTCTCATATATTTCTGATTTTTTGCATATAAGAAGAAAACTGGGGTTCTCCTTTTCTCTCATTTAAACTATGGAATTTTCTAGGTTAAGAACCAGGTCACTCCTTTAAGAACAGCTTTAAATAACTAAGAACTAACGTGGCATTCCATAAATATTACATTTTGACGAATGTCTTGATAAGAGAATCCCTTAAAATATTTGTAAAAATCAAGTTAAATTGTATTTATTTTCATTTTGGGGAGTGGTGTTATTTGGGGCCTTATAAAGTATCTGGCCAGATGTGAGCATTTTGTCTGCTAGGGAGATTGAAAGTTTCTTAAGATACTAGGAAGGTCAGATCTATGGAGTGTTCACAGGTGCAAGACCTCTGATATTTTTCCCAATCTGTACTATTTGAATCGTGCCTAGATTGAAGCATGGGCTAAGTCATTCATTTATTTATTCAAGAAAAGTTATTTGTATTAAGATGGTTAATATTGACTATTAGCATCTATCATGTGCCACGGGCACTGGGCTGCACACTGGGGACACAGCCATGAATTTCAATTGCATTTACAAAGACCTTCCTTTGAGACAAGGTCATAGTGACAGGTTCCAGGGATGAAGACATGGACATATCTTTCTGAGGGCCACAATCCAGCCTGTTACAGAGAGCTAGACTTCCTGAAACTAGTCAATGTTAAAGTTGAGGCCTAAAGCATGACTCAGTGTCTGGGCAGTTGGGGTTGAGGAGTGTTCCAGACAGGGAACAGCATGTCCAAATCCTAGAGGCAAGAGCATGGTGCAATCAAGGAACTGCAAGAAGTTCCTGTTTGGCCCCAGCTCAGAGCACTGGGAGAATAAAATAGGAGAGACAGGGCTGGAGCCAAATTGCATGTAAGCCACATGAAGGAGTTCTACATTTATCTCTAGGCAGTGGGAGGCCATAGAATGCTATAAGAGGAGGAGAGATATAATCAAATATGTACTTTTGGAAGCTCTCTGGCTAGTGTCTGGAAAATAGTTTAGGAGAGAGTAGAGTGGAAGCAGAAGACTAGTGAGGAAATTACTACCATAGTCCAAGAGAAAGAATGATAGTGTTGGCTTAAGGATAGAAAGAAATAGCTAGACCCAAAGTGGTTAAGGTAGGACTGGCTGAACAGTTGGAGTCAGCCATGGATTGGATGCAGAGAGGGAAGGGAATGAGGTTCCAGCAATGACATCTAGGCTCCTGAGCATTCTGGGTTGAATTGTGACCCCACCAAATTCATATGTTGAAGTCCTAACCCCTAGTTCCTCAGAATGTGAGTTTATTTGGAGATAGGGTCTTTACAGAGATTCTCTAGTTAAAACAAGTTCATTAGCGTGGGCTCTAATCCAATATGACTGGTGTCCTCATAAAAACGGGAAATTTGGAGACAGACACGCACATGAGAAGAACACCATGTGAAGATGAAGGCAGAGATCAAGGTGATGTTCTATACACCAAGGAGGGCCAAAAATTGATGGCAAAGGACCAGAAGCTAGGGGAGAGGCATGGGACAGATCCTCCCTCACAGCCCTCATAAGGCACCAATACTACTGACACCTCGATCTCAAACTTTTAATCTCTAGAACTGTGAGACAATAAATTTCTACTGTTTAAATCACTCAGTTTGTAGTATTTGTTAAGGCAGCCCAGGAAACTAGTACCCTGAGACACTAGTGATATCAGCTACCGAGCTAGAGAGCACTGGAGAAGGAGCCAGTGGTGACGGATGATGCTCTTAACTTAGCAACTGAAGTAAGTTTCCAGCCAACCTCCAAAAACTGTCTTTTTTCATCCAAAATTGAGATAATATGTAACTTAAAGCAAAATCAGTTTCCAAATGATCAAGGAGCTGATCATTTGAACTAAATAAAGCTAAATAAATTTGTATTACACAAATACAAATTAGAGGCAGAGACTTCCCTGGTGGTGCAGTGGTTAAGAATCTGCCTGCCCAAGAATGTACAATGGAGAAAACACAGCCTCTTCAATAAGTGGTGCTGGGAAAACTGGACAGCCACATGTAAAAGAATGAAATTAGAACACTCCATAACACCATACACAAAAATAAACTCAAAATGGATTAAAGACCTAAATGTAAGGCCAGACACTATCCAACTCTTAGAGGAAAACATAGGCAGAACACTTTATGACATAAATCACAGCAAGATCCTTTTTGACCCACCTCCTAGAGAAATGGAAATAAAAACAAAAATAAACAAATGGGACCTAATGAAACTTCAAAGCTTTTGCACAGGAAAGGAAACCATAAACAAGACGAAAAGACAACCCTCAAAATGGGAGAAAATATTTACAAATGAAGCAACTGACAAAGGATTAATCTCCAAAATATACAAGCAGCTCATGCAGCTCAATATCAAAAAAACAAACAACCCAATCCAAAAATGGGCAGAAGACCTAAACAGAGATTTCTCCAAAGAAGATATATAGATTGCCAACAAACACATGAAAGAATGCTCAACATCACTAATCATTAGAGAAATGCAAATCAAAACTACAATGAGGTATCAACTCACACCGGTCAGAATGGCCATCATCAAAAAATCTACAAACAATAAATGCTGGAGAGGGATGTGGAGAAAAGGGAACCCTCTTGCACTGCTGGTGGGAATGTAAATTGATACAGCCACTATGGAGAACAGTATGGAGGTTCCTTAAAAAACTAAAAATAGAACTACCATACGACCCAGCAATCCCACTACTGGGCATATACCCAGAGAAAACCATAATTCAAAAAGAGTCATGTACCACAATGTTCATTGCAGCACTATTTACAATAGCCAGGACATGGAAGCAACCTAAGTGTCCATTGACAGATGAATGGATAAAGAAGATGTGGCACATATATACAATGGAATATTACTCAGCCATAAAAAGAAATGAAATGGAGGTATTTGTAGTGAGGTGGATGGACTTAGAGACTGTCATACAGAGTGAAGTAAGTCAGAAAGAGAAAAACAAATACCGTATGCTAACACATATACATGGAATCTAAAAGAAAAAGAAAGAAAAATGTTCTGAAGAACCTAGGGGCAGGATAGGAATAAAGACGCAGACATAGAGAATGGACTTGAGGACACGGGGAGGGGGATGGGTAAGCTGGGACGAAGTGAGAGAGTGGCATGGACATATATACACTACCAAATGTAAAATAGATAGCTAGTGGGAAGCAGCCGCGTAACACAGGGAGATGAGCTCGATGCTTTGTGACTACCTAGAGGGGTGGGATAGGGAGGATGGGAGGGAGACTCAAGAGGGAGAGGATATGGGGATATATGTATACGTATACATATAGCTGATTCACTTTGTTATACAGCAGCAACTAACACAACATTGTAAAGCAATTATACTCCAATAAAGATGTTAAAAAAAAAAGAATCCGCCTGCCAATGAAGGGGTACGGGTTCGATCCCTGGTCTGGGAAGATCCCACATGCTGTGGAGCAACTAAGCTCATGTGTCACAACTACTGAGCCTGCACTCTAGAGTCCGCGAGCCACAGCTACTGAGCCCATTGCGCCACAACTACTGAAGCCTGCGCGCCTAGAGCCCATGCTCCGCAACAAGAGAAGCCACCGCAATGAGAAGCTCGTGCACCACAACGAAGAGTAGCCCCCACTCGCCGCAACTAGAGAAAGCCCACATGCAGCAATGAAGACCCAATGCAACCAAAAAATAGATTAAAATTTTAAAAATAAATAAATAAATAAGTAAAATTGAAGTTGCTTTTTAAAGAAAAAAAAAAACTAGAGGCAAAGTTTTAAGGAGGAAAAACCATATTTTTCTCATGGCTAAGAGAAATAAGAAATGTCAATTGCACCCCTAAGCAATAGTTTATTGCAATAGTTCTGGTCTCAGTTTATTATTTGAAGAAGCAGGTTTATGAAATATTCTGATATTCTACACTTCCAATGGGATACTGATAATTCTTTTTTTAAAAAAACTTTTTATTTTATATTGGAGTATAGCCGATTAACAATGTTGTGATAGTTTCAGGTGCACAGCAAGGCGACTCAGCCATACATATACATGGGGATACTGATAATTCTGAATCACTTGAATTTAACTCATGTAGCATTTTAAATATGAAGATGTGTGGTTACTACAAAATATGTATTAATACAAAGCAGCATTATTAAATCTGTTTATATCAAGTAGGAGGACATCAGGGCCTGGCTTGGTGCCTGGCATAGAATAGAAACACAATACCTGTTTATTGAATCAATAAGTGAACTATATGGTCATCAAACATTATCAGAAATTTGTGTTAAAGATTATCTAGACTTGCAGTTTTTAGAAAACTTTAGGCTGCAGAATTTCTTGTTCAAAGACATCTTACGTGAAACTCAGTGTATAAAACTGATGAAACAGCGCTAAAGTATATAAAACTGATGAAATAGCACTAAGCTGATTGAACATTGCCAGAGACTCACCGTCTTGTCACCTTCCCTCTCTCTCCCCACCCATCAGCTACCAGGACTGAAGTCGAGTCCTGGGGTTCCAAGAGGGAGCATTTTGAGAAGTACTTGTTGGAGTTCCAGTTAAGCATGGCAGATTGTCTCTTAATCTGAATTCTCTTCTGAACCCCACTAAGAGGATAGCGAAGATGTGGGGGTTTTTTTTGAGTTCTATTTCACAAGAGCAAAGAGAAACGTAGAGCACGTGAAAGATTTTCGCAAATTTTTGGAACCTAGAGAACCAATGAAGGAGTGGTACCTGACGCAGTAGAAGGGAGGAAGCTTCAAGGTAAGTATTGGCAAAAGATGTGTCAATTTGCAGGCAGAGCCCAGAAAGGCTCAGGATTATCAGCGAAGGTAGAGATGAAGTACAGAATGGGAAGCAGGGCTCATTGAAGTTCAGTAGACAGCCATAGAGCCTCCAGGTGTTCTGTCCCACACACAGCCATGTGATTACCTCTGCAGGAGACTACAGGGTTTCCCCCAGAAAACATGAGTAAGACAAGGTCAGCACTCCGGGACGGCAGGTATGGCTAGAGAGAGAAAACACAAAAGATTAAATGGAAGTCTGCCATCTGAATGACGATACCCTAATCTCTGTCCTGTCTCTGGGCTCAGACAGAATGTCAACCGCCAGTCTGAATAGCTCAGCCTAGGAGGCAAAAGATTAATAGATTCATCTCTTGAGACACTTAATGATCCAGAACAAAGACTTCTGCTACATGCTGAGTTTTGGGGGGTTCCTCAGCTAAAAGGTTTAATCTCTGTCCAGTCACCTCATGGGAAACTTCATTAAAAATTAGCCAAGAAGAAATTATGCACGAAAAATTTCTCAGACGGAAGGATTCAGGACCCTCGTTTTGAGAGGGCTCTTCAAAGGTAGAGCCAAAAAAACTTTGTTTCGAAAAGAGACCTACGTAAGGACTCACTAATTAGAAACTTCAGCCCACTAATGATGAAGAACAGAATCTAAAAGCTTCTAGAGATTTAAAAGAAAGAAGGGGACTTCCAGGGCAGTCCAGTGGTTAAGGCTCCATGCTTCCACTGCAGTGGGGGAGGGTTTGATCCCTGGTCGGGGAACTAAGATCCCACATGCCATGTGGCGTGGCCAAAAACAAAAGAAAAAAAGAAGAGGAAGAAAAGGAAAACAGGCCAAATACAGGGATAAAAGCCAAAGGAGAAATGCCTCTAAAATCAACAGAAAAAAATTTTTGAATTTAACTTCTAATGACCAGTCAAACAATAAATCAAGTGTAAAGTTAGACTAGGCATCTCAAATGACTAAACTTTTTTTTTCTTTAATTTACAATGAGATTAGCCTAGAAAACAATAGCGTAGTCATATCGTGTTTCCCTCAGGCCCTGCTTTCCTCCCCAGCTCGGGCCCAACCACATTCTTCCTAATTCCCCTTCAACAGCCAAGGCCAAAGAAACCAGGTTGCCCCAGAGGATCTCCACTGCAGGCCAAGAGCCAGCAGAATAGTAAAAGCTGGCGAGAAGAAAGGAAGGGAGATCTTGAAAAGATACTTTTAATTAGGTGATTCAAAACAGCTAGAGACCATTTATTGACTCAATTCCAGAGTTGTGGTTTCCGGTTATGACCTTCAGATAAGCAAGGTTTTACTGTATTTGGTTAAGAAATTTTAAATAATGTAATATCAAACTTCCTGGGATGATGAGGATGGTGGATGGTGATAGCGCTGCTGGTGATGGTGATAATGACCATGACGATGATGATGGTGATGATTTATAGATTTTAAAAAGAAAGAAAGTAAAATAAAAGCAATTCACATTAAGACGGTGAGCTCAGGTCTTCTAGAGCAGCTGAGGAAAATACCAAGCATCACGTGATTAGACTATGATTTATGCTTATTTTGTTTTCTACATAGCACATAGTTTTCAGTAAAATCTTGAAAAAGAGGCCACAACTCTCTTTGGACAAATATCCCTTCACAACAAATGCATACATTAGGAATCTCATGTAATGATCCAAGAGATTGAGTCTAATTCTCTTCAAACCAAAGTTACCCCTGCTAGACTATACAAGCCATGCACACACACACACACACACAAAGTGGCGGAAATTTTGCAATTAAAATTGTATTCCTAAAACACTAAATGCTGGTGAAGATGTGAGGAACAGAGACTCTCATACATTGCTAGTGGGAATGCAAAATGGTACAGCCACTTTGGAAGCCGGGTTGGCACTTTCCTATAAAACTAAATATACCCTTACCATATGATCCAGCAGTTGTGCTCCTCGGTATTTACCCAAGGAAGTTGAAAACTTATGTCCACACAAAACCTGCATGTAGATGTTTATAGCAGCTTTATTCATAGTTGCCAAAATTTAGAAGCAATCAACATGCTTTTCAGTAGGTGAATGAATAAATAAACTGTGGTACATCCAGACAGTGGAGTATTATTCAGCACTAAAAAGAAATGAGCTATCAAGCCATGAAAAGACATTCAAGAATGTTAAATGCATACTACTAAATAAAAGAAGCCAATCTGAAAAGGCTACATACTGTATGATTCCAACGGACATGACGTTCTGGGAAAGGTAAAACTATGGATACAGGGAAAAGATCAGTAATTGCCAGGGGTTGTGGAAGGTGGGGAGTGAACAGGTAGAGCACAGACGATTTTTATGACAGTGAAACTATTCTATGTGACACTATAATGACGGATGCATGTTAGTATATATTTGTCCAAACCCATAGAACATACACCACCAAGAGTGAACACTAATGTAAACTATGGACTTTGGGTGATTATGATGCGTCCATGTAGGTTCATCAGTTGTAACAAATGTACCCCTCTGAAGAAGGATGTTGATAATGAGGGAGGCTATGCCTGTGTGGGCAGAGGAGACCTATGGGAAATCTCTGTACCTTCCTCTCAATTTTGCTGTGAACCTAAAACTGCTCTGAAAAAAATAAAGTCTCAAAAAGATTGCATTACTGTAGCTTGATACTGTGATCCTTGTTAAAATGCAATTACTGCAGGAAATAGGAGTGCATTAAACTGTGAGGAGTCTTTGAAGGCTTGCTATGAGCAGGTTTTAGATCCCTTGGAAAAGCAGATTTTTCAGGGGAAGGGACCACAGACCAGAAGTTGAGCACAATAAGAGACACATCAGAGACATAGCTCTCAGGCATGACAGCTGGACGCAATGCCATCTGGACGCTGTTTGTTCATTCATTCAACAGATGTTAATTACATGCCTAGAATGCGCAAAGTAATGTTGGTGCTCTTAGGACATAAATGAATCAAACAGATAAAGTCTCCTGTCCTCACAGAGCTTACTCTTTAACAGAAATAGATAGAAAATAGACAATAAATAACACATAAAATTAGATCATATAGTATTTTAGAAGGCTACAAGTTGCTCTAGGAAAAACAAGAAAAGCAGAGCTGGGTCAGGGGATTAGGAATGCTTAGGTGGTAGGGGTAGGTTCTAATTTTAAATATGGTGGGTGGTTTCCTTTTTCAAATAGGTAATTCAGTGAAGAGCCCAGCGAGTATATAATCAGATCCTAAGTTTAAAAACAATAAAGTGTATCTGTGATAACTGCCAGACACTGAAAATTCATGTAACACATGGGCTTAAAGGTAGCAAAGGCGTCTATTATCCTCTGTGGATATTTATAGATGTTCAAATAACATCACATTATCTCCTTTATCGTTTCGTGAATGCAGGGGACATGCTGGGCTCCACCAACAAAAGCAAAGGAAAATATGTCTCTTTGAACAAGGACACACCTTCACCTCCTCTTCGTCTGTAGACCTCCACAGGTACAAGTCAGGCTTAATGTATTGGGATGGTTTCCTCATCAACACATGAAAATGGTTAAATATTTGAATTAAATATACTTTCCAAAGATGGTGATTATTCTAAGTGTTGAGAGTGTTGTGATCTGCTTCATAGTGAAAGAGTAAAAGACCAGGGAGGGCTTCCCTGGTGGTGCAGTGGTTAAGGATCTGCCTGCCAATGCAGAGGACACGGGTTCGAGCCCTGGTCCGGGAAGATCCCACATGCCGCACAGCAACTAAGCCCACAAGCCACAACTCTAGAGCCTGAGCTCTAGAGCCTGGGAGCCACAACTACTGAAGCCCGCGTGCCACAACTACTGAAGCCTGCGTGCCTAGAGCCCGTGCTCTGCAACAAGAGAAGCCACAGCAATGAGAAGCCCACGCACCACAACGAAGAGTAGCCCCCGATCGCGGCAACTAGAGAAAGCCCGCACGCAGCAATGAAGACTCAACGCAGTCAAAAATAAATTAAAAAAAAAAGACCAGGGAAAGCTTTGCCTCCGTACGCTCTCCTTTTCTTTTTTTTTCTTTTTTTTTAAATGGGGAGAGTATTCATTTTAATTATGCTCCAAGATGTTACAGACCTAGATTAACAAATTTCAGTCAGTATAAAATAGATTTATTGTCAATATTCAGTCAATACAACCCAGGTAAATGAATCATTATTTTATACAAGGCTCAGATGTTTAAAATCTATCTTAACTTTACACATGTACCATAAAATGATAAATACTTAAAATGACAATGCAAGGGAAAATATTATAAAAAATACAATTGTTGTAGACCCTTGTATGAAAATTCTTTAAAGTTCTGCCTTAAGGAATAATACCATGCTACATATCCAAACCAAAAATATTTTCCTTGAGGTTACAATGCTCAACGATATACTGTATGCACTCTAAAATACCATGCCTGACAAGAATCAAAAGAGACAAGGTCTTCAATAATGTTGAGAGAAAAAGAAAGAGAGAGGAGTAATCAATTGTTATATGCTGATTTCTGCTAGAATGGCCTCTTTAAACAATTTATAGCACTGTGGAAGAACTGAAAAAGAAGGGGACCAGTCTCAGCTTTATATAAAAGATTTCCAAATCAGCACAAACTCAGACAATGTTAAAAGGTACTGTTCCCAGTGCTCTCCACTCTTCAACCCTTTACATGGACTCCTTATCCTAAGTCCATGTTTTTTCTCTAATTTCTTCCTAAGGGCTTACCAAACACACTTTCTGTTTTCTATTATCCAACACACAAACCAAAAGGCATTAAGCAAAACAATAACATCTGTCAGTTAAGTCAGTTCTAAAGACACCAATTTTGGTTTAGATATTAATCATGAGATTTATGCATAACCATTCCTTTTCTAATAGAAGGTAAGCCCTGAATCACCAGGTTCTGCTCTCTGTCATTCGTGTTTCAGGGGTTGAAAAAGCATTACTTGGTAACTGAAGCTCATTGAAAATTACAAGGGAGGAAACGTCATGAAAATCACATAAAAGAGCAAGAATTCAAGTCAAGATTATTTTATCCTGGATCAATAAAACTCTACCTTGAGACTCGCTTTGTGTTGCCTTGAGTCCCTAAATCATTCCTTCATTAGTCACTTCCTAACAAAACCTATGTGTCAGGACTGGAAAAGAAAAGAAAGTGATCAAAATTTAACAATTTGACCAATGCAATTACTGAATAAAACCAAACAACTATTAAAATAAAGCCTTGTGAAGCAAGATTCCTTAGCCTGAGTACATGAGGTAGATGTTACAGGCACAAGTTGCCTGGGTAACAGACAGTGTCCTGCTTTAAGTGTCTTGTGTTTGAGGTAGCTGTGAGAAATCTATGGTAACATTTCTTATCAGGAGAGGGGTTTGCTGTCCCACATCCAATTCCCATTCCTGTGGGGTGGAAATCCCCTCTGTGTGTTGGGTCCACTAGATCTTTCCTCTGCCTGCTCCAAGGGCACAGGCAATGTGACCCAGGATCAGCCCATGGGCTGGATCAGCCCATCAGCTGTGCCAATTGGAGACTGAATCCTGCATGTGATACTAAGACGGTGACCAGGTAGAGTTAGTTCATCTCACATGGGACACAGTCATGGTGGTGGAGGCAACAGTGTCCATGGTCATGGCTGCAGTGGCTGTCAAAAAGCTCAACTTTTCCTTTACTAGGACTGGTAATTCCAGCCACATAAACTCCTGGAGGTGTCCTATGCCAGTCCTTAAGTCTGCCTCCCCAGCCTTGCTAACAATTCTAAAACTCACAGATAGCCTATAATAATTCGCTCTCTGCTCAGATTTCCTTCTCCAACCAAGAACTTCGACTGACAATGTGAAACCAGAAAGATAAACCCTTTTATACCACAAAAGCAGAGCGGTTGTGTCAGAGGTGTGACTTTCTCTGGGTTACTCAGCATCGTGGTGCTATTACATCATAGCTCAAATATCGAAAAGATTGTTGAAAATAACTCATGGAACGAAGGAATCAATTTAGGGATAGATTTGAAGTTTAAGCCTTGGAAATTAATAAAGTCACCCTTTGAGAGCATGCAGTGGAACCCAGGGAGAGAGCTGAGAACAGAAATTTAGGCATACTTACTTTAAGAAGTGAGTAAAATAAGAGTCCACATTAAGGCAGACTAAGCAGAGATTGATAAAATTGTAAGAGAAGGAACACAAGTGGAGGATCATTGAAATCAAAGCACGAGAAATTGATTCCAAAGAGAATAACTGATCAGCAGTGGACACCAGCATCAATAGACTACTGAAATTCTGATCACCAATTACAACGTGTGGAGGGTCTTCCATACCATCAAGCAATTTTCTGACACCATCTGGGTGCCCTATAATTCAACACCTTTCTGACACTATCTAACCTGGAGATAGCGTCAGATCCCACAGGTAAAAGGCTCAGTCCTCCAAGGCTGCCTGCTACCCAGCCCACCACACCCACTCCAGATGCCAATCTCCAGTTCACCTGTGCTTCTGACCCACTGGCTATAGATCAGAGGTTCCCATGACGCCTTCCTTGGGTTTGACTAATTTGCTAGAATTAATCAAATTTGTCTCCATCGCTATCATTTGTTTTTTTCGTGTACCACCACACAAGAACGAGAGGCTATTCATCTAACAGGCACAGATATATTCATCACCAGCAGACCTGTGCTACGCTATGAAGCCCATTACCTCCATAAGTCAAGCCAGAGAAGGTTAGCTGCCCAGATGCTAGGCTGCTTCACGCCCAGAGGTGGAGCTCGGATGCATTTTGAGTGAGTGACATTATCGGTTTCATGTTGCATATTTCACACTGGACTCACACACAGTGAAAAATTAGCAGCCTCACCTGACATCCCCAGGTAACATTTCTGGAGAAATTGTGGTGATGTTGAGTATCTGGAAGGAAAGATCTTTTTCAAAAGTTTACAGACTTCTGAAAAGACATTCTTCCAGCTGGTGTGTGCTCTGATGGACCAGAGCATCCAATCCTGAGACACTCTGGCCTAAGCGGGTCCAGGGATGGATAAGATTCCCTTTCCATCTGCCTGCTGTCTGTACCTTGTACACGATCAGGGAGCTTTTGAGACTAACGAGGTTGAATTCTCAACCAGTCTGCAAATGATTAGCTCAACTGATTAGTCTCAAAAATATTCTCCACTTATTAGCTCTGTGATCTTGGACACATTATTCACTTCTCAGAGATCAGTCTCCCCGTCTATAAAATAATCATATAGACTCAGGGGCTGTTAGGATGATAAAGTTTGACAAGAACTGAGCACAATGCCTGGCACATGACAAATGCTTAAGAAATGGAGGATTTAAAAAAAAATTTCTTTAAACATCTAGCTGTTATTTTTTTCAAAAATAATAATTACAGAGCATTTGTGTGCATGGTAGTAGTAATAAGAAACAAAAGCCTAGCTACTGAACCTCAGGTTGATTCATTTAGCATTTTCATACTAAAATATTATCGTTATAATATTATTTTAAAATTATTATTTTTATAATATTATTATATATTGTTATAATAATATTGTTAACAGTAAATATGAAAGCTTTTATCGAAAATAAACATTTACAATTTAGCTCTAATATATTTGTTCAAAAATAAACCAAACTTGTGTCAGATTCCTAGGCATTCAAACAATGTTGGGTCACGACTTCTGAGGCTTTGTCATATCTGCACATAGCATTTATCTCTTGCTTCCTGTAAGGTCTCAGAAAGCCTCAACGGGCCCTACTATATATACATATATATATATATATATATATATATATATATATATATATACACTCACACACACACACATATATATATATACACATATATATATGTATGTATATACACACATACATATATATATACACATATATATATATATTTGGTGGTATATGATATATGATGATATATCTATCACCAAGTATATGCCTTTGGAGAGCCACGTCAATGCATAGACTTCTTTGTACCTACCTGAATCTTCCCTGCAAATATGTAGTAGGCCTTTGAAGTGTGCAGAAATATGTCCATTTAGAAACTTTCATCAGTCAATTTTTTATTTCAAAATGACATATGATGAACATTTTTAGTATTATAACAGGAAAACTTCTTGGAGTCATCCTTGATTCCTCTCTATTTCTTTTTTTTAAAATTTATTTATTTTATTTTATTTATTTTTGGCTGTGTTGTGTCTTCACTGCTGTGCGCGGGCTTTCTCTAGTTGCGGCAAGCGGGGGCTACTCTTCGTTGCAGCGCACAGGCTTCTCATTGCGGTGGTTTCTCTTGTTGCGGAGCATGGGCTCTAGGTGCACGGGCTTCAGTAGTTGTGGCTCGCAGGCTCTAGAGCGCAGGTTCTAGAGTTGTGGCTTGCAGGCTTAGTTGCTCTGCAGGATGTGGGATCTTCCGGACCAGGGCTCGAACCCGTGTCCCCTGCACTGGCAGGCAGATTCTTAACCCTTGTGCCACCAGGGAAGCCCCTCTCTATTTCTCACTCCCAGAAGCCTATGTGCCAGAAAATCTTGTGGCCTTTTCCTTCAAAAGATATTCAAGATCCAATAATAAATATCTTCTTAACAGGTCACCTCTATTCACCCTGGTCTCTTCACAGCCTATTCTTCTCACAAAAGCCAGAGTAATACAGAGAAACCTGCCACCCCTCTAGTCAAAAGCCTTGAATGATTCCACTTCTGAGTATAGACCCAAAAGGACTGAAAGTAAGGATCCAAGGAGATCCTTGCACATCAATGTTCATAACAGTGTTATTCACAATAACCAAAAGGTTGAAGTAATCTGAGTGTCCATCTGTGGATGAAATAAGCCACTCACAAAAGGACAGACGTAGTATGATTCCACTTATACGAGTGAGGTATGTGGAACAGGCAAATTCATAGACCAGGAAAGTAGAATGGTAGTTGCCAGAAGCTGGGAGTAGGAGGGAAAAGGGAGTTATTGCTGAACGGGTATAGAGTTTCAGTGGGACAAGATGAAAAAGTTCTGGAGATGGATGATGGTGATAGTTGCCCAGCCATGTGAATGTACTTAATGCCACTGCACTGTATACTTGAAAAAGGTGAAAATGATAAATTTTATGTTATGTCTATAACGTGAATGGTCACCCATCTCAGACACTCAAAGCATAAATTCTTATATTGACCGAAAGTCTCTGCGTGATCTGATTCCACATCACCACGCGCCGCCACTCCCAACATCTAAGTGCCTTGACTGTCACCCTCGCTCACTCCCCTCCAGCCACGGTGACCTCCTTGTTATCCTCAAACAGCCAGGGCATGGCGCCTCCACAGGCGGTGCCCCTTGCTCTACCTGGGGTGCCGGTCCCCCAGGACCCCCCAGGGCTCACTGCCTGCCTCCAGAATCACATCTTCGCTCAGAAGCATCTTCTCAGCAAGGCTGTCCTGACCACTCCGTTTAGAATGAAAACACATTCTTCCAAGCGTTCTCCTCCCCTCCTTCCCTGTTTTGCTTGTCTCTATATAACATTACATTTGGGATACTATGTCTTTTTCATATTTGTTTGTTTCCCCCGCTCTAAAGGAAGTTTCATGAAGGTATGATTTTTCTCCTGTTTGTTCACTTCTGCTTCCCCAGGGCTTAGAATAGTATCTGACATCTGGTAGTCATCCCATAAATATAAGATGATAAAGAGCCGAAATGTGCAAACTCATAAAACAAGCTAAAAATGCATTCAAAAGATCATTTAAAAATCCAAAGTCTTTATATTCATCAATCTAACATTTCTCAGAAAATCCCTATGAGATGAATCATTGATTAGGAATCTAATCATTTCATCTTTAATCTTTAATTTTTTCTGAATAATAGTTGGCTCGTAT
Organism: Balaenoptera acutorostrata; assembly: GCF_949987535.1. Classification (NCBI taxonomy): domain Eukaryota; kingdom Metazoa; phylum Chordata; class Mammalia; order Artiodactyla; family Balaenopteridae; genus Balaenoptera; species Balaenoptera acutorostrata. The sequence goes on from NC_080081.1 coordinate 66,219,948, forward strand.
TTTTGATATCTACTATTTCAAGGAATTTTTAATTTCCAAAATGCCTTGCAATCATTTATATTCAGGTTTAATTTTACAAACATTGACTGAGGGCCTTCTATGTACCCGGCAACATTTATCCAATTTGATTTGGCATCATTACTGTCACAGCTCTATAATCAGCCAGTAAATGTTTTTGAAATATGTACTCTTTCAAATTTGAATAGAAGCAGATTTTATCAGCTGGGAAGGTAAAGTGGAGGTTCAGATTATTTTTCTCCCATAACCATGATTCCTTCTCTTTATGCCACCTCAACTTCAGCTGCTCAGAACTGGCGGCATTACCCCATCTGGGGCAGTCACAGAATCACAGAATCACAGAAATACATGCATCAGGACAATCCACCTCACCCATCTTCCTGGTCAGAAGTGACTTTACACCATTACGCTAAGAAGGGATGTACCTTATTTCGGGGTAATTCTTCTAGGAATGTACACTTCTACCATAATTGTATAAAATATGAATCCTCTGTTATATCATAATTCTCATTTTATAGACGAAGAAATTAAGGTAGATGACTAAGTCTCCTAAGCTATCAAATCAAGTTTATTATAGAGTCTGGATTAAAATTCCCTCAAAGCTCAAATTATCAACTTCCAAGTAGCTTCCTGAAGCTTCCTGATTTTTTATTAGTACACAGTTTCTTTTATAAGATAAATAACATTTTCCACAAGCCAATGTCTTTTGGAGTAAAAGTATATACCTCTTGACTCCATAAATGACTCCATTTTGAACCCCCTTTCAAAACTGATTTTTAATTTATAAATGTAATAATACAATTTTTAGAGATGCAGTTAAAATCCCATAATAACTTACTCTATGGGATGTGTTAATTAATTGTAGAGGAATTTTGCTACTGTGAATTTAGGCATCAGATTCCTCAGCAGCAAGAAGAAGACAGAAAATAAGACTAGTGTATGATTGCTCTGAAATAAATTAACAAAAAGACAAATGGCAAAGTCAAAGATGTTATGCTGTTAATAATAGTTATCATTTTTACTGAGCATCTAAAACGTATCAGCCCTTGTACTAAGCTCTTTCCATTCATTTATTCTCACTCATTTTCTCTTTCAAGGTCCTGCAACTTAGATTTACTGGAAATTCGTACTTTTGGTTAGTTTGGGTAAATAATAAGGGGATTAAACATTTTTGGTTGATGTATTGTTTTTAATTTGTGATGAGAATAATAAAGTGCGCAGGAGTAAGAAAAGATGATAATTTCCAGTTAATATCTACTTTCTGAAGATTGATCAAAAGGTCTTATTTTGCCACGTGGTTCCCAGATATCTCGAAACACATTTTTATCAGTTTTGGTAAATCAAGATCCTATCCCCAAGGCTACTGCTCACCATTTAACCAGATTCTAATTTAGGAGGAACAAATAGTCTTTATTGGAGCAGTCAAATATTAGGGGTGCAGCCAGCAGTTTTCTTCCTCAGTTATATAATTGATATGAAAAGGAATAATACAAAGAAAGAGAATAACCTAAGCTGAACAGTAATCTTTCCAAGTCTTGTTCTGTACAATAGAAATGCTCATTAAGCTTATACGTGAGGTTTTTATGGAGCAATACAATAGTCCTTTCTAATTGAACGGCAGGACCACTTAAACTTATTTTATAATCAATCCCTTATGTGGTCTTGCAAACAGATTTTACAAAACTCACTAGCCCACAGAGACACTCTTGTCCTATCATAAACAGTTTTGTTGGCTTTTTAACCAACATGGCTGCATTCATGATTCAAAATCTTAATAGTCTGGCATCACAACCAGAAAGAGTAATCACACCAGTTGTTAATTAAATCAAAGAGTGATAAGGAGAAAGTGGTCACATTAATCATGTATTAAGAGATTAAAAATAGCTCCCCAAAAGAGGCTGCTGAAATTCACATCACAACATATGATGTTGAGCATTTTAAAGCTCTCACTACCCACCTTCCAACAAACACAGGCTGAAAATCAGCGGAATGGGAGAAGAATTATCTTATCTGGCACAGAATGATAATGAGAAACTTGAGCTGTTATGCTGCCAGCCCCAAGGTCACTGTAAGTCAATTATTTCATGAGGTCTTGCCAATAGTATGTGTTTATAGTTAAGTACAAATCCAGCTATGTCAAGGTTACAATATTTAGTTGAAGAAAATGTTTCCAACGCCAAAGAACTAAATATTTTTAACCGCAGGATCAAAAGGAGGTGCCTCTTGCTTCCTATTGTGGACAAGTCAAGACCTGAAATATTTAGGGCAGGAGAACCTGACAGAGGACAAAATTCCTTTTTAATGGATAGCGCTGTTCTCTAGGCCAAGTGTAAAGTTATAGGATTTCAGACAAGGAAGGGATTTTGGCAGTGCTCTAATTTAACCCCTCATGTTCCAAAAGAGGAAACTGAAGTCTGAGGATAAGAAGTCACTTTCACAAGGTCATAGTTGGACTGGAATCCATGTTTCCTGACTTCCCACTGTTCCTCTGCTGGGAAGGTGCCTTCATTGTGGAGCATGCAGGATCCCCTTCCTGGTGGGGTCCAGTGCAAGGCTAGTCCAATGCCATACCTTGTACAAATCATACACAAATCATGTGGACCATCTTTGTCAATATGGGCTGTCATCCTTGCCTGGATACTGCAAATTCTAACACACTTAAGAAATGATAAGCTTAGGGGCTTCCCTGGTGGCACAGTGGTTAAGAATCCGCGTCAGGGTTCGAACCCTGGTCCGGGAAGATCCCACGTGCCATGGAGCAACTAAGCCCCTGCGCCACAACTACTGAGCTTGCGCTCTAGAGCCCGCAAGCCACAACTACTGAGCCCACGTGCGACAACTACTGAAGCCCGCGTGCCTAGAGCCCGTGCTCTGCAACAAGAGAAGCTACCGCAACGAGAAGCCCATGCACCACAACGAAGAGTAGCCCCCGCTCGCTGCAACTAGAGAAAGCCCGCATGCAGCAACTAAGACCCAATGCAGCCAAAAATAAATTAATTAATTAATTTTAAAAGAAAAGAAATGACAAGCCTAGAAGAGTTGAATAAAGCTTACAACATTTGGTAAGCGTTTGTTTTTGCATCAATCCCACAAGTAACTCAAGTACTTCCTGTCTCCACATTAAACTGCTTCTCTTCTTAGGGCCATCATTACTAAAGATTTGATCAAACAACAAATATATATTGAGCTCTTCCTATTTAAGCACTAACCTTTTTCTTTTAACGTATTAACTTCTTATCATTCTACTTAAGTTTCTAGAAGAGTTGACAAGTGTCTTTCTTATGCCAGTATTTTCATGGTCATACAACGTATGAAATCTTCCCTAATGTTCTGCCTACAGTTAGCTCAGTTTTACCACAAAAGTCACCAAAAAAACGTGGAGCTAGTTATTTAGCGTGAAAATACCCAAAATATTCATTGCAAATTCCATTCGAAATTTCATTCACCAACGTTAGCATTTTCTATCACTTTTCAATACCCAAACCATTGTACCTAATTTTTGTTCTCCAATCTAGGCTCAGTAGTAAGCTTACTTGGTAGGCTGATACTAGTGAAAAAGTAAACCAATTCATTTTATAAATGAATTTTTAAAATTTGTAGCTCCTGACTGATGAAATCCACTCTGGTTCCCCAATACATGATTTCAAGAAAAATATTTTTTAAAAGAGTTTCTTTTTCTCCTTTCTTTCTTCTTCCTTCTTCCCCTCCTTTTAGGAAAAAAAAAAAAAAAAGTCTCATCAGCTACTATTGAGCAGGCACTCAACTAGTTGTTGTGGAACCAAAGAGTAATAATTCATGCATGCTATCCTCAAGGAGCTGATGATCCAGTAAGGGAGAAAAATGTGTTAATGGATAAGCCCTTTCTTTAAAAGCATCCTTTTCACATTTTTGTTGCTGCTGTGGAGATGGGGAATAAATTACTTACTAAAAGGACATTTGAGTCAAACAATCCCTATAGAAACACATTAAAACTTACATTTTAGAGCTGATGTCTTAATCATCTATGATTTTCCAAGTGTAACAATCTTTTTTTTTAATTGAAATATAGTTGACATACAATATTATATTAGTGTTAGGTGTGCTATAACAATCTTTCTTTAGCCATGTGGCTAGTTTCTTTTTTCCTGGAGTTTGGGTACCAGTCCCCATGCATTCTGGAGGTGGACCATAGCCTTGATAGATATGAATTTCAGGAAACTAGCTCAGGGACTGGCTTCCTGCAATAACTCAGAGCTGATAATACCAAGGGCTTCATCGTGGATTTAAAATTCAAGCTTAGAACTTCTAAAGCCACAAAAACAGTGAAAAAAACTCAAGAAAGTGGCATAAGAAATACCCTGAAAGGAGACCCTGCTTCTCAGTGAACTACCTGTTACTCTGCAAAAGCTATGCTCCAATCCAATGCCTGACATGACAGGCATCCTGGAGAAAATCAAGTCTAAGTAGACTGATTATCTTACACAGTGTATTCGTTTCCTAATGCTGCCATAAAAAATTACCACAAAGGTAGCGGTGTAAAACACCACCAATCTACTCCCTCATGTTCAGGAGACCAGAAGTCTGAAATAAGCTTCACTGGGCTAAAATCCAGGGGTCCACAGGGCTGGGTCTGTCTCAAGCGTCTGGGGTAGAATCCACGTCCTTGTCTTTACCAGCTCCTGGAGTCTGCCTGCCTTCCCTGGTCCGTGCACAATCCATTCCTTTTATTGTTCAACTTTTTGCTTCCATGGTCATATATCTTCTAATTCCTCTCTTGACCTTCCCACCTCCCTCTTATAAGGACCACTGTGATTACATTGGGACCCTGAGTATCCCCGTATCAAAAACCTTATGTTAATTACATCTGCAAAGTCCCTTTTGCCATATAAGGTAACAGTCACAGGTTCCTGGGATTAGGACAGAGATATTTTTGCGGGGCCCTTATTCAGCCTATTGTACTCAGCCAGAAGTCAACTCGACTGAGGGAAACTTCTGATTCATTCACAGATGTGGTTGGAAACAAGGCTGAAATGTGGACATTCAGATGAGCTATTGCTCATTCTACTAGACTATTTTTTCCTTTTCAACATGGGAGTTTTTACTACTGTGTAGACAGAGACCTAGGCTCTGCTTATTTGTTTTGCCATTTCCTACTAAGTCATGTTCCCAATTCTAATGTAGTTTGTTGTGCACTCTGACCTCAGCATTGCTTTTGGCACTTGGACTTGACCAGTGTCTCCCCACATACCATGTTGGTAATTGGTTTCCAGTGGTACTGGCATTCAACTTGAGAGATCTCCTTATTTCCTCCCCTTCCCTCTTTTTAAATGTTCTAGGGCTTTCAAAGAATGTTATGGATTAGTAAAATAACTGCATATTTTATTGTTGTAAAGAATCTCTTAGAAAATTTTAATGAACCTGTTTAATAAAATGACATCTAATTTGATCTCCATCAGATAATTCCTATAAAATGAGTTTTCAGTTTATAGTCTATACAAATTTCCATCAATATAGTAGTTCTCATTTCAACATTTTTTATGAAAAGAGAAAGTCAAAATCATACTCTGCCTAAGACACCATGTGTTCATACTATTACATTCATATTACCACTTAGAGACAGCATTGAATGAACAATGTAGCATTTCTGTGCCACTCACATTTATTAGTCTTCTCTCCCCAACTAGATCACTAGTCCTTAACAGAAACAAAATCTTTTACTTCTTTTTTATCCTCAGTGATAACTAGTATTGAATTGGCCACGTAATTAGCAATCAAATTATTTCTGGTTGAATTGACTAGTCTTTTTCTTAAAAGTCACATATGGCTATATGATTTCATTCCTTTCTGCCAATTTGGATACACTTCAATTTAAACAAATTGTATATATGGAAATTTGGATTTGCTTTTAAATAAGAAAAATTAGACAGTGGTGATTTAATTTCAAATGGGGTATAAGATTCCTATTAATGAGAACTATCCACCACAAAATTACATGCATAAATGCATACACATATAATTGTACAGGAATAAATTGATTGCAAAGTAAAATGTGGCTGTACCGTGATTCATTGCTATTCCATTACGTTTCAGCCCTCTAATGATTTTTGAAACTATCTATGTGTTGCTTGATAATTCCATCACCTTACCACCCCACCTTGGATTCTGGTGTCACAACACTATCATTTTAATAATTACCTTTTTCAAAACTCTCATTTTATTTCATTTCTATTTTTACTTTTTAATTACTGTATGACACACACATAAAAGTCACAGTGTCCAGCCCAATTAATTTTCATAAAAAAATTTCCCACCCCCGGAATCTCACACAGGTGCGGACATAGAACATCACGAGTATCCCAGAAGCCTCCCACCCCTCCTCTCCAAGGTTATCCCTCTCTCAACTTCTCACGCCGTTGATTAGCTTTGCTTGCTTTTGAATTCATTCATTTGGTTTTAAAATTTGCTTGTTTACAAGTGACCATTTTCTAAAAGATTCAGATTTCTACCCTCCCTGCCCCTCCTCTCCACACAAAAAGACTCCTGGGGATATATTTTCTTTCTTCTTTTTAAAAGATGAATTTAATGATGCGGTTCATGATCTCAATAATGTCATGTGCATCATTAAATCCATCTTTCTTCTGATTTACTAATGGGCCTCCTATGTTTCTTTTCTCTCCGATCCTTTTATAAAAGCCTTGAAAGTTCCTATAACCCTTCTGCCCACGCATTCCTTCCAGGGACTGCTGCTGTCTTCTCCTGCCCCGTGCAGTTCTCAGGCATGTTCCAGTGTGAGCCCACCTTCTTTCAGATTCTCAGAGAGAGATCATTTTCTGTCTTTCAAGATGAAATCCTCTATCTTCCTTGTGAGTCCACAGTGCAGCTGTACTTTTCTTTTCTTCAAAACAAAAATCCCATATGTATTAATTATAGAGTGTAGCTTAAATTTCTAAAGATTCCTGAGGCACTTCCAAGCATTTAATAATTCTCATTTCACTTGGCTGATTAGTTTTCTTCTTAAAATTTTAAGTCTAGGAATGAGGGCTTATACTGCTTGGGGCTATGTGTTCATCAGTTTTCACTACGCCAAATTCAAGTGGACACTGGTGTCTTCTTTTCTGTGATTCTTCTTCTCATTCACTCTCCCACCCCTTTGTTCAGAGGCAGATTGAGACTTTGGCTGGGGCTCTATTCTCTGCAGCTAACAACAACGTTTCTTTCTCTGACTAAAGAGCCATTTGGATAATGGATATACCATGTGCTTGTTTCCCAGAAGATGCCTAGAATAACTCTTCCCCAAGGAAATATTTTGAGCGCTTTAAAGAATTTGAAGAATTGAATACTCTAAGTACAGCTCACATTTCTGATACACTTGAACTCTTGGGACACAGGACGTTATAGAGGATAAAGCTCTTGACTAGAAGACAGGAAACATATGTTCTTATCTTGGGCAGGCAGCTAACCAGCTAGAGGATCTTAGGCAGGTCATCTCTTGGCATTTTCTTCATCTGCAGGATTGGGCTACAGGGATTATCAGTGGATGTGGGGAGGAGAAGTACCTAGTTGCCCTGGGGACACCTTAAAAATCTATAAGGGTGTATATTTTCATGATCCCAAATATAACAAGTGAAATTACTCAAAATCTTCTTGGGTTTTAGAGATTCATGGAGGCTTCACTGAAAAAGCATTGTGTGAGAACGTGGGTTTAAAAATGTGGAAAACACTGAGCAAGAGTGTCTTTAGAATATCTGAGAATCTGACATTTATGAAGATCTTTAGGTTTCTTTCCCTTCTTGAACCTTTGGGCACATCAATCATTCTCTTTTCCTGTGCCCTGCCCTCCACGGAGTTCTCTATAAATTATACAATCCCACCCAGGACTTCTGGGTCTTCTACTCCTTTAGCTTTCCTAATGAAAATAAATATTTCCTTCTACTCAGTAAGAAATATAATCAGAAAGCAAAGGACCAAGTCCTCTGAGCAGGAAGTTTCCCCAGCTGACCTGTGCCAGTGGTCCCTGTCGCTTGCCTCGGCCAACACCGGGATGCTGGAGAGAAAATGGAGGTGAAGCTCGGATCTGAGTCTTTTGGTTACTGCATTTTCCACTAACTGTGTGGATGGTGGGCACGTCACTTCATCTCACTGGGCTCAATTCCTGAACGAGAAGTTACCATTTTGTTTCCCATATTCATAGTACCAGCCTAGAATCGGCTCCAGAGTAAGCGCCCTTAGGTGCAAGGAGACCAGAGACTCTGAGGGCTCATTTGGCTTAAAGAACCTTCCAGCTAGAGCAGTGTTTTTCACATGAGTAGATTCGGGCCGGGGTGAGGGGCAGGAGCCCACAGGGAAAGCCCTCAAGGAGGAGCAGGACCAGAAAAGCAGCGCTCTGGGGACGGGGGCTTTGAACAAGGTCAGCCAGCTACACCCTCTTCCTGGTTCCCACGTCACCCCTGCCGGAACACCAAGCGGGAGGCTGGAATGACAGAATTTCTTAACAGTTGCTTGGGGATGGTGGCATACAGGTAATTAAGGAGGGAGGGGAGCAGGATGAGGGAAGAGTAGGGCAAAGGATTACTGGGAAGAACTTTGAAGATGATCATGGGCAAACACTGTTGAGCACTGTTTTCGAACCAATTAAATGAGCCCATATTATTGATCTGTCTTGGCCATTTGGCCTCATGAGAAGTTGATCTAAGAATGAAAATCCAAAGAGGGAATCTCAGCAGGCAGACTCAGCAAGCAACTTTTCCCCTCCTAGGAGGAGAGACTGTAAAGAAACAATGTGTCTCGCATCTCTCTGCTGGGCAGGTGCAAGGCTCTGGAACCCTGCAGAAGAGATACTGTGGTAACTGAGAGGTGGAACGAGTCCTTGGAAGGCCTTTTCCTGTACCTAATGCTCCTTGCATTGTCATGGAAAAAGGAAGCTTACGATTACAACTGTAAATAATTAACTTGCATGAATGGTGAGTACTTGGAGTGCTGTGAGCCAAAAGAAGGTTGAGCTTTCCTACACACACACACACACACACACACACACACACACACACACACGCAGGTGGGAAAAAGACACCTGAGAAATGGACAATCGTTTCCTGATGACTGTCGGGAGTTGACAGTGGACCCTTCCACCACAGGGCAGGGTGAGCAGCGAGGTCCTTCTTCGGGCTTGGAAGCACGTCAGTCAATGGAATGGCAGGGCTGGGCCTGATCCGAGGGCCCCCACAGGAAGCGGTGGGCTGAGAGGACGGCTACAGGCTTTCCTGCGTAGTGTGAACTGGCCCAATGTGAGCAAAATATTCTTACCTGCTGAAGAGCTGGAAGTGTGAACCCTGGGCTGAGATGCTGGAAACAGCACCACGTCTCTACTCCACTCTTCCCTAGGTTTTCTTTCTCTGTTGTTCTTTCTTTGTCTTTGGCAGTCACACTGGGCTCTTGGTTCTTTTCTACCTTCACATGGTCTTGATTAGAAAGGACAAATATAAGTGAGAACAGAGATGCTCCTCATTTTTCTCATTTTTTTCAGATTAATGTGCTTAATTGCTAATCTTCCTGTATGCTTCTATCAGGTATATACATATTTGTATATAACCTAAAACCTCAAGGTGTCCCTTTTTATCTTACTGCTTTGTAAAAACTGTCTTGGAAAAAGAAGTACTAATATGAAGCAGTCTTGCTAGGCCCGTGAGCCACAATTGCTGAGCCTGCGCGTCTGGAGCCTGTGCCCCGCGACGGGAGGGGCCGCGATAGAGAAAGGCCCGCGCACCGCGATGAAGAGCGGTCCCCGCACCGCGATGAAGAGTGGCCCCCGCTTGCCGCAACTGGAGAAAGCCCTCGCACGAACCGAAGACCCAACACAGCCAAAAATAAATAAATAAATAAATAAAATCAAGTAAAACTTTAAAAAAAAAAAAAAAATATGAAGCAGTCAAACTACACTTGGCTGAAAACGATTCAGTTTCTAGGAGAAATAAACTAAAATTTATTTTCTAGGAGAAATAAATCAGACATTTTGGTTTTCAGTTCTGGCTCAGCATCTAGCTAGCTGTGTGGCCTTAGAAAAGTTACTTGAAGTTTCTGGTGTTAATTTTCTCATCTCTAAACATGACAAAGTTGGATTTGGTACTCTCCCAGGTACCTCCCCAGGAGATTTTATGATCATCTTTGTTAGGTATGTTAGTACCACTTTCCTGAGGGAAGCCAAAATGAGACTCCTAACCTGCACAGGAAAGTAAAGACCATAAAAAAAAAAAAAAAAAGTCCTTGTATTTATTTCTCTAATGAAATAAAAATGACCAAAAGATAAAGTTTATTCCAATTACGCAGCATCATTTTTTTTTTTTTGGCCACGCTGCAAAGCATCGGGATGACCAGGGATCGAACCCGTGCCCCCCCTGCAGTGGGATTGCGAAGTCTTAACCACTGGACCGCCGGGGAAGTCCCAGCATCATCTTATTAATGGCTTAGATGCAGCAGGAACACAGATTACGGAGCTGTGTATGATACCGGCACCTAGAAAGCACACAACAACGGTTTGCGGGACGATGTACGCTCTAGCTGCAGACAGGGCGGCATAACCCAGGGACAAGAGCACAGAAGGTATGAAACTGAGCCTCAGTCTCAGCCCCGCTACTCACAGTTTCATGATTTGGAACTAGCCACTTAATCTTTCTGAGCCTCTGCAAAAAAGGATGATTATCTGTACTTCAAATTTTAGGGGACAAACAAATGACATTATGCATATGAAAACGATTCACAATGTGTAGAGTACTTGCAAATACTCTTGGACAACCATAGTTAAATTACACAGGCCTTAGACGGTGAATTGAGGAAATTGGTGTCTATGAACTAAAAAGTGTCTTCCAGCTTTGAGCCTCCTTTACTCCAATGACACAGCTGAGGTTTCACCCCCAGGCTGCAGACATGCCCAGACATGCTCCAAGGCAACTTGGAGCAATAATACCTGCTGTGCCTTGAAGGTTGGAGAGACAGGCTTAGGAGGTTCAGAGATCTCACCCTTGGCCTTGCATTACTTAATGTGGCCCTTCTTCAGAGACACTGACGAGCATGTCCACTCATGTTCCCTAACCTTTAACTGCTACTGAGACGTTCCACCCCAGGGCTCCACGTGCTGTTATCATCAAAACACTCCAGTTCTGAAATACAAGACACTGGCCCTCAGATCAGTGTTTATACATGTAATCCAGAGGAGAAGGGGGAAAACATGTGCATAATAAGTAGGAAAAGAAGTCAAGGTATGTACTTTGCTTTTCACTCCAAGTGAATGGTTCTTGCTTTTATTTTACCATTTATTGAAAATGAGCAAATTGCTGGTAAGAGTATCCTACGTTTGCAAGGGAGAAATGACTGCTTATAGTCACCTGAAAATCTAAAGTACATAATGCGAAAGTGGATTTATCATTGCAAAGTGTAGGGGAAGTGTCTTTACCAGACGGGTGTGGGTTCACAACTCTTCCATCTTTGGAGACCTGGGCGTACTGATTGACAGTGTTCGTCTTCTAGTCTGGCAGTCAGGCCCCTTCAAGAGAACCCCGTGGAGTATGAGTGTTCCCCTCCAGCAGCCTGTTCAACAGAAGACGTGAATGAGGGCAAACTCAGGTTTTAGAGATAAAGAATAAAGGGGCAGAGGAGTGGATCAAGGAATGAAAACCCTAGTTTACAATGAAAACATCCTTTGAAGTTTGTGCTACTCATTTTTATATTTTGAGATCAAGTTTTTACTCATTGTTCTCTATTGCTTACCCACCCCCAATGACTGTCAAGATGATTATTCATCCCTCGTGAGTCTGTGTGTCACCAGTACAGTAAGGGGCGTCTCTGCTATTTTTAGACACGACAATTATACAAGCCAAAGGCCACGTTCCGCTTCTATTCTGCTGAATGCAGGCTACACCCTGGCGTGGTGACCATTCTGAAACAGCATTTTACTTTGAGCTCTGCAAAGGCTTTCTTTGACTGGGGAGTGTTGCAGTGGGTTGAGAAAAGGAACACAGAGAATAAAGGGAAGATATTTCCAGATTTGAACTTGAACAAAAGTTAATGCTGACAGCAGAGTTGACTAACGGTCAGAACTCTGAAGTGCAGACAGGCAGAGGGCAAGGATCACATCTCCTAAGACCCAGAAGGATGGGATTGATTTTGACAAACCCCAGGGGGTAGAGCTGATCTTTGGGGATTTGCCAGTCTTTGATTTCAGGGTTTAGTAAATATTTTGGTAGGAAGGGATGGTACCACAGGCTCTAATTAGCCTAGGTGGGTTTTCGCCTCCTAATCCTTGCTCATGAGCAGGGCTACTTGGTCCCCAGGTATCCCATACCTGCTAACTTGCCTCCGAGCCTCCACCCCAGAGGTTTTCTTTAAAATCCCAACTGGAAAGGCAAGACTGAAAGGAAGCCACCAATTCCTTTGCCTGTGACCTACTTGTAAGCTCTGCCTTCAGAGATGAGAGCCCGATAAGCCGCCCACACCCACTGGCATGGGATTCGCCAGCCTGTCATTTTGGCTGAGAGGTAGACAGCTTCTGGCAAACTTAATAAGCAGATTTTCTCAGTGATAGGAAAATTCTTGCTTAATGCCACTCTATTTCCCGTGGTTAAAGCCTTCAACCCAGAGAAGATAACAGAAGTCACCTGACCTGGTGAGAAGTGGAAATGAAAGAGGTTTTTTTTTTTTTTTCTTATTTTTTTAACTTCCATTTTCTTAAAGGAGGAAGGCTTTTCCTTTAATAGACCAGGTTCACATAAGACAACTTGGGTTGGAATGATGAAACTGGCATGACATACCATATTATAGCATCACATAACTTTTTAGAGCAGCCAGCATTCACATCACATATAGCATTTAAGGGCTTTCACGTCTTGATTAACATTAAGTGCTTCCTCTGTCATTGTCACTCTACACGCATGCCCAGTGATAGACGAGGGAGGCTGTAAAAACCATCAAAGAGCAGAGGGCAATCAATGGAACCTAAACAAAATGTGGGGTTACTTCTGTGGATAACTCCAGGGAAAAGGAGTTCACATACCAGCAGCTCCTCCCCAGAAATCCCCGATCTCTAAGTCTTAGAAAAACCCAGGCTTTTAGGTTAGGTCAACGCCCCTTCACCTCATCCACAAAAGCTGGATCCTCAAACACTCTTTTACTTCCTAGTCTGGAGATGTCACCATTTCCACCATTCATATAGCAGAAGCACTTGACCTGACAGGTACACCGCCTCCCCAGCCGCGGGGCTAAAGCAAGGCATTAGCTGGAAAGCGATTTTTCAGGTTGAAAATGTACAAATTCAGGAGTCAGCACAAGCAGACTTTTGGGTTTCACTACAAAAAAAAAAAAGGATATAATCTTGAACAATCTCTTTTCTTGTAATAGTCCAAGTAAACAAATGTCAGAGGCATTTTTGCAATTTAGTTGGTCTGCATTTCATCAATTTGTCAGGAAGCTAAACAATGTATCTATTAAAACTCATTAAAAAATTGGAAACTCTAATTCTGACTTTTATTTATAACTCAAGTACAGTGAGCTGGCACCAATCTTTTAGAGAGAATGTTTTTTTCCAAGAGAGACAGAGTATGACTCTGAGTCAAAACCAGATCGATTCCAGCTTTCTCAATTTATTAACTGCCTTTTTGTTTTCTGTTCTTTCTGCTGCCACGTGGGGTCTGCTCTATTACTGGGCTGCTGGTTCCAGGTGAACAGGTCTTTCCCTGCGGAGACTGTGGAAAGGGAAGAGACATCATCCAGCAGTCCAAAGTCAGTTTGGGAGTGAGATGGGCCAGACCTCCATTCCAGCAATGAAAGCTAATAATGCAATCAAAATTGTAGCCCTTTATTACCAGTCGGGATGGGGACAGGGGTGAAGGCATCAAAGGCCATTTTATTAAGCCCATCAGTTAGGGAGTGACTTTCTCAAATCAGCTCTTGGTACCTTCATTTTGATTCTCCTTCATATAGAAGCAGATTTCAGCAACTGTGAAGCTGGGAGATCCCACCTGGGCCAAGGACATTGTATCTCATTGCCCTCCCAGGCTTCACTCCTTCCCTGAAGCCCCTCAACAAAATGGTTTGATAAAACAAACAAACAACAGAAGCAAAAGCCACAATACACCGTAGAAATGTCCTAGGCTTTGTAAGCTGAAAATCTAGAACGTATGTACTTACTCTACTCCTCACTATATATGTGATTTTGACATATGACTTCAGTCTTGAAGCCTCAGCCTCAGTTTCTTCATATGTAAGAGGGATGTGCTAATATAATATTACATATCTTAGGGTGTTGCCCTGTGGATTCGAAACACTCTATATCAAATGCCTAATTGTACTGCTTGGCGCACGGTACATCCCAAATAAAGAGAAGTTGTAATTAATATTTTGTATATTGATATTTTGATAGTTTGTCAAATGCTTTTTCTGCATCAGTTGAGATGATCATGCAGGGGGTTTTCCTTTATCCTGTTAATGTGGTGTGTTACATTGGTTATTTTTTGTATATTGAATTATCTTTGCATTCCAGGAATAACTCTCACTTGGCCATGGTATATGACCTTTTCAATAGGCTGTTGAATTCAGCTTGCTAGTATTTTGTTGAGGATTTTTGCATCAATGTTCATAAAGAATATTGATCTGTAGTTTTCTTTTCTTATAGCATTTTTGCTGGGTTTGCTATCAGGGTAATTCTGGCTTCATAGCATGAGTTAGGAAATGTTCTCACTTCTTCAATTTTTTGGAACAGTTGAGGATCAATGTTAATTTTTCTTTAAATGTTTGGTAGAATTCTCCAGTGAAGCCATTTGGCCCATGACTTTTCTTTTTGAGAGGTTTTGATTACTGATTAATCTTCATATTAGCTATAAATCTACTCGTATTTTCTATTTATTCATGATTCAGATTTGGTAGATATGTATTTCTAGGAATTTGTCCATTTCATTTAGGTTATCCAATTTGTTGGCATACAAATGTTCATAATATTCTCTTATAGTTTTTATTTCTGTAAAATCAGTCATAATGTCCCGCTTGATTTCTGATTTTAATTATATGAGTCTTCTCTTTTTTCTTAGTCAATCCATCTACAGGTTTGTCGGCCTTGTTGATCTTTTCAAAGAATCAAATTTTGGTTTTGTTGATTTTTCTCTATTGTTTTTCTATTCTCTATTTTGTTTATCTCTCCTCTAATTTTTATTATTTCCTTCCTTTTGCTAGCTTTAGTTTGCTTTCCTTTTTCTAGTTCCTTAAAGAGTAAGTTAGGTTATTGATTTGAGATATCTCTTTTTTTTAATGTAAGCATTTACAGCTATAAATTTCCCTCTTAGCACTGCTTCTCTGCATTCGTTAATTTTGGTATGTTATGTTTTTCATTATCTTTTTGTCTCAAGATATTTTCTAATCTCCCTTGTGATGTCTTCTTTGATCCACTGGTTATTTAAGAATATGTTGTTTAATTTGCACATATTTGTGGATTTTCCAGTTCTCCTTCTGTTATTGATTTCTAGCTTCATTCCAGGATGCTCAGAAAAGAAACTTTATATGATTTCAATCTTTTAAAATTTAATAAGATTTGTTTTGTGGTCTAACTTATAGTCTATCCTGGAGAATGCTCATGTTCAATTGAGAAAAATTTGTTTTCTGCTGTTGTTGGGTGAGTGTTCTGTATATGTCTGATAGATTCTGTTGGTCTACAGTGTTGTTCAAGTCCACTGTTTCCTTATTGATCTTTTGTCTGGTTGTTCTATTCTTTCCTTATTGATCTTTTGTCTGGTTGTTCTATTCTTTATTGACAGTGGGGGTATTGAAGTCTCCTACTATTATCTTACAGCGTCTATTTCTCCCTTCAATTCTTTCAATGTTTCCTTGATATATTTTAGAGCTCTGATGTTTATAATTGTTATATCTTCTTGATGAATTGATATTTTATCAATATATAATATCCTTCTTTGTCTCTTATAATAATTTTTTACTTAAAGCCTATTTTCTCTAATATTAGTATAGCCACCCCAATTCTCTTTAGCTACTATTTGCATTAAATATCTTTTTCTTCCTTTCCCTTCCAGCCTAATTCTGTATTTAGAGATAAAGTAAAATTTGGCATTTGATTATTATAATGTGTTAAGTCTGGGAATCAGATTTCCCCCCTTCCCCAGAATTCACTTTTTGTTGTTTGTTTGATTGTTGAAGGCTATGATAGTCCATTTGTTTTGAGACTTTTCCAAACCATTTTTGCAAAGTCTATTTCTTGCCATGTGTTCTCACTGAAATCTCTTTTACTTTAGTTTGTGTTCAACTAACGTTTTGATAGAAACTTCTTTGAATGGCAGGAGCTGAAACGGACAAAGAAAAAACACAGAGAGAAAAAAGAGAGAGCAATTACAACTCCCAGTCTTGGTAGACTGACTCTGTGCTGGGGTATTCCTTCTACTTAGTTAGGTTTGCTCTGAGACTAGGGATCAGCCTTAGGTGAAACTTTTAGGTCTTCTTAAGTTTTTCTTCTGAGCATATGTCTTACTTGGTTATGCATGTGGCTTTCTGGATTCCCCTGTATAAATGGCTGATTTTGAATCTCCTCATTTCCCAAAAAGTCTCATCCCACTTTCTCCTCTGGCCCTTAGATGGTCTACTGTATGTCTCTAATGAGCATGTATTGCCCCAGGTTTCTGTGGGTGTGTAATCTCCTTGTAGCTTTTGTGAGCAGAGCCTACAGGTTTTCCTGCATGTGTTCTGCGTTATGAGAGCAAGAGACAGTGAGTCAGATCCTCCAGTATCCCCAGCCACATGAGAACAGATATACACAATAATTTGTAAATAAGGTCGGCTCTCTCCCTGTGGTTTAAAGAGTGAAACTGGGAGCTGAGTTGCCACACTCAAGACCAAGACTGTTTCCATTCAGGCAAGGGTGGGTTTGCGTTTGTTTGTTTGTTTGTTTGTTGATGATTTTATGGAGGAACATGGAGCTTGGGGTTTCCTAGCCCACATTTTGCTGATTTCTTATCGTTATTATTTCATGTGAATTCATCACATACCAAAAATTGCACTGAGTTTGTTATTTTCTCTTTGCCTTCCAGACCCACACTCCACCCTCCTCTGTTCTAGTCTGTGCTCTGCAGGCTGATCCGTACAGGCCACATCAATGGGTTCTCAGCCCCAGTGGGATGAGAAGGAGGCTGTGCATTTAACTCTTTTCCTGCCGTATACACAGGTTGGCCACATCTTTCCATCAAATGTCATGGCTCTTCTCCAGTGACCCTTTCCCTAGAGCTACCCACCCTGAGATCTGGAACTGGCACATTTTCCTTTAGACCTGGTGGTAACAAAGAGCTTACCAATCACCATCACCTTCTGCTGTTTCAGCCCCAGGGTCCTTCAACATCCTTTGTACACGTCCCTAAATCTTTCCACATCTTTGTAAATCACTCTTTTGTTAACACTCCTCACTGAGTTTTAGAGTGCCATCTGTTTCCTGCTGGAACTCTAACACATTGTACTGTTGGCTGCTATTTCTCTTTCTGAGAAATGCTTCTCGTTTTGGTGAAATGTACTCAGATACCAGCATATTCAGGAGGCTACTTTGGGTGAAAAGATAGGAATTCACTTTCCTGAATGAGTTTGTAATATTTATCAGGATGATACTCAGCTTGGAGTTCAGAGAATGTCTCTTGTGTAACATGAAACTTGGTCGTGTAATCTGAGAGGTGGACAAATGTACAGCTCAATTCCCACAAGACAAGTGAATGAAGATTGCCCTCCTTTCATGGGTGGGCAGAGTGGGGCAGCAATCCTCCATCCATTGCAGTAACCTGTCCCGCAGTAACCTGCCTTCCCATAAACTGAGAAGACGGGTGCCCAGGGAGATAGTTAGTGTCTCCTGTGTCTAGAAAAGAGCTACCTATGAGGTGAGATCAAATATGTTAATTGCTCCTTCTCTAATTCATCTCCCTCACTGTTGACCTGTTGACAGTCTTCTTAAGCAGAGACCTGATGAGACCCATTTCCTTTGCCAGACACTTCCAGTGGCTGCCTTTGACCACAAAACAAAGAATGACAAACACTTACCATGTGGGCGGTCACCCTCACTCTCACCTCCCGTGGCATGATTTACCAGGAAAGCGGCTTTCAGTCATAGACAGGTTTCCATCCCAGCTCTCCAGGTAGCCAGTACTGACACTGCTTTTCCTTCAAGGTAAGCATATGTTCCAACCTTGTCCTATAAGATAAAATATGTTCCAAATTCAAAAGCAGAGCATAACACAATCTGGCCCCAATCTTCCATTCTAGCATCTTGGCACTTTTCCTCTTGCTCTTTTGTG
This sequence comes from Balaenoptera acutorostrata, assembly GCF_949987535.1. Classification (NCBI taxonomy): domain Eukaryota; kingdom Metazoa; phylum Chordata; class Mammalia; order Artiodactyla; family Balaenopteridae; genus Balaenoptera; species Balaenoptera acutorostrata. The sequence continues at coordinate 66,238,253 of NC_080081.1, forward strand.
CCATGCATTTAGCCTTTTGCACCATTCATAGCACATATTGGATGTTTGAAATATTAGTTAGGCTAATGTTGATACAGTCTTAGGAAATAAAGTTCTCTAAACACACACACACCTAACATTTAAATCTGAGCCAAATATGTTTAGAATGTTGCAGTAGCACCAGAAATATTTATAAATTAGCTTGGAGCATTTGCCCATACATTTCCTTGTATATAGTTAAAGAGTAGAAAAGGTCTATTAGATGAATAGTTGGGAAATATATTCCTTATAGAGGAAAAGCTCTATGTTCAAGCCCAGTGTGCTTTGAATTGCCTCTTTCACGCAATGGCCCTGATGACATGGGTCTTCTCACAGCAGGGTGCCCAACGCATTCACATGTGAGGTCAAATTTTTCCATAGTTGTAGGTCAGCTCTCCAGACTGTAGCTGATTGTTTCTGAGACAAGCCCCAAAGCAAATGACAAATTCCTGCTGTTCTCCCAAGTTGTCTCCATTTACCTCTCCTTGGAGAAGCCAGTTACATCATTTATCTGCTGACTCTTTTTAGGTGTAAGCCTCTTAACACCATTGTACTGAATTTGCATTAGAATTTCAATGTCAGTTTCTTAAACAGAAGAGTGAAACAAAAACAGTATCTTTAAAAATCAGAGATTAAAAATTTTTTAATGTATTTAGAAAAAAGAAATCGATTCTGAAGATAAACATAGACAACTACTAATCAATGCAATGGAGGGCATGGCAAGTTGATACTCAGGTGAATTTCATTCCACCAATATCCACTGAGAGACTGCTCTGTGTCAGAACTGGGCTGAAAGCCGGGGAAGGTTGGAAGTCAAAGGAGGCTACTGCCTTCCTGAGCACACAGGCTTGTGGAGATAGAAGGTGGGCACAAATTTTGTAACCCAATTATTTTGTTATATTTTATTTTATTTATTTATTTTGACCACGCCATGTGGCATGCAGGATCTTAGTTCCCAGACCAGGGATTGAACCCGTGCCCCCTGCAGTGGAAGCATGGAGTCTTAACTGCTGGACCACCAGGGAAGTCCCTCAGTTATTAATTTTAAACTTCACTCTTCAGATGCTATTTTCAAGCTACCTTTTACTGAGCACTTACTGTGTGATGGGAAATCATTATTTTACCTGGATTACGTCGTTGAAATCTCATGGCAGTTCTATAAAGTGGGTGTTACTCTTTCCACTTCAGAGAGGAGGAAATCGAAACTCAGAAAGTATGGGTAACATACAGTTCAGTTAGCTAATAAACCCATGCTCTCAATGAGCCAGAAATTAATAACTGGAGTTATATTTTTAGACAGACAAACTTTGAAAATATTAAAACATAATAACATAGCCAAGGGTACAAATACTCTTAAAACTGAATTGTCTGTTACTGGATAACAATTCAAGATATTCCAAATATGTCACAGTTGGTAGTTGACAACCCAAGAGCTACTTTTTGTTCAGAGGAATTTCTTTACCAAAATCTTTTTAAAACAAATAAACCCACTGGAAAATATTTGCAAAATCATTTTTTAAGTAGCAAAAATAAATTTAGACACAGCAAAAAATGATTGTTGATTTTGATCTCAGCACAGGATTTATCTTCATAAATAACCCAGGATGGTATGTGGATGTGTGGCCAAAAGTGATAAGATTATAGACTATCAACCAGAAACACAGTCACAATAGTGGAGTCTGGGAGTGCAGATTTTTTAGCTTTGGCATATTTGAAATAGCTTTATTATTATTATTGTTTCAACATATCTTGAAAGTGGGAACAGTGGGCTAGGACAGAACAATACTGTTGCTACGGGGGACTTTGGTTTCTCAGTAACTTCCAACATAGGAACAGACTATGCATTCCAATTACTTCCATTAAGAAATGGCAATTGCTAGAATTTAGGAAATATGCCTCTTTTTCAATGAAACTTTTCTAGAAGCCATAGAATAGGTGTTGTTGAGATCCTGAGAACAGCCTTCACATACTGAAGGACTGTGGACAGCTACAGAGTGATCCAGGGCTGAAGTTTTATACGTAATCTTGTTTGCACAGAGGCTGGAAATAAGAAGATCAAGTCAAGAAAAACTGCTGAACAAAACCTAAACTTCCTTTCAAGAGCTCCCTGCATAAATGCAAAAAAGCAGAGTGGACCCAAATTGGAAGATGGCTCAAGAATCCCATAATCAAGATATACTCTATCAGGGAAAGAGTAATTAGGTCAGAAGCAGTGGGCCAGAAGGCACTGAAGCATCTTTGGGAAGAAACAGAAAACCAAGAAACTTGAGTTGCACTAATACAGTCAATCAACAGGAATGGGAGTCTTTAGTCCAGGGTCCCAGACCTACCAGAAAAAGCAAACCCCTGTGAGTACATATGCGCTTGTGCTGTGGGCCTGGGGGGGCAGGGGGGACCCAGAAGGTGGGGACAGGGATCCCACCAGTTTACCAGGTAGTATAATTTAGTGGGTAAGCAAACCTGCCCCAGAGGTAGGCAAGAGCAGGTTCAAGTAGTGAAAACACTTTTGAACCTGGGGGAGAGAGTAATTGTCAGTTTTAATCTTGCAACAGGATTTATTCAGTTTGTGTATATATACATGTGGCCCAAAGTGCAGAGAATAGGATTTCAACTGGAAATACAAATTCAGTGATTCAAGTCCTACCACCTACCAGCTATGTGCCCTTGAGCACTTTGACGCATTTTGTCAGCCTCAGTTTCCTCATCTGTAAAATGGAGATATGAAAGAATCTAATTCATAGGCTTCTTGTAAGCAGTGAGATAAGAGTTTAACACAGCCTGGCCCTTAGTAAGTATTTCATCTCATTCAATATTACTATTATCATCAAAGACCTATGTTGCATATCTAGACAGTAAATCTTGCCCTTAATTTGCCACAATTTGCCAAGTTTAAAAAATTACTATCTGTTTTCCCCTCTGTTCCCTCCCTAGCTATGTTCTGACCTTGAAGAATTTACCTGGGATGTAAATAAAGTCTCATTTCCTGCAACTGAAATAATTGTGTCCCGTAGTAGGTTCCTCCTCACATATTTTCAGAAGATCCTCTTCTGAAATCCCGCCAGACCTTCTCCAAGGATGACCTAAACCCAAATGGTCAGTTGGTACTACAGGCTCCGATCAGAGAAAACAAAAAAGGACAACCTTCTAGGGTAGCTTCTAGAGGGCAGAGACTCTCCTTCTGTGATTCTCTTGCACAGCCCCTAGAAGCCAGCTCTCGTTGGGGGTGAAGACGGCCAGCATCCGTGGAAAGGTGGGGTGAGTGGTAAGAACATTCTTCAGCCGTGCAGGCAGAGACTGGCTCCAGTACTGTGTGCTCTTTTCCTCATGTTCCAGAGACAGGCCAGGTAGGCAAGCAGGAAGTAGAGGATACCATCACACCTAGACCCCAGAAATGTTTTCAGTCCATTTGGATCCACTTGAAGGATGTCCCAATCTACACTCATGTTTTTCAAACAGGGTTTACAGAGGATCCTGAGGACCACAGAGACTGATGCTGTGGGACGTGGCAGGATCTTTACCACGACTTCCTCCCTGGACCTGGGTCTGCCTCCTCAGCAACGTTCTCCTGCCTCCTCAGCCCTGTTCTTACTCTATCTGACCTTTCAGCACTTTTCTTCCTGCCATGCCCTTGCTGTCATCTTATCTCCACTGCCCCAGAGGAGGATGCTTACGTAGGCTGGACCGGGTCCCACCCTTCAATCAGGATGTTCACCAGGTGTTTCAAAATCACCCTGGAGGAATGTGGGCTGTGGTCCAGGGTGATTCCTCCCTCCCTTCATCCTTCCCTCCCTCCCTCTCTTCCTTTCCTCCTTCCTGCCAATATATTATTGACTGCCTGCTATATGCCTGGCACTAAGACTTTGTTAATTATCTGGGTTTACACTAAGCTCTTAAATTTGAAGATGACCGTAAATAGTGTTGAAAGCACCTTGAACAGGAAGAAAATTTATGAGTGTGTTGAAGAAATGCACTGGAGGTAATTAGAAAAATTGTGAAATGATTTGGACTCAAATAAGTTTAGACTCAAGGGAGCATGGGGCAAACAGCCAACCACTGGGAGAGTCGGTGGAGTGAGACTGAGAGGGCAAAAGGAGATCAACGAGGCAAGTTAAGTGTATTTGTTGAGCACCCCCTGTTCATTCTGACCTGCGCCAAGGACTATGGGAGCTGAGAGAAAAGTGGAAAAGATGATGTGTGGGTCTTGGGGCAGATGTCACTTTGCTGACCAATACACTCTGCATGGATTTCCCCGGATTTCCAGCCACTGCTGAGGTTTAGCGGTTCCCCAGGAAGGAATAAGTTTCCTACGTAGTGAATCACCCAGTGTTAAAGAGGATTTTCCTGACCTCAGCTTCCGAGCAGCTCATTGAGACTTTACTACTCGAAAGGGCATTGGAGCATAACACCACCACAGCCCACACTTTATTTATTTTGGGGGGTATTTTTCAAAGGGACATTTGGACCAAAAGTGGCCCATGACTCCTGGAAACCCTGAGTAGTGGCTTGGCATCTTAGGAATCTGTCTGCCGTGCTTCATGGAAGGGTCTTGAAGGGTCTGGTTCTGTCTGGAAAACAAAAGTGATGGCTATTAATGTGAAAATGTAACCCTACTTACTCTCCGTCCTCTAATAAATGGCCCATAATCCAAGTAAAAGCACTTAAAGCCCTTGGATATCTAGATGTATTGCTTAAAATCAATTTGCTTTTATTGGTCTAATTCTATTAACTTTGGATGTTAGAGCCACAGTGCAGAGTTGCAGTGCTTTGACAAGTACTTTCAGGTCCTCAATATTTTACTTTTTCTATTCCCACTTCTTTCCAGTGGAGCCTAATATCTTCCAGCCCCAGGCTTGCAGGTCCATGCTCATCTCTGTGATTGACCCCAAAATATTTACTTATAACATTTATAAAAATACCCTGCATGCCAAAAGCTGCTAGCTGCAGGAAAGTGATAAAATATAAAAATATTTTATCAGCCAGTGGGAATTCCCTTACATGTTAAATCAAAGGCTCCATCAGAGAGCCCACAGTGACCTTGGAAGGCCGGCAGATTCAAGCCACATTGAAGGACGACAGCAGGAGGGAACGCCTGCAGAGAATCCACTCGGGTCAGGGCTCCTTCACGTCCTCCAGGAAACAGCCCGAAGGAGATTTCGGCTGTATTGTCTAGGGGCTCAGGGGCAGATGTTTCGAGGCCCCGTGTGGCTTTTCCATGGTGTTTTTGTAGCTTGTCATGTCTCTCCAGGGCCATCCCACCTGTGACACCTACTCTGTTCCTCTCCATTTCTACCTGTAAGACTTAGTCTGTTTCTCTAAAAGCAGCACCATAGAAGTTTTCTCCTTTTTTTTTCTTTTCTTTTTCTGTTTTGATTTTTTTTCCAGCTTTATTGAGATGTAATTGGCATATAACATTATGTAAGTTTAAGGTGTACAGTGTGATGGTTTGATCGTAGATGTTGCTAAATGTTTACCACAATAAGGTTAGTTAACACATCCTTCACCTAGCGTTTGTGGAGGATTTCTAGGGAAGAAGTGCTACAGGAGTGGTAGAGAAAGTGATGTAGTGGGAAAAACACCACAGGGTAAGTAGTTCTGAATTCCAGGCTGCACCCTGCTGCTGCATATCTTGACTAAGTCATTGCACATCTCTGGAAGTTGGATGTATTTGTGGTTTTCAGCCTTAGTGGTTCCAGGAAGTACTCCTAGCTTAGAGAGGGAGTGACGTGGAGCAGCTGGGTTTCTAGCCCCTCCCCATTCCCATGTCAATCAGCTCTGCCTTATCAATATTACATTTTGGACTACATGTAATATTTAATTCACAAAAAAAGTATCTTACTGTTAAAAAGAAAAGTTTAAAAACCGCTGGACCAAAAAGACATTCCTATTCCATATTAACATAATTTGGGGCTCAGTATTCCAGAGTATTCCAGACTCTAATTTCCCTCTCCTTGGCATTCCCCACTAAAAGCTGATCAAAACTGATCTGGAGCTGTCAGGGCATAAGCACCAGGACAAGGTCCACCTGAGAGGTGAGGTTGGGTGGCATGATTCAGGGAGCCACGCTGCTTCTGCAGAGGATGGTGTAATTCCACAAGCTTCAAGCCAAGCCATTTGGCAGAATGTCTTTCTCTCCTTTGGAGTTTCTTTCTACAAGAATGGTACCAAAGCAGTGTACTGAGTCCCGATGGTGTGCCCAAGTTGTTTTTGTTTTTCTGTTTTTTGTTTTTAAACTGAAACAGGTCCCTTCCCAGGACTCAGGAAATCCTGGAGGATTATACTGGGACACATGTGAGTGGCAGGCACTGTGATAACAGAACTGCTTAGCACCTCGCTGTGAAGCTTTGCTGTGAGGCAAGCTTGTCCTGAGGTGCTCTCTCCTAGTTGGCTGCTCAGGACTTTATGCAAACAGATTCCTGAGAAATCTACCAAAGGAGCTGATCCAAATCCCAGTAGTGAATGCCACTGGCCCAGCTACATTTATCATACTCTCCTCTTTGTTCCAAAGTCCTCATTTTAAGCCACACAGAATGGTTTAAAATCATTCCATTAACAAATCATTTTGTCATTCACTTTCCATCATACTAGATGTCCCACCTAAGTTTTGTCCTGTATTCAATGTCTGTCAACAAGGTAACACTGACTCAAAATTCTATTACCAATTTAAATTAAAGGTGACAAAAGCAGGTTTTGCTGGGCAATGCATAAGGAACTTTGCAATCCAACTTCTCAGTATTACCTATAATCTAACATCAAAACAGTTTTTATTAACACATTATTGTTTTTTCTTCCATATCTTCTCTATGTGTACATAACGTTATTCTACAGCAATAAGCTCATACAATGCACAGTTTTAAAATCTGCTGTTTTGACTTTAAAAAACAGAGCCTGGTCATTTGCCCATGTTAATTAATATTCTTCTACAATATAATTTTTAATGGCTATGTAAGGTGTGTAATTTATTTAACTCATTTCTCAATTCTCCTAAAGTTGGAAAACTCTTCGGATTGTAACTGCTCAGATGTTACAATTTTTTTGATCATAAAAATCCTGAGATGAATATACTTATACCTTCATCCTCATTCTTGTAGTCGGAATTCCAGTGGCAGAGGGAGTGTTTTTAATAAATATTAAATATTTGTAACAAATATTGCCAAATTTTCCTATGGAAGGATAAATCTATACTTCTGCTACCATTTTTTTCTTGTTTCCCTGCACCCTAGCCAACATTGGGTATTACCATTTTTAATCTTTACCAATTGATGGAGCGGGGATTGTATCTTATTCTTGCCTTAATTTGAAATACGTCTGTTGTAGTAAGAGTGAACATTGTATCAAATATGTATTGACCATCTGTATTTCTTCTTTGGGCAGAGTCTATTCATGTCTTTTCCCATTTTCCTGTTGTTGCACTTGTTTATTAATCATTGATTTCTAAGGACTCATTATATTTTAAGGATCTTAATCTTCTATCTGATATGTATGCAGCAAATATTTTTTCCAGTGCTCTAAGCCTAAAAATGTTACTTACGCTATTCATGCTAAAAATGATAAAAACTATTGATTGTTTTTTAAATTGTATTCGCTTTTGGTATGCTTAAAAAGGTGCTTCTGCACTCCCTAGATTATATATTGATTTTTTTTAAACTTATTTATTTTATTTATTTTTGGCTGTGTCGGGTCTTCGTTGCTGTGCGCAGGCTTTCCCTAGTTGTGGCGCACGGGCTTAGTTGCTCCGTGGCATGTGGGACCCTCCAGGGCCAGGGCTCAAACCCGTGTCCCCTGCACCGGCAGGCGGACTCCCAACCACTGCGCCACCAGGGAAGCCCTATATACTGATTTTTTACTTCAAATATTTGTGTCGTTTCCATTTCACATTGAAATTATTAATTAATCTGGAATTTATATAGAAATAAGGTGTGAGATAGACTTCTGTCCTCTAAACCAAATAATCAGCCTTCTGGCAAATCTTTTCAGTCCTCTTTCACAGTCCTGGCTGCATCTAGCTCCCTCTAGTTGCACAAACAGACAACTTTAGTACAGACATTGGTCTGCTCTCTAAAACCAGGCTCCACTTTAAGCTAGTCAAACTGTTCAGAAGACCAGGGCAATTAGAAATGTTAAGTCCCCTTATGGTCTTGTAATTAAGAAATAAATAAATTTCCATTTATTTCATCGATTGTAATATACAAGTTCACAGTGTCTAAACTAAATTATGATTTACTAAATCCAAAATGTCACTATTGGTTGTTAGGAAGCAGGGTTCCTTACTTAGTGTTCTCTTCTCAGATCTATATATTATTTCTTCCTAAGCCCTGCAGAAGCTCCAATGTCCAAGCACCTCACAGCTCCCTGTGAGCCCTCTTTCAAAGTGAGCCTGTGGCTACAACGACTTCATTCCTCTCCAACCATCTCGGTTCCATCCTTCAAACTGCTGTGAAAGTACTGTTTTTCTCCATAAAGCTTTAACGAATTGCTCAGATGAGAACTCAAGGATTTTCTTGACTTCTTGTCATTCTTCATGTACTTCTGCAATGTTTGCTGTGTCACCTCCACCAAATTTCAATCACTTCCAAAGTGCATGGCACCTAAAGTTTGTTGTTGTTTTTTTTTAATACACTTATTTTCTTAGTAGACTTTTAGGCTAACAGAAAAATAAAGAAGATAGTCGAGAAAATTCCCATACAAGATTTGTTTTTTAAGTGAGAATTTCTATAACTCTTCTATGTCAGCATGTCTTATACTTAAGTAGACAACAGTATGATTTTCACTTGTGTAGACATTTCAGGGTGATTTACTTTTTTTTTTAATATTTTATTTTTTTATAAATTTATTTATTTATTTATTTTTGGCTGCGTTGCTTCCTCATTGCTGCACACGGGCTTTCTTTAGCTGGGGCTACTCTTCGTTGTGGTGCGCAGGCTTCTCACTGCAGTGGCTTCTGTCGTTGTGGAGCATGGGCTCTAGGTGCGCGGGCTTCAGTAGCTGTGGCTCGTGGGCTCTAGAGCGCAGGCTCAGTAGTTATGGTGCACGGGCTTAGTTGCTCCATGGCATGTGGGATCTTCCCAGACCAGGGCTCGAACCCATGTCCTCTGCATTGGCAGGGAGATTCTTAACCACTGTGCCACCAGGGAAGCCCCAGGGTGATTTACTTTTAAAATATTAGCGCCTAGAAAACTATGAAATTCCCTTTTTTTTGGTGCCACATTTTTATTGATGTAAAATGCTCTTAATGGTTTTTGATGATGATGATGATAGTAATGATGATAACACGGATGATGAGAGTAACAACTACTATATTTCTGCTCTTGAAGGTACTCTTAAAGTAATGATGCAGACCTTTTATTTACTGCTTATTTAAATAAGTCCTTCTTTCCATAGTTCTATTCCTCCTTTAATATAAAGACATTTGTTTGGCACTACTTTGTCAGTTTCTTTTTCTATTCATCTATTTTTAGATACTGTGTTTTTAAAAGATCCTGGGGCTGACACTGCAAGTTTATTGTCAATTTCCATAGTGGCATAATATTTTTCGAAGTAATTCTCTCTTCTTAACACACACTGGCATTTTATTCAAAGAACAAACAATTTATGAATACCCTTTGCACAGACACATTTATTGATATGTCTGCTATGATGCCTAAGTCTGTCCCCAAGTTTGAAAGCAATTCAGAAACAATCACCATGTTTTGGTAGCCTAAATTGTTTATTCCAAGAGGCAGAGTTTGAAAATTCTGAGATGTATGTTAAATTTAATTCTGCACCAGAATGCTTAATTTCCCTTATTTTGTTAGGTGTTTTCCCAGAATTTTAATTTTCTCCTCTAGGTTACGTTTTAAACAAAAGTGATAGGAGCTGTTTTACCACTTCCTTAGTCTCATAGCTTGCTAGTTCAGTTATAAAATGAGTATTTTCAATAGTGGCCAAAAAAATAGCAGAGCATGATATATCAATAGATGTAACTCTCTTTTCCTTTAATGAAGTTTTGTTTGTTATTGTTATTGTAAAAGTGTGATTAAAACAAACAGTAAAAAGCTCTACTATCACCATGAATGCACATGCAGCTGAGGCATTTGAGAAGAATACCTCCTTCCAGGATAAGACGTGACCCAAAGGATTAAAGGTCATCAAAGAACCCATGAAAGTAAGGGAGTGAATAACCTGGGTTAGGCAGCATTTGATTCTTCATTGAGACCAAAAACTCCTCCATCAACCTCATTCTGCAAAGCTGTGAGAATTGGAGGAACATTTCTGACAGAAAGTAGTAATTCAGTGCATTCCAAAATTGATTCACTCACTTGGAAATATGAATCTGAAATTAATGTATTGCTGGGCATTGAATGAACTGATATAATGTGTCCAGGTTCCAGAGAACATTAGCACCTGTCTTCAATGACACAAGGCTAGACACTGACTTAGTGTTATAAATACAGGAATCCAGCATCACTTTCTCGATGTAAGTCCCATGAAATTAGAGTCACCTGAACTCAAGTATCAAGTACACGTCTGCTTGTTCAGTGCCATCGCCTCATTCATTCATTCATTCAATCAACCAATATTCATTGAGCACCTACTGCCAGGAACTGTTCTAGGCGTGGGAGTACAGCAGTAAACAAACAGTGAAAGTTGATTTGATCATGAACCTCATTCAAAAAGAAAGTATTTACTGCAGGAAAATCAAACAAGATGGAATAAAAAAAAAACAAACAGGGATGGTAATTGCAATCATTGTTGCTTTTGTTGTGGTCATCCATGTACAATGCTTGGTGTCAGTCTATTTATCTCTTGTAAAAATAAAATACAGTGTGTGTGTGTGAAAAAAAACAAAAACAAAAACAAACAGGGATAAGAACTTTGAGAGTCACAGAGAGCATCAAGACAGGTAGAGGACACATCTTTGTTGGGCACCCATAAAGAAAATTCTTTGAGCTAGGTAGGACGTATACCCTTACTCTTGGAGTCAGGAACTTTCTATATGTCTGAATATGTATATTTTGAGAGGCTGAATAATGCCCCCCAAAAGATATCCACATTCTAATCCCTACAACCTTTGAATGTAACCTAATATGGAAAAAAAAAAAAAAAAAGAACTTCGTAGATGTGACTTAAATTAAGGATTTTGAGATGGGGAGATTAACCTGGATTATCTGGGTGTACCCTATGCAACCACAAGTCTCCTTGTAGGAGAGAAGCAGAGGAATATTAGACCACAGAAGAGGAGAAGGCAATGTGACCACAGAGGTAGGGATTAGAGTGATGTGGCCACAAGGCAAGGAATGCTGCCCAACAGAAGCTGGAAGAGGCAAGGAACAGATTCTCTCCTAGAGCTTCTGGAAGGAGCGTAGCCCTGATGACAGCTTGATTCCAACCTAGTGAAACCATTTTGGATTTCTGGCCTCTAGAACTGTGAGAGGACAGATATTTTAAGCCACCAAGTTTGTGGTAATTGGTTATGGCAGACGCAAGAAGCTAACACATGCTTGTTACCACAAACAGGTGTGTGTGTGTGTGTGTGTGTGTGTGTAATACATCCATTTATCTACTAGATATCTCTATGTAAATATATAATGTCCAGAACAGAGTCTTGATTACCATTCCTAAACCAGTCTCTCTCCTAATCTTTCTCATCTTTGCAAATGGCACAACCATCTACTACTTACTCAGCTCAAAAACTTGGAATCATCTCGAATTTCTCTATTTCCTTCATCCCAACCTCACTCACAATTCCAAACAAACATCAATATCTTCTGGTTCTACCTCCAAAATATGTCCTTAATCTGGCTGCTTCTCTATCAGCATTACCATCACCTTATCTAAGATCATCAACTCTTGCCTGAAGTACTAAAGCAGCCTCCAAACAGATCTCCCATTTCCTATCTTGTCCTCTCCAATCTGCTTCTCCAGAGTAGTCAGAAGAAACTTTAAAAAATATAAATCAGTTTGAATCACTCCCTGAATAAACCGTCCAGTGGTTTCCATGGCTCTACTTTGTTACATCATATGTTTTCCCAAGGTCACAAACCCCACATGATCTGCCATCCTACCTCTTTGGCCCCTCCCTGTGTTCTAGCTCCACTGGCTTTCTTTCTACTTCAACAAGTTCAGCTCATGCTGACTTCAGAGCCCTTGTGGTCAGCTTTTCTCTGCCTGGATTAGCCTTCCCTGGTTTTGCATAACTGGGTGGGTCCTTCTCATTCTTTGTATCTAAGCTCCAAAGTCATCTTAAAGAACGCTAACCTGACCACCCACGATCTTCTCCACCCCATTATCCTTTATCATGTCACTTTGTCCAAGCCCTTCAGAAATTATCTTGATGGGGCTTCCCTGGTGGTGCAGTGGTTGAGAATCTGCCTGCCAATGCAGGGGACACGGGTTCGAGCCCTGGTCTGGGAAGATCCCACATGCCACGGAGCAACTGGGCCCGTGAGCCACAACTACTGAGCCTGCGCGTCTGGAGCCTGTGCTCCACAACAAGAGAGGCCACAACAGTTAGAGGCCTGCGCACTGCGATGAAGAGTGGCCCCCACTTGCCGCAACTGGCGAAAGTCCTCGCACAGAAACGAAGACCCAACACAGCCAAAAAATAATAATAATAATAAATAAATAAATAAAATTAAAAAAAAAAAAAGAAATTATCTTGATAGTTATTTACCTGTTTACCGGCTATATCCTCCCCCCCACACACACCCTCCCCACTAGAGTGTAAGCTCCTTGAAAGTAGGGGCACTGTCTCTCACCTTCAACACTCTTCCCCCATCATCTAAAACAATGGCTTCCTTCTAGTTAATGCCTAATGAATATTTGTTGAATAAATGAATATATAAATGAATCAGGAACACAAAACTGTCTTAAAAGAAAAACTGTTATTCAGATCAAGTGTGAAAGAGACGAAGAATTGATTCACTACCTTGGCAGTGTCACCAGTCTAAAGCTGTTCTTGCTTAGAAGTTGCTTGGCATATCTTTTCCATTCTATGGAGAGCTTACGTAGGGAAAGAGACTAAATATGAGTGTCTAGAAGCTGTACCAGTCTCATTTGTGCTCTTAAATTAAAAAAAAAAAAAAAAAAAAGAGGAAGAAGCAGGAAGAGAAGGACAAGAAAGAGGAAGAGGAGGAAGGAGGAGGGAGAGGGGACAATACCTGCTCCTTTTCTGCATTCTTAGTTTTCTATAAACTTTCTTTTCAAAAATTCCAATCTCGCCCCTCAGCTGAATGGTGAGAAAGAGGATGTTCCATGCAACAGATAATCAAGTAGGGAAACCAGCAGGTAATCTAGTCGTTAATTGTTTTGTGGCTTCTGAGATAGAAAGACTAGATGATCAGAAAAAAGTCTGATCTGATCTTGACTCTCCCAGTTAAACCTGGATAAGTAGATTCAAATGTACCTCCCTGAAAAATTCCACACTATGTCAGCTTTAAGGTTAAAGCTGTAAAAAAAAAAAAAAAAATCCCAACTCAACTGGATTAAACAATAAGGCAAGGTTGTATCCTCATAGCAGGAAGTTCAGCTGTAGAGCAGCTCCTGGGTTAGTCATCTCAAAGACTGATATTATCAGGCACTCATTCTCTTCCTTTCATTCCACTTGACCACCCTCAGTATGGGGTGTGTCTTCAGGCAAACCCTAGTTCTGTGTTGTTGGTTGGCTGCAATAGCTCCAGGCATCCCATCCCACATCCCCCACCAAGTCCACTGGAAGAAGAGTGCCCATCCCTTTCTGTGCATCTCTTATTATTTTTTGTGTGTGTGTGCATCTCTTTTTTGTCAGTGAGGAAGCATTTCTCAGAATTCCTCCAGCAGATTTCACCTCCTATCTTATTGCCAGAAATGATTTCTCCCAAACAAATGATTAGCAAGAGTATAGTTTCATTGTTTAGGATAATACAGGACTTACCCTTGAGTGAGGTGTGAGATTGTTCTCCTGAAATATGGATAGATACCTGAACAAAGTCAGGATCTTGTTAGCAAGGAACAGGGAAGGAAATGGGTTTTGAGTAGACGACTAACAGGGTCTTCCACACATCCTTCCTGTTGTCTTTTTCAATTCTTACCTTCCTTCATTCTTGGCGAACAAAAGTTGATATTCCCATTCATTGAGTAGGGACTCGATAAACAAGTCTAGCTCAGGAGAGCAGTAGGAATTGTAGCTATAAATCTGGGAGCCATCGGCATAAGGATGGCATTTATAGCAATGAAACTGGATGAGATGACCTATGACTATGAAAGAAAAGAATCCCAAGGATACTCCAGTGTTAGAGGTCAGAGATATACAGTGAAACAGCAGAGGACTGAGAAGGAGCAACTAGATATAAACAGAACACTAGGAGTGTGGTAACTTGGAAGTCACATGAAGAAACAGTTTCAAGGAGGGAGTGATCCACAATGTCACTTATGGTTTGAATATGCTTAAGTTTTGATTATTGGATTTAGCAATATGGAGGTCATTCATGAACTCGACAAAAGCAATTTAGGTGGAGAGGTGAGAACAAAAGCATACCTGGGATAGACTTGAGAGAGAATGGGAGGAGAAACTTAGGAGACATGAAGGAGAGTCAACCCTATTAAGGAGTTTTGCTGTAAAGAGTAGCAGAAAAGTAGCACAGTAGATGGGACAAATAACTGCTTCTGGAAATTATTCTCCTCTCTTTCTGATTATTCAAGAAAGAGAGGAGAAAACTGCTGGGCAATATCCTTGGGTAGAACACAGGAAATGGCATTCCAATTTCATGTACAAGTGCAGGGTTGCCCTTGGCAAGGAGCCAGGATAATATATTCATAATAGCAAAAGAGAAAATAGACTATAAGGTCTCAGATGCAGAGTCAGTTAGATATGCTTTGGATGCTTGTGCACGTTCTTTTGCGATTGCTTTGATCTCAGTTAAATAGCAAGCAAGTTGTCAACTGAGAGCATGGATGGGGGTGAAGTGATGAGAAGTTTGAGGAAAGTAACAAAATATGGAATGTGGGAGACAGAACAGACTAAGGAATTATAGGATTGTAAACTCTTTTGTTTGGATGTTGCTACATATAGAATTCCAACTTAAAGTGTAAAATGAGCTCACCGGGGGCTTCTAATGTGCAATGGTAATTACACTGAGTTATAAGGTTACAGAAAAACACATTACCATAGTATCGCAGTAGTTGGGAAACCCTCTATAAAAAAGAGAGAAACCACTGCTACCTTCATTCAAAGTAGCCTCCCAGGCACATTTGTCCTACACAATTGAAAGTATTTATACTAACAAAATAGGTCGTGTTAGCGTGCTCTATTCCAAACTCATTTCCTGGGATGCTCTGGACTTTAACAGTGTCAAGGTATCGGTCACCTGAACCTCCCTGATTGAGAATGAGCAGCTCTGACCATAGCTCTCTATGACTTGGTTACCTGGAAATAAATGTCAAAGGGATTAAAACCACGGGCTCAGATGCTACCTACTCTGGAATCCTGATTCCACTTCTTTCAACTATGCTGCTAGTTGAGCTGGTTGCTTAACTTCACTGTGCCTGTTTCCTTATCTGTAAATAAGGATACAAATAAGGTCATTGTATTGTTGAATGAAGTAAGGAAGAAAAGCATTCAGAACAGTGCCAACACATAGTAAGTGCTCATAAATATTAACTGCTTTTATGATTATTGGCCATTGTTCAAGAACCAAGGGAAGCAGTGCAAACCTGACCTCATGTCACTTGCTGACAAATAAAGTCCTTTGTTTCTGACTGAGAGTCTCATGTCTTCTGCCAACATCCATGAAACTGCGGCAGGCTAACTTATTAGTTTGCAAGAAGGGTAAAAACCTCAGACCCTTCACAGTCTGTGATACCCTTAGAGTCCCTGTTCCATGTATGTTTATTCCTTGTGGAATCATTATGCTCTGATGCTGGCAACTTGCTTCAACTACCTCTTCTCGGCAGCCATGCCACGCCCACACCACTGGACAGGACTTTCTCCTGTGACCCAAATCTAGCCACACACTTCCAACACCTGCTCAGTATTTTCAGGCAGGTCAAGCTCCAGACCAGTCCTATCCAAGCTTCTCCACAGTATCATTTTATTAACCAAATACATTATAACCTAATCATTAACAACATTAATAATGAGGATTAACTGGCACCAAATATCAGCATTTGGTTGACAAATGTACACATTTGAAACTTTAGTGCCATTGGTGGTTTTTTGTTAAGGGGGGACAGGAAACCAAGCTCCCTCTCTGACCACAGCATTCTGATTTGTCAACCATTCATGAAATGTGACAGAACTCAAAGATGGATGTAAAGCCGGGGCCGGCCTCTGGGGCCACCCAGATAGCGTGGAAAATGCAATCCAGCGATGGTAATCGAATCAAGAGGAAGGGAACGTTGCCATCATCATTTTGCCAGACATATTCCAGACGCTGCACAGTTTCCCAGACTACTGGGATGGATGTCATACAAGCAGCTCTGTCATTACTGTGTGAGCACTTGTGTGCAAATTGTTGGACAATTAACATTGGGGCCGTGATAGCTTTTACACTCATGAAGGTTATGTGTCTAACAGAAATTGCCACTCTCTCAGAGTTGGCTTCCCATCTAATAGTCATAGTTATCAAAGAGACAATGATTAAATTAATTACAATTGTAAAAATAGTGCCTCATCCTGATACCTCACTTTATAAGTTACAAAGAACTTTTCACATTAGCTCATGTTATCCTCACAACTCTTTGAGACAAGTACTCTCCACTCCATTTTATAACTTAAAAAAAGGGGGTTCATACACAAGATTTATGCATTTTATATCAAAAATAAAAATTGTAAGCAAATATCCAATCTAGTTAACAATATATATGCTGAAGTATTTAGGGGGAAAGTATACTACTCTCTGCAAATTTACTTTGAAATCCATCAAAAAAATGGAATAAACTAATGGATGGATGGAGGGTTGCATACATGAACAGATAATGTGATGAAGAAAGTATAGTAAAGGTTAATGGTAAAAAGTCTAGGTGGTAGGATTATGGGTATTCACTGTAAAAGTCTTTCAGTTTTGCCTTTCAGTTGAAATTTTTTATAATAAAATGTTTGGGGAAAAAATGGAGGCTTAGAGAGATGAAACCTGTCTTTAGGTTACAGTCTGAGGATGGGCTGAGACCCAGATCTAGTTCATCTGATCCCAGTTCCCATCAGCAATGGGAATATTTAAGAAAATCATTATTGTTCAGTGTTTAAAGGAAGGTTGCAGTACAGGTAAGTACTGAATTCTGGGTCAATAAGAGCTATGCAAAACCAGGACAAGCTCTACCATAAAAGGGGTGATATTTAAGTTCGGAGACAGCATTTTTAAAACCGCGTTGATGCAGCTCAGGGAGTACTGTCTCCTTCGTAGAAGTCCCTTTGGGGTATTTGACATTTACTGTAACGATGCTGTCTCACTCAGCACTGTCGCCCCTCTGAAGGGAGTACTTTCAGGGCTTAAAACACTTCTTCACATATTCTCAATGATGACAAAACTTTGTCCTTTGAAAAGATCCAAATGTCACCTGAAGCCCAGTTAGGTGAATGAGATTCAACATTGCCAATATTATCTCTTTGTAAAGCTACCCAGTAAATGCAAAGCATAAAAGGAGAGTTTTTGTTTGGCTGGTTTTGTCTTTGTTTGATTAAATGAGCTAGACCCCTAAACTAACAAAACTGTTTTTCTGGTATGACACAAAAATTATCTCTGAAACCTACACTGTGCTGGTGTGTGGGGAAATGGCAGCATCTCGCCCATGACAGCACTTCTCAACCTTCATAATAACAACATATTTAAAAGCTTTCTCCTCCAGTAGCCTGGAAACTTCACAGGAACCCTGGAAGCTGTCTCACTTCCCCAACACAGGGCCTGTGGTTTTATATATTTACAAAAAGAACTAATAAAAGAATGAGTTAATGAATGAATAAGTAAGTGAATGAACTGATTATGTTAACTAATGTGAAAAACTGTGACCTTTCAACTGTTTCTGGCCCAGTGTTTCTATTGGAATTTAATTTCCTCAGTATCACATCCCATGTATGTTATGTTATGCAATGATTAAAAAGTAGCAAAACTACATATAAAGATAAAAGGTTTTGAGTCCCTCCCATCAGGAAACTTGCACAAGCCTCTTAGATAGCCTCATCTACCAGAGGGCAGACAGCAGAAGCAAGAAGAACTACAATCCTGCAGCCTGTGGAACAAAAACCACATTCACAGATAGATAGACAAGATGAAAAGGCAGAGGGCTATGTGCCAGATGAAGGAACAAGATAAAACCCCAGAAAAACAACTAAATGAAGTGGAGATAGGCAACCTTCCAGAAAAAGAATTCAGAATAATGATAGTGAAGATGATCCAGGACCTCGGAAAAAGAACGGAGGCAAAGATTGAGAAGATGCAAGAAATGTTTAACAAAGACCTAGAAGAATTAAAGAACAAACAAACAGAGATGAACAATACAATAACTGAAATGAAAACTACACTAGAAGGAATCAATAGCATATTAACTGAGGCAGAAGAACGGATACGTGACCTCGAAGACAGAATGGTGGAATTCACTGCTGCGGAACAGAATAAAGAAAAAAGAATGAAAAGAAATGAAGACAGCCTAAGAGACCTCTGGGACAATATTAAATCCAACAACATTCGCATTATAGGGGTCCCAGAAGGAGAAGAGAGAGAGAAAGGACCAGAGAAAATATTTGAAGAGATTAAGAGTCGAAAACTTCCCTAACATGGAAAAGGAAATAGCCACCCAAGTCCAGGAAGTGCAGAGAGTCCCATACAGGATAAATCCAAGGAGAAACACACGCAGACACATAGTAATCAAATTGGCAAAAATTAAAGACAAAGAAAAATTATTGAAGGCAGCAAGGGAAAAATGACAAATAACATACAAGGGAACTCCCATAAGGTTAACAGCTGCTTTCTCAGCAGAAACTCTAAAAGCCAGAAGGGAGTGGCATGATATACTTAAAGTGATGAAAGGGAAGAACCAACAACAAAGATTACTCTACCCAGCAAGGATCTCATTCAGATTCGATGGAGAAATCAAAAGCTTTACAGACAAGCAAAAGCTAAGAGAATTCAGCACCACCAAACCAGCTCTACAACAAATGCTAAAGGAACTTCTCTAAGTGGGAAACACAAGAGAAGAAAAGGACCTACAAAAACAAACCCAAGACAATTAAGAAAATGGTCATAGGAACATACATATTGATAATTACCTTAAACGTGAATGGATTAAATGCTCCAACCAAAAGACACAGGCTTGCTGAATGGATATAAAAACAAGACCCATATATATGCTGTCTACAAGAGACCCACTTCAGACCTAGGGACACACACAGACTGAAAGTGAGGGGATGGAAAAAGATATTCCATGCAAATGGAAATCAAAAGAAAGCTGGAGTAGCTATACTCATATCAGATAAAATAGACTTTAAAATAGAGAATGTTACAAGAGACAAGGAAGGACACTACATAATGATCAAGGGATCAATCCAAGAAGAAGATATAACAATTATAAATATATATGCACCCAACATAGGAGCACCTCAATACGTAAGGCAACTGCTAACCGCTATAAAAGGGGAAATCGACAGTAACACAATAATAGTGGGGGACTTTAACACCTCACTTACACCAATGGACAGATCATCCAAAATGAAAATAAATAAGGAAACAGAAGCTTTAAATGACACAATAGACCAGATAGATTTAATTGATATTTATAGGACATTCCATCCAAAGACAGCAGATTACACTTTCTTCTCAAGTGCGCATGGAACATTCTCCAGGATAGATCACATCTTGGGTCACAAATCAAGCCTCAGTAAATTTAAGAAAATTGAAATCATATCAAGCATCTTTTCTGACCATAACACTATGAGATTAGAAATGAATTACAGGGGAAAAAAACGTAAAAAACACAAACACATGGAGACTAAACAATACGTAACTAAATAACCAAGAGATCACTGAAGAAATCAAAGAGGAAATCAAAAAATACCTAGAGACAAATGACAATGAAAACAACGACGATCCAAAACCTGTGGGATGCAGCACAAGCAGTTCTAAGAGGGAAGTTTATAGCTATACAAGCCTACCTCAAGAAACAAGAAAAATCTCAAATAAAAAATCTAAACTTACACCTAAAGGAACTAGAGAAAGAAGAACAAACAAAACCCAAAGTTAGCAGAAGGAAAGAAATCATAAAGATCAGAGCAGAAATAAATGAAATAGAAACAAAGAAAACAATAGCAAAGATCAATAAAACTAAAAGCTGGTTCTTTGAGAAGATAAACAAAATTGATAAACCATTAGCCAGACTCATCAAGAAAAAGAGGGAGAGGACTCAAATCAATAAAATTAGAAATGAAAAAGGAGAAAGTTACAACAGACAACGCAGAAATACAAAGCATCCTAAGAGACTACTACAAGCAACTCTATGCCAATAAAATGGACAAACTGGAAGAAATGCACAAATTCTTAGAAAGGTATAACCTTCCAAGACTGAACCAGGAAGAAATAGAAAATATGAACAGACCAATCACAAGTAATGAAATTGAAACTGTGATTAAAAATCTTCCAACAAACAAAAGTCCAGGACCAGATGGCTTCACAGGAGAATTCTATCAAACATTTAAAGAAGAGCTAACACCTATCCTTCTCAAACTCTTCCAAAAAATTGCAGAGGAAGGAACACTCCCAAACTCATTCTATGAGGCCACCATCACCCTGATACCAAAACCAGACAAAGATACTACAAAAAAAGAAAATTACAGACCAATAGCACTGATGAATATAGAGGCAAAAATCCTCCACAAAAAACTAGCAAACAGAATCCAACAACACCTTAAAAGGATCATACACCATGATCAAGTGGGATTTATCCCAGGGATGCAAGGATTCTTCAATATATGCAAATCAATCAATGTGATACACCATATTAACAAATTGAAGAATAAAAACCATATGATCATCTCAATAGATGCAGAAAAAGCTTTCGACATAATTCAACACCCATTTATGATAAAAACTCTCCAGAAAGTGGGCATAGAGGGAACCTACCTCCACATAATAAAGGCCGTCTACGACAAACCCACAGCAAACATTCTCAATGGTGAAAAACTGAAAGCATTTCCACTAAGATCAGGAACAAGACAAGGATGTCCACTCTCACCATTATTATTCAACATAGTTTTGGAAGTCCTAGCCACGGCAATCAGAGAAGAAAAAGAAATAAAAGGAATACAAATTGGTAAAGAAGAAGTAAAACTGTCACTGTTTGCAGATGACATGATACTATACATAGAGAATCCTAAAGATGCCACCAGAAAACTACTAGAGCTAATCAATGAATTTGGTAAAGTTGCAGGATACAAAATTAATGCACAGAAATCTCTTGCATTCCTATACACTAATGATGAAAAATCTGAAAGAGAAATTAAGGAAACACTCCCATTTACCACTGCAACAAAAAGAATAAAATACCTAGGAATAAACCTACCTAGGGAGACAAAAGACCTGTATGCAGAAAACTATAGGACACTGATGAAAGAAATTAAGGATGATACCAACGGATGGAGAGATATACCATGTTTTTGGATTGGAGAAGTCAATATTGTGAAAATGACTGTACTACCCAAAGCAATCTACAGATTCAATGCAGTCCCTATCAAATTACCAATGGCATTTTTTACGGAACTAGAACAAAAAATCTTAAAATTTGTATGGAGACACAAAATACCTCGAATAGTCAAAGCAGTCTTGAGGGAAAAAAACGGAGCTGGAGGAATCAGACTCCCTGACTTCAGACTATACTACAAAGCTACAGTAATCAAGACAATGTGGTACTGGCACAAAAACAGAAACATAGATCAATGGAACAAGGTAGAAAGCCCAGAGATAAACCCACGCACCTATGGTCAACTAATCTATGACAAAGGAGGCAAGGATATACAATGGAGAAAAGACAGTCTCTTCAATAAGTGGTGCTGGGAAAACTGGACAGCTACATGTAAAAGAATGAAATTAGAACACTCCCTAACACCAAACACAAAAATAAACTCAAAATGGATTAGAGACCTAAATGTAAGACCGGACACTATAAAACTCTTAGAGGAAAACATAGGAAGAACACTCTTTGGCATAAATCACAGCAAGATCCTTTTTGACCCAGCTCCTAGAGAAATGGAAATAAAAACAAAAATAAACAAATGGTACCTAATGAAACTTCAAAGCTTTGGCACAGCAAAGGAAACCATAAACAAGACGAAAAGACAACCCACAGAACGGGAGAAAATATTTGCAAACGAATCAACAGACAAAGGATTAATCTCCAAAATATATAAACAGCTCATGCATCTCAATATTAAAAAAACAAACAACCCAATCCAAAAATGGGCAGAAGACCTAAATAGACATTTCTCCAAAGAAGAGATACAGATGGCCAAGAAGCACATGAAAAGCTGCTCAACATCACTAATTATTAGAGAAATGCAAGCCAAAACTACAATGAGGTATCACCTCACACCAGTTAGAATGGACATCATCAGAAAATCTACAAACAACAAATGCTGGAGAGGGTGTGGAGAAAAGGGAACCCTCTTGCACTGTTGGTGGGAATGTAAATTGATACAGCCACTATGGAGAACAGTATGGAGGTTCCTTAAAAAAACTAAAAATAGAATTACCATATGATCCAGCAATCCCACTACTGGGCACATACCCAGAGAAAACCATAATTCAAAAAGACACGTGCACCCCAATGTTCATTGCAGCAGTATTTACAATAGCCAGGTCATGGAAGCAACCTAAATGCCCATCGACAAACAAATGGATAAAGAAGTGGTGGTACATATATACAATGGAATATTACTCAGCCATAAAAAGGAACAAAGTTGGGTCATTTGTTGAGACGTGGTTGGATCTAGAGAGTGTCATACAGAGTGAAGGAAGTCAGAAAGAGAAAAACAAATATCATATATTATTGCATATATGTGGAACCTAGAAAAATGGTACAGATGAACCGGTTTGCAGGGCAGAAATTGAGACACAGATGTAGAGCACAAAGGGTGGAGGTGGTGGTGTGATGAATTGGGCGATTGGGACTGACATGTATACACTGATGTGTATACAATTGATGACTAATAAGAACCTGCTGTATGAAAAAATAAATAAAATTAAATTAAAAAAAAAAAAGATAAAAGGTTTTCTATGGATCTCTTTTTCCACCTTTTAATTACCATGTAATTTTTGGTTACCGTACTTGAACTTTCTAAGTATGCAATTACATCTTTTATAAAAAGAATTCTTGCCTTTCTATATTTGCTTTTTTTTTTTCTTTTTATTCACTGGTAGTTACTAAAAGTGCATCTCACACAGGAAGACAAGCATCGCTGGTGGGCTGGGCCCTTAGGTCTTGCTGCTTTCAACTCTCTCACTAAAGACAATGGTAACTCCTGTGTTAAGTACACAGTGTTTATTGTGTCCACAAATAAACGTTTTATTAATATAAATTTAGAGTTTTATTAGTAAATGGATCAGAATATTAATGAATTTCTTCTATCATTTAAGCTAGTGATGCACTGGACCATGTTCTTGGCTACTGTGATGAAGTGAAACAACAAGGATAATAATACCTACCATCCGGATTGTGTGAGCATTACAGAAGACACAGAACATCTGGCAGTACAGGTAACATGGTTAAGGATCCCCATCCCCTCCTCTGGATTCTGTTTGGCTCTAGACTACTGACCACAGCCCCGTCTGCTCCCAGTCGCGGCCTCTGCTGCTTGGGTGTTGCATGTGGATTTCCATTTCCTGGTTCGGCGCAGCTCTGGGCCCTTGAGTTCCTCACTTTCCTTCATCCTTGGCTCAGAGTGAGCTTTTTCTCTGCACTCTGGCTGTAGCTCTGGCCGTTCTGAGATGCAGCTCCTCCCCTGCTTGCACACCCACCCTTCCCTCCAGTGGGTCCCCAGAGCTATCCCCACCAAGACCCCCCTGTGCTGCTGTCACCTGACACCAGGGGCCAGTAACAGCTTCTTGTGAGACCTGCCAACTGCATACTCTTAGGTTTGACAGTGAAAAACAGAAAGTAACAGTTACATCAACAAATCAGACCAAAGTGCTTTTTAAAAACATGAATAACTCCTCGACAACAATTATAGGCAATCCCCAAAGCCTAACTGGAGACCATTTTCCAAGAACAGACCCAGACCTGAGTTAAAGGTGCCTGAAAGCTTAATTCTACTTGCAAATCACTGGTAGTATTTTAGCAAATTTCTGCAGAGTCCTGTGTTTCATTAAAGCATATACTGAAGATGCTTTACTAGCGTATGTAGTTTATCAATACAGTGCAGATAAGTGTTCACCCACTATTTTTAGGCAAGAGCTTGGTAATCCACTGTTTCCTTTATCATCATAGTTGCTGAGATGCTCAGATAAAAGTTTGTACAATAGTGGGAAAAAAGCCAATCTTCATTTGCTGAGGTTTCTAATATAATCATTTTACATCTTTTACTGTTTAGGTCTTGTTATTTTATTTTTGTGCTATTACATAAAAGCAGGCACTTGGAGGTCTTGATTCTATTTGTACTATAGACACAGTTTTGTAAAGAAGAAAAAGAAAGTAATTTCCTCTTTTTCTTTCTTTATAGAAAGCACAGCAAGGCCTTTGGGGTCTGAGTTCTGAAGTCCTGCCTTCGGGAGACTTGGCAGTGTTTCCAGGACTAGAGATCTAAATAATTCCTCCCCCCAGTCTCTGTTTGGAAGTGTTTAGCACTTTGGGAGAAGCAAACAAGGAGATGGGCATTAAACAGGAGAGTGACTGGGGATTTGAGCTTTAATGAGAGGATGAAAACAAAGGCAGGAGATGGCCATGTTTCCAAGCCCTCGGGCCTGGGAGACAAGACAGGGGACTATGGGGGTGGACACATGTAAACATCTGAAGACACCAATGACCCCTCCCGTCTATCAGCCCACAGATGGTAGGAACTCGGATAAGGGGGAACCATGTGCATACCAAGTGTCTTGGTGCTGAAAACAATAGGAAACGTTTCCGTGGTTGAGACTGAAACAAAAGAAGAAGCCACTGTAGGGGGGTCTCTGCGATCCTCCTTCAACATGGGGGCCGGGCAGACAGCCGCGCGGGTCAGATCACTTCTGAAGCTAATGTAACAGCAACTCCATCAACTAAGAACAAGTATCCTCCCTGTATTGCTGGGGCAATGTACTAGTGTACTCTAATAAAGGTGGGGAAGATACCCGAATTAATATTTGATTTTGTGTGTCTTACAAAATCTTGCTTAAAGACAGATTTTGTTTGATATTTGGTGGGGGGATGGGGTGGACCTAAGATGCTTTTTATTCAAGTGGCTAAGTGGTTCACACCTACATAACTGGATTTTATCTTTTATTATATCCATGCTATATGGCATAAACTAACACACAGTCCTTTTAGGAAATATACAAATTATAAATAATTAAAGGAGAAGTGAGTTCAAATGCTTTGCCTTTATTTCAGCTTATGAGGCTTAGCTTATAGATATAATCTACAGTTCAACTTATTGATCTGAGGGACAAAATTCCACTCAGCCTCAAGGTTTACTTTGTCAGCTGAGGGATAATAAAATTTTGTCTTTCCATTCCTATTTCCGTCTTTTTACTCTTAATTATTTTCCAATTATCCTTGCATTTTTTTAGAGCCCACTGTTAATACCTTTAATACTCTAGCTTAATATCCCAGCTTCAGAGTTTGTATCTGAGTTAAGACATATGTCATTTCTTTTACACTGTAGTAGCTCTCCCCCAAGAAGAAAAATACGGAAGAAAACTTTATCCTTTTTAGATTTGTTCCTTGTTCTTTCAGTTAACTGACTTGTATGAAGGTTTTGTGTTGAGCAATATCCAAACCAGGGAAATGTCTAGAATTCGTGTCAGTTCAAGGCTCAGGTAAGCAAGATTAAGTGTATCAAGTGTACCAATTCGAACCATTGGGATCATTATGGGGTTTGTAAAAGTCAGTCTTATCAGACCTCCTGTTATGGTTTGAATGGAAAAGCAAACTTAGCAAAGATTTCCCATTGAGGTCCCCAAGGATGCCACAACCTTGGTGGATTAAGTGAATTCATTGCTATTCAGGGTCTGGTCCTGAGCCCTGCAAGCTTAGAAACCCAATCAATCAGAACATCAAGAGTAGATCCTGCTCTCTGGAAAGACTCACATTAATTGGATCCCCAGTTACTGATGTATAATAAGAATGGCAATTGATTAACTTACAATGAAACATAAAGCAAAGGACCAGACCAGATCTTCTTGCTGGTTCATTTGCTCCCCTGTAGACAAATCTACAAGGAAAGCCAGATTATTATCAGGAAGAGGCTTGATAGATGAGTCAAACCAGGGGAGCAGGTTGAAGGATATTAATGCTGCTGCCAGCAAGCCATCCACCTCTGCTAGAGCCTGTCCCTGCCACTGTCACTCCTCTCTAGTCCCCCGGCTTATGTTGGAAACCTTAGCCAGTGTGCAAGTGACATTCTTTTCTCTAAATTCAGAGCTGAAATCAGCATCTTTCTTTCTTTTTTTTTTTAATTCTGATTTTTATATGTTGTTTACTTTAAGCCATGCATTCTTAGATTCAGAAGGAAAATAAATTTTAGCAGACATATAACTGAAGCCATTGTGAATATCTAACAAGCTAAAACATGTTTTCTAAAAAGCTCTGAGCCACACATATGCTAAGGCATCCCAGTACCATGGGATCCAAGTACCACGGTCGGGCCAGAAGCTCTGTAACCCACTAGAGCCTAGAGGAGACACAGAATTAACATTGCAGCTTAATAACTGGCTGTCACTCGTGTCTGTGGCATGCCACGTCCTTCTGACCCTCGCTTCCAGGGATCTATAACTTTTGATATGCTTGTTGACACCTTGGACTAAATTTCTTCTAACCCTTGCTTCCCGTGTGTGCAACAAGTCATTGTCGTCCCGCTTCCCGATAAGCCTGTTTACTGAGGAATATCCAATTGACTGTCCCTTTTACATTTCTTTTGACCAACCACGTTCCTGATTTATTTTTTGTACCTCCTGAGCTTCATTTCCATAGCACCTGAACTCTGGATGCCAACACCTTTCTCCTGCTTTGTCCACCTGCCATTTTAGAATTTTACAAAACCTTTTGATGGCAATAGTTTTTACTGAACATGTTTTACTGTTATCAAAGTAATAAAACTTATACTCAACTATATAATTACAATTTTCAACTGCTAAAAGAATAGTTCTTACTTATTTTAAACCCTTAGCAATTTCAGCTACAATTTTTCACAGGTTTAACATAATAAGTGATAAACATAATAACAGGCTATTTATGAAATCTGACCTTTCCTGAAAGTGATGGCTTTTAAATTTCTAATAAATACGTAAATTAATTAATCTAATAAACCTAAAACATTAATGTTGAGACCTATTGGAGACAATTGCTGGTGGAAGGTATAAGAGGCTGAGAGCTATTGCACAAGGCATACAATCATAGAACAATATATCTTTTGTTTCATTACTTTGTCAATAATTTTACTATAGAGACCAAGATAAAAGCAGAATCTATATAATCCCATCTGAAAAATACTAAATGCTGCCCATGTGCCTCTGTGCGACATACTTTAAAATGATTATTATCAAATAACCTAATATATCGACTAGTTTATATTTTTGAATAAACTGCAGTTTTCAAAAGTATGTGAGGCCCTAATGATTTTATCATAAAATGACTTAAAATCCTGAAACTCTAAAGCGAAAGTAAGCATACCCCAATTCACCAGTGTCCGTATCTGGAGCAGGTTATTTGTCTGATTTCGTGTTTGTGTGATTTAAGTGAAGAAAGAGTTGAGATTCAGGTGGAATTTGGAAAGAAAATCGCTCATCCGATTAGAAAGCAACAGCTCTGTCAGGCTTCCTTCTGGGGCGCACATGCTTTCCTTGGATATGTGAATATCTTAAATAAAGTCACTTTCAGATTTAACCTGAGAGGCATACGTCTCTGAAGCTGACATGTTAAATGGACTTGTTGCTTAGATAATTTAAACTTTGGAGGAGCCATCTTACTTCTCTAGGTCCAGCTTCATGGGGTAAGAGGAGCAGGGGAAAGAGAACAGCTTTCTCATTAGTCCTGTGTTCATCGCCTGCACCTCTGTGCTGGATCTTTTCCCTTCGGCCCTGCGGGTCCACTCTCCATCGTTTTTCACTGGCTGTGGTACCCACACTCTCTGGCTTCCAGTTGGGTCTGGCCCGTGGGAAGCAAGCTAGGGAGATCAGAGGAGGAGAGTGGAGTTCCTGCTGGTCCCCAGCTCCCTCCCTGAAGGGTCACCAAGGGCCTGCTGCCTTCTCCAGTCCTACAGGGCCGCCCCCTCTTAGACCCTCTGGGTCTCCAGGGTCTGTAACGGCTCCCTCCCTGCGCCCCCTTCAGGCCCCGGGGGTAAAAGCCCGGGAAGCTGCTAACCGGGTGGGGTCCCCTTGATTAACTCTACTCCTTGACAACATCTTCGTACACAGCGCTTCTACTCTTCAGATTGCCCCACTGGAGGGTCTCATCCATTTCTTCTTGGAACCCTGACTGATGAAAATTTTATCTACATTGGGTCACACAAATTATCTTCATGGGGTCTCTTCTAAATTAATGAAACTAGGATTGCGTTATTAGACTAGACTGAAACTGCAGATGCTACCATCAAGAGTTAACAGCCCTTTTTTTAATAGTGCAGGCATTTAGAGAGAAATGCCAATTGCCTAAAGATATCAATTCTTCTTCATCCAAACTGTAATTAGACTTTGAATAATAGTCTTCTTTGACATATAAAATCATGTCTTTGTAACAGAAGTCTTCGATTGAGTGCTTTAGACTTCAGTAGAAGGAAAGAAGGGTTCTAAATTAAGACTTGAAATCTTTAAAATAGACAGGGGGAAGAGCCCAAATTGTATTTCTGTTACCAGTTTTTTGCATTACTACTCCTAATAATGTCATTATTAATAATAATAATAGATAACAATGACTGAATGCTTAGTTTATATCAGTGACTGTTTCGGTTGCTTAACATATATCAGCTCATTAAACACCCTCAACAATCTGTGAGGTAAGAATTGGTATTATTATCCTCATTTTACAAAAAAGGAAATAAAATACGGAGAATTAAATAACTTGCCCAACGTAGTGCTATATGTTGCTGCCTTCATTGGGTTTTAGACCATGCTAAACAATGATTCTCGCCCAGAAGAATCACATGTACTAATATTTTTAAAAATTAAAAACCATTTTTATTACCACTTCCATATTGCTGACTTCCAAATGTCCATAGACCTGGGTGAAATAATCATTGAGTTTTGCGATTTTTTTTTAACATGGAAGTTTGTTGCAAATCATAAATTTGTTACACTGAGAACTTCAGCAAAAGATGTTCACATTTCTGAACATTTCTTTCAAGAAATGTGTCCACATGTATTTGTGTGTTGGAGCTGTCGCTGGCACCATGGGAAAAAACAAACAAACATCATTTCAAAGTTAAACTAATGGAAATAACTTAATTGATGTGAAAATATCATCTTGCTTAAAACTAATCTGGGCAATCAACGTACAAATTTGCTTAACGGCGGCAGTTTGTAAACCTTTTCATCATGCAGTGTTTTATATTGTAAAAGTGCCAAAAAAGAATATATTGAGGGTATAGAAAAGCTGAACTGTGAATACATGTCTTTTTAATATGTTTCTATGTTTTAACCTAGTTATTCAAGTTACAGTCTGTGGTCCAAGGAGCATTGATACTGAGGGGCTTAACTGTACATGAAAAATATCTTATTCCTTCAAAAAAAATTGGAGATCAGAAACAATACAGCAAATCTACTCAATTTGATTGATGGGCTCTCTTGGTGTTTGTTGTATTGTTTTCTGAGATTTGAAATATTTCATGTTTTAAAATTTTAGTAAAACTAAGTTCCTAAACTTGAGTAATGGGAAGATCACTTCAAAAGGACAAAAATTCACAAAGCTGCAAAATATGTCTGCAGACCCGGTTAGAGAAAAAAATGAAATAGAGTGCTTTCTGAAAGAAGAAAATTAAAAACACAATTTTTTTTCCCTCTTTGTGTTTCAATGATTTATCCCTGTGTTTGGAGTTCAGGATACCAGAAATGTGTCTACATCCAATATCTGTACTTTGGGGGCTTGACTGCTACCTTATTTTTACTCACTCTGTTCTTGGGTAATTCTTAGGCCTTCAGGTCCTTTTGTGGGATCACAATTAATTTGAGTTTGTCCAATATCCCTAAAAAAATTAAGTAAATAAGAAAGGGATATTTAGGAACAATGAGCCTAACTTTTTGCTGTTGTCAACATTTTGGTTGTGATATTTTGGAATTTTTAATATGCAGCTTAAAAGGAGAAGGAAGAGAAAAAGATACAAAAAAGGAGATGCAGGAAGGACAGCAGGGTCAGGAGGTAGAGAAGAAGAAAGAAAAGGATGAAAAAGAAAATTAAAGAAGCAGATGGAAAAGGAGAAGGAAGGAGAAAGGAGAAAGGAAGAGGAGAGGAGAGGAGAGAAGGCCAGGGGGTGGAAAGGGGGAAAAAATAAAAAATTTAGTTATTTTTGGAGGCCAGATTATTTTACCACAGAAAAGAGTGAGAAAAACTCCTCACGCTTCTTTGTATGTGTGCCAGTGTATAAATGGCTATTCTATACATAATTGCCTATAGTCTTATAAACAATTTTAAAAAATGTACCCACTCCCACATTTTCACTTCTTGGACTCTGCTTCCTAGAAGAATGTGATACATGAAATCAGAATCCATTACATACTTTCTTACCTTAGATAAGTGTGTAAGGAGCTATTTCCTCAATTCCTTCAGGGTTAGGAAATTAGCCCAAATTACTGACTGCTAAGAATACCAAGCTGATAAAGTTAACATTTCAGAGCTGATAAAGTTAAGGCTATGAGCCCCTTCCAAAACCCTGGCAGAGGACTTGGTAATGTGTTTACATGTCTCATGTTTATGTAAAATTTGTAAAAGAGATTCTTGTATCCCTTTTCTCTACAAGGAACCCCGAAATTTGTCTGAGCTCCAGGTCCCACAAAACTTGGATCCATCATGCAATAGGGGATTCAAGGAGACTGTCAAATCTGCTTTAGGAACTCTAAAGAAGAAAATTGTGCAAAATAGTTCCGGAAGCTCTTTACATGAAGTCCTGCCTGAATATAAGAGGTGGTTAGAACGTTAGGGGGATTCTCAAAGTCTCTTCCAGACCTTTGAGACTAGGACTATTTTTTGAAGGTCTTGCAATCAAAAAGCTTATTTGTTATAAAGCAGTTGTTTAAAATATAGGCTTATATTATTATTTACCTCTAATACTCTTATTTCCCACATTTTGAAGGTGGATAGATAGAGATGGACAGACAGACATAGATCTCCAAGACAGTTTCAAGTGCCCCTTCCTTTTCTATAATAAATTGTGCAGTGTTTCAGTCTTTAACATTTCACTATAAAACACCAACCAACATCAAGCCTATAAGCTGTAAGGCTATATCAGGTACCACTGCATTATGTAAATGATAACATAATACCAGGACTACTATAATCCCAGATACCAATGCACAATGAGTGGATTATGATGAATAATGTAAAAGGTTAAATACTTTCATTTACTTGAATGCTAAACATGGTGTTATAAGCAAGTGAACTTAATATAACCACAATAACCCTCAAACAATACTCTCATTAGTTACACCTTAGGCTTAAAATAATTCACACAACTCTGGTTGGCATGGTTTTCAAGATAAGGAAAGTAAAGCCTAAAGCAAGCTGAGTTCTAGACCAGGGATGACCAGTAAATGGCATTAATCCAAATATTCCTCTTTCCTGTCCTGGGGCAGACATCAGTAATCAATCATCAGATCCTTCCCTACATTCCAGGTAGCCATTACCACTTGATCCGTGTGGACACATGAACTAAAACCCAGTGAATAAACCAGGTCTAGACTAAGGATACATAGTGGTCAGGAGATAACAAGGAAGTAGGATTACCATCCCCTCACCACTCCCACCCACCCAAATCTGTCACTAGTGCTTCTTATGTTGATACCCCTTTTTCAAATGACTTCATTCTCATAAATACTCTTCTGCAAGAAAAATAAGCCATTTATCCAGTTTATGACTAAAACCCCTCTCTTTCCTGGTGACACTTGGTGGGTGATGATGACTGAGAATCCTGTCTTCACGCTTGGCTCTCCCCATAACTTCACATGGTCGGTGCAAACGCCTCCACTCGCTCCCCTGGGGCCGGTGCTCCAGGTCTGGACTCCTGCTTTCTCTGGCTCAACACGCGGCTGGACAGCATCTGTCTAAACACAGAATCCCTCAGCCCACATCCCTGCATTGCTCATGTTCTGCCTCTTCTACCGTCTGCGGCTTGCGGTTTGGCAAACACCAGGGAAACTGCTCTGGGCTCTACCTGCATTCTGAAGAGTATTAAACCATGGAAAAGGCAATGTTTCATAACAAGTGGACCTTTCATCTTCTTGGAGGAGTCTTGCCTTTCATCACTTTCTGTTCCTGGAGCAACAGGCAAAGACACAGAGAAAGAGACAGATGATTTTGAAGGGGGAGCTAATGAAATAGTAGCGATGGATGTGTAAGTCTGTCTTTTAGCTTAGAAAGTGCTTATGGAAAGTACTTGGCACTAAAAAATGGTGGGCGGGGAGTGGAGCTCCATCTTTCCTTAGTCCCCTCGAAGCTTGCCCCAGCACAGGGCCAAGGGGTCACCACCAGTGGGCTATCTGGGGACACACTTCATAACACTGTGAGCTTTTCTTCACACCTGGCAGCAAGAATTTTGAGAAATACCTAGTTGTTCCCATTTTAGTGGATTTAGGCTTACAAACAGAACAGTGGTCTTTAACCAACTCAACTGACTAACTGACCCACTCAAAAGTAGGCAGTGAAAGTCCAGAGCCCCTGCCCTTCCCTTCCACCCCACCTCCATGCTAAGAGTAAACAAACCCTGGACGTGTGTACGAAGCGTTAGGAATTTGGGTGAGGGATACTGACGGGGGGAAAAAGAATGGAGTGTCTTCCAGACAAACTCCCTTCTCAAAGATCTTGCTGACTCCCTCAGCATTTTTTCATCAATTTATTTATTTAACATACATTTATTGCATCCTCTACTAAGGGCAGGTACAGGGCTAAGCGCCTATTATTGCAAGATAAATTACAGCCTGAAAATTAGATGTAGACATTCTTATTTCTTAGGCACCTGGTATATATAGCAGGTCAGTACATATGTATCCCTTATTCAACCCTGTGATATGTTATTACCATTCTCATCTTTTTACCAAATGATAAAACAGAGACTCAGGGAGGTTACACAGCTCGACCTGTGTCTCAAGATGAAAATGTGGCCCAAACGGATTTGAACCCAACCCTGTCCTTCTACCATACTGCCTCAATCTTCATAACTAAGTGAAAGAGACAAACAAATATGTACAATTACCTTCAAAGGGATTAATGCTATCATGCAGGTGTGTACATTGAGGCTATAAGAGAGCATGGTGGAGAGTAACATTCTCTTAGGGGACTGTTGACCCTCATCTGGTCCTTATGACGAGTGAAATGTGGGTGATCCCCAACATAGGAATCAGAAGCATTGTTTTCTTATTTTATAACAGCATACAGTTCTCAAAGCAGCCACACCTGACCAGGTTAATGATCTGTGACACGGTTTCAGTCTTAGACAACTTCAACCCAAATATCACCTTGATTAGATGGCTCCTGTAAGAAACTTAAAAGGAATGCCGGGCTTCCCTGGTGGTGCAGTGGTTGAGAATCTGCCTGCTAATGCAGGGGACACGGGTTCGAGCCCTGGTCTGGGAGGATCCCACATGCCACGGAGCAACTAGGCCCGTGAGCCACAACTACTGAGCCTGCGCGTCTGGAGCCTGTGCTCCGCAACAGGAGAGGCCGCGATAGTGAGAGGCCCGCGCACCGCGATGAAGAGTGGCCCCCGCTTGCCACAACTAGAGAAAGCCCTCGCACAGAAACGAAGACCCAACACAGCCAAAAATAAATAAATTAATTAATTAATTAAAATTAAAAAAAAAAAAAAAAAAAGGAATGCCAACTCAGGAAACTCATCTGCCCAGAAAAGCAACAGTCACTCCAACAGAAATCCAGACTGAGCAAGCATCACGGTATCACTTTTACAAAGGCCATGGGAGAAGCCAAAGTATCTCCTTTTGAAACTTAAAGAATATAGGTGATCAACATCTGATTAGTTTGCCAGGACAAACATATAAATAATGTTTTAGAGTAAAGAACTGAATTATAGTATTGAATTTGGCAGTCTTGGCAGTCTTCATTTTTGAAAATGCATCAACACAGTAAGAAAAGGGACTCATACAAATAAATGGGTAAAAAAATCATTTTACTATTGTAACTGGTATCATTATAAAACTCTTAACTCAGGAAGGTCTCCTGATCGCTTTCTTTTCTTTCCAGTATGTGGAGGAAAATGATAGCCAAGTACGTGTATCTCTGGGGACTAAGGTGGGACCTGGAGGCTGAGCACAGAACTGAAAATAAAGCAGTGTATTTCCGTGAAAGGGCAAGCACAATAAACCCATACCACTGCAAAATGAAAGTACCTGATTCCAAAAGCTTTGCCTTTCCATGCTATCATCACGAGGCCACAATTCCTTGCTCATTTTCCATTCCCCGTTCTCAGTTGGTACTTTTTGACTGGCAGTATTTATTTTCATTTTAGTACTTGAACAAATAAAGGAGCATATGTCTGTCCTGTGGGCGAACTGAAGAGGGCATCAGAATGCAGTCGCTATAATTGGTTAGGCACTTGCCAGCGCTAGACAAGGGCGGAGACTGAGCTGGCGTCCCAGCCTGTGGCTCACCCGCCCGGCTGAGCCTCAGCTAATTGGCTTCACCCACATTCTCAGTCCATTGATTCCGCTGCAGATGTTTAGACACAGTTTCTCCCCACAGCAGGCGCCAGCCTGGGGCTCTTTCTAAATGGCTGGAGTGGCCAGCAGCAAAGCCACTGTCAGACCCCTCCTCTACTATGGAAAGAGCTCATGGTCACAGGCTGAAATTGGGGGTTGAACTGAGGCAGTGTTTCTTTTTCCCAAGTGGAAAAACTGAATAACCTGTGTTTGTTGTTTGGCTATTTTAGGTACAGCAGAATGCTTACTACTAAGTTGATTTCACAACACTCTGGACATGTTTACACAACAGAAGCATTTATATGAAGACTGTCTTTTTCCTTAACAAAAGATATTCCCCCTCCCTCTAAATATTGATGTCTGGGGCTTTCTCATATTTCCTCAGCTGAGTGTCTCACCCCTACCCCGCCAGCGGGTTACACATGGGTCTTCCAAACCTTCCTGCTCAAAAATTTCCAGGCTCAAGACTCGTCTTTGAGGGACCTCACTCAGAACATTCTCTAGCTAAGCCACCCACAAGTCCACCTGACATTTTTTGGCTCTCAGACCGCGACTGGAAACCACAGCGAAGCACACTGGCCCACAGGCGATGGGGACCAATCTGTACTCAGTTTCCTTTAGCAGCATGCCTCTCTCTCCCCGCATCCCCAATCTCCAACAGGCAAGCACAAGCTCCTCTGCTTCTACTGTGCAAAGGAGCCCGACGTGACAATATTTGATTGACCCCTTGCAAAGTGGCCATCCATCGTAGATACAGCTTGACCTCAGGATTCGCCACCAGTGCAATTCTGCCATTTACTTCCTGGTCTACGATCATGAGTAAGGGTCATGCCTGAAATATGCCTCGGACCTCTGCAAAAGAACCCGAAATTCACACTACCCTGGAACCTAAGGACGTAATTAATCAAGAATTGAATATCAGATAAAATTAAAACTGTAGAGAGACGTTATCATTGATGTTCATGATGTTAATCATGGCCTTGCTATCACAGAAAGAGATTATTTCCTCAAAGAGCTATGTGAGCCGTGTCCTGGGATGGTAAATTGTACACTTTTTAGTGTTTATCTGATGGTATGTTCTAGTATCTTTGATTAAAAAACAGTGGAAGAGATGTCGCAGGATGTTACCTGCGTCACTGCCAAACAAGGCATGTATGGAATTGCTAAGTCTTCAAAGAAAGTAGGAAAGGAACATGTTTTGATCTTTACTGGGTGCCTGGCACTAGTCTGCAAGAGTGAGTAGGGGCTTAAATTAGTTGGGAATGATCCATTCCTGGCTCCTCTCCATCCGTCTCACCCTATATCCAATCCAGTGTGGTCCCTTCCCTGCATTTTCACTGCCACCATCTCATCCATCGTTTTTCCTCTGGACTACTTCTACAGCCACCTACTGGTCTCCCCGCTTTAACTCCTGTCCCCCTCCCATCTGCTGTCCATGTGCAGCTTTTTAAAGCATGCATCCGATCACACCACATGCTCTGCCAGGTGCCCTCCACTCTCACTCTCAAAGGACACCTGACTTCTTCTCCTGATTTTTCAGGTCTTAGCTTAAAGGTCACCACCTTCTCTAAGTGTGTGCTCCCTGTTATTCCTGACCTTCTCTAAGTACGTGCTCCCTGTTATTCCATCTCATTGCTCATTTTTTATTGCTTATTTGTTGGCTTTCCAGTTACTTGTCTGCCTCCCTGTATACGCTGTGACCTCCCCCAGGCAGAGAGCAGGCTTGTTTGTTCACCAATGGGTGCCCCAAACCTAGCATGTTGATTGGTATGGACTAGGTACCCAATAAATGTGTGTTGGATGAATGACAAAGAAGAACTAGAATTGGGTGTTGATGGTAGCAAGGATCTGGCATTCAGAGGTTAAGATGTTGAAATTCATGTTGGTAAAAGGGCAAAGGTGAAGATGAGATAATAAAAGAGAAAAAGAGAAGTTGGAATGTGGCATGTGTGTGAGGGCATTGGGGGCAGCCCAATACCCAGAAGATCTGGGCAAGGAGCAGTGGTAGGCAGTCTGAGCAAAGTAGGCCAGGTGTGTTGGGCCTTGTTGTTGCCTGGGGTCCACCCTCTGGTCTGGTACTGTATATCTTACATGGGTGCCATCAACTTGGACCTCAGATAAGAAGCCAGAGTGACAAATCCCAGAGAGAATGCCATGATCAGTTTTCAAAAGCACGTATCCCCAAGCATGTACTATTATACATTTTGAGACATTTCACATCCAAAAGATGACATTCTATACATTCAAAAGAAATGTGCCTTACACGCCTCACAGGGGTGTTCCATTAGGGATTTACAAAGAAGATCTGAAAGAAATTTCAAAAGCCCTTCAGAATGCAAGTACCTACACTCAGGAAATGACATGAAAAGAGTGGCTCCTGGCTACAGTGGTGATATATAACCCAGCCATTTACTAGAAGTATGGGGTTGGAGGTGAGAACTAGCTAGGGACTTGAGATGTCATTGAGAATCAATTTAATTCTCTACCTCTGTTGCTGACATGGAATTAAAACACCAGAGCAACAGAATACCTGGTCTCTTAAAAGTCTCTGGGGAGGAACAAATTACAGTGTTTACAGTAAATCTGATCTTTGTCACAGGATCTCCAGCCTTATTTCAACACAGTAATCCTATAGTAAAAAGGCCAGGTGGATGGGAGACAATCCTTGTATTCACAAGTGTTTCAGATCGCAGGCAAGTCTGTACTGATTTGATTAAAGTTATCTCACACCCAAGGGAGTAGGTACAGATGTTGGTCAGCAAAGTGAGACTGGGGTGATGGTATTGGGTTTCTTAGGCCAAAGGAAAGTCCTTGACCCAGGAAAAGAAAAGCTAATATCATTAGCTTAGAGGAACCGTAGAGGAACAATCTCAGCCTTTATCCCTTTGATTTGAAAGGGTAGATATGGGAGAGTAATGTTGGCCTAGTTCCCAAAATGTTTATTGAGCTCCAGAGGAGAATGGTATTGGAATTTTAAGTACAGTGTTGTATGAGTTTCTCACCTGTAGGAAATTGTAGACATATCCAACAATACCTAAATTATTTACTCCTTTCAGCTCGCTGACTAATGGGTCACCATTCCACTCTAGCATGTTCTGACATGCGTGTGCCAATGAGCAGAGCACAATAAAGTACACGCCCCAAAGATCAGGAGGGTCTGATCCAGAGAGTTATGTGAAAAAATACTAAAAAACTAGAAGGCATTAAGGATTAGGCTTTAAGGTTCAAGATGTTGGATTCTTGCAGTGTTTCAGGGCCAGACAAGTGATTTGATATAAATCATCATGTTAAGAATGTATAGGGGGGCATCCCTGGTGGTGCAGTGGTTGAGAATCTGCCTGCCAATGCAGGGGACACGGGTTTGAGCCCTGGTCTGGGAAGATCCCACATGCCGCGGAGCAACTAGGTCCGTGAGCCACAACTACTGAGCCTGCACGTCTGGAGCCTGTGCTCCGCAACGATAGAGGCCGCGATAGTGAGAGGCCCGCGCACCGCGATGAAGAGTGGCCCCCCACTTGCCGCAACTAGAGAAAGCCCTCGCACAGAAATGAAGACCCAACACAGCCATAAATAAATAAATAAAGAATCCTGGTCAAAAAAGGTGATGATTTAAAATTAAAAAAAAGAAAAAGAATGTATAGGGAAGGGCTTGGAATAGCACGGGGCAGAATGAGATGATCCTGGCCAAATAAGTCCCATCTCTGTTCCTGAAGTTTGGATTCAATATCAAGGACTAGAATCGGGAGCATCATATTTGACCCCAGAGACAATCATTCTCAAAAATGTCCAGTTTCCAAGCCGAGCATCTGCTGGGAGAATACTGCTTCTTCCCCAACCTTTGAGGGCCAGGAAGCAGAATGGAGACACGGCCCCAGTTGTATATCAACTGTGAGAGGGTCTGCTCATGGGCTGCAGATTATCGCCTCCATTCATGCATCTCCTGTTCCATTTGTGACGCACAATAGACTTAACTATCTTTCCAGAGGCATGCACGTCCGCCGGCTCCCACCCAAACACCGTTGCAAGTTTCCTCAAAAGCCCAGTAAACTAGCAACAGCTCCCTTCCCAACAACTCTGGCTACAGCATATTAAATGAATATTTTATTACTAAAAAGAACACTAGAGACTTCCCTGGTGGCACAGTGGTTAAGAATCCGTCTGCCAATGCAGGGGACACGGGTTCGAGCCCTGGTCTGGAAAGATCCCACATGCCGCGGAGCAACTAAGCCCAAGCGCCACAACTACTGAGCCCACGCACTACAACTACTGAAGCCCGCGTGCCTAGAGCCCATGCTCCACAGCAAGAGAAGCCCCCGCTCG
Organism: Balaenoptera acutorostrata; assembly: GCF_949987535.1. NCBI lineage: Eukaryota > Metazoa > Chordata > Mammalia > Artiodactyla > Balaenopteridae > Balaenoptera > Balaenoptera acutorostrata. The sequence goes on from NC_080081.1 coordinate 66,277,570, forward strand.
ATGCAACTGGAGAAAACCCAACACAGCCAAAAATAAACAAATAAATTTAAAAAAATTTTTTAAAAGAGAACATTAACAAATATTACATACCCTGAGGCTGGCACATTACAGTAGATTAAGGTCCCAGAACCCATTAAGTCCCCACAACAAGTATCATCTAATATCACTTAATCTCTTAGCAAATATTGCTGGCAGAAGTATTCGTTTCTCCCTGTATATGGCCAGTGATTATAGCTCTACTTGCAGAGCTACAGCTCTAGGAATATGGTATCAAAGCAGGGAGTCCCTTCAGTAAATGATGAGCATCTGATGGGCAGAGGAGAGCATGTACAGTGGCTGCCTTTGCAATATGGAGGGATTTGGGCAGGAACAGGGTCACTATCTTAAGACCTATTCCCTCCACCCTTGGAAACACGGGGCAAATGCTGCCCAAGGTGGGTTACAGGGTAGGTAACCTCATCACACAGGCTTTTCTGATGAAGCTCCAAATATTGGCTGTCTTGATCTTGGACCTTAGACCTCTCCAGTGCTGAGAGGAATGGGGACGTGAGAAGTAACCAGGAAAGTAACAGTTGGCTTAGGGCTGGTTATCAGTCAATCCCCAAGCTTGCTGTGTAGGAACCGGGTATACTGTTTCCTTCCATGACATCTAATTGTAATTGCCTGCATGTCTTAATTTACCCCCATCAGGTTTTTTATTAACTTTGTGGATGGGACACAGGCCCTGGTTTTTAGGGAAAGCTTCCAAATTAACGATTTCTCAATTGATTGAATTGGGCTAGTGTCAACTCATAGACTGTAGGGTTCTCACCTCTATTCATACAACACCTATTTATGTCAAACAAGCACAAAAGACACACATTATCTTTTAAGAGACATTTCTATTGGCTCCCACCCAAGTGCACTCAAAAATTTTTTTTTCCACTCACAAACCTTTAAGTTACCTTTGCCCTTTGAATTACCATTTAATCTATTCTCTTCTCCAGTCTCTGTATCTGGCCATTTTGGTTTTCCCACCAATTTGGCAACTTAAAATGAAGGCTCTCTTCATATCCTGACTCCCAAAGCCACAATTAGAACCTTCAAACAATCATGCACAGTACCACAAAATAAAATTTTAAAATAAATTTCACATCCAGGGCTTCCCTGGTGGCGCAGTGGTTGAGAGTCTGCCTGCCAATGCAGGGGACACGGGTTTGAGCCCTGGTCTGGGAAGATCCCACATGCCGCGGAGCAACTGGGCCCGTGAGCCACAACTACTGAGCCTGCGCGTCTGGAGCCTGTGCTCCGCAACAAGAGAGGCTGCAATAGTGAGAGGCCTGCGCACCGCGATGAAGAGCGGCCCCCGCTTGCCACAACTAGAGAAAGCCCTCGCACAGAAATGAAGATCCAACACAGCCATAAATAAATAAAAACAAATAAATTAAAAAAAAAATTCACATCCAAAGCAGCACTCAGAGTATCTCCAATCAATGTGTCTCCTTTTTATGTCACTCCTGTCACCTCTCTCTTGCTAGGGGTCTCCTCCAAACAATAGTCTCCTCCCCTGTTGGGGAGAACCTCAAAACTACTATCTTTCTAGTAGGTTAATTCCGATGTGAATCATCTACCTGATTACTGTTAAACTCAATATCCCAAGTTTCTCCCATTCTTACTCAATTTTTCCCTAATCTTACTCAGAACCCCACCTGAAGAGTATATGTGAAGGGACTGTCTATTCCTCTACTATCATCTTGGTAAGATGGACCTATGTGCTTCTTGAAATTTTATGTAAACAAAAAGTACTACATGCAAAACCATTTGAAGAAAAGCAGTACATCATATGATACAGTGGTTTCTTTTTTTTTTTTTTTAGACACAGGGGAAATGTTTATTACATAAAAGAGCAGAAAACAAAATGGTATGCATATATTAGCCAATTACATAAAAAACACATACATGGAGTCAAGGGCTAATAAGTTATATGAAAAATGAGAATAAATTTTATGGTTATGAGATCATAGACATTTTCTTTTCAAAATATTTTTACAGTTGTACATAATTTTTTTTCAAAAATAAGAGTCATGTGAAAACCAAGAAAAAAAATCTAAAATCACTCTTAAAATATTCTTTTTTTTGTTATGAGGGATCATTTTTTTTTTAACATCTTTATTGGAGTATAATTGCTTTACAATGTTGTGTTAGTTTCTGCTTTATACCAAAGTGAATCAGCTATACATATACATATATCCCCATATCTCCTCCCTCTTGTGTCTCCCGCCCACCCTCACTATCCCACCCCTCCAGGTGGTCACAAAGCACCGAGCTGATCTCCCTGTGCTATGCGGCTGCTTCCCACTAGCTATTTATTTTACATTTGGTAGTGTATATATGTCCATGCCACTCTCTCACTTCACTCCAGCTTACCCTTCTCCCTCCCCATGTCCTCAAGTCCATTCTCTACGTCTGCGTCTTTATTCCTGTCCTGCCCCTAGGTTCATCAGAACCATTTTTTTTTTTTTTAGATTCCATATATATATGTTAGCATACGGTATTTGTTTTTCTCTTTCTGACTTACTTCACTCTGTATGACAGACTCTAGGTCCATCCACCTCACTACAAATAACTCAATTTCGTTTCCTTTTTATGGCTGAGTGAAATTCCGTTGTATATATGTGCCACATCTTCTTTATCCATTCATCTGTCGATGGACAGTTAGGTTGCTTCCATGTCCTGGCTATGATACAGTGGTTTCTAAACCTAGTTGATGATAAATCACTTGTGAAGTTTTTAAAACTGGAGGTTCTTGGCTTTTATCCCACAAAATTCTAATCAAGTAGGTCCAAGATGGGGTCACGGAATCTGTATTCTTACAACACCCCCCTGCCCGGCCCACAAATAATTCTGACTACCAGCTGGGCTTGGGATCCAACCTAAGGTATTATTACCTTTCTAGAATAATCACTATGACTTTCTGGGGTTTGTTGCTTTGCTTTTTTAAACTTTCTATTTTGAGATAATTATAGATTGACTTGCAGTTGTAAGAAACACAAAGAGATTCCACATACCCTTTACCTAGTTTTCTAGTTTCCTTCAATAATAACCTAGTTTCCTTTACCTAGTTTCCTTCAATAATAACATCTTGCAAAACCATAGGACAATATCAGAAGCAGGATATTAGCTTTGATACAATCCACCTATCTTGTTCAAATTTGCCCAGTTTTATTTATACTCATTTGTGTTTGTGTGTGTGTATTTAGTTCCATGCAATTTTACCTATGTGTAGATGGTGCCTGTACCACCACAGTCAAGGTACAAAGCAGTCAAGACACACCCCTTGTGTTGCCCTTTTAGAGCCACACCTACCCTCTCCCCCTCACCCTGGCAACCACTAATCTGTTCTTCAGTTCTATGATTTTTTTTCATTTAAATAATGTTACAGAAATCAAATCAAGCAGTACATGTAATAGGCTGAAAAATGGTCTCCCAAAGATGTCCACATCCTAATTCCTTGAACCTGTGAATACATTAGCCTACATAGTGAAAGATACTTTGCAGATGTGACCATGTTAAGGATCCTCAGAGAGGGAGGCTTTCCTGGATTATCTGAATGAGTCCAAAAAGTTCTGATTAGAGGGAGGCAAGAGATCAGAGATATAGTAGTAAGAGATGTGATGGAGACAGAGGTTGGGGGGATACAAGGAAAGGGCCACAAGCCAAGGGATGTAGATATCCTCTAGAAGCTGAAAAAGTCAAGGAAATGGATTTTCCCTTAGAGTTTCCAGAAGGCACGAACCCTGTCAACACCTTGACTTTTTAAAGCTTTAGAGATTGATTTCGGAGTCCTAACTTCCAGAGCTGTAAGATTAAAAATTTGTGTTTAAGCCACTAAGTTTGTGGTAGTTTGTTGCAGGAGCAACATAAAAGTAATACAGTATGTACCCTTTTGGGATACTGGCTTTTTCTCCCTCAGTGTAATTCCATTGAGATTTATCCAAGTTGTTGTGTGAACCAATGTGGTCTGTTCCTTTTTTTTTTTTTTTTTTTTTTTAATTTATTTATTTATTTATTTATTTTTTGGGGCTATGTTGGGTCTTCGTTTCTGTGTGAGGGCTTTCTCCAGTTGCGGCAAGCGGGGGCAACTCTTCATCGCGGTGCGCGGGCCTCTCACTGTCGTGGCCTCTCTTGTTGCGGAGCACAGGCTCCAGACGCGCAGGCTCAGTAGTTGTGGCTCACGGGCCCAGTTGCTCCGCGGCATGTGGGATCTTCCCAGACCAGGGCTCGAACCCGTGTCCCCTGCATTGGCAGGCAGATTCTCAACCACTGCGCCACCAGGGAAGCCCGGTCTGTTCCTTTTTATCGCTGAGTAGTGGTCCATGATGTTGATGTACCATTTGTTTATCCATTCATCTACTGAAGAACACTTGGGTTGTTTCCACTTTGGGGCTATTACAAATAAAGCTGCTATAAACATGTATGGGTTTTAGTATGAAAATAAATTGCATTTCTCTGGGATAAATGACAAAGACTGCAATTGTTGGGTCAAATGGTAATTAAGTATTTCATTTTATAAGAAACTGCCAAACTATTTTTCATTTTAAATGGTACTATATGTTCCATTTTAAATTCCCATCAGTAATGTATAAATGATTCAGCTTCATCTCCATCATTTGGTGCTGTCACTGTTTTGCTTTTTTTTTAATTTCAGCCATTCTGATAGGTATGTAGTGATATCTCATTTGGGTTCTAATTTCATTTCCCTAATAGTGATTGATGATGAGCATCTTTACATACATGTACTTGCCTGTAAATCTCCTCTGGTGAAGTGTCTGTTCTCGTCTTTTGCATATTTTCTAACTGAATTATTTGTTTTTTCACCATTGACTTTTAAGAGTACTTTATATAGTTTAGATATTAGTCCTTTGTCAATATGTGGTTTGCAAATATTCTTTCTTAGTCAGTACCTTGTATTTTCATCTTAACAGGGTCTCTTGCAGAGTAAAACTTTTCAATTTTGATGAAGTCCATTTTATCAGTTTATTCTTTTGGCAATAAGTCTAAGAACTCTTTGCCTAGTTTTAGATTCTGAAGATTTTTCTCCTAAGTTTTTTTCTAAAAGTTTAAAAATTTTACACTTTATTTTTCAGTTAGCGATCCATTTGGCATCAATTTTTGTATAATGTGTGAGGTCCAATTTTTTTAACCTATAGATGTTCAATCACTCCAGCAACATTTGTTGATAAGGCTATCCTACATTGAACTGCTTTTCCACTTTCCTCAAAAAAATCAAAGGAGCACATCTGTGTGGGTCTATATCTGGTTCTCTACTCTGTTCCATGATGTACTGAATATATGTCTATCTGTCTGTTAATACCACATTGTCTTGATTCCTAGAGCTCCACAGTGAGCCTTAATAGTAGGTAGAGTGATTCCTCTCTCTTCATCTTTCTTTGTCAAGATGATTTTAGCTATTCTAGGATTTGCACCATAAATTTAGAAAAAGGTTGTTTATGTCTACAAAAAACTTTGCTGGTATTTTGATAGGAATTACATTAAACCTATAGATCGATTTAGGAAGAATTGATATCTTTACTATATTAAACTTTCCCATCAGTGAACATAGTATATCTTTCCATTTATTTAGGTGTTTTTTGATTCCTTTTATCAGCATTTTATAACTTTCAGTATACAGATCTTGTACATGTTTTGTTTAATTTATACATATTTTATTTTGGGGGGGATTTTCTACACAGACAATCATGTCATATGTAAGAAGGAACGTGCAATGATTTTTTGAGCCAATCAGAAAATCCTAATAGAAAACATAAAGGATTCTGGACTAAAGAGTGCTGCCACATCATGGTTTTGAAAGACAAGTGATTGTTCTATGGAAGCAGAAGGGCAGGATTTTTTAAAAAAGAGCGCTTGTCTCTATTCAAATATACAGAAAAAACTGTCAGTCCCACCATACCAGATTTCCTCCGTGTTGAGCTGGTAACTATGTCACAAGATAAAAAGTAGGTTGCCTTTGATTCCCGTAATTGAAACTGGCCCCATCAAGTATGACTTACGCTGTCCTCTGCTTTGTAGACGAGAAAGTATGGGCCAACTGTGAAACTAACCTTTCACTCTGCCTGGGCTTGTGACTTCTCCACTTTTAGAAGCATCTTCTTACCATCACAAGGGTCCCAGAGTATCAGAAGCTATGCTCATCTAAGTAGGAAACAGACCTGGTCTCTTGGGCTCTGGCGGGGTGACAGCAGAGAGCCTAAGACTGTGTCCCCAGAGTCATGTCAAAAACAGAAACAAAACTTCTGACATTTAGTTTGCCAATCTAACCACCAGCCTGCGTTTCCTCCTTTTCATTTCCACTCTGTCCTTCACATAATTACATCAGTGCTTCACTGTGTTCATGATACATGGTGTGGATTAAAGAGCTGAAGGTAAAATGTTCTGCCTGGGAAGGCAATTACTTTGAACAACTGTTTCAGCAGGATTGAAAGGTGATCTTAAGCACATTAAATCCAGGTTCATATATTAATAAGGCTTCAGGATTATCTCCCAAAACCCAAGGGCAGGGATGCCACCAGTCCCCAGGAAGGGATTGGAACTAGGGTTTGGAAATCTGTCAGGACTCTCTCTGAATCTCATCTCTTCTCCCAAAGCCTTACTTCAGATCTCTCTCTCTCTCTCTCTCCCTCCATGCCCCCGTGCCCTGTCCCAACCCCCCACCTCCCTCCCCCTGTCTCTCTCTCTCTCTCAGTCTCTGTGTTCTTCTGCTCTGGAATCCATGTGACGAGAACCATGATCCCAGAAATCTACCCATCACAGGCCTATCCACTGGAGAAGACTGCATCCTCCTCTGCCTGTGACTCCCAGGGAAAGGACTCTAATTGGTTGTTTGGTTGGGGGGAGGTCTACACTAAGACCAAAAGTTGAGGCCAGGAGAGTGGGCAATTATTGTATGAAAAGACTCTGAAGAATTATTAGAGGGTAAGTTGGGGAAAAAACTCAATAAGGTCTGCACAGAAAAAAAAATTAGTTAGATACTAATACTTCTTTCCATCATAAACTTGGAAATAGAAATCCCCTAACTCTCTATTAAGTCAGTTTATTTATGAGGCATCTAGGTTGAGTTTTACCGCGCTGTCAAATCTTTCACACAAAGACTCACAACCCAACAGACTGGTCACAGTTTTATTTCTACGCTAAAATTGCAATACTTGAAAAATAAGAATATTAAGATTTTAAGCAACTTGGCTCAGAAAGTAAAGACAGATTTAGTGATGTGATAAAACCCTGGCACCAAAGAGGAATGAAAGACATTAAAAATTATCATAAACCAGGGGTTTTAAATCTTCTTTTCCAGACTGTGTGACCTAATATAAATCCTTTAACCTTTCTGCTTATTTATTTCTTAATTTAGGAAATAGAAAAAATAACAGCTATCTGGTTTGTCTTCTAGTATTTTTTGTAAATATCAAATGAGTTAGCATATATTAAAAAATGCTTTATAAACCATAGAGCACTATAAAACCATGATACTGTAATCATGCTTGTCTTGGGATTCATGTTACTGAAAATAAAAATAGTAATCCTATAAAACATCTTGTCTTTATTTACTTTAACACAAGGAGAAGTAAATTATATAAATGTTCATACTTATTTTTATAAGACCCGTTTCAGGCTATTTGGGGCAGAAAATATTGTCATCACTTTGCTGGAGGCAAAAATGAGGACCAAATAAAATTACTTGTCAAATGTCACATAAATAGTCATGGAACAAGACCTTTTGGCTAGAATATGATATTAAAAAAAAAAACAGCATCAAAACCTTGGTCTAGGTCATCATCCTGTTTACATTACAGGAGAAAGGTGTTTCTTTGTAACAAAAATTCCCAGGAAATGACCTGTGAGCCAATGCTTCTGGAAGATGGAAACACAGAGTTGAACAGTAGCTCCCGGAATTTCTAGCCAACCTTGCTCTGTTTTCTCCTAACAAATGGAAAGCACCACTATCCTTGGTAGTTTGGGCCCTCCCTATGCTTATTCCAGGGTCCCTCCAGCTCTCCAGGCCTCTGGGAACTATGCAAAAGACTGCTCCTCCCAGGATGTAATTTCCTGCTCTGAAGTCAAAAATGCTCCCTTGGGTACATTCAAGTTTCTCCCAATTGGTGCAAAGATTCCCAAGATGCAAGAAACAACAAGGTACCTCCCTCAGGCCTAAATTTTAGGGAGTGAGGAATTTGATTTCTGCAGGAAAAGTACCCATCAGAAAAGAGAATGTTTTTGCCCATATTCTCTTTTAAAAGACGAGCAGAATCATATGACACTTTTATAAATACCGCTGCAAAGAGACCAAAAAAATCTGCTATTCTAACAACACACCTCAAACATGAGTCTAGCTTCAACAACCTGCCGTGGATAGTATGGCTGAAACTGACAAAGGATTCTCCTTCCTGTGCACTGACTCCACCATGCTTGTCCTCAATCATAATGAGTGGCCCTTGTTTGTTTTTCTTCTCTTTAATAACTGAAATAGCTCTGAGAAGGTCTGAAACTGGAAAAACCAAGAGCCATTTCATGGCAATGGTATCATTAAAAGCATCTGTTGTTCTTTATTAGGGTGCATCCTACAATGAAAATGCCCAAAGAATCAGCCTGTGTTCATCTATTGTCAACACAGGTATCCCAGATTTATTCTGCTGGGTCAGGTTAATTGGAACATTATTGAAAAATACAGGTTTCCAATGAGAAGGGATTGAATGTCTAGATAAATCACTCCAAATAACATATGGCTTTTTCCTATGAAGACCATGAACAATTTGTGTGCCGTTTGATTTCCAAGGACAGAGGGTTTTCTGTATTAAACTGAAATCTAAAGTAAGGTACATTGATTTACAGGAAACTGTTCCTTTATACACAAATTCATCATTTACAAATACTATTTCAGGGGCCAGACTGAAGGCAGGCTTACGTTTTTCAAGCCAACTGTGTCATCAACTGTGTCCGTGTCTGTTTATAAACAGTCCTTCCCAATTCGAGGATCCAAGCTTCACAAAAATATTTGTTTTAAATCATTTCAAATAAGCAGCATAAATTTGAGTCTTAGGGCTCACTTCCAGGGAAAGCTGTATTCACACGTATTTCATAGAAAAAGAGAAGGGTGGACGGGGGTGGTTAGGGCATAAAAGGAGAAGCCAGTTAGGAGGTTGGTGCCATTTTCCCAGGAAATGGTGTTGGCTCAACCTAAAATCGAATGATGTGTGTCCCCATCTCCTTTGATGTGAGAACTTTGAAAATCCCCCAGAATTTTCCATTTGCCACTCTGAGCTCACAGACAGACCTTTTATTGCCTAGTATATTTATTTGCAGATCTTAAAATGTCCATATGTCATGGGAGACATGAGTCCTTGATGACAGGTACTAAGACGTGTCCAAAACCTACTTTTCCAGGGCCCAGTGCCTGCGATCTTGATTTAAGGGAAATAAACAGTGAGCACAGCCAGTGGCTTGGACAGGGCTCCCCTCCTTTCAGTTTCATCTGAGATAAGATTGCAATCGAGTCAGGACATTCTCCATTTCTAATTCTCCTAATCTAAAGCCTTTCTTCTTTTGGTTAGGAAATTTTTCTTCTTTTTGGAAAAGAGCTGGAAGAAGGAAATTGTGTTGAGAACACCAAGAGGTGGGAGGATTTGCCCATCTTCCCGGGATGTGTCCACCTGCTGTGCCTATTGAGGAAGGTGGTATTATCAGTGTAGAGAAGACATAGTGGCAGGAAGTGGTGGGCAGGGAACCTATTTTACGTCTGCTGTGTCATTCCTCTTGACTTTCAAAGAAAAATATTCACTATCCAAAGCATGTGTAGTTCTAACAAGCCTGATGCCTTCCTGGAAGCCACAAATTATTCAAGTATGATGGAGAAACACCACAGTTTTGAAATTCCATGGAAGACGGCTGTGGTACGGAAGGCATTTCCTGATACTTGACCAGGACACTGGTGACTTAGATTTCATTTGCCTTTGCCTTGGCTAGCTAATCATATGCTGAAATGAAAAGAAAGAGGGCGTCAATCGTCAGCCTTGATTCTGAAAGCTTATTTTTCATTCATATTGCCTTGAAAATAAGGTTTGATCTGGGTTGGTTTCCAAATCAGTACTTTATTATGCTTTGCTCCCCTGTGCCCTATCTCAGCATTTTGGAATTCAGGTTCTATCATAGGCAGAGGAAGGCAGCACCGGTCCCTTTGCTTTGTTTAGAATACAAAGAACCCTCCCTCTAACCCCATTCCCCATAGTCCACAGGTGACTCTACCACAGAGAAGGAAAGAACAAGGGAGGCCTGTGCCCCTCACCCATCCTGCCCACTCTCCCCAAATACAACCATCCAGCCTCGATGCCAAGGGCTTCAGCAGCAGGGAGGAAACATCTGCTTTGTTCTGCTTTCTACTGCATACGAATTGGATGGTTCTGATTCATGACTCATTGTGTTTTACTTGGTCCTCCCCAGAATCTGATCCTATGTATTCTAGGACCAAGTGTAAAGCTGCTCATTAAGATTGTGTTTGCAGGAAGCAACCAGATAACCATTTTGGCTTAACTGCCTGTGTAATTCCAACAATCCATTTGGCTGTGGAGAGAAGAGAGGAGGCTTTTTTTGTTTCTTTTAGTTTAGTTTTCGTTTTTTTACTCTAAATTAACTAGGGTTTTTTTGTTTTTTGTTTTGGTGCAGGGGAGGGTGTGGGGGTTTTTTAACTGATTTTTTAAAACTGTATTTCATATAGTCCACTCCCTTTACCCTTTTTGCTTCTCTTCCTTCTTTCCGATTATGTCATGCTCCTTCTGTTTATAGACCAATGTTAATTTCTCTTTTGCATCTCTTCAATTTCCCCTGCCACCCACAGTCACAGATGTGTCCTGATCTTATAAATGTTACAGTTTATAAACCTACTGCCCTCTCTGGAGGTTCTCAGTGCACACTTGACACTGATCACATTGATGTATCACACCCCTGAGCGACATCATGCCCCACGGGCTTTTCTTTCACAGTTTCCAGTTTTCTTTCTTATGTATTTTTTTCATTCTTTCTTTTGGGGGGGGCACTATAGGTTTGGGTTTTGCATTCTTTCATTTCAAGCTTCATGTACTTTAATTCTCCAGCTAACTGATGTTAACTGTGGCCTAGAATGCCCTCAGATTGTTCCATTTGTCCCTTGCAAACCTTTTTTATACATTACGCCATGAAAACACCCTAGGAGGTAAATTCATTTCTATTTCCTTCATTTCACACATGGGGAGGCTGAAAGCAGAGAGAGATTGAGTCTAGAGCACCAAACTAGAGGTAAGCAGTGATTCAAACTCCCAGCCCTTGCTTCTGGCTGCTCTCACCCAAGGGAGTCTGCTGTCTTCGCCCAAGTTCTCCATCGAGTCCCAGTGACTAGCCTTCCCTTTGTAGACCAGATTCTTCCACCTTTCACATCAGAAGATGCTTTATTCCAAAGCCCTGGGCACCCGCACCTCTCCTTCAATGCACACTGTAATCCTGGGACCACATTTGGGTCCAGATAAAATTATTCTTTAACTGGTCTTGGGTGGTTACTGTTTCATGATCCCTGACCTCCTTCCTCCCACCCCAGATCCCCAAGAGCCAAGAAAGAACATGATCACTTCTGCCTGCTATTTCTTTATTTAACCTTCCTGCCAATCAAATGCTTACCATCCCTTTCAGGTCATGACAGAAAATCTTAACTGTGGCGATTAGCCACAGCTACAAGAACCCGCTGGAATTTTTCTCAGACATCAGTGCACTCATCTGTGATGTGCTGATTGAGATAATGAGCTGCAAGATGAAAATTAAGGAATAATAGAATGGATATCTTTTTCTTCCCCCTCCCACTAAGTAGCCAAAGGAAAGCAAAGGGAAAAGCAGATGGGGGAGGAAGTTAGGAACTAAAGTTTATTTTCTAACACATTCTTCATTTATTTTTTCCCACCTCAATCTGGGTAAGTCCACCTCTGTCCAAGGCTTTTGCAAATTTCTACCAGTTGTGGCTTTCAGGCTGAAGAAGAATATCTTTGGAAGAACGTAACTTGAATTTGTCTTTGGCTGCTTGAGTCTTAAAAGCTACGGTGCCAACAGCTTTTCTCCAAATCCCTTTCCTTTCACTCCTCCTTTTCCAAAGGATCAACTTCAATATTGGCTTTTGTTTGGCTCCAGTACCTTGTATTAGATGTCTGAGCTTTAGTCATTGGCACACAGACACAACCCACAGTGCCCATTTGCCATTGTCCCCCTGGAATTCCAGAGGCATCTGAGCCCTGTCCCCGCAGGGCTCTCCACCAGGGGACCCAGTGTATTGAAGCAAATTCCCACATTGCCACATCCTGGCCCAGCCCCCATCCTCCACTCCCAAAGCAGGATGGAGTGGGGGTGAGAGACAAAGCTTGTCCTGGAGATTTTGGTCTCTGAAGGAAGAGCCCATCTCTTAGGGAGAGCAACAGAAGTGGAAATCTTCCTCTTTTTTGCTTTTTCAGTCACACAATGAACCTCAGTTACGAGACCGTAAGGTTGCAATGGAGGCTTCAGGAGATGGTGTGTGGGCATATTGTGGGCGAGTGTGTGTGCATGCGTGTGTGTGGATAAGGTGGATGCTAGTGAAGATGAAAGAATTTCTGGTAAATATCTCCAGAAAGTTCTTTTTCAATTTCAGATTGCTCACATTCAAGACACTTTAAATGCAGAGGTGACAACACTTTCCCTAATCTTCATTGACCCTGTGGCTTATTTACTGAATTGTCTTTCATCTTAATGGGTAACTTTATGTATAGTCTACATTAAACTTTTATGGTGTTTATTGCACAAATAATTACACCACTCACTCCCCCAAATATAAAATGCATATGCGTGTACATACATATATCAACAGCTTGAAATGATATATATATGTATATATGTAATCATCAACAGCTTGAAACTAATTAAAAGTGAGGCATAAATTGATTAAATTTCACATCAAAAATATTGCTTCCCAAATTCATTTAAAAAAATATGTATATATAGTAAAATACATATATATGTATGTGTGTGTGTGTGAAGAGAGAGACAGAGAAAACATTAATATTTGCATGCCTATTTCTCCTTTTCTCATCTAGTTTTCTGTCATTTTCTTCTTTCTTTGCCACTGACCTTCTCTGACCCAGGGAAAGACCCCACTGAAGAGACAAGGCAGTTGGGCTATGGGGAGAAAGCACCAGCTCAGTCCCAGTGGCCGAGCCTACCGCTCTACCCCCAGCAAAGCACATGACCCGAGCACATCTCCTTACGGCCCTGTGCCTCACTTCTATTAACAGAAGAGCCTTATACAGCTGGGTGGTGGGGAGATAACGGCAGATCACCCATGGCGTTGCAAACCCTCTCTGCTGAGATCCTCAGTTTCATCATCCCTAAGGCCTTTAACATTTTAATGTCTCTGAATTTACAGTTCATTTTACAGTGGACGATGCATCACATTGAACAGCAGCATCTTTTCTTTCTTAATGTACATAAAACAGTAGTGTTTCTCACAATGGAGGATGGCTAAATTTAATAAAATACAGTTTGGGTTAAAAGTATTTTGCAGGACTTCCCTGGTGGCGCAGTGGTTGAGAGTCTGCCTGCCAATGCAGGGGACACGGGTTCGAGCCCTGGTCTGGGAAGATCCCACATGCCGCGGAGCGGCTGGGCCTGTGAGCCACAACTACTGAGCCTGCGCGTCTGGAGCCTGTGCTCCGCGACAAGAGAGGCCGCGATAGTGAGAGGCCCGCGCACCGCGATGAAGAGTGGCCCCCGCTTGCCACAACTGGAGAAAACCCTACACAGAAACGAAGACCCAACATAGCAATCAATCAATCAATAAATCAATAAATCTTTAAAAAAAAAAAAGTATTTCTTGTGTATATTTAAAAAAAAAAGTATTTTGCAGGTTTATGCTATTATCCAAAATTCACGTGTTTTCTTGTAAATACAAGATGAACCGTGGAATTAATCTCCCTGGCCCATTCTGAACAAGTAAAGGCATTCCCTGAGTGACAAAGTACCCAGCTGAACTAGAGGGAGGGACTAGATAGGTAGAAGGAAAAGTGTCTCTCAAACAGTGTCATGCTTAGAAGAGGCCCTCACTTGGTTTCATGGTCTGCTGTCACTGTCCTGAAATTCTTAATGTTTTGAATAAGAGGCCCTGCGTGTTCATTTGACACTGGCCTAGAAAAATTATGTAGCCTGTCCTGATGGGAAATGTATTTGGTTAAAAAAATTAAAACCTATTCCATTCTTCTCACATTCACCTTCTGCCTGCTGGCACGAGAGCCTTTCAATTTCTTAAAAAGAGTTCTGAACTTTGTAAGTACTTGAATCAGAGCATCTTCAAGCACGTGGGGTTCTGTTTTCAGTCTGTATCATCTCCAGCTCACTTGGAGAGCAGTGACATACTGACCTCAGGATTTTGAAGGTTAGAAAAGGAGAAAATACTTCAAATCAAAACCTTTATCTTTTAAAATAAAAATCCTGAGGACTTCCCTGGTGGTCCAGTGGTTAAAATTCCGTGCTTCCAATGCAGGGGGCCTGGGTTCGATCCCTGGTTGGGGAACTAAGATCCCACATGCCGTGGGGCATGGCCAAAAAATAAAAAAATAATAAAATAAAATAAACAAATAAAAATCCTTAAGAAAAGCACTAAATTGTTACAATTTGAGGGAGAAATCTCCCTTAAACTTCAGGATATCTTTTCATACACCCATGTTATATATGGCATCTCGTAAAGTTTCTTTTTAAAAAAGAACAGTATTAAAAATAGAGGTAGTATAAGAATCTATTCTGCTTATTTTTTTTATCTCCAGACAATATCTACACATTTTATTTTATTGGGGACCAATATGGTCCAAGCACTTGGACAAATTTCTCTGCTAAAACCAAAGTGCATAAGGGAATTAAAGCTTTGAAATTTGTCATCTAGGGTCAAATTTGATCCAGCAACAAGTTGTGAATATGATTCTATAAAATACATGCCATAAATTCAGAATTTCTGGCTGATCTGAGTGAGAATGTTGATGAGATGAAATGAACAGACTCACTTAGAATAACATGTTGGGTCTGTAAAACTGTCATAAGCCTATAGAGATTTTGCCCAAGTAGAAGACTAACTCTTGTCACTTTTCAAGCATGTTTCAAAATCTAGTATTTCTAAAGGCTTCACAGGGTGATTCTGCCTAAAAGCTTTAGGAAGCAAGAAGACACATAAAGCCTCTGGTAAAAGTCTCTGTTGCTATTTGAGCAACAAAAATTCAAACTAATGAACAAAACAAAGATAACAGTGTTAAAAATAAAAATAAAAGGCAAAATTTAAAAAGATCGTGCAGAGGACACCAAGAATACCCAAATCCAGACATTTCTTTTATTCATGGCCCAAGGGGAATACACGCACTGCGGACAAGAGCCAAAGGACACCCTTTATTACGATTAACTCTGGGGCCCAAACCACAATGTAAAACTGAAACGAATTAGGCCTTTATCTCAACAATCTAGGCACAATCTGCATGACACTAAGAGCTTAAATTCAGTGTTTTCAATATATTATATAAACAACCCAAAGGTAGAGGGCAAGGTGAGGGATAAAGAGGAATTTAAAATCAGGGCTCTTGGGTTCTGGTTCTTTAGGAATTTCACATTGGTTCTTTGGATGGTTGGTCTCTTATCCTCACTGGGAATCATCTCGTGATACTTGAGACTCTTCCTTCCGCCAGAGCCATATTTCTTATGGGTGTTCCCTTTCTATAACTACATCAACCCCTAAGATTGTAGAGGTCTGCTTCAGGGGTCCAAAGTCTAGGGTACATATCTGAGTCCTTCAGTGTATTCTTCTCCAGGACAAATATAAAGAGGACATAGTCACCTTCTTGCAAAATGTCTAATATTATATATCACCAAGCTCCTTATTTTTCTGAGTTAGAATTTAATCTAGCATCATCATTCCTCATCTTGCTTTCTCTATTTCCTCTTAGATCTAGCAATCTCCCCAAAATGCATTATCGTATGTTCAACCTTAGGGAGGGAACCGCCACCTCCATTCCTTTTACTTTCTATGAAGGTTCTGGAAGAATTGGGGTATGGAGAAGAAGGACAAGAGAAAAATAGAGGGAAGAAGAGTCCTGCAAATAGGTCCTTTAAAAAAAAAGAGTCGCCTTTATAAAGTGGTCACTACTGTTATATAAAAAATTCATCATTAAAAAAAGTGTAGGAGACTTCCCTGGTGGCGCAGTGGTTAAGAATCTGCCTGCCAATGCAGGGGACACGGGTTTGAGCCCTGGTCCGGGAAGATCCCATATGCCGTGGAGCAACTAAGCCCGCAAACCACAACTACTGAGCCCACGTGCCACAACTACTGAAGCCCGTGTGCCTAGAGCCCGTGCTCCGCAACAAGAGAAGCCACCGCCATGAGAAGCCCGCGCGCCACAACGAAGAGTAGCCCCCACTCCCGCACCTAGAGAAGAGCCCATGCGCTGCAACGAAGACCCAACGCGGACGAAAATTAATTAATTAATTAATTAGTTAATTTTTAAAAGTGTAATAAATATTAGGGGCCACATAACTGTAAAACTTTAACACTTTCCTTTTTAAGGCAAGAGGAAAATAATGTTTGAGAGCCAATAATTTAGAAAAATTGGTCTTAATGAATAAGTGCCCCAAACACTATTGTATTTCAGCGGTTCTCCGCCAGGAGCGATACTGCTCTGCACCCTTACCCCAGTGGGCGTTTGGTAATGTCTGGAGACATTTTTGATTGTCACAGCTAAGGGGGCGCTACTGACATCTAGTGGGTGCTAGCCGGGGACGCTGCTAAATTTTGTTTAATGCACAGGGCAGCCCCCATGACTAAGAATGACGTGGTCCCAAATGTCAGTACTGCCGGTGTTGAGAAACCCTGCTCCATGTTCCTGACAGACGAACAACAAAAAGAGGACGAGCTGCCTCATTAGGAATTGGCTTCACAGTCCTTAAAACGGGTGGTTTCAACTCCAGAGGAGTCGGCTGCTCGGGGCTGGACTTCCGGACACAGACGTCCAGAGTCCAGTCTGCCTGCGCCTCTCTCCTTCACTCTTTGTCTCTCTTAACTACACGAGTTTCTAGAGCCTCCATCTTCCCCATCAAGAGGACACACTCTGCCCCCTGTCCATGACTTAAACAGCTGGAAGCTTGACGTTGGTACACAGAAATCAGGAATCCTGAAGCTCGAGGAAGCAAAAGTCTGTGCAGATGCTTAAAAATAGCTTGGCTCAAAGAGTGTCAAGAGGTAGACACTCTAATCGTAAACATCTGGGAGCTGATTCTAAAACCGTTCCAAGTAGAATCTGAAATCTGACAAAGTCCTTTGTTGGTTTCTTTTCACACAAAAATCAGAGTTTGAGGCGGTTGAGTTTATACCACTGATTTGTAAAACCTTTCAACAAGAATGCTGTCTTCCTCACTTTAACTTTTAACAATCACCCCCGCAGTGTTTTAGTTCTTTTGTACACATTTACTACCATCACACTTCTGCTTCTGTTTTTTTCTCCGATGTAATGTGGGGGAAAGACTTCTGTGGACATTCCTACTGGGAATAGTTGCATTTTTGAACATTATCTGAATGACACCACGTTCCCCTCACAATTGAAATCACAGAGACTTGCAGGTAGCAATCAGGATAGTTTCATACAGATAGAAATTATTATGCTGAGCAGGAAACCATAGTAATGGCACTCTAAAGTAGAAAAGAAATCAGCCGTAGAAGGGCAATAAGAAGCAAACATTTGTCTAAAACAAACAAACAAAAATATTAATTTAGAGTTCTATTATTCTACTGGAGCCATTTGTATTTTTCTTTTGATTTTTAAATAACAACAATGGTATTGAGCACATAGTATTGGTTTTTTTAAATTTATTTATTTTTGGCTGCGTTGGGTCTTTGTTGCTGCGCTCGGGCTTTCTCTAGTTGCGGCAAGCAGGGGCTACCTTTCATTGTGGTGCACAGGTTTCTCATTGCGGTGGCTTCTCTTGTTGCGGAGCACGGCCTCTAGGCATGCGGGCTTCAGTAGTTGTGGCTCGCAGGCTCTAGAGCGCAGGCTCAGTAGTTGTGGTGCACGGGCTTAGTTGCTCCAATGCACGTGGGATCTTCCCGGACCAGGGCTCGAACCCGTGTCCCCTGCATTGGCAGGTGGATTCTTAACCACTGTGCCACCAGGGAAGTCCCTGTATTTTTCTTGTGTACAAATGTATGTTTGTTTATACATGCGTGGATATATATGCATGCAGACTATATATATATATATATATATATACACACACACACACACACACACACATATATATTCCTCTTGAAACTTCTCAGTTATTGATATTCATATTCTTATCAACAATAACTGTAAAATATGTAGGTGTGGGCATTATAAAAATGAGTCCCTGGGCTTCCCTGGTGGCGCAGTGGTTGAGAATCTGCCTGCCAATGCAGGGGACACGGGTTCGAGCCCTGGTCTGGGAAGATCCCACATGCCGCGGGGCAACTGGGCCCATGAGCCACAACTACTGAGCCTGCGCGTCTGGAGCTTGTGCTCCACAACAAGAGAGGCCACAACAGTGAGAGGCCCGCACACCGCGATGAACAGTGGCCCCCGCTCGCCACAACTAGAGAAAGCCCATGCACAGAAACGAAGACCCAACACAGCCAAAAATAAATAAATAAATAAAGAAGCTTTAAAAAAAAAAAAAAAAAACAGTCCCTACTTTAATATTTCCATACTAAAGTAGTGTTCCCTAAAGATTATGTTTTCTTTTCTGTCAGCCCAGAACCCAAAGAAGGTAGTACAGTTGACCCTTGAACAACACAGGTTTGAACCGCACGGGTCCTCTCACACGCGGATTTTTTTCTGTGGTAAATACTACAGTAGTTGGTTGAATCTGAGGATATGGAACTGTGGATAAGGAGGGTGAACTCTAAGTTATATGTGGATTTTCGGCTGCACGGGTGCTGGCGTCCCAACCCCTGCATTCTTCAAAGGTCAACTGTATAAGTAATCAGTTCTCAAGTTTCTGCTGTCTCCCTTAATCAATATCAATAATAAATGAGGTAACTCTGCCCAAAAGAAAAAAAGAAAATACAAGAGATGAAAAGAAATAGCTGTGAGAAGGGAGTGATGTCCAGTAGGACCTGATATTAAAGAAAAGGCCACAAAGTCATAGGGAAAAGTTTTCTAGCATAGATTTCAAAATATCTGTATTTTACTTCAGCTGCCCCGCCCCTTTCTTTTTTTCTTTTTTTCTTTTTTTTTGGACAAGCCACTTCTTTGAGCCTCAATGTCCTCCCTTGTAAAATAGGATAAGTGAATATACGTGAAAGTGCTTTGAAAGAGCAACGCACACCCACCAGGTTACATTAAAGAACATGAGATTATTGGAAGAACATGAACGCATGCCTACTGCGTCTCATAGCCAGCCTTAAAACGCTCTTTGCCGGCCAAACTTCATTTCACAAAACCAGCATTTCCACTTTAATGGGAAGGGCGTGTCCAATTCCAATTTTGAGGACTCTCATCCAACTACCTTACAAGCCCCAGATGCATCAGCCGCTGGGGGTGGAGCATTGGGGGGGGGGTGACAGATACCTGAAGTGTGGTGGCAGAAACGGCTATCTCCTGGCACAGACCAAGACCAGCAGGACCTGTGGGTCCTCCCCAGACGCTGTCATCTGCAACTTATCTTCTCAAGGAACACAGGCGCAGACGTCCTTCCTCAGTGGTGACCTCTGGGTGGCAGGGGTGCTGTGTAAGAAGCAGAGGCAACAGAGGGCTCAGGGGCTTCCGACGGGGAGCCTTGGAACTTTGTTAGACTCTGTCACTTGGTCTGGGGGACATGGTTTCATATAAAGAATGTGGGCATTGAAGTGACCTAGAGAAAACTCCCTAACCTCGCTGAGACGTGAGGTTCCCTGCCTCGGACAGGCAGCTCTTCAGAAGGACTGAATGTGACAGTGGACATACAGCCCCCAGATCACGCTGATCACCTGGGGACACCCCAGCCGACGCTGGGCTTGGGGTTCTTCATCCGCGTCTTCCCCTTATGCACTAAGCTCGTTTTAAAAGGACCTGTCTCAGGGAATAGCGAATATCAGGGCAGCTAACGTACTGGGCCCACTCTCCACCAAGGCTTGCAGAGGGAGGAGGAGGAGGTGGGGGTGAACTTCCTGGGATAAAGTGAGTGGTGATGGGTGTAGACAACTGAATCTTCCCTGGCGGCTACAAGGAACACAGGGAGAAGGGGCTGAGCCTGAGGAGTAGGCCTGTCCCTGAGGAAGCGCCCCGCACGTAGCACTACATCCTGCTGGCGAAAATCTGGGCTGCCTAGAGCCCACACCCATGTCTCTAGGTACATGCTACCCAGGACTTTCTTCCACTTCCTGCTTCCTCCTTTGCTTCACCATGTAGCCTTTCTGTGCTTGTCAAAGGATAGGTTGGGGAAAAATTAAAGTATGGTGAAACTCCAACTAACACACTAGTGCAATGACTCGCTGCTCAGTTAAAAAGATTTACTGAGTCAGGAAGGTCAAATAGTGGCCATTTTTTTTAAAGTTGTGTATAGATATTCTTCGTCAATGTTTTCTCTAACTCTCTTTACATCAAAAAAACAAAGGCTGGTTTTATTCCTTTCCACACAAAGCATCTGTAACAAAGCAAAAGGAGGATTTCAAATGACAGTTTCACCGTGGGGAGTGGCAGGTCTTTCCAGAACATTTAGCTTTTATGGACAAAACCCACTGAAGGTAAAACACATATAGGCTTAGATACATAAAAATTGCCAGCATCAAGAAAAAGGCACAGGCTCATATTATCTGTGCTTATTTGCGGTATTACATAATTTATTGTACTTTTCATAAATATGCCGGCCTTGTGAATTGTCTTCATTCCACTACAGAAACTATATTGAGTCATTTTCTATCTTGGTGTAGGATTTTCTTTTCTCTTTTCATATTTATAAATTTGTCCTTCTGGAAAATATCAAGGTCAATTTCTGCCATTTGTTGCAAAATGTAGAAGATTTAACTGAAGGTGATGTTGATTATGCATGCATTCAAAGATAGATCTGGGTCTTAAATATTTATTTAAAAACTGAAAACACTTAGATGGGAACACATACAAAGGAACAAAGTAAACAAAACAAAAAAAATGGAAAATGAAATCTGAAATACGTTTTCTTAACCCTCAGTGTCATGCTGTCTCAGGCGAAAGGATCTAATCTCTGCAAACACTGGTTTTTGGTTAATAATAACAGTCTAAGATGAAAATTATGAAGGTAGCATAATAGCTAACAAGTTAAGTTTTCAAACAAACAGAGGTTTTTATTTAGTTGCTGTTTTGTTCTTCTGGGGATCTACTTTTTAAAAAAATTTTAAAGACCAGAAATAGCAAATCCAACTCCAAAGCTATTCTGAAATGAAACAAAAAGTCAGGGAAAGTTAAGACTGTGGACAATTTACAAAGCCGCTTTTTATACAGTTGGGTTATAGCTCTGGAGTTCCAACGATTTCCTGGGCACGGCAGGGAGCAAAGGATTGAACCCAGTAGGTAAACATGGGAAGAAAACATCAGTGAACGGTATTCACCAATCGTCTTGTTCATTTTACAAAAACATGTAGCGGGACACAGTCTTCAAGTCAGAAATCAGATTCACTAAAACCTACAAGATAGAGACGATGGACAGAGGTTGAGGCATAAGGACAAAGGGGTGATGGAACAACTAAGAAAGAACTGCCGTGGAGGCTAGAAGTAAATGGAGAAGTTCTGAGGAAAACCGAACCACAATTTAGCTAAGGGCAAAAATAAAGACATTCTGGAACACGCAAGGATCCAGAAGATTAAATACCCATGCATCCTTTCATAGAGAATAGTATCCACCTAAACAAGGGAATAAATCAAGAAATAGATTAAGGAAGCAGTGGCCCCAACAGAGCTGGGCAGGGAAATCCCTGGATGACCACTGAGTCCCTGGATATCATCAAGGCATCCACATTAGAGAAAAGAAAGGAGGCCCCCGGGAGCAAGTTTTCCAGGAAAAAAAGGAAATTTGATGGGTCATCTGATCTAACAAAGCTCTTTCTTTTTAAGATTTGACTCTTTTCTGGCATCATTAATTTTTGTGGTAAAATATACATAACAAATTGTACCATTTTAGCCATTTTTAAGTGTACGGTTCTGTTGCAGTAAGTACATTCACATTATTGTGCAACCATCAATTACCATCCATCTCCAAAACTTCTTCATCTTCTCCAACTGAAACTTTCTACCCATTAATCACTAACTCACCGTTCACCCTTCCCTCAGACCAGAGTAACCACCATTCTACTTTCTGTCCCTAAGAGTTTGACTACTCTAGGTACCACACAAAAGTGGAATCATATACAAATTTGTCCTTTTGTGTCTGGCTTATTTCACGTAGCAAAATGTCTTCAAGATTCATCCATGGTGTAGCATGTGTCAAAATTTCCTTCCTTTTTAAGGCTGAATAATATTCCATTGTATGCATATACCACATTTTGTTCATCCATTCATCCACTGAAAGACACGTGTTGTTTCCACTTTTTGGTTATTGTGAATAGTGCTGCTATGAACATAAGTGTACAAATATCTGTTCGAGTCCCTGATTTCATTTCTTTTGCATGTATACCAGAAATGGAATTACTGGACCATATGGTAATTCTATGTTTAATTTTTTGAGGAATCACCATACTGTTTTCCATGACAGATCCACTCTTAACATTCCCACCAGCAATGCACAAGTGTTCCAACTACTCCAAAAGCTTGTCAACACTTGTTATTTTCTGTTTTCTCAATAATAGCCAACCTAATGGGTATTAAGTGGTATCTCATTGTGGTTTTGATTTGCATTTGCCTAATGATTAGTGATGCTGACCATCTTTTCATGTGCTTATTGGTCATTTGCATATATCTTCTTTGGTGTGATGTCTATTTAAGTCCTGTGCCCATTTTTTAATTGGGCTGTTTTTTGTTGTTATTGTTGAGTTGTAAGAATTCTTTATATATTCTCTGTAAAAATCCTTTATCAGATATTTGATTTGCAAATATTTTCTCCCATTCTGTGGGTTACCTTTCATTTTGTTGGTGTACAAAAGTTTTAATTTTGAAGTCCACTTAACTATTTTTTCTTTTATTCTCTGTTTCTTTAGTGTGATATCCAAGAACTCACGGCCAAATCAAAAGACACGAAGATTTTCCTCCATGTTTTCTTCTAAGAGTTTTATAGTTTTAGATCTTATGTTTAGGTTTTAATCTATTTTGAGTTCATTTTCATATAAGGTAAGGGTCTAATTTCTTTCTTCTGTATGGGGGTATACAGTTTTCCTAACACCATATGTTGAAAAGACTGTCTTTTCTGTTTTTCTATTCCTTATTTTATTTATCTCTGATTTAATCTTTATGACTTCCTTCCTTCTACTAGCTTTGGAATTAGTTTGGTTTTTTCTAGTTCCTTAAGGTATAGAGTTAGGTTACTGATTTGAGGCTTTTCTTCTTTTCATGTATTTATAACTATAGATTTCCCTCTTAGAACTGCTTTTGCTGAATCCATTAAGTTGGTATGCTGTTTTTCTCATTTTCATTTGTCTCAAGATATTTTCTTTGTAATTTCTTCCTTAATCCATTGGTTGCTTAAGAGTATTTTGTTTTATTTCCACGTTTGTCAGTTTTCTAGTTTTCCTTCTGCTTTTTATTTCTAGTTTCATTCTACTGTGATCAGAAAAGACACTTTGTATGATTTCAATCCTGTAAAATTTATTGACTTGCTTTTTGGCCTAAAATATTGTCTATCCTGGTTAATGATCTATGTGCAATTGAGAAAAATGTCTGTTCTGTTGTCACTGGATAGAGTATTCTATACATTTTTATTAGGTCCAGGTGGTCTATAGTGTTGTTCAAGTCCTGTATTTCCTTTATAGATCTTCTGTCTGGCTGTTGTACGCATTATTGCAAGTGTGATATTGAAGATTCCTACTATTATTGTAGAGTTGTCTGTTTCTCTCTTCAATTCTATCAGTTTTGCTTCATATACTTTGAAACTCCGATGTTTGGTATATCAATGTTTATAACTACTAATATCTTCTGATGAATTGACCCGTTTGTCATTATATAATGTCCTTCTTTGTATCATAAGTTTTTTATTTAGTGTGTTTTATCTAATATTTGTATAGCCACCCTGCTCTCTTTTCATTACTATCTGCATGGAATATCTTTCTCCGTGTTTTCACTTTAAACTTATGCACGTCCTTACATCTAAAGTGTAGACAGCATAGAGTTGAATCTCATTTTTTTATTCCAATCTATGTCTTTTGATTGGGAAATTTAATTTCTTTACATTTAAAGTGATTATTGATAATGAAGGACTTACTTTTGCCATTTTGGTTTTTGTTGTTGTATTTTCTTTTTTTTAATTTATTTTATTTTGATTTTTAATACAGCAGGTTCTTATTAGTTATCTAATTTACACATATTAGTGTATATATGTCAATCCCAATCTCCCAATTCATCCCACCATTTTGTTATTTGTTTTCTGCATGTGTTATAGCATTTTCCCCACATTTCCTCCATTTCTCTGTGTTTAGTTAATTTTTTGTAGTGACACACTTTAATTCCCTTCTCATTTCCTTTTGTGTGTATTCTACAGATATTTTCTTTGTGGTTACCATCAGGATTACATATAACATCCTAAATTTATAATAATCAATTTTAAATTGATACCAACTTAACTTCAATCACATACAAAAACTATTCATTTATAGCTCCACTCTCACTTTGTTATTGATGTCACAATTACATCTTTATAATAATATTATATACTCATTAACATAGATTTATAATTATTTATTATGCATTTGTCTTTTAAATTCTGTAAAAAAATTAAAAGTGGAGTTATAAGCCAAAATTACAATAATACTGTATTTTTAATATTTATTCATGTATTTACTTTTACTGGAAAACTTTATATTTTTGTATGGCTTCAAGTTTCTGTCTAGTGGTTTTTTATTTCAGCTTAAGGACTCCCTTTAGCATCTCCCGTTGGGCAGGTCTAGTGGTAATGAACTCCCTTAGTTTTTGTTTGTCTGGGAATCTCTTAATTTTCCCTCATTTTTTAAAGACAGTTTGCCATATATAGAATTCTTGGTTGACAGGTTTTTTTTCTTTCACCACTTTAACTATATTATCTCACTGCCTCTGGCCTTCAAGGTTTCTGCTGAGAAATCTGCTAGAAATCTTACTGAGGCTCCCTTGTGCATGATGTCACTTTTCTCTTGCTACTTCCAAGACTCTATGTCCTTGGTTTTTGACAGTTTAACTATAATGTGTCTGCATGTGGATCTCTTTGGATTTACCCTACTTAGATTTCAATGAGCTTCTTGAATTAGTATAACCATGTCTTTCCTCTAATTTTGGAAGTTATCATCCATTAATTCTTCAAATAATCTCTCTGTTCTCTTCTCTCTCTTCTTCTTCTTCTTCTGGAGTTCTCATAATGCATATATTGCTTTTTTATGGTATCCCATAAGTCCCTTAGGGTCTGTTCAATTTCTTCATTCTTTTTTCTTTTTGCTCCTCAGACTCAGTAATTTCAAATGACTTATCTTCATATTTGCTGACTCATTTTTCTGCCTGTTTGAGTTTGTCTTTGAATCTCTCTAGTACATTTTCCAATTCAGTTATTGTATCTTTCAGCTCCAGAATTTGTTTGTTTTTTAAATAATTTCTATCTTCTTGTAGATGCTCTCATTTCATTCAAATATTGTTTTCCTGATTTCCCTTAGTTCTTTGAGCATACTTAAGATAGTTATTTTAAAGTAAGTCTGAAGCATATGCTTTTTCAGGGACTGTTTCTGGATATCTGTTTTGTCTTTTTGAATGAGTCAAATTTCCTTGTTTCTTTGCATGCCTGTGATCTTTTGTTGAAATTGGGCATTTGAAAAACCAGCTACCTTTTCCAGTCTTTGCAGACTGGCATGGAAGATCTTCACCAATTTGCAGGCCCCTGAGCCTTGAGATCAGTCTAGGATGAGAGCTTAAGGTCTGCCATGTAAGGACACAGTGAAAAGGAGGCCATCTACAAGCCAGGAAGGGAATCCTCACCAGAAGGTGACCATGCCGGTACCTTGACCTTGGACTTCCAGCTTCCGGAAACCATGAGAAAATAAATTTCTGTTGTTTAAGCCACCAAGTCTATGGTATTTTGTTATGGTAGCTGGAGCCAACTAAGATAGTGTTTACTGAGCTCTTTCTATGTGCCCAGTACTGGGTTAAACCGTGAGAGTGAAAGAAAAATAAAACATAGTCCTTGATCCTAGAAATCATGGAGTCCAGTTTGGGAAACAGACATATAAACCAATCATTTCAACATAAAATGATCAATACCTCTGTAGACACAAAACATAGAGCACCATGGGAGTACTGAGGAGGAAGGCTTTAAATCTGCTTATCATTGAATGGATCTATTTCATGTTTGGAGAGGTTCTCTTTTTTTTAAAGAATTGTGTCTTATTCTTTTTTTTTTTTATTTATTTATTTAGTTAATTTATTTTTGGCTGCATTGGGTTTTCGTTGCTGCACGTGAGCTTTCTCTAGTTGCAGTGAGCGGGGGCTACTCTTCGTTGTGGTGCGTGGGCTTCTCGTTGCAGTGGCTTCTCTTGTTGCAGAGCACGGGCTCTAGGCACATGGGCTTCAGTAGTTGTGGCAAGTGGGCTCTAGAGCACAAACTCAGTAGTTGTGGCGCACGGGCTTAGTTGCTCCATGGCATGTGGGATCTTCCTGGATCAGGGCTCGAACCTGCGTCCCCTGCATTGGCAGGCAGATTCTTAACCACTGCGCCACCAGGGAAGCCCTGGAGATGTTCTTAAGCCCTTTACATTTATAAAATCCCAAGGTCCTATGTAATAGTGAGTTTCCATGTTGTGAGTTTGGGGTTGTTCTCTTCCTGTCCTTTAATGGGAGGTGCATCGGTGCATGAGTCAGCTGCTCTGCACTTTCTTGTCACTTTGGCATTTGACTTAACTCTGGGACACAGTCAAACCTCTTCAACTTTTTGTTTCTCAGTTTCTCCATCTATAAATTGAGATGCTGATACTTGTCATGAACTTCTACATAAGAGTAAATTCAATAAAGGCATAATGCTAGAAGTGAAAGGGAAAAACAAATGTGTGTTCTATTACAGATGATAAAAATGATGTGGGACTATTACTAACAAGTATAATCAATAAGGCTAATTCTCTAAGTCAGCGCTTCTTGGATTATAATGGTCACAAAAATTATATGGGGATCTTGTCAAAATGAAGGTTTTGATTCAGAAAGTCTGGGTGACCCCAAGATTCTGCATTTCAAACAAGCTCCTGGAAATGTTACTCCTCCTGCTACATGGATTACACTTTGAGTAGCAAGAACTTTAATGATTTTAGGCCCTACTGTGAGTGCAGATGTAAGTTTCACAATTTCTAAACATGTATTTACTAACCAAAGCCACTAAAGCATCACTTAAGGTAGCAGTTCTCAAACTTTTTGGTCTCAGAACCCCTTTTACCATCTTAAAAATTATTGTGAAACCAAAAAATCATACCCATCTGTATTCACAATATTTGAAATTAAATCTGAGAACATTTTAAAACACAAGAATACATCAGCATATATCCTATTATCTGTCAGAATGATAATGTCATTCTACAATCTTGAAGTCTCAGGAAAACTCCACTATCCACTCATGAGAGAATGGGAATAAAAAATCAAATAATGTCTTTTTACTTGACAAGAACTGCTCATTTAAGACACTGATTTTTTTTTTTTTTGGTGTACACAGCTGTACTACACACCCTACTAAATAAATCAGATAACAATTTAGTCTCTAATTCATTTAAAGATGTACTTATTGGGGACCTAATATACATAAATCAGCATGTTAGGTGTCAAGGCTGTGTTTCTCAACCCCGGGAACTTTTAAAAAATACCAGTTGGAGCTGCATTCAAACAGATTAAATTAGTATCTTTGGAAATTAATACTGTTTAAAAAGTTCAACAGGTAATTCTAATGTGCAGCCAGGATTGAAAACCATTGGTTTCAGAAGGCAGGGTATAAATAACAGAAGCCCAAAGTAGAGGAAGTGTGCACACAGGGTGGGCATTGCTTAGTGGGGTCATATGGGCCAGGTTACACTGTTGGTTCTAACGCTAACTAGCTTACAATGTGCTTATCCTCCCTCATCATCCATTTCCTTAAATCGGAGGTTTAATTTCCATAAATTGGCTTGGTAATGTTTCCATCTTAATAGAGTTGTTCTGAGGATCAAATGAGGTAAGGCACGGAAAGCACAGCTCCTGGCGCATGGTAAATGCTCATTAAATGTAAGCATTACTAACTGCCCTGCAGAATCTTACCAGATAAGATGTGAATTAAGCCAGTCTTGCAGGGTGGAAACATTTCATAAGAACACTGGAGGAAGACAGAATCAATCTGAATGCAATCAGAACTCTCATTCTCGCCCCAACAGAAATGGGCTTAACACAGTTCAGGGGTGTGATTCAATAGGCTGTTTTTGTTTTTGTGTTTGTTTCTTTAATCCTTGATGGAGGAAAGGACCCAAACTAGTACATGTGGCTGGATGGAAAGGGTTTTTGGCTACTGTTGATGGGTTCTGAAAGAGTTTATTAATATCTAACACTAGAGCTTTCATGTCCTGAGAAAAGGGCTCCCCTAAAACCATGACAAGCCAGTCTGGCTATACTGCATAAACAGTCCAGTTTACTGTTAGTATATAAACAGTGCTTTGGCATTAACATAGAAAATCTGAATCAGAGTGTCCTATTCATAAATAAAATATTTGGATAAGAAGTGAAGCCACCACAGAGTTAATTTTTCTGTAGAGTCAAGAAGAAACAAGAGGAATAAATAGAAGAGCTGGTGTCAGCATCAGGTAATACTTTGGATATATGGCAATTACCTGGTTAACGTAGTCAGTGCAAAAAAATTCAAGAACGCCTCCAAATTGGCTATCCACACAGACTGAAGTATTCAAACAATGAACAAATCTCTACTTTGTGTTGAGTAGATGGGTAATGTTCAAAATATGTAACAAAATAGTACGGTACAGAAACTAAAAATCAGAACAGATCCTTGCCCAATCTGATTCAATGTCATCTGTAAATATGTGGTTCATCTGTACCTATGTGTACCCACTGACTATTAGCTCTGGGGTAATTACCCTCTCTTGCCTCTTTTTTCTTACCACTCCTCCATGAAAATTGACTCTTCAAGATGTTTTACCTAAAATTTTGATGATCCCAGCTGCCTCTCCTCACCCATCAGTTTAACCACTTCACATCAACAAAAATTTCTCCATTTTTTTGTTGCAGAGATATCTGAGAGAGGAAGAAAGGATTTTTAAAATTATTAATGTTAATGCTCTGGGCCCTTTCAAAATAGGCCGTTTAGGATAACACTGGAATTATAGAAAAAGTGCAGAGGAAAACAACAAGGAGTAGAAATAGAAAGGCACACTCCATTGATGGCAAACAAGGAGGTGTAGTGATCCTGAAATACAGTACGTAAGATAAGCTGACAAAAGCAATAAAGATCAAGTACCAAGTTGGAAGGTTCACAGCTGCAGTTCTCAGAGAATCAACAGAGTACAATTCCAGGACGTTTGTCCCTTAGAGGTACAAAACCAGCCATCCCTTGTTTGAAACAAGAAGCATAGATACTCTTGGTAGCTTCAGGAAGCATGGAAGGTAAGACTAAATGAGGAATCGCAGAGACAAGCCACCTTGAAACAGTCTATGAGACAAGGAGGAAACAGTCTATGAGACAAGGAGGAAACAGTCTATGAGACAAGGAGGCAGAGTACTGAGTTTCTGAGTAGTTAGACAGACACAAGGTTTCAACCTTTATTCACTCACATACACACACAACCCTGAGTATTAGGAAGACTTTCCGCTAGCCTGAAACACGGAACTCACGCATCTTCCACATAAAACGATTACAAATAGCTGGCCCAGAAAGAATTCATCTCCTTCAAAGATACCACAAAGGCGGGCAGATGGATTAAACAGGAATTTAAAATATACAGAAGGCACTTACACCAGAAAAAAAAAAGTTGCATTTAACAAATGAAAATGTAAACCAAAGATATCACTGAAACAATTTGAACTCATGAAGAAGCAACCACATCTCTAAATCAAAGGCATAAAGCAGAAATGTAAGAGCTCAGAGAAGTCATGGTTGGACAATAGAAGGAGGTGACACCTGAGCTGATATAACTCAGAAAAAAGAGAAATCAGGAAAAAGAGAAATTAAAAACTAAAATTCTCCCACAAACAAAGCCTAAACTGAAGCAAACAAATAAGAAATACAGCAAGGATTATAGAGAGGAGAATTGAGAAAAGCAAGTTTATATCCATATATATATAAAATTGAGGAGGGTCAAAAAGGTATAACTGATGTCCTTAAAGAAGGGAAAACCTAATGGAAGTGGAGAATATTTATTGAATGTTAAATTTTTTTAATGTTCAGGAATTAAGTAAAGATTTAATTCTACAATTCAGGTGATATAGAATGCCCCAGGAAAAACTGACATAGCAGAATTGATTTTGAGACAGTAAAGTTACTGATTTTAAAGAAAAAATATCAAATCACCTATAGTGGAGGAGAAAGACTCACACCGTTCTCAAACTATTTTCTTGTTATGTTCACAGCTAAAGGTCAGCAAGGCCTACAAAGTCTTCAATGAATGAAAATGACCTAAGAATTTTATTCTTAAATAAGGTGACCAACCTGCCCTAGTTTATTCAGGGCAGCCCCAGCTTTTGCACTGTTAAGTCTTACATCCCGGGTACTCTTTCGGTCCCAGGCAAACTTTGGTCTCAAGTGTCCATGCAACACTCACTACAATGTCATGTATTAGGCCACAGTGAGAAAATCCATTAATTCTAGCATGTAGAAATAATACAAATAACATTCTCTGATGACATGAAATAAATCTAGAAATTAATATAAAAACTAAAAAAGAGGAAAAAACCTCTACCACCTGCCAATCTAAAAAAGAGAAATTTAAAATGTGAATTGCAGAATATTTCAGAACATAAGGATATAAAAACACCATATAGGGAACTTCTTACTAACAGGCAAAGTAATGCTTGGTAAAAAAGATCTGTGACCTTAAATACAAATAATAAAAAAGGAGAAGATTAAAAACAATCATTTAACATTCCTCAAACACAGATCCAAACATTTTAAATAAAATATTAGCAAATAGAGCTCAGTAACATATACAAGAATGATACCTCAAAACTAAGTAGAGTTTAATCTCAGGATTGTAAAATTGGTTTAAGATTTAAAAATCAATCAATATATGATCATTTTTAAAATGCAAAGAAAAGGACTGAACAAAACTCAACACCCATTCAGGATTAAGCAAACAAAACAAAAACAAACAAAATACCTCTCAGCAAACTAAGACCTTAGAAGATAACTTCCTGAATCCCTCATTTTGACAAAGGACATATGCCAAAAGCCAACGGTTAACATCACACCTAATGGGAAATTTCAAAACTTTTTCTCCCCATAATATTGAGAACAAGGCAAGGATGCCCACTATCACCATTCTGATTCAGCTTTGCATTACAGGTCCGAAACTTTACAATACAACAAATAAACAAGCAGAGGCATAGTATCAGAAAGGAAGAAGAAAACCTGACTGCATTTTCAGGTAGCACTGTTTGTACAGAAAATGCTTTAAAATCTATAAAACTATTACTAAAAAATAACAAGATTAAAAATTATTTTACCAGAAAATAAGATGAAATAAAATTCCATTTATCTTAATACCAAAAACAAAACCCCATAAAATACTTAGGAATAAATTTAACAAAAGGCATGGAAGGTCTCAATAATATAAACTACAAAAAATCGCTAACAGAAAGCAAAAATGCACAAAAGACTTGAGCATACACTTTACCAAAAAAGATACATAACTAATCATTAAGCACATGAAAAAGTCCTTAACATCATTAGTCACCAGGGGGTGCAAATTAAAACAATGAGATAACATTACTCTTCACCAGAACGATCAAAATTAGAAATTAAAAATTAAAAATACCACAGCAAATGTTGGTAAGGATGTAGAACTGGAATTCTCATATATTGTTGATGGGAATATGGTAAAACCACTTTGGAAAAAGTTCTGGCAGTGTCTTGTAAAACCCCAACTCCTAAGTTTTGACCTAAGAAAAATGAAAAATATATTCACAGACAACATTGTTCACTGTAGCTTTATCCATAATAGCCGCACTCAGGGAAAAGCTTAGTGTCTGTTAATAATAGGATACCAGGGAATACTACTAAGCAATAACAAGAAACAACTACTGATACGGGCACCAACATGGATGAATCTCAAAAACAGGTTGAGTAAAAGAAACGCAACAGAGTACATACCGTATGAGTACATTATATGAGTTTCCAAAACAGGCAAAACTAATCTACCTTGAGAAAAGATCAAAATAATGATAGTCTCTGGAAGGGATGTGAGGCAGTGATTGAGTTGGAGGGGCAGGAGGAAAATTTGGGGGTTATGTTCATATTCTATATCTTGATAGGGTCTTAGTTATACATATGTATATATCTGTCAAAACCCAGCAAATGTATATTTAAGATTTGTGCTTTTCATTGTATGTAACTCTTACACCAAAAGGAAAAATTGTAGCAAATGTTTAACCATTTTATGATATGTATGTGAAACAGGGGAAGTGAACTGATTTCTGTAATTTACTTTGAAATGAGTCAGCAAAGTAAGTAAGATGGATTGCTGGATGGATAGACAGATATGTCATAAAATGAGCATAGAAAAATGTTCTTGGTAGACTCTATGAGGTGAGTAAATCTATGCATTCCCTGTAAAATTATTTCAACTGTGTTCTATGTTTAAAGTTCACCACAGTAAAATTTTGGAAAAAAATTTATCTCAAGAAGCTAGAAAGTAAATGACAAAAGTAGAGCAATAGGAAAGATTTGATAAGTATGAAAATTGAAATTAATCAATTCAAAACAAAAAATAATACAGTTAATAAATTCAAGGGCTACATATTTTTAAAATAATAAAATGAATAAACAATTACCTAATTTAATAAAATAAGTATTAAGTAGAAATAATAGAAAATGATCACAGATACAAAGACTTCAACGGAATCATAGGAAAGTACTTCAACTCTCTGCAAATAAATTTGGGAACCAAAATGTAATGCATGATTGTTCATTAAAATAAAACTTTCCAAAACTGACACCAGAAGAGATTTTAAAAAACCTAATTAATTTAAAAAATATGTTTCCATTATTTTAGTCAACATTTTTATGTGCTCTGTAGTGAGAAGTTATTTTCAGATATGTAACACACCATTTTTCTTTTTTTAAGTTTTTTGGCCACTCTACACAGCACACAGGATCTTAGTTCCTGGACCAGGGATCGAACCCGTGTCCCCTACAGTGGAAGTGCGGAGTCTTAACTACTGGACTGCCAGGGAAGTACCACACCATATTTTCATAAATAGAAGTCTGTAAAAATTTCCTGCAAAGCTAAATTACAAAAATTCCACAAAGATGACATACAAAAAAAGGAAACCTACAGACCATGCTCACTTATGAATACTGATGCAAAACCCTAAATGAAAGATCAGCAAACAGAATCCTCCAGTAATGCCCAGATCATTAAATATTAGGAAATCTATTACTATATTAATATAGATCATCATATTAATTGGTTAAAAGAGAAAACTCATATTATCATCTCCATAGATGCTTAAAGACCTTTAATATAATATCCATTTTAGATAAAAAATGTTAAATACTAAATACTAAAAATAGCTACTTCTTAACATGAATTACACACATATACATATCTATATCTAATGTCTATTTAGATAAAGATATAGTATATATCTAGATGCAGAGATAGAGAAAAAGGGAGAGGGAGGATGTGTGTATGAATGTATTTATGTACGTATGTATGTATGTATACCAGCCTCTTGCTAAAGCATTATCTTTAAGCTCTACAACAAGAAAACATGTCCTTTGTCTGCAATATCGTTTATTTTGTTCCATAGCTACCAGTCACTGCAATTAGACCATAGGAAAAAACAGAGGTATAAAATTTAAGGAGGCAGAATTATTTTTGCAGGTGATGTGATTGTTTTTTGGGAAAGCAACTGTTTTCTCTGGAAAACCTAAGAGAATCAGCTAAAAAGATATACCATAAAAAGTAAGAGAATTCTTCTGGGGGAGAGACTTTGATGACTAAGGTTCTGGGTGAGGGGGAGACTACATTTTCACTGTATATCCTTGCGTACCTTTGGAATTTTTTGCAGTATACATGTTATTACCTACTAATAAATAATAAAATTTAAAACCAACAACTACAAGTGAGGATATTTTAATCATCCCCTGCATAATACTATTTCTGCCAACTGAAGTAAGTAACTTTTGTGACAACACAAAAGGAATTGTGATGTTTAAGAGAAAAGGAAAGAGTGACAGGGAAAAAAGGTTGTTCAATAAATGGATCTCTAGGGCTTAATTTTCTTCAGTTCATTCTATCTTTTAATAATCTATGAAAATTAAAGTCATTTAGAGAACAACATACATTTAAGACAAGAATATCAATAATAATAATAACTAATGTTTAATTAGTGCTAACAGTTTGTCAGACACTATGTTCAGTGCTTTTCGTATGTTTATTTGTTTAATGCTCACAGCAATCCTATATGCTGTATCCTACGTGCTGTATGTGCATATTATTGTCTGTCTCAGTAAATCTGAGTTTCCATTTGGTTCATTCCCATCAAATAGAGTACAGTGTAGACAAAGGCTGATGACAAAACCATCTGGCCACGTTTCTACAAGCCAGGGCACCGAGCAGAGTTTTCCAAGACCTCATCACCTCCCACACCTGGAACGGTTCCAGAAGCATAAGGTCCTGCACAGGTCACAAGATGATGATGATGGTCCCTGGGGTGGCCTGACCTTGAGCAAGTGTCAACATTCAAAGACAATGTTGCTGATGGTGCAATTTCCTGCATGGAATGCTCCACATTCCTGAGCACTCACAGTGATGGCTGATGGAAAGACTCATCCAG
The DNA here is from genome assembly GCF_949987535.1 of Balaenoptera acutorostrata. Lineage (NCBI taxonomy): Eukaryota > Metazoa > Chordata > Mammalia > Artiodactyla > Balaenopteridae > Balaenoptera > Balaenoptera acutorostrata. The sequence continues at coordinate 66,312,768 of NC_080081.1, forward strand.
GACCATGTACTGAGTGCCATGTGAGGGTGGACCTGTGAAGATGGAGAGGGCAACTGGGCGCTCTGCTTACAGCAGTTATTGTGTAGTGGTGACAGCTGTCACACAGGGGAAGCTGTAAGCATGGCACTTTGAGAAAATCCCACTCCATAATATCTTTTCTCCACACCTCTGTCCTGAGTGCCTGAAATTCCAGAAGGAAGCATTGTTGTCTGCCAACTCCACTATTTAAATAAAAATAAAATTATATACATGTGTGGCTAACGCTAAATAAAAGAGTGAATTATTTTAAAAGTGCAAAAGCATAGAAGTCTGTGTCAGATGTTTGTTCTAAGTCCTACTATGCCTTTCATAACTCTGTGCCACCAGGCAAGTTTACTTAATCTGAGTTTGTCTCCTCATCTGTAAAATGAGACTGCTAGTTCTCATTCCATAGGGTTGTTGTGAGAATTAACTATAGACACACACACTCCATCTGATACAGAATCGCGTTAAATGCTAAAGCATCCAGTTAAATGTTCCACTAACATTAGTTTCCTCCTCCGCTTTCCTACCTAATTAGCCCCATCTTCTTGGCAGGCAATGCAAAAGCCCTTTGCTGAAACCAAACTTGACCCCCTTGCCAGGAGCTGGTCCTTTGTGCAGGGACCACCACGCCCTTTTGTTCACTCCACTCCCCTGACCCTTGACCCAGTCTACTCACTGCAGTTCATAGAGTGGTGAGCCAATCTCACAGTGAAAAGAGACATTTCCTACCTTTGAAAAAAAAATGGGCAGAGGACCAGCAGACTTGTGGTGCCTTCCATTTCCCATCTGTAAATTTCTCAAAATACTTTCCAGTAAGCAATCTCCAGGGGCTCATAATGTGATTAATAACATTGTGTCTCAGCCGCTTCTAGTATTTCAGATGAAATAGTGTCTTAAGAAGGTACAGTTGCTGAATTGTGAGTGGGAGGCTATGTGATCTGTCTTCTTTCTATTCACATCTATGCTAGACTCTCAGAGGGGTGAGTGGGAATCGACTGGTCATTCAACACGTAAAAGTTTGCTTGAATCTACCAATGACTTAAGAGTGCTGCTGTGGGTAAAATCCGATGTCACCTCCAGAATCTGGAGACCTCAACTCAGCGGGGCTAAAGAGAACGGACATCACAGAACGGCTCTTCCTGGGGGCGCTTTAACACATGATGCTCAGTTTCATGTTTGTCTGAAATTCTATTGCCGGAAAGTTGAGTCTCGCAAGCGCAAGCATGAGTACGGTTTTCTCTCTGCAAAGCCTGTTTCAGTATCACTGACGGCATGGGGGTGGTCGTTTTCCGGAGATGGGATTCCTAAACCTTCCAGCCCGAACCACCGTGCCTCCCGCCTCCCCTCCCCCGCACCGTCGTCAGAGCCACAGGCCCTTTTCCGGGCTTGCACTATTCTTCACTCCGTGTCAGATGAACGGGAACAGGCAGAGCCAGCGTTCCAGCCACCCTCTTTATCTGCCTTCACACTTCTTCCTCTGCCTATTCATGCCGCTGCGGAGGTCTGGACCAGCTTCCTGTAGTCCTGGAGGGGAAAACTTCTCCGTTTAGCGCAGCCTGAGAGCCTAGTTGTTTTGGGTAACAGGTTTCCTCCTCTCTTCTCCCTTGAGTTCACAGAGCTTCCTCTGCTCCGCCTGCTAACGCTCCTCCCAGGGTGAGGGGTCTCTGGTAAGCCCTCGGGTTTCAGCGCGCTCCTCCCTTTCCTGCTGTCAGGAGCGCAGGATTTCCTGAGCCAGGGATGTATACACAGAGGAGGCACTGCTGGGCTCTCCCGTGACCGCGCCCCACAGGGATCATCCCACTCTCCGTACTACACGTCGTATTTATATCGCAGGGCACTGAGGCCCGTCCTGGCTTTGATATACCATTTCCTTCATTCCCCAAAGCTGAGCAAAGCGGAAAATCCTTCATCCTCCAAGTACGCTAGCCCCCTACTCTCTTCCCGCGTTGCCTTGGTCTTTCTGCTTCAATCCCTAAGCTGGAGGAATTAGTTAAAATTATAGTCGAGTTAATAGCTAGAAAATCAAAATGTTGCATGGGATATAATCTTCCAGCTGAAATCTCTTCTAAGTACCCTAAATATTTAAAACATCAAATAATTTGAAAATAAAAGGGTTGGTAGATATACTTGAATTAGGGTAAGTTCTCTGATCCTTTTTGATTCAGATGGAGAAGTTTAGGTAGACACACCAATTTAAAATATGGATGGCATATATGAAGAAAACTCCTGAATAGTAACTAGAAAATGATCATAGAGATGAGTCCACTTTAAATCTGGAAAGATAGCATTTACCAGTGGAGACCCATAATAAAATACTGCATTTCTCACGTGGTCCTATAGCAGGAAGTCCAGTCTCATTACTTCCTGCCACCCTACCTCCTGTCCCGTCATCTCCCTACTATATACCCTGACACAGCCCAGAATTCCCAGGTGTTACTACTAGCAGTTCCTAGCTTTCCAGCCTCACGACTACAGCAGGGACTCAGATGCATCCCTCAAGGTCACCTTCAAGGCCATTCCAAGATAACCACGCTGCCACTGGACAGTCCAAAGAGGTCTTCTGTTGGCCATGCATTGGCCATGAGGCTGAAACATATTGCAGTTGGTCCTGACCAAAGCTGTGGGCCTGAAATGGGGCCTCTGCTCCAATTCCTGCCCAATCCACGGCAGGTCATCAAGCTCGACTCCAAAGCACCACCCCTCCTTCAACAGCCAGCTCAGCATAGGAGCCAGCTCAGAAATGACTCTCTTTCTACCCTCTTGCGGAATTTATTTGGAGGGACTCACTGTTCTCTCCTGGCCCTGGGCCTTGGTTAAGACATCGTCTTTATCCACATAGGTTTCCTTAACTTTGAATCTAAGAAAAAAGGAGTTGGAAATCTTATAGGCATATGGACAACTGCTATATGAATCATTCACTTTCTCACAGTAAACTTAAAACTCTGGTTATTTACAGTTTCAACTGATTCCAACTTTGTGGAGAGTCTGCTGTGTTCTAGACTGTGAACTCCTTGAAGGCAGTCTTCTTGACTTCTGGATCCAATGCTTACAGCCCCTAGAGCAGAATGCATGTTCAGCCAATACTGGATGCTTAGATCTGGTGCCCAGGGGCTACCTGCTCCTTCCAGGTGGCTGTGGTCTCCTCCAACTCTCTGCTGGAGTCTCCCAACTGATCCAAGCTTCTACCTCTCCTGGATTTGACCACTCACTTCTCACAGCTATTATCAGCAGCACCACTGCCCTTGAGGGATGCTTGCCCGAAAGGTCCTGCATCTGAGCCCTTCTTTGCTGGTGAGGTCAGATGGGCTGTACTCTGACCTAGGCAGACTGGTGCTTACAGGTATCTCCTAAGAGTTCCATGAATATAAGCTCCCAGCTCACCATGAAGGTAATGGTAACTTTTCCAGGCACAGCCTTCTCATTACCCTTCCTTGACGCTAGATGTCCTGCCTGGAATGGACCGGATTGCGCCAGCCCTAAGTCAAGCCACATGGCAACCACCTTGCTTCTCTGTCGACCACACTTTCAATCCCCAGGCTCCATGCTGTTTGGAAACACCTCCAGCCCAGCTTCTACTTTTTCTAGGCCAGTATGAAAAATAATCTCACCTGGCTTGGGGTTACTTTTATTTCCAAAGATCTTCAACAATATAAGCATGAAAAATTCCTCTCTCTAAACTCAGAAGTTGCACTTGTATATGAAAATTGTATTACTATTGTGTATGGCTACTCCTAACTTAAGGGGGATCCAGGTCAACGGATAAACCATGTCCAGATGTCCTGGGATTAAACTGAGATAGATTCTAGGTAATTTGCTGGTGTGGAATCAGAATCCAAACTGGAGACTGTATTGCATAATATGGCATATCTGGTTAGTTTGGATTGGTCTGTAGTCTAAGAAGCCCTCTGGGAAGTATTGTCCTTTTCAATCTCACAAGCACATGAGTAACACTGCCAACCGTAGCATCATTTTGAAACAGAAAAGACACAGTTCCTGACTTTAAGAATTTAACATGAAACACAGAAGAAAGTAAAACAATTTTAAAATAAGATATTGTGTTCACTTATAACTTTAGGAATGAAAAAAAGAAAACTAAAGAAAAAAACCCAAACGAATATTAAATAAATATTAGTCATGCAGTAATTGAAAAAGCCAGGCTTTTATGTTGCCGACCATCAGTAAATTTCTAAATAATCCCACCCCACTAGATCCATGGCCACCATGCTCTTGTTAGTGAGAATATTTATTTCTGTTTGAGAAGTAAAAGTTTCCTAACAAAGAGCACAGGATAGAATAATATAGCTTTGTCTCCACCTGCAGGAATGAAGAGACTGAATTCTTTTGTTGTTGTTGTTATCTGAAAATACATAAGGCCTTTAGGATCACCATTAAAAATATGAGGTAGGGGGCTTCCCTGGTGGCGCAGTGGTTGAGAGTCTGCCTGCCAATGCAGGGGACACAGGTTCGAGCCCTGGTCCGGGAAGATCCCACATGACGCGGAGTAACTAAGCCCGTGAGCCACAGCTACTGAGCCTGCGCGCCTGGAGGCCGTGCTCCGCAACGGGAGAGGCTGCAACAGTGAGAGGCCCACTCACCGCGATGAAGAGTGGCCCCCGCTTGCCACAACTAGAGAAAGCCCTCGCACAGAAACGAAGACCCAACGCAGCCAAATATAAATTAAAAAAAAAAAAAATTCTATGAGAACAAAGTTTAAAAAAAAAAATGAGGTAGAATCAGTACTGAAGCTTTACTACACATTCTTCTATAATAAACTAATAATTGGATCAAAGCAGGGTCAGTTAAGAGAAGTACATAGGGCTTCCCTGGTGGCACAGTGGTTGAGAATCTGCCTGCCAATGCAGGGGACACGGGTTCGAGCCCTGGTCTGGGAAGATCCCACATGCCGTGGAGCAACTGGGCCTGTGAGCCACAATTGCTGAGCCTGCGCGTCTGGAGCCTGTGCTCCGCAACAAGAGAGGCCGCGATGGTGAGAGGCCCGCGCACCGCGATGAAGAGTGGCCCCCGCTTGCCGCAACTAGAGAAAGCCCTCGCACAGAAACGAAGACCCAACACAGCCATAAATAAATAAATAAAAATTAAAAAAAAAAGAAGTATATAATTAACGTGAACGACTGTGCTTATTTCTATAACTTTTTTTTTTTAAAACAAATTTTATTTATTTATTTGGCCATGCCGCTCAGTTTTCAGGATCTCAGTTCCCCGACCAGGGATTGAACTCGGGCCGTGACAGTGAAAGCACCGAATTCTAACCACTAGACCACCAGGGAACTCCCTCTATAACTTCTTAATGAACTTATACATAGAGAAGAATTCACCATGACCAGTGTACAGCTTGATGAACTATTTCAAGGTGAACACACTGGTAACCATCATTCAGAACAAGAAACAGGTCATCGCCAGCACCCCAGAAGCTCCCCTACAAACTGCACTTATTTTTTTTTTAATAATTCTTTTTTTTTAATTGAAGTATAGTTAATTTACAATGCTGTGCCAATCTCTGCTGGACAGCAAAGTGACTCAGTTATACACGTAGAGACATTCTCTTTTTATATTATTTTCCATTATGGTTTATCACAGGATATTGAATATAGTTCCTTGTGCTATAGATAATGTAATAATTCTTGAATTCATCTTATTTTTTAAATCTTTTTCTTTAACTCATATTTTATTTATTTATTTATTTTTAACATCTTTATTGGAGTATAATTGCTTTACAATGGTGTGTTAGTTTCTGCTGTATAACAAAGTGAATCAGCTATATGTATACATATATCCCCATATCCCCTCCCTCTTGCTTCTCCCTCCCATCCTCCCTATCCCACCCCTCTAGGTGGACACAAAGCACCGAGCTGATCTCCCTGACTGCACTTACTTTTAAAGCCAGATTTGGAAACCTTAGCCTTTAACCTAGTCATCCTAAGAAAGAGAGGAAGCCACAAGCCACAGACGGACTCTTGCTCCCTAAGCAGCCTGGTCCAGGAGCTGCCCCTGAGAGGCCCATCGCCAGCCCTGCTGTGACGGTGAGAGGGCAGCAGCTCCTGTCTTTCACTGGGGCTCCAAACCCGATCAGCTCATGGTCATGTCCAAGGATAGGTCTGCCCTCATCTTCATTAAGCTAAGGCCCTATGAAAATGAAGCAGATCGAGGTCTGTCCTCAGAGAACCCCTTCCATGTATACTTCTTGCAGAATACTGGTGTGCAGTGCTTGGGGAAGACTCCTCTCTGATTTGGACAAGAGTGGAGGTGCCCACTGGTCACTACAATCACCATGGGCAGCATTCTACACCCATGCCAAGTAAGAAATTAAACTCTTTTATTTATGACCCAAACTACAGCTTCTAACTAAAATAAATTTCCATCTGATTTAAATTACCCTAAGCTGCCCATTGTCCCAGTGTCTCGAAAATATTACTTCCTATAGTTTTTTTGGATTTGGAGTTGTTTCCGACAGGAGGGTACATCCAGTCCCTGTTACTCCGTCTTGGCTGGAAGCAGAAATCTGAAAAGTTACTCTCTGACTGTCCTCCAGCCTCTTGAGAAGAATAGGTTTTTAGAAATACAAAGCATGTGATTATTCTTATGCTTTGCTATATAATGGGTACTGTTTTTTTCCCTTTACCGCATAGTGTGGTTGCTCGTTTTGTGACCACAAAGTCTGTAGATATTGTCAGGATAAGATTTAAAAGCAATTAACCATCCCACCGATTCAGCCGGGGAAGAACAAATTCACATCTTCATGTTAAGGACCCAAGGGAAAGGGACACCAGAGCCAGGCAGAGTGGAAGGGAAATTATAAAACTGAACAAACCATGACAGGATCGATTTTCTTTTTAGGTTTTAATGGGTTTGTTAGTCTGTTTCTAATATTTGTTAAAATCATTGTAACATATATATTTGGACATCTGTCACTCAAAGAGTTAAGCCAGACTCCATGGCGGGGCTCTGGAGGCTGGTGACCCCGCCAGGTGCTTTTAGTAAAAGGGAGGTAACAATGTGTCTAGTACATACATATTGTGGGCACACTTCCGCTATTCAAACCCAGACAGAGGGAACGGGGGAATGAAGATGGGGAAGGGGGAGGGCTCAGAAAAGGAATAAAAAGAGAAAATGGCCCAAAACTCTCTGCTGTGGCTCTTCATGTGATGAAAGCCTGCATTGTGTGAAGCTGTGAGTCAAAAGAAGAAGGTTATTCAGCTATTGCAGACTGCATCTAAAATATGAAATAGTTCTCTTCCAGCCTCTTTGCTTCTCATGCTACAAAGAAAGTCCTTCTCATTAGCTACCACTTTTCTTCTGTGGCACAAAGTCATTTCACATTTTCAGGGAAAAGAATTTAATTTTTTAAAACCTCTCTTCTCTAACCTGTCAACCAAATTTGCACGTTCCAGTGAATTGGGGTGAATGCTGGGTCCTAATTTGATGTTTGCCAAAAGCGCCCTCCGACCCTAATAAGCATCCATGGATTCTGTGGGGAGCGGTCCTCACGGCCACTTCTTCTCTAAAGCAGCTCCCCTCGGCGTCCCCAGCCCCCAGGTCCTTCACCACCATCTATTTTCCTTGGATGAGAGCCTCCCAGTGAATAGGAAACATTTTTTAAGAGGGGGTGGGGTGTTGTGAAAGAGATTTAGAGGCCAAGTGGGGCCTTCGGAGGAAAAAGAATTCGGCATCGCTGGTATAACTCAATGGCATTCACTGTTGCAGAAAGTAACGAACTAGTTAGCAGCAGTTCACCTCGCGTGCTCGTCTAATTGGAGAACGTTTTCCAAGAAGAAAAGAGGGGTCACGGTTCACAGCCACGCATCTGTGCGTGGTGCTGAGGAGACACCCTCTTTTTCTTGTGTAGACTTTTGTGCAGGGAAAAGACTCTTCTCTTTGTGTCTCTGCCTGCTTCCTTGTGTGGCATCCTTTCATGGGAATAAACACCAGGGGAAATTATGTAGTGTATAATCCATTTTCAAAAAGGTAAATTTTGCCTGAAAATTCTGTGCTAGCACTTGATCATAATATTCTATGTCCAAATAGCTTCAGAACTCCCTAAGTAATATTTGAGTGTATGTAAATTTTCCAAATATTCATCCTGAGGCTGAGTCTTCTATTAAATTAGCTGAAAGCGTAATACCTTGAGAAACTACATTAATATGAATACCCGACCAGAAATAGCAATTTTCATTTGTTGTATTAAAATCTATAAATTACTTCACCCCGATACTGCCTTTGAATAGAAGGGACATTTCTTTCAGGGAAGGGTCAGCCCCAGGGCATGCATGCCTGAGGGTGACTTTTCTGCTTCCTGGGGGTGTCACCTTCCATGGGAACAAGTCATTATGTTGCTTTATATATTAAAAGTTCTGAACTTTTAATTTTAATTTGGTTAGTTATCAGACTTGGGATATCTGTACACCCTATCAAATTTCTTCCTCTCTTTTTGAAGGCAAGCTTGCTGGTGTGAGGGCTGTTCCCGTGAGGAGTAGGTAGTGATTTGGGTTTCTACTTTGAACAGTGTGTTTGTAAGTAAAAACTTCAAAACTCTCTCCTTATTTAACTTCCTGACACGTGGTCTTGGAATATCACCGTGAATTTGACTGTGGCAGACAGCAAATTAATCTTTCTCAGATCCTACACGGGTTAAAATGCTCATCATTCTTTGGCCATCAGAAAGTTTCTTCCAATTTAGGAAACACTGTGACTTACTCATACTAGATACCTAATAAATATTTATTAATTTGATTTAATCTAGGATAATACCTCTAAGGACTATTTGGAAGCCAGATTATTGAACATTCCCGCAATGTTTTTTCCTGATAGCTCAGTTCTCAGGAAGCGAGGTGGGTAATTTTGAAGTGATTTCTGGCCCTGGATCCCTTTCCTATGATGTCAGAGACACAGCTTTCTGAGGTGACTTCAGGACAGACCTCTGGAGAGGCCCTTCCTCAGGGAAGCCACCCTAAGAATCTGACAGGATCTATGTAAGGGTTCTTGGGTGGCTCCTGACGGCTCAGCTGAGAGTTAGACCTTTGGCTTCAGCAGGACCCCTGGGTACCATTTGGTTTTTCCTCATCACCATGCCATTGAACCCGAGAAGTCACACAGTCTGGCTGGCACCTTTCCAGACCACTTCCTCTGGTGAGAAACTAATAAGGAGTCTTCATAACAAAGAAGAAAACATACTGCCTGTCCTGAATCCCCAGCATAGGCAAGAACAGTGTTGAGGTCCATCAAAGCCCAACAGGAGGGTGTGCAGATAACTCTGTTGCTAGTAAGAAGGATCGATTTAAGGGGAACCCATGACTGGTGACAGCATACATTTCTCTTGCTTCCAGATTAGCCCCATCACAGGCTAGAGGGTCTGGAGTAGAGTTAGTAATCAGTGTAACAGTTGCTAATACTTACTGAGCACTTATCATATACCCTGCACTGTTTCAAGGTCTTTCCACTAATTCATTTTATTCATACAACTCTATAAGGCAGATCAATATCATTTCTATTTTACTGATGAAGAAACTGGAGCACAGAGATTTTAGATAAATTGCCCAAGGTTACACAGTGTGATGGTGTAAAACTGTGTGCACAATTCTTGGAAAGTCCTCTTTTCAAAAAGTGGAGTATAATTCTCCCCCTCGCTTGGTTGAATCAGACTTAGAGACTCAATTCAAATGAGTAGAATGTGGTGTAAGTGATGGAATATGCTTCCTAGGTTAGGATAAAAGACATTGCCCCTTCTTCCCAGCTCTCTCTTGGATTGCTCACCCTGGGGAAAGCCAGTCATCACATGTTCAGAACTCTCCCCATGTGGGAAGACCAACAACCAGCACCGTGTAAGTGAGCCACCCTGGAAGCAGGTCCTTCTGCCTCAGTCAAGCCTTCAGATGACAGCAACCACATGACAGACCTTGAGCCAGAACTGCCCAGCTTAGCCACTTCTAAATCTCTGACCTACAGAAACTGTGAGCTGTTTATTTGTTTGGAACTGCTAGGTCGGGGTAATTTGTTACGCATCAATGGATAACTAATACACATAGCTTCTGAGGGTCAGAGCCAAGATACCAGCCCAGGGGGTCTGAAGGCAGAGCCCACAGTTTACCACTGTCCCATTCCATCTCTGCTCATACAAAGGAGATTATCTGATGAGCTCAGATTCCAGAAAAAGTGTTCAATAATTGGGAGGACAATTTAACCCAAGCTCCTGAACATCCTGTGTTTCTAGACTCTTAGAAACCCAATGATGGCAATGCACACATCAGCTACATACAGTCACTCCTTTCCTTGGATGTTCTGAATGAATCCTGATAGAGACCTTTTGCCTTATCCTGCTTTTTCTAAACTTCAGACAGACATTATCTCACTACTACTTCAGACAAGCCTGTTACAGTATAATTTATCAGACTGAAGCTTCCTTTAGTGCCATTTCTATCCTGAGGCTATACCATAATCACCTTAACCAAATTGGATACTGACCTCAAGTATTAGGCTTCTTTTATCATCTATTACTTTTAGGCTGGGAGGAAAATAGAAACAAGTGGTCTCTTAGATCCTATCTTAAGTGATCTCAGATAGGATCACTTCTGCAAGTGGTTGTTTCCCATTATGTGTTGATTAGGACTGCTTAACTTTCAGAAGGTTGAACTTCTGCTGCCACCTTGCTGATACAATAAATGTTAATGCCCATAGCACTGGGCTTTGCACAGAGTGGATGCTTAGGAAGCGGTAGTTCGCATCTCTCTCCCATCACACCTCACATGTGCAATCAAGAGAAAGTTAGTCTTCCTCAGAACTTGTTAGACAATTGTCAACAAATCACCATCATTTGACATAACCCCACTGGCTGCAGCAAATATGTGCTCTCCATTACCAACGTTTCAGTATCAAGGTATCTGGAGCATCCATTCAGAGATTCAGAAGGTACTTGATTACTTAGAGTCAAAGGCGACAGGTGGCCTTAAATATATTCCAGCCAAGAACAGCTAACCTGACCCTGGAATCTCAACACTCATTGCACCTCACCAGGACAGAATCCACAGTCACAATCTCCTGCCCCCACTCCTGGATGTTTTCGGCAGTCACGTCACTTCCCTGCTTAAAATCCAGAACAAAGTCCAAGGTTTTCACCACCAGGTAATACAGAGTTTTCTACAGTTGGACCCTGGCCTAGCTTACCTCCCAACAATCCTTGTGATTTTCAACTTGAAAACATTGAACTCTATGTAATTTCTCTCCAACTTCACACGCCCTTTCTAACTCTTTAAGGATTCGGTGTAGAGTCCGTCTCATCTGGGATATCATCCTCTCACCCCACCTGACCTCTGCCTTTGTCCCTTTCTCTTCACTGCTGGACCGGACATCCTCCATGTTCCAACAATACTCTGAAGACAGCCCCATGCACTGGGTACGCTATGCGGACATTACCTGTTTGAATGCTGAATGCTTGTCCCCTCCAGTACATTATAAGCTTTGGTCAAAAATGTAGGGTCATATTTAACTTTGCATTCCTGGTACCTGGCAAATAGTAGGTACTTAATAAATGAGATAATGTATACAAAGTATTTAACACGACACCTGACATGGTAAGTGATCACTTCACATTGTTGTTGCTGCTGTGAATTTGTTGAATGATGGTTACTGCTCACCTATCCACAAGCAAAAAAAAAAAATCTTTGCTCCCTTCCAGGCAAAAAGTGAAGAGAGAAAGGCTAAATGAAAAGAAAGAAACGAAAAACACACTGTTTCATACAAAACAATGAAGAATCTAAAGACACTAAAGATAAGCAATTAAATAGGCTAAATCAAATGAGATTAATGAGAAAATCAAACAAAGCAAGGGGAATTTGTCAAACTTTCCTAGCAGGCCAGATAGTCTCCACTTGGAAAGCAGCTTTGAGGGAAGTGGTAAATTCCCTACAACCTGAGTCACTAAAAACTAGACCAGACAAACCACTTAAAAGTATACAGCAGTAGACTTCAGGGTACCAGCAAGAGTTAGTGGGCTTTTCATCTTTAATTTCTCTGATTCATTCATAAAATATTTATAGTAAGGTTGCAAAACATTTGTTACATCTTTTCCCATTGTTCGCCTTCATTTTTCCAAGGGGAAAATGAACAGTGTTAATGTTTACTCAGCTAAGACTACCAGGCAAGGGGGCTGTGCAACTCCACAGTGGCTAATATTTAACAATAACACTGGAAAAGATAGAGACAACCATTTTACTGGAAACTTTTTTGACACAACCTGATTATTTTGATTAGGTCTATATTGGGGAAAAAAAATCTTGGGGCAGATTGCTACTTGGTATTTGTTGATTTATTCTTTGAATAAAATTGGTCAGAATACATTTTCTTAAAATAACCACCACACGTGACACACAAGTTGTACTTTATTTCTCTTGTTCCCTCACTCCCTCCTCCTCCTCCTCCTCCTCCTTCCTCTGCTTGTTTGTTTCATCTAATGGTTCCTAGAAACAAAGCCAGACACTAGAATAAAAGAGCTGATATTACTCTTCTCTTGCAGTTGTTTTCTTTGGCTTTTTAAAAACAGTCATATTTTCCCAACTCTTTGTTGATCAGAATTTTGCCTAAAAAAATGTCTTTCAGAGTATCTCTGAAAACACTGTTTTAGAATATTTCCAGCTCTCACTTTAGCTGGCATCTGGATGCTTTGTTTTGATGTATTAAGATGTAATACTACATGAAAAACATAACTAAATTCTTAGGGGTTTTTGACCCACTTGAGCACTATCTTAGATGTTAGAGGTGAAGGGAATGGATCTCCACTACAATCCTCTCATTTTAGTGCTGAGGAAACCAAGCCCCTGGATGTGCAGTAGGGTCACAAAGCTAGAGTCAGTCAAAGCCAGGACCAGAACCCAGATGTCTTCACTCTTTGTCTAGACCTTTGTCTGTTATACCAAGGATTAAATGGGTAGAGATCACTGAGTTGTGTGTTTTTTTTTCTTTTTCTCCAATCCAAATTTCAGCAATATAACTGTAATGAAAATAAGAACAGCTAACATCCTGTTAGCTTATTATGCTTATTATGTGCACTGCACTACTCTACACTTTTTATGTGTTTTAGCTTGAGTAGCAAAACCATTATCCCCATCTTACCCATGAGGAAAATGAGGCACAAGAAGGCAATGTTACTTTGCCAGGGTAACCTGCCTTAGGTAACAGATGACAGAGAGAGGATGGGCCTCGAAGGCCTGGGCTCCAGAGACTGTGTACCCACCACTACACCTGATGGCTTCTCAGTAAAAGCAGACCTTCTTTGGGGGCTGGGAAAGCAATGGAAATGCCTATTCCCCTGTCTAAGTGTTGATATTTCATTGATACTTCAGGGTCATTGTTGTGGCTTTGCATTTTCATAACCCCTATTTTACATAATCATTACTAATGAATTTGCAATCTCACTTCTTCGGAATTTCCTGAATATAACCGTGGTGATTTCTCAATAATGTGAAAACACAAACTTTACAAATTTTGCATCTTTGTAAACTCTCTAGGTGTAAAATATTAAAAAGTTTGCCCCAAACTGCTGATAAAAATAATTATAAACACGAAGATTGACAAAAGAACCAGTATAAAAATCTACAGGAAAGAAATTTCTTAACATCCAAATCCACAGATCAAAGAGAAGAGCTTTTGAGAATGATGTAAGTTGTACCAAACACTAAACATAGTTCTGAGTTTTTCAAAAGCGTATTTAAGGGCTTCCCTGGTGGCACAGTGGTTAAGAATCTGCCTGCCAATGCAGGGGACATGGGTTCGAGCCCTGGTCCAGGAAGATTCCACATGCCATGGAGCAACTAAGCCCGTGCTCCACAACGACTGAGCCTGCGCTCTGGAGCCCGCGTGCCACCACTACTGAAGCCTGCGTGCCTAGAGCCCGTGCTCCTCAACAAGAGAAACCACCGCAATGAGAAGCCCGTGCACTGCAATGAAGAGTAGCCCCCGCTGGCCGCAACTAGAGAAAGCCCATGTGCATCAATGAAGATGCAACGCAGTCAAAAATAAATAAAATAATTTTTTTTAATGTTTAAAAAAAAACCCGTATTTAATGTGTACGTTATATTCTGTTCTAAGCACCAGAAATGATTGGTAACAACTTAAAAAAAATAACTTTCTATTAGAAGAAAGGAGCCTTCAAAATGTACACTACATTTATAAAGTTTTAAAATTATATGAAGTTTGGGAAAAAATAGAGAATATGGAAGACTTCGAAAGTTGAGACTAAGGTTTCCTTTGGCAGATATGAACTTGGGGCTTATTGGTGAGCATTCTATAAATAGCACGCTCTGGTTTGCCCTATTAATACAGTTAGGGAAGCAGTTGGCTGGGTCCTTTCCTGCAATTAGACAATCCCGCTCTGGGAACCGAGGGACCACTTTGGGGTTTGTCCACTCAGCACACACCACACACACGTGGGTGTTCACCTAACCATTTTACACTAATCTACCCAAACTCCTTACCACCTTCGTGTTCCCTTTCGTGATTCATTTTTAGGTACATTTCAGCCAGTAGTTAGGTATCATGGAGCAAACAACAATGTCAGTAGATTCATAACTTCCGTTTCCACCTGGACTGATAGAGTACAGCATGATAGGTCTTACACAAGCTATCACAGCATTTCTTATTCTAAGGAATGCATTTACTTTTAAATAATAAGCAGCTGATTATTAGGTGGATGGCGCTCAAGTCATAGGAAAGAATTAACCTAGTTCTACAAAACTACCAGCATTAAAAGTATCCTGATTGAAATTAGGCTGGGGCAGAATTTCTATATTCCAATGACGACTATACTCCAGATAACGGACCAAAGATAGTGGCCCGGCTCTTTACTGACTGGGCGCTACCAATCTAAAATCAGACAATCTTCAGTTCAGAGTTTGTACTTTGTTTTCTTTTCCTCCTGTTCTAATCAAAGCAGACGTAGACACAGATAATCAGCTTCTAATTATTGAAAATCATTGTGTCCCGGCCTCTTTGGTTGTTAGAGGAAAAATATATAAATGGCATAAAATCTTTTTTTCTTTGTCAGAAGCCTCACAAGCAATCTCCACTGCTCAAGGCTCTCACTGTTAGGGGAATCCAGATCACACGAGCTCTCTCCCCTCAAACAGCCAGGGAAGTCCATTTGGAAAGTGCTCATTGCGGCTTCAACCCCAGCCCAAGCCTCTTCCCAAGAAACAAGTGTACATAAATATCCCAAATGAGCTGCATGCTCGGAATGCCACCCTCCTTCCTCTGGTTGCCTTGGAGACAGATTTGCTATTTCTCCCTTCCTGTAGCTAGGATGGAAGAAGAGTGGAGAGGTAAGAAGAGCAGAGAGGGGACAGAACTGGCTTTGATCCCTGCTCTGCCACTGGGGAACGAGCCTCAACCTCTCAGACCCTCCTGATTCTCACTGAACAACAGCAATACCAATGTCTGCCTTGTGGGGTTTAGGTGACAGTGAGACGTGAAATATACAAAGTACCTGGCCCCAAACTGATGATTCAAAATGGCAAGTGTATAGAAGGAATTCAGTCCCTGGGAAATTGACAGGAGCATAGGTCTTTACTAGCTGGTCGCTGGTCTGAGACTAGGACCTCTGGCTAGAGTATTTGGATGCTTTGGAAAACCCTTCAGTTCCTCAGCAGGGGCAAGAGAGCCCAGGGTAATTGGAAAAGGGATGTTTTTCTGTTTTCTAAAGAGACTATAAGTGATGTCAGGTACTTGTTTACTGGAACCATCCATAAGAGGTCAAGAACTGAGTTCTCAGACCACGAAGGGGAGTCTGAGAAGGGTCTTAGAGCCAGGAAGTAGATGGTAAATTATGTGACACCACAGTGCCAGGGATTAACTTTAGGAAAGTCTATTTCAGGTGTTTATTGAGAACTTCTCTGAGATTCAAAGACCAAGTCAGTTCAACTAATACCCAGGGGCTGGTGTCCTTGCAAAGAACACAGAGTAAGACCCAGCTCTTGCCCTCAAACAATGAAGAGCTGAGGAAATGAAGACGATAAGCTCCTTGAGGGCAGGAAACATGTCTGTAAGAAAAGAAAGGGCCAGTGGAGTTACATTTACTCAAATCAGGGCTTAAATCAGGACTCTCCTGCAGAGACAAAACCTGGGCCAATGCACTTCCTGAACTCCCTGCTCCAGGGTCCAGTCGCCGCTCTCTGTGATGACCGTGTGACAGGACTGACAGCAGGGCAGGGTCTTCCTGGGGAGACCTGGGGGAAGGCTGAGGCTTACCGCACACTCTACCTCCGTCTGGATGCCTCCGGGACAATCACACGTGGCTGATCTTGCTCGACGTCAAGACGGTGCACCAAGAAGTGCCTGGAAATCTTGCAGTGTGACCTGAGCGGGGCGAGTGCCTTTCAGCATCTGTGGGAAGTAAGCCAGAAAGACTGTCGGCTCTGTGACCTGCTGAGTGAGACTCCGGAGGGCAGGATGGGCCCTGAGTCACTGGGAATCGGGGTGGTTCTCATCCCTCAGTCTGGAGTGGAATGACGCAAGCGGTGGCACCGTGTCCTCTTGCTGGCCTGTGCAGGCGGTGGAGCGGGGCAGAGCCACAGCTGGGCCCTCACCATCTGAGCGGCAGACAGACAGACATGAGGCCCAGTCACCGAGGAGCAGCTGATGCCTGAGCCCAGAGAGGTTTTTTTTAGTGAAAGTGAACATTAAAAAGACAATTAAGATTATCAAGTGAGGTCTTGTAGAAACGACAGGAGAAGACGATGAGGCAGTGGTGAAAATGCCTGGTGAAAAAGCTCCTCGTGAAAAAGCCTCCCAGCAATAAAGATGCAGCAACTACTCGCTTCAGCTGTTACCAAACTTTTCAGTCATTAAAACTTGGAGAGGGCTTCCCTGGTGGCGCAGTGGTTGAGAATCTGCCTGCCAATGCAAGGGACACGGGTTCGAGCCCTGGTCTGGGAGGATCCCACATGCCGCGGAGCAACTAGGCCCGTGAGCCACAATTGCTGAGCCTGCGCGTCTGGAGCCTGTGCTCCGCAACGAGATGCCGCAATAGTGAGAGGCCCGCGCATCGAGATGAAGAGTGGCCCCCGCTCGCCGCAACTAGAGAAAAGCCCTCGCACAGAAACGAAGACCCAACACAGCCATAAATAAATTAATTAATTAATTAAATAAAATAAAAATTAAAAAAAAAAACTTGGAGAAATTAAAGCCCGTGATCTGAAGCCTTTTTCATTATGAATGAGCATTTCACAATTTAATTCTTGAACTGTTCTTAAAGCAAATTCGACAGTGAACTTTGTTCGGTATCCTGGCTATTGGCTACAGCCACCTCCGCAGACACAAATGGATTTCTTTTTGTTTTTCTATAATCGAGTGGATTATATTAATAACACAGAAAGGAAAAATGAATGAACACGTACTAGGGAGCATGACACAGTAAGACATAGTGAGGAGGTGGGGAAAGCACTGGATCCAGTGACAGAAGACTTGGGCCTCAGTCAAGCTTCTGCAATTTACATGACACAAGTCACTTAATTGCCTCTAAGGCTCAGTTCCTTTATCTGTAAGACATGGGAATAGAAATAACATTTAACTATGAGGACCTCAGTGGGGAGACAATGATAGGCCTTCCAGAAATGTGCTTTGTGAAAGCCCGGTCCTAACGTTACTGCTTGTAGCATCATCATTGGCTGTCTCTGAGGGCAGCTCCAATGAGAGGGAGTCTTGGTGTAGCTTGCGCTGTCTATGGGGCTCTGAGGGCACAGGTGTTCCACTGACAGCCCAGAGAGAAAACCCAACTGATATGTACGAGATACCAGCAGTCATGGTGGGTGTTAATTAGGTAAATCACCAAATTACCACCTCTGATACAAACCAGAAAATGTTTATACCTTCTGATATCTTACTGACACATTCTCTCATTTTCTTTGCAGGACAGATTTAAATTGTGAATGGTACTAAGTAGCTAATATCCTGAACAACAGCACAGGGGATTCTTGTTTGCTCCACTTGGTGCTGGGTTGCTGGGGGATGCTGCATTTTCATAAGGCAAGGAGTTTGCCAAGGTGAACACTAGGTATCAGGTACTGTACTCAAGTATTTCCCCACACTTTACAGATGAAAAAACTGAGGCTTAGAGAGAACAACTAATTTTTGCAAGGTCCCAGAGCCAACATCTGGAATTCATATCCAAATAATGCTCTTAACCGTTGTGTCACATTGGACATAGAACACTTAGGAATCTGAAAAAGCGCAAAAGATACTGCCTGGCTGGAAGGGCTACGAGTCGGTTGAACCACTTTAGAAAACAATTTGGCACTCTTCTATAATCTTGACCATTTTCATGCTCTACAACCCAGAAATTCCACTCCAAGATAGAGGAATTCTCGTGCATGTGCACTGGTATATGTACACAGGAATGTATGGAAGCATTGTTCATAATGAAAACCAAAAAAACAAAACAAAAAATATCAAGAAAAGCCAAAAGTTCCTTTGATGGGAGGACGGGATGGACAAATAACTTGGGATATTATACAGCAGTGAATATAAATGAACTGCAGATCAACACAGCTGCAAAGATGAATCTTTAACATTACACTATGTGGAGAAGAGTAAGTTACAGAAGGCTACCTATAGAAGGACACCGTTTCAATTAAACTCAAAGCAAGCGAAACTAACAAATAATGAATGCAGATACACACATATGTGATAAAAGTTTGAAAAAAGCCAAGTGAAAGGTAGGGACAAAATTCAAGCAAACAGCTCCGTCTAAGCATAGGCAAGGGTAGACTAAATGGCCACAGGTAGATGCAAAAGTATTGGAAATATTCTAGTTGTTAAGCTGGGTGGTTAAGTCCATGGGTGACTGCTTTGTTACGCATTGTGCTACCATATAAATTAGATATATTACTCTGCATGAAGCAGATATAATTAAAACCTTCTTTTCTAAAGTTACCACTGGGACTTTCCTGCAAAGGTAGGATGGGCATACAGCAGCCCCCGTCTTCCACCCTCACTCCTAGGTACCTAAAGCCTAGATGACTACAGAAAACCCCCCCCAGACCAAGGTGCATGGCTCCGATTACCCAAGTCTGTTTTTCTGGCCCCTCCAAGCTTGAAGGCTACCTGGGGCTCTGGGGCCTGGATAAACAACCCAGCCAGCACAGCAGAGCAGATGGGAAAGATCTAGGCCACCCACACAGCAATCAAGAGCTCCACTGGGTGGGCCAGAAACTGCAGTTGTCCCTGCCCTGTGGTAGCACTGAGCCACCTGTGGAGAGTGGCGGGGCGGGGGGCAGCGGCAGTGTCCGCGTTCCAGCATTCAGAGGCCCAGCCACCCAGCTGCCCCCAGGGGCCAGCAAGCGAGTGCCAGCGGGACCTCAACACCAGGCTCTCCAGCTGAGGCAACTGAAGTGAGGGGATAATTGCACATAATAGAGTTAAAATATAATTGCCTCATTAAAATGGGTTACTGAATCTCACTGTGCCTGGGTGTGAGAGACAGAGACGGAGATGCGTGTGTTAAACTGCAAGAAAAACAAAACTGCATACATGAACGTGAGTGGGAGCGATCTGAGAGTGTCTCACAGTGCCACGAGGTCGGAGGGGACCCTGGTGACCGTGGGGTCCTCAGAAGGACTGGTGAAGCCCACAGCTGGCAGCTGCTTCGGGCAGTGATGACTCAGAGCGGGACCAACTAATGGGAACCGGGTCTCACCTCCTGCTGGGGCAGGGGTCTCCACTTTGGAAGATAAAGCTCTAGTCTTGTAGAGGAGAGATCCCTGCCCCTCCACCGTCTCCAGAGTTCCTCCTGGTGTGGCTACCCAAGCAAGCTGGACAACTGGCACTTGTCCTGCTTTCCTGGAGAATTCAGAGCAGGAACGGGAGCCGTATGCCTGTGTGAGAGGGAAATCTAAGAATCAGAGAACGACTACAGGGGGAAACACCCCCAGGTAGCGGCACGGTCCTTGCCAACCTGTAAGGAAGCCCCTACAAGTGACACCTTCCCCTCCTGCCCTGGAAGTGTGCACATGACTCTGGTGAGATCAGTAAACGATCCCCCCATGAACACACAGAGAAATAACACTCTTCTTCCGTCCCAGGTGGGCACTGACTACAGTGCTGCCTGCTGTTGCCCCCTCCAAATCCACCCCCCAAATCACCAATGCTCCATAGAAGAGCTCCTCTAGGGAGAAGACCCCAGCTCCTCGGCACTTTTAGAACATTTTAAAGAAAAAAACAGATATTTGTGAAAATAACTCCAAGTTCTTATTACCCCAAGAGCCACAAGTGGTCATGCCTCACTTTGTTCTTAAGTTTCTAACATGCATTCAATCTGACAATGAGCACAACTTAGTCCAAAGGAACAAGTTTAAGTTTTTCTCAGAACACGCACACATTAAAATGTCGAGACTAATGACTTATTTTGAGTATTAGAAAGCAGATAAACATTAACAATCTGGTGTCAGTGTCACTAACAAGACCCAAAACCCACTTCAGAATCCTGCAGTCCAGGGGTGTTTGGTGTAGGCGCAGCTTAGGTGAGGGACTGGAGATGCACACAGAGGGGAAGGGGGGTTGCACACCCCAGCCCTAACCGTGCAGAGAACACTGGGCGTGCCCCATCGCCCTCACCAGCCTGCGTGATGACTCACCTCTGCTGGTAAGCCCTTGACTTCAAATGCAGATCTGCACTTATACGGACAGATTTGTCTCTATGCATGATTAAACACTCTCTTGATTCCTCAGATAAGTTCAGAAGTGCAAAAGAGGAGGAGGAGAAGCTTTTTAATTACAAGCCAGTCAGCCTGGCAAATAGAACTCTCCACCTGTCCAAGTCCTGGACTTCCGAACCTCGCCAAGATCCCCATCTGCTTCTTCTATGGGGCCTGGGGTGGCGGGTGCTGAAGAAAGAATCAGACAGTCCTGGACCAAATGCTCAGCTCCAACAAACAAAGAGCCTCAGTTCTGGATAAAAGTCAAATTGTTAAGAAATTGCACCGCTCTGGCTTTTTTTTTGGGGGGTGGGGTGGTGATGGTCGTGGGACAGGGCAGGATGGGGAAGTGACAGAACCAGACTTCAGCTCATCTTGATACAATTTTGGAGTTACAAATGCTACTCTCGTTCCCTGTCTCCCCAGGTTTTGTTGGGTGCAGGCCAGGGCTTGCCTGGATGTCCATAATTTCCCGTGTGGCTCTCCCTCTCCCACCCCCACGCTCAGTTTCCTTGAGTGCCAGGATACTCCAGAGCCTCAGAATGGAGCCCTTGAAATGTTATGAAACAGGAATTGGCAATCCTTTCCTTTCAAGCTGCCAAGCTGGAGAAGGGGCTTGGGGGGGCATGGAGGCACAGGAAAGGTGAATGCAGTGTGTCAGCTGGTGTCATGACTCAACTTGTAAGGTGCCTCCAACTGTGCGCCCACCACTCAAGTGGCAGCCACATGGAGGGCAGATGGGCAAGAAGAGGGGGGACAGAGGCAGCGATGGGGAGAGCGTGTAGAAGCCAGCAGCAGCCGGGTAACAGCTGTTGAGTCTCAGCCAGGCTGGCACGGCGATCAGGAAGCCTGGAGTGCCCCCCTCTGGTAAGTGAGCCAGGGGTTGGTTGCTAAATCCAGTAACAGAACCCTCCCTACAGGCACTTGGCATTTGAGCCTTAATGGTTTTGGCACTTGGCCTAATTGCTCAGAATATGTGCTCAGTTAGATAGAGAATGATTCCTTCATCACACTCAGTAAGCATCTGCACACAGCACAGAAGCTGTGATATTTCTATTCCAATAAGTCCTTTGCCGACCACCAAAATTCCATGGAAAACTCTCAGAAGCTATTGGATATAAACCAAACTGAATTTTACATTACGTGTATGCTTCAGGTTATGGAGGATTTTATAAATAGCAGAATGTCCACCAAACAAGAAAACTGCCTCCTTATTTTGTTCAAGAAACCATCTACAATGAATATTGCAATGTTCAGTGATAAAAAGGATTCACATTTTATTATCTCAAAAAACTGGGAGCTGGAAACCAGTGTGATATACTTGCTTATACTTGTTAACGTTTTTATGTACCATAACTCACTTTGAGATGAGGTCATTTTGGTCAATTAAATCAGATTGTCTCTAGTATATAAGATATCAAGATCTCTTAGAGATTAAAGTCATAGGCTAGTATTCAAAAACCAGTAAGAGCCAACAGAATCCACGTCACCCAACCCAGGGTTTGAGAGAGAAGGATCGAAGTGAACAATACGAATGTGAGGATTTAGCTGAATTTATCATGGGATCATAGTGACTGGTGCTGCCACTAGTTCATACATCAGCTTAATTGGTAAGTCTATAGTTCACGTTTATAACTGTGGAGTAGGAAACAGCCAGTGGATGCCAAAGGGGCAGGGCAGAAGGAAATCGACATCATCATCAATAATTCTTTTTAAGAAATAAATTTTATTGCCTCATTCCCTTGCTAAAAACTTTAATAGCAAAAATGCAAATAACGTACTTCTAAGTAACTAATGGCTCAAAGAAAAAATTATAATGAATAAAATTTAAATATTCAGAAATAGCTTCAAAGCATATAAAGCATAAACTGACAAAACTAAAAAGAAATATAAGCCAATCCACAATCACAGTTAAAATTTTTTTTTAAAATATCTCTCAGTAGCTGATACAACATGCAGATCAAAAGTCATGACTATAGATGATCTGCACAAGATTAACAATGTTTATCCTCTTAACACATGTGGAACGCTGCACCCAATAACTACAGAACACATCATTTTCAAGTGTAAGGGAGATATTGTTCACTTAAATAGGTAATATGCTGGACCCTAAAGCAAGTATGAACAAATATAAAAGGACTGATATACAATATATATTCCCTGGCTACAGTAGAATGAAGCTCAAAATCAATAATAAAAAGATAACTAGGAAATCTTCATATATTTGGAAATACATTTCTAAATAATTCATGAGTCAAAAAAGAAATCACAATGGAAATGAGAGAATACTTTGAAGTGAAAGATAATAAAAATACGACATAAAAGTTATGGATATAGCTAAGTCTGTGTTAGAAGGAAATATAGATGAACATATTTAAGTGAATATATTACAAAAGAAGAAAATTTGAAAACTGATGATATAACTTCCACTTCAAGAAGGTAGAAAAAGGGAATTCCCTGGTGGTCCAGTGGTTAGGACTCCATGCTTCCACTCTAGGGGGCATGGGTTGGATCCCAGTCAGGGAACTAAGATCCTGCAAACTGAGCAGCACAGCCGAAAAAAAAGAAGGTAGAAAAAGAAGAGCAAATAAAATACCAATAATGTAGTAGGAAGGAAATAATACAGATAAGGAAAAAAATCAACAAAATAGAAAACAAATATAATCAATCACATCAAAAACAGATTCTCTGACAAGACTAGCAAAGTCCATAACTCTTAGCAAGACTAAAAAAGAAACAAAAAAAGAAATAAAGAAAACACAAATTACTATTACCAGGTCCACAGACATTAAAAAAGATAAGAGGATGACAATAAATTTAGATGAAATGGACATATACCTTGAAAAACAGAATTCATCAAAACTAACACAAGAAGAAATAGACCATATGCGTAGTCCTATATCTATTTTTAAAACTAATTCTGTAATTTAAACCCTTCCCACAAAGACATCACCAGGTAAGCTAGTTTCACCTGGAATTCTTCCAAACATTTAAGGAAGAAGTAATAACAATTTTACATAAACTATTCCAGGCAAGAGAAAAACGGAAAACACGTCCCACTTAGTTTTATGAGGTTAGTATAACTTTGTTACCAAAACCTGACAAGGACATTGAAAAAAAAGGAAAATTACAGAGCAATCTCTCTCATGAACATGATGCAAAAATTCTAAATAGAATATTAATAAAAGAAATCAAGAGATATATAAAAAGAGATTGTACATTATGCCCATTTGATTTATTCCAGGAAGGCAAGGTTATTTTGACATTTGAAATTCTCCACATTAAGCAAATATTTGGGAGGGGTACCATATGGTTATCTAAATAGATAGAGAAAAATTTTTTTTGATAATATTCAATACTCATTCATAATTTAAAGTAATTAGAACAGAATTGAACTTTATTAATTTGATAAAGCTTATCTACAAAATATCTACTAGTGAAAGCTTTCCCTCCTTCCCCACATTTTAGAAGGGTGACTACCCTCTAAAGGGTAGTCAAGGGTGACAAGGGTGACTACCCTCACCACTTCTATTCAACACTGTAACATCGTACTGGTTAAACATTATACAGTACCATAGAGCTAGAAAAATTAAAAGAAGAATCAAAAAAATTAAAAGAAGAATCAAAACTCCCATTAATCACAGACTACGTGATGGAATGTACGGATAAAGTTTACAAAAGAATCTACAGATAAAATTTAGAATTAATTGGTAAATTTGGCAAGGTCACTAGTCAACATACAAAAATAAACAAAACTAAATCCAGTGGTTTATACAAAAAGAGAAAATAATATGATCAATTTAGGATTATCCCAGGAATGCAAGAGTTCTTTATCATCAGAAAAAATATAAATGTCATTTACCAGATTAACAGGTAAAAGAAAAAAGCCACATGCACATCTCAATAGATTCTGAAAGTCATTTAATAAAATTCAACTTATTCATAATTAATAACTAAGAGCATGTAAGAATATAAAGAACTTCCTCTCTGATTAATCAACTAAAAACCTAATTCTTAGTGGTGAGATACTGCAAGCGTTACCTTTAAAATCAGAATTAAGTGTCTATTATCATTTCTATTAGTTACATTGTGCTAGAGGTCGTAGTCAGCGTATTAAGGCAAGAAAAAGAAATAAAGGGCTTATAGATTGCAAAGAAAGAAACAAAAGTGTCATCTAGTCTCACATAATATAAATGTCTATACAGAAAACCCAAAGTAAAATCATCAGAAATAAAAAGTTAGTTAATGCTTGGATCTAATGTAATCAAAACACAAAAATCAATTCCATTTCTATATACAGCAACCAATAATTTAAAAATGTAACTTAAAAATAGATAGCACTTACACTATAAACAAGAACTGTAAGTTTCTTAGGAAAAAATATAACAAAATTTTCTTAGATTTATATGGAGAAAATTATAAAAATTTTTCTAAGGGACACTAACCCTACCCTAACTAAATAGGGAAAGTTCAACAGGTTCATAACTTGAATTATTTAAGATCATAAAGATATTAATTCTATCCAAATTTATATATAGATTCAAAGTAATCACAACCATATTCCCAATTGCTGTTTGAGAAATATCAAGTTGATTCTAAGACCTAAGTGAAATAGCAAAAAGCCAAGAATGCCCAAAGCACTCTAGGTGAAGAAAATAAAATGGAACACCCTACCTGATATCAAGATTTATTATAAAGCTCTGACAATTCAAATATCAGTTATTGGTGCAGGAATAAATACACCCATGAGAAGAATGCAACAAAGATCCAGAAATGTATCCACGTATGTGGAAATTAGATATATGACAGAGATGGCACTAGCCTCACCCCACCATGATGACATAAAGTAGGAAGCAATACTGATTCTGCACCATCCCTTAGGACCTGCGGTTACCAAGAGCAACACCACTGCTAATGATTTACCACTTGCAAAAAGAGAGTCTTTCGGTAAATCATAAGAGTGAATTTGCACATTTTTGGTTTCTGCAAATTCCATCATGGTTTAATATTGTATGATTCATTACCTTAACCTGTTACTACTCAGTGGATAAGTGATTTTCTTCTTTGTAAGATTCAGAATAAAAGCAGGGTACCTTAATTTTTTGTTGTTGTTTACTTTTGTTTTTAACGACAGCCTTTTGGCTTTCGAATGCTTGCTTTGCTTACATCTTTGTTTATGAAAAGGAACTAATACAGTTGTTGAGCAAGAAAGATTCCTGATCTGCTATTAAATACATATTGCAAGTCTGTGGAATATTAATCAAATCTTTGGTTTCCTTTTTAAGACGTGGCTTCTAAGGCAAGTGCATTTTTCTACCTCAGTTCAATCCCCATTACTATTTTATATTCCATCAGAGGCCTGGCTAGCAACAGTAGCCAGCTCTTGTCTGAATCTGGAAACTACACTCATACATATGACACCCGTAGAAAGGCTGGGCTCTACACAGGAGACCCAACTTTTGATGATGGCTTGCATAAGGAAAATCACTCTTGTTCCTTGTCATTTTGCAGTTAGTGGGCAAAAAACTAATGCTTGTTCCAGGGGAATTTCAGATCTTGACATTAATGGAAATAAAAAGCATACTCAAGTAAATTAATTTCCTGGTGGCAAAGCTATAAACTTTGAAAACTCTAGATTGGCTTGGACTTTCCCTGGCCCTATCAAAAATTTTCCCCAATTCATCTCATTTTTATAAATTTAGTACAGTTTATTTTTAATTATTACGTTATCAGTGCTAGGAAAGTTTTTATTTTTTAATATTCACTGGCATTAATGTTAGTTGAATTTGATAGGCTAGCATGCTGGTATTAATATGATTATTATATTCATTTCATAGCCAATTTATGGTAGTTTTATATTTGGATCCATAAAAATACATAATTATATTATCCATTTCCAAAAGCATATTCTGAGGAGGAATAAATATGTATTTTCCAGATAGTTGTACTTAAACACAACTATAGCCCAAAAGTAACCATATGTAGGCCTATCTATTTATAATTGTTAACAGCATATTTAACTCACAGGAAAAATAAACTGACCTACTGCAAGTATTCAACATTATTATGTGACTCTGCATTTTATATTTTTATTTAAAAATCCATTATTGTATAAAAGATGAAAACTTGTTGCTTAATACAAGGCCACAAAGATTTACACCTATGTTTCCTTCTCAGAGTTTTAGTTTTTAGCTTTTACATTTAGACCTTCGATTTTGAGTTGATTTTTGGATATGGTATGAGATATAGGTCCAGCTTCAATCTTTTCCACGTGGTTTTCCAGTTGTTCCAGTGCCATTTGTTAAAAGGACTATTCTTTCCCCATTGAATGGTCTTGGCAGCCTTGTAAAAAATCAATTGATGATGGATGCATGGGTTTATTTCTGAACTCTAAATCGTTCCATTGAACTATATGTCTATCCTTATGCCACTATCACACTGTTTTGATTACCGTGGCATTGTAACAAGTTTTGAAACTGGGAAGATTCAAGATTGTTTTGGCTATTCAAGGTCCCCCATATGGCCATAGGAATTTTAGAATCAGCCTATTTCTGGAACACAAAAAGGCAGATGGAATTTTGATAGAGGTTGCATTGAATCTATAGATCAATTTGGGGAACATTGCCATCTTAACAATCTTCAGTCTTCCAATCCATGAACATGAAATGTCTTTCCATTTATTTAGGGCATCTTTAATTGCTTTCAACAGGGTATTGTAGTTTTCAGTGGAAAAGTATTTCACTTCCTTGGTTAAATCTACTAAGTATTTTATTCTTTGTGGTGCTACCATAAACGGAATTGTTTTCTTATCTTAATTTTCAGATTGTTCATTGCTAATATTTAGAAATACAACAGACTTTTGCATCCTGATCTTGTATACTGCAATGTTGCTACATTATTAGTTCTTATAGTTTTGGGTTTTTTATTCTTTAGTATTATATATATATAAATATAGAGACCATATATATATATATAAATATATATATAGACCATAATCATCAGCAAATAAACAGTGTTTCTTCTTCCTTCTCAATCTGTGTGCCTTTAATTTTTTCTTACCTAATTGCTCTGCTAGAATTTCTGGTATAATGTGGAATAGAAGTGGCAAGAGTGTACGTCCTTATCTTGTTCATAATCTTGGCAGGGGGGAGTCTTCAGTTTTTCATCACTAAGTACAATGTTAGCAGTGTGTTTTTCATAAATGTCCTTTCAGTTGAAGAAATTCTCTTCTATTCCTGGTTTGTTGAGTGTTTTTTTATTTTAGCATGAAAGGGTGTTGCATTTTCCTCCATCTATTAAGGTGATCATGCATTTTATTCTTCATTTATTCTATTAATATGGTATAGTACATTGACTGACTTTCGTGTTAAACTGACCTTGCATCTGGAATAAATCCACTTATTCATAGTATATAACCCTTTAATATGTTGCTAGATTCTGTTTGCTAGTATTTTGTTAAGGATTTTGTGTCAATATTCACAAAGGATATTGGTCTGTAGTTTTCTTGTGGTGCCTTTTCTGGCTTCGTCATACCAGTAACAAGTACTGGGCTCATAGAATATGTCAGGATGTGCTCCCTGCTCTTCTATTTTTTGGAAGAATTTGATAAGGATTAGTGCTAATCCTTCAAACATTTGGTAGAATTCACCAGTGAAGACATCTAGTCCTCGGCTTTTTTTTAAATTAGAAGTGTTTTTATTATTGACTCAGTCTCTTTACTATAGGTCTATTCAGATTTTCTATTTCTTCCTGAGTCAATTTAGTTTGTGTTTTTTAAAATATTTGTCCATTTCATCTATATTATCTGTTGACATGTATTTATTTGTAGTATTGTTATCATTTTTATTTCTGTGAGGTAGTAATGTCCCTTCTTTTCACATCTGATTTTAGTAATTTTGTGTCTTTTTTTTCTTGGTCCAGCTAAAGGGTAGTCATTTTTTAAAAAAACTTTTTCAAAGAACCAACTTTTCTGTTCTGTATTTCCTATTTTATATTTTTAAATATATAAACACCTCTCTACATGCAATACTGAGTGGTCAGCACATCCAGTAACTGAAATAACAT
Source organism: Balaenoptera acutorostrata (assembly GCF_949987535.1). Taxonomy (NCBI): domain Eukaryota; kingdom Metazoa; phylum Chordata; class Mammalia; order Artiodactyla; family Balaenopteridae; genus Balaenoptera; species Balaenoptera acutorostrata. The sequence continues at coordinate 66,341,546 of NC_080081.1, forward strand.
TATTCTTAACACAATAAGCAGGGAGCACTCCTAGAAACTTCTTCTTACATGTCTTTAAACACCTATCTGCATGCATTACACAATGGTCAGCCCATACATTCTCAGAAATAACTCTTTTCAACATGCTAAGAAACAATTTTTGAAACATCTTTTTTACATGTGTACTCAAACACATCTGTACATGCATTACAGAATGGTTAGCACATCCATTTGCTGAAATAACAGTTACTTCTCTATTCTATATTTTTTTCTGTGTCTGCTATAATCTTTACTATTTCCTTCTTCTTGCTTTCAGTTGTTTGCTTTTCTTTTCCTAGTTTTTTAAGGTATAAAGGTAGGTTTTTAACTTATTTTTCTTTAATGTAGGCTATAAATTTCCCTCTGAGCACTGTTTTTGCTGTATCCCGTAAGAATTGATATGCTGTTTAATACCAAACTTTTATCTCAAAGTTTTCTCTAATTTCCTTCTTATTTCTTCTTTGACCCATTGGTTATTTAAAAGTATGCAATTTCCACATATTCATTTTCAAAATTTCCTTTTGTTATTGATTTCTAATTTCATGTCATTGTGGCTGGAGAACACACTTTAATATTTTTAAATTTACTGAGACTTGTATTGTGGCCTAACATGTGGTCTTCGATAATACAGCATGTGCCCATGAGAGGGCTGTATACTCTGTTGCTGGATGTTCTGTAGATGTCTATTAAATCTAGTTGGTTTATAGGGTTGCCCATGTCTTCTATTTCCTTGCTGTTCTTTATTTCTTTGCTAATTTGAGTTACTGTCTAGTACCCTTTCATCTCAGCCTCAAGAACCCTTGAACATTCATGTATGGTAAGTATGATTGTTTTTTATCTTAGAATGTCTTACTTTCTCCTATATTTTCAGTTTTGCTGGATACAGAATTCTAACAGTTGTTCTTCCACCATTTTGAATATGTCATCCAGTGCTTTCTGGCCTCTGTGGTTTCTGATGAGAAATCAGGTGTTATTGGGGATCACCTGCAAATGATGAGTTCTTTCTCTTGCTTTCAAGATTCCTTCTTGGTCTTTGGCTTTTGATAGTTTGATTGTGATGTGACTTGGTGTATTTCTTTGAATTTATCCTACATAGAGCTTGGTGAATTTCTTGAGTGCGTATATTAAGGTTTTCATCAAATTTGTAAAGTTTCCTGCCAATATTTCTTCAAATATTCTTTTGGCCCTTTTCTCCCTCTTTTTTCTTTCTGAGACTCCCATTGTGTGAATATTGTTGATAATATCCCAAAGGTCTCTGAGGTTCTGTTCATTCTCATTCATTCTTTTCTTTCTGTTCCTCAGACTGGATAATCTCAATTGACCTATCTTCAAGTTTGCTGATATTTTTTCTGCCTGAACAAATCTGATGAACTCCTATAGTGAATTTTTCATTTCAGTTAATATACTTTTCAACTCCAGAAGTTTCTTTTCTATAATTTTTATAAAATTATGACTAAATTATTTTTGATTATAAATTTATAACTATAAAAACATCCTTTTTGAAATTTCTACCTTTATTGATATTCTCTATTTGGTAAGATATTGTTCTCATACTTACTTTCAGCCCTTGAACATATTTAAAAGAGATGTTTTATTTAAAGTCTTTTGTCTAGTAAGTCCAACATCTGGGCTTCCTCGGGGACAGCTTCTATTGACTGGTTATTTTTCCTTCTGTGTACTGGCCATACTTTGAGCACCTTGCCTTTTTTTTTTTTCTTGAAGCATGAGCATTTTTAATATTATGATGTGCCCATTCTGTTGGGAAACCAGATTTTCTCACCCCATCCCTCAGAGTCTGCTGTTGGTGCTTTTCGTGGTTGTTATTGCATGTTTCAGTGACCTTCTTGAACTAATTTTGTAAAATCTATATTCTTTGTTGTGTGTGACCAGTTAAAGTGGTCCATTAGCTTAGTTGTCAGCTAATGACTGGACAGAGATTTCAATGTCTGGAACCAAAAAAATCTCCCAGTCTTTGCTGAGATGTTCTGTGTGAGTGTTGGGGCATTCCTTCAACATTCAGCCAGGTAGCTTCTAACTTTGCTTTAGCCTTCACTTTCTGCTTCCACAAAGCCTCAAGGTTACCCAGAGGTAAGTGCTTAGGGTCTTTCTGGTCTTTTTTGAGCATGCACAGTGCTAGACATGTGCACTAGATTTCTAGATTGCCAAGAATATGTTAGAGTGTTTCAAAACCCTTATTTTTTCATTTCTAACTTTTCTTCCCAAGCTTTTACCTTAGTCTACCATTTGTCCTAACTTCAGGCAGCAGAGAAGTGTCCTCCCCTCGACTGGCCCCTCCCCTCAACTGGCCCCTCCCCCTGGGTAGTGGCTTTAGCACTGGGCAAGTTCCAAGTTAAGCAAGAGAAAAATAAGCTTTTCCAATGGGTCTCCCAGGGAGGCATGAGACATGTCAAATAAGGACAATCTTTGCAAACTTGGTCCATTCTGCTTTCTCCAGTACCAGAATATGTGGGATGTTATTTTCAAGGCTATTGCTGAGTTTGAGAGCAAAGTATAGGACTAGCCTAAGTTAAAATACCACAAAGCATATCAAGACTCAGCTTGTTTTGCTTAGTTTTTTTAATAAGCATAATCTAACTGCTATTAGCTTTTAGTTGGTTTCTAGAATTCTGAAAAAGTTGATCTTGACAGTTTTTCAAGGCCAGTTTTATTGTTTCTTTTAGGGAGAGGCAGGATTTTGGAATTCCTTAATCCAACGTTTTTGCTGATGTCCCCAACCTATAAGACAATTTTGCATCTTAATCAAATAGCTAATTAGTATAACCCAGTCATTATGATCACCAAAGAATTTAAAATGTATGGTTGTGTTTTAAAACTTTCTTTTCTATGCTCTCAGCCTCTTCAACCTCAAGTACATACATGTGGCTTTCATAAAAAATGATGTTAGTTCATTTTTTCCTCTTACCTACATGCACAAACACCCTATCAAACTGCATTGCGTCTATTTATAATACATGTGATATCTGTGCAAGACAGGGAATTCAATGACAGAAGCACATCTTAGTGGTCTTTTAAAACCTTGTTGCTTATCACAGAGCCTGCCCCAGTTGGTACTTAATGTGTTTAATAACAAGCACAATGAAAAATATTAGCTAACACATATTGAGTTCTAACTTTACCCCAGGCCCTGTGTTAAACAATTTTTTTAACTCTTTTTAAAATTGTGGAATATATAGACAAGAGTTCATGTCACGTATATGTAAATTTTAGAAAATAACAAAATGAATATACATATACCAACACTCCAATGTAAGAATAGAACATTAGTAACTTCTAAAGATCCTGTGAGATAATCTTGAATTCTGCGTTAATCATTTCCTATATTTCCTTATAGCTTTACCACATGTGTATCCATGAATAATGTATAAATTTGTTTTATCTTTTATTTTAAAATTCTATAAATGGACTCACACTATATTATTCTGTGATTTTTTTTTTTGTTCAACATTATATATTTGGAAATTACTTCATTTTTCACTGCTGTAGAGTATTCCACTATATGGATAGACCTAAGGACGTGAGCTAATAGCAGTCAGAAAAGGCCAGGCTATGGTGAGATAATAAAAAACTCCTAAGGCAAGGAAAAAAATTTGAGGATCAAGCCCTAGAGTATGCGAACTTTTAAAGGTCACAAAGAGGCAAAAGAACCAAGGAAGGAGGTTGAGAGGGGTTTGGCTAATGAAGTGGAAGGAAAACTAGCAGAAAGTTGTGCTGTGAAAGCCTAGGAAGTACAGTATTTCAGACGTAAGTGTGTGGAATGCTATTGAAAGTTTAATAAAATAAGGAATGAGAAGAATCCATTAGATTTGACAACATACAATACTATGGAGATCTCATCAGGGTTAGCGGTGTTGTAGTGGTGATGCTGAAGCCATATGGGGCTAATTTAAGACATAATGGCAGCAGATATATAAGCCAGCATGCATAGATGACCATAAAAAAAAGCAGCAGAGAAATGGAGGTGTGAGGATCTGGGAGGTGGAAAGTTTTAAAAAGTACTATCAACACTACAGCATTTTGTATGCTGTTGAGAATAATCCTACAGAGAAGTCACAAGTTGCTGAAGCAAAAGAGAGGGATAACTCAGAAACGTCTCTGAGAAGGTGAGAGAATGGAATCCAGAGTCCAGAGGAAGGGAACAGCCTGTCACAGGAGGAGGGACACTGTCTCCAACACAAAAGGAGGAAAGACGAAGATGAGTGCAATATATGAGGGTAGAAAAATGCAGGAGATAAGCCTAACAGCTCTGTTTTCTCAATGAATTATGGAAGTCATTAACTAAGTGAGGGTGGAAAAGTCATCTTGAAAAGTGGGGAGGTGAGTTTACCAGAGACAGAGTAGAACTACAAGGCAATACTGAGTGCCATTTGAAGACTGTGATCATGAATTTAAAAAGTCAATCAGTCTATTTGTGTGATTTTTCTCAGATAACATTCACCTGTTCAAGTACAAGCACAAAGAAAGAAATGGAAAACGTTCAACCAGAGAGGTTTTGGTCAGGCAAATACCTTTTCTCTCTGAAGGAAAGGCTGACACGCATTACCTAAGGTTATACTTACGCCATCTCAAAACAGTTCAAAATGCAAACTATGAAGTAAATAGCAAATACAGTGTTAAGCTAATGAATTAACACTTAAAATCGTTTATTTTAACTAAGTTTTCAAGATCACACTGATACCACATTCTGCTCATCAATCTTCCATTGGTTATCTCAATTTGGTCCTATATTGTACTTTCTTTCCTATTAGCATATTTTCTAAAAACACACTGATGAGATGTATAAAAATACTGCAATGATTGCTGCTCGAAAAACAGTTTAGTATTTTATTTGAAAAAATTAGGTAAAAAACTAAATATACTTTTTTCCTAGAAATCAAAGGAATTCACTAATGGTAAGTAAGCAATCTTTCCTCACAGTAGATATAAATTATATAAAATTTAAGCTCTTGATTTATATCATACTTTATTTTCTATCTTTTATATATCACATATACTCACTGAAGGAAAAAGACTAAAAATACAGATTAAATACCAAAAGAGATGATATATAATCAATCACTCTTGCTCCAAAAAAATCATACTTCAGATAGATGAACACACCATGTTCTGTAAATACTAATTTGTTATATATTCTGTATTTGCTATATAAATAGTAATTTTATCTTACTACTTTTCAAAATATTTTAACCTAGTCAATTTTTTCCTTATGCCTCATTTTCTCATTTATAATTTAGAGACTTAGCTCTTTTTATGGATTTACCAGAAATTAAGATATTTTGCTAATAAAAATCTGTCCTCAAAATCTTACCAACAAAGTCAAAGTCAAGTCACATCAAACACATTTAGATTTGTTTTGTTTTTAAAAAAAAAAAAAAAAAACAACAAAAACAGTGATTTTGAATCTTACTCTTGGTATGGTTCTAAAGTCAGAGCCCAAACAAGGGGCCACCACAGGGCTAGACATACTGTCAATTAGCCATCGCTACTCTGGCATTTTTCGTGCAGGGTGAGAGGACACCTTATTTCTTTGGTTTGAACACCAAAGTGTGTAGATGGTTGAAGTTAGAGTCCACGCTGTACCACAAATATTCTTCTTTAAACACTAGATTTACAAGCAGCACAGGATGCCCACATCCCATATGAAGCGCCAGGCTTCACCTTGAATTCAGTCTAGGGCAGACACAGAGTAGAAGTCACCTTTAAATTACTTCTCTCTTTTTCCTATTTTTGCTGAATGTACATTTCTGCTCCTCAGTCTAAGTATACCTACTCACAGTATCTAGCAAGAAAGCAAATGAATCTTTAGGTAAAGAGATATTTATTAGGTCATATCTTCAAACTAATTCCTAAGTTTAGATAATTTTTTAATGTACAGTTAATTTAGAACTAATCTTGTAAAAAAAAAAATCCCTCATACCTCTCATAGTACTCTTTTCCCACATATTTATATTCCAGAATTGAGGGGAACTGCAGAGCTGGAGAGATGTGGAATGCAGATACAGAGCAATGCCAACTCAGGTCAACATGTGTTACTTACTTTCACCTTACTGTGACCAAAGCAAAGCAGTTATTGGGAGCTGTATTCTTATGATACAAAGAAAACTGTAACCATCAAATTTCAAAGTAAAGACTAACAGACTAAAAACCAAGAAAACCTTCAGTGTTTTAGGAGTGCAATATTTTGCTAACACATTCAAAGAAGATAATCAGGAGAGAAGTGTCTGCACTTGCTGCGGTGATCGGTGTAGAATGCTCTCTGGATCTTTGTATTCATTGACTGGATTCATCACAGCTGCATACACTTCACCATAGGCTCTGCAGACTAATTCTGTAGACTGTTTTATGATCTGCTCTCTATTGATAAACAAACAAAATGTGAACACATAATCTGAGAATGAAACACTAAGCACTGTGAGAAAGCTCCATACATGAACCAACGAATTTCTTTTCGTAATTATCACATATATATTATTAAAAACCATTGTACAACTACATAAGTTAGTTATTTTGGTTTGGGGATAAAAGGGTTTTTTATATTTATTATTTCTTTATTAAATCTTCTCCATTAGTAAGCAGGTTTCAGGAGGGCAGGAGCTGTGTTTTGTTCACTGCCTTCCTTATCTTTAGGGCTAGAACAGTGCCTGATATACCATGGATTACTAAACAAGAAATGGAAACCGTGACCACCACCAATGTACTGATTTTGCAAACATGACTGATAACACATTAACCTTAAAGAAAGAGGCTTATAATTATTCAAATTTATCAGTACTTCAAATCTCAGAATAACTTACAATATACTGTCCTTTCACCTGTAGCTGCTCAAATTTATCAACACTTCAAATCTCAGAATAACTTACAATGTACTATCCTTTCACCTATAGCTCCTACACTAATAACCATATCTCCTAGATTTCTCATCTCTTGCAAAAACGTGACACTTGCCTACAACAAATCACGGCATTTTCAAATACGCATTTCTACATAAGTACATAAAAGAATAGAAATAGTTTTAAATAAACTGAAGCCAATGTTTTTAGAAAAAAATAACACTGGGCTCATTAAATCTGCATTAACCCTTTATGTTTTCATGACATTTACTTCGTCATCCCCAGCTACTTCTATTTCTATATACCTACTGATGAAAACACCTTTTTCTGACTTGTATAACTAAATTAAAAATGTGTCTTTAAAGCTTCACTCCCAAACCTACTTCTGTTTCCTGCTTCTGTCAATGGCATAACTATGTCTCATCACCTCAGTTCAGGCCCTAATAAACTTTTCTTGCCTGGAGTATCTAAGAAAAACTCCTACCTGGTCTTTCCCCATCCAGTCTCTTCCCCACTTAATGTATCATGAGCACTGCTCTTAGATTAATCTTTCTAAAGCAAACCTTTTATCGTGTCTCTCCCCTACCCAAGGCCTTTCTTCAAGGAGGTTCCATGGCTTCTTCTGGTTTCAGAGATGCTGCTCAATATCACTAATTATTAGAGAAATGCAAATCAAAAGTACAATGAGGTATCACCTCACACCAGTTAGAATGGGCATCATCAGAAAATCTACAAACAACAAATGGTGGAGAGGGTGTGGAGAAAAGGGAACCCTCTTGCACTGTTGGTGGGAATGTAAATTGATACAGCCACTATGGAGAACAGTATGGAGGTTCCTTAAAGAACTAAAAATAGAATTACCATATCATCCAGCAATCCCACTACTGGGCATATACCCAGAGAAAACCATAATTCAAAAAGACACATGCACCCCAATGTTCATTGCAGCACTATTTACAATAGCCAGGTCATGGAAGCAATCTAAATGCCCATCGACAGAGGAATGGATAAAGAAGATGTGGTACATATATACAATGGAATATTACTCAGCCATAAAAAGGAAGGAAATTGGGTCATTTGTTGAGACGTGGATGGATCTAGAGACTGCCAGACTGAAGTAAGTCAGAAAGAGAAAAACAAGTATCGTTTATTAATGCATATATGTGGAACCTAGAAAAATGGTATAGATGAACCGGTTTGCAGGGCAGAAATTGAGACACAGATGTAGAGAACAAACGTATGGACACAAAGGGGGGAAAGCAGCGGGGGGTGTGGTGGTGGTGTGCTGAATTGGGCGACTGGGATTGACGTATTCACTGATGTGTATTAAATTGATGACTAATAAGAAAAAAAAAAAGTGCTCATAACTTAATAAGAAAAAAAAAGAAAAAATCCAGAGGATAGAAATGCAATGGAAATAGATTCTCCAAGTGAATCTCAGTCAAATCCAAACTGTAAAGAGCAAGAACTGTGCCTGACAGTGATTCCGTATTTCTGGACAAATGTTAAGAGTTCATTTATCACTACCAAAGCCAGGTACATGTCCATACACTCATGTTCATTAATGTTTTTCTAATGAATTATATATGGTAGAGATAAAATAGTATAGCGAACGACATTACTGTCAGAGGATCTTGACTCTCGTTGAAGTTCTGCTACTTACTGCTGCCTTGAACAAGTAATTTAACCGTTCCAGGACTGAATTTCACTCTTGTAAAACAAAATACTGACCTCGATAATCTTTACAAGACACTTCCAGCTTTAAAATTATATCATTTCATTGAGAGTTAAGAGCATTTTAATGAACTGTGGTTAAAAAAATCTCTGCGTGTTTATTTACACCCATACATACACATATACATACAGACACACACATTACTTTGGAGAATTGGGTTCCCTAAATAATGAAGTGTAGTAAACATATCAGTTACTTGTATAAAAATGGGTGGTGTTTCTAAAGTGCTAAAGCAATTTTCTTGCCATTTTACTATCTCCTCCTTCTTATTTATAATGCTAATTACTATGTAAGTACACCCTTTATGTCAAAAAGTATACGCATGTATCTGTATATCTGCCTGCCTGCCTGGTGTCGTGGCCCAAATTACTCACTAATATCATGTATGAAATACAGAGTTCAAATAATGATAAATCATTATAGTGACAAATAAAACCAATATTCAAAATAGAAAAATTCAGGAATTCTATAAATACAAAATGACCAGCAAATCATCTCAGTCTAGTTATGCGCTTCTGAAAACGTAGAATGTCCTTATCTACTGATCACTTCATCTGTAGGTAAAGAAAAGCAGTACCTTTTTACTTTTTTTCAGTCATGTATGCTATTTTCCAGCATGGGCACCCACCTCAGATTTTACTTTCTGTATTTTGATCAATCACAGCCAATCACATAGCTGATGGACGGAGTACATTTAGAACTGTTTCTCTATGTCAAAATTCTAAAGGTAAGTTCTGCTTTTCACATGACCAACAGATATGCAAAAGGTCAGTTAAAACAGAAAAGCAAAATCTGAATGTAACCCAAGATTCATCTATAAAGTTAGACCATTAACTTTCTTGGTCTCTTTACTACCATAAAATTCTCATAGTAATTTCAAAAAATTTAAAAACATGACTCATACAAATAAAGAATGTCAAAAATTTAATAACTCAATGAGGAAATTACTAAGATGGTAAAGATGGTTAAAACATTTTGAGGAACTGGTCATTTACAGGCATTTGAAAAGGAAGGTTAGAATAAATTAAGTTACATATAAAATGAGTTAACGTCCCATGGAGCAAGAAAAAACACAGGATTTAAAAAACATGGAACCTTTAATCAATAGTAAACAGAGAAGCAAACAAGGGTGCATTCCCCTGAATAATTAAATAATTTCTGATGGGCCTGTTAACAATGTTTCAGTATGACAGTGAAAAGACATGCTGGGGCTTCCCTGGTGGCGCAGTGGTTAAGAATCCGCCTGCCAATGCAGGGGACATGGGTTCGAGCCCTGGTCCAGGAAGATCCCACATGCCGCAGAGCAACTAACCCCGTGCGCCACAACTACTGAGCCTGCGCTCTAAAGCCCGCGAGCCACAACTACTGAGCCCACATGCCACAACCAGTGAAGCCCATGCACCTAGAGCCCATGCTCCGCAACAAGAGAAGCCACCGCAATGAGAAGCCCGCACACGGCAACAAAGAGCAGCCCCCTCTCGCCGCAACTAGAGGAAGCCCATGCGCAGCAACGAAGACCCAACAAAGCCAAAAATTAATTAATTAATTAATTAATTAATTAAAAAAAAAAAAAAAAAAAAAAGACGTGCTGTTCTCCCAGACCCTAAATGCTTTATTTTCATGTTTTGGAAAGTCTTTCTTACTTTTGCAAAGTACAGTTTTTTTTTTCCCATATAGTTTGCTATACCAGTATATATCAAAGATATAGCTAATGTGCTATGAGAAAAAAGAAGAAGAAATAAATGAGGAGAAGATGAGTTTGTTACATAATTTCACATAAAGGCAACATATTTTAGTTACTTATGCATGGGTATTCCATACCTTAAGAAATTTAACTTGTCCAGTTATAAATGTCATAATGCCATAAAAATATGGTATTATAAATTTCAAAAACACTAACAAAGATAATTGTATAACTAAATGGAGATACCATTCACATTTTAAAATATGTTCATTGAAATTATGTATATTTTAAATAATTATTTAAAGTACTGAGCCGTGATAAGAAATGAACTGCTTACTTCCAGAATCAGTGAGCTTGTCATTAATCAGTACTTTAGGATTTTGGTTGCCATAACAACGTAATACAACTTTCATCATTACCATAAACCCAGCACTTCTAAAAATAACTTATTTCAACATTCAGGTTCTGTGATCACTAAAATTGAGCTTTATTACAGCGCCACAGTTAAGAGTGCAATCAAACAAGCCATAGGAGAAAAGAAGGTGTTAACAGTTTAAACCTGAAAAACTAAGAAAAAAATATAATAGACTGGTTTAAAAATGTACATTTTTGATTTCTCTTTATCACAATATAAACACCAAAGATGCCATAGTGGGTCAGCTTTCTGTCATTCACAGTAAAATTAAAGCATATTTTAGATGAGACCAAGGCACATATCTCACATAAGCCTTATCTATCACACATGCCTAACATTTCTGAGCTTCCTCTAAAAATAATAAAACAATGTAATCTCAACATAGAAGGAGTTAATAAAAATACTGTACAAGCTAGTGTTAAAGAGAATAGGCTCTGGAATACTGGATTCGAATCTTGGCTCTGCTTCTTGCTAATTGTTTCACCTTGTTTCAATTATTTAACCTTTCTAAAAATGTCCTCTTCTATAAAATGGAGGGTTAAGTGAAGGCAACCCTTTCAAGGATCACTCTAGTTGAGATGCTAAGACTAGATTGTAGAGGTTGGTGTGGCAATGATAGAGAGAGCAAGGGCGAAAACAGAATAGATCCAAGGCTAACATGACAATCCAGGCACAGATGATACTACCTTTGACCAGAGTGGCAACTGTGGAGATGGTCAAAAGTGACCAGAGTCTCCTCTCATATATTTCTTTCTAGATAAATGTTTAATAAAATGGTTCCATGGCAATTTTGACTGGAGTTATGCTGAATTTACAGATTACTACACTACATACCCAGTTAGAGATGAATACCATGTGTCCATGTTGGAACACTGGAAATCTACAGCAAACATCACACTTGATGATGAAACATCAGAAACATTAAAGTTCAAAATAAAATACACACACTCACCATTACATCTACTGTTTACTTTGGAGCACCTAGCCAATATAATGAGTTTAGTCATAAAACTGAAAAACGTTAATGAAACTCATTAACTTAAGATGTCTGTACCAAAAACAAAAAATCAAGGCAAACAATTGATAAACTAATAGAACTAAGAGTTTAGTTAACTGGCCAGATTCAAAATTAACATAAAATTTAGTACTTTCCCTGTACATCAGCAATATCTAATCAGAACATGTAATGGAAAATAAAAGATCTTATAAAATCCACAGAATTGTTTCCTAAGAATAAACCCAATAACATACATGGAAAATTATATGAAGAAACTGTAAATCTTTATTGAAAATTCTGAAAGAAGATCTGGATAAACAGGCATACCATGTTCATAGATGGGAATACTCACTAGTGGCTTTCTTATTTTCTTTTTGTTCATTTTTACATTAGCTTGGTGAATGTTCTACATGCACTTTAAAAGAATGTTATTTTCCATAGTTGTGTGTGGTATTCTCTTTCTATTGGGTTGAGCTGATTAGTGACATTGTTCAGTTCTTTTACACTGAGCTAGTTTTCTAATTTTCCTATCAATTATTGAGAAAGGAGGGTTGAAATATCAAAATAAATGTCAATTTATCTATTCTTCCTCAATTCTATAAACTTATACTTCATGTTTTATGAAGCTCTGCTACGAGTTGCCCATATTTACTATTATATCTTCTTCATGAATTGATCCTATTATTGTGAAATATCCCTCTTTATCTTTGGTATTATCTGTCCATCAGTCTAATTTTTCTGATATTAATATCAGAATATAGCTATTTCAACTTTATTATAATTTTTATTTGCATGGTATATCTTATACCATATTTTTAAACTGTGTCCTTATATTTAAAGTGGACTTCTTATAGACAGCAGACAGTTGGGCTATGCTTTTTCACCCAATCTAATACCTCTGCTTTTTAACTGGAGTGTGTAGTTCTTTTACATTTAATATAGTTACTTATAAGGATGAATTTAAGTCTATCACCATGTTACTTGTTTTATATTTGTCCCATCTGTTTTTTTTTTCTCCTTTTCAGCCTTCTTTTGATATAACAGTTTTTTTTAACATTCTATCTTATCTGTTGGCATGTTAGATAATATTTACTTTAGTGCTTGCTGTAAGGTTTACGATCTACCTTCAAACAATATTATACACTTCATGAGTAAACTTACATCACAACAGTATACTACTACTTCCCTCCCACTCCATCTTTTGTGCTTTTGTAGTCATAAACTTTCTCTGTGTTAAGAACTCCAAAATTCAGTTATTATTTTTATTTCAAACGGTCTACTATCTTTTATATTTAGCATTTCCTGCACTTGTCATTCCTCTGTGTAAATAGGAGTTTTCTTCTGGTAACATTTTCCTTCAGCCTGAAGAACTTCCTTTATCATTTCTTGCAGTATACTGATGATAAATCCTCTCTACTTTTGTTTATCTTATCTCAAAATGTGTTTATTTCACTTTCAGTTTGAAAAATACTTCTGATGAATACACAAAGTTGAAAGTGTTTTATCATCCACCTTTTTAAAGATGCTATTCTATTGTTTTCTGGTTTGAACTGTTTCTAATAAGAAGTCAGTAGTATACTTATCATTGTTCCCCACATATAATACATCTTTTTTTCCTCTGGCTGCTTTTTAAGTTTTTTTCTCTTTATCACTGGTTTTCAATAATTTAATTATGGTGTACCTTGGTACAGCTTTCCTTGTTGTGATTTATTTAGCTTCTTCAGTCTGTGGGTTCATGTTTTCTATCACATTTGAAAAAAATTCTTTTATGCCTTCAAATTTTTTATGCCTCAATCTCACTATGACACTTCACTTACACCTGTATTAGAATGTTTATTATTATCTCACAATTCACCTAGACTCTCTTCATCTTTTTTCCAGCTTTTAATTTTTTCCTATCTGTGCTTCCGTTTGGACAATTTCTATTGTCCTTTTTTCAAGCTGACTTATCTTTCCCTCTAGAATGTCCAACTGGCAGTTAAGCCTATCCAGTGAGTTTTTCATTTTAGATACTGCACTTTTCAGGCCTAGAATTCTGATTTTGTAAAATTCCTAACTTTTCCTCTCAATATAATTTTCCTTGAAGTCCTTGAACACACTTAAATGGCTGTTTTAAAGACGTTATCTGCTAATTCTGTAAACTCTGTCAGTAAGTCTGTTTCTATTGACAGATTTTGCTTCTAGTTTTGGTTCATATTTTCCTACTGCTTAAAACCTAAGTGTTTCTTTTATTGCATGCTCAGCATTATAAATGCTACACTGTTGATTGTCTGTATTCTGTCATACTTACGAGTGCTAAGTTTTGTTCTGGAAGGCAGTTAATTTAGTAAAGAGCCACGTGATCTTCTAGAGGTTTGTTTTTAAGCTTTATTAGTGTGAGTCAAAAGTAGCCTTTACTGTAGAACAGACTAGCCTTACTTTTAAGGCTTAGACTTTCCAAGGTCTCTAAAGCCTGTTTCCATTAGTCGTTATTCCTCTGGTAGGCTCACCCCACCCCCACTCCCAAACCTGCGTTATTTTTGTTTACACAGGTATTCCTGATAGTTAAAGACAGGTGGCTTAAAAGGAGGCAGGTTAAAGAGAAGAAAATTATTTCATTTACCTCTTTTAAAAAACCAAAGTAATTCTTTTTAAAGATACCTGCTTTGTTTCTAGCATATATAATAGAGGAAGATTCCTGAATAAAAGAATCCTCAAATCATACCCACTTTTCTACATGCTCACTTTAGGAAGTATCTATACTCTCTTTATTTCTTAAATTACTCATATAAACAATTCTGACTCAGTAAGAAAAGACACTGAGAATATTTTATAAATATGCATAATTGTGGTTTCTGTAGTCCAACCTCTATTTTTATACCATTAAAAGGTAAATGTTGGAGTCTGGAGTTGAAAAAAGAAAAACGCCCTTCTAATTCATCACAAGGAAGGAAGAATTCTTTAAGGATATTTTAATTTTCTATTCTTTTCTCCATTATCTATACAACCTCACTTTCTGGCTACCTAAATGTATTCAATAGTTTATTCCAAGGATGAAGTGCTCAGTCAAAATCTCCTTTGAAAGGCAGTCAAACTACAAGACAAGAAAAAGGGAGACAAGAATGACAGGTGTCCCAAAGGTACTGCAACCACAGAGACAAGCAAAGTTCAGGAGAATAGAATGTTAACAAAACAAAATGAGACAGGAATAAAAAAAAGAAAGTTGTACATTTCAAAGCTCTATTTCAAAGGAACAATTGACATTTTAAATACAATATGAATAGAAAGAAATTGAGAACATAAAGACATGAAAATATTTTTGCTTAAAAATGAATTACCATTTTGAAAAGGTTCAAAATTTAACTAAATGAAAGTTATCTCCTATTATTTCAAATGCTTTATAAATAAGATCAAATATAATACCATGCCTATACAGTAGGAGAAATATGAACAGAAAGTATTTTTGAGTAGGACCTGCCATCAATCAAAAAAAGGGGGAAAAGCAGTTAGAAAATCTGCTTTAATGTTGAATCTTAAATGTGTTAAATGACTTACATTTTCATAGCAACCTGATTTTTAAAATAAGTAGCCAAACTGATACCATAATTTTTCTTCTTAAAAAAACCTGAAAATACATTCATACGTTACATTTAATTTTAGAATACTTTGCAAACAGCACTTTAGAAATTTTCTGAATGAAAAAAGGGGTAAATTGGTACTGACCAATTCTTAGTTGCACTATTATTTACATAAATCATATGTATATCTCAATTTTTTAATGTCATTATAATTAGTATGAATTTATAACAGGATGTTAGGTCCATACTATACAATCAAAATACTAATTTAAAAGTTTAGATTTTTAAGTACTGTACCAAAAACGATGTTCATTTGACTCTGCTAATAAAACAGAGTTGGCTACACAACACTTTGAAGTTTTTACAGAAAAAGACAATATAAACTAAATTAAAATATAAACAATAATGTGAAAAAATATTTGCAAATTATGTAACAGACCAATTATCCTTAATTATATTATCCTTAATATAGAATGAGATCACACAGAAATTATTACCACATTAAATTATTACTGTTAAACAATGGGACAATAAAAGTGGAAAGCTAAAATATTTCTTCAGTGACAGAACACAAACATTTGATTTGAAATATCATTTAAGCTTTAGAAAATCTGAGAAGTCCTCAGAGATAAAGAATTCAGATAGATCCACATAAAGTGCTTAATCCCACTGCTAATTCAGTAACTTTATTTTAAACTCTTACTAAGAAAAGAAAAAAGATCTATTAAGAGGTATCCTTGAGTATAAGGACATATACTTTTAAATTTTGATAAATGTTGCCAAACTGACCTCTAAAAGGATTATACTAATTTATACTATCGCCAACCGTGTAAAAATGCCTATTTTCCCAGACCATTTCAATTGCCATATAACAACAAACTTTTTATTTTCAGTAATTTAACAGGCAGAAATTCTCACTGCTGTTTTAATTTGCATGTTTTGATAATTATCTTCTCATATATTTGTTTGCCATTTGCATTTCTTCTATGAACCGTCCAAATATATGGTGTATTATTTTGTAGTGATTTGTGGGATCTATTCTATATTAAGGATAATACAGTTAAGCATAATAGGTCTGTTATATAATTTGCAATTTTTTCCACATTATTGTTTATATTTTAGTTTATATAGTCTTTTTCTGTAAAAACTTCAAAGTGTTATGTAGCCAAATCTGTCTTTTTCCTTATGGCATCTGGATCACATGTCACCCTTTGAAACACATTAAAACTTCCCCTCAATCATTATAGAGTCAGACCCCAGTATCCGAGGGGGACTGGTTCCAGGACCCCCTCAGATATGAAAATCCAGGATGCTCAAATCCCTTATATAAAATGGCACAGGATTTGCACCTAATCTCCACACACCCTCCCATAAACTTTAAATCATCTCTAGGTTACTTCTAATACCTGATACAATGTAAATGCTATGTAAAGAGCTGCCAGTGTGCAGCAACTTCAAGCTCTGCTTTTTGGAACTTTCCAGAATTGTTTTTCTTTTTTGGGGGGGGGGGCAACTATTTTCAATCTGCAGTTGGTGGAATATGCGGATGTGGAACCTGCAGATATGGAGTGCTGACTATTAGGAAAAGAATAATGGTATGTTTTCTACTTAGTGATGCACCAAAGAATTCAGCATTCAAATACTAAGTGCTGAAACGTGTGGTTAAATATAAAAGAACTGCAGGTATTTGGTTAGAACAAGTAACTAAGAAACACATGCAATTTGAATTACGGCATAATGGAATTCGTCTTATAATCTCTCAGGTCTTTAGAATTCTGGTTATGTGTACAGTATGAGACCTTCTAGGATAATAAAATATAAAAGTCAAAAAAGATTAAAACCATTTACTCTGACCACACCTAATATGGAAATTCCCTAGCTCTACGTGTGAGAGAACCCGTTTCCAGCCAATTCTAATTGACACCAAATTCTTCCTCATGTTGAGCCAAAAGCTGCCTCCTTGCTCAACATATTGCTCCCCAGAACAACAGAAAATAAGTGGACCACCCCTGTACCACTGCCTCCTTTCAGATATTTGAAGCACTTTCTTCAAGTTCGACAGTTCTTTCTTTACCATACTTTTTAATGTAAGTATTTGTTCATGTGTGTAACTGACATGTCAGACTATAATCTCCATTAAGATAGTGAAAATGCCTTTTAAATCTTACTCTGTAGTGCCTGGTACACAGAGAGCACTTAATACACTAGTTGAATGGAAAGAAAAAAATGTATAGATGTCTAATTTCCTACTTGTAGGCAATTTTAGTTTGTCAGTATTTTCCTTAAAATCAGAAAAGTTAACTCAGTATAATCTCTCACTTTCTTCTAATTGTAATATTCTAATATTTTAATGTATAGTTTTTTGTCCTGAACACATTCCTGATAAATATGTGATACTGAACAATTTCATAATACATCTACAGAAACTGCTTGGGTCCAAAATAGTCTAAACAGTAGGTCATCTATGTTGCACAATGAATATATTACTGATTCTTTCATGACACATTCAGTGCCATTTTGACGTGTGTGTTAATACAAGGGAATCTGGTATTATCACTGTGTGGCTTCAATTATATAATTCATATTATTTTTAAAAATCATTCACTACATGGAGATTTTGAAGCTACAAACATGTAAGGAAAATGTATGAACAGGGTAAGGTCAGATCTCTTAGGGGTGCTAAGGCAGAAAAAAAAGGTTGAGAACTATAAATCTTTAATGACAAATCTCCTATTCTTGAAAATAATTTTTTTTCTTACAAATGTGCTTGGCATTTAAAAATATGTGACTCTTTACCAGCTAACTGGGACCAAAAAATACTTACTTCACTGTGGCACTTAGAAGAAAGTTCAGCTGTGGCATTAACAGGTTGTCTGGGGCTGACAGATAGCGATCAAACTGAACCTAAACAGAACAGAGAAATCCAAAACACAAAGTGCATATATCTGCTAACAGACATCCTAAATAAGCATCTCTTTTAAGGATTAAATCTTAGTAAAAATCCCATATTCCAAATAACGAGTTCTTCGTGATCAAAATGAGTTATTCCTTACACATTTTAACTAAGAACTCACTGAAAGTGTCAACTCTTTAATGCAGTCAGTATCAGCAATACCTACTTTCAAAATTCCGATCCAAGCCATTTATCCTGATCTCCCTCACCAAACTTCTTGGGTAATAATATTAGCAAGAAGGAAAGTATTCAGATTTCAAGTCTACCTTACCGTCTTAAATCCAATGTATCTCTTAACTATTCACTCCTCTATTCATTCGATTAATGTTTATGGAGTACCTGTTGTGGGTAAGGTGCCACGTAACAGCATGTAAATGTAACGGTGAGCAAAAGAGGGCAGTCCCTAGCTTCACAGAGCTCACGGTCCAGTGAGAGAGGTAGTAAGCAAATAGTGACGTAAATAAAGGAAACACCAAGGTACTATAAAAGCATCAATCAGGAGGACACAGACCTAATCTGTATGTTTGGCAAAAGCATTTCTGAGGAAAGGTCGTTTTAGGTGAAATCTTAATGATGAATAGACGTTAGGTTAAGTGTGTAGTGGGGATAGTGTGGATGAAAGCTTAGGTGAGAAAGAGGATGGCTACCAGAGGTCAGTTCGTGCAGGACTTGAATGGTTTCTAGAAGATTTTAATTCTTACTGTAAAAGCATTAGGAAACCATCGAAGAAGGGAAATAATCTGATTTAAATTTTAAGAAGCTAAATCTGGCTACAGCAAGAAGAACGGAAGGGGAGGTTGTAATAGCAGATGCAAGGACACCACACAGGTAGCTCTTGCGGCATCTTAAAACGCCAAGGGCAATAGGGGTGAAGAGAAGATATTTGAGAGAATTAGAGAGCAAAATCATCAAGATTTGGTTAGTGACAGACAGGATGAAGGGGTCGACTCCCAGGTTTTGGATCTGTATAATTCACAGCATTATCACCATTCACAACTGTACTCTTTATACATTTATTTAGTTGTGTGATAACTGCATCTCTTACTAGACCATGCCTATTTTCATCCCAGTTCTCAGCATGATGCCTAAATAATAGCAG
Organism: Balaenoptera acutorostrata; assembly: GCF_949987535.1. Classification (NCBI taxonomy): domain Eukaryota; kingdom Metazoa; phylum Chordata; class Mammalia; order Artiodactyla; family Balaenopteridae; genus Balaenoptera; species Balaenoptera acutorostrata. The sequence continues at coordinate 66,360,852 of NC_080081.1, forward strand.
ATACTTGGTTAATAATTGCTGAAATAATTAGTGGACAGATGCTCTTATACTTTCTGAGTTAAGAACACTTGGAAAAGGACCTGGGGTTGGGGCTGGTGGGGAAGAGTTAGAAGAGCTCAGTTTGGGATATGGTGAACTGAGGCACCTTTGAAGCATCCAAGTTGGGGCACCAGAAGGTTATAGATAAAACAATGGATCACACATAAAACTCAATCAAGAGTTTGTTTCTTTAGAGAGACCTAAGATATTCAACTCAATTGTTTTTAAAGTTAAGATCAGGCATATACGAACCTGTAATAGGGCTTAAATATATTTTGTGAGTTTATATTATGAACTGGATATGCGTCTTTGGAGAAGGAGAAATAGGCGAGACACACACATTTACTGAGTACTAAGGTTACTGTGTGGTGGCCCCCAAGCTGTAAGCTTATTAAGCTTTCTGCTTTCCGGAGAACTGCTTGTCTCTTTCTTGGTATGCACCCCTGACGCTGCGGTATTGAGCGTAAAAAAGGAAAATGGCTTGCGGCCAGTTTCGCTCCAGGTGCCTGCTCTGCATCTAAGAGCCCCTGGCTGTTCCCCAGAAGAAGGACGTGCTGCCCTGAGGGGGAAGTCTGTATCTCCAAAGAATGGCCCATAAGGCATGCTGACGCATAGATAGTGGTGCATAGATAGTGGTGCATAGATAGTGGCGCATAGATAGTGGCGACAGAATTATGTGGAAATACAAGGTTTACTGATGTATTGTCTGATATTCGTTCCGTACTAAACCTATATATACATTCATGCTCTTTGAATAAACTTGCCTTGCAACCATCAGTTGTCTTGGCCCTTCTGACCCCATACTGGTGCTTTTCAGTTCCTTACCCCTCACCGCCAGGAACTTCTAGCTTTCTGCAGCCGGTCTGCGGCATTACTGATCTCTGCGTAGACCTATATTGTCATTTTGCTGGGGCAGGGGAGGGCAGTAAATACCTTAAAGTGGAATTACTGGGCGGTATGGTGAGTGTACACTTAACTTTCAAAGAAACTTATCTTTTTTAATGAATGTAAAATTTATTCATTTTCATTTATTTTTTAACTTTTCAGAATCAAATCTTCTTTGCATTTCTACAGTTTTTACTCTTATGTTGGATATACACAAGTTATGACTTACTTTTTATATACTGTCTTTTATCATGACATAATGTTCTTTATGATATTTAGTGTTTTAAAAATCTACCTTGTCTAATATTAACTCTGTCAGCTCTGTATTCTTTGCATTTGTTGGGTATCTTGTGGGTCTACCTCTTTATTTTCAGTTAAATTTAGCTCTGTCAGACGATAGATAGGAAAGCCCTGGCATCAAAAAAGTCACCCAAGAGAACTATTTATCAAAGTCAAACCACTGTGGTAGTGAGTATTGAAACACACAGGATAGGCAGTACATATAGTAGGTAAGAGCATAAGTACTGGGTTGAATGGGGTTGTTAGGAGGATTAAAGAGTTAGTACATTAAAAATGTGTGTCATGCTCAATATATGTTAATGGTCATTGTCATTACTTACTGTTTATTATTACTACCACTAGAATTAGTATCATGAAAAGCTTCCAAAGGAGATCATTCCTATGAGGGCTAAATGAGTGTCATCCAACTGATGGCTCTGTGTGTGTGTGTGTGTGTGTGTGTGTGTGTGTGTGTGTGTGTGTGTACACACACATTTATGCAAAGTATGTACTTAAGATGTGGAAACATGCTACAGAAAGTGGTGCTCATGCAGAAAGGGATGTGAAAGCAAGCTCATCACTTGAAAAGAAGGTAATAAAGTGGAGGTTCAGTGAGCATCACACTCAAGAGTAATATTTTAAGACTGGAATCCAATTTCAGTTATCAACTCAGGAAGAAGTCAAGAACTATAAGCCCAGGATCACTGACAGATGGAAGTCTATAATGATATACAGCTAACTTCTTCATGTCTCTCATTCCTTTCTCCATTAGGTTAGGAGTAAAACTCCGAAACTGAAGAAAATCTAAACAGGAATAATGACACTATTAGGGTATGGTGCAATATTACTACAAATGTATGTCTTGATCAGATCTCCTTAGTTAAAGGAATACATGCGCAATCATTATGACTGGGCCCAACGTGAATACAGCATATGAAGAGATAAAATTATCACCCAAGACAAAAATTATCACACGGGAAAAAATAAGAATAATGTTCCATAAGGAAACTTATGTTGAAATGCTTTATTATGTACTTACCATTGCAGCCTTCAGTGCCACAGAATCTAGGTTGGGAAAATTAGCTAAAGGGCCCTTAAAAAAAAAAAGGGGCAAAACCAAGATGAAAACAGGTGCTATATGTTACAATTCACTTGTCAAATACAGTCCATTAGTAGATTGCCCAAATTTGAAAATTTAGCTTATTTCCAAAGAACTCAAGTGCCCTATCTCCAACCGCAATTAAAAGCGGGACTATGATTTGTTCATTTTTGTGTAACTAGCGTGAAGGCACGCGATAATATTTGTTGGAGTGAGAAGCACATAAGTTTATTAACAATGGAAATAAAAGGATACTTCAGATTTAATTGTAAGCAAGAAAAAAAGGGCAATAAAGCGCTGAGGAATGGCAGTAAGACATGGGGGCTTTAAGAGTTTCCTTGATAATTTTAGATAATATAAAAAGGCAGCAGAATTTGCTCCTACTGGTGGAAATTTGCTTATTACCTTATCAAAAGAAAAAATTCAAACCTTGTGATTTTTTGAGAGCTTCACTTAAGAGTCCCTGGGCTATAAAATATTCTTCATGTTAATATTATTTAAAAGTTTTTTGCTTTTTAAAGAAAGAGGCTTACATGGTTTTCCAGGGTTCCCACCACTCCACTTTCTAATTCTACTGGAGTTCTATAACTTAACAAGATCAGATGTTAGCCCCAGAAGTATTTACCTTTCCAATGTAATAGACCATGATTTGCTAAATTAAAAGGGGGAATGACTGCTATTTATATAGTAATCTATGCATTTAATAGATCAATGGTGATAAAGGACTGAAAAATTTACCAATATGAATATTCTTTATATATTTTTCAATACTAATTTTTGTATATTTTCATTACTTGTAACCCAAACTATCTATAGTAAAAAAGATAGTATTTTGGGACACCCTACTGTATCTCAGACAGTCCTCCAAGAACTACACAGGTATTATCTCAATCTTAGAACAATCCTATGTTACAGATATTATTACTCTCAATCTACAGATGAGGAACCAGAGAGAGAAGTCACTTTCCCAGTGAAAAATTGCTACTAAGTGTCTAGCTCTAGAAGCTGTACTCTAAATTGGTGTATCTCTCTAGTTAGGAAGATCCATGTGCTTACCTGTTCGGGTTTATGTTGCTGTATGGTGTTATAGATATAACTCACGCCTGCTCTAGTTAAAACATAAGAAGCTTGCTCATTTATAAGTGTGTCCAAATGTGCTTCAATCTAAAATAAAACACAATTAAAAGAAAATATTTTAAAAGAAGAATAAGACTGACTGAGAGTAGAAGTAGACTAGCCTGGAGTCTTAGCTCTTCGTCATGGACGTGTTCCTTGCAGTGGCTATGAGGCCAGAATATGAGGGATAGGGGCTGCTCCTATACAAAGACTTTTCCTTCCCCAAAGAGGAAGTCCTCTTACAAAAGGGAGGGAAAGTCTTACTTGAGGATTCCAGGACTAGCCACTAGTCGAAAAATTTGGGTTGCTTCTTAGCTCTTTTAAAAGCTGGTATTAAGCAAAACACAAACAAAAACTACTCATAAACAACAATGTAAAATAAAATATAGAAAGAATTCTGGGAAGATGAGGACCTGATGTCCCTCACATCCACACCGCCTCATGCTCCCAACTTGCTGGACTAACTCAACCAATCAAATACATCATCTGGAGAAGTCTGAAGGAAATCCCATGGGGGCTGAGACAGTAAGTTCTCTAGAGGAAAGCAGATTTGCGACAACTAGGGGATTGTTGAGGAACCAGCAGAAGGCTGGTCAAAGATGTCAAGTACAGGAGCTGCCTAAAAAGACCCAGCTAGCAGGTGTGAGTTGTACGTGGTCACCTGTTTTGTGCTATTCTTGGGGAAGCTACCTAATGCTAATGGGGGCAGAAGCCACAGAAGGAGACTACCTGATGGGATGAAGTATTCCCAGGTGGGAAGAAGTCGGCTGCTCCTTCCTTTAACCAGTACAGGCCTGTAAGTCTAGAGATCTTCCTCTTATCCCTCGCCGGAGAGTCCCCTCAGTTTTACCAGCTTGTTTACCAGTGGCATAGTATGCTATTAAGAGATGCTATCTGTTACCATCTGAATGTTTGGCATTGTCAAAGTCACTCCAGCAGCTGAGCCCTTCCCCGTAAAAAACTTACAACTGATTTAAAAGAGGTGAGTAGGTTCTATGAGAAAACCCACCTGAATAATGAGAACAAGTATCTTTTCCTGAGGCAACACTATTGAAAGACGCAGGGTACCTTAGTTTTTTTTTTTAAGTCAATGCCCAAGAAAGTACAATTAGAACCTTAGAACCCTTCCTTACTAGTCTTACTGGAAATCCAAGAAAAACAAGATTGCAAATGTAAATATTTAATGAAAGAGTTATTGCTAAGAACCAAATTAGTATCTGAAAGAAAAGTGGAAGAATAGTAACACAGAGTAAATATCAAAGAAATATATTAAAGTGAAGAGATTCAAACATAAATTAGAAGACAAATTTAGGAGATAAAGCCAACTAAGGACAGGAGCTTCAGAATATAAAAAAAAAAAAATTAGAGAAGTGATAATTAATTACAGATAACAGAAAACTTTACTGAGCAAAAAAAAAAAGTGTGGAATCTTCAGACTGAAAAGCCTTTGCAAAATCCAAGATGGAAATAATAGAAAAAGAGACATACCAAAAAATATCCTGAGGAAATATGTGAACTCAAAGGAAAATCCTTGTAAGCTTCCACATGAATAAAATAGGTTATCACAAACAAAAGAGAATCAGACTAGCCTAGATTTCTTACTTGAAACACTGGAAGAAGAAAGAATGGAAGAAAATTAATAGACTAGTGATAGAAAAGGTCTGAAAATCAAGACTCTTTTACTCGACAAGGAAAACTATCACTGTGGGGCCCGTGCCCTCCAGCATCCACACCCCTGCCCAGTCCTCTCCACACTGACTCTGGCTGGTCCACGTGACCAGCGCCGGCCACCAGCCCATCAGCAAGAATGATGCAGGCTTAGTAAGCACTTACATGGTGGGGCTTGTCCTCTTGGAATGCAAAAAACGATTTTGGATTATTTGAGAAACAAAGATAATTGGTGATAAAACAGATTGCTGGACAACAGATATATGTGCACATCTTGAGCAGAGATTTAGACAAATGGCAGAGTTTCCGGTTGAATCAGTGATAAATACATTAAAAACCAATGAATATTTTTTAAAAAGATTTTACTAATTATACTTAAACAATTATGCAAAAAAGAAAAATTAATCATACTTCATTTCTTTTAAAAGAATTAGAAAGTAGAAAATATCACAAATTTAGAGGTCTCAAACTCATTCCTTAGAAAAACCCAAAACGACACATTTTTACTGTAGCCACTGCCAAATTGTTTATATACTTGTGATGACAAAGAAGACTCAGAGTTGTTGTTTTTTTAAAACATTTTATATACCAAAAATCACTATTTCAAAATCAAAAGCCAAGTATCTGGTAAATTTTATAAATGGCCTTGTTGTGACTCTTGAGTGATACCACTTGGCTTATAGGACCAGAGTGACTGCTATAACAAACTGTAATGTTGTGCCTAACACTGATTTACACATAGATAAAAATATATCTGTCCTCTGCAACACCTTCTGCACTAGCTACACAGCTTGAAAAATATAGCACGTTATTCACAGTATGGAAACTGAAATCTGCATACAGAATAACAGCTCAAATTAGTCAGAAAAGCTCCATTCTACCACCACATACTATGGCTTGAATAAAATATCGTACCTGTTACATATTCTGGCTTCTCCAAAACGAAACTAAAATACTGAATATGCATGGGGGCGGGGGGGGTTCTATCAGACTATAACAAGGGATTCATATAAATCAGGTCACTGAAATTATCTTAAAGCCGGTAACTGAGATCATGTACAGAAAAAAGATTTCATCACAGTGAGCAGTCATTTTATGGCAAAATTAACCTGGAACTGTAGCATTTCCAGACGTCTGTCAGTGAATTCAAACAGAGCTAATGTTGTCTTCATCATATATAGTGAATTGACCATGAAGGTAGCCATGTCAGCCGTGCCTAAATTGCTGGCTGATACAGTACACATCTGGAGAAGAGGATCCAAGACACATGATAAAACCTATAAATGAAAAATAAAATCAAATGTATTCTTTATTTCCCAACCAGTGATACAGGTCTGTGTTAACGGCGCTTCAGAATGAATGTCAAACTAATGGGGAGCGGGCCAACTTACAAAAGCGCGTAAGAAAAAGATTAAATGGTACCATAACTGTAATAGTTTTTAAAACAAGCATCACTGAATATTTACTTTTTAAATTAGAGGGAACTGGTTTAATATTTAAAGGAAAAAGCAATGGGAAGGACTGTCAAGATACATGGGTTATAAAGTGCCAGAATTTCAAAAGAATATACAATAGAGGAGCAATAAGAATCATTAAAAGTGAATTTACAACACACCTGCACAAAATCGGCTTGACGGGCATCTAATGGTACAACTGAAGAATCATGAGATGCCAAAACTTCACGCAACAACATGAGTGTCTGATTTAATGCAGAACTTGGTCCAAGATCAGGTGGTGGGAGTTCAACCTAAAATGAAGGATGACTTATCCACTGCTTATATTTTTCTACTAAATTTTAGTGTCTAAATAAATGCCAGTTCACAGTAAAATAATTCATATGAAAGATGTAAAGCTTTGCTGACACATTACAAAATCTATTATCTATCAATAGCTTATTTTTTATCACACTAATCAAAATCAGCACAGAAAGTGATGCAAAAGTTTTTTGTTAGATTATCTCAGAATATATCACAATTAAAAGTACAGAATTTGTACTTTAATTCAAAAAATTACGAGGAAACTTAGCAGTCTTTGAATTGTAGAATTATATTTTCATATGGATTTGAAATGGCCTGCTGTTTTGTTTTTTAGCTCAAGTCTTAAGAAAGAAGTAATCCAGAGACCAGCACTTCACCTACTACAATATTATTGAGAATCATCACTCACCTGCATGCCCCAATCTCAGATACTGTGGCTCAATATGTATAGGTTCAGGGTCTAGAAATCTATCTTTCAACAAGCACCCCAGGTGGTTTTCAGGACCCTGGTCCATGAGCCACACACTTCACAGCAACAATACAACACTGCCACTAAAATCTTGAATTCTGGAGTTAAAGAGATTAATTTTACATTTTGTAACTAGCACTTACTAGTTGTGTGACCTTGGAAAAGTTATTTAAATTCTCAGAGGCTCAGAGGGATTCTGTAAAGATTAAATGGGATTGCTGCATCTCAACTACTGAGTAGAGTATCTCATACTTTTTTTTTTTTTAAAGATTTTTTTTAATTGATTGATTGATTGATTGATTGCTATGTTGGGTCTTCGTTTCTGTGCTAGGGCTTTCTCTAGTTGCGGCAAGTGGGGGCCACTCTTCATCGCGGTGCGCGGGCCTCTCACCATCGTGGCCTCTCCCGTTGTGGAGCACAGGCTCCAGACGCGCAGGCTCAGTAGTTGTGGCTCACGGGTCTAGTTGCTCCGCGGCATGTGGGCTCCTCCCAGACCAGGGCTCGAACCCGTGTCCCCTGCATTAGCAGGCAGACTCTCAACCACTGCGCCACCAGGGAAGCCCCTCTCATACTTATTAACTGGCTATGTTCATCATCTCTACTTGACACCATCATGATATCCAAGAAGAGGTGCCTGTGAATTTTTCAAAACATTTTTTGAAGTACTTATAATACTAATATAGTCAGATTTTGTAAATGAAACAAAATCTGGTACTCAGAAATCCATGTAACACCACACTCTCATGTCAGGTAGATAGAAAGGCATAAGAATTTTATAATATCAGTATTTATATTAAGAATGTTTCATGTATAAAAGTTAATACATAAGTGACATCAGCAGGAATGGCAAAGTATGGACCTCTGAAAATCCTCCCTCCTTCATAAAAGCAACAAAAACAAAAATTATGAGACATGCCAACAAACAAAAAAGTATGATCATTTACAGAAAAAACAATCAATAGCAACTCCCTGAGGAAGCCCAGATGTTGGAAATACTAGCCAAAGACTTTAAATCAGCTCTTTTAAATATGTTCACAAACTAAAGGAAACTGTTAATGAATTAAAGGAAAGTATGAGAAAAAATCTTACAAAATAGAGAATATCAATAGAGAGAAACGGTTAAAAAAATAACCAAATAAAAATGTTGGAGTTGGAAAAAGCACAATAACTGAAATGAAAAATTCACTACAGGGAATCAACAGGAGATCTGAACAGACAGAATAAATAATCAGTGAACTTGAAGATAGGTCAATTAAAATTAACTGCTGTGAGGAACAGAAGGAAAAAAGAATGAAAGAAAATTAACAGAGCCTCAGACACCTATGCAACATCATCATCATCATCAGTACAATGGGGATCTCAGAGGGAGGAAAAAAGGGAGCATGCAAGAAGAATATTTAAAGAAATAGTGGGAGAAGACTTAGCAAATTTGATTTAAAAAATTAATCTAAACATCCAAGAAGTTCATGAACTCCAAGCAGAATAAACTTAAATAGATCCACACTGGGACACATAATCAAACGGTCAAAAGACAAAGAGAGAATCTTGAAATCAACAAGAGAGAAGTAACTCATTCTGAACAAAGGATTCTCAATAAGCCTAACAGTTGATTTCTCATCAGAAAACATGGAGATCAGAAGACACTGGATGATATATTCAAGGGCTGAAAGAAATATACTGTCAACCAAGAATTCTATATTCAACAAAACTACTCTGTAAGACTGAAGAAGAAATTAAGACATTCCCAAAACTACTCTGCAAGAATGAAGAAGAAATTAAGACATTCCCAATAAACAAAACCAAAAATTCTTTACCGGCAAAACTGCGCTACAAGAAATATTAAAAGGGGGCTTCCCTGGTGGCACAGTGGTTAAGAACCCACCTGCCAATGCAGGGGACAAGGGCTTGAGCCCTGGTCCGGGAAGATCCCACATGCCACAGAGCAACTAAGCCCATGCGCCACAACTACTGAGCCTGCGCTCTGGAGCCCGCGAACCACAACTGCTGAGCCTGTGTGCCACAACTACTGAAGCCCACACGCCTAGAGCCTGTGCTCCGCAACAAGAGAAGCCACCGCAATGAGAAGCCCGCACACCACAAGAGTAGCCCCCGCTCGCCACATCTAGAGAAAGCCCGCACACAGCAACGAAGACCCAACGCAGCCAAAAATAAAAAAACTAAAAAAAAAAAAAAGAAATATTAAAGGGAATCCTTCAAGCTAAAATGAAGGGACACTAGACAGTAACTCAAATTTGTAAGAATAAAGAACAGCAGTCAAGTTTCTGACATCAGTAAATATAAAAGGCAGTTTAATGTACTTTCTGCTTGTAACCCCTTTTTCCTGGATTTAAAAGACAACTGAATGAAGCAATCATTTTAAACCTACGTTGATAAGCACACAATGCAGAAAGATGTAATTTGTAACAACAGTATCACAAAGGAAGGGGAAAATGGGGCTATACAGGAGCAAAGCTTTAGTACACTATTGAAAATAAGTTGGTATTGATCCAAACCAGCTAGATTATTAAAAAATTAAGATGGTAATTATTATTCCCAGGGCACCACTAAAAAAATAACGAACTACACACATACACATACATATATATTTACGTAAACAATAAGGGAATTAAAGCAGTGTACTAGAAAATATTTACTTAACACAAAAGAAGGCAGTAATGGAGGGACAGAGAAATAAAAACACTTGGAACATACAAAAACATGGTGCAAAATGGCAGACATAAATGCTACTTTATCAGCAATTAAATTAAATGTAAACATGCTAACCAAAAAAGCAGAGGCTGGCAGATGGATAAAAGAAAAAAGAAATACATGACCCAACTATATGCTGTATTCAAGAAACACACTTTAAAGACAAAAACAGACTGAAAGTAAAAGGACAGAAAAAGATGTATCTTGCAAACAATAACCAAAAGAGTGCTAGAGTAGCTATACTAATTTCAGACAAAAAAGACTTTAAGACAAACACTGCTGCTAGAAAGGAGGGCATTTTATAATGCTTATTATAAAGAAAATATAACAACTATAAACATACATGCATCTAACAACAGAGTCAAAAAATACATGAAGCCAAAACTGACAAAACAGAAGGGAAAAGTATCTCTTGTGGTGAAGAAATAGTTATGTCAAGTTTGATACCTCCTTCAGTTTTGGTTCCTTTTTTCTATTACATTCAAATAAATCTGAACTCAGAAAAACTCCAAAATATGAAGTCATCTTTATAAAAGTATTTTCTACCCATTCATCCAATTTAAAAAAGATTCTAGAACGTTGTTAAACTGATGGATGATGATTAACACAAGAATGTATTCCGAAGTCAATAAACACACAAAAACTGTTCAACATCATTAGCCTTCAGAAAAGTACAAATCACAAATGAAATACCACCACACAACTTCCACAATGGCTAAAATTAAAGACCAACAATATCAAGTACTGGAGAGGATGTGGAGCAACTCAAATTCCCACACATTTCTGGTGGAGTAAACTGGTACAACCACTTTGCAAAAATGCTTGGCAGAAGCTATGAAAGCTATCAACCCAGATATTCCATTACTGTGTATACACACAAGAGAAATGAAAACTTATGTCCACCAAAAGACATGTAAAAGAATATTCATAGGCGCTTTATTTACAATATCTAAGAAATAGAAACAATACAAACATCTATCAATAAACTGTAGTAAATTTATATACTAGAATTATTACACCATGGTTAAAAAAACATGAACTACTGCTAAATACAACATGGATGAATCTTACAGATATAATACTAAATGCAAGAAGTCAGACCCAAAAGAGTTCACCTGTATGAATTTACTTATGTGAATTTCAATAGCACACAAAAACAGGAAACATAAGTCAGATGGTGATTGACTTTGGGGGGTTTTGACTGGGAAGGAGCACGAAGAAGCTTTCTGAGGTGCTGGAAATGTTTTATATGTCAATCTGGGTGATGATTAATGAACATATATACAAATACAAAAATTCAATGAACTTAAGATATTATACTGTAAGTTTAAGATTGCAGGGGTCTTCCCTGGTGGCGCAGTGGTTGAGAATCCGCCTGCCAATGCAGGGGACACGGGTTCGAGCCCTGGTCTGGGAAGATCCCACGTGCCGCGGAGCAACTGGGCCCGTGAGCCACAACTACTGAGCTTGCGCGTCTAGAGCCTGTGCTCCGTGACAAGAGAGGCCGCGATAATGAGAGGCCCACGCACCGCGATGAAGAGTGGCCCCCGCTCACCGCAACTGGATAAAGCCCTCGCACAGAAACGAAGACCCAACACAGCCAAAAATAAATAAATAAATAAATAAATAAATTTATAAAAAAAAAAGATTGTATACTGTAAGTTTTATCTCCATTTACCCTGAAAGTTCATTTAATCTTTTTCTGTTTATATTATGTAAATATTGATAATCAACAAGGTTTTATAAAAATATCCAAAATTCAAGTGATTAATAATATTAATAATTATAAGGCACAAAAGAACTTTATGCAAGATACATTCATAACTTTTATGTACATTTCCCAACTATTAAAGTTGAAGTATAAAGAAAAATTTCACATTTAAAAGCATTTGGTCTACTGAAAACTTCACATTCTATATATTAGAACCTCTTTTTTTTTTTTTAATGCATAGAGCTATAACACTGAACAAAGTTCTCATTCTTCTTGTGACTGTTTACTACGACGTTTTTCATCCCTTTGTAGGTATGTGCTCTATTAGAGGAAAATGAAAAGGTTGCACCATAAAAGTTCCAAAAGCTGTTTTTACAGCCTCATTCCACTGCCAACTTTAGTTTTATTCTTTGAAATATCTTCCATTTAAGGTCCTCCAATTTTCTGTACTGTAGCTTCTTAGAAGACCACTTGCCCATGCGCTTTCAAAAAATAAAATCAACACCAAACACCCTCATATTTTTTTAATACATACTTTAATTTTTTAATTAATTAACTTATTTATTTTTTATTTTTGGCTGCGCTGGGTCTTCGCTGCTGCACCCTGGCTTTCTCTAGTTGCGGCGAGTGGGGGCTACTCTTCGTTGCGGTGCGCAGGCTTCTCATTGTAGTGGCTTCTCTTGTTGCAGAGCATGGGCTCTAGGCACGCAGGCTTCAGTAGTTGTGGCACACGGGCTTAGTTGCTCCGCGGCACGTGGGATCTTCCCAGACCAGGGCTCAGACCCATGTCCCTTGCACTGGCAGGTGGATTCCCAACCACTGCGCCACCAGGGAAGCCCAAAAACCCTCATATTTTTAAATTAACTGCTTCATTTTATATATAGACTCCTTTCACTCTAAATACATATATGTTCCAGTAATTAACAGTAAATGGAACTAAAGTTTTTTTTTTCAAAACCACTTTATTGAGATATGATTGACATACAAAAAGCTGTAAATATTTAATGTATACAACTTGATGAATTTAGAGATAAGTATATACCTGAAACCAAGTCCCCCTAAAACCAAGTTCCCTTACAGAGTTTATGAACAACCTCTTTATCCAAAGTTTTACTCTCTTTCTTGTCCCACCCCTGTTCCCCTCAGGACTGAGAAGTATCAAAGAAAAGGGGAGACTGAAACCAAGCAGGACCTTGTGAGGCCTTCCCAGGTACAAAAGCCCTTCTGTGTCCCCCATTTCTTGTCTGTAGAACAAAAGGCTTTAGCCTCCTAGGCCTTCTGTGAGTTCCAAAGAGCCGACCCAAGCAGTTAATGATCAGGACAACAGAGTCACAAGACTTCTAGTTCCTCCTGAAGGGATATAAATAACAATCTGATGCATACTTTGAGTTGTCCTGGAGAAACTAAGACCCCCATCCAGGTGGAGGATGGTGACTACCTGCTGACCACAAGCACTAGACCCCAGACTGGTTGAAACCAGAAGGTTAAGATTCCCAAAACATCACCCTGTTACCTTACCACCAACCAACCAGAAGGTCTACAAACTGATCACGCATCCTAGGACCCTCTCCCCTAACACTGTCTTTAAAAACCCTTGCCTGAAAGCCATCAAGGAATTCCAATCTTTTGAGCATGAGCTGCCCATTCTCCTTGCTTGGTACCCTGCAAATAAACCCTTACTTTGCTGCAAACACCCACTGTCAGAGTTTGGCTTTCTGGAACTGCGGGCACATGAGCCCCTACTTGGTAACATAACAATGAAACCATCACCACATTCCATAAACCATATCCATTACCTCCAAAAGTTTCCCCTTACCTTACTTATGGAATTAAATTTTTTAAGTCAATAATATTATTCACGATAAATTTAAGAGTGCAAACTAACATTTGTTTGATATAACTTCAAATAACTACAACTTTTTATTTCACATAATTTAAAATTTAAAAAGCATTTTAGCTGAAAACACTGTTCTTGTTTGTTTTTCCTAGCAGAATAATCTGCAAGGAATAATGTAAAACTCAAAATACTCATCTAAAAAAAGCACTTTTCAAACTTTAACATGCATATGAATGACCAGGGAATCTGGTTAAAATGCACATTCTGACTCAGTAGGTCTGGGGTGGGGCCTGAGATTTTTAATCTCCGATAAACTAATAAACTCCTAGGTGATATCCAAGCTGCTGGTCCAAGTACTATAATTTGAACAGTAAAAAGAGATTCTAAACAGTAATGATATCCTAGAATTTAAATCAAAATTTAAAGGACCACTTAGGGTTTTTTTTCACAGAGCTGGTCAAATCAATCCTGCCTACTATTAATTTGATATGGGTTTCTTTTATGACATACCATACCTTTTAAATTAGAATTGTACTATTACTACAGTGAAAAGAATTTTAGAAAATGTCTCTCTAGCTAAAATGGATATGACACTGTATCTTTTGTAGTACAGAGACATATTCCCTTTAGACTTTGCTAGATTCACAGTTATGAATGTTTCAGGAGAGCCTGATAAGGAAGGGAGTACACACACTTGAACACTCAAGTGCTTCAAATGCTTTGTTAGGGAAAAGGTACATCTTTCAATAAAGTAATGTCCTTGCATTTTCTTTTTTCATACTAAAGAATTAGTTCCCAAATATGTCTTTTTAAAAGCAGAGAAGGAATCATGAAAAGAGTTCATCTCTGGCTATATTTATTTTAAAAGCTGTTCTTAACAATTTTACTATCCACTTAAAATTCTATTAACAAAAATTTCCACTTGGGTGCTTTGCTAATGAAGACCATTCTGCAGTAAGTGTTGTTTTCCTCATAAGCCTAGAATCTTCTTAGAAGAGATGAATGGTTCACAAGAGGCAGAATAAGATGAAGATTAATTAACATAAAATATGGAACATTAAAATTTGGTGAAGGAAAGATAATTCCTGAAAGAAACCTGAAATGGTTGTATATACATAAGCAACACATAAGCTGTAAACAGTATCATATTCCAATCTCAATTTAATGTTAAAATATCCCTAAATATGACCCAATTCATATCTAAGAAAAACATTTCAGGGTACAATTATTGATGATAATGACAACAATAAATAACAATAATAGCGAAAACCCATCCCTGCTATAAACTCACATAGGCTGCAGTATTAATTGGTACTTAATATATTCAAATTACAATTCTTTCTTTCCCTGTTTTTATCCTATCCTATTCTGGGTTTTAACTGGAAGATACCATGCTTAAAACTTGCCTTTTATTAGCCATTTTATTTTCCTGCAACTTTCATTTTAACTTTATAAGAGAAATAAAGTATTTAAGAACTTAGTGGGGTTTTCTGAGTGAAAATAAAATAAAATAAATGGATAACCATTTGGGAAAAATTAATATGATCCTTCCTTCCCAGCATGGACAAAAATAAACTTCAGGTAGATTAAAAATTTGATATAAAAGTGAAACTACAGGAAGCCCTAAGAACATACATTTAAATGAATTTATTAAATAATCGAACACTTTCCTACTGATAGATGTTAACTTTAGCATATAATAAATTCTACATGTATTTTCTTGTTGTGGGAAAGTTTTTGAAGTATGTTGTATGGCATGTTCCCAAAGAAGAAACAATAAGGAAAAAAAAATGTTAGATTTTACTATGTAAACATTAAAAGTGACGCATCAGAAACTACTACAAGCAAAATTAAATGGTACATGATGACATGGAGAAAAGATTTATAATACATATGACAGATAATACTCTTAATGTATAAAAAATATCAGAAAATAACAAGATACAGCCTAGTAGGAAAATGGCAAAGGACATGAGAAAACAATTCACAAACAGCCAATAAACATATTTTTAAATGTTCATTCTCACTAGAAAAACTGAAATCTAAATTAAAAAAAAAAAAGATAGTACTTCTTGCTCATATTGGCAAAGATATTTTAAAATGGCTATTATCCAACTTTGCAAAATTTGGCACTTCTGGTAGGAGACAGTACGGTAGATTTGAGAAAATAAGTGAAAGGAAGTTAAATATGTGGGGCTGCCTGAGGACATGCAAGATTGCTGGACATCATGGAGGGCTTTGCTGATGTTGGAGACCAAATTTTTTGGTTTCCCAGTGCACATAAAATGTTTAAACTATACTTTAGTCTTTTAAGAGTGCAATGGCATTATGTCTAAAAAACAATGTATATAACTTAATTTAAAACTACAAAGCAAAAAAACAATTACAATAATAACATTAAAGATCACTGATCACACAGAACACCATAACAAATAATAATGAAAAGTTGGAAATACCGTGAGAATTAACCAAAATGTGACACAAAGACGTGAAATGAGCAAATGCTGTTGGAAAATGGCACCAACAGACCTGTTAAACAGAGTTGCCACAAAACTTCACTTTGTTAAAAAAACGCAATTATCTGCAAAGTGCAATAAAGAGAAGCACGATAAAATGAGGTAATGCCTGCACTATGTTGAACAGAAGTGGCAAAAGTGGGCATCCTTCACTTGTTCCTGATCTTAAACGAAAAGCTTTAAGTCTTACTCTATCGAGTATAATGTTAGCTGTGGGTTTTTCATGTATGGCATTTATTATGTTGCAGTAGTTTCCCTCTATTCCTAGTTTGAGTATTTTTATGATAAAACAGTGTTGAATTCTGTCAAATGCTTTTTCTGCATCAATTGAGATGATCATGTGATTTTTTTTCCCCCTTTTGTTCTGTTACTGTGGTAATTATACTGACTTTCATAGGCTGAACTATCCTTGCATTCCAGGGATAGATCCCAGTTGATCATGCTGTAGAGTCTTTTTTAAAGGCTTCCTCATTTGGTTTGCTAGTTATTATACTTTTCAACTCCAGAATTTCTTTTTGGTTTCCCTTGAGATTTTTCTAACTCTAATAGATATTTCCATTTTGTTCATACGCTGTTCTCTTGACTCATCTTTAACGTGACTGTTTTAAAGTCTCTATCTATTAGATATGCCATCAGGTCTTTTTCAGGAATGGTTCCTGTTGATTTTTTTTTCCTTTGAATGGGCCATATTTTCCTGTTCCTTTGTGTGCCTTGTGATTTTTTTTTTTGTTGAAAACAACATTTGAATGTAATAATTTAACCCTGGAAATCAGATTCTCCCCCTCCTCCAGGGATGCCATTTTCTGTTACTACTTTGGGGTTTTTAAAAAAAATTGTTGTAGGCTCTCTCTGAGCCAAGGATCAGGTTGAGGTATAAACTGAAGTTCTTCTCAGGTCTTTCTGAGCCTGCTCCTTTCCCTGAACATGTGGTCACTTTCTAATTTTCCTCATACATACAGTTGCTTTTGAATGTCCTAGACTTTAATGTCTGACTCCCAAAATGGGAAAAAGAAAAAAATTAAGGGGGTGGAAAAATGCACCAGCCTTTGAAATCCCCAGGAAGTCACTTTAACCAGAGGAGGAGGTGTCTGACACAACAGGGAGGTGCAAAACCAATGGCCACCTTCCTCTTCACAACTCTGGGATGAGAGCACAGATCCCAGAAGTGTAGAGGACAGCGTCCTCCTTTTGGTTCACCCTGGCTCTACAAGCTGTGTGCAAGGTGCTCAAGGAACAAGTGTACAGCTGCCTGCCACAGCACTGGGGGTGGAAGATGGGTAGCTGCAACTATGCTAAGAGTTGAAGTTGACCAAAATTGACTGCAATTTATTACTATTGAGCTTTCCCCTAGAAATTGCAATTCTTCAATAGACTCCAGAGTTCCAAAATAGTTACATTAGACAAATACTGCTAGTGCAACTGTCATCTAGGTGGGGTGACAGATTCCTGGTGCTTCCTACTTTGCCATCTTCCCTGAAAATTACTGATCTTTGTATATTGATCTTGTCACCAATTACCTTTCTAAATCCATTTACTAGTTCTACAACTTTTCAATTAATTCTCTTGGTTTTTGAAGTACAGTCAGAGCATCCACAAATAATCTAATATTTCCTCCTTTAAAATATTTATATCTGTCATTTCTTTATCTGGACTTTCTATTATTTAAACGTGTTGTTGGCAGATATTCTTTTCTTGTTCTTTCTTGACTTAAATAGAATATACTACTAGTGCTTCTATGTTAATCATGAGGTTGGCTGTTAGTTTTATTAATCTTTATATGGTTAAGGAAGTATTTTTACTTTTTTATTTACTAATATTTTCCCCTCAACAATTTAATTAAATATCATGAGAATATAATTTAACACTGAAACATTTAATATATTTCTTAACACTGAAGTATTCTTATATTCCTGGGAATAACCAATACTTGGTTTTAATATAATGCTGGATTTATTTTTACAATTATTTACCTTTTTAAAAACTTAAAAGGTGACTGATTTGAGGTTTTCACTTTTGTACTGTCTTTAAAGGGTTTTTATGTCAGCATTACACCACCTAAAAGGAACTGGGAAGCTTTCCATATTTTTCTGTGTTCTGGAGAATTCTGTTCTTTGTAGGTGTAAATAAAGCTATCTATATAACCTGAATTAAGTCTAGCAGCATGTTCATTAATAATTTTTCTTTCCTCCCTAGGTGTGTTCAAGTTTCCTACCTCATTTTGAATCATTTTTTGTCAATTTTATTTTCTTAAAATCATCCTTTTTATATATTTTAGAATAAAATTTATATACTTTAATATGGTATTCTCTAGTAAGTTTAATCCTCATCTCTGGTTATTACCTCTAATTCTGATATTATAATTTTAAATTTTATTTTTTCCTTGGTTAAATAATTGCTAGAAGGTTGTCAATTTTGTTGACCTTTTCAACAAATAATCAATTTTGTTTTCCTGTTTCCTAATTTATCATAGAAATGTACTTCCATCTTTCCTTTTACCACTTTGCTTTATTATTCTCTTTCAAATTTCATAATAAGAATGCCTAATACATTTTACTTCCAGTTTTTAGCCCAGATGTTTTCCAATTGGTAAAGCTTTGGGTAACGTGCTCATGTGTGTTTCCCATACTGCAATTTGGCTCTTGTCTCTTACTGAGAACTGTCCTCAGTAAGTCATGGATCATCCATACACTGACAAAGATAACAAACCTGCCACCCTCGTTTTACTAGAACTCTTCATACAGTATCTGTCATCAACTATGCCCTCTTTCTTGAAAGTCTATTCTCTTGGCTTTACTGATAAAACCCTCTTCTCACTTCTCTCCTGCCTCTCCAATCACCCTTCCTCAGCATTCTACCATGGTAGGGCTTATTTTCTTCTCTTAAATGTCACTGTTTCTCAAGACTGTGTGTCCTGGAAGCTCTACTCTTATTAAACATGATTCCTAGTGACCTCAGACAAACACATGGATTCAACTATCTTTTACATGCAAAACTCCATAAATCTAAACGTACAGCTCCCTATTAGATCAGACTGATTGCAGAAGGATATCCCACATGTATCTTGTCTAACTTAGACAATATCATCATCTTTATCCCCCCAGTTTTACACTTTCTCTCTATTCCAGATACTTGTGATTAGTATCAATATTCCCAGATTGGTAACTTACGAATTATTTTAGAACTCTTCCCTCTCATTTAACCACATTCAAGCAGTCACCAACTTTTGAAGGTTTATCTTTGGCCCTCAAGAATCTGTCCCCTTATGGCTCTTCCTTAGAGTATGTATTTTCATAAAAACTACTTCGACAATCCCTTAACTATCCTGTCTGCAACCTGGCTCTCTCCTATCTACATGCCACACCAGTTTCCAACTGATTTTTAATAAATGAAAATTTGTGTACTGATAACTCTTAGCTTGCATATTCTATTTGTTTCCTCTACTTAGGATGACCTCTACCCACTCCTTTTTTACCTATCTAATCCCCCATGTCCTTCAAGTTCAATTCTTGTTAACTCCCTCTCTGGAAAGCTCCCTCTCTGTATATGTATATTATTATACATACTCTTCTTATTGTGCTAGCATAGCACCTTGGGCACGTCTTTCATAAAACATGTATTCTATAGTAATCGCCAATTTATTAGACTATTTTCCATGAAAGGAAAAGTAACCTGAGACCAACAGACCTTGATTGTTTGCTTTGTACTCATTAGCAAGCACATGTTTGTTCACATTCAAAGCCTATATCATGTATGAATGATTTTAGAAAAATTTTGTCTAAATAAGAACTCATGTAAACATATCTATAATGAGAACTGATGGACTGTTAGTAAACTTCCTGTGATACAAGAAAACATATAAGGAAAATACTCCAGCTCCACAAATTCATGCTGCTTTTCCAAAAAAATATGAGTCTTGCACGGGGGTCAGAAAGCAGACTCTTACTAGGTTTCTCTGAGCTTAGGAATATAAAAATAGACCAGGTACTTTGGATTGGATTGCTACTGACTGTTCCACACTATTCTACAAACCTGTGTCTAACATAACCAGGCTGTTAGATAGACCAGTACAATTAAAAAAAAAAAAAAAAAAAAAAAAGCCAGAATGGTGACTGTGATGCATCCTTGAAAAACTTAAGTCTTTAAAAACGAAATAAAAACAAAGAAGGATTTGATCATTATAAACCCATTCCTTAAGGTCTTTCCAATTTACTGCTGCACAACACAATGCTCAATTTAAAATATTAGCTCTCACAGAACTCTTCCAGGTTTTTGTTGTTTGTTTTTGTGGGAGTTTTTTGTTCCCTTGTTTGTTTTTGTGGGAGTTTTTTGTTATCTTGTTTGTTTCCATAATTAATTACAGTATATAACTCAAAGGAACATAAATTTCATAAGGACAAAGCTGGACCATGAGTGTAAAACTTAAGTAAGCTGTTTAGAAAAAACATTTAGTAAAAGTTCAAGCTTTCCAATCTGTATGTCATTTTAGCCCTGACCTATCAAATATAGTAAGTCTGCTTTAATTACAAATTTTTGGTTATTGAAAAATGGTAGTGAAACTAGGGCTTGAGAGTCTACCACCAATTATGACTCAAAATTACACTGTTCCAGGAACAGATTATAAGCCTACATCCTGTAAGCCGCCTCAAAATGAATTTTGTTGTTCACAGGAAGAACTCAAAAGAACGCTGAATGGAATGGGAAAAAACTGTCACCAATATGAAAACAGTAAAACAACATTTTTAAATGTGAAAAACTCACATTCACATAGTTTAAGAATTGCATTTTTCAAACATACCTTGTCCATTAATTTGCTGGCATGAAGACTCAAGCTACTGAAGAATATTTTTTTGCTCAGCAAATGCATTTCTTCAATGGTAGTCAACAATGTAGTTGCACTATTTCCAACAATGCCACTAAAAGCAAAGAATATTTCAGGTTGCAAAACAGGCCAAAACAACCCAGCTCTTTAACTGAGTAGAATTCTTTAAGAAGATCTAGATTTAAATAAAAGTTTTTATATAGAATATAACCTGTGAATTAAAAACAATTACTCTAGTTTCATATAAAAATGAGGTGTTTTTTTCCTTTTAAGTTAGGTGATGAACAAATGAAAACAAACTACAGTGTTTTAAATATTTCACAATCTCTTAGAAAAGCAGTGGGTTAGAACAAACACTTATAATATGCAAACCCATGTCTCTATTTTTCCTCTATTATAGTAAATGCATGTCTTGATTTTCCAAGAAGATCTGATTTTAATTTTAAGGAAGCCATTCCATCAATAGCTCTATTGAGAAAATAATTTTTAAATACTGAGTTTTTTTAATTAAAACTGTTATACCGTATCAATAACATACCTGTAAATTATAAAGCTTCTCAATTTTTATACAGCTACCTAAATAGCAATATATTAAGACTAATTATGAAAAATCTGATAACATTTTGAAATAATTATTCTACATTCCATAATTCTCAATTTTATATTACAAGGATATTTCTTAGACTTATCCAATGGGGTTTCTCATTTTTGGCAGAATGTAAGACAAGCATGTATATAAAACAACTCCCTATTATATTCTCCTATTCATGTATTGAAAGTGACTCTTCTGTTCCTGATACTGGCATGCTTGATAAAAAGTAATTTTAAATCATTTTTTAATAGGCTAATATGAAAACTATCAAAAACATAGCTTGGAAGAACACTTTTAACACAACTACACATATAACGACCTTATAGTGACATCTACAATAAGGCTCAAGTGTATGTATACCACCAAAAGATATTTGCAAGGTGAAAATGAATGCAAATTTTGGAGTTGAAGATCATATTTTATCTGATAAGAATCACTTGTCTTATCTATAAAGTCACTTTTATTTAGAGAAGATAAGACAGCTATTACTTAGAGGAGATAAAGCTATCGTTCTGTTTTATCACTAATGGAAAACTAAATGTTAAAGAAGAATTTATGTAAACATCCAGAATAGGACATTTTACTAATTATGCCCTATTCTGAGTATAATATATAGTTGCTTTAGGTGCCATGGATCTCTTTTACTAATACAGGAGGACTCAAAAAATACATAGACTTACACTGCTACATTTGTGTGTGCAAATGTGTGTATGTGTGTGTGTGTGTACTTATGCTTGAAGAAAGGGAAAAGGAAATGATGGACCTCAAAAGTACAGTATGTATAATATGCATATAATGATTCATATGGTGTGGAGGTTCTACTATTTACACTTAAGTCATGCATAGAATATACACACAAAAAGTATTACACTGTGTTCTAACTGAAAGAGGTGTCACATGGGATTTAACAAGCACATTTAACCTTTCCACTTACCTGATTGTATGGTGATAAAATCTGAGGAGGTTAGAAATTTTATATAATAAAACTGCCCCAGGTTCAGCAACTATTACTTGTTCAATTCGAACCTATTAAAAACAACGTGAGAAAAAACTAAACATTTCTTAAAAGTGTAACTTTTCTTCATTAATCACATGTGGTATGAATAGCATTAAAAAGATTAAATTTTATTATTGCAGAAATCACAAAATTCCTTCTAAATAAAGAATTTCTGAATATTAAATCATAGAGGATGGTAAAACAACACAGAAACTTTAGCACAGATATGCTCTACAAAAAAATGATCCATTACCTACAGAATTTGGTTCAAGGCTACTGCTATCAGAGATAATCAATACAATGAGGTCATCTTGAGGTTTTTCACCAGCATATAATGGAATTTAGCTTAGCACTAAATTGCAAAGCAGCTGTTACATTCCTAAAAAACAGATTATCAGTGAAAAGGTACTGTTCTATGAATGAATATTAAGGAAAAAAATGAAAAAAAAAATCTTCTCTTTAAACAACTATACCAAGTTTCTTTCTGTTAGAGAATAGGAAAGCAGATAAATCTTGAATTAGCACCAACCTATTTGGCCAATTATAATACTGCCAGGGCAATATCTCAGATCTAGTTCAAGATTAACTTGATATGCTCAACTACTAGGAATCTTTTCTAATTAAAATCCATCCCTCACTAATCTTTCCCTTACTTTATATTCCCTAATTAACAAATACAATCTAAACCACACTGAATGTGCTTACTTACATATTATATTACATCTATGCTTATTAAGCTGCTGATAACATATGTGTCTTCTTGTTTCCTAACTGGATTCTAAACACAGACATTGTGCTTTCTGGTTCTCTTACATCTCTGCAGCATTTGGTAGAACAGGACATACACAAGAGATGTTCAATAAACAAATGCTTTTGAAAACATTTAGATTTTGGAGTACGTCATAATACTAACGAATGTGATCTGCTAAAATGATATTTTATAAATACATGTATATGAGTATACAAAAACCTCTTGCATAGAAAATTGGCAATGATTATTTTTAAATGTGTTTTATTACCCTACATGTATTAATTTGACAAAATTACAGCCTGAATTCAAGCTGGTTTCTTTAAAATCAGAATAAGTCACTAATTTAACCAGCTACCATATAACATATATAAAAACAAACTATTTTACCTTTAGAGGCCTGCACACACCCTCAGTAATATGTCCAACAACTTCTTGAATATTTTCTTCAACACCTACAATTAATTATAACATAACTAAAATTTTTTTTCCATATTACACTTTGCTTCACATAAGTTCAGAAAATTAACAAACACTAATACATATGATTAATGGCATTAATAAACATTTAAAATAACAATTAACGATATTTTATTAAGTTTAGTATCTTTAGGACATTACTAATTATATTAATATGAGTCTAAAGCCTTATCAATTGATTTGACTGTTGATTAATGAACATTATTTCTTCGTGAAAAAAAGTAAATGTATGAAAAACAGACTGTGAAATTTATTAACTGAAGGAGGTGATGTGCAGATGTATTAGCATTCGTTCCACAAACTCCTTACTCTAGGCAGTAGTGCTAAGCACACAAACTACGGGTATAAAGATGGAAAACACGCCTTGCAATCTAATGGAAAAACCGACATTTACTGATTATTGACTATTTATCGAGGTCTGTACTGGGTACTTGACATGTACTGCTTGTAACCACCTTCATTTTTTACACATGGAGAGACTCAGGTTTAGAAGAATTCATGCCATTCCCACAGAATAACTTATTTCTAACTCCAATTATTTTCTTCCCACTTCTTAATGTTACCTCTCATGTAAATTTTCCTACATCTTTTAACAAATACATTCTTTTAAACTGGGTAATTAGCATAACAGAAAACAACTTTAAAAAGTGCAGACTTTGTGCCAACCTATCATATATGCTGAATCTAATCTCAATATCAAAGAGTTAAAAACGAGGAGGTTAAGTCCAGCACCCATTCGTGCACTGGCCTCTCCTGCAGATGACGTGCTGAACCAGGATGACGTGGGGCTGAGCTATTCAAAATAGGTAAGTGATACCAGCCACAACATCTCTCTTCATTTCCTATCAAAGCCAGAGCAACTTAATTACCTACTAACCCCTTCTACAACAGGCGTCTTAAGGTAGTCACAACTAAGAAGATTTGAAATTCTGTAAACAGACGTTTGCAACTCAAAAATAATCATTTTTCTTCTTTGAAATCAAGACCAAAATTTTAGGTACATTTAGTACATAGCTAATTATTTATTTTTTATTTATTTATTTATTTGGCTGCATCAGGTCTTAGTTGCGGCACGCTGGGTCTTCTCTGAGGCACGCAGGATCTTTCGCTGCGACGCGCAGGCTCTTCATTGCAGCATGTGGGCTTCTCTCTAGTTGTGGTGCGCAGGCTCCAGGGCGCGTGGGCTCTGTAGTTTGCGGCACGCAGGCTCTCTAGTTGTGGCGCACGGGCTTAGTTGCCCCGCAGCATGCGGGATCTTAGTTCCCTGACCAGGGATCAAACCCGCGTTCCCTGCACTGGAAGGCGGATTCTTGACCACTGGACCACCAGGGAAGTCCCAGTACATAGGTAATTATTCAAAAAACTTTAAAATAGTCACATGAGAATGAAAAAAGGGGCTGGATAGTAGAAATGAAAGAAGTCGTAGCTTAATGACCTTAAGCCAGTCACTGACTGAGCCTGTGTACTCATAAATAAAATGAAGAGAACATCACCTTTTGCCTTTGAAGGATGGTGGCTGAGATAATGTAGGCCAGGCACTCCAGAGATGCCTTAAAAGTGAAGCAGAGGGGTCTAGGCTTACAAGGAAAGGTCCCAAGGGTCCAGTATAAAAATGTGATCAGCTGTGTGACAAAATGAAAGTGATGGAAAAGAAAGTCTACTAGCAGAAAAAGGGGGAAACGAGAGACAGGAAGTTTAATTAGGATGCTTACTAAATCACCCAGTGTGAAGAGTTTACCTCCGAGAAGAAAACAGCAATAAGAACAGAAACAGGCGAGAAGTCCTGCGTGATTTACTAGATCTGGGCATGAGCGGTAACAATCAGAGGACCCACCTTGTGTAGTTACATGCTTTAAGAGAGCTTCAAGGTGTTCTTTTTCAGAAGCAGTGGCCTGATGGAGCCAAGCCAACATATCTCCTACATATCTAATGAAAAAACTAAATGTTAGTAAAGATTTCCTTCAGAAAAACATCGAATACTCCAATACTGTCTGACTACTATACCTCAAAGGGTCATGGGAGTGCATTTCAATGGGTCTAGGTGTACCTCCTGGGCCCCCTCTTGTAAGAGCATCAATAAATCCACGAACAACTGTACTTCTTCTGGCTGTTCCAAACTCATCTAAGGTATACCTAGAAGAAACAAGTTATTAACAAACAGTTGCTTTTCTTCCTAATGGTTACATCAAACTATTCATGCACTTTCTAAGACATCTAAAGCTTTTTTACACAATTCTCTCAAGCAATACTGTTTTAAACAACAAAAAATATTTATGAAATAACTTTATCATAATGATAATTCAACCTAAAGGTGCATCTTTTTATGCCTAAGAAAGAATGCTGGGATTTGGAATCAGTAACAGAGGCAGAAATGGTTTTGAAATTCCCTGAAGTGACATACCAGATATACGTCAAGATGAAAACGCAGTATCAAGCTAAGTGTTGCTAAAGTACACAATTGCCTTGCATTCACTTTCTATTTTTTAAAATAAATTAGAACCAAAATGCTTATTTCTATTTTTTGCCTCATGCTGTCGAATTATAAATGTTCAGGATAAAGAATGCATTCCTTTAAATCAGCGGTCCCCAACCTTTTTGGCACCAGGGACCCGTTTCGTGGAAGACAATTCTTCCACAGAAGGGCCGGGGGGCGGGGGGGGGATGGCTCAGGCTGTAACGCGAGCGATGGGGGCTGATGGGGGCGACGGGGAGCGGCAGATGAAGCCTCGCTAGCTCACCGCTCACCCCCGGCTGTGCGGCCCGGTGGCTCCTAGCAGGCCGAGGACCTGTACCGGTCTGCAGCCCGGGGGGTTGGGGGCCCCTGCTTTAAATGATCATCAATTCCATGAAATGACTTGTGATCAGACGACTCCTTATGACAGCACAAAATTCACAAACTTTTAACTTTTTAAATATGTAAAACGAATCTTCACCCTCTGGACCCAAATGGCTATGTAATAAACAGAAACAATGTAACTTCTGTTTCTAGGACTATTCACTGTGACCACAAGTTATATAAGAAACCAGTGAATCCACTGGCATTTTAAATGGGGGAGGGGCAATTTAAGAAGCCTGACACACACTAGAATCTGTTTACTACAAAACATAAATAAACAATATTAATGCTTATTTTCCTGCAATAGATATAATTTGAAGAACAGCATGAACTAAAAGGAACCTTCAATGATACCTGAAGACATGAAACATCTTTTCCGAGAGACAGAAGAAAATTTCTTTGACCAAAACGGATTCTCTTCCAACAAAGGTCAAAAACTGAAAATGTAGCTTTACAAAGGTGACTGTTAAAATTATGTAAATATTCTAAAATGCCTCTAGTTAAAATAAAAATTTAAATCTCCATTTTTTTTATATCTAGCCATAGTAGAAAAAGAAAAATTCTGGTCAAAAACCAAATTAAAAGATGAAAAAATTGGTCCAAAAAAGAATTAAAAGATAAACTAGTGTAAAAACCTCTCTAAGAAATGCAACAAATAAAAAAATGAAGAAAAATCAGCATTGCACATATTACTATGTTCTTTAATAATTTATATGCTGAAGGTTTACCAATGGAAAGAAGACAACATCAATTTGTTCATTTCTACTTGTAATAAATTTCTTTTTGAAGAAACTTCTGTACTTGATTTATTAAAAGTCAATAATGCATTAGCATTCCGGTTATACAATACCTAAGAAAAACTGAGTATGGCAACTTTCCCCAAAGACTTCAATAACTGACATTTTCTTGTACGTGATACTTACACATGTGAGACACAATAATGAACAGTGAAGCTTTTACACATCACTTAAATCAAGTTCATATAGTGCCATCTGGTGGTTAACATGATATACTATTAAGTTTTCCCTAAATTTAAAGAAACCACCACTTTTGGAAATAGGTGATTACTTAAGATGAAAGGCCCATTTTCTCTTTTTTTCTCTTTTTTATTCATCTTATGGTACTTAACTGTCACTAAAATCCTCCCTCTTCCCCATTCAACCCGCAAATGCTTCTTACAACCTTCCATACTGCACTACTGCCCCCAACCCCTGTGTGCCCTTGGGAGATAAGTCTTTGCCTATTTTAGTTCTATTCTTTGTCTTTCAAGCATTTTGCCTTACTGTCGTGCAGGCCTTAAACACACTTCTCTTTAGTTGAAAACTTTCCAGTTTATCTCCTTTCAAAATAGAAATAATAGCTAATATTTTGTGATGAGCAAAGCATTATGCTAAACACCTTATGGGAACATTCTAATTTAATCTTCCCAACAACCCGGCAAGACAGGCACTATTTTTATCCTCATTTTACAGCTCGAGAAACTGAAGCTTATAAAGGTGCATGGGTTCATCAAAAAATCTAACTCAGAGCCCACCTTTTAAACTATTATGCAATATTGCTCCTTTCCAAGTGCTGATCAAGAATCAAAATTTAGAAAAAATATGTTTATATGGTAGAAGTCAGCTGACCTTTTCAGATGCCCAAAACAAAGGCATTTTTTTAAAAAGATTAACCTTGTGAACAATTATGAATCTGTGGACAATGTTACACATTATTAAACAAACACCAAATGTTTTAAGTACCAAAAGACTCTCATAATCAAACACCAATACCTTACAATGAAAAAGCTGGGAAAGAAGTTTCGAAGTCAATAAGATGTGCTGAGCTGGTGGTCAAGAGTGAACATCAGCTTATCACAGGCACCTGCACAACATGCAGGGCTATTATGATCCAGCTCCTGCTACTAACCCAACAGCCAGGGCAAGCTTTTGCAGTTTCCTAAAGGTACATGTTCCTCCTCAACCCACACCTTTGCACCTGCTGTTCCCTCAACCTGGGATGTTCTCTCCTCCCTTTTCGTCCTGGAAAATGCTTATCAACCTTAAGAAGTCATTTCATACCTACTTCCTGGGGGGAGTTTCCTCTAATATTCACCCCCTTCCCCACCACAGACTACTTGAGCCACAAAGCACTTGAGACTTGACTTTTAGAAAAGCAATTAATATATTCATTAAAGTGGATCTGTTTATTTGTTCAATAAAACAAAGCAATTTGAAGGCAACGTTTTATTGATGTTAAGTCTGCCATACTTAGAACTGTGCTTAACACATAGTGAGTACTCAGTAAGTAGCACTGGGCTGTTATTGTTTTATGTAGCTGTCCAGCATTTGTGTTCTGGAACCTTATTACAGGACAAGTAATGCTCCAATCAGAAAACAGAGTAAGAAGGAAATCCTCTAAAAATATATAAGCATATGAAAGGCACGACTCAGAGCAGGGTTAATGCCTATGCAGGAGTCCCCTGGCTTTCTGCTTCCTGAATTTTAACTCCCCACTTGGTCTTCCTATTTCCATACTATTCCAGGCATTAAAAGTGAAAAGGTATTTACTTCTATTTTATATGAAAAGTAAAAGAAAATTAAAATACAGAATAATAAAAAATTTATAAGTTAATAATGCATAAAGTTCTTGTCCAAAGCATTATCACATAGCGCTTGGCTGACATAACTTACAGGATCAAATACCTGAACTCTTTCTTTCTTGAGTCCTACTAATGGAATTCTCATTTTAAATTTTCTTTTTTCATCTCTGGGTAATTATTATTTGTCAGTCTATTCGACCTTCTCTCCGGGGCAGGGTTGATACAGGAGTTTTAGTTACATACAATTCCTAGGTCGTTAACGAGATGACAGATTGGGGAAAAGCCCTTAGCCTCTACACAAATAAGAGGTATTCTAGATACAGGGACACCCTGGTTTTCATCTCCATGTTGCATTCTACAGCAAGTAATAATATGCAAATAAGCTGATGCCCCAATGGTACCGAGATGAGATAAAAACATCACTGTAAATTATATTGCTCAAACTATTGTATATGAATTTGATAATACTGAAAGTCAATGTAAATTATCAAAGAAAAAGTAAGTTGTTTTTTTTTTTAATTAGGAAAAAGTCACCCACTTATATAAGACAGGTCTATCCTGCAGGGCTTCCATTGCCTGAGTCAGTACTGGAGATATGTCACATGATTCTTGTGTCAATGTTCTGCATTCACCTGAAAAATCATTGTAACACTTATTGTGTTATATAATCATTATAACATTATAACACTTGTTAAATTAAAATTAGGTCTTTATTACATCTGTTGTACAGCCAGAGTCTAAATACTGCATTAAAAAAAATGCCTGGAAAAGCCTAGAGAGCATGCCAATCAAAAACTAGTTCATGCTGTCAAACTAAAAATGTAAGCTTAAATACCTATATAACTTCAAATGACCACATCTGCTATCTCGCATACCACATACATATATATATTTTTTTCTTTTTGGCTGTGTTGGGTTTTTGTTGCTGCGCATGGGCTTTCTCTAGTTGAAGCAAGCGGGGGCTACTCTTCGTTGCGGTGCGCGGGCTTCTCATTGCGGTGGCCTCTCTTGTTGTGGAGCACAGGCTCCAGGTGCGCGGGCCTCAGCAGTTGCAGCACGTGGGCTCGGCAGTTGTGGCTCACAGGCTCTAGAGCGCAGGCTCAGTAGTTGTGGCGCTCAGGCTTAGTTGCTCCACAGCATATGGGATCTTCCCGGACCAGGGCTCGAACCTATGTCCCCTGCATTAGCACGTGGATTCTTAACCACTGTGCCACCAGGGAAACCCACACATATTTTATTATTATAAAAAACTAGGGTTCTGAAAAAACCAGTCAATGAACAAACATGCACTAAATAACTGCTATACACATGGTAATGTCAAGGAGGGAAGGGAGTACCAAACACATATTACCAGTTCCTTACCTTGGGAGCAATCTTCAAGCAGTTTGCTAAAATGTTTATATGGGTAACTAATATATAGTATTAAGATTATAATTTCAGGGGCTTCCCTGGTGGCGCAGTGGTTGAGAATCTGCCTGCTAATGCAGGGGACACGGGTTCGAGCCCTGGTCTGGGAAGATCCCACATGCCACGGAGCAGCTGGGCCCGTGAGCCACAATTGCTGAGCCTGCGCGTCTGGAGCCTGTGCCCCGCGACGGGAGGGGCCGCGATAGAGAAAGGCCCGCGCACCGCGATGAAGGGCGGTCCCCGCACCGCGATGAAGAGCGGCCCCCGCTTGCCGCAACTGGAGAAAGCCCTCGCACGAACCGAAGACCCAACACAGCCAAAAATAAATAAATAAATAAGAAAATCCTTTAAAAAAAAAAAAAAAAAAAGATTATAATTTCAAACTGTTTAAAAAATCTCTACACCAATATGTCCTTTATTTTACTATCCTATCTATAAAATACTTATTAAATGTCTACTCTGCTCAAAAATCTCAGAGTATGTTCAGAAGTTCCCAACCTTTTGGAATATGAGGACCTCACACTAGCAGTATATTTTTCTAGCATACACTGACTGAGAAAAACATACACGTGTATGGGATTGGAGCTATCTTACAATGACTCCAGAGTCCTTAGGAGTCAGAATGTCAGTTTGGAACTTCCATGTTAGACGTCATGGGACCACAAAGAAATATGAGGCAATGTCCTTGCCTTTATGAAAACAGAAATCTAACTGGAGAGCTAAGACATACATATATGAAAAGTTATGTAAGAGTACTAAATTACTGAATACCAAATAAATATATTCAGCAGTTAGTGTTCAGAGACGGGAAAAGCCACTATGATTTAATGTAGTTGTGGAGAGTTCCAGGAAGATGTAGAACCTAAGCCTGACTTTGAAGACTGAGGTAGGATTTGGATATATAAAGAGGGAAAGCTAGACCATACTCCAAATAGGAGTAAACAGTGCAAACAAGAGAAGCAGAAAAAGAAACAAGTTTTGGGGCTTCCCTGGTGGCGCAGTGGGTAAGAATCTGCCTGCCAATTCAGGGGACACAGGTTCGATCCCTGGTCTGGGAAAAGCCCACATGCCGCAGAGCAACTGAGCCCACGCGCCACAACTACTGAGCCTGCGCTCTAGAGCCCGCGAGCCGCAACTACTGAAGCCCGCGCACCACAACTACTGAAGCCCACGCACCTAGAGCCTGTGCACCGCAACAAGAGAAGCCACCACAATGAGAAGCCTGCGCACCGCAACGAAGAGTAGCTCCTGCTCGCCGCAACTAGAGAAAGCCCGCGTGCAGCAACGAAGACCCAACACAGCCATACATACATACATACATAAATATTAAAAAAAAAAAGAAACAAATTTTGGAGATAAAGAGTAAATCATCTGAAACAGATAATAAGGTTTTTCACAGTCAAGTACAAGTGTACTGGTTAACTGGATTTAATCCCAACTCCTTCCAACAGTCAGCTGGTAACATCTATTAAAATATCCTGGGCACATGTTCCATTCTTGAAGTCTTAACTATCTACTTTGTTTTTAACAGGCAATTCTATGAACAGACTACTGAAACATTTTAAAGCAAATCTAAAGCAAATAAACCATTTGTGATAGGCAAAATAATGGTCCTCCAAAGATCCCTAATCCCTGAACCCTGTGAATATGCCATCTTACGTGGCAAAAGGGACTTTGCAGATGGAATTAAGGTGACAGACCTTAAAATAGGGACATTTTCCCAGATTACCCAAGTGGGTCCAAGGTAATCATATAGGTCTTAAAAGTAAAAAAGGCTAGCAGGAGAGTTAGAGATATGAGATGGAAGAAGAGGCAGGAGAGATTCAAAGTGAGAAAGTGACTCCATCTACCCATTACTGGCTTCGAAGATGGAGGAAGGGGCCACAAGCCAAAGAATGCAGGCAGCCTCTAGAAGCTGGGAAAGACCCTCAGTGACAGCCAGCAAGGCAACTCAGAGCTCAGTCCTCAAAGAACTAAGTTATGCCAACAAACTGAATGAGCAAGGAAACAGACTACTCCTTAGAGCCTCCAGAAATGAATGCAGCCCTGCCCACATTTTAATTTTAGCATGGTGATTTCTGGCTACAGAACTATAAAATAATAAATTTGTGTTGTTTTAAGCCATTAAGATTATGTTAAATTTGTTACAGCAGTAATAGAAAAACTCACCATTTATAATAGTTGTAGTAACTATTACATGTAAATAACATGTCATGTAAATAACAAAAAATGTCTAATCAACTTTAAGATAATCTGGGGCAGAAATACTGACTTTATTTTTTTATTTCCATCCTTAATCATAGACAGTGCTTGAATGATAGTAGATGTTTATGAGACAAATACAAAGACAATATGTTCAAATATAAAGTTTTTTTTTAAAAAAATAGTTTTTGATTACTAAGATCAAAATGATATCAAGTAAAGACTAAGTGAAATAACAAAATCAAACACTAATATTCATGAATCTAGACTGCATAAAAGAAATCACTTACTCTGAGCCCACCGGTAAAGTCTTTCATAAGATGTTTCTTGAAGCAAGGCCATCTGTTCCATAATTTCTAAACTAAAAAAATTAAAGGTTTATTATAATTTATTAAAAAGTTTTAGCCAATAGCTATTGAATACATCTAAGAACCTAATCACTTTATTTAATTACAGAGTGATTTGGTTATAGCCTATTAACTTTTTATCATCTTGTGGAATAATTTTTCAGTAAATTTTTATAATTAAATGTCACCAAGTTTAACACCATCACTTAGATACCCAACTGCTGTTTTACTCTAAACGTATCAGGGTATAACTTCCTCCTTATCCAAAGATACATAAAGATTAAACTTCTATTTCACAAAATGTCATAATGTCATATACTTTAAGAAGAACCTAGAAAATCTTTAAATTTTGGAAATATAAAAGGTAACAATCATGAACTGAAAAGGGTACTCACCCTGCTGTTTGTTGGTTTGTACGCAAGAGAACTTTGACATCATTATGAATCTGTTTTACTCTTCCCAATGCCTTGAAAAAATCCTTTAAAATTAAAGCATATTCTTTTTAACTATAGATCTAGAATACAGAATTTACAAAAGAAGCAATTAACAAGATTGAAAATGGTTGCCAAAGGACTTAGAGATGGGAAGGAGTGGGATAGGTGATGTAGGTTTTCTTTGTAAGCGATGTTGTACTCTTTGACTTCTAAAAATAACCAAAAAAAAGTATATGTATTGCTTTGAAAAAATAAGGTAATTTAAAATATGCACCTTAATTGCCAAATTTAAAAACATTTTTAAATCAAAAAGAATTTTAGGTGGTAAAATAAAGCCTTAAAAAAGAGTGATTTCTCTATAACATCTGTAACTGCTATGCTTTAAGTGATTTTAACAGAAAGCAAAATACCTCAGTGATAGGTCCTTCTCTTGTACCTCGGAGAAGACTCATTTCATCAGAAGTCAGCTGGAACTTGGATAAGAAGGCATCTGCAACTTGTGCTCTTATTTCTAATGTTTGACTGTAATATTTTAAAAAAGGCAACAAAAAATCAAGCACACTATGCATTTGCATAGCTTTAAAACAAGTTACATCTGACATAACTTTTAAAACAAAGGTGTGGAAGAGTCTCAATATCTTCAAAAGCCTTATTTCTGCCTCAAATATTAGAAGCCCATCAGGCATGTAGGTGATAAAATTGGCTAATATTGTTCTACCTCAGTAGAAGCCACAGTAAAATGATTATCATTAAGCAAAAGAAGAAATAAGTTCATGAATGGTCCGGGTATTACAATCCTTAGCCACTTATGTGTACTTGCATAGCTCGCCTCTTGAAAACAAAGTTATCTTACAGAAGAGAAATATGCCAGTTAATTTCTTCTCAGTCACTAAAAAAATCCTAAGCCTTTGAAGCTTGCACATGAAGTACACAACAACCAAAAATCAGGTCTATTATTTTTTTATTTTAGGTTAGAAATAGTAGTCAAGAATTCATTTAGTAATCCCTCATTAATTCAAAAAAATCACTCCTCCACTCTCCCTTCCCCACTTTTTCTGCATACTATCATAATAAAAAAAAGTCTTTTCAATTATATTATCCGAACGCAACCTATCTAGACAAGCTGACAATTAGCAAAAGGCACACTCTAGTCTGCAGGGACCTGAAGGACTGAGCAGGACCCCATCTAAGGGCAAGTCAGGAATACAAACTACAAGAGCAGGAATTCAACATCCCTGCCTTCCAGATCTTAGATTTGAAGATATATAAATAAAATTATAAGTGTTTCACTAGTAGTATTCACAGGGCAGTAATATTCTACAATCTAACAATATTCAAATGAAACTGAACAACGATAAACATTAACCCTATCTGAACAGACAGTACAACGCATGCCATCTTTGTTTTGTTTGTACTCTTGAGTTGTGAGGTTTTAAATTCACAGTCAAATGCTCCTGCTGAATGACATAGAAGGTTAGAAAGGAAAAGTCCTCCAGGTGGCAGTAATGTTCTGTTTTCCTCAAATACTGTAAATCACCGAATTAAATTTATACAGATTTAAATAGCCTATGTCCTTAATCATCTTATTAATACTGATACTGATATCTAAAAGTTACCTAAACAGGTTTTGTTTTATATTTTTAGATAAAGCTCAAATCATTATCATACAGGATTTAAAGCAATTTTAACACTTCATAAAGTTCCTTGAGACTATACAAATTAACCATTTCAATGAAAACCTTCTGAGAGTTTCCTTTGGATCTTTATAGTCAATTTATCATGCACAACGGAAAATTCATCACTTTACTGGTTCATTTTGTTTTAACTAAATCTAGTACAGTTGACCCTTGAACAACGTGGGGGTCAAGGACGCCGACCCCAGCCCCAACCCCCTGCCCTGTGCAATGGAAAATCTGCACCAGCCAGATTCAACTTTACAGCCAGCCCTCTGCACCAGAGGATTCAACCCACCATGGACTGTGTAGGACTGCAGTACGTATTAACTGAAAACAAATCCACATATAAGTGGACCTGTGCAGTTCAAACCCGTATTGCTCAAGGATCAACTGTAAATTCAAGATATTATTTAAATCACATTACTCTTTAGTTTTACCATATACAGTCTTCCCAGGTAAAATTTCACAACCATTCTTGACAAAGTTGAGGAGTATTTGTACAATCAAGTAGCATGAACAGGCATCTCCAAGGTGTAAAGGCCCTGAGCTAGGGTCTGAGGTGACAAAAGGTGCACATGAGGCAGACCCTGCCCTACTGTACAACACAAATGAAATATGGTATCTTTTGGAGGGCTTTTAGTATCTAAATTAAAAGTATATGAAATTAATGTTAAAATAAAACATATAAATGGTTATTGTAAATTAAAACTTCTAAGAGTATTTGATGTGTATTCATGTAATCACTGTATATGATGTAAGTTATATAAAACATAAGTGAATATGGCAAATGCATACTGTGGAATAATACGCAGCAAATAAAAAATGAGGTCGAGCTATATGTATTTATACAAAATTATCTATAAGGCACTTTATAGGTACAAAAAACAAGTCACAGAAAAATATGTACAGCAACCCCCATGTACTTTTAAAAAGAAACTTTACACATACACAGGAATTTTCGGGACATGTATTCACATACCGCCTGAGTATATAAAATAAACAGACTATTTCATTTTTATAATGATTCTTTTAAACCATCCCAGAACATAATTTATGAATCTTGTGGTATTCTTTTTTTTTTCCTGAAAATATACCCCTGTCATATTTTAACTCTAACTTCTAAACTCATCTCCACCAAATAATTTCAAAATAACTGAAAAAAGCTAGCAAAAAAAAAAAAAGGGGGTGGGGGGGAGGCATAAGATATAGACCAAAACAAAAAAAAGCGAAGAAATATACATGGCAAAACAAAATGAAAAAAAGGGTGATCTACCAATATTCGGTGAAATGTAAATTAAAATAGTGTGGTACCATTTTTCATCTATAAAATTGCTGTTTTTAATGATAATATCTAGTGTCTACAGGGTTTAATAAAATAGACATTCTCGTATATTGCTGATGAAGGTGGAAATTGGCATAACCTTTCCGGAGAGAAATTTAGGCAATATATATGAAGATACTTTTTAAAATTTCTACCATTTGATTCTTTAATTACAATTAAATTCTAGGAATTTATCCTAAGAAAACAACCTGAAATGCACAAAATGATTTAAAAACATTTACCAAACCATTATGCTTAATAATGGAAACAATATCTGATAATTTAAGAATGCTTGTTCATTCACAAGAAAAAATACAATGCCACATTAAAAAACATGTTTTTTAAAAATAAAAGATATAGGAAAATGAACATGAAATTTTAAGTGAGTGAAGTAAAATATAACTATGCACAGATACTAACTCTGGGAGAAGATACACCAAACTGTTAACAGTGGCTATGTCTGGGTGGTGAAACTACATCTGACGGTAATTTTCTTCTTTAAGTTTTGCATATATAAAAGAAAGGAGAAGAAAGAAGAAAGATGTGATGCTCCCCTGCCTTCTCCTAACTTCTTACCAGGCAATGAAAGAATATGTATCACATATGCTCTATATTTTTACATGTATATTTGTGCAAAATAAATCCTTTTTATATTTTTATGTGTTACCAACTTCAAAACCTAAATTAAAATAGTTTATAACAAATAATTAAAATTACAAAACCATTAAAAAATAAAATAGTAAGAAAGAAAGAGGGACTTCCCCGGTAGCGCAGTTGTTAAGAATCCGCCTGCCAATGCAGGGGACACGGGTTCGAGCCCTGGTCTGGGAAGATCCCACATGCCCCGGAGCAACTAAGCCCGTGCGCCACAACTACTGAGCCTGCGCTCTAGAGCCCCCAAGCCACATTACTGAAGCCCACATGCCCTGGGCCCACAGGCTGCAACTACTGAAGCCCACATGCTCTAGGGCCCGTGTGCCGCAACTACTGAGCTCGCGTGCTGCAACTACTGAAGCCCGCGCGCTTAGAGCCTGTGCTCCACAAGAGAAGCCACCGCAATGAGAAGCCCGCGCACTGCAACAAAGAGGAGCCCCCGCTTGCCCCAACTAGAGAAAGCCTGCGCCCAGAAACGAACACCCAATGCAGCCAAAAATAAATAAAATTTAAAAATAAAAAAAGAAAAAGAAAGAGAAAGAATGAGAACTTAAATAACATAACTGAGGAAAGCTATCGCAATTAAGCGCAGAACAGCCTAAGCTTCCAGCCACGAAAGCCAATGTAGAAACAAGATGTGCTACACAACTTTGTCTAATAAAAGGGGAGAATTATGGAGGGTAAAGTTCCTTGAGGTATGTCAGACAGTGTGTTCAGCACCCTATACCCTGTGACATAGTTTATTATTCCTTTTTTCAGATGGGATAACAGAGACGGCGGGAGGTTAAGAAATAACCCGTGTAAGATTAAAAATCTAATGAGCTCTTACCCAAGATTTGTATTAGAATTCAGATTTTCAAGGTCTACATTCTTTCCACTAACATACTACGCCTCAAAAATAAACATAAACATTCGCCAGAGACTATGTTTTTGTGAGTCCAAAGAGAAATTTGGCTGGTAGGCCTTTCCAAGAGACAAAAAAATACATAATAAATAGTGATTTCAGTGGTATTCAGAAATATGGAGGTATGTTCATCTGGACATAGCCTTTCCTAATCATAAGTGAAACCCATCTTCTGACTGTCAATTAAACATTAAGGGCAAATGTTAAACTGCAGTTCTGTGGAGACAATTCTACACCAAACTTTACCGATTAGAGCAACAGCTGTCAAAGTGACCTCCTTCTAGGGGCTTCCCTGGTGGCGCAGTGGTTGAGAATCTGCCTGCTAATGCAGGAGACACGGGTTCGAGCCCTGGTCTGGGAAGATCCCACATGCCACGGAGCAGCTGGGCCCGTGAGCCACAGCTGCTGAGCCTGCGCGTCTGGAGCCTGTGCCCCGCAACGGGAGGGGCCGCGATAGTGAAAGGCCCGCGCACCGCGATGAAGAGCGGTCCCCGCACCGCGATGAAGAGTGGCCCCCACTTGCCGCAACTAAAGAAAGCCCTCGCACGAACCGAAGACCCAGCACAGCCAAAAATAAATAAATAAATAAATAAAATAAATTAAAAAAAGTGACCTCCTTCTAACTCAGTTGGAAAAAATATTCATATCATTTATGAATTTGTCTGAATAAGAATATCATGTTATCCAAATAAGCCCACAGAATTTCTATTTCTAAAGCCAAATGCTTGTCTAAGTTTCTCGTTAAAAAGGAAAAGGTAATTTTTTTAAATGGAAAAACAACTGTGCCAGCACCCAGGCATCTGTTATGATTCGTGCTATGTAATTTTCCTAAGATACATTCACACAAATGTTCACTTGACACATCAAATCCATAGCTCTTGGGGTACCAGAATGTCATAAATGTTTGCTTCCCAGAAACATGCCAGGCCAAAACACTGCTTTCGTAGGCTTACTAAAATAATAAACATAAACAACCTTGCTTAAATAGTTTTGACAACATATGAACAGAAGGACAATATTCTAATATTGCCTCCTGAAGACGTTAACCAGTCCCATACATGTTACGAGCCCCAATAAAATACTTAGTTTTCAGTTTTTATTTTATGTTCCTTTCCTGACATTGGAATAGCTATATTTCATATTCATTCACTCAAAATTATTTATTGAATCTACAACGTGTTACACATTGGAGATACAAAAAGAGAATAAGAAATTGTCATCGTTCTCAAGGAGCTCACAGTTTAGTAGGAAAGAGAGTCAACCAAACCAATCATTAGTTACGAGACTGTACTACACACTACAGTAAAGATGGCAAGAGAAAGATTTAACTCAGACCAGAAACTCAGACCACAAACTTTGTATACAGGATTGGTGATCTGTTACTCTCTTAGTTTTAGTCACAATCTTCAATTGAATCCATATATGTTTTTATAGTCAGCCAACAATAACTTAACAGAAAAATTCATGTGTGGGTCTCTAACTGCAAATTTTTTTTCTAGGAAACTTTTCTTTCAAAAGATTTGTTGTGACACTAAAAACATTCTAATTCGATGCTCAAGGCGCATGCTTAGTTCTGAGTACAGAAATCCAGCACCTGCCTTTCCTTAGAGAGTTGGCTGCTCTGTAGAGCCAACCATCTCTTCACATCAGCTGAGACTGCAACTTTTCTCATCGTGGTCCATGCACCAATGGGAGAGACCTGTGTGGTGATGGAACGGTTCTGTATCTTGACTGTAGCAGGATGCATAATCATCAGTAAAAAATAAAAGACAATTGTGAAAAAAGATAATAAAATTACTAAAAATTTGAAAAATCAGTCATTTTTTAATTCTATGGCAAACAAACAATGCATCATCACTTCCAAAGAGGGATAATCTCTCAATCATCCCAATTATCAATGTTCCTAAACTACTGTTTTACGTTTATTTTACTCTTGGATAACAGCTTAGAACCTCATACTTTGTATCATTTTTGAGTCACGTTTTTGATTATTGTTTTAACTTTGAAGTTATCTATAATTTTCTTTCCGAGTTATCTCCAAATTAATGAAGAGTGGATTATGTAAAGAAAAACTTACCTTTCAGCTTGAAGCTTAGTGGTTTTTGTTATTAAATCTTGAGTCTGTTCCTTTGCTGCCTAAAATTATAAACATATCTATTATCAGCACATTTCAATTTTTCTCAACTTCAGAAAACTAATACTGCCACTTACTGGAGTTCAGACTATAGCAAATGAGATCACACTCCAGAACTCAAAAGTTTAAAAAAGGCCCAAGTAACTGAAATAGATGTTTCAAGGCTCATACACTACGTTTAGTAAGAAGAACTCACTCAGAATTCTCAATACACACATAATGCTAAGGCTTACAAGAAAGAAAAAGGTATCACAACGATGTTTATTAAGGAATTTAACAGTTCCTGATGCTTTTCAGTGGAACAGAAGCGCTGCCAGGGCCAGTTAAGGATGAAGAACAGGACTTCAGCTACACACATGCTGAGGTGAGGTGCCAGGAAACCTCTGAATGGAGTTGTAAGTTACGTCACTGATACGCTGCTGTGGAACTCAACAGAAATACCCAAGATGGAGATAAAAATTTGAGAGTTGGGATATACAAAAAAGGAAACCCTCATATAGGATTTTGGAGAACATTAAAGATAGCCCCATCTAAAGGACAGAGGGCTGTTCCTGACCAAGTTATACTAAACAATCCTCTCTCTCCCAAACCAGAGCTGAAAGGATCAGGAGTGAAAACTTGATGAAAAGGTATTTCAAAGGTTAGGAAAATATTTATAAAGTGAATTGAAACACATAACAAGTGTAACCAATGAGATTCTCTCTCAAAGACCTGAACTGGGAACACTACAAAAATAAGGCAGTTACTAACGAGAAGAGAAACAAGTCAGTGGTTGTGAGGCAGGTAGAAACACAGGGCATTAAATGAGTCAGAAGTATGTAGGTCAATGTTAACTCTACAGCCAAACTAGAGGTTTGGAACTGCTTTAATAAACAGACCTAAACTTATATACATTTTCCTGAGATATTTTTTAGGCTGAACATAAATCATAATTAAGCTGGGTCTTTATTGGGCATAGCATTAGTTTGAAATTATTCCTAAGGCTTTCTACTAAGGAATTTATTTCTGCTGCATTTGTGGAATATTATGGGATTGAAAAGTTTATCAAAATTTTACAGTTATCTCTATACTGGCAAGATCAAAATATAAAGGCTTCTGGAGTTAACTGCACAATACTAGTAAACCATCACCAAAGAGACACAAAGACATTTATAGTTAAAAAAAAATAAGCATAATATTTATATTCAAACTTCCTACAGGGCATGATGTATTAGATATCCACACATTCTGTAGACCTATCTAGCAATTTCTGAAAGCTTATCAGGAACTAGGCTAAAATCCAGCCACTATACAGTACCTGTAGGCGACATGTCATATCTTGACAACAGCTGCTCATTGCCTGAACATCTTCATGTATGCTTTCAAGTTCCTGAAAAGGAAAAAAGTAACATCAACCAGTATATATTGTTAAAGAAATTTCTCTTCTCTTAGCCAAATCCTTACTTTTGTCCCTTTCTTGCCAAAGCATGACAAAAGATCCCATATTTAAGACTGAAAATGATTAAAGAGAACAATATCTAGTATAAGAAAAGATGTTAAAAAAAAGAAAACCTAGTATATTCTTTTTAGAGGGTCTGACAATAGGAAAATGGCAAATGCTTTAAGAATATGAATACCTGTTTATTCAGAAATTCTCATACTAAGAATTTATCCTAAGAAATTAATCAGATAAGTGTACAACAATATATGTAAGAGATGATCAACACAGAGTTGCCTAAAACAAATGGAAAATGTGAAATGTTTCCAACCATACAATGGAAATCTGTGCATACATTAACGATAATATCTATGTGTGTGTGTGTGTGTGTATGTAAATTAGCATGGAAAGATGTCTATATAAAGCTAAAAAAAGGCTTATAAAGCAATACATATAATACCTCCCGGTTTTTTTTTTTTAGGAAAATACATATATATGTGTGCAGAAGAACACAGGGAAGGCTCTATGAAGGGCTATACAATAAAATACTGACAGGTTATTTCTGTGTAATAGAATCATAAGTAATATCGATAGTTCCTTCTATTTCTGACCTTATTATTTATCTTTTCTATAATGAATTATTTATAACTATTAATTAATAAAAAACAAGAAAATTTGAAAACCCAATAAACTAACAATAGTGCCTCCTCCTATATGGTTGAAAGTAATCACATATTAGATCATGCCAAAAATCTGGTAAGTCTCCCAGTAACATTCTTTCCCTATATACTCCACCTCCAGCCCCCTCCACATATGCAAGAATTTAACTGGTCACTAAGTTCTATCATTTATAGCCCTTATTATGTACATCTTATCCATTTCTTTTTTTACAACCCAAACAGCTACCACTTGAGTTCAGTTCAATTGCTTTCTCCTGTATGGACTGATAAAAAACGGTCTTCCAACAGGCCTCCCCGGCTCCAAACTCTTTACTAAATCATTCCCTACAATCTTTACTGAACCACTCTCTTAATATGAAAAAATGATATCACAGAATTATATTTAACTTCATACTGCACTATTATCTTCTTTTTCCCAATTCAATTCAGTGTCACACAACAGAAAGATATGCAAGGAAAGAAAGTTTCAGTGGTAGACAGGGTCTTACTATGGTCTCTCTCAACACAATGCCCAAACCTTCAAATAGAAACATGACAGTTTTATGAAGGGATGGGCCAATCATAGGGCAAGAGATAAGAAAGCAACCAAGCAGGACTACAAACAAAATGTAAGGATGAACCAGAGTTAGGAAGTCACTTACAAGAATGTGAGCATACATCCTAGTTCCAGAATTAAATTTTTTCCTTTCTCTACATAAAGTACTTTGAATTATAAAAATCATAGCACCAGACATTTTCAAATGTTACTCTCTGTATCTTACCATTAATAGGATGTAAATCAAATTATTTAAGTGCTAAACTGCTTTAAACAATAAAAGAATGATTTCAAAATAGCAATTAATGTCAGCAATAGCAAACAGGTACTAATAGGCAAATTAATCTATTTCCTTAAATCTCACGGTATAAGACTAGCACTATGACATTATCAGCCAACAAGGTCAAGAATAACTACTCCTAATATTTACTTTAGTTACTATAGTACACTGAATGAATCTGATTTGTAAAATAATAGAAATTACATCTCTTAATATATGACTTAAATGCAGAGATTTGCTAAATTGTAATTCAAGAAACTTTACACTGCTTGTATGTAAAGTCGTCATTTGAACTCAAACTGCCTTTTACTCCCGATTAAATAAAATTACAGGTTGTTAAATACAATTGCAGTATGATAACCTTTAAAGAAATCTTTTATTATGGAAAAATTTCAAAATTATCTAAAAGTTGAGATAACGTGAATGCCTATGTACACATCACACGGCTTTAACAGTTAGCAACTCATGACCACTCTTGTTTAATCTATCTCTGTACCCACTTTCTAACTCTCTTCCCAACCACTTTCTCCCTCCCCAAGCTGTATTATTTTCAATTCCAGATAGCATATCATTTCATCCATAAACATATCCGTATGCACTTCTAAGAGAACTCAAAAAAAAAAAAAGCCATTTACCCATCTAAACATTCAACAATAATCCCTTAATATCAAATTTCTATTCAGTGTTCAAATTTTCCCAGTTGTTTCAGTTTTTTTAATAATTTGTTCAAGTCGGAAACCAAACGAGATTCACAAACAGCAATTGGTTGATATTTCCTTTATTTCTGTAAATAAATAAATAGTCTTTCTCTTACAATTTATCTGTTGAAGAAACCAGTTCCCTTGCCTGCACAGTTCCCAGCACAACAGACTTGCCGA
Organism: Balaenoptera acutorostrata; assembly: GCF_949987535.1. Classification (NCBI taxonomy): domain Eukaryota; kingdom Metazoa; phylum Chordata; class Mammalia; order Artiodactyla; family Balaenopteridae; genus Balaenoptera; species Balaenoptera acutorostrata. Next base: position 66,404,859 of record NC_080081.1, read on the forward strand.
CTGCTTCTCACACTGCTGACATACTCCTCTGTCCCCACTGTTTCCTATAAACTTGCAATTACATCTAGAAGCCTGATTATATTCTGGTCCAATTTTCTTGCCAAGAATTCTTCAGAGGTGATGTTGTACACCTTTGTTAGGAGTCACATATATGACTGTTTCTTTTTGTGAGATGAGCAGTTACTGATGATCAGTGGTTTTCAACTTGGGCAAATCTGTCCCCCAAGGGGGCATCTGGCAATGTTTGGAAACATTTTTGCTTGGGACAACTTGAGGAAAGGTGGCGCTCCTGGTATCTAGTGGATGGAGGCCAGGGATGCTGCCAAACATCCTCCAAAGCAGAAGACAACCCTCAACAACTATCGGGCCCACAATGTCAACAGTGCCAAGACGAAGAAACCCTGAGCTAGAGCCTTTGAACAGTGGTTACAAAATCTTCTATCATTTCTTCATTTATTAAGTGGAATATTACTATAAAGGGAAGCCCTGCCTCAACAATTGTATATAGTTGGTACCAAAGACAGGATAAATGCTTGACTCTTTCCTTTTATTTAGTAGTTTTCAAAACGATATGTTGGTTCCCTCATATCCACCTAAGATAACCAGTGAGGGTTCTGCTGGTTCTTAGTATCATTATGAACTCACGGATTTAAATATGCTTCATGTGTTTCAGTCCACTGCAGTCATTCTTACTGATGCTCAAATCATCCTATATTTGGCCAGTGGAAAACTCTTAAGTCAGCTCCACAGTCCTTCTGACACTTCCCAGTAGTCTTCTACAGCTTCCTCACTTTGGTACTTCCTTCCAGTGGGAAATGGTGTTTAGAGAGTACAATTCAGATGTGCTCTTCACTACTATCTCTCCCTATTTTTATGAACACTACCAAACTTCCCTTTTAATCTTCCAGATTATTAGCCTTCAGCCAATGAAATCCTACTACACTGTTAAAAATAATCTGACTCACTAGAACCATGTATCAAACTCTCATACAACTCACATAGAACTATTAACTATGTAATATCACTCAGTAATATTAACATAATTAATGAAGTATTATATAATACATAAATAAAATATAACATAATAAATAAAATTCATTTTCACCCTATGGTGAGTAGACTGCTCACTCAAGTGTAATGAAACATTATTTATTAACTGAAGTCATTGATCTTAATTAATCTGAAAATTTCATAATTTAGGATGCAGTAAAGTAACTCAATCCTAATTAATCTCCAGTGGAGAAGTGGTTATCTAAGGGACGTTTATTAAATGAGGGACTATTTCTACTGGAAAACCACTCAGAGAAGTGTTATTTTTTGTTTGTTTCAAAAGCTAAGATTCCTAAAAGAATATCCTGGAACAAATATTACAACTTTCCAAAAAGCAGCACTAGTGGAGGTTAAAGATTTAGAAATCACACTAATCCAAAGAAAGACCTAGAAGCTGCTGGAGTAAGCAGCTAAATTTCTATTTGAGCACGGTACACGAGTAGCAAACATATCAACTCTATCCATAGAGAAGCTCAGCACAGAGCCAGGCATATAGTAAGCTCTCAATAAATGGTAAATAAAAACAGTTTACATACTTCCTTCACTTCCTTGAAAATGCTTACAAACTCTTCATTGATGGCTAAACTTCTGCGTTCAATATCTCCACGTAAATTTCTTCGAGTGCGCAAACTATTTTCAACAAAAAAGGTTGAGAGTGCCTTGAGAGCTTCCAACATCTCCTACATAATTGACAATAAAAGAACATTATTGGGACCGATTTTCAAATGTTTTTCTAATCTCAAGTAAAATTTTAATGAAATCATTTCCAAATAATTTGTTTCCATTACACAATCCAAAAAATATTGGATGACCTTCACATTACTCAACAGTAAACTTATTTCTGAGACTCAATAAGGACATACTTACTTGTGCATTGTGACATATATACGTTATTCAACGCAGAATTGTTTGGAACTGCAAAAATTAGAAAAAACCCTAATGTCCATCTAAAAAGGATTGGTTTAAAGACATTATGATACAGCCATTGAAAAAAAGTGGAAATTCTTGGGACTTCCCTGGTGGCGCAGTGGTTAAGAATCTGCCTGCCAATGCAGGGGACATGGGTTTGAGCCCTGGTCCGGGAAGATCCCACATGCCGCGGAGCAATTGAGTCTGTGCGCCACAAGTACTGAGCCTGCGCTCCAGAGCCTGCGAGCCACAACTGCTGAGCCCACATGCTGCCAGCTACTGAAGCCTGTACTCTCTAGGGCCCGAGTGGTGCAACTACTGAGCCCACATGCTGCAACGCTGCCCGCGTCCCTAGATCCCATGCTCCACAACAAGAGAAGCCACCGCAATGAGAAGCCCGTGCACCACAAGGAAGAGTAGCCCCCGCTCGCCGCAACTAGAGAAAGCCCGCGCGCAGCAACGAAGACCCAACGCAGCCAAAAATAAATAAATAAATTTAAAAAAAAAAAGAGTTAACATTTAACAAGAAATAACTGCTGCGGCCCTATGCTGAGCACTTCACCTGGATTCTCTCATTGAACCCGCACAACAACCCTGAGGAGGTTACTGGCAGTATTCCCAATTTAGAAACTTAACGTCAGCTCACAGAAGTTAAGGGACTTATTGAAACCATAATGCACCAATTTGGTGGTTATATCTAGTAAGTGGTGGTCCCAGAGCCAATCCTTCTTACTCATTATAGTATAATGCTAATTTTTACACACCAATTCTTATTGACAGCTTACTGTCAGTTACAGTAAAAAATAAAAATAAATAAAAATTTATAAATAAAAATTTATAAATAAAAAATATAAATAAAATTAAATAAAAATATAAATAATAATAAATAAATAAATATAAATAAATAAATATAAATAAAAATTTATCTATAAAAATAAAATTTTTATAGATAAAAATTCTATATCTATATAGATAAAAATTCTATTTTTATCTATTAAAAATGTATCTGTAAAACTCTCAAACATAGTCTAAAATATGTATAACAAATAAAAATTTATCTATGAAACTTATCTAAAAATTTTAGATAGAAACTTATCTATAAAACTCTCACTTATACACATTCTTTTTTCTTTATGCCACCATGGCATGACCAATATACCCAGCGACTCAGTGATACAGAAGAGATAATCTGCTACCACGGGAGATGGAAAGTCCAATCTAAGTTTCAGGAGGTACTTGGGAGAGGATGCGGACAGTTTATCTTGTAAAGAAATACAGCATGAGCCCATGCATCATGGACAGTGCTTAGCTCACAACAAAAACTAGTAGCTTGTAACAAATTCAATAAAGACTTAAAAAAAAAAAAAAACTAGTAGCCATGAGCAGGTGGTAGCCCTTTAGCGCTGCAAATCATTTTAATTGTTTTCACCTGTCAATGGAAAGGCTCAAGGATGCTTAGCCCTGATCTCCTGTTCCTCCTAAGCTCCCCATTCGCGCTGCCTTATTTTGTAGTTTGCTCTTTGGCATGTTTCTTCTCCTGCCCGGGGCTCTCCTCTCCCCTCCCTGCTCAGACCCCCGAACACCTGCGGGGGCAGGGGACTTCACCGTTTGCCTTCCCGATCCAGAGTCTTCGAAGAACAGTTAAATATGGGGCAACACCCAGGAAACCTCTTCGCTCTTCCAAGGGCTCCTCGGCCTCCCCTTTCTCACCTGCCCCACGCCGGCAGCGCAGCGGATCCCGCGGGCCTGGCGTCCTCTCCGCGGCGGGAATAAGGGACGAGCCCGAGGGCGCCGGACAGACACCGCCCCCAGCCCGGGTCCGACCCGCGGACGACGCAGCACCCTCGACCCCTCCAGCCCCGCTCACCTTGTCGTTGTCCAGCCGTGTGTCCAGGATTTTACGCAGCTTCCGCGATAGCGGGTTGTTAGTCTGCGCCGAGGTCCCGCCGGCCCCATTGTTGAGGCCGTTGACAGCCCCGGTCGCGGGCACGGCGACTACTTCCCCGCTGCCCTCGGCCATAGCGCCGCGCCTCCCGCCCCCCAACTCGGCCCCAGCCGCCTCAACCCAGAGCACGGACGCGCCGGCAGCCCGTAGCGCGCAGGCGCGCAGCTGCCGCGCATGCGCCCTCGGAAGGCTCTGCTCCGCCCACTCCTTGCCGCCAGGTTGCTAGAAGTGGTAGCAGCTGCTGGGAGTTAGAGAAGTCGGCGGAGGCGGAGCAAGACCCGCAGGGTGAGAGGAGGAGAGTAACGCGAGATTTTGCAAAGTGGACTGAAATTCAAATCAGGTGTGGAGTTTGGGGATTACGGTTTATGGGATTAAAGGCACTTCGGGATCCTGAATGTGTGAAAGTCTGAGCTAGACTTAAGTAAAATACGCTGAGGCCTGGGCCTGGGCAACTATGTTCAGTAAAAGCTAACTTTAGTTAAATTCACTTTAGAATACTTTGTAACTGTTTCCTGCAATGAAGGAGATTTAAATGCAGCTATGGAAAGAATTCCAAAATATAGTACGTGAAAAAGCAAGGCGAGTTACAGTGTGTGTAGTGTGATTACTTGTGTGGTGTGTGTGTGTGTGGTGTGTGTGTGAAATAGAGGTACGTGTAAATTTAGGCTTTTTTTTTTTTTCTTTTCAGGATGGCATTCCTTTGGAAGAGAGGCTTCCAATTTTCGTTTTGTACCTTTCCAAACGGACTGAACTTTCTCATCTTCCCCGTGGGTTACTTAATATATCAACAGCGGTTATTAAGGTAAGGTAATTATGGCCTACTTTTCTGTGTTTATTTGTACTTCTCTGAATTTGCAATTGTAAAAAAAAGGAAACAATAATTTGAAAATTAGCATGATATAGTAGGATGAAGACAGGGAAATTATTGTAAAATTTAAATATATTTAAAGCAATTTGTATATTTTTTAATGTTCACCTATCATTCTTTTATAAGGCTAACTATAAATTCTAAGTTAAGGGCTTGAAATCAATACTTTTCAACAGTTCAAAGCAGTATTTTCCAACAGTTAAAATAAATATTCAGGTAAGCCTCATCAGAGACCTAGGTTTTATATATGTATATATTTATATATGTGTATATATGATATTTATATATAACAATTTTTATTGAAGATAAAGGTTTTCTTTTATTGAAAATGTAAAAGATATTTATGTATATTGAACTCCTTAATATAGTAGACACTGAAAGTATTAGAGACAGGCTCTGACCTAAATATTTTAATTTAATGGGAGAGCAAATACACGCATGTAAAAGAGTAAAGCATTTTTATATAACAAAGCTTTTTTTTTTTATAAATTTATTTGTTTGTTTTTGGCTGCGTTGGGTCTTTGTTTCTTTGCGTGGGCTTTCTCTAGTTGTGGCGAGTGGGGGCTACTCTTCGTTGCAGTGCGCGGGCTTCTCATTGCGGTGGCTTCTCTTTGCTGCAGAGCATGGGCTCTAGGTGCGCGGGCTTCAGTAGTTGTGGCTCGCGGGCTCTAGAGCGCAGGCTCAGTAGTTGTGGCTTGAAGGCTCTAGAGCGCAGGCTCAGTAGTTGTGGCACATGGGCTTAGTTGCTCCGTGGCATGTGGGATCTTCCCGGACCAGGGCTTGAACCCATGTCCCCTGTATTGGCAGGCAGATTCTTAACCACTGTGCCACCAGGGAAGTCCCTAACAAAGCATTTTTATATAACCACAGAAGAACCACGCTGAAGTGTAAAACGTGGACATTCTTACCTTCCAAGTAGCAGTTGAAAGGAGGGCCACTTGAATTTCCCCCTCTTCCCCTTTGGTTGGTTATTAAAGCTTTCCTGCTCTTTGGCTTCTGAAATAAGTGGAAGTCACATCATTTTGGCCACTGTGACTTCATCAAAATATAATATGGCATTTATTAAAGCCATGTCTGGTGAATCATAGAATAAAATAGAATGTTCAGTCCTGTACATTCTTCCCTGTATTAAAAACGATAGCTTCAGGCTTCCCTGGTGGCGCAGTGGTTGAGAATCTGCCTGCCAATGCAGGGGACATGGGTTCAAGCCCTGGTCTGGGAAGACCCCATATGCCGCGGAGCAACTGGGCCCCTGAGCCACAACTACTGAGCCTGCGCGTCTGGAGCCTGTGCTCCGCAACAAGAGAGGCCGTGATAGTGAAAGGCCCGCCCACCGCGATGAAGAGTAGCCCCCACTTGCCGCAACTAGAGAAAGCCCTCGCACAGAAACGAAGACCCAACACAGCCAAAAAAAAACAAAAACAAAAACAAAAAAACAATAGCTTCTATTATTTAGTGTCCAAATTTATTGAGAATCAGGCTCAATGCTGGATCCTTTTAATACACTATTGTTATCTGCATAACTACCCTGCAACATAGGGATCATTACCATTTTATCATGTCATTAGTATTCTGTTTATGATGAGTAATCCAAGGCTACGGAAGTCTTTCCGAGGACATAAGGCTACCTCACATCTCATCGTTAGTTACCAGACAAGTTGGCAGTAGTTTTCAAATTCTACTACTGCTTCCTCAGTTTTCATTTTGAGTTGTGTACACCTCTCACTTGGAATGTAGGCAAAAACTTTTGCAGCCAAACTTTCAAATGTATTCTGTGTTGGTGTTGCCTTGACACTGTTCTTACTACCTTTGCACTGACACCAGCACTATTTCTCTAAAACAGATTTGGTCCTATCACTTTTTTGCTTTAAAAACCATGATGGCAGTTATTGAATAAAATAACTTTTTAGTATGGTGTACACATACCTTCATAATCAGATCTCAGAGTATCACTGTAGTTTTATTTCTAGGTACTTGCTTGTGATTACAACACTCAAGCCACTTGTATTTTCTGGGCCACAAACACATCCCAAACTTTTAAGTCTCCATACATTGGCTCATACAACTCACTCTTCCAGGAATGTGTGCTCCTGTGAAACTGGTGAAATCCTATTTGTCCATCTGGCTCCACTCAAGTATCACTTCTCTGTACCTTCACATAGCTCCCCATCTGTCCTTGGGCAGAATTAATTGATATGTCATGCAAATTCCATAGCACTTAATACAACACCTCTATAACTTGTGTCATACAATTATTTTTAAATTTATTTAAGTTTTGTGTTCCTCCACTAGACTCTAAGTACCTGGATGATGGGGACTTTGCCCTCCTGGTTTCCAGCACAATATCTTACACAATATATGTGCTTATTAAAGGCTTACTGAATGAAAAGTATTGAAATGAATTTTTTGTGTTTTTTTAATTTTATTAATTTTGTCTGTGTTGGGTCTTCATTGCTGCGCACGGGCTTTTCTCTAGTTGCAGCGAGTGTGGGCTACTCTTCGTTGTGGTGTGTGGGCTTCTCATTGTGGTGGCTTCTCTTGTTGCAGAGCACGGGCTCTAGAGCACAGGCTCAGTAGTTGTGGCTCGCGGGCTCTAGAGCACAGGCTCAGTAGTTGTGGCACACGGTTTTAGCTGCTCCGCGGCATGTGGGATCTTCCCAGACCAGGGATTGAACCTGTGTCCCCTGCATTGGCAGGCAGACTCCCAACCACTGCACCACCAGGGAAGTCCCGAAATGAAGTTTTACAGCTTTATAAGTTAGAGTTTTTTTCTTTTGAATTATAGTTGATTTACAATGTTGTGTTAGTTTCTGCTGTACAGCAAAGTGATTCAGTTATATATACATATATGTATATATATAAATTATTTTTCAGATTCTTTTCTATTATAGGTTATTTCAAGGTATTGAATATAGTTCCCTGTGCTATACAGTAGGACCTTGTTGTTTATCTATTTTGCATATAGTAGTATCTGTTAATCCCAAACTCCTAATTTATTCCCCCCCTTCTTCCCCTTTGATAACCATAAGTTTGTTTTCTATGTCTATGAGTCTATTTCTGGTTTATAAATAAATTAATTTGTATCTTTTTTTAGATTCCACGTATAAGTGACATTATATGATATTTGTCTTTCTCTGTCTGACTTACTTCACTTAGTATGATAATCTCTAGGTCCATCTATGTTGCTGCAAATGACATTATTTCATTCCTTTTTATGGCTGAGTTATATTCCATTGTATAAATCTTCTTTATCCATTCATCTGTTGATGGACACTTAGGTTGCTTCCATGTCTGGCTATTGTAAACAGTGCTGCAATGAACATTGGGGTGCATGCATCTTTTCAAATTAGAGTTTTCGTCTTTTCCAGATATATGCCCAGGAGTGGGATTGCTGGATCATACAAAAATGAACTCAAAATAACTGAAAGACTTAAATATAAGACATGAAACTATAAAACTCCTAGAAGAGAACATAGGCAAAAAATGCTCTGACATAATCATAACAATGTTTTCTTAGATCAGTCTCTCAAGACAAAAGAAATAAAAGCAAAAATAAACAAATGGGGCTTACTCGAACTTATAAGCTTTTGCACAGCAAAGGAAACCATGAACAAAATGAAAAGACAACCTATGGAATGGGAGAAAATATTTGCAAACGATGCAACCTACAAGGGCTTAATATCCAACATATACAAACAGCTCATACAGCTAAATATCAAAACAAACAACCAATCAAAATATGGGCAGAAGACCTAAGTAGACATTTCTCCAAAGACACACAGATGGCCTACAGGCACATGAAAAGATGCTCAACATTCCTAATTATTAGAGAAATGCAAATCAAAACTACAATGAGGTATCACCTCACACTGGTCAGGATGGCCATCATCAAAAAGCCTACAAACAGTAAATGCTGGAGAGGGTGTGGAGAAAAGGGAACCTTCCTACACTGTTGGTGGGAATGTAAACTGGTGCAGCCATTATGGAGAACAGTATGGAGTTTCCTTAAAAAACTAAAAATGGAATTAGAGTTCTTAATTGCAATGAATAGGACTGACGGGGGACGACTTAAATAGAAATTTATTTATCAAGAGGATTTTGGGTAAGTCTCAGAACTAATAGCAAGGATGAAGGACCACACTTGGAAGAGAACATGGGGAAACAGAAGGAAGCTGGGGACACATTGCCATCATCAAAATCACTCCAGAGAGCAGCTCATTGTGGACCCCAATGTCATTACTGCTGAAGCCTGGACCGACAGGTCACTTCACCCACTGACCCTGGACTTTAGGATGCCTCCACCGCACAACTGCCAGAGCTGTCTCTGGAGACTGTGTTGTTTAAAATTCTACCACCTCCCGAGGAGTTGTCCCCATCTATGCTTTTGTGTCAGTTTCTCTTGATTCCCTGCAGTGCCAGTTTCTTTTTGTCCTCAGGTTGTGTTTCTACATTTGTGTGTCTGGTTAGTTGAACCTAAAGCACATGTCCATGCTCTGTTTTCTACAAAGGCTGAGAAATCCAGTACGAAATGTTTACCTTTCATTGTTAGTTATGTCAATTTCTCCGTGGAAAGCCTAGTAACATGTACTGTCTCTCCTGTGTATTTCTCTCAGGGACTTTGAAGCATCGGTCCCACATTTCCTATCTCTTTTTAATCACGACTCCCTGAGCCTTTTCTTTGCACCTTCTATTACCTGCTTTACTGCCTAGTCCTTGAATTTTAGGCATTGAGGCTTCTCACATGGAAATAGTTCCTGATTTCTCTCTTTTCTCTGAAACCTTATGAATTTTGAAAGCTGCTTCAAATTTTTCATTTTCTTTTTTTGATTCAGGCATATTTTCTGCCATATTTCTCATCCTTCAGTTTGTCCTTAAAATTCTCCAGTTTTAAGGTTTCATAACTGAAACCTTAGCAGTCATGAATGGAATGATTTCATACCTCTTTAGCAATAAAATGATTTCAAACCTGCAAATGCGATCTGCAGAATGAATAACTGCGGCTGGTCTGACTGGAGCCTGGGTAAGGGCCGGCTTTCTTTGCTAAGTACACCTTTTTTTCTCATCTGTGCAGCCTCCCCTTGGCTGCCTGTACCAGTTGGAGTTTGGGGTTGCAAAGTAACAGTGTAATTTACTGGAAGGATGTGAAGGCAGCTCAAACAACTGAAGGGAAGGCTGAAGGTCCAGCTGGGAACCAGCAGCAACTCAGGCTCTCAGTAAGTGGAACCACTTGTTGGCTTTTAGGGCACTGCTGCTAATTCTTTTTTCTGCCTTTGCTCAACATTCAAAGTCCTAAAGCAAGTAAACTTTGACCACATGCCCATCCATTGGTCAGGACACCATGTTTTATGGTTCCAACCTGTTACCAAACCAAACTTGGGTGCGCTCGGCCAAAACACAGCAAAGCCAATCTACCAACACCAGGTTGTAGTGAAGAAAAGTGCAGCATTTATTGCAAAGTGCCAAACGTGGGGCAAAGCAAGGGAAACGTGCAGCTCATGCTCAGAAGACCAGAACTCCCCAGTGGCTTTCAGGGAAGGGTTTTTAAAGACTGTGAGGGAGAGAATCCCAGGGTGCATGATCAGCTTGTGCAGAATTCTCTGATTGGTTGATGGTAAGGTAACAGGGTGATGTTTCAGGAATCTCCGTCATCAACCTTCTGGTTCCAACCAGTTTGGGATCTACGTGCTGGTGGTCAGCATGCAGTTAACTTCTTCCATCTAGTTGGGGTTTTAGTATCTATAAAACAACTCAAGGATATGACTCAGGATTTTATCTATAGCCATTGAGGAAGAATTAAAGGTTCTTGATTTTGTTTTATGGCTGAACTAGTATGATATTGTCTTGTTTGACTGTTTTCCTTTGTTTCTGCATTTTTTTCACTTCTCTGATTAAATTTGCTCTTTGGAACTCTGGAAAGGCCTAGGAGGCTAAAGCTTTTTACAGACAAGAGGCAGGGGACATGAGGATGTCTGTGCCTGGGAAGGCCCTACAGGGTCCTGCTTGGTTTCAAACCCAACAGCACACAGTACTGGAGATGTAATTCTGGTCAACATAATAACTATAAATTTGTGGTCTGTGAGACAGATTAGGAAATAATAATAAATATATTAAAAGGTGCAAAATCCAACTAGATAAAGAGTTTAGTTACAGCCCCAGCATTGGGGGTAGATGGGACTGTCATGCAGATTTTAATTAGCTTCGAGCAAACAGAGATTAGTTGCAACTCAGTGGGGTGGGAGATAGTGTGAGTATGAGATGTCGTGCACCCAAATTAGACAACTATATTTATGACAGGGGTTATAGTAAGAGTTGTGTCAGAAGTTAGAGTAAAAATAAAATGGCTAAGAAGTAGCCAGATGAAACCATTTCTAGATGAACAGGATTGGCATATTAACAGGCAGCTCAGGTAGATTATTCTGGAAATTGCCACTAGGTTCCAGGTCTCTGTCCAAGGTCTCTGTCCAGAATCTCTAACCACAGCCTGAAATTTTTTGAGTAAAGAGAAGATAAAATGACTTAGCAACTCCAGGAATATGTAAAAATAAGCATGGGGAAAATAATGATAAAATCCTTGGAATCAATATTTTTATACCAGTTTGGAATGTTAAGGGCAAATCTAGGTGACCACACTGTAGAAAATAAATGAAAAAGAAAATGGGAAATTTGAACAGTGTATAATCATCTGAAAAATATGGGTTGTCTTGTTTTTAAATCTGACGTATTAAGCTTGTAATTTCAACTTGAAAATTTTTTGTGTGTGATTTTAATTTTAAAAGGTATAATAGTATTTGATAAGTTTTAACAGCATTTATAAGTTTAAATAAATCTGAATCATCAAATCTTTATTATTAGGTTTTCAAGTATCATTTAAGTACTTAAGAATATTTTGTGTGTTAGGTTTGTAATTCCACCTGCTTATTTGTTTGAAATGCTTTAGAAAACCAGATATATGAAATATTTAAGTTGAAAAGTTTTAGATAATTAAATCAATCACAAAAAAATTCTTAAATATTTAGGAGAACATAACTTGCATGACTTTAATATGATATATTTAAAATAATACATGAATTAAATTTATGAGTTGTTCTTAAATGCTTGGGGAAATTTAATATCTTAAATTTAGAAGCAAGTTGAGTATTAATTAACAATCACTAGATTTGTAAGTAGATTTACTTAATATTTAAGTTGTATCTTCAACTTACAATCAAAATTGTAAGGTATGAGCTATTAGTGAAAATGAATGCAGATGTAAGAATTCCTTTCTACACACAAAAGCTATCTTTATACATTTTTTAAAAACCAAAAAAACCTTAATTATCAAATGATAATTCTCCAGAAAGCTATTGATATGTTGAAACCACTGGTAAAATGGTTGGTGCCCTGGTTCCAGAGTCAGAAAGCCTGGTTTGAATCTCAACTCTGCCACTATATGCCCCCGGGCACCTCACTTTTTGCCTCCAATTCTTAATCTCCTCATGTGCAAAATGCTATAACACTACCTGGGTTGTTGAGTAATGAGGACTAGATGAAGTAAGATAGGCATAAGAGGTATTATATAATCAAGAAAGTAACACATAGTTGCCACATTTATCTGAGCTATTTCACACACTCTCAGTGGAACTATGCAATAATCCATTCCTGCCCAAGTTTCATACAACAGTCCCACATTCTCAGATAAATAAAGCATATATATTTTTTCACACACTTCCTATCTCCTTTCAGCGTCAAGTTCCATCTGGCACTCACGTGTACGCATACATGTACATATGTAGTTTAATACTAAGGTGTAAGCATCCGTGCACTTTCCGGAGTTTCTTCTGGCCGTTCCCTCTTTCCTTATACATATGCATGTATTCTCCAGTAACAGGCCTCATTGTGTCTACTTGTTCTTTCCTGTGGTCCAAATCTACAGGGTTGCCAGCTGGCCTCTCTTATTTAACACATACTACACGTAATCACCAGGTAGTAATGTCTCCAATTTAAATAGCCACAGGTACTATTTTCATTGTCCAATTTCTATGCTGCAGCTTTAACATATAAACAATCTATTTCCCCTTCTTTTGATTTGGTCTCCACCTGTCACTGTTCTGCATAGGTCTGACAGCTTTTGGCTTTTAATTGATTGTTACTGATTTTGTTTTCAGAATAGATGAGTCCATGGCCTTTTATCAGAATTAAGCAGTCCACCTGTCACAGGGAATCTGATGTCTGTTGAACTCTTTTTCCGCTTGAGTTTCCCACCTACGCTGTGCTGTGCTTTGGCCATCATATCCATCCCTTTGCCTGGAACGCATTTCCTTTCTTCCTCCCTTGACTAACACTTACTCATTCTTTTAGACTCTCAGAAGCCTCCTCTTCCAAAAATGTACCGAGTCAGGCCAGCTGTCCCTTCCATGTGCTCTCGAATCACCCTCCAGGTGGTTCTCTCACTGCACTTTCACACTCTATGTCATTATCGACACATTTTTATGATATTATTCGCGCTAATCTGTGAGCTCCCTGAGTCTAGAAACCATCTCATTCATCTTTGAATACCTGGCACTTCATGCAGTTTCTGAAATGTTGTTGGAATTTGATAAGTATTTGTTGAATAAATTAAAAATTAATATGAATAAATGAATAGACTGATGTATTTGAATAAACGATGACCCAAATTGTAGAAAATATATTCTATTCTAAACCAAGCTGAAAACACGGCATTTTTGTTAATATTAATGTCCTCACCCTTCATTCATTTACCCAGAGGAGAAACTCAGGGTTATCTCTGCTTCATCTCCACTACACCCCTCACTTTCCCTGATAATGAATCATGTATTGAAATCCTTCACAGAACCCTTGTATCTGCCGCCTCTAGCTCCCCCTTCCTAGTCCCATTGGTACCTCCCTATTCAAGACCAGAATTTTCTCAACAATTTATTAACCACTTCCCTTCTTACTCTTTTACAGTTCATTATAAAATAGTCTTTTATAGTCTGTGAAATAGTCTCTTATAGTACATTGGTACCAGATTTTTTTCTTAAATACAGTTCTTGATATGTCTTGATGTATTGATATATCACTTCCTGGATCAAAACCTTCAATGCATCCCTATTCCAAATGTAAAGCAGCGATCCCCAAACTTTTCAAAAGTATCACCCCCCCTTCAGCTAAAACATCTTGAGAGTGTGCAGAGTACAGATACATACATATTTATAACTATATATTTAAGTTATGACTGTAATAACATGCAAGAGATATAAACGGGCATACGTTGCATTCTTAAACAGGCACAAAAACATAAAAGGTTGAGATAAAGAGAAAATTAAATATTTTGAATAATTTTTATTTTATTAAGGTTCAAAGAACTTTTTAAATCTGTAAGTTTTTATTATTCATATTATATCATACATGTTTACTTACATATGCATACAATTTATAGATATTATGTCTGCTTAATTGTTTTACATTAAAAGATTTTATATGTATTCATATTTATGGTATGTATATATATATATGCTTCATTATTTTTTAAAACTTTTGTTAATACTTTGTGATATAGCAACTGAAGTTGCTGCTCTCATTCCAAGTTCAGTTTATTTTAATACCTCGTTCAAGGGCTATCATGGAAAAAAACTCAAGATTTCACAAAGGCACAAAACTATTATACCATAGATGAGAGGGTTCATCATAAATAACACAGGGTCTATACCTGTATTTCAAATATCACTTTTTCTAGTACTATTTCTTATCACCTCTCATTAGACTATCCTTGGTTTTGTCTTGTAATGTAGGTGATGAACATCTTATACTTGGAGGATAAGGAATGTCAGCTCTGCCACTTTTTAATTTATTTGTGATTGTATTATTAGTACTATCTTCAATCTGTGGGTTCTCTGAAGGCATCTTTTTAGGCTATTTGCTATTTTGGAGGATGTTTAGTTAAAATTAGATGACATAATCTATAATCCACCAAACTGGGCCCTCACGTCTGCAAACTCATTGCAAGGTTGCCTGTTGCAGTGAGCAACACACTGAAAACTAGCAAAAAACTATGACTGCCTCCCAATCCTGGCATTATGGAGCGCCCACCCTTCCCTCAGGATGCCCCCCAGACTGTACATGACATGAGATCTGTGACCTTGAAATATGGACGGTGAGGGAACTGGAGTCAACCCACAGAGTGCATTTCAGTAATGCATCATTTCTTTCATTTCTAACATTAAAAATTAAAACTAAATAAAAGTTTTGACATCATCTTGCACCCCATTGCGCTCTCCACTCTCTGACGTCCATCCTGGGGTTATGCCCCACGTTGGAGCACACCAGTGTAGAGAATCAAGTCCATGGTGCTGTCTCTGGCTTCCAGCTGCTCTATAATTTGACCCCAACCCATCCGAGAAATATATCCTTATATTTTACTCTCATTGCTTCCCTATACCTATCTTATGCTGCACTGCAAACATTTAATCCCTTGTTTCTAAACATGTCCAGTGCTTTTCATCCCCACCGTGCACATGCCCACTCTTCTGCCTTATATGCTCTCCCCACTTTGCTTCTGTATCCCCACCTACCATTTTTCTCCTTCATGAAACCTCCTTCCATTTGGGTATCATCCTTTTTACCTCATCTGAACAAAGGTTCGTAGACATTAAGGGATCTCTTTGGCACTTGAATTAGAATTATGTGCATGTATTATCTGTTCTATGGTCAGGTTATAAACACCTTAAGAAGAGGTGCTGGGTCTCATTCATTTTTCTATTCCTAAATTATCTTGCAAATGTCTTGGCACATAATAGGCATTCATTCGGAGGCAGTGTGATACTGTAAAACAATATGGGCTTTGGAATCAAAGAGACCTGACTCATGGGAGGAGGATTAGCATTTTGGTGAAAATTTTAGAAAGGAAGAACCCTCTATCATTTCAAAATAACCGACAAGGGAATGGTCACACATTTACTCTCAGTAGACGGGGTGAAGCAGGTGCCAGCCGACAATCCCTTGAGAGCTGCAGAAGAGACTTCTCCACTTGGTGTGACATCAAATTGAAGTTCCTTTCAATGGCATGAGTCTATGATTTGGAGCAGAAAGAAAACACCAAATCCCTAAAGGCCACTCCCAAGGAGGATGCTGTTATATTTTAAAGTCATCTGCCATATCTCAATTGTATGAACCATTTCTGGTCTTATTTATTGACTAACACATGTATAAGATACCATTTTAAGAACAGGAAGTGATTTCAGGTTTTGATAGGTTTGCTTATCCTTTTACAAGTTAACTAGCTCAGTAATTGATTATGTCCGAGCTTATTCTGGAGAACTGGCTGTCCTGCTGCTAACAAGAACTATTAAATCTGTTAATTCAGTCTGATATCATCCAGCCATGTTCCATAGGCACAGATAATGAAGGCAATTTAGGTAATGGAAGTTACATAATTTATTGCAGGGCTAGTTTTTCTATCTTCCATACCCAGTTTTGACCATTTAGCAATCAGAAGAAATAGTTGCAAGCATTGTTTATGACTAGAAGGACTGTTACTATCCTCCCAGCACAAAAGTATAAAACACACACACACACACATGCATTCACACACACGCTTCCATGGTGCTTGAAATAGCATTAGAGTCTCTTCTGGGAGACAATGTGGCAGTGCACTTTTTCATTGAAACTGATGCTCCTGGAAGGTGCCCTGTACCTATTTGTGGTGTTCTCATCTTCCAGTTTGGGAAACAGAAAGATCTGTTACTGGATTAAGGATAGTGAGAGTGAAAAATGACATGGGACCTTGAAGTAGCTTAAAAATAGGAAAACATCCATGATGTGGAGCAGGCAGAGGAAAGGTCACAGTAATTCAGTCATTCCTCATGACTGCCCCGATGCAGCGCCACCATTGGCTCCTAAAGAGCCCCAGGCCTGGAAGTGCACAGCCTATCAGCAATCAGAACTGACTTTTTCTTTTTTTTGACCACACCATGTGGCACGTGGGATCTCAGTTCCCCAACCAGGGATCCAACCCGAGCCCCCTGCACTGGAAGTGCAGAGTCTTAACCACTAGACCGCCAGGGAAGTCCAGAACTGACCTTTTAGAATGTTTTAAATTCTGCCACCTTTGGATATCTGAGGATGCCCACTGGGCGTTTATATGGAGGGGAGTTTTAGTGTCTGTATGTGAATCAAATCGAAGAGTGCAAATTCTCCACTTTATTTAACCAATCCCTTTATACTGTGCTTACCTACCATGTTCACTCAATCCTCTCCCCTATTTAACTTTCCCCAGTACAGTGGAAAGGAAAATTAACTCACCTGGAATTCAGTAAATTATAGTGAAGCTTTTAAAAAGTGTTGACTTTTTTTTAATAAATTTATTTGTATTATTTATTTACTTTTGGCTGTTTTGGGTCTTCGTTGCTGCGTGTGGGTTTGTCTAGTTGTGGTGGCGAGCGGGGGCTACTCTTCATTGCGGTGCACAGGCTTCTCATTGCAGTGGCTTCTCTTGTTGCGGAGCATGGGCTCTAGGCGCGCGGGCTTCAGTAGTTGTGGCGCACAGGCTCAGTAGTTGTGGCACACGGGCTTAGTTGCTCCGCGGCATGTGGGATCTTCCCAGACCAGGGATCAAACCCGTGTCCCCTGCATTGGCAGGCAGATTCTTAACCACTGCGCCACCAGGGAAGTCCCTAAAAAGTATTGACTTTTTATCCTCGGCACAGACCCACTGAGTCTCTTAAGACTGAGGAAGAGGAAGATCTATATTAAAAAGGAAAGAAAGAAACGAGAAAGGAAGGGTGGGAGGGAAGAAAGGAAAGGAAACGTTTTAAAAGGAAGAAAGGAAGAAAGAAAATGCTCCCTGCATATTTTCTTTTACTACTAAACAATTTTGGGAGTCTCTAATCCAGTGGTTTTTCAAAGTTATTCCTCAACGCAGAACTTCACCATCACCTGGAAACTTGTTAGAAATGTAGATTCTCAGGCCCCGCCATAGGCCCACTGAATTGGAAATTCTGAGGGTGAGGCCCAGCAAACTGTGTTTTAACAAGTCCTCCAGAAGCTTCTGATGTGTGTTGACATTTGTGTCCTATTGCTCTGTGTTTTTCAGTAAAAGCACATCCATATGTGATAGGCCCCAAAGAGAAGCTTCATTTCTACAGTAATTTTGTTATTCTTTCTCTCTGGTTCTCACAAACCCAAGGAGGTTGTAATAAAATAAATGTATCGGGCTTCCCTGGTGGGGCAGTGGTTGAGAGTCTGCCTGCTAATGCAGGGGACACGGGTTCGGGCCCTGGTCTGGGAGGATCCCGCGTGCCGCGGAGAGACTGGGCCCGTGAGCCACAACTACTGAGCCTGCGCGTCTGGAGCCTGTGCTCCGCAACAGGGAAGGCCGCGATAGTGAGGGGCCCGCGCACCGCGATGAAGAGTGGCCCCCGCTTGCCGCGACTGGAGAGGGCCCTCGCACAGAGACGGGGACCCAACACAGCCAAGAATAAATAAATAAATAAATAAATATTTTTAAAAAAAAATGTATCAAAAGTGGAATTTGTATTATGGTTATTGCATACATGCTTCATTAATTTCCTAGCTTATGGTACAATATATGTGTTATTTACCTGTATACCTCACAGCAAAAATTAGTATAATGCCTCATACCGTCAATAAATATTTATTAATGAACAAATAAACTTTTCTCTTATAAAAAGCAAGTTTTCTGTTTGGAATTTACAAATGCATCCAGTTAGGATGGTGGATCTTTAATTACTATTTGGTGGGCACATGTTCATCTAATGTTTCAAACGTGATATATATGTGTTTATAGCTAAGTGGAAGTTAATTACCACGATCAAGAAAAACAATTCAAAAAAGCATCCTACTAACTTTGGATCAACAGCATCCTTTTTTCATACTAGGGAAAATCAGTCTTAGTTCAGTCCCAGGTCCTTAAAATATACTCAGTAAATCATGACTGATGATGACAATATTGATATCAGGGTTATCATGCCTTTAGATACAAATCTCATTTGGGAAATTTTATGTCATTCCTGGCAACCTAAAACAAATTTATGCTGGTCAGAAATTGGAAAATAATCAAACACAGACAGTTATGAGCAATTTCTCTCACGATTACAGACTTATGGCTCAGTTCATCAATATTTGAATTACATGTGTGTAGCTCAATGGTTGTTAAACCATTTCTCTACAAACTACAAATTAATATTAATGAGAAATTCAGTGGCATTCAGCAGCAGCATTCTGTCACTGTACTAGAGTAATCATTGATTTTTATTTTAAATATTAATGCAATGCAATTTTTGTCAGCTTAAAGCAGTAATCTCACAGAAACAGCAAGACCTAAGTCAGGTGAGAGTCTATTACAGGAGGTTTGAAAGCAAAGCTGTCAATAGTGACTGGTTAGTAAAATTGGAATTGCTCTCCAGCAATTGGCATATGATTATGAACAATTCCCTCCTAATGAATAGCTGACCCCTGGGGTTATTTGGTTTGCAGTTTGGGGCCAATCTGTTTCAAGAGCTGCCTAGTGTCAGAGATGGAGTGGTTCATTCTGAACAAGAAATTCAGTCGTGAGGCCAAGGAACAGAGCCACCAAAACCAGCTGGCACTTTGTACCAGAGGAGAGAAGAGCAGAGAGAAAAGCTTGGGAAGGTGTGACAATAGGTGAAGAGCAACCTTTGCGATGAACCAACATATTGGTGTGAGAGGCCTGATAAAATATGGATGTGTGTTATTGAGCCAGCCCTACTCTTTACGTCTGAAGGAGCAAAAACAGTGTGCTCTAATAATCTCAGAGTAAACAGATTTTTCTTAAGGGGAGGTTCTTTAATCAAAACATGATTCCAAAGCCTAATTAGCAGAAACCACACCCAATCTCTCTTTGGGACCTCAGACCAGAAAACATACCAGATGAATGATGATATAAAAGGAGAAATCCGGGGCTTCCCTGGTGGCGCAGTGGTTAAGAATCGCCTGCCAATGCAGGGGACACGGGATCCAGCCCTGGTCCGGGAAGATCCCACATGCTGTGCAGCAACTAAACCCATGCGCCACAACTACTGAGCCTGCAAGCCACAACTACTGAAGCCCGTGCAGCTAGAGCCCGTGCTCCGCAACAAGAGAAGCCACGGCGATGAGAAACCCATGCACCGCAACGAAGAGTGGCCCCCACTCACCGCAACCAGAGAAAGCCCACGCACAGCAACAAAGACCCAACACAGCCAAAAATAAATAAATAAAATAAATAAATTTATTTAAACATTTTTTTAAATAAATAAATAAATAAAAGGAGAAATCCTCTCTTGCACAATTCCAGGCTATCCCTTGAAGGCCTATTTCTAAAGCTTATTTTCTATTTTTTAGGGTAAAGGATAGCCACTGTTATTGTTACTAACACTAAAAAGCTTATAAATCACCTGCCTCTGATAGGAAATTGACATCAAAATAAAAATTACTGGTGAAGTATATGTCTACATACTTTGCCATGCTTGATACAAATTTACAATGATGGATTTTTAAATTGAAAATTTCTTTTAAAGTCACTGATGTTCCTCATTCCCATGTAACTTTATAAAGCAATGTAAAATTTTTGTAAGCTCTTTTTTTCTTAAAGAAAAAAATGAAAATGCCATAACATGCCACTGCATTTGTTTTAATTCCACATGTTAATTAACCTTGTTTTCTGAAGCAATAGATGTCAATTTACAGGGTGATTTACTTAAAAAATAGAAAGCAAACTTAATTATTTGTTGAAATTATGGTACCCTACAACAGATAAGGGATAATTTAAATTAAGTATAACAAAAGAACATCTAGTTAACTTCTAGGCAATGACATTAATGATTTAATAATGAGTTTTTTTCCCCACCAGAGATAGGAGATTAAAATGCAGATATTGAACAGAAAAATTAGTGCATGTTATTGAGGCTAATATTTCCATTTGCTTCCAGTTGGTGTAAACAATACACCTTGGTAAAGCCTTATGTTTAATTCAAAGAAGGTACTATTTGCCCAAATAATCAAATTGTGATGAAAAGTAAAACTAGTCACACTTTTTTTACCTTTAAAATGCTGTATTTGTAATAACAATGTATGTTTGTATATTTTGAAGGGCCATACACCATATGGAGCTTTGATTATTACATAGGTGAAAGTGCTACATTACATGTATTTTGGGAACAAGATAGAGTAGAAATATTAAACAAAATTAATAAGTTTGAGATTATTAATATGAACATATTTTATACATTTGTATATAAATTTTCATTTTATATACATGAATAATTAAATACACAAATTATTCATTTATAAATGGTAATATAAGTAGGGAGAAAAATACCAGATTTTTCAAGAAGTAAGAGAGATCATGTGTGGGAGGGGGGATGCATAGAAAAAAAAGGCTTCACTAAAAACAGAAAACAGTATATGTACTTATTTGTGTAAAATTACAGAAGTGTGGGTAGAAAAATAGACTAAAGGTTCTAACTGTAGCTATTGACTTACAGAAAGTCCATGACAAATTGTCAAATAAAAATATTAGAGTTTAAAGTCTATAAAGTGTATTACATAATGGATAAAAGCAAAAAAAGAGAAAGCAGAGCTATTTGTGTATACATGATTGTATTTGCTTGTTTAATTAGGAGACAGTATAACAGGAGGCATACTGGTCTATTAAAAATGGATACCCCAGGAGACTAGGAAGCTGGGAAAGTTATTAGCCTCTCTTTTACACATCTTTATACTATTTCACTTATATAAGCATGCACTAGCATTCTTTTCACATTTAAATCTTTAGTTGAAGTAAAAACATAGGAAACTGCACATATCATGAGTGTTCTGCTCAATGAATTATCACAAAGTGAACCCAAGCATGACACCACCGCACAGATAAAGAAAAAACAACTGCTAGCATCTCAGAAACCTCCCTCAAGCCCCTTCTAGACACTACTTCCAGGACCCCAACTCTTTTGACCTCTGTGTCCCATAGTTTTGTCCATTTTTCAGCTTTATACAAATGAGACAATACGCTGTATATTTTCTGTGTCTGAATGCAGTCATTTAACCTTAGATTTGTAAGATTCGTCCATATTCTTTTGTGGAACACTAGTTCATTCCTTTTCCTTCAGTTCTGAATACACTATAATTTACTTATGTACTGTTGATGGACACTTCAGTTGTTCACAACCTTGCAATAGTAGGAATAATAGGAATACCGCCACAAACATTCCTGTGGCACACGCTATTCCTTGGGTACGTATCAGCGTTCTGTTTGCAGTGAGCAACGTTGAGGGGTGAGGCAATGTTCTGGGCAAAGATTAGGCTTGCTGTTTGCTATAAAGCAGCAGGTCCCCCAAGGTCAGTGTTTCTCCCTGTACTGCAACCCACTGCATGTGCAGGTGCCACGTGGGCCCTCTGTGTTGCCCCCATGGGACTTTGAGGGAATGGGGACAGATGCAAATGATGGCGTTCATACTGCTTCCTGTGCCGTGAGTAATAAAATACTTTGTCTCTGACCCAGGCCTCTTCTGTCTTCTGCCAGCATCCCTGAAATGGTAACAGGCTAATTGATCCGCTTGTAATAAGGTAAAATCAAATCCCAGCCTGACCCCCATCACATCAAATACTTTAGTGTCTCTTTCCCACACACATAACCACAATAAAGACATCAAAATCAAGAAAATAGCTTTGAAAATTTACTGGCTGTGTAGATTTCCTGGCTCTGTGTCTTCACCGTCAGCACCACCAAGTCCTTTAAGGATACCCATCAGTACAGGGATTAGAGGTGAGAGTTCTCAGGTGAGAAATTGGGAGACTTGCCCAGGCTGCTGGCGGCGAACAACTGTTTCCTGGCTGGGCGCACCGCAGCTACAGCAGCCCCTGCATCCTTTGTCGAGACCTTGGCCACGATGCGCCAGGGCAGCCGCTCTGGCTCCAGGTCCTCGACCCTCCGGGACCCCCGGGGACCCCTGGGACCCAGCGGTGGCGTGGAGGGCGCCCTCTACAGGCTGGTGCGCAGCTGAGCCCTCCCCACCGGGGCGCCCGGGCTGCAGGGACGGCCAGTACCTGCTGTCCTGGCCGCGGCGTCCACTGTGAAGTCCCTGCTCGTCGCTTGTTCCACCCGCCCACTTCCCCACTCCCTACCTGTCCGGCCCAGGTAGCAGCCGGATGCGGGGAGGAGGCGCAGACAGAGGAGGGAGGAGGGAAGGAAGCCCCGCAGGAGGCCCGCCAGCTCGGGAACAGTGGACCCTGGTGACCGCAGACCCTCCTACGGACGCTTTGGGGAGACCATCATGAACTGTCCCGGACGCCACTGGCACCCCAATTGTTTACTCTCTTCCCAACCCTCTCCTGGCCCTTCGGGCACAAGCTGAATCGCAATAAATTATTTGATGGTCTTAAAAAGAAGTCCTCAGATCCCATTAATTTCACCAAAGACATAGTTCGGAATCACGTGATGTCTTTATGTGTCACATCTCTTATTCTCCTTCAGTCTGGGACAGCTTCTCAACCCTTCTTAACCATTTATGACTTTGACACTTTTGAAGATCATCGGCCAGTCATTTTATAGAATGCCCCTCAATTTCACTTTCTCTGATTTTCCTCATAACGAGATTCAGGACGCCTTATCGGTAGGAACATCACTGTAGTTGATGCTGTGTTGTAATTGCATCTTATCAGGTGGTACAGAATTTTAATTTGTCCAGTTACTGGTGATATTCACTTTTATCGTTTGATTAAGGTGGTGTCTGCCAGAATTCTTCACTGTAATATTATGCCTTTCTCCTTTCCATTTAATAAGTGTTTCATGGAAAGTAATTTGAAACTATGTACATATCCCATTTCTCATCAAACAAGTTTATTTATTTATTTTTATTTATTTATTTTTGGCTGCATTGGGTCTTCGTTGCTGCGTGCGGGCTTTCTCTGTTTGCGGCGAGCGGGGGCTACTCTTCGTTGAGGTGTATGGGCTTCTCATTGCAGTGGCTTCTCGTTGCGGAGCACAGGCTCTAGGCGCGTGGGCTTCAGTAGTTGTAGCATGCGGGCTCAGTAGTTGTGGCGCGTGGGCTTAGTTGCTCTGTGGCACGTAGGATCTTCTCGGACCAGGGCTCGAACCCGTGTCCCCTGCATTGGCAGGTGGATTCTTAACCACTGCACCATCAGGGAAGTCCCTCAAACAAGTTTAAAACTTGCTTGTTTGTTTAAGATTCATAGTATCTTATCTTATTCAATTAGTCATAATCTATTGCTATTGTTATTTATTTTTATGCTCAAATTGTCTCAGACTTGACCAGAGGGAGGCTGTCCAAACTGGCTTCTGTGATGTCTTAATACAATTCCATCACTGAGTATTTGCTTTCTTTCTGTCATAATAATATACTCCAGGCTTATCTCATACTTTTCCCTGCCTACGTGGATATCTACATATCCATCTATGTATACCGAAAACCATGACCTCACTTCAATCCTTCTATTTCCAATCAACAACACAGGATTCATTTTCATTTTCTTCCTTTCTGTGATTGTAACTCCCTTCTCAAACCGTAAGAAACTTAGTTTCCATTAGCCCTAATATATTTACTTATTTGTTAAATCCCCTCTATGTAACCTAATAGAAATTAGGCAAAGGATTTGGACAGAAAATTCACAAAAGAGAATACTTAATTGTCAAGAAGCATAGGAAAAAGTGCTCAACATCATAGACATAGAGTCCTACTTAAAATGCATCCAATGAAGGAGGTAATGTTATTCCAATAGAATTTCAGCTGAGAGAACTTGGAAGAATGGGAAATGGCCACAAAGAATGGGAGATGGAAGGGGCTGGGCTTTCCTGAGAAGGCTTGAGCATAGCAGGGGCAGCCTTACTTCAGGGTACTGAACGTTTTATGAAAAGAGAGAAGCCCCAAACTAGACATGGAGAATTGGGAAGGTTAGAAAGTATAGTCTTTGTCATTGTTTTGCCCATAGTTAGCCTTGTGAGTCGACATGACAATGTCATATCTTTCCCTGGAAATTTGTCCTCGGTTCTCCCACCTCCCGTTACCTAGCTGCTTCTCTGCTGGACCTTTAAGCGCTTGACAGCATCTCTGATTGCTTCTATATGGTAGACTTAAGGAATAATCAAGGCAACGTTTGAGTCTTTCAAAGGATCTTGCATAATTCTCAGAGCATCTCTAGTTATTCAAGCATTAACTTTCCTATTTGCCACAATTCAGATCACTCTCTCTTTTTAAAAAAATTTATTTATTTATTTATTTATTTATTTATTTATTTATTTATTTTTGGCTGCGTTGGGTCTTCGTTGTGTGCGCGGGCTTTCTCTAGTTGTGGCGAGCGGGAGCTACCCTTTGTTGTGGTGCGCAGGCTTCTCATTGCAGTGGCTTCTCTTGTTGCAGAGCACGGGCTCTAAGCGTGCAGGCTTCAGTAGTTGTGGCACGCGAGCTCAGTAGTTGTTACACACGGGCTTAGTTGCTCCGCGGCATGTGGGATCTTCCCGGACCAGGGATCTAACCGTGTCCCCTGCGTTAGCAGGCGGATTCTTAACCACTGCGCCAGCAGGGAAGTCCCCAGATCACTCTCTTGTTCCCCTACAAATCCTGAGGTCAAATATCAGTTACCATTGATCATCAAGTACCATTTTTCTTATAGTAGAAAAATATCCATTTTTGTTGGTTTTTTTAAAGTGGGAAAATAAGAGACACAGAAGGCCAATTGACTTTTCTTATGCTTGGATCTACTTTACCCATTTATACTCCTTCCCTGTTTCCTGTAGACATTTGAGTTTGAGACTTTTAACTTAAGGAATTTAACATGCCCATCCACAAAGAGCCATTTGGCTAGAAAAAAAAAAAATGAGGATTAAATTAATTAAATTTGAGGCTTAAATTTGGATAGAAAAAGTGGCTTAAGAAACGGAGAAATGGGAGAGTCATTTTATATGTAGCAAAAATATGAATGTATATTTCTAATATTTATCCCAAACAAACAAAGAAACAAGCAAAAGAGGTAGTGAAAAGTGCTACAGAAGTACAGACTTTGGAGACGTGTGCACCATGAATGCCATGGGGAGCCCGGAGGACGGACTCACAAAGTAATTCCTGAGCCAAGCCCTAAAGATGAGAGGGATTTTTCTTGGCAGAGGGAACTTTATTACTTCATGATGAAGTCTGGGAGTAAATATTGGAACTTTGACTTATTCTTTCCCATTTCAATTTTTTTTCTTACAGCATTCATTGCTATTTTCCACACTCAAATCCTCACACAGAGGGGTCAGGATAACATGAGTACATTAAATCTAACAATCTCATGTCTATTACACCCAACAGAACCATTAGGATTAGAATTTATTTATTATTATTATTTTTTAAATTTTTATTTATTTATTTTTGGCTGCGTTGGGTCTTCGTTGCTGCGCGCGAGTTTTCTCTAGTTGTGGCTTGCGGGCTCTAGAGTGCAGGCTCAGTAGTTGTGGCTCATGGGCTTAGTTGCTTCACAGCATGTGGGATCTTCCCGGACCAGGGCTCGAACCCGTGTACCCTGCGTTGGCAGGCAGATTCTTAACCACTGCACCACCAGGGAAGCCCAGAACCACTAGGATTAGAATTTAAAAGTGAGGAATTTATGAGGTATAGAAAGAGTCCTGGAGGTGGAACCACCAGTCCTGGCTTGAGTCCTGGCTCGAGTCCTGGCTCTTCTTCTTCCTCCTTGAGTGACTTGCAGAAGGACAGAAACTCTTAATTTCTGCTGCCTCATCTCTACACTGTTGATGGAAATAATCCCATCTTGCCTGCCTTGCAGGCTGCCATGGAAGTTTAGATGAAAGTACATGAAAACGTGTTTTCACGTGTGACATGTTCTTCAAATATGAAGCGTCGTCCTCAAGAACGTCCAGCGTAGAAATGGACATACAACAAATACTTAATACTTAAAAAAAAAAATAAATTTGTTATTTTGGACTACTTGGAACTGCACAGAATTTTGCAGAGATAGAAGAGAGTATTCCCATATACCCCTCATCCAGTTTCAGTTTCCCCTCAGATGTTTTCATCTTACATACTGTGGTACATTTGTCAAAACTAAGAAACCAACATTGGCATCTTACTATGGACTAAACTCCAGATTTTATTTGAGTTTCCCCAGTGTTTCTACTGACACCCTTTTTCTGTTGCAGGATCCCATCCAGGAGACCACATTGCATTTAGTTACCATGTCTCCTCAGTCTCCTCTGATCTGTGACAGTGTCTCAGCCTCCCCTGGTTTTTTCATAACCTTGACAGTTCTGAGGAGTACTGATCCAGTATTTTGTAGAATGTCCCCCAATATGGTTTGGTCAGGTGTGATTAGAGTGGGGTGATGGGTTTTTGGAAAGAATACCATGGAAGTGAAGTGTGCTTTGGTCACATCATATTGGGGGAACCTGGAATCCACACGTGGCCAGTAATGTTCATCTAGGTCACCTGGTTAAGGTGTTATCTGTCAGGCTTCTCCACTAGAAAGTTACTATTTTTTTTTCCTTTCCATACTTTATTCTTTGTGAGACATTGAGTCCACCCACCCTCCAGGGAGTGGGGGAGGGGATAAGTTCCGCCTCCTGAGTGGGGATGGCGGGGGTGTCTACATATATTATTTAGAATCCTTCTGTAAGGAAACTTCATATTTTTTTAAACCATCAAATAACAAAAACAATAGTGATTGATGCGAGCTTCCTTTTTTATTCCCTGCTTACTTAACTTCTGGTAAGAATGCTAAGCTTAGCCTTTCAGCCAACGGCAGAGAATGGGTGTAAGAATGAAGAGTCATTAAAGACCTAGAAACCCACAAACCAGAAAATACTTTCATGCTAAGAGTTAACTATGTTTGATTTAAGCCAGGTCCGTGCCAGGGAGCAGTTTCCTAATGTGGCAAACCATACTCCTAGGTCACCACCAGATGGCGCTAGTGAGTAGCAACCCTGCCGTTTCTAGCTCACGGGTCTCTGCGTAAATAATAAACTCGCAGCAGATTGAAGAAGAGGCATCCTGCTATACCCATTATTGTAATTCTGCCCTGGAAGGATGTTATTCATTTTTAACAATCAAAATAACATTTATTTGGTTTCCGAAACCTGATCAAGATAAAATGGTGTCTGGGGCTTTCTACATCAATTCTAAAGTCGGAAGTCTATTACAGCAGGAAAAAATGTTTTCTTGGGTTTGTACTCAGATAGGTATTTCTATTTTCACAATAGTCAGTAAGGTAAAGAATTAGAAGATGATTGATGTTATTGCAGACTAGTATGTTTTGTGTTTTATCCACGAAGGCTATTAATTTTTATTAGCTAGAATTGATAGAAATCAGTGAGGGCTATATCACTTATGAGCTATTATTTAATAAGGACTTTGGGATTGTATTAATGTGTCTTCCCTGTAGACCCCAACTTATATATATATGTCCCTGCTAAACTGGATGGTCAAGATAGATTCAGAGATAGGAAGGGAAAAAAGAAAGAAAGAAGGGAGGGGTTATGGTGTAGAGAGTCGGACTTGATTAGAAGAAAAAAATTAGACCCACAGAATTTAGCTTTGGGGGACTTCACCCTTGGATAAATGCATATTTCTATTGCTTCCTCAAAGTTCAATGTTCATTAATTTGATGTATTGAAGTGTCAAAGATTATTTCCATTGGAAAACTTTTATTGGCTACCATTTTGTATAATATAGCATACTAAACAATACATCAAAATCAGAGTCTACTTTGATACTTTTATTTGTATGAAAAATTTGGTCAAAATTTGTCTTCTCTCTTAAAAAGAATCGTGGGAAAAACCAGATTACATATTGAATACTTTAAAAAGAAAGCTCTCTTTAATTTTATCATCTTAAGAGAGTAGGTCAGAACTTTTTGTAGATTTGAATGTGTTGGGGATTATTTGCTGCTAAATGAATTCTAAGATAGTAGAAGAGAGATCTTCCTAAAATAATAACTACCATTTACTGAGGAGTTTTCTGTGTGCCTGGCAGTGTGATAAGAACTTTACGTATGTTTTCTCATTTAGTCTGTAGAATAACACTATGGGAAGATATACACTCCATTTTACAGATGAGCAAATTGAGTTTTAGACAGGCTGAATAACTGACTTACGCAAGATGAGAAAACCAGTAAGTGGCCAAGCCCAGAATCTGCCTGCTCTAAGCCCTAACAGGCTTTCTTCCCATAAGAGATATTTCTATGGCTAAATCAAATTCAGATCAATCCTATCTTGGTGGCAGTAAGTCATTATGCTACATCTTATACTTCTTTTTACCTTTATTATATAGCAGCATTTAATCCAAGAAACTCTGGAAAATACCCAGACATGCCACCCCTCCCCAACAAAGATAACTTTTCTCTTCAATATAAAACAAGAAAAGCAATTGAATTTAGGTTCATTAAACTGTTATGACCCCTAAAAGGGTCTTGATCTTTGCATGCTCTTGGCAAACTAATTGCACCCTCAAATTCATCTTAGAAGGGTAGGTCAAACTTTTACTGTAGGTTTGAACATGTTGGATTTTCTTTCTTATTATTGTTACTGAATGAATTCTAAGATGGCAGAAGAAAAATTCTGCAGAACCTGGCTAGGGGAAAATAAACAATTCAAAATTGATGGTTTGGATTAACTTATTACATTGGGAAGCTTGACGTCAGGTTGTCCTATCATTCTCCAGCACTGATTAGGACAAGAGACTTGTTATTAAGGCTTTAGGGTGTTCTTTTTGTCTAAAAAGTACAGGAACAAAAAATTGGGAAAGAGTTAATCCATGGCAAAATGGTGCATCTTTCCATCCATGTTCCTGCTGGGGTTCCTTGAGCCCTCCAGAAGTTGATCTCACGTAGTTTTAGCAAACATACTACAGCGGGGAATTGCCTGATCCTGGCCTGACTGGCTATTGGTAATCATATTATCCAATTCATTGAAGAACGATGCAGCTGTTTTTGGAGGAGAGAACAATCAGATCAGACCTCTCAGTTTTCACTGTTACCTGTCCAAGGGCAAGCAACAATTTAGCAGCTAAACCCGGCCCAGAACTGGGTATTCCAGACTTCTACCCTATGTTTAGATCTCCTTTTTGTGCCTCTCCCTTTTCTGCCTCTTTACAGACAAAAATCAAGATTAGGAAGCATCCATCAAAAACCAGATGTTTATTCTCTGTTCTGTTTAACAGACTCAGAGGCTCTTTTTTTTTTTTTTTTTTTAAACATTTTAAATGTTGTACTGAGTACAGTTCTGAACTAGGCACTTTTTTTTTTTTTAATTATTTATTTATTTATTTATTTATGGCTGTGTTGGGTCTTCGTTTCTGTGCGAGGGCTTTCTCTAGTTGTGGCAAGCGGGGGCCACTCTTCATCGCGGTGCACGGGCCTCTCACTATCACGGCCTCTCTTATTGCGGAGCACAGGCTCCAGATGCGCAAGCTCAGTAATTGTGGCTCACGGGCCCAGACGCTCTGCGGCATGTGGGATCTTCCCAGACCAGGGCTCGAACCCGTGTCCCCTGCATTGGCAGGCAGACTCTCAACCACCGCGCCACCAGGGAAGCCCTCAGAGGCTCTTTTGAATCGAGGAAACCAGGTCTTTCCTCTCTTCACTACACCATAATTATTTGTTTTCTAAGCAATATCCAAGTTCAAGTAAGACTTGCAATACTTTTGGATCAAAAGCAAGTTGTAAGTGAAGTCTTAAAATTTTGCAGTAAACACATTACGCATAATTTCTGATTGAGTATCATAACCATGGAAGAAATAATAGCCATATATGTAAAAACAAAAACACAAGAAGAAGGAACAGAATGTAACTGACAGGGAGTTTATAGCAAGGATAGAACTTGGATTTCTCTTGGCTAATGACATTTTTAATATAACTATACTAAACCAAGTCTGCTCCCATGTTAATATGTTAGGAGTAGAGACATTGGATGCTAATCAGTTATTAACAGAAAAGTCAGACAGCGTTAGGCTGAAATCTTACATTCACCCTTATACCTAGAAGAAAAATTACTGAAGGTCCTTTTTGCTGCCTTTCTGCCACTAGGAGGCTTCTGGTATAAAGAAACAAACACAACATTCAAGACAATCACATTTTAATCCAAGCACTACCATTAATTCAAACTCTACCACTAACTGATATGAATAAATTAATTGATTCATTTCATCTCAGGCAAGCAGTTAGATGCAATGGTGACTAGCCTTATTAGGTAAAGCCACTGCCTGGTGTAAATGGGTTACAGTAGAACTGATATCTGAGTCATAACTAGTATGGTCAAGATCCAGACTCCGAATTTAAACTCAGGTCTTTGACCCCCCATATAGTGTTCTACCGCTGAACAGTGTGGGTTTTGCTTATAATGGTCAGAAGCTGGCTCTAAATCCTCATGGAAAACATACATTTTTTTGGAAGGCAGTGTATTGGTGTGTTTTATGTATTCTTTCTCAAACCAGTAATAATGTGGGCTTTTTACTTTACTATTTTGGCTCAAAGGGTCTCTAAGAGGTCATAGAACTTATTGTTTTTAAAGACGTGCCTTTGAAGCATAATCTAATAATATATTTTAAATAAGTTTATCTTATGTTTTTAAAAAGCAGGCTGATGTTTGAGCCAGTTAACATCTGAAGAAGGCGCAAATTCAAATCTCCTTAGCAAGAGAACATTTTTTAAAAATTGGGTCAGCGGAGGGGGGTGTTATTTAGTGCCTGTGGCTGTGATCATCCCCAGAGGATGAACAACAGTGAGACAAAGAGGCAAAGTGAACTGCTCAAACAATACAGAGAACAGAGACTTAAGTTTCCAAGGCAGCCTGCAAGACAGGAGCTAAGTGGTTCCGAAAATTTAGAGGTGCAGGAAGGAGCAACTGAAGGATGGTCCAGAAAGAGGGACCCACCTGGCTGAGAATGACGGCTGGAGGCAGAGCTCTCTAAGGAGCCCTGTGAGACTCCGCATGGCAGGGGGCTCTAGTATTGCATCTTAGGCAGATTGTTATGTAGCGCTAAAATGCACCCCCCTCCCTGGTCTTCCTCTAAGTCTCTGAAAAACCTGCCACCTGGTGTGGCCTTACTTGGGAGATAAAGAAGAAGAGGTCTTTTACCACTTGGGGTTTGCTACGAGGAACCTGGGGTAAGACAGGTGTGAGACCCACAACTTAGTGAGAAGAGACTAGAGTTTCTCCAGGCGATTTGCAAAAATGTAGAAGCCTCACTGGAAATGAAATTAAGCTATTACAGAAGTGTTAAAGAATGTTGACGCCAGAAGAATCTAAGGGAACAGAAAAGGCTCTAG
This sequence comes from Balaenoptera acutorostrata, assembly GCF_949987535.1. Lineage (NCBI taxonomy): Eukaryota > Metazoa > Chordata > Mammalia > Artiodactyla > Balaenopteridae > Balaenoptera > Balaenoptera acutorostrata. Next base: position 66,436,895 of record NC_080081.1, read on the forward strand.
AACTTCAGACCAAACCTGGATTGTTTTCTACAACATTCCTGACACAGATCTGCAATTTGAGCGGACACTGATTGTGCTGGAGTTCACAAGTTTTTGAAGTGCATGTTCCACCGGGGACGACTCCTACCCTTCCTTACTTTGACCTGAAATTCACTTCTTCATAGTTGTCCTATCCAGTGGGTTAGGTTTAGTTATTCTGTGTTTCCGAAAGCTCGTTCAATTGATAATTGGCTTCTACTTCTAATTAAACATTTTAATTATGTAAGTAATCCAGGTTATTTGTGGAAAGATTAGGAAATACAGATAAGCCAAAAGAAAAAAAAATCCCTCAATCTTACCACATTTTGATTTTAATAATCGGTAAGTAATTGCTTGTTTCAATTACATAGTAAAATTTTTACCGGCACCAATCAAGGAGTGGCTGATTTGGTTAAGATAGTTCTAGATAGCTAAGGATTTCACATCTAAACTTAATATTTTTGCTATATGGAAATATTCCCAAAGCGGATTGTATAATTTAATGCCTTTAAGAAAAACACAGAAATGTATAATGTAGTCTTTTTTGATGATACGATGATTTGGGTTCAGACATTACATTTTTAATCAAATAATTTATTCAACAATGTTCTGATCGCCTCCTGGTCACCTCATTGATGAGAGAGGGGTCCCCAACCCCAAAGAGTATGAGCTGGCTGAACACACGACTCCTGACACCGAACAAATGAGATGACAATCACGACAATCACTTATTAGTCACATATACACACAGCCCAGGGACAGAGGGTCCCGCACATCACATAGGGCCACACCTGCGTTGCACTTAAGAGCAGAGGAAGCCAGCAGGGGCTGTAAGAGGCAGGCTTTGTATTAACAAGAGGGTGCAGGGCCCCCTTGTTCCCGCGGGAGGATGTGATTGATTGGTTTGAATCATTTTGTGAGCTGGGACGGAGATGAAATCCACTGGGTGGAGGACCAGATGGGCGGCAGCTGATCTGGCTAATAGGGGAGCTAGTCAGGCGGGCAGCCTGTTTTTCTGGATGGGGGCATATCTGGCAAGAGCATGGGAACTCATGGCTAGGCCTTCAGGGCTGTGTGAGGCTCAAAGGTGTCAAGGCAGCCCATGAAATGTTAGGCCTTACAGTGTAAGCACCTGCTATGTGCCTAGCAGGATGAGTAAGGCAGCTCTTGAAAAACTAACAATCAAGTTTGGGATATACACTCACAACCAAGTAATTACAATTACCATCATCATAAGCTCTATAGCGGAAGTAGGTATGAACTGATGGGAAGCACAGGGGAGGGTGGGTTAGTTGCCTGAGCCAGTTGGAAAAGGCATCACATCAAACATCAGTTATTACACTGGATTGCTACTATAGAACCTGACAAAGGGTTGGGAAACATAGCTCATCATCTCCCTGCATATAGTTGACAACTGAAAAATGTCATTTGCCATCTGGCTCTACAAGAATGGAGGCATTAGCCACTGCAGTCACAGTGGCTAGTATCTGTATCTTCTACCTTCAAAGGAGTTCAGGGCGGAGATCAGGAATGAGGCACTCCGTGCTCTGGGAAAACTGGTAGAGCAGGCCTTCAGGTAGTCAGATACTTTCAGGAGAAATTTTGTGTGAACCTGGATTCTTGCATCTTCCCATACTTAGAAAAGCACTAAAACCATTAACTAAGATGTCTATTCCTTGTGACTAGCAGCAAACTTCTACAGAAACGTGCTTGGTTGCATGTACCCCCTTTGCCCAAATCACATATACACTGACCTCCCCCCTTACGTCTTCAGAGCAGTTCCTCAGAGCTCTCTGAGAGGCTGTCTCCTGGGCTATATAGTCCTTAGTAGTCCCCAAATAAACCTGAAATGCACAGCTCTTCCATCGTGCATTTTTATTTCAGTCGACATAGTGAATGTCCCTTTGACATTCCAAGTGGACATGTCCTCCTCATGACACATTGATGCCCTCGTAGTAGCAATTGCATCACGGGATCCATATTTTTCCCATCCTTCACCAGACATGGCAAGTATCCTATGTCTGTGCCTTCAAGGTAGAAGATACAGCATTGTTCTTTACCCCTCCCTCCCGGGAGACAAAGCAAAACAGAACCAAAACCCAGAAACAGAACACCTGTCTTCTCACTCTTTGTTGGTCTCCCTCTCTGTGTGGCTCTCTTTCTGCCCCTCTCCTCCCCCTCCCTCTCCCTCCCTCTGTCTCTGTCACTCTCTCCCTCTCTCCCCTTCCCAGCCTCTTTTCCTCCCTCTCCCTCTCTCCTCTCCCCAACTCCGATGTTTATTACCCCCATCACCACTTCTAATGTCTACCTGTTGACACTGCTCTTAATTGTATTTTTATTCTTATATCTTCTGCTTCTTGTCACCTTGCCCATGCTCTTTTGCTTTTAACACACTGAGACACTGATCTTTCAGAGACATCACTAGCAAAAAAGCTTTCTCTTTTCATCCACCCCTTCGCTCTAGCTGGCGACTCAACCAAGCACAGCATTTAAGAGACAATCTTTGGCCTTTTGACTCAATGCTAACTGCGGAAAATTAGTTCCCTTCTTTTCTCCTTGATCCCTGTTAGTAAAGACCTGGTGTTGCTGGCATATTGGTCACAAAATAGTGATATTTAAGTAATATTTAAGCATGCACACATTCAATTTGTGATAGTTCTTAGTGGGGTCTCTCACGGGGGCCAATAAATAGCACTTTTCTTCCCCAGCTGCAATCTGAACAAACTGAGGGGGAAAAATAGGCAGATGGAGACTAAAATATTATGATTATTACTGATAAAGGCTAAAGCGGAGGATGTGGCTTAGTGAGGGGCAAAGGGTCTGCTAATGGAGCCCAGAACTCAGCAAATTCACCCACCCTCTCTTCTCAGCAACGTGGATGAGGGCAGGTCTCCCATGTGGGAGGTTCACCCACAAGAGAGAAGCAGCCCTGACCACACACACTGGCAGGTGGTTTCTCCCTGGAGACACCAGTTGCCCCAAGGGTTTGAATGAGTGGAGAGAGGCCGGGTACATTTCAGCTAGATTTCTCCTGAGGAAATCCAGGGAACTGGGGAAGACGCATTTCCCCTCTGCCATTTCACAATGGCTGTAATATGAAATTATTTACTTTAGAAAAATCAGTGTTTGTTAACCCCTCTTAGTATTATAATACCAAATTCAGCATTTAAGTTTGGCTTTCTTCTGTTAGACTGTTGCATTAGTATATTCAGTCCTTGCAATGCATCTTATTTTGGTGAAGGAGGGTGGGATTTAAGATTTTTAAAATACTGTAGTACAAATCTTTGTGAATTCTCTCAGAAGTTATGACACTGGTGGAAAATATTATTATCTACATATACACAAAATTTTTATCTGTTTCTATGGAGATTGTTATATTCCTCTTTCTACATATTCTGGGAAATTTTTTAAAAATCAGAAAACATAGTTGTAACACTGAAAAAGCCTGAGATGACTTTTGATACTAGAAGAAAAAAGAAGCATAATTTAAAAGTAGCAAAAGCATAACACTGATTCAGTATTAAACATAATTATGCACTGCTTTAAAATGCATACTGGGTCATGTAGCAAAAATATACATATTATGGACATTTCCCATTTTGATGGTTTAACGTGAAGTGTTTGCTGTGTTAAATGTGATTTAACACTTCACATTTTTTTCTTCTTATGAATAAGTTATTGATTTAAAATTTGTATGCTACTTTAATTCATAAAAGAATAACATAGAGAAATTATATGGCAGTTTGTATTTCCAAAGTAATTCACAAACTTTAAATGAATAATGCAGACAGCACCTCTGGGAGCAGGCCACAGACTGTATGCATCTTATTTCCATGAGAGCTCCTGGGGAATATAGTCATACAAATCACTATGTTTAGAAATTGTACATAAGGAGGCATATGCAATTTCTACAGGGAAGAGGGGTCTTGAGTCTATCAAACACATCCTATCCTATCCTATTTCTATCCTAGAAAATGAAATAGGCAACCTTACTTAAACAGGATGTTAGGATAGCTATGGTAAATATATGTATACAAATGGAAGAATAAGCATCCTAAAAGCAATCCATGATCTCATCCGGAGACTACTTGAAATGGAGACCAGGAAATCTGAAAGGTCACTTGTCCCGTGAGATTTTTTTTTTTCCCTACAAATAAGATGGACACCATAGCAATACCTCGTTAAATCTGTTTTAAGAAGGCATTCATGAAGGGAAGGGGTAGTTTAGGAAGGAAGGAAATGGCAAAAAGGAAGAACTTACCATGGTCTCTACTTATTTTAACCGTTTGCTGTTTCTGTGCTGAAAAATCTGGTTATAGTTTTTTAGCTAGTGGAACATTTCTTGGGGTATCTCCCAGCATCTGTTGAGGAACAAATGATCCACTCTGATAATAAACTGATAAACTCCCCAGCCAGAAACAGTTAAGGAAAATCTCTCTTCCCTGGCTCTATATGGAGTCTCGCCTTTCGTTATCCACGAGTTCTCTTTTGCATCTTATATCTTCCTGCATCTCTCTCTTGCTGGTCTGTCTTTGAGGTGTACCTCCTTGTATCAGGCCATTTATAATGCTTAGAATTTCAGTCTCCTTGAATTTCTCAAAGTTAAGACTTTAAGGGGAGACATTTTCTCAACTATCTTCATAGCTATTCCTGTTTCTATTGCCAAGTTGTAAGGAGGGTCCATCTTCTCTAATACATGCTATAGACGAGGAATGCCTACTGCAGCCACCAATTGCTGGAGAATGAATTCTCCCTTGACATCATTCTGCCCTCTCTCTTCTCTGCTCTGCTTAGCGTCCGTGCTCTAATCCACTTAACTGTGGTGCTAGCTCTTGGACTGCAAGAGAACAGTTAGTTTGAATAGTCTAGCAGGTATTTATTTATTGCTAATCACAGATTTAAACAGCTAAGGGTTATTGGTCTCACCTAAGAGAAGTCTGAGAATAATGTAGCGGCCTAAGGAAGATACCATGGATCCAGACTCACCATTTTACTCCATCATTCTTAGTATGTGGGCTTTGTCCTCAGGCTTTTCACCTCATGGTTGAAAGGTGCCTGCTGTGCTACAAAGTGTACCACATCCATTTTCTAAGGTTGAAGAAAGAGGATGTGGATGTGATGGGACCAGCATCCCTCCACTTTCCTCTCATTGGCTAGCACTGTCACATGCCCCTCAAATTTCAAGACCAGCTGGGAAATGGAGATTTTAGCTTTCACTGCTTCGATTGGAGAGAAAGGTATGGAAGAAGATGATTGGGAAAGGACACTGTATCAGCCAAACTATAGTGATTGCCACATATGTGAACTGAAGAAGCCCCTTTTCAACCAATCCCCAATGGTCAGCAGTGATTGATTCCATGGTGTTTTCTATATTTCACTATCATACTCCTTCCCTAATTTCACATAGCACACTTTCTCTGTTTAAAAGTTAAATACCCACTCTGTAGGCCGCACTAGAACAGGAAAATAATCACAGTAATATTGATTTGTTTATGAATTCCCTCAGTTAATGTTCAAATTATTGAGTATCTATCTTCTATTGCCAAGCACTGAGATACAATGTTGACTAATGTGTGTTTTTTTAATCATTGAGCAAATGTCTTATCTGTACAGTGCTTTATCAATTAGAAATGCTTTCAGATACTAAAAAGCAGAAAATTTAAATAACAATGACTTAAATCTACTTACAGTCTATAATTTACTTCTAACAAATTCAAAAGGAGGTGAGTAGCTCCACAATCTTAGGGTGCTAGGATTTATTTCTGTGATTTTCCTTGTAGTTACAAAAAGGCTGCCACAACTCTAAGCATTTTATTTTTCAATAATGTGTCCAGAAGGCGGCCAAGATGGTGAGAGAACTGTTCTCTCATGCCTCCTTCTTTAATCAGAGAATACAGTCTTCCCTAGAGGACTCCTCAGCTGATTGATTGTCTAGAACAGGGTCATGTGGCCACCAAAAGTATCTAGTGAATAAGAAAGAGGGACTGGGAATTAATATTTGGTAGCTAACCAAGACTATTGTCATAGATGCTTTATAGCTTTCCACATATTTTTACATTCATGATCTCATCCTGTGACTTAATGGGACTACCATCCAAACATGCTAAAAAACTCAAACCTGGAATAAGAGGTATAAGCAGCATTTGCTATGTGAGAACTTCTGGCTGGGAAGTAATTTAAAGATCCTTTTGAAGGTGCAAATTTAATGCAAGGGTTTTAAAAAATAGTATAATGCATTTTGCCTATGAAGTATGCATACAGTAACTCAAGGAGTAACTCAGATGACTCGGTAGTTTGGGAAGATAATTACATGGTGGAATGAAATGAGAGACCAGGATACCTGGATTCAAGGCTCAGCTCTGGGTAAGACACTGGAAGGCTTCTGAGCCTCTGCTTCCTCATCTGTAAAATGATATACTTGAACAAAATTAGATGATCCTAAACTTCTTCTCAAATATAACAGTATCTATATAATCATGATGCTAGAAGTCATGAGGTAGAGTCATCTATTTCCAACCTCTTTTTACAAATGAGAGAACTTAGGCCCAGAAAGGGCACCGCTTGTCCAAATTCACTCCTCTAAGTCAGAAATTTGAGTCCTAGTATGTAATACACTATGCTTTCATGAGTAATTGATACTGCTTCCTGATAGATTAAAAAAGAAAACAACCAGCCTCCTCCTCTATCTTCATCTTCATCTTAGGCAGAATCTCTTCAATAGCATTTACTCTGTTTAATAGAATGCAGAGAATGAGATTTTTTTTTTTGAAGTCCACCTTTTAGCTGTAAGGTCTCAGGCAAATTACTTAACCTCTCTGTAAAGTAATAATTGTACCTCCTTCATATTTTTCTGCTTTTATTTTGAGGACTAGGTAAAATAGTCTATTAAGAAGACTTAGTGTAGGGACTGAGACACAGCCAGGACTTAATCTCAGCCAGCCATCTCGGTGCTTCAAACTCCAAATTGAGAAAGTGCCCTAGACCAATATCCACAGTGGGTGTGTGAAGGGTGAGTCCGAATCTCACTCTCATTATTTTGTCTTTATGGAGTCATACCTTCTACTTATACATGATACAGATCTGAAGGCTCTGTGTAATAACTAGGTCAGGATACATAACTGAAAGTCAGGCCAATCATGACACAGTCACGGAACTCATTAACCAGTGACTTGTACAAGACAAAAATAACTTAAATCAGAGCATTTGATCAGGGATTCTGAGCACGGATGCGATGCAGGGGAACAGGGAACCATCTGACATTTTATTGAAACAGGTTTTCTCAACCTCAGAACTACCGATATTTGGGGCTGGATAATTCCAGGGGTCTGTCCTGTGCCTTGTAGGGTGTCTAGCAGCGTCCCTGACCTCTGCCCACCAGATGCTGGTTCATGATAATCAAAAATATCTCCAGACCTTGCCTAATATCCCCTGGGAGGGGTCATACTCTCCCTTCGTCTCTCCCTTGAGAACCACTGTGAGAAAACTTTTTTTGTGTGCATTTTTTTCTTTTTCTGGGAGGCTTATCAGCTTCACCATATTCTTAAAAAGGTCTATGACCTCATAAAGGGTTGGAACTAATTACACAAAGCCTTTCAAAATAATAATGAAAGAACGCACATCTCCAGCTGTAATTAAAAAAAAAAAAAGTACTCCACCATGGCTAATTAAAAGGGTACAATTTGAAATTTTACTATGAAATATATACCTACCCAGTTATTAACTTTCAACTACTTTGAAAAAGCACAAACTGTACTGAGGAAGTAGCTACTTCACAAACTGCTATTCCCAGATGGCAGGATTCTTAAAATACCGTCTTCAGCAGAGACCCACAGTCTACTGAATGTAGCTCTAAACTTCCAGAGAGGTTAGCGCTAATGACAAGCAAAAAAAAAAAAAAAAAAAAATAGACCTTAAGTCCAGAGGGGAAATCAGAATCCGTGTTTCTCAGTAAAGAAATTCAATGGCGGTATTGATTGCAAGATTGATTGGACGGAGGGATGGAAGAGAAAGGGGGTAGGGGAAGAGAGAGGAGAGGGAGAGAGCGAGAGAGCGAGAGACAGAGAGAGAAAGAGAAGAGAGGGGGACAGACAGGGAGAAATGCTTTGAGAGAGGTTCCCGAAGAGGATGTTTCTTGGGGGAGGCTCGCTGTCATCTCCCCCTGCTTTCTCCCTGGCTTGGCTGGAAAGGCGGCTGCCTGACGGAATCCCTGAGCCTCGGGCTGTCCGCTCTCGCCTCTCATTCCCACGCCCACACGGGCCTTGTTCACCCCCTTCCAAGGTGACCACGTGCCAAGAGCTCGTGAAAGCTCAAAAGGGTCACTGCGCCCAGTCTCTAAGGCGCTCCTTTCCATCTCCGTCTCCTAAAGGCGGTCGGAAACCGGAGCTTAAACCCCAAATACCAGACCCCCGAAAAGCGAACAGGGAGCGTGTTTCATCTTCCAGGCCCCTGGAGAGCACCCGAGAGGACAAGCAACTTTCGCCCCTACTTCTCGGTCTCTCTGCCTCCGCCGCTCTCGCGTTGGAAGGAGTCGCGGGGCCAGGAGGGCGGGAGAGGGCGCGGGGCTGGAGGAGCCCAGACAGCCGCCCGGGGGGTGGGAGGAGACCCCGGCGCTCGGCGGCCGCGCGCCCCGCCCCGCCCCGCCCCGCGTGCCGGGAGGGTCCCCGCCTTGCCGCGCCGCGCCCTCGCCGCGTCCGCTCCGGGTCCCGGCGGGCGCGAGGGGAGGGGACAGGAGAGAGAGGAGGGCCGGGCGGCGGAGGGGAGGAGGCGCTGCGTGCCTCGCCTGCCAAAGGCAGATCCGCTCCTTCGCCCGCGAGCCACGGAGCCCGGCGCGCGGCCACAGCGCTCCGCCCGAGCCGCCGCCGGAGAGCCGCGGGGAGCGGGGCTGCACGGACGGCGGCGCCGCGCGTCCTCCCGGAGCTCTCCGCCTGCTGCCGGCCCCTGCTCTCCCTCCCGCGTCGGGCCCGGGGGCTCCGCGGCTGTTAGGGACCGCGGCGAAGAGGGAAGGACGGTCTCGCGTACCGTGGATGCTCCGCCCGGGAGAGACAGCAAGTTGTGAGTGCGCCCCGGCGCCGGGAGAGAAGGTGGCCGCCGCCCGCCAGCCATGTGAGTCCCGCGCGCGGCTGCCCCGGGGCGCGGGCTCCGCTCCTTTCTCTCCGGACGCCGGAGTTGGGCTGCGCCCGGGCTCCGGACTTCCTGAGCTGTGCTGCCGGCCGGCTCTCCCTGCCCGCCGCGTCCGCTGCTCGCGTCTGCCTCCGGGGGGTGCTGCCTGCCCATCCTCATCCGCTCCCTCCGCGCGGGGCCGGCTGGAAAACGCCCCTCTCCCGCTCTGGGGGTTGAGGGATCCTTGTGTGTCTTCGGGGTGGGGTGGGGGAGGCCTTTGCCGGGGGCTGGCTAACCCCGGGGCGCCTTGCCCCAGCGCGAGGTGAGGGCGGTCTCCACCCCACCTCCCCGTGCCACCCGTCTTCCCCAGCCTCAGGGCCCAGCAGACCAACTTCAGCCGCTAATGCTGATGCTGACCGCAGTTGACAAGATTAAAAAAAAAAAAAAGTAGCCGGAGCAACCCTGGAGTGACACACTGGGGTGGAAATGGGGCGGTGGGTGGGAAGGAAAGGGCAGGGGCGAGGGTTGGGAAAGGAGAGGGGGTGGGTGAGATTACGCTGGAGTTAAAAGAGTCCTGGGGATGGAACTGGGGTGCGTGGCTCTGGGCTTCTGTATTCTCTCTGAAAAGTGTGGGAAGTGGCTCTGGAACTCTTTTTGAGAGGGAGGGAGGTATGGAAGTGAATGCACGTGGAATCACTAGAATGACTGAGGTTCGATGTAGAGTCCTGGCGAGTATGGGTTCTTTTTCAGATTAGACACTGACACTCCTTCAGCAGCAGAGATGGTTCCAATAATTGGAGGCCGTGAATCAAAATTGCAGATATGAAAATAAGTCGTACACAGGCTTTCTTTCGTTGACACTAGAAGATAGTTGAGATTGAAGGCATTCACAAATGCTACTGAATGAGGACTGGGGATGCCTAATAGTCCCATCCATTCTGTAGGCCTGGGCAGTCTATAATTGTGAAAGTGATCCTAATTATTTTGTTCGGGCTCGTGCAGTGTTAATGCACCTAAAGGGACACAGAGAAGTTGTGACAAGTTATGAGCATGAACTTGCAAGCCAACTGAACAAACCACAGTATGGTTCATTTTATTATAACATTTGGAATTATGTTTACTGCCGGTAAATATGCTACATTACTTTTAATGTGAGTATATGAAATGAATTCACTGGCTTGGCAAGTAGAAGTCTTGCATTTCTTTAAGTGCATGAGTTAATTTGGGGACATTTATAGGAGATAAAGACATGAAAAAGGTTTGAGCCAGTCTGACAGCATTTGAATTACGGAGAAGTTTATAGAGAGAAGGAATTCTTCTCACTTTTGAAGTATGGAGGTGTCTGACTATTTATTAGTTGAAAGTTGTAGACCAACTAAATCGGTTTTAATCGCGTCTCTAAAAACATTTAACTTTTAATATTTCTTATGGTTTTACCAGGGACCATCTTCCTTACTGCACAGGATGGGAAGTTGATGCCCAGTAAGACTGAAGATCCGTTCTGTTAATAGACACTCCCCCATCACAGAACTGTGGATTACCTGTGGGTCCCCGCTGGTTTCACACCTTCACTCCCTCCTGCAGACCCAGAACAGTTACTTTGAGTCCTCCTTGCCCTGTCTGGTGAAAGATGGCATCCAGTCTGACTTGCACCGGGGTCATCTGGGCTTTGCTCTCGTTTCTTTGTGCTGCCACCTCCTGCGTAGGGTTCTTCATGCCTTACTGGCTCTGGGGATCTCAGCTGGGCAAGCCTGTGTCCTTCGGTACTTTCCGGAGGTGCTCGTATCCCGTGCACGATGAGAGTCGGCAGATGATGGTGATGGTGGAGGAATGTGGGCGCTACGCCTCCTTCCAGGGCATCCCCAGCGCAGAATGGAGGATTTCTACCATCGTGACAGGCCTGGGCTGTGGCCTCCTCCTCCTCGTGGCGCTCACCGCCCTCATGGCCTGCTGTGTGTCGGAGCTCATCTCCCGGACAGTGGGAAGAGTGGCTGGAGGAATTCAGTTTCTGGGGGGTAAGTGACTTCGCTAAACTTAACGTTGTTTACTGGAACCCCAAAGCAATATTGAAGGTTGTGTTCCAGTTATCTACTGAGATTATGGTAATTGACCCTTGGAACACTCAGGGGACATAGGCTCTGGGGACAGATTGCCAAAGTCAAAGATGCTTTACAACTTCAAGAGCTCTTAATTTCTGTACATCCTTAAACATGTACATCATTGGCCAGCTCAGTACCACATCTGTGAGGCAGTGGTGTCTAGGTTGTTTATAGTGTAGTCCAGGAGACAGTTTGGATTTTATAGCTGTTGGCTCTTTACGATCAACAACAAGCAATTACAGTATCTGTGTCTTTCTGGAATCCTCAGGTCTTAAGAGATGAAAACTTCATAGGAAAGTAGAAAAGAAAAGGTTTTTGATTCAACATTGTCATCATAAGCCTTTAATCCTTTTTGGTGGATGTAAAATTGAGCCCTGCCCCATCTTAAACTATATTTCTAAATAAATGATTACTGTTTTAAATGAGAGATCAGTTTTACGTTAACAACTATGAATTTAACTATGCCACAAAGATAGGCTTAATTACCTTGTTAGGGCTGAACTTCTCCCCCTGCTTTTGCTGTGAAGGAGAAAAAAAAAAAAGAGTATTTAGCAAGTGATGTGTGTTTGTTTCAAAGGGACTGGCCAGTCTCACTAACACTAGAAAAGGTTTGATTTTTACTTGGGTTGCCTCCAACAAGTATTGCTTCAATATCTCTGGTCATATGGTTTTAATTATACTTCATGTATTTTCTGCTGTGCCTTTCACCTCCATTTTTCAACCTGACGGGCTGAACTTGTGTGATTTATAATCTGCCTTGGTGAAATAGGACAACCTCTGTAGACAGTACAGAGTTCAAGAAAATAGGAAGCCAGGAAAACGTATATAATGTATTCCTAACTTCATCACAAAGTAAAAGTCTGTTGCTCTTTCGTTGGGTGTTTTCTCATGGTCTTTGGTAAAAAATGCAGAAGAAAAAACATTAAAAATGGAGAGTTCTGAAGTAGAGTCTATATATTGGTGAAACCCCAACAGATGATTTCAGATGATTTAATATAAAACCTTCAAGTAACTTTTGAGTCAGAAAATTCTTGTGCTAAAAATTCAAGTGGCCGAAAGTTTTGCATTTCTGAGTCAGAGATACATTGTTGCAGTGCTTGATTTCCTTACCAGATGTAACTTTGTTCTCATCTGTTTTTTCCCACTGGTTTTGCATCCCACTCTGCCCTAGGAGGCAAGCTGGGGGACTTACTATCCTTCCTCTGCTGCTTCACTGTTCAGCATTGAGCACAAGTCTTGCGTATGATGTGTGGATTCCTACAGAAAGACAGTACAGTAAAGCTATTAGGCAGTATAATGAGGTTTTTGTAGAGAGTGGAAATACAAACCCAGAGTTAAAAACTTGTTGATACCACAGATTTGAAGAATAGGACTAATGCCAGGAATATTTTAAAGGTTTTTTTTCTTTAAGAATAAACTTGATTTGCTGTTTGTGTTTCACTTGGCTCAGGAAAAATGCTGGGGCGGTTTCTTTTTCTCCTCTCCTGGTAAATATTCCTTTTCCTTTTCTTCGTTTTAGGGCAGGGACTACTGTTATTTCTGGCAGAACAGGAAAGTGCTTGCAAAGAGAAATCAGTTTTTATTGATTACCTTTAAACGCATAATGAAGGAAGGCAACAGGAAGTGAATCTGAGACTGGTGAGATTTATAGATTTGAGGGAATTATAAAGAGCTAAATGTTCTACTTTACATAAAACTCAAGGGGAAAGGCCATTGGGGAAGTTATGTATACTTTTTAAAGGACTGTTTTTTCCTTAGTATATGCTTTTCATGAACTCTGGTTTGGTAAGAGTTACTGACATTGAGCTGAGGATATAGGTTATTTATTTATTTTTTTAAATTTTATTTATTTATTTGTTTGTTTTTATTTTTGGCTGTGTTGGGTCTTCGTTGCTGTGCACGGGCTTTCTCTAGTTGTGGTGAGAGGGGGCTACTCTTCGGTGCGGTACGCGGGCTTCTCATTGTCGCGGCTTCTCTTGTTGCGGAGCACGGGCTCTAGGCACGCAGGCTTCAGTAGTTGTGGCACGTAGGCTCAGTAGTTGTGGCTTGCGGGCTCTTGATCACAGGCTCAGAAGTTGTGGCACACAGACTTAGTTGCTCCGCGGCATGTGGGATCTTCCCGAGCCTGGACTCGAACCCGTGTCCCTTGCATTGGTAGGCAGATTCTTAACCACTGCGCCACCAGGGAAGCCCGGATATAGGTTATTATTAGCATTTCTCAAATCCTGGCAGAAAATAATTCTGAATATAAAACCTAAGAGGGCTTTTCTGATTCGAACCTTTTGAGGGCCTGAGTAAGTAAATGTATCCCATTACCCAAGATAGTAGTCATTTTAGAATTAAAAAATAACTTGAATTACGGAAAACGTTTTGAAAAATCTGCCATTAAACATTACCATTTAGTGATAGACCAGTTGACCAAAAAAATGCTTCAGAAAGAATTACTCCTGTTGTTCATTTCATAATTGTTTGAGTTTTTATTCATAAAAAAAAAGTGGTAAATAATTTTATTTTATGAAAGTTTTCGTAAAATGGGTGGGTTTCATAAAGACTGCAAAATACCAAACCACTGGGTTCTATGAATTCCATCAATGGCCATGCTTCCGAAATACAGTCAAAGTGCAGGGCACTCTGCTATAAGGCGGATTCTTCTACTAAAAATGATTCACCCAGAAAGGTTATGTTTAGCTAAAGTTAGGATTGCTCCAGAACAACAGGAAACAGGATAATGGCAAAGTACAGAGGCATGCTGCTTAAACATGACTGCTGTGTCTGGAGTTTGCACATATGGTGTAACATCAGGGAGTAAAACCCCTGCAGTACTTTGGAACTAGTTGAAGGACAAAGTGTCAACCTTCATTTTGAATTGTCTTGCTATGGTTGGTTAGAGGTTAAAATGTCACCTGTAAATGGGTGGAACAACACAAAATGGGACTGTTGTCCATGGACATTTACTACCTATAAAAGAAATACTTCAAGGAGTCAATGACTTCTGCCTTTCTTGTGGTAACTTGAGCATAAACTTTAATTGCCACCATCTCCATCTTATATTTTAAGTCATGTCTTGGTCATAACTTTTAAAAACCAGCCTGGGTTGAGTTTTACCCTCAATTGAATTTTTAAAAGGCATGTAGAAAGCCTTTGAGAAATATCACGTGTAATAAAAATGTTAACATGCAGAGAGTATGATAATGGTGTTATGAGAAAATGGAGGTTGTAATGTTGTTTTTGTTTGTGGAACACAAAATCACGTGCTTTCAAATACTGTTGTAGTCATTAAGTACTTTAACAGAATTTTTAAAACTTCATACCAAACTTTGGACATGCGTGTTAGTAAAATATCTTATTTACGTGCTCTGTAAATGAAGCATGTGGGAACACTGTAAAGACATATTAAGGCTATCTTAATTTCTGCCCACTGGTGCTTGCAATTGTCAGGGTCTGAATTTGTAGATTTCATCTTTGGGAACTGTTGGTGCCCTAACGAGGGGGTATGGAAAAGAGTCCCAAATTGCTATTATTCCACATTTAGTTTGGACGTGAGTCACATATATGTATAAAATGAGTGTAGACTACTAATCAGTAGCAAACAACTACCTTCCCAGTGTAGACACTGCTCTGTTCTGAGAAGCCAGGGGAGACCATCTCCTCAACTAATTGATGGTTAAGCGCTGCTCAAGACGGTAATGATGACAAAGTGTTTCTTAGGGCATCCCTGTCTCTGTGCTGAAAGCATCATTGCCTCTCAGGGTCCCCTCTTTGTAGGGCTCCACCTGGGCTGTCTTTCATCCCTTTGGATGAGGGCTTGGGACTTCTCCTCCCCTTGCTCCACTTTGAACCTGACCTGACATATGGTGTGTCCCATTGTGCTTTCCTTCATATCCAGGCTCTATCAAGCGACAGCTGAGGAATAAGATAAATAAGTGTTGGCGTATTAATGGGCATGGTGGCTTTTTAGTGACAGTGTCTTAACTGAAAGAAGTTGCTCTAATTTTAAGAAATCGAGGCATTTCTTGGGCCAGTTGGGGGAGCAGGCAGAGCTCTTTTTGTTCCTCTTTAAATTGCGCCTCATAGATCGCAAACGACTGCTGTTTCCTTCAGCTCCCTCTAACCTTACAATATAAAGCCCACGCAAGCGGCCTTGAGATCTGAGCCAGTGGTTCTCAAACTTTAGCATGCATTGGAGTCACTCTCAGGACTTTTTAAAACAGATTTTTGGAGCCCACCCAGGGCGGCTCCCTGATTAGTAGGTTTTGGGGGGGTGGCCAGGGGAGTTGATAATGTGCATTTCTAACAAGTTCCCAGATGACGCTGGTTCTGAGACCACCGCCTTGAGAACCCTGCTCTAAGTTAATCATTTTGTATTTTTTAAGATGTGACTTCTGGTAGATGGCTTACATTCAGAATTTAGTTAATGTTTAGTTTTTATAATGATCTTATTTACATCTCTCTGACTGGACTGTAAAAAGACCACATCTCTGTAGTTTGGTATTGACTGAACACATCGATCTATCCTGGTTTTTATCACAGAAAATTGTTATCCTGGAATTCTCTCTCTTAATACGTATTATATACACATCATAATGATCATGTATATATTATATATGTATTCTTTTATTTATCATTGCCCTGTACCAGAAACAAGATTTGACAGATGGAGAACTCAAAATAAGACCTTAATACTTCCTCTGTAGTTCTCAGGCAGTGGATTTGCGGTAAGGAATTGGCTAACTGAAAGACACAAAGATCTTACTGCAGATCACAGAGATGGGCCAAGACAGTTCTTGGTCCCAACTCCCTAAAGCCACATGTATCTTGGAAAAGCCAGAATGATTAGGCCAGGAGGGCACTCAGGAACCAGCCACTCTGAGCTTCTGCTCCTAAGCAGGATGGTACTTAAATCAGCTTTGACTAAGAAGTCATGGTCTTAAGCATCTCTAGGGAAGAAGCTGATGCTGACTGACAGTACTTTCTAGGACCACAGTCCATGCCTTCCATCACACTCAGACATCCCAGGCACACTGATACGACAGAGAGCAAGCTTGAGATGGAGACCTAAACAGTGCAAGGGTGTGAGTGGGGCTTGGCAGCCAGGAAGAAGGGAAAGGGAGATGCAGTGTAGACAGCTCAAACGAACACCACAGATAGCATCTACTCCGAGCTCAGGATTTGTTAAAGGCAGGGATGTTGATGAATTAACTGATCTTTTATAAGATCTAAAAAACTGAGTTTTATATGTTTATATCTAATAATGTTTTAAAATTACATTTCCAAGTAGTCATTGCCACCGGTTTTATTTATTTATTTTTTAACATACTCCCCCACCACCCCAGAGGAACTTGTTTTTTGTCTTACTTTGGAAAGTGTTTCATTGTTTTCAGACTTTTCTGTGAAGCTTCCAAGTTCTCCACATCAGTAATTGACATCAGAATTCAGTGCAATATTCTTTTAGTTCTCTAGTGGGCCTGAAAGTTACCTGACAGTTTATTCCACTGGAGAATCCAAAGCCCTACCCCAGAGTGTGAGATTTGGTAGGTCTGGGGGGATGCCCAGGGGAAGCACTTTTAACAAACTCTCCAGCAGTTCTAGACATAGATGGTCCATGGATCACATTTTGAGAAACATGAACAATTTTATTCACTTAAAACCTTATATGTTACTGGTGTGGGAGCACAGACTTCTGGAAAGCTAAGTCTGGATTATCAGTCTGTTTCCATGATAGTTGTTGTTTGGGGGATGATGTGATATAAGCAACAGATATCAGAATTAGTGTAGGAACAGAGCAGTTTATAACTGTGTTTTCCTTTATATTAGTGGCCTTAGATGTTACTGGGATGGTCAGGCCTGTGTATACACCCAGAAAGGGGAAGAACCAAATCTTTTCCATGCTTCACTTAGATGAAGATGCTATTTCTGCCTATGCCTCCAATTGCAAATTACAGACCTGCCCTCGTTGCCAGTGCTGTGTTTTGTGTCATTCACCCTGTATCAGTGAGGTGTGGCTGGTTCCTGTTCAGGTAGAGTGTGCCCAAATCCCTGGCTTCTTTTCTGCCAAGTATACTCAGTTTTCTCTTATTTTCTGTTATTAGCTTTGACTTCCAAGATTGTATCTCTGAAGTAAAGCATAATAATGATACTAAATCTTAAAAATGGAGGAGTAAGGAGTTGACCATTGAACTTGGGCATATCATATTAGCAGCTCTGAAAGACTTTTTCCCTAGAATTATTTAGATTTTTTTTTTTTTTTTGGACAGGGTTCAAATCTTCATTTACTTTATGTGGAGTACTTTCTAAGAGGATCATTTGATTTTTTTTCCCTTTTAAAAAAAATTTATTTATTTTTAATTGAAGTATAGTTGATTTACAATGTTGTGTTAGTTTCTGGCATACAGCAAGATGACTCAGTTTTATATGTATACATCCTTTTTCATCTTATTTTCCATTATGGTTGATTATAGGATGTTGAGTATAGTTCCGTGTGCTGTACAGTAGGACCTTATTGTCCATCCATTCTATGCATACTGGTTTGCATCCGCTAATCCCAAACTCCCAATCCTTCCCTCTCCCAGCCGCCTCCCCGCCCCCACCCCTCCCCACCTTGGCAACCACAGGTCTTTTCTCTATGTCTGTGAGGCGATTTCCGTTTCGTTAGGTAGTTTCGTTTGTGCCATATTTTAGGAGAATCATTTGATTTTTAACTTACGTCCCTTTGTTGCCACCACCTGTAGCCTGATCCTTCTGAGGCCAGGGTCCGTCCGGACTGGTTAGCTACAAGGAAAACCAACTGAGGCATGTGAATTCACAACCAATTCTAAAAGGAAAACTTTAAAGGCACACTCAGGAGAGCGTTACCTCATTCTGTGTAGGCAACATCACGAAATGCATCCAATTTGCTCTCCGAATAAACTCATCACCGTTACATCGCCGGTACTTGAGCTCTGCAGCTCCCTCCAGCTTGGCAAGGGTGTCTTATTGTGTGCGTTGCTTATAATCAGAAAGAATAACAGCATTAAGTTCAAAGCTTTCATTCCTGGAGGTCGTTAAAATTCATCTTTTTGTTTTCATGAGGCATCACCCTCAAGTGTGTTCTGGGAGCACTGGTTCCTGAGGGGGTACCAGTAGGTGTTGAAAAAGCAGAATCGTTTTGGGAACAAGTAGATTGGAGAAACACTTGGTTATGGAAAGTTAATAAATTTCATTACAGCAGAACTTCACAGAGCCTGGAGTATGTTAATGCTTACACCAGTCTCCTGGGGGCGTGGGGAAGGTATAGTATTAAGTGTAGTGTTAAGTGTTTCCCTAACTAATTTGGAACTGGCTCCCTGAAGGGACCAGTGATCCTTGGAACATATTCAGTTCTTATTTCTTTCACCCCAGTGAGGCAGGTAATTTGTTCTCAATCTCTCTCTCTCTCTCTCTTTTTTTTTTAAACAGCTGTGAACACTGAATTTTAGAGAGCGACACCCAGAGTTATCCCATTAGTTACTTGTTGAGCTGTGAATTCTGTCATCATAATATTAAAGTGTTAATTGAAATTCCATCTTGTATTATCTGTACAATTCAGAGTTTCTGACCATTATGAAGAATAAGTCTCTTAACATAGGTGAATATTTTTTTTTTTGAAAGAACTCTCCCATTCTTTTTCTTTTAATTATTTATTTTTATTTATTTATTTTTGGCTGTGTTGGGTCTTCGTTTTCTGTGCGAGGGCTTTCTCTAGTTGCGGCGAGCGGGGGCCACTCTTCATTGCTGTGCGCGGGCCTCTCACTATCGCGGCCTCTCTTGTTGCGGAGCACAGGCTCCAGGCGCGCAGGCTCAGTACTTGTGGCTCACGGGCCTAGTTGCTCCGTGGCATCTGGGATCTTCCCAGACCAGGGCTCGAACCCGTGTCCCCTGCATCGGCAGGCAGATTCTCAACCACTGCGCCACCAGGGAAGCCCTAGGTGAATATTTTTATTGTTTCTTTGGTCCCCAGTTTATGTTTGTAGTACCATAGAACCACTTGAAGTAATATGATATGGCAACTTTTTGCCAATTCTCAAAACAGGTTAATGTTAATAAGGTAACATGCAGTAGAGAGGCCATTAGGGGAGAATGCCAAAACCTCCAACCAAAGCAAATATACTGTCTTTTAAAAATTATGTGGCAGAAGAATTTATCTCTCATTAATACACGCTGGCCAAGTTTTCTAGTGTAAGTTCCCTAGTGTAAGTTCTCCACTGTTAGAAGCCCTTGTAATAATCTTTTGTTAAGACTGAAGATAATGTTAATTTTAGAGGACACCCTTCTTTTTTTTTTTTAATTGAAGTATAGATGATTTAAAATGTTGTGTTAATTTCTGCTATATAGCAAAGTGATTGACATATATATATACACACACACACGTTCTTTTTTATATTCTTTTCCATTATGGTTTATCACAGGGTATTGAATACAGTTCCCTGTGCAATACAGTAGGACCTTGTTGTTTATCTCTTCTGTGTATAATGGTTTGCATCTGCTCACCCCAAACTCACACTCCATCCCTCTCCCTCCCCCAACCCTTGGCAACCACAGGTCTGTTCTCTATGTCTGTGAGTCTGTTTCTGTTTCGTAGGTAGGTTCATTTGGTGAGGACACACTTCTTAAATAACAAAACCGAGGACCTTGTGTCTCTCTTTAGAAACGAAAGGTAATGTTCTACTTTGTCAACCTTGATCAATAAAATATTATGATAGAAACACAGAGAGTTCTAGCTAGATCCCTCTAAAGGAGTCTGGTGATTTCCCGGGGACTTTTGAATGGTCATTTTTAGAAGATCACGAGGTTGAATTCAACAATACCCCAGTGTTGGTGCATTCATATTGCTGACTAATTATTGGGGGATCTAGTTATCCTTTCTTTTCTTTATATGATAGACATCATACCAGTTAGTGATTTTCTTTTAGAATTCACAAAGCTCAAGTGTTAATGTAAGGTCCAGAACTGACCTGCGTATAACTTCAGTGAATAATTTAACCTTCCATGTGCCTCATTTTCAGTAATCAGGCAACATCAGATACCATGATGTACTAAAACACATATAAAAATATTGGTGGATGAAAAGAAAGTACCATTTTATGGTTCTTTTTTTCTTGTATGCCCTATCTCTTCAAATAGAGCAAGAACTAAGATTTACATTTTGCTTCTATCCCTACGGTGACTAGAATAGTAAATGACATCTTGTATATTCGATTAATACTTGATATATTAGTTAGTTTTAATTATTTATTAGCAACATTTTTATTTGAAAGGTGTGCGCTTGTTCTTCTGTACCTCACAGGACTATTTCAAAGAAGAAATAAAACGTCACAAATGTGAAGACACTTAAAGCAATGACCCCCTAACTGATGTCCCTGTGTGATGTCAGTCTTTTGATAAAAGTGTTCCATAGTCATATATGTTGAAAAGATGTTGCATAATTCTGCATCTCTGTCCTCAAGCACATTTTGAAACCTCTGAGTGAACTGTATTATCTGCAATAAAGAAACAAGCTGCTGTGGTCTGAATATTTGTGACACCCCCAAAATTCATTTATTGAAATCCTAATGTCAAATGAGATGGTATTAGGAGGTGGGGCTTTGGGAGATGATTAGGTCCTGAAGGTGGAGCCCTCATGAATGAGATTAATGCCTTTATAAAAGAAGTTTGAGAGTGCATCCTTGCCCCTTCTGCCATGTGAGGATACAAGGAGAAAAGCACCCTCACCCAACCACCCTGACACCGTAATCTTAGACTTCCGGCCCCCAGAACTGGGAGAAATAAATTTCTGTTGTTTCTAAGCCACCTTGTCTGTGGTACTTTGTTACTGCAGCTCGAATGGACCAAGAGACCAGCTTAATTTGTTGAACGCTATGGTTCACAGACTTATTTGGGAATGGCAGAGTCCTACTTGTCTGTTACAGGCAACAGCGTCTTTTTGAATTAATGGCCAGCACAACAAACTTTAGGAAATGCTGAGTTAAAATATGTTATAAATCCAGGGAATTAGTGTTTATGGACATTTAGCAGTATTTATTGAGTGCCTACTATATGTCAAATACCATGCTAGGTGCTGGGATGCAAGTTGAGATAAGGTCCCTGCTATAGCGGAGCTCACGGTCTTCTGGAGGAAACCAACATGCGAAGTGTAATCACAATCCAAAGGGCTCATGATACAGACATCCACTCCGTTGCATACAGTGATCGGCTGGTGAGGCTTGTTCAGCTGCCAAGGGAGATGCTCACCAGCCTCACACGGTGCGCCAGTCATTTTCCTGCATCGCAGGAGACGGCATTTCCCAGAAGCCTCGACACCTGGCATCTGGGTAGATGCAGCCAGTGGAGGGATGAGAGGCAGGGAGAAGCCAGGGTATCTCTCCCTCTCTAGCTCTCCCTTGGGCAGAATCTTCGGCAGCAGTTGCCTCTCCTTCTGGAAAGCCCAGCCCTTCACGGTCCCAGCTCCCATCAGGAGCCACTGTCATGACCCTCCCCTAGTCACACAGTCCGGTTCTCCTAGTCATCAGTAATGCCATCTTCCCCCCGACATCACTCCAGTCTCATGGAGGGTAGCAGTTTTCTGCTGATGCCAGTTTCTGGGTCACCTCTTTTAACTCCTGTCTGGCGTTTTAGCTCTTCTGTCGTCTGTGTAACCAATTTCCTGTATTATATTAAATCCTCTGTCTTTGAAATACTTAGGATGGTTTCTGCTTTCCTGGAGCCTGGCTAAAATACAATATATAATTCAAATTCCTACCTTAGCCAAGTGGCAGATTACGTCATACTATGAACTTTTGGGGGGTTTTGGTGAATAGGCATAAATCACAGATGTTTAAAAATGCCCAGGGTCCATTGAAGTGTGCATAAAATGCTGTAGGAACACAGGAAAGGGAAGGACCTTGTGCCTGGAGGGGTTTGGAAAGGCGTCATAGCAGAGGTGCTATTGAGCTGGGTCAGAAGGATGAGCAGAGGCTCCCTGGGATTTCGAGCAGGTGAAATGTCAAATTCTCAAAGCCAAGGAGTTGTAAAAAGATCTGATGGGAATTCAGGGAATGGCAGCATATTCTAAGGTATGGGGCAGAGGTGATGTGACAAAGGATCAGGTCTGAAGGTCCCTGTTCAGATTCTATGGTAAGAATTCTACACTTCACAAAAGTTAAATGAAGTTTTTGAGTGGTTATGGGTGAAGTTGACTTAGGAACTGTATAATCCAATAGCAAATGAGGAGTAAAGACTGATTTGGGGAAATGATAAAACCAGGGGAGGCAGCAAGAGGCTTGTTACAGCAGGCTTGGCCAGAGGTGGGGAGAACCTCATCGAAGCTTTGGAAACACAGAGAAAACGATTTTGAAGACATTTCTGAGATAGAGGCAAACGGGTTTTGCTGCTCCTATTTTTAGATGAATAAATGAATGATGTCTCAGTAATTTTATATTTCCGTGTATATAAAAAACCAGGCATTTTTTCCCTAGTTCCTCAGAAAATTAAAAAACAAACAAGAAAACATAAATTATAGCATCTCTGTTTTGATTTACAGAGTGAAACATTTAAAAAAGTAACAAACATTGTTACCACAGTATGTAGATGTAACTTACTGTATAAAATTACAATGTAGACATCTCTAATTTTGTAACTGTTTCACATTCACCTGTGTGCAAATGAGGGTTACTGACTGCTCAGCACACCTGGGGGCTTCTAAGAGGAGCATTTTTGATGACACCTAAAGTGACTCTCAGTGTCGTGTCATTGAACTTCACTGGCTTCTCACAAACAGATATTTTCCTTTTCTCTCCCTTTCCTTTTCTTTCCCTGCAGGAAATAATAAGTGTGCAAATACATAAATATAAGTAGATGTAAGATTGATTTTATACATCTTATTTTCATAGAAACTTTGACATTTTCAATTATACCTTTATTTTATCTATAAAGAATAAGTGTTATTGTCAACATGTTTGTAATTGAACATTGCTATCCATTACTTGTAGTAAAGGAATCTTTCAGTTAGGAGACCTAAGAGATTCCTGTCATAGCTTATGTTAGTCATGTTACAGCTGTGTAATAAGGCAGAGCAAGAAAGGAAACTGGTTATCCCTTGGTTATTACCTATGAGTTAATATTATCAGTGATTATTATTTATGTGCCATGAGTCATTTGCATTAAAGGCCATGAAACACGAAATGTCCTTGTGTCATTCCATTGTAAGTTACAGTTTCCATATGTTTGTCGATCAAATCTTTGAAAAAAAGAAATGTGCCTTTAAGCTCTAAAATAGTATGATTCTGTGATGAAATCCAGTCCTCATTTGATATACTCCTCCTTGGTGAGAGTTGCTGTGTATGAGGCGTGACTTTCTTAGTGTTTGTTTATCTCTACTTCTGAGCCCCAGAGTTTTCCTAAAACTCATGCCCCAGTGTCACCTTATGACGAGATTACCCAGTTGGTCCTCTCTGCAGTCTATGAACGAACCTTCCGTATGGGTAGCAGTTTGTAGCTGATGATGTTGGCAGGAACTGGGCACACCTGGGCAGACCAGGATTCCCTACGGGACCATGGCATTCCACCGTGCATGTGGCTGGAAAGGGGGACATAGGTTCATGGTCAAAGTCGGTGTAGCCTTTTCTCACTCCTGGCCACAGTTGGCTCTCCGTAACAATCCAAGCTCCGCGTACTATATCTCCCCCTCCACATATGTGCACCGTTGTCTTGGATGTGGATGTAGGATTTCCCATGTTCTCTTCATGTCTAGATTGGACCTACAATGGAGTCACTATATTCTACAGTTGAGTGTGCAGTAGGACATCGTTTTTGCTGTGTTCATGTGTTTTGTATGTTTGTTTTGTTTTTAGGGGTTGCATTACCTGATTTAAATAGAAAATTACAATCCTTAGGTGTTCAGGCAATTCTTCGATAATCTCTGTAGTCACCTTGCCTCATAAACCATGCCTCCTGCGGGCGTCGCGCTGCTCATAACGACAGCCTCCTTCTAGGAGGTGCACAGACAGGACTTGCCAAGCCACGTTGATTGTATTTCCACCCTATGTTTTGTATCTTTTGGGTTGGCCAAAAACTTTGGAAAGATGTTACAGAAAAACCCAAATGAACTTTTTGGCCAACCCAGTACATTTGTCTCTTCCATTCCCCCAGAGTCTAAGGAGGGGACAGCAAAGCCCAAGCACTCCAAGTGCAGTTCGGTGAGACTTTTATCTTATTGAGGGACTTGGAGGGTAGGGAAAATCAGGAAATCAAGGCAGAGCCAACCCTTGCTTTATCAAGGTAAAGCAAGGTGGGAGGAGAAGAAAAGTGATCTTGCCGCTGCTGCTTAGACAAGGAGGTCATGTGACTCCCCAACAAATGCGAAAGCATTTTACGAAGGAATTTGATCAGTAGTGAGACATTCCAGAGCTCCTGTTGTCCCTATACCTGGCCCTTTTGACTTTTTCGATCATTCGGCAGTGCTGAGGACCCAGGAGAAAGGACTCAGGGTCTGCAGCCGAGTTTGGCTAAGGCTGGCAGCAGCTGCCCTGCTCGGCAGCCGACTCAGTACATACATCTCACAGGGCCTGGAGGCTATCCACCAGAGAACATCTCCTGAATCCACAGTTTGTGGTTCTGGGTCTGGGGGGACTTCAAGGTGGAAGGTTAGGTGGGCAGTTGGCAACGTGGGCACAGAGCTCATGAGAGAGACCAGGGTTGAATATACAGATTTATAGTGTCTTTGAGAACCTTCTATGAGAAAGTATTACTTCAGTCACTCTGCAAAAGGCACGGGGGCTTCCCTGATGGCACAGTGGTTAAGAATCTGCCTGCCAATACAGGGGACACGGGTTCGAGCCCTGGTCCGGGAAGATCCCACATGCGCGGAGCAACTAAGCCCGTGCGCCACAACTACTGAGCCTGCGCTCTAGAGCCTGTGAGCCACAACTACTGAGCCTGCGCTCCAGAGCCCGCGAGCCACAGCTACTGAAGCCTGCACACCTAGAGCCCGTGCTCCGCAACACAAGAAGCCACCGCAATGAGAAGCCCGCGCACTTCAACGAAGAGTAGCCTCCGCTTGCTGCAACTAGAGAAAGCCCACGCACAGCAACGAAGACCCAACACAGCCATAAATAAATAAATAAAATAAATAAATAAATAAATAAAAAAGACCTGGGGGGGCTTCCCTGGTGGCGCAGTGGTTGAGAATCCGCCTGCCAATGCAGGGGACACGGGTTCGAGCTCTGGTCCGGGAAGATCCCACATGCCGTGGAGCAACTAAGCCCGTGCGCCACAACTACTGAGCCTGCGCTCTAGAGCCCATGAGCCACAGCTACTGAAGCCTGCACACCTAGAGCCCGTGCTCCGCAACACAAGAAGCCACCGCAATGAGAAGCCCGCGCACTTCAACGAAGAGTAGCCTCCGCTTGCTGCAACTAGACAAAGCCCACGCACAGCAACGAAGACCCAACACAGCCATAAATAAATAAATAAATTAAATAAATAAATAAATAAATAAATAAGACATGGGGGGGCTTCCCTGCTGGCGCAGTGGTTGAGAATCCGCCTGCCAATGCAGGGGACACGGGTTTGAGCCCTGGTCCGGGAAGATACACATGCCGTGGAGCAATTAAGCCCGTGCACCACAACTACTGAGCCTGTGCTCTAGAGCCCATGTGCCACAAGTACTGAGCCAGTGTGTTGCAACTACTGAAGCCTGCGCACCGCAACGAAGACCCAACACAGCCAAAAAAAAAAAAAAAAAAAAGACATGGCTTTTATATCCTGACACTTTCTTTTACCATTTGACTGTCCTGGTTGGAAGCCAAGCTCCTGGCTGCGTCTGACTCAATCATCAGTTTTGGTTTTTTTTTTAAGTTTTGTTTTTTTTTTTTTTGATGTGGACCATTTTTTTTTTAAGTCTTTATTGAGTTTGTTACAATAGTGCTTCTGTTTTATGTTTTGGTTTTTTGGCCCCAAGGCATGTGGGAGCTTAGCTCCCCGACCAGGGATCGAACCTTCACCCCTTGCATTGGAAGGCGAAGTCCTAACCACTGGACCGCCAGGGAAGTCCCTCAATCATCAGTTCTAAGCTTGCCCTTGGACAGTGACAGCTGCTCAACAGCTACTCTGCTGGTGGACCAGGGTTACGGAGAAGTTTGTGCTTTGTAGGAATAGATTTTATTTTCCGGGAATAGATGAAAGAACACACAAGGTAGGAACAAAAATCACACTGCATGATGTTCAGTAACATAAAGGCACCTTGAGGAAGGAAGAGGCTAGAAATGTAGTGAAAAAGCAGAGGTGTGAAGGATGAATACTTTAACTTTAAAAAAATTTTTTGGTCTCATGCATAAAGATGGCATTCTATTTTGATCGCCTGGTGGAAGAAAGTTGGTTAGTTCATTTATCTCATCCGCCCACTGGTGGCTATCCTGATTATAGGCTCCTGGTCGGCACCATTTAAAATTCCCTTTGGCTGCCTGCGACCTTGGTGCCCAGCAGGTTTCATGAAATTACACAGCAATGAGCTCCTCTTCTCTGTGTGGTGCTGCTTTACGTACGTTTGACTTCCGTGTAGTTTCAGACAGTCGTGCTGTGAGTGGTATGGTTTTACCATAATCATCTTGCAGTTCACTTAGAGCAGATCTGGAAATCTGAATCTGATGAGACTTTAAGATGGTGGAAAATATCGGAGGAGGGAAATGTTTTCATTTCTCCATACTTTCCCCTCTTTAGCTTGTTAGGCTTGTTAAGTTGTGGCTGATTGTTTTTGTAGCATTACTTACAGCCTCGGATTAGAATAACAGAAGTTTTCCCCACATGGGATGCTTCAGAATGCTGCATGCCATCAGATTGCAGAAGAAACTGTTTCTGTAAGACTGTAAGTAAAATGAAATGTTAGTACTTTTTTGTTCTTGTGTTTACATTTTTCTCTGGCTGTGTATTGTTGTGTAAAGCCAAGTGAACCACAGGATCTGGACAGACAGGGTTGAATTCTGCCACTCATCAGCTTCGTGGCCCTGGGAAAGCAACTGACTCAGCCTCCGTTCCTTCACCTATTACTAATAGTAATACTAACTCATTGGGTTTTTGTGAAGTTTACATATGTGTAAGTCATGTAATATCAGGCCTGAAAAGGTAGCTTCCCAGTAAATGGTGGCCATTACCAATAGTTTATTTGACTTAAAATTTTACACTTTAACTTAAAAAGTTAATAAGCTTCGTTCATTACACAAATATTTATTGAATCCCTGCTCTCTGTTAGACAGCATTCTAGATATGAGGGTAACATAATGAATAGAAGCAAACCAAGAATGAACTATAAAGAGCTAAAAGAACTTTGATTATACTTTCGTCTACTTTTAGTTTGCTATTGCACTCTGCTGCATTTCCCAAACTAATTTTTTTTTAAATTTTATTTATTTATTTATTTTTGGCTGCGTTGTGTCTTTGTTGCTGTGCGCGGGCTTTCTCTAGTTGCTGCGAGCGGGGGCTACTCTTCCTTGCGGTGCGCAGGCTTCTCATTGCGGTGGCTTCTCTTGTTGTGGAGCACGGGCTCTAGGCACGTGGGCTTCAGTAGTTGTGGCATGTGGGCTCAGTAGTTGTGGCTCACGGGCTCTAGAGCGCAGGCTCAGTAGTTGTGGCTCATGGGCTTAGTTGCTCCGCGGCATGTGGGATCTTCCCAGACCAGGGCTCGAACCCGTGTACCCTGCATTGGCAGGCAGATTCTTAACCACTGTGCCACCAGGGAAGCCCCCCCAAACTAATTTTTGAACTAGTAATAGTCTTATCTGCAGGTGACTTACTACTCAGGACCTAGTAGATACACCTTGTCACTAGCTGTATTTGACCCCTGTGGATCATAATTTGAGATGCAATCTGAATAGATATTCTCAACATCTGGAGAAGTGTTTTTTGTTTGCTTGTTTGTTTTAGCTCATGTTCCCATGTTGTGGGTTTTCTCCACCTCGGTGGTATTTTTTTATACTATCTTTAGGTTTTGTGAGGTTTCTTCCTTTAACCCTCTATCTCTCCTCGGACGCACCCCGACGTATTCACAGCCTGATTACTACCTGTCCATGTTTTTATCCTTTTCAAATAACCACAGAGACCAACTGAAAGGAAAATTAGTTCTTTAGAGTTCCAGGTCAATTAATGTTAGCTACTTTTAATACATCATTTTATAATATACAGAACACTTCTGTGCAGATTTCACTATTTAATCTTAAAATCCTGCTGCAGCTTCGTGCTATGGGAAACAAAAGAAGTAAATATAATACAAGGTTGTGACCTCAAGGAGTTTATAAATTCATGGCTTTGGTCACTGGACTTTCCCTCAGAAAAATGTCATTGATATTCTACCAACAGCCAGCTTCAGTATTGTGTTCTACAGCTAGATCATTATTTTATCTTCACAAAATGAACCTTGCCAGTGATATTTGCAGTAATGTGTTGCAGTGATGTTCTCTAAGATTAAAGCTCAATTCAGGGGTTTTGGAGCTTTCATGTCTGATCCTGGGGGGAACTGAGCAAAATAAAAAGAAAATATCTTTGATGCTTGTATATAATTCTTTGAAAACTGTACCAAGTACATTATAAGAGAAAGATAAAATGTATTTTGAAATTGAGGCTAGAGAAGAACAGAAGAACATGCTGTAAAACAGTCATTTATTTTGATATCAGAGGCTGGCCTGTAGAAGGATGAGAAATTTTATTGTCTTGAATGTATTATGAGAAAGTTAATGTAATATGTAGCTGTATGTAATTGAACCGTGTTACTACGATAGTCATGATCTCTGAGTGACCATTTAAGAAGCTATTAATTATGAAAAAGCCATTAATTAAAAAGGCATTAAATTGTGTTCCAATTTAGTGTCATGGTGCCCTGTCACATTTATTTCAAACGGCTCAGGGGACCCGTGCTAGGTGGCGGATGTCCATCTTTTGCCTGGGCTCCCTTCCTGCATACCTGCCTCCCTCCTGGCCGTCCTTGTGCCTCCGTAGTCGTCTTCTTCCCTGGGATCATGGCCCTTCCTGCTCTAGATTCCTCTGTTGCTCCCTGTAGGATAAAGGCCATTTACACTGTGCCCCACGTGCCCCATTTGTCACATTACCATCCACTGGCATCCTTCCTGTGGGTTCCGCTTTGCCCAAACTGAATTTCACAATCTTTCTTCTGCACTCTCCACTCAATCCCACTTTTGTGCCTTTGCTGGCCCTGTTCCGCTTCCCCTGGACACAGACCCCAAGTTCACTTGCCTTTTAGGGCTTGCTTTGAATGTTGACTTCTCCATAAAGTCTTCTCTGATTTCACAGCTTGAAGGAATCCTGCCTTTCTTGAGCTTCCTTGAAACTTTATCAACTTTTTCTTTTTCTGGTGGAGGCCCTAGAGGGGGGATCACTATCTCCTGTGTGTGACTGCACACCCCTCAGCTATAATCTCTCAGCATACCCTGTACTTATCACACTATTTACATTCATTTGATGGATGACTTGCTAAAAATCATTCCGGAAAATTTTAAATCCAGGTATTCATGTGAGCAAGCTTCTAATTCGGGGTCCATGACATGCTTGGCCTGTGTCCTTTATGTTACACTGTTAATTACTACCCTTCTGCTTTTGGCTAGGTCACTTCCTCTCTCCGGTACTATCGTACGTGATAGCAAAATGCAGACGTGGTGGAATTTTCTGTTTTGGATGCCAGTGGCCCAGTGCTTAAAACGGAGACCTGTTTAAGTGCAAATATTTCTGATCGAGTTCATTTCAAAAGATGATCTTCTTTTACCTGTTCCCATTTCAGTTACATTTGAACGAGCAGACAGTACTGACATAGCCAACAATCGAAAAAGTTACTGAGATAGTTCACAGCTATTTACTCCATGTTGATTTAGTCATTTTTGTCAGGGGTTTTGAATAGGGTTCTTTGGTCCTGTCACTCCAACGGTGATTGATTCACCCATTTTTCTTTATATAAAACCTAACTCGGTTGCTTCTTTCCCGGAAAGGAAAAAGAGAAGTGTTGTCAGTGATACGGGTTGAGACGTGCTCTCAGGGTATATTTTAAAGGTGGTAAATGTGCTCAGCAGGCTTCTCTTCCATTCAGTCTTTGTTGATGGAGAGCATGTCTTATCTGGCGAGCTGCCAGGATGTTCTTGCTTCCGTGTTACCAAACCTTGTTTCTGTATCAAAATATTAGCAAATCTAGCCACCAGTGTTGGGGTTATTGGAGAGATACCCATAAACCATGAGTGAATGCAGGTGTTGTGATGTTCATTAGGGCCACCATGCCAGACTGCCTCTGGTAGATCACAGTGGGGCCCATAGAGACACTAATGGGACAATAGCTCATGGGGGTGGGTGGGACTTGGTCCTTTTGAGTCAAGTGGAACACTTGAGTGTGTGTGCGTTGAGTTTCATTCCTTTAACTGGTCCTTGGAAGCACTTGTGCTCTTTTCCAAAATGCTGACTTTTCCAAATTTGTAAAATGACTTCCTGAAACTGTGAATTCAGTTGGCCCTCGAGTGTCCACTACCTCAGTTTTGCTCAGAGGGGCGCTGCCTTGTCACTCAGTGTGTGGCCTGGAGGAGAGAAGGGACAGGTGCTTTTTAAGAGGAGCAGCAGAGGTGGGTGTATTTCTTCAGTTTGGGAACACATCCTTTTTAACTGCCACGTGGAATTTTCGTTGAAGTTTTAAAGGTCAGTTTAGCACTTAAATATTTTTCTTATTTAAATGTTATCGTTTTCACTGTGTTTTTTTTTTCCTTTAGCCTGTTAACTCCATGAGGATAATGAATATACCTGTCTTAGAGTTTCTCCCATTAGCACACAGTAGGTCTCAGCAAATAGCCATTGAACGAATAAATGATTGAATGATTTCTATTCTGTTTGTAAGGAGAGAAGGACAATAGATTAATAATGTTCACACCTCTCATGCAAGACTGGTGACATAATGCCAGTGCAAAAGGAAGACGCAGGGCCCCTTGCTCAAAAATTAAGAATCGCAAGATGGTGACAGCAGAGCACTGAGAACAGTGGTGGCCCTGTACGGTTGCACAGGTTGTGCACTGTGAAGCGGCCTTGCTGTAATGCAGGAAAGAGCCAGAAGTTCGAATTCCAGTCCTTCCTGTTTTTGCTTGTGAATTAAACATAGTCTATTCTTTCATTTCTAGTTAATAGTATGAAAGCTTTGCTTCTTTGATTCCTAATGAAACAGTGAGAACGAGTACCTAATACTAGCATCTGTCACACCACAAATTTGAACTAATGCTTAACTTACTGTCTTTGAAGTCAGCCTGTGCCAATTTTCTTAGCATAAAATTTAAAGCAGTAAACTCCACCAACCTGAGCAATCTGTTCTGTTCCACAGCGCTAGTATTTATGTTACTGACTTTAGCTGTGTTGCACCAGTAAATCATTTTGACCCAAATTTAGTTGGTATGAGCTTTGGTTAAATGATTATAAATTAGAGCAGTGACAAATGAGCTTATTTCCTCTTTGGTTTTGGAGACATAGAAACAAGTTCAAAATGGAATTGCCAAAGAGTCACCGGTCCCAGGAAGAGGTAAGAGAAACCTTTCTGTTTAAGAAATCCCCTGGGGTAGGTTTAGTTTACAAGCAAAATTGAATTGTAATAAAGCAGAAGGAAGAGATATGTCCTCCAGGGCTGCTCGCACAGTACATAAACCTGAGTGGAAAGTAAATGTTGGCCCCTATGCGGTCTCCACAGATTTAAAAGTAGATTGGTGATTTCTAATCAGACTTGTCAGCACAGATGATCCTCAGCCACTGAAAGTAAATCTGCAGATCGGGAGGAGCCGACAGCCTCCACCCGGGCTGTCCAATGGCTGGAAGTGAGCCACAGGGAGAAACCGTGCACATCGGACCCAAGAGGAAACCCCTCACTCCCTCCAGAACAGTCCTGGTGTCCTCCCTGCCCGGGACTTTGAACTTTCTGAAGGTTAAACTGCTACCAGCATCGTTTGCTGCTTCTTATCTTATCCTCTAGTTGATGCCTTCATGGCATATCACTTACTACCAAAAGGTAGACCTTTTGGAATGAAAATGATGCTAAAAATAAATCTGGCCACTTGTACTTCTTGATCCTTGGACATAAAGATTTTGTAGTGAAGGAGGAAGATGTGACTAAAATGATAGGACAATCTGTGGATTTCCATTATAGTAGTTTTAAATTTATATAGATAATGAAACGCTAGTAGCCTGGGAAAAGTGTATTTAAGAAACAGTCATCACTTAACTATGTGTTAAAGTGTGAAACACAAGCAAAATGTATCAGCAGCTTCTGAAATGATGGC
This sequence comes from Balaenoptera acutorostrata, assembly GCF_949987535.1. NCBI lineage: Eukaryota > Metazoa > Chordata > Mammalia > Artiodactyla > Balaenopteridae > Balaenoptera > Balaenoptera acutorostrata. The sequence continues at coordinate 66,469,395 of NC_080081.1, forward strand.
CTGTGGGCATTAGCTGGATCACAAACCAGGGCTTATCTTATCTTTCTGCCTTCATATTTATGCTTTGTGCCCTGCTACCCTCAGGAAGAGGAAGGGGAACGTAGCTCTCTGGTCACCCATGTACGTGGTCATGATTGTGTTTCCATTTGATGAGGCAGAGTGGGGAGGAGAGAATGGAATGGAAATGTGTTAGACCCTCCTCCTTTCCTGGTAAAGGAAGGAAGCACATCCTGCTTGTACCCTTTCTCCGTGCTTCCAGCCTCCTGTGAAGAGTCTCAACTCACAGGAACCTCGGCATGTCATCATCCAGCTAAATCCTGATGCCAGAGCTTGCTCTGCAGTGGAGCTGGGGGGGACAAGATCAGACACACAAAAATGGATGAATAATCTAAATAATAGGAATTGTGATCTATAACATACTCACTGTCAGCTGGACGCTTTTGTTTGTAATCTTCACCACATTTTTGTAAGGGAGGGTTGGCCCCATTACACAGGTGAGAAAGCTGAGGTTTAGAGAGGTCAAGAGCTTGGAGCAAAAGCTCATGTCCCTCTTCCCTCTGTAACGTGGTTCTTCTGTCGCTGTGACACAGATGGAGTGTAGTAAAGCTGTATGTCTTCTGTCAAGATGCCAAACCTCAGTTTTCTCTGGAATGATCAGAGAAGGTGCCATGGACCCATATGTAGGTTTTGAACTAAGCCTGGAAGCATCTATGGTTTGAATAATTAGAAATAGAGGGAAAATATTCCAACCTTCCTTTTTAATATTTTATATGTATTTTTTTTTTGGTTAGACATTGACTTTTTTATTGAAGTATAGTTGATTTACTAATGTTGTATTAGTTTCTGGTATACAGCAAAGTGATTCAGAGAGATATATATATATATGTATATATGTGTGTGTATATATATGTATATGTATATACATTCTTTTTCAGATTCTTTTCCATTATAGGTTATTACAAGATATTGAATATAGTTCCCTGTGCTATATAGTAGGACCTTGTTGTTCATCTGTTTTACATAGTGGTGTGTATCTGTTAATCCCAAGCTCCTAATTTATCCCTCCCCCATCCCCTTTCCCCTTTGTTAACCATAAGTTTGTTTTCTGTCTGTGAGTCTGCTTCTGTTTTGCAAATAAGTTCATTTGTATTGTATTTTAGATTCCACATATAAGTGATATCAAATGATATTTGTGTTTGTCTGTCTGACTTCACTTAGTAAGTAAGTGAAGTAAGGTCCATCCATTCTCTAGGTCCATCCATGTTGCTGCAAATGGCATTACTTCATTCTTTTTTTATGGCTGAGTAATATTCCATTGTATATATATGTACCACATCTTCTTTATCCATTCATCTGTTGATGGACATTTAGGTTGCTTGCATGTCTTTATTGTAAATAGTGCTGCAGTGAACATTGGGGTGCATGTATCTTTTCGAATTACAGGTTTTGTCTTTTCTGTATAGATGCCCAAGAGTGGAATTGCTGGATCATATGATAACTCTAGTTTTAGTTTTTTGAGGAACCTCCATACTGTTTTCCATAGTGGCTGCACCAATTTACATTCCCACCAACAGTGTAGGAAGGTTACCTTTTCTCCACACCCTTTCCAGCATTTATTGTTTGTAGATTTTTTGATGATGGCCATTCTGACTGGTGTGAGGTGATACCTCATTGTAGTTTTGATTTACATTTCTCTAATAGTGATGTTAAGAGTCTTTCCATGTGCCTGTTGGCCATCTGGAAGCGTTTGCTTTTTAAAGAGAGGTTTTTGAGTAACAGGCAGTGCACATAATGTGTAATAGTTTATTGAGCATAGGACTTGAACCTCTAAATTAGGACTTCTTAATTCATTATTCGTAGGAAATCTACATCTGCCCCTGCATTCGTGTGTGTTGTAGCCATTTCTGAAAAGAGGTATCATTCTTTCATCTGATTCCCAGTGGACACTGTGACACACACAAAGTTTAAAAAGCAAACAATCCACTACTACAACTCTGAGCCTTAGATGAGTAACTTGTCAGATTGCTCAGTGTCTTAAATATTTTATTTAATATTTGATTGTATTTCCTTTTAGGTGACTGTCAGGTATTTCTGTGAAAGCTTACTATCTTGCCATCTGACTATCACTTACGTAGGACACAAATACTACTTAGGAATTCCTTGTCCTATGGTAAAATATCATTGTCCAGTTCATATCTTTTCTCTTTAATAAATTAATTTAAAAAATAAATAAATTTATGTATTTATTTATTTATTTTCGGCTGTGTTGGGTCTTCTAAGTTAAAATATTAACTTAATTAATATAAAATATTGATGCTGTCTTTCAGAAAAAGAGAAAAAATCTGCAAAGGTGGGAAATTGTGGAGTGCGTTTGGGAAACTACACATAGTATACTTTTGCTAGAGTGATGAATACAAAAGGAGTAAATAAAGATTAAGTTGGAAAAGCTTAGTTGGAGGGAGAACCTCTACTTACGGTTTTTCATTGTACATCATCAGTCTCCTTCTATATAGATACTTTGCAGACTTATAAAATTTTAAAACGAAAAGTACACAAGAGTTTATTTATCTCTCACCATTCTACAGCATCCTTTCTAGATAGTCAGAGCCACCCTGAGCTTGAATAGGTGCTTAAGACTTCTGGAAGTTGATTTATCCATTTTACAACCTTTCGAATTGTTAGTATTTTCATTATTTCATTATTTAAGCTTACGCTTTCCTCTGATTTCTGTTGTTTCTAGTTGGACCTTCTGTACAGACAAGGATTAAGATACAAATTTATTTATAACACTCTTTAGTGATAATTTTTTCCATCGGTTTTGAATCCACCTTACCGTCCTGCCATCCAATCTACATTTTTTCATTTTTACGATAAAGAACATTAGCATTGTCAAATATCTTGCAAAAATCAAGACACATCCTTAATTTATCAAAACTAAAGGTGGTGGAGGGACTTCCCTGTGGGTCCAGTGGTTAAGACTCCGCGCTTCCACTGCAGGGGGCGTGGGTTTGATCTCTAGTCTGGGAACTAAGATCCCGCACGCTGCTCAGGGCGGCCACAAAAACAAACAAACAAACAGAAAACTAAAGATGAGGTGAATTAAATACACTTTATTCTTAGTGATATAGCACTGCTTTCTGGTAATCTTTCTCTTGAGTAAATCTTTTAGACTATATGGTTAATAATTAAATCTGCATTTTTTTCAGGTTCTCAATATAAAAGGATTGATCTATGTTTCCAAAAACTATAAAGTTTTTTTTTTTTTTCCCTTTTGAAAATGAGTAGTTTGAAAGGTTCCAAGATCTGGCCAACTAGATAATTTATGTTTGCTCATATCCTGGTCGTCAATTCATTGCTAGTTAGTCCCTATGTTTATAAACTCCTAAATCACCATGTTTAACAATTACTCAGATATGTTTGCAAATACATGTATGGCTAAACATAACATAGTTTAAGAACCTAGGGGCAGGACAGGTATAAAGATGCAGACGTAGCGAATGGACTTGAGGACAGGGGGAGGGAGGGGGAAGGGTAAGCTGGGACGAAGTGAGAGAGTAGCATGGACATATATACACTACCAAATGTAAAATAGATAGCTAGTGGGAAGCAGCCGCATAGCACAGGGAGATCAGCTCGGTGCTTTGTGACCACCTAGAGGGGTGGGATAGGGAGGGTGGGAGGGAGATGCAAGAGGGAGGAGATTCGGGGATATATGTTTATGTATAGCTGATTCACTTTGTTATACAGCAGAAACTAACACACCATTGTAAAGCAATTATACTCCAATAAAGATGTTAAACAAAAAAAATCAAGCATGATTCTGATGTTTGGCATTTTCATCCATCCATCCATTCATCCGACAATATTTATTTATATTTACTGTGTACCAGGCACTGAGCTAAGCACTGAAGATATATTGATTGGTGAGCAAGGCAGACATGATCTTGCTATACTGGGGTTTTCGATTTTCAGGCAGTAATGAAAACCAATATGGAAAATGGTTTCAGGCACCAGTGAAAATGGTTAACTCCTCAGATTGCGGAAGGGTGACTGAAGAGAATGGGTGAGGGCTCACCAGAGAACCGTCTCGGTGTGTTGAATCCTCTATCATTCCCTGATCTCCAGAATGGAGGTCGCTGAATAAAATCAACTCAGATTCTGGTCTGCTGCTGGGCGGCAAGCAAGAGTCCTTCCCTGAAGGCTGTGTCGGCCCCGCTTTAACTGGACAGGGCAAGCAGTGGCAGTGGCTGCGGGGGATCTGGAGTCTGGAGCTTCTGAGATAGGTAGGAAGGAGCTTTGACTCCGGCATCATGCAGAGGGAAAGTGAAATGCAGAAATATGAAAACCATTTCCTAGTGTTTTCCAAATTTAATTTCTAGGATAAAAGATTCTGTTTACAGAATTGAGAGAAAGCTGAGAAATACAGCTTTTGAAAATGATCTGATTTGAGTTAGATATTTGTATTCATATAGGCAGATATGTATGGTGCCTATTTACACTATTTTGTGCATTTTTCTAGGCTGAATTGAAATCAATAGGTAGAAGTGACATTTTCAGAACTGAGCAGGTCATTGTCCCGAGTAACTTGAGCAGCTGTTTTCTAAAGCACCATGCCAGCTCACCCGATGTTCATGTACCACAAAAGGGTGTTTTTCTTGCCTAAGTTTATGTTGTATATCCTATTCTGGGCTTTTGGACAGGCTATTTCAGCTTCATATTGTTTTCTTTCAACATTTCATAAGAGGCAGTATTTCCCATTCTCTGCTACACAAACTATGAAAATACATGCCACCCATTTAAAGAAATAAATGGATGCCCAGAAGTTTTCTCTCCCCAGCTCTGGTTTCATGTATAAAATTTCTTGGCTTTTATGGTGTTTAACAGTAGCCAAACAAACAAACAAACAAAAACCCCTCTCAACTAAGGAACTAAGGCTATTTTTTATAGTTCTTGCCATAGTGGAAAGGGTGAGAGAAAAGTTTTATTAATGAAGCACTCTCATTACTGCAGCAATTTCTTAAAATAAGACAATGAAGTTTGCTGCATCAGTTGACTCATCCTTTTCTGAATGATTTCTCTGTGGCATGTAATACCATCTGGTAGTATTTGCCCATAGTAGAACTTCTTTCAAGGTGGAAGTCAATCCTCTCAAACCCTGTTACTGCTTTATCAACTAAGTTTATGTCATGTTCTAAATCCTTTGTTGTCATTTCAACAATCTTCACAGCATCTTCTCCAGGAATAGATTCCATCTCAAGGAACCACTTTCTTTGCTCATCCATAAGAAGCGACTCCTCATCTGTTATCAGGTTTTATCATGAGATTGCAGCGATTCAGTCACATCTTAGGGCTACACTTCTAATTCTACTTCTCTTGTTTTGCCACCACATCTGCAGTTGCTTCCTCCACTGAAGTCTTGATCCCTCACAGTCATCTAGGAGGGTTGGAATCAACTTCCTCCAAACTCCTGTTCATACTGATATTTTGACCTCTTCCCCTGAATCATGGATGTTCCTAATGGCATCTAGAATGGTGAATCCTTTCCAGAAGGTTTTCCATTTACTTTGCCTAGATCCATCAGAGGAATCACTATCTATGGCAGCTATAGCGTTATGAAATGTATTTCTTAAATAATGAGACTTGAAAGTCGAAATTACTACTTGATCCGTGGGCTACAGAATGGATGTTTTGTTAGCAGGCATGAAAATAACATGAATCTCCGTGTTCATCTCCATCAGGGCCCTTGGGTGCCCAGGTGCATTGCCAGTGAACAGCCATATTTTGAAACGGATCTTTTTCTCTGAGTAGCAGGTCTCAACAATGGGCTGAAAATATTCAGTAAACCATGTTATAAACAGATGTGCTGTCATCCAGCCTTTGTTGTTCCGTTTAGAGAGCACAAGCAGAGTAGATTTAGCATAGTTCTTAAGAACTGTAGGATTTTCAGAAGGGTAGAAGAGCATTGACTTCCGCCTAAAGTCACCAGCAGCATCAGCCCCTAAGAGGAGACTTCGCCTGTCCTTTGAAGCTTGGAAGCCAGACAATGATTTCTCCTCTCTACCTATGAAAGTCCTGGATGGCATCTTCTTCCAATAGAAGGCTGTTTCGTCTATACTGAAAACCTGTTGTTTAGTGTAGCCTCCTTCATTAATGATCTTAGCTGGATCTGGATAACTTACTGCAGCTTCTACATCAGCACTTAACTACTACACCTTGTACTTTTGTGTCATGGAGATGGCTTCTTTCCTTCAACCTCATGAACCAACCTCTGCTAGCTTCAAACTTTTCTTCGGCAGCTTCCTTACCTCTCTCAGCCTTCACAGAACTGAAGAGAGTTAGTCTTGCTTTGGCTTTGATTAGGCTTTGGCTTAGGGGGATGTTGTGGTTTGGTCTTCTATTCAGACCACTAAAACTTCCTCCGTATCAGCCGTAGGCTGTGTGTTCACTGGAGTAGCACTTCTAATTTTCTTCAGACTTTTCCTTTGCATTCACAGTGGGGCAATGGCCTGCTGGTGGAGTAGTCAGAACACACACAACATTTATCAATTAAGTTTGCTGTCTTATATGGGTGTGGTTCATGGTACCCCAGAACAGTTACAATTGCAACATCAAAGATCACTGATCGCAGCTCGGTGCTTTGTGACCACCTGGAGGGGTGGGAGGGAGACGCAAGAGGGAGGAGATATGGGGATGTATGTATATGTATAGCTGATTCACTTTGTTATACAGCAGAAACTAACACACCACTGTAAAGCAATTATACTCCAATAAATATGTTAAAAAATAAATAAATAAATGAAAGATCACTGATCACAGATCACCAAAACGAATATAATAATGATGGAAAAGTTGAAGATGGTGCAAGAATTGCCAAAAAGTGACACAGAGACATGTAGTGAGCAAATGCTGTTGGAAAAATGGAGCCCGTAGATTTGCTTGACTCAGGGTTGCCACCCACCTTCCATTTGTAAGAAAAATGCGATTAAAACAGGTATGCCTGTATTGAGAGTCATGGAGATACCATTTCTGCTTTCTAAGGATGTATTATCTCAAAATGATGCTTAAAGTATAGCAAGTAGGAAAGTCAGTTGCCTTCATATAAGCGAAAAGGAGGTACTAGACTATCAGTGGTCAGATGCTCCTTTGTTCCTCTTGGCTAAATACAGTTTCCACCTTCTTAAAGAGGTGGTGAGGGGTTCCCTTTGAAGACTTCCTCCTCCTCCTTCTTTTTTCTAGTCTTTCCAACAGGCGAAAATCATACTTTGACATTTGAACTTGAGAGACACATTCTTGCTCTAAAAAGTATTTACAGTTTCTCGTGTTCGCAGAAGCCCTGTCTGCATTTATTTGAGTGTGTGTTTCAGATATATTTTTGGGTGTAATAGTTTAAAAATCGAGTTAAAATATAAACAAAATGGCCTTGTGGCTTTTCTGTTGATTGGGCTCTTTTTTATTTGGCAGTCAGCTTTCTCATCACATCTGTTATTCTCCACATGACTCTGTGATCTGGGTTGGTGCTGGAATCCCCACGACAGTGGGCTAGAGCCCCTTTGGGCTGGGAGCCCCAGTGTAGGTGGCCGAGACAGTGAGTCAACAGGCCTGGAATTTGCACACTTCAGAGTGATAATTCTCATGCAAAGAGTCATCAGATTTTCAAAAGAAGGGCTTGTCAGCCTCCTACTTTCATATCGACCCTGCCAAAAATTTACAGATTTTTACTAGATTATGCAGACTGTTCTCTTATAATAATCAGTTTTCATTCGGAAATAAACCCAATTAAGCCAGACTGAAAAAACCCCACCATTCCCATCAAAATCCCTTTCCAACTGCCCATCACTTTCCTGCTCTGTTTCCTTGGCCATTTCCTCCTCATTGTTTTCTGTTGTCTCTGCCAGCATTCCAGCTTATTTTAAGAACTACGTAACTATAAAAACCATGACACCGAAATTACAGTTGGAGCTTCATTTTGCACTATTTAAGAACTGTATTGTCATATGTAATTTGCAGTAAACTTGAACTCAAAATGAAATTTTAAAAAAAAACACCAACTTTCTTTTTGACTATAGTGTTTAGAAATGATACTCTCTGACTTAAACTGGATTGGAATTGTGTCCTTAAAAGAAGACTTTTATCACCCTGTGATGGGATGTATTATAATTCGATTTGATGGCTCTGCCCTCTGTTTTTTCTCCCTGGGTTCGTCTTCCCTCTGGATATGGGATGCGCTTGATGGCAAGCTTATTTCAGGACTGTTTAGTTTTTATTTTAAGCCAATGGTATCTTTAAACAGTATCGATTATTCTGGTTTTAGGGGTGTTCTCGGGACTTTGGACTGTGGAGGAATGTTTATGCCTTGGGATTGCTATTCACCCAGTGTGAGAAAACAGTCTTTAATTTGTTGCCCTTTGTATTTATTTTGCTTATTATTGAGGGATGCTAGCTATTCAATATCAAGATATAATACGATATGTAGACGGGTTTATAGAACCTTGCCCCCATCAGCATTTTTCTCATTTTGTTGCATGAGAGTTAACATACTGTTCCAATTTCCAGATGAGAATTGTTCACTGGCAGAATATAGAAGTGGTATTCTTAACCCTTTATGCACAAAGCCTTTATATGTAAATAAGCAAGCATTCTTTCATCAGCGTTTCTGTTTCGTGAGGTCCAAACTCAATTCATTTTTCCATGGTTAGATGTTTTCAACTTGTATATTTCCCAAAGGCAACTGAAATAATGCAATATCACAGTGCAGTTTTATGGGAGTCTCTTTTGGGGCCATAGTAATTCTTTTTGATACAGGGTTCACCTCTAGGTGGCGTGCTTACAGGTGACGTAGTACAAGCAGAATGGAGGATCATTATTTACTGTTCTTGAGTTTGTACTGCATGGGCCACTTCCTGCAGTTTAGAAATAGGAAGATTCACAGATACAGGTTGCTCTGGCCCAGTCTGGATGACATAGTCTGGATGGATTAGGGATAGATAGGTAGATAGGTAGGTAGGTATTTAATGTTCACATTTTCCGTAACTGCCTCCGTTTGGAGGGAATCCGAAGAGGTCACCTCATTTAATCCTGGCAGTAAGTAGACTTCACCATTTTTATCAACTACTCCATGTAGTTAACTACACAGCTACATTAAGCACTGTGTATTTATAATGATGTGCTAGGTACTATATTCAGAGTATACTAAAGAGAGTTTATCCTTAGCCTTGGCAATTTACCTGCTGATTTGGCTAAACCTGTGCTGTATTTCTTTAAAAAAAAAATAAAACAAACTCTCCAGAGGAAAACAGCTCAGAATTTCCTGGATTTAATGACTTTCCAGGGCAGGAAGCCTTCCAAGGCAGTGATAATAGTAGCCCATGTTTACTGAGAGCTCACCATGGTCCTGCGTGGTATTATGAGGCTTTCATACATATGACACAATTTTGGTTGCCTCTGGGGGCTACACAACGAGTCTCTGTCCTTTTACTCGACATTCCTAGGGGAGAGTGGCTGTCAGCCTCGTTTTACAGGGGAGGAGGCACGGGCTTTGACAAGTAAAGGAACGTGCCATTCTTGAGTCTTAATTTCGCTTCCAATCCCATGAGTTAGCTGTTAGAGTTTATGATCTGAAATAGTGACTGTAATCTGTTAGCCTGGTAGGGATAATAACATACAGAGACCTGACAATGGATTGATCAAGATCTGATGAGGAGCAGAAACCTCCAATCACCTGAAGAAATGCTGCTCCCAGGAAAGTAGAAATGGTGTTCCAAGTCCCATACCTCCCCTCGGCCTGTCTGTGTGATTCTTATTAGCGAAGAAGGCATGAAAATACGCAACCCTGCTGCTTTCCAGAATTCCTCCGGACTGCTGACTTGTATGCTTTTACCCTCGAGGAATACTTCTGGTCCCTTGTCTCATTCTCTGACACCCATATTGAACTGTATAAGTCACTTTGCAACCCACCGGACTCATTTATTCTGGTCCCTTAGGAGCGTGTGAGCTGTTTGCCTCTGCACAAAGATATCGCGCTATATTTTGTTTCAGTCCTCAGCAGATTTAGTGACTTCAGGGAGAATGCACTAGCAGAGAAGGGGTTTTCTTACTTGCTCCATCCTCCTACTTTTTTTTTTGCTTTTTATATGGCCTTTGTAATTTAAACTTATTGGAAATTACACCTCCTTTTTATTGTCATTTTTATTTTTAATTTATTTAGCCCTGCATTTAAAAAAACAATTTTTGTTATCGTTGCTTTGTTGGATAATTCGGAGATGCTGTGTGTGAGTGTGTGTGTGTGTGTGTGTGTGTGTGTGTGTTTCTAGTATTGCCCTGTGACCTTTATGACTCGTTTAATGAGGAATTAAAAAAAATTGTTATTACTCCTCCTGCATTCATTACCAGCTAGCAGTCATCAGCTTTCTGCATAAAGTATTTTTTCTTTGAATACCCTCTGTTTCTTCCCTTGGTGAGAAATTTATTCTCCCCTTGGTGTTTGGGGACAAATTACGTTCATAACAGCCATTAATGATAATAGGAAGAGTGTGTAAATCTTTGATGCATTGAAAACCATATGGTGCCCTGGTGGGTCTTTTTCTCTATCCTGCCTTACCAGAGTTTGTTTGGCAGCAGGTGCTATAGGTTGTTTTAAGTGCCTGTCCTCGTGTTTCCCTCTTTATTGTATGCACATTGTGTACACACAGCGTGCACACGCTCACAGGTGTGGTCTTAGAAAATGCAGAGATAAATGAAATAAACTAAGTTCTAACATGTGATTTGCATTTTCATAGAGAGCCTGACTCTGTGTCTGAATCCTGGGTCTCTCCTCCATGTTTCCATCACACCCGGGACTCCCAGCGTGGCACCTCTCACGCTGGGTGAAGGCTGCTCTTTATTTGGTGGTGTCGTCATGAGGGCAGGAATAGATTTGGCAAGACTCTACGTCTTTGATTCTGAGTACAATGCATGTCACGTGGTGGGTGCTCAGCAAGATTTTACTCCATAAAGGAGTGAATGAGTGAGAGATCAGCCGAGATGGAGGAGTAGAATGACCCTGAGCTCACCTCCTCTCACGGGCATACCAAAATTACAACTATTTATAGAACAACCATTGATGAAAATGACCGGAACCTACCAGGAAAGATCTTCTACTGCTAAAGATACAAAGAAGGAGTTAATGGGTGCATGAACGTGAAAGCAAGGTGTCTGCTAACCTGACCTTGGCAAAATTCTAATGCTAAAATAAGTATCTTGTGAATTACTGGATAAATATTTGTTCTTATTTATAATGCCTGGGATATAGAGTAGGGAAATGAAAAGAATACAGAATTAGAAGTTAGAAGATTTGGACCTCATCCTGCTAATCAACTGGCTATGTGTTTTAGGAAATTTCCTTAAAGTCCCTAACGTCAGTTTTCTCACCTGGAACATAGCGTAATTCCTATCTTAGAAAGTTGTTATGAGAATCAAATGAGGTCACATATGCACTTTGATTCAACAAACATTTACAGAGTATTCACTCAGTACTGGGCCCTGTGCTAAGTTCGGAGAATAATAGAACTCCACCATTGTTATCCTGAAATTCACAGACTCTGAGAGAAGTTCTTCTCAAAAGGCTAACGTGTACCAAAGTCAAGGAGATCTTGTTAGCATTGTCTATTCTGGTGCTGTGGGTTTGGGGAGCACCTGAGAACCCCCAGAGATGTCAGCGCTGTTGGTCCACGGACCACATCTTGATTAATTAAGGCTTTAGGGAGAGGTTGGCAAACAGGTCCTAATGCAGGGTGGTAAGGGCCGCAATCCTGGCATCCCAAAGTATACTCAGAGCGTAAAGAGGGAGCAGTCAGTTAGCGCTGGGGAGACGGGAAGAGGCAGGCAAAGCTTCTGTGAAGTGCGCCCTCTGGGCCCTGAAGTGCTGAGTCAATTTACCAGGCAGAAAAGTGGTAAAGGCCTTTGGTCAGAGGCGGCAACAGGGACGTGGACATAGGCTGGCTCCAGCATTAGAGGGTTAGGAAAGCAGAGGAAGGGGGAAGGATGGCAAGAGAGGAGGCTAGAATGCTCACCTGGGGCCAGTTGGTGAAGGGCTGGTCCCGTTTGCCAAACTAAGACCTCAGGCTCAATGCTGGAGCCAATATGCAGTCAAGAGGTTTAGCAGAACTGTTGCACGATTCATGTAAAACTGCTCTGGAATAGCCCACTGCCATATCATTTTAGGTAATTTGCGTAACTTAAAGTAGAGTGCCCTGGAATATTCCTGGGTAGTAAATGGAAAGATTAAGACTGTAGGTGAGAAGTGGATATTTAGCCTCTACAGGCTTTGGAGACAAACGGCAGGAATTGAATTTTCCCCCCACTAGAAGGATTTCACTTTCTAGCTAATATGTTGGGAACATTTATTTGCTTTCTGAATCTTAGTTTGTTCATCTATAGAGTGGAAGTCATAAAGACTATCTCACAGAATAATTGTGAAGATGACTCATTTATTTCATTCATCGAAACCATTTTTTGGGCAAAGTATGCAGTTTGGTGCTTACAGGAGGTGTTTGCTAACTTCTCATTATTAATAATGTCAATTTTGAGCTCATATAAACTCCTGCCTAAGAAATAACCCAGTGGATTTGGACAGCAGCCCTACTGATGGATTGTCGAGTGCCTTTTCTCCCGTGTGGTATTCCGATGACTTCTTAAACCATCTTAGAAGCTCCGTTGGTCTTGTAGGTGGCAAGGATCACTGGTGGTCTGATCTGACAGTACTCTGAGAGAATTTAGAGGATGTTCAGTAAAGAATGGGAAGGATTTCCTTAAATGTTTAAAAATAAGAAAGTCAAAGAAATGTTTCTGTCTAAGGAAGAAAAGATAGGGGTTTGCTCTAGTAACTGCCCAAGGATTTAGTTCCATAAAACATACTCAGTCCATTTGAGAAGGTCTCCCTACCTGAAGCAGATCTGGGTTAGATGGCTTGGCCCGTGCTCTGCAGCGTGTAGTAACCATCAGCAGTGCAGTACCCGTCACATTTCACCTCCTTTACTGGACTTCGGGCTTCTTAAGGCAGAGACAGTGGTCTTCCTCATCTTTGATTTCCCACTGCCTGGAGCAGGGACACAAAGGTGGCTTTCAGTAGATGCTTTCATCTTCACAATTCTTCTACGAGACGTAGTGTGCTGACTAGAAAGGAATGATACTGGGGGAGGTGGGGTGAAGGCCCCTTGGGGCTCAAGGAGCTCTGGGGATCTGCATGGTCCTCTTCAATCAGTCCCATTCTGGCGCTGTGCCCTATTTTCATATTGCTTTTGAGATACAAGTGCCTCTCTTGAACCCTGTCTGCATCCATATCTGGTTTCCTGTTCATTTAGGCCAATCACATTAGAAGAAAGACCTTGTCTCCTCCATAACTCCCCTTCCCAGAAACCCTACGTTGTCTCTGAATCCCAGCCTGGGGGATGGAGCCAGAGGGCCTCGACTGCGTGTGTCAGATGTCGCTTTCCTGGGAGGACATCTCCCCCTGTCCCTGGAGGAGAGGCCCTGAATGCTGCCGTGGCCTTCCACCTCATCTCTCCCTTGCTGCTAACTGTTGCTGAGACCTCCAGCACCTGCCTGTAATCGTCTCCTTGGATGCTGTGTTTGGTCTGATGGGCTGGCCCTTATCTCAGCACCCACACCAGCATCTCTCCAGTGGGGAGCTCTGCTTCCAGGCTCTGACCCCTCCTAGTCTGTTTTGTCCAATTAAACTTGAGTGGACCGGGATTTCCCTGGTGGTCCAGTGGTTAAGACCTCGACTTCCAGTGCATGGGGTGCGGCCCGGTCCCTGGTCGGGGAGCGAAGGTCCCACCCATATGCCTCGTGGCCAAAAACCAAAACATAAAACAGAAGCAATATTGTAACAGATTCAATAAAGACTTTAAAAATGGTCCACATCAAAAAAATCTTAAAAACAAAACAAAACAAAACTTGAGTGGATCAAGACCCAAAGCATGATTACATTAAATGAATAGGGATTTTATAGAATGGAGTGTTTCATAGAATGTTCCTCATTTCCAATAAGGATTTTTTTTTTTTTTTAAAGGAACGCTATTTATTTATTTATTTATTTATTTATTTAGGCTGTGTTGGGTCTTCGTTTCTGTGCGAGGGCTTTCTCTAGTTGCAGCGAGCTGGGGCCAGTCTTCATCGCGGTGCATGGGCCTCTCACTGTCGCGGCCTCTCTTGTTGCGGAGCACAAGCTCCAGATGCGCAGGCTCAGTAGTTGTGGCTCACGGGCCTAGTTGCTCCGCGGCATGTGGGATCTTCCCAGACCAGGACTCGAACCCGTGTCCCCTGCATTGGCAGGCGGATTCTCAACCACTGCGCCACCAGGGAAGCCCCAGGATTTTTAAAAAAGGTCAACTTTGGTTTAACACATGTAAAAAGGTGGCATTTAAAGATTAGAAAACATCATTTAAGAAAAGAACAGGTACTTCCCTTCCTAAAATAGGGTATCCTGCCTAGTACTGGGGAGAAAGTTAGATCAAGCGTTTTTACTCTCAATGGTATTTTCTACTAACCAAAGTTACAGTCAGATATTCCCTGACCTTATTTCATATGCCACCATGCAACTTTAGTAAAACTTGTGTCAGACCTGTTTTCATGAATAAATTTATTGTGGCTCTTATTATGGCATTCTCATCCTGCCATCTAATAAACAGGATTTTGAGGCAAGTGCTATTGGTGAGAATAAAATATTTCAGCATCATGAAAGAATGCTGAATGATGGGGAAAAAAGAGCATTACACAGCTGAGAGGTAACTTCCAATCGTGCATTTTATTTTTTAAATAAATAAATTTATTTTTATTTGTTTATTTTTTGGCTGTGTTGGGTCTTCGTTGCTGCACGCGGGCTTTCTCTAGTTGCAGTGTGCAAGGGCTAATCTTCTAGAGCCTGCGCTCTAAAGCCCATGAGCCACAACTGCTGAAGCCCGCGCGCCTAGAGCCCCTGCTCCGCAACAAGAGAAGCCACTGCAATGAGAAGCCCGCGCACTGCAATGAAGAGTTACCCCCTCTCACCGCAACTAGAGAAAGCCTGCATGCAGCAACGAAGACCCAATGCAGCCAAAAATAAAATAAAAAAAATTTTTTAAAAAGGGTCCTATGATTGGAATTGGCCAACCCAGCCAATCTCCCTTAAAAAAAAAAAAAAAAAGAATGTATTAAAAAAACAAAACAGGGCTTCCCTGGTGGCGCAGTGGTTGAGAATCTGCCTGCTAATGCAGGGGACACGGGTTCGAGCCCTGGTCTGGGAAGATCCCACATGCCACGGAGCAGCTGGGCCCGTGAGCCACAACTACTGAGCCTGCGCGTCTGGAGCCTGTGCCCCGCAACGGGAGGGGCCGCGATAGTGAAAGGCCCGCGCACCGCGATGAAGAGCGGTCCCCGCACCGCGATGAAGAGTGGCCCCCACTTGCCGCAACTAGAGAAAGCCCTCGCACGAACCGAAGACCCAGCACAGCCAAAAATAAATAAATAAATAAATAAAAACAAAAAAAACAAAAAAAAACAAAACAGTGAGGAGGAAAGGAGAGATTTTAGAAGACAAGTGATTCCAGCTTTAGCAGATAGATTTGAGGCTTACTTCTGTATTGAACCTGCAAGACTAAGGGACTGATTATGGGAAGTACAGGAGAGGCAGAGGTCAAAGTGGACTGAATAATCAGGAGTCATAGGACTAGTAATGGTGATATTGGTCACTTTGAAAACACAAGGGCAGGAAGAGAATGGTATAAAATGAAATTCAAGGAGCAACTTGCAAAGGTAGGTGATTGTATCAGTTAGCTTGTACCATGTAACAAGCAACCCCCAAATTTCATGGCAAAACAATTATATATTAATTATTCTCATGAGTTTATATGTTGGCAGGGCAATTCATCAGGCCTGGGTTGGCCTAGGATAGTGTCACCTGCTCTCACTCATATGTCTTCAGTCTGCAGATAGATTGGCTGGTGGCTGGTGTGGGGTGGTCTCAGCTGAGATGGCTCTCTCTCTGTTTCTCATCATCCAACAGGTTAGCTCAGGCTTGTTTCCATGACAGCAGGGCAGGATTCCACGGCATGCCTGGCCTTTTGAGATCTAGTCTCAGTACCAACATAATATCAGTTCCACTGCATCCTTGTGGCCAAAGCAAGTCACAAGGCCAGTCAAACTTCATTGGGTCAAACTGTAAATTTTCACTGCAAGGAGTCTAGGTATAAGGAGGGGTGAAGAATGGGGCTATTTTAATCAATTTACAACATGATTCATCATTATTAAGTGATTATGAAAATAATTAAAAAATTGTATTTCACTAATTACATTCATTTGCTTCCTAATGAAGATTAAAATAAATGATTTTCCAGTGTGAGCATAAAAGTGTTGGTATCTATTTAAATTTCTCACTTTGTTGCGGTTATAGGAATATGATTCTGGTTTCTCTTTACTTGGTTCTTGCTGCTTTACATTTTTGCCTTTAACTCCATTCAAAAGCATTAATAAAAATTTCCTCTTTTACTTAAAATTACCCACAGAAAAATAATAGTTAAGCATACAACCAGGCTTACAAGTGTCAACCCCACTCTCCGTCAGCACCTCCCCAAAAGCCCCCATAAATAAAAGACTTGAGTAAATAAGTGATTATGTCCTCATTGTCTCAGGGAGCCCTTCATTTCACAGGCTTCAGAAACTGCATGGGCTGCTTTGTAAGATGTCACCAGTTGGCAAGGTGTGCTTTGTCTCTATAATTCTTCTGTATCATTCTTATTAATGATGTTTTGCTAGCTCCTTGCAGAGCCTTTGAATAACTTTCCCAGAAAGGACCACCCACAGGGAAAATATTAAGCCTATCCAGTGGACTTGAATGCATCCCATAAGAAGTGGAATCTTTATGTAAAATAGACACTTGGGGAGCAATTATTATTAATTGCAAGCCCTTTCAGCACAGTTTTTGATCCTTGCATGCACCAATACTCACCACTGTTGTTCATGTTGGTGACAGTGGTATAGCCAAGGATGGTTTCGATGACATTAAGAACGGGGCTTTTTGCAAAATATCGAGTTTACCAATTACTGTCACAGTCACAGACCTTCAATGCGGCTGTGTGTGTTCCTCTCAGTTAATGGATTCTGCTTATGTTAATGCTGGCCCCTGCCTCTGGGACAGGCTTCAGGGGTACATGTTTAAGCTGGACTGTTGACTTTGGGTTTAGATTACCCGTGTGTACAACTTATTTTGGTCAAAAAACCTTGTGAATGAGATAATCACATATTGTTTCGGATTCATGGAGGGAATGGTACGTGGCACAGAGGGTACTGATTCAAAAAATTTTATGTTCTCATGAATTTTTTTCTGATGTTTTAATAATTACCTTGTCCAATAAAAAGCCCAGGTCAACTGTATTTACCTTATTCACATATAATTAAGGAAGTTAGCCAAGATGTTCTGAGTCATTAAGTGGAAACTTTTAGGTACAAAGGACTATCATTATGTCAGTAACTGAAAATTTAAAAATATAGAAGTATCCATGTCTTCAGCACATTCTTTAATGTGTCAAAACTTGACTTTGGGGAATGGAGTGAGGCATATGTAGGGATGAAAAAGAAGATGCTAGAATTAAAAACTTAAGTCTCTCCTTAGGGAAAAAAAATCAAGGAAGACCTAAATAAATGGAGAGATAAAATAGTCCTTCATTGGAAGAGTCAATACTGTTAAGATGTCAGTTCTCCCCCAATTGATTTATAGATTCAGTGCATTCCTAATCAGAATACCAGCAGGACTTTCTGTAGTTATTGACAAGTTGATTCAAAAATTTAAAT
Source organism: Balaenoptera acutorostrata (assembly GCF_949987535.1). Lineage (NCBI taxonomy): Eukaryota > Metazoa > Chordata > Mammalia > Artiodactyla > Balaenopteridae > Balaenoptera > Balaenoptera acutorostrata. Next base: position 66,487,197 of record NC_080081.1, read on the forward strand.
GAGAAGGTAATGGAACTAGAATAGACAAAAGCTGGGACGAAGTGAGAGAGTGGCATGGACATATATACACTACCAAATGTAAAATGGATGGCTAGTGGGAAGCTGCCACATAGCACAGGGAGATCAACTCGGTGCTTTGTGACCACCTAGAGGGGTGGGATAGGGAGGGTGGGAGGGAGGCTCAAGAGGGAGGGGATATGGGGATATATGTATATGCATAGCTGATTCACTTTGTTGTACAGCAGAAACTAACACAACATTGTAAAGCAATTATATGCCAATAAAGATATTTTAAAAAAAAACAATTTTGAAAAGGAAGAACAAAATTGGAAGATTTCAAGCTTAACTGGAAAGCTGCATTAATTAAGGCCATACAGTATTAGTGAAAAGGTAGACACAGAGATCAGTGGAACAGACTAGAGAGCCCAGAACTAGACTGATACATATGTGAGAAAGAAAATGACAACATTTAGGGTAAAAGGTCAGAAATAGGTGAATCTGGATACTTGGTATATAGATGTTCTTATTCTTTCAAATTTTCAGGGGTTTTTTTTTTCAGTTTTTTTAAGATTTAAAAATATTCTAATTCCTTAGTAGAAAAAATCTAACATACTTTATAAGAAAATATCCGGGCTTCCCTGGTGGTGCAGTGGTTGAGAATCCGCCTGCCAGTGCAGGCGACACGGGTTCGAGCCCTGGTCTGGGAAGATCCCACATGCCGCGGAGCAACTAGGCCCGCGAGCCACAACTAATGAGCCCACGTGCCACAACTACTGAAGCCCACACGCCTAGAGCCCGTGCTCTGCAACGAGAGAAGCCACCACAGTGAGAAGCCCGCGCAGCACAACGAAAAGTAGCCCCTGCTTGCCGCAATTAGAGAAAGCCCGTGCGCAGAAACAAAGACCCAACACAGCCAAAAATAAATAATTAAATAAATAGATTTTTTAAAATAATAATAAAATATCCAAAAATGAAATAATTCAATTTTGGAACATTTCTCTTAAATAGGCAATTAAATTTCCCTCTGTCTATGCTTCTCAAGAATCTAAAGTCCATTTTTAATATAAAAAGCACATGTAAACTGAATTTATCTTATTCATAAAACTGTAATAAATAGAATCAGGTTTTGCAGTTGTGACTGGAATTGCATATTACTGTATTACCCCTTGTATTTATTTTTAAAAAGCGTTTAAAAAATGGAATAAAACCACTTCGGTTTAAAAATGTAATGACAAACCATATATTCGTAGATGTTTTGTTTGTGACAGACCACTTGATAATATGGTATCTGGGGGAAGGTGAATTATACTCTGTCTCCAATATAGAAACTGTAACAGGGAAGAGCCCATTTTGACTCCAAGTTGGATCTGTTTCTTTTACTTTAGCCTTTGCTTTCCGTTGCTTTTGATATTATAATCATACATAATGGCCTGCCTCAGGGAACCCTACCCACCTGTGAATGGCTGCCAGAAAGAAGAAATTAACATATCCCCTCCTGGAAGCTGGCCATTCCAGGAAATGTTTTGCAAGACTGATGGCCCTTTTTACCTTACTTCCTCCCTGACTCTCCCTCTCTACTCTGCCTTTTTACTTTGCTTCCCTCTCTGATTCTATAAAAGAAACTGGCATCCAGACCCCCGACAAGATGGTTTTGGGGGGACCCTAGTCCGTGATCTTCTCGGTCTGCCAGCTTTCTGAATAATGTCATATCCCTGCCTCAACACCTCGTCTACCGATTTATTGGCCTGTCGTGCAATGAGCAGAGCAAGATTGGACTTGGTAACAGAACTAAAATCCATAAAGCTAATGACTATTTTTTTCTGATAGGAGATATAGTTGTTTTTTAATGTCAAATTTATTGAGGTATTATTTACTTGCAGTTAAATTCATCTTACTAGGTTAACTGTTGCATGAGTTTTGACAAACACATTCAATTGTGTAACCTCTACCACAATCAAGATACACAAGAGTTCCATCACCCACCAGAAAGTTCCCTCAAGGCCTTTGTAGTCAAATCCTCCACCCACCCCAGCCCCTGGCAACCAGTGATCTGTTTTCGGTGCCTGTGGATTTTTGCCTTTTGTAGAATGTCATATAAGTGGAATCATACAATGTATAACCTTTAAAAAAAAGCTTTATTGAGAAAATTTACGTGCCATGCAATTTATCCATTTAAAGTGTACAATTCAGTGGTTTTTAGAATATTCACAAAGTTGTGCTACCATCATCATAATCAATTTTAGAGCATTTTCATTACTCCAAAAAGAAACCCAATACCCATTAGTAGTCACTCCCTCAACCTTCCCAGTCTTGGGGAACCGTTAATCTGCTTTCTGTATCTCATGTAGCCTTTTGAGTCTGGCTTCTTTCACTTGGCATAATGCATTTGAGATTCATCCATGTTGTTGCATATAATACCTTGTTTTCTTTTCTTGCTGAGTAATATACCATTGTAGGCATGTACCACATTGTGGTATTATATATCCTAGTTACAGGATGTTTGTTTTCCTTTCTTTTCTGTTTTTAGTGACTGTGAATATAGCTACCATAAGCATTTGCCTAAAAGTTTTGTGTGAACATTGAGTTTCCATTTCTCTTGAGTAAATGACTAGGAATCAGATTGCTGGGCTGTATGGTACATGTGTGCCTAACTTTACAAGCCAAACTGTTTTCCTAAGTGGCAGTACCATTGTGCATGCCCACCAGCAGCATGTGAGAGTTTAGTTACTCTGTATCCTTGTCAGTACTTTGTATGATCTGTCTTTCTAATTTTAGCTATTTTTATGTGTGTGTCGTGGTATCTCATTGTGGTTTGCGTGGTGTATCTATGAAATCTTTGCCTAACCCAAGGTCACAAAGATCTCTTCCATGTTTTCTTCTGGAAGTTTAATTGTTTTAGATTTTGTGCTTTGGTCTATTGTGGAAGTCAAAGGGTCTTTTTTGTTTGTTTGTTTGTTTTGCCTATGGACATACAGTTATTCCAACATCATTTGTTGTAAAGATTCTCCATTAAATTGCCTTTGCACTTTGGTTGAAAAATCAACTGACCATATATGCAATTTCAATTTGCATTTTCCTGCTGATCAGTGAGCATTATTTCACATGCCTGCTTGCTGCCATCTATGTATCCTTTTTGAGGAAGTGTCTCTTCAGAATCTTTGTTCATTTTGTAATAGGATTGTTTTAGTAGGATTAAGGTTTGAGAGTTTCTTATATACCCTGGATAAAAGCTTTTTTTTATCAGATATGTATTTTGCAAATATTTTCTCAGTCTGTGACCTGTCTTTTCATTTTCTTCTCAACAATGTTTTTCAAAGAGCAGAAGTTTCTGATTTTGATGAAGTCTAATTTATCAATGTCCCCCTTTATGAATAGTGCTTTTGATGCTTTCAAGCTGGCTCTTGCATCCTCATGGCATACTGTCATCTTTTTTTCAAGCATTTTTTTTGTTTTCTGGCATAACAAGATGTCCCAAGTCTCACCTTGTACTACTTTCCCTGCCCATCCTGTAATCACCCATCTCTGATTCCTTTTGCTGAGAACATAATATTAGGGGGCAGAATTTTGATAATTTAAAAAAATCTCTTTCCTCCCCTAACACATAACATAGATTTATGAGTAATTTTGCATAATAATTTTGGGCATTAATTTTATTCTGAAGTTAAGGGTGTGATTTTCCAACCAAGAAATAATAAGGAAGAAAGTTTGGCAGTGACCGTGAGTTGGCTTAAGACAGGTCCTTAGCTGTCCCATACCTAACCTACCATGGGGAGATGTGCTGCCATCCAAACAGTGGGAAAACAATAGAAAAGATTACTGGTTCTTTCCATAGTTTACAATTATGCAGATGTTCCTTTAATATGAGATTCTGCTGTTACTTGTAGAATCTGTCGTTTTGCAAAGATTTTCTCCTGACATTATCAGAAGAACAGCCATGAAACAAACCATACAGGGACACAGTCTTTGATACCTAAACTTGCCCATTGGTTTGTTATTGGGGAGGATTATCTGCTTCGAATTCCTAATATGTTCTATTATTAAATCCTTTGTAGTGAGTAATTTCCCAGGTGATATTTCCATAATATTCTATTTAAGTTAATTTAATTACCTAGACGTACTCTTTGGAAGCAATCTTTCATAATACTTTGCGAACATCACCTAGCCCTTCTTATCTTGCCTTGATAATTGTTTTATCTGTGAAGTCAGACCTTTAAATTTTGTTGCTTTTCTGGGGATGAGGTAGAGTGAGTGGGGTGAGGGTGGGTGTATGTAGACTTGTTTTTTACCAAAAGGAAAATGGCTTAAGTTTGCATCTAAGGTAGAGCATTGCATACTGTTCCCTACCTTGGGGCATTTTGGCTTCACTTAACCTATTGTTTCTGACAAATGAAATTAGTAACTTATATCAGAATGACACTTGATTCTTAACAATGTCAGAGGACAAAGGAAGGAATAAATATTGAAAAAAAGAGCTTGGAAGCATTAGGTAATGTTCTTTGATTCATAAAAAAATTATGATTTCAAAACTGGCGGAACCTTTTGCTCGTGGATTTATTTCAGGTTTGGCAGCATTCACTGGAGAAGTACCATTTCTCAGTGGCTGGTACAGGTCAGGAAAGAAGTAATCCCCGATTAGCTAAACCGAGGTTTGACGATTTCTAATTCTTTGAAAGGAATGTAATTTTATTATTTCCCATTGCAATAGTCTTTTCAACTTGGTTAGGTAAGCATTTTCCAATGGGAGCCTCTTTTATAGAAGGACACATCTATTTTATAATTATGATATTAATTGCTAACCCAAAAACTCCCACAATGGGATGAAAACTTATTATATTAAGCAGATGACATACATCCCTGAGGACCTTATTTCTCATCAGAAAATCCTTTCTGTTGGGTTAGGGCAGAGATAAATCTCCCCTCCTCTTGACAAATTTGCATAAATTTCAGGGCATAAATCATTGTAGAAGTACAATAGTATTTCTAATAATGTATGTATTATGTCTTGGGTGGGTACAATACTTAAAAGCAGTTATTTTAAAAATAAATAACATGTTTCAAACAACTTTCTAATAAGGCTTAACAGTAGTAACTTTTTTCTTAGGTCATTTCTGGTCAATTTAAATTAAGAATCCCCAAATAATACATAGAATTAATTTGAAGAATCTAATGTGGCATTTTTTCACAAGTCTCCTACTTTACTGCCAGTTTGAACCATAAAGTATATTACCATGAAGAATGTGGTTCTATATATAGCTTTGTATTTTATTTCAACTCCTTTTATGACCTTGCAACTTGGCAGGGGTTTCACTCCTCCACCCCTACCCCTGCTTCTCATTTCCGAAGAATTTATATGCTGTCTTAACTCTGTGGATTTTTTTCCCCCAAAATCTAAATCATGATTTAGATTTCTTTTTATTAATACAGAATCTATATAACATGAATTTTCTCTCAGTATTTACTCATTATCTCTATGGAACTCTTTTAGGTACTAAGTCTATTCAAATTTCATGACATGCCATATTCCATAAAAGTTAACGACATACAGGTTTTTTTTTTAGTATTTATTGGAGTATAATTGCTTCATAATACCATGTTAGTTTCTGTTGCACAACAAAGCGAATCAGCCATATGCATACATATATCCCCATATCCCCTTCTTCTTGAGCCTCCCTCCCGTCCTCCCTATTCCACCTCTCTAGGTCATTGCAAAGCACCAAGCTGATCTCCCTGTGCTATACTGCTGCTTCCCACCCGCCAACTATTTTACAGTCGGTAGTGTATATATGTCGATGCTACTCACTTCGCCCCAGATTCACCCTCCCACCCCATGTCATCAAGTCCATTCTCTATGTCTATCTCTTTATTACTGTCCTGCAACTAGGTTCATCAATACCATTTATTGTTTTTTTTTTAGATTCCATATATATGTGTTAGCATACGGTATTTGTTTTTCTCTTTCTGACTTGCTTCATTCTGTATGACAGACTCTAGGTCCATCCACCTCATTACAAATAACTCAATTTCGTCTTGAGTAATTTTTTTTTTTTTATGGCTGAGTGATATTCCATTGTATATATGTGCCACATCTTCTTTATCCATTCATCTGTCAGTGGACACTTAGGTTGCTTCCATGTCCTGGCTATTGTAAATAGAGCTGCAATGAACATTGTGGTGCATGTCTCTTTTTGAATTATGGTTTTCTCACGGTATATGGCCAGTAGTGGATTGTTGGGTCGTATGGTAGTTCTATTTTTAGTTTTTTAAGGAACCTCCATACTGTTCTCCATAGTGGCTGTATCAATTTACATTCCCACCAGCAGTGCAAGTGGGTTTCCTTTTCTCCACACCCTCTCCAGCATTTATTGTTTGTAGATTTTTTGATGATGGCCATTCTGACTGGTGTGAGGTGGTGCCTCATTGTGGTTTTGATTTGCATTTCTCTAATGATTAGTGATGTTGAGCATCCTTCCATGTGTTTGTTGGCAATCTGTATATCTTCTTTGGAGGAATGTCTATTTAGGTCTTCTGCCCATTTTTGGATGGGTTGTTTGTTTTTTTGTTATTGAGCTGCATGATATGCTTGTATGTTTTGGAGATTAATCCTTTGTCAGTTGCTTCATTTGCAAATATTTTCTCCCATTCTGAGGGTTGTCTTTTCATCTTGTTTATGGTTTCCTTTGCTGTGCAAAACCTTTAAGTTTCATTGGGTCCCATTTGTTTATTTTTGTTTTTACTTCCATTTCTCTAGGAGGTGGGTCAAAAAGGATCTTGCTGTGATTTATGTCATAGAGTGTTCTGCCTGTGATTTCCTCTAAGAGTTTTAGGTCTTTAGTCCATTTTGAGTTTATTTTTGTGTATGGTGTTAGGGAGTGTTCTAATTTCATTCTTTTACATGTAGCTGTCCAGTTTTCCCAGCACCACTTATTGAAGAGGCTGTCTTTTCTCCATTGTATACTCTTGCCTCCTTTATCAAGGATAAGGTGACCATATGTGCGTGGGTTTATCTCTGGGCTTTCTATCCTGTTCCATTGACCTATATTTCTGTTTTTGTGCCAGTACCATAGTGTCTTGATTACTGTACCTTTGTAGTATAGTCTGAAGTCAGGGAGCCTGATTCCTCCAGCTCCGTTTTTCCTTCGCAAGATTGCTTTGGCTGTTCGGGGTCTTTTGTGTTTCCATACAAATTGTGAAATTTTTTGTTCTAGTTCTGTCCTGAAATATACCATTGGTAGTTTCATAGGGATTGCACTGAATCTGTAGATTGTTTTGGGTAGTATAGTCATTTTCACAGTGTTGATTCTTCCAATCCAAGAACTTGGTATATCTCTCCATCGGTTTGTATCATCTTTAATTTCTTACATCAGTGTCTTATAGTTTTTTGCATACAGGTTTTTTGTCTCCTTAAATAGGTTTATTCCTAGGTATTTTATTCTTTTTTTTGCAATGGTAAATGGGAGTGTTTCCTTAATTTCTCTTTCAGATTTTTCATCATTAGTGTATAGGAATGTAAGAGATTTCTGTGCATTAATTTTGTATCCGGCTACTCTACCAAATTCATTGATTAGCTCTAGTAGTTTTCTGGTAGGATCTTCAGGATTCTCTATGTATAGTATCATGTCATCTGCAAACAGTGACAGTTTTACTTCTTCCTTTCCAATTTGGATTCCTTTTATTTCTTTTTCTTCTCTGATTGCTGTAGCTAAAAATTCCAAAACCAAATTGAATAATAGTGGTGAGAGTGGGCAACCTTGTCATGTTCCTGATCTTAGAGGAAATGGTTTCAGTTTTTCACTATTGAGAACAATGTTGGCTGTGGGTTTGTCATATATGGCCATTATTATTTTGAGGTAGGTTCCCTCTATGCCTACTTTCTGGAGAGTCTTTATCATAAATGGGTGTTGAATTTTGTCAAAAGCTTTTTCTGCATCTATTGAGGTTATCATATGGTTTTTATTCTTCAATTTGTTAATATGGTATATCACATTGATTGATTTGCATATATTGAAGAATCCTTGCATTCCTGGGATAAACCCCACTTGATCATGGTGTATGATCCTTTTAATGTGCTGTTGGATTCTGTTTACTAGTATTTTGTTGAGCATTTTTGCATCTATGTTCATCAGTGGTACTGGCCTGTAGTTTTCTTTTTTTGTGACATCTTTGTCTGGTTTTGGTAGCAGGTTGATGGTGGCCCCGTAGAATGAGTTTGGGAGTGTTCCTTCCTCTGCTATATTTTGGAAGAGTTTGAGAAGGATAGGTGTTAGCTCTTCTCTAAATGTTTGGTGGAATTTGCCTGTGAAGCCATCTGGTCCTGGGCTTTTGTTTGTTGGAAGATTTGTAATCACAGTTTCAATTTCAGTCCTTGTGATTGGTCTGTTTATATTTTCTATTTCTTCCTGGTTCAGTCTTGGAAGGTTGTACTTTTCTAAGAATTTGTCCATTTCTTCCAGGTTGTCCATTTTATTGGCATATAGTTGCTTGTAGTAATCACGCATGATCCTTTGTATTTCTGCAGTGCCAATTCTTCTTTTTCATTTCTAATTCTGTTGATTTGAGTCTTCTTCCTTTTTTCCTTGATGAGTCTGGCTAATGGTTTATCAACTTTGTTTATCTTCTCAAAGAACCAGGTTTTAGTTTTATTGATCTTTGCTATCATTTCCTTCATTTCTTTTTCATTTATTTCTGATCTGATCTTTATGATTTTCTTCCTTCTGCTAACTTTGGGGTTTTTTGTTCTTCTTTCTCTAATTGCTTTAGGTGTAAGGGTAGGTTGTTTATTTGAGATGTTTCTTGTTTCTTGAGGTAGGATCGTATTGCTATAAACTTCCCTCTTAGAACTGCTTTTGCTGCATCCCATAGGTTTTGGGTCATCATGTTTTCATTGTCATTTGTTTCTAGGTGTTTTTTGATTTCCTCTTTGATTTCTTCAGTGATCTCTTGGTTATTTAGTAGCAGATTGTTTAGCCTCCATGTGTTTGTATTTTTTACAGTTTTTTTCCTGTAATTGACACCTAGTCTCATAAGGTTGTGGTCGGAAAAGATACTTGATACAATTTTAGTTTTCTTAAATTTATTACCAAGGCTTGATTTGTGACCCAAGATATGGTCTATCCTGGAGAATGTTCTATGAGCACTTGAGAAAAAAGTGTATTCTGTTGTTTTTCGATGGAATGTCAATTAAGTCCATCTTGTTTAATGTGTCATTTAAAGCTTGTGTTTCCTTATTTTTTTTCGTTTTGGATGATCTGTTCATTGGTGAAAGTGGGGTGTTAAAGTCCCCTACTATGATTGTGTTACTGTCGATTTCCCCTTTTATGGCAGTTAGCATTTGCCTTATGTATTGAGGTGCTCCTATGTTGGCTGCATAAATATTTACAATTGTTATATCTTCTTCTTGGATTGTTCCCTTGGTCATTATCTGGTGTCCTTCTTTGTCTCTTGTAATAGACTTTGTTTTAAAGTCTGTTTTGTCTGATATGAGAATTGCTACTCCAGCTTTCTTTTGGTTTCCATTTGCATGGAATATCTTTTTCCATCCCCTCACTTTCAGTCTGTATGTGTCCCTTGGTGTGAAGTGGGTCTCTTGTAGACAGCCTATATATGGGTCTTGTTTTTGTATCCATTCAGCGAGTCTGTGTCTTTTGGTTGGAGCATTTAGTCCATTTACATTTAAAGTAATTATTGATATGTATGTTCCTATTACCATTTTCTTAATTGTTTTGGGTTTGTTATTGTAGGTCTTTTCCTTCTCTTGTGTTTCCTGCCTAGAGAAGTTCCTTTAGCATTTGTTGTAAAGCTGGTTTGGTGGTGCTGAACTCTCTTAACTTTTGCTTGTCTGTAAAGGTTTTAATTTCTTTGTGAAATCTGAATGAGATCATTGCTTGGTAGTGTAATCTTGGTTGTAGGTTTTTCCCTTTCATCACTTTAAATATGTCCTGCCACTCCCTTCTGGCTTGCAGAGTTTCTGCTGAAAGATCAGTTGTTAAACTTATGGGGGTTCCCTTGTATACTATTTGTTGCTTTTCCCTTGCTGCTTTTAATTTTTTTTTTTGTATTTAATTTTTGATAGTTTGATTAATATGTGTCTCGGCATGTTTCTCTTTGGGTTTATCCGGTATGGGACTCTCTGTGCTTCTTGGACTTGATTGACTATTTCCTTTCCCATATTAAGGAAGTGTTTGACTATAATCTCTTCAAATTTTTTCTCAGACCCTTTCTTTTTCTCTTCTTCTTCTGAGACCCCTGTAATTTGAATGTTGGTGCATTTAATGTTGTCCCAGAGGTCTCTGAGACTGTCCTCAATTCTTTTCGTGCTTTTTTCTTTATTCTGCACCCTGGCAGTTATTTCCACCATTTTATCTTCCAGCTCACTTATCCGTTCTTCTCCCTCAGTTATTTTGCTATTGAGTCCTTCTAGAGTATTTTTAATTTCAGTTATTGTGTTGTTCATCACTGTTCGTTTGCTCTTTAGTTCTTCTAGATCTTTGTTAAATGTCTCTTGTGTTTTCTCCATTTTGTTTCCGAGATTTTGGATCATCTTTACTATCATTACTCTAAATTCTTTTTCAGGTATGTTGCCTATTTCATCTTCATTTATTTGGTTTCGTGGGTTTTTACCTTGCTCCTTCATCTGTAACGTATTCTTTTGTCGTTTCATGTGTTTTTTTTTGTTTTTGATGGGTGGGGCTCTATTCCTGTCTTACTGGTTGTTTGGCCTGAGGCATCTAGGACTGGAGTTTGCAGGCAGTTGGATAGAGCCAGGTTTTGGTGCTGAGATTAGGACCTACAGGAGGCCTCACTCCGATTAATATTCCCTGGGGTCTGAGGTTCTCTGTTAGTCTAGCGGTTTGGACTTGGAGCTCTCACCACAGGAGTTTGGGCTTACCTCCGGTGTGGGAACCAAGATCCCACAAACCAGTCACTGGCGGTTCCTCCTGTCCCCTTAGGTGACCGTGGTCCCCCACTGGTGCCTGATAGATGCCCTAGTTTTGTGGAGATGTGAATTCCGTGTTCTCCTAGTCTGCCATCTTGACTCCGCCCCCCAGCATCTATTTTTAAATGAAGGAGTAGATCAGAGGTCAGCAAACAATGACCCGTAGACCCTTTGTTTTTGTAAATAAAGTTTTATTGAAAACAACCATGCACATTCATTTATGCATTGTCTATGGCTGCTTTTGTGCTACGACAGTAAAATTGAGTAAATGCAACAGAGTCCCTATGGTCTGTAAAGCCTGAAATATTTACTGTCTTACCCTTTACAGAAAAAGTTTGCCAATCCCTGGGGTATACGTATCACCCTATGGTAGATGAATAAATCACATTTAATTTAGCGATTTTTAGTGTAAATTACAGATATCCTCACTTTCTACTCTGATTTCTTCAGTGGATATCTCAAAAAATAATATTTTCTGTGTAGCCAAATTAAAATTATTATATATAACAAAACTGATAGTAATTCCTTAATGTAATTTGATACCAGCTCATATACAAACTTCTGAATTGTTTCCAAAATGTAATTTACAACTGGTTTGTCCTGCCAGGAGCCAGTCAGGGCTGTGCCTTACATCTGATCTCTCTAAGGTCTCCTTTTCTCAAGATATGTCCCTTTTTTCATGACACTGACTTCCTGGAAAGGCCATGCCACTTGTCCTGTAGAATGGCCCACCTTCTGCCATGTGTCTGATTGCTTTCGATGGGTGTAAACTAGTATGTTCCTGTCTACCCTGGATTTACTCTAGACTGGAAGTTAGGTCTCCACTGAATTCAGGTCACATATCGTAGTCCAGAATCATGAGACGTGGCCCTCAAATCTGCATCAAATCTGAAGACTGATGCCACCATTGGTGACACGAACACTGACCATCGGCTTAGTCAACAGATTCTTTTAAAAATGGGAAAAATGGCATGGCGTCCAAGAAGTGAAGACATGGTACAAGAAATAAGGAATTAGAAATGGAACTTGCAACCCAACGTTGATTTCCTGCTTTCTGTACTGTTCCAGGCTGCCCCTCAGCATGGTAACCTGATCTTGACTCTTATTGCTTTTTTAAGTAGTCTTGTCCCTGGATTGTGTTCTGACTCAATGAAGTTCTGTAGTCATGGTTTAGAAGAATGGGCCTAGACCTATTTTCCTGATAATTTGCCTTGTTTGGGTTCTGAGTTGTTGAGGGTTTTGCTTTTGTTGTATTCCTTTCTTCGTTTTTAAGTAACATGGGAGAAAACCAACGACTTGATTAAAAATTGTAATGATTGATAATGAGATGTGGAGGTTGTGATTCCAACTTAGAGAAACCCAAGCTATAAGGTAATAATTGCATTTAAGTAATTACAGTCATTGAAACATTTGAGTGAAATTTTAAAGCATTGAAATTTCTTCACGTGACTGTTGCAGGGGCTCCTTCTCTGGCACGAAATAAACTGTGTGTGTGGAAGAATAAATCTCCCTGAGGCAGACACAAGCTAGAACCTCCGAACTTAGAAGGTGGACTTTCACTGTGTTAGTCTGAGTTTTCTATTTTGACTTGTAACTCTGATTTCCTTGGTTCATAAACCTGCATTTTACAGTCCAGAGGTAGCATTTTATATGTCTTAGCTAAAGCCACGTAGGATTGTTTTGTGTGTGTGTTTAGGACTGTGAACATAGAGCTGCCAGTGACCTCACCTGTCCCATTATTTTCAGACAGCAGTGCATTTATGTATCTTGCAGAAGGAGGGATAGAGTGAGAGGCAGGAAGACACTGCCAACAGAGAACAGTGAACATGAGCTTCAAAAATTCCCACGAGGCTCAAAGGGCTCCCATCAGTAGGCAGCCAGTTTATCAAAATGACAGGTGCAGAAGTACAAGCCTGTCAGAGGGAACATGTTGCACAGCCTTGTAATGACCTCAGGGAAATGTCGGAGCTGCTCCTGGAGGGTGGATGTGTTAGAGACCGAGAGGGGATGGTCAAGGCTCCGGAGTTGAAAAATAAAGAATTACGCTTCATGGTTTTAGGAAAAGTGACTGCCTACAAAGACACTGCCCATCACCTGCCCTTGAAGTCTTAAGTAGACAAGAGATAAATCTGAACTGGATTAATTACTGACTGATTCACTATTATAGTAGTTTAAGTAGAATTTTAAGTGCATTCAATTGGTCAGACATGCAAGAGATTGGAGTTGGGGGAAACACCGGTGAGTGATGGGAGGAATCGGGGAAAGGTGGAGAGAGCTACTGGACTGGGCTGGAGGGCTGACCCCTGTGAAATGAGAGAGGAAGGAAGAACGGTTGGGTGGGAAGAACTTCAGACTTCAGTGCAGAACTCGCCCAGACCAGTGGCAAGTCTCTGAGGATGGATTGATTGCCCATGGGAAGAGTCCATAGTTGGGCAAGAATGGCTAGACTTAGTGTTACGCTCACACTGCTCAGTCATTGGCTGGCACAACCTTGGGGGAGGCGTGGCTTTGGCATTGTTGTTGAGGGACTGAAGATGCGGTGACTGGTGTCCACTCTGGTGACCCTGCTCCCCTCTGAGTGGTGCAAGTTTATGGCTGCCACAGACAAGATTGTCCATGAAAGCAACCTGTGTCACTCCTGCCTGTCTTCATTCTTGGTTTCCATGCCCTTGTAGCAATCACTTGGTTGTATAATTCAAAGATAATGACACTTCGCAATGCATTTTTTTAAAACATTTTAGGACTTGCTGCTATGTTTTTTTTGTTTTGGTTTGGTTTTTTTCTGCCGTGTTTTGATAATGCAAGTTTACTACTTGCTGCTTCGGGCTGTGACCTGAAAAACAGATAGATCTTTTATTAACTCGACCGTGAAAAAGACACTTAATGCATTAGGAGAGGAGTGAGATTACCGTGTCTCATTTTTCCTTTCCTATAGATTGTCAAGTAGAGGGCTGAAGTAGGTGATCAATTAATATTAATTAATGCTTTGTGAATGGTTGGGTAAGTTTATTCTGATCTCGACTTACTTCAGTCGTTTATTTAGAATGCTGATGGTCTCTGCCTAACCCCTTACCCCTTCTTTCTCCTGTTCCGAGCATAATTGTTTACTACCTGTAATAGCTAACAACAGGTGATTATGACTCTCAAAGGAAGAGGTAAAAATCACAGCAGAAGAAAGGTGTTTTTGTTTCTAGCAAAGCTTCAATGTAATTTTTTATTTGCTTCAATTTAGCTATAAAATTTAGCAGCACACATATCTATGTAGGTCAACTTCAACCAGAAAAAAATTGATTGCTAGAAAAACAGCGTGTGTTCACTATCCCTGAATTCACAGAGCCACCTCATCAAGTGCCTGAAATTCCCTTTAGTGGTATATAGTGACCTTGTTTCCCTATTAATAGAGCTAAAAAATATCTACTCTTCTGTTCTTCCGAACTTTTATTTAAATTTCTGCCACGAAGAGTGCATTTTCATTTTAACAATGCCAGCCAAATCTTTAAAAGGAAGACACGTGAGCCTTGGGATCACCCAGGCACTCTGCTGTATTGAGCTCCCACCAAAAGGAAGGGCCAGAGAAACGAGGTCTATAGAATGTAGGGAATGATCACCTGGATGACGGTAGTGTCGTGAGTTGACTTGTGTCCTCCAGAAACATATGTTGAAGTCCTAACCCCAGGTACCTGTGAATATGCCCTTGTTTGGAAAAATAATGTCTTTACAGATGTAATCAAGTTAAGATAAGGTTATACTGGACTAAGGTAGGCCCTAAACCAGCATGACTGATGTCATTGTAAGGAGAGGGAAATTTGGACAGAGAGATAAACCCAGAAAATGCCATGTGGCCATGGAGGCAGAGATTAGTTATGCTGCCACAAATCAAAGAATGCCTGGGGCCAGTGAAGCTGGAAGAGGCAAAGGAAAATCCTCCCCTCGAGGCTCCACAGGGAGTATGGCGCTGCCAACACCTTGATTTCGGATTTCTAGCCTCCAGAACAGTGGGGGACAAATGTTTATGGTTTTGCGACACCCAGTTTGCAGTACTTTATGACAGCCCTAGGAAAATAATAGAGGCAGTATTTTTTTTTTTTTTTATAACTAAGGCATTAGAATTTGTTGTATTGGTTTTTTTTTTTTTAATATTTATTTATTTATCTTTGGCTGTGTTGGGTCTTCGGTTCGTGTGAGGGCTTTCTCCAGTTGCGGCAAGCGGGGGCCACTCCCCATCGCGGTGCGGGGACCGCTCTTCATCGCGGTGCGCGGGCCTTTCACTATCGCGGCCCCTCCCGTTGCGGGGCACAGGCTCCAGACGCGCAGGCTCAGCAGCTGTGGCTCACGGGCCCAGCTGCTCCGTGGCATGTGGGATCTTCCCAGACCAGGGCTCGAACCCGTGTCCCCTGCATTAGCAGGCAGATTCCCAACCACTGCGCCACCAGGGAAGCCCAGAGGCAGTATTTTAAATGGTAAGAGAGTGAAGGGTTACACTCTCTTTTTTCAAAGGAAAAAATATATAATTTTATATTTTTTAATGTATTTAAATTAGTGATGCATGTGTATGGTCCACAGTTATAAAGGTATAAAGTACATATAGTAAAAGCATCTCTTGCTACATTTTCCCACACCTACCTAGGTCTCCTCCAGAGGACATCCACTGTTAACACTTTCTTGGGTATCATTCAAAAAGTGTGTGATGCATGTACGAGCATGTAAGAATATCTACTTTCCTTTCCCATCTCCTCTCAACAAATGACAACATGCTGTTTATGCATTTTGACCCCTGAGTTTTTCATTTACAATATCTCTTTGAGATCTTTGCATATTGACACAAAGTAGAGCTACTTTGTAATAAGGAATATTTAAAATTGACATATAGAATTCCATTTATGAAACCCAATAACTGTTTCTGTTGCTATTATCGTGTGAGTGTACCACACAACCGTATATGGAATGCTTAATACTACCACCTTTTGAAAACCGCCATCTACTAGGCACTGTGCAAAGTGGTTTACAGATTTCATTTAACCTGTGCTTGGCTGGGAGCAGGAGGATGAACAAGAGAGCTTCAATTTCCTCGACCGAAAGAACATTAAAAAAATACATATTTACTACTGGAACAGGATCAAGTTCCATTTGTACTGTAGGCTGCTGAAACGAATAAAAAAATGGAAATTTTTGTAGGTAGTTCTGATTACTGCCAACTGCCTCAAGGTTAGTTTTATGTTAAAATCCTTATCTCTTGTGTTTTACTTGTCATTACTGAAAAAACATTATTTCTTTGGTGCTGTAAATCTAATTTTTCTGTTATAGAATTTATTTGAAGCAAAGCAGAGCCTGGTTTTGATGTTTTTGAATGTTCTCAACTGGGATCAAAACAAGGGTACCTATGTATTTTATACTACGGATGAGAGTCAATTACGTGTACTCTCCAACGTGCCACCCTAAGATTACTGTGACTGTCACTACCACCCGGGGTTCAAATATGGATTCTTCACTGGAAACTTGACAGCTGGGAATTGGAAGGATGTGGAATGTTGTCTGTGGCCACAAAGAAGTGGGGAGGTATCTGTGGCATTATTGCCCAGTTTCAGACTTGGAAATAGAGAATTCGTCCAATCTGCTGTAGAAACGGGGTAAATAGACCAGTACTTTTGAAAGCACAAAAGTGGTGCCCCTTATCCATGGGGATGTTCCAAGACCCCCAATGGATGCCTTGAGGCCGTGGATAGTATTGAACCTTAGGTATACTATGTTTTGTCCCATACGTATGATGAAGTTTAGTTTATGAATTAGGCACAGTAAGAGAATGTTCGAATTGCTAGCAGCGCTACTTTTGTGCTTTGGGGCCATTATTTAGTAATATAAGGGATACTTGAACATAAGCACTGCAATACCGGGACAGTCAATCTGATAACCAAGATGGCTAGTAAATGACTAATGTGTGGGATGAGCTGGACAAAGGGATGATTCACGCCCTGGGTGAGATGGAGCTGGAAGGCATGAGATTTCATCACACTACTCAGAATGGCATGCAATGTAACACATACGAATTGTTTATTTCTGGAATGTTACATTTAATAGTTTATGACTGGTTGACTGGGGGTAACTGAAACAGCTGGAGATGAAACTTCTGATAAGGGGGGGACTACCGTACACCAAAAAACTCCCCATTCTTGCCATGGACTTGGATGGTAGAGAGGACCCCCTTGTTTTAGTTGGTTATATCTTTCCTAGAGCTCTGTGGTAGCAGAAGCTGATGGTTTTCCATCAGCACCCCAGCTTGGGGGTTTATACCAGCCTCCTTTGCAGCTAGTATGGCAGGTAACCAAATTCTGGTCAATGGGATGTGGATGGAAGTAATGTGGGGTACGCCAGGCCAGGACCCTGGAAGGAGTGGGTGTGCACACCTTCCTTTTCTGTTTATTGCTGTTCAGATATCCACGTGCTAGTGGTGGAGCTGCCGCCTTCTACTCAAGAGGGAAGCCACCCTGCCACCGTGGGTTATTCCTCAAGGGAGAAATAAACCACTGTCTTGTTTAAATTCCTGTAATGGGCGGGTGCTCTTTGTTTCAGTAGCTTAGATTGTGCCCTAACTGATACATCCATGTGCTCAAATATTATTAGTAAGGAACTAGACCACCCACATCTTTTAACTACCTTCTGGAATCAAATATAAACATACAGATTACTAGTCTCAGAGCAGCCTAAATCCCCAAGATGACAATTCTCTTGTTTCCTTGATTTAATTTTATGTTTTAGGAATGTTTATGGCATGAGATGAGACTAGTTAGTATCAAGTTGGTTATAACAATATTTTCCAAGCTACTTTTCAGGAAACTTGTATTAATGGGTTATAGATTCAGTACCCAGTTCCAACATGAGGGAGGGGTCCCCCCACACCAACAAGCAATTCTCTGACACCAGTTTGGTGTCCTATAATTCAACTGGATTCTGACACTATCTACCCAGAGATTCCACAGGTTAAGGGCTCAATCTCACAAGACTGCCCTCCACTTCAGATGTAAATCACAAGTCTAGGTTGTTATCTGTGCTTCTGACCTGCTTGGCTATAAATCAGAGGTTCCTATGACCCCGCAGCCTCCATCCTTAGTCAATTTGCTAGAACGGCTCACAGAACTCAGAAAACCTGTTTACTCACTAGGTTATTGGTTTTCTACAAAGGATGTTAAAGGATATGAATCAGCCAGATGAAGAGATACATAGAGCCAAGTCCTGAACAAAAGAGGTTCTGTCCCAGTGGAGTCTGGTGCTGGCGGCATGGTGGCATGTGGAAGCATTCTATTTTCCCAAACTGGAAGCTCTTCGAACCCCCTCCTTTTGGGTTTTTCTGGAGGCTTCATTACATAGGCGTGATTAGTTAAATCAGTGATCATTAGTGGTTGATTCAACTTCCAGCCCCTCTCCCCTCCCTGAAAATCAGGGGTTGGGACTGAGAGTTCCATCCCTCTATTCAAAGTTGGGTTTCCCTGGCAACCAGCCACATCCTTAGGTGCTTTCCAAAAGTCACCTCATTAACATAAACCCCGTTGTGGTGCAGAGGGTCTTGTTATGAATAGTATGACACCCATTTCATCTTATGGCTCTGAAGTGATTTCAGGAACTGAGGAAAAGAGACCAAATATTATAATATGCCCCCATTGCTGTTATCGCTCAGGACATTCCAGCGGTTTCGGGAGCTATGAGCCTGGAACTGTGGATGAAGATCAAAATATCTATTTATTATAAATCACAATATCACATGAGTGTTCTTCTAAAAAAGGTGTAGGGAATGATTTGAAGACAGTAAGTGTGAAAAGTTGTGGGCCATACAGCCAGTTTCTTCAGAGCTATAATGAGAAACTACCACCACCAACCTGCCAGTGGGAGATATGGTGCAGTGTTTTCAGTAGTATTTGACCATGCATCTCTTTCTTTGGAACACCTATTAACATTTTGTGGAACTAGTGTTCTTCTGAAACATAGCTTGGGATTACAGTGTTACAGGGTTACAACTGTTTGTATCTTGCTGGTCTGTAAACCAAGTGTCTCTGTTAAAGATGACTATGTATCTCATCCATCTTGTTGATTAAAACTTTAACTCATAGAGGGGAACCGTATTTACCTTATTTTCAAGGTCTGGAGGAGTTCTTCACATTTGGTCCCACGGGCTATATACATGATACAATTAAAAACTATTGGGTTGGCCAAAAAGTTCGTTCACGACATCTTTCGGAAAAACCCGAACGAACTTTTTGGCCAGCCCAAGAGTAGCATTTGTCTTCATAAATGAAAATTATATAAATTTGAATGTATGAAATACATATATTCTAATAAGAACCCATTTTATCTGCTTTATCTTATTTGGACTGTGTGTAAGATGACGGGCAAAAAATGGCGATGCTGCAACAAAAATAAGTTGAAAAACCATTGTTGGTGTTAGTAAAGCTGTGGTGATTGTTAGATTGGAAAACATCGATTTGGGTTGTATGGTGGAGGGTGTGAATTCACACTTAATTTGGTAGGCATTTGGGGGCCACTGAAGGTTTCTGAACAGGACAGGAGTAGAATTAGTGTTCTTTAAAAAGAGCAATCTGACATCAGAACAAAAAAAATGGTTTGGGGAGGGCAAATACTGGAGGGAGGCCAGATTATCAGGCAGGAGGTAGGATTATTCTCTACTGCAACCATCCAGGGTAGAGGCACTAACAGAAGATGGTTCAGGGATAATTTTCAGAATTTCTATGTTTCACACTCCTACTACAGGCATTATATTTTGTATATAGCTGATGTGTGGGCTTTTAGAAACATAAATCAATAATAAAAGATCAAAAAGTGAAAGCACACGACTGCACTTGAAAATATAAAAGCCGTGTCAGTTTTCATGGTTGCCTTTTGACAGCTATTGATAAAGAACCAACAAATGTATTTTCACAGTCTTTGCTTATGTCACGTGACCCTTTGTCCATAACTCTCCTTCCCTGAGCATGTTTGTGGCAGAAGGGTTGAATTATGAAACTATGTTCTGTGAAGTGTTATTTGTTGAGCCCAAGTTATTTACTCTTTAGTTGAATTTCCCGTGCTCTTAATGTGATGGTTGAACTTTTGTTAGGAGATTTGCAAAGCCTCTAGGCTACCCATATCCATTGCTTGGCAGTTGATGGAGTGGTGTGGTACTTGCAAGAAATCTACAAGAGGTCCAGCTAGCTTTTGTTGCTTAAACCTCAGGGTTTGTAAATTCCTAATTGAAACTTGGTACTTCTGTGTGTTACAGTTTTATTTCTAAATGTACGTGCCTGCTCCAACCCCACAACATGGTTGTTTTTTGTTTTTTTGTTTTTTAAGTAAAAGATTATTTATTTCACAACATGGTTTTGACTTGAGTTGTTCAGAATCTTACCAGAACCTCAAAGTACATTTTGTTCATTTCAAATAACTTTTCCCATTTTGTTTAGGTGGCTTTAATTCTTTCTTTATTTTTAAGTTTGTTGTGTCCAAAGGGGAACAAAATGTAAGCACAACTGTTGACAGAGACAGTGAGGTTTATTAATTCTCATTTACATAAAAGCCATTTCTACCAATACGGCTTCTTTTTCTATTACAAACTAGAGGCAATTTATCCAGAAAAATAAGGATGTTTCCTAATAGTATGTCACGAGGGGATGGTCCATGTCTAGATTGTTTTTAATATGCACTTTTAAGTTCCTCACACGTCATTGGAAAAAGCCGCAGTTTGGTCATTAACTGTAATACGTGATCTTGGCATGAGATAACTTGCAAATAGTTACTCTGTGGAAAGCTGAGGCAGTTAAGTGTATATTGCTTATGATACTGTAGAATACCTGATGAATGCCACCTTTGTTACTATTTTTAATTAACTGAATGTCTTCTGGTCTTTAGCAAGTAGGAGGCAGTGGAGTTTCTTCATATGGAGTTTCTGGTTTTTTGGGGTTTTTTTGTATTTATTTTATTGAAGTGCAGTTGATTTACAATGTTGTGTTAGTTTCAGGTGTACAGCAATACATATATATGTATAATTTTTCAGTTATACATATATGCATATGTATATATATTTCAGTTATACATATATATGTATAATTTTTTTTCAGACTCTTTTCCCTTGTAGGTTATTACAAAATATTGACTATACTTCCCTGTTCTATACAGTAGGTCCTTATTGGTTATCTATTTTATATGTAGTGGAAAAGTTCACATTAATTGAGGAGTTTCTGTTTGATTCTACAACTGGCACTGTGGTTTTGACAGGGACTGTCCTTTGAGGAACGTTCTTTGTCTCTGATGTTATGTGGTTGGAAGTTTGGACTCTCACTGAGATTTTTAGGCTCTTTTCCATCTTCTGCTTCCCTAGATTCAGTCACAGGCCTGCAATATCACTTATCTACTTCCGTTTGCCCAGTTCAGGGGCACTATTCATATAAAATGTGAAGTGGGTGGTGCCCTTCGGATTTGTGGGATGTGATAACTCCGATCTTGAGTACCCACGTTGTGCACATCCCGGTGGTAAAATGTCCCATCATCCCCAATGGGATTCAGTTCAGGTTCTTAAACACAGGTAAGTACGATGCTGCACAGTCTGCCCCTGGCTGGTACCCCAGGCACCTCCCTTCCAACTCTTCTCCCCACCCTCGTCCAGCTTCCAGAAGGGAGCTGGGCTTTTTTTGAGCTCTCCATGTCTTACGTAATCTCTTCTTTAGTGATACTTTTCCCATTTGATGTTCATCTAAGGAAATCCTACTCACTCATTCAATAATTCAGCAGCTATTTATTGAGCACCTACTATGCATCGTGCATTACGTTAAGCACATAGAAAGTGCTCAGGTATAGTCTTGATTTGGATCAATTGATCCTTGGAGAAGCCTCAGCATATACTTCTCTCTTTTATAAAACTTTCTCTTTCTTGGCAGTTTGTGCAAAACTTCTTTAAAATTATCGCTTTGTTTTCATTTACATTGTGTGGTGGTTGCTTATTTTATCTGTGCATTTTCTCCATCTGGACCATAAGTACTTGGAGTACAAGATTGTAGTTTTTCTTTGTTTCCCAACAAATAGCTCAGTAAATTGCAAAAAAGCAAAAATTAGAGTAGAATAGACTGAATTTCAACTCCACTTCTTGCTAGCTGGGCAAATTAATTTTCCTAAATCCTGGATTCCCCATTTGTGTATTGGAGATAAAAACGTCAAATTAGATCAAGTCAGCAAGGTTTATTTGTTTTTACTGTGTCCTTAGACTTTAAATGAGAACATGTTCCGTACATTTCCAGTACAGAGCCCGACACCTTAGTATGAATGAAGATACTAAGGAGTCTACCCATTACTAATCCTCTCCATCCTGCATGCCTGTGACTTTGAGCATAGCAGGGACTCATGAATGTCTATTGAATAAAGAGACAGAGCACACAAGGTTTCTATCATTAAATATGTTTACATAGAAATGACGGAATTAGCATGAATATTATATATTATTCTTTGGCAGTGGCATCTCTGCTAATCGGGTACTGGGAAATAGTGACCTTGCCCTCCAGCTGTCTTCAACAGAAGCTAACTGGCACTGCCTTAGCCATCTTTTTTTCTGTTAACAAAAGAGAGTCATTATTTGGAAAACTAGTCATATACATTTTTTTCCTTCCAAAGGGTCTAAGCAACACAATAAATACATTTATTATTCATTCTGTGTTAATTCTTCTTGCCAAAGGGGTGGGGGAATGAATTTAAAGGAAATTCCTGGAAGACTATCTGGGGACCTAAAAATAAAACTCAGGCTTTTATTTTAAGCTTGTCAATGGGGGTGACAAGTGCAAGAATTGTCGCCCAGTTGTACGGGAAGCAGCGCCTAAATTCTGTTTCTCACTACATTTTGTCTTGCCTGCCGCTTCCCCTAAAATGGAAATAATTTTTAATATTATAGAGAGAGATGGGAAAATTCCCCTTTTATTTGTTATGGTGACACTAGGGTGAACGAACCGTCACAGGGACGCTTGTCTATTTTAGTGGCTGGCTTCTGGGAGAGAGGGGGGGATACCCCGCAGCCTGACACTCAGGTGCTTCAAGATGCTGTTGGGCCTGTCATGACCGTTCCTGTCTGGGGTCTCCCCGCTGAGGTTAAAGGCACTAGGAGGTGACTGCGGGAGCTGATTAGAAGTCCGTTACTTTCCCTTTCTAAGTCAGCTTGCACAGTATTCAGAGGCCTAGCTCTTTCCAGTCAGAGGGGAGAGGAAGGCTTTGTAAGTTGAGGGGTGAGCAGCAAGTATCCCCACCGAGCAGCGGATTCAGCCCAGTTTGCGGGGAGGGGACAGGGCTGGACCGTGTTAGTGAGTGTGGAGCTGGCCTGGACTCTTGAGTCCCAGGGTTAAGAATGTGCCCAAGAGTGCTTCTGTCTGAGTTCTCGCTTGATTCATAGTGTCGACCCCTCCTAGGTCCTTTTATGGTGACTTCACTTTTCGTAGGGGCATCTCAGGTGGAAGGAGATGAGATTCTGTATGATTTAGAAGTAAACCGTGATCTATACGTCCGTACAGAACAGGAGACAGGCCAGATACAAAACTTCTGCTTTCTAGCTTGAATTTTTGTGACTGCAGATTTTATATCTAGCAGAAGTAACTGGAAGTTCTGAAATATGTAAGTTTGATAACTTGGTCAAACCCTTGGCATGTGCAGGGAAGTTTCTGGGATATAAATAAAGAGAAGTATGAGAGTATATCCCTGTCCTGCTGATTTTATCATCTCTTGGGGAAGTCTGAAAGCAAACACTGAAGCTAAGGAATAAGGACACAGGAAAATAACTGCATAATTAGAAGTGGCCCCCATTTGATACCAATCTGGGGAAGCTCTTGGGTTCAGTGCAGAACTTGAAAGCTGACACAGTCTGTTCTGGCCACGGAGCGTTAAATGGTTTTTGCTCCTGGGAACATTGTGTTGCCCTGTGGAATTGCTCTTGACTAGCTAGGTCCAAACCTTCCAGCGTGAATCCATCATAGGAAAGAAGGAAGAAGCAACCCCGACATGTCATCAGCCTCTCAAGAGGTAGAATTTAGGTTTCATTAGATTGTAGAATATATACTCTTGGGGCAATAGATGGAGTCATGTGGTCCATAGTTCAAAAATGTACAGTAGACAGAAATCTCTTATGAGCAGTACGTTAGCCGTAGCTGAAGCTATTTATTGTCTCTTCCCTAAGAACCATCCTTGCAGCCTACAAAGCTCCCCTTGCTTATTGCATGATATTATCCATGGCTTTGGTTGAAAGTAGAGCACTTCAGGCTGTAGCCTCTTTGCTAGGGATGGGCATGAAAGCTTGGTGGGTTGGGATTAGTTGAGGGAAGAAAGACAGTGGGGAAAATGCGAACACCATCCAGTCATGGTTTAGTAAGAAATGATCGGACAAAGGAGAACATAAAGTCTTTTAACCCAGCATCCTAATTTCTAGTTATTTATACTGTTTAATGTATCAAAAGTCACTGAGCCAACAGAGTACCAGCACTTACTAGAATTTATTAAGCAAAACCATATGCTAGTCCTTGTACTGGGGACTTGGGATCAATTGTAAGTAAGTTCCAGGAGTGTCATTAGTCAATATAGGGGTGTTGTCTATTTACAAGATTATTTTTAGGTTTCTGTCTGTTTGGTGATATGATAATGCGTGTATTTTTTCTGCAAAGATAATATTATGAAATGCATAGATAATATTATGCAAAGATAATATTATGAAACAATGTTAGAAGAGGAAGGTGAGAGTCTTTTTAACTGGCAAGACTTGGTTCTATCAAGGACGCTGCATTGGTTAGGATTAGTGCCTATTAGGCATGTTAAGGGCTAGTGCTTTCTCTGGGACTGGTCAGAAGCATTTCATTTAACCTTCCTATATCCACTGAGTTTTATGTAAAATGAGAAGAAAACTTGTTATTATGTATTAGTAACCTTGAGACTTTTTGTGAGGATTATGCTTTTACTGTGTTGGGTGATAATAAATGCCTCTTGCATGAACGGTGCACTGGTTTCTACCATACGATTATAAGAGTTTCCTAACGAATTCGCTTTAAAAGTGTTAAAGCTTCTTCAATGCATGATATGACTTTTGGGTTTGTGTCTTTTACCTGGCCATCCTTACCTTTTTATCATCATCATTCTTCAATGTCCAAGTGTGTAAAGAAGAAGATGCGAGGTTATGTCGGCACTTATCAGTCACCCTTCCTTGCCAGTGGCTCAGTGATATTTAAATTAACCCTTGAGTGGTTCATCTGGAATTAGTGAATAACATTAAACTTATTACGGCTGACATGAAGGCTTAAGATACTATTAAAAGCAGAGAAATTCGTTACCAAATTGGATAATATCCTGCCAGAAATACAATACTATGAAAAAAATGTTGCTATGGAAATTAGTTATTTTATTATCTCCTTTCATATAAATTTTAAGTCAGAAGGAGAACTGTGTCACCCAACTGTGAAACCCAAGTGTTCTAAAGACAATATCCCTTTTCAGGCAGTGACCTCCGAAATCAACCCAAGATGAGGCTTTGTAATGAAAATGACTTTTAAAAGGATCTGAGAGTGGGAATATGATTCACGTCCCAAAAAATGAAAAATAAAAAAATAAAAACAAGCCCTTGAAGGGTTACATCAAGATTGGAAAGAAAGCAACTGACGTCTCCTTGGCCACCTTCTGCCCATGGACCGTGGCTCTTCTCTGGCTCCTTGTACGGAACTCAAACGCCCTGAGCGTGTACCATAGGTGGTCCACAAATGCATTTTTCTTTTTCTGCCAGTCGTGTTCTCTTTCATTTCTATCTGCTGGGCTTATTTTCTAGCCATTATTTCATCAGTGGCGTAGCCAAGCTGCCACTCCTGACAGGTAAAAGAATTATTCAAGAAGTTTTGTTTCCTTTGTTGATTTAATATTCTCATCATTCCATATACCCCGGACTTGGGCAGAACCCCCCAGTTATAGGTGATTTTAATGCCCCTTCCTTTCTACTTACTTACAACATTTCCCATGAAAATATTGGGTTGGCCAAAAAGTTCGTTCGGGGTTTACCCTAAGATGTTATGAAAATCCCGAACGAACTTTTTGGCCAGCCCAATAGTTCATTATTTCTGTGCCCAGTTGTGTTAGGTCACCTCTCCTGATGGCCTGAGAGCTCCCTGAGCGCGAGAGACCCATCTGTCTCATCTCCCACTAAATCCACTGCCGCATCGTAGGTGCAGAGAAAGGCAGTCACATATAGCTGTCAATTATTCCATTCCTTCAAGGTGCTTTTAGCTAAAGAAGGGCAGGGTTTTCTCAAAGCCCAGGTACCCTTCTCCTTTTGCATCATCTACATATCAAAACAGACAACTGCAAAATATTCCAAAGGGTTGAATCAAGATCTTGTTCTTTTTTCTTTTAGTGAATGGTACCAGCAATGGTACCAGGCAATGGTACCAGCTCCAAATATGTTCAGTTCCTGCAAATTATATGATAGAAAATTGTAATGAATTTCGAAAGGTGTATTAATAAATGTGGTTTTTATGGACCCACTTAGAATCTCCCCCATCCCGCTTGTTTTCCAAGTCCTGCCTGTGAATTGCGCCTTTCATTTAAAAACTGCTCATTAAACACTGCTTATTTGGATGAAAGTCCAGTCTATATAAAACCAGTATACATTGGATTTTCCTCAGGGTATGTACTAAGGAGATATTTGTTCAATATTTAATTCTCAAGGTTACAGCAGCGTTCCTGTATCCCTTAACTTCTTTCTTCCCTTTATCTAAGCATCTGTTTCATATTTCGTACCATCAGTACATTCTTTAAAGTATGATCTGTTTGTATATCAACCACCCTGTCATCGGCCCTTGCTTTGTATTATCCTTTATTTGTACGTGTGCCTTCTCCTGTCCTTCCCTCATTTAACTATTCAAACGATCCTTTCTTTTCCATGTTAAGATAACGTTAACTCTCTTTTGAAGTTCACCCCGTGTATTTATGGAGTCTTTCTTTATTCTTCAAGCTCTGCTCCATTAAGCTCCTCTCTGTTCCTTTTCTCTCATTGATTCTAATACCAGCCTTAATTCTGGAACTTATACTTACTTTTTCATCTTTTTAAAATAAATGGGTCTTGTATGGATATACCTGCTTAGAGAGCAGAGTTGCTGTGGTAGAAAATGATAAAAAAGTAAATTCCATACCTAGGATTTCTCATTCAGGCTTTTTACTTTTTTTTTTTTTTTTTTTTTGACGTCACTCTGGAATGTTCTCCAGAATCCAGTGCCATTGCTAAGTTCTCTGACCAATGAAGAGTCCACTTGTTCCATTCCTCTTATGATCTGGCTCTTCATATCTATTAATGCAGCTTAAGCCTGTGCTAACCTTAGTAATCATGCCACATGGCTGGCTAGTATTGAGTTTCTAGAAACCTAAACCCTTTATAATAATAATGACAATAATAATAACAAGAAACTGCATACTTTCTGTATAACGGGCACTTTACATATATCAGGTCTAAAGTATAAAATTATATAGAGGATTAAATAAAGACTCAAAGTGAGTATGTACATTGTCCAAGTGAGCATGGATCAAGGCAGGTTTGGTTATATTTCTTCTCTTCAAAGACTCTTGAGCTTGCATCTCCCTCATCCTACATTCTAATGCTGTTGGTTTCAGGTCTTTATACTTATTCTGATGATATTCTAATTATGTAGTTTCAACCCATTTTCTGAGCTGATTTTGTCTTGTTATCTATTTTCTATTCTTCTCGTATTTTGGCATCATCCAATGACCTGAGAAATATTCATTCTGTGTCTGCCTGAAAGTTATTGACAGGACCAAGAACATAGGAGAGTTGCCCACCGGAAACTTCCTATCAGGGTGACTGTCCATTTATCAACACATTTTGGAGAGAGTTGAGTAACAATCTATGACTCCATTTAACCATACTGCCGTTCAGCCCATATTTTTACATTGTTCATTAGAATTTAATGCGACTGAAATCAACAAGAGTGAGGCACTACAACAGATCCTCTGCAGATGACACACTGAACAAAACCCAGTCTTTTTGTGATTTGGGGGAAGAGGGAATAGGCAAGCACACAGGTAATTATAAGCAAAACATGATGAATTTCCTCTCAGATGTAGAAAGATCAGGGAAATTTGAAATGGAAGGGAGTAGGTCTTGTAGACCTACTTGTAGACCTTGTGGAGAGAAAGCTCCATCTCAAGAGTAGTATGCCGGCTGAATCTTAAAGGGGACACAGAGGTCCATACGGGATAAGAGAACACTGCCTGTACATATGCAGATGGACTGGCGCCGGCCATGTGCGTGAAACAGGTAAGTCGTCTGCTTTGACTTGTGGAATGGAATGGGGTGTGGAATGCATAGGGGGTGCAGGGGACAGTCGTGTTGGAGGGTTTGGTCATAGACTTCTGCCATGCTGGGATCTTGGACTTGGCCATGCTGTCAACAGTGTACTGGTTAGGAACACAGACTCTGGAGTCAGACTGCCTTGGCTTGAATCCTGCCGTGCCCTTTACTAGCCATGTAACCTTAGGTAATTTACTAAAACCTGTGCCTCGGTTTCCCTATCTGCAAAATGAAGTTAAAACATCAGCTACCTTGTAAATTTTTTGTGAGGATTAACTGAGTTACCATTTGTTAAGCTCTTACACAACGCCTGCCAAATGGTAAGTACTAAGTGCTTGTTAAAGAGGAGAGATTTTTTTGTTTGGAGGAAGAAATTGACATGACAAAAGTTGGATGGCAGAGTGTTTACACTGGTGGCAGTGAGAAAGATGGGCTAGTTAGAGGCCGCGTGCGTGCGTGCGTGCGTGTGTGCGTGTGTGTGTGTAGTGGGGGTCGGGGTGAGTGAAAGTAATGAGAGCCAGTGGGATAGGTAAGAAGTAAAGAGGAAGGGTCTAAAAGAGAGTATCAAGAGGACCACTTCATTTAGTATTCCATTAGTTTTCCCTTTGCTAATTGGCCTGTCCTTGTTGGTTGGTCAGATTTAAATCTCAGTGCACAAGCTTCCTTTTTTGTTCTCTTCCACCTTCTGAGAAAAGAAGTTATCAGCAAAGCTAGTCAACAGTCAAGAATCTTTCAGCTGCTCTGCAGTGGGCACCATTAGACCTGTTGTCAATACTTGGATAGGTGATGACTCTTCATCACGACCACATTTTACTTCTGTAATATGAGGAAAGCATCCAGTTAGCTGCTCACTGTGTCGATGTGGTTAATAAACAACAAACACACATAAAAACCCCCAGCACACAGCATATCTTATCAGCGGTCCAGTTGCTACGTAAAATCCTGCGTCTCTGCCTCTGACCAAATGGTGTGAACCTGATAATCAAGCCAGAAGTTCTTCATGTGGAGTAGAGGAAATGTGCTTCTCATTTTTTAACCTCCTTTTCATCACGTGAAATGTATGTAACATCCAGCAAGTGATATGTTAACAGTAGAACCTGGCTATATGTAATAATTGGTATTTTTAGACACTCTGAAGTCCTCTTTCTAAGATTCAATTCGAGATACAAGGATCACATAAGTATCGTAGCAAGCAGCCCTGGATAAGGGAGGTAGTTTAAAAATCGGGAGTCGTTACTTCCAACTTGGAGGAAATATTCACTGAAGCCTGAGCGAGGGTCTTTGTTTCTGCCTCTCATTTGTCGAAACGATCTTTCTAAAAGGCTGCAGGTACCTTATGCTACCTGAGACCTATGAAGGTAAGAACGTTGTTAAAAGAAAGGAACAGAATCGGCGTCTGTGTAGACACAGGTTCAGGATTAGGTATCCATAGAATTTGATTACGGACCTGTGTTTTCAGATCCTGCCTGGGTCCCAGCAAGCTTTTGCTTATGGGTCCAGTTGCCTTTTCCGATGGCTGGGACTCCACGTGACCTGGTAGTCGTCCTTTCCCAGTCTTGCAATCATTCTCCACCCTGGCTGCACAGTGAAATCACCTTGCGTGCTAAAAACTACCAGTGCCCAGACCCCACTCCCGGAGTCTGATGTGATGAGATTGGCATCAGCGGTTCTAATGGGCTCTCAGGAAGCCCCGCTCTAGAGACCACCTGCACCTCAGGCAGGAGGGATCTCAGGAGTTCAAGGTGAACACTCTTTGGCTCCGCATCGCCGTGATATTTGCTGCTTGACCTTGACACGGGTACACTTTTGGAAGCGGGTTTCTCTACAAGCATCAAAGACCCAAATCCCCTTTGACCCCAACCCTCTTTGACCCCCCAGTTCTCATGACTGGAGTTCAGCTTTCTTTCCCTATGGCTGAGTTCATGACTCGTTAATCTGCCTAGTTCATCACAGTCTTTGGAAGACTGGAACTCTTTACGATTTTTTATTTTATTTTTTGCCCTTGGGGAATTGCCTGTAGAATCTCTTAGTGCTAATTAGGTGTTCCATAGGGGACACCATTCCTGAATGCCCCCTTTTCAGTATTCTCTCTCCCAGGACACACTCTTGTGTCCCTGATATGACACCTGGTCCCAGTAACCACCAGACACCATATTCTCAGGTAGCCTCGTGCTAGGTCGATTTGACCTGATGCCCTTGAGGCTGCATCTTGTCCTGCTTCCCCCAGAGTTTGTTTTAGTTGAAAAGCTGTGTCTAATTCTTGATTCCTGCCCTTTCAAATATACTTACTCTGCCCTAACTGTAGGTCACTGAATCTTACAGAGCCCTTTTCATGGTGAAAGGCATTGGTTCGGATGAACCCATTTTGAAGACCAGGCTGCTGGGTGTTATGCTCCTAGACAGGGAGAGTGGATCAGAACCTTCGGGAGATTCTGATACATCCCACTTTCCACTGAGATCACTGATTTACAAGGCTAGAAGTCCTCTGTAGCATGGACCATTCCTCTGAATCTCTCCATCTGGTGAGTCCAGTGGTTAGTGCATGAGCTGGGTCCCCACAGGTCTGGGCTTGAATATTAGTGATGTGCTTTGGGTAGCTTTAACCTCATTTCAGTTTTTTTCTTTGTTAATACCCAGGGTGCTTCATATATTACTTTATCCTCCAGAAATTGAGGTATTAGGGTTTGTAGATGCTCATTCTTTTATTGACATAGAAGGAGAAAGTATGGGATTCACCTAAAGGTCACAGGAAGAGTAAGAATGAATTCGAGCTTCCATTCTCAGCCTTGATGACAGATTTCTCATATGTCATGCTGTTTCACTGTTTCAGCTGGTGTAAAGGCTTAGAAAAAATTACCCATGAGTGCTGAATAAGTAAGGATTTTGTTTGTTGTTAAAGCCATGAAATGAGGAAATCCCCCTGGTCTAATTGATCTGACATCAGTTGCAGATGGAGCTGAAGGTATAGAAGGAGAAGAACTAGTGTTTGATAACTCTTGTAATATTCAGAGTGTCTTGGGACTTTGATGCCAACCTAATCAGTAATTTGAGGAAAAAGTCCTTGCTGGCCTCATTGAAAATTTCTTACGTTCAAAAGCCAAACCTAAGGCAAATAAATCGGCAACGTTTTAGAAGTGGATTTATTGTAGACCTTCTATCATTAGCAAACTCTTCCAGTATATTTATATTTGCACTGGACTTGCAAAATGTGTAAGTTTGTTTAGTTATGTAACATTTCTACATACATGCTTGTGATTGTGGTTTTGAGGCAGCTTAGAAGAAAGACATTTTAATGACAGTATTTGCATTTTGGTAGAACGTTGCTGCTCTTCCAAGATTTGATTGGTTAAATGTAAGTGGTTTTTATGAGCAGGTTGCTTTTTGTTATTGCTGTGAGTTTGAAGGGGAATTAGAACCTGGTTATGTTATAGTATGCAAAGAAGTCACTAACTAGCTTTGAGTACCCATTTGTTTGTCCCTTGATGCCTTCTGAGTGAAAGCCTCATTTTATAGGGATATGCATTGATTTGGCAAGTATTTTGCCAGACAGGTTGAACTGTGGCCCTGAGGTGAGAAACCCAGTTGAATCAACTTGTAGAAGCCATGAGTTTGGGAGGCTGGGGGATTTTGGATTCACTGAGAGCTGATGCAAAGGAGGACTATCCAATTTCTTTTGCTTTATTTTTTTAAATTAAATTGCCCTTAGTAGTGTTGTGTTTTGTGACAACTCCTTCTACTTTTTGGTAAGAATGAAGTGCTTCCGGCATACCTCGCTTTACAGATAGTGATGGATAATCCTACCTTACGTTTTTGAGCTCTTATAAGCTTAGCTATTTTGACCTTAATTCTTAGCCCTAAAGAAAATAGAACCATTTTCAGGAAAAGAATATATAGCGAATGCACGTTTGCCTGCCCCTCTCACTTTCTTAGTTATGTATATTGGCTCGCAAGTTAACATTGCTGGTGTTCATATCTATGTCTTTAAGATTCACCCTGGACCGGTTGTATCACGATCAATATAATGAATAAACCTATATGCAACATGTGAAAACTTATATGATCACGGAGTGGATCACAGTTCGAACTCCACATCCAGGCTTCTTTAATCAGCTTCTTATGTAGACAAATTGACAATATGCTTACCTCCACTGTGCTCTTGGGTATGTGTAGACATAGTTTGAGGGTTATGTAAAATTTGACTAGTTTGAATAGTATGAAGCAAGATTATTAGAAATAAGCCCCAGTTTAAAAATATTTACATATTTTACATAGTTTCTCACATACTTGGGCTCCGATTTTCCCAGCAGCTACTATGTTTATTGCTTGGTTTAGTAATTTATTTTCACATTGAAACCAACTAGGCTTTGGTTCTGCTGGTTTGTCAGTTCTCCGTGTGTCCCATCATGGACTGGGTACTACTCATCATTGCCCAGCTTCAGGGAAAATCAGCAAACACACTTGTTTGGGCCTCATCTCTGAAGATTCTGAGTCATTAAACCACAGGTGGGGTGCCTGAGCATCTGTATTTTTGAAAAGCTCCCTAGATGATTCTAATGTATCCCAAAGCTGAGAAAGGCTATCTTAGAAGGACTGAAAGGACTGAAATAAATACCAGACAGGCATGCCCTTTAGAGACTTTTCCAACCCTGAGATTCCTTGTAGGTTGGTCCAACATGAGGTGTCAGAAAGTCTTAGAAAAATTTAGAAGTTATGAAAATGAGAAGTTAACCAACAGAAAAATATACATTAAAAGAGAATTCTTCATCATTCAGAAGGATTTTCTACAGGGCTGTTTCAAATAGAAAGCTTCTCTAGTACATTCAAAATATAAGTTGCTACAAAATACGAAAAGACTGTCACAGTTTTTGAAACACAGCTACTGGGAACAGTAGCCAGATTGTCTCAGATCTCTCGTCTTTTACCAGAAAGAAGTTGTTCAGGACCTGGAATGTTGGTTCTTCAACACTTCAGGATCTCGGAAAATGAACTCTACGTTTTGCGTTATTATTATTCATAGGGAGGTTCCTGTAGAGTTAAGTTCAACACGTCATACATTTTTCAACAAAAATGTAACAACCATGCAAATAATTTGTGTCATTGGTCTCCCCTCCCAGTTAATAGTGCTTTTTATATAAGAAATTCCTTCAGTTTGTGTCTCTTCCTTCCATCTCTCTCACCACTCACATGTCGATATGGCTATAGAAGACAATGTTGATTTTTTTGAGTGAAGTCAAATCATGGAGGACTTTGAACTTGAGCACTCTAAAGCGTTTAAAACATTATTCTGAAAGTAGCAGGGAGGAGGGGCAATGAAGCAGGGAGGTGATGGATTAGATTTTCACTTTTGAAAGATCCACCTGTGCTGGATGAATTGGAGGAAGGGAAGGGCACCATGGAGATGGGAAGCGCAGCTAATAGCATATTTCAGCAGTCTGGGCGGGAGATGATGATACACCCTGAAGCTGGGGTGGGTGGAGTGCGGTAAGCAGGGAACGTGGATGTGGTGACCACGTAATTCATCCTTCCAATCTGGACCATCGTGCACGTGAAAGGAAGCACTATTAATAATTACTTCAGGGCAACAGGCACCGACTGGAACTGTACCGGACAAACAGGGACATACATCAGTATTAGCTGTAGAGAGAACAGAGACAACTTCTAAGGATTTGGGGCAAGCTGAGGAAAACTGGATAGAAATCTGGATCTGGAAAATGGGCTGGAGACGTATTTGGCCTTTTCAGTGTAGGTCATAGTGATAAA
The DNA here is from genome assembly GCF_949987535.1 of Balaenoptera acutorostrata. NCBI lineage: Eukaryota > Metazoa > Chordata > Mammalia > Artiodactyla > Balaenopteridae > Balaenoptera > Balaenoptera acutorostrata. The sequence goes on from NC_080081.1 coordinate 66,521,234, forward strand.
GGTTGACGCCTGGATTACTTGATGTTATTTCAGATTTTGAATAAAGAAAAGGGAGCCAAAGACCCTGTCTCTCTTTGTAAAAACAGAGCAAAAAAGCATTTTTGTCATCTGATCCTCCTGAAAATCTTGAATGCTTGGAGCAGGAGCGAATAGGGTGGTTGTTTTTTTCCCTCCCATACCATGAACATTCTACTGGCTTAACTAGTGGTATCTTCATATATCCTCTTTGAACTTCATTATCGTTTTTCCTTTCCAATCAGCAAAGTGCCTGTTAAATAGTCTTGGGTACTCAGGAACTAATTATATAACTTAGAAGTGTAGAAGTTCTCATTACCCCCTCTACAGTCTACAGTATTTTTCTTTGTAATCCTTAGAGCACTTGGCAAGCCTTTCCCTTTAACACCATGGTAGGGTTTCTTTAAAGCAATTTCTAGGAAAAGGGATCATGTAGGGAGATCAGAATGGTTTTATTTTTTTAAACCTTCTTCTCTCCTTAAAATGACATAGCACACTCTATTTCCAGTATGAAAGATTTAAATTGCCATCATGTCATGTGCTTTCCATTAAGAGACACAGGCTGATTTAAGAGACAATGTAGTAAGTTGGACAGTTGAAGTGATACAACTCCCTCCCATGTTGGCACTGTTGACGTTTGCTTCGTGTTTTGACTGTTGTCTTCGGGATTGTAACTTACTCCAGAAAGTTCATCCGAGTGAATTAAATTCAATGTCAAATTTTCATCAACGTTTTGATTTTATTCAGTTTTATTGTTCAGCTCATTGAGGCTTACAGAGCCCAAGTGCCTTGGCCAAGGTTATCTAGCATGTCAGTGTCTTAGCGCAGAGTTTTCTTTTAGTTCATTAACCTCCAATGCATCCTTGTTTGTCTCCTTACGAACTGGCTGTGTTTAAGGGCCTTCAACACCAGTGGGACCTTATGGAAAGTCTGCGTGTTCATGAGTTATCTTTTATATGCAAGTGAGAAACATACAGTGATCAATTATGATAATCTCTTGCATGGCAGATGCAGCTCTCTAGGGATTTGTTACCCCACGCCAGCAAAATCAGGCTCAGGTTTACCACTAGGATGCTTGTGTGGGGTGGAATGATAGTCATGTGCTGTCTGGTATTTGAGGCTGGCATGGCAGAAGGCAGGATGGCCTGCAAATAGATGACATCATTTCAGGGGCACGGAGCCTTTGCCACGAGAGAAATGTTTTGCTTTCATTTCCTAGAGGCTGCTGCAAGTGTGGCATAGCTGCTAGATTTTTGTGGCTGGCCCTGAAGGGCTTTGTCTGCCCCGAAACCAAATGTGGAGCTTGCAGGAATCCAGCTAGCAGACCATTCCAGAAGGATTAGACAGTAAGAACCCGTAATTAGCCTCCACAGTCTTGAGCCTTCTAGGATATGCTAGACGGCAAAACACTTAAAAAAAAAATGCCTAGGTTGAAATTTAGTTTAAACCTATTAAGTGAGTAGCATGAATAAAGAGAAAGGGCATAGTGTAATTACATGTAACTTTTGAGGTTTGAATTCATGTAAAGCTATATTCAAGCTACAGTTTTTGTCTCTCCTGTGGAATACCCAGAGTAATTTTTTTTTTTAATGAAAGCAGATGTTTTTGATTATTGGTTTTCCCGCTCAGTTAATAATGCTTTTTATTTAATCAATTTGTTCAGTTTGGGTCTCTCCCCACCTTCCGTCATCGGCACGCACGCGTCAGGGTGGCTGGGAAGGCAGCGTTGATGCTAATATAGAGGTAATCAGCGAGCCACTTAATCACCTGCCTCGGCACAGATAGCTCTGGAGCTGCTTTGCTGTCAGGCGGAGATACATTGGAAAGGGAGAAAGATGATTTAAAGCAATGCCTGAAAATGATTATCAAACAAAGGCCAGCATTTAGGAAGCTGTTCAACCAGAGAGGAACTCCCAGGAAGGATGAGGCGACAGCCTTTATCTTGCAATAAGGGCAAATGGTGAAAATAAAAGTGTCAGACCTGGCACGTTTTACGTCAGTTCGAGTGACTGAAGGCCAATATGGTACAGCATGTGTTTGGATCATGGGCTGTAAAACACGTGACCTTGTTTCCTGATGCTGATTTATAGCCTTTGTGTACTTCAGGCTTTATTTTGCTTCTGGAAAAAAAAAAATCATCGACCCTTGATGGGAAAGTGGGCAAAGCCTGAAGTGGGTGCAGAAGTTGTGAGGTGCATCCCGTCTTGAAGGCAGCCGGGCTCATCCCTGGCTTGGATTGCTTAGAAGTGGAGCTAACAGGCAGGGACAGTGTTTTTTCAGAAGAACCACCACAGGTAAAAACAGAATAAGAGTCTTTGCAGGCCAAGTGGGCAGAGCCGTTAGAAGTGCAGCCATTCCATTTAAAGGGGATTCAGGTCTCATCAGGATCAAATGAATGCAGTTCAACAGCAGTGGCTCAGAAAGCTCTCGAAGGAATGCCTAGGACTGATTTGCTACTTATTGACTGATTTGGTCTATTCCTACAAATGCCCAGAAAACTCACATGTTCCTCATACACAGTCTTTGAGCTTGTTTCTAACACGTGGCATTATGACATGGGGGATAGGAGTCCCTATCCTTTACCAGTTCACTGTTTTTCTTTTGGTTTTTGGCTGGCTGGAATTAAAATTTTTACATCAATCGGTTATGTCCTGGGTTGGCTTCTTCAGCTTCGGGGATATGAAATTCTTTCCTTTCCACGTAAGTGCAGAAACGCATTTTACATTGGAGTCCGTGCTTTGCTGCTGGTTTGGAGGCTCTGCTGAGTGAACAAGGGGTGTGCCTTTCCCTCCTCCCATCCCTTGGCACTCACTTAACCTCGGCTGAATAATAATGAGCCACTCTGGGGGGTTTTGTGGCTCCCATTTCTTTGGTAAATTTTATTTTCACATGTAGCACGCCATTCCTGCTCTGACTGCTGTGGTCCCCATTTGTAACTGGATCGCCACGTTAACCTGCTTTTCAGAGTAGGTACGAACGTGGCGCCAAGGGACCAGTGTTGATGCCAAAGTGCATTTCCTCTGTGGGCTGTAAACAGCAAGTAGACTGATCGGACTTGAAGAGAACGGACTAGTCGTTGCCCTGCTGAGCCGCAGGTGCGGAGAGAGGATGAGATTCTTGTTCTCTGCTTTTGGAAGAGACCCTTGCACTCAGAGCTTTGTCACTTGTGACTCCAGCCCTCCTTTCATCTATTTCTAATTCATTCCTAACCAGGGAAATCAGAGGGAATTGCAGAGTGCTGGAGCTCGATGGGACTTCAGAAGTCCTCTTTGCAGTTATTCAGTTCACAGAGGAAGGAAGTGAAGCCGGTTACTTTAATTCAGCCAGTTGAAATACTCAGTGCCTGAGATTGGACCAGAATGTGGGTCTCCTGACCTTCAGTCCTAAAACAGTCCTCATTCATCACTCAACTTCCCACCGAGATGGGTGTAATGGCCGGGAGTAGGGATTATGAAGATGAATTGTCGGATTTCAAGAATCAAGTTGGAAAGAGTAGGCTTAGGAGGGGCTCATCGGTTTTCTTGACTAGTCCTCAGAGTTGGAAAGAGGGCAGAATTCCTTGAATACTTCATAAGGATCTAGCTATTAGTCTCTGTAAAACCTTTTCAGTTTTGCTCGGAAAAATCTGACCTCCCGTGTTCATGATTAGTCAGGAGACACATACCTGTTCCTGGACAAGCTTTTGATTTTTCACTGGCCTCAGCTTTCTCATGTGTAAAATCAGAATAACAGCCCTTATCATCACAGGTAAGAGATGATAGGAGTTATCGCCGCTGTCCTAAGTTTCTTGCATGGGAGGCTGATCATTCTGGGGTTGAACTAAACCAGTGGTTTTTAAAATGTGGTCCGCACACCAGCACCAGCATTGCCTAGAAACTTGTTAGAAATGCAAATCCTTGGGCCCCATCTCTGAACTACTCTGTATTGCAAATTCTGGGGTGGAGTCTGGCGATCTGTGTTTTAATGAGGCTTCCAAGGGCTTCTAATGCACACCAAAGTTTGAGACCCAGTGATCTAAGCAATGCCTTCTCACCTTCTTTTGGCATAACCTAGAGTCATGGAACTGAGTAAGTTAAAAGGAAGCATTTATATGAGAATAGAGTAATATTCATAGATAATTAATATCAGTTAAACTTCAGGAAGGAGAAACAAATGTTCTGTAGCTCTATACTATGCCTTTATTATTAGCTATACGGAGGGAGGGAGCGTGAGAGTGTATCCAGCTCTAAGCTCTGCAGGGCTGGGGCCACACCTAGCATATTCCCTGTTACTTCCCTGGCATCTGTCACAGTCTCAAACACACTGGAATTTAATATTTCTTGAAGAATGAATGAATGAACGTTAAGAATGCTTTGGATGGACCTAGAGATTATCATACTAAGTGAAGTAAGTCAGACAGAGAAAGACAAATATCATATGATATCGCTTATATGTGGAATCTAAAAAAAATGATACAGATGAACCTATTTACAAAACAAAAACAGACTCACGGACATAGAAAACAAACTTATGGTTACCAAAGGGGAAAGGTGGAAGGGGGGAGGGATAAATTAGCAGTTTGGGATTAACAGATACACCCTACTATATATATAAAATAGATAAACAACAAGGAACTACTGTATAGCACAGGGAACTACATTCAATATCTTATAATAACCTACAATGGAAATGAATCTGAAAAAGAAGAGATATGTATAACTAAATCACTTTGCTGTACACCAGAAACTAATACAACATTATAAATCAACCATACTTCAACTAAAAGCAAAAAAAAGAATGCTTTGGCACTGTAGCATGTGGAAGAAGCATAAAATTGGAGAAGGGACAAGTTCAAAGTCCGGGTTTGATCCTCTAGCTGGGTAAGCTTTGTTGAGTTGATTACTCTTTGTGAGTCCTAAGGGTCCTAATCTATTCCCACCCCACCACCAATTTTTTCCTTGGCTCTTACCTCGCAGAAATGGAATATATTCTTCTAAAAGCTGTTGAGGCCAGGCACTAAATTGCATAAATTATTTATCCCACAAAATACCAGTACAGTAGGGATAACATAATACATACTCGATAAACACTTCCTAAGTATAGGTGGAGAAAGGGTCATATCCATGTTGTAATCATAAAGGCCTGGGTGTATAGTCTTGACTTAGAAGAGGTGACCTTGGACGATGAAGTGTATCCTCTCTGAAGCTCCGTTTCCTACCTGTAAAGTGGAAACAATACTTACTTTTTAGAATTACTGTGAAGAATAAATACACTAATATGAAAGCTTCTACTACACTGCTTGGCACATTATAGGCACTCAATAAATACAGTTTACTTTTATTATTTTCACGTTTCCCCATGAACTAGCTTTCTGAGCATCTTAATGAACATATGTACTTGTTTCTTCACTGTCAGAACTTTCTAACTGTATATAAGTTTAGCCCTTAAGACTTTTAAAGACTGTTTTGACAGATTCAAATAAACAAGGCTACTGGAAGATGTAGAATAGAAATACAACCCAGAAGCAAGACTGAGTGTAGAAGATGCTACAAATTTGGCAGTTTGTATAAGAGATAAGGGCTGAGAAGACTTTTATCTTGATGATTAGAATGAAAGAATTGCTTTAGGTCAGAATTCCATGAATGCCATGAGAAGAGTCATTTCCTTTTGCTTCCAACTGGAAGTTATTTGATTTGATCTAAAATGACTGAATCTAACCTTAGACACACTTCTATAACCAATATTTCCAGTTAGTAAATTTTTAAGCTTATTCACTATTATTCAAAAAATGCCCTTTGAGCTTCCAAAGGAAGAGATATGGGGGCCAGGGAAAGGCAAAGCCAGCAAATAGTGAGGATATTTCTTCTCTAACAGCACCCAGCACATCTTGGCCATAAATCATGGTAAGTGTGGTCTCTCTAGTGGCCAGTGGCAGAGAAAGGAAAGGCAGACCAATGTATCACATAACTGGGTGGGCCTTTCCCACCCCTGCCTGCTATCCAAACCCTCCAAGGGCAAGAGATGGTCCTTAGAACAAAACTGGCAGGAAGAGAGTGTGGATTCTTATGCTTTGTTCTTCCAGATTCCAGGCATCCCCGGCCTGGCCCAGTCAAGCTCCTCTAACTCTTTTTAGATTTGAAGAGCAGTCTGAAGATATGAATATTTTCCAAAACAACTTCACAGAGTAAAATTAAAAAATTGGAAAGGATTGGCTCAATCATTTTGTAACTGATGACAGAGAGCACTTCGACTTTATTTCTCATACATCTTACATACTATGAAAGGAAAGAATGAAAGGTGTTAGTTGGTTTTCAATCAAGGAAACAGATGCCACGCAGACAGAGTTCCAGAATTAGGGTGAGAAAAGAGACAACATGAAGACAGAGCATTCACTCAGCGTGAAGGAGAAGGTAAGCGTTGGGAAGTTGTTGAAATCATGGGTAAGTATTTATAACTTGATAGGATCTTTATACTTACTGTCTTCAAATAAAAAATATTTTAACCGGGCTTCCCTGGTGGCGCAGTGGTTGAGAATCTGCCTGCCAATGCAGGGGACACGGGTTCGAGCCCTGGTCTGGGAAGATCCCACGTGCCGCGGAGCAACTAGGCCCGTGAGCCATGATCACTGAGCCTGCGCGTCTGGAGCCTGTGCTCCGCAACAAGAGAGGCCACGATAGTGAGAGGCCCGCGCACCGCGATGAAGAGTGGCCCCCGCTCGCCGCAACTAGAGAAAGCCCTCGCACAGAAACGAAGACCCAACACAGCCTAAATAAATAAATAAATAAATAAATAAATAAAACTTAAAAAAAAATATTTTAACCACTTCAGGACCAAAAAACAATAGGTATTCATCAGTGGTCTCAGGGAGAGTCTTGTGAACCGCTTGTCTGGAGACGGAAACTTTTCAGAGCCTGCAGGCATTGGCTGGGTTGGGTGAGAAATCTCACAGGTAGGTGCTCCAGAAAGTTATGGAAAACATGGAGGGAACGATACGAAGTTACAAGGGAGGGTGCGGGAAGGGACCCTGTGTCACTGTTATTATCAAGAAGCATTTCTCAAGGGCAGTGCTGCACCTGTTTTTGTTCCAGAAGGCATACACCTAACAGCAGGCAGAACCTTACTATGGAGCACCAGAAAACAGATAGCAAATACCTTTTCAGTGTAACTTTGATCCAGAGAAAACTAGACTTTAAATTGGTGATTGGGCTTCCCTGGTGGCGCAGTGGTTGAGAATCTGCCTGCTAATGCAGGGGACACGGGTTCGAGCCCTGGTCTGGGAAGATCCCACATGCCACGGAGCAGCTGGGCCCGTGAGCCACAATTGCTGAGCCTGCGCGTCTGGAGCCTGTGCCCCGCAACGGGAGGGGCCGCGATAGAGAAAGGCCCGCGCACCGTGATGAAGAGCGGTCCCCGCACCGCGATGAAGAGTGGCCCCCGCTTGCCGCAACTGGAGAAAGCCCTCGCACGAACCGAAGACCCAACACAGCCAAAAATAAATAAAAAAAAAAAAAAAATTGGTGATTGATTCCAAAATGTTACTATAATTCATGGGAAAAAAAACCTTTTCATTGTCCTCCTAACCTTTGCCCTTTCTTTAAATACCGTGGATATTTCACAAAAGGAAGACAATGTGTGGGACTTCCCTGGTGGTCCAGTGGTTAAGACTTCGCCTTCCAATGCAGGGGCTGTGAGTTCGATCCCTGGTTGGGGAGCTGAGATCCCACATGCCTTGCAGACAAAAAAACAAAACATAAAACAGAAGCAATATTGTAACAAATTCAGTAAAGACTTTAAAAATGGTCCACATCAAAAAAAATCTTAAAAAAAAAAAGACATTGTGGCTTGATGTTGTTCATTTTTCATAAAGCAAAATTTCTGTACTTATTCATAAAGTCAAGCTAATTGGTCTAGAAAGTTCAATTTCCCCTCACCTGTTTCTATATTGAACCCTTTGTTTTGCTCCTCCTATGCGTTTGTCAGGGATGGTGACATTTTCTTTTTATTTTTTTTGAACCAATTTTAATCAATCAATAGAGGTTGGGGCAAAGAGTGCCGTGATTGATTACTGATGACTATGGAAAATTACTAAATGCCTGATTACTGATGACTATGGAAAATTACTAAATGCCTGTAGGAGGAAGTATGTTAAATATATTCTGCAGTTTATTCTCATTTGTAAATTTTTAGTCAAGAACAACTTTATTGTAATATTGTATTATTTTAAGAAACAAATTTGGTAAAATGTTAAGATTTGGTAAATCAGGATGTGGATACAGAAATGTTCAATATACTAATCTATGGCTTTATACGATTTTGAAATACTTCATGAGAAAATATTTAAAAAATAATAATCAAGGATGCCAGTTCCAGTAATTTAATTTCAGGTTTAAACTACAAATTTAAAATTGCAGTTTTTCTCTTTGACTGTTTTGTTTTGTTTTACTTAACTTTTCCTTCAGGAAGCAAAGCTATCCATTTCTATAAAGAATACTTACTTGCAACTAATTCCTATGTCTCCTAACTTGATACTTTCTTCCCCATTCTCCCCCCTCCCCCCACCTTGTTTTTTTTTCTGGAAAGATGCATGCTGATCTCTTGATTAACATAGGGTTTGGTGAAGAATTTAAGTTATAGATCTAATGATTTCAGAGGTATGTAAAAAATACAGTTTCTCAGGTACCCACCAGTCCTGGCTCTCAATGCTAAAAGTAAAATCCTGGGGCAGCAGGAGAAACAATTGTTTCTGGATATTCAGTTTCTAGTAACCTACCCCTGGAAAGGGACAAAGCAGCCCTCTTGACAGTTACTACAGACATTTCCACCCCTGTTTGCCTCAGGGCAAAAGTAGCACTTCTGGAAAACAGTGTATTATAGTTGGGGGGAGGAAGATAAAGGAAACATGAGGAATGTTACTTATAAACCAATACTGCTCGAATTTATGACTTGATAGACTTAACTCTACCTTTAATGGGTGATGCTATTTTTACCTAGCTTTTCAGTCTCTCCTGAGGTGCCTTGATTGACTAGGATTCTAGAACAATGCTCATTTACTATGTTCACTTTACCCACTGCAGAACAATCAGTAACCAAATTGAATGGACTTCAGCCTTCCATCAGGATTCTCTAAGTCTAGTGAGTTCCTCTCAAAGAGCCTTTCCTATTTCTTGTAACTTGTTTGTTGTTACTTTAATATTGTCTACTTTATGATATTTACTATCTGTGTTTTTAAATCTCGTTTATTCATCATCTCGTCATTCTTAAAGAAAAAGCAATGACAATAATCAGAATAGAAGAATGCTTTAAAATAGTTAAAAATAAAAAAAAAATAGTCAAATATAGAATAGTGAAATAAAAAGAAAATATACATATGCAAAAGAACTTCAGCCCATAACTTATACCATATTCAAAATTAACCCCAGTATGCAGAAAACTATATGACACTGATGAAAGAAATTAAAGATGACACAAATAGATGGAGAGAAATACCATGTTCTTGGATTGGAAGAATCAACATTGTGAAAATGACACTACTACCCAAAGCAATCTACAGATTCAGTGCAATCCCTATCAAACTACCACTGGCATTTTTCACAGAACTAGAACAAAAAATTTCACAATTTGCATGGAAACACAAAAGACCCTGAATAGCCAAAGCAATCTTGAGAAAGAAAAACGGAGCTGGAGGAATCAGGCTCCCTGACTTCAGACTAAACTACAAAGGTACAGTAATCAAGACAGTATGGTACTGGCACAAAAACAGAAATACAGATCAATAGAACAGGATAGAAAGCCCAGAGATAAACCCACACACATATGGTGACCTTATTTTTGATAGAGGAGGCAAGAATATACAATAGAGAAAAGACAGCCTCTTCAATAAGTGGTGCTGGGAAAACTAGACAGCTACATGTAAAAGATTGAAATTAGAACACTCCCTAACACCATACACAAAAATAAACTCAAAATGGATTAAAGACCTAAATGTAAGGCCAGGCACTATAAGGCCAGGCAGAACACTCTATGACATAAATCACAGCAAGATCCTTTTTTGACCCAGCTCCTAGAGAAATGGAAATAAAAACAAAAATAAACAAATGGGACCTAATGAAACTTAAAAGCTTTTTGCACAGCAAAGGAAACCATAAACAAGATGAAAAGACAACCCTCAGAATGGGAGAAAATATTTGCAAATGAAGCAACTGACAAAGGATTAATCTCCAAAATTCACAAGCAGCTCATGAAGCTCAATATCAAAAAAACAAACAACCCAATCCAAAAATGGGCAGAAGACCTAAATAGACATTTTTCCAAAGAAGATATACAGATTGCCAACAAACACATGAAAGAATGCTCAACATCATTAATTATTAGAGAAATGCAAATCAAAACTACAGTGAGATATCATCTCACACCAGTCAGAATGGCCATCATCAGAAAATCTACAAACAATAAATGCTGGAGAGGGTGTGTAGAAAAGGGAACCCTCTTGCACTGCTGGTGGGAATGTAAATTGATACAGGCACTATGGAGAACAGTACGGAGGTTCCTTAAAAAACTAAAAATAGAATTACCATACAACCCAGCAATCCCACTACAGGGCATATATCCTGAGAAAACCATAATTCAAAAAGAGTCATGTACCACAATGTTCACTGCAGCACTATTTACAATAGCCAGGACATGGAAGCAGCCTAAGTGTCCATCAACAGATGAATGGATAAAGAAGATGTGGCACATATATACAATGGAATATTACTCAGCCATAAAAAGAAACGAAATTGAGTTATTTGTAGTGAGGTGGGTAGACCTAGAGTCTGTCATACAGAGTGAAGTAAATCAGAAAGAGAAAAACAAATACCATATGCTAACACATATATATGGAATCTAAAAACAAAAAGGTCATGAAGAACCTAGGGGCAGGACGGGAATAAAGACACAGACCTACTAGAGAATGGACTTGAGGACACAGGGAAGGGGAAGGGGAAGCTGGTACAAAGTGAGAGAGTGGCATGGACATATATACACTACCAAACGTAAAATAGATAGCTAGTGGGAAGCAGCCGCATAGCACAGGGACATCAGCTCTGTGCTTTGTGACCACCTAGAGGGGTGGGATAGGGAGGGTAGGAGGGAGGGAGACACAAGAGGGAAGAGATATGGGGATATATGTGTATGTATAGCTGATTCACTTTGTTATAAAGCAGAAGCTAACACACCATGGTAAAGCAATTATACTCCATTAAAGATGTTAAAAAAAAAACCAAAATTAACCCCAAACATGTTATGTACAATCTCAAACTATAAAACGTCTAGAAGAAAACATAGGAAGAAATATTTGTGACCTTGTGTTAGGCTAAGATTTCTTAAATACAACATCAAAAACATGATTCATAAACAAACAAATGACTAAATTTGACTTTGTCAAAATTAAGAACATGTGTTCTTTGAAAAACACTGGGAGAAAATATTTGCAAATTACATATCTGATAAAGAACTCCTATCCAAAATTTCTAAAAAAAAACACTCGAAACTTGATGATAAGAAAACAAACAATGCCATTTAAAACGGGTAAAATGTTTGAACAAAGAAACTATATGTTGGCAAAGAACCACATGAAAAGATGTTCAATGTCATTTATCACCAGAGAAATGATGTTTGTTTCCTAAATTAAAAGCTAATCCCATAAATGAAAACCACCATGAGATATCATTTAGCACCTGTTTGAACGATTACAGTTAAAAAGACTGATGTACTAAGTGTTAGTGAGGATGTGGATGAACTAAAACGTTCACACGCTGCTGATAGCCACGTAAAATGGTACAACCACTTCAGAAAACAACTTGGCAGCGTCTTAAAAAGTGAAACACACACGTACCATGCTACCCAGCCCTTCCACTCCTAGGAATTTACCAAAGAGAAATGAATGCATGCATTCATACAAAGACTTGTGTCTGAATGTTCGTAGGATCTGTAATTATGATCACCCCAACCTGGAAACAATCCAGATGTTCGTCAACAGATGAATGGATGAGCAAATTGTGGCACATTCATTCACAGGAATATTATTCAGCAATAAAAAGGAATGACTTTATATCAATGCATGTGACGGCATGGGTGAAGCTAGAAATAATAATGCTGAGTGAAAGAAGCCAGACAAAAAAAGAGTACGTACTCTATGATTCCATTTATATAAAATTCTCAAAAACTCAAACTAATGTATAGTGAAAGAAAGCAGATTAGGGGATGTCTGGGATGGCAGAGTAGGAAATGGAGGGCGGAGGAATTCCGGAAGATCAGGAGGAAACTTGATGGGATAATGGATACTTTGTTATCTTAATTATGGTCATGTTTTTAGTTTTATATACACATCAAAATTTATCAAACTGTACACTTCAAGTAAGTTCAGCTTATTATGTCAATTATACCTCAATAAAACTGGTAAAAAGAAAGGGAAAGAAAAGAGAAGAGAAGGGAAGGACAAAGGGAAAGAAAGGACAAAGAAAGAAAAGAGAAAGGAGGGAGGGAGGGAGGAAAAGGCCTGGACCAAAGTCAGAGACCTGGGTTGGGGTCTTGCACCTGTCATTTCCTTGCTGTGTATCTGTGGGTAAATTGCATTCTGTGAGCCTCAGTTTTCTTTTCTATAAAACGAGGTTTATAACATCCACCTCATATGTACATAAAGTATGTAAAAATATTTTGCCATATGCAGATGTCCTTATAAATATTAGGCATTATTATGACTCCTAGTGATAATATTTATCACGCAGGTGCAAACTGCAGCCACTGGAGTATCTTCATCCCACTTTGGGGGAAATGGCTGGAGTCCCGTGGGGTGGAGGGGATGTTTAAGTGGGTGTGTTATCGAAAGTGGGGTCCAGCTGCTCGCTGCTCTAAAGCCAATAAAGAGGCAAGGTTGGTGGAAAGGAAAGTTTGCTTTATTTTGGAGGCTGGCAGCTGGGGGGCGGGGGGTGGACTCGTGTCCAAAGGCCGACTCCCCACCACTGACAGCTGGTGGGCCAGAGCTTTTTATAGGTGGAAGGAGGGGCCTCCAGGCAGAAGCAGCACCGCCAGCTCTGTCAGTCATCTTGAAATTGGTCCTGCAGTGATCTGATCAGCGTCACCTTGATTGTTTCAAGTACAATTAGGCTTCAGTTCCAGGGTCAGTTTGTTCCCATTACCTTGAGGCCAATTCTCAGAATTGTGGCAGCTTATGTCATGGCTACAGTCTGGTCATCATGTAGTTAACTTCTTCCACCTGGTGGGGGTTACAGTATCTACAAGACAGCTCACAGGATATGGCTCAGAATATGATCTGTAGCCCTTGAGAAGGAACTAAAGGTCCTTGACTTTGCTCCATGACTAAACTATTATTATTTGGTCTTGTTGGACTGCTTTCCTTTGCTTCTGCATTTCCTCACTTCTCTGATTAAACTTATTCTTGACTAAAGTTTTTCTGCAGACAAAAGGCAGGCAGAGGACATGGGAGGGGAGAGGAGGGAGGACCATAGGGTCCTGCTCTGTTTCAGGTGTGGGGAGGAAAGAAGTAGCATCATCTTTTGCTGTGAGATGGAAAATAAAGCCTGAAACTTGTTAGACCTCTCATCGCACAGAAAATGTACTGCAGCTGCCCTCCTGTTTGTGGTCTACAGGTCCCAACATGCAATGCTCTGGTGCAGTGTGGGCCACCAAGCTCTGCTTGTAAGGATGCACAGTTTCTGTGGGCTGTCCCCTTTAAAGAGGAATTGAAGCAGAAATGGGCAATAAATTCTTCATGCATTGCACACATTATGCATCATGTTATTTTTAAACAAAAGGCATACCATGCATTTTCCCTGTAAGTCAGAATACATTTATGCTCACCAAACAGTGCCCAACTACTGCTTGGATAACATAAAAAGCTTTTATCAACATAAAAATGTTGATAAAGAGACTGTGTGTTTAGAAACATGCGTATGTTCTTCCAAAATATTGTAGTTTCTTTTTTCATTAAACGTCTACTCCTTGGATAACCCAGAGTGTGGAAGTAAAGATGCAAAGCGCTAAGCCGTTTAAAAGCGAAATCAGACTTTAAATAAGGGAATGTCGTGTTTCATTTAAAAGCTTCTCTTCACCTCCTATTCTTCTGCTGTCAAGTGAAAGAAAAGCTAGCTTCATAATTACATGGCTGCCTCAGCTTCACATTATATGTGAGATCTCACATTATTTTTCTACACCTTGCTCTCTCAATCCTTAGCCACCTTCTTCCTTCTCTGCCCGCTCTTCCCCCACCCCAGCTTTCTCCCCTCTACTTCCTTCTTCTTAAGGAGCTGACAGGATAGGATGATGGAGCTCTGTTGATTAAGCTGCTGAATGGCGGTGGCCCTGATTAATTTAGGGGTGACAAGCGAAAAATAAAATAAAATAAAATAAATGAGGAGTGTGAAATGTTTCTCACTGTGGATGATCGGCCCAGCCTGTCTGGGTAGAAAATTAGGTGATTTTGATTTCCGCTGCTCAGCAGAGCGTGAGATCAGATGGAACTTAACTTTGGCAGATGTTTACTCTCTTCTCTTCGTCCCGCCGTTCCTGTGCCCCTGAGGTCCTTTCTCACAGTTGATCACTATGTTTGCCACCGAACATTCGAACCCTCACCCCTTGTTAAAAGCTTGGCAAATATATTAGCAGCAGTAACAGAAGTCTGTTTTCATATATATTTTATTTTCGTGTATATTTTATGCCTTTGTGGGGTTTTTTTTGTCCAAAATCACAAGGTTTAATTGCCGTGTTGGTCAAGGAATAGAAATATTGGAAACCAGTGCTGAATATTGGAAACCTTCACAATGTTCCCTAGAAAGTTGTATTGTAATGAAGGTAATTTGGAAGATGGTGGTGCAGAATGAGGCTATGGTTTTTTGGGGGTTTTTTAAATTTATTTTATTGAAGTATAGTTGATTTACAATGTTGTGTCATATGTAGTCTTTTAAATTTATTTTTGGCCACGCTGAGTCTTTGTTGCTGCGCACGGGCTTTCTCTAGTTGCGGCGAGCGGGGGCTACTCTTCTTTGCAGTGTGCAGGTTTCTCATCGTGGTGGCTTCTCTTGTTGTGGAGCACTGGCTCTAGGTGCCCGGGCTTCAGGAGTTGTGTCACGTGGGCTTAGTAGTTGTGGCACAGGGGCTTAGTTGCTCCGCAGCACATGGGATCTTCCCGGACCAGGGCTCGAACCCGTATCCCCTGTATTGGCAGGCGGATTCTTAATCACTGCGCCACCCAGGGAAGTCCCTTAATTATGTCAGTGCTTTTCAAACTGTTGGGTGACCAAGTAATGAGTTGCAGCCAACAGTTTAGTAAAATAAATTAGAAGAGAATTGGGTGGACCATATTGGAGTACATTGACATAGTAAGGTTAAGTGTTGTGTGAAATCTTGTTTCAGTTATATTGATTAATTTAACATATATTTATTAAGCACCTACTACATATCAGGCACTGTTCTGGGGGCTTGGGATACATCAGTAAACAAATATCCCTGATATTGTGGAGCTCACTCTGTAGCAGGAGAAGATAACAAATGAACAATAAGCATGGGCTTCCCTGGTGGTGCAGTGGTTGAGAATCTGCCTGCCAATGCAGGGGACACGGGTTCGAGCCCTGGTCTGGGAAGATCCCACATGCTGTGGAGCAACTGGGCCCGTGAGCCACAATCACTGAGCCTGCGCGTCTGGAGCCTGTGCTCCGCAACAAGAGAGGCCGCGATAGTGAGAGGCCTGTGCACTGCGATGAAGAGTGGCCCCCACTTGCCACAACTAGAGAAAGCCCTCGCACAGAAACGAAGACCCAACACAGCCATAAATAAATAAATTAATTAAAAAAAACAATAAGCATAATGTGTAAATTACACAGTATCTTATTGTATGGTGTGTTAGAAGGTATATATATGCTTTAGTGTATGTATGTAGGGTAAGTATATACAATAGTAAATGGCAAAAAGAAAATAGTGGCGGTTAGTACAGGGGATTAGGAGTTACAGGAGTTGAGAATGGTTGAATTTTAAATGGGATGATCAGGGCAGACCTTATGGAGCTGGTGTTTGAGTGGAGACTTACAGAAGGTAAGGGGCTTGGCCAAGTGGATCTCTGGAGGAAGGATGTTCCAGGCAGAGGGAACAGCAAGTACAAAGGCACAGGGTAGGAATTGGAGTGTTTCTGGGATGGCAAGGGGCTGTGTGTTTGCAAAGGAATGAGTGAAAGAGCGAGGGTGTCCCAGAGGTAAGAGTGGGCCAGATCATGGAGTCCTTGCAGGCCATGGTAAGGATTCTGTCTGTGACGCTGAGCGCAGTTGGGAACCAGTCAGGGTCCTGGGCAGGGGACTGACATATATGTGGATAGTGATAGAAATGAGTTTATTACTCTGGGTCTCTGAGAAAAAGACTAGAGGAGACTGACATGTCGTGAAATCTGTAAGACTCCCATGAAATGGAGTTTCTGTTTTCAATACGTTGGGGGTAATTAGATGCTCTCTTATATTTTGCAATTGGTTTACCCAACCTGAGGGAAAATAAGAATCACTTGGAGCTTTTTAAAGATCCTGTTTCCCAGCCTCACTCCAGATCTCCTGGCTTAAAAGGTGTATTTTTAATAAGCAGCTCAGGGGATTCTTTTATGATCAGGGGTATTTGCACATCACTGACTTTTTGAAAGATCTGAGTTCAGTTCCTGCGACTTCCTAGCAATGAGGCACTGGTCAAGTCATGGAACCTGGAACCCCAGTGCCTACCTTGCAGGGCGGGTTTGAGGTGTTCACAGGTCACCTGCAACACGCAGGAAACACTCAGGAAACAGGAACTATAGGTGTCCTGCTGGTGTTCTCAAGTGCAGCACTTCAGGATGGGAATAGCTGGTAAATTCACAAAGGAGTGATTTATAAGAAGACAAATTCTGCCTGTGAACAATTAGTCATACTGCAGGCCTACAGGGCTGTTTCCTAACTGTCCTCAGAGAGTCACGTGGGCTGGTGAATTCCGTTAAGCCCAGGTCCCCTTTGATCTGGCTAATTATAGTGAAGCATGAAAAAAATGTTAATTGCTTGACTCCTAGCTCCTGTTTTCCTTAGCCTCCTGCTTCTCTGCCCTGGCTCTCTCTGGCCCAGCCCCTTGCCAAGCTTTTGAACATGTGGTGGATGCTTCTTCGGAAGCTCCATGACCACGTGAAGAGCAAGCTTCTGGCCTGCACTCTTCACGGGGTAAATGAGAGAGAGCAGGAAACAATGGATCTTGTTTTCCTCTTGTTTTTGTGAAATGTCACAAATAACCATCCTCCATGATGGTTGTACAGTTGAGAATTCCATAGATAGAGCGCCTATGGGAAGCCTCAGTATATTCTGTAGGAAAATAATTGTCAGGGGGAAAGGAATCGGGGCTGTTTTAGTCCCAGTGTCTTACTTGTTCTAACGCACAGACATTCTAAAAATTGAGTTTTAATTGAATTAGACCGAAGGAAAAAACACATTCTGTCATAGAAGGAAAAATTTCTGGGCTGATCAAAGAAAGATAATTTCAAACATTGTAATAAATGAAAATAATAGAATGAGATATGAGAAAGGATCATATTAGAGGCTGGCATTATAATGAAAGGTATATTCACATAAGAGTTATGGTGGCTGAGTTAAAAGAATCCTGGACAGGGAATCAGAAGACCTCTGACTTCCTATTGCTGACAGCAGTAACACCACCACCAGGAATAACAGTCAGCATTTACTGTGCACTTACTATGTGCCAAGTATTGTGAGAAGCACTCCACTTTTAACCCTTTCTGTGAGGTAAGCACGCTTGTTGCCTCATGCTACACGTTAGGAAATGGAAACTTAGGGAGAGTGAGGAATTTGCCCGATCAAGGTCACCCAGCAACATGGTAGGTCTGGATGGTACCCTGTTCTGTGTGACTACAGGTCATACTCAGAGCCTTGAGCTCTATTGCCTCAGATCATAGAGGCAGAGATGGAGTTCTAGACCTAGAATTCAAAGACCATGCTCGTCTCAACAAATAGGGTGGAAGGCCGTGCTTCTCAAACTGTGGTGCTTAAACCAGAGCATCACTTGGGAACTTGTTAGAAGTGCACATGCCTCATGCCCTTACCTCAGACCCACTGAAAAGCAAACTCTGGGGCCCTAGCAGTCTGAGCTATCCTAAGTGTTCCAGGTGATGCTGACGATCACTGAAGTTTCAGGACCACTGGTCTTGGGGATACAATCCAACTTTCTAGTCCAAGTTGAATTTAGAAGTGCATATTTAATATTACAGTAAATATTGAGCTTGGTTTTAGTCATCATATTTAATTTGTTTTGAAATTTCCGATGATATTAAAAGAGGAATAGAATTTTTAGTTATCAAAAGGGGCAACATAAAGTTTAAAAGATTTGAGGATATTAAATTAAGTAAGTGAATAATAAATTTATAATTTAATTGAGGTAACCACATCTCCATTAATCTGTCATCACCTGCATACTGATGGAGTACAGGAAATGAATAAGTGCTGACAAGAGGTGGAATGCGGAATTCAGATGAGTTTGCATTGAAAGAGGCAAAGGACTTTTATTTGGAAAGGGAGATGATAAAGGAAAGCACTGAGCCAGGACCTGGAGGGTCAAGGCAGAGAGAAAGCGGCACATCTGGAAGTAAAGGTACCAAATTGCAAAGAGAGGAGTTTGGAAAGGAAGGATGGACCAGTTTGGATTTCCCAGGAAACTCTGCAAGAATCCTCAGCAAAACAGCACATTGGAAGAGTTCTCGAGTGACTGAATCAAAAAAGGAGAATGTATTGGCTATGTCACTGAAGTTCAAAGATAGCCTGGCTCTGGGCCTGCTGGATCCAGGAGCTCCAGCAAGGTCCTTTTCTTGCCATCTCTGAGTCAGCTCCTTTCTCAGGGAGATGCCGATCTCTTGGTGATAAGCAGGTAGCCAGGAGTTCCGTGCAGCTTCAGATCCTCAGAAACCCAGGCGATGTCCTCGAATTGGGTTCAGATAGGCTAGACCACATCCAGGTCCTTCCTGGAAGAGGGGTGGGTAGAGTTATTGACACGTGGACTGAGTGGTAGCGGGTGGTTCCACTGAACAGGTATGTTGGAAAGGTGTGCCTAGGTCCTGGGCTTCAGGGTCATCCTCTGTAGGGATATTTGAAGGAGGAGGAAGAGGGGATTGAAGAAGAAAGATCAGCAGGGAGGCTGCTGCCGTAACCCCCGTACAGACTGAGGAGGGCCAGGCTGGGAGTTGTTTCTTCAAAACCAAAGAGGACTAACTTTGACCATGACTGTAAAGAAGTAATCACCATGGCTTTTAACAGCACAATGAAAGAAAAATACCTCATTGTCATGCCTGGAGTACAGAAGAGAGATCAGTTGATGCTGTTCCTAGTCACGGTGAAGTTCAGACGTTTGGAGAAGCAGCAAACCTCACAATCACGCCGTGGGAGGTTTTCGTAGCTGCTGGTGGGGACCCAAGAGCCACTGTCCGCCAGCCAGAGATGTGACCGTGGACGTTTGCTCCCTACATCCTTTATCCTTGACTTCTTAGCACACAGAGCTGGCGGTGGACATTTGCTCCCTACATCCTTTATCCTTGACTTCTTAGCACACAGAGCTGGCGGTGCTCACGTGCCTTTTTGTTTCCTTTGTCAAACTAGATACTTGGGGGCTTGCGTGCCCCCTCCCAGTGTAGCCGTAAACCGTAAGCGTTGAGCGCCGGGCTGTGTTTTGGACTTCTTGACTACAACTGCACACTCAGAACTCAGAGCTTCAGTCTCTGATGACTTTCTCTCCTTGATTTAAACCTTTGAAATCAAGAAATCGCAGGAGGGGGCTTCCCTGGTGGCGCAGTGGTTGAGAATCTGCCTGCCAGTGCAGGGAACATGGGTTCGAGCCTTGGTCCAGGAAGATCCCACATGCCATGGAGCAACTGGGCCCGTGAGCCACAGCTGCTGAGCCTGCGCGTCTGGAGCCTGTGCTCCGCAACAGGAGAGGCCACGATAGTGAGAGGCCCGCGCACCGCGACGAAGAGTGGCCCCTGCTCGCCGCAACTGGAGAAAGCCCTCACACAGAAACGAAGACCCAACACAGCCATAAATAAATAAATAAATAAAATTAAAAAAAAAAAAAAGAAATCGCAGGAGGAAAAGTGGCTAATATGAATTTCTAGAATTAAAAAGTATCCTGATATCTCCTGTACTATATGTAGATGGAACATGTGCAAAACTTGGGAAGCACTTTAACAAAGGGAACATGATTAACTCCTGTTGGCCAGGCTTAGCCCAACCCCCCGCCCGAGTGTGTGCTTGATCGATGCTCTTTACCTTAATGGGGCAATTGACTAGAAAACAAAGTTTTCAGTTAATTCTTTATATATATATATATATATATATATATATATATATATATATACTTCTTAAACCATTTTTTAAATTGAAGTATAGTTAATTTACAATGTTGTGTTAGCTTCAGGAGTACAGCAAAGTGATTCAGTTATATATATATATATATATGTGTGTATATATATATATATATATATATATATATATATGTATATATATATTCTTTTCCATTATAGGTTATTATAAAACATTGACTATAGTTCCCTGTGCTATACAGTAGGTCCTTGTTGGTTATCTATTTTATATATAGTAGTGTGTATCTGTTAATCCCAAACTGCTAATTTATCCCTCCCTCCCCTTCCCCTTGGGTAATCGTAAGTTTGTTTTCTGCGTCTGTGAGTCTATTTCTGTTTTGCAAGTAAGTTCATTTATCACATTTTTTTTTAGATTCCACATATAAGTGATATCATTGATATTTGTCTTTCTCGGTCTGACTTCACTTAGTATGATAATCTCTAGGTCCATCCATGTTGCTGCAAATAGCATTATTTCATTCTTTTTTATGTCTGAGTAGTATTCCGTTGTGTATATATACCACATCTTTATCCATTCATCTCAGATCTTAGAGGCAAAGATGGAGTTCGATGGACACTGAGTTAATTCTTGATTGGACGTTGGATAATTCCTCTCTCGGGAAAGTCACTTGCCCTCTAGGTCTTCAGTAGGAACCAGATCACTTACTTACCTTTTGTGGAATGGTGTGGGCAGAATCCCCCAAAACAGAGTAAAACGCTTGGAAAATAAAGTGATGCTAAAATGTTAAATACATCGTGGTGTAATCAAGTTTTAGAGAGAAATGGAAATGTCCAGTGGTTTTTAGTCTTCAACTGATAGAGACTCTCGGCAGGGGTGATTTATCATGGTTCACTGCAGAGGCTTGAATTGTAGCTAAGAAGAGTGACGCTTTCTAAGTGTGTCCTAGCACTAAAATCAGGCCGCGTCTTCATTAGAGTATTAATTGTGGCAGAAGTGGGAATTAAACTTGGCAGCATGACAGGGAAGCTGACATCAGAGTTATTAATTTGAAAAGACTGCCACTCAAATCAGATCAGTTAAGGCCATTACCGTCATCGCTGGCATGCTTAACACTATAAAGAGAGTGGAGAAAAGAAACCCTAAGTTAAATAGCTGTGTGCGTCTCTCCCCATCTTTGGGATTGCTGTCATAATACCAGAAGAGTAAATACGAAATCAAAGCAGGAAGGCTTATCACTGATTGACTCCTATACAAACAGTAAAAATTCATTATTTCTGAACTAATTTTTCCCACGACTATAAAAAGTAAGAAGACAACTTCTTGCTGCACAAGAGGAGTAAATTATGCTGGTAACGTTGAACCAAGTGCTTCTAAAAATGCACGCTTTGCTCTTCTAAGGGGTTTGTTCCTCATGCCTCTGTAGCATGAAAGCATCTTGAGGGATGACATGAAATTCCTACTGGGCATTTGGTGGAGTCCCTGTAAATAGAGCTCCCTTTTCACTTCTCTCCCTCCTTCGTGGTGAAGTTAATGACATACAGCCAACGAATCAAGAATAAAATCAGCTCTTTGAGACCTCTGTCATCCTGACCTGTCCCTCCCATAGTGTTCGCAGTCAGTGCCAGTAACTAAACCCCGTGGTTTCACGATCACCTGATTTCCTACCTCGTTTTTGCTTAGCATTGCCATAAAACCTGACGTCATGCCCTGCTCTGCCTCTTGTGGAGACTGCAGTTAAGTGGGTGTTTGGCTGAAAGCCCGCTAGTAGCTTTGGAAAGTAGTTTATTTGCACAAGATGATGGGTGGAATGATCTATCACTAAATCCAGATTCCTTACTGAAGTTTAATTGCCCAGTTTTCTCTTTCTGGCTCCACAGTTTCCAGCCAGGAGTTAGATTTGGGATGAGTTTCTGCATTTTGGATTGAGGTGGGTTAGGATTTCAGGTAGTAGAGAGGTTTCGCGCGACCACCTGCAGCCTGCCAGCAGTGGCGCTGCCGGGGCTCTGGTCCTGGCTTCTGTGGACCGCGCTGTACCCAGGGTTTCCTAGGAAGTCATGAGCGTGCCTCACGCCCAGTCAGCCATTGGAAATGCCTATGGCACGAGCGACCTCTGGATCTCTGAAGTGGCCAGCAGGGCAAATGTTTTCTAAAATGGGATGTCATTAGCCTTTTCTCTAATGACAGGTTGCTTGCCTTCCTGTGGTGACTATATTCAGCCTAGCCGCTCATGGTGCTGCACACGCTTTTCTGTAGCTCTCCGCTGCTGAGTTACCAGTCTGTTGTGTGCAGGAGGGATGTCTTTCTTTGGCATTCAGACACTTGGTCCTTCTCTGCATTTGGGAGGTATAAGTGCCACCGCATGCATGCGTTTTTGAAGTGCTGGGTTTTGAAAGAGTCTACTTTAGGGTCTGTTATATCCCATTTCGGAACAGTGGACTGATCAAGGTATCAAGGGATTGAGTTGGCTGAGCTCTCTGTCTTTTTCTTCCTCCCCCTCTCATCTCCTCTTGCCATAGAGTTACTCTTTTTTTTTTTTAAATAAATTTATTAATTTTTGGCTGCGTTGGGTCTTCATTGCTGTGCGCAGGCTTTCTCTAGTTGCGGTGAGCGGGGCTACTGTTCATTGCGGTGCGTGGGCTTCTCATTGCAGTGGCTTCTCTTGCTGTGGAGCACGGGCTCTAGGCGCACAGGCTTCAGTAGTTGTGGCGCACAGGCTTCAGTAGTTGTGGCTCACAGGCTTTAGAGCACAGGCTCAGTAGTTGTGGCGCACGGACTTAGTTGCTCCACGACATGTGGGATCTTCCCGGACCAGGGCTCGAACCCATGTCCCCTGCATTGGCAAGTGGATTCTTAACCACTGAGCCACCAGGGAAGCTCTATAGAGTTACTCTTAATTGAATCCCTACCTCATGCCAGACTATTTGTATCCATTATCTCATTTTACTTGTACATTTGCTCTGAGAGGTTGTTTCCGTTGGCTCTAGGTGAAGAAACTGAAGCTCAGAAAAGTAAAATGACTCCCAAAGCCACCTGGTTGGTAAGCAGTTGAGCCAGAATTTCAACTCCAGGTCATGTGTGTTCCTGAAGCCTGAACTCTTTCCACAACACTTCTGGTCCCGACCTTGGCTGGGCAATAGCGTAACCTGGAGAGTTAGTTACACAACGAATCCTTGAGTTACATCCCAAGCTCTTGAGTTACATCCCAAGCTCTTGAGTTACATCCCAGCCCAAGCTCCGTGTGTGGCCCTTAGTAGGCACATAATCAACATTAATTGGATGCCCAGCAGGTTTTGGCAGTTAGTAAGCAGTCTGTAATGTTTGACTCATGGACTGATTTATAAACAAATCCCAATATGGCTGTTGAAAGGAGATGTGTCCTTTCTCAATATTGTACCACAACTCTTGTCTCTTCACTCTTAGCCTCTAAAATGGGCATAATTTCTTTTTATGCGTGTCACTGCAATGTTATGATCACTCAATGAATGCTTTGAGAACTGTAATTACAATCCAAATGAATGGTATGCTTATCATAAAACAAATGATAAGAAAAATTCCATACATGAGTGATCAGATTTACTGAATCCTATTAAATGAAATCACAGGTCAGAGTGCAAGTGGTTGTAAGCTGGGAATATAAACTTAGTATAGGTCCTGGGAGCCCCACCACCTGAAATCTGAATAGATCCACTGACTTGAGATGTATTTTCATGTTAATAAAATGTGTCACAAGGCCCTGAGGCAATGTACAGTGGATGGACTTGGCAACTGGACCTTCCCCTGTTTGATCCACAGTGTCCGTTTCTGAACGCCTGTTTTTCTTTTAAGCCTGAAAGGTGACTGAGTTCAGCTGTTTTCCATCGCTCCCTTCCACCGACAGATATGAGTGTGGAGAGCACGGACAATTTGGGAAAGGAGAACAGGGTGCATGCCGTCATTTCTTGTTCTAACTCAGTGCCTCAGGATGACATGTGGAATGTAGTGGCACGAAGGTACAGACAGTTCATAGTTACATAGTCACTTTCTTATTTCCAGATCATGTGATCAGTGATACAAACAATGGGTTAATAAAAATGGAAAATTCTGAGCTAATTCATTAGAAAAAGGATACGTATAATCTCAGTCAGAGAAACATGTCTTTTGGCATGGGACACTTCTGTTCTCCTGTGAGTACTACAATCCAGTAAGTTCGGCAAATTTTATTCCAATTAAATCTTAAATGACTATGTAACCCATTTCAAACTGAGTACTCCAGAGAATCCATAGTTTAGTGAGCTCTAGTTATAGAAAGGGGTTTTGTTGAATTATTTTTCTTTCAATGTAATGCTATTGGGATAATTGTTCACATTAGCTAGAAATGCTCTACATATAAATAAGTATACAAACTTCATGCTGATTATGTAAATAATGTTCGGAGCAGAGGTTAAAAGCATGATGAAGCGATGCTTTTAAGAAGAGAAGAGGACGTGGAGTCAGGCTCTGGAGCCAGACTGACTGGGGTGAAATCCCACCTTTGAGGCTTCTTAAAGTAAGGGATCTCAGGCAGTTTACTTATTCTCTTTGCCCTTCAATTTTCCCATATATAGAATGGGGGATATTAACAAGCTCTTAATTAATGTTTCCTCATCTGCCAAAGGGGAAATGAATGTTGAAAAATAATGTGAACTGCTTAGCGTAGGGCCTTGCTACAGACAGCACTAAAAGGCGCCCATACTGGAATAGTCCTGCAAGTGGTTACAACATCTGGGGCCAGCGCGCTTTAGCTGTACTTACTGCCTTGTCACTTGGGTGATTGGTTCAGCACTGTGGTCTATAAACAAACGCCAGCCGCCTGGTGTATCTGCCCTGTATATGGGACACCGCTGACCGAACCCCCTACAGGAGACCTGAGACTCTCTGACACGGTAACGTAATGATTTTTCTTCCTAATAGGAAGTGGATGAAGTTAACATTCAGTGACTGTTGTCTGAGGTTTTAAGTAAGCTCACCACATCCTTGTGCCCCTCTCTGAAGAGGACTGAGAACGTGCAGTGTGTTCAAACTCCCTGTTAAGTCTCTGCTTGCTTAGAAATTATGCTCGCTTGCTTTTCTATATAGGAATACTCACAGCTTCCTAAAAATGTCACCATGGGCCATGAAGTCTTCCTTGAGGACGTTAGTGAGAGCGTCAGAGCACCCTGTGGTCTTAACTACTACGCTCTGTGGACTCCTGAAGAGAAAATTGTGTCTATTATAGAACTTTTTACTATGTGGAAACATTGGGGGTGGAAGCAAATAAAATTGCTTTCTAGTCTCTCGGCCAAGGACAATCATTGCTAATACGGGCATGTCTCATGTTACTATGCTTTGCTTTATTGCCCTTCACAGATACTGATTGTTTTTTTGTTTGTTTGTTTTTGTTTTTTACAAACTGAAGGTTTGTAGCAACCCTGCGTCAAGCAAGTCTGTTCTTGCCATTTTTCCAACATTTGTCACTTCATGTCCCCCCATCACATTTTGGTAATTCTCACAATATTTCAAACATTTCCATCTTTATTATATTTGTTATGGTGATCTGTGATCAGTGATCTTCACTCTTAAAACCACAACTCGCTGCAGGCTCAGATGATGGTTAGCATTTTTTAGCAATAAAGTATTTTTTAATTAAGATATGTACATTGTCTTTTAGACCTACTGCTACTGCACACTTAATAGACTACAGTATAGTGTAAACATAACTTTTATGTGCACTAGGAAATCAAAAAATTCATAGGACTCTATTGTGATATTTGCTTTATTGTGGTGGTCTGGAACTGAACCCACAGTATCTCCAAGGTTTGCCTATATTTTGCTATATGTTTCCCAGGCTTTTATCCCCCTCTTTATGTATAGGTTTTGGTTTAAAAACTGGTAATTATATTATCTATGTAATTTGATATTGTATGAGGTTTTTTGTTTCCTTTTGTAAGTATTTTCTGTCTTCAAATTTTTCGTAAACAACTTTCATAAGTTTTATAATATTCATTGTAACATAATTTACTATCTTTTGTTAGTTGATATTGAAGTCTTTTAGCAATCTTACACTATTATAAATAATTCTCTGATGCCCACTGAAGTTCTTTTCCTTAAAATATTTTCCTAGAAGTGGAGTTACCAGTCAAGTTTATAGATATTTTAAGTCACAATATAAATTTCCAAATGGCATTCTAGAAGATTGGACACAATGTATGTGACCAGCAGTAAAGGTATGGTTATATAAATCATGGCATGTTAACATGATGGAATATTATGCAGCTATGAAAATTAGAAGAATGTTGACATAGCTCATGGTATAAAGATTTACTTCTTTTGGAGAAGAGGTTTATATATATGTATATATACATATTTATATATATTTTTTGTACAGAAAAAAAGACATGAAAGAAATATAATAATAAGACCGAGTCTCCCTAAAATCAAGTTCCCATGCCAAGTTTATGATGAACGTCTCTATCCAAAACTTTATTCCCTTTCTTGTTCTGTACCTGTTCCCCCTCAAGACTGAACAGTATCAAATAAAAGGGGGGATTGTAACTGAGCAGGACCCAGTGGTGCTCCCTCGGGATAGACTGCCCCATGTCCTCCACCTGCCTCTGGTTTGTAGAAAAACTAGCCTTCTAGGCCTTCCAGGAGTTCCAAAGAACAAATTTAATCAGAGAAGTGAGAAAATGCAGAAACAATGGAAAACAGTCAAGCATGACAAAACAATAATACTTCAGTTGTTAAACCAAGTCAAGAACCTTTAGTTCCTCCTCAAGGGCTACAGATAATATCCTAAGCCATATGCTTGAGTTATTTTGCAGATATTGAAACCGCCACCAGCTGGAAAAAAATTAACTCTATGCTGACCACTAGTATTTAGACCCCAGGCTGGTTGGAACCAGAAGGTTGATGATGTTGAATCCCAGTTACCTCACAAGCAATCAATCAGAAGAATGTCTACAAGCTGATCATGCACCCCACAACCCTCTCCCTCACCCTGTCTTTAAAAACCTTTCCCTGAAAGCCTTTGGGGAGTTCGGGTCTTTTGAGCATTAGCTGCCCGGACTCTTCCTTGGTGCCCTGCAATAAATGCTGCACTTTCCTTCACCACGATCCTGTGTCAGTATATTAGCTTTGCTGAGAGTGGGTGAGCAGAACCAAGTTTGGTTTGATAACAATAATACCTCAGCAGTGAGTACCTCTGGTTATAGAATTGTAGATAATTTTATTTTCTCCTTTATTATTTAAATATATTCCATAGTTTCTATAAGAAATATATATTGCTTTAAGAAGCAGAAAATAGCTTTCTAAAAGTCTTAAACTAAATGCATGATGGTGTTAAGTTTCTACCATTCATATGAATCCTTTTGGCTTTTTTAAAGCTCTTGAGAAAAGTTAACACTACCAATTTCACTAAGAAAATGAAACTTCAGTTCTCTGGACTGTTCTGTCCATATACTCTAGAATCTTGAATTTTGGAGCAATCAGGGAATGAAGCTATAGAGATAGCCCATAGTTGCTATCTTCACCCATTAAGACATTTGCCTAAACTCAGCTCTTTGAATGGTGAGCTCTAAACTGCATGCATACAATGTGTTCACTCATTAACTCATGTAGTCATTCAGAGTTGTTTATTGAGTACTTACAGTACTCAGGTCTGTACTAAGGACTAGGAGACAGAAAGATGAACAGAAAACTATTCTTGCTTTCTAAAAGATCACAGTTAATGTATTTTAACAGGCACTTGACTCAGATCAAAATTTGGGGGAAGTTAAAAAAAATTGGGGGGGGGGAAAATTGGGGGGGACGTTACAAAAAGTGTGTAAATTTCTACCTTCTGTTCCTTAAACATTTTTAGTATTATTTCTCTCTAGTTTTTTGACTTCTTACCTGTGCAGTGTTTATTACTTGAAAACCGTGCTGTCCAATACAGTAGTCACGAGACACGCAGAGCTATTTAAAATTAAATAAAATTTAAAATTCAATTCCTCTGTCACAGTAGCCGCATTTCAAATCCCGATTGGGTGTGTGGGGTGGCTGTGAATACCGCAGTGGACAGGGCAGATATAGACTGTTTCTGTCATCACGGAAAGTTGTATTGGACCAGTGCACTCTAGGAAGAAGTGTATCACTCTTCTTCCCCACCACCTCCACTCCACGTCCTCACCAAGTTCTTCTTAGACTGTTATTGTGCACCCCCCCATACACACACCAAGTGAACACCAGGGATTTCCTTCGAAATTGAGCCTGCCCATCCTCATCAGGCAGATGATTCTTAAAGAACCATGATGACCTGTGGCTTCCCAGTTTTAAAATGTTACTTGAATTATCTTGACTTCCCAATAAAATCCAGACTCTTTGGACAAGTTCCATATGTAACCCATCCTCTACTTCCCTTTCAGGCCTTATATCTATGACTTCAGCTAGCTGTAACCACTCCCCATCTCCCAAGCTCTGCTCTGTTTTGCCTCTGAGTTACCCTTCATGTTAACCCAGCTGTCAGAAATGTCACTTCCCCTCTTTGCCCAGACTAAGAATGACTTCAAATGCCACCTCTGCCCTAAGTCTTTCTTTATCTCCAATCAGAAGTCCCCCCCTTCCCCCTCCTTGCTTATGGCTCAAAATCTGTAACACCTCCATGGCATTACTGCATAGCAAACTATATTGTATTTTTTGCTCATCACTTTTTCTCTTTTTTTAAATTTATTTATTTATTTTATTTGTTTATTTTTGGCTGCATTGGGTCTTCATTGCTGTGCACCGGCTTTCTCTAGTTGTGGTGAGCGCGGGCTACTGTTCGTTGCAGTGTGTGGGGGCTACTCTTCGTTGCGGTGCGCGGGCTTCTCATCGCGGTGGCTTCTCTTGTTGCGGAGCACGGGCTCTAGAGCTCAGGCTTCAGTAGTTGTGGCTCGCGGGCTCTAGAGCTCAGGTTCGGTAGCTGTGGTGCACGGGCTTAGGTGTTCCGCGGCATGTGGGATCTTCCCGGACCAGGCCTTGAACCCATGTCCCCTGAATTGGCAGGCGGATTCTTAACCACTGCACCACCAGGGAAGCCCCCCTCTTCTTCTTCTTTTTTTTTTTTTTAACATCTTTATTGGAGTATAATTGTTTTACAATGGTGTGTTAGTTTCTGCTTTATAACAAAGTGAATCAGCTATACATACACATATATCCCCATATCTCCTCCCTCTTGCGTCTCACTCCCACCCTCCCTATCCCACCCCTCTAGGTGGTCACAAAGCACCAAGCTGATCTCCCTGTGCTATCCCCCTCTTCTTGACTGTAAAGTTTAAGAGTAGTTTCAACGTGCCATGGTTAAGACTCATGATTTTTGTTGACTACATTTAGAGGTACACAGCAGTCACTATCTTTATTTTTTTTTTAATTTATTTTTTTTAATGATGTATATTTTTTTAATTAATTAATTTATTTATTTATTTATGGCTGTGTTGGGTCTTTGTTTCTGTGCAAGGGCTTTCTCTAGTTGCGGCAAGCGGGGGCCACTCTTCATCGCGGTGCGCCGGCCTCTCACTGTCGCGGCCTCTCCCATTGTGGAGCACAGGCTCCAGACGCGCAGGCTCAGTAGTTGTGGCTCACGGGCCTAATTGCTCCGCGGCATGTGGGATCTTCCCAGACCAGGGCTCGAACCCATGTCCCCTGCACTGGCAGGCAGACTCTCAACCACTGCGCCACCAGGGAAGCCCACTATCTTTATTTTAATGACACTGTTTGAGGGTATTAAATACCAGAATGGCCCTATTCTAGTGAAGTTGGAGTTGAATGTCCATTTCAGAGAGCTAATAATTTGCTCACACGTCTGTTGTAATTGAAAGTATGGGGACTGAACACGGAACTTTGTGGTAGGACCTCCAGGAAAATCAGGGTTCATTAAATACAGAAGAGGATCACATGAACAATAGAAAACTTTCGAGAGCCAAACAAGTAGGAAGGAGTAAAGAAAAGCTGGATCTTTAGCGGCTGTCCTCTCCAGCTTTACTTTCCAAATTAAATGAATAATTAAAGCTTCTTTGAGGCTTTGTGGTGTTATTGTTTTAATTGTTAGTGGTTCACATATCGTAGTTGCAGTTTTGTGACAGATGCTGAGCTTTCCAGCTACTTACGTGGCCACAGATGTAGCTGTAATTCCAGCATTCGTGACTGCTTATTTACCGGAGTCATATCCTTTTCCTAAACACTTCAGCACATCAGTATTCATTGCATCCAGCATCATTTTTTTCCAGAGTGGAGTTGGAGTTAACACAGAGACTGATATACCTGAGAAATACCCTACCACTGGCAAAAACTAGAATTGTTTCTCTTTGGGACATTTTATAAACTGATTCATCCATCTACCCTTTAGAGACTATGATTTTGTCCACCTTGCTTTGTTCTCCTATCAGGCTTGTATGGACTTATTTCCCTCTTGGTTTGTACTCTTATTGCAGCTCTGTTCTCTCTATTCAGGACATAAAAAAGGTCTAAACAATTCCTGTGTCTTTTGGGATCAATGAATAGGAAGGAGAGAGGTAGCAGGAGAGGTCAGATTCCCCACAGGATCCTCTTTATTCCATTACTTTATTTTTTTGTTAGCTATTATTCCTTTATTTGCTGTTTTCAACTTCTGGTACAGGAATAGCAGTTTGGATTTTATTTAAATTGATGCTTGCTTTTAATTTCATGCCCGTTACCTTTTCTTGTTTATGTGGACTGTTTTTTGTTTTTTGTTTTTTTGGTGGATTCTAAATAGAAGTTTACACTTTAGCTCTCCAAAGTTTGAATAGAAAACCAGGATCAGTCATTTAAAGAAACCACAGCAGTTTTCTCTATTCCTTTAATGTATCTTTACAAAAAACATGATTATGAGAAGTCATGGAATCATACTATAGAGCATACTCTCTCTCTCTCTCTCTCTCTCACACACACACACACACGTGCCTATTTTTAAAAATAATAGGGGGCTTCCCTGGTGGCGCAGTGGTTGAGAATCTGCCTGCCAATGCAGGGGACACGGGTTCGAGCCCTGGTCTGGGAAGATCCCACATGCCGCAGAGCAACTAGGCCCATGAGCCACAATTACTGAGCCTGCGTGTCTGGAGACCGTGCTCCGCAACAAGAGAGGCCGCGATAGTGAGAGGCCCACGCATCACGATGAAGAGTGGCCCTCGCTTGCCGCAACTAGAGAAAGCCCTCGCACAGAAATGAAGACCCAACACAGCCATAAAAATAAAATAAAAAATAAACTAATTAAAATAAAAAATAAAATAAAATAATAGGTAGCTGAGAGGTCATCAAGTTTAACCTTTTTTGTTTTATAATGGAGTATAGTTGATAACAATGTTGTGTTAGTTTCAGGTGACAGATACACACCACTATATTTAAAATAGATAACCAGCAAGGAACCTACTGTATAGCACAAGTTCAGCTCTTCTGAAGGAACATCCGCAGCTTAGGGAACTGAAGTACCTTGTCCGAGGTCATGCTCCTGCTCAGGGTTAGCCCTGAGACTAGAACCCAGGTCCTTGTCTTCCAGGTCAGTGCGCCATCAAGGAGTTTCTTTAACACTAGAGATAGAAGAAACTATCAGCCTTGCAAAGCAGTTCCTCAGGGCTGCACAGCAGCGCCCTAGACCTCCTGATGGTTAGCGTTCAGGTTCTAACGCCATCGTTCAATGAGTGTGGCACACAGGTTGTGATGTAAATCACCAGCCACAACTGCTTGACGAGATACCACAAAACCCTCTACAGCAAAAAAAAAAAAAAAAACCCCAAAAAACCCCAGGACTGAACAATTTACTGTCAGATCTGTCTTTATAGGAAAGGAGAGATGGGAGTCTTTAAATGATATTGGGCATGAAAGATGGGGGAAAGGAAAGTAACCCAACAGATAAAGGAAGGCACAGGAGCGACATAAACTGAACACATTTCCAGTAAGGAAGTTTTTGTCCACATCTTCTACATTCATGATGAAGCACACAGAATCTAAAGTGATATCTACAGAGTCACATGTGTTGAGTCCAAGTAGTGAATATTGGTGATAATATATTTTTGAAAACTTGCGCTATGATAAATATCTACACACTGGTTTTTAAATTTTTTATTTATTTATTTTTGGCTGCATTGGGTCTTCGTTGCTGCGCACGGGGTTTTCTCTAGTTGCGGCGAGCAGGGGCTACTCTTTGTTGTGGTGCGAGGGCTTCTCATTGAGGTGGCTTCTCTTGCTGCAGAGCACGGGCTTTAGGCGCTCAGGCTTCAGTAGTGGTGGCAACGTGGGCTCAGTAGTTGTGGCGCATGGGCTTAGTTGCTCGTGGGCTCGGTAGTTGTGGCGCACGGGCTTAGCTGCTCCGCAGCATGTCGGATCTTCCCGGACCAGGCCTCGAACCCGTGTCCCCTGCATTGGCAGGCAGATCCTTAACCACTGCACCACCAGGGAAGCCCTACACACTGTGTTTAAATTAATAAGCACCATGGCTATGGAACTGAGGAGCACCGTCCTGGGTCAGTATCACTCTTTAGCAAGTGGAAACCCAGGGCTTGGCACCTACACTGACAATCTAATGGGGATCATGTGTCAGCATAAAGTTCACTGCAACTAACAATGAACTACATCCTCTAACAAGATAATTACGACTTCATCTGATAGTTAAGATTTTCTCCATGTGGCTAGACTGATAGAAGCAGGGTTTATCTAACCTTAGAATTTGCATCTTTGATGGGAAAGGACAGGTTATGGTGGAGTGTGAGAGAGCTCATCGTGATCGTGTTAAGGGCAGACCGGGAAAAGTAATAAACTGCTGGGATAAAATGGAGAATCACCTCACAGCTATCCATTACCACTTCTCAGAGCTGGAATTAAAACTGTCAACATTTCATCCTTTTCTGGTTACTTTTATAATTCTCACTGAACTGGTTACAGTGTTCTTAAATTGCTTTTCTTCCTGTTCCTCCCTAGGATAAATAGCAAAAGCAATTAAAGAATGTATCTCTTTTAATGTTACCTAAAGCCTTGCCCAGGAAGTTACCTGCAAGCTCTTTACCCTGCAAAGCCTCTGACTTAATCCTATGAACTATGTATATTACATTAATGTGGGAATTTGCTGTTGTCAAATACTTTTACAGCATAAAGGCACTTTCAAAGCCCAATATGATTAATTCATAAAACCCTTCAATGAGGTATGTAGGTCCTGAGCCTTTATCATTGTTGTCATTATCTTTCTTATTGCACAGTTGCACACACTAAAATGCGAGAAGGTTAAGAGCTTTACCCAAGGTCTCTGAGGAAGCCAGTGGTGCAGCTGGAGCAGGACAGGAGAGCTCCAGCCTGAAGCACGGTCCTTTGTCTACTAAAAATGGAGAGATTGCTCTTTTGCCCACTAAAAACCAAGCCCCAAAGGCACTACAAAGTTTTTGAGAACTGAGGAATCTCTATTCCATCTCCATTTGTTTCTTGAATAACATAAGAAAGGCACGTGGTATGGCTCGAATGGACTGATGGTCCATTTATCATTTTTAACAGTTTTTGGAAGAAAGCCTTTTTGGAGTGTCCCTTTTTGTCTGTATGAGTTTCCAAAAGCTTCCAAGATTATATGCTTAGTTTCTCAGAAAGACCTCAAATTTCATCATCTTCCTTTGGATGAAAAGGGTAAATGTGCATTCAGTGAGTTGGGTGGTGACCCCCGTGGAAGCTGTAGCTGCCTCAGAAGATGACAGCATTTGTACTGCAGTCTTCGTCGTGTGCTGATTAAGTACCACTGAGTGAATTAACAAGAATATTCAAACAACTTGTAGTGATTTTTCATAAGCAGAGACACATTTTCAATCTTTTCTTTATGGCTACCCACTTGTTATAAATTAATGAAGCAGAGCAATCCAGGAGCTACACTGTTTTCTCTTTTGAAATGAGACACCCTGATATGCCAGCATTTCTTTCTATTCTATAAAAGGGGCTCAGAATGACCCCTGCTTTTCAAGAGATTACACTTCCACTAGTAGTGACAGGTTACAATGCCTCTCTTCCTGACAAATCTATCTTTAGAGTGGAGCAAGGCACCCTGACCGGTGTCATTGCGTTGGCAGTGATACTCAGTGACTGCTTGGGATGATACAGTTTGTACCCCTGCACCTGCTCCTAGTGGGCGCTGGGATGGATTGGTGTGTATATTGCCTGTCTGTAACCGATAGCACAGGGCTGTGTACATTTTTTAAAATATTATGTTAGCTGACACAGTCTATACCATTGGTAGCAGAATCACTACTATCCCCACACATGGCAACTGCATTGCTGCAGCTGGCCTTTCTGTAGAAACAAAAATGACACCAAAACAACTAAAAATCCCCTACCAAGATGGAGCCAGAAACAATAGCACTTACGGAGCTCACTGCCCAGGAGACAATGAGTGATGCAAAGATATGGAATGTCCAGGTCCGTGTCCCACTAAGGATTCCAACCCCACCCTCCATCAGTTGCTTACAGTCTTGTTAGGAAGGAGAATAAGACCTGTAACCAGTACCCCCTGACACTGAAAAAGCTGTGTGGAGAGGGCTTGAAGGTCAACCAGTCTTGAGTCTAACCCTTGTGCACCACTGACCCAAGGGACTTTGATGGCCTTGAGCAGGTTACTTACCCCTGAACCTTTGCTTTCTTATCAATAAAATTTGAATGATAATACTTATCTTGGAGGAATGTTGTCAGGATTGGAAACATTGTTTGAAAGGTGCACAGCCTTTCACAGCCTAGAACTTTGTAAAAGATCGGTATTATTACTAATAACAGTAATGGCACAAGCCAGTGTGCTAAGTGCCAAACTGGTGATATAGGTGTAAATGTTATAGGGGGTCAAAGCAAACTAAATTCCTTTCACTACACTTTCTAGAGTTTGAAAAGTTGGAGCTATTCATCATTTTCCTTTAGTTCTATCCTGATTTGTTTTGTTCTTTGAAAATGTGCTGAATTTCATCGCTGCCTTCCTGTTGGCTAGCTCTTGATTATTCACAGTGGCAGAAACCAAGGAACACATAAATAAATGAAATTCCGAGGTAGAACATGGAGAAATCTTATTTTAGTCTACTTTCTAGTCTGGTCTTGAATTTACCAGAATTCTTCCAGGAACCTATTAAGTAGCAAAGTGAACTGGTTTTTATCTTTCTTTCCCTATTTCTTTCCCATTGTCCCATGGTGCTGCTAATGAAATGAATAAAAGATGGCTATCAGGTGACAGAAGAACAGATTTTCCTTGAATCATTTATAAATTAGATAATTAATTTTAAGATACTTGGAAAATAGCTGAACTCATTTCTCTGAATCTGATATACAAATAAAATTTTCAGAGTTTTAAAATGCCTTTGTTCAGTTAGAAGGTGGTGGTGTTGATAATACAAAGGATGTTGTATACCAAAAACATTCCTATTTGTGCTTTGTATGCAATATGAATTTTCCTGCTGATTTATTTTCCTTCATAATTTGCTTAATCTGATATTAGATGTCCTTGGTATTCCCTGAGCAGTAACTGACTAATGAGGGGAGAATGACCCTGAAGGATAGGACGTTTAAATAGAAACCTTTCTGGAATTGAAAATCGGCCGTGGAAAATCCACAGGCTTACGGGTGGATAATTGTGAATTGACTCTAGATGAAAACTGCCAGGTTTGGTCAGTTGTTTTCATCACTGTAAATATCAGTAAGTTCTCTCTTGCGATGCAAGGAAGGGAAGAAAAAAAGTCCCCTCAGTCATTCTGAAGGTTAAGGTGATGGAAGGCAGTCACATACACCGATCTCCAGGGAACTCGCCTACCACACACAAGCCTGCACCTCCTCATTTTGATATTCACCCTTCTGCATATAATGAAAGATATTCCCTAAAGTAGTTTATTATAAATGTGGATGAGATGAAGGCTGGTACGTAAAACCCTCATAACTGGCTACAGCCTCCTGCTGTGATGCTTGGATCTTTTAGAAGAAATTCATGTTCATTGAAAACAATCCAAAAAGGAAAATAAATCATCTCAGTATAGGAAGGGAGGGAGGAGAAGCATAAGAGGAGAGGGAAGGCAGGAGAGGAAGGCGCAGTGTGAATTTTCCATCAGTGGCTGATTTTCCCCAAGAGAATCCACCCTATTTATAATTCACGATCCTGAGTTTGTTGAAGAAATGATTTTTCTGACCAGCCAGGGTTTCCTTTCATTAAATTTTCTTACAACTGCAGCAAACTAAAGAGAAATTTAGAAAACTACCTTTGGAAAGTAGAACTAAAAAAAAGTACCTGTGTAAGTGTACTCCATCAAGTGAATCTGTTTAAACTGAGAAAAATAACGTATTATTCAACTAAGAAGATAACTAGCAATTCTTGTGGCTGTGATCAGTAATACCCTTCTTCCTTATGGAATGCCAGATTTTAAACTACCTTAAACATCTCACAAACGTTAAAGGCAAACTGGGCTCAGTGTGTCTCAAGACGTTTTCTTCCATGGAGGGAATAGGGCGACAGATACTCACAAGTGATGGCTGACTGTCTTTAGCTACTTCCTGTTTCTCAGTGATAAGCTTTTCCTATTGGAGGTTCCATCTTTTTCCTCTCCGCACTGATTTTTGGTGCTTTTGTAAAACCCTAAATGGGGTCTGTGTGGATTCTGAAACCAACGAAGAAAACTGCATCAGTATTTCATCTAAAAAAAAAAAAAATTAAAAGGAAATAAAATCTGTACCAGTAAGCTGTGTATTTCATGACAACATAAAATGTTTTCGCCTGAGGCAGAATTGAATGGAAAGCAGCAGGATGTAGTTTTGTTAAAAATTTGTGACCAGGAAGACAGGAGTTTGGGATAATCTAGACCTATTGTTTTTGTGTATGTGACATTTTAATGTTAGACTTGAGTTAGGGGCAAAAAAAGTTCCATTTTCTGGTTGAGTTCCAAAGACACAATGGTACAGCTGCTGGAGCCCTTGCCCCAAACACAACCCCTAGAAAGAAATAGACGAGATGGGAAGTGTTTTTGACAGCTGGAGAGCTAAAACAGGGCAGAGATTATGCCACAAAATTTTGCTCTCTTTTTAATGTATGTTCAAGTGAATCTCTCGTATAACATTACAATTTTTAAAGTTTTCAGATGTTTCCAGTGTGGTTTTAAGTTTCATTTAATATTTGTTTTATTGTGATGATCATTTCATAATGTATAAAAATATCAAGTCACTATGTTATGTACCTGAAATGAATATAATACTATATGTCAGTTATAGCTCATTTTAAAATAAATCAAAGCAAACTAAAAAACTTTTTTTGGTGTATCAATGTGTGTTTTTGTTATGAGTATAGTATATATTCATTACAGAAACTTTGGAAAATTCAAAAATGTGTTCTAACACTAAAGTAAAATTCACCAATAATCCAACCCATCAGAGTAACTACGGTTAAAATTGGAAAGATAAACTTGGAAGTTCCCCCTACCCATCCTCTATAACGTTTACCAGGCTACCTGCATCTGTTCCGTATTCTCTGACTCCCCATTTGTTACAATGGCTGTAAGATGACCTTCCACTTGAGTCCTGTATCTAATCCATTCTCTTTCACTTATAAGGCTTTTGTACCTCCCTTCTTAAATGAAACTCTGCATTCCCTTCCAAGTGCTACTACTTTACCAGCTTTCACACAATTGAATTTTCTATATTTGCTGTCTTTATTTTCCCCTCTCCTATTCTCTTTCCTCATCCTGCTCCATCACTCTGCCAAAACTGCCATTGTCTGGGTCATGTATGACCTCTGTGTTGCAAATCCAGTGGCCAATTCTTTGTCCCAGTTTACTAAATCTCTGTGCAGCTTTTGACATGTTGACGATTTCTCCTTTTTGAAATAGTCTTTTGGCTCATCTTCCAAGATACCGTGGCCTCCTAATCTTCCAACTCACCAGCTATTTTTCGCATCTCCCTCTGCTTGACCTGTTAGTTTGAACAGGATTGGTTCTTCTGGAATATGTGATTCCATCCAGCACCATGCTTTTTTTCTTTTTTTCTTTTTTTTTTTGATGGCTGACCTGCACAGCTTGCGGGATCTTAGTTACCTGACCAACCAGGTATTGAACCCGGGCCCTCGGTAGTGAAAGCGCAGAGTCCTAACCACTGCCCTCCAGGGAAGTCCCTGGAGCCATGCTTTAAATTTTATCTACATGCCAATAATTCCTAAGTTTTTCACCAGTCCTCTCCACCGAGCTTCAGATAGCCAGTTGCCTACTAGGCACTGCACATGGTATGTCCAACAGAACATGGCGAGAACCAACTTTTGATTCTCTAGATCCACATTCGATTCCTGTAAAATGTGTGCCCCTCTGAGTGGTCATCGCAGTATGGCACTGCCATCGAGCCATAGCTCGAGACTTTGGAGTCATGTTTGATGTCTCTTCTTCTCCCAGAAAGTACTCAGATGATGTCACACCTCTGTTTAAAATCTTAAAATAAATTCTCATTAACTAAAATAAAATACAAGCTCATTCCTCTGGCCTTGCATGATCTGACTGTTACCTGTTCCTCTGAATGCATCTTGTACCCATCTCCCCATTTTTTGCTTTCTGTTTTCTAGCCCCAACAAGCTCATTTAACTTAGGGGTCTTTATCCTCATTGTTACTTATTCCTCCCTGTCCTGACATCCTCATGTGCTGGCTGCTTTCTCCTACTGTTCTGGTTCCATCCCAGATCTCTTTCCTCAAAGCAGCCATCCCTAATTGCATGGTCGAAAGTAGCACCATCCCTCCCACTTACCTTCCATCACATTCGTCATGGTACTTACCAGTATCTGAAAAGATCT
This sequence comes from Balaenoptera acutorostrata, assembly GCF_949987535.1. Classification (NCBI taxonomy): domain Eukaryota; kingdom Metazoa; phylum Chordata; class Mammalia; order Artiodactyla; family Balaenopteridae; genus Balaenoptera; species Balaenoptera acutorostrata. The sequence continues at coordinate 66,560,385 of NC_080081.1, forward strand.
TGCTTCTTTAAGTATTTGGTCATTGTGTTTTATTCATTTAGAATGTAGACTCCAGGAAAGCAGCAATCTTGTATGTTTTATTTGCCACTTTATACTCAAGGAATAGAACAGTGCTTGGTATAAAGTAGGTGCTAAATTAAATAGGGGCTGAATGATTATTGAACAAATATTTTAAAGTAGTTTCCTTTAGTCCTTTTTTACTGTAAACGAAAATACTATATTTTAATTGTCCCTTATATAATTGTTTGATTTTTTCAATTACTATCATAAAATTAGCATTTTCCTCTCTTTTTGGACATTTTTTAAATTTTTTTTTATTCCAAGACTAATACAAGTTGGTTAGACAAACTTAAAAGTATAAGTAAACTATAATAAGAGAGAAAACCAGTGCACAGTACTCAATAATTTGCATATAATTATCTGCATATGGATATATAAATACCTGCATATGGACATATAAATATATAATACATTAGATTGAAATATTCACGCTAGGAAATATATTTTTAATAGCTAAATAATGCTTTGTCCCTATAGCTATGTCATAATTCATTCATTATTTATGAATATTCAGTTAATTCCACTTTTTTCAATACTAAAATGACATTGCAACATGTACCTTTTTCTGACCTTTAAAAATAATTTCAAGTTCTATGATTCCAAGGTTTGTTCTTTTAGCAATATTGGTAAGAGATAAGCTTGTAGTCTCTTTGTGTTTGCATAGTTGCCTCATTCTGCTTTGATTTACCATCTCCAGGGGCTAATCTTTCTACAGGGATTTTTGTCTAGTGAAAAAGGTTGGGTTCTTAAACCAAGGAGCCCGTGTGAGAGGAAAGGACTCTGTCCACACAAGAGATCTTCCTGTTATGGCATTGTCTCTATGACCTATTAACGAGCAGCTAATTAGACAAATCCTTTTGCGGGTAACAGTGAGTGGCGGTTCACCTTGGTATCCCTCCTTCTTAAGAGTGCCAGAAGGGACCCTTTATCATGGATAACAGTGGACAAATGTCAGGGCCAGTTGAAAAGAGTTATAGTAAGTGGGTGCTCTGTATGAAACATACATATTAATACTAATATAAATAGCCGGATATAGATGCTTCTGTATCAAGATGCTAGTATAAAATTCCGATGGAATTATCATGTGTTTTGGGTGGTGAGCACTTTCATTTAAATATGCATAAAAATCTTCATCCAGGAGGTTAGCGTTACGTATCTCATAGTTCAAGTCCAGCTTCAGATTTTCTTCTTCTTGGTCTTCACTAATACTCTTGACTTTCTCAAGACCTTCTTACAACTGGCACCTTTGGAAGAATCGGTGCCAAAATATTAATGGGAGTTTTCAATGCTTGTGGAATTATGGGTGGAGTTTCTCTTTATTTTTATTTTTTATCTATATTTTCCAGTTTGTCAAATTAACTTGTTTGCAGAGTTTCCAATAACATGGGAAAAGGCTGATTTTATACTGTAAGTTTAAAAAATCAGGCCGTGAAATAGGTCATAAATGTGCTTGGATCCATGTTAATGGGGTTTTGTCTCTGCCTTGCCCTGGCACTTGCATCTCAAGTGTGTTCATGTCAGTCACAGGGGACTGTCAATGTTGATCTGCCCTTAATATATGTTTACTGACCCAGCTACACAGAGTGCTGATTACTGTTGATGATGTCTGTTATTTATTCCTACCTTGTCCTTCCTTTTAATTTCTGTCTCTGTTTTTCTGTTTCACATTGTGATCACGCAATAGCTTTGCAGTGACCCTGAGACAGCTCTGGAAACTGCAGTCCCTGCCTGACCTTGTGGCTGATTGAACTCATCTGGGGAAGGGATCATAGACTTCCTCTATGAATTGAGATAAAGTACTTTTGGGTCAACTTCTGCAAAGATTTTCCCAGCACTCAAGAGATGTTTTCTGAATTGTTATGTCCTACCTCTCACTCCAAAAAGGCATTTGTGTTGTCTTGCTTTTCCTCTGTTCATGACCATTCTAGGGGGGTTCATCTTAAAACCCAGGTAATGGAGCTAGATTTTTAAAAAGACAAAATATCCATCCAAAGTACATGTAATGTACTGTTAGTATACAAGTTGTATAGTTAACACTTGTGTGTTCATAGGTCTAGTTCCCTTCCTAGTCCGTGACTTCTTTCAACTGTTATTTGTTCATTATTACATGTCTAGCATTTGGTATGGTGCCTGGCACCCCACAGAGGCTCAGAAAATGTTTACAGTTTAGTTCTGCTTTTCTAAAGAAAAATCCAATAAATATCCAATGACTTCCACAATGCCTTCTGTGAGTATTCTAAATTTCATTCAGATATCACTTCTCAGAACTTCCATTAATCACAGGGTGAAAACTCCTTGTAGGACAGGACGCTCACTTTTTAAAGACCTCCTTCCCTGTTCCTCCTTAGAATGGTGCTGTGCATATAGTAAGTGCTCAAAAAACACTGATCATGCTTTAGTTCGATTTCATAAATGGGAAGATGGTCCTCATTTTGAAACATTTTCTTAGTTTAATTCCTCTCAAAATTGGACATTGGTCTCCAGTTCAATGCTGTTAAATTGGCATTGATTGGCTTGTAACGCCATACTTCCATCCACATTCTTTTTGGATAAGTTTATCCATTACCAACTTTCAGGGAAATCAATAGACAGATGATTCGTGCTCAGTGAGACCCTCATTACTTATTAGCTACCTGTTGATTCCATGACACCATGCTAAGGGGCTTCTCATAAACCATGAGAAAAGCTGGAACTAGAACCAAGAAATCCTTGGGTCTTTTTTTTCCTCTCAGAAGTCACACTTTCTTCCCACTTAACTAGGGAGCAGGTGTATCAGCAAACAAGAGGCAACATGTTTCATCTGGGGATGGACTCCCGTGTCCTACGAAAGTGCCCTTGGTTTATAAACAGAAGACTCTTTTCCTTCCTGACAGCATCCTAGGATATGTAGCTGGGGGATTCAGTAACAGAGGCGTGTTCCCCTTCACAAATCCTCCTGATAAAAAGAGCATGCTTGCAGGTCAAGTCCTACTGCTAAACATGGTATTCTATAGTTCGCATGGTAGAGATGCTAACAGAATTCTAAAAATACTTGGGAATAAGTCCCTTCCCGTGAAACCTACTTAGAGAGGGAGGCAGAGGCACATGAAGTGCTATCATAAACCAAGCGATGTGGTGCTGACTGTATATACAGCAGTGGTTTAGGCAAAGGAGAGAGCCCGACTGAGATGGAACAGAAAAGCTTCAGAGTCATGGAGGAGGAATCTGGGCATGATGAGTGTCATAGCTCAGAAGCAGGGGCCGGGCCGGCGGGGACCTGGTGGTGGTGACGTCAGAGGAGGTGGGGGAGAGTTGGGTGGGCTGAACGTGAGAAAACAAGGTTCTGAAAGCATAAAATGCGTGCTCGGGTGCAAAGGGAAACGAGAATGAAGGTTTTTGTTTTTGTTTTTTTCAGTAGTTGTGGCACGCGGGCTCAGTAGTTGTGGCTCGCAGGCTCTAGAGCGCAGGCTCAGTAGTTGTGACGTACGGGCCCAGTTGCTCTGCAGCATGTGGGATCTTCCCCGACCAGGGCTTGAACCCGTGTCCCCTGCATTGGCAGGCAGATTCTTAACCACTGCACCACCAGGGAAGTCCAAGAATGAAGTTTTAAAGTGTCACAACTTCTCTTTTCCTACCCTTGTTTGATCTGTTACTATTTGCAAATATTTAAGTGTCAGCAGCTTATCAGACATTCCCTGTATGTAACCACAAACACCCTCCTTTGCACCGAGGCAGTGGGCCTCACGTTTAATGAGGCCCAAAGACTGCGTGTTTCTTAGATATGAAGGACACTACTTCTAAGCTTGGGAGCCTTTGTTTGCCATCATCTTGGAGGGAGGAGGCTCCTTACAGGTTCTGTAATATTGAGTACATACATTATTGAATATTATTGTTGGTGTCGCGTTGCAAATATGGTTTATAGATTCTTCACCCCTGAAATATATTGAAAATTTTTTTAACCAGACATTTTTCTAGTGATGCTACAGTTGATATAAATTATATTGGAAACTTGAAAAAACAATAAGAATGCACTTTGCCCTCAATTCGGTTTTCATTACCTTCAGCAGAATCTCTTTAGGCTACTTAGCCGAATTCTTATTAGATCTTTAGTGAGAATTTAGAAGTTATGCTAAAGACCAAATACCTCTTTGGCACATGGTATCTTATTTTAGTTGCAAACCTTTATTCAAACAGTGTCTGAGTAATTGAATTTAAAATAGAGCTTATTTGGGCTTCCCTGGTGGCGCAGTGGTTAGGAATCCGCCTGCCAATGCAGGGGACACGGGTTCGAGCCCTGGTCTGGGAATATCCCACATGCCGCGGAGCAACTAAGCCCGTTTGCCACAACTACTGAAGCCCGCGCACCTAGAGCCCATGCTCCACAATAAGAGAAGCCACTGCAATGAGAAGCCCGCGCACCGCAAGGAAGAGTAGCCCCCGCTCACTGCAACTAAAGAAAGCCCACGTGCAGCAGTGAAGACCCAACACAGCCAAGAATAAATAAATAAATAGATAAATTTATAAAAACAAAAAAATAGAGCTTATTTTTTATTTTGTAGTTCAGATTTTTATTTTTAATTAATATATGTTTAAATAAAAGTAGATGTCCTTATACAGGTTAAAAAAACAGGATAGATGCTCCATTAGGTTAAATACATTATTGATCATATGCTTTTGCTGTAATTCATTAATAGGAATAGTAAATAATTATTTTATGGGAAAAGGCAATTAATTTTTTTTTTACTTTGGATGAAATAATTTCAAAAATCACTGGTAATATATAGTCAGGACACAGATATAAGCACACACTGTCACCTACGTGATTTTTCATTTCCTCTGTCGTGGGATGCTTTTTTTATGAGATAGCTGCTTTATTCAAGGATGCCGTGAACTCAGCCCTTTATTCCAGGCATCACTGTCACTTGTCATTGTCTGGGCTCTCCCTAGGTGGTGTGGGATGAGTCCTCTGACGTTTTTACTGGACCAGGGACTGGTGTTGCTTCATTTATACTCTGATCATGATAGCCCATTGCTACTACTTCATGTGGGCGTCCCCCTGTGATGTTAACTGACATCTCCCAGCCGCCGGTGGTCTCCCCTGGGAGGCAGGGCTGGCTCAGAATATGTCATGGTGCCAACTGGAAGGTGGGTGCTGTCTTGGAAGCCCCCTTGCATGCTGCTGTAGACGGTGTCTGCTGTATCCATGGGCCACTTGGCATCATCTGTTAGGAGGTATGCTGCCACCATAGCACCCCCCAGATTTTGGTGGGCATATGAAACCATTGTATTCTGACATTAATGTCTGCATGAAAAACAACAGCAGAAAAGGTATTTCTCGTTTTTTCATGGCTTTAAAAAATGGATCAGCTAATCAAATTGAAAGGATTGATTCTCAGCTTTGTTACTATCATTGAATTATTGAGCACATCTGTTCTTATTTCTCATTTTTTTAACACTGAAATGGATTCTTCAGCACACTCACGATCAGATTCAAGTCATTCCACATGGCAAGCAGGGCCTTCATGATTTCCCGGTCCCTCAGTGGCCATGTACACTGCCCTACTTTGTAGCTTCACAGATGGTTCCTCCTGCCTGGTCGGTCGCCCCCCACCCAGATTAACTCCCCCATATGTCTACTTTGTGGTTCTCCAAGGGTGGTCCTGGGACCACGTGAATCAAGATCAGATGGGAAGCTTATCACAAACACAGATTTCTGGGTCAGATCTGAGATGTGTTGTGTAACATTCTCTGGGAGAGCAGAGTTGGAGTCTATTTTTAACAGTTTCAACCTAAAATGTAAGAACCATTGACCTATGAAACAAATTCCTTCTTGGAAGGCTGAGTTCCACCATCATCCATCTAGGAGGCCCTCCCTTACTTGCTGGGGTCTCTCCTGCCCGAGGCTTCTCCTCTCCACCTGCTCCTCTAGCCTTGTGTGGTGTGAGATACTTCACTGTCTGCTGTGCTTGCCTGGCCCTGCCACTGGTCTGTCCCTGTGGGCTGCGACATCATCTGACAGCTCCCTTTGTCCAGTACTTAGCACCAGCAGAGTTTAAAAAGCGCTTATTTGTTCACTGCCAGCTCAGGATTAGCGTGCCATGGCATTAAATTAACCCTACGAGCATCCTTGAAATTAAACTCAGACTGACTTGTTAATTTGACTCCAGAAGAGTAAGAAAGAGGGTGAAGAAACACTATTTTCTTCTTCTTTTTAAAAAGAGATCCTGTTTAAACAAATGAGGGGCAAATAATAACATGACATTTTAAATTATGAGATAAAGACCAAGTATAAATAAAAATAAAAAGTTGTTACTCACTTGTCTTGCCAAGTTCCTTCTTACGTGAAAAATTGGAACATTGACTTAGACCAAGAAAAATGGAAAAATAAAGGCAAGTGAAATTCTCGCCATGAAACTGAAAAATAATTTGTATTGTTATTTTAAACAAGTCCATAAAATAGAAAAGCTGTATTACTACAAGTAGACAATTTATTCCTTTTCTTTCTAAAGTGATATTACTTAAAAGTTTTTATTACATTTTCTCAGACCACAAGATACAGAACGTTTAATACAGGTCATAAAAAAGGCACAGCCAAGTCACCAAGGGGACTTCCCTGGTGGCACAGTGGTTAAGAATCCGCCTGCCAGTGCAGGGGACACGGTTTCGATCCCCGGTCCAGGAAGATCCCACACGCTGCGGAGGAACTAAGCCCGTGCGCCACAACTACTGAAGCCCGTGCGCCACAACTACTGAAGCCCGTGCGCCTAGAGCCCGTGCTCCACAACAAGACAAGCCACCGCAGTGAGAAGCCCACGCATCGCAACGAAGAGTAGCCCCTGCTCGCCACAACTAGAGAAAAGCCCACGTGCAGCAATGAAGACCCAACACAGCCAAAAAAAAAAAAAGAAAAGGCATACCCATAAAATATCTGTAGGCTTGTGGTAGAATACCTCTGATGTTGCAATTGCAATGTTACTCAGGAAGATAAACTATCCACCCTTGCCCTCCAATCAATGACTGTGTATTGAATAGTTACCCTCTCTCCAAACTCTGTCCTAACATATTGAGGACATTTTGTGTAATTGGAAATCTACTAGATGGTCATCAAGTTTTGGAAAGTTATCAGACTTTAAAGCAAGTTTTGGAAAGTTTTTTTTTTTTCTCCCCATTTCTCTTTTTGTTTCTCTGGAAGAACCGAGGAAGAAAGAAATTGGACTTAACGTACTCCTTAGTCATACAAAAAGAATCCAAAGAGATTCTAAAGTAGCATTGATGGTTTTATTAAGCTTTAAAGTTGCTCTTTGCCAGGGTGCTGAGTTGGATATCTGATTATAAATTTGTGAGAATTTGTATCAGCAAACAACTGGCCAAGGAGTTACCTGTTGATATTTTCATCCTCATGTAAATACCATTTCCGTTCGGAACCGCCCTCTTCATTCAATGTGAGCGCCTGCACTTGGAGTTTTCAGCCATTCAGTGTTTTTTTTTGTAGCCCAGTAGCACTTGTGCACGGCTTCCAGTTTAGAAATAATGTCAATGGCATTTACTCTGTAACTGGACATAGTATTTGGCTCTCATAAATTCTAAGTAATACAATTGTTTTGAGTTTTGCTTTCTACTCCTGTCCAGTGAAAGATTATTTCGTACTGAAAATCGGTGTGTGACAGGTTCATGGAAAGTGACCCAAGAAGGACTTCTATGGATGACATTGTGGGGAGACTGCTGTCAGTGCCCCTGAAAGAAAGGAGACTTTAGGGAGCTCAACTCTGTAAAATCTTGTAGATTAACCTTATAGAAAAAGTGAAACTGGACACATTTATATTGGAAGAAATTAAGTTTGAATAGCATTGTAGGGGAACAAAAATGTCCCATCCTTCAGCTGAAGTAGTATTGGCTTTCATTCTCCCACTCTGGAGTTTCTAAGGAGCTCAGTGATTGCCTGCAAGTTTAATAATACATGTCTCAGTGTGGCATTTTGTGTTCAATTTGTGTGTGTTCGTGAGTCTGTGTGTATTTGATCTTGTGTCTTCCCGTCCTTATCCTGGAAGAGTTGGGCATTGCCCTGAAGACCTTTAGTTCTTAAAGCACACCTGTTTGAAGGAGACAGCTGAGGTGGCATCAAAACCTTGCTGGTGTAGATGCAGAGAGGACCTGGGCCAATTTTAGAGCTCACATTTGAGAGGAGAGCTCCATGAAAACGTCCGTTCGTCACTCGCACGCCACCCTCTCCCTTCGGCTGTCCCCTTCATTCTGTAATTACCACTCACATAATGAGAACTTATCGCTGGAGTGCCAATACCTTCAAGGGATTTTAGCTGCAGTTGCAGAAAGAGCTGTACCGGTGCAGAGGACTACGGTTAATAAAAGAAGAGAAGAAACCTTGCAAGTTCATTAAGAGAAAAAAAGAAGTTCCTGCTCTCACTGCTGAGCCTTGACGTATTCCCCAGGAAATAAATAAAACAAGTGGGAGCCACGTGGTGTTTATCAGACTTTAAAGCAGGAGTCCTGTAACAACGAAGACGCCGGGAGAGTGAGAAAGGGGGAAGATTTGTTTCTGCAGGGGCGGGGGGACTCTCACAGTCTTCCTTACACACATCTGGGGGGAGGAGGAGCCCTTAAGAAAAGCAAACGGAGGTGGCAGCTGTAAGGATGCTAGTAACCGAAGAGGGGAAGGTGCTTTAAATTGGGTTCAACTAATCAGCGATTTTAGTTTTTATAATCTGATTCTTTTCTCCAGTGACTGCATAGGATGGATTTGAAAAAGGATGCACTCAGCCACAGGAAGAAGGCATGTTTATAAACTATTAAAAGTCCAGGACCAGTGAGATGAGGTGAAAGAAAAGTGGATTGAGAACCAGAAGACCCGGGAGTCAGGTTTCAGACCAGCTCTATCACCAGTTTGCTGTGTGGTTTCGGAGTACCACCTCACCTGTCTGGAGTATTTATTCCCTTCCTATGAGACCAGGTGGAAAAGAATAAATGCCTTCCCTGTATCCCATCCACACCACAAGGATAAGGATCATTTGATGATGCGTTGCTGAAAAAATTTTTTAGAATAAGTCCCTTTTTATTGAAAAAACTTTGTATTTTTCTAGGATAACCATGAACGGGAATGATAATCATGTTTATATTAGTTTGAAGTTTTGCACTACAAGACATTTTCTAATGCCTTAAAAATGAATTATAGTGCCTTGGTTGATTTCTAAGGTTGACCATCCTGGTCTCCAATGATACATATAATACACATGGTACAATACATGTATAATTAACAGTACATAACATAAAGCCAGCTAAAATCCCACTTAGCAGATCAGTATGTGTTCTTGATAGATCTATATGCAGGGGGTTCAGAGCTGAGGCTGGGAGGCAAAGAGGCACAGAGTACCTGTGGCACTGGGACTATCCCGTGACCATTTTTGTAGAACCTCCCGGATGCCCTGTGTGTGGATAACGGGGCTGCTACGGCATCGTTGCTGTCTGCCGTGGTCAGGTGACATCCCTCTCCTCTCTGCCCAGCTTACCATGGTACCCAAAGCCTCTAGGAAATGCGTGTATTAATGTCTTTCAGGAGAAAATGTTGAGGATTTGAAACAAAGCAGTGGCAGTGAGGGTGGAGAGGAAGGAACGGATTTCAGTGATGTCTTCAAGGTGGAAACGTGGAAATAATAGAAATTCCTGCCTCCTTTGCCTGAAATAGGCTTCTCTCTTCCTTCTGGCCTATGCTTCCTCATTCCTCCGTCTTTCAAAATTCAGCACAGGGATCATTTCCTCCAGAAGACTTTCTTCCTCACTCTGATTGGACATTCCCCCAGCATCCAGCCTCTGCTTCTACCAAACCTGAACTATGGTTGTTGGTGTCTCCTTGGCTGGTCTCCAAGTCCTTTCAGGAGGACTCTCTTTTTTCACTCATAGATCGTGGCGCCTAGAATACAGCTTTGCTCATTGTAGATACACGATGAATATTTATTGAGCAAATGTCTGAAGGTCTGAAGTGGAGAGCGAGGGAAAAGAGAGCATTTACAATGATGATCAGATTCCTGTTTTGGATCCTAATTGAAATGTTTACTCTTATTATGTAATAATATTTTATACATTGCAAAGCATTACCTAAAACCTGAGTAATTATTACACTTGGTTTGAAATCAGTATTTTTTCACTCAGATGCTTTTTAAGATTAGCTTTCAGGTTTATAAAGTTGTTGAACCAAGTATCAAACTTTTTCGTATTATTTATCTTGTTTTTTTTTAACTATTTATTATAAAATCTGTTCTCCATATCATGGAACATGAATTTGCGGGTGTGCCCATGCCTCCCCTTAGTAAGTTAGAAATGTGTGTGTAGCCGAAATGCAATCTGTTAAATCCCAAAAGAAAAGATATTTTCATTTTGATTTATTGGAATTTCTTAAAGTCTGTGTTTGTAATTAAAAGAAGTTTCCTCTTTAGTTCTTAGCAGCCAGTGTTTAATTATCATAGAAAAAAACTGACACACAATGGTGATTAAAAAGTTGACAGTGTGAAAAAATAGAATATAAACAGAATAAATTGCAAAATATTAAATTAAATTGAATCTTGTTATTCTCTAAATTTGACAGGAGATTTCTTAACAAATTAAACATATTAGATGGTTTTCCTTTGCACTTACTTGAATGTGCCTGGCACAAAACATTATATTTCATATGAGAGATACCGAAAAAGAGTTCACCTTGCCCATTTAGTTTAGTCAGAATTTACCAAAGGAATTTTTCATTTTAGATAGCCTATTTTGACTTGGGTTATATGTATTTTAAAAGTGAGTTGAGAGATGAAATGGTTAGCTTGATTATTTAACCCCAAATGCCATTTCACTTTAAGTCTGGGGGATTAATATTGCCTCTTGCGGGACTTCCCTGGTGGCGCAGTGGTTAAGAATCTGCCTGCCAATGCAGGGGTCACTGGTTCGAGCCCTGGTCCGGGAAGATTCCACATGCCACGAACAAGAAAGCCCGTGCGCCACAGCTACTGAGCCTGCGCTCTAGAGCCCGTGAGCCACAACTACTGAGCCCATGCGCCACAACTACTGAAACCCGCACACCTAGAGCCCGTGCTCTGCAACAAGAGAAGCCACCGCAATGAGAAACCCGCGCACCGCAATGAAGAGTAGCCCCCGCTCGCCACAACTAGAGAAAGCCCGTGCGCAGCAACGAAGACCCAGCACAGCCAAAAATAAATAAATAAAATAAATAAATTTATAAGAAACAAAAAACCAAAAAATATTGCCTCTTGCAGTACTTTCTGAATATTCCCTGTGACTCTTCCTCGAGGCATAATTAATTGCTGGCTATCCGTGCCCTCATAGCGCCTTGCATGTGTTTCTGTTGTAGTAACAGTGCCATCGCAGTGTGATTGTGAGTGTCTGTGTCTGAGACCACAGCTGCTTGTAAGAACCTTGTAGAAAGAGACGTTGTGTGGCATTTTCATCGCTGGTTTCCCTAGTGCCTAGCACACAGCAGATACTCAGCAAATACTTTACGAGATGTCTTTAATTATTACTTTGATTCTGTTTCACTTTGGTGAGGAGATAGATGGAGCTCAGTTGGTCAATCAGAAACCACACATATCTAGTACAGGTTCACTCCATTAGCCTGCGTGGTCTTGCAAAGACAGGGCTTCTTATACTCTTTTTTTTTTTTTTAATTTTATTATTATTTATTTATTTATTTTTGGCTGTGTTGGGTCTTTGTTGCTGCGCTAGGGCTTTCTCTAGTTGCGGTGAGCAGGGTCTACTCTTCGTTGCCGTGCGCGGGCTTCTCATTGTGGTGGCTTCTCTTGTTGCAGAGCATGGGCTTCATGCGCCTGGGCTTCAGGAGTTGTGGCCCGCGGGCTCTTGAGTGCAGGCTCAGTTGCATAGTTGCTTAGTGCTGGCTTAGTTGCTCTGTGGCATGTGGGATCTTCCCGGACCAGGGCTCGAACCCGTGTACCCTGCATTGGCTGGCGGATTCTTAACCACTGCGCCACCAGGGAAGCCCCTCTTATACTCTTCTGACGACTTTCCCCTGATTTATTTTCCATCCTGAGCACTTAGCCATTGGCTTGCTCCCAAGGCTAACAAGGAAGCAGGGCCATCGTAGGGGGCATTCAGGGGTCATTCCCAACTGTAGACAAGCATCCTGGGAACCTGATATGTCCCACATTTTGTATGAGTGAAACACAGTGAAGAAAGACATCAGTTGTATTGAAGGAGGAAAGAACCAGAGGACCATGAGCCATGTTATAAAGAAGGGGAGAGAGTGGTGGTCGGTGGTTTGCATATGATAGAGAAGTGGTCGGGCCAGGACCGCTAGGAACTGAGAGACTGTGGGAATCTGAATCCCAGGAGTATTTTGAACACTCAGTTACTTTCTGGCTGCTGGTAGCACAGAGGGTGGGAGTGAGAGAGCAGTGGGGAAAGGGGGGAAGGGAGCTGTCCAGAGGCCAGGAGACAAAAGACAGAGCCTGACTTGAAGTGCTTTGAGGACAGCTCTCCTGGCAAGAGAGTTGAGAAATGTCTCCTGCAGTGACTAGTACCGTAGCGTTAAATCTTTATAAATATGATTTTTTCTCCTAGAATAGCTACTGCTGCTCTAGGCTTTACACAGGGTTGCTAGCCCAAGGCAGACAAAATTAGTTGAAACATTTCCAGCACAGGAAACAATGCTTCAGCATTTACTTGAAGAGAATGTTGAATTTTGACCCTGGTATGGGTTTTTATTCTTGTATCTTGGCATCTTCCAACTGTACAAATGGTGAAAAGAGGATGCTAATCATAACATAATTCCCTTATGAAATCAGGATTGAGGTTTGTTTTTTTTTTTAAGTATAGTGTCTGGACTGGGTCCTATCTGTAGACATTCAGATTTAATTGCTGCGGGGTGCGGCTCAGTCATCGGTACGTTGTTTTTTTTGTTTTGTTTTGTTTTTAATTAATTAATTAATTTATTTATTTATGGCTGTGTTGGGTCTTCGTTTCTGTGCGAGGGCTTTCTCTAGTTGCGGCGAGTGGGGGCCACTCTTCATCACGGTGCGCGGGCCTCTCACTATCGCGGCCTCTCTTGTTGCGGAGCACAGGCTCCAGACACGCAGGCTCAGTAGTTGTGGCTCACGGGCCCAGTTGCTCCGCGGCATGTGGGATCTTCCCAGACCAGGGCTCGAACCCGTGTCCCCTGCATTGGCAGGCAGATTCTCAACCACTGCACCACCAGGGAAGCCCAGGATGAGTTTTTGATGGAAGAAAAAAGAATCTAACACATGGCTTCCTCTGAGAATTTTTATCAAGTGTAAAGAAGTCCTAAGTAGTGGGTAATGAGAATGTAAAAGGGGGTAATGTTGGATACTTTTGATTAGGAAGCTGTATTGGGATAATTTCCTGGAGACTATGAATAATCCTGAAGAACTTCAGAGTGCAAACCATGACATTATATTTAGGACATAGCCAAGGATGAAGAGATACATCATGGAAGTATCATGCTGGTGACAGACGTCAAGATACTGCATGTATCTTGGCTCAGTTCAAGAAACCAACCAGCATTTTTTTTTTCAGGAACCACTCGATACAAGATGACCTGTCTGATGACAAGAGCTAAGCCCCAGTTCCTACTGCCCTCACCAGCTCACTGTTTCGAATCAAATGATTAAGGCCAGGCAGAAATGCATGCTTACTGTACAGCAGCTATAAAGGGAACTGTTTAATGTTCTTTGTCTATTATAAAAAAAAATAAAATAAAGGATAAGTAAGAGGAATGAATCAAGGAGTAAAGAATTTTCAGAAAGGCTGTAGGAGAAAAGTGACAAAGGAATATCAGTAATACAGAGGCTTGCACAGATCTGCAAATACTAAGTTTGCAGTATTGAAGGTAACTATGAAGATTTGGATTTATGTAGATTGGTAGAAAAGACAGCAGTTGGGTGCTATTTCAGGAACTTCAGGGATGGTAGCCCTTGAGAAAGACCTTAAAGACATCGAATGGAAGGAATATGGAACCAAGAGGAATGAGTATTGTATTAACGTGATAAGCAAGAGGACTCCTTAACCCTGTACTAAACCTTAGTTTATTCCTAAACCTTAGGAATAAAAACACAAATAAGACAGGGTACCCAAACTCAGGAAACTTAGGATCTAGAAGAAAGATAGGAGTCATAGACGAATTAAAGCAGTTAAGGATTTATAGTAGGGGCACAAAGGAGAGGGTGAAGAATAGACCCAGATTCCTTCTGTAAATATGAATAAAAGTTGTGCTAGCTCTTCATCTACTTTTATCCATATTCACCTTTTGTTCCTCTAGTAGGGCAGACCTCTATGTTGTCTTCATCGTTTTGTCCCTAAGTAACAAACTGTCTTTTTTCAGTTTATAAAAAGTAATGTAGGACTTACAGAATGAAGCAAATAAATGAATAAAGATAGAGCTGAATTGCTGTGTTTAGCCCTTGTTGTATTTAATAGATGGTTCCTAGAAAGTTACTTAGAAAAACCTACGTAAGAACAACAAAGGTAATTTATTCTGCAGTATCATCATACGATAAATGCTTAAGAGGTTTGGTCAGAAAACGTGTTTGCTGATGAACCGTGGAGTCTTTTGTAACCTCATTTATTATTTATTTTATACAGAGATGTGAGTGAAGAGCAAGGGCTTTAATTACTTTGGTAAATGCTATAAAATAGGAATAAATTCCAAATCACCTACGGTCACACCATTTGTCATTGACTGAGTGTTATTTCAGCCCAGACCATCTGATTCCAAAGCCTGGGCTCCCAACTACTTAATTAGATGACTCCCCTAAATAAGCACCTTACAGGGGAGGGAGATCTTGAGTATTCTATGTCTTATTTCTCTGTGAAATAGGCACTACGTATTCATCCTACTCGTAAGGTACTTCAAGTCTTCTGTGTAAGACGATAAGGTACAAATACAGAGAAATGTCATCCCTGCTTTTCTCACAACAGTTCTGGGCATGTGCCCAGTGTATAATTAATATTTGCCAACTTGAATGTATGCCAATATCAGGTGGAGGTGAGTCTGAATCAGGAGATCTTCTTTTCCCCTCTTGCTTTGTCTTTGGGACTGAGTGTTCCATTTTTCTCAATCCGGGAGTGTGAATTATGTGGCAACTTCGAGAACCTTAGGAAAATCAGTCAGTCAATCAATCAATCAATCAGTCAAACTCAGATACAAATATTTCAGCTGCACCTATTAAGGCTTCTTAAATAATGTCTCCAGACCTCTCTTCCTGGTGAAAGGGACAGAGCTGAGGAACAGAGAGGAGTGTAGTGGTCTTTCTCCACAAAAGAGAGCCCCCTTTGATCGAAAGGCTGGCATTTAGGAGGGAAAACCTTTTCAGGGAGCACGGGGGGCAGTGCTCCAGGGAAGGGATGCACTTCCTTCACAGCAGCTTCACACCATTACAGTCACAGGACCTTAGAGGAAGTCACCACTGAGCTCGGGAGCCCAGTTGTCTGAGCGATGGGAGGCCATCTTCCAGACACACATCTCAATAGGTTGTTACTGGCCTCTGCTGGACCATTTTTCAGGGATAGGAACTCTCTCCATGCGGGTGATTCTTTTCTTCTTCTTGTTCGTATTAATTCAAACCAGGATCTTTACAAGGCGCTGCCTCAGCTCTTTGAGGCCACCCTGAAATTCTATCTCTTGAAACCACGTAGGATAGATTTGACCTTTTTTCCCCTATAGATGAACATTTCAGATATCTTCAGACAAGGATTATGAAGTGAGGACTTCCCTGGTGGTCCAGTGGTAAAGACTCCATGCTTCCACCGCAGGGGGTGCGGGTTCGATCCCTGGTCAGGGAACTAAGATCCTGCATGCCACGTGGTACGGCCAAATAATAATAATAATGGATTATGAAGTGACTTCCCAGTTTGTCTTTTCTGGAGGAGCATCCTTATACACGATGTACGCAGCTTGTAACCGTTCCTACTGGAATTGGATGCCAGAGTGAAGGGCAGCAGTGTAGGGGGATATGATCTGAGGACAGTGGACTCTCATTTTCTTTAACCTAAAATTGCAGTAATCGGGTAGTGGCTATTTGAAGCCCTTGAATAGGTTGGAAAAGTAGTTCCTAAATTAGGAGAGTGAGTTCTTTAGAGGTCACAGAGACAGGAAGACCCTGGAGTTTTTGAGTTCTCGCTCATGTAGTGCCTGGGAACCCCCTCACTGAACATGCTGTAAATGAGAGATTGGGGATGCCACCAGCTGTCTCGGGTCATCTTAAAAATTAGCATTGGTAAAGCCATTTAAATGCTTCAGAGGGGAAGTGATTGTAAAGTATTATCTTACAGCTATAGTCGATAACCTGGTGGGCGATTTCTATGAAATCCCATGAGAATAAGGAATCTCTCAGTTGATCAAATCTTCAACAACCCTTCCTTTATTGCCATAGCAACCAAATCTGTCCTAACTACTCAAATTAGTGAATCAATCGTGGTCCCTGATGTATGTTGTTTGACAGCAGCCATGCCCGAAGATTGCTGGCTCTTTGTTCTTCTTTAGGTAGTAAATACCCCTATTAGAAGACACTCTTCTCAGATATAATATACACTGAATTATCTGAAGGACCCCTTCAGTATGTGAGTCTGAGATCTCATCCCAGGATAATTAGCTTGAATAATAGTTATAGCCATGTTCCCTGCCCCCCCCACCATTGTATGTTATTGATTAAGGAGAGAAACAAGTTCATTATTTCCAGTTCTCTGGAAATAGATCATATACTTTATTTTTGTAGTGACCAAATATTTAAAACCCAAATCAAGACATTAGATCTGACAAAGGACTGTTTTTTTCCTGATGTTTGAATTTATTTACATTCCGTCTTTCAAATATTACAGAGATAAAATCATATTTAGCTATGCCTTTAATTACTACATTTCACTGAATACAATAAAAGAACTTCAGATTTGGGCTTCTTTACATTTTTTGTAGCAGTTTGGGGTTAAAACATTTTTTTACATCCATTCTTTCACATGGAGTCAACTAGTACAGTTCATCCAAAATTCAAGATGAATCGTCTTTAGCAACTATTAGGGTTATGAGTTTATCTTCAATTTCATTTGACTTCCATCTTTATTTTCACTTTATTGGTCTGGGTCAGGTGTGAAATGATGTTTATCCTTTGCTCTTTTATATAGCGTGTGTTTACTAGCATCAGTCCCTCTATTCACTGATTTGTATAAAAATTACTACTGGAAAGATTTAATTGACCCCAAAATATCACTTCTAGTTTGATATAATCCACCTATTCTTACTAGTGTTCCCATGCTGTAGTGGAGATTGTTTTTAGCGCCTCACTCCTTTGAGACCTAATCCATGAACTATTTCATCACTGAGCTTATAAGAAAGAAATGTACATCACTGACCTACTTGAACACTCACCTTTTTTGAACAGCTCCCTAGTTCATAATTCCCTTTGTGCCTGGCATATTTTACCTGTGTAGAGTTCGTGACCATATGAATTATGACTCCAAATCGCAATTCTGGAGGTACTTCTGTCAACTGCAACAGCTGGGGGCTACCTCGTCACAGTGGGGGGGCCCCCATGTCCAGCCAGCATCCGCGTATTAGGGGTGCTCAATCTGCATATCTAGAAAACCTGTAGCCATATGGGCGGGACTAGCAGACTACTTGCAGTGTACACTTATCGTATCTGGGATCCGTGAATCGAGATTTGTTCATTTGCGCATGGCCATGGGTGTGCTACCACAGAACCGTTCAGGAAACCAGTGACTGCAAGGGAGTTCCCCACTTCAAAGAATAGGAACTATGAGGTTCCACACCTCCCTGGCAACCTCCCTCCTAATTGAAAGTGCCTGATTGAAAGTGTCCAGCTGAAATCATCAGACCTTTCTCATCCAACAGCTGAGTCTCTGTGCCCACACGGCAACTCATGGACCATCACAGGCACCCACCTAGAGATTAAAATACTGTGACTGTCACCCCTACCCCAAATTAATATCTGTATGCAAGGTATGTGTTAATAGGAAAGTTTGGGTCAATTAGATTATTTCATATTGCATACTTTTTTTTTTTAAATTTTATTTATTTATTTATTTATTTATGGCTGTGTTGGGTCTTCGTTTCTGTGCGAGGGCTTTCTCCAGTTGTGGCAAGCGGGGGCCACTCTTCATCGCAGTGCGCGGGCCTCTCACTATCGCGGCCTCTCTTGTTGTGGAGCACAGGCTCCAGATGCGCAGGCTCAGCAATTGTGGCTCACGGGCCCAGCCACTCCGCGGCATGTGGGATCTTCCCAGACCAGGGCTCGAACCCGTGTCCCCTGCATTGGCAGGCGGATTCTCAACCACTGTGCCACCAGGGAAGCCCCCCATATTGCATACTTTTTATGTTGAATAGTTTTATAATCATTATAGGTAACCCACCAAGGTTATTGTTGCTCAGTTTCCACTAATTACATCAGCGCCAGTGGAGTAAACACAGCAGGATACACTCTAGATCTTGGATCTGCCTCCCCAGTTTTGACAGCATGTAAATCACCAATGAACAAAATCGTTCTGTGGTTGGGGAAAAGTTGTAGGGATGATGGTAGAGGGATTGAAGTCATTGAGTTTGAAATCATTTGGCCAGACTCATACCAGGAGCATACATGGAGGGAGGGCAGTGAGGCTTGGCTAATTGATTCTGTACTCTTGTCATAGCCCAGAATCTTTTCAATCCATCGCTCTTGATAGCGTCTCTCAATCTGAGTTGACAGTAGTGATGCCACCCATTTCCTTTCACTGCCTTAGATGGCTTTGTGGGTGGGGTAGAGGAAGAGTGCATTTGTGGAGGATGTAAAGTTCCCCTGGGAGTTACTTTCCCTTCCTGAACATCCTCATGGACCCTTCTTGGAGAACCAGAGGGCATTAGCCACTAATAGCTCACATTATTGCAGCCTGGTTTAGTGTCGCTTAGTTTTTCCTTGAGGATAAATAACCATGATAACATCCCCAGCCCTAACCTGGAGGATGATTCCAAACCTTTCAGAGATGACTCTCACCTTGTCCTCACAAAACTTCAATTCCTCAGGCTTTCTGAGGGTCACAAGAAGCAGAGGAAAGCATACCACTGGAACTTGGAATCACACAAACTCGGGTTTGATTCTTGCCTCCGCCATTTACTACGTGTGAGACTTAATGTGCATTTGTTTACTTACCTGTACATTGGTGACAGTTGCATCCACGCCCCACTTCATAGAGGGAGACAGAAATGAAAAGTGCGTGGCCTAGTGTGTGGCATCTATTTTTTTACTTAATACAGGTTTGTTCCTTTTCTCTAAAAGTCCTGCATGATGTGCAACTGTATATGGATAGAATTGGTAGAATTTGGAAATGAGGGGAATGACTTTAAATATGACTGACAATTATGTGAGTGGGAGCAAAAGATGGATCTTTTCAATTCACTAAACTTTCCCAAAGACACGATGTTTGAGATAGAGTAGAACACGTGTTAGGGGGAAAAAAAAAAAAAAAAAGACAAACATAAAGGCAACCAATGCAAAGGGGTTTTTGGTGGAGTCCAAAAGAAGCTCTCCCCAGGGAGCACTGTTTTGCTGTGACATTTTGATAGTAAATCAGCAGCCCCCAACCCCCGGGCCGCGGACAGCTATCGGTCCGCAGCCTGTTAGGAACCGGGCCGAACAGCAGGAGGTGGGCGTCAGACGAGCGAGCGAAGCTTCGTCTGTATTTACAGCCGCTCCGCCTCGCTCGTATTACCGCCTGAACCATACCCGACCCCCTACCCCATCCGTGGAAAAATTGTCTTCCAGGAAACCGGTCCCTGGTGCCAAAAAGGTTGGGGACCGCTGTAAATGAATGAATGAATGAATGAATGAATCCTTGGAGGAGCGTTTCTGAGCTTTGAGTCATCTCTTCTTCCTCTTATGAGCGCAGCATCAGCCCCAGGCTTTCTGAAGAGGGAGATAATGAGGGGAAAGGGATCAGCCACTGAGCATCTGCTCCATCCACAGAGAGTGTAGGATGCAGGGAGAGAAGACCGGCTTCAAGTTCCCTGGGCCCCTGAGGCAGGAGACCCAAAGCGTCAGCCCTACCTCTGCTGATCACCGACCTGAGATGGGGGACTGACTGCGTAATCCCCAGATGACAAACTCAACTCCAGGGTGTTTGTTTTTCTTTTTTCCTACAAATCCTGGACCTCTCTTTTGTCTGTTCTTGTGAGAGGTTTCTAACTAACGCTTAAAAAAAACTCGGGGATTGAAAAAACAGTACTAGTTGATGACGTGATAAACTCCTGTAGTAAGCTTTTCTTAAGGGAAGAAGAACTTCCAGCTGGATGTACCATTGTCTGCTGGTTTGAGACTTTTTCAATACACATCTTTCAGCAGCAAGTTTCCAGGTAGACTTTTATCATGGCTTTTGCAACTATTCCTTCACCTCTGCTCTCCTCTGGTCCTTTCCTTAGGGATAACTAGCTAAGGAGCAGTTGTTTTCTCCTTCTGGGCATGGACTAGCCTTAGCATCTCTGAGTACAAACCTCAGCTGTAAGGAAGAGCTAGCCTGAGGGGCAGTGACTTGTGATGATGTCGGCTTCTCCAGATGGGCTGTTGGCCATGGGGTTCTGCTCCCCCCACCACTTGCCTTTGCACAAGTAGCCGTAAACACGTATGGATGTGAACATTTGGTTTTAAAGCATTGGCAGGACCACAGAGAGAGTCTTTTCTCCCCATTAATATTTCCAAAGAGCAAACTAAATGTCTACCCCAAGGGAGCTAACTCCTACGAAGAACACTGTTAATAGTTTAAATCACTTAAGAGCACGACTTTCAAAATAACCAACGCTGTTTGTATTTGTTTTGCCAGCAAATACTGTTAAGTGCCCACAAATGTTGTCCTGGGTTCTATACCAAGGAACTTAAAAGAACCAGCTATTGCTGTTTGAGAAATCATCATTTAGCATTGCTGAAAATTGCTGTGACTCTTGGGCTAGCTGCTGTTTGTGTTGTTTTCTCTTCTGCCAGGTTGAAACCAGCATGCATGATGTTTTGCAAGCCTGCACTTTTAACATTTGCACCAGGGTTCCTGTTCAAATGTCTCCTTTTGAGCCATCGCTGGAAAGCACTAGGAGAAGCTAGACAAGCTCTGAGGCAAGCAGGGATGTGATCTTTCTCCCAAAGGAAAGGATGGGAGTTGCTTATCGATTTGGTCAGAAACCTTTTCATAATCTTACTTTTAATAATCAGCCATTGAATTCTTGAGCCTTGACTTGTGTGAAGGTAGCTGTGAGCTCTGCTCTTTCCTGAGCCTGCCATGTCTTCCAGAGTTCTGTCACGTAGGCTACGAAGCATCCCATGTGATGTTTGGGTGGAAATGCCTGCTAGCTTGCAGAAATCAATTAGACATAGCATGAAAAGAGAAATTTCAATAGGTGCTCAAGAGATTCATTGAATAGCGTAAAATAAGTTAAGAAGAGGAGGGATTAAGATATATAAAGGTATATTATCTTAAAAAAAATAGATCCTCCTACACCACATTCTTTCCAATAATTGTGGGAATCTAAAAGAGTTGAAAGGTGTGCTGATATGCCAACACCAGTTAGTGTATTTTCAAACCTCCTTTGAATGATCCCTTGCACATCCAATTCTTTGCTAAAATGAAGCACGTTTTTCTAAAAGTATTAATGTTTTGGGTTGTTGGAGCTTTTGTTGTTGCCACAAATGGTTATCCTTAAATTCACAGAATCGTTGTTTGCAGCCTCAGGCTGTCTTGCCAGGCTGAGTTTTTACGTTTCAAACTGAATAGTGAAGACATGACATTTAGGAAATAGGGAGAGAAATAATTGCGTATAACTAGAAAAATGCTGTATTCAAAAAGGCTTACAATTCCCATAGGAAAGAAAGTCTTGCTTTTATACTAGAAAAAAGTAATATTGGAGGATAGAACAGCCAAAAGATGCTTCTCCTTAATGTTAAAACACTGAAAGTGACTGATGAATTAGCGATCTCCAAGCCGGTCCAAATCCTGAGTAGAACTGAACCCCTTGTGGCTCTGTGTCCCCAGTAGCGGGCACAGCACTCAGCATGACATATGCTCTCAATATTTGTTGGAAGACAGCAAAAGAAAGGAAGGAGAGAGGGAAAAAGAAAAAGCCACAAAGAAAGGATTGAGGGAAGGAAGGAACAAAGGAAGGGGTACGGAAGAAAGAAGAGTCAAATAAATGGAACTGCAAGAGAGATTGCTTTGTTAAAATACACCCACACATACACACACAGAAAAATTAAGGGACGTGTCCAACTCACACAGTTTCTGACAATCCTGGAACCAGGCAGAGTACTGGTCTGTCTTTATATAATATACCTTCCTCTTGTCTTTCTGCTTCACAGTAGGACGTCACTTCATAAGCATGCTGAAATCTTTGAAAAGAATTATAAAAAATAAAATAAAATAACCTGTAAATTAAAATGTCCTTGGAAGAGAAATCTTGTCTTGAGTTATTTAAGTTTAAGGGAGCCAAACAAGATTTTTGAAAGGCTCCAGGAAGGTTACATTTCATAGAAGAGGGACAAAAATTATGTTGAGGACATCTGGAAAGCAATTCTTCAAGTTATTTCTCTGGTATTTCCTGAACATATTTTAATTTTCCAACAAAATAATACACTGGCAGGCTTCTGTCTCACATTCCCATCCAAAGCTGCTCTGCTTAACCCTCCTTTACTTCATTTCTCTCCTTCCTTATGGGTAGTTTCCATATTTTCCTTCTCTCTTGACTCATTCTATCAATACTTGGTTTCCAACTTTGCTTGCTTTCATTTACCTTGATGTTCGTGCTCATAGCTCTTAGCTTTCTTTGTCCTTTTCCTTTGACATTATCCAACTCTTCCTCTGCTTTTCCCTTCACTTCTTTCGCCTGGTACTTTTTCCTGGTTTATTGCCCAGCTGTTCTTTCTCCTGCATGACACTGCATTCTCCTCTCCATCCTCTCCCCCCTCTCACTCTTTCCTCCCCAGTTCTCCAGGGTTTACTAATGCAGACTGACATTGGAAATCTGTTATAGGATTGAGCTATTTCTCCATTATGTAATTTAATGTACCCAGAAACAGCTGTTATTACTGTTTTCTTTCTCCCCTGATGAACATTTTTTTCTACAAAATAAAATGCTACCGGATAATATTCATAGGGTTGGAAAGTAGTTTGCTTGGGCTGGACTTATTTTAGGATCTGGATTCTCGATCACGCTCTTCTCAAAATCTTAACTTCACTGTGTTCTTCTGTGGTAGTTTTCCCTGGGACTGTGCCATTTTTTTACCAAAAGGCAATGGATAAAGAAAAACATTTATATCATTTTCAATTTTATTTATTAATGTATTTCATACAATAAAATTCACCCATTTTGAGGGTATGGCTTGATGAATTTTGGTAGTGCACCAAAATTGTTTACCAAACAGTTTTACCATCACCACTATCAAAATACAGAACAAAGTCCCTCATCTGAAAAAAGTTCCTTTATAGTCGACTTTCACCCTCTACTACTGATTTCTTTTTGTCACTGTGGTTTTGCCTTTGTACATACTGAAGTTTTCATTTATCTTGGATAAATTCCTAGGAACGGATTTGCTGGATCGTATGGCAAGTATATCTTTAGTTTTATAAGATATTGCCACACTGTTTTCCAAAGTATCGGTACCATTTTTTATTCTCACCAGCAGTGTATGCAAATTCTACCTGCTCTACATCCTTTCCAGCCTTGATATTGTCCATCTTTTTTTTTCTTTTTTTTAACATCTTTATTGGAGTATAATTGCTTTACAGTGGTATGTTAGTTTCTGCTTTATAACAAAGTGAATCAGCTATACATATACATATATCCCCATATCTCCTCCCTCTTGCACCTCCCTCCCATCCTCCCTATCCCACCCCTCTAGGTGGTCACAAAACACCAAGCTGATCTCCCTGTGCTATGCAGCTGCTTCCCACTAGCTATCAATTTTACCGTCCATCTTTTTAATTACAGCCAGCCTAGTAGGTGGATAGTCATATCTCTTGTGGTTTTAATTTACATTTCCCTAATGACTGGTGATGTGAAAAATATTTTCATGTACTTATTGCCCACTTACATACCTTCTTTTGTGATGTCTGCTCAAATATTTTGCTCACTTTTAATTGGATTGTTCGTCTTCTTGAATTGTAAGAGTTCTTTTTTTAAAAAATTTATTTATTATTTATTTATTTTTGGATGCATTGGGTCTTCATTACTGCACGCGGGTTTTCTCTAGTTGTGGTGAGCGGGGGCTACTCTTCGTTACGGTGTGCGGGCTTCTCATCATGGTGGCTTCTCTTGTTGCGGAGCACGGGCTGTAGGCGTGCGGGCTTCAGTAGTTGTGTCACGTGGGCTCAGTAGTTGTGACTTGCAGGCTCTAGAGCACAGGCTCAGCAGTTGTGGTGCACGGGCTGAGTTGCTCCGCAGCATGTGGAATCTTCCCGGACCAGGGCTCGAACCCATGTCCCCTGCATTGGCAGGTGGATTCTTAACCACTGCGCCACCAGGGAAGCCCAAGAGTTCTTTATATATTCTGGATAGAAGCTCTTTCTTGGACATTGTTTGCAAAAATGTTCTCCCAGTCTGTTGCTCGTAATTTTTTCTTAACTGTATCTTTCAAATAATAAAGTTTTAGCCTTGCTGAAGTCCATTTTCGCAATTTTTTCTTCAACTATTTGTGCTTAAGAAATCTTTGTTTTAGAAATCTTTACCAAACCCAATGATACAAATACTTTCTTGTGTATTTTCTTCTAAGATTTTAGTTCTTATATTTAGGTTCACGTGCCATTTTGACTTAATTTTTGAACGTAATATGAGGTTAAGAATCAAGGTTGTTGTGTTTTTTTCCATACAGATATCCAGTTGATACAGCTCCATTTGTTGAAAAGTCTCTTTTCACCCCACTGAATTACCTTGGTGAATTGCATTAATTGCCTTGCATTCCTGGGATAAACCCCACTTGGTCATGATATATTGTCCTAATTATATATTTTTAGATTCAATGTTGTAATATTTTGGTAAGAATTTTTTTCCATTGGTCTTTGAGTCTGTTGGTCTTTTCTTTTCTTGTGATGTCTTTGGCTTTTTTGGCATCAGGGTATTAATAGTCTCATAAAATGAGTTGGGATGTGTTCACCCTTCCTCTATTTCTGAAGGAGTCGGTTAGGGTTGGCCTTATTATGTTTGTTTTCAAAATGCGGAGATAAACCCAGAGAGAATGATACACTAGATAATTCACATCCCTCCCTCAACTCTTTACATCTCTGGAGTTGTTCTAGAGTCTTAGGTCAAATAGTGTCATGTAGGGGAATACGTTGATCCTTTGATCTTCCCAATTATCAAAAACGAAAACTTGTATTTTTGCTCTCCAAGATCAACTTTTTGTAGATTTGGGAGTAAAGTCAAATCCTTGAGTTAGTCATTTTCTAAACAGCCCTCTGAAGTTTGGAAGGTTAAGTTTATCTCCAAGGGCTCAATTTTCTGCCACTCTGAAAGTTACCCACAGGAAGATTTGGCTCAGGCCGGATAATATAAACTTGAAAAGAAACCGACACTTGTCTAGATGTGAGTCCAAAAATGTTAGGAATGACTTTTTGCCCTCAGGAAGCTTGTATCCTCCTCTCGTTCCCAAATAGACTGTTCTTATTTCCTCGTTAACCATGCTGAGTAATGCAATCCCACTTTTACCGCTTTCAGCCTCTGGCAATCAGAGCTCTGAGAATCAACGGTTGATTACCTTGAATATATTTGTGTGTTCTGTAGAGTGTCTAGGAGATGATGACTTTTACCCCGTCATCATTTTTTAGAGGCAGGAATGTGGGCACGCACACATGCCATGGCTCCTCGTAAATGTAATCAAATGTCTATGATTTATTTTGTTTTTCATATGTGTTTTGTTCATTTAAGCAGCAATATTGATCGTGTGGTTAGGGAAAAAAACCACTTCTTTTTTCTTCTCTCTCACATGGTAATCTTATTTGCCACTGATGACTAGAGCAGATGAAGTAAACGCTTTGTAACATTTGATAAATACATTACATCTACTGTGAGAAGCAACGAGAGACTTGAAAGCCTTGTTCCCTAGTGAAATAAAATCGGGTTATTGTTCTCATAAACCATTTCTCTTCCTTAGGCTTCTAAGCAGGAGTCGTTGCTGCTGTGACTAGCCTGTCTACTCTGTCTGGAAGTTTAAAATAATGGTTATTATTTTTAACAAAATGGAAAATGGGCTTTGTCATCCAAATGATTTAATTAATTCCACAGTGAAAATATTGATGGTATGTGACAGCAAAGGCACACTTTTTCTTCTTTGATGGGAGCAGAGGGTGTCTTTATATTCAGTTATTTCAGAGTGTGCTGTGGAAATTTCAACTTCTCCATTTCCTGTGTTCTTCAATGACTCACCCAGGTTGGGTTAGGGGTTGCTGCCCACCAGGTTGTAGCAGCTACAGGTGGAGAATTGTGTGTCCTCTGAGTGCTCAGTGAATTTTATTAAATGATTTAGATATTAAAAAACTGAAGACTGCTTGACTTTTACCAACAGGATCTCCAAAGTGACAATGCTAAGAAGAAAAAAGTGAAGGACACTCTCCAGTGATACAATGATAACATTTATTTTTCCAAATGAGTTAAAATGCCAGCAGTTATATGCATTGTGACCTTTTGGATGCAGACATTGTCTCTCCACTCTTTAAACAGTATCACTAGGAAGCCAAAGTGATGAATACTTATAATAATGAATTCATTCTATCTACAAAAAGCAGCTCTTTAAAGCATCCGTGTTAATCAGGTGCTAAAGTAGAATTACAGAAAGAACTTCAGTCTTATCCTTAAAGTGAACCCAACTCTTACCCAAGCACCCCTGGATTACAACTCTTAACATGTTAATAGAAGAAATAAGAATGTCACCAATCCAGAAGACCAAAAGGTGTTGGATTATGTTTTAAAGTAAAACTATAGGTTTCAGGAACCTTGGTTTCATTTTTCTGGGCTCTTACCCTGTCCCGCAGAGGGTATGATAATTTATAACAAAGACTGATTAGAAGGTTAGGGTAATTTGAGATCTAATGTTCTTCACATTCTCCATTTTACATCAGTTCTTAATTATCCACGGGGATGGAGGGAAACTGGGGTGGGCCATTCAAAGCAGTGGATAATTCTAAAATTATTTGTCTGGGGGATGTAGTGAAAGAGCTCAATTGGAGTACATGTAGACATGCACATATAGACACTCAAAACCTCTGGTCTTGACTTTGGCTTTTTCCCAGTTCTCTCTGGTAGTTGACTTTCAAGTGTATTGAAGAGAAGGTTAGACTCTTATTTTCTTTAAGAATTCTTTCTTTAAGTATATCACACACATGACTTGCTTGTTGCGGTCTTTCTCCATTTATGGTGAAGACTTCACATTAGGCCATCTGTCTTGTCCATCTATTGAATTAAAGAATGAGTGAATGGGCAGCCTCCCCCGGGATGGCAAGGGACTCACGTCAGATCAGGTAGCAAATGATGAAGCAGAAGTAGACACGCTCCATCACCAACTGTGTGCCTCGATTTTCATGTAACTTCTTTGTATGTCAACTTGTACTTGCCTTGCCAATGCCACGCCTTTTAATGAAAATGAGCTAAAACCATTAACGTAAGATTTTTAAAATTTCAGCACTATAAGAAATATGATACATAAAAGTTTCTATGTGCTTTTCAAGATAAGAGGTTCTGTATTTTTATTTTATTTTTTTTAAAATAAATTTATTTATTTGTTTATTTGGCTGCGTTGGGTCTTCGTTGCTGTGCACGGGCTTTCTCTAGTTGTGGCGAGCGGGGGCCACTCCTCATCGCGGTGCGCGTGCCTCTCACTGTCGCGACCTCTCTTGTTGTGGAGCACAGGCTCCAGACGCGCAGGCTCAGTAGTTGTGGCTCATGGGCCCAGTTGCTCCGCGGCATGTGGGATCTTCCCGGACCAGGGATCGAACCCGTGTTCCCTGCATTGGCAGGTAGATTCTCAACCACTGCGCCACCAGGGAAGCCCCTGGTTCTGTATTTTTAAATGAAAGGCACGACATAAGTTTAAATGCACATCATGATTTACTTCCAGGCTTACAATAAAAATACTTCAGAAACCCGAAATTGATGTAGCTTAATCTTTCTTAATTAGCCTGATGCTGCTTTTTTTTTTTTTACTGCACTCATATGATAGGTTGCTTAGATATTTTATTTGAAGAAACCAGCCTTGTCTTAAGCCATAACTACAGTGTTAACATTTAAATGTAGTTCTTCAAGTAAAGCCAGTGAAAATGTATTATATTAGGTGCAAGAATGACCTGACTCCCAGGGTAAAGTCTAAAATAGAACGGCCTTGTATGTTCCTTTGCCCGGTGTGTGTAGGTGAGTAAAGGCTTCTCTTTTTCCTACGTGTCCATAAAAAAGCTTTCGAAAGGTCAGGATTCCAGGGAGACTTCTTTTTTGCTGATCTCTCTGTTTTCCCAAGGCTGCCTTTGGCACGTGCATTTACTGCCTTTCTGCTGAGTAGCAATAAGGTTACACTCTCTGGGCAGAGGAAACTGGGACAGATGGACAAAGCCGGAGGGTGGATTGGAACAACAGAGAAGAGAGCCAGCTAGGCAAGGGTAGGCATTGTAAGTGAGAAGGACTAGGATGTCCTCTGTTATAATTGAATGGCCTTTCCATTTAGTAAAATCAGTGGGTATCTCTGTTTTTAACTTATCCTGCACTGGCCATTATTCCTGCTGTTCTTCCTTTAGCTAGAATTACAGTCTTCAGCATCTTAACTTCAGTGTTTGAGGCAGTGGAAGATGGCCACGTCTGGGTAGCATCCTAGGGGACTATATCAAAGACCTCTGCAAAGTCCTCCTGTCGCCCCGCGCTCCAGCACACGTGGGAGACAACTCTGGTGTTTGTAAAGAGATGAAGGAGCATCTCGCTCACCGCCCAGCTTCAGATTTTAAGACATTATTGCAATGTTGGCAATTGCGGTTTTATGTTTGCATTAACCAAAAGGTATGACTCCCTTTCTCTTCTCTATAAAGGGAAGCCTGTCTTTCTGAACTTGACGATGCATATCAAAACCTGGGTTAACTGGCTTAGTATGTAAGAGTTCTTTTTGAAGGGCAAACATTTAAACTATCAGTTCGATTAGTACACGATAATCTGGGTGGTTGAAGATTATTTTTCAATGCAACTCTCTGTGTTGATTTTTTTTTTTTTTTCTGTGAAGCTCTGTTTGGATTAAACCTCAGATATCCCGCGGATTGCCTCACTTGCCCCTGCAGCCTGGTGGGGAGTGGGACCAGCTGGTGTAATGCTACTGACCTCTTTTACACTCTCGTTTTACACTCTTTTTTTTTTTTTTTTAACTTGATGTAGCTGTACATACCGCCTTCTCTATAGAAAGCTTTTGTTCCTTTACTATGCAGGGGTCCTCTTGGGTCTGTATGAAGTCCATGTTTATTCAGTTCATGGCCCAGATCCAAAAATATTTCTTATGCTCATCTATCCTCAAGAGAGAGCAATGCGCGTGCGCGCGCACACACACACACACACTTCCTGTAGCTTTGTGCTTCTGCTTTCTGTTGTTTTATTGCTGTGCTTAAATAAGATTTTATTTTATTTCTTAAATAAGATTTTATTTTATTTTGGGAGAAAAATCTTATTTTTCTCCCAAAATTTAACAGAACTGTTTGAATATACTTAAATCTTTAGAAGTGTTAGTGAAGAGTATAACCTGATAAAGCTGAAAACAAACAGGAAGATTAAACCTAAACTTAGCTTAACTCTTTTTTTTAATAAATTCATTTATTTTATTTATTTATTTTTGGCTGCGTTGGGTCTTCGTTGCTACGTGCAGGCTTTCTCTAGTTGTAGCGAGTGGGGGCTACTCTTCGTTGCGGTACGCGGGCTTCTCATTGCGGTGGCTTCTCTTGTTGAGGAGCACAGGCTCTAGGCACATGGGCTTCAGTAGTTGTGGCGAGCGGGCTCAGTAGTTGTGGCGCACGGGCTTAATTGCTCTGCAGCATGTGGGATCTTCCCAGACCAGGGCTCGAACCCGTGTCCCCTGCATTGGCAGGTGGATTCTTAACTGCTGCGCCACCAGGGAAGCCCTACCTTAACTCTAATTTATTAGACTTACTGGAAAGAGAACGTTAGCAGTAGAGACATATGCTAATAGAACATGTAAACAATCAAGCCACCATTATAATAACATGCTTTGCTGTAAACAACTTGTGTACTTTCAAAATGTACTACTTTAATCTTCTGAATAACATACATTTCAGTACAAAACAATCTCATTTAATCGTCTACAAATAGTACCAATGTTTGGTATAGTGGCTTCTTTTCTCTCCTTGGCTAGGTTATGTAATTAGGTTGAATGCAGGTTGTTTCTCAGAAAAGATTATCAATTATGATAAACCTTGATCTTCATAAATCAAAAAGCATATACCCAGCTTAGAAAGGTATTTACTCATAATAGAATCATAATGCCATTTGACGTTTTTCTTTTTGCCATTGTTAATCACCCAATACCTTAGTTGCTGCAGAATAACATAAATTTTTCTTTTTTACCAGAGATACAAACAAACATAATCATTTCTTCCATTGGCTCTACAAACTATTTGTAACTACCCCTCCCTCCTTGCTAAATAATAAACAAACAAAATGGAACTCATGACTGGGAGAAAAACCTTACAGTTTCCACTTCAGCTTTGGTGCAGATTTCCTGGGTGATTAGAAGTCAACAACCTGCTATCTTCTTGGTGATAGAAATAAAATACTATCAAATATTAAACTCTTAATGGTGAAACTGTGGTAATTGAGAGTTCTAATATATGATCTTTCAAATATCAACTTTTTTCATTGCAGTGATTTCTATTAGACTATTAACCATACTTTTCATTACAGGGGTCCCACTCTCCAGTTACTGTATGCTTACAATCTAATTTAATTTTACAATTGACCTAAGTAAAATATAACGTGAAGAAGATAAACACATCACAAAGTGGTCCATAATGCTTTGAAATGTATACTTATTAGCTATGGCCACATGAAATTGCCAATATTTGACTACTTTTCACCTACAAAAATGGCATTCATTTAGATCAGATCTATCAAAACCCCACTATTTAGTGGTTCAAATCAAGAAGCCATCCACTTAGTGCTTCCGGGGCAAGGATTAGTACCGTGAAAAGAGCATGGACTTCAGAATAAGTCAGTCCTGCATTTCTGTCCAGACCCTGGCCCTTTCATTCTAAACTTGGGGCAAGTGATCTACCTTTCCTGAGCCCAGCTTCCTCACTAATAAAAGGGACATGGCAAGACCTACCTTTCTCTGCCATTTTGAGAATTAGAAATAATGTATGAAAAAAGCTTAGCAGAGTGTTTGGGACTTAATCCATAACCAATAAAGAAGATTTGTTTTCTTTTTATTATTACTTCTATATTCTAGACACTATGCTAAATTTAAGAAGTATGTAACTAATGGAATATTGAACTCAGGCAATATCAGCTTGAAGTTCTTTGCATCTAAGCCTCTCTTTCAATAGATGGATACCCACCCACCCATACATGCACACACACACACACATACATGTAGATATTATTTTAAGCCTTTTAAATGGATACCTTTCCAAAATGAATTAGTACTTTCATGACTTGTTCAGTGGACTAGCCAAAGAAAACATGAACTTTTCTAAATGAATCACACATAAGAACGACCATAATTCTTCTGCTATGTGCAAATAATCTATAAAGTAAATGGTGTAAGACTCTCTCCTTCAAGACACAGTTAAGAGTTTTTTTGCTTGAACTTTGTGGTTTGATTAATTGCTTTTTAGTTATGTTCCAAATGTGTGAGATTGCCAGATAAATATTTGTGGATAAGTGAGGTGTCACAGTAAGGAAACAGGGATGGTAAATCTGATGGTAAAGTTATTCCATTTTAATTTGAAATTCCTCTTGGCTTTTTTCACCTCAGAGTCATTGAACCCTTAACCATTTGTCTTGGGTAGACTTGGTAATTAAATCACAGCTCTAGTTACCATCTCTTGGTTGGCATAATCCCATTTAGATTTCAGTGTGGCTTCTAACGGTGTCTACAGTAAGCTTAGCTGCTTGGATACTTGAATCATTATCTATATATCCGTCTTATATCCTGTTCCGAAAATCAGCTCCACCATGTAAATTAAAGGTAGGGTGGTGTGTTGCATACATTTAGGCTCACTTTTAATTCTAAACCTTGAAGTGAATGTTGAATATTTCACAGTCATGACATTTTTTAAATGGCAAAACCATACTGCTTACAACTTTGAAAAAATGCTTTTCCTATCAACATTACTCTTCCATGATTCCTAATACCGTTTCCACTTGAAGTCTTGACTACGATAGATCAGGAAATATTGATTATAGCTCTAGCCCTTTATATAAGTAAAAAAATTTGTATTAACTTGTCTGATTTAGAATTAGGTGTTAGTTTCCTGGGTTTGCCATTAAAGTCCATTTCAAACACATATGGGTTAATGCATATTTAAATGTAACGATCATGAAATATACTAAGGAATATCAGTGGTCATTCAGTCCAGTAGGTCAGTTACCAGTTGAGCTGGACTTCTGTTTCTGTGAGAGAGAGAGACATCCAATGCCACTGAAAAGCTTCTCCCTCTGACTGTGAGGTAAGTGGTACCTCCCTTGCCTCTATGAAACTGCAAACTAGAAATAAAATTCCATTTTTACATCCACATGGCTGAGGCAGTTTGAGGAGGCATGACAGCTTTGGGATCAGTGTCTCCCAGATCAGATGATTCCTAATGCATCTGCTCGCACAGTTTTGCCAGCTCCAATTGGCCGAGTTCCCCTCAAGCTCCTTTCATTGCAAATCTAATCCTGTTAGGTTTTTTTCCTTTAAAAAACGGAGCATTACTCTTCTTTTTTGCCCTGAAATAAACTCATGAAGGAATTTATGATAGTCTCCCAGTAAATGATTTCTGTTCCTGGCAGTTTAAATATTTCCAAATGATCTTCTCAGATTAACACCAGGAAATTGGAATCCATCACCTTTCTGGATTTAGAGTTCTCTCATGAATGATGGTTTGAAAAATTCCATTAAAAAGAATTGCAGCCATGTGATTTCTCTTAATAGGGTTTTTTCATAACTGAATCTAGAGCAGCCACCAGACATTATGAGAGCAATTTTTTTTTCTTTTACATAAAACTGTACATCGTTTACGGAAAATAAAAGTAGAGATGTTGGAACAAATGATGCATTTCTAGTGCATGTAACGCCTGGTCTTACTCTTCGTAATTACAGAACTTATCCCATATGCCACACTCTTTAGCTAGCATGTCCCTGCCTCTGCCAGGTGCACTTCTCTATTTTGCGTGTTTCCTCCTTTTTCTACCCATTGAATAAATATGCACAATGCAGTACAGGCGCAGCTCCTACAGAGAAGCATTGGGACTCAGAATATTATGTTATATGATGTTGAAGATCTAAAGCCAGCCCCTGAAAGCCTACTTAGCTCAGAATATACCCAGGATAACAGTTTTATCAAAATTAAGTCATCTCGGAGAACAGTTTCTATGAAAAGACAGACTTTTATATTAAATGCAACCAACAAGTCTGCTCTCAGGCTACAGTGGAGGAGATTAGGATTTGGGAATAAGGTGGTACAAGGAATTACAGTGAAGATAAAGGGAAGATGTCAGGGGGAGGGAGGAGGAATAGAAGAGCAGCCCAGATGGGTTCCCTTCCCCTCCTTTCTTCCTTCCCCTTATCCTTTCTGTTTCTCACTCTCCAGTCCTTTCAAAATTATCAAGAGTTTACGGAAGGTGGAGAAGGGCAGTGGCCCCCATACTGTTACCAGGTGGAGGGTACAACTCCTTCTTCTTACTTCCTTCTCTTTCCTTCTCCTGCTTTGCGAGAACCTAGCCCTTAAGTGACTGGTTCAAGTGAGAAGTGATCGGAGGGACTGAGCCTTGTGTGAACGGGCTCAGTGTGCTGTTGAAGAGGCTCGAAGCCCAGTAGCAACAGGTTGGGGCAGGGGTGTCCTTTACAGGGTGCGTGGGTTTACAGATCTTAGCAGTCACGTGTGTGGTGCTATTGCTTCTTGTTTAGGACACACTGTCTTCCATGGGATCCTTCCAACTCAAGAATTTAAGGTCTAATTTTGCCTCTGGGGAGGAATAATGAGTCTGATGAAAAACTGATTCTTTTAAACTGATTCCTAAGTTAGATGTATCATCTTCCAACGCAAAAAAAAAAAAAAAAAAAAAAAAAGATGTAGCAAAGTATAGGCATTATTATTTAAAGAGAACTTCAAAATAATATTATAGTTTTCCCTTATAGCTTCATGTGTGTGGGGATACTCAGAAGGCCTGCAGTGTGCTCAGTGAGGGCACGTACAAAATCAGTGCGTGTTAACTCTGTATGCCTAGGAGGGTCAGCTCAGATTTCTGGTTTGAGAGGATTGGGACCCTAATTGGTTCACTTAATAGTCTGTGGCTAATTAACTGAATTGGTTAGAAGTCAGCCCTCAAGAGCTTAAGGTCAAAGGTTTAGTTTCCCTGTGGACGGGTTTTCTCTTCTCTGTTTCATGGTCATTGATTACACTCCCGATTCCCATTCATGTGACTTGCAAAGTTATGCTGTTGATTACGGAAGATTGTGTGTGAATGAATCAAGGCCAAGTCATTACCAAAGCAAAATTATTGCATGGACTTGGCAGGTCAAAATGGTGTATGAGTTATGATAGCGAAGTTTGCTGTTGAATACGACCTGGATGAAAATCCTGGCTTTGCGACTTCACTAAAGGACTTTGGGCAAGATGTTTCTCTTCTCTTAAGTTTCTTTATCTACAAAATGAGGATGAGATCAGCTTCACAGGGAAGTTATGAGGATTATCAAGATGCTACCTGTTATACCCGGGATGGGATACGATCTTTGTTTACACTGGCCCTGCTCCCCCGGGGTACACTTTCTCCCGTACGCAGTGTCACAGTGTCTCTCCCCACCCCTCCGTGCTCCGCCGCTGAAGGTGGCATCTCTTCGGCCTCCATGCCCCAGCTTAGCTCATGTCACCTGCTGTCTGGAGCTACAGACCAGGAGAGCTTGCCTGGGAGGGCAGTTTGTTCAGTGATTGCATTTATTTAATAGCCCCTTTAAACTAAATGGTTCTGAGCGATGGGAGTTACATAGCACAGAGAGGATGCGAGTCTCACAGAAATGTACACGAAGATAAATAGGCCTATTCTTTTGGAGGAAATCACATGGACGGGCTTAGCTTTGTATCTGAGTCTCCATATTTCTTCCACTTTATCAGGGCCTTCCAGTTAGTTCTAGTCCGAAAGTCATTTTCGAGTTTGTGGTCCTGAGTAACTATCTGCTCGTTTCCTCATTTGCAAATTTGCTCATCTCCTAGGAGGGGGTTGGAAATAATAGGGACCATAAAGAGGACTCGACTTACAAATTATAAGTAAGATCAATAAAACAACGATGGAATGATGCTTTTTAATTCTCCTTCCAAGATTATTAGCTCTTTTTTTTGTGGAGAGAAAAATGCAAATGTGATGCTAATTATGAAGACCCATCTGTTATACTTAAAGTACCATAGAGTAAAGCCTAAATCTAAAACTGTCCTGCAGAACTTGGCCATCTTTGCAGACCCATTTTGGAGAAGCTGTTTCCGTCCCAAATGAGCTTTGATGTGCTCTAAGGTAGCGGGTCTTCTTGAAGGACTCTGGGCTGCCTTTTGAAGAGGCCAGGTTGTTCTAACTGCACCACTTCTTGTTTGTTTTATTCTGCAGCAAGTAAGTGGGTTGTACCAAATCTGTACTTACGTGGACAATTGAATAACTCTTTGGAAAGGGTTGCCAAGTAAATTATAAAGAGCAAGTACTGGGTAACTACCGACCCCTGAGTACTTAAATTATTTGTCTCTTTTAATACCCCACCTGGGAGGGATTCCAAAGAATACTCTAACAAAAGTTTGTTGAAATCTGCTCTGCACTAGGGCTGGGCACTTGCCTGTTAATTTTGGTAGCTGGATGGATAATTAATCTGATCTCTCTTATCTTACATTTCTTAATTGGTGAAATTGGAAAAGTTATTTTCAACAGGTTTTTACAAAGCCCTGAGTTAAAGAACATCTCTAAGTATTGTTACATCTCCAAATCCATTCCCATAATTCATTTTCCTTGTGCAATGTGACATCCTTAGGACTAGAGATAGATATTTGTAAGTTACCGAAGTGGAGGTACTAGTAGAAGACACTAGAAGTGCTCAGCTATTTAAACGGAGAAAGGAGAGAAAGAGAGGCAGTTCAGGAACTGAACCCTGAGGGTCACGACTGAGGACGGAAGTCCCTGGAATGAGACCCTGAGTTGCCCTCACAATAAAAGCCAAGGAAAAACTTTTCAAAAGGAGACTGTTGTCAATCGTGTCAGTGATGCAGAGATGTCCAGGAGGGGGTGACAAGGCAAAAATTCACAACACAAGAAAAGAAATTACAAATAGAATTTCAGAGCTCGAAGAGACCTCTGAGATGTTTAAGCCTAACCTTCCCAATGTTACACACCCACTGAGCAGCTGAGGTCCGGAAAGATAAAGGCACTTGGGCAAAGACACACAACTCATCAGCAGTGGATCCTGGATCAGTTCCATCTCCTGGGGCCCAACCCAGGGCTTTTGCGACTTTACGCCTTCTGTTGCCTTTGTAGCCAGTCAACGCCCACTCACACCCTTTTAGCATTTCCAAAGTTTTGATTAAAGTGGTATTTTAAACGTGAACGTGAATCTTTCCAGAAAGTTTCTCTCCACACGACACCTTGTGTTTTTGTTTTTCTCTTAAAATTAGCCCAAGAGCTTCTTGGTTTTGTTGTTTTTGTGTGTGTGTGTGTGTGAAGAATTGTTATTAATTCTTCTTTAAATGTATGGTAGAATTTTTTTGTTTGGTTTGGTTTTTTATTATTATTTTTTAAAATTTTATTTATTTATTTTTTATACAGCAGGTTCTTATTAGTTATCTATTTTATACATATCAGTGTATACATGTCAATCCCAATCTCCCAGTTTATCCCACCACCACCACACCACACTTTACCCACTTGGTGTCCATACGTTTGTTCCCAAGAGCTTGTTACACTGTAGAACTTACTCATCATTTCTTTTTTTTTTTTAATTAATTTATTTAATTTATTTATTTTGGGCTGTGTTGTGTGTTCGCTGCTGCACGCGGGCTTTCTCTAGTTGCAGCGAGTGGGGACTACTCTTCATTGCAGTGCGCAGGCTTCTCATTTCAGTGACTTCTCTCGTTGTGGAGCACGGGCTGTAGGCGCGTGGGCTTCAGTAGTTGCGGCATATGGGCTCAGTAGTTGTGGCTCACGGGCTCTAGAGCACAGGCTCAGTAGTTGTGGCACACGGGCTTAGTTGCTCCGTGGCATCTGGGATCTTCCCAGACCAGGGCTCGAACCCGTGTCCCCTGCATTGGCAGGCAGATTCTCAACCACTGGGCCACCAGGGAAGCCCCTCATCATTTCTTAATACTCACAGATGTGTCTCCTAATAAGAAATAAGAGAATTAGTGATATAACATTTTAAACAATTTAACAGTATACTTTTTGAGATATTCAAACTTTTCTATTATTACTATTATTTTTTAAAAGACTCTAGTAGAAATTAAAACTGAGAAAAGATGAACATATTTATTTAAAAATATTAAGCCCAGTACATGTTAATATAAATAACTATATTTTCCCAGCAAAAAATAGTTAAGAAGAGTGACATTGTTTCACATTTTTGTAAATTTCTTTAACATCTGGTTTAATAGAAGACGGCTAAATTTTCATATCTGTGCACTCAATCTGTTGCAATACATTGTTTTGAATAAGTATGTTAAGCAAATCCGTGTCACACAGACATATAGTTGTAAAAGGAAACAGTGTTTTAATGACATTTTCAGATAAGTATGGATATTCTCCTTTGAAGCTACATCAAAACTTGACAAAGTTGGTTGAAATGTGGAATCCATCACCTTTTATATTCTGTTGTATTAAAATTCATTGTCCTACCTTGCATTTCGAATGGAGCCCTTACCATGCATACTTTCGTGACGTCATATATTAATCATTTGGAAAATTGATTTACTGAGTTACGTAGATCTTCCAAGTATTGATACATTGGACTTTACAATAATTAAAAATTATGTTTATTGCTATCACTAATTACTTCACTTGAAAGGTCTTTAAGTACTGAGAAAAATGTCAAGCATACTGTGACAGAAACAAACTTTCCAAAATTCTTCTTTTTGCTGAAAAGCTTACATTTTTTCATTGGCAAAAAATTCTGTCAGTGCTGGGTTCACTTTCCTTATTGTAGAGAGGATGTCTTCTAAACAGTCTACTCAGAACAATACTTTGTTATTTGTTGTGTCAAGTAAACATGATGTATCCTGAAAAATAAGGCTAGTTCAGCTTGAAACGCAAAGCAATCAATTACACAAGCGTTTTACCTCAAGAAAACTAGTATATTTCTGTGTACATACTTCCCATAGAATATTAAAAAGGCACATTCTCAGGAATTGATGTTTAACAAATTCAATAATTTTTACTTCTTCATCAAGGATAGTCTTTCTTCTTAACAGTGAGAAATTTGGGTATCTTTTCATTTTTAAAAAATTTTTTTACTGAAGTATAGTTGATTTACAATGTTGTGCTGTACAGCAAAGTAACTCAGTTTTATACATATGTACATTCTTTTTTAATTCTTTTCCATTATGGTTTATTCCAGGAGATTGTATATAGTTCCCTGTGCTATACGATAGGATCTTGGTGTTTATCCATTCTAAATGTAATAGTTTGCATCTACCAACCCCAAATTCCCAGTCCATCCTTCTCCCTTCCCCCCTACCCCTTGGCAACCACAAGTCTGTTCTCTTTGTCTGTGAGTGTGTTTCTGTTTTATAGATAGGTTCATTTTTGTCATATTTTAGATTCCACATATAATTGATGTCATATGGTATTTGTCTTTCTCTTTCTGACTTACTTCACTTAGTATGATAATCTCTAGTTGCATCCATGTTGCTGCAGATGGCATTATTTCATTCTTTTTTTATGGCTGAGTAGTATTTCATTGTACAATATATAGGTACCATATCTTCTTTATCCATTCATCTGTCAATGGACATTTAGGTTGTTTCCATGTCTTGGCTGTTGTGAATTGTGCTGCTATGAACGTAGGGGTGCATGATCTTTTTGAATTGTAGTTTCGTCCGGATATATGTCCAGGAGTGGGATTGCTGGATCATATGGTAATTGTATTTTTAGTTTTCTGAGGAACCTCAGTACTATTTTCCATAGTGGCTGCACCAACTTGTATTCCCACCAACAGTGTAGGAGGGTTCCCTTTTCTCCACACCCTCTCCAGCATTTGTTATTTGTACATCAAGGATATTTTTGATTTCCAGTCATGGGGATGAGGAGTGGGTGATATGGATGAAGGTGGTCAAAAGGTACAAAGGTACACATTTCCAGTTTAAGATCCTGGGGATGTAATGTACAGCATGGTGGCTATAGTTTACAATACTATATTGCATACTTGAAAGTTGCTAAGAAAGTAAATCTTAAAAGTTCTCATCACAAGAAAAAAATAAGCTACGGGTGGTGATGGATATTAACTTATTGTGGTGATCATTTCACAGCATATACATATATCAAATCATTGCATTGTACCCCTAAAACAAATGCAATGTTTTATGTCAATTATATCTTAATTTCAAACAAGGATATTCTTTATTCTTTTTTTTTTTTTCAAACAAGGATATTCTTAAGTGACACTGGCATTTTTCATCAGTTACAAATATATGGTGGTGAACACGAGTACAGTTTGGTGGCTGCTAGTACAGTTTGATGTGACTATCTTGACTTATACGAAGGAACCTACAATTTTAGCCTCTTTTGTTTTTGCACTGTCAGTACAAATATCAGCACAGTGAAAATGGCTCAAAAACATTGAGTTATTATGAAAGCAGATCTGACCTTATGAATCCCCTGCCAGTGTCCACAGACCACACTTTGAAAACCACTGCAATACCAATACACTGAACTTTCAAAATTAATTCCACCAATCTCCTGTTTGGGGGCATTTTGTTTCTTTCTAGAACTGTAAAGATTTCCTTGGGATATGTTTCTAAAAGTAGAATTGCTGTATTAAGACAAACACTCTTCAAAACTTTTGAGGCATATTACCAAATTGTCCTTTAGAAAGTTATACACATGCACCAGCAACATCATACACCATGGTCAAGTGGGATTTATCCCAAGGATGCAAGGATTCTTCAATATATGCAAGTCAATCAGTGTGATGCACAATATTAACAAATTAAGGAATAAAAACCATATGATCATCTCAATAGATGCAGAAAAAGCTTTTGACAAATTTCAATACCCATTAATGATAAAAAAAAAAAAAACTCTCCAGAAAAATGGGCATAGATTGAACCTACCTCAACATAATAAAGGCCATATATGACAAACCCACAGCAAACCTCATACTCAATGGTGAAAAACTGAAAGCATTTCCACTAAGATCAGGAACAAGACAAGGATGTCCACTCTTGCCACTGTTATTCAACATAGTTTTGGAAGTCCTAGCCACAGCAGTCACAGAAGAAAAAGAAATAAAATGCATACAATTTGGAAAAGAAGTAAAACTGTCACTGTTTGCAGATGACATGATACTACACATAGAAAATCCTAAAGATGCCACCAGAAAACTACTAGAACTAATCAGTGAATTTGGCAAGGTTGCAGGATACAAAATTAATGCACAGAAATCTCTGGCATTCCTGTACACTAACAACAAATAAACAGAAAGAGAAATTAAGGAAACAATCCCATTTACCATCGCAGCAAAAAGAATAAAATACCTGGGACTAAACCTACCTAAGGAGGTGAAAGACTTGTACTCAGAAAACTATAAAACACTGATGAAAGAAATCAAAGATGACATAATCAGATGGAGAAATATACCATGTTCTTGGATTGGAAGAATCAATATTGTGAAAATGACTATACTACCCAAAGCAATCTACAGATTCAATGCAGTCCCTATCAAACTGCCAATGGCATTCTTCACAGAATTAGAAACAAAAAATTTTGCAATTCGTATGGAAACACAAAGACCCCCAATAGCCAAAGCAATCTTGAGAAAGAAAAACAGAGCTGGAGGAATCAGGCTCCCCAACTTCAAACTATACTACAAAGCTAAAGTAATCAAGACAGTATGGTACTGGCACAAAAAGAGAAATATAGATCAATGGTACAGGATAGAAAACGCAGAGGTAAACCCACGCACATATAGTCACCTCATTTATGACAAAGGAGGCAAGAACATACAATGGAGAAAAGACAGCCTCTTCAATAAGTGGTGCTGGGAAAACTGGACAGCTACATGTAAAAGAATGAAGTTAGAACACTACCTAACACCATACACAAAAATAAACTCCAAGTGGATTAAAGACCTAAATGTAAGACACTATAAAACTTTTAGAGGAAAACATAGGAAAAACACTCTTAGACATAAACCACAGCAAGATTTTTTTGACTCACCTCCTAGAGTAATGGAAATAAAAACAAAAATAAACAAATGGGACCTAATGAAACTTCAAAGCTTTTGCACAGCAAAGGAAACTGTAAACAAGACGAAAAGACAACCCTCAGAATGGGAGAAAATATTTGCAAATGAAGCAACAGACAAAGAATTAATCTCCAAAATATACAAACAGTTCATGGAGCTCAGTATCAAAAAAACAAGCAACCCAATTAAAAAATGGGCAGAAGACATAAATAGACATTTCACCAAAGAAGACATACAGATGGCCAAGAGGCACATGTAAAGGTGCTGAACGCCACTAATTATTAGAGAAATGCAAATCAAAACTACAATGAGGTATCACTTCACATCCGTCAGAATGGCCATTATCAAAACATCCAGAAACAATAAATGCTGGAAAGATGTGGTGAAAAGGGAACCCTCTTGCACTGTTGGTGAGAATGTAAATTGATACAGCCACTATGGAGAACAGTATGGAGGTTTCTTAAAAAACTAAAAATAGAACTACCATATGACCCAGTAATCCCACTACTGTGCATATACCCTGAGGAAACCATAATTCAAAAAGAGACATGTACCACAATGTTCATTGCAGCACTATTTACAATAGCCAGGACATGGAAGCAACCTAAATGTCCATGGACAGATGAATGGATAAAGAAGATGTGGCACATATATACAATGGAATATTACTCAGCCATAAAAAGAAATGAAATTGAGTTATTTGTAGTGAGCTGGATGGACCTAGAGTCTGTCATACAAAGTGAAGTAAGTGAGAAAGAAGAAAACAAATACTGTATGATAACGCATATATATGGAATCTTAAAAAAAAAAATGGTACTGATGAACCTAGTGGCAGGGCAGGAATAAAGACATAGACATAGAGAATGGACTTGAGGACGCTTGGGAGGGGGTTTCAGGGAGGGGGAAGCTGGGGCGAAGGGAAAGTAGCATCAACATACATACACTACCAAATATAAAATAGATAGCTAGTGGGAAGCAGCCAAATAGCGCAGGGAGATCAGCTCGGTGTTTTGCAGTGACCTAGAGGGGTGGGATAGTGAGGCTGGGAGGGGGGCTTCAGAGGGAGGGGATATAGGGATATATGTATGCATATGGCTGATTCACTTTGTTGTACAACAGAAACTAACACAGTATTGTGAAGCAATTATACTCCAATAAAGATGTATAAAAATAAATAAATAAAATGGATAAACAACAGGGACCTACTGTATAGTGCACGGAACTCTCCTCAATATTCTGTAACAACCTAATTGGGAGGAGAATTTGAAAAAGAATAGATACATGTGCATGTATAACTGAGTCACTTTGTTGTACACCTGAAGCTAGCACAGCATTTTTAATCAACTGTACTCCAATATAAAATAAAAAGTTAAAAAATCAACCCAATATAAATCACTATATTTTTAAAACTTTAAAAAATTAAAGTATATGATTATTTCAATAGA
This sequence comes from Balaenoptera acutorostrata, assembly GCF_949987535.1. Classification (NCBI taxonomy): domain Eukaryota; kingdom Metazoa; phylum Chordata; class Mammalia; order Artiodactyla; family Balaenopteridae; genus Balaenoptera; species Balaenoptera acutorostrata. Next base: position 66,603,517 of record NC_080081.1, read on the forward strand.
TGCAGTAAAGTATTTGACAAAATCCAACATCCATACCTGATAAAAACTCTCAGCAAACTAGAAATAGAATGGAACTTCTACAGCCTAATGGCATCTATGGAAAATCTATAGCTAACATCATTCTTTATGATGAAAGACTGAATGCTTTCCCTGAAGATCAGGAACAAGGCAAGGATGTCCTCTACCCCCCTTTCATCCAACACTGAACTAGAAGTTCTAACCAGTGCAATAAAGTAAGAAAAAGAAATACAAAGCATCCAGATTAGAGAGGATGAAAGAAAAAGTCTTTACTCTCAGATATAATGTATGTCCGTATAGAAAATCTGAACAAATCCCCTAAAAAAGCTTCTTGAACTAATAAATAAACTTAGCAAAGTTGCAGGATGTAAGATTGCTATACAAAAATTAATTGTATCTTTTTATATTGAATATTAGCAACAAGCACATACATGGGCAACCAATTTTTGACAAAGGTGCAAAGGCAATTCAGTAGAGAAAGAATAGTTGAAAATCAAATCAAATGCAAGTCAAAACCACAATGAGATACCACCATGCAACTATTAGAATGGTTAAAATTAGCAAGAAGGACTATACAAAATGTGGGTGAGAATGTGAATGAACTGAAATTTTCATACACTGCTGGTGGGAAAGAAAAATGGTAAAGCCACTCTGGAAAAGAGTTTGGCACTTACTTCAAAAGTTAAACATACACCTATCATATGACCAGCCATTCCATTCTTAGGTATTTTCCCATAAGTAAAGGAAATGTTAAGTCCATACATAGATTTGTATACAAATGCCTATAGCAGCTTTGTTTGTAACAGCATAAAAAAATGAAAGCAACACAAATGTTATAAAACATTTGATAGGCAAATTGTGGTATATCCATACAAGGGAAGATTACTAGACAAAATGAACGAACTGCTGATACATGCTAAAGCATGGATGAATCTCAAAATAATTATGCTGAGTGAAAGAAGCCAAAGAGTACATACTGCCTGTCTCCATTTATATAAAACTCTAGAGAATGCAAACTTACCTGTAATGACTGGAAACCAATCAGTGGTTGTCTGTGGAAGAAGAGATGCTGGCAGGGGAAAGAGAGAGGGGTTAAAGAGGGGCACAAGGAAACTTTGGGGAGTTCATTATCTTGATTGTGGCCATGGGTATATATACATGCCTAACTTTATCAGATTGCACATTTTAAGTATGTGGAATTTATTGTATGTCATTTATACTTAATAAATCTATCTAAAACAATTTAAGGGTACAAAATAAAATTGTAACTTTAGTAGTCAAAAACTGCTAAGATACTTTGCCCTATTACTTTTAAGAGGTCTGGGAAATATTCTAAAAACGTACAGTGCCCTCTCTCTAAGTTTCATATTAATTTATTGCAGACAGAAATGAGATATGATAGCCACAACGATTCCAGACCTCTGAAATTATACATTTCATAAGGACATTTTCATCATTTTGAAAAATTGCAATAACATTCTTTTAACTTTGTAAAAATCCCCATAATTTTAAATTGGATTTCATCTCACTGCCTATATATGCCTGGCACATAAACAAGTTAATTTTTCTGGAGCTCCACTTTGCAATTTCCCTTACTCATGTGCCCTTGTACTTCACAGTCACACAATATGGATGTTTCCTACACAGTCCACATTATTATTATCAGCGCGATGAGGCTGAGCTCATGGGGCAATTGTTGACAGCTTTAGTTGGAAGTCTGTCCATAACTGTTGATACTTGGTGCTTCTCATTTTGACAACTTTCATTTATTTACACTTTCTTAAAACTTTTCCTCCAAATTGTGGGATTGAGACTCTAAGATGGAAATGCACTTTTTCTAATTTTCATTGAATTTCCAAATCTAAGGTCAAATCATTTTTTAAAAGCTCTTTGATTTTATTATCTAATTTCACATAATTTTCAGTTATATTTTCATTTTAATTCATGAGCCCATTTAGGAACAGCCGTGGTTTCATATAACTATTTTGCATATGCTTTTTAAAATGTGTGTGTGTGTGTGTGTGTGTGTGTGTGTGTGTGTGTGTGTGTGTGTTTACACTGGTTTACAGGAATTCAACATAAAGGAGATTTCACTTACTTCCCTCCCATTGCCTTTGCTATAGCTCATGCCAGTGCCATCCTTGGATTACTACCATAATTTCCCAACTGGTTTTACCTGGTCCAGTTTCTCCCACTTCTAATCCAGTTCTAGCCAGAGTGAACATTCTGAAATATGATCATGTCACAATACTGCATAGATTCCTTCTACAACTCCTCATTGCTTTGGAAAAAGAATGCAGACAATCAGCGTGACTTACAGAAGGTCCAGTGTGCTCTGCCCCCGCTTTATCTCACCTCTCTCTAGTCTCTTTCTCATACTTGACTCATTCTCCATTGAAATTCTTCGAGGTCTTTTTCACAGATACTCTTTCCTGTGCCTGGAATCACTCTTTCCCACCTCCTAATTTTTACTTATCTTTGATGTCTCGGCTTATACATTACTTTTCCCTAGAAGCCTTACTTTTCCCAGCCTGAGTTTGGTGCTTCTCCTTTTTGTATCTGGAAGCACGCTGCATTTCTCCTATCAGAACCTTTATTAGAGCTTTCGAATTCTCTGTTAACTATCTGTTTTACCCACTATACCATAAGCTATATGAGGCTAGGGACTATAGTCTGTCTTGATCACCATTTTATGCTCCTGGCCTGCCTAGCATAGTATCTGGTATATGATAGGAGCTGAGTGACAAATGAGTTATCTTGACGTACAAAATAAACTAAATGGATTTGTAATCATTTTAGAGCAAAAAGTGAGGACTTTTTTTTTTCTATTTTAAAGATACCTGAGCCAAAAAAAGAGGGCTACACATAAATAAAAGGCAACTTAATTAGCTTGATGTGTTTATTTTTTGAGATAAGTAGTATTCTACTTAAGCCTTTTAAAATTAAGCCAACCTAATTTCACTTATAATGAGTTACCTAGATTAGTCAAATTCACAGAGACAGAAAGCAGAATACTGGTTACCAGGGGTGAGGCGGCTGGGAGAATGGGGAGTTATCTTTTAATGGGGACAGAATTTCAGTTTGGGATGAAGAAAAAGTCCTAGAGATGAATAGTGGTGATGATTGTATAATAATGTAGAAGTCCTTAATGCTCTACAGTCTGTATAACTTTGACTATTTCATTGCACTGTGTGTTTGAAAAGTCTATCAAACACAAATATTGTGTTTCAAATAACCTTCAAATATTCCTGAGGCAAGACTTAACTAAAGTCATTTGGCGTATTGAAGCGCTGATATTCCAGCCAGGTCCATGCGTGTGTAATGTCTGAGATGCTCTCGGTACAGTAAGAGACCTGTGGAGAATTATGCACACAAAGCATCCTTTTACTGATTCTTGATGCCAGTAAAGGCCACACAAAAGAGGCTCCTGACCTAAAATAAATTGCTGAGGGAAGGGAGCTGGAATGAGAGCTTTGGGATTAAACGCTTATTTTTGTAGGGAACTTGTGGCCGTCACCCGCTGTATTTTCTTGAAATGAGATACGGCAGCATCACTTTTTTTTTTTTAATTAATAGTACCTGACGTTAAAACAGACCTTGTAGTCTGCTGCTTTTTGTGTAGATCATGCAAGCAGCATAACTTCTTTCATAACTTGTCTTGGTACTTGGCCAGAAGTTATTGACCCATGATCATCTCTGACACAATCTGCTAACTGGGACATGAAACAAGGTTATCTCCTGAAGATTTAAGCAAAAATAAATAAATAAATAACAAAACACCCAAACCAATTGTCTATGCTTACTTCTTTCTTTCTGTTACTGTGCTAGCCAAGATTTAAGACAGCCAGATTGTCCTTTATGAGCATATTCCTCAGTTTGGTTTTGTGGGTGTGTATTTTGCCAGGTAAGGGAACAGAGTCAAATATGTTATATAAGTGGCCTTGTTCATATAGCCAACCTTCAAATTACAGCATTCTGAAGCCACTTTTGCACACTTCTTCATCCTCCCTGCTCCAGGGTCCTTTTATTGGACTGCTTTGCGTACGTAGAAACAGATGACAGCTGTGAGTTTCCAAGATGGCCCCATTCATTTCTCCACTGTTTCTCAGTGACAATGAACTTGGAACCTTGAACTTGTCAGTCCATTAACAAGGGATGTTGCCAAGTAAATGTTCATTTGGGAATGATGACCATTATTGGTATGAAACATCTGATTTCATACCTTGTAAAACAAAAATTGGAACAGTGCACTGTCACTCACCCAATGAAATCATCTAAATGACATTGAGAATGGTTTTTAAATTCTTTCAGTATGTAGGATCAGTCATAAAGCTGGAATCTATTTCATCACAGTATGTGTGTGATTAGTATATTATGAACCTAAGGCTTAGAGGTTTATGAATTCAACATTTAGTAAAATCGATAAAGAGTAATCTTAAATTATTAGTTATATTTTGCAAAATATTTGAAAAACATCTTTGTAATTGAATTTCAAACCAGTAAGCAAATATGATATCCAAGCATCACTTTGGTGCATTTTGAAGTTTTACTTTCAGTCTTTTGGCTTTTCTCCATGATTGACAGCCTGCCTGTCGGGGACATAATAGGAAAGTAGATGGGCATCCCCTTTTGTAATTTCAGTTTTCTTTGTGATCTGATAGACAGATATTAGATATTGCTACCTCCAGGAATAAGAATGTCCTCCTGGCAAAACAGAAATGATAAAGCACAACTCCTTTTCAATTCTGTTTCCAAACTATTTCTTAGTTTTGAGAATTTAAAGACAAGGTATTGCTGTTTATAAGGACAGCACTGTAGGAAAGGAGGTAAGTTCTTTCCAGGACAGGTAAAGTCAGACCTACGGGACAGAAACAGACTGTAGAATTCATAGTCATTTTTATCTTGCCTACAGTTGCTATTTGCAGCCACACACCAGGAAGATCCTCTTTTTCCACCTCTCACCAGATTTATTTCCCTTTTTTTTATTGATGTATAGTTGATTTCCAATGCTGTGTTAGTTTCAGGTGTACAGCAAAGTGGTTCAGTTATAACACACACACGCACACACACTCTTTTTCGGATTCTTTTCCCTTATAGATTATTACAAGTTATTGATTATAGTTCCTTGAGCTATACAGTAGGTCCCTAAGGTATCTCTTACAATGAAAGTGAAAATACAATTCTTTCAAGGCTTTCAAATAGCCTTTTGAAAGTTTTCTAACTTTGACAAGACCCCTTTTCCTGCCTTGGTGAAAGTCCGAAGACGTTTTCTTCCCTCCCCAAATATCACAGAGCTCACCTGTCTTGATTTTCACAAGCCAGTTCTTTGAGGGGTCTTGGGTTATATACTTAAGTATAAAAGGAATCCTGTAACTTCAACGTGTTAAGAAAATTGGTGAGGTGGGTTCCAGTTTCTGGATGTGAACATTCTCTGTGCTTCCTTTAGAACAGTTCTGTTAAATGGCAAAGTCTTATTTTCCCCCTCATAATACTAACAACATTCATTGCTACCTATAGAAATAAGACACAAAGGGTGAATGGTGCATTAATCAAACCCACCTAATGGGGTTCAAGTTGAGGTACAGATTACACTTTGATAGGCTCAGGCATACTCTGTATGTTGAGGATTGCATAGTAACCCAGACCATAATCTTCAGACACTCCAAAGTCTGGGAAATAATCCCTATTTCTGAGAGTGTGGTTTGCATTAGTTAGGAAAGGAGATGCCAGAGACAGTGGGTACAGACTCCAGAGAGCCTAATTTGAAGGAGGCTTGCCTGATAATATAAAGGCCAGGGGCAGCTCAGCAGGTGCAAACGCAGCTGGTGATCCAGACCTTCTAGAGACACACAGGCTATTAAGCTGTGTGTTTTCTCTATAAAACCTCTTTGTGCCTTCGGTCACTTTATTGAAAATCATTACTCCTCCATTTTGACTTCTGTGAAAGAAATATTAACAGTTACTAACAGTTATAAAAAGTACTTGGGTTTTAAAAATATCTTTAGAAAACGTTTTTGTTAATTCTCATCCGTATTGGCAAGCTTCAAATTGGGGAAAGACCCTCAAGAAACAAAGAAAAATCATTTCTGAATTCCTTGTCGGCGGGGGAATGTATTGTTTTTTAAAATTTGGGTCTGGTATGTGCAGCCCTCGTAATGATTAAAAATTTCAATAAAAATTAGGATTTAGAAGGAAGTATGAACTTAACTTTGCCCAGATGATTAAGAATATAACAGCTTGAGTGGAAGTTAAAACATTTTAATTAATTTGAGAATACTAACTCAACTCTTATTTCACATACAGTGAATGTGGAATTTATTGGTTGTAAAGTTTTTTACTTAGAGTTTTTAAATGAATTTTATTAAATAAGAACTATAATTTTTTTTCACTTTTTTTTTAGAGAAGAGGGTGGGAATACCAAATTGATTTTGAAACCATTTCATCCAAAGCTGCCTGAAAATGCGCCTCTCTTTCTTTTTTCAACAGTATAAAAGACTTTGACCTCAGACCACTGTGGTCCCTCCAATGACATCAGTCTAAACTCACTGAAGAGAGGAGGTGAAATGATGCTTGTACTTTACAAGAAGCAAGACATCCCAGAGTAGAGAAACAGCCCCTTATTCTGTATCATTTATTCCACATTTAAAAGTGTTTGTTCTCTTTTGTAAGGAAGATTGAGGTCCGTACATAAGGGAGTGCAGAGTCTCCTGCGTTTTGTGGGACTATTTTAATAAACTCAGTGGATGGATTTGCAACCTAACGTTTAAAATGTACACCTGTTGGCAAACTGCACTTAATCCATCCCCTAACTATTACTTAAAAAAAAAAAAAAAAGGGCAGGGGGTAGAGTAGCACTGCTGAAACATTTCAGAAACAGCGAATCTGGAATCCTTGTTTTGGTCATCGGGCAGCATCTTTAAATAGTGGAATCCATTTTCCACCTTTACTCTCCCAGGCAACTTAGGATGAATATGACTGTTTATTTGCCGTAAAGTCCTCAGGGCTGGTTGGCCACAGTGGATATTTTATGTTAATGCCAGAGATTACTGAGGGTATGAAATAGGAAAGGCAAAGCTCTTTAATTTCCCAAAGATAAGGCACTATTGTGAGATTTCTGTGACTAAATCAGATAGTTTATTTGGATAACTGAAGAAAATGCACAGCTGCTATTTGGAGCTTTAAGGCATTCTGCCTTAATGAGAGTCTTGAGACGTCGATCATTTAAAACATACAGTAGGCATCAGTGACTGCACACATTCAAAGTGGTATTAGCTTCTACCGTTTTTAATATTCGGCCATATCCATTATAAGGAGATTGCTGGATAAAATGTAAAATGTACATAAATTTATTACAAATAAGGGGGTAATACAAAAATAAGACATGGCCAGTTCTGCTGCATCCTTCAAAAAATAAAAAAGCTTTAATCTTTTCCTTAAAAATTTTATTTTAGGAATCAGAGCATATGTCTAGCCAATCAGTTATTTAGTTTTGAATCTACTACACTCCATGTGGATAAATAAGAACACCTAAATTAATTTGTTCTTTAAGTTCACTGACTGTTTAAATATCCCTGCAGCATTTTTTTTCCAAATGTCATTAAAAAAATTAGCAGCTAATTCAGCTTTTGCCCCTACATTATCCAAAAGAAAGAAAAATTATAGACAAAGCTGGCCATATGTCGAAAAGGACTTGTTAAAAAAAAAAAAAAAAGAAAGGAAAAGGACTTATTTCATTCATTCGTTCACTCATTCATGTATTTATTTTGCCATGACAGGGTAGAAGCCGGCTAGTGGGGTGGGAAGAGTAGATGTGGGTTTGGTTTGGTTTTGTTTTAACTTGAGCTTATTTTGGAAGCTGTTGTATAATGTCACTGGCCTTCTTTTGAAGTAGATCTGCCTGTGGATTGGGTGCCTCCAGGACACAAGAATAAATCCTCTTTCTCTCCCCGCATAATGCTCTAAATCTTCCAACAATACTGACTCAATGACTCCAAATCCCATGCCTTTTTCTTCCTTTCTTTTGCTTTCTAAACATGTTTGTGTTATGAATCATACTCAGACACAGGGTCCGTTTGACGGCTGGGCTGGGTTCCTTGTTGCCTCCACACTGAATTGGAATGCAGCCCTCAGAGTCGCCCCTGCCCAGGCCCAGGAGCCAACCAACCCGCCCCCCCCCCGGGGAGGGGCTGGACGAGAGTTCATTGATGTGCTGAATATCACAAAGACTTAATTCTGAGCTGAAAGGTTAAAAAGAAAGGAAGGGGGAGGGGAAAAGAGAGAGGAATAAAGATGCGGTCTGGAGAGAATGGTTTATTCAGCTAACGAACTTTTGCAGAATGGCTAACAAGGAAGAATTTTGCTGAAGGAAACATGTCATTGAGATGACTCCTTCCCGCCTTCTCTTGGCCCTTTCGAGGGGGAGGAAAGTTAGAGATGATGTGGATTAAATGATAGAGGGGCACAGAAAGATGTATCTTAAAAAAGCAAAACAAGAACTCCCACTTTGGCTTCTAATTCATGCTTTTAGGAATGGAGGCCTCTCGTGGATTCCCCCATGCAACCCTTGCCTCATTTAATATTATGCAGCGGCTAGGACCTAATTTAGCCTTGTGAATCCACATACAAGTCAGAGTCAAGGGATTGCCACAGATTCTGCACCACGGCTGCCAACAGACACTGCCTTTGGGAGAAAGGCTGAGTAGTCCGTCTTTAGGGTAAAGCCCAGTCTCATTCTCATGAGGGTATGAAGAAGCCAGGGTGAATTCACTGGAGAGAAAAGACACTGATCAAAAGTATAATAAAAGCAACTTTGCCTGTTCTGCCCTTGTTTCTTCCTGGAGTTGAGAAGAGACTCCATACATCCTTGGGCTTTTCTAAATTTGTAATAACCTAAGTGTTTAGGCAAGGACAGAAGAAATCTGCAAATGACACTTTAAAACAAAAGTGTTTTCACCTTTATGAAAAAAACCTTTTGTGATTATACAAAATGTATTCATCATTTCAATGCCTGCACGTGACAAACGTTTATATGCCTATTATAGGCGACAAGATAAAAATAGGTGCTGGGACTAACAGAACTGAGGTTTTAACAACTTGAGGAAGAAAATTTGATTTGCATGCCATTTACAAATGATTTCTAACACTCCTGACACCGGAGTTATAAAAGTTTAAAAAACTGCACAGTGGCTTTACGACTTCCCTGTATTTGACTTACGTTCACACAAACTGTAAAAGAGAGAAAGCTGGCACTTTCTCTTCCTTCTTGTAACTAAATAATGCATCACACATTAAATAGATGAATCTGATTTTACTGTTCTTCAGTTTCGAACTTTTGACTTTATTGCCCAAGTATTAAGAGGTTGTAGGGAAAAGAAGCTCAAGGTGGGAGAACAGACAAAACCTTTTATTCTCCATCTTTTTGTCCTTTAAATTGTTCAGTCATAGGTATCATTATGCAGCACCCCAGTTGGACAGTATTGATGACCTCTGCTTTCAGCTGAGATGTAGAATAAATGAACTGGCCAACTAATGTAACTAACACAATAGCCTTTAATGCCTTCTCCCCCTTTTTTTCATTTTAACATTTTTTTTAAATCTTTTTTATATTTATTATGTAGTTACTTTTTTTTATTTATTTATTTTTGGCTGTGTTGGGTCTTCGTTTCTGTGCGAGGGCTTTCTCCAGTTGCGGCGAGCGGGGGCCACTCTTCATCGCGGTGCGCGGGCCTCTCACTGTCGCGGCCTCTCTTGTTGCGGAGCACAGGCTCCAGACGCGCAGGCTCAGTAGTTGTGGCTCACAGGCCTAGCCGCTGTGCGGCATGTGGGATCTTCCCAGACCAGGGCTCGAACTCGTGTCCCCTGCATTGGCAGGCAGATTCTCAACCACTGCGCCACCAGGGAAGCCCCATTTAAACATTTTAAGGTTTATTCATGCATCCAACACATAGATGCTGAGCATCTTTAACGTGCCATGCATTGTCCTAGACCCCCTGGGATACATCAGTGAACAAAACAGATAAAGATACCAGCCCCTTGGGGTTTATATTCTAGGGCAGATTCTTTGTGGGAGTCATAGAACCTGATTCTAATTGTTCAGAGTTTTCCCTGAGATTTTTTCAATATTCATAATCCTAGCAAGGACTTTAACTCATATTAATTTTTTTTTTTTTTTTACCATTCCCACTGTGGTTTATGTTTACTCAGTGCTCTGCTTTCAGATGTTACCCGGCGAACCTTCATAATCTCATCCATTGGACATTTCTTCAACCTCCGACATCCATTTCTTTCCCACTAAACACTTCCCATGGGCAGAGAAATAGAGAGGTGATATCTGAAAAGTCTTTCTAGTCCTTATTCTGTAAATACCTAAGTATCAAATATCCACTCAACTTAGGTAAGTATTGTTTTCTTTTCTCTCCTCTTTCCTTAATGTATTTACTAAACGTCAAGGAGATAAATTGACTGCCAATGGGAAACACTTGAGAAGAGTCAAATTCAGCCTTTAGACTATAGAGCTTGACTGCTTATTTTATTTATTCTCCCATTCACTTATAAGTTCATTTATTCTTCACCCAGTAGACTTTTGGTCATTGCAAACTATGTACCAGACCCTGACCAGTTGCTGTGGAGAGCAAGGATAAACCAGACAGCCATTGCCTCTGGAATTCAGTTCAGTGGGAAACCAGGGTGCTTCTTCCAAGCACAATTCAGGACTTAAGTGTTTCTTCAGCTGGTTTTTGTATTTCTTCAGCATTTTTATGGCAAGTTGTCCCTGCCATCAGAGGACTCCACCAGGAACATATTGATTACAGATTTGAGTTGTCTGACACGTGTATGCACACACTGAGTGCACACACGTACACACATACACACATACGGCAGGATTTATTTTTCCTCAGCTTTGCTGAACTACTTCTCCTTCTACTATCTGGCGCGGCAATACAGTCATATATACAAGCCTTTCAGAAATCCGACAGGATTCATGCCCAACTGAATTATTTCATTCTACACTCTATGTCAGTTCCTAGAAATTAACAATAGACCATTTCATGTTGGTCTTTGATCCCACCAGCTCAGTCATGGTATTTTTCCAGATGTTTTCCATCTAGGGTTGCTATTACAAAAAAGTACAGGCCAGGTTAAACCAGGCCAAGTTGGCCTGTCCCAGGGGCTGAGGTATGTGCTTTTCACCAAATGACCTGATCATGTGCTTGCTACCTAAGGGTTAGGAAGAGGGAGAAACCCAGACTTTAAAATCTTAGTGATCCCTTGAATTATAAGTGTTTTAAGAAAAATATCATGCCCAATGTAAAGACAAAGACATTGATTTGGCCTGGTTCTTGGAACTTATTTATGTTTTGAAATAAGTTAACCTCCTGATTTCTTTCAGTTTAATTTACCCCAAACTGTCTAACACTCCCAAGGGTCTAAATGCCAATAGGCATGGAAAATACCCTGAACTGCCAAGGGATTATGCTATTTAGGTGTTTAGGCAGACATAAGACTAACAATTGGCATTATTATGTCCTTTGTTAACGTTTCCTATGCAAAAGTTTGGTAACAGGTTTTAACACAAATGGCAAAAAATGAGTCCACAGCAAATAGGACTTGAAGCATTATATGTGAAATTTACTTCACTGTATTAGAAGAAGAACAAGGGAAAAAAGTGTCCCAAGAGAGATTCCCCTGAGGCTCGTAACACCAAGAGCAGGGGACCTTGTCCTAACTGTATTCCAGCCAAAATCGGCCATGAAGACATTTTTAGATGTCCTGAAGCACAGGCCCCAAAGCTCAGTATGAAAGTGTAAAAGCAATTTCTTGGAAAATGACAGCAAGAGCCAGTCCCGTTGATAGGCTCCCACTGAACGGTGGCCTAAATCTGACTCTAGAAAGAGTAATGAGGAAGAATATGTAGTGTGAATGTTGACACGTCTATTCTTACAACCAATGCTTATTTTATTCATTGCACCACCGTGGCCCAAGTGCAGCCAGCGGCTGATTTCAACAAGCTGGGCCTGTGGACTCTTTTTTTTTTTAATTTTTAAATTTATGTATGTATGTATGTATGTATGGCTGTGTTAGGTCTTTGTTTCTGTGCAAGGGCTCTCTCCAGTTGCAGCAAGCGGGGGCCACTCTTCATCGCGGTGCGCGGGCCTCTCACTATTGCGGCCTCTCTTGTTGCGGAGCACAGGCTCCAGACGCGCAGGCTCAGTAATTGTGGCTCACGGGCCTAGTTGCTCCGTGGCATGTGGGATCTTCCCAGACCAGGGCTCGAACCCGTGTCCCCTGCATTGGCAGGCAGACTCTCAACCACTGCGCCACCAGGGAAGCCCAATGCTTATTTTATTAAGGCTTTCTGATGTGACTTGGACTGTTACTCACACATAACATTATTTTTGAGCTTAATTTCCAGGTAGGAAATACCTTTTTAGATGCCTGCATACCCTGTGATCTAGTCATTCCAATCCTAGGTATATTTCAAACAGCAAGATGTAGTTATGTGCATGAAAAGACATATATGAGATGAAGCATCTTTTGTAGCAAACAAAAACTGGAAACTATCAAAATGCCTGTCAACGGTAAAGTGGATAAATTGTGCTATATTCACAACTGGATGCAATGCAACAATTACAACCAACCAATTACAGTGATGCTCAACCGTGTGGATGACATAAACGTCTCACAAACATAACGTGGAGTGAAAGAAGCCATACCGAGAGTCCAAATTTTACGATTCCATTTATAGCAATACAAAGCCAGGCAAAACCAATCCGTTCTGCTAGAAGTTAGGATATTGCTGACCCTTGGGATAGGGTGGTGATTAAAAAGGAGCAAAAGGAAGGCTTCTGAGGTGCCAGTCATATTTTGTTTTTTAATCTGAGTAAAGGTTACAAGGTTACATTCACTTTATGAAAATTCTTTGAGCCTTGCCCCTGTATGTGCACTTTTCAATAGGCATGTGAGATTCAATACACTTGTGCAAATGCAAACACATGTTCACTTATTAAAGAAAGTAACTGCAGAAAAACTCATTTCAGACATACTTAAAAAGAAACACAAAATTAGCTCAGGATATGAAGTTTAAATAAAAACTTATTTTGTGACTATTCAAATCTCGTTTTCTTACTTTAAATGGTAGAATATTTTCCTGAGCGCATATTAGTGTGGATACAGTTTGTAGTTATTACTTGGCTAGAAAGTCTTTGAAGAGTCGGCATAAAATGGTGCTCAATAAAAGTATGTGGAATTGCATTAAAATGAATAACAAATGCTATTTTTCCTCCATAAAATATTCCAAATTTCTTTGATTAGACATTATCTCTCCCATCTTTGAAACTCCACAGTATTTTGTATTCCCCTTAGTGATACATGGGCTACCTTGTATTATATTGAATATTTAATTTTATAAACTCAAATCTCATTCATCTTTGAATCTCCTGTGATATTCTGGAGACAGGCAGTATCGGTGATGAGGTTAAGGGCGTGTGCACTGGTGCCCAACTGCATGGGCTCAAGTCCCCTCTCTGTCCTTTATAAATGGTATAACTTTGGGTAAACAGTCTCTCTGTACTCATTTCCTTATATATAAAATGGGGAGGGGGAATAATTGTGGCACCTATTTCCTAGGGTTTTTATAAAGATTAAATGAATTAGATGCATAAAATTCTGAGAACAGTTCCAGACACACAGTTCAATCATTGTTAGCTGCTATTTTTAGTTATTGTGGTATCAGTATGAGTCCTGTTATGATTCCTGAATGAGAAAAAGAAAAAAAAGCAAAATTCAAAAGACCTAGGAGTAGTGGTCAGTCAAAAAGTCAAGTTTCTGTCTGCTAATTCCCAAACACAACTTTTTTTTCTCAGATATTCTGCAAATAGAGTGTGTTGATCACTTGTAGTTAAATGTATGCAAACTGTTCTCATTCAGTCTGGTCGTGCACAATTATTAGGTTCTTTTGGTAAATATTGACAGTCTCCTGATTCAGTTACACAGGCTAAACTGTATTAACAGACCCAAGAATGTATAATGGCCGAAATGCAATAAAAGTTTATTCTTAGCTCCCGTTACAGTCCAAGTAGATATCACTAGTCAGCTTCCCTATGATAACTCAAGGACCCAGGCTTCTTCTATGTGTGTACCCTGAACCTCAGCTACCCCTATATCCACCTGACACAAGGGGGAAAAGAGCATGGAGGTGCTGCATTAACTTTTTAAAAGCCATGATATGAAATGGCCCACATCACTTCCTCTCACATTCCTTTGACTAGGCTTCAGTTTATGCCCACATTCAACTGAAGACAGGCTGGCGAACATAGTTGAAGTGTGTGTGTGCCCCAGAAAAAGAAACTGAGTTTTGGAAACAGCTAGCAGTGTTTGCTAGGATTTAGAGGTAGGTGAGAGTTACAGCTTCCCTCTGGGACCATCCCACTACAAATATGGAAGCATAATTAGAACAAAATTTTTCACACATGTATTTATCAGTCATCAGGTCCTAACACGATAGTGTCTTTTCTGAAGCTTATCAAAATCCCAGCTATCTGTCCTTTTAGGTGTTTCCATCACAGCTTATGTGAAGGAGTGAGTCCTCTTGAGATAAACACATCACTATTCTAGGGCCAGGACTTCAGTTAACTTGAGAGATGGAATCAGGCAACTGAAGTGCTATGAATCCTTCCTAGATACAGCACTGTTTTGGAATCAAGCCTCAGGAGCCAATTCAGAGAGTTAATCCTCCATAGCTAATCAGATTCTTCTAGATTCTTCTAGCATGTACCCCTAAGAATGAAGAATGTCTTTCTATTCTAACCAATCCACCTACCTTAAAACACCAATAATTTCACTAACAAACCTCCCACCTCTTACATTCATGTTGCCAATTATAAAACTTTCTAAGGTTAATATAGAGGAAAAACTAATGACAGTAAATCTGTAACAACCACCCTGGAATGTGGCCTTTTGATGAAACACGAGCTACCTACAGTTGAAGTGTATATTCCTAGTTAGAGCAACTAATTGCCCGTAGGGTGCAGAGTACACAGATTATTCACACTTACATGTCATACGGCCCATGCGGAAATATGTTTATTATAGGCAACATAACATAACGAAAAATAAATTTAGCCTTTTATTCAAATATCCTTTTGACAGAGACATTCACCTGGGAGAGTTTCCCTATGATACACCACTTATTTATAATTGTTTGGTTTAATGTGAAATATGTGAAATATGGCATGGGATTAGAAGCCAAGCAGCTGTGCTGTGCTGTGGGGAAGTTATTGTCAATTCCTGCCATTATTTTTTTTCCCCTTCAAAGATTAATCGGGAACAATGGCTTCCTGATTCAATAACCTTCAGAAAAGAAGGAAGTAATGAAATGTTAACATTCTTCCGGAGACTTTGCTCTTGGAAAACATCCCAAAGCCACTGTGCGTTGATTGATCATACCAGTGGGAGTGTCCTCTGGGTGGTTTTGTACAAAATACTTGGGTTTAGGTTATACTACGAGAAGCTGCCCTTCCCCAAGATGTGAGAAGTATCTATTTGTGAATGTTATTCATACATTTTTTTCCAGATACAGGAAAATTCTTATCTTTCATGCTGTTTTTTTTTGTTTCACTGCTGATGAGAGGTGGGAAAGTTCTGTTTCCCTTAAATGATATTTGAAGTGATGTTTTCTAGATCCTAAACAGAGAGTTCATTTCTAAGTTGTAATATTTGTTTTTAAGTGCAGTGGCGGGGTTCCGAGGGAATATAGGAGACCACCCTACTTGTGCTGGGGGCTGTTATCTTCATACTCTGTGGTTTTCACCATGGCAATGGGAATAGAATTTTCAGCTCTCCAAGCTCTTCTGCATTCTTAAGTAAGCTTGCATAATACTGCTGGGGACAAAGCAGTTGCCTGCTTGAAAGCCAAGTGAATGAATAAATTTGGCCTCAGGATTTTTGAACTGTTGTGAAAGACTTTTTGTTTCCTGACTTTTTTTTTTTTAAATCACAGCTAGAAATTTTTTTCTTCAGGTGATGTCCTTGTTAACCAAAATGTGATGTGTAATTCAAATAGGTAGACAAGTTTAGCACATAAACTTATAGATAAAATATTTGGGTATCTGAACAGTGATTTCCAATCTATAAAATCTTTTAAGAATTTTTATCTTAAATAGAAGCTCCCCTTGTAAACACTTTTTTGGCACTTGGTACTGAGTAAGCTCCAGGACAGGATTATTTTATCTGGAACAAAAATGACAAACTATCTACAACCTGGCTTAGGGATCCTGCTGTACTGTTGAATAGCATTGAGCAATGTTGAATTATTCTTTTTCTAGAAGATGACTAATGCCAAAAGGAGCCTATGTTACAGAACGAATTATTTTGATTTTTCTGGGGTTTTTTTTTCTTGGTCACATTATCTCTTCCCTCCCAAGTACCAGTTTTAAAGACCATTACCCAAAGACCATTCTCATAAGTTTTATCCAAGTAGCTTAATGGTTACTTTAGAAAATGTAAAGAGCTATTATGTATGTTGAACTGTCATGTTTGATTGTGTTTGATGGAAGGCACTTAGTAAGAACAGCTTGGTCCAAAGACATATATGAGTCTCCAAAGCTCATCAGGGCTTAAGAACACTATGATAACAAAAAATGCCCACCAATGCCAGTCATGTATAACATCTCAGTGATTCTCAATTTGAACTATAAAGTATTTAGATGTCAGGTCAGATAAACCAAGGAGCTATGTCTTGAAGAGAAAACCCACTTAGAATTATGAATCAAAAACCATTTTTGATTATAGATCTAAGTGATGTTGTCAAAGTCACCTGCTTCGAACTACAAATTCCTCGTATTTTAGGGTGCATTAGGCCACTTTACAACTATGGTACACTATCCATCATTGTTGTGGTGGCTCTTTACAAAACATTAAGGATAATTTGGAATAAGACAAATTAGAAGTCCTTGTTTTCTTAAAGTCGCCCAATTTAGCCAATTCAAAAAAAATCATAACACAAACTTCTCATTCTTTCCATTACTATTAAAAATATTCTCTGGGCTTCCCTGGTGGCGCAGTGGGTGAGAGTCTGCCTGCCAATGCAGGGGACACGGGTTCGAGCCCTGGTCTGGGAAGATCCCACATGCCGCGGAGCAACTGGGCCCGTGAGCCACAACTACTGAGCCTGCGTGTCTGGAGCCTGTGCTCCGCAACAAGAGAGGCCGCGATAGTGAGAGGCCCGCGCACCGTGATGAAGAGTGGCCCCCACTCGCCGCAACTAGAGAAAGCCCTCGCACAGAAACGAAGACCCAACACAGCCATAAATAAATAAATTAATTAATTAATTAATTAAAAAAAATTTTTCTGAATATTTTGTTTCTGGTCATGTCACTGGAAGCTCCAAACTAGTCTGGCTTGCTTTTTTTGAAGTTGACAGGCAGAGTGTCTTTTGACAAGGCAACTGGTTGTCTGTCATGGTCTACTTCTATTTGAACTTGATTTTTTATTTTTCAATGACTCAAGCCACAGAAGTTCAATCTGGCATCAGTGTAAGAAACAAGTGTTTATTGTGTGTTTGGTGCAAGATATAGGAAAGCACCGTAACAAAAATAGAATGGGCCCAAACTGTGGGAGGGTACATTATTTATTAGAGCATTTTAGTTTCCTTTAATGAGAACTGAAAAGTCTGTGGGTATTTATAATTGGCTATAGGCAAGCAGGAATTCTGGAAGATCTGTAAAAGGGATCAAATAAATTATACTTAATTGAAGTGATTATACTTTGTATAATCACTTTGTGAACTTTGGAACTTTGTAACATTATTTTTAATTTGAGTATGAAAAGGTATCTTCATTACTATGGCATAATTCCCTGGCCTTCTGGTCTGATAGTCTGGGCTGAGATTTCTGCCTGTGTTAGGGTACTTTATTTTAGTCTACTGGTTAGACCATGAAGATATTGTTATAAATAAAAAGCAATTTCAGTTTCTGTAACTGACTTGTAAATAAGTTTACCTAAAACTCAGCTATTTCTCAGCATAATTGAATAGTTTATTCAGTAGTTTTTGACATTCTTAGGATTGCATGTATGTCATGTTTGCTTATTTAATTTCCAGTTGTATTTCAAGAGGGATTTGAGATAGCTGAATGCAAACGTCCTGATTTATACTATGGCAGGTACAAAGATGAATAAGTAGTCTCTGCCATCCACTTCCACACTTGGTTATTATGCAGAAAGAAAGCACAATGCTGGACACTGTGTCCCAGACAGGCATCTGCCACCTTCCATGAGTTCTCAGAAAAGAAATGCCCCTGTTTCTTTCCGAATCCAGTACTGTTTACCTGACTCTAATAATTGGTTTGTTATATAGTCATTGATGATTAATTAAACTGCAACTTTTGTAAAGTGGTTCTTAAAGTCTTTAAAAAATTGATGGGTCAAAAATCGGTTATTATTAATAATCATGTGCAAAGGTATATGTTCTGTGTATTTCTGTTTATGGATGGGCCAGGTATATGTTTTGTGTATTTCTGTATACGGATGGGTCAGTGAATATTAAGGTGAAACACCTTTTCAAACAAATATTTATTATGTAGAAAAGCGTCACTTTCATACCTCATCATATTGTATTTGCAGCTCAACACCTTTTTTTGTTTTTTTTTTTAATCAGTGTTCAATTTTACACACATCACTGTATACATGTCAATCCCAATCGCCCAATTCAGCACACCACCATCCCCACCCCACCGCAGTTTTCCCCCCTTGGTGTCCATACGTTTGTTCTCTACATCTGTGTCTCAACTTCTGCCCTGCAAACCAGTTCATCTGTACCATTTTTCTAGGTTCCACATACATGCGTTAATATACGATATTTGTTTTTCTCTTTCTGACTTACTTCACTCTGTATGACAGTCTCTAGATCCATCCACGTCTCAACAAATGACTCAATTTCATTCCTTTTTATGGCTGAGTAATATTCCATTGTATATATGTACCACATCTTCTTTATCCATTCGTCTGTCGATGGGCATTTAGGTTGCTTCCGTGACCTGGCTATTGTAAATAGTGCTGCAATGAACATTGGGGTGCATGTGTCTTTTTGAATTACGGTTTTCTCTGAGTATATGCCCAGTAGTGGGATTGCTGGGTCATATGGTAATTCTATTTTTAGTTCTTTAAGGAACCTCCATACTGTTCTCCATAGTGGCTGTATCAATTTACCTTCCCACCAACCGTGCAAGAGGGTTCCCTTTTCTCCACACCCTCTCCAGCATTTGTTGTTTGTAGATTTTCTGATGATGCCCATTCTAACTGGTGTGAGGTGATACCTCATTGTAGTTTTGATTTGCATTTCTCTAATAATTAGTGATGTTGAGCATCTTTTCATGTGCTTCTTGGCCATCTGTATGTCTTCTTTGGAGAAATGTCTATTTAGGTCTTCTGCCCATTTTTGGATTGGGTTGTTTGTTTCTTTAATATTGAGCTGCATGAGCTGTTTATATATTTTGGAGATTAATCCTTTGTCCGTTGATTCGTTTGCAAATATTTTCGCCCATTCTGAGGGTTGTCTTTTCATCTTGTTCATGGTTTCCTTTGCTGTGCAAAAGCTTTGAAGTTTCATTAGGTCCCATTTGTTTATTTTTGCTTTTATTTCCATTACTCTAGGAGGTGGATCAAAAAAGATCTTGCTGTAATTTATGTCAAAGAGTGTTCTTCCTATGTTTTCCTCTAAGAGTTTTATAGTGTCCGGTCTTACATTTAGGTCTCGAATCCATTTTGAGTTTATTTTTGTGTATGGTGTTAGGGAGTATTCTAATTTCATTCTTTTACATGTAGCTGTCCAGTTTTCCCAGCACCACTTATTGAAGAGACTGTCTTTTCTCCATTGTATAAACACCTTTTTTTCAATCAAGCAGATATTTTCTAAAGCTTTTCTGGGTCATTTTCCTTAGCAAATACTAAGTTTTGATGACAGACTTGATTCTTCCAGTTTTCAGTTTCTGAGTTGTTTCACGTATGCTCCAATTGGCACTTACCTGGGAAGGATCAAAAGTTAGTGAAGATGTTTTATAGCTGAAGATCTGGAAAAAGGAAAACTTGCATGCTGTATAGTAATGCCTTAGCCTGCATCAAGGTAAACTTCGTGCTGAGCTGTGTCCAGAATATGGAGTACTCAGGGGCTTGGTCTGGAAGAACCAGATTCTGCCCTAGAAATTCTCAGTCAGAAGATCTACAACCATATTGGAGAGACTAGGAAAATCATTAACTCCTTGGTCAGTACAGAATTTTTTTAAAGGGAGGAGATCTGTGGGATCCAATGAAGAAACGAAATACCTATGAAACCCAAATAAATACATTTGAAACAGCGAAGGATATTAGCTCTAAGCTTAATATAGGCTGCAAAATTCTGTTAGAAGAGGAAAATTAAATGAAGATATGACTTTAATCTAGAGACCTGGGCTAGAAGACCACCTATGGAGATCATGGTCTTGAGGTCCATGTTGCCTATTGACTGTCAAAACAGAATTTCCTTGGCATGTTGATGATGGTAGTGAGAAAAACTACCCTGGATCTCTTGCAGTCCCAGAGTATACCTCTAGGCTAAAACCTGTGGTTGATATTCAGTCACTCCTAGTGGAGAAATATAATCTCAAACATCTACATGTCAGCATGACCACAAACTTGTTTGAGGTGATTTGGTTGTTTCCATAAGAAGACTTAAAATTAAATGTGCAATGTTTTTAAAAATCACCCCATAATAGTAAATGTTTTTGTATTAAGAAATCTGAATGTATATGGCATCTTAAGTGTTTGAGTATCTGCACTGAGCCCTGTGATTAAATTAAAAATGGGTAATTGACTCTTCAGACTTGCGGTTTTAAGTCAAAATATTAATAAGTTTATAAACAATATTGAACCATTTGAGATAACTTAAGATCCGCTAAGTTTAAGGTTTAATTTGTTACATTTATAAGAACTGCTTATGTATGTGGTAGAGTTTGTACTCTAATAATTGAGGCAATGAAGGAAATCAAAGGTAGTAAATTTGTAAATGTAGTTTAAAATGTTTAAGGGGTTGGATTAAGTTAATAAACAGGACCAGTTGTTGATCAAAGATCACTTAAAAGCCATTGTTAATATTTACTGAATTTCAAAAGAGAATAAAAGATTTTACAAAGTGGATTTAGAAACTTCGGGAATATTTATTTTTAAGAAAATAACTTCTAGATAATCTTAACTGTGCACAAAAACCAGCTTTGGAGATATTAAAAGTCACACTCTGGTAATATCCTGATACAATTCTTCCTCAAATGGTGTACTGTTTATTGAAAAGAAAAGGCACCCAACTGGACAACGTTTTACATAACAGTCTCAAGCCCTGATGGGAAAGAGTATCTGTTGCCTTTTAAGACACAAGACTGAGCTGGACCACGGAGGGAAATTGTGCTGAACGCTCTATTGTCATTTCCCATTCATCCTGAACCCTGGGGAGCTCGCTTACAATACAGAATAATAAATTAATGTCAGTCACACCCACGAGGCCTCTTTAAGGTTACCCGTTGCAAAAATAGTTTGGACAAATTCCATCCTTTGCTTTAATAGGATGAGTCTTGCCTTAACTCATATTTAGCTTAGAGAAAAAGGGCTGTCCCTGCCCCCAGGCAGCTCGGACTAATCTTGCATATCCTTTAATACTTTTACCACATGATTTCCTTCACCCTGGAGCTCCCTAAAATGTATTCATCCTCACTCTCTGCTGTGGCCCACGAACATTACCTTAATTTGCGGCACCTGCTTATGTTATGAGGCAGAAGGGCCGGGGAGCTTCTTTTAGTCTGTTTGTTTATGTGTTGGTTCTTGAAATTAGCAAGAACATTTATGGCCCCCTCCCCCTAATCTGAGTTTCTGCTTAGAAGTGATCTATCCATGCTAGATGTAGGAATTGTGGTTTGTAGAGACAGCCTAGAAAATGTTTACGTCGTCAAGAATTTGGGTGGAAGATAGAATGTGAGGAGAATATTTTAGAGCAGAATAAATATTTTAGAGTGCACAAACAAATCTGTTTCTTCTAGCACAGCCCTATGATTCATCAGGCTAATCATTTAAATATTATCCTAGGGCTTGATCAAAATTAAATAAAGATGACAATCAGTTTTCAAGACGGTGATTTTTTTTCAAATTTTGCGAGTGCATCTAGTTTTCCAATTCGGATAAACAAAAGGCTACTGAATTAGGTGAATGCTGCATGAAGATTGGGAGAACTTGCCAGGTGGTGGAATTCAAAAATCTGAGAGACAGAATACACAGTATTCTGGGATGAATAGAGACAGTCTGCACTATTATGGCTTATAATTTGACTGTCGATGCCCAGGTTCATTCACATGAGTCTAGGAGGACAAATGCCCGTATGTGTGGGCTACTCATCGCCTTGCACTCACTGTTGCTTTAAGCCCTTGCTTTTTATATAGTCAGCCTTATCCAGTTCTCTTATGATTTCATATGCACTAATCCTGCCTACAAATAGATTACAAGTTCCCTCCCATCATTCCAAAGTACCTGTTATAAAACGGATCATTCAGTTAGCACTCAAATATTTGGTTAGTTGACTAGTTTTTATTGGGGGAGAAAGTATCAGTGAGAAGATAAATACTGAATTCACTTATTCACTTATTTTGCACAAGTATGTCCTGAACACCTTCTATGTCGCAGGCCATGTAGAGATACTGAGATGAGAAGAACAGCCAAGTTTGTTGGCCCTCATAGAGCATACAGTCTAGGAGGCAGGTGGTGTCAAAACGGAAATAGCACAACTAATTATAAAATGAGAAAACGTACAGAGAGCTCTGCGACAGAGGAAATGAAATGACAGAGGGACATAAATTAGGTGGAGTGATTAGCAAAGTCTTCACTGAAGAAAATAGCATTGAAGTCCATGGTTCCCAAATGGCTACCCAGTAGAATCAGCCAGGGAATCTTTAAAAAATATTGATGCCTGGCTCCCAGCTCCACGTGTTCTGATTTAATCTGTATGGGGTGCGACCTGGGCTGTGGGATTATTTAGAAACCGATTCTGATGTGCAGCCAAGTCTGAGAGCTAGTTATTTATTCTGAGACCTGAAGGGTGAATCAGAATAGGCCAAGTAAAGAACTCAGAGGGGACTTCATAGCCCCTCAAGGCAGGAAGGATTATACACTCAAGGGCTGAAAGAAGGCTCATTTGTTGCATCAGGGTGAAGAATGGGGCTGCTGTCTGCTGACCAAGCCAGTTGGGCCATGCACAACACTGAGGTTCAGTTTGTTAGATAAGTAATAGCAAATAAGAAATTGCAAGTGGGTGAGAGAAAGCCACTCCCTTATGACCTGGCTACTAGGTTACAAACATGTAAATTTCAGATAAATTTCTGTGGCATACTTATTTAATAAACAGCCTTTAGGAAAACAGACACAAGACAGATCAGACACTTTGTCCTTTAAGCTCCACAAAGTCTCAGCTTTCTGTATTTCTAGGTGTGCTGACCTTCTCTTTTATGAAAGGTTTACTTGGGACAAAAACAACAGCATTTACACGGCAGGATTCCAGCCCTTCTACTTGGCATCTTAAGTCAGAAATCCTTCTAAAACAATGGCTGAGCACAGATCCAACTAGGGATCCAACCACAGGCACCGTGCATCTAAGAGGTGCAAGATTCAGGCCTAACAGGATACTGGCCAGGCTGGATACTTATAACCTCATTCAGCAGAGGGGGTACAGCTGGCTTATTTTTGCTCAGGCACAAACTTTGAAAAATCCAAAGGGTCACCTAATGAGATCCTATTATTACACCCATCATGCTAATTAACAAAATGTTACTTTTCACCAGTAAAAACCTATCCTTGATATTTATTTGCAGTTGGCAGGGTTGGTTTCTGCTCTTGACTGATTTGCAGATAACAGCAGGGCTTGTCTTAGCTGCCTCTAGACTGTGGCTCTTTCTCATCGAATGTTACTTGCCACCCTGGCTTGGACATTCTTCATAACGTGTTAGCTGATGACTCCTGGACGGGAACGTTTAAACCAACTGGTGGTGTATGCACAGTATCACACTGATAATTATGCAGTAACTGAAAGTAAATTACAAACTTTGTGACAGGGGAGTAATGGTCATCTCTAAGCCTGGAAGGATGGGAGAGGAAGCAGGGAAAAAATTCTTTTTGGATGAGAAAGCTGACGCTCATTAACTTCCCTTCTTGCCTATTTATAGAACACAAGAGTTTATAGAGTGCAGGGGTGTAAACTTGGAAATAAAGGAAGAAAAGGAGAGCTGCTTGGATGTTCCCTTGTCTAAACTGGCAAAGCCTTCATTGTCCGACTCTGTGAATGACTTGAACTGCCACTTGATAAAAGTATGGCTTCTCCCAGGTCTCATACTCTATTGATCCCTATTTTTCGTTATTTCTCAATATCTGGGGATTTAAATATTATTCAGGAAACCCTGGGATGTAATTATCAAATTATCTTGCTGTCTCCCTGGGTCGTTGTGTACCCTACTGGGAGAATTCTTCCCAGGAGCCTTTGGCTCTGTTTCAATAATGAGGTGCCCTCTTTGATCAAGAGAAAATCAAAGTGACGATCTGAGTACCTCACGAGTCACAGCCCCAGCTGCTCGGACTGTGAGAGCTACTTTCCCACAGTCAGTTCAAAAGACGAGGCAGGGATTTTGAAATCTGCGTTTGATGTCTTTCTGATACTACTAGATTACGGTAGCTTCAGCTGCTGGCCAGGCCTTTCTGTTGCTCTCAACAGTGGGGATATTTATGATGTCTTCTCCAATTCCAGCAACTCTTCTGCTCTTGTTGCCAGAGGATTCTTTTGCCTTGCTTTTAGAATGACTTTTAGAATTGCTTTTCATGAGTCAGCATTTTCTAAGCTCTTTTGTATTACAAATAGAGCCTGTGATCATGGTCTATATCTATGTCATCAACAGAAATATAATGTGGCCATATAGGTCATTTAACATTTTCTAAGAGCTATGTTTTAAAAAGCAAAAAGAAGCATGAAATTAGCTTTAATAATATATTTTAAGTGACCCAGTATAGCAAAATATTATTTCAACATGTAATCAATATAAAATCAATATAAAAAGGATTCATGAGGTATTTTCCTCTTCTTTTTTTCATACTAAGTCTTTGTAATTAGTGTGTCTTTTACACTTTCAACATACTTCAGTTTGGAACAGCCACATTTCAAGTGCTAGTGGCTAGTGGCTACCATATTGGACAGCAGAAGTCTATATATCAATAATATCAGTAAGAAACCTGTTATCTGAATAATCCATTTCCCATTTAGCTTTTCATTTGGGTTGATTTTATTTTAAAGTGTATGCCCAGATCCTTCCTTATTTTCCAAGTGGTTCTCCTGATTGATGCCCCTAATTTTGGTGACAGAGTTAAAGGTATTGCTGGAGGAGAGCTAATTGGCCTTATGGAATTCAAACATGTCTTTTAGTCCCACACCCTAACTGAACCATGTTGGTTAATTGTTTATAGCAATATAAAAATGATAAGAAACAGACTGATGGCTCATGGGGGCAGAGTATTGGCAAATCATGAAAGGTATGAGAATGACTGAGCAATAGAGCTCATGATTCTTTTGTGAAACCTAAATTTTAAAAAAACAGAAAGGAAAGGCTGAGTGTGTATATCTCTAAAAAGTTCAGAAATGTTCATACTGCTAATCTTTCTGCTTTAGCACCAGCGTAATGTAACCCCTGGTGAGAATAGGCACAGATGGAAAACACCCCTCTCCAAACCTTTTTGAACCTGACAGCATGAGACGGTGAGGTCATTTCCCCCTGTTGACTCCAAGTGGCCCTAATCTGTATCCTGATGAAGCTGATGAATTTCTCCTCTTCAGTGAAAACAGTGATGTTCTCAGTTTTAAAGGAGAGAAACAGAAAGAGGAACAAACTGTACTTTGTTTTCTTCGTTTCTAGTTTCCACTTTCATTGTTATTTATATAAGAGGGTTCATGCAAGTGACTTTGGCACTTGTGTGCACTTTTTTCAAAGTCCAAATAAATGTTGTCAAATTACTCACATTTGAAAGGACTTTGGGGGCTCTATAATTGTTGGACTTAGAATACTCAGTTTGTCTGCTATGAATATTTTCAGTTACACTCAACATAGTTGTGAGACCAGAATTTAATGTCACATAGCTCTACAAAGGAATAATCCAAACTAGTTTCCTGTATATTAATTATAAGATGGCTTGATTTATGTTTAAGTGATCTTTTTCTATAATGTTTCACCCTCATCTATTTCATTAGTGGTTAAGCTTGAAAATAGGCGAAACTGAGACATAATAATGAGAAGAAATCAAGAAAGATGAGAGTAAACACAGTGATTGATGCTGACCGGCATTTTGGTGCTGGGAAGATACAGAATGGCCTTACCAATGTCAGCCATTCTTATAATAGTCTAAAAGATCTAAAAGGTGTCCCCTCTAATGCAGCACTGTCCAACAGAATTGTCTGCAAATGATGAAAATGTCTTATATCTATGCTGTCTATGCAGTAGACACTAGCCCTGTGTTGCTATTGGAGATGTGAAATGTGGCTAGTGTTACTGAGAAACTGAATATTTACTTTACATTTTGATTACATTCAGGTCAACTTTTTTTTTTTTTTACAAGTGAATGCTAACAGAAAATATCAACTGAAGCAAAAGCTATCGTGCTGAATCAGTACACATTATCGCCATCCCTCTTTTTAAATATGACTATTATTAATTTCCCCTTCACTTAGATTTGCTCTCCTGGATCATATTTTATGTATGTGTTTCTTTGTTTTAACCCTGACAGTCAAGAGTCCTCTGATCTCCAGAGCCCCTCCAACTCCTTTTGGGTGTTGATAACGATGGAATTCATCTTGCCCAAGACACAACAGTCAGCATTAGGCATATGCCATAACACTTTGACCTCTCAGTGAATTTCTTTCTTTTCTGCAGCTTGATCTTATAGGACACTATCCTTCCAGGCACCGTGCTTCTCCCACTTCCACACAGAGGAATTAATAATTCCTGCCCTGCTTTCCCAATTCTGCTATCATAAACTTGCAATTAAGACATACCTACATAAATATTTTTGATACGAGTTTAGAAAGGACCTGTGCTCCCCCCCTTCTAATTGTCTCCTTCCTAGCTCACTTTCCTCTTCTAATCAATGCTAATTAATATGCTTTTCTTGCTGTCCTAGAACCTTCTGTTTTAACATCCTTCTGTTCAAAGAGGCTAGACTTAGTTTCCCTCTGAATCCTTCAGATTATTTTGAGCAGAAATGAGTATATCAAAACCGCTTTAGACTGTGACTTCTGTACTCTTTCTCAACAAGATGGCTGCAAGTACTATAAAAATGTGGTTAGTAACAGATTTTAATATAAGCAGCAGAATAAACCAGATTGAGTGTTAAGCTCTTTTGGCTTGCAAACACTTGTGTTGAAACTTTGAAAGCCCGGGGTTGGAATTTTTATAGCATCTGAAAAACCATAGGGTTTTAAAAACTTGAGTTCTTGCACTAATTATTGGCTCGAGGAAAGACTTCCAGTTGTGAGGTGGGTTGGCCGCACACATGTCAAATGATTGTAAAAAGTGCCCTGCTGTATTAGAGGCTGGTGGTACTTGGCTAAATCCTATCGATCCACAATATCCAAGAAGGCGAACTAGTACCAGCAAAGATTCCAAGTTGGTTAAATGCAGCCCTTCACTGAGTCACCTCAAATACGGATGAGTACAGATTGAAGTGGCTTTATAGCTCACTGTTGTTCTACCCTGTGCAGAAGAGCCTTAGCCCCTAGCACATCGAGAAATACGGATATTAATGTTTCTCATGAAGGTAAATTAAAGGCAGAGCCTCACAGAGAACCAAGTGTTTCACGGCACTGCTGTTTTCTTTTTAATAATTTCTTTTTCCAAAGAGCTCAAAGAAACTTATGAAGCTTTCTGGAATCTTTGCCTAACATCCTCAGGAGTTGCAATTGCTTAGTCAGAGGATCAAGAGGAAAACAGGCAAAGGAAGAGCAGCCCTGTTCGGAATAGGGTTGAGGATAAAAGTCCTTTCTTCTTCAGCTTCCTTGAGTATTTCTCCTCCACATTGCCCACCCATGGCAATCGCGGGAGGAGTTCAAATGGAACACCATCTGAAAACGGACCAAAAAAGTTACGAAAGATGTGTATAACAATGAGGTGTCTGCTGAGATGCTGAGATCCTGTCTCCACCCCTGAAACACTTTTTATGGCATCCTAATGCCACTTGGCAAGGCTGTTGCTTCTCTTTCTCTCCCTACACATGATGCACACGTTGGTGAACACTTAGTCTCCCAGACCTCAAGATACTTTGGGAGTTAAAGCTTTAAATAAATGGTAATTTTGAAATAGATTGGACCTTTCAGAGCACCCTCCCCCAATAAAAAGGGAGGGCAGGAAATGGGGCTAATTTTCTTCTAAGCAGGAGCTCCCAGAAATAGGGTTATATGGAAATAGGAGCATCAGCTTCAAAATAAAAGCCTGCATTTGGGAGAAGGGAAGCTCAGCAATCCTGCAAACTAGAATAAAGAGGAGAAAAAGTGGCCAAACCTTGAGATGCCAGAGGAAAGGGGAATATATGACCTTACTTTACCTTCTTCATGGATGGCTTACAAGGATTAATTAAGTAAAAGTCTGTAAATTTCTTTCAGCCTTTTGGTGAAAGAAGCTATTTAAATATAAATTATGATCACACAGCTTGCGTCTCACATGTCAGGCACGCACGGTTAGCTGCATCTGATCTGTTAAGTTATGCTTCCTCCGGGTTATAAAGATGAGGATCCCTGATCGACCTTCGTTCTCTGACCCAGTGGTAAGTGAGGCAGAGATTTATGGTGCTACCTGTGGCATCGGAGTGCAGGCTGCCTCTTTGAACCTCGGCGCTGTGCCTGGAGAAATCAGAGCCTCTGTGTATGTCTCTTCTTGGATGAGTTTTCTTAAGAGACATAAGGGATGGGGGCGGGGTGAGGGGCAGGAGTTGGTTAGTAAACTGAGAAAATAACTTTCCACTTTTTTCTTTTAATGCACTTTTCCTTTATCAACTTATTCCCTAAGAGGGTAAAAAAATTAAACAGTGAGAGAAGAGAATATTTTTGACCAGGTATAGTGGCTTCCTGGGGCTGCTGTAAGAAAGGACCACAAACTGAGTGGCTTAAAACAAGAGCAATGTATTCTGTTGCAGTTCTGGAGGCTGGAGGTCTGAAATCGAGGCGTTGGCTGGGTTACGCCCCTCTAAAGGTTCTAGGGAAGAGTCCTTCCCTGCCTCTTCTAGCTGCTGGTGGCCCCAGGCGTTCATGGGCTTGTGGCAGCATCATTCCAGACTCCACCACCGTCTTCACAGGACCGTCTTCCCTCTGTGTCTGGGTGTCTTCAAATGGCTGTTTTCTTATAAGGACACCAGTGATATTGGATTAGGGGCCCCCTCTCTTCCAGGATGACCTCATCTTAACTAATTACATCTGCAATGACCCTATTTCCAAATAAGGTCACACTTTGAGGTACTGGGGGTTAGGATCTCAATATATCTCTTTGGGGAAGGGGGACATAATTCAACCAATAACACTAGGCTAGGGTAGGGTAGTTTCAAAAATACTTAGGAGCTGCACCTTCCCCGCATATAAAATATCACGTAGAAGCCCAGTATGAGTGCAGATCAGAGCAATGCTGCCCTGGTGGGAGCAGTAGTGGAGCCTGGGACCTTCATGCTTTCCACCCCTCACCTCCCACCCCACCCTGACGTCTCCTCGCCCCTTCCCACCTGAGTGCACGCTCTTTAGACACCGCGGAGAGCCCCCCAGGGCTTCGAGGGGCACAGCATGAAAAGCTGTGGAACTGATATACATTGGGTTCCTTTCTCAAGTCAGATCCCATTCCTTGATAGCAAACAGCTTTAAGAAGCATAAATTCTGAAAACAGTCTGTTCACAAAGCTTGTTTGAAAGCAGTTGCGTTTCCTTTGTTTATTGGTTTTAATAGAAATGAAATGGGCTCTATACTGGAAACAAACCTCCTTCAGTGTCCCCTTAGTCTTGTCACCAGCAGCCCTTCAAACAGAGTTGGGGGCTTCCCTGCTGGCACAGTGGTTAAGAATCCACCTGCCAATGCAGGGGACACAGGTTCGAGCCCTGGTCCGGGAAGATCCCACATGCCGCGGAGCAACTAAGCCCGTGCACCACAACTACTGAGCCCGTGGTGCCACAACTACTGAAGCCTGTGCGCCTAGAGCCCGTGCTCTGCAACAAGAGAAGCCACCGCAATGAGAAGCCCGCGCACTGCAACGAAGAGTAGCCCCCGCTTGCCACAACTAGAGAAAGCCCACGTGCAGCAACAAAGACCCAACGCAGCCATAAATAAATAAATAAATAAATTTATTTTTTAAAAAAACCAAAACAGAGTTCGGTGAAAAGCTTAATACAGATGAGGGGTTGCTTTTGTTTCCCCCTAAAATTGAACGTCCATATAATATCATGGCATTCAGTTCACCCTCTAGAGTCGAACTCTCTCCTTTCATAAAAATTGGGAAAGTAGAAGCTCATCCTTGGAAGGATTGAAGCAGACAGATTCACTGCCAGTCCCTCCTGCGGGGCAGCACCAGGTCCACCAACAAAACCAATTATTCCTCACCGGAAACTCTGACGGAGGCTTATACCACATCCCACCCTGAACGATGGAGCCCTCTGGAATAGTTACCCAGGCTCCTGGGAAGGATGCAGACTTGCTTATCAGTCTTTGGGAGGCTGGGATCCCCTGGCAAGGAGACAGAATTGTATATTTTAGATGGCTAGATGCTGCTGGAGGGGCAGGCTCTGGGAAAGAATACACAGGACAGCCCAAGGGGAAAGTCCTAACATGAACTCCGTAAAAGGAGGCTTTAAATGGTCTCAGCTGATCCATATTTTTAGAAAATTGTTTTGACTCAGCCTGCCTGACTGTAATACTATTGCCAGAACCAGCAATGAGAGGGAGGTAAACATGGTGTTATGATCTTTCTTTTTGTGCCTTCCATGAAGCCCTGGGTGGTACAAATCATGCCTGACAGCCTTTGATTAGCAGCTGCTCAGTTCCACTTGGGAAGGGAGGCATTTATGTGAGGCTCTGTTCTCCCTTCATAAATAAGCTGGAAATTTCGATGTTGGAAATAGTTCCCTTGGAGGAAGCCTCGTCTAAACCATCTCTTTCACATCACCAGAGACTGTTCTGTTTGCAGCCTGTGGGGAGCAGTGCCTGGCATGGTGGGGCGTGATGGGGTCCGTGGGACCAACTGGAGAAGTCTCCCTCTCACTCACTGGGTAGCACTAGGTGACCTCTGAACCTTTTTGAATGTGAGGTGCCCTGTGCCCGTCAGCACTGGTACTTTTTTGTGTGACAATGTGATGTTGCAGAACAAGCTTTGAACAGAGGGCCAAAAGATGTCATTCCATTTCTGATTCTTTTACCAACTATGACTTTGAGCATTTCATTTCTGATTCCTTCACTGTCACTTCATCTTTTTGAGCTGCAGCCTGGATTCATAGATTCATTCTTCTAAAACTGAGCTCATACATACACTGAAAGAGAAAAGGTCTTTGGGATTGACATGTATGCACTGCTATATTTAAAATAGATAACCAACAAGGACCTACTGTATAGCACAGGGAACTCTGCTCAATACTCTGTAACAACCTAAGTGAGAAAAGAATTTGAAAAAGAATAGATATGTGTATATGGATAAATGAATCACTTTGCTGTACACCTGAAACTAACACAACATTGTTAATCAACTATACTCCAGTATAAAATAAAAATTTTTTTAAAAGAGAGAGAAAAGGGTGCTTTGCTATGCATATGTGAAGCCACAGGATGAACCCCAAATATCTTATGGGAGCATCCATTTTACTCCAACTCCAGTTTGGAGAAAGCATTTTTACACAAAAAAATAAGGCTATCTGTGGAGTAGAATGGAAAATCCCACAGTAATTTCTCAAGTCCAAAAAAGAAGACCTATTTCAGAGGAGGACTGATTCAAGTAGGACACTTGACTCTGTAAGGTATGAAATTCACTCCTCTTGGTCCTTAGGAATATTTTGATGGCAGATTTTGAGAAGCACTAGCTTAGATCATCTGGAGGGTCCCTTTCAGTGCTTACATTTCAGAACTCAGTTCACAAACATTAAGGTCCTTTTGCTGACTGAATAAAGATCAACTTCCTTGGCCCAGAGTTACCAACCTCCTCAAGGTCACTGACCACATCCCAACCACTTGGCCACTACTCTCCTCTACTCCCTTGGTTCCCAACTTAGTCTAGTTTCATTTTCCTCCAGCCTGCCTTGTACCTGTCCATCTCCAGGCCCCCTTTCTTCACCTGGCATGACTCCATCTACTTACCAAAACCCCATTCATCCTTCAAAGACCACCTTCTCTTGCTTCCCACCCAAAATTAACTGATTTCTATGTTAACTGTTCGTTTTGCTGCTAGCATCACACAAGTACAAGCTTGAAATATTTCTGTGTTACTTCTCTTTCTTGCAGATGCTAGAATGAATGGACCTTCTTCAGGTTTTTAATTTTTCCACTGTGTAAGCACCATGCTTTGCACAGACCCAAAAGCCCACCAGCTCAATTAATGAAGCAGACATCAATTAGTATTGTTTTCTCTACCAAATATATATAATATATAGAAATATATTTCTAAATATATCTCATTAGACCTTGGGGACACATCTGATGTTCAGTTTTAAAGTCTTTGTGTAAAATTCATTTTCAGGTAGCTAGCTAGATCAGCAGGGTAAGAATGAGAATTCCTGACTCTATCTTCTGCTAGTTTTGCTATGTGAGAAGCAGCATTTATCCATTTGGGACTTCTTCTTTCATTTATTTTAATAAGTTTCTTAGGATAAGCTATTTGAAAAAGATCCCAGTGATTTCTTTGTGACTGCTTGTGATAGTATTTTAAACACTCAGAGTATTTTTTTCTCATTATGAAAGACTTTGTGATCACATTTCAATGTATGTTTTAAAATATTTTATATTTTTAAATATCGAAAAAACACATGACAAAATATGGTACTTTAAAAATCGAATTAAAATTTTAAAAACCAGTATTGGACTGACTGGAAACAAATTCTCGAGTCCTTTCTAAATGTGTTTGGGACTGATCAGTAAATCACAGATGGAAAAGTGAAAAGTTTCAGTTATCCTTGACATTTCAAGAGGGAAAGAAAACAGAAAAGGAAAATCATTAGAGCTGTCTTGAAGACATTGCTTCCAAATTGTTGTCTGTCAGCTATTCCAGATGGCTTTACTGTTTTTTAGTGGAATTGATGGTATTTTAAAAAGACCTGAAGAAAATAGATGTGGTTTTTCTTTCCTGATGTCTCAGACGGTGGATGAAGGAAAAAAATATCTTTCAAGAACTGTCTGTTTTAAGTGCATTAGCTGCCTGTACCATCTCATGGATGGCATCCATCAATGATCTTATGGTATCTTCATACTCTCTAATTTTTTAGTGGTGAAAAACATGCCTTATGAGTATATAAGTAGTGAGAATAGTATATATGCTAAGCCAGAAAGTTAGTAGAAACCTGTTACAAGTGTCTTATATATTCTAGTCAAAAGATATATATGTGCATATATAATTTGTATATATTATAATCAAATAATAATATAAGCTAGATATATACAATCATATATAGAGTTTGTGTATATGTGGGCATATGCACACACGTGTGTATGCATGTATGTATATGTGTGTGTGCATATGTATATAAAATAATCCTTATTTATAAACAGCTCTGATATGGATTTTATTCCTGTTTTACTAATGAGGAAACATACTCGAGAGAAAGGCAAGGAAGTTACTCAGGATCCCGAAGCCAAAAGAGAAATGGTCAGACTTCCAAGGCTGTGCTCTGAATCATCCCACGATATTGCAGCTGTCTTTGTGAAACCTGTGCCGTGTCGGATTCTCACTGTGGCTTCAGCATCAGTTGTAAAAACCTAGATTTATGTCTAGCCTCTGCTACGGTAGTTTGTCAAGATAAAAATCCAGGCAGCCTCATGCTTTAACTTTTTTGTTTGGAAGCCAAGTATTAAGGAATATCTGCCATCAGAATATCTAGAACTCAAAGAAAAAGTGGCCTATCGGTGCATTATAGGCTTGTTTTCAGTACTACACAGGATTTTCATTTGGTAGCCTCTGCATTACATCTTCAGAAATATTTTAATCACTCTTCCCATCTGCTGAAGCGTTGAGGCTTCAAGTGGCTCACTGTGGCAGGCTGCAGACAGCACAGACGGCTCCTCGATGTCAACCTGTAGAAAGCCTTTCACTAACCATTCATTTCATCACCTGTAGAGTATACTACTTTTTCAAAATGTGCCCGACATTCTACTTTAGTGTTGTCATGGGGTCCCTGATTAAATATTTAAGGACCTTAGAAATAAATAGGAAGATAAATCATGTCTTACCCTGATACTTTTTTGTTAAGTCCAGTAGAAATGAATGAATAGGGTTTGGAACACAGAATCCGTCCATCCTTGGGCACTTGATGTATTGGTTAAAGACACTAGTGGGACGGGAGGTTTTACTCTTCCTCCTAAATCTTGTTGTGTTAGAACTGAAACAGGTTTTTAAAATGGAATTTATCGTAGGAAAGCTGAAGTAAAAAGCCCCAGGCCTCTCATCACTCTTCTAGAAGACTCCTCTACCCGAGTTCTCCACTGTCTTGGGTAACTTTATGATATTAGGAGATCAGAAATAGGGAGGGAGATATTGCCCTCTCTGTGTGCTTTTCCTGAGTGATCTCCAGGGCACCCTCCCCTTTCCCATGTGAACATCAGCCGTCAACCAGGGCAGAGACTGGCTCCACACTGAAGGGCCTCCGGCTCCCAAGCTATCTGCCCTTTCTCTGCAACAGGCTTCTTCCAAGTCAGGACCCTGCTTGAGTTAAAACCTAGCCATGCCCTTTCTCCAGACTCTTTGGCTATAAATAAAATCAATAAGTTAATGTTTTTTTGCAGCCCTATGAAAAGATTCATTCTCTGGTCCCTTTCTCCCCAACCCACAATCCTGCCCCTTATTTCTTCCAAAGGAGTTTTGTTACTGATACTCTAATAGTTCCCGACTCAGCCAGCCCCCTTCCTGAGTCCCCAGATGCATAGCTTCGTTGTGTATGAATGCGGTAAACAGCGTAGTTCCTCACAGGATCCACGCAGAACTGGGGCAGCTTGGTTTCGCTGTTGTCTCCATTCAAACAGGACACAACCCCCAAATCTACTCTGATTCTTGCAGGAGATGGTGTATTGCAGGAGCCTCTTTTCCAGGCAACTCTGTCTATACACTGCTGGGCCCTCAGTCCCTTCAGCAATGTCACTGGTGTCCGCTCACCCAGGGCCTCTGGGAGAATTACACAGTCAGATGGGCAGTGATGTGATTTCCCACACCCAGGGCAAATCACTCTAACAGGCCAGAGGGTAAGGAAACTGGGAATTAGTGATTCAGGAGGAATCAAAGCAAAGATCGGTAGGCATGTCAGGGGAAGGCTCGGAGGTAGGTAGCTGGGGATGGCGTTCTAGCTTATGATGTGATGTGTTTATTTATTTATTTATTTACTTTTGGCTGTGTTGGGTTTTCGTTTCTGTGCGAGGGCTTTCTCTAGTTACGGCGAACGGGGGCCACTCTTCATCGCGGTGCGCGGGCCTCTCACTGTCGCGGCCTCTCTTGTTGCAGAGCACAGGCTCCAGACACGCAGGCTCAGTAGTTGTGGCTCACGGGCCTAGTTGCTCCGCGGCATGTGGGATCTTCCCAGACCAGGGCTCGAACCCATGTCCCCTGCATTGACAGGCAGATTCTCAACCACTGCGCCACCAGGGAAGCCCATGAGATGTGTTATGATGTGTTCTCTGTGAGGCTTCAGACACGTGGTGTCATCTGCCCTGCAATTCCAGCAGAAGTTCTGCAAACCTGTCCAATAAGCAAAGCATCCTGGTGCTGGGGTACTTTGTTCTCATAAGCCACTCTCGTACACATTAAATTTTAAAAAGTGTTTACTGCTTTTCCCTTCTCTTTCTTCCTTATTTCATAAGAGCAAAACTACGTCTATGTGCTCTGCACTCTGCTGGGACATTTTATCTAATCCCCTCAACAGCGCTGTAAAGAAAAACTGGTATTTCAGAGATGAAGGTCTTGGGGCTCAAATTTAAGAGGCCTCCTCCATCAGTATCTATTAAGTAGCACACTCAGTATTTGCATACAGAACTCTCAGACTCCAAAGGCCTTGTTCCTAGCAGTCCACATCTTGAATATCTAGCTGAGTGAGGGCAAGTGACCACAGTTAACCAGCATGCACTGACCAGACCAGAGTCTGCTTTGGAATTGACGTTGCACGTCCAGGGCAGGGGTGGAATGTATTCAGGCTTGCAGTATAAATTTACTTACACCTGGGTGTTTCTGTTTGTCTGGTTTTTGCTTTCACGATTTGGTCAGACTTTCCTAACAGGATATTGTTGGAGCCCAGCCTTGTTCCTAGAAAGCTTTCATGTTGCAGAGTGATGATTCTGTACATCCTTTTTTTCTTATTTAAGGAGTATTGGGAGCGATTTGTTTTGTACAAAACAGCAGGCATCCTTGAGAGAAAATGTGTCCACTGGAAACTGAGCTGCGTGGCTGGGCTGGGCTGGAACTCTTTATGTTGTTGTCATTCTGGGTTCGGTGAAATGTCTCTTGAAGTTCTTACTGGTATTTCTGGGTCAGACAGCAGAAGCACGCTGATCCCATTTTAGGTCATAGGGTGGTTATTTGAGAAATGTGGAAAGCTTAGAGGTATTCCTTGCTTTAGATTTGTATATAAGTTACTTCTAGGTTGATGGGTCCCCACTTAGTGCCATCAGGCCTTAGGGATGCAATGTTGTGACAGTTGTGGGTTTGGGGTCTAACTTTTGCGTGTACCTCATAGGTCTGTGCAGACCATTGGGGCCAAGGGAAAAAAAAGAAGGTGGAGCATGTATAATGAAAAGAAACTTCATATGTCCTGATGCTGAAAACCTGTGACAAGCATCTCCCTAATCCCCCTCACCCCCAAGAAAGATGCCTTGATGGATCGATAGAGGAATGGAAAAATGGAAAGATAGGTGATAAAGCAAATTTTAAAAACCTGTTAATCATAGAACCTAGATGGTGGGTATCTGGGTGCTCACGATACAATTCTTCCAACTTCGCCCTAAGTTTGAAATTTTTCATAATATAATGTTGGAGGGAACAAAGAAGAAATGTCATAATCCTTCGCTGTAGAGCTGTGGTCTTAGTTCCAGAAAATATATTTATTCAGAAGATGGAAGCAAGTAGTAAGGCAGAGCCCTCTGCTTTTCTTAGGCAGTTTTTGTTTTGGGGTTTGTTCTAAACCGGTAATTATCTGGAGCTGGTAACGAAGAACTGGAAATCAGCAGGTAAAACAGAATGAAATGTTTGCAACTCCCGTGATACAATATTATTATTAATACTGATACACAGCTATTGATACCATTTACTGAACTCTTGTCTTATGCCAAGCCCTGAACTGGGCACCTTTATTAAGCCTTTTATTTATTTCTAATAACAATGCTAAAGATATGGGCACCATTAGGTCTATTTTATAGATGAAAATCTGGGTTCAGGGAAGTCAGAAGCTTGCTGTTCGAGGTCACACATCTGGTGAGGTGGTGGCAGGATTCAAACCTGACGTGATCACCCTCAGAGCCTGCACTATTCCCACTGGACCCTCGCTGCCCAAAGTGTGGCGTAGACAGCAGCCCGGGTCTCGCCAGGTGCTGGTTCAAAGTGCAGGAGACCCAGCCCTGCCCTCACACTGCAGAACCAGAATCTGCCCTTTAACAAGCCTCCCAGCTGTTTTGTGTACATGTCAAGTCTGAGAAGCACGGTCCAAAACCACGTTCCTCTGGAAATGTGGGACTGTGTCTTTCTTTTCCTCTGGTGTAACACGGGACACCTTAGGGTCAGTGAAAATTAGAGTTTCTTCTGTTTCAGAGCTGGAGCTGCAGCCCTCAGCCTTGCCAGCTCCCTTCCCAGCAGCCTCAGAGTGAAGGCAGTGAACCAAAGCATAGGAGCAGGAGTCCGGGGCCCTGAGTTTACAGTGCCTCTGATTATCTCCCCGGGGACCCTCAGATCTCCGCTCTTGTCTGTGACTCCATCCTAACCAAGTGGGGACATCAGTTCTGGCTCTCTCTGCCTCACAGAAAGGTCACAGTGCCTTTAAAAGTAAAAAGATAGAAACAAAAACCACAACAGATCAAAGTATTATTATCCTTAGAGTCGTGTGTGGATCCTTTGCCTAAGCGTGAGGGTCATCAGGCTGTGGCTGTTTCAGTCGTTCTTGCTGAGGTTTGCACGGCTGATAGGCCTGCAAGTGTTCCCGACTCAGTTCCGCGAATATCCTTGCTGGAACCCTCTCTGCGTTCTGTCTAAGAAGAGGACCTTCTCTGAGAGAAGCACAAGCACACATTGGCTTGAACCAAATCCACCACCCTCCCCTACATCAGCTCAAAGTCCGAAGCTTAGCAGTAGAGACCATTCATTGAACTCTTACTGTGAGTATTGTGCCCATCTCTTTACATACACTGTCTCATTTGATCCTTGCAATAACCCTGAGAAGGAGGTCCCTCCCGCTCCCATTTTACAGATAAGAAAAGTGGAGACCTAAAGAGGTGAAATGGTGGAAACAAGGTGCTCTTAACTACTAGGGTTAGAGAGATGTTGCTTTCGAGCAGATGTAATTTACCAGAAGACTGTCACATAGGAATTACAGAATCTCCCCCACATTGCACTGTTTGAAGCAACTTTAATTTTTCTACCAATGATTGCCTAGGACTCTAGAAAGAGCAAAGACGATAAGTCACTCCTGGCTGAAATCAGCTTGTGATTTTTCACCCTGAGCTAAGGAGCAGGTATTCTGGCGCCTGGTGTCTTTTGTGTCTTCTGCTGCATGAACTAGAAAAGGGGAAGACATGAGAATCAAGGAGCCATTCTGGAAAATATTTTAAGAGAACCTGAAGTATATTCTCTTCTGCAGGATGTTTTCAGCAAAGAAATGTTTTATTGTGATTTGTAACAGTATTTTTGATAGTTCAGAAGTGGTCATGTTTCTTTATTATGTTTTAGCGTTACGATGAGATATGCTTCCCTTGGCTAAACTTCTCATGAGGGAGAATCCATTTCTCATCTTTATGCCTCAGCGTGCTCTATGTGGACAGAGCTCGTTGTGTGCTGAAACTCACATCCGGATTCTCCCTCACCAGCACCCAGGGAAGGGGGGCTCTGTAGGGTTCGCAGGAGCCTGTTCCGTGTCTTTGGTAGCAGGCAGCAGCAGAAATGCTTCCTGTCGCTAAAGCAGAGTCAGTCGTAGAGAATTGGTGACTTGAAATCTCTCCTGATCTTTTACCCCATTCCTACTTCTCCATTTATACACAGGGTTCAATACACGTGTGAACATGGGAGGTGAGGTCAGAGCTGGAACCATGAACACTTGGGGATCTGGGCGTCATTAGAAGGTAGTGGTGAGGAGAATTAGCTCAGACTGGCCTAAAAGTCAGTGCCTGGATCTACCATTTCGTAGCTGCATGAGTAAGAACCTGCTTCTCTAAGCTTCAATTTCCTCCTCTGCTAAATAAAGGCAATTATCTATTATCTATTAGATAACTATTATATAATTATTTTGAAGCTTTTGTAAATACTGAATAAAGAGTATCACTGCTATTTAGTATTTAACCAGTATCATGAAGCAGTGAGTTGGATGCAAGTAAGCCTACAGTAGAGTTTCTGGCCTTTCAGGAAACGTGATACTTAAATAACTACAGTGCAAGGTGGTAAACCCCAAATAAATGGTACAGAGCGCATCCCAGGAGGAGCTCACAGGAGGGAGTGAAACCTGTAGCTCACTGCTGGGGTGGCCAGGGCAAGCTGCCTGTTGAGGCTTCTAGACCTTAACAGCTAGTATGTTTGTGGGTCTGAGTGTAGGTAAGTAAGGAATGAAAGTGTATCAGTTAGAGAAGAGCGATTCAACTTTCGGAGGTGAGGTCATTCGAGACATATTCAGAGAACCAGTGGTCCCCAGTCAGATATGCCTTGGGGAACTGGCCAGGGTACCTGAGCCATTTAATGGGACCGCCATGACCTGGCTTTAGCCAGCTGGGTGTAGGCCCAGGATGGGCACATATCTTTCAGTTATTCAAGAGAGTCAAGATATCTGGACTTGCAGGTGAAAAATCTGACGTAGTAAAACACCATGTTGTTCAAATCCAACACGTGTGGCCTGAACTCAGGTTGTGGGCAGGGAGTATGTGAGCTTGGAGTGGACTTATGTCCAAGCATTGGGATCACGATAGGTGGAAAAGAGCCGTGGGCTGGGCCCTGGGGGCCCTGGGGTTGATTTGGGCTCTGTGTCCTTGGACAAGCCGCCTCCATCCCCTGTGCCTCAGTTTTCAGAAAGCACTGTGAAAGGACGTACGGCTTACGAGAGCCTCACCAAGCCTCTTTCTTCTAGAATACTTCAGTAGTTTCCTCCTCATTGTGCATTCAGAGTCCGAAGAGTTATAATACTGGCCCTTGCCCTTGTGCCCTCCCCACTACTGGATTTATTTTGCTGTTACATTTTGTAAAAGGACGGTTATCGAGGGCTGAAAATGGATGAATATCGTGTACATAAATTAACATACGGTGACTTGGAGATACGCCAGCCTCTTCCAAAGAAAAGTCCAGATAACGGGCTACAAGACCAAGCAGCTTTCATGAGAAAAGTAAAGAAAACAATTTCCCTCGGTGCTTGCCACAGAAAGGAAGATAAAGGAACTGGAGGACGGATGAAAGTATCCAAAAAACATAAAAGATGAATTGATGGGAAAGGCTTGTGTGACCCCTCCAGGGGCAATAGGTGGAAAAAGTCAGGCTATTAAAAAAAATAATAAACCATGGAAACGAATGGAGCAATAGTCATGGAAAAAAAGTGAGATCACATAAAATCTTTCAAGAGTGGCCTGGAAAAAAAATAAGACTTTATGAGTTTAACACGAGGACTCTATTCTTACCACCTGTGGGGAGCAATTGGCATTGGCTGACTGGAGGTTTGTTTTGCCTTCTTGGCAGGAGCCGAATTGTTATGTTAATATTCCGTTGGCTAAGTGTGAAGTACTGACTGAATAGAAAAAGGTTTGCAGAAGGGAAAATTCCCAGCCTCGGGTTCTTACTTTGACCATGGAGCTCTTTACAAACTTCAGACTTCACACTCAAATTCTGAAAAATAATTAGTATCATGGCGGGTATCTCCAGCGTGGTGCGAAAATGAATAGCGTTTCCACTGGGACCCTCTCTCTCCCCAAGGTAGTTTACCGGCAGGCAGAGTGTGTCCTAAGATTTAGGCCCAGGAGCCCATGTGGGGCTAAAGGCAGACCCCTTTGATAACACAGCATCACAGCGCAGCTCCCAGCATCCACCTTTCTGCATTTGTCCGGGCTCTTTCTTCTCCATTAACACTGGCTTCTCCTTCAAGGTCATTCCACTGACCTGGCTCTTCAGACATTTTACTTATCTTGAAGAGGGTGAGGC
Source organism: Balaenoptera acutorostrata (assembly GCF_949987535.1). Classification (NCBI taxonomy): domain Eukaryota; kingdom Metazoa; phylum Chordata; class Mammalia; order Artiodactyla; family Balaenopteridae; genus Balaenoptera; species Balaenoptera acutorostrata. The sequence continues at coordinate 66,645,141 of NC_080081.1, forward strand.
CAAAACCCTAGAGGACTCAGGTTAAAATGGCCTAATAGTCAATGCATGATTCAAATGTGTGTGCGTGTGTTTTAACTTATAAACTATTGAGTCATTTGTTTGGATTATTATTTTTTTCCTTTTTTAGGAAGCAGTGTCTTTCAAAATCCCCAAGACCTCCTACACAGTGACCTTTCCCATGGTCTATGATGTCCTATAACTGATTCCAGCGAGGTGCCCTGTGAAAACTAAAGACTGAACTAATTTACACTAATTTGTGATTGACTCATGACCCTTTAAAAGTTGCAAAGTCTTTAGGATTGCAAGAATAGACTTCTTCTTAATTGCAAATGAGCCTGTAGCTGCAAATGAGTTCACACCTCCTCCAATCACCTACCTCTGTTACCACCTTCCTCAGGTTGTTTCCTCCGATTCACAGCCTCTTTCCTCACTTCCATTCCTATATGCACAGATTTTCACAGAGTGTGACTTTTTTTCATGATGTCTGTAATGGCAGTGAAATGGGAATTAGGTTAAAATACCACGTAATTAAGCCCCATGAGGTAACCACAGGGTTTATAAAGGTAATAGAGAAAATCCACGTAAATAATATAAAAGTTTGTGAGCCAGAGATTTTAATTGAACCGTTTACTCCCCAGGAGCAAATTAATCAGCTAGAACCATAAAAACTCATTAGGTCCCGAAGATTTCATTTGGGCAACCACTTCACGTTCCAGAATATTTTCTGAGCCTCATTTCAGCACAAAGTATCGTATCTAAATGATATCTAATTCAGGGATTTTCAAACTATGTTTCCATCAAACATTGATTTCCACAACATGGTCTAAGACTTAACACTGCTAAAACTGAACAATGGCAGATTTCTTCCATTAAAAGGATGTTCTCATTTTTATGGGGTTTTTTTTTTTTGGGAGTATAATTGCTTTACAATGTTGTGTTAGTTTCTGCTGTACAAAGAAGTGAATCAGCTATGTGTACACATATATCCCCTCCCTCTTGGACCTCCCTCCCACCCCTACCCCCATCCCACCCACCTAGCTCACCACAGAGCACCGAGCTGAGTTCCCTGGGCTATACAGTAGGTTACCGCTAGCTATCTGTTTTACACAGGGTAGTGTATATATGCCAGTCCTAATTTTCTCTAACTTTACAATATTAGTAACTCAGTATAGACGATACAATTCTAGTTGATGCCAATATAAGGCAGTTAGTTAACATTTGATGTATCCTCTTTTGAAATACACACTCTAGAAGTTAATTAGCATAAGTTCCCTAACCAGAGATCTCACCACAGAGGCAGTTAACACAAAGCCTTTTAATATCACTGTACTTACCCCAAGGTTTAGTAATTGGCATAAATTGTATTAGAGATCATTTTTAATTGAGAAAATGGATGTTTAAGTAATGGACAGATAGAAAGATTCGTATCAGCCCCTCTGCCCTTGCACAAGTAGGGCACGTACCAGCCAGGGATTGGCCAATAGAAGAAACCACTCTAGGTATTTCAAGCAGCAGGGAATGTAACCCAGGGATTTAAAGTTTCACAGACCTACCAGGAGGTCTGGGGAAGTGGAGGTCAGAGAAGCTGCTTTGAAGGATTCAGGAGCTCAGGAAGTGCAGGGATCAAAAGTGAGGGCAGGACTTCCCTGGCGGGGCAGTGGTTAGGAATCCACCTGCCAGTGCAGGGGACACGGGTTCGAGCTCTGGTTCGGGAAGATCCTACATGCCCGGAGCCTGTGCACCACAACTACTGACCCTGCACTCTAGAGCCCGTGAGCCACAACTACTGAGCCCGCGTGCCAGAACTACTGAAGCCCACGTTCCTAGAGCCTGTGCTCTGCAACAAGAGAAGCCACCGCGATGAGAAGCCCGCGCACCGCAACTAGAGAAAGCCCACGTGCAGCAACGAAGACCCAACACAACCAAAAATAAATAAAATAATTTTTTTTTAAAAATCAAAAATTATCCAAAAAAAAATAAAAAGTGAGGACAGCTGATGACCTGCCCTTAGAGAGTTGAGGCTGAGAGGGATGCCAGGAAGCCACACCCCAAATATCATGTCTACTGTCTGCACAAGAGCATGTCATCTGGCTGCAGCTGCCAATGGGGAATATGGTTTATTCCTCCCTTTTACCTGCTCATTGACGGACTATGAGCCAGAACTTCTGCTAGCAGGAGAGTTTTTGAAACGTAGTTTCCTGGCTTCTAGCCACCCATCACCCCCACCCACAAAGGGAGAATCTAAAAGAGTAAGGATGACTTTGATTGTTAACAAGCAGTCTCACACATAGGTGTAAGAATCTGGCCAGCCCAGTGTCGGGGAGGAAGAAATTTTCCGTTACCCGTCTAGGTTCTTCTGGCTGGCCTAAGAATTAAATTGACTTGACATGAGATAGATTAAGAGGAGGAAAATCAAACAAACGTTTAATAACATGTGTACATGGGAGAGACTCAGGAAAAACTGAGTGATTCCCTGAAATGGCAAAACCATCACTGATTTTAAATACCATCTTCAGCTAAGACAAAGAGAATGCTGGGGGTTAGTCCTTTGGGGCTTCAGAGGGGAGCAAGGCAATTTACATGGAGATGGAGAAGCAAATGTTTGGTAAATATATGTTTACTGGGCTGGGCAGAGACAGTGGGACATAGAGTGGACTCTGTTCTTTAATCCCTGCGTAGAGTTTCCTCCACCACACTTGCCCATATTCTTTGCAAATATCTCTGGTGACAGAACTATTCCTGGAACAGGCCCTCTGTCTACATTCTTTTAGGCAGTTAAGGGGAAGGTCAAACTTTCTTCCTGAATCTTTTGGGCCTTGATTGTTTTTAGTTAGAAATAATCCACATTCCAAAGGGACATTTTAGAGTGGCAAGTTTTTTCCCATCCTTTTGAAGTGGTGTCTTAGGTCTAGAGCAGCCCTCTCCAATAGCACTTTCTGTGATTATGAAAATGGTCTGTATTTGCACTGTCTAATATGGTAGCCACTAGTGCCATGTGGTTAGTAGGCATTTGAAATGTGGTTAGTGCAACTGAAGAACTGAATTTTATTTTTATTTAATTTTAATTAACTTAATTTGTTTTGTTTTGTTTTGCTGCACCGCGTGGCTTGCAGGCTCTTAGTTCCCCGACCAGGAATTGAACCCAGGCCTCGGCAGTGAAAGCACCCAGTCTTACCCACCGGAGCGGCAGGGAATTCCCTAACTTAAATTTAAACTTAGATAGCTACATGTAGCTCGTGGCTACTGCCTGGGGCAGGGCAGGTCTAGAACTCGACTCCTGCGACTTCTCCCATTCCGTCAACTGGAAGATACTGTCTCATCTGACCTGAAGTGTCCCTGATCCTGCTATCTGAATAATTGTTGTATTTATTGTGTTTAGAAGGTATGTGTTAGAGTGACTATCTGATGGCGTTGGGGGGAGGGTTTCACTGAGTTTAGAGTATTGGTCGTCTGATCGCTTTTTGTGCCAGCCTGCTAGTAAACAGCTGTTGTGTAGTTGGCTGAATTCGGCCTGAGACTTGCTTTCACCTTGATGTATAATAGTAGCGAGGTAGTGGGGAGGCCAGATATTTACCTACAGAACCTAATCACTGCAACAATCACTTAGCCTGAGGAGTTTGCAACGTGCACTTTTCTCCCAGAAATGTTCCCCGCATCTTCAGAATCTGCAGTATCTTTACTGTTAGCAAACATTAGCAGGTGACAAAACAACGGCTACATAAACATGAGTACTAAAATCCAGATAAGCTACTTGCCCTCCACTGAATACTTTTTTAATGTGAACATATGCTCATGGTATTTTTCTTTTTTTAATTCTTACACCTAACACAGGTTTCCTATGTATAAAATTATTTCTAATTTATATGGTTGACTCCACATTTCGTAGTGTTACAAAGACAGCCCAATATTCTATTACACAAAAGAACCCTGACTACCAAGTGTTGTACCACTTTGAAAATCACAGGCCCGTTTGCTCCATAATAGGCACTTAAAAGTTCCCCTCTGTTTAGTCTCGCAAAATGCTGGGATCCTTATACTGGACGAAAGTGGCTTCTTGGGCGGGGAGGGGGATGAATTGGGAGATTGGGATTGACATATATACACTAATATGTATAAAATAGATAATAAGAACCTGCTGTATTAAATAAATAAATAAATAAAATTTTAAAAATAAATTCATATAGACACAACAACCTGCATTGGATAACTGTAAATAAAAGCAGTTCTTTTCAGAGGTTAAGAATAAACTCTGATAAAAATGAAAACAAAACAAAAAACAGCGGTTTCTTTCATGAACACATGACATATTTTTCTGCCATACTGTAAGAACATTAGCAATTGAGACTGTTTATCATTTGTTTGCCTATCAGATAAAGGGAATACTGATGGTTTAAATTTTACTGTTTTTCATTTTACTTACCCTTGAACGTTTTATATCTAACTGCCTTTCTGCATGTGTCATCATTTAAAAATTGCTCACCAGATCTCAAAAAGTGGTGTTACTTATTAATTTAAGAACTGAGTATCATGGAAATGATGCCACATTATTTATTCAACATTCATGGAATTCAGTTTACACAAACTCTGGCATCCTCATTCATTCTCTCTTTACCTGATGGTGGATAACACTAGTTTGGAATTGTCTTCAGAATGCTATAAATTTTATCCTAAGGCAAAAAGCCTAAGGAAACCGGTCACGGGGACATTTGCTTAGTCAGCAAACCTCGTATCATTGCTTTTTGAATTATTCTTCAGCCTCAACACAATTCATATTTACACAGTTGCATACAGGTATCCTGGAATTTGTGATCTGCAGCTGCAGTGATTCTTTGCAGGCATTCCCTCGGATCACAGCCCTTCTGCATTAGATGCTCGTTTGACTGCGGTCTAAGGGATGAATCGGAGGGAGGGGCAACAGGGTGGAAAACGTGTCAGTTTCTGGGGGCTGTCTCTCCACACAGCTGGGCATAGAGGTTGGGGGAGTTGGGGGAAAGCAGCACCTCCTTAGATGCCTGTGAGGAAACAGACAATTTGTACGGGTTACAACTACTCAAGTCATCCACCAGGGGCAAGGGAGAAGCAAAAGGGCGACAGGAAGAGACTCAATCCAGAAATACTGAAGGTCTCCCTTAGATGCCTTTGGGGACGCTGTTGTTCGGCCTATACGTTACCACATTAACAGGTTTTCTAATTGAGGGGCCTCCCTTATTTAGCGCCTTTTAACCCACAATCCTGCAGACAGTCAGACTGTGTATGCATTGGTCCCACTGGCTCAGCACACTTGTGGATTTATGGGTGATGTTAATACTCGCTGACTGATGTGACAAGATGATACTTTCAGATTAGCCCTCAGATTTGATTGGTCAGTGCTTCAGTCTCATTCAGCTTCTCATAAAACCATATTATTGATAGGTTTTGATGTAAAACTAAAGACTCACCAATCGAAAGCTGTCCACTCAGGGTGAGCTGCCATGATACCTTGACTTAAAATAAAACCGTCACTTGCTTTAGTTTAATCATCCAACCTTTTGGTCTTCACTGCAAGAACTGAAGTCACAGTAAGCGTCTGTGTTCTTGAGTATTTCCAAGATGCGTGGACACTTGGTGATTCTCGGCTTCTCAAGGGAGCATGGTAACCGTAGCATGGTCCACGAGTTCAGTCAATGTGCTGAAGTGGTTCATGAAAATCTTTGTGCTCTCTCTGTCCCTGGTAAAATTCGATGATGCTGAAACATTCTATTTTGATTCTTAAATTGGAAAAAGCAATCTAATGAATGATGATGCATAACCGATGAGGCCCTTTTGCTGGCTCTCGAATTACTTGTTTACATGGATTGAGGGTGGAATGGGTTGGCTTTTTACAAGAGTGATTAAAAGGGCTTCTGGATTGTACTCCCTAAACAGGATTTGCAAGGCTTTTAATGCTTTAAAAGGGGAAGTTGGAACCAAACTGAGCTGTCTGTCAAGGTTGTTCTTCCCACCTCCCACCCCCTTTTAAGCAGACTTGGAATTGTTCTTGGAATTAAACTGAACTTAGGTCACTAAAGGGAGCTTGGCTGGTGCTTTCCCAAAAGCAGACCCCATGTTCCGTTGTCATATTGCCTATATTGATTATTTCTCCCTTGTACCTTTATCTAGGGCTGCAGAGGGGCATTGCTAAAGTCCTGTCGTCTTTTCTCTTTGCAGGCTTGTTGATCGGTGCTGGCTGTGCCCTGTACCCCCTGGGCTGGGACAGTGAGGAAGTCCGGCAGACTTGTGGCCACATTTCTGGCCAGTTTGACCTGGGTAAGTTCTCTTCATGGATAGTACTCCTTTTAGAAGAGAACCTTCTCTGATCTTTCATAGAAGGAGAAGGTGGAAAAGGGATGGGGAAGAAAAACACATCCCAGGATTGGAGCCAGCAGTCATGTGTAACAATACACATACATTCATTTATTCAACTGTTTAGTAAAGAGCTATGTATAATCTACTGTTGGCCTGTACTATGAGAAGTACTGTAGATACAAAGAAAAGAAATGGTCCTTGCTATGAGGAGTTAATATTCATTAATTAATTCATTCAGAATCATATATTTCAGTCATTTCATGCACTAAAAATAACTCTCTGTGGAATTCACTGTGTATCTGAGACGATAAAGTAAATAATATGATCAAGAAAATGACAGGGCTTCCCTGGTGGCACAGTGGTTGAGAATCTGCCTGCCAATGCAGGGGACACAGGTTCGAGCCCTGGTCTGGGAAGATCCCACATGCCGCGGAGCAACTAGGCCCGTGAGCCACAACTACTGAGCCTGCGTGTCTGGAGCCTGTGCTCCCAACAAGAGAGGCCGCAATAGTGAGAGGCCCGCGCACCGCGATGAAGAGTGGCCCCCACTTGCCGCAACTAGAGAAAGCCTTCGCACAGAAACGAAGACCCAACACAGCCATAAATAAATAAATAAATAAATAATTAAAAAAAAAAAAATGACAGTCAGTGCTAAGGAATCTAAAGCAGTTTCACTCCAGGGTAATACACAACTTTGTGAAAGAGATGGGAATGGAGCTGGGTCTTAAAGTGATGCGTGTGGATTATCTGGCAGGCAAGGATTACAGTTCAGCAAAGCACAGGGGAGGGATGAAGAAAGCTCATCAGGGGACCATAGAGACCCAGGAAAGAGGGTCTGTGATTAAGTAGGCCACAGTTCACACCTCGATGAAGGGCTCATGATTTTTTCTGTGTACTAATCAGAAAATTTCAGATATTTCTCACTTGTACAGAGAATGTATTTTACTTACTTGGCAACCCATAAAAATGTTTTGCATAATACGACATGGTTTGCACCATTATAATTTGTAATGGTTAGCTAATATTTCAGCTGGTTGAGAAACCTACATTTACTTAACCACTTGCTTATTTCTTTCTAGTTGGGTATTTTGTCTACTCGGTTTGTGTTACGTAAACATATTGTAAGGAGTAGTTTAATGAATATAAGCCTTCTCTTGACTGAATTATTTTCTTAAGATGTTTTTCTAGAATTGGTGTTAACTAGACCGAAGATTATGAGCCCATAAAACACTTATTGCCAAATGATAGCCAACATACTTTTCCCTAATATATGGATAGACAGATTAAGTTTTTGACAATGAGCACATAGTGAGTTACTAACTTAAACATCTATCTGCTTTTCACATTAAATATTTCTCTCTAAGTAGAAAACTTTCGAGGGAACCGGTCTAACGGCAGTATTACTATATACCAATTCATTTAAAAAATTTTTGTTAGAACTTATTAAAAAAAAAAAAAGGCATTTCTCTGGCAGTCCAGCGATTAAGACTCCATCCTCCCACTGCAGGGGGCGTGGGTGCATCCCTGGTCGGGGAACTAATATCCCGCATGCCGCGCGATGCAGCAAAAAATAAATAAATAAAAGAACTTATAAGAAAAAAATTCTGTTGGATACTGAGAAAAATGGGCAGATGTGATATCATATAGAAAGTCTGTGAATTTGAAAATGAAGCAATTTTTGTTTGACTCAATGGATGACAAACACCTGCTTCCCTCACAACACTACTGGCTCTTTGGGTAGAGGAGATGGTGCCTGAAATACCACCCAATTTACATGGATAAAAAATAAGAGATTTCCCTCTGCCCATTCTTCCCTCATTGAAGGCGAAGCCATCCTAAGGCTAGATTAGTTTGTGATTGTTGTAAATGCAGAGAAGGGGAAAATGCTGACACAAAGTTAACCGCTAGGCTATCCTGTTTTTTTTTTTGGAAAGCAAACTGTGTCCAGGGGAGATATTGCAATACAGTGTTTGGCATTTTTCTTTCTCTGGTATTTGAGGGATTCTTTGCTGTTTCACACAGGCCTCAACTTGGTTAGAATTCTGTTCTTGCTGGTGTCCTGCTGTTGTGTTTTGCCATATTAATTAGCAGGTTATAATGAAACTCAGATCCTGTTTTTGCAGTTTTTTCGCTACCGCACCCCAGGATTTTACAGCTTCTCAGCACTGAGGATGAAAAATTTGAATGTCAAAATTAACTTTTAAAACAAAACACTTGCCTCTTTCTTTGCTAGTGATGATAATTTTCTTATGTTATAAACTCACTAAAGCCATTTTAGCAACCTTCAAATGACAGCGTTGTTTTAATTTTGGCCTTTTTAGTTTTAAATTTCTCTTAGATTGGATGATGAGGAAAAAAATCAAAACTGGCATTATCTACAGAGAAAATGAGTTCTGGGTCCCCTGAAGAAGTATTTTGGGTTTATCGAGTTCCATTTCTCCAGGTTACTATTAGTTTTTCAGACTCTGTGATCTTTTCTTCCTAAAGGGAAACCGTGGCATGGAGATGTCACCGCACCTCTCCCACCGAACCAACTGTGTTTTCTGTCTTTACGAAAGTATTCCCGTTCTCTGGAACACTGATGAGAGCTGAACTTCAGGGATTGAGTGACGTCAGAGATTACGGAGCAAACGTGAAGGAGCCTAGGGCTGGGCTGGGGGCCGCATGGGAGGGTGAGCGTTCTCCGTAAGGGTGACTCTGTAGCCCCGTTTTAGTGGCGTACACGCTGCTAGCCATGGCCGTACCGTCTGTGCCACCTCTGAGAAACTGAGCTTGTTTCTGCTCCTCTCCATAGACGGCATGTGGATGAATCTTTCCTCCCGAGGGTCGGGCAGTGTTACTGATGTTATTAAGGTTCACGGGCCTCCTTATAGTGGAATGTGGGTGCATTTCTTGGCGTGCCGGTACTGAACCGTGATTGCTGTCTTTAGAGCAGGGGTCCCCAACCTGTGAGGAACCGGGCGGCGCAGCAGGAGGTGAGCGGCGGGCGAGTGAGTGAAGCTTCATCTGCCGCCCCGATTGCTCCCCGTTGCTCACATTACCGTCTGAACCATTCCCCGCCCCCCCCCCAATCCGAGGAAAAATTTTCAGGAAACCAGTCCCTGGTGCCACCGCTGCTTTAGAGCGCGTCCCCAGAGAAATCATTGTTGCTTTTGTTCCCACTTCGGCAGATTATTTAAGGAGCGCAAAGGAATATTTATAGGGTGCTTTCAATGCGCCAGGCCTTGTGCAAGGTGCTGGGGACATGGCATCAGGAACGAATTTAAAAAGACACTATTTAGTCCCCTCATGGAACTTAAAAACTAACAGGAAAGGCACATATACTTAAATATATAAATATATGTGTGTGTGTGTATGTGTGTGTATATACACACACACACACACACACACACATATATATGGAAAGTGTGTTAAAAAGAGTCAGGCACTGTAACGGGCATTGTGGTTGTCTTGCCAATATTATTCCACTCTAGTTGGTCAGTCTAAGCCAAAAGTTTGGCAAATGTTTCTATAAAGAGCCAGAGTCAGATCATGAATATTTTCAGCTCTGCAAGCCATATGGCCAAGTACATGGAAAGACAGTTCCTACATGAATGGGTGTGACTGTGTCCCAATAAAACTTTATTTACACAAACGGGTAGCGGAGCTGTAGTTTGAGACCCCTGACCTCAAGCAAAGCGTCCCCCTGATGCACCAGAAACGTGTTCATTCCATTTGTGCTCAGTTATCGATGCCTTCCGTCGGTCAGGATATAGGACTTGGCACCAAGCAGCCCCATCCAGTTATCCTAGTGTCCTTTGTAAATACTACCATTTCCTTGTTGTGTCGTGTTGTGACATACGGTGAGAAAAGCACCATTAATTAAGCTTGGTCATCCCACCTCTTAACGCGAGCATGGAAAGCTTAAGCTCATTTGGGCCAGTGAGACTGGAGATGTTTCCAGAGGCTTCTGAGAAAGATGGCATCACATGCCTAAGGAAGAGGCTTCAGAGGCCATGGTCTCCCTCCCTCTGGCAGCCACCCCGACAAGGTGGAATAGCAGGAAGGTGCAGGCTGCAGGGCAGAGGCGGGCAGAGAAACCAGCCTGTGGGCAGGCATCCCTAGAATTTCCAGCCTTGCTGACACACAGTAATTCATTTCCTTACAGGGTAAAGATGGAGGCAGGCCTTCTCTTACTTGCAGCCAAAAGCAGCCCGATTGGTATTTCATTTAGTCGCTATTTCACCATTCCAGGGGCCCTGACCTCACCTAGGTGCTTCTTAAGGAGGTGTTATTTTTAGCTGAGCCCTCAAGGCTGTAGAGGATTTAGGTAGGTAAAGGGTGAATGTGGGCGTGTTTTAGGGTGACAGGAAGGTAGGTTGCAGGCAGGTCAGGGAGAAGAGCCAGGAAGAAGCCTGATTAGGCACCAGAGGGGGTAGGAATCCTTGGGGGGCTAGGAAGGGCCTCCCAGGGAAAGAGCATTTAAACTGAGTCCAGAAATATGAGTACTGTTTAGGCAAGGAAGAGACTACGTAAAAAGCTCACATTTGTGGTTGTAACATAACATGGTGGGAGCCTAATAGAATCTACTTTTTTAAATTCCTGCTTTCCTTTGAAAGGCACTTGGGGGAGAATTTGTTTTACATTCATCGAAAACAGTTTTATCAGGCTATTGATTATTTCTCAAGCATTTTCATATTTTATCAAGTCCCGAGCTTTGAAGCAATTTTGCAAAAATATCCACTTTGACAAATCAAAGACTGTTACTCTGCTTACCTTTAGATCACACTTATTTATGAGGAAGCATGGAGCAGGTTTGAATACACACATTTTAAAAACAGGGAAACAAGAATTTAAAACAGGCTGCATAATGAATTTCTAAATTCCCCCACTGAAATTGTATAGCTTGCCTTGACAGTCGTTCTCAACCTTTAGCATTGGAATCAGAGGTAGGCTGGTTGAGAGTATAGATTTTTAGTTTCTATGCCTTGGATATTATACTTCTCTCATTTGTGTTACAAACAAGGATCCCCGGTGATTCAGGTATAAGTGGTCAGCGACCATACTTTTTAAAAAAAGCCTTAATTTATATAGAAAAATTAATTTTTTGTGTCTTGCTAGAGTTTAGTTTAACAAACATTCATTCATTTGGTTTTATATAAATTAGGAGGCTTTAACTTTAGGTTACAAAAATCTGATGCCAACTGGCTTAAACAAAGAAGACATTTAAGATCCCTTATTACAGGAAGGCCAGAGCCAAGGTGAACTTCAGACTTGACTGAGCCAGGGGCTCAAAGATGTTGTCCATCCCAAAGTCCTCCATCCTGAGGCTAGTTCTCCCCTTGATCGGAAGAGGACTGCATTTGGCACTTGTGGCTCTAAGCATCCTTGTTCACGTGAAATAGGCGAGGGCGAGCTTCTCCCCCAGTAATGGAATAAAAGTCTCTCTCCTCGGTCTACTTGGACCAATTTGTCACGTGCCCATCTTGAATGAATAGCTGCTGTCAGGCAATACCATGTACGGATTGGCTTCTTGTGGCCCAGCGTGGATGTGTTCAGAGTTTTACAGAACCAGATTTACTGAGAAGTAGTGACATTTGTAAGTGGAAGATGAGACTAAGAGGAGAAAAGGCATCTCAGTCTCTATTTTTTGTCAGACTTTGGTGCTCTGTGCTCCTTCTGTCATGAAGTCCATGGTTGTGGACAAAGGGACAGTAATGGTTTATGCTGTGCAAGTGGTAATGATTCTCTTTATTAATTTTTAAGAGAACAAAACAGTACAAGTGAAAAGAATAATACATAGTGTAGCACAGCATCTTCACGTAACAAAAGCCCAGTAGATGTTTGCTATTATTATGCACATTGTTTGTACAGGACCATTTTTAATGAATATTTGCTGATAATCTCTATTCTTCCTTTATATTCCATGCCAGCAAGTTGGGATTTACACATTAAGCATAAGGGCTTTATCATCAGGCTGTCCAGTTGATTTAATTCATGCCTCAGAGATATTTTCATCCACCAAAGACTTTTCTAACTATATCCTTATGATCAAAAGTAGAGTTTCAATTAATTTGTCGTGCTAATTTGCCAAGTAAATTCGAGTAATTGTTGCTTTCACTTTGCTATTTAATTTGATTAAGAAGCCATCATGTTTCCTGTTCTTGCAATTATGCTCTTGGCTTCTCAAGAACAGTCCCATACACTCGGAAAACTCAGAACCTCTCAGCGTCAGAAAAGATGAGAGTCTGTTTCTTCCAAATTTTCACGCCAGGGAAGAAATCTCTTCTCCTCTGATCTGAGCAACGACCACTGCACATCTCTTTGGACGCATCTCCTTGAGCTCTTTGACTCCTGACTCGTGTTTTCTCTCATCCCAAATCAAACTGCACTTGAAAAAAAAAATGATTGGCAGGCTATGGGGGGGTCAGTGGGCCAAAATGGGAACGAAAGTAGAAAATTTCTTTTTTGAGCTTTCTCAAGCTTGGTGTTAGTGGGTGTTTCTGAAGCTGAGTGACCCAGTTTTCCTGATGTCCACATAGAAGCTTCTATTTCTGCAGACAATAACAGGAGAAGCTGCTCTCAGCTTCTGTGATATTGAATAAAACAAGCATCCCTTTGGCCAGAAGTGAGAAGACTCCAGTGACTTACGTGGACTTTTGAGGCTGTTTCATGCAGACCAAGCGGAGGCTTTGCCCAGGGGCTGCAGCCGTCTGAGCTGTGCGGGAGCTGGGCTGGCCTGCTAGGCGCTCCCAAAGAGCAACAGGCAGCATCTGTTGCTCCGTTTGGGAAGAGACCCCTAACACTTGATGCGTTTCTGGTCATTGCTTAAACGTAATTGATGATCCCGTTATGAGACTGCTATTTGGGAGACGGGTTAGAGGTAAGGTGTTGAATATGCATTGAGATTTAGCCAAAGGTAAAGTCTTTAAAGCAGTGATGATTTCCCGCCTCCTCCATGGCTATTATCTGGAATGGTTCCAAACTTTTGACACTTAAGTGCTAATCGCTGGAAGTCACTTAGAAGGTCCAGCATGAGCCTATATTCCTTCACTCGGCTCTAGTGCAGGAGGGTGACAGAGGGAAGCCGGGCAGCTGCTGTGAGTTAAACCAAGACCTAAACTGGTAGGCCTGGGGGGACCCATGAGAACATTCTAGAAGGTGATGCTGGAAAGGATGCTGGGAAGCCGCCACAGGCAGAGGAAGTCCAGCTTGGCTGGTGATGAAGTGACGGAGCAAAGTGTCTCCAAGGAAAAAACAATCAGCTTTGTTGGTCACTCAGCTTTCCTAGGGGCCTCATTTTCAGGAGATGAAGGATTTTCTGTGTTCATTTCAGAAAGTAGGGAGAAGAACCAATTCACTTCAGGGGCATAAATTCAACCCGCCCATTCCTGGGACCATGACAATAACATTAGAGCATGAACATTTCCACTTTAAGTTATAGCTGAGTAAATGCCTCTGATCCTGCTTTAGGAAAAAGCACCCCATTCTGTATAATCATAGATCCAATTCTATCTGCTTCCCTAAACACATCTTTGCAGGTTCCTATGGGACAGGATTTTTGCAACTTTGGTGCCTATCTCAGTGTTTGGCTCATAGCAGTATTTAATAGACATATTTATTTATTCAACAAATATTTATTAAGCACATTCTAGGTTCCAAAAATTGTGCCAGATACTTAGAATAAAATTATGAATTAGATAGATATGATTCTTACCTGCACATCACATATCTGCTGTCTACGAAATGGTTAAAAGAAGGGAGAGAGGGAGGCTGAGAGAGAAAAGGAAACAAGAGAGAAGATAAAAAGGAAGAAACCCTATGGCTCATTTTTGACCGCTAAAAATGCAGCTGCCATCATGTTTCTCTATCTACTTGGCCACTGATATCCTGGTGAGAATCATGACATTACTCTCTAAGGGACTAATGGCTTAACCATCTCCTAGAAAGTAATCAAGTTCAGGGTCATAGTTTAAAAAACCAAAAGCCCTGGTAGATGAAAAAAGAAATTGCTCTAAATCTTTTCTTCCTAAAGTCTTTTTTGGTCTGGTTATTTTAGAGCAGGATCTTGCCCATTGTTGTATCAGTGCCTTTTAAAAACCTAAAGTGGCTTGCAGCGATTTGCAGCAGTGGAATTCAATGCTAGTGGAAAAAAGGAAATGTGCTTAGAAAACCTGCAGGAAATGAGAAATATCATTCTTCCCAGTAGTTTGGTGGCTGTATCTTAATATTGAGATATTAAGAAATATTAAGATATGGCCACCAAACTATTGGGAAGAATATGTTAGTCTGTCTTTTAAAGATCCTTCTTCATGTTTTTTCAATGTTATCCTTTTATAAAAACAAAAAATGATATACCTGAGTGGTGTGCGATTTTAGATTCAGTTTACTGAAGGAAGTTTAGGAGATTGAACTGGTTCATTCTCGTTATTCTTTTGTATTATGTGCTCTTTACTATTTCCTAGTATGTTTCGTTTGAATATTAATCTGGGGGTAGAAATGCACTAACACTAAATTTAACGGGTTTTGATGTTTTAGATCGTCTCTCAGGAATGAACTTTGTTTAATCGATTATGTTAACAGTGACTCTGAGAAAGAGCAATTAAGACAAATGGGCTATATGAACATCATCTTGAATAAATATGTAGATTTATTAAATGTTTCTGATAGTTAAGGATTTAGGGATAAATCTATTAATTAAAAAGAAGAATCTACTGCCCACCCCCAACATCCCAAGCTGATAATTCCTTCTGATAATGTAATACAACCCCTTTGGGAAGTCTCCTACCAGCTCCCTGCCCTCAAGGAGATTACAGTTGAGAGATTTAACACAGATTTGTCTTAGACCATCCTCTTATCTAATTGTCTGTTCGTTCGGAATAGTAACATTGAGGAAAGACCTTTCACTAATGTTCCTGGGAGATGTGTCTCTATGAACATTAGAGGAGAGTTCTTTCAAATCTTTATATTGTGGCTTTTAATCTTGGGAGAAATATTTCTGCCCCAGAATTGAGAATTCACATTACTGTGTTAACTCCTATGTTAGTGACCTTGCTGTGTGTTTTTGCCTTTGTTCTGTAATAGAAGATAGACCTCTTAACAGGTCTCCTGTGAGGAAAGGGTCATTGGTAAGCATTAGTGATTAATAATCCATCAAAAGTGGTTTTAGAATAAAACCAAAAATGTAACAAAGTAACCAAAGGGCTGATCTGACTTTTCACCTGATTTTTAACCTGGTAGAGTGTTGACAAAAACTAATTAATATAGAGAATTTGTAGAGTAAAACTCATTTATCAGATCTTTTCAGAAAGTTCTGTACAAATGAGTTATTCCAGATAAATGAATTTTCCTCTTAAAGGAGAAAACATGGACTGGATTTGAATCTCAATTTCACTCCCCGAGAGCTGTTTGATTCTGGGCAAGTTATTTGAGCTCTCAGAACTTCAGTTCTTCAGTCTCTAAAAGAAGATAACAGTACCTGTTTCACCTGCCTGTTAAAAGGATTGAAGGGGGTAGTGGAAGATGCTTTTGCACATGAAGACGTACAAATAAATATCAGTTCCTCCTTGCTGCCTGAAACACCAACACATTTCCTGTTTTAGTCATGTTGAAAAAGTTTGAGGATGTATCATATACTTTTCCATCGCTTTAGCCAGAATATATAAAAGATAAACAAGACTTAAAAAAAAAAATCATTAGCTGCTATGCTGTCATGCGGAGTCATCCCCAAGAGCCATGGACATTCGTTGAGTGATTTGCCCTTTTACTAAATAACCAAGACTGAAAAAAACTTTGAGTTCTTTCTGCTTTTTTTGTAGTTGTTTTGCAACAGTTTTATGTCACCCTGTCAGCGATTATTCATTGCAGTTCTTAATTACCCCTTTCTCTCCTATTCTTTTACTTCTAATTTGTGTCCTTTCTCAAGTCATCATAAATCATCTGAGAAGCGTGCTTTAAAAAAACACAGTTCAGCTCTGTTTCTGTGCACTGTGCATCTTTGAGGCACTGATTTTTGTATGTTCTGGACAGGGTTTTTTTTCAACCTCTTGATTTGGGGTCATGCTTTGGAGAGCTGCTACATGATATCTTAGTACGTCAGCTGCTTTGGTTAGCAGCTGGGTGTTTTGATGACACTGGTAATTGAGTTCTGTGTTACAGTAACCCTTGTTCTAGGGATGAGTTTTAACTTGAGATCTCCAGACCATTCAAGAAGCCCAAAGTCCATCCATCAACAGGCTTCAGGGAATTTGTTACCCCACTGAAAACTGTGCAAAGTTTATATGCTTGCGCATATGTGCTTTTTTTCTGGAAAGAGTATTCATAGGTTTTATTTATTATTCAAGTGGATTCCTGGCACATGAAGACTCAGAGCCTGTGGTAAGCAGCATTTGGAAGTCTGACACTGGAAAGCTTAGAAACCTGAATTCTAGACCTAGTCTCCCAACAATCCTCAAATCTCCCCAGGAAGCTGGAAGGCCATTGGGTTCCTTTGACTTGATTTCATTATCTACCAAAGTGTTTGTCAGAGGGAGGTTATAGGGAGAAACATCTCTACTTGCAATAGGCATTATTGCAAATAAATACTCCCAGACACCAATTCTAATTTGAAATCGTATCTGTGAAAATGAGCGTTCCACCTTCCTAAGGAATGGAATACGCTTCCACTTAGAATCCTAGCCAGGTTCTTTAGTGGGCCGTCCTCCACCATGCCTGGGGAGCACGTTGTTCTGAACTGTCTTTTCAAAGATGTTTGTATAGTGAGCAGCCTTGGAAGACAATGACTCCTGCTGGAGCAGAGGACAGGTTTTGTTTATTGTTCCCTATAATAATGTCTCCCTTTGGGGCAAAGTGTGGGTGGATTTGCTTGCAGCCTGTTATAAAAAAAATTGGGGATCCGTAAGCTTAGGATTCCTTCACGGTGACACAAACTTACTGAGTTTACTGCGTCAGCCCCTGTGGGATGGATTCTTCACCAGACGTGAAGCTCATGCTGGTTGCTGTGCTGAGGGTAATAATCCAGTCCTCCATCTCCAATCCAGAAGTCTCCTAGCTTTCGCCAGCATCCATGAAAGTGGGGCAGGCTAACTTGTTAGCTTACGAGTAGAATAAAATCTCAGATTCTTCAAAGTTCTTAAGACCACTGTTATGATGCCTGTCATTCGTTTAAAAATACTTTAGAATAGACAGACTGAGATGTGTGAGTGAGTTATAGGAAGTCACAGCTCAGGTTCAGGATCCAGAGTGGAAACTCAAGGCTACTATTACCCATATCTCGACCAACACCAGAAGCCTCACTATTAGTATAGCCATGGTCAGAAATGGATTTTAATAGTAGAATTGGTGTTTTATTATTAAAACTGGTGTTTTAATGGTGGAATTGGATTTTAATGGTGGAATTGGTGTTTTACTTATTAACATGATAAATGTTAAAAATGGACTGTCATTGGTGAAATTAAAGATATTCAAGATTATGGATTGGCTTAAAGAGCTAGAGATACTCCCTGTACTGACGTGAAAGGATTTAAACAGCCATCCAGGCATATAGCCATTATTTTAAGTCTGAAAGATATTTAAAATATTTAACAACCAGTATGTCATGGGCCCTGACTAATCCAAACTAAAACAAATGCTGGAGCAGGCTCCCAAGGGGCCCTGCTCGGCCAAGCACTAGCTTTTTTACTCCTGGGACATAGGATTCCCTAGGGTTCTCAGAGGAGCGAGGGGCCAGTGGGGCATGTGGAGAACTTGGGGCAGTGGCTGTTTATGCACCAGTACAGCGATACATATTTTAGTATTTTTAACAATGAGAACAGCTTTACTACAGCATTCCAGCTGTGCCCATTGTGTCCTTAGGAATGGCAGTCAAAGCTTGATCATCCCTAAGGACTCCGTTTCTAGTCTTTGGTTCAGAGGATTTTTGGTTATTTGTTGCCAGAAGGAACAGAATTCTTCCCTGGACCTTGCTTCATTTGCCTCCAGTGTTTCTTTCATGCAAGATGGTAGCCCAATCACTTAAAACGATAGGGAGCTAGGATTTAGCTAGCTCTCAGAACAGGTTAGTGAGCTGGTTTGTGCCTGCTTTTTGGTAAATGTCTGTTTAATAAGTGTCGGTATGTGTAGCAGGATGTGGTCTGAGACTTGCTTTCATGATAACTTGGAAATGAGGTTGTTGGAGAGTAGCTACGCCTTACCATCCCTCTTGCTTCTTCAGTGGGTGTTGTAATTTACCAGAGTCTCAAGGTTGTGCTTGACCAAACTGGATTAAGTCCGTTCCCAAGAGCTACCTTACAAGCAAGGAGCGATCATCAAGGAAACCTTTTGGACCGAGGGCAGCTACCCAAGATCAAAGCAGCCCTTGTGGCCACACATTTCCATTTCACTGGATACAGAAACTATATTCAGAGGCTGCTCAGTGGCCGATGAAAGCGTGACAGGTGCAAACGGGGGAGGGTAGATAAAATGCCATCCGGCTGGAAACCCGGCTCATGGGATTGTTGGAAGATTGGCGGCAGGCACAGGCCACACTGGGAAGCAGCAATTAGAGACAGCCTGGGTCCTTTCACACTCTCTTTGGGGCCGTCCATGAGTCAAAGGAGCTGAATTTCAGGTAGTTTCAGCCTTTATAAATGGCAGCTATAGAAAGAAACCAAAGGATAATCTTTATCGCCAGGCACTGAATAAGGCACTGCTGGTTATCTCAGCCACCTGCACACGGAGTTGGGATTCTGTGTCAGTTCACAGCATGAACACAAAGGCCAGTGCTACACATTCTGTGTATGGAACCAATGTGTGTGCCTCATCATCTGAACAACGGCATTATCTCTAGTGAAACTTTTAGGGTGGATCTGGTGCTAAGGGGCAAGAACTAATAAACAACCGCACCAGCAGAGACTCCGCTGGCCAGACTGGACAAAGCGTAAACCATCGTTATGGGTAAATCGTGCAAATATATAGTAACAAAACTCTCCACCGGGCCATGGAACAGAGGTCCATTTGATTGGTGTGATCATAAGAATTCACCTGCTGCTCCCGGGAGGGATCTTAGGCACAGATACAGATCTTGGTATCTTTAAGAAATGTCGATGAATAACCGTACCCACAGGATGATATGATGTCACTGCATGTGTCATATCGAAAAACCTGAACCTGGATGTGTTGCACTTTTTTCAAAGATGAGAAAATTGAAAAATACCCAGCCCTGACTATGGCAGATAATCTGCGTCCCTGCTTAGTGCACTGCCTGTCAGAGATGTGGTCAGTTCACCAATATGTAGTGACGAGATATAAAACACGCTGAACTTTCAGTGTTTTGCCTTCCTAAAGATTATATAGAAAACCTTGAATTATCTGACATGGCTGAAAAGACACTTTTAGTGTTATTATTTTGATTGGTACAGCAATGCTACTGAGTATAATCTCTTTACCTTTCTATTCTTTTATATTCCTAAAATATAGTGCAGGATCTCCAAAATATAAAAAGTCATAGTATTAAGAATGTAACAGATTTTTCTTTTTTTATATATGAATATTCATAGTAACAAACTTATCTCGTCATATGTGTGTCATATGGTACCCTATATATAAAGATAAATACAATTAACTTCTAATGGCACTGTGATATAAGTTAGGTAACTTCACAATACTAAGACCATCTTATCTAATAATAAGTAATATACATGCTTCAATTATCATCTTTAAAACTTGTTTAAAATTAAATGTTAAATTTATAGATTTTAAGTTAAAAAAAAGAAAAGAATTCAGATGCTGCACCACTCACCCTACTTTTCTGAACTTAAACTGAAATTTAATCACTTTTCTGAAGGCCCCGGGGTATGTTTATTTCTCTTGCTGTTCCTCTGTCTTGTGGGAATGCTGTGTAGGCAAGGCATCTCTGCCACCATTTTCGTGGTTATGTGATTCTGACAGGGGTTTCAGGATAAGATGATGCAGGGTCCTGATTTAGTGTAGAGTTTAGGAGGAGGAAGGACCCTGGATGGATCTGACATGAAAGAAAGCAATGAGGTTTGGTGTGGTTCACAAGGGAAACCCCTGGGAGCCCAGGTGTGAGCGGAAGTGAAAACGCATCGGTTCCCAGGCAGCCACGCCCAGCAAAGTCACCTGGAGTTCTAGTTCTCAGAGCTTCCAGTTTCTCTGATGGACCCGTCTCGGCTCTGTTCTCTATCCCACATAACACTGCTCCTTTTTTGTGAAATTGTGGTAAAATGTATATAGCATGACATTTACCATTTTAATCATTTTAAAGTATACAATTCAGTGGCATTAAGTACATTCACAATGTTGTGCAACCATCAGCACTATCTGTTTCCAGAGCTTTTTCATCATCCCAAATAGCATCTATACCCATTAAATAATAACGCTCCATTATCTCCTACCTCCAGCCCCTGGTAACGACTCTGCTGCTTTCTGTCTCTATGAATTTGCCTCTTCTAGGTACCTCATATAAGTAGAATCATATAATATTTGTCCTTTTGTGTCTGGCTTCTTGCACTTAGCATAATGTCTTCAAGGTTCATCTGTCTGTAGCATTCACTCCTTTTTAAGGCTAAATAACATTCCATTGTGGATGGACCACGTTTTGTTTATCCATTCATCTAACCCTGCTCATTTGTATCTAGAGCTGTTTTCACACTAGTGATTTACTTAAATGGACATGAAGTCCATATGTCTACATGTACTGGTTTGCTGTTAAAAGAGGTTGTTGCTTTACTTTTTTCCCCCTCACAACTTTGTAATTATTGCTTTAGCTATGTGAAATTAACTTTAAATGTGCAAGCAGGTAATCGTGTAGTGCAGAGACTTATTACCCAAATAGGACTAGATTTTTGGTTAAGAATAACGCAGCATCAGCACCCTGCTTTAGATTGGGAACTGGGAAATGTTCCATTACAAACAAAGAGAAAGACTCTCCTACTGAAGAGAACACGTTCAAAAGATCTGGGAAAGTCACTTTAGTCTCCCGGGCCACAGGGTCCTCATCAGTGAAATACAGATGACCTAGATCGAGAATCCAGAGACTATGAGACAAATCTGTTTTGCCTGTTTTTTAAATAAAGTTTTATCGGAACACATTTATGCTCATGTGTTTACTCTGTGTCTATCACTGCTTTTGACCTAAACTATTTACTCTCTGGCCCTTTTGAGAAAAAGGTTGCCAACCCTTGATCTAGATGATCCTTTTCCAATATCCCTTTGACTCTAAAATCTCTGATGATGTGCTAGGTGGCAGAAGGAGTGAAGAAAGAATAAAGTCAAAAGGACACAGAAATGGAGGTTGATGCACTGGCTCTTGACGAGGCTTGAATGTAAAAATGCCTCTGTCCTGTTCAGGTTTAATCCCTTTACTGTAGTCCTCATTCCTCCCGCCTTCCTCTCTTGCCTCAAGCACCCACAGCTGAAGCTGCCTGGGGACAGCTTTGATTGCACATAAAAATCCCTATAGTCTTTCGCTTCTGGAGCACACGCTTAGCTTGTGTGAAATCCTTCTATACATCAGCTGGAAAACCCTTTTCCTTCGGTAGGAAGGAAAGAATGTATAACCCCTACATCTTCCCAGACCCAAGGAATTTTGTGGAGGAAAATCGGTCCTCTGTGCCCACGTGCTGCTCTGGTCTCCCCCAGGGAACATCCTGGAGAAGACAGAGCCCCGCGCTCAGTTTCCTGGGTGTCCTGCACACATATCCCTCCCAGTTGCTGTTTCACAGCGTTTCATGATTCATGCTAAAATGTCCTCCTTATTTAGGTGGATTAAATCCACAGGCTGTTTGTTTCATTGGCTGTCATGTTTTAATTACACAACAAAAATTGTCATTATGCAGATTTCTCATGTTGCACGCCATATGTTACCAACGTATTGAGTTTTTGCTCTCTGTACTTACAAGTATAAAAGTCTCCCACTGGTTTTATTTTAATTAATTAATTTATTAATTTATTTTTGGCCATGCAACACAGCTTGCAGGATCTTAGTTCCCCAACCAGGGATTGAACCCCGGGCCCACAGCAGTGAAGTGCGGAGTCCTAATCACTGGACCGCCAGGGAACTTCCCTCCCACTGGTATTATATGCAGATCCTCAACCTATGATGGGATTACATCCCAATAAACCCATCGTAAGTTGAAAATACCCCGAGTTGAAAATGGATTTAATGCACCTAACCTACCTAACATCAGAGCTTAGCCTAGCCTACTTTAACGTGCTCAGAACACTTAACAGTAGCCTACAGTTGGGGAAAAACATCTAACATAAAACACTTTTTTATAATAAAGTGTTGAATATCTCAGGCAATTTACTGAATACTGTACTGATAGTGAAAAACAGAGTGGTTATAAGTATATCGGTCGTTCACCCTCGTGATCTCCTGGCTGACTGGCAGCTATGCTCACTGCCCAGCATCAAGAACGGGGATCCGACTGCACATCACTAGCCCCTGGCAAAGACCAAACTCAAAATTCAAAGTACGGTTTCTACTGAATGTATTGCTTTCATACTATCATAGAGTCAAAGTATTGTAAGTCAAACCATCATAAGTCAGGGACCATCTGTATATGTATATATATGTATATGTGTGCGTGCACATATATATTTGTGTATACATCAACATATATAAACTTTTATGTTTATTGCGTTTTGGTTTAGAAATGATTTCAGATTTATAGAAAAGTTGCAAAAATAGTACAAAAACTTCTCATATACTCTGCACCCAGATTCCCTTCATGTTAAGTATCATCATATTTGCTTTGTCCTTCTCCCCCTCTGTCCTGCTCCATTATCTCTCCCTCACACAGGATGCCCCCATGCCTAAACACTTAAGTGAATAATTCCTTAAAATAACATTCTTTTATGTAGTAGTAAAGTTATCAAAATTAGGAAATTAACATTGATACAATACTTTAATCTACAGATTGATGTGTGATTATAAAATTATGCATGAGAGAGATGGAATTTATTTTTCTCATAACGGGTATTGTTTGTTCTGGACTTTATTTCTACTTCATGGTTTTCCATTTTTAGAAAATAACAAACATAAAGTAGTATTTTAAATCTCCAGGTGCTCAAAAAGTTTTTTTAAAAAGCTTGCTGTCCAAATCTACACTCTGATATTAGAACTTAAGATTCCAGAAAGTATTAATAATAAAAATAAAAGTGATAATAATAAATCGTAATGTCTTTTCTCCCCTGATGTATAGTTTGGGGTCAGAACAACTGAACCTTATATCAAGTCCAGCTGCTGTTCTGGATGTCCTGCCTTTTCGTGAATTTGAGCAGCTGTGTAAGTGTGGGACCTCGGATAGGTACTTTCTAGTAAATCCCTAAGTTGATGATGGCTAGCGCTGTTTCCATGGGAGATGGTAAATAGTACCTGGGAGAACTCTTTTTTTCTTTATTTCTCAGCTCCTCACCCTAAAGGTGGAGCTAAAAACACGTCTATAGGGGCAAGAGAGACACAACAGAGCAAATTAAAATTATGGCTCTTTAACAAAATCTTTGTGGGAATCCAGAAGAGAAATTTATGCCACTGAATAGAATAGAATTAATGTGTAATTCAGAAGGTTTTTTTCCCCCTAAAACCTGAGACCCATGTAACATGAACTCATATTTGAGTGCAGTGCTTGCACAGCAGTCATTACCCGTCACGTACTCGTCTGCCAGCCCTATCAAAACTGACTGTAACATATCTCCTCAGACATAGTGCTGTTAGGAGCGCTTTGCAGAAACATATCTTATCTTTTCCAGAGAGTAAATCCCTGCTCCCTTGGACATGCAGGTTATGGAGAGTACTTACAAATGCCATAGCTTGAGTGTGTCAGCTCTTACCAATGGACACATGATGTGTTATATGCTAACTCTTTACATTCCTGGATACCTCCGTGGAGCAAGTAGGGCAGACAAAGAAGGTGGAGAGTCTTTTAAGAGTCTATTTGTAGAAGTGGGTCCAGTGCTCCAAGCTAGACCCTTATACACTGAGATGTACTATGTGTTTGGGGGGAAAAGGTACCATTCAACTCCCAGGAGAGTTCAAATCCAACTGTCCAGTCCCCTAAACCTGGGAGCGAAGGGGCAGGGGAGGTAGAAGATTTAGTCAGCCTCACTCATGAAAGTCCAAAGCGGCAGTTCTTGAGGAGAAATGCTGGGTCTGTCCACTGTGCCGCACTCTGGGAACAGGAGGCGTGAAGGTGGCCTCTGCTGCCTGGGACACTCTGCACAGACTCAGTGCTCAGTCTTTGGGGGGGTTCTACCATTGCACGTACCTCCATACTATCTACTCTTGGGAAGCACCCATGGGGGCCCCGTTACTGAGATCTGCTTGTGGACAGTACCTCCTAGAGTCCCATCTCAGGGAGTACAGTATAAATGGTGCCCTGAGGTTGTGTCCAGGACGACCCTGGTCAGCAGTGTGAGTTTATGCTTCTATTCCTAAACAGACAGAAACAAGCAAAGAGCTTTAAAATGAGCCCCATCTCACAAACTATCTTCCCTCAGCCTTTTCACTTCTACATTTTTTGCCCAGCGATCAAGTTTGAGTTCCACTCTTCTCTTTTCAGACACAGGTGTCATTTCAACTCCTTGTTCCATTAAAAGTTTGAATTAAAGCTTTTCTATGTTTTAGGTCAAATGTTGAAAACCTGTTTTTGTTGTTTTTCACTAGCAATACCTCTGTTCGGTAACTTCCCAAAAGAACAAAAGGAATTGGTCCCACTACGGATTCTTTTGTTCTTGGTTTTAATGCACAGGGCAGACAAGATGGTCTGAATATGAAGAGGTAGGAAGGAATTTACTCAGGAGCAGAGACTTCCACCCATGGTATTTAAGAATACAAAAGTTTTTTTCTCTACAGATCCCTCCACCTTCCTGCCTTCATTATTTGTACAGCAAAAGGGATGAAATCTGACATGCCTGCTTCTTCTCTACACAAACTTTGCATTGATATCTTTACATGCTGAAAAACTTTAAATATCACAGATGAAAGATATTCTGCCTGATGAATGAAGGCAGTCAGCTTATATCTGGACTCAGGCACCTGTGGCCACAAGGCTGGGAACTCAGCAGCGACCCAGTGAGGAAAGAAGTGAGCTGGGAACGGGCAGGGCTCAGGTTCAAATGCAGAGCACGGGGAAGGTCAGAGACACAGGGAGGTTTGCATTGGACAGCGTCAGTCACAGGGCAGGACTACCTGAGGGACCCTGTTGTGTGCTTAAATGAGCGGCACTGTGACAGCAGGAGGCGCTGTGGCAAAGTCTCTGGGTATGAGGATGGCACGATGGCCAGGGGTTTACAGGCAGAGGGGAGCTGGAGGGTGCCCAGGGCCTCGAGCCCTTACTCAGCTCCGCTCCGGCGGGGGCAGGTCAGAAACATCCAGTTTGAGAGCGTGCCCAAAGCCAGGTATCACCCAGGAAAAATCAGTTATCTGAATTTGATCAAGCAAGTTTATTGGACCCCACTGCCTCACATCCTCTAGGGGGATGGGCTTGCCAAGAGAGTGCCAGTGTGGTTTCATTGGCCCTGAAATTGGGAGAGCCAAGTCTTGCAGGCCTTTAATAACTAGAATTGTGCGAGGTAGACACGGCGGTATGGAGTCTTCTAAAGAGACTGGTAAATGCAAAATATATCTTTTTTTTTTTTGAATTTTTGAATTTTATTTACTTTTTATACAGCAGGTTCTTATTAGCTATCTATTTTATACATATTAGTGTATACACGTCAATCCCAATCTCCCAATTCATCCCACCACCACCACCACCCCTCATCAGTGTCCCCCCTTGGTGTCCATACGTTTGTTCTCTACATCTGTGTCTCTATTTCTGCCCTGCAGACCGGTTCATCTGTACCATTTTTCTAGGTTCCACATATATGCATTAATATACGATATTTGTTTTTCTCTTTCTGACTTACTTCACTCAAACTATATCTTATTTCTTTGTGGCACGTAAGTTCTAGCAGAGACAAATGGGGAAAATGTGATACAGATCTTCCTGAAACATATCTGAGCACACGAAAAAGTTTTGGAACTGACTCAAGTTCAAGTTCAAGCTTCATCATTTATTTGAGATACTGGGCCAGTGACTTATCTTGCATGTTAACTCTGTCTTCATCTTCAAAATGGGAATGATGTTGGGAAAGTATAAACAGATTTGCTTCTCTAATTTCTTGAAAGCATCATAGGCAAAAATGGTTAGATGAGATGCCACTTCTAAACTGTTTAGCACCTGGCTCACAGGCTGTCCATGACAGCTATTATATATTTAATAATTTCAGATCTCTGTTCTCAGCACAGGTATAGTGTCTGATAGCCATTCACACCACAAATATGTATCAATTGTCTGCTGTGGTCCAGGCATCATTGTACTGAGCTTTGGGATATAGGAATGAGACAGGCAGTCACATGGTGGGCTCTGAAAGAGTAATCAAATGAGTGAATGAATACAATCAATGTCCTCAAAAGATGAACTGATCCCTGGAATTTCATTGTTATTTGTAGTAAAGCTGGGTTCTTTGTACCTTTTCTTCTGTCTCTGTTACTAACAGAAGATGCACTAAAAACTAATTTGAGGCACCCTAAAGAATCAGCCACACCTCTCCCACCCATCTTCTCCCTGGGGCTGCCCTGGAATGCAGCCACAGAACCTTTTCCCATTGATTTTGCAGGTGGCTGTGGTTTGCTGCTTTCTGTCCCAGTAACCTCTATTTTATCTGTCAAGAGTGGCATTCCCTGTCGTTGAAAGCAGCAGTTTGCCAACCCCGTGTGCTTGGAGTCCTGTTTCATGGAGCATTACAGACAGCAAAAGAGAAAGTTTAGCAGATTTGCTTCTCTAATTTCCTGAAAGGATCACAGACAAAACTTGCCCTCTAGCAAAATGCTTTCAGTTTGCCTTAAAATAACAAGGATTTTTTGCCACGACAGGAGAAATGAGAGGCCAGGGAAGAATGGTCCCGTATTTCCTGGTTTCCTTTGGTTCCGTTACTACTCATGGACTACAGTAAGGTTTAAAACATATTAACTTAAATATCTGCTCTTTCCTAATAGCCTAATGTACTCAGAAAGACTTTTTCTCCTATTACTGTAAAACACAGTGCTAATTTCTCATAATTGAGCTTGTGGGTTTTAACAATGGAAGGAATCATGCTCAGGAGGAAGAAAAATCTTTCTTCTCCTTTGAAGAAATTCGAGGTACATTTACATTTATAGTTTCATGAAAAAAATTCCCTTTTATATCTAGTTAATTTTGTTAACTGAATTTCTAACAGACGTGTGTAAAATATACAAGGAATGGTTTCAAAATAATGCAGCTGATGTGAGTGATACTCAAGAATCGGCCTTACTAGAACATAAGCTTTGTAAAACCAGAGATGCTATCTGTCTTGTTCCCTCGTTGGTCTCCTGTAACATTGCAACGCAAAGAGTAGGTGCTCAAGACTTACCGATGGGTGTTGACTATCTCACATGTCTATACACCAGTGTAGATGAACATTTGAAGAGGAAGTCTTCAGGCTTCCAGCTCTCAAACTCTGGAGGTGGTCACACCCAACCCCATCTCTTGCTTACATGCACAGTGGCATCCATCTCTTATTTGAACGATACTTTAACGAGACCCAAATCTGCTTACGTTTCTCCATTACATTTCCCATCCCCCTGGTGCAAATACACTCTTCCCTGGCCTCCCACGTTCAGGCTTGGCTAGCCCCTGCTCATCTGCCAGGTCTCAGCTTAAATTTCACTTCTAATTTAAGGCTCTCCTTCACGGACCTCACTGTATGAAAGTCCTTGTGATTTGCTGTCTTAGCATCCTGGATGTTTTTTCTTCAAGGCACATATCACAATTATCATTATATAAATATCTAAGTAATTATTGTTTAATGCGCCCTTGACTAGACGATGGCTCCTTGATGGCAGGGGCTGTATTTATCTTTTTCCAAAGTACATCCCTAGCATCCAGTGATTCCTAGTTGGAGTGGGCGGTTAAAAAATATTTGTTGTGGGAGATTGGGACTGACATATACACACTACTGTATATAAAATAGATAACTAATAATAATCTGCTGTAGGGCACAGGGAACTCTACTCAGTGCTCTGTAATGGCCTACATGGGAAAAGAATCCTAAAAAAAAAAAAAAAAAAAGAGTGGATATATGTACAACTGATTCACTTTGCTGTACACCTGAAACTAACACAACATTGTAAGTCAACTATACTCCAATAAAATTTTTTTTAATTTGTTGAATTTATGAAAGAATTGAAGGAGAGAGAGAGGGTGGGAAGAAGGGAATCAAGAATTAGGGGATGGATGACTTAGTGTTTCTTTAGATTTGCCTAAATTTTATTGACACATCTTGATCTTACTACACTGATCTTGACCATTTTTTGTTTCTCAGAAGATACGTGTGTGTGTGGTGTATGCTTTTGTATATTTTTTTGAAGTTAGATTGATGGGGTGGCCATATTTCTATATAATCCAAAATACCAGAATAAATCCTTATTGATTTAATAATGATTTACTTTATCAATTACTTAGCAAACCAAAATCTTCATATCTGAAATAGAGGAATAATTTTCTTTTAAATCACACTGATCATTAGTTGCTCATTTTGGATCTTAGCCAGTTGCTAAATTTAAACCACAAAATGTATAAATCACACACATAAACTAGCACGTGTGTGTAATTAGCAGCAAGATTGTGTAACATCCTCAAACATTTTCTACCTTTAAGTACCTTTATTTGGTGTCCTACCTTTCCATTTTCATGTGATGGATAGTTGGTCTGCTGAGTTGACTGCATGTTTTATGACACAAACAAGAAAGGCTCCAGAAACATAACAGTTATTAGAAATGACACATACACACGTATCAAGGCAAGGAGTTGGATTGGCCCCGGGAAGCTGGTAGCATAGGGAGGACGGGCTGAAGGCTCTGTCCTGGCTCTGGGTCTTTCAGGGGATGGCAGGGCTTGGGTGGGTAGGTGGGTGGGTTGAGTCTCTAACAACTGAAGAAACTTCACAGACCCTTATCGTGTTAAAGAAAAACAACAAAGACTGTGTTCATTTGCTCTTCTCTGAAATCGGGTTCCCCAGAGCCAAGACCCTGAGATGAGGATTCCTGTCCAAGGGATCAAGGAAATGAGCCGAGGAGAAGCCAGTAGGAAGAGGGAAAGCAAGATAGTGAAAGCGTAGACGCGAAGCAAGGGTGCAGTTTCAGGTGAGGTCCCAGCCTCAGTCTGGACTCCTACGAGCTCTGGAACATTCATGCCACAGCAGAGTTTGTCCTACCTGGAGGCAAGAAGGAGGGCTTTCAGACTCCTGCACCAGCCCGTCATTGGCTACCGGTCCCGCCAGGGGTACTTCAACTTTCTGAGAGTTGGAGTAAAGTGGCCCCCCAACTCACGGGTCCTCTGAAGAGGGTTGCAAGTATAAGCTGTTAGGAACAAAGTGCAATCAGTAACTGATGGATGAGAGCCCAGAACCAGCAAAGGGATCCAAAGGAATTGGGTGGAGCATCTACACCATCTGCTACAGCAACCCTGCCAGTTCAGAGCCCCTAAGATTTAAACTTACGCTATTTTATTGACTTTTCTAGAGGAGAGAAAAAGTTATACTGTCTTTCCTGGGTTCTCTGATAGTCAATGCTTTAGTAGTTTTTTTTTTTTTAATCTTTATTTAACACACGTGGCTACTGTTACATACACTATTCTTAAATAGCCTCACCAACTACTTTTTCTTGAGTGAGTGTCCAATAATTAATAAAGAATTATGTACTCCACTTTTCATGTTAGGTCATGGAAGATCAATACCTTGTTATTAATGAACAACTGATTGTGTTCTGTGTTATGAGCCTTGTACTGAATGAACTGACCACAGATTTTGCTGACTTTTTGGTTCTAAACCACCTGCCATCTCTTAGCTACCTATTAATTCTCCCTCCTAGATTTGTTTAGTCCAGCTAAAGAATAATTCAAAATGGAGATTATTCCCAAGACTCACAGCCACATTAGCCTATGGTTATCAGAAAATCTGGTCCATGAAGGAGACTCTGTTACCCTTGAAAAGACTGATTCTATCTGTCAGTATTAATGGAGGTCGTTGTGCCAGTGAGACCCAGCCTGGGGTGGAGATGTGCTCTTTCAGGATCTATTGTCCTTTTAAATTGAACACACTCTGTACAAAGCTATAAATGCACAGTTGGTTTGGGAACTTCTCTCCAGAAGTTCTGTGTCAAATAAGACTGGAGTTACTCTTAAAATCCCATACTTTATTTTTGAAAGACTAGCTGTCTGCCTACTTTGTTTCCTTTCTTTCTCTCTTTCTTTTACCTTGTCTTTCATTCAGCATTTATTTACTGAGTGCCTACTGTGAGCCAGGCACTGTTGTAGGGGTACAGTAGGGAACAAAATATACAAAGGTCTCCCCAAATTGAAACTTTCATCCTAGTGGGATAGACTGAAGTTAAACACATGCACACACAATATTTACAAACCATGGCAAGTGCTACAAAGGCAATAAAGTGAGGTGAAGGAATAGAGTGACTTTGATGAGACAAGTTGAGGGGGGCAGGTAGATTCCATCTGAGAAAGCTCCAGCTCTCTAATGATCTGGAAGTAGAATTTTTGGGGTGGAAGGAATAATGAGTGAGAAGCACTGGAGCCACCAACAAGCCTGATGTGGTCCAGAGAAGACAGCCAGTATGGCCAGAAAGAAGACAAGAGGGAAGGTGGTCATGAGGTCTGAGAAGTAGGCAGATGCCAGCTCATTCAGGGGCTCACAGGCCTTTGGAAGGAGATTGCATGTTTGAGAAATCATTAAAGGATTCTAAGTAAGAGAGCGACTTAACATGATTGATTTTTGAAAAGATAGCTACCCTCTTTGCTGTTGATGATACCATAAATAAAAGCAGGGAGACAGGAAAGCAATGACAGCAGGTAAGACTTCCGGGGGTTGCTGTAGGCACTTGAGGAGTGGAGGCACACAGAATAAATTGTGGAGAGAGACGCAAAGGACTCGCCACTTGCTATACAGGTGAGTCCTTGGGCAGGTTACTGAACTTTCCTTGGCCTTAGTGTCCCCATGCGAATGGTGGGGATGATACTCAGGTACCTACCACATCGTGTTCTTATGAGGATTAAATGTATTAATATTTACTCCACAAAAGCTCTTCTACAATTCAGAGCAAATAGTAATCAATCTGTGTTTGCTGTTTCTTAATTGTTATTATTTATTATTGGATATGGAGAGGGAGAAATCTAAGTTGAAGGCTGAACATATCCTATTGTCTAGTACATAGGTAGTGCCCTAGAGTACTTTTAAGATGTGGAGGCTCTTGGTCTAATTTTGTTACTATTGGCTTATGGCGACTACAAGCCAATGACTCAAGCTTTGCCTCACCTCACCTTCTTATCTGTAAATGGGGCACATGCTAACTACCGCTTCAGTAGACTTCAGTGAAGATAGGAAGTCAAACTGCATGCTACACCTAACAGTCTTTGTAGTTTTCAATGGAGAAGTTATTAATGAACAAGGTAAAAATGACTGACCTGTAAAAAAAAGATATGGTTTTCAAACTATGGTTTATATGTTCAATGACTGTGAAATCCAAGCATCTGGTTGTATGTGTTTTAGCTAATGTAATGGATAAACAAAAACAAAAGAAAAGGGAGAAAATGGTTGTTGTTGGAGCATTGTCTGATTTCTGATTTTCTTAAGACTGACTAAAAAGGGGATTCAATTAGGGCAGGAAAGACAATGTTGAATGAGAGATATAGAGGACTTCCTTACTGTACATGCAAAAAGAATAACTTGAATGTCGTTTTAAAAAAAAGGATTAATGAATGCAGAAACCTATTCCACTAATTCAAGTAGGATATTTTGGGTCAGTGACTTCTTATTCTTAGAACCTGGAACCCAGATTTGAGTCCTGACTCTGAAAGGCACCTCCATTGCTTCAAAGTTTTGGCAATTATGGATAAAGCTGCTATAAATATCCAGGTGCAGATGTTTGTGTGGACACAGGTTTTCAGCTCCTTTAGGTAAACACCAAGGAATGCAACTGCTGGATTGTATGGTAAGAGTATGTTTAGTTTTCTAAGAAACCACCATACTGTCTTCTAAAATGGTTGTAACATTTCACATTCTTACCACCAATGTATGAGAGTTCCTGTTTCTCCACATCCTCGCCAACGTTTGGTGGTGTCTGTGTTCCAGATTTTGGCCATTCTAATAGGTATGTAGTGGCATATCATTGTCATTTTAATTTGCATTTCCCTGATGACATGATGTGGAGTGTCTTTTCATATGCTTATCTGTCATCTGTATATCTTCTTTGGTAAGGTGTCTGTGGTCTGAGCTGTTTGGCCCATTTTTTAATCAGGTTTGTTTTCTTATTGTTGAGTTTTAAGTGTTTGTATATTTTGGATAACAGTCCTTTATCAGATGTGTCTTTTGCACATTTTTCTCTCAGTCTGCAGTTTGTTTTTTCATTCTCTTGACACTGTCTGTCACAGAGCAGAAGTTTTTTTTAATTTTAATAAAGTTCAGCTTATCAGTTAGTTCTTTCATGGGTTGTGTTATATCTAGAGTCATTACCATACCCAAGGTCATCTAGATTTTCTCTTATGTTATCTTCTAGGATTTTCATAGTTGTACGTTTTGCATTTCAGCCTGTGCTCCATTTTTAGTTGATTTTTGTGAAAGGTGTAAGGTCTGTGTCCAATTTCCTTTTTTTGCATGTGGATGTCCAGTTGTTCCAGCACCATTTATTGAAAATACTGTCTTTGCTTCATTGTACTGCCTTTGTTCCTTTGTTAAAGATCAGTTAACTATATTTATGTGGGTCTACTTCTGGGCTCTCTATTCTGTTGCATTAGTCTATTTGTCTATTTTTTCACCAATATCACACTGTCTTGACTACTGGAGATTTATAGTAAGTCCTGAATTCAGGTAGTGTCAGTCCTCTAACTTTGTTCTTCTCCTTCAATATTTATTGTGTTGGTTATTCTGGGTCTTTTGTTTCTCCATATAAACTTTAGAATAAGTTTGCTGATATCCACAAAATAACTTTCTGGAATTTTGATTAGAATTACATTGAATCTGTAGATCACATTGGAAGGAACTGACATCTTGACAATATTGAGCCTTCCTATCCATGAACATAGAATATCTCTTCATTTATTTAGTTCTTTGATTTCATTCATCAGTTTTATAGTTTTCCTCATAAAGACCGTGTACTATTTTGTCAGATTTTTACTTATTTCATTTTGTGGGATGCTAATATAAATAGTATTGTGTTTTTAATTTCAAATTCCACTTGTTCATTACTGGTATATAGGAAGCAATTGAATTTTATATATTACCCTTGTATCCTGCAACATTTCTGTTGTCACTTAGTAGTTCCAGGAGTTTTTTTGTAGATTCTTTCACTTTAGCATTATTCTTCAAAGGGATCTCCTCCTTAGAGTGGCCCTTTTGCAGAAACTGTATCTATATTTAGGACTTACCTATATTTTGAATTTTTTTTTAAGGTACCTCATTATGCATATGAGTTTGGGTGATTTAAATCAGAACTAATACCTTCATCTCTCCTATCCTGATTGCTGTTATTCCTCCTTTTCTTCAGCCACGGGAGTGAGCATTGCAGTTGGGGAGAAAAGGTTTCTGTCACTAGCTAGCAGGAGACATAGGCCTTGAGGTCCTTCTGAAATGCACACAACTATTCCGGCTTTCTTCCATCATGGGATAAGTTTCAGCCCTTGTTATCATTCCATTTGAGTGAGTGTCACATTTCTAACGAGTATTTCAGTTTCACTTTGGTACACCAGGAACACACACCCTGGGAGAAATACCAGAACCTCCTGTAAACTCATCCTGATCTGTGCCTGCTTTCTCTCCTTCTCTTGTGTCCCTAGGTAAGTGTGAAATCGGTTGGGCCTACTACTGCACGGGAGCAGGTGCTGCCACCGCCATGCTGCTATGCACATGGCTGGCTTGCTTCTCAGGCAAGAAGCAGAAACAGTACCCGTACTGAGATGGAGCCACCAGGAGCAAACAGAGGAGAAGATGGGCTGAAGGGGCTGGGAGGGACTGAAGCATCCAGCTAGTCTCAAAAGGTGGAATAGTGGTTCTAAACCATACAACACTAATGAAATGAAACCCAATGGAATTTAAAACATTATACCACGTGGAAGGGTTGTGCAAGATTTGTGAAAGAAATGTAGAGCATGGAATGATAGAGAAAAATGGACCAAAGGCTAAAAATATTGCAGGGTGTTGGGTGTTTCTATTCCACAGAGTATTGTTGATGTAGAACACACACATACACAAAACAAATCTATATATGCAAACAAGGTTTTTTTTTTTTTTTTTTAAGGATGATGACTCAGAGAATCAAAAGGGCTAGTAGAAACAGTATTAGGTTGGGAAGCAGGGTAACGCACAGACGTTCCCGGTAAGTCATGGCACTTCTGAAAGCACACGAGCACCTACAGACGTACGCATCCACACACATGCCCATACACAGACATTTAAATTGTTGCACAGTCTGTATGAGAGGTTTAGCAGTGCATTACTCCTCTGTTTTCTTTTTAATACGCATTTAAAATACAGTATTATCACTTTATAAAGTATACATTAAACCTAATAAATGGACCAATAAGCCACTCTATCAGTATTTTGTATACTCTGCATAAACTCTTTATGCCCTCAACATGTTTTCAGTGTTTATGCAGATCTTTAGAATTAAGCCTTTGTATTTCAATATTATTCAAAAAATATGCAATATTTCTCTGAGTAGCTTCTGCTATGGTATTCTTATGAAGTAAAGGGGCAACTTTCTGTCCACTGTAGGAGAGAATTCAGTTGAAGATGTGAGAGTAATGAGAGACATTTTCCAGTCACTAGATCTTGTTTTCTTTCGTCCATTATTGTACTGTGCTGTACCACATTTATTCCAATATTCATTTTGTAAAAAATAAAAACGTGCTATTTTGTTTGTATTTGAAAAGCTCTGTGAATAAATTCTCTCTTTGATCAGTAGCTCAGTGTGTCATAGAGTGTTAATTCAGTTATGGGGTTTGCTTCTTTAATTTCCTAAATGTAGTCTTTCAACTCCAACTGTCCCGTAAATTTTCCATTTCATTTTTAGGCCTCCTATTCATTCACCCACTAGTCATCCAACCAGGAGTTACTCTCGGCACACAAGTTATTACAGGTGAGTAAGACATAATTCCGACTTTCAACTTAAATTCTTTGCAACCAGAATTCTAACTGCCTGTTCATTGCACTTCAGTCATGATCCAATCCTTACGAGAGAAGAATTTCAAGTCTATTTTGGATGAAGTTTGAGAATATGGACAATATTTAGAAGTGGTTGAAGGCAACGAAAACCAGGTCACGATTCAGTCTCCATGGGTGATGACAGAGTGGTCACAAGCTGACAGTGACGTGCTGCTTCTCCACTTTCTACAAGGCGCTGCATTTCTTCGGTGCTTCTGTGCCAGGGGCAGTTTCATACCTCTGTTCTTTCAGGGATCTTGCCATTGAGAAAGATTCTTTCACACTCCTGTTACCAGCATAAAGCCTTGACTAGAGAGAAAGATTTGGACCCTTTCACAACCCCCTAACAGAACCAACTCTTTCAAAAGCAAAGATTGGATAAGGGATACATTCTTTTATTAGGTGATGCTGAGTAAGCATCAAATCCTTAAAACTTCCATTTCAATTAGTTTCTAAACTATATACTTTTCATATTTGGAAATTGAACATTCTGGCTATTTACACATGTAACTATATTTTCTATTCATTCTATGCACATTTATCATTTAACTTGAATATCCGAATATCACACTTGCTTCTGGCACTTTTAATCATCCAGGGTGAGGATTGATGTAGCCCTGGAAGAACAATACAAGACTCTGGCCAATAACATTCTGGGCTTTCTGAGGCTTTGTTGCTATGGAAAAAGTCACTCTGCTCTCAGATGCTTAATTCTTCATGCGCTGAATGCCGTTTGATTGTATCTCTTTGTCCACTGAGCAGGGGCTTCTCCACTCTGTGGCTTCCTGCCGGGAGGAGAAGATTGCACTTTGCTTCCTCAATTAGCCCATCATTTTCATGTATTGCTGGTGCTTTTCAAATTTCTTTAACTGTACCTTCCTGTCAGAATAGTGTTATGACTTCTTAGCTCTCATTATCAAGTTGGAGTTCTCAATGGAATTCATTAAGGTCTCATTTCTTGGACAGATTTAATGATAACATTGTCATTTTTATGTAATCCTTAGGGTTTTAGACATTAGTGAACCTCACTAGGATAAAAAGCTGATCACTCTGACATGATCAAGT
Organism: Balaenoptera acutorostrata; assembly: GCF_949987535.1. Classification (NCBI taxonomy): domain Eukaryota; kingdom Metazoa; phylum Chordata; class Mammalia; order Artiodactyla; family Balaenopteridae; genus Balaenoptera; species Balaenoptera acutorostrata. The sequence continues at coordinate 66,681,777 of NC_080081.1, forward strand.
CAACTGGCAAACCCTTGTATCTCTATTCTGACTAGTCATATTTTTCTTTGGTTCAAGATGTCCCAGCATTTGATGAGGAGCATTGATGTATTAAGAATTATACTAAAAAATAAAGAATTACATATACAGCTTTTCAAGTGAAAATCAGGATTCATGAAATAATAATAACAGTAATATAAAATCTATGAAAAGTATATATTCACAGGCTGCTTACTGATGTACACGTAAGGCACCAAAAAAGCTCCATTCACAACCTCGTAAAGCTTTCATTGCTTGTACATGCTTTTGAGGTAAGTGGGGAGTTTTCCTTGTTTTTAGGAAGAGAAGATGTTACATAAAGAAGTTAATTGATGAAATTGAATTGACTCTTCCAATTTTCAACATATTTATTTGTGTATTTGGGTAACAAATAGTTCTTGAGCTTCTGCTACTTGCTAGGCATTCTACTACTATATGTAAAGCACTCCATAAAGTACAACCCCTGCTCTCAAGTTGCTCCTAAGCTTATGGGGGAAAACGAAGAAGAACATCAGTGATTACATGTCCCATTATGTCAATTGACTCTCAAAGATAAGGAGGAAGTTTCTCCCAGGTAAACTGGAATCCTTTACCTTAATTTATTTATTAAAGATAAATTTAAAGGGCATAAGAAAAAGAAAGATGATAAATGATGATTTTCTGCACTTCAGAGACATCGTTAAGAAAACAAAAAGGTAAGCCAAAGCCTCGAAAAGTTACATATCTGGCAAAGAACTTATATTCCGAATAACTCTTTCAAAGAAATAATAAAAAGACAAACAACTCAATTTTTTGAATGGTTAAAATAAATGGAATATTTTACAAAAGAAGATACACAAATGCCAATAATCACATTGAAAAGGTGCTCAACATCAATAGTCAAGAAGAATATGAGACTCAGAGGCACAGTGAAACACCACGTAACATACATTAGAATGACTAAAATAAAAAAAAGAAATTACAACACCAAATGTTGCCAAGTATGGAGATGTGTGGTTGGAAACAATTAGGCAGTTTTTCTTAAGTTAACCATAGGAATTCCTCTTCTAGGTATTCATGCAAAAAAAAAAAAATGTCCACAAAAAATGGCATTAAAATGTTTGGAGTTCATAATAATCTGACACTGAGAACAACTCAAATGTCCACCAATACATAGAGAAATTATGATATATTTAAACAGTGGAATACTACTTGTCAATGAAAAAGAATGAATTTCTAGTATACATGACAACATCGACGAATCTCACAGACATTATGCTGAACAAAAGAAGCCAGACACAGAGGCAAAACTAATATATGGTGACAGATATCAGGACTGATTTATTTGAGGTGATTAACTGGTGAGGACATAGGGAACTTCCTGAGATGATAGGAATGTTCTGTATATTGATGAGGGTGGTAGTTACATGGATGTATACACTTGCCAGAATCGATCGATACATGCACTTCATTGTATGCTTATTGTATGTTAATTGTACTTTAATAAAAAGAGACGGGGGGGCTTCCCTGGTGGCGCAGTGGTTGAGAGTCTGCCTGCCAATGCAGAGGACACGGGTTTGAGCCCTGGTCTGGAAGGATCCCACATGCCGCGGAGCAACTAGGCCCGTGACCCGCAACTACTGAGCCTGCGCATTTGGAGCCTGTGCCCCGCAACAAGAGAGGCCGCGATAGTGAGAGGCCCGCGCACCGCGATGAGGAGTGGCCCCCGCTCGCCGCAACTGGAGAAAGCCCTCGCACAGAAACGAAGACCCAACACAGCCAAAAATAAATAAATAAATAATTTTTTAAAAAAAAGACGGGGTGGGGGAAGGTTCTTAAAGAGTACTGGTGCTGTGGGTTATCTCACAGGGCTGCACTGAGTGTGCATTGGGGGATGGTAGGAGATGAGGCACGAAAAGGGCAAGAAGTGCTTTGTGTGCCATGCTAAGTGGATCAAAATTGATCCTGGAGGCAGTGGAAGGATTTGGCATAGGGGGAGATGCAGCATGACTACCTATGTGTTTTAGAAAGATGCCTGGAGCAAGCATAGTGAGTCAATGAGGGGCAGAGGTGGGAGAGGAATTGTCACAATGTATTCATCCCACCAACAAAGAGCTGTTGAACACCTACAGTGGTCTAAGTGCCTGGGAAAAGGAGACAAACAAATAGGGTAATGCCATCCAGGCGAGAAGCGTTAGGGCCCCAACCTAGGTAGGCAAAGTTAGTGGAGGTGGAGAGGATGGGGCAGATTAGAAAGGACAGGGGGATAGAATCAGATCCTTGGGATATAGAGAGTGGGAAGGATGGGAGGAGAGGTGGTACAGGTCTCTAGCGGGGGCAGTTGGGTGGATGGGAGTGCCACACACACAGACGGGATATGAAGGAACATGAAAATAAGAAAGACTTGCGTGTGAGATGCCTGTGAGATATCCAGGTGGAGATGCCTTGTGGGTAGCTGAAAATTAAGGCTTCCGGCTCAGGAGAAATTTTGGGTCTGTAGATAATAGATTTGGACAATATCAGTGAGTATTTGGGCATTAATAAGAAATGGATGCAGAAGAAACCTTAGGGAACATCATCACTGAAAGGATAAGAACACTGAAATCAGGGTCCCTGTTGAAGGAGCAGTCAGAGGTAGGAGAAAATTCAAAAGAAGATACTGTTACAGATACCCGTGAAAGAGAAGAGAATTTCAAGAGGGAAGGAGGAGTTCTCAATAGTGTTTAGGGCAAACACTTTGGGGGAGCCAAGGCATATTTATTTGACTTAATAATGAGAAGTTTAATAATGACCACAGAAAAGAGCAGTTGTAGTAGAGTGGTGGGGTGGAACTTAAATTGTTAGGTGTAGAAGACTGAATAAGAGATAAAGAAGAAGAAAATTATGCTCTTTCAAGAAACCTAGCTGTGGGTGTGGGTAGAAAATGGGGAATTTCTGTTCAATGGGTATAAAGTCACAGCTATACAAGATGAGTCAGCTCTGGAGACCTGCTCTACAACACGGTGCCTGCAGTTAACAATAAGGTACTGTGCACTTAAAATTTTATTCAGGGACTTCCCTGGTGGCACAGTGGTTAAGAATCCACCTGCCAGTGCAGGGGACACGGGTTTGAGCCCTGGTCCAGGAAGATCCCACATCTGCAGAGCAGCTAATCCCATGTGCCACAACTACTGAGCCCGTGAGCCACAACTACTGAGCCTGCGTGCCACAACTACTGAAGCCCTCGCGCCTAGAGCCCGTACTCTGCAACAAGAGAAGCCACCGCAATGAGAAGCCTGCGCACCGCAACGAAGAGTAGCCCCCGTTCACCACAACTAGAGAAAGCCCACGCACAGCAACGAAGACCGAGTGCAGCCAAAAATAAATGAATAAGTAAATTTATTAAAAAAGATAATAACATTTTGTTCATATAGTAGATCTCATGTTGAGTCTTTTTAGCACACGCAAAAAAAGAGACATAAGGAAGCATTTGAAGGTGATGGATATGTTTATTACCTTGATTGTGGTGATGGTATCATGGATGTGTACATATGTCCAAACTCATCAAATTATATACATTAAACATGGTCAGGTTTTTGTGTATCATTCATGCCTTATTACAAAGTTACAAAAACAAGAAGAAGGCTAGCTGTGAAGGGAAGGTAGAAGACAATTCATTCAGCATTTTTGTTAATACCAAAGTGCTCTTTACAAAAACTGTTTTTGCAGGTGGGAGGAGGGATAAATTCGGAAGTTGGGATTAACATATACACACTACTGTATATTGGGTTGGCCAAAAAGTTCGTTCGGGTTTTTCCATAATATCTTACGGAAAAACCCGAACAAACTTTTTGGCCAACCCAGTATAAAATAGATAATCGACAAAACCTACTGTATAGCACAGGGAACTATACTCAATATTTTGTAATAACATATAAGGGAAAAGGATCTGAAAAAGAATATATATATGTGTATAACTGAATCGCTATGCTGTACACCTGAAACCAACACAATATTGTAAATCAACTGTACTTCAACCAAAAAATTAATTGATTTTAAAAAAACCCTTTTTTCAGCCCTTGGGGATAGAGTGAATTTGTCAGAACATCAAATGTGCAGGTACCCCTCTTTGATTCAGACTTTCTGTCATAACGTGGAGAGGGTCTCCCCAGAGAGCCTTCATGGAAATGAGACCACTGGATTGTTATACCAGCTTCCAGCAAGCCCACAGGATCAAGAAGAAACTGCCTGTCACCTCAAGAGCAATTTTTGAGGGAACAGAATTGGACTAATTCCCCAGAGCAGAGCAAGAGGTTGCCACGATCTGGGTCACTGCACTAACACCTACCAGTGGGGGTCAGTGAGAAAATAATTGATTTTTCCCTGGAGGAGTTCACCTGTTGTGGAAAAAGGACAATATTCTCTATTCTAGTTTTGTGCACTCAAGTGATCATTAAAGTAAACGTTCAGATCTGAAAATAAATGGCAGTGATGAAAAATGAGAAGCTTTTTAACGTGAACGAGAGCAGGGAGAGAATGTCATGCTCTGAGGCCATCTATGGCAATGCTGAGGCTAAATTACTTCCACCAGCAATTGGATCTGGAAACTTTCCTTCTATTTTTTTTCTTGACAATTTTCACAATTGCCATTTCTCTGGGATATGGGGAGGAACTGTTGCTCGTCATATTTTGAAAATTATACTGTCTCCTATTAATACACAGGATTGTCTGAGATGTTTAGTTTGGCTCGCCCACAATGTTTTCTTAGGGCTTTTGATATCCTGGTATTTTTCTTTTAATTATTTATTCATTTAAAAAGTGTTTACTGATCACTTACTATGCGTCATACACTGTGATAGCTCTACCGTTGACATATTTTATCTTTCACTGTGACCCTTAAGTTTTTCTATGCATTTAAATTCTTAAAACGAGTACTCTTTGTTACAGTTCTATTAGCATATATTAGCCTATAATATCAATCATAATAATTTTTTTAAAAAATGAATGCTTAACTTGTAGCACACATAGAAATAAGCTTCAGTAGGAGACACTATTTATACGGGCTGTCTGTTTTTCTGCACTTACCTGGAATGAATTATTATTTGCTTGAGGCGAATTTTTAGTTGTTAGTTTCCAAGCCACTTTACTGACAAACACCAGGTCTTTAAGGAAGCCTTGGGATCAAGGGAAAAGCTAACAGAAAGAGATGGATGGATTAGGGCTAGTTATCAGTAATGGATTTACATTACATTGTTTGGCTAAAGCTTCATGCATACATCAGTGATTAAGACCTTCCAGCTCAGGGTGCCCAAGTTTGAATCTTGATTCCATCATGTCTTCTTTGTGTGAACTTGGGCAAGTTTCTTACCCTTAGTTTCCCATTTGCAGAATCTGAATAATAATCTTACCTTCTTAATAGAGTTTTATGAGGATAACCCAAGATAATCCATGGAAGAACTCTTGATCACCGTTTTCCATGGAAGCTCAAAGGGAGTGTCCTTGCTACTTCAGTTTGTCTTCTTTGTGATCCACATTGCTTTCTCCTGTGAGGTCGGATATGCTCTAGAATGCCTCCTTCCAAAACTCAGATCTCTAGTCCTAAGTCTTTACGAGTTTATCTCCCTACAATGTTTTACTTTCCTCCAATTGCCCTGAAACATGCTGGCTTTGATTTTGCTGCTGCAGTTCCCTGAGGTTCTAAGCTGAGCCTTCTGAACCTTTACCTGTGTTCTCTTTGGCACCTGCTTCCTCCAGGTACCTGCCCTTGGTCATGATGAGCAGTGAGCTTTAAACTCTTTTGGCAAGAAGAATTATTTCAATTTGTAGTACGTGCAAAACGGTGTATGGACAAGCTTTTCATTGAGGCATTTTCAGAAATAGCAAAAGTCTGGAGACAACTTAGATGACCATCAGTAGGGAATTCCTTAAATAAATGATGGAACATCCATAGGTAGAAAGCTATATGGCCATTTAAAAGGCAGCATTTCTGTACTGATACAGAGACATCTTCAGTGTCTGCTAAGAGAGAAGAGCAAGATGCAGAAGAATTTATACAATATGTTAAAATTTCTGCAAACATTTTTAAAGAATATACGTGTATTTGCTTTATACCAGTGAAATATCTGTAGAAAGATAAGTAAGAAACAGACCATGGTAGTTGCCTCTGGATAAGATACAGGGATGGGAAGGAGACTTACTTTAAGTGCCATTCGTATTGTTAAAGTTATGACTACATTACCTATTCAAAAATAATTTTAAAATAATACAAAGAGATTATTTAAAAATGTATAACCCAGCTATGAGAGGACAGATATGCCTATCCGTCAAAACATATGGAAAATAAGCTCTTCAATTCCATAGCCTATTAGAGTTCAAAGCCAGCCCCCAAATTTCTGCAAATCCCTGGGGGGAATGTTTTTAGAGGCTACCTCATATATACCCATGTGCTGCCTTTGTCCTTTATTTCTTTGCCCCTGACATAAAACTCAGGTTTTTCTTTGGTTTCTATAAAAGAAAATTGCTCACAGTAAGCATTTATGAGTTTTTTTAGGTTTTACTGAAGATTCGGCAGGTGACGCTGGAGGAGGGATTTGCAATGCCACACTGCAAACAGCTGTCAACGGAACAGCAGACTACCTTCCTTTAGCTGCCTCCACTGTGAAGTTCCAATAAACACACCAACCTGGTCTCTTCAGTGGGCTGCCTCCTCTGGCCTCCTCTTTTCTTTAAAGAGCAAACTAAATTCTTTTTCTCTGCTGCATAGTGGTTCTGTGTTCCTGTTTCATTGTGAACTACTGAAGCATACTCCAGGGTTCTCTTCTTCACTTGGCTCAAAAAAGTATTTTTTCAAATTAAGGCAATTCTTACTTGAAAAGGAATTTTTCTATCAGTTCCAAAACTATGTAAAAATGCCATATATTTGCTAGAGTAACAAAATCATTATTGACTTATGTGCTCCGGTTCTCAGACTTTCAGTGGTGGAGCTGTAAAGGGTCTTCTTCCCTTCTCCACCATTACCATCCTGGGCAATCTCGTATTCCCATGGCTTCAATTACATCCATTTCCCAAAGGCTCCCAAGGGTATATAGTCAGCCCCAAACATCTTATACCCAACTGCATATGCAACATCTCCATTTAGCAAACACACAGATATGTCAAACCCACTGTCCAAAACTGAATTTGTAATCTTCCTCCTAAACCAGCTCTGTCCCCAGTGTTCTTTGTGTATCACACGACTATGAGTCAAGTTGCTCATGTCGGAAACCTTAGTCATCCTAGATACCTTCCTCTCCCTTTTCCACATCAATTCTACCCCTTAGGTAGTTCCACTCTTCTCCATTTCCACTGATGCTGTCTTAATCTAGTTATTGTGAATGAATCTGAGCCAATTTAGCCAATCCCACGTTCAGGTTCTTGTTGTAAACATCGCTAGCTTAGGAGGTTTGGAGATTATGAGAGCTGTAAGTATCTCTTCCTCAAATTTACCACCAGATGGGATGTTACAATTAAAGCAAGACTCCGATGAGATTCTGCCCCGTATACAAACATTTGTTTGCAAGTAAGCACAAAAACCGTCATACAATCTGTTCCACTTATTTGTACATAAGGCACTTTGAAAAGCACCCAGCATGAAACGTCCACTTGAGCAGATGTGACAATATTCTAGCAGCAGGATTCAAGTCATCTTCTTTTGGAGCAGAGCCCTCTGCTAAGTAGTGGGACAGAGAACCAAGTGTCTGGTTACGAAGACCTAGGTTACTGCTCCTAAGGGTGAGAGAGCCTGCTGGGCTCCTGAGACGCTCAGAACACCGTTCATGCCAAGGTAGAAGTGATTGTATAGTTGACCAAAGTCAATTCAAGTATTTTGAATGTCACGCCTTTCACCAGTGAAATATTCTTTCTGGCATTCCTCTGCCAATGACCCAACTCTCTGGTGAAGGTTAAATAACGATGTTTGAAGATATTTGTTGCTGCTGCCTCTGGTGAATGGATGTCTAATGAGGGTAGATTGCATGTTAAGTAGTCACCTCTAGCGTAGAGATTTAAAAGAACTACATATATTTGCATGTCGTTACACATTATACTATTATATAACATACACACATACGTACACACATAGGTATATTTATATATCACATTTAAAAAATACATTGCAGCCAATATTTATTAGACATTAGGAGATTAATACGTTGCAGACAAATATACCCCTTCTTATCTGCACACTCTGAAGGCATCTTCCCATGTCCTCACTTGCTCTCCTCTAAACCCATTTTCCCGCCTGGTGAAATAATCAATGTGTAAAACCACAGATCCAATCATTCCCCTGCCTCGGTGACTTCTTGCTTCTCTTGTTTTACCTAGTCTGTATGTCTCTAACCACGCTGTCTCTTGTCATTCTTCTCCTTTCATCTATTGTGCTGGACTACATTGTCTTCCTTTTGGTTTCTGCAACGGGGCAAGACATCAAATGCCTTGTAGCATTTGCCCTCCCGTTCTGCCTGCCTAGAACATCATTCTGTACCTCTCTTAGCCTAGCTAAACCCTATGCATAAGTGAGGCCACACATAAAGAAAACCACTGCTGGTTCCTCCTGCCTCAGATGAGGTGAGCTTCTCTGTAGACCCTCCTATTACCAAAGTTGCAATGAATTAATCGCCTAATGTGTATCATTTGGCTGTTGTCGTTACAGGGACAATGTTTTTGTCCTTCTTACTTAGCACTGCCTTTGTCTCATTGTTAGTGTTCAATAAATATTGGCTGCACGACTGAATGAATTTAACAGCTATATTGTTTCTGAGGAACTTCAGCCACAGGCTTTCTGTTGGCACATGGGTTTGTTTGTAGTTGTGTCTAAGAATATCAGTTGCTGTGGACTTTTCAGTGATTCTTTGGAAAATGATGTGACACATTAATTACCCAAACTAGATATATGGGTAAGATATAAATCTGATGTCCTTTGAAATCTAAACCCTAAATCCTCCTTATCTGATGGCTCCTAAGGGTCTTTAAGAAGAAAACATTTAAGACAAGAATAAGCGCAAATAATTGCACACTACATCTGGAAGGAGTTTCTCCAGAACTTTTCCTCGGGGTCTTCTGCAGAAAGCACAGCAGGGGTCAAAGGTGGGGTGCAAAAGTTCTTAAAATGGGAGTCAAAGGAAGTTTCCCAGCAAACTAGTTTGGAGACTGTGCTGTGAATTAACTCCATATGGAGAAATTCTACCAAGCACAAAATCCATCGGTTTGCTCTGCTAAAGTAAACACAGATTAGAAATCTATTTGTTTATACTGCAAGGATTGGGTTTCTTTTACGGCACTCTGTGGTGTCTTGGAGGCAATGCAAGAGATAATTTATGCATTAAAAGATTACCAATAACTTCCTAGGCATTAAAATGATCACTCAACTTTTCCCCTACTGTACTGCTCATTAAAAGGACAGATGCTTAGGTCTACTGTCAGAGATTATTATTCAGGAGGTATGGTCTAGGGACTATTCATTTGCATTTGAAAAATAAGTTAAGACACTAAAAGAGAAAGCCATAAGGAAGGATACAGCAAGCATCCATATTAACCCTAGTCACACATATACATCTGGTTCACTACGTTTATCTGTCGTGGAGAGTGCCATCCTGGTACCATCCTCACCACTGTCAAGGTTTTTGACTTTGGAGAGTATCAGGTATGTCCTACTGAGGAAATGAGGCACCTTGAGTTTGAAATGGAAGTGAATGTTATTACAAATGAAAGAATGGAAAACAGGTATTTTCTTATTCTTCTCCAAGGAGTCGTCTGCATTGTCTTTTCAGCAATATTTACTAACATAGGTGTGGCTTCCTCATTTCTTTTTAGTAGAAAAGAAAAATCTACATTTCCACAACATATAATGATGAGTAATAATTTAAATGGCATGCATACTCCTCTAATACATTTAATACGTGAATGGAACTACAGTATTCTGACTTCAAACAGGAACACACCTGGTTTCCAAAGAAAGATACACCTGTAAATCTATTTTCACATAAAAAGAACCCAAAGTGGCTCAGTTGATGATTCTCGAAAAGAGCTGCCACACAATTTAGTAAAGGGTTATGAATTAGAAACGTAGGGGATTGACTCTTTGGTAGGAATCTAGGCTGAGAAGAAGAACGGGAGTGAGCAGTAAGTAGTACCGGGTAAATAGGTGTCCCGTAGGGGTGGCTAGTTGTTCCTTTACATATTGGAAACTTTCAGTCTCTCCATAATTGATTTCCGAGAGATAACAGTTATACCAGAAGGATTTGAGAATAAAATTCTGATTTCATTAGGACAGTTTTAGTCTCAAGGTAAAAATGATGGTATAGAATTCTGTGTGTCTTCCACAGTGCCTTAGATCTTCCTTCCTGAGCACGTGCCAGCTGTTACCAATTGTATTTTTTCCTCCACGGGTCTAGATAGACACCAGACCAGGGCAGACTGGGCAGTTTTCTCCAGACCATTCATCTTTGGCCTGGCTGGAATCCCACTAGCCAACTCTCGGGGTCCTGGAAAAGAGGGCTCTGACCTTTCTTGTTTCATGGTTTTGCTTCTTTGGTTCTTTTTTGGATTAAATCATTCTATTTTTTGGTCGTAATCCCTAGCTACGCTTGGAGTTTAAAGCCATGGACTAATAACAGATCACTGTAAAACAGTCTTGGGTTGGAGACCCATTTTTGCCACTTACTAGCTGGACAAGAATGGTAATCTCTAAACCTCTGTTTCCTCATCTGTTAACTGGAAGTGATAATAATACTTACCTAATGAGAAACCCTCAACATAATGCCTAGCAAAAAGCGAGTGCTCAGTAAATGTGATTTTTATTTTCACTCAATATTTTCACATTTTGAAGTCTGGTGCTCGGTTATGTATTTAGGAATCAATAAAAACATCTTTTACATAATGTTAAGAGTCTGCATCTGACTCTGAATTGGAAATTTTCTGTCCACAATGGCTCTAGAGTTCTCTGACAATTAGCTTCCTTGGATAATATATATAAAACCTCTAAACCTGAGCTGTCACAGGCCCTGAAGATCTATTTGGTCAGACCATCACCTAATGAAGAAGGACTCTCTACAGCTCTTTCATGGACTGATATTTTTAATAAAAGTTCGCAACACTCATCTGATTGGATGTGGTGTTTACTTTAAATTACATTGCCCCGTGCAACAGTTCAGACCTATGTGTGTCCAATCAGGTGCTGGAGGAAGAGCTCTGCCAATAGGAGGAGCGTTGAAAAGATGTACCAGGAGGCGCTGTGCAGGAAATAGAAAAACCTGAGTGTTAGTTACACCACCTGAAACTTTCACAAATACCAATAAGAAACATTCAGCCCAAACTGCAGGACCCCAGAGCTGGTAGCCAGGATGAGTACTTCCTTCTCTCCTGAGCTCAGAATCTTGGGAATTTCTCTCTGCGTCTTGGTCCTGCCCTCCTCTGCGGCTGGAGATTGTCAGCAGGCTTTCCCACGGATCAGGGCCTGCTTCTGGACATGATTAGGCTCTCAAGGAGCGATTCCCATGAGCTTTGCTTGAGTGTCAGGTCGCTGATGCAGACATTTTCACTCACTAGATTTTTTTTTTTCTGCCTCTGGCAAGAGGTTTTGAGCTATTCAATTAGTAAAGAAAGGTGTTGGGCAGTTTGGCAAGAAATGAGATGGAAGAAAGAATTGTTTTGACCTAGTTAAACAATTGAATACAATGTTGCACTTTAATGATCTCTGGTTATAGCTAGGTGCATATTTTTTTTTAATGGGGGCTGTCAAGTTTTCTAGGAAATCAGAAAATGTAAATTATGAATGCCTATTAAATAAAGTATTAAGAACTGTACTGTTTTTGAAACACGCTGCATACAGTTTTCTCCCTCCCTCCCTCCCTCCCTAGCTTACATTTTTAAGTGACGAGAGCTATGTCTATAAATGAGAGAATACACTACAAACAAAAGGTCCAACCCTCAAGAAGCAGTCGAATGGGGAGACAGACATGTTAATACGTGGAGCTACAATTAAAGAAGTTTGTACAGGATCCAGTTAGGAATATAGTAGGAAGCAGTCATTTTATCTTGCCATTGATAGAAAGCTATATAGAAGAGTTGTCACTTGAATTTTGTTCTTGTTAAAGAAAAATCAGCTACCGAATTGAGCACTTGTCAGACCTTATTATTGTCATGTGTACACATATATACACACACGTGCGCACACACACATGGGAGTCATTAAAGAAATAGACTCCTCAAGAATCTTAGGATAGACTTTTTAGGCAGAATGAGTTGTTTAGCAAAATCTCGGATTGAATGCTTAGCAACAATGCTTAACAGATTGGCCTCAGTTTTGGGGGTTTTTTTCCATTGAAGTATAGTTGATTTACAATGTTGTGTTAATTTCTGCTGTACAGGAAAGTGATTCAGTGATGCATATATATATATACATTCATTTTGGCCTTGGTTTTGCATTTAGAGCCTTAGGACCCACCTTTGGTTCAGTTTAGTACATATCATGTTTAATTTCTATAAGTTTTGTTGTTGTTTTCTGAGAATTTTTAGGTAAGCAAAGATTAGGTGTAGATTGGGATTATAGTAGCTTGCAAAGTTGTTAGTAACATATATAGTGGATAGTACTCGCAAATTCTTTCTCAGTAATAGAAAAATCAGTAGATACTCAGCAGTTGGACGTGGTGAGAGAGGGCTTCCAGGAAATGAGAGCAGATGGGCAAGGGCATGGGGGCAAAGGCGAGCTGGGTACAGTGAGGAAATGGAGGTGACACTTCCTGTCAGGAGGGTAGGGTCAGAGTAGAATGAAGCTAGTGAGTGGGACAAGGACCTCATCTGCCACTTAATTGCTGGTGACAGCCACGTTTGTATTTCCAGTCCTGAATTCTCCCCTCACTGAGCCCTAGAGCCAAACATCCAACTGCCGCCTAGCTGTTTCCATGAAGATATCTGACAGCATGCAAGCTGCATGTGTCCAAAACAGAACCCTGATTTTCTCTCTTCTACTTCTTTTCTCCTCCAGTTTTATTCATCTCTGTCAAGGGCAACCATACCCACAGTTACTGAAGCTGAAAATTAAAAAGTCATCCTTCTTCCTTCGCTTTCACATCCGAGCCCACATCCAAAACAAATCCGAAATCTGCCTATTTTTCTCCATGACCACCTTGATTATTACTCTAATCCATGCCTCTCAGCTCTCGTATTTTTGTAAGAATTATCTTTTTATACAAATACAAATCTGATCATGCTACTTCCCTAACTTGGACCTTTGGCCTTTTATCACCTCTGAATAAAACCAAATCCCTTGGGGTTTGGCAGATGGGGTTTGCTTCTTGCTTGCACCTCTAACTTCATTTTGCCTACATTCTCCAGCCACTCCCACTTTTTTTGCTCTATCTTCAGGGCCTTCGTATTTGCTGTTCCCTCTGCTAGATTTTGGGCTTTTATATATTTGAATGACCAACACCTTCCTAGTTTTTGGATTTCCGTTCAAGTAGAGTGATCTAGTTTACATGGCCACCCCTTACCCACCCCTCACTGCCCAAGTACTATCCTATCACTTTATTTATTTCCTCCAGACTAATAAAACACTCTAGAATTATCTTGCTGATTATTTGTTTGTGTGTCTGCCTTCCTTGATTGTAATTTTCTTGAAAGTAATTGCTATGCCAACCTCCAGATCAGTGCTTGTCATTTAATAGACGTTCGATAAAATTTGTTGAATTTCATGAATAAAACCCGGATCTTGTCCATTATGCCCAAGAACTTAGAGTATTAACCTATAGGCCAGTTTTTATGGTCTAGCATATGGTCCAGACAATGTTCCCTGTGTACTAGAGGAAACTATGCATTCTGCTGTGGTTGGATGAAGTTTTCTATAGATGTCTGTTAGGTCTAGCTGGGTTAGAGTTGTACAAATTTTCTATATCCTTACTGATGTTCTGCCTAGTTCCACTAAGTGGGATATTGAAGCCCCCAACTATTATTGTTGAATAGTCTATCTTTCCCTTTAATTCTTTTTTTTTTTCATTTAGATTATTTTTTCACATTCTTCGTTCCATCCAGGGATTCCCCTGACTTCCTAAATGATGCTTTTAAAATTTGTCATACACGCATTAACAGAACATATGGTTCTCCTACTAATACAATACATAAGAATCAGTGCAAATTTAGCATACAGTACACTGGGAATGAAATCCTCCTACCTTGTGTTATGAAAAGAACATGTGTTTTTATTTACCTTGAAGGCTATTTGAAAGTATTATAAGAAATAATGTCTATGGAGCGTGTAATTCCCTACGTAGAACACGTTATTTATTCAAAACACATCATTATTTCTAGCTGCATTACCTGATAAAAAATGGTAGCCTCGGGCTTCCCTGGTGACGCAGTGGTTAACAATCAGCCTGTCAATGCAGGGGACACGGGTTCGAGCCCTGGTCCAGGAAGATCCCACATGCCGTGGAGCAACTAAGCCCGTGCGCCACAACTACTGAGCCTGAGCTCTAGAGCCTGCGAGCCACAACTACTGAGCCCACGTGCCACATCTACTGAAGCCCAAGCACCTAGAGACTGTGCTCTGCAACAAGAGAAGCCACTGCAGTGAGAAGCCTGCGCACCGCAACAAACAGTAGCCCCTGCTCGCCACAACTAGAGAAAGCCCGCACTGCAATGAAGACCCAGTGCAGCCAAAAATAAATAAAAATAAAATAAATAAATTTTTAAAAATGGTAGCCTCTGAGTACAAATTTTTTCTGTAACACAGGAAGCAGTTTGCACACTTTTTCTTCACAATAAGGGGGAAGGTTTCATTATCTTCAGTTAGAAAAAGCTTCTTCTTATAAAAGGGAACTTAACATTCCTTGGCTCCGGCAGGACAAGAATCCTGGAAGCAAAGTGTGGTGGGATCAGATCTGAGCCAGTCTGAGCTCTGACACCTCACTAAAAGGGAAAGCCCTTCCTGGACTAATAGGAAATTAGCAGTTCATATTTTGAGAAGAATATTGAAGGAAAAACCAATCTCCTATAGCGATAGCATGGCTAAAGAGCACATTAAAAAAAAAAAAAGTCTACTATTTGTGCTATAAAGTTCTATGGGTATTGGTTAATGCCTAGTGTCATATATCCACCAACATAATATACAGAATTATCGCACTGCCCTAAAAAAATTCCTTGTGTTTCACCCTTTCAATCCTCCCTCCCCACCCCATCCCCTAACAGCCACTGTATTTTCACTGTCTTCATAGTTTTACCTTTCCCAGAATGTCATATAAATGGAATCAGATACTATGTCGCCCTTCCAGACTGGCTTCTTTCACTTTGCAATACATACTTGAGATTTATTCCTGTATGGCTTGTTGCTCATTCCTTTTTATTACTGAATGTTATCCCTTTATATGGCTGTAGCAGTTTGTTTATTCATTCACCTATTAAAGGACATATTAATTGTTTCCAGTTTTTGGCAATCGTAAATCAATAAATAATTGCTTCCTGATTTTGTGTGAACATAAGATTACAAATCAGTTGATTAAGTACCTAGGAGCACGATTGCTGGATCATAGGGTAAGACTATGCTTACCTTTGTCAGGAAACTGCCAGGTTGTCTTCCACAGTGACTGGACCATGCAAGCAAACAATGGCTGCACCATTGATTGTATTCCTTCAGTCAATGAATGAGCATTCCTGTTGCTCTGTATCCTTGCCAGCAATTGGTATGGTCAGATTTTTGTATTTTAGCCATTCTAGTAGGTGTGTAGTGGCATGTCATTGTTGTTCCTTTATTGATTTTTGACTATACATTTTTCAGTTATTTTCTTAGTGATTGCTCTAGGGCATACGATATGCACCCTGTTTTATCATAATCACCTTCAGATTTATACTAAATAAGCTACAGTAAGATATAGAGTAGAAGCTAAGGGGAGCAGGAGACCCTGTCTTTTTGCCTGCATCCACAAGGAGTAGTTCTACCATCACACAGAGTGTGGGCAGGGTGATGGGAGCAGGTCCTAACTCAAATGCTAAAAACTTTCTCTTCTTATCAAGATTAACATAATTTGAGTAAATACCTCTCCAACTGCTGTACATCCTTAGGGCAATTTCCAGAGATTTTAAATGGTTGTTTTTTCTGTTTCTATTTTTATAACTTCCACCAAGTTAAATGGCGTTTTGTTAGAGAATTCACCTGGATCTCCATCTAGATATTCACATCATTCCAAGAGTCCCATTTCCTATCAGGCCTATTTTTAAATTTTGAGGCTCAGTTAATAGGCATCCAGGAAAGTGACTGTCAATTTTACAAAAATGTAAAATAAATGTCGTTGCTCTTGTTAATGAAAATAATTTTTAAAATGATAAATCCATATTAGTTAAATGGATAATATTTCCCAAGTTACTGTATCCAGCTTGATGGTAGATAACACTAGCCAGCAGTGAGGTTCAGCATTCTTTTCTTCTTTATTTTTCACTCAATTAGAACTGCTAAGTCAAAAAGAAAGCAAACGATCTGTGACTTTGTTAACTATTTTTCACGGCAAGGCAAGCATTCAGAATTCCAGGAGTGATCTCTCACTGAAGATGACCTCTGGCACTCTGTCAGGTGTAAACGCGACAGATTTATGAGTGTTTCAGCCTGGGATAAAGCAGCTTATGGTTTCCTAATCTACGCCTTGGAAAGTAATTTTTTTCCCTTTCCATTGCATCATGTGAAGGTGGTTTTAAAATACCAGCTAATATGAAGTTCACTAATTCCTCTGTTGTGTGAAGTAGTTCACATACTTTCTAGAGGGAACTAAACTCTCAGCAATCATTTTATCCTATCTTGGCTTTCTTAGAAATTTCTGATATCATATCTTTAGCAGTGACGTCTTGAAATGTCACCTCTGAAGTGAGACGTTTAGGCTCTTCAGGATTCTTGATATATTGTTGAGCTATGACACTTGACTAAGCTTCATGGAATCATAGAAATGGTTTTTAGTGGCCTTATAAGTGTTGTGATGATCCGGCTTTATCATAACTTTAACTTCAAAGGCTGACATGAGCAGCTTCTCCTTTGAGAGTAGGGGAATTTCAGAGTGGAAAAAATAGGCTTACACTGCTAATTTATTTGCAGAGTAGGCTGACAAAACATTTATTCCCTAGGCTTAATTTGATTGCATCACAATTGTCCTTCTCACCACAACCATGGAATTCAGAGGAGGAGTCATTTGTTGACTGACAGCTGCCGTCTCTATGTGAAGTGCTCAGTGGATACTGGCAGAGACCTTTCCTTGCTGAGACTTTAGCTCACGCTTTGTCGGTGTTCATGTCAACACGTTTTTTTCCAGTCTACACCATGGCTCATAAAAGAATCCTTAACTGAAAAAAATTTTTCCTTTTCCAAATCGTGGTTTCAGTGTTGAATATGTCCGAGCGTCTGCATGCCTATCTACTCCATACACATAGTGCACATATGCTAAGGGCCAGTTCATGCAATACAATACCGCAATTCAATTCTGACACTAATGACCCAGAGATCATGCACACGGCATAGGTCAAGGGCAGAGTCCCCAACAAGACTGTCCACTTCAGATGCCAGCTGCAAGTTCAGGAGTCCCTAGGGCATCTAGACTTCTGGCCAATTGGCTATAAGTTCAGGAGTTCCCAAGACGCCCTCAGATTTCATAATTTGCTACAATGACTCACAGAACTCTGGAAAGCTCTATACTTGTGATTACAGTTTTATTATAAAGGTTACAAATCAGGACCAGCCAAAAGAACAGCACGTAGGGCAAGGACTGGGACAGTCCTGAATACAGAGTTCCCATGTCCTCTCCCTGTGAAATCAGGATGCACCACCCTCTTGGCATACAAATGTATTCATACCAGAAGTTTGGCCAAGCTTCAATGTTCAGAATTCTTATCGGGATTTCACCACATAGGCATGACTGATTGAATCATTAGCCACGTGATTGAACTCCGTCGCCAGCATCCCTCTCCTCCTAGGAGGGACACCTAATATCACGTGGTTCTCAGTGCCAACCCACTAGTTACACAGTAGGTCTTTCATGCGTGGCCAGCCCCCATCCTGAAACTATCTAGGGACCCATCATGGGACCCATCATGAAAAACAAAAACACTCCTATCACTGAGGAAATGTCAAGGGTTCAGAAGCTCCATCCTAGGAACCTGGCACAAAGACCAGACAAATCTTATATTATTCGACTTACATCTTCAGCCAGTTGTGAAGTCTATGCCAGCAGCACATGAATTAGTCATGGCCCTTCCTCCTGGTATGCTGTTTATAATATACAGTAGCCATGGCTCCATTTGATGAAAGCTCTGCCAATCTCTTATCAAGCTGCTTCTCTGAGTTTGAGATTACTATCCTTTGTACCTGTGTCTACATGAAGAGTGTGACGCTGAGATAGCCCTCTACAGTTTTAGACTTTCTTTGTCTTTAATCACTGCTAGTGCTTGCTATTCCCCAGGCACTGTTCTCAGCTATGTACCTGCATTTCACCCTCACAACAAATATTTAAGAGTATATGCTATTATTATCACCACTTTCCACATGAAGAAAAGGGTGGCAAAGAGACATTTTGTCCAAAGTAATTTGCCCAAAGTTACAAAATGAGGAAGTGGCAGAGCCAAGATTTATACCCAGGCCATCTAGTTTTCAAAGCCTGTGTCCTTACCCATTAGACTGTGCCACTTGTAGCAGCAAGAACAACAGCTTTGCACTGGAAAGTTCTGGAGAAACTCAGTTGCTTTATCATAAAAGCAATTTTTCTTTATTTGCAAAATGATGCAAAAGCATCTGTGGCTAATGTCATAGTATGACAAGGCTTCTCAAAAGAAAACATACTTAGGACTCAGGTTAAACAAAAAGACAATCCAATAAAATTCAGTTTTCGAATATTTGTCATTCCCTGGATGCTTGTGAAAAATCTTTATAGATTCCCTATCCCAACACACACAGAGTCAAATTCTATATTTACACTGGGGAACCTTTTCACTGTTCTTTATTATGAAGTTATTCAGAGTTGGAGTATTAATGTTTTTACTTTCATCCCTATTTTTACACCTTGACTATCCACTTTTGACTCAATGCAAGTTTAAGAAAATTAACGAAAAGTTTAAATGAGGTAAAAATTCATTGACCAATATATTCATTTCCTTCACTGTACAAGGGGGGTGGTAATCCAAGTGAAGTGCTGTGAAGCTTACAAAATACTAACATATATCAAGTGCCTCTAGTGAGCCTAACTTCCAAAAGACAGATCTAGAATTTTATCGTCAGCGGGGCGGGCGCCAGCAGGCTTGCTGGAAGGCTCGTTTAATGTTCCTTCATTCCTGCTGCATTCATTTCTTATTCTGAAAAAAAAATATTTTTTTTCTCTTGCAGATATGGATCGTTACTTTTGTTTTTGGCAACTAAAAGGAGGGGAAACGTCAGACTCTGTAGTCAGAGAAGGAAGAGTTTTTGATAGACATCTCCTTCATAGACAACTGGCAGGGACACAGCATCAAGAACAAAATTGCAAAGTACTGAGAGATTGTGCTGTTCTTTGTGCTTTATTTTATTATCACAGCCCTGACACTACCTATTTTTCTTCTGTTATTTCATTGTCCTAAAATTTATGTTTCTGGGAAATGAGGAAGTGCTCTTTATTCACTTATATACAGATATTTCATAAACCTCTTCTGTAATTATGAAAGAAGAGGTAGCAGGCATATTTAAATTAATTGGGTCACTTTTCTTTATTACTTTTCATTTCTCCCCAAACTCAACAAGCTGACTTTAAATGGACCTTCACGATAAATATATATTTGTTAATTGAATAATTCACATCCAGGACTTGTAGGCCTAGTTGCCTTGATTCTAACTGACCTGGTTTCTGTAAGTTCTCTTTCAGAAGTTCAGCCCTACAGATCCTCCCAGGTTTCTAGACAACAAGCAAAAACAACTGTAGCTGTTGCAACTATGTGAAGGAGCCCACGGCAAGGGCCTTTCATAGATTTTCCAGCTATATTTCAGGTTAAAAAAAAAAAAAGGCAACTCTCCTTTTGAACTACAAACATTGAGAGCCAGCTATTTACTTTTGTCTAAAATGTAAATCTTCTCTCGAATTGAATTAGGTTTTGGTCCAGCTGGTTGCGAGGTGTGCTGTGTGATTACCTGCGTGATTACCTGCGTGATTTGCTTTAAGACAATTCGCGAATGGAGCTGGGCTGTCTTCAGAGGAGAAGCTGGAATTTTCCTCCAGCACCCACAAGGCCTCCAGCTCTTGGCAACACTTTGTCCTTGGCCTCTGACTCACTTCTCCCCTTTCTGAAGTCATTCCATTTTCTAGGAGTGTTTCTGCTTCTTTCCCGCCCCCTTCCTAGGTGTCCACGGCTCTCTCTCCACCTCAGGAACCAAACTCCCACCTGCATGGCTTCAGCCTTCTCGGCCCCCTCCTCAGGTTGGAGATCTCATCTAGAGTTTGAGCCCCTGTCCATCACTTATGACCTGTGTCAACCTGGACAAATTACTTAACCCCCTCAGCCTCGACTTCTTCATCTGTAAAATGGGAATGATATTATTTCTCATATAGCATGGTTAATGAAGTGAGAGAACGCATGTAAACTTCTTAGCACAGAGTCTGGCACACATTAAGGGCTGGTAACTTTTGTAATGAGGATCATTTACTGTACCCAGCAAAGCAAGAGGCCTTTTTTTAGTGTATGGTGATGTCTGCTGGCCAGTGTCACGTGATGCCTAAAAGGACGGATTCAGTGGGTTCAGCTCCATCATCTGCAGGGCTTGGGGGCAAGAATATAACTTATGCCCACTCCCACTGTGTTCCCACTCTCAGCTCTGTCCCTCACTTCGAGGTACCTCACCCAGGCATGTGTGTGATACCCCAGCCTGCATGCCTAAGCTCTGTCCAAACCCACGTGCCTCCTGTCCTGCAAATAAGCACTCCTTGGCCACCTTGCAGGCCTTAGGATGGGCCCTCCAGAGGAGGGATGCACTCCCTGCAGGCTGGCAGTGGCGGGAGCCCTTGGATGGGGAATTCCATGATGCTGGGTACCTGGAGTGTGGTGGAGGAGAGGAGGGTGGCCTCGGCTTGGTGCCTCACATTGTCCCCCAGAGAGACATGTGGCTGGAGGTTGGCCGGAGAAGGGCACTCCAGCAGAGGGACTCAGGGCGGCGTCCCTGGCTGTCTGGAGGGAAGCATGTCGTGGTAGAGAACCACGCTTTAGAGAGGGCTGTTTCTCTGCATTCCATCTCTCTAGCCAGCTGGGGGCCCTTGTGTCCCGTACAGTTACAGGGTGACACGCCAGCAGTGTGGGCAGGAGCCCGCCCTTCCCACTAAGGCCCTGAAAACTCCCAAAGGGCTCCCTTTTCATGAACACCAGATCCCCTTTGGACCAGCCCCAAGGAATGTGAATTTCCTTCAATGCTCAGTTCTTGGGGTTTTCTTTGGCCACGCTGCTTGGCAGGTAGGGATGTGGGATCTTAGTTCCCCTGGTTGAACCCGCGTCCCCTACAGTGGAAGCATGGAGTCTTAACCACTGGACTGCCAGGGAAGTCCCAGTTCTTGGTATTGTGACGTCTGTGCTCCCCTTCCCAGAGCGCCCTGCTGAGCTGCAACACAAAGCTTCTACCCCTTCCCTTTCCTAAGTTTCTTTTGCTTGGCATTTGCTGGGTAGACACAGAAGAGGCACTGGGAAAAGCTCATCTTAAATACCAGGGAACTTAGAATCTCAGGATATGGAAGGAGTGAAAGAGATCTGCTTGCTGGCTGTAAGTGACATCTGACTCTAGAAACCCCGGTGAGTAAGCCATGGAGGTCAGCACACCCCACTGCCTGCAGAATCAAGGTTACGATCCCTCGGCTCCTTTAGAATATATGGGTGCGTCTACATTAGCAGCTTTTCTTTTATTACTGAGCGTCTCAGCATCCACACGTTGTGCGTATGACTGCAAGGGATTTGAGGATTTATTTTTTAGAAATAATTTGGCAAGAAAAAGTTATGAATTATAATTCAATAACAAATGCACACTAAAGATAGAGCACATGCGGTGGATAGTAAAACCTCCCCAGAAAAGGAAATCAATGACTTTAATTATGAGTTGTCAGAGTGACATTTGGAACCTGAGCAGAAGTGCCATCCCTGGAGTGCAAACCATTGAGCTCTAGAAGTGGAGGCCTGGCTTCCTTCCCTTCTGAGCAGGAATGCTTTGCTCTGGTCACCTCAAGGGTCCAATTATCTGCCTGTGGCCCAGCTCTCACTAAGCAGCTGATTAGTTCAGAAGTGGGTTGGTCTGGTGAAGCACCCTTGAGTATGAAGCTCTATACAAGGGAAGGAGCTTCTCTAAGGTTTTTTTGTTTTGTTTTGTTTTGTTTTTTTCTGAAGAAAGTGTCATATCTGACTGATATTCCAACTAATGGGCTACAGAACATGGGTTAATAGGGGTTCAATATAAACAGGGATCTATAATTTAAAAGCTTGGGAAATGCTGAATTAAAAACAAATCTATCTGCTTCTCGGCATATACCTAAAAGGATTGAAAGCAAAGTCTTAAAGAGATATTTGTGCACCCATGTTCATAGCAGCTTTATTCATAATAGCTAAAACATGGAAGCAACCCAAGTGTCCATTGACTGATGAATGGATAAAACAAAATGTGGGCTATACGTACAATGGAATATTATTCAGCCACAAAAAGGAAGTTCTTACACGTGTTATATAGATGAACCTCAAGGACATTATGCTAAGTGAAATAATCCAGTCCAGTTATAAGAGGTACCTAGGGTGGTCAAAATCATAAAGACAGAAAGTAGAATGGTGGTTGCCAGAGACTGTTGGAGGGGAAAATGGGGAGTTATTGTTTAATAGGTATAGAGTTTCAGTTTTCCAAGATGAAAAGAGTTATGGGGATTGAGGGTGGTGATAGCTGCACAGCAACGTGAATGTATTTAATACCATTGAACTGTACGTTTACAAATGGTTAAAATAGTAAAGTTTATGCTGTGTGTATTTTAACACAATTTAACTTTAACATGGAAAAGAAAGAAAAACAAATCTAAGAATGTTTGTTTTAACTGCAGGATATCTCAGAACCTTTATTATGTCCAAGTGCAATATTATTTAAAATGAGAGGGTATAAAACACATTTTCCCAAAATAGAATATACTTTAGAAACTGTTAATACAGACCACTTTTTATTCCTTGATCTTTTCCTATCCCTTTTCCAGATACATCTTTTGAATGTCTAAGTTAGGAATGTTATTTCTTTTAAGACATGATCATTCAAAATGTTCCTTGGGGGTGGGCAGGATTGACTCATGAATATCGGGGCCTGACGTTAACCACTACTTGGCCATCTCAGGAGGAAAACAGTGAAACATTGTGCAGTGTTTCCCAGGGAAAATCAGATGTAGGGGAGCAGTTTCTGTGTGGGATATTCACTGGCACCTGTGAATTTAGGTACCACGTAGTTGCACCGTTCAGGCAGGCACCACCAAGAGTTCAGTCTCCAGGCCTCACAATAAGCTTGTTCCTAGGTATACGTCCTCAGGTCCCGTATCCCCTCTCCTAAGAGACCCACCCCTACATGGAATGACTCTTATTAAGGAGGAACAAATCTGGGGAAAATGGCAGTAAGTTAAGCATTTAGGAGAACACTCATTCTCCCAGAATGATTTTATTATTTACCTCTGTCTTTTCCTTTTTTTATTTAGTTCCATAGATCCACCTATAGCCCAAGAAGCATCGATTACTTTCCTTGTGACACTTGAGACTGCTGGCCTTTGTCTAATTCAACAGACTTCCTGCCTTAAGAGAGGTAAGAGGGTCTGATTCAGGGGAGGGCAGGGGCCGAGAAATAAGCCTTCTACTTAAACTAAGATGCTGGGAGTGTCCGTGTATGTGCTCTTAATTTCAAAACACAGAGTCTACTTGTGGACAAATATCTAGCTATAAGGAATCTATCTTATCATGAATTCTATAAACATGGTGATAATATTCTCCAAATCTCAAACTGGGACATATCATCTGGCTGAAGGATTTTCTTTTTTGATTTGTGGAGTCACTTAATCTGTATGAGCTATACATTAATCCCATTTGGTTAGTCAGTAATGGAAATCTTTTACTGGAGAAACTAGAATTTTACAAAAATCATAACTGTACCAGGAAAGCTGGCACAGACAGTCAATATACATGATGCCACATAGCATTTAGATTGCAGACTCATCCTGAAGACAGTTTTTGGTATATTTATTATTCTTAAACATCTGATCCTTTGTAATTCTCTTGTGAATCCAGACCTATTACACTCTGCCAGTTATTTTTTACAAAGCTTTTATCACTCAATTTACATCAGTGCGTGAAGCTGCAAGATAGGCTTTTTTTTTCTCCTTCAAAACTGTAGCTTTCCCATTCTGAGACATTGCACACAACCCTCTACAGCATGAATATGTTTCAGAGTCATGGGACTCCTTGCTGACCCAAGCATTCCAAAATTCATGTGTGATGCAGGAGTGGAGAAAGAATTCAAATCTGAAAGCCAAATCTCTGAGTTTCCTGTGTTATTTGATAAAATATTAAATTAGCATTGTCCCTGTCAAGTTCTGGTTTGTTTTTAGGCAATCATGTGAGCATAAATGCCTACCGCCTGTCCAGGAGAAGTGGGAGAGTGTACACTATGTAATCCTCCCAATCAAGTCCCCACATCTGAGTCAGAGTTGGCTTGCAGTTGGAAAACAACAGGGCAGTTGAACCTGATTAAATGTGAGAACATTGGCAAGGCAGATTTGTAGGTCACCCCACTTTACACCTTCCCTGTCACCTTATGCAGGGTAAAACCTGGGCCATAAATCCTTAAAAATATTCACCATCTCAAGACATTTTAGTTTTCCTTGCTTTTAAAATGACTGTTAACTCACTTCCTTGAGCCTTTTAATTTTCACTTCATTAAGGAAAAATACCTAATTTAACAACTTGGGAACGTTGAGTTTCTACTAGACCTCTTTCTCAATCCATAACAAAATTGTTTATCAGACAATTTCAACAGGACCAAAGTTTATCCAAAAAGTTCTCTTACAAAGAGAGACCAAGGCTTTGATTTCTTATTGAGTAGAGTGCTGGTAAATATTTAACAACATAGTGGTTGCCAATTTCCATGGTGTAAATACTGCCCCATTGACTGGCTTAGTTAGCAGTGTGTCACCAGGGAGTGCAGAGTTGGGTAGAGATGAGAAAGCCAGTAGGAGCTGATTTCAGCACATCCCTGAGTTTATCCCCCTAGTCTACTTGTTCCCAAATTTTGGGGTGAATCACTATCACTTTTATTAAAAGTACAGAGGTTGATGCAGATTTCTGGTGCTGAGGCCAGAGCATCTGTATATTTAACAAGTTTCCCAGGTGATCCTGATTCTGCAGTCTGAGCTCTGGTTCTTATATTCATTCCTATATAAGGCTAATCTTGTATACGTAGTATTGCCATTCCTGATCAAGAACTCTACATTTTCATGAAACACATTTTCATACCACACAATTCACTAAGATATTATTAAAATAGACTAAATTCACTAAGCTGTAATGAAAATAGATTCTAATGTTCAGAATGAATAATGATCATCCTATTCACTTTGATGTAATAGACTATATTCAGCTCATTACTTTTCATTATCTGGATTGTAAAATATGCTATGGAAAGCCAAATTCCATATATTTTAGAAATTAGATGAAATCTTTATGGAGCACATAAATATGCTTATCCTTGAGCCGTGAGAAATATTTGCATCAGACATTTTCTTTGTAAAAGTGATTTACGTGACAGCTACCTTTGCTCGCCATCAATTTTCTTCCAACAGGATTATGCGAAGTGCGTAGTGAATATAATGATTTGTTTATGACAAAAAATTCAGATAAATATACCAACTTCCTCTGAAAATGTTTGAGTGATTTTCAAAAAGGCTTTGTGGGGTAATTTTATTCCTTTTCAGGAATGAATGAGTGCATTTCATTGGAGATGATTTCACTGCTTTAGAGCTGATCTTTTTCCAAAGACTGCATTCACTCCACAAATATCTACCAAGCCATATTCTTTACTCTAAAGGAGTTTACAATCAAATTGGGGTTAAGAATTCCTTCTATTAACAATTAGAGAAACATACAGGAGGTATTTGAAACCGTGGCTGGTATTGATCTCTGCGTGTACGTTCCGGGTTGTTTGTTGGGAGAGACAGACATGTAAATAATCACCTTTGAGGGTGACAAATGCTGGGAGACAGTGACTAAAGTTTCCCTGATGATTCAGGACAGCTTCACAAAGAGGGTGACATGTGATCTGCAGGATAATTCGGAGTAAGGAAAGTGGAAGCAGAGAGGGTGTTTCAGACTTCAGAGGAATGAGACCCAGGCTCCCGGCTCAAGAAAAGAGACTTTCAAATTGTTCATTTGAATAAGTACTCTCCTACTCTGGACACAGAACTGTGCTTGGCACTTGGGGGAAGGAGAGTAAATAAGTGGTATGGCCCCTACCCTCAAGGTGTTCATGTGCCACTTGGATGCCTAGGACTTGCAAATATTAGAGAAGGAAGGGGAAACGACACAAGCAAATGTCATGGGGTGCATCACAGATATTAAGTGATGGGGGGGTATTGTAAAAGAGTGAGAGAGATGTGGGCTGACAGTGTTTAGGGAAGTCTTTCTGGGTTAAAGGTATTCAGACAAGAGAAGCAGCATTTAAACAAACAACACAAAGCAAACAAGCAAACAGGTGAGAGAACAGGTTGTATGGGTGACAGGAAGAAAATTAATGTGACCAGAATAGGGAACCCTGGTGAGCAGGATGGAGGGTAGGAGGAGGGTGTGGTGGAAAGCACGTAATTCAGAGTCCTGACTTAGCCTGAGACTGGTCAAGGATTTGGGGGAAAACGGAAAAAAAAAAGGCTTTATGTTTTCAGAGTCTCAGAGTCTTTAACGATAGAATGGGTCTAGTAAAACCTACCTCACAGGCTTGTGAGGATCAAATGAGGCAATTTATGTGAAAACATTTTGTAAACTGCTATGTACTATAAATATGGGGGTGATTATCAATGGATGGGATTCTTGAACACTGGTTCCTTTCTAAGAAGCCACAGCCCGTGTCTGGTATTTCAGCTTTCATGAATGGCATTTTTCAGCGTGAAGATATACATTGTGTGCCCAATTTAGATCTTCCCTCCGAGAGCCAACCTCAGAACCAAAACATTTCTAGTTGAAGAGCCTATATATTTTTTTAAAAAAGCAAAACATGGTTTCCAGTTTATTATATCTTAAATGATAAACTCAACAATTTTTATGGTTTAAATGTTTAAATAATAATATTAAATTACTAATGGTTAACATTTTAGTGATTTCAGTGTGCATGAGTTTTCTTAATCTTTCGTTCTTAAGATTACTAAAGAAAAAAAAATGGAATAACTTGCTTTATTTAAACTGAAAAGTGTTCATTGCTGATCTGATTAACGGATGTTCTTTTGGAAAGCATTCTTTGGAAATGAAAACAATGCTTCTGACCTTAGAGTGTCCATGGATGACCTGATTTTTCTCAAGTGAAACACTAGGGGTTAAAATAACTGAGTGTGATTCTAGGCCTAATGTACCCCAAGGATTTTACTGGCCATTCTCCCACCCAGCTACTCAGCCATGCCCACTAAAGTGACATAAATACAATAAACACTATTTTAAAAATTCATTCTTTTATGTATCAGAGAGTGATATTTTAAGAAGAAAAGTACATTTTCCAAATACAGTTTCCTATAAATTTGCACAAAAGGAGAATTTCCAGAATAGGTTTCAGTTATTTCTCTCATTTGGAGAATGATACTCTTTTTCACACATAAAACTTCAGATCGTCCCTCCCATCACGCTTTTTACAGTTTGCACTATTTGTGAGAAAACACCAAAAGTAAAACTGTTACCTTGTTCCACAGAGCTTCTGCCTCAGCTGAGCTCTGGGGCACGTGTGTCTATTGCGGGTCTAACATCTGTTCAGCTCATGGACTGATCTTCACTTTTCTGATTCCGTTTCACTGCATTTCTTGGAAGAACCACCCACTTGGATCTGCTCAATGATATATTACTGAATTCCTCACCATCACGGGTTTTTTCCTCTCCCAATACATCTGGAATAAAAATGGATTTGAAAATGTAAGTACAAATTACATTTCCACATTCAAGGAAGGAAAAAAGATAGTAGATGGCTACGACTTTTCATTCCAAATTGCTCAAAATGCTTCTCAAATTTGGCTAAAATCCTTCATATTTTCAGATACACTATACTTATTTCCTTGGGAAGAGGAAAACACCTTTTTTTGGCTCATTTTATAAGTGTAACGAAAACACGGTAGCTCAGCTATCTGGTAAATTCTAGAAAATAAAAATAGGGGTATTGAGAATTCCAACCTCTTTGGTTGTTAGAATGGACAAGTTGTGTTTAAATGCTGCCAAAACATTTGTAGAAAATTGGCAAATTAATGTAAACCAGCGTCATGCAACCCTAAATCCCCCAGTTCTTCAGTTGAATCCGATTCTTGTTGCTTTGGTGGTAGATTTTAGTGAAATTATTTTATGTATATAAAATAGGGCATGGTAGATTAATGATGGCCATAAATTCTCCATGAGTCCTCCCAGTAAAGTCTGGCCTTAGAGGAGTGACACTCTGTGACTCCCCAGGCTGGGTCATAAGAAGTCTTGCTGCTTCTGCTTTTGTCTCTGGAACACATTCTCTGTAGCCCTGAGCTGCCCTCTAAGAAGTCCACCCACACTGGGACTGCCAGGGTAGATAGGCCACATGTAAGTTTTCCAGTAGGCAGTCCGAGCTGAGCCCAGCCTTTTTAGCTACCCTACCAAGTCACGTGGGAGCGAAGCTATCTGAAACCTCCAGACGAGCCCATCCAGTCAATCCCATGTGGAACAATGGAATCACTCAGCTAAGCTCTACCTGACTCTCTTAACCACACAATTGTGATGTAATAAAATGCTTGTTGTCTTAAGCCCAATAAATTCTTTTTTTTAAAATAAATTTATTTATTTATTTATTCGCTGTGTTGGGTTTTCATTGCTGCACACGGGCTTTCTCTAGTTGCGGTGAGCAGGGGCTACTCTTCGTTGCTGTGCATGGTCTTCTCATTGCGGTGGCTTCTCTTGTTGTGGAGCACTGGCTCTAGGCGCACCAGCTTCAGTAGTTGTGGCACACGGGCTCAGTAGTTGTGGCGCACGGGCTTAGTTGCTCCGCGGCATGTGGTATCTTCCTGGACCAGGGCTCGAACACGTGTCCACTGCATTGGCAGGAGGATTCTCAACCACTGCGCCACCAGGGAAGCCCCCAATGAAGTCTTGAACACACAGAAAGGTGCATTCTTTGAGATAGTTGGATTCTTTTTTTAAAAAATTAATTTATTTATTTTCAAAATTTTATTTATTTATTTATTGGCTGCATTGGGTCTTCGTTGCTGCACACGGGCTTTCTCTAGTTGCGGTGAGCAGGGGCTACTCTTCGTTGCTGTGAGTGGTCTTCTCATTGCGGTGGCTTCTCTTGTTGCAGAGCACGGGCTTTAGGCACACAGGCTTCAGTAGTTGTGGCTCGTGGGCTCTAGAGCGCAGGCTCAGTAGTTGTGGTGCATGGGCTTAGTTGCTCCGTGGCATGTGGGATCTTCCCAGACCCGGGATCGCACCCGTGTCTCCTGCATTGGCAGGTGGATTCTTAACCACTGCGCCACCAGGGAAGTCGGAGATAGTTGGATTCTTATCCATTGACTTCTTTACCTTGCCCCATGGTTATTATAAATGGCATCTCTTTATAATTCTCACAATAATCTTGCACCATGTGTATTATTACCCTTGTATTACAGATGAGAAAATATGAACCAAGAGAACAAGTAACTTGATTAATATGCAAAAGCATGATAGACCAAGGATTGAAACCCAAGCCTCTCCAGCTTCAGAGTCCTAGCTATTATCACAGTGAGAATCTTAATGATCGCTGATGCAGTCCCATAGCCAAGAATCAAAATTTCTTCTGGCTATTTCAGGCTCTAACTCCATGAGTCTCAATCAGGGGTCAGCAAACTTTTTCTGAAAAGGACCAGACAGTAAATATGTCAGGCTTCGGTCATATGGTCTCTAAAGCAACTTCTCCACTGGTCTGTTACAGCGTGAAAGCCACCACGGGCAACATGTAAGCAACTGATAGTGGCTATGTTCCAAAAGAATTTTATTTACAAAATCAGGCTGTGGGCTAGATTTGGCTCACAAGCCACAGATTGCTGATCGCTTATCTACACATCTGAGATGATTGTGTTTGAATCTTTTTCTTAAAATTTTATTTATTTATTTATTTTTGGCTGTGTTGGGTCCTCGTTTCTGCACGAGGGCTTTCTCCAGCTGCGGTGAGCGGGGGGGCCACTCTTCATCGCGGTGCGCGGGCCTCTCACCGTCGCGGCCTCTCTTGTTGCGGAGCACAGGCTCCAGACGCGCAGGCTCAGTAGTTGTGGCTCACGGGCCCAGTTGCTCCGCGGCACACGGGATCCTCCCAGACCAGGGCTTGAACCCGCGTCCCCCGCATTGGCAGGCAGACTCTCAACCACTGCGCCACCAGGGAAGCCCCTGAATCTTTTTTGGGTTTTTAGAAAAGAACCTCAACTTTTAAATGAAGTGTTGACGGCACTTTCTTACAATCCAGTTTTAAACCAAAGTTGAAGTTTTTACTAATTGTCAACTGTAAACAGAATATATGTAAGTCAATGGCAAGTGTAAGTCAATGTAGAAGGTACCCCAAAAAATGTACATTTGGAAGCATTGTTTTTAGAGCTTTTTTTTTTTCCTCTACCAAATTAAAAATCCTGGAAAAGGGGGGATTATACATAAAGATAAACTAGAATGTGTGGAACTTTCTCCATATTTGCATTACATATCAGAATATCTCTAGTCAATTGTTGCTTTCTTTAATCCTTTGGAGCTACAGAGATGTTCCTGATAGTGATTACAAAGTATTTCCTGAAGCATTTTGTGCACTATTTATAGAATCCATTCCCCCATACTGCAGCCTGACAAGACCTCCTGGCCCCTGGGGCTGAGTTGCTGGCTGTTTGACAGCTGCACATCCATGCTATGTGCTAAGTCAGCACAGAATATTCCCAGCTAAGGGAAATGGAAACTACGTGGGTGATCATGGGTAGCGAGAGCCATTGGTGGTAGCTGAGAACTTCACTTGAAACTGGAAGAGTTGGTTCTTTATCAGTGAGGTATTAAGGTCTTGAAAGTCAGAGAGGGTCAAGATTTTAATTTCTGTAAGACTTCTCTACAATAACCTTTTAGTGTTAGTTGAGCCGCCTCAAGTTATTTTAATCAGTGCTTCTCATTAGCTTTTTTGTCTTTCTTGTTATCTTGGACCCATTAGTCTATTAAGTTTTAAGTGGCTTGAGTGCAGGAAATAAGATTTTTCTTCTTTATATTATCATTCCCATTGCTTGACATATAATTGTGTTCAGTTCATTGTTGAAAAAATGAATCATAAATCATTCCCATACTTCTTGGTCCAGAAATTGCAATGTCTTGCTTGACCCTTTTTCTTCAAGTTTTTTTATATCAAATATATATACACATATATGCATATGAAGACTTCTTATATGCAGTCTTTAGCTATCCAAGAATGCTATGAACAGAATAGACAATCTTATCATCAGTGGCTCCTATTGCTATAATAACATTTCTTTTGTAAACAATTTGATTTTGTAAATTCTCTGCCCATAGAATTTCCAATCACCTTGAATTTATTTATTCATTTAGAAGAGGTGATGTATACCCATGGTGCACAGTTTTAAAAGGTATGAAATAATATACAGTAGTGAGAAGTTGTTTTCCTCCCATTTTGTCCCATAGTCCTTGGTTTCTCATTGCTTTACCCAGATTTTTGAGCATCCTTCTACAGACCTATACTGTATATTTTATCCCCCCCATTAATTTACATACACAGAAGCGTACTGTATGTACTTTTCTATATCTTGCTTTTTTCACTTGTTACTGTATTTTAGAAATGACCCCATTTTAGTACATATAGAGATGACTTTTAAAAATATCTGCTAGTATTTTATTGTGTGGGTGGACTGTAGTTGACTTAACAAATATTTATTAATGTACATTATGTTGTTTTTAAACATTTTGCTCTTGCAAGCAGTTGCTGTAATAAATACTCTTCTGCATATGTCTTTGTGAACATGTGAGAGACTATATATAGGATAACTTCCAAGCAATAGAACTGCTGAGTCAAAGCAATATGCATTTTGCATTTTATTGGATATTTTCTTTTTTTTTTTTTTTTTTTTTTAATTTTATTTATTTATTTATTTATTTATTTTTGGCTGTGCTGGGTCTTCGGTTCGTGCGAGGGCTTTCTCTAGTTGCGGCAAGTGGGGGCCACTCTTCATCGCGGTGCGCGGGCCTTTCACTATCGCGGCCCCTCCCGTTGCGGGGCACAGGCTCCAGACGCGCAGGCTCAGCAGCTGTGGCTCACGGGCCCAGCTGCTCCGTGGCATGTGGGATCTTCCCAGACCAGGGCTCGAACCCGTGTCTCCTGCATTAGCAGGCAGTTTCTCAACCACTGCGCCACCAGGGAAGCCCCTATTGGATATTTTCAAGTTGACCTCCATAAAGCTGTAACAATATACACTCAGAGCAGCAATGCATTCGTTCTGTTTCACATTTCCTCCACATGCAATGTCTCATCAAACTTTGATTTTTGTTATTTTGATGTGCGAAAAATGTTCTCTTCTTAGAAGGATTTATGTTGAAGCTTTCTTAGTTTGCTGAAGACTGGTCAAGATTTTTGCACAATTTTCTATGTAATTATTGACTTTTTTCTTCCTGGTTTATAGTTCTTAGGACGTTAAGGAAATTAGACTTTTGTTAGACATATGTATTGAAAGTTTTTTCTCAACTTTTGTCTTTTTTAATATAGTCAGAGTTGTCAATCTTTGGGGACTTAGGAAATATTATATAATGTTAATAGTATATAAAAATTCACCCATGTTTTCTTATAGTACTTTTATAATGTCTTCTTTTTTTTTTTTAATTTTAATGCTAGATTCACCTGGAAATTTTGGAGTAAAAAATGGACTTCTTTTTTCCAGAATGCTATCAAGAAGTTTAATTGGATATTGTGAGCTCCCCCCTCTTCACCAAACACCCATCAAAAAACGATCACAAAACACAGGTATGAGGGGACCCTTGATATTGATGAAATACAAATAGTTGATAACTTGCCTGATACGGTTAAAATGTTATGTGTCAACTTGGCTGGGCCACAGTCCCCAAATACTTGGTCAAACATTACTCTGAATGTTTCTGTGAGCGTGTTTTTGAATGAAATTTTCATTTGAATCAGTGGACTTTCATAGTAAAGCAAATTGCCCTCTGTAATGTGGATGGGCTTCATCTGATCAGTTGAAGGCCTGAATAGAAAACTGATCTTCACTCTCCATACTCACCCAAAGCCAGAAGGAGTTTTGCTAAGTGATCTGCAGATTTGAACTGCAACGTTGGTTCTTCCCTGGGTCT
Source organism: Balaenoptera acutorostrata (assembly GCF_949987535.1). Taxonomy (NCBI): domain Eukaryota; kingdom Metazoa; phylum Chordata; class Mammalia; order Artiodactyla; family Balaenopteridae; genus Balaenoptera; species Balaenoptera acutorostrata. Next base: position 66,715,326 of record NC_080081.1, read on the forward strand.
CAAGCCTGTTGGCCCACCCTGCAGATGTGGGACTTGCTGGCTTCCATAATCATATGAGCGAATTTGAAAATTCGCATATAACTTATAGGCAGCCCTCTGTATACGGAGTGCCTGCATATCCACGGTACCCTCGGATTCAACCAACCAATGATGGGGTAGTACTGTAGTATTTACTATTGAAAAAAATCCACATGTAGGTGGACCTGTGCAATTCAATCCGTGTTGTTCAAGGGATATATATATCATAGTTCTTAACGTATAAAGGGCCTCAATAATGTTATTCCACCCCCAAACTTCCTATTTTCTTTTTAAGACACAGCTCAAATGTGACCTTTTATATTGTATCAGTCCATCCATTGAGCCTGCTAGAAGTAGATATAAGCTCAGATTACAGATAGGCTCCGAATTATTGGAGAACTTTTGCAAAGATGTGCAGGGCTGTGAATAGAAGCCAACATCACCCAAGGTTTCATTTCTTCCCTAGATGGAACGTATATAGGAGCTTCACAGTCAACTGGAAAAACAGCTTTGCCTTTTTTAGATGACAACCAGAACTTTAAGAAAGTGCTTTATCTTGGTTCATCTAAAAGAAAGGCTTTCGTGGCATTGGCTTGCTGCCACTCTATACAGGTGTGGGACAACTATATTGTGGAGGTTTCAGGGGAGGGTGGTAGGCAGAATAATGGTCCCCCAAGATGTCCATGCCCTAATCCCCGGAAACATCATATACATTACCCCACAGGGCAAAAGGGACTTTGCAAATGAGATGAAGTTTATAGATCTTAAAATATATTATCCTAGATTATCAGGTGGGCCCAATGTAATCACATGGGCTTTTCAAAGTGGAAGAGGGAGGCAGAAGTGGCAGAGATGCACCAGAGGAAGAGGAAAGAGAAAAGATGCGGAAGCAGGGGAAGGACTTGACCTGTGTTTGCTGGCGGCTTTGACGATGGAGGAAAGGGACCATGAAGTTGGGAATTTAGGCGGCCCTACTCGCCGGGGATGCACCAGCCCACAGCCAGTCAAGAAACAGGGACCTGGCATGCGGCCCTGCTGACATCTTAATTTCAGTGCAGTGGGATCCATGCAGGAAGCCCTCTGAGTCCCACTGTTCTGGGACTCCTGCCTACCAAAACTGTGAGATAATAAATGGCTGTTGTTTTAAGCTGTGGTAAGTTATTATGGCAGCAAGAGAAGATGAGTACAGAGTACAGAGGCTCAGAGGTGGTTCATTTACCTGGTACCCAACTGGCATATGGATGCTTCAGCTCATGGCACAGGTACCTGGTACAATAGTTGTTGATGGGCCATCAGGGTTTGTTTCAACTGCAAGGTAGGGGTCAGAAATCAAAGTAGCATATGCCCAAACTCCCAAAAAATGGCGGGTTGGGGCCACTTTGATGAAAAGGCAGCAGTACAAATGCAGCCTTATGGTACTTCACTAACAAAGACTCCTTGACCCAGTGCAGTTGGGAAGTTCCTCTCATCCTTTTATGCTCTGTTCTGCAGCCATTCAGTCATTGAGCAACCACATATTGAGAGCTGACAAGCATTGTCACATTGACACTTGTACATATCATGTTGTATCTATCAGTATTTATTTTCACGCCCATTTCCAGCTCCAGCTCGCACCACATTGCTGGCACATAGTGGGTCTTTATAACTGGCAATGGACAAACAGATTTCAATAATTAATTCATCCTACTTAATAACTGGGAGTGAATGTAATTATTCTGATCCAAAGTAAAATAATCTCATGTCTTTTTTCCCTGCAGTATTGTACAGTGATAGACTTTTCACTGTGACCTCTCATCCTAGAATACAACAGCTAATCACAGGCTTCTTGGTGAAAGAAATACATTCAGATTATTAGACTCATATAATCGTTATTTTGAACATCCTTTGATTTTCATTTGTCTTATCTTTTTATTATTATAACCTCAGTTCTTTAATCCTGTTTGGGCAGTTCAATATAAAATATACAGAGAAGCCTGTCACTTTCCTGGTTTACTAATATCATAGGCCTAAGGATGAAATTTAAAACTCTTGTGTTCATATTCCAGCTGTTCTGTTCTGGCAACAGATTTCTTTTTAATTGTACATTCCTGGAGGAAACGGTCAGCTACAGTTGCCTGTCTCGCATGGCATACATGTGTTGCTGTTTTAAATCTAACAACTTCATCTCTTCTAGACAATGCCCTGTTATCTTGACCTGATTCAATCAGGCTTGTGAGTGAAAAGCAAATCATTTGAAAAGCAGTGCTAGTTCTTTAGTTCTTGCATGATCAGCTCTAAATATTTGATAATTTCTGCAATAAAACACTTCAGTATTCCCTTGACTTTCTCATTCTTACCACATTCAATAGCCGCAGACATCTTGACCAAGTTGTCATACCCCTCTTTGAAGTTAGAAGTGTGGAAGTAAACAAAGACCAACCAAATGAGAAAAGCAAAGCCTATTTATTCAGAGCTTGCTACACAGGAGTCAGCCATCATTACTTGCATTTGGCGGATACTCAAAAGCAGGCAGAGGAATGGAAAAGCTTTACTGTAGACTAAAAGGAAGGTTCAGGTATGTCTTGAGTGGGCACTGTTGTCATGGGGAAGCCATAGGTGGGTTAACAGAAGCAGGGCATCCTATGTGATTGGTTAGGGGTGCATACTGGCTTTCTCTAGTTGGTCTGAAGTTGGAAGTGGGAACAAAAGTTAGAAAAACTCAATTACTAATTAGGTCCTGGCCATTTGGGGTTGAATGTGGCAGAAGTTATTGTTCAGCTTCCTGGATTGTTACTGGTGATGGCAATCTGGCCTCCTGGAAGTCTTACGCTTAGAAGGCTGGCTTCCTGGGCTGTTGATTGTAGATAAGGGGGGGTTGGTTTCTGGGGCAGGTTCTGGGTCAGAGTTCTTTTTTTACATATGACCCAGCCATAGGCCATTTGCATATTCGGTTTCTCAAATGTAACTCTGTGCTTTTGCGAATATGGTCCTGGTACTACATTCTACACTAAGCACAAGTCCAAAGCATACCTCCAAAGAATATTCCTTTGTTAAAGTTTTGGACATATGGCTTAAGAAAAGATGTGAAGCTTGAGATATATATTAAAAACAAATTGTACATGAGCCTAAATTTGGGTGGATAATCACCCCTGATCCAAAGAGTTCCTTTATTAGGGGAGAGATTTAAAGTTTATAATTTTTGGGTAATTTTCTCTCTGAGACGTTTAGACGGACATCTGAAGAAGAACAAGACAATCTCCCTTCAGGACCCTGAACATCAGTGGGCCTTGAGGGTCCTCTGAGATGGATTCTGAACATTTACACTTGCAATTTTTAGCCCTTAAAAATCGTTTTCATGAACGTAGAGGGAGACCAAATACAGTAATGGAAACAGGTTTATCATAAAACAAAGGTGGTTTCTATTCTTACAAAAGGCATTATAATTTGATCTTCATTCCACTGTGTGTTAACTGTTTCCTCCTCATCAGATACTAGGTCAAGCGTGGACCACTAGTTCCATAACTATTAAGTACCTATTATCTTAATCCAGGCAAGAACTCGGGAAAAGATGAAAAAAAAAAAGATCATGTAGAAAAGCATTGGAGGTCCTCTGATGAAGGATAAGCTACAAACCATTATTTCCCACCTAAGTCTTTCCAGCCCCTATGCTTCGACGTAAACTCAGATTATTTTTTCCATTTGACAAAAAGGTGCAATGAAGGATTAGTCAGGTAATGACGGGAGGATGGAGTCTCCAAATGGACCTCAAGGAGGATTCTAATAGATTCAACTGACTGTACTCACAGAGCTTTGAAAACTGCCGCATCCCTGCCCGATTCACCAGTGGAACCTCTATTTTACAAATCACATAGCTTGCCCTGAAACACACCTTCCTGTGTTCTCAAAGTCTGCAAAGTTTCCCTCACTTATTCTTTTTCAAAAAGCCAGTTCTTCTGCCTGTAAGTTTAGTGGGTCACTCTGCATCGTTTTCATCCATTACAGAAGAGCTTTCAGAGGCAATCTGGGAGAACAGATCGCTTTGGAATTGGATTTTTGGGGGATATTTTCATATCACTGCTACCAGTGTTTTCCCTATGGAGTGATAAAGAGCACTTTGAAAATCTTTCATAAGTGCAAACCCCATTCAAAATTTTTTTTCTATTTCAAATCATTTAAGGTGGAAGGACCTATTATATACATGAACTAAGGAATGTGTGATTAAACATTATCATTTCTCAAGCCTTTTGAGTTTCTGGGCGGCATGCCTCCATGATTTGTGAAGTTAGGCCAGAATAATTCTGCCTCAATAAAGCAATACTTTTATCCAACACTTACTGTCTCTGTGACTACCCTTCCCTCCCCACACCTAAGGAAATCTTAATCATAATAAGAATGAGTTTGGGAGGGGAACTACTCATAAGCAAATTAATGTGATTTCTTCCAGAGAACCCTAGCACACCTTGTACTGTAAATAACCACACAGGGCATCTGGATGAATGTGGAGTTAGTCATCTTTCTGCAAGCCATGCAGAGCAAAGGCTGTCGTTCTGTCTGGAAGAAAACAGAATAGAAAGTTCTCAACCAGTTGCTGTGTTGGTGACAATTTGTGAAGTGCAAAGTTTTCCCACAACACAATTTCTCACTATTGGTTCATCATTTAAAACTGGGGCATTTGGAACTTCCGTGGTGGTGCAGTGGTTAACAATCCGCCTGCCAATGCAGGGGACACGGGTTTGAGCCCTGGTCCGGGAAGATCCCACATGCCATGGAGCAACCAAACTGAGTGCCACAACTACTGAAGCCCATGTGCCTAGAGCCCGTGCTCCACCACAAGAGAAGCCACGGCAATGAGAAGCACACACACCGCAGCAAAGAGTAGCCCCCGCTCACCGCAACTAGAGAAAGCCCGTGTGCAGCAACGAAGACCCAGTGCAGCCAAAATAATAATAATAATTAATTATTTAATTAAAAACAAAACAAAATCAAAAACTGGGGCATTTGAAAGACTTCTGGAGTAATTAAAGGTACGTTTCTCACCAACATGATTGGTAATTATTCAGAGTCAAACATCTGATAAAAAGAATCAATGAAAAAAAAAAAAAAGAATCAATGAGTTTGGAAAGGCAATTCTAATTATATTCTGCAGCCAAATGGTCTGTTTCCATACTGGTACTTAGTGATTTTTTTGTTTGTTTTTTGTTTTGTTTTAGTTCTTATTTCATCCTAGATTGTATTTCATTTAGTTACAGGATTGTCCTTCTCATTTGATTTTTTTATTGAGCAAAAGAACTTTTTAGGTGATATATTATGGGATATATCCTTGTATTTGGAGTTCATGCTGAACTTCTCCAAAGCTATCTCTTGATGGAGGAAATTTATTACTTACAACTGTCCCCAAAAACGAACCAAAACTTAGCAAACATGTTTCACAAATTGGCTCAGAACTGAAGAAAGAGCATCTAAATGTCCACAGCATATAGCTGAGAACACTTGCCAACGGTGTGACACAGGAACACAGGAAATGCCTGCCCCCGGGTTATCTTTGGATCAGTTTAGACATACTTCCTTCTGATTATGCAGGAAACTGTCTATACTTATATTCTGCTTGCAGATTCAAGATAAGATATAAATTTTATAAGATATAAAATATAAATTTAAGATATAAATTTGGCAAGAAGAACAATGCAAAGTTTTCTTGGGAAAAGATTGTGTTAAAAGCCTTCACACCACTGAAATAGTCTAATTACTATGATTCATCAACAGGTTACCCAAATAATGGCACTCCCATTTTAGGCTTCTGATACATTGAAGAACCCAAATTCAATTGAACTGAGCCATTACACCATTTTACTTAATATCTTTTATTGATTTATTAATTCATTCATTTATTCAGTAAATATTTATTAATGGCAGAGTATGACATGCTAGACCCTTTACATACATTATATCTAATCCTCTCATTAAAGCTGAAGAATATGTGTTATTATGCCCATTTTACAAATGAGGAAAGACCCTCAGAGAGATTAACTTTCCCAAAGCCACATAATTAAGCAAGTGATAGACCCATTGTTTGAAATGAAGATTGGCTTTCAAACTCTGAGATTTTTCCCATGACATCACTCTACTTCGTTATCAATTTACTTCAGGCTCATAGAAAACATTTTCCCAAATCATGTTCCCTGAAACATGAATTCTATGAAATGTTAGCAACCATTATTTTAAAAAGGGGGTTCCATGGTCAAACACGTTTGTGATCATTGCTAGATACTCTTGTTCTCAGGTGTCTACTCTCCCCTTCCTTGTAAGAGAATCTTGCATCCCTGCCAATCACCGTGTGATCCACAGTGCCTTCTGTCGGCGAGATAGACGTCCCTTGCCCTACAGCCTTTGGGCTCAGCGTGTGGCATGTTTTGGCCAATGGAATATGAACTTCCAAGCAGAAGTTCTAAAATGCCTTGGAAGTTTCCGCCAGCCTTCCTGCTGTCATATCTCCTACAAGAATAGCATGTTCTAGGTGAGGGCTGTTCTTTCAGCCTGAGTCCTGGAATGAGTAGGCATGTGGATCAGAGCCATGATGACCTGCAACTAGTGACATGTATCATAAAAAATAGATCTTTGTTGTATTGTAAGCTGCTGAAATTCAAGGGTTGTTTGTTACTGCAGCAACATCAACTAATACAGTAAAAATACTGTACAGGATATCCCCTTCTCAGATATTCAAAAAGAATTTGAGCATATTTTAGGTTCTTAGAAATCCTACAGTAAAGAAAACATTGAGAAAACCTAGTGGATTAAACACACATATACTTCTATCTGCTCCATCATTAACTGCTGATAAAATGTCAGTTAGAGGGATTTTTAAAAAAGAAGCCACAAGGACAAAGAAAACAGGAAATAGGAAGGAGGTAAAGAGCAAACAAGAGATGGCATCAAAACATTGGAAGCTGTAAAGTAGAATGTGTATTAGTTGGGAACACACAAACACACACACAGTTTAGCACAACAACATGAAGTTTCAAAGTTCAGGGAACAAAAAGAAGTTCCTAGAAGCTTCTAGAGATGAGAAAAATAATAAAAATCGGGTCTCATGTAAAGGGTATTGGGTATGAGGAAAAATAAGATGAGATATGCCTATTTTTGTTTAAGCCTGTAGAAGCACCTGATTTTTAAACATTGTGTTTTTGTTACTTGATAACAAGTGAAACTTCAATTTAAAAATAAAAAATTCCAACTAAGCGTGCTCACTTGTTTGACCACAGATCCAGTTTCATGTTCTTGAAGAACAAATGGCCTATGGATCTGGCTTTGAGAATAATCGCTCTGAGAGGTGGAAAAAACAAAAAAAAAGGAAAATTTTGCAAAGGAGTAAACATAACTATGTTCTCGAGTCTTTTGCGTATGTGCCAATGGTGCCAATGGAAAAGGAAGTCATAATGAGTTCAAGTGCACTGTCCGTGAAGTGTTTACATGGTCCCTACACTTTCCACTGCTTGCAGTCAGGTCAGCAACTTTCTGTGGATTTCACAGGCAGGGGGCGGGGAAGGGGGGGAGTGAGGAGGCCTTTGTGAAATTTGATCTCATCCTAGCATATCAACAACTGGTCTTTGATGATGACATTCCAGACCCTCAAACCATCATCATTCATCAAGGAGATTGCCAAGATACATTCCTTCACTTTGGAATTTCTCTTGTCTTTGGAGTTCTCCATTGATTTGTGAAGACTCTTGTTTCTAAAATTTCTGAGGAGATATCCCATTTGAGTGGGTGTTATGAAATCACTGGGGGTGAGATAAACTTGATATTCCAAATATATCTAATCAATGCCATTCTCTCTTTGATATATAACACTTTTATGATAATAGCCTAGTAGACTTTCTGGAAGTTCCATTGCACTGCTGCCTCATTTTGAACTTATTCTCAACTTTGATCTAAAGAGTTTTAAAACCCTTTTCACACATACTCCTGTTAAGCCTGGTCTCATCAATTTTATATTTGGATTCAAGTTCCTGACCTTACATTTATCCACCCTAAATATAAAGTGTGGCCTAAGGGATCCTTTTTGGACCATATTCTGTCATTCAACACATACATATTGCACCTCTCACAGCTTCGTGTGACCACCAATTTTATAAGCATCCCATTGCTTAAAATCGTGGGCTAGATGAGGCCAAGGAAATCAATCAGTACGTTTAGCAACCATTTGTGGTTTTTTTGACCACACCGTGGGGCATGTGGGATCTTAGTGCCTCGACCAGGGATCGAACCCACGTCCCCTACGTTGGAAGTGTGGAGTCTTAACCACTGGAACACCAGGGAAGTCCCTAGCAACCACTGATAAATCAGTTTTGAATATACTCAGTTATAAACTTGCCCAGCCCCAATTTCCCCAGCATGTCCACTGGATGTTATGTCAAATGGCTTGCTGAATTCCAGAATCATTATATGTATCACTTTCTGTTGTGCTGGTCTAGTAATCCTTTCCGAAAAAGAAAATGTAATAATTTTATACAACATTTTAAATGAACACATGCTGGCTTGGTAATCACCATTTCTTCTTCTGAAGATTGCCTCACAGATCATTATTTCCAAGACATTAATTTTACAATTTTCCTCAAGATTGCTATTAAGAGCAAAATAATCTACTTTCTTCTTTGGGAAAATTAAAACCATATGTGGTCATGAACTTTGAGCATTTCTTCTCTTCCCCATAGTTCTCCAAAAAACACGGATAATGTTTCATGCATCTTTTCAAAAGTAATCTCAGTATTTTGAGACACAATTTGCCCCAGGAACCCCACTTACAGGCTGCAGTAGCTGTCGCTGCTCCTCCGGACTTCAGCTGGCTCTGGAGGCTTGCCCTTAGGTGTTTGGACCATCCTTGCTAGGAGGTGTCTGGATGGGATGCCCTCCACCCACTATCACCCCTGGGTGACCCAGAGCCAATGACTGTCCCCAGGAGGGATACAAAAGACCCATTTTCTCCTCTAGTGGGACATCAGGTTTAATTTAAACTCCAGTGTTCCCCATTAGATGCAGGTAAGCATAGACTTCATCTGAAGCCACTTCACAGCTTAACTACTTCCCTTCCCCCCATTTGGCTTCCCTCACTCCCCTGAGATCGAGATCGCTGTAAAAGAAGTGTGAAGGGTTGGAGATCTGCTCTTAACCTGCCACATTTTCATGGATGCAGAAGGAGAGAGGAGACTCCTGTATCAGAAGCAAAGGACAGTTTACTACACATAGCAATGCAGTAGCCAGAGTCAGCATTGTCATGTTAATTCCCCAATCCCCTATCCTCAGAGGGCCAAACGACAGCTGCACATGCAATCATGACACGGGAGAAACACCCCAAGCTCAGGGATCCTGAACATTTTATAGCAGGGAGTGAGCAAACCTGCCCTTTGTTGCAAGGGATTTAGTATCTCTATCTTCCAAAGCTGGTCACTCTACAAACACTCTTGAAAAGATAGTTCAGAACACAGGTAGCCAATTCCTCTGCTCACAGAGCATGCAGAGATGTGAAACACCTAAGGGCATTGCCACCCAATAATATTCTGCTCCCATTTCTACATCCTCTTGGTATCTGAAAAAAATTTCCCTTGATTACATCACTTCATCAATGATTAACCTGATTTACAAAGGTGAGGATCAAATTGTTCAATTTACTTTATATGGGATTAATTAAGGGTACTCTCAATAATACTCCAGGATAAGGCCAAACAAAATATTGACCTCAACTATGACCCTGGGGTCTCAGACTCATTCAGCCAAATAAATCTCATAAAACATAAGCATCTTCCTTAGAAAGTCAGGAGGCATCTTCTTCGTTTCCATATTGACCCTTCTACTTTGCCCTGAGGCATTAACTCAGATACACAGGATGTATTAGCAATTGCACGGACTCTGCCTCGACCCACAGAAGGAAAGCTAAGGCAATTCTATCATCCATTAAGCCCCTGGCCAGTTAGTTGAGACTGATCTGAATGTCTCCAAGGACCAAGGTGATGCCATCAATCCTATCCCTTTAGCTACAGTCAGGGACAAATTTTGTCCTGCCTTTTCTAACTGGATGACTCCTGTTGTACGGATAACACTTTCAGGCACACATAAATAACGACTTAGTTTTCCCTCTGAAAAGCTCTCCTGAATAACAAAGGGCAGTCTTAATTTAGAAAGATCTCTTTCCTTTTCTGAGGGCTATACCATCAATTCGTGATGTCTTCTAAACACTTTAGAGATCTCTTACGAATAAACTTAAATCACCGTATTTTCTGGGAGGGAGGAATGTTAATATCCACTTTCCATGTAAATACAATCCTAAGGGCATCGATGGCCCTCCTGGAAAGAAAGCCTTGTTTAACTTGCTGTTGGCAGTACCTCTAAAGTGACCTCCTGGCAGCCCGGCAGGCCTTGGGTTCCTAGTTCAGATGGAATAATTGAGCCTAGTTCTTGCTTTGCAGGGATTGCCTGGCGTCAGGCTGGCTGCATTCTGCATTTTCATTTGAAAGTGAGACTTGCTTAACCCTTTCCACCTTGTCAGTCATTGAGTTCCGTGTTGTCTTACCCCAAATTAGAAGAGTAGGCAGAGAATCACAAGACCTCCATTGGTTCGGCATTCAGTTTTGACAAGATCCCAGTAGCAGGCTGATAGCTGTTCAAAAGGGGTGGACTTAGCTGTTCTATCAGAGAGACAACAAGTCCAGAAGACTAAAGGGCATCTCCAAGTGGAGGCTACGTTCCTTTGCCAGAGACTCAAATCATCAAGATCACTAGCTGCAAAGATCTGTAGCTCAAGGGTATCATTGGTTGTGAGGTCCCCAAGGCACCAGAATGTATCCACATGCGGTTTTCTGCTATCAGGAGAATCTGCTCTGGCACTTGTGAGCATTCCTAGTATAAGCATGAAAAGCATCATTACCAAGTATATGTTCAGCTATAAGAACAGTATACTGAATCAGTTCCTTGTCCTGGAAGGAGATGTTATCTTTAATTTACTACACAATAAACAAACTGATGTTCTGCTGTCGAGGGAGACACTATCTCTAGCTTCCAAGGCTTTGTTGTATAAATAACCTTGAAAAGATAGCTCAGAACAAAGGCAGACAGTACCTGTGCTCATAAAACATACAGAAGTATGAGAGACCCGTGAAGAAGTACCTCTCAGTGGCATTCTCTTAGTAAATCAATTTTATATGAATCTGTGTTTCTAGCTGTGTTTCTTTGGAACTCAAGACAGTGAAAATAAAAGATGTAGAGCTGGAGGTCAAGTTAAAAACCACAATAATAATGACTATGACTATTACTGTTTTAGTCCTTTCTGGCCGTTATAACAAAATACGGTAGACTGGGTAGCTTATAAACAACAGAAATTTATATCTCACTGTTCTGGAGGCTGGAAGTCTGAAGTGAGGGTGCTTGTGTGGTCAGGTCTATGTCTGGTGAAGGCCTGCTCCCCAGTTCATAAGTGGTCATATTCTCACTGTGTCTTCACATAGGGGAAGGGGCTAGGGAGCTCTGGGGCATCTCTTTTATAAAGGCACTAATTCCGTTCATGAAGGCTCCATCCTCATGACATACACACCTTCCAAAGGCCCCACCTTCCAAAGGCCCTAACACTCTCACGCTGGACATTAGAATTTCAACATAAGAATTTGGACGGGGGGACACAAACATTCAGCCCACAGCAATTACTGAATGATACCATATAATTTTATAGATTATTATTTATAGTTGAATAACAGTGAGGAGGCATTTTTGATGACTACATGTGTTTGGCTCTTTTTACTGATGCTGTAGTTGATAAATTCTAAGTATTAAGAGAAAATGGGTGTTTGCCAAGGGAGTGATGTCAATAGAAACATTTCAAAATGGGAACATACAGATTAAATGTTTAATTTATCTATTGCAAACTATATCATTAACACAAATTACCTTCAAGGTTTCAGATTTTTGTCTCTAGTTCAATTCATTGGGTCTATTTTTTTAAGGCTCACAGAATCTATTTCTTGCTTTGGATGGTATTACCCTCCTGTCAAAAGAGTCTACATAACTTGGAAGATGGAGAATTTTGATTTCCATGATGTATAAAAGGAAATGAAGATTTGTCAAGGAAATGAAGGACACATGAGTCTTCATAGATGTAGATGAAGGCCACAGGGATATGTATGTGTCTGCATGTTTAATACAGGTGTATATTATACATGGACATTTAAATGTAAGTTCCATGGTCCATCGGGAATTTTATGCATATTTTCCAGTTTTATGCAAGCAATTACTGTCCATCTTTAAACATGTACCATGGGTCACAATGTCCATTAATCAACACTATGGCTATCACTGCCCCTTTAGCACCCAGTAAATGGAACATGCAACTTGATCAGTATAGAAGAATGTACTTGGTCAATATCTTTTTAAAAGCAAAGTACATATTACAAATCAGTAACTATGCAAATGAGTTTAAAAAAACAACCATTTTCAAGACTTCAATATAAAAAAAGAAGGGCGAATAGAATCACTTGATGACATACTATAACTGAGTAGACTTCAATCTTTTCATATCCATCTTATAGATAGAAGATGTCATCTATATTATACGAAAAAGGGAAGTGAGTCTCAGAAATGTTAATTACCTGTTGCAGGTCCCAGTACCCAGGAAGTGGCAGAGCAAGGATGTAAACCCAGGTCTGGTCCTCTCTCACTGTTCTTGTCAGTCAACCACACTGCCTTAAGGTAGGACGGATTGCTCCACCTAAACAGCTTGAACCTGACCTCTGTCTCTATGCAGGAGATTTGCATCTCTAAGCCCGGTCACTTAAACAACTGCCCTGGCCTCACCCTAGATCAACTGAATCAGGGTTTCTGGGGAAGAGGGACAGATTGCTACCGCGGAAATTTCTACAGATCCTAATGTGCATTTATGGCTGAGAACCTTCAGTCTGGCTCAACTCACTCCCTTCTCAGAACCTCTTGGATGTTCTGCAATCACTTCAAACTCAAAGTATATGGACCAGTTATCAGATACCCCACCTCCCAAACCTTTCTCCTTTTCTCAGAGTGGTGGTACCATCATTCTTTCAGGCTCCCCCAAGACTCGAAATTTTAGGGCCTTCTTTTTTCCCTCCAGGACTTTCAAGGAGGAGTCTTTAATTACTTGCATGGTTATTACTGAAAGGAAGTTAACTTTCAAGGAAGATTCTTTAATTACTTGCATAGTTATTACTGAAAGGAAGTTAATTCTCTTCTTAGAAGCTTCAGTTCATTCTCCTAGTGATCTCTGCTTCTGCCGCCCTCTGCTGTAGCTTCTTTGCATGAAGGAGAACCAATCTTTTTCTCTTCCAAGATGAGAACAGATAAGGAGACATGGCATTGGTTCTATATCTCTTATGTTTCCACGACTGACACTAATTTACTTTGGACAGTATTGTCTTCTCTTCTTTTTAATGGCTTTCTAGCAAATACTCTTCGACATTAACACAATCCCAAATTAAGTAGACTGAAAGAACACTTTATAGGCCTGAATATAGAATAAATATGCCCGAATATAAGGTAATTTTCCCAAGGATAATTTTTTGACCCACTTGAATAGATACAGTTTTACAGATGTAGATGAAATTGTTAAATTTCAGTATGTTAATTTAGTTATACACATGCTAATTACATATTAAATAGTGCTTAATAAGTATTATAAACTCAGAGACAATTGTATAATATATATAGTTTTGTTTAATTTAGAAATACTGCTTTTTCATTGTCATATTTCCTGAAAAAAATTTATTCAAATGCATTATATATACTTTTTGTCAATCTCTGTCATTACTAGAGCCATTTTACAGTTATCCAACAATTTTTCTAGAGTTTAACATCTTTACGTCCATGTAATTTTTGGTGATACAGAATCCACATATACTGCTATCCCTGAAAATTATATTCCAAGATGTATGTACCTTTTTATATCATATTTATGCATCTATTCAGCAAATATTTGTTGAGCATGAACTGTGGGCTGGGAACAGATCTAAGCCCTTCCACGTACTGGAGATACAGTAGTAAGTAACCTTATGGCATATAAGTTCTGATAGAGTTTATATTCTGGTGGAGGAAGACATACAACAAATATCTGTCAGGTATATTCTATGAAGTGCTATGAAGACAAATAAAGGAGAAGAGAATAGAGACTGACGATGGAGTGTAGAATGCTCCCTAAGGATGTCAGGGAAGACCTCTTTGAGGATTGTAGTAACCATTTATTTTATTTTCTGTATTCTGAAGATTTGACATCTGGGGGTCTTCCTGACCCTGTAGGGACTACCTCTCTCGGTTAGCCAATTCCTAGAGATAGTAAACAGCTCTCCCATTAGTGTGTGTTTCAAATGTAAACCAACCAATCCAGACCCCACACCCCCATCACCTCCTTGACTGGGTTCTCACACCCTGGACCACTATCCACCTGCCCTAATCATTCCAGGACCAGGAACCAGACAACTAACGACAGCCCCTACGTTGCAGAGTTCACTGAAATTATTCACACTAGCCAGTCCTAACTCTGCTTTTCCTGTCTTTTCCGTGGAAGTCACAGTATAGGCTCTTGCCCACAGCACCTTCCCCATGTCATGACTGACCCTGGTGGTTCCCCGGGGTCTATGTATGACATGCCCCCTCTTCTTGACAACTGCAAGCAGCAAGCTATCCTTTCCACGGCAGTGTTTCCTGATCTGTTGGCCTTACCATACCTCAAATTGGCTATGAATGTACTATATTTTAAAACAGAAGGTGTGACATCTGAGCAGAGACCTGGATGAAGTAAGGAGTGAGACATGAGTCTGTCTGGAGAAAGAACATTCCACACAGAGAGAACTCATGTGTTCTTGGCCTTCTTTGAGGAGCAGCAAATTCGCTGTGTGGCCAGAGCTGGTTGAGCAAAGAGGAGAAAGCTAGGAGATAAATCAGAAAGAAGGTCGTAGTATATGCAGTTAAATTAAATGAGAGCCATGCTACAGTCTGAATGTCTGTGTCTTCCCCGATTCACATAGTGAAGCCATAATCTCAGTGTGAGGGTGTTTGGAGGTGGAACCTCTGGGAGGCAAGTAAGTCATGAGTGGACCTCTCACGATGGGATTAGTGCTCTTATAAAAATAGAAAAGAGAGGTGACCTCTATTATGTGAGAATACAGTGAGAAGGCATCTGGAAACAAGAAAGAGGGCCCTCACCACGAACCAAATCTGCTAGCACCTTATCTTGGGCTTCCCAACCTCTAGAACTGTAAGAAATAAACTTCTGCTGTAAGCCACCCAGTCTCTGGTATTTCTGTTAGAGCAGCACAAACTAAGATAGGCGGGCACATGGGGTTCACTTGAGACCGCCAGTAATTGGGACTGTCAATGGGGAGAAGCAAAGAGAAAGTCCAGATACTGAATTACTCCCCTAGAGAACTGTCAAAGGCAGAGACTGGAATAGGCAGATAGCTCAGATGTCCCATGAGGTAGCTCTCAAGACAAAAGGGACCAATAAATGAGTCCTGTGCATGACAGGAGAGAATTTCTCTTTCCTTATCGTGCTTTCTGACTATAATGGATTATTGAGTTAAATTATGAAAAAAAAAAAAACTCTATGTTTCCTCAAACCAGAGCACTTGCAAATGACCCCCCTGGATCATCCTCACGTCCCAGCTCTTATTTTGCATGTCGACTAAATGAAGCTTCGTTTCCTCTTAGTTTTCTTCAAGTGGGGAAAAATTTAGGTCAGAGGCACTATGAGTGGAGTAGGTCAGACGAGTGCCATCTTTGGCCAGGATGGACGCATATATGTTGAAATGCAATATTTATTATGCACGTGGTGGGTGCAATTAGTATGCATGTGGAGGTTACAAATTAATTAGAAAGTCTTTCTTGCATATCTTATCACTGCTCCAGGCCTGAGAGAGCCTCAGAAGTATGAAATGGTGTTCACCTCAAAGAGGAGCCGTCAAGATAAGCACAGATAAAGCAAGTGATACATAATAAGGAGCAACATTTTGAGGTATTGATTCCAACATTTCTATAAATTCAGAGGAGAGGAGATAAGAAGTGTTGGCAGAATGAATGAAAAGTGTGATTTCCACTTTGATTTTGACCTCAAAGGGAGCATGACATTTACAAAGCAGGATGGTAGAGGAAACTGCAAGAAGGGAAAAAACCTTGAAAGCAGAAGAGGACGTGGAGTATGTCTGGACAGGAAAGAGTTCAACCCAATTAGAAAAGGAAAAATGTGAAAAAAACGTATATGATTGTTTGGGAACTCAAAAACAAGATAGACAAGAATTTAGTGATAGC
This sequence comes from Balaenoptera acutorostrata, assembly GCF_949987535.1. NCBI lineage: Eukaryota > Metazoa > Chordata > Mammalia > Artiodactyla > Balaenopteridae > Balaenoptera > Balaenoptera acutorostrata. Next base: position 66,731,631 of record NC_080081.1, read on the forward strand.
GAGAGAAGATGGAATCTCATTGGGGTCATTTTTTTAACAAAGAAGTGACATGATGTGAGTAACATTTGAGAAGCGTTTATTTATCTGTAGGAATTAAACTGAAGGGTTCAGGGGTAAAACGGCCATGGTCAAGGAGAACAGAGAGCTCTCCAATCTCTGCCTCCATGGACACATGGTATTCTCTTCCTGTCTGTGTCTGTATCCCAGTTTCCCTTTTCTTATAAAGTCACTCGTCACTGGGGGTTAGAGACCACCTTGATCTACTATGACTTCATTTTAACTTGATTACATCTGTAAAGATCCTATTTCCAAATAGGTCACATTCACAGGTACCAGGAGTTAGAAGTTGAATATATCTATTGGGGGACACAATTAAGCCCACAACATGAGTATTTGGTACTACCATAGCAGGTGCTATGGACTGAATTGTGCCCCCCTCCCAAATTCACAAGTCAAGTCCTAACCCCCAAGGTAATGATATTTGGAAATGGGGCCTTTGGACAGTAATTAGGTTTAGAGGAGGTCAGGAGAGTGGGGCCATCATGATGGGATTAGTGCCCTTAGAAGGAGAAATACCAGAGAGCTTGCTCTCTCTCTCTTTGCCATGGGAGGACACAACAAGAAGGCAGCCATCTGCAAGCCAGAAAGGGAGCCCTCATCAGGGAACTGAATTGTCCAGCACCTTGATCATGGACTTCCCAGCCTCCAGAACTGTAAGAAATAAATTCTTGTTTAAGCCTCCCAGTCTGTGGTATTTTGTTATGGCATCCTGAACTGACTAATACAGCAGGTGATTCATTCAGTCAGTAATTATCAGTGCTCCCTTTAGTGCTAGGAATTGGATGGCATGGACCAGAGTGTTGCAGTTGATTCACTAATGCATTTAAGCATCTATGTATATGTATGAATATTTATCCCCTACCTCATTCCCAGAAGGGCTTCGGTATCTATTTTGATTGCAAAAGGAGGGGTGGAAAAGCAAGTAGGAATGTGATCATTTAATTTGTGATGATAATAATAATAGTCATGTGAAAATAAGAATTATAAAACAACACCTGCAACTCCAAGGCAACAAATTTGAAAAAATGTAGAAGAAATAGGAGATTTCCTGACGAAATATAAAATACCCAAATTAAATTAATACATAAAAAACATGATTAGGCCAATTACCATAGAAGAGATTGAAAAGGTGATTAAAGAACTTTCATTAAAAAGGTTCCAGAACCAGATGGCCTCACAGCTGAATTTTATCTAATCATTAAAAAAACAGATGATTCTATCATTTGTTAAACTATTTTCAACCCCAGAAAAAGACGAAACACGCTATGGTTCCTTAAATCCAGCTCAAGTTTAATATCAAAATTTTATAGCAATAGTACATAAAAGAAAGCTGTAAACAATCATCTGTACTAAATGTAGGTGTAAAAAATTATAACTAAAATATTGGCAAATAAAATCCAACAGTGTAGCAAAGGACTAGTACACTATGACTAACTAGAATATATTCCAAGAATGCAAGGATTCTTTTTATTATCAGGAAATCTGTCAGTGCAATTCAGTTCATTAAAGTGAAAGGAAAAGGCGTATAATTAGATTAATAGACACCAAAAAATTATTTAATAGAACAGAGCAGATATTCTTAATTTAAAAACTCTAGGTTATATGGGGGTGGATAAACACTATTTAGGAAAGACAAACTACAAATATTACTCCAAATGGCCAAACGCTAAAATCAGGAGCTAGGCAAGAAAGCCTGCTATTATCACTGCTCTAAAGCAACAATATTTCAGAGAGGGGTATAGACAGACTTCTGAGTTGGCCTCCAAAATTTCCTGCCTCCTGGAATTCACGCACTCTTACAGTCTCCTCCTCTTGAGTGCTGACTGTCCCTAAAGACTTGCTTTGAATGAGTAGAATGTGGCAAAGATGACGGGCCGTTGCTGCCAAGATTAGGTTACAATGATGGTGACTTCCGTCTTGCCAGCACTCTCGTACTCTCTCTGGCTCTTGCTTCCTCTGATGAAGCAAGCTGCCACACGGGGAGCTGCCCTGTGAAGAGCCCCATGCAGCGAGGAACAGAGGGAAGCCTCCAGCCAACAACTAGTGGAGAACCAGCAACCCACCAAGATCTGACTCTTACCTATAACTTCTTCCCCACTGGAGCCTTGAGATGGCAGCAGCCGTGACCAATATCTTGATTATGGCTTGTGAAAACTGCTGAAGCTGGGGACCCAGTTAAACTGTGCCTGGATTCCTGACTTACAGAAACCATGAGATAATAAATATTTTCGTTTCTTGCAAAAAAATCAAGGAGCTCACATTTGTTGCCTAGGGATGGGAGAAACATTACAAGCAAAATAAAGAAAATATCTTAGAAAAAGGAAAATTAGAACAATTGGAAGGACGCATACACTGGAAAGTTAATGAGCTTGGTCACCTCAGGGAGAGTTGTAATGGTGTAAGATCTTCTTTCTTTCTTTGGCTGCGCCCGGTGACATGCAAGACCTTAGCTCCCCGACCTGTGCCCCCTGCAGTAGAAGCGCGGAGTCCTAACCATTGGACCACCAGGGAAGTCCCTGTAATGGTGTGAGAGAGTGGTGATGTTTATCTTTGTTTTCATAAAGTTGTATCATAGTGTTTTACTTATTGTAAATAACATGAATTCCCATTGTTACTTGAAAAAAGTCAAATAAATTTCCAAAATAAATACAATATTAAAATGATGAGGGAGGGAGTACTTTCTTCCTAGTGCTTGAGGTTTCCTTTCTGTGAGGAAGCTCATTTAATTTCTAGTTTCTCTTAGACCCTTTGGTAGATTTGAGGAGACCAACTCTGCAAGCCTAGCCCAGTTCTTCTCCCTGGGGATAAAATGCCACCAGGAAGAAGGCATTCTGTTCTGCTTCTCCCAGGACATGTTCTCTGCCTGCAGGGTGGCAGGAGACATGTCAAGGCTGCTGCAGCAGGGCGTTGGTTGCATGAGGAACCGTGCTGACTTCTAGGGTTCAGGTGGCAAGCCTGTTTGACTCAGTCCAGCTACTTTCTCATTTTGATCTTCCGTCTGCCTTACTCTTTGTTTTATTCCTCATGTACTCAGTAGAGGCAGAAAAGAGAGATATCGTTAGTGGATATTCTTAAAAAGTAAATAAACAAGTTTTAATTTAGGTAGGAAAATTTAGGATATAAAAACAAAAGAGTGACTTGTGCATTTTAGTACCTATGGATTTTATCTAAAAACACTGTAAACAAATATGAACTCTAGTTAGTAGTTTTCCTTTTCACAGTGGTACGGCTTTGCAGTTCTGAAACTACCTTATGGGTATTCTAAGCTAGAGTAAATGAGTAAATATATTGAGGGTAGTGGGAGCCAGATTTCTCACTTTGGAGAGTTACAAATATGGAAACACCCTGTGTTGTTGGATTGGAGTTAGAGATATCAGTATGAACTAAAGATTTCTAAGATAGATGGATGGATTGATAGATAGATAGAGAAACAAATAGAGATATATGTGTATATATGTGTGTGATCATACATAAAATATAAAACATATGTTTTATATAACATGTGTTACCTAGGTCTGTCAGCTTAAAGTGCTAGAGACAGTGACACAGATATTGGAATGAGCACACCTAGCACCCAAATCTTGGTTTTTAATTACCATTTTCTGTTAAAAGCGACCTGATCTTCTTAGAGAAATGGCTAGTTCCAGAGCAGGGGCAGAGTAAGTATAAAACGAATCTGGAATATTGTATTGCACCATTTTAAGTACAAAAGTAAAAAATGTGTTCAGAGACTTATGTCAAAAGGAAGCGAGTTTGAAGGGGTTCCCATGGGCCAAATCTTGGACAATTGAGAATGAAAATAAATAATGAGAGCAATAAATTATAATCCATTGAATCAAATAAGTATTCATAAATCCATATAGATATACATACATAAATGTGGAGAAGGAAAAACTTTTCCTTATAATCAAATGCCAACTAATAAAAATGGAAAGAAGAATAGAACCAGAAGATCTTCAATGGATACCGAAACTAGTGAGTGGAAGTTTCACAATTAACATGATACTTACATAGTCATAAAGTATCTCTCCCACAAATCACTTATTGATTACAAAGGGGAAAATAGTACTTTTACAAAGTAAACTTGTTGAACACCATCTTAATCAAGTTATTAAACTTGATTTCACTAATAGTGAAATCAAGATCATGTGCTCTCTTATAAAATACCCTGAAAAGGACACAACCTCATTTTAGGGGGTGTTCCTGTCAAAAATGTGTAACCTAGATTTACTCATAAGGAGACATCAGACAAACACAAATTGAGAGATATTCTGCAAAATAGTTGGTTTGTACTCTTCAGAAACATCAAAGGCGAAAAGACAAAGAATAGCTGAGGGATTCTTTAAGATTAAAAAATGTTAATCAAACATTTATGATCTTAAATTTGATTCTGAACCAAGGGAATAAAAGCTATAAAGGGGCAGTTGATAAAAGTTGAATATGGATTTGAACTACATAATAAAGTGTTATCAACATTAGATTGCTTAACTTAAATGACACTGTACTTATGGGTAAAAGGACTTGATGTTTCCACTTATTCTAAATTGGTTCAGATAAGAATACATACCTACACATACACAAAGAATTATAGAACAAATGGGGCAAAGTGAATACAACTGGTGAATCTGTGATGTGTGTGTGTGTCTGTGGTGTCACATACATATCAATAATATATACATTATCAATAGTATATGTCTCATATTTAATATACATGCACTCGATGAGAGTTCTTTGTACTATTCTTGTAACTTTTCTGTAAATATGAAATTAAAAGTTACAAAATATTAGCTACATAAATGTTGAATGAGTTTATTTTTGAGGGAATTTGTGGGGAAAGTATGCATATGGTGAGGATTTTGGTGGTCCCAGAACTGTGGCTTTGGGCTTTGTGGCTTTTGTGTGTGTGTGTGTGTGGCTTTTTTAGCATGTGGGCAGGAAGTTCAGATGTTGGGGATGTGTAGTAATCTATATTGGGCTGGCATTTAAGTTCTTCACCCACAAGAGATTTAAGTTTAGGCTGCACAGTATTTTGGCGTTTGACTTTTTTTTTTTTAAATTTTCTCCCCACCCTTTATAGCTACTTTATTTATTTATTTATTTATTTTTGGCTGTGTTGGGTCTTCGGTTCGTGCGAGGGCTTTTCTCTAGTTGCGGCAAGTGGGGGCCACTCTTCATCGCGGTGTGGGGACCGCTCTTCATCGCGGTGCGCGGGCCTTTCACTATTGCGGCCCCTCCCGTTGCGGGGCACAGGCTCCAGACGCGCAGGCTCAGTAGTTGTGGCTCACGGGCCCAGCTGCTCCGTGGCATGTGGGATCTTCCCAGACCAGGGCTCGAACCCGTGTCCCCTGCATTAGCAGGCAGATTCTCAACCACTGCGCCACCAGGGAAGCCCTGGCGTTTGACTTTTAATTGCAGCTTGTGGTGACATTGTCCCCAGGCAAGTATTGGGCTGGCCAAAAAGTTCGTTCGGGGTTTTCCATAAGACGGACTTTTTTGGCCAGCCCAATATTATAGAAGTTTCTATCGAGGTGCTCACTAGGTCTTAAAAAGGGGCTCTGAGCCTTAGCAAAGGCATGTAGGCATAAGTCTGCATGGACATTGTGGAGGCTGTATTGATAAGGCCAAGTTCAACCTCTTGTTGGGAGACTTTCCCCAAGGAACTTTCTTTACAAGTTGTAGATTCTGCAAAACTGGCATCGACTGGCATCCTGTCAAAGCTGAAACTAAGGATGTATTTGTTTTTCCTTTATCTCCCAGGTACCATTGAGTATCTACTACGGCCTTCTACCAAACTAAGTTCTAGGTCGTGGAAACATAATTGTTTCCTGCTCTAGAGACTGTGGTTTGGCATGTTTTCTAAATTTGGTGGGTGTGAGATCCTATAAAATTGAATTTCCTATTAATTCTTTGGACTCTATAAAAAAATGAAGGAGATGAGACTCATGACTTTATCAAGAAGAAACTACACACACTCCAGTTCGAGAAAGCCCAGGCTGCAGCTGCTGACAAAGCCCTAACTCTACTGAGACATGGAGACTTTTATATGCTGGACTGAGCAAAAGAACACATTAGAGAGGACAGTCCTTGGTTTAATTTAACAAGAACTTTGGACTTTAAACTTCTAAGTTCACAGGGCAAGATAATTTAAAGTCTTTGGACTTCAAACTGCAATGAAATGTAACATTAAATTCTCCTTGGAAATTTGAAATTGAAAGAGGGGTTTATATTAAAATCTGGAGTACCTAAATTGTTATGTGTTGAATTGTGTCCCTCCCAAAATTCACATGTTAAATCCTAACTCTCAGTACCTCAGAATGTGACTGCATTTGAATATGGGGTCTTTAAAGAGGTAATGTAAAAAAAAAAATTTACCTGTGAGGTCATTATAGTGAGCCCTAATCCAATCTGACTGGTGTCCTTATAAAAGAAGAGATTAAGACACAGGCAGGTACAGAGGGAAAGCCATGTGAAGACAAGGAGAAGATAACCATCTGCAAGTCAAGGAGAGAGACCTCAGAAGAAGCAAACCGAAGAAACCAACCCTGCTAGCGACTGGGGGAAAAAAAAAAAAAAAAAAAAAAGCAGAACCTAACAGTTGAGAATTATGTGTTATTTGGCAGGCTTTCTGAGGACTTCAAGCACAGTTTCTCAGATAGCTCTGAGGGACGGCTCCGAAGAGGTAACGGAAGAGCCAGGATATATAGGGGTTTTGGCAACGAAGACCAGGTATTTGGAACATCAAAAGATTACCATTAATTAAGAAAACCAGACATCTCAAGTTAATGAATTTAGCACTTTTCTATGTGGGGGAAGATGCAAGAGTCTGGACTCACCGAAATCATTTCTATGTTATGCACCTCAGCTATCTGGGGCCAGGATCCTGTTCTTTCCCATCCTGAGTCCCCTAAGGGTGCACCGTTGGGGGTGCCTGCAGTGACTTGATGGCTGCAACATCTTTTGTTTACGGATATGGCAGGCAAGATTTTTCATTCACACTGCTAACATTTTGATCTCAGACTTCTAGCCTCTACATTTGTGAGAAAATGAATTTCTGTTGCTTACATCTGTGATAATACTTTGTAATAGCAGACCTAGCAAACAAATACCTCAATGTTGTTGGATTTTATTAGTGAATTATACCTATACATTTTATTATTGGAGGAGCAGTGGTTATTCTGGGGAATGTCCAAAAGATGAGAACAGAAATGTCTCGAAAGATTGCTGGTCCCCTCTCCACTAGAGATTGAGAGAAAAGCCCAAAGAATTAAGAGATCAAAATGGGAAATGTTATGTGGAATATTTTTTCACTACTCTTGATGTTTCCTTCTTATGAAGGGAACACGATTGAGTGCAACTCCTGGCCTCTCTCTGCCTTTTACTCATTTCGCCCCAAGGTGGCAGCGGTGTAGCGATTTGTTCTACTAGTAAAGTTTGAAGAATTAAGTTGGGCATATATAAAAGGGCTACCCCGGTAACCTACTCTTTTGACTTGGGTGGGTAAGTGTTTCTAATTCCAGGATTTGGTTAGCAGACATATTAGGTTCTCCAACTAAACTATGTTCTCCCAACTTCATTTCAGTTGTAGAGATGCTATTTTGATTTCCCACCTGCCTTACCTTTTATCACTCAATTTTTTCAGAACAGGATATGGAGTAAAAATGCCCCCTCAAAGACACCAACGCATGATTCCATGTGTTGAAATTTTCCATTCTAAAGAGTTAGTTTTTTGAAAGTGGGGATTACTATCATTCTTGGAAACGGGTTGGATTAACTATGTTGCCTGTGTCATCCCACTCTAGGAAGGAGTGTCCGCAGAGTAAAGCCAGAATTAGAGACTGAATTTCCTCTTTCTGTTGTAGGCTACGTTGTAACTAGGTAGAACCCAACTTTTATAACATATATTTAACATTAAATGTTCAGTTCAATGCCAGGTCCAATTTGATGTTAACTAAAAAAAAAACCTTAATGTGGATACAAAATTATTTAGTGCTTTACAGTTCATAAAATACCTTCATATATTATCTGATTTTCCCCATATTATGGGTGACTCAGTGAGTTTATAAGAATTACAAAAATTTACAAAGCTAATTAGCCGCAATCACACAAGCCTAGGTCTTCTGCTTCTAAGATCAAGGGTTTTTCTGCTACATAACACAGTTGCTTTGCAAAAATTCTTTAACCCTGCTGTTTGACGAGGATTAGGAAAAATAGTGAGCTCTAAGTAGACAACAATATGTTAAACTGCATTTGTGGTAAACTATGTGAAATAAAATTTTTTAAAGTATAGGAACTGTAATATCCCTAAAGCAGTGGGGAATCTTTTTTATCTTTTTTCTTTTTACTTTTGACACTCTTCACCCATTTTCCCACCCCCTGCCCTATCCAACTCTGGCAATCACCAATCTGTTCTCTGTATCTATGAGCTTGGTTTTATATATATATATATATATATATATTATATATATATATATATATATAATATATATATATATTTCACATATAAGAGAGATTTTCCATTATTTGTCTTTCTGTTTCTGACTTATTTCACTTAGGATAATGCCCCCAAGATCCATCTATGCTGTCACAAATGGCAAGACTTCATTATTTTTTATGGCTGAATAATATTCTATTGGGAAAAAAATGTATGTATATAGCACAATTTCTTTATCAATTTATCCTTTGATGGACACTTAGGTTGTTTATATATCTTGGCTATTGTAAATAATGCTGCAATGAACACGGGGGTGCATGTATGTTTTCAAGTTACGGTTTTCATTTTTTTTGGTTGAATACCCAGAAGTAGAATTGCTGGATGGTATTGTAGTTCTATTTTTAATTTTTTGAGGAACCTCCATACTGTTTTCCATAGTGGCTGCACCAATTTACGTTCCCACCAACAGTGTAGGAGGTTTCTTATTCTCCAAATCCTTGCTGACACTTGTGGGCAGTGTGGGATCTTACTGCTGGATTATTCAACCTCACTTTGGCTGGTTCTAAGGCAAATGAGCATCATTTTCTCAGCAATATCTTAGAGTCAGCAGGCACTATATTATTTTTAAATTTTTTTTTTAAATTTATTTTTATTTTTTTATGGCTGTGTTGGGTCCTCGTCTCTGTGCGAGGGCTTTCTCCAGTTGTGGCAAGTGGGGGCCACTCTTCATCGCGGTGCGTGGACCTCTCACTGTCGCGGCGTCTCTTGTTGCGGAGCACAGGCTCCAGACGCTCAGGCTCAGTAGTTGTGGCTCACAGGCCCAGCCGCTCTGCGGCATGTGGAATCTTCCAGGACCAGGGCTCGAACCCGTGTCCCCTGCATTGGCAGGCGGATTCTTAACCACTGCACCACCAGGGAAGCCCCTACATTATTTTTAAATGAGAAAGTCCTCTGGTCTCTCCTAAACTGTTCTTCTCCTCCCTTCCAAAATCAGAGAGGAAACTGTAGCTCAGAAGGTCCTCACAATTTCTGGTTTGTCACAGCTTGAAGATTCAGCACTCATGATTTGCCTTTGCATCTTCCCACTTCCTTTTTTCCCCTTCTTTTTCCCACCTTCATCTTCTGTCTGCTGCAGCTGAGGATGGATCTGGATCAGAAGAAAAACTTTTAAAACCGAGTTTCTTGCCTGCAGGCCTGACTCTAGCAAATATTAGTAGAAATCTGGTTTGCCTCCATGGTTTTTCTTCATCGAGGGATGCCAATTGTTGCTTTCTGTTGGCCTTTATCTTTCTTCCTATTCCCGTTCCGCCATCAAGAAACCAGCATCTTAACTCCAGAAGATAATTTCTCCTAAGGTGCTAGTGAGAGAGAGCCCCAAATTCTTTGTCAGATTATATTTACACATTTTAAACTGGAGCTTTCTTCTTTAGCCATACTTAATGTCATGGGACAGGTGTCTGTCCAATAAAACTTGGTAGATAGGATCTGTTTTCCCAGGATATGTTTTCCCAGGCAGGGCTGGTCACAGTTTTCATATCATAGTATAGAGGCAACTTTATTTTATTTATTTATTTATTTATTTTTATTTATGGCTCTGTTGGGTCTTCGTTTCTGTGCGAGGGCTTTCTCTAGTTGTGGCAAGCGGGGGCCACTCTTCATCACGATGCGTGGGCCTCTCACTATCGGGGCCTCTCTTGTTGCGGAGCACAGGCTCCAGACGCGCAGGCTCAGCAATTGTGGCTCACGGGCCTAGTTGTTCCGCGGCATGTGGGATCTTCCCAGCCCAGGGCTCGAACCCGTGTCCCCTGCATTGGCAGGCAGATTCTCAACCACTGCGCCACCAGGGAAGCCCTAGAGGCAACTTTAATATTTTTCCCTGTAGGACCAAGCTTGCTCCCAGGAAATAGATCAAATAAAACAAAATAAGAATGAAACACCCTATCTCAGAGATCTCGAATAAATGGCAATTTAACTTTAGCACTTTGTAGGTGGAATTGCATTGGGTTATAACACTCAGAGCCCTTATCAGCCAAAGCCCTAAATTTGGAGGGTGATAAAAGCCTTGTGTACTCTGTTTCTATAACCTTTTATTTCTAAACCTTGAATCACCCAAAGGTGAATAAAGAAACCTCTGAGTCTGCAATTGATTTCTTTATTTGAAAGGACAAATTCATCCATTTTCATAACTTACTATTAATAAAACATACAACAATGATATATTACTATCCCAGTATAATCATTTCTCAGCTATTTTATGAATAATTAAATAGGTTTTTAGTAGATTCTATTTTTTACTTAAATATCACTAAATATTATTATCTGTGATAATCATCTTTCATTAACAGAGGAGGTCAGACATTTTGGTGGCTCTAAATGCTCTTTTTAATTTCACCTCCTTGTCATTGTCAAGAAGCTTCCACTGAACCTTTGTTAACTTCACCCTCCTCACCCGCATCCCTCAATCCCTGGGCTCATGCAGACCTAGGTGATTTTTTTTCTTTTTTTAAACCATTTTTTAATTGAATTACAGTTAATTTACAATGTTGTGTTAGTTTCAGGTGTACAAGAAAGAGATACGGTTCCATATATATATATATATATTCTCTCTCTCTCTGTATATATATATATATACACACACATATATATTCTTTTTCAGGTTCTTTTCCATTATAGGTTATTACAAGATATTGAGTAGAGTTCCCTGTGCTATACAGTGGGTCCTTGTTGTTTATCTATTTTGTTTTGGGGGGGTTTGTCTTTTAATAAATATTAAAAAAAATTTTTTTTTATAATAGGTCCTTGTTGGTTATCTATTTTAACAGACCTAGACAATTCCCTTTCGATCAGGTGCTCCCATCACAGCATGGAAGGTAAGTCACGCATTCTGGGCATGTGCTTTCAGACTGTCAGAGTCCTTGAACAATCTGTTTAAAAGAGCAAATGTGGGTTATGTTGCATCTATACATTTAGGTTTTTTCCTGCTGGCTAGCTGAAATAAGTCTCTTTTGAAAAAGAAAGAGGAAGTACCACCCTATTTATCAAGTCAGTATATGTTGTGGAGAACCAGACCAGAATTCTCTATTTTATTAAACATCCATGGCAGGGAAGAAATGACAAAGTGCATTTTCAGACTAAGTTCAGTTGACGTAACGGTACAGTATTTATGCTTGTCCTACTGAATGAATCTAACTTCAACAGGGAAAAAGCAGAGAAAGGGTTCTGGGTATTCATTCTTAGCATTCTCATTAAAGAAAAATTCTCTCCAACATGTATCTCTCTGTGCAGCAAAACTGAACTTGGAAATGTGTAGGGCAACCATGGCTTCTGGTTAAGACCTTGACCCAATCATGTAAAGTGGAATCAATCGTGCCTCTCTCCCCAGAAAGCTATTTGGAATCCTCAGATGAAAATAGAAGGGCAAAGTGTACTTTTAAATAAATAAGGATTTTTATTGCTAAGATCAGCATGGGCAAGTTGAGGGTTTTGTGTCTCAGAATTGCCGATTCTGCAGACATGGATGATGGTTGAAGTATGGAGGCATGTGAACCACACTGCTTCCCCTCCCTGCCTGTGGGCTCAGCTCAGTCCTCTGCAGTTGGTAATCCTTTGTGCAATGCAGGTGCCCAGTTAATGCCACAGGGTACCTGTTTTTCCTAACTCCACAGCAACGGGCTTCCTTTGCATTTTATATTCATCTTTGGCCAGTCAACACTGGATTGACCCTTGGTTTTATAGTAAAACCAATCTCGATTCAATATCCTTTTATCTAATTCCTCTAAATTTTTTTCTAAACAGGGTGTAGTTTCAGTGGAAAACAGAGAAGGCACAAAGGCATTACAGACTTGGCACCACTGGTATAGGAAGCAGTAAGCTATGTCATGAAACCATCTCCCCAGAGAGACCATTAATTATTATGCCTTTGCCTCTTTTTATTTTCACCTACCCCTCCTGAGGAGAGATTTCCATCTCTAATAAATCTGCTGAAGTCACAAATTTAACCTTTAAGAATTTTGAAAGTTTTGTTACCCACATATCCAAGAAGAAAAAAAAAAAGTCCTAATGAGATTTCACTGCCTCTGAAAATGATCACATTTTCACGGTTTATTTATAAAGTGTTATTTATACATGTTCATCTCACACATAAGCATAAAGGACACTTCACTGAAATGAGTTTCAATTAATATTGACAACACTAAGGGAAACAGACACTTTTACAAAGTTCTTCCCAGAAACCTTAATAAATAATAATATTTTGTAGAAATCTGGTGATTTGTCTTAACCAAAAAGTTCAAAATGCGTCTCAAATAGAATACGGTTTCAGAATCTCAGGTAACCACTTCATCTATACTAGTACTTTTTTCAAACTTATAGAGTTTTAGAATTTTCTCTCTGATGCTGGCTGAGAATGATTTTAAGTCTTGGAATAAAGGTGAATTTTTCTTAATTGGAAATTCCTAACAAATAAAAAGAAGTGCTAGCTTGAAGTGAAGAGTTAACAAAATTACTAATTTGGATACAAAAATTAGCTTCCACATTTTGGGATCCCTCTTCAAAATTTCCAAGAGGTGACCTCTTTTGGCATATATGTTTTTTGCAAAGTGCCCAGTTTTCAGAAATAATTTCCTGTTAACATTTACATAGCTCTTTTTATTTGCAAAAGGGAAAGTGATAGTAATCTGTAAAGTCAGCATCCTGCTATAGGTATTTTTAAAGGTCAAAAGGAGTCAGGAATTTTTCTAGCTGATACACTCTGTAATGATTTAAAGAAGTTTATCAAAGGGTGCTTTAATTTTAGTTTAAAGTAAACTTATGCTGCTTCTCAATAGTTGTAAATCATTCAAAGGTTATAATTCTTCCATGTAACTCACATGTAAAAGACAAGTGACAGAGACTGCAGTTGAGATTAATACATCCAAGTCCTCTTGAATAGTAAGCCCTGACTTTCAAAGCCCTTACCAATAAAGAGTCAATTCTGAAATGCCTTTCTAGTCATCACAGCAAGTTGACTGGGGGTAAGCCCTGGGTTACTAAGGAATCCAGGCCCTTAGGCTGGGTTCAAGCACGAACTTTCTGATCGCGCTATATTGTGATAGCCTCTTTATGTGACAGTCACCTTCACGAGAAGATACATTTTGTGAAGGGCAAAGATTACCTTATTAGCTTTAAGCACAAGCATTTTGGTAATACCCGGCAAAGAGGAGACATTAAGTAAATTTGTTAAATAAATGAATGACTATCCAAAACCTCTTAGGAGACCAGTGTCCTCATTTATAAAATAAAGATGTATAATTAGGTGGTCTATTTTATCCTTTTGAGCTCTACAAATCTTCTAAAAAAATAATAATTCTACTTTTTAAAAGAAATCAATGGGTTTCTCTGACAATTTATGGTAATTTGGTTGGATTCTTCTTTAGAGGATTTTTTTTTAAACATCTTATTGGAGTATAATTGTTTTACAATGGTGTGTTAGTTTCTGCTGTATAACAAAGTGAATCAGCTATACATATACATACATCCCCATATCCCCTCCCTCTTGCGTCTCCCTCTCACCCTCCCTATCCCACTCCTCTAGGTGGACACAAAGCACCGAGCTGATCTCCCTGTGCTATGCGGCTGCTTCCCACTAGCTATCAGTTTTACATCTGGTAGTGTATATATGTCCATGCCACTCTCTCACTTCGTCCCAGCTTGCCCTTCCCCCTCCCCGTGTCCTCAAGTCCATTCTCTACGTCTGTGTCTTTATTCCTGTCCTGAACCTAGGTTCTTCAGAACCATTTTTTTTTTTTTAGATTCCATATATATGTGTTAGCATACGATATTTGTTTTTCTCTTTCTGACTTACTTCACTCTGTATGACAGACTCTAGGTCCATCCACCTCACTACAAATAACTCAATTTCGTTTCTTTTTATGGCTGAGTAATATTCCATTGTATATATGTGCCGCATCTTCTTTATCTATTCATCTGTCGATGGACACTTAGGTTGCTTCCACGTCCTGGCTATTGTAAACAGTGCTGCAATGAACATTTTGGTACATGACTCTTTGAATTATGGTTTTCTCAGGATATATGCCCAGTAGTGCAATTGCTGGGTCATATGGTAGTTCAATGTTTAGTTTTTTAAGGAACCTCCATACTGTTCTCCATAGTGGCTGTATCAATTTACATTCCCACCAACAGTGCAAGAGGGTTCCCTTTTCTCCACACCCTCTCCAGCATTTATTGTTTGTAGATTTTTTGATGATGGCCATTCTGACCAGTGTGAGATGATATCTCATTGTAGTTTTGATTTGCATTTCTCTAATGATTAGTGATGTTGAGCATCCTTCCATGTGTTTGTTGGCAATCTGTATATCTTCTTTGGAGAAATGTCTATTTAGGTCTTCTGCCCATTTTTGGATGGGTTGTTTGTTTTTTTAATATTGAGCTGCATGATATGCTTGTATGTTTTGGAGATTAATCCTTTGTCAGTTGCTTCATTTGCAAATGTTTTCTCCCATTCTGAGGGTTGTCTTTTCATCTTGTTTATGGTTTCCTTTGCTGTGCAAAACTTTTAAGTTTCATTAGGTCCCATTTGTTTATTTTTGTTTTTATTTCCATTTCTCTAGGAGGTGGGTCAAAAAGGATCTTGCTGTGATTTATGTCATGGAGTGTTCTGCCTATGTTTTTCTCTAAGAGTTTTATAGTGTCTGGCCTTAGGTTTAGGTCTTTAATCCATTTTGAGTTTATTTTTGTGTATGGTGTTAGAGAGTGTTCTAATTTCATTCTTTTACATGTAGCTGTCCAGTTTTCCCAGCACCACTTATTGAAGAGACTGTCTTTTCTCCATTGTATATCCTTGCCATCTTTGTCATAGATTAGTTGACCATAAGTGCATGGGTTTATCTCTGGGCTTCCTATCTTGTTCCATTGATCTATATTTCTGTTTTTGTGCCAGTACCGTATTGTCTTGATTATTGTAGCTTTGTAGTACAGTCTCAAGTCAGGGAGTCTGATTCCTCCAGCTCCGTTTTTTTCCCTCAAGATTGCCTTCAGGACCCTTCTATCTGACAGGTTCTCTGTAGGTGCTGGAGAGACAAATGTGAATGAGACACAGTCATTGGCCTCAAGGCAGTCACAGCCCAGAGTGAAATAAATCAGTAGTGACCTCAGAGGGTCCTGAGTGCTAATGCTAGATGTATGCATAGCGCAGGGTGTCTGATGAGATGTGAGAGAGATTTGAGAAAGACGTCTTTGAGAAGCTGGTATCTTAGCTGAGATGTGAAGGGCTAGGCGGGGAAGGGTAATCTAAGGAAATACTCAACAAATATTTGCTGAGCTCCTATCGTATGCAAGGATTGGGATATTATGGTAAGCCAGACTAACACTGTACTTACCGTCAGGAACACGCAGAAGGAAAATCACAGAGAACATGGCCCATTAAAGACACCACGAGTGATTCAGCAGTACGGGAAGGCAGGCGTTTACAACGAGCTGTAGGAGATGAGGTTATGTAGATGAACAGAGACCTTCATTATAGGCCTAGACTATCATGCCAAGGATTGATTATTACCCTACTACTGGTGTCCACTACTGGTCACGTTGATCTATCAGAAAGGACTAAGTCGGAAACCATGAAAGCACTTAGACTTTAAAGCACTCCATGCATTTAAGGGATTATTATTATGTGATCCTGCTAACCCTGACATCACAGTTCAGAAGGGGTAAATGGCGTCTATGTACCTAATTAAACCTTTTTGACAGAAATAATTAAACCTTTTTGATAGACTCAACAGGCCAACTGGGCTTAATCTCCAAAGTCAATACAAATCATAAAAACAGCAAAATCAGGCCATCTATCCTAAGTTGATTTCTCCAAACATCTTCATCCCTGGGTTCTGGGAAGGGAAATTCAAATGTCTCCTCATTTTAGATGAGAGCTCGGTGCAATGTAAGAGTTTAGGTTCCCCCAGGGAAGTACTAGTTTGCTTGGGCCAGAGCAGTCCCAACTGCAATCCACTCATGTGTTTTTCAAACCCAATCAAACTGCTTTGTTGTCTATTTGGGTTTTAAGAGCAGTTAAGAATGTTATTTGGACTCATACTTTATTGTGTATGTGTGCCCTTCCATTTAGGATGGAGATGGTTGTGTACTTTAAATGTTCTTTAAGGACATGAAGGGGATTTTAATAAAGAAAAGACATTTTCCATCTTGTGGGTCCAGCATCTGTCTTCTCATACACTTCTCAAAAGAATAGGGGAAATTTTCTCTCATTTTGACAAATGTTATTACTACATTTTGTAAGGAAAAGCCTTAACTAACTTTCCATCAAAGGATTTCTTACAGTACACAGCTGTAACATTATAAACAAAAGCAAGCTAGAGATTGCCCAACTCCTGTGTCTAATTTTAGAAATTTTCTGTGCAAACAGCTGTAATTTCTTATCCTTGGACCAAGTATCAATAACACAGGGACAAGATTATTTGTTTACCCTGTGCTCCTGAAATTCTACCAGGAAAAATCCTCTGTTGATCCTTTGTTAAATCATTAAACAAAATTAAAACCTGAAATGATTTCACTTCTATAAATGATATAAATTATATTAATGGCAGGCCTTTAGAACTGACTTTACTTTTAGCAAAGAATTCAGATTAATTAACCAGTTAATGCCTCAAATTCACTAGTGTTTTAAAATTCTGCTTGTTTCACACAGGAATTCCAATCACCCCTTAGTTACTAATTCTATTTAAATTTTGTAATCTTAATTCTTGAATAAAAGTCTGTGGTGCTAATTGTTGAAATATGGTATCTGTTCTTTTAGTAAAGGTAATATCAGAGTCTTGGATTCTTCAAAGAACAGAATTAGCAGAAAAGTTAGATTTTCAACAAGCCCCTTAGACTCACTAAGGCCCAGTGAACCTTCTAATAAACCATTATGTTTTTTTTAAATTTAGTTATTCTAAAGAGACATCAGTTGACGTGAACAAAACTAAGGTGCTTAACTGATTTAGGATGCATTATTGGTAGAGAACATTCTGACTAATAAAAGAGAAGGCATTTTTAACATTTTTCCTGCTCCAACTAAGAGACAGCTGCCTATAGCATATGGAAGATTTGAGCTTTTTGTCATTAAAAAGGTAGATAAGGGATATTTTCTTGGGTTCCACAATAGTTGACATAAAATGTTTCATAAGAATACAAGATTCTCCTTACTCTTCCCCCCTTAGATATTAAATTATTTTGAGTCGTTCCTTGATGGTAGAGTTGGAAAAGGGCTAAATGGTTAGGAATGGGGACAGAAAGGAGGTGGAGGAAAGGGAGAGGAAACCTGAATATAGGCTTCAGTATGAATATATTTATCAAAACTCATCAAATAGTACAATGAAGATCTGTCATTTATCTGTCAATAAATTTTACCTTAAATAGAAAAAATACCTCCCATCTTTAAAAGTAATAGCCCTAATTATGAATGAATGAATTTAGATTTAGATTTAGGACTCTAAGGCTTATGAAATTGGATCAGTCCTTTAGAATTTATTACCCCTAGAGAAATTAATAAAGTTTAACCTTCTGAACATGCAAAGTTGGGGATTTGACCAAAGTCCTCCCTAACTCCACCCACTTGGCTAGCCCAACCCCCTCAGAGTTCTAATCTCCTAAATTATAAATACATATAGTGGTCAGAGGACTGATATATTTTTAACCCCAGATTTACTCCACGCTTATCAGTTGCATAGAAATGAGAGCATAACAGATGAATCCAATACTAGTTGGTAACCTTGTGCTATCCATTCTGCTTTCAAGTATTATTAAACTACTTAATTGCTCACCCTTAGCTTGATTTCTTTTACAATAGGTCACATACTGTAAAGACTCCAGGGTAATTTGCATGTGCTTCAGATTTATCATGTAATCATGTAAACCACTTTGGAGCTCATTTACTGATTTCCATATGCCTTCCAAGAGGAATAAAGCAGAATCACCTCTGCATGGTGCCTTTAAAAGGAGATGTTTTTAAAAGAATATCTGAGATGAAGAGGAATAGAACTATCCCCTGTGGAGCAGCCTTTTCCATGGGTGTTCCCTAGTAGTGGCATAGTTGTTAATAGTTGCTAATGACCGAAGAGTGACATGGTCAGATAAGTCTGGTTACGCTTAGTCAACGTTAAACCAATTTCTTTACTGCAGGACATATCAGTCTTCAATATGTTAATGAATTATGAAGAAGGAGCTATGGCATGCAGCATTTCCCAGACCCATCTGACCTTGAATGTGAGTACATGGCGAAAGTATCCTCTTGAATACATTTAGAATATTGCTATAAAGAGAGAGCAACAGAAATCTAGCTGAAATCCTGGTAGGCATCCGGGTATCTGCTAGCATCTTGAGACTGAATAGATAACAATAGTAGGTGTTGGTATAATCTAGCCCTAAAGATAGAAGCAGGAAATGATTAAACAGCACTGTCTCTGATCTGCTGTCACTAGAGCACATTTAATGTGTTATCAGGACGTGTCATGGATCTCTGCAAGGGGACCCGATGTCAGCTATCGCTCTATGCTTAAAATCCCTTTCCTCCAAAATAGATTTGGAAACTTCTTGGGACTTCTACCTTGTGTCCAATTCTGATCTCAGCAGAGAAAGCAGCTGTGTCCACCCACAGGTGACGTAGAGAGTCAGCATTCCATGGAGCAAGCAGGAAGGAAGAAAAGTCCTCTAGAGATGGCAATTCATGAAGATTCAGTGATCAGTGTCTACCTCTAGCATCTGCAATACAAACAATAGGCATTTTCTGGAATGACTAATAAGACCTGTGAAGCAAGAAGCAGATGTCCCCAACCAGACAGCTCAAGGGACGAGGGAAATGGGTCACCCAGGGAATCATACTGGAGTCTACTGTATCTTGGTCACTTTACTTACCAGTTTCTTTGTAATGAGGAACTGGACATTGTTCCATAATACATCATTTTTAGTTTACTGCATATAGTAACTTTTGTTGAGTGGTTACTACGTGTTAGGTGTATCTTCATCAGATTCGCACAAGCCTACGAGTTACTGAAGAGGAAACTGAGACATAGGATGGTAAAACAATGTGCTCACAGTGCATATTGAGCTGTGCACAAAGGTCTATCTGCCACCAGCGCCTGTACCCTTCCCCACATACCATGGCCCCCTCCTTTTTTAGATACATACAATTCTCTACAGAGCCATGCTTTATTCTTCCAGTCGTTAGCGTCCAATCTTTTGTCAGCTTTTGTAATTCTCGGGAATCATGCACAAGATCCTGTACTGCTTATCATCTGCCTAACTGTATAGGGAAGAAGAACCACCTTGTGTCTTAACGGGCTTAATTCTATCTGTATATACTTGGGATGAGCTGGTGTCCAGTTTTCCCAGGAGTGTCTTGGTTTATACATTATTCTTTTTTTTTCTTTTAAACTTTTTATTTTATTTTATTTTTTAAAAATATATATATATATATATTTTTTTTTAATTTTTATTTATTTATTTATGGCTGTGTTGGGTCTTCGTTTCTGTGCGAGGGCTTTCTCTAGTTGCGGCAAGCCAGGGCCACTCTTCATCGCGGTGCGCGGGCCTCTCACCATCGCGGCCTCTACTTGTTGCGGAGCACAGGCTCCAGACGCGCAGGCTCAGTAATTGTGACTCATGGGCCCAGCCGCTCCGCGTCATGTGGGATCTTCCCAGACCAGGGCACGAACCCGTGTCCCCTTCATTGGCAGGCAGATTCTCAACCACTGCGCCACCAGGGAAGCCCTAAACTTTTTATTTTATATTGGAGTATAGTTGATTAACAATGTTGTGCTAATTTCAGGTGTACAAAGTGATTTCAGGTGTTCAAAGTGATTCAGTTATACACGTACACCTATCTATCCTTTTTCAAATTCTTTTCCCATTTAGGTTGTCACATAATATTGAACAGAGGGACTTCCCTGTGGTGCAGTGGTTAAGAATCCACCTACCAATGCAGGGGACCCGGGTTCGAGCCCTGGTCTGGGAAGATCCCACATGCCGCGGAGCAACTAAGCCCGAGAGTCACAACTACTGAAGCCCGTGTGCCTAGAGCCCGTGTTCCGCAACAGGAGAAGCCACCGCAATGAGAAACCCGCGCACCTCAACAAAGAGAAGCCCCTGCTCGGAAATAGATTTGTTTCATTCAAATTCAAGTAGATTTGAAGATGATGAGATGATCCTACTAGAATCATCCACAATATCCTCTCCACGAACCACCGCAGTGGGCTGCAGTATTGTCTGGAAGTAACCCACCCCCTCCCCATTTCCAAGAGAAGAGTATCTGTTGATGTTGAGCTTGGTATTGATTTTCTTTTGCCAATGGCATGAAAGTAGATAACACAGAAGAATTCTGAAAAGGGCCTGTACAATTGGTTTCATCTCCTTGTGCCTCTGCCTTTGCCATGCAAAGAACACTCCCAGGTTGCCTGCTGGGTCCAAGGGCGGGATGAAAGCCATGTGAGTAGAGCCATACCAATAAAGCCCATCTTAGATCAGCCAACCCTAACTGGGCTATAGAACTAAAGAAATGGCTATTCTTCATTGGTGCTGAGATGTCCTTTGTTATTTGCTATCAGAAATTGTTAACTGATAGAGCTATGTACTTCTCTTTGGTAGTATGTGCAATGGCTGTGATTTTACATTTGGGAGGTTGTTATGTGATTAAAATATTTTCCCACCACTACACCACTTTCTTTCCACGACTCCTTGGCTCCATGCAGTAACCAAGATACTGACTGCATCACTGACACCCAGCACAGGGTCTGACGTACAGCAGACACTCAACAAATACTTCTTTAAAACATAAAGGAATTAAAGGCCCCTCCATGAACAGATATATGAACAATGGAAGGAATAAAACAGGAACATTAAGTTCTCTCATTTATATTGGTCAAATAGTAACCAAGGAGACTTGTAATCTTCTCTAAAAAGCCAATTCCCTCTCTGGGATCTGTTATTTGGGGTCTCCTGTCACCTGCATGCCAAAATCAAGAACAAAACTGTAAACAATTTGTGTGTTTACAACAGGAATCGGGGCTACTGATGAAAAAAAGTCAACTATCAAATTAGGGGAAGGAGAGATTGATTTTTCTCTCACATTAATCAGTAAAACAAATCTATTTCCTCCTCCTACATTTCCCTCTCTTCTCCCCCAAGAGGGAAGGATTAAAAAAAAAGGAAAGGAAGAATGTCTTTCGCATGAGTCTGGCTAGACACGCCACCAGGCAGGCTGAATTGTGATTGATGAGGAAAACTACCAAGGGGCCAGCACTGTATTTGAAGACACTAAAAAAGACTGTTTTCAGGGCAACGCTATTCAACGCTCCGATTCTATGTCAGGTAATGGCAATTCTTGCCCATAGCTTGCTTAAAGAAGATATTCCGAAGATGCTATAGAATGTTGCTTCAACAAAAACCCCAATGCTGATTTTCTCCTCTCCCAATCTAAGCTTATGGAAAAGCATTATGTAAACTCTTCATGTTATGTTCTCAGCATCTCTTATGTGTCACAGTTAATATCGAAAGTTTCAAAGCAAAGTCACCTGCTGACTGCAGGTATACACAAATTCCAGGCCTCTGGAAGCAGTGTTCTTGGATATTGGACAACCACACGATTGCCCAGGCATCCTTCAGAGGGAGAAGAAAGGTGGGTGGAGCTGGGACCGCTTAGTGGATACTGTGCCCGGGGCCTGGGTGAGCGATTGGCCACATGGTTCCTTCTTTCATGTCCTCATTCATTCGTTTATTCCACAGCATGTACTGGGGGCCTCCTATGAGCCAGGCATGGCGCTGGGTACTAGGGATGGAAAGACAGACAATCTTCCTGAAGAAGATAGAGAAGGAAACAAGACATGCCGTCAGGGCTGGATAAGGGTGAGCGCAGAGCCGGAGGTTGTGCCCCACTGGAGATGAAACTGACCCAGTTCGACAGTGGTCAGGGAAGACGTGCTAGATGAGGAGACACTTACGCCGACACTTGAAAGACAGGTGGCAATTACCCAGAGGGATCAAACGGTGGGGAAAGCTATCCTAGGCCTTGAGGTCTGATGCGCAAAGGCCAAGAAGCAGGACAGAACGAGGTCTGGCCGTGGGTCTGTTGCATAGGGTAAGGTTTGGGGTGAGGAAGGGGCTGTAACAAATGACAGTGGAGGGGTTAGTGGGGGCCCAGCATGTGAGGCTTTGCAGGGCTGTCTAAGGAGTTTGGGATTTTAACTTGAAGGAAAAGAGAGTCACAGAGGATTTTAAATAGGGGACGGCATGATCAAGCATGAAAGCTAAGAAGAAACAGTATGTTGATTTTCCTGGATTTCTCTGATGTGTCTGACAGTTCTGGACACAAAGAGTTAGTTAAATAAAGAAGGAGAGGGTGGTTTACTGCCTTGAAATGGGTGCCTCTGTTCACAAAAGGGACAGCCAGGACTAGGGATTGCTCAGCAAAAATAGAGAAGGTCATCCGAAGGTCACTTCCAAACACACAACTCAGTGTTGAAGGGTCAGAAAAATAGTAGGAGCGATAATAAATACCTTACAGAAAATGATTTCACAAAAAAGAGAACTCTGAATCGGGATTTGGGAAAGCCATGTTTATATCCCGGCTCTGCCCTGAAACAAGAGCTCTCTTTGCCCCACTCTCCTTATCTGGAATCTAAGGAGGGTTAGCTAAGAGAGAAAATTTCCAGGAACATTAAAGGGCATGGGTGTTTTAAAATATGTGCAGTGCTTACTTTGTTTTTTTCTACTTTTTGGAAATCAAAAGTCATTTTCATTAGTCTAGAAATGTAAAGATGAATTATGTATAAGTTGTCTTGACCTTAAAATAAGATTGATATCCTAAGATATGAAGCTTTAGAAAAAAGTCCAGACCTCTGGAGAAAACTGTCCTCTGGACAATCAGAAAATGTATTTATAAAGTATTGAGGAGGGGCTTCCCCGGTGGCGCGGTGGTTGGGAGTCCGCCTGCCAGTGCAGGGGACACGGGTTCGAGCCCTGGTCTGGGAAGATCCCACATGCCGGGGAGCAGCTAAGCCCGAGCACCGCAACTACTGAGCCTGCGCTCCAGAGCCCGCGAGCCACGACTGCTGGGGCCCGTGTGCCTGGAGCCCGTTTTCCGCGGCAGGGGAGGCCGCCTCGGGCCAGCGCACCGCGGGTGGGGGAAGCCCGGGCGCAGCAGCGGGGGTCCAGTGCAGCCAAAAATAAACAAATAGATTAATTAATTTTTAAAAAACCCAAAAAACAGCTGTCACTTGAAAACCTTCAAAAAAAAAAAAAGTATTGAGGAGGAAAAAACCCAAATCCATTATATCTTTAATTAAATTAGATGATCATTAGTCATTTTTAAGCTCTAGCATTCTGCTCTTTTTTACGGAGTAGTTATAGCATTTTGATCTTTTAAAAGTGTTTTATATCTAATTTAATCTTTAAGCATCATCCTTGGCAAAATATTATTTTGAGGCTTGAATGGAAAGATCTACAACCAACACTGTCCAGATAAACAAATATTGATAATATCTTCCCACCTCAACAGATTTCTCCACCCTGTTTCAATACAATATCCAATCTGTTTTTCTTAAATGTTATCATCTTTCAGAATTGAATTGCAATTTAGAATTCTCCCTTGGGAGATGAGAAGTGATAACTTGTATGTGTTATGTGTCGGTGGAGAAGATTCTGACAAAGTTCTTCACAGCCAAGTGCCACTGGCCAAGGAGAGTAGTGCGGTCTCTGTGAGACCTGAAGCGGGAACCTTGAAAACAGAACAAGTTCAGATACATTTTGAGGACCATTTGAGAAATGGTGCTCAGGGTGGAAGGCAGTATTTCTTGACCTGGGTAGGAAGATTCTCTCAAAAAAAGAACATTACTAGAGAGATGTGATAGGCAGAAAAATCGCCCCCAAGATGTCCACCATCTGCCCATATGTTGTGTTCAAGGGAGAATTAAGTTTGCTTCATTCAGGTGACCTTAAAATAGGGAGATGAGGTTAAGTAATCTGGGTGGGTCTGATTCCATCAGTTGAAAGGATTTAGGAGCAAAGCTGAGGCTTCCCTGAGGAAGAAACCCCGCCCGTGGACCGCAGCTTCAGCAGTGCCCGCGTGCCTGAGGTTCGCAGCCTGCGCTCCCTGACAGCCCGCCCAGCTCCGCTCACCTCCACTCACAGCCGTCCAAGTCAGTCCCTTGCAATAAACCTCTTAATATATATCTCCCAATGGTCCTGCTTCCCTGGTTGAACCCTGGCTGATACCAGGACGTAGTTATTTGGTGACAAGCCATCGACCATTTTTCAGAAGGGTAACCTTGCTTTATGAACCAAATTAATAAAAACTCAATTTTAAACCCTGTGTAACAAATGACCTTAATATTGTTTGAGTGTCTCTGAACACAGAAGCTGCCTGGCTTCTTCGCAGCGTAACTGCTAGGATGTCCAGTTCATTACGTTTCTCCTGCTAAGAAGCACACGCGACACACCTTATAAACAGTCATAAATAAATAATGGGTTATTCCAGAAGAAAATGTTCGTGCAAATTTTTTTAAAAATTAACTGCAGAAAAGGGGAACAAAATAAACTTGAAATAAAACTTTCTGCCATCAGTGTTAGAAGATGGCCCTTAGGTAAAAAAAATCTGCGTCCAAACTTGCAGCCTGGTGCGTGCCCTGCGAGTGAACGCAGGTTCAAGGGTAGCGGTACACATGTGGGACAGGAACTATGGACCCGCAGGAATGGTGAGGCCCTGCTTCCTTCTCATCTTTGTGCCGGGGGTGCAGCCTTTTCTCTCTCTGGCTGGTGAAGTGTGAGTTATCATGCTGAGGATCTTTGTGGCAGGTCTGTAGATCACAGCAGAAGTTTGATCAAGGAAAGAGATTGCTCTCTGGAGGTAAACCTTAAAATCCAAACTGCTGGCTCTTTTGAGATTTGAGATAAATTAACTTGCTGATTAGCCTTTAGCTGCCATCAGTCACTCTGACATCCTTGCAGTAATGAGGAGAGAAAGCTACCTGTCGCAGGGAAATCATTTTTCTGCTCTTTTCCTATTTTATCCCTAGCCCAAGCCCAAGTTTTCACTGGTGTTCTCCTGGGAGAGGGATGCCGATTGGAAGATTCATCATATAAGAATGATAATGGACTTGCTTCAAGGATGTACAACAGGTAGTCTTTGAGCTGGGCAACACCCTGAGGCTAATCAATTCACAGACGTGGGCAAAGTTAGTGTTGCTGCGGAGCTGGCAGAGCTCAACCAACCAACTGAATAGGGAAAATACAGTTTATGCCGATGGGCTGGCTTTCGGTAGTTTCTCCTTGAGTTGAGATGTTGCAATATTATAATAATGAAGAATTTGGGGGGAACCCCTCCCTCTTCACGCTCTCTCTTTTGCCTTGCTTGCATTGTGTAATAATTTTACCTCTGCTTTAGAGTGCTTTGAAAACCTAGTTCATGCGTATGGATTGCTGCTCTTGAAAATCTTTAAAGAGGAATTGATCTGTATTAATCAAAACGAATATATACAGTTTAATTTCACCTGTGTAAACTGTCTAACATAATGACAGGGAAAGATTTTAGTGAAAACATATAGGTATAATTTTGAGCTGAAATGGTTCCTCAAAAAATTATAGAAACTTTTCTATCAAGAAAGAGGGGGCCCCAAGTCCCAAGAAGATTGCTAAAGGCCTATTGAGAGATGAAGATTACAGGACCCCCAAAAAGGGCGGGAGGTCTGAGATCTGGAGCTGCCTATCCAGGCAACGGGATGGATTACTTCATTCTTCAGGACCATGCCCAACTGAGTGCACAAAATCCAGAATAATCCACCCCAAGATGAGGCAACTTTATAGCCCTTTTTCCACTTCAGAATTCTTTAAGATGAATCCTACTGTCCTCCCTTTGTCCAGAGCCCAGAATGTTGCTTAACCTCAAGCAACATACAGCTTTTAAATTCTTTTCGTCTGTTAATTATATTGGCTGGGTTCATCAGGATTCTCCAGAGAAACAGAACCAATAGGAGATAGATAAATAGGTAACTAGATGGGTAGATAGATAGGGATTTTAAGGAACTGGCTCATTTATTTTAAGGAACTGGCTCATGCAATTCTGGGGCTGGCAAGTTCCACATTTGCAGGGCAGGTTGGCAGGCTGGAAATTCCAGAAAGAGTTGATGCGGTAGTTCTACCCCCACTTCCCTGCCCAAGCTTTATTGAGATGTAATTGACAGGTAACATTGTGCAAGTTTAAGGCATACAACATGTTAATTTAATACCCTTATGTATTGCAAAGCATAAGCTCACTCTTCCATCCTGTCCCATAGTTACCATTTCTTCCTTGTGTTGAGAACATTTAAGATCTACTCTTTTAACATCTTTCAAGTAAATGTGTAGTATTATTAGCTATAATTACCATGCTGTACATTAGATCCCCAAACTTGTTAGTCTTATAACTGGAAGTTTGTACCCTTTAACCGATAGCTCCCCATTTCTTCCACCCCTCAGCCCCTGGTAACCATCACTCTGCTCTCTGGTTCGCTGAGTTTGACTATTTTAGATTCCACAACTAAGTATTATCATACAGTATTTGTCTTTCTCTGTCTGACTTATTTCACTTTTGATGCTGCAGTCCTGACTCTGAAGGCCATCTGGAGGCAGAATTCCTTCCCTCAGCCTTTTCTCTTATGACTTTCAACTGATTGCATGAGACACATTCACATTATGGAGGATAATCTTTACTCAGTCTCCTGATCTAAATTTAATCACATCTAAAAAATACCTTCACAGCAACATCTAGGCTGACGTTTGACCAAACAACTAGACACCATAGCCTAGACAATGTGACACATAAAATTAACCAACTCCAGGGGCAAAATGTCTCTAGGGGAAATATTAAATTAGAGTTTGAAAATTCACTTGTGGTGGGGGGGCTCAAATTCAAGTTCAAAGTGCTTGTAGGATGGAGGAAACAATTTCAGTTTGGTAAGTGGATAACACATGTTCCAGTACCGTTTTAGTCACTCTTTGGCTGTGTGACTTTGGGCAGGCACTTGACATCTCTGAGCCTCATCTGTATCATCCGTAAAATGAGTAGGCTGGACTCTATGTACTGGTTTATTCATTTTTCTTTCATCAATTCAACAAAAACTTAATGAATCTCTAAGAAAGGCCCACTTGGGTCTATGTTCGAAATTAGAAGGTTCTTAGAGGTCCACGTTATAGAGACAGCTTAGTGAATTTTTATCAAGTTCAAGATTGTGACAAGTAGCAACAACAGCTTCACAGCTGGTCTGTTCTGCATTTTCTTTCATTTTCCTTCCAGTGTGAGGCAGCTTCCATTCCAAGACCTTTCTGCATGAAGAGCTGGAGGCTAGGACTTAAAAATATTGATTTTTGTTAAGTATAGCTCTTGCTTGAATGTGATGGATTCTTTGGTTAATGTCTAATTAATGACAAGGCACAGCCATATGGTTTAATGAAAAAATCATTAAAGTAATAAAAACGTAAATGACTTCCTGGTCTTCAGATAGCACTCTCAGAAAGTAAATATATTTTATAGCAATTTAAAGCCACAAAAAGGGACTAAAGAGACAGTTAACAATATACTGCATTCACCAATGTACTATATTATATTTAAGTCTATTCAATATAATAATGAACTAAACCTCTGAAATAGAGTCCAGCTTGGTCAAAGCGAGTTTGGCTTTTGGCTCTTCCGGGAAGTGACTGGAGAGGGCGCCAGAGAGCAGGGGAGTGTGAAGTGGGAAGGAGAAATGGCAAGCAACTCCCTTTCAAGGAATGAGGAGGAAAAGGGTGGGTCCCCTAGTGCCCAGCACTCTCCAGGCCCAATATCCTCAGGTAGAGCCAATGAAATGGGTGCCAACTACCCAACAACTCCTAAAATTGCGGCTGCTGTCCTGGAATCCCCAGCCATTTCAGAACCTAGAAAATCCTCATCTACATTGAAGCCTGAGTGAAAAACCACCACCCGGAGCCCCAGCTGCAGCCAGGACTGGGCTGATTTGGAACCTGCATCTGGACCCCTGGGAATTCTGCACTGAGGTGGTCATTGCGCTAGCTTCTTAATAACATATCTCTGTGTTTTACGTGATTGAATTTCTAGAGCCCACATATGGACAGCCCACGTATGGGGTCCTGGTGGAAGGGTTTACAGAGTTACATAGTAAGAACGCGTTAAATAGTATATTATATTTAAAGTTTGAACCGACTTCATAAGTCACACGCATTCTCCCATATACATCCCTAAATTTGTCTTAGCATCCCTTCGCAGCCAGGGCAAGATCTCACCTGACATAACTCTCTTAGATTTGGAAGTAGGGGTGGGGAAGGAGTGTTTTTAATTCCTTAGGAGTCAAGCTTTGTTCTGTGTAAGGGAAATCCAGATTTGAATTCCTATTTTTTACACATTTGATGATTAATGCTATCCAATATGCAGACTTTGGGATAAGCACTCCATAAATATTCTAGACCTCAACACCCCATGAGAACTTTGTAGGGTCACTGTTCTTTTCAATGCTCAAATTACTGTAGCCAGAAATTGCTTTCCCTCCAAGTTTCCCCTTGCCATTTCTGAGTATTCCAAGGAGGCTATTTCCGGGGTGACCACGATCAAGACTTGCATCCTCATCTTCTCGGTCCTTGGTCCCCACTCTCTTGCTTTGATGTCCATATTTCTTGTGACACAGCTGTCACTGGCCAGCAAGAACACTGTCCAAACCCTTGGCCTCGGGAGGAAGGGGACTTTTCTTTTGCCACAAAGTTCACACCACGAAATGCACCCTTTCCTAGCTCCCCACAGCACAGCTGAAGCACAGTTATATCTTCTAGTTAAACTTTACTTGGTAGGTGCTCAGATAAAGGAAGGGAAACTACCAACAGAAAAAAAAAAAAAAGGCAATTTCCAACTGCTACTGAAAGTGTCTTCTTTTAGCTCTCACGTTCCCAAACTGACTTGGGGGTCTCTTCCAGCCTGCCTTCACAAAGCAGCCTCTGTTCCCACCTGCTGCCAACTTTCTGCTCTTGCCCATCTCATTGTGGGTGGAAGCATCCCATGTCTCAGAACCTATAGCAAATCTCCCCCTCCTGGCTCTGGATCAAAGAGACTGTGCTTTTCCCTCACTCTCAGGTAAAGTCTGCTCTTCAGGATTTACCTCCTGCTACAATGGAGGAGGTAGGACTGTCCCTTTTAATTTTTTTTTTAGAAATATTTCTTTTCAGATATATTCAGATTTTTAAAAAAATTTTAGAATAAACCCCACCCAGGGGGCTTCCCTGGTGGCGCAGTGGTTGAGAATCTGCCTGCTAATGCAGGGGACACGGGTTCGAGCCCTGGTCTGGGAAGATCCCACATGCCGCGGAGCGGCTGGGCCCGTGGGCCACGGCTGCTGAGCCTGCGCGTCTGGAGCCTGTGCCCCGCAGCGGGAGGGGCTGCGATGGTGAGAGGCCCGCGCACCGCGATGAAGAGTGGTCCCCGCACCGCGATGAAGAGTGGTCCCCGCACCACGATGAAGAGTGGCCCCCACTTGCCGCAACTGGAGAAAGCCCTCGCACGAACCGAAGACCCAACACAGCCAAAAATAAATAAATAAATAAATAAAGTAGCTATAAAAAAAAAAAAAAAAAAAAAAAAAACCCCACCCAGGTAAGTGAATTAGTTCTCTGAACTTCATGAAAGTCCCACATATGTACTTTTCCAAAGTCTGTGTTATTTAAAATACAAAGAAAAACCTGAGTCAATAGTCCATTTGTGGTGATTTCAGACTTCTTCTCCAGCATGACATCAAGAAAATGTCTGTAGTTCTTTATTCTGTTCCTTCTATTGTGTTTCCGTATTCTTACAAACAAATGCTCATCAGAGAACACATTGAATTCTAAAGAATCTAAGGAATTCTAGTCCTACACTTCAGGAAATTATTTAGTTCTGCTAAAATATATGCCTAGCTTATATCACAGCTGTTAAAAACAGCTCCTAACTTCTCAGCTTGAAGGTTCACCATTGTTAAGTTAATTTTCCTGCATTTAGGTGTTTCTCTAGGGTGATAAGTAGGCACTTCTTTCTTTCTTTCTTTCTTTTTCTTTTTTTAACTCAGAACAAATGGAGTTTATCTCTATTTGGTAAATTCACCACTTAGGAAATATGAACCGCTCAAAACTTTCAAGTTAAAGTTTTTCCAGATTAAAATATATATATTTACAACCCAACAATCCCATTCCTAAGCATTTACCCAAGAGAAATGAAAACATGCATGCCCACAAAGACTTGTACATGAATGTTTATAGAAGCTTTATTTGTAATAGCCCCAAACCAGAAACAACCAATAAGGTGATGAGTGAATAAACAAATTATGATTAATCAGTACAATGGCATACTTGTCAGCGAAAAGGGGGAACAAACTACTAATTTTACCCAACAACATGGACGAATCTCAAAAGCATTATGTTTAGTGAAAGAGGCCAGGCTCTTTTAAAAGGTTACATACCAAAGTTATACGACATTTTGGAAAACAGGGAAAGAATCCAAAATCCCTGGTTGTCAGGGGTTGTGTATAAGGAGAGAGAATTAGCTGATAAGGGAAATGAAGGAACTTTAAGGCGTGATCTTGATTGCAGTGGTGGCTATACTCATTGAACTTAAAAAGGATGAATTTTATTTTTATTTTCAAATTTATTGAAGTATAGTTGATTTACAAAGTTGTGTTAATTTCTACTGTACAGCAAAGTGATGCAGTTATGTAAATATATACATTCTTTTTCATAATCTTTTCCATTATGTTTTATCTCAGGATACTGAATATAGTTCCCTGTGCTATACAGTAGGACCTTGTTGCTTATCCATTCTATATATAATAGTTTGCATCTGCTAACCCCAAACTCCCAATCCATCCCTCCCCCATCCTTTCTCCTCTTTTCTCCCCCTTGGCAACCACAAGCCTGTTCTCTATGTCTGTGAGTCTGTTTCTGTTTCATAGATAAGTTCATTTGTGGCATATTTTAGATTCCACATATAAGTGATGTCATATGGTATTTGTCTTTCTCTGTCTGACTTACTTCACTTAGTATGATAATCTCTAGGTCCATCTATATTGCTGCAAATTGCATTATTTCTTTCAAAAAAGGTGAATTTTCCTGAAGGTAAAAGTCTCACTAAAACTGACCATAAAAAAAACTATTTCATGTGCATACAATGCTAGGGCACCCTTTACATGCGGTACATCTTAATAACACCTCCCAGCTACTCCACTGACTGAGCTAGTGTTAACATTTCCACTTACAAATGAAGAAATTGGGCTTGAAGAAGTCAAGCAGCTTACCCAAGTAAGTGGCCAGTTGGAACTTGAACCCAGGTTTGCTGATTCTCTGCCCCCGCTAATACCATTCTCCCAACTGCGTATATCAGTAGGGTTTATTTTTTTAGCTAATGATTTTTTTTGCCTGTAAAAATGATTGATGATCATTTTAAAGGATTTAAACAACATAGAGAGGTCCAAAAAAAAGAAAAAAGAAAAGGAAAAAGAAAGGAAAAACTCACTCTATATGCTCCTGTGCTCATACAACCATTAACATTGGAAAAACACCATTCCGGACGCTTTTCTATGCATATATTCAGAGAGAAGGATAGATGTATTGATCCTCCCTTATTGAGCACTTACCGTGTGCCAGGAACTTGAACCCTGCGGAGACAGAGGATCAAAACAGGGTCTCCTTTTGTGGAGCTTGTTCTAAACATGGATATAGATTTTTAAGACTAGTTGTATATGTATAATTGCAGACTGGAAAAAAGCTATGAAGAAAAATGAAAATTGCTAAGATAACAGAGTGGTGGTAGGAGAAATTTTAGATTGATTGGTCAGCAAAAGCTTCTCTGTAGGAGTCTTTTGTGCAGAAACCCAAGTGAAGTGAGGGAGGGAACCATGAGAACATTAGGGGAGGAGCCGTCCAGGCAGAGGGGAGATAATTGCAAAGCTGTGAGGTAGGAATGGGCTTGGAGGATTTGAGACACTGCCAACTTCCCCCTCTTCCTAGAAGGCAGAACCTTCCCCTAGCCCTGGGAGCGCTTACTCTTTTATTTTTTTTTTAATAGATCTTTATTGGAGCATAATTGCGTCACAATACTGTGTTAGTTTCTGTTGTACACCAAAGTGAATCAGCCATATGCATACATATATCCTTATATCCCCTCCTTCTTGAGCCTTCCTCCCACCCTCCCTATCCCACCCCTCTAGGTCATCTCAAAGCACCGAGCTGATCTCCCTGTGCTATGCGGCTGCTTCCCACCCGCCAACTGCTTTACATTCGGTAGTGTATGTATGTCGATGCTACTCTCACTTTGCCCCAGCTTTGCCCTCCCACCCCGTGTCCTCAAGTCCATTCTCTATGTCTACCTCTTTATTCCTGCCCTGGAACTAGGTTCATCAGTACCATTTTTTTTTTTAGATTCCATATATATGTGTTAGAATACGGTATTTCTTTTTCTGTTTCTGACTTACTTCACTCTGTATGACAGACTCTACGTCCATCCACCTCACTACAAATAACTCAATTTCGTTTCTTTTTATGGCTGAGTAATATTTTTAACACTAGCATTGATAGGATTGTTACAGTATCACTAGTTCACTTTAAAATGCTTTTGTTTATCAGATGGTATTATGTATGTGCCAGCCAGTTTATGCTTTAGTTGGGCGGGTGGTGTGCTAACATGCCATCAACAATGCCCAGTCTAGGGCTGGGTGGTCCAAAGCACTCTCTTTCTCGGGAGCTACTGCAAGCCTTCTGTTAACTGTATCGCCATCCATACGTGACATTATTTTAGTGTGCGGAGTGTTAGGAAAAGCTAGTGACTTATTTCCATGATGACTGTTAAAGCTCCCATTGATGAAATTAAATGTATTGATGGTAAGTGGAGTCACCGAAAGAATTTAGAGCCACTCTCTACTCTAGCATGAAGAGCCGGCAAGTGTGCAGCTAAGTTTCTAACCTGCGCTTTTAAACATGGTGCCCTAGACCTACTCTTTAATGGTCCTCTATTTGGCCATTGGTTTAGGATGGGTTTTGACTGCAGCATGCAGACAAAAAAGGCAGAGAACCTTGTTTCAGATGGTTGCTCTGTCTTCCTGAAACGGAACTTTCAAAACTTCTCTGACCTTACAGAACATTTGTAGGGATATTTTGTGTCTGCTTTGCTAATGAGTGTCTTGGTGAATAAATGTGGTTGAATTTGGTCTGAGGCTTTCTTTCTTTATAACCTGGTAGCAAGGTTATGAGGGAATGGCTGACCCCCACCATCTCAGACTTCTTGGGTGGCTACGTTTGTCCACCAAAAAGAACCTAAAAGTTCAGTGCATGACTGAACTGAAGTCCATTTGCAATAAACGCTTAACTCAGATTTCACTGCCTCCAGGAAGCCCACCCTGGCATCGCTTCATGCCTCTACCTATCCACCTTAGGCACCCTTTCCTCATGTTCCTGTAATACTCTGTGGATGTGTCTGTCAACGTACTTAGTTTTCTCCACTATACTGTGAGTTCCTTGAGGAAAAGTATTGTTATCTTATTCATCTTTGTATCCTCAGCACAGGGAACTATAAATAATATTGAAAGGGACAATATTTATTAGCTCTTATACTATGTGCCACGTACTGCAGTATACTCTGAAGATAACAAAACGAAAAGACAGACCTAGTTACCATTCTCCGGGAACCACAGTTTAGTGACAAGGCTAAGATCCAAAACTTTACAAGAGAAATTATTTAAATTAATGAAGTGTTAGGAAGCAGATAATGCAGGTCACCAAGAGAGTATATAGCAGGTGGATAACTGAATAAAGAAATGAAAAGGAAAATTTACTAACAAAACATAAATTAAGGTATAGTTATTTATTATTATGTTTAATATCTAAGAGTCCCAGCCTCTGGAAAGTAGGCCAAAGGGCTGAACATCTTGTCTAAAATATAAGATAAAGGTCTGAAGAGCTTTGTCTTTTTAGTCATTAAGATATATCTCTTTATAATGCCTCAACAAAAGACTTAAAAAGTGACCAGTCTAGGCAGTGCTTACATGAAATCAAACCAAATAGACAGGAAGTACTTGCAGTCAGGCTTCTGGTATCACGCAGAGAGATTCTGTCCATCAAGTGTGTGTTTAGTCTGCAGATGCCGGGGAACCAATGTGAGAGAACATAAGTTGATATTAAAGTTATTGATGGACGAGGAGACAGAATAATAGAATGTCAGAGCTGGAAGGGATCCCAAGAATATGAATTACTTGGCCAACTTTAAACTTTTCTTATGTAAGTTTCTTAGGTTTCCTGACCAGGACTTTCCACCCTGTAGTTATCTCTCACCAGCACATTGGAAGCCATAGCCATGAGATGGAGGAGAAGAAGTGCAACCCAGGATACAAAGAACGATAGCAATACACACGGCTGGGCCTTGACAATGGTCACTGCCATCTTGGACAAAGGACCACAAAGCTGTATCTGTGCTGATCTATAGACATAGAACTACATGTGACCTTTTCCTCTATCTGTTTTCTATATCTTCCAAGTTTTCTATAATGACAATATCATAATGATAACAGTTAAAGTTTCTTAAGGTTTCACAGTAGGCCAATACTGTGTTATTCATTTAATCCTCAAAATAGCCATATAAGATAAAATGATGTTATTGACCCAATTTAACAGATAAATCTTGCTGAAAGTTAAGAAAGCCCCATGCTATAGAACTCTTGAATAATAGAACTTGAATCTGAATCCATGTCTGTATTTAACCTTGAGCCACAACTACTATGTATTATTCTAAAAAATAAAATTAATTTAATTTTAAAATATTTGCATTACATTTTTTTTTAGCTAATAAAATTTACTTCAAACAAAATTGTGGCACAGGTTTGGTCTCACTCAGTAGAATGACATCATAAGTTGTCACCACATTAGACAAATGTTAGCACTATCCAAATTCAGTTGTTTAATCTTTTAAAGACAGAAGAGTTATATGATGCTAAAAATGAAGGAGAAAATGTAGAATTTCATCACGTTTAAAGTTATCAGCATAATAGAAAACACATCTGCATCTTAGGAAGCTATCAGATTCAAAGGGCTTTAGATTTAGACAGAAAATACCTGTACATATCTTAAGAAACAAAGAAATGTAAAATGGAATCAAGTAATCTATCTAGTGGGAGTTAAAGACTGAGTTGAATGAGAATAGCTCATGTGAGCAACAAGAATAATCTCCTTTCCAGATTGGAAGCCATGATGTAATAGCTATAAAAGGAAGCTCCATAAAGTTTCCCAGTCTGAAAAGACCCATGTATCTTTACTCATCCCATGAAATAACATTACCAGCAGCACAAACATCTCTGTCCCTTTCCAATCACTATCCCACCATAGATTAGTTTTGCCTGTTTTTGTACTTTATGTAAATAGAGTCATACAATATGTACTATTTTAATACTGACTATTTTCAATCAACATTATGATTGTGAGATTCATCCATGTTGTGGATGACTTTTCGTTCTCATTGCCTGAATTCCATTGTTAATATTCCACAGTTTATTTATTTATTCTATGGCCGATGGGCATTGCAGCAGTACTGATATGAACATTCTAACACTTGTCTTTCAGTGAATGTACATATGCGTTTCTGTTGACTATACATCAAAGAGTGGACATGCCAAGTCATAGGATATGTACACAATTTATCTTTAATAGAAACTGCCAAACGCCTTTCCAAAGTCCTGTACCAACTTACATTCCCACCAGCAATGTATGAGCGTTCCAATTCCTCCACTTACGTTTTTGGCATCGTCCATCTTTTTCTTTTTAATGGTGTTGGTAGGTTTAATGCAGCACCCCGGAGCATTTGATTTACATATTTCTGAAGCCTAAGATTTTGAGCGTCTTTGAATATTTTTATTGATCATTTGGATATTCTCTTGTGTGAGGTGTCTGTTCAAGTCTTTTACCCATTTTAAGATTTTATTTTTTGACATTTAAAATCAGTCTCTCTCTCTTTCTCTTTCTCTCTCTCTCTCCCCCTCTTCCCCTATGTAGTCTGGGATACATTCTCTGTATATCCCTTTGCTGAGTATGTATATTGCAAAATATCTTTTCCCACTTTGTAGATTCCATTCTCTCTTTGCTATTACATCTTTTAAGAA
Organism: Balaenoptera acutorostrata; assembly: GCF_949987535.1. NCBI lineage: Eukaryota > Metazoa > Chordata > Mammalia > Artiodactyla > Balaenopteridae > Balaenoptera > Balaenoptera acutorostrata. The sequence goes on from NC_080081.1 coordinate 66,768,282, forward strand.
CACAAATTCTTACCTTAGTTTTAATGTTTTCCATTGTATCAATATTTTTAGCATGTTTTGTGTCTATTTTGTATTATAAAAGTAAAAACTATTCCTCTTTAAAATGTGCAAGATTTAGAAAAAGTACAAAGAAGGAAATAAAAGTCAACAACAATCTCACAACCAGGAAGATAGTTACTACTATCATTTTATATCACTTTAGTTTTAGTTTTGTGTGTGTGTGTGTGTGTCTTATATAATGGGGATCATGGTATGTATACACTTGTCTCATGCTTGTTTTTTTTTACCCATTTGCTCATATTACTTAAAATTCTTCAAAAGCCTCTTTTTTTCAGGATTATATGTCCTCCAAAAATCACATAGCATATAAAGAGTCCTCATAAATACTGTATACATCAAGTATAATTCTTTATTATTATAATGAGATGAATATTTATGTACATGTATTTTAAACTACATAATAAATATTTATAACAAAATCACTAAGTCTGAAGTCTAAATATTTGTTCAGTTCCTTGATATCTATTTTAAAATGCCTTTTAGAAAAGTTTTACCAATTTGCTATCCCATCATTGTTATGAGAGCACCCACCTCACTATAATCTTGGCAATATTCGTATAACAGACCTGTGACAATTTGATGCCCAAAATAGTAACTTATTTTAATTTACATTTTTTATTTTAAAAAGGTTGGCTATTTTTCATATGTTTATTCGTCATTTGTACTTCTTTTTTTGTGACTTATGTCCATACACTTTTTTCATTAACCTTTCAGAGCTACAGTTTGGTTTTATAAGACTCCAACTAATGTATGATAATAATGTACATTTCTTTGTGTATAAATGGATATATTTAGATACACAGAAAAAGACCTGGAAAAATAAGAAGCTGCTGAGATTACAGCGGTGGCTAAAGTGATTTCTAACCTCATGGGAAATATTTTAATTACCTATGTATTTAATTAATTAAAAAATTGATTTCTTAGAAAGAATATTCTAGTTCCTTGTATGACCTCAGCTGCTGATTTTGCTTCCATAAGATGTGAGCAGCTCTTTGTTCTTTGATGGCAACCCTTTCTGTGTATAATTGAAATGCTGTAGCTCAGGGAGGTCTGCACAGATGATACTTGTGGGTCGTTCACAGGATTTGTAGTGCCTGCCTATAAAGCAGAATCGACCAAGATTCTGCGGCTGATTGCTCAGTTATGCCCATCGTGGAGGTGAGAGGTGCACGAAGCAGATGGACAGCATGCATTTCAACCAGTGATCACCTCTGCGTTAGAGACTTGGATTTCATCATCGTGCTATACTATTTTACAGGAGCCCAGGAAGCAGGGAGAGTAGGGTGAAACACAGCAAATAAATTAGCACACAGGCACATTTTAAAATAAGAAACCCATTTAGGGCTTCCCTGGTGGCGCAGTGGTTGAGAATCTGCCTGCCAATGCAGGGGACACGGGTTCAAGCCCTGGTCTGGGAAGATCCCACATGCCACGGAGCGACTGGGCCCGTGAGCCACAATTACTGAGCCTGCGCGTCTGGAGCCTGTGCTCCGCAACAAGAGAGGCCGCGATAGTGAGGGGCCCGCGCACCGCGATGAAGAGTGGCCCCCGCTTGCCGCAACTGGAGAAAGCCCTCGCACAGAAACGAAGACCCAACACAGCCATAAGTAAATAAATAAATAAATAAATAAAATTAAAAAAAAAAAAAAAAAAGAAACCCATTTAATGTTACCAAAAACAAAATAGGAAATATATGCATGGGTCCATAGCTATTTAATAATATTCATATTTGTCACTTGATTTAAGCAAACGGTTTTCGACTTTGTCTGAGTCGTCCTGAGATATTCTCTCCTAGTAAGTCAGTCTCTCCCTGAAACCCAAGATGACATTATTTTGTTATATGATGACAGTTGCTAAATTGTTTCTGTCAGTTAATGTGCCATTAGCTGACCTACTTCACAAGGGTGTTCTTTCTAAGATGAAGAGGGCGTATTTTACATGAAGATAGTCTTTTAAATCACTTCAAGGCTAAAGCCTCTACCCAACCATGTAGGTGATAAGGAGACATCTGGAGACACAGGTCCTGAGCACTGGTGATTTGGATTTGCTCTTGAACTTCGTTATGCATCTTGAGAGGCTGCCAGGGCACAGTGACCTTGAAGAATCAGGCAAGATGCTAGCAGTGGTCTTGAAGTTCTAAGGGGTAGGAAGAGTAGGGTAAGATACAGCAAATTAAGCTGTATCTAAAGATACAGGGCAAATTTTCCTTGGCTTTAACTGGAGCAAATGCCCTGTGGGTAGTTTGAAATGATTATTACTAAGATCACCACAGGCTCCAGTGCTTTGCTATATTCATCCTTTGGTTTCGGGACTTCCCTGGCTGTCCAGTGGTTAAGACTTCGCTTTCCAATGCAAGGGGTGCAGGTTCGATCCCTGGTCGGGGAGCTAAGATCCCACATGCCTCACAGCCAAAAAACCAACACATAAAACAGAAGCAATATTGTAACAAATTCAATAAAGGCTTTAAAAATGGTCCACATCAAAAAAAAAAATCCTTTGGTTTCATTCCCACTTGTTAGACTGCTGACTCGCCAAACTTCAGCTCAGACATTTTTTTCATCATCATCATCATCGTCATCATCATCAAAATAATACCTGCAATTTTACTGAGCACTTAGTAAGAGCTCAAAAATAGTAGGTACTATGACTGTTATTCTGATGTTTCAGGCTCTGTTGTTAGGGTACCGTTACTAAGGTACTTTACAGATGTTGGAACTGAGCTCGTAGATGTGAAGTGACCTGCTGAATCCCATATGGCTGACAGTGGTGAGGCTGAGATCTGAACTCAGTTCCCCCAGAGTGCAGAGGCCACGTGCTCAGTCGAGATGCGACACTCTCCATCCTTGCCCTGTTACCCTCTCCTCATGACTCTCTCCATCTGTAGGACCACGTTCATGCTCTTCTATGGTAGGCAGAATAGAGGATGCCCAAAGATGTCCACATCCAAATCCCCAGAATCTGTGAATATAATAGGTTACATGACAAAGGGGAATTAAGACTGCAGATGGAAATCAGGTTGCTAATCAACTGACCTTAAGATACAGAGATTATCCTGGATTATCAGGGTTGGTCCAATGTGATCACAAGTGAGAGGGAGGCAGATGTGATGCAGATGCAGCTTAGAGTGATGCAATGTGAGAAAACTCAGCTGGCCATTGCTGGCTTTGAAGTAGGAGGGTGAGACCACAAGCCAAGGAGTACAGGCAGCCTCTAGAAACTAGAAAAGGCAAGGAAGTGGATTCTCCATGTGAAGGTTACTTTTATGGTCAATGTAACTGGTCCATGGGGTGCATAGATTAAACATTATTTCTAGGTATGCCCGTGAAGGTGTGTCCAGATGAGATGGAACTGATGGACTCAGTAAAGCATTTGAATTGAATTGATGGACTCAGTATAGTAGGTCACCCTCCTTGAAACTGTGGGTGGGCATCAATCCACCCACATTGGTGGGTGAGGGTCTGAATGGAACAAAAACCACAGAAAGGGAGATTTTTTTTTTTCTCTCTATTTGATTGCTTGAGCTGGGACATCAGTCTTTTCCTGCCCTTGGACTGAAGTTTTGCTTCCCTGGTTCTCAGGCCTTTGGACGCAGACTGAATTACACCACCAGATTTCCTGGGTCAGCTTGTGGACAGCAGATTGTGAGACTTCTTAGCTGCTGTGATTGTGAGCCATAATAATCTTCATAATAAATCTCATCTATATCTACGTCTATATTTATATCTATATCTGTATACTATTGGTTCTGTTTCCCTGGAGAATCCTAACTAATACCCTCCCCTAGAGCATCCAAAAAGAAAAAAAAAAAAAAAGAACACAGGCTTTTTGATTCCTTAAATTTGGCCTAATGAAACCCATTTTGAATTTCTGACCCCCAGTACTGAATGATAATAAATTTACATTGCTTAAGTGACTAAGCGCTTGGGAATTTGTACAGCAGCCATAGAAAATTATTACACCTGCCAATGACAGAATGAGGACCAACTAAGTTAGTAGTGACCTTGAACCAAACCAGGGAAGACTGGACATAGAAGCCAAGCAAGACACATGAGAAACAGACAAAGCCTGCAGCTAAACACAGGTGTAAAACCAGAGAGGAGCTATTCCCACCCATGGACCGAGCTCTGTGGGGCTGGCAGTGTTTAAACACATTTAAGCATAAAAAAGACTAAACAGGGGCACAGTGAGGGGTGAGACAGTCTGGCACATGCAGTGTAGAATAAAAAGCATATCTGTTATTTTGTCTCAATTATAAAAATGTTGGATGATATCTTTTCTTGACTTAATATTAACTTTTAGATATTTTTACAATTAACTAACTCAGAATTAATGAACAGCTTTGATAATTAGATATAGCCATAGTGATGAATTGATTGTTTTGCCATTATGACTAATTCATTCATCATCACAATTTTTCCAAACTCAGTTTTATTTCTTTCCAATTATATTCAAAGTGTTTCCTAATTTAGAAGGAGTGACAAGGATATACATGCAAATATATAGTGATGGGGTCACTCCTTATCCATGTGGATTTTTAAGACTAGATCATCAGAAGCCTATTACAGAGACTTAAGTGAGAATTCTCGTTTTGCTCCTTAATATGTAAAGGAGCCAAGGTGAGTTACTTCTCAATGAAACTCAATTATTTTTAGCCATAAAATAAAAATAACAATGCCTGGTCCAGAGTGTTGTGAGGATTTAATGAGACAATATATATATACAGAGCACAGAGAATTGGGTTATATTAAGTGGAGATAAGGAAGGCAACTTTGCAGTGTTGTTCAGGGATGAGGGATGTTGTTTGTGAAATGCCTGACATAATACCTGGCGCATAATTGGGTCTTAGCAGGTGCTTCTCTATCACCAGTAGGGCCATCTCCACTGTTGGTACTATCCAGCTCTGGGGGTCATTCAGGGTCAAATAGAGGCAAGATGGAGACACGTAGGGCCACTCTTTCGGGAGTAGAGTTTTTGAGAGAGAAGCTGAGGGCTCAAGTTTTTTCTACTCCTTCGAGATCACTTTTGTCTCTTTATGCTGGGGGGTAAAATTGGGTTGGGTTTACTCTTTGATTTGAAGATGATCTTGCCCTTGAAGGACTGAGGTTTTAGGAGAAAGAGAGCAAACTTAAAGCTAATTACTTAGGCTTGATTTTCAGAGAAAATAAAGGGAGATCTGCGGGTTCACTAGGATTGGGAATAGAAGTAGGACATTCTCATAATTACTTCTCTTTCTAAGCACTGTGCCTGAGATGTGAAGTTTCCAACAGATCATGGGGATTCCTGGGCTATTGGCCTTATGGTTCAGCGGTGGTTTTCACAGGGAATCAATTCACTAAGTGCTGGCTCAGTGTGCTTCCTGTAACTTTTAAAACATGGCATAGACATAAATTAGATTGGAAACAACGACTTAAGGGGATGGAAATTTTTAGATTAAAATATAAAGCAATTCACACCTTTCTCCTTATTCCTTCACTGTGAAAAGCTCTACTTCATCTGCCAGGGTCTTTCTCTGGCTTTGAGTAAAACAAATGCAAACCCTCCGTCCCCCGCCCCAAATCATTCTTGGTTTTCTGGGGATGGTGTCTCTCATTGAGGTCTTAAGGCATCTCCACCAGCTCTTTTTCTGTTGCAGAATTTAGCCAAGAGTCCTTGGGTAGTATGGGTTTTCTCAGTTTGAAGATCGATGCGTCATGATTACTCACCTGTTCTAACCTCATATCTGTCTGCAGGGAGAGTGTGGACTCCTCCATGTGATTTGTCTTTAGAGAGAAATGATCAGCATAGTTAGTTATTTTTCCATCCTGAAGAAATTATATTCCATCACCAGTAGGCTTTTGGCTGTTGTTTGCTAATCCATTACTTGAATCTATATAAAATTGATCTTTTTACTAATAGTGCTAAAAGAAATCCCAGCCTAATCTCAAACCTGCTTTTAATGTTTTTAAAGTAACTTTATATGACATATTTCATTTATTCTTTCTCAATTTTCTTTAAATGTTAATGTTTCCCAGGGTTTCATCCTTGGTCCACAGCAACTGACAGCAACTGAGCATTTTCTTAGTCATGCATTAGATTATTTAAGAGAGGACAACAGCCATATCACTCTCCTTGGGTAATTTCATGTGTTCTTCTAGTCTGAACTCCTACATGTAACAGATCATTGACATACTATTCTTGTAGCCTCTATTTCAGACTCATATATCTATCTGCCTATCAGATTTCTCTACTGGAATGTTCCTCAGGCATTTGACATTTCTGTACCACTCAGGTTAGACTAAGTTATGCTCAGTGGCTTAAAAGGAGATGTGATTCTCTCTCATGCTATATGTGCACCATGGATTGGTGTGGCTCTGTTCCACATGGCCCTCACTTAGAGATCCAGGTTGACAGAGCGGGCACCGTACGGAGGATTGCCTGTTGTCAAGGCAGGGAGAGAGGGAGCTCTGAGGATCCCCCACTGGCAGTTAAGTGACATGATATTTTTTCACAATTTATTAGCCAGAGCTAGTCACATGTCCCCATTCAACCAGAAGTCAGTATAATCCCTCCATGTGCCTGGAAAATGGAAAACTGAACATATTTAGAAAAAAACATTAATGACTACCACAATATTCAAAGCTAGATTCAGCATAATTTTCCCCAGATGTATTTTTCTTCTCTTTTTAACATCTCAGAAGATGGTATTGCCATCTACCTAGTCACCCAATGACGGAAGCCTGGACTTGAGGAAAAGAAGTAACAAACATCCATATTACAGGGCCATTATGCCATAGTCACCTTTCTATATGCTATTAATATATTTGCAAATCCAATTAAAAATGAACTATAACATGATGAATCCTAGCGCATTCTGGAAATGTGATTACTTCTAAGTCTAAATATGATTGTTTTAACATTCATGAAGAAACCCTTAATAAACAAAATACTCAATTATATGTACATAAAAACATGCCCGAACACAGCATGTGTTCTATATCACTTAGGTCATCATTTTCATTTATTTATTTATTTATTTAATTTATTTCTTTTTGGCTGCGTTGGGTCTTCGTTTCTTCGTGCAGGCTTTCTCTAGTTGCGGTGAGCAGGGGCTACTCTTCGTTGCGGTGCGCGGGCTTCTCATTGTGGTGGCTTCTCTTGTTGCGGAGCACATGGGCTCTAGGTGTGCAGGCTTCAGTTATTGTGGCCCATGGGCTCAGTAGTTGTGGCTCCTGGGCCCTAGAGCGCAGGCTCAGCAGTTGTGGTGCACAGGCTTAGTTGCTCCTCGGCATGTGGGATCTTCCCGGACCAGGGCTCGAACCCGTGTCCCCAGCACTGGCAGGCGGACTCTTAACCACTGCACCACCAGCGAAGCCCTAGGTCATCTTTTCTAATTTAAGAACCCATGGTGGAAAAAATACTATTGCCAAGGTTAAATGAGACATTCCTTCCTTGGCTTGTATAGACATCAACTAAGGTCCATGAGTCTGAAGACCCTCCTATTCCAGAGGCTACTTTAGCAAAGTCTTTGCCTATGGGTGGAGAATCTTCTTTGTGTACGAACTGCTAAAAGTTCTTCATTCACTCATTTATTTCCCCAAAATGATCACTTGGCAGGCACTGAGCTGAGCGTTGGAATCTCAGAAGGGAATTCCTTCTGTGTGCTCAAGGAGCTCACAGCTGCTGGGCAAGACGCATGGCAGGATGACAAATGTCATACTGATACCCTCTTAGGACACACATAAATCTATAGGGACACAGAGGGAAGAGAGATGATCTCCTCCTGGAGGAACCTGGGAAAGCTTTACAAGGAGGTAACATTTAAATTGGGTCTTGAAGTTGGAGTAAGAGTTTGATGGACAGGAATCTCAGAAAAGTCACTCCAGGTAGAAGAAGAACACAAACAGAGGCTCTGCATCCAGGAAAGGCCAGCTCTGGTGGAGATACACTTTGAGGAGTCAGAACAATGATGATGAATGATGAGACAAAATTGGAATACTAGAAGGAGTTGGATTTTAAAGGACTCTGTATGTTATGCCAAGAAGGTGTACACTTTCATCCTGCAGACATTTTGGGGAAATCAAAATGTCATAGGGGATCACAATTAAACTCAAAAGATGATGAAGTATGGGAAACCCATGATGGAAACCCTCATATGACTATTTGCTTGATAGATATTCATGGGAACTGAGAAGACTCCTGAGAAAAGATCTTAAATAGTATCAAAAGTTGGGTATTAGACATCTACAGGAATGCCTAACACACAAGAGGGAACCAAAAAGTTAACCATCAGAAAGGACAGATTCATCTGAGAGACAATTCACCCCAAGGGAAGAAAGAACTTGGTTCTCTGAGTCCAACTAACCATAGAATGAGACAATAAGAGAGGAGAAGTGGTTCCAGGTCCATTATAAAATGTATACCTGCTCTGGCCGCTCTAAAGGGGTATGCATGCCCCTCTGGAGGTAGGAGATGGAGGAGAAAGAATTTATGAAAAGCCAAAAGAATGCTAAGCCATCAGAAAACAAACAGTCTACTCTAGGATGCTATGAGAGAGCCCAGCATGCATCATGGGAATTCATTTTCCAGTCCATCTCATAGGGAAGAAATGCACAAGTTATCCTGAGCAAGGGAGGGTAGCAGACCAGGCAATATGGCTGGTGGCCCAAGTTGGATGATGAAACAGTGCCCAGATGATGGCCTGGGCACAGAGGGGGTCCGAGGCAGCAGAGGTAGGGCTGGGATTGTGAAGAAGTCCAGTGTTAAGTAGGCAGCAACACACAACGTAAACCACACGACACATGCCTATAGTGTAACACACCAGAGACCCTCCGAAAAATCAGAAGAGGAAGGGGCTTTTTAAGCTTACAGAATTTGGGTGTATATTTTTGATCCAACTTCCAACGGTTCGATAGATTGCTATGGTGGCAGGGAGATTACATCTTTTTATAAGAAAGGAAGTGACATGCTCAGATTTATATTTTAGAAGTGTCATTCCAATGGATGGAATAAAAGATGCCTCAAAGAGGGGAGAAATAATGGAAAATCACTTAGAAGATTGAAGCAAAAGTCCATACGAAAGATAATAAAGGATGGACTAATTAAAGGATTAACTAATGGTTGAAAGGGAAAGTGAAAGGATGTAGAGAGAGGTTTTTGAGGCAAGATTCATAGAAATTGGTGACACAGAGGAAGTGAGAAGAGAGAGGTTGAAGAAACTCCCAGCCTGGCTGGAGATGCTGTTATCCGTCGACACGGAGTTCGGGAGAGGCAGCAGGTTCCCACGGAGGTCTTGTCTCCCCAGAGATGGTGAGCCGTGAGCAGGCAGGGACAGGCCAGCATCAGGCCACATTTGAGGAGACGCTACCTGGAGCTACTGACTTGGGCACCAAGCCCTCTTTTGTCTCAGTGGCTTAAGGATGCAGAGTGTACTCAAGCATTGTGGTGTATCTTTCACTGTGAAACCTTGAGAGACTCTCTTAACAACTTTGTGTCTTAGTTCTTCCACCTTTGATAGCATAATGATGTTCTTGGGTAAAGATTTATGAGCTGAGGCTTGCAAAGCCCTTTGAAAACATCGGCTGAAGGCTCAATATAAATTACTTTATTAAGTATTAATGAAGGCTTCCAGTTTGCTGGTTAGCCTGAAGAGGAAGAAAGAGATTAAAAAAAGTTCTTTGAAAGGCCATCTCCCTCATGTAATTTTTTTGGAGTGATTGGTGGGCAAGGAGATTGCGAGAGAAAAGGAGAAAAGAAGTAAGAGGAAATGAGCGTTGGTGGAAATGCTACAAGGGTGGGTGTCTCTTCAGGTGTGGGCTGCGGTTAGTGTAACGCAAAGACATCATCTGGGCTTGTTCTAGGGAAGCAGGGTTTAATTCCTCACCATCAAAGTGATTTAGGGTTTCTGTGGGCTCTTGTCTATTTATTTCAAAGGGTTAAAGCAGGACCTTAGGATGGTAAGATGGTCAGGCCCAGGTTTTCAGCACCTTGTAGAGGCTCACTCTCCTCTGCCAGGGCTGGCGTGCTAGGTAGTCATCGGAACCCACGGCTAACTGTTTCTGGAGACAGAAGCAGGCAACCTCAGGCCACTGGAAGTGGCAGGCAATGGGGCTTCTCGTGCTGAGCACTTCTGAAAATGAGGTAAGAAGTGGATCAATGAATTGTTAAAGAACGGCACACACAAGCATGGACAACTGGGGACCTGTAAGCCAAGGACTGGACCATTTACACCTCAAGCTGTTTAAACCTGCATGCTGTCGAGGCTTCACTTCTCTGCCATCAGTAACTCTAACAATGGCTAGGTCTGGTCCCCATGCATTTCAGCCTTTTCCCTTCATCTAGTGATAGCTCCTTGGGTTTTACAAGTAGGAACATCTCCCCAATACCGCCACCAAGTGTTTTGAAGGATACACAATATCAAATGTATACTGGCCTGGATTTAGGATCCCTGTAAGAAAGTTAACTCTGTGAGGTCATGCCAGGCCCCAGTGAGTCCCCACAGAGACCAGTTCCAACACACTGTTCGCTCTGCCATGTGGATAACGGGCTCCGCTCTCAGGGGTATGGGAAAGTGTGAATGGCAATCAAAGGACAGAGCAGGCTGCCAAGATTGCTCTAAATACAGGTCAGTCTATATGGGGCGCGAGGATAGCGAGATTTTTGCCATTTCTACTCTATATTTCTTTCCAAACAGCAGTGCTGATGTGTAAAACAGGTGAGACAATGTAGAGCAGTGCCTTTGCCATTTATTGCTATACTAATGGCCAGAGTCAGTAGAAAATCTAATGTCAGCAGCACCCAGAAGCCCTGTCACAAGGTCTAACTGACCTGCACAGTTTCTCCTAGAACATACTAACCTAATTCCTCTTATTTCTACAGACAGCCCTTAGTATCTTTCTCTCTATCCAGTGAGCTTCCAAAATGGGCTACCGAATTTCAGGGGTACCGGAAGAAATTTTTAACACTTGTATTTATATTTTAGCTGATTATTTTTAAAATTTTCTTTTACAGAACTTTTATAAAGCGCTTAAATATATAGCATAGCAGTACATACATATTGCTTATAAATAAATATACATTAATTGGGATGTGTGAACTCAATTTTTTAACTGATAATGATGTGTGATCAAAAGCTGAAAAGCCATGGCTATTTTTTTTTTTTTTTTTAATTTATTTTTGGCTGTGTTGGGTCTTCGTTTCTGTGCGAGGGCTTTCTCTAGTTGCGGCAAGCGGGGGCCACTCTTCATCGCGGTGTGCGGGCCTCTCACTATCGCGGCCTCTCTTGTTGCGGAGCACAGGCTCCAGACGCGCAGGCTCAGTAGTTGTGGCTCACGGGCCTAGTTGCTCCGCGGCATGTGGGATCTTCCCAGCCCAGGGCTAGAACCCGTGTTCCCTGCATTGGCAGGCAGATTCTCAACCACTGCGCCACCAGGGAAGCCCCCAAGCCATGGCTTTAATCAGTCAACTCAATGTGTAGTCATAGTTTCTAAATTTTCGGAGCAGCATAATTTATTTTTAGTTTAAAAAAAATGGTAATACAATCATGTTTCTTCTACCTATTGACTGAAAAAATATAATGAACAGAAAAAGTTATTATGAATTCAGCAACGCTTTAAACTGGCAATGCTTTTTATCACAGTAGCCCATACATATCTGGAAAATAATAGTACATATCTGTGTGTGAAATATATATTTTGTATGTATTATATTTTTAGATCCTTTGCAATTATCTTACGAATCCCCCAGGGGCTGCGTAGCAACGGTTGGGAAGTACTACCCTCCTGGTTTTTTTGTGTGCCTTATAAGGTCTTAGGTTCCCAGCCTTAACTATACCTGGCAACTTATTTATCTAAAAACAGGTAGAGTAACTGTCTAAAAGGAAGTGGTGAGAGCTGATAAGACTGAATCCCTGTAAAGAACAAATACACTTTCAGAAAGTTCTCTTTAGTAGACCATTCATTAACCAAGGAATATCTCTCTGGTTTATGTGTTACTCCACCCTTTAGAAGATGAACTGTGCATTATAACTAGCTCAAGTACAGGACAATCATGTCTGTTGAGTTTTCTGGAATAGGGAAGTGCCTTTTAAATCTCCTGCACTGAAAATACATACATTAACTTTGTGCTGCCTTTCTTTTACAAATAATAGCATGGATCTCTCTAAGTTAACCTTTAAATTAAAGACATGACATTTATAATAATCACCTTAAATTAAGTGATGCTAAGAAAACCATGACATCACCAGAGCTCCCCCTGGGCAATGATTAAATAGAATGAAGTTGACCACCAAAGGTTTTCATTTCATTTCCTTAGTTAAGGTGAGGAATGGGAATGAATACACGAATGAATCACCTGCTCTTTCTGGTTGTGAAGATTTGAAAGTGATCACGTGTGTGGTTCACCAGTAGTCTGAAGATATATTTATTGAATGGATGGATTTTTTTTCCTACATAATCTTAATAACCTATTTTAAAACATCGGAATTGAAATAGACAAAATCATCCTTAATGGCTTTATTACAAAGTTATTACTCACTGTTATTCTCAAAGAGAAACTAAAAACTTGCAATTACTTCAAGGTATTTGGGTTGAAATATCTCTTTCAAGATATTCTGTACATGATGGTCTGGTTTCCTAAAGGATTGATATACATGGAGGGGAATTGGAGTTCACATCCTTGGTTTGGGAAAGAAAGCACTTTAAAGCTGGATCAGTCAAGGCTGAGGTGGTCACGGTATATCAGTAGACTTTCCCCCAAGATTCTATTAAATAATAATGGGAGTACAAAAGTTGTTTTTAATATTTAAAAAAACTCCCCAAAGCACCATACATTTATCCTCGGTAAGACTGCCCAGGATAACTGAAATGTCATATTCTTTCGATTTTCATTAGAATTAGATTAACCAAACATGATTACTCATGCTGATCAGTTACATTTTTTGGCAGAGAGCAAATGTTATACGAAATCAATTAAAAAATAGAAATTTATTTATTACTTTATAAATATAGCTCATTTGCTAGACAGTATCTTTCAAATATGTAAGGACTAGTGGGAAAATATTATACAAGGATCCCTGATGGTAGAGAATTTAGGAACCTTATAATCAACAGTTGCGAGGTGAGAGATGGACATCTAGCTTTGCCAAATAACATGACAGTTTTCTTGCCGGAGAGCAGCATAAATTAGGAAATAAAGGATGAAAATTAACACTTACAGTTGGCCTATTAAAAAACCTTAATTACTAACAGTTCGCGGGGATGTCCTAAGGGTATGACACGTGTTCCATAGAAATATAAAGTAAGAACTTCCAGGCAGCCTAGGAAATTAATTATTTTCCCTAATTCCCAGCAAATGCTCTTGCTCTCTGCTTTACAGAAAAATTAGGTATCATTAAATAGGACCTTCCTTAGCTTCCCTGCACCATATCTGCAAACTGGCACGCATCTAGCTGGCAGGGATGAGGGGTGCCTCCACTGTTTAAGGCTGATTCACTATCTGAACTCTGGACCCCATTCCCACGACCATATCTTAGAATTATCCTTCTTTTCCCTGTATCTTCAGTCTTCATTTTCTAGCTCTCAGGCGTTCTGAGCTCACTGAGTTTTTCTCATCAGCACTTAAACATAGTCAAATTGCTCAGATCTTAAAAAAATAAACATTAAAAAATGCTTTGATCTCACAATATCTTCCAGATACTGTTCTTTCTCTCTTTTCTCCAACTGAAAAAGTTCTCTACACTTTTCATCTTCACTGTGGCACTATTCTCTACGCCTCAACACACCTGCCGGCTTTACTCAACACCTGCCTTTCCACAGGAACAATTCCTGCCAAAGACACCAGAGAATTCAATGTACTTTTCTTAGTCCTCATCTTACCTGGCCTCTAGGAAGTCTCCAAAAATAGTGAGTCCTTTCTTCATTCACTCATTTAACAAGTGTACCTTGATCACTTACTAATGTGCTGGGGATACAATACTGCAGAAAACAAAGTCTCCCCCCTCCCCTGCCCCAGATATATTGAGATATAATTAACATATAACTCTGTGTAAGTTTAAGGTGTGCAACTTGATGATTTGATGCACATATATGTTGCAAAATAATTACCATAATAATGTTAGTAAAGACCTCCGTCACCTTACATAATTACCATTTCTTTGTGTGTGGTCAGAACATTTAACTCTCTCGGTAACTTTCAAGTGTATAATACAGTATTATTAACTAAAATCACCGTGCTGAATGCTAGGTCCCCAAAACTAATTAATCTCAGAACTGAAAGTTTGTACCCTTTGACCAACATCTCCCCATTTTACCCACCCCCTACCCCAAATACCATTATACTCTCTGTGTCGATGAGTTCAGCTTTTTTATATTCCACATATAAGTGAGATTATACAGTATTTATCTTTCTTTGTCTGACTTATTTTACTTAGCATAATAATGCCCTCAAAATCCATCCATGTTGTCACAGATGGCAGGATTTCCTTCTTTTTATGGTCAAATAATATTCTTTTATATATATATATAATATATATTATTATTATATATACGCCTTGGCTATTGTGAATGATGTTGCAATGAACATGGAAGTGTAGCTATCTCTTCAAGATAGTTATTTTATTTCCTTCGAGTATATAACCATAAGTGGGATTGCTGGATCACATGGTAGCTCTACTTTCAGTTTTTGAGAAAACTCTGTACTCTTTTCCAGAGTGATTTACATTCACACCAACAGTGCGCTAAGGTTCCCTTTTCTCCACATTCTCAAAAACACTTGTTATCTCTTGTCTTCTTAATTTTAGCCATTCTAAGACGGGTGAGGTGATATCTCATTATGGTTTTGGTTTGCATGTTCCTCATGATTAGTGATGTTAAGCATCTTTTCATGTGCTTGTTGACTATTTATATATCTTCTCTGGAAAAATGTCTGTTCTGTTATTTGTTTTTTGTTTGTTTTTTCTGGCTTTTGAGTTGTATGAGCTCTTTATATACTTTGGATATTAACCCCTCATCAGAAATATGGTTTGCAAATATTATCTCCCGTTCTGTAGGTTGCCTTTTCATTTTGTTGACTGTTTCTTTTGCCCTGCAGGGCTGTTTAGTTTAACGTAGTCTCTCACCTGTTGATTTTTATGTTTATCGCTGTGCTTTTGGTGTAATATCCAAAAAATTATTGCCAAGATATTGCATTTTTTATTTCATTCATTGTATTTTTTCCATTCCAGAATTTCTCTTTGGTTCTTTTGTATGATTTTTATCTCTTTGCTAAATGTCTTGTTTTGTTAGTGTATTGTTTTCCTGATATCACTGTATTGTCTCTCTGTGTGTTTTTTGTACCTCAATGGGCTGCCTTAAAACAACTGTTTTGGATTATTTATTGGGAAAATCAAATAACTTCAATTCTTTGCCCTCGATACTGGAAAATGATTGTGTTTCTTTGGTGGTGTCATGTTTCCTGGATTTTTCATGTTCCTTGAAGTCTTGCATTGCTATCTTCACATTTGAAGAAGCAATCTCCTCCTCCAGTCTAAACTAACTGGCTTCAGGAAGAAATACTTTCTGTCAGCCCTGTTAGGGATTCTGAGACTTTCTCAGATCTTTTCTATGGATACACCTGTTCCACACTTCTTGTTTCCTCTTGGAGAGGAATTGTCAAGATTGTATGCCTTCTCTTGGTCCTGCAGAGCCAAGTCTGCAGGTGGCAGCCTCTTGTTTGCTTTCCCTATGGCAGTACGGACGGCTCAAGTTAGTGTGCTTTCTCCCAATCCCACAGAATTGGGCCAGTTCTCTGCACATTCTCACCAGGCATATGTTCTCCCTGCCCTCAGGGTTTGCACAGGGAGGTGGGGGTGTGAGTAAGGTGTGCAGAAGTTTTTTCCTTCTGCTACATTTCCATAATATGCTGAAAATATTGCTTTTTTTCTTCCATCTTCAATATTAAAATGGCTACACAAAAATTCACCAATTTTGATGTCTTTTTTTAAATGCACGCTGATATGACAGCTGTCACATACAATCTAACAAAATTGTTTCGAATGAAGTTAAAGACAGCTAAGTGCTACTAGAGCCATCTTATGGAAAAAACTGAACGAAACTTTTGGCTCACCCAGTAATAAGAAATACAAAAAATTTAACTATGAATAAGTTTGTACTAGACGTACAAATTGTTTATAGAGAAAATTACAAGACATTATTGAAGGGCATAAAAGTAGACTTAAATAAGTAAAAGAATACACCACGTTCACGAAGAAGGTTCAATAATATACAGATAATTCTCCCCAACTTAATTGACAAAATAAATGCAATTCCAATAAAAATTCCAAATAGGTTTTTCATGGAATTGAACAAATTAAGATTCATATGAAAGAATAAAAGTCCAATGATAGCCAAGACAATTCCTTTTTTTTTTAGTTTATTTATATTTATTTTGACTGCGCCTGGTCTTAGTTGCGGCATGCAGGATCTCTTTAGTTGTGGCATGCAGGCTTCTTAGTTGCGGCATGCATGGGGGATCTAGTTCCCCGGCCAGGGATCGAACCTGGGCCCCCTGCATTGGGAGTGTGGAGTCTTACCCACTGGACCACCAGGGAAGTCCCCAAGACAATTCTTTAAAAATGAGAGGCTTCTCCCACGGGCTAGTGGGAGGACTCCAAAATGGCGCTTGCCAGCACCAGTGTTCTGGTGGAAGAAGGAGCTCCCCAAAATGGCCGCTGCCAGTGTCTACGTCCCAGAAGGAGTCCCAGTTGCCTCCTGCCTCTCCAGAAGGCTCTCCAAGATCAACAATTGGGTCTGACCCAGGCACCTTTCAAATTACTGCATCTGCGTTGGGTCTTGGAGCATGTGAGATTTTGCAGGTGCCTTTTAAGAGCAGAGTCTCTCTTCCCTACAGCCCTCCAGCTATCCCATATCCCACTGGCCTTCAAAGCCAGGCATTCTGGGGACCTGTCTTCCCAATGAAGGACCCTCAGCCTGGAAAGCTTTATGTGAAGCTCAAACCCCTTTCTCCTTGGGGAGAACCTCTGCAGTTGTGATTACCCTCTTATTTGTGGGTTGCCTGTCTGGGGGTGTTGGTCTTGACT
This sequence comes from Balaenoptera acutorostrata, assembly GCF_949987535.1. NCBI lineage: Eukaryota > Metazoa > Chordata > Mammalia > Artiodactyla > Balaenopteridae > Balaenoptera > Balaenoptera acutorostrata. Next base: position 66,785,392 of record NC_080081.1, read on the forward strand.
ATACTGCATCTCCACCCCTTTTACCCTTGTCGTTGTGGTTCCTTCTTTACATATTTAGTTGTGGAAAATCTTCTCTGCTAGTCTTCATGTCATTCTCATCAATAGTTGCTCTATAAATAGTTATAATTTTGGTGTATCATCTGTGAGAGGAGGTGAGCTCAGGGTCTTCCTACTACACCATCTTGGTCACATCCTCACTTCTGCTCCATCTTGAAAGAAGAATTCTTCCGTACTTCGTTCTGGAGGATGGAAGTCTGAGATCAGAGTGCAGCAGATTTTGTTTCTGGTGAGAACTCTATCCCTGGCTTGCGGATGGTCACCTTCCAGCTGTGTTCTTACATGGTGGAGAGCAAGGTTATTATTTTTAATGATAGGAGACATATGAGTATACTTATGGCCAAGAGAAGGAGTAGTGGAAAGGAAAAAAATCTCCATAAATATTTTGTGAATAGAGTAGTATCCTGGAGTAAGAAACAGTGTATGAGATCAAGAAGCAGCTAAGAATTGGAGAGAAAAACCATGCTCTCTTCAGAAATAAGAACAAAGCAAGAAAAGGCAAGTGAAGATGCCCATAAATTTTGAGCTGGAGATGCAGAAATGCTAAAGTCCTGATATATGTTCTCAATTATTCAAAATGAGGAAAGGTCATCTCTTGAGAATGAGGAATGTGGAGGTGGGGCTGCAGTCTCAGAGAGGGTGGGGAAAATGTAGCATATTTGTTGGGGCAAATCCTAGGCAGACTGAAAGACATTTCTACTGGAGCTGAGATCCAAATGTTGAGAAAGAAGTGGACACAAAGTTATCTCAAGTGGAATCTCAATCACTTTAATTACTTAGGGATAAAAAGCACAAGTTGCTCTGTGAGAGTTTATCTCCCAAGAAAAGTTGGATTCCAAAAAGGCATTTATCCAAGGAAATATTTAGTCATCTAAGAAATATTAATATGTTAAAAGCATTCTAGTAATTTAGGCTAACATCCACCAATACTAATAACCGAAAAGAATGCTGATTTCTGAGTGCTTGCAAAGTAACTAATGAGCCCAACAGTGTTCCTTTTTAAGATCCAAAGGATGCCAGTATGCAAAAGACTAAAGGCACTGATGAAAATGTGGTTTCTGTTAAATAGGTTATGGAAGAAGCCCAAAATATTGAAGTGGTAAACATCTCAAAGAGAAACAGTGGAGGGAGTCCAGATTCCCAGTAATTCCACTGGAGTAAGTCCAGTAAGTCCTGTGTGAGGTTTAACCCCCTCATGTCCTAAAATAAGTCACCAGGATATAACAACAAATGTTGTCAAGTTTCAATTAAGTTAGAAAAAGAACTCTTTAAAATTAGATTCCATGAGTGTTAAATTACTGAAGCTAAATCACATGCAACGAAATCAGGGATCGTCCAACTATTGCCAGTGGGGCAGTTTCAGCCCTCTGCTTGTTTCTTTCTTTCTCTTTCTCCTTTCCTTCCCCCTCCCTCCCTCCCTCCTTTCTTTCTTCTTTCTTTCTCTCTCTCTTTCTCTCTCCTCTCTCTCTTTCTCCCTTTCTCTCTTTTTCTCTTTCTTGCTTTCTCTTTAATAGCCCACAGACTAAGAATGTCTTTTAATGGTTTCATTTTAAATTGTTACATAATTACCTTCATGAAATCTTTGCTTTTGCCTCTTGGCCAGCAAACCCTAAAATATTTACTACTTGGCCATTTACAGTAGAGGTTTGCCAACCCCTGAACTAAATGATCATAGTCTGGAGAAGAAAGGAAGTAAGCCTCAGAGGGGAGATAGAATCGGAATATGCTGATGCTGTTTATCTGCTCATACTGGTCCATTTGCACTAATTTTCCTCTAATAGTGAGGAGTTTGCCCCGCTTTTTATCACTTATCACTTGATTTAAAAAAAAAGCCATCCTATGCATTTGCAAATGGCTGGCATGGGCGCACATATTCTCTTTGTGACACTCTCTTGCTTGAAGTACAGATCACTGGTATTGACTGTGGCTAAGGTAATTGTAAAATGGATCTATCGAACACATGGTGGGTGGCAAGATCTACCAAGATCTACCAAACACATGGCTTTAAGGTGCATACCTGTGTTTGTGGAGTGACTGTGATTTACTGAAGGTGGCAGGTTATGGAGCTAAATTAACCATCTGTTGAAGGGACTATAGGTGAGTATGATGACTAACCCAGGGGGAGAGCAAAGATGGTGGGTCCTCTTGAGCTCACAAAGCGTTTTTGGATTAGCCATCCAAAGACATGCGGTGACAATCCAAAGTCTGTGAAAGCAGAGATGCGTGGGGCCATCTTGCCCCACGACTTAACAAAGAGGCAGGATGGGGACGGGTGGGGAGCAGAACTTCCACCCAGCAAGATTCCTTGAACAAAGCACACCTGAAGATGCCAGAACCATAGTTCCTTATTTTACCTCCGAACGGGGTTTGACCACGTGAGCATTTCTGTAAGCAACGTTTGCCGATGAATGAACGCCTCAGCATCTGGGTGGGTGGGTGTGGACGGTTAGTTCGACTATGGGAACTGTTGTTTCCATGACTATCCTTGGGCTGATTCACTTCTGTGTAACAAGAGTCCTGACAACAAAAGCACAATGCTAACAGGTGCTTTTCTCTCAATTTCTCTCATTTATGTGGTTAATAATCTCATTAGTTATTATTTTTAGATAATAGAGCAGTTGAGCAACTTGACCAAGGCCACCCACCTAGTAAAGGCAAGACAGGACCTAGAGTCAGACCAACTTCCCTCCAGCCAAGAACACTTTATCATTAAGCTTCTCTAAAGGCTTACCCGCCATTAGTGAGCTCTTGAGTACGAGTCTTAACCAACTGAGTTAACCAGTAAGTCCATACTCTGAAATGCCCAGAGGCTTTCTGCCTGGTCCCTATACAAACTACACAAATTTAGACATTAAAAAAATCATTTTGACACTGAATTTTTAAGTCCATACTCTGAAATACCCAGAGGCTTTCTACCTGGTCCCTATACAATCTACACAAATTTAGACATTAAAAAAATCATTTTGGCACTGAATTTTGAACGATGGGATTTTTTTTTATTGTTGGTTTGTTTGGTAATTTTTTAATTTAAATTTATTTTTAATAGTTTTATTGCAGTACAATTGATATAAAATGAGCTGCATATATTTAAAGTGTAGATTTGATGAATTTTTATATATGTACATAACTGTGAACCCCACCACCAGTCAAAATTATGAAAATATCCATCACCCCCAAAAGTTTCCTCCTGCCCCTTTCCTTATTCCCCTCCCCTGCACTGCCCCGGCCCTTATCCTATCTCCAAATCTGTTTTTTCTCACTATAGATTAATTTGCATTTACTAGAACTTTATATAAATGGGCTTATAATGAATGTGTTATTTCTTGTTTGGCTTTTTCCACTCAGAATTCAGATTTTTGCTTAAAAGTCACCTCTTCTGAGAGGCTTTCCCCATCCTACCTAAAATAGCAAATCCCTCCCAGTCCCATCATGGTACTACACGTACATGCTGTGCTCCATGCTCTCTATTTTATGTCAAAGTCACCCTTTGATGCAGGTATATTTTTTTCTCTCATGTGACAGATGAAGAAACTGCAATGCAGAAAGGGTAAGTAATACAAGTGTTGTACTGCTAACGAATGCAGAATTGGACTTCTTGACACCAGCGCCCGATGAGCTCTTAACAGCTATAGTATATACAGCATAGTTCTTACTACTGTTGCATCGTGAAGAGAGGCAATGGAAGAGACACATTTAAAACTGGGCAAAAGCAGGTTAGGAATGGTTAGCACCTTGTAGAATTAAGAATGATTAATCACCCCCCACAAGTTGTCCACTAAAATATGACATTATTAATCATCCTGATGTTATTTTTACTCACTTTGATATATGGCTAGAGTCTTGGGTTTCAGAGCAGGAGCAGTAGATGCGCATTTCAATGTTATATAGGAATGGGCTTTGTTTGTGCCTCTCCTTGCACATGTTACCACCAGAAGTATTAAGACAGATTCATGTGTTGTCATGCCTTCCTCCTGTTACAACCTTTTTCATGATAATATGGCAGAGTATTGGAATTTTAATGGCTCATAGATTCTGTGAAACATGATGGTAATAAACTGTAACGCTTTGACCTCAGCTTCCTACTATTTGATGCATTGTCCATTCCCTACCAACCTCGCTCCCTCCTTTCCTCATGCTATTTCCATGCGGATGAGGTGGCATGGACCATCACTCAAAGTGAGAAACATTTACCAACTGGAATACACCTGTGTATAAACCTCTTAAGAGTGTCTAGCCCTTTATGTTCTATTTCGAAAAGAACAAATCATCATTTCTCCTCATGACAGAGAATGCAAACTAGAAAAACATGAATCAGCTCTTATTAGAGAGGTTATAGCAAGCACAGAAAATAACACATTCAGCATCCATTCTTGGGACAATGGGTAAACCAAGAGCTTGGAAACACTGCAAATGTGCCTTCCTTCTTCCTGCAGTTGGCTGCATACACCTGTAGACAAAGTGAAAAATATTAGAAGGTGAATCCAAGACAAATTCAACATTAAAGAACAGCCTCATTATTTACTTAGAACCCACACCATGATTCAGATATGACCCGGGAATAGGAGCCTTCATGGAACTAGACAAGAAACACCACTGCTAAAAGGAATCATTGAATTATATACTTCCCTGCTTGATCTATCACTTGAGATCTCTCTACCTCTTTATCACAGGGCTCAAAAAGCAACAACTACAATTATTCTTGCTGAAGCTTTCCATGAAAAATGAAGTGCTATGTTCTTCTGATACCAATTATGTGTCTGTCACTTATCTACAAAGTGGTGATATCAAAATGAAAAAGCTTGACCCCCAAAAGGTGTTAAAGTTTAAAGGAAAGTCTGCAGGGAAGTAGAGGGGTCTGGCAGAGGAAAGTGTGTTGAATTACCTTGGAGTATGGACCATGCATTATGGCTTAACCCTCAGTTTACATAAATCCAGAAACTCAATTTTCAATCCTCCAGAGTTCATCAGGCTCAAGCTGACTTAATCATGCAAGATATGTCAGGCTCCAGTATAAGCGGAATGCTAATTTATAAAGAGAAATATTGCTACATGCTGACCTCAAAGTTAATTAATGGGATAGCCTGAAGATGCATCCATCCCTACAGCAGGGAATTCCTTCCAGAGATTACCTAGGGAAAGTCCATGGGGAGCTCATCCTATTCTTTGCCTTAAGAATATTATTAACCATTATTATTTCATCTATGTTTCCATGCTTTATTGTTGACCAATGTGCTTCTCTTGATAACAAATCTTTTTTACATTTGTTACTACCATGTACACTGGGTAGATGTTCCTTGATTCTTTCTTTTTTCTTTTTAGTCCCAATATACATCTTGTATTTAAAATACTTTTGCAAATGTTTAATCTGTGGTTTCCAGTTGGTATTACAGAACATTTGTTCCAGAGGTATTCTGAAAAAAGGGGCCCATTGTTCAATAGGTTTGGGAAATGCAGCACACTATATGCCACTGAGGCAGGGGATAGATGGACCCCAGGTTGCACAGTTTCTCTCCTGTGGACAGATACTCCAAAATAGCAGGAGGGAGAAGAGCTGAGCCCTGCCCAGATAAGAGATAAAAGACCACATATTCCTCATTCTCGAAGTCAAGGAGACCTTCCCAACTACACATGCGCAGAAAGGCTCCTTGAAGGTCAAAAAGGGAGGGGGCACCACCCCATAGTAAGTGATGTCAACCTACCCATAGGCCTCTTCGCTAGAATCCATCTTGGGTAAGAGATGCACACGCACACAGGGGAGGACCCTGAGATATACCAAATACACACTCAGAACCAGCCAAAGCAAGATGATTTGTCAAAGGAAACCCAGAAGAAATGCCCCATAAAAGTAATTCAAACTACCACGAGGACTTGACTCTCTCTCTCTCTGAGCCCGCCCGTGTGTCTATCCACACATACTCTTTTCCTCCTAAAAAACACTTTCCTTGCTTCACTACTTTCCACCTCTTTTTGGAAATTCATTTCTACACAGCTGACGGGCCAGGGTCTTGTCACTGGTCACTGGTCCCTGGTGGTCTAGTGGCTGGGATTCAGCACTCTCACTGCCGCGGCCCAACCTCAATCTCTGGCTGGAAACCTAAACCTTGCTTCAAGCCGCTGCAGGCTGAGGCCACCCGAGATCACCGCTACTAGTGACTCACCGTTCACTTTAGTATATTAGACACTCTGAGAAACTCTATCCCATAAATATACCTATAGAAGCCTGTTAACCCGGAGTTTCCCAAACCTCCTGTCCAGGGAAATCTTTCATCTTGTACCATCAATAAACATATCATAGGAAACATTAATCACATCTATTGTGAACCTCTGTAATCACTTAACTCCCAACTCAGTTCTCAGCATGATGTTCTGGAATTTTGATGTGTCTCCTATACAGATAGGTCCTTATAAGATAATTTAGAACAACAGTCCTGATAAATATCTACCCTTCCTCCCAAACTCCAAATCCATATATCCAACTTCAGAGTAGCATTTGTCATTATGTCTTATTTATTTTCCATTTAAGTATGTCTTGAATTCAGTTCTTCCTCATGCTGCAGACACTGCTTCTTTTTAAACCTTCCTACTCTGTGATATAATTCACTCCTTGTTATGCACTGAAGGTCTGTGTTGCCCCAAAATTCATATGTAGAAGCTCTAATCCCCAATATGATGGTATTAGGAGGTGGGGTTTCGGGGAAGCAACTAGGTCAAAAGGGAGGAACCCTCATGGTGGGATTAGTGCCCTTATAGGAAGAGGCACTAGAGAGATGATCTCTCTCTTGGGCAAGCGAGGATCCAAGAAAGCACCATCTCAAACCAAGAAGGAGATCCTCACCAAGAACTTGATCTTGGTCCAGACTTCCAGGTTCCAGAGCAGTGAGAAATAAGTTTCTGTTGTTTAAGCCACCCAGTCTGTGGTATTCTGTTGCAACACCTTCATCTGACTCTCCTATAATTCATCCACATTTTTACTAGAGGATCTTTTAAATTATTTTCTTTACCATTACCAAATAACTTTAAAAGTAATATATAATCATTTAAAATAATTTGGAAAAGTGCAGATATAGATACAGAGAAAGTAAAAAATAACCCATTAATCCACCATATGGAGAAAACCATGGTTAATGTTTTCTTTTGTGAATTGTTAATATGTGTCCTTTGCCCACTATTGGAATGCTAGTGGTTTTCTTAACTGATTTTAAGAACTAATTATATACTAAGAATATTAAATCTATGTATTTTATTTGTTATAAATATTACCCTTACTTTTTACTTGCTTATCCAATATTTTAATCTCTCCCTTTAGGTAAATTATTATTACTGTATTTTATAGTTAGCTCTTTTATAGTAAAATAATATGCAACTGTGATCATGTCACCCCCTTAGCGATAAACCTTCAGTGGCTTCCCAAGTGACTCAGCATGGATTTGTCTTCCTTTCCAACCCTCTTGACAGCCTTTCCCTCTATATGTGTGGGTCATTAGCCTTTCCTAGCTACATGTAATTCTCTTTAAAAAGGCTGTCTCTGTTCAGACTGATTCCTCCCTATCAAAAAATGTCCATCCACGTCCCAACTGGGAAACACTCATTCATTCTTCAAGACTCAGTCAGAATGAATAGTCCCTATTCTCTTTGTTCAGCATCCTTTGCTTCCTCTGTCAAAGAAATTATGGCACTATATATATATATATTTTAAAATCTTTATTGGAGGTTAATTGCTTCACAATACTGTGTTAGTTTCTGTTGCACAACAAAGCGAATCAGCCATATTCATACACATGTCCCCGTATCCCCTCCCTCTTGAGCCTCCCTCCCACCCTCCCTATCCCACCCCTCTAGGTCATCGCAAAGCACCAAGCCGATCTCCCTGTGCTATGCAGCTGCTTCCCACCATCCTACTATTTTACATTGAGTAGTGTATATATGTCGATGCTACTCTCACTTTGCCCCAGCTTCCCCCTCCCACTCCATGTCCTCAAGTCCTTTCTCTATGTCTACCTCTTTATACCTGTGTGGCACTATATTATAGTCACTGTTTATTTCTTTCTCTCTTTTACTGGTCCAAGAAAGCAGGGATTTTCCTATATCTATTTTCTGAATTCAGTACAATTTTTGACATGTAGTAGAGAGATAAAGAAAAGTTTTACAAGAGAAGGGGATATTTGCAATTCAAGGTATTGAAGCATGAGTTGAAAGTTGTTAAAAAGATAAAGAAAAGGCATTTAAAATATAGCCAAAAGTCAGAATCTACTACTTACTTTTTCACTAAATTGGAAGGAACATGGAAGAAAATTCTCTTAGGATAAATTTTTTTAATGCAGATATTTGTGCCACGGTGCTATTCCATGATGAGAACAGTTGTTTTTTTTTTAAAGAGGCAGAAAACCCAAAAACTCCCTTCCCCCCCCAAATGGGAAACTTATCCATACAGGTCAGAGGGTCTGAAGGAACTCATTGGAGGTAAGTTTAAAAGAATGAGAGACTTGACAGCCTGACTGAGTGATCTGATCAAGATTCTTTCTCATCCTTCTAAATAACCGCATGTAGTCTTTCAAGAAAGCAGTTTACTATTAACATCAAAGGAAATTTCCCCTTGAAGCAAGATGAGATGAATCAAGCAAGACTGGAAACTGGTCCAAGATAAATATTTTAAGATGACATGAAAATAGTTGGGACATTTGGGGTAGGAGAAAAAGAAATTAATGGATTGCTGCTGAACTAAAGGACAGTCGGTAAAGATATTAAAGAAAATGTCCTCAAGGAGTTGATTCTAAAAGTGATGTGATAAAATATTCTTGAGCATGCTCAGAGAGCAACTGTGCAATACCAAGGTACAACATCGAGTAATTTAAAGCAGTGACTACATATATGTGTATGACCTCTCATTGGCTGGCAGAAAATAAAGCACATTTTTCTGGTCTCTGTTTGATTTAGTTACATGGGATGCCATGATCTGGGGCGACCTGATCATGCAAAGAATGCATGACCTCATTGCTTCTTCTCACCCCGTCCTGAAAATTCCTTAGCTTCCCATTGTCATGATTTCAGCTCCCATCACCTTCTCCAATCCAGAGCCATCCAGACTCTGTAATAGAAATTGTAATGCATCACCCAGATCTTCACTACAGAAGTAATTCTGGGATTCATCCACCAAAACTTTTGGTAGTATTGGCTTCTGCAGTCCTCTCTGGTTTTCGCTCTGGGAGATGCTTCACCCAAGGTTATGCCCTCTGCTTGTGTTAATGCAAGAGTCAAAGACCTAGCTTACTATCTGAATTTGGGACCATTATAAATGGCTATCCCAGCTGTAGACTACCTCATGTTATTTGCCAAGGTCTAATTTGAATCTGTATCATAGTTCGACTTCTACCTTTACCCAATTTTGGCTCCATCATTTCCTTATATGTGTTATTTCTGAGTGCCATCCCTCATAAATACCCTGTACACAAATTCTCTTCTCAGACAACGCCCATCTCCAGAAACCTGTGACAAGAGGTGGTGGAGAGGTCCTAGAAAGCAGAATTTAAAGTGAGATTTTTTTGATGACAACGAGGGCCCCTTTACTAGTGGTAGGTGGTGTCCTCATAGCCCTTGGCATGCTATGTGCCATAGTTGTACAATTTGTTAAGACTTTCCTCAAAGGAGTACTGGGAAGAGATACCAGTGGAAAAGAAGATGCCAGCTGGTATAATATCTCACATGTTTGAAAGCTATAAGGGAATTAATAATTATAAAGACTACGAAACTAGATAGCAGTTACTAGGTGCTACCAGTGCACTGCAGAAAGACAACAGAATGTTGCAAGTGATTGTCGTGGTATCTATTGCTCTGTAACAAACCAACTTAAAACTTAGTGGCTTCCTTGATGGAGTAAATGTTAGTTCCTTTCCTTGGCCACTGATGTGGAAAGAGAAATCTAATAGTATCTTGAATCTGAGCCAAAGATATCATTTTTGCTCAAATGATGAGAAAATTACAAAATGGAAAAACATAGACTTTGGAACCAGGCAACCCTATTAGCTTTTTTGACCTTGAGTCAGTTTCCTCATCCATAAAATGAGGATCATTAAGATGCCTATTTTGCATGATTATTGGGAGAACCTGGGGTAATACATATAATCAAATCACATAGTAGTAACCACACAAAGTGCACAGAAGGCAATAAATAGTGGCTCTTGTTATGGTCCAGATTAGGGCATTACCGTGACTTCCCTTCCTCGTTGGAACCACCTTTGTCTTTCAGGTTGTATCTTCATGTGCATAAAACATTTTCCAGTGTTTGGAGGGAAATCATTTAATAAATGTCTGGGGTCAAGAAGCAAAAAAAGAAAACAACTTAGTGGCAACAATGACAATACTTATTTTGTTCACAAATCCGCGGTTGGGCAGGGCCCAGAGAAGATAGCATATCTTTCTTACTCTCAGCATCAGAGGGAGTGGCTGAAATGCTAGAGGCTGGAATCATCCAAGGGCTTGCTGAGTCTTAGGTCTTGCAGTCGATGCCAGCTGTCAGTGGAACAGCTACATGCGGCCCTTCCTTCCATTCAGCTTCTTGACTCTCTCACAGCGTGGTAGCTGGATTCCCAGGGCAAAAGCGCCAAGAGGGGAAACAGTAGGAGGAAGCTGTATTGCTTTTATGGCTTGGCTTCAGAGGTCATGCAGCGTCAGTTCGACCACATTTTATTTGTTAGAAGTGAGTCACAAAGACTGGCTGGTATGTCAAAATTTGCTGATGTGTTTAAAACCACCAGAGTGATTAATCACTAGTATAAGGTGAATTGTAAAAGTCAGAGGGCCTCATTTATTACATATAAATAGACTCTCATCTCCTCTACAGCTAGAATACAGACAAAAAAAAAAAAAAACCTGAGGAACAGTCTCAGGACTCCAGAGACTATTAAACTCCCAACCCCAGCAAGCCTGCTATGCCAAGGGCAGGGTCCTGATTAGGAAGGAAGAGGAGGCTAAAATTTGGGATGGGGACGTCTGGGTCAGTACACTCAAGAACCTGAAACCTCAGGTCATCGTGGACCCTCTGGGCCCGCAGAAGTGGCCCGTTCCCTGCTGTTAAAGGGTAGCACTACTCCTCACCCTTTGAAGACAATGCAGAGACATCAGCCTTGCAGCACCCACCCAGCTAGCTAAGTGCTGATCCTCATAAGAGAGAAAACAGGCTATCCCTGAAGAAGCTCTAGGACCTAGTGAACAGAGACTACAGGAGCAGAGAGAGCACCGTGGGACTAGATCCCAGGAAGGCAGAATGTCAAATCGTGTAAGAGAGAGTTTATCAGTGTGGGCCTACTCTCCTGAGACACAGAATATGACACTCTGGCAAAGACCTCGTGAGACAATGCTATTATGCTAGTAGGATGGCTCTTGAAACCCTAGGATAAGTGATGGCTTCCGCTAAATGAAGTAGAAGTGCCAGAGTGGTTTTGGCAAATGGTGGAAGAAATGAAAAGGCTCACGAAAGTGGGTATGCTAGAGAGAATATACCACATGAGAGTGGAAACCCACAACTGACTATGGAGAGTGGGAGGGCCTGGAGGAAACCTGCCTCACTGAGAAGCTCAGTGGTGTCTTTCCCCTATAGGCCTGGCTGATGGTAGGAGATGCTGTTACAGAACTGTGTCTGTGACAGCAGTGAGAACGATAAGATGCTGATAATGGAGGCAGGTTGGTGGTGCTTAACATCCAAAAACAAGTGAATAAATTTACCATAAGTGCTCGGGGCAAGTGGCAACTAGGGATTCATGACCCACAGAGAGCTATGGAGTTGGTTAATAGGAAATGGAATCTCGAAGGACAAGATGGATGGACAACCAACAAATTTACTGCTCAAGCTATAAAACCAAAAGAAATCAAGGAGAAAGATCAAGAGGCTGAGGCAGCTGCCTCAATAAAAAGTTATGAGCCCTTGCCCAGTTTCTGGACATGAGCCAGAGCCAGAGGGTAGGAGTCAGAGCGCCGTGACCCCTGTGTCATTCCCTACTATTACATCACTGCCTCTCTTTCAATGTGCATCTATTGCTGCATATATGCGGCCCCGGCTGACAAAGGAGGAAGAAGGGCCAGGCTTGGTTTAAGAATGGGTAGTTTTGAGGGACTTCCTTGGTGGTTCAGTGGGTAAGACTCCACACTCCCAATACAGGGGCCCTGGGTTTAATCCCTGGTCGGGGAACTAAATCCCACATGCATGCCCCAACTAAGAAGTCCGCATGCTGCCACTAAGATTTGGTGCAGCCAAAACAGAGAAAGGAAGAAAGGAAGAGAGGAAGGAAGGAAGGAAGGAAGGAAGGAAGGAAGGAGGAAAGGAAGAAAGGAAGGAAGAAAGGAAGAAAGGAAGGAAGAAAGGAAGAAAGAAACAAAGGAAGGAAGAAAGAAAGGAAGGAAGGAAGGAAGGAAAGAAGGAAGGAAGGAAGAAAGAAAGAGAATGGGTAGTCTTGGTATGTAGGTGCAAGCCAAAAATACACCTTTGGTCTCATATAACTCCACTCTCAAGTGGTGCTAAAAGACACAGGTGAAAGAAAATCTTTCCAGTTACCAGAGGTATATGGGAAGTATCCCTGATCACCTACTTTATAAATAAAGACAAATGATCTGCCATAAATACGTACAGATAAATACATACAGTGGTGAATGGCTTGGCTTGTAAGTCAGTAGTCTAGAAGGAGAAAGGTAGAAAGGGGTCTGGGAAGAGGTACGTGGATGCACCTAAAAGTGGGCACAAAATATGAAGACGAGTGCATCGCAGGTTAGCACCCACCTGAGAGCATGCACTGCGGAAGGAGCACTAAACAACCAACTAGACAAACGGCTCAGCTGGTTGCTGTCATCCAGCCTCTGTCATCAGCCGTCCCAGCTCTGGCACAATACAGCCATGATGCCAGAGGAGAAGGCTATACATGGTTTCAATAGCATGAGCTCCCACACATAAGGTTGATCTATTTCTGCCACTCTGAACATCCAAACTGCCAGCAACATAAATCAACACTCAGTCCCTGATATCCTATCCCTAGAAGAAACTATCCCTAGATAGAACCATCCCTAGAAGGAACAAATCAGCCATTTGGCAAACTGGCTACACTGAACCTCTTTCATCCTAGAGGGAAGCAGTGATTCATTTTGACTGGAAGAGTAACATGCTCAAGGTAAGAGTTTGCCTTTCCTCTTCTCAGAGCCCCAGTCAGCACCAGTCCCTGAAAGCTTACAGAATATTCGATCCACTCCTATGGTATCATGCATAGCAGCGCCTCAGACCAAGAGACCCACTTTCTGCCAAAAGAGGTGCAGCTGTGGGCACAGGGTATCCACTGATGAAATCACAAACCACACCACCCAGAATCTCCCAAGTGGACAAGAATGATGGAATTCAATTATACGTCAATAAAGATGTTAAAAAAAGCTGAAACGAACACACCATTGTAAAGCAATTATACTCCATAAAAGACGTTAAAAAAAAAAAAAAGAATGATAGAATTACCTTTCAAAGATAAAGATAAAGCACCAATTTGAAGATGATACCCTGCAAGAATTGAGCGCTAGCCTTCTGGAAGATGAATATGCACTCAGTTAAAAGACCATTCTATAGTGCTCCATCCTCAATAAGTAGACAATTGGGCCAAGATCCAAGGAAGTTGAAGTGGGAGTGGGCTTGCCTACCAACAAACCCACTTTGGGACTTTGTGTTTACAATGTCCAGTGGACGAGGGAAGAATAGCTTTGCTCTCGGGAAGGTGTCTTGGAACACTCATATCCACTTTTAACAGTACATGGACAAGTTCAGTAGTCCTGGCTTGAGAAGGGCAAGGTGACTGGGAGTTCAAACCCCTCAGGGAGGAAGATAAGAATCATGCTTTAAGGAAAACCACCTAGACCAGCAGAGCCACTAGCCAAGGATGAAAAGCATATTGAATGGGTAGTAGAAAAAGAGATGATGAGAATTAGTTGTGACCTTGAAGCCAGTTAGGGCGGTGGGGTCTGCAGCTCATCCCACTAACCTTCCTCTTGTGGGTTTACCCAGGAAATGAGACCAATTAGAGTCCCAGAGAAGCTGGTCCCAGATGGGGGTGAACTTACTATAAGAAGTGGTACAAGGGATACATACCTCGGTGTGTTGCCCAGATTGGCCCCTTCAGACCAATGCGATAGTTTGTCCAGCTGCCAAGAGTGTTGACTGCTGATGTCTCATAGCTGGATCCATCTCTTGAGGTTGCTCTCCACAAAGGGAGCATCTTATCCAAATCTGTACCCCTCCCTGGGGCAGCTCACATCTAATGAACGATTGCTGCAGGGTACGGAGGCCTGGGCCCCCTGCTGCAATTTGGGACAACTCTGAAGGACCATCCAAGCTCAAGAACTCCCCGTAGCACCGACTGGCTCTGCTAAAACAGCATCACCATCCTGCCCAGCCCTGCTTCCCTCTCTTCCTTGCTGGTGATGATCCTAAGCACATCCCCTGGCAAAACTCCTACACAAAAATCTCCATCTCAGAACATGTCTCCAGGGAACCCACCTTAAGACAATTCTAAACTTCGTCATCCCTTAGTCAGAATGAAATGCTGGAGAGAAATAAACTAATTCACTGTACTCTTTGCAGACTCTAGGGTGGTTCCGGTTTAGTTCAGTGTAATATTTCCAGCCCCCAGTTCCTTGCCTGTTCTAGACCCAAGGCACACAGCCCTCCCTATCTTCATTTCTATATCCAACCAGGTCTTCCTGCTCCACACTCATGTCTTTTTTGTTTACTTACAGTTATTAATTTTTTATTGAGAGGTAGTGCATAAGGTGAATTTATAATAAGAGTACAGGTTTAAGATTTTTACACATGCATGTATTTCTATGATCATCATGTAGATCAAGGTATAGAACATGTCCAGCCCCCGATGACTTTCCCTCGTGCCCCTTTGCACTCTAGATCCACCTCCCACTTCCACAGAGAACCACAATTCTGAATTTTATTATCATTGGTTAGTTTTGACCCTTCCTGAACCTCGAGTGAATGGACGGCGTGTAGGAGGTAGTTTCTTTGTGTCTGGCTTTTTCCAATGAACCTAATTTCTGTGAGATACGTTCCTGCTGTTGTGTATTTCAGTACTTTGCTCTCTTGATCACTACGTAGTTTTCCAGTGTATGAATATGCTCCTATTAATTTTTCAGTGGGTGGGCACTCGGGTTATTTCTAATTTGAGTTTATTATGTATAAAACTGCTCTGAATATTCTCATGCACGCATTTTTGTGGACATACACATTTCTTTATCTCTGTGTGAATTGCTGGATCATAAGATGGGCCTATGTTAGTTGTAGCAGAAATTGTCAAAGAGTTTTCCACCGTGCTTGTGTTATTTGACATTCTAGCCGGCAACGTACGAGAGTTCCAGTTGCTTCACATCCCTGCTCATGCTTGGACTTGTTAGACTTTTAAATTTTTGCCATTCTGATTTTTGTGCAGAGATAATTCATTCTGGTTTTAGTTTGCATTCCCCTGATGACTAAAGAAAGTGTGCATCTTTTCTTACACTTAATGGCATTTGCATAATCTCTCTTTTTTTTTAATTTATTTATTGTCAAGGGCTGACTTTCAATAGAACGCAGCTGCGCATAGTCTCTTTGGAGAGCTGTCTTTGCCCACTTTTGTCACACACTATTGTTCCCTGCTTGTTCCACATTCTGGTTGGAAGAAAAGGATTTAAATAATAATGAAAAGAATCAAGAAGAGGCAGGCTTTATCTCAACTAAAGAAGGAATTTTATAATGATTAGAGCCACCAGCAATGAATGGGTTATCTTGGAAAGCTATGGAGGTGGCCGAGGTATCAGACAGATGGAAAGAGAAATATGGCCCTTGCGGCATTGTAATCCTGTGACTTGAAAAGATCCAATAAATAGTAGGATCCCCAAATTTTATAATTTGACTTACTCTATGAGTATTTGTGTGTACGTTTCCCAAGAGGAGTCTGTATTTCCACTTTCTCTACTGCTTAGAGATGCCTTAAATGCTTCTCCATTCACTAACCTCTCACTTTACCCCTCTTCATCTACAACTTCTTGGAGGAAAAAACTTATTACATTTGGGTACTCCAACCCCGCTCATCCTGTGATGAAGAAGCTGAATCACAAACAATGTAAGTCTTCCAATTTATTACTGAGACAGCCATGACTAGAATCCATATTTCCTGCCTCCCAGCCTAGGTCCTCCCAAATAACCATGGGTTGGCATGGGCATGAACGTGTGTTTATGTGTGCCTGAAAGATGTATGTGTGAATGCGTATGTGAGTTTGGTTTAAGGGTGTGAAAGTGGACTTGTACCACTTTAGTCATGAATCCGTGTGCCCAGGAAGAGGCGAGGCAACGGGCCAGGCTAAACTAGCACATCGTGGGGAATGCTTGTAGTAAGAATTGGGTAAATAAGTGAATAATATGTTTGCATAACAACTACTTTCATGTCATCAAATCTATAAAAGAGACAGAGAAAGCTCCTGAAACCTGTTCTTTAATTCCTAGTATTCCCAGAACAAATCTCGATGATTCTTGATGATATTAAGAAAATAAATATTTCTTTTATACTTTCCCAAATCCAAGAAGTTTCTGGCTTACGATATTCCCAGAGTTGACTCTGAGATCATATGTTATGCTGATCCATTTATTCTTATGTATTTCTATGTATTTCCATGTCTTCCAGATCCCACTGGCCACAGGAGTCAAGGATCTTGGGTCACAATCAGAGACACATTTAGCTGGAACCCCTAGCTTATTTTATTGGAGGTTTCACAGCATGGGTCCACCAATGGCTGCTTTGCTAACATGTGCCACCACCACGTCCTTGTCTCAGGTACAATGGTCTCCTCATTCCCTCCGAGAATCGGTGGCCCATTTCTTAATATTGTGCAGGAAAGCTAGGTGTTCTCAGATTGCAGGGTCTTTTTAAGTGCAGGTCTCACCTCTCAGCTTCCATGAAAGGCAGTTTTTTCCTTTCAGGTTCAGAAACCTGGATCCAGTCCGTGTCCAGAAAGTTCCCCAGGATAACAGAGCTTCATCCTATATTCACAGGTCTCTTTTACCACCCCAGATCTTGTGTCCCAAAGTTAGGAGGACCCCCTGACTTCTCCCAATCTTGGAGTGACTGGCACCTTTGCAATTCACCCTCCGCAAGCGGGTGGAACACAGCCTCTTTTTCTTCTTTTTGTCTGGATGCCTTTCACAGTGTATGCCAGGGTCTTTCATGCAGATGCACTTCTAGATGTCCATAGGGTGGGGATGGGGAAACAGACTTCCATATCACTACCTCAGGGAAGAAGTTAGAAAGCTAAATACAACAGGCTTAAAATCACCCCGCAATTCTCAAACTACTAGCTACAGGTAAAATACTACGGAGAGGGCTTCCCTGGTGGCGCAGTGGTTGAGAATCTGCCTGCTAATGCAGGAGACATGGGTTCGAGCCCTGGTCTGGGAGGATCCCACATGCCGCGGAGCGGCTGGGCCCGTGAGCCACGGCTGCTGAGCCTGCGCGTCTGGAGCCTGTGCCCCGCGACGGGAGGGGCCGCGATAGTGAAAGGCCCGCGCACCGCGATGGGGAGTGGCCCCCGCACCGCAATGAAGAGTGGCCCCCACTTGCCGCAACTGGAGAAGGCCCTCGCACGAACCAAAGACCCAGCACAGCCAAAAATAAATAAATAAATAAATAAATAAAAATTAAAAAAAAAAAAATACTACGGAGATATCAGATACAAGCACTGGCTTGAGCAGTGTTTTCCTAACAATGTATTAAAATATCTTTTTAAGATTTGGAGTTCTAGAAGAATCTGAGAGGGAGAGCCTGATTATTCTAGGATGGAGCCTTATATTGCCCGGCACCCCCATTACACACGCAGGTTTTGCCTTTCTTAAGCTTCCTGTCAGCTTCTATTGATTATTTCTGTTTAAAAGAGCAGCCAGCTCCTTTTCCCCAAATGTTGGCAGGACAGAAGGAAATCATATCTGCAGCCATTGGCAGGCCAGCACTGGCATGCCCCCATCCCCCTAATCTAATTCACGTTTGCTTCCCAGTGTTCTCTTAAACTTTTGAGAGCTGACATTTCTTCCAAAATCTGTGCTCCAGATCCAATTTGAAATTTAACAAGTCAGCCTTGTCTTTTGACAGAAAAAGAAAAAAAAAAAAAAAAAAAAAAGAACAAGAGACCCTTAACTATTTACATTCATTTGCCATATCTCTCCTCCTCAGAGGAAATTTTAGAATGAAGGCAGATTCTTAAATCTCTTCCTAAGAGCAGATATGTCCAAATGTCTTTCTGGCATACACTGAAAAAAATCAAGTAAAAGGTTTGATGATTTTTTAAAAAGTGATCTATTTAGGTTCAAGAAATACTCTTGCTTTTAAACTGATCGTCACCCTGTTTTGACATCTACCAACCTGTCCAACCAGAGAAATGAATGTTGTGTTTCCAAAGTACATATCACTTGGGATGAAAACACCCAATGTTAATGCATCAATCTCTCCCTGCGTCGCTCTGCCCTATCCGCACCCACACACCTCCTCATTCACAAGGGAAAACCCTGTAATTAGACAGATGTGGCTTGTGCAAGACATAATAATAACTAACACTGAAGCTTGGCCGTGCGCCAGGTACTTTACATAGACTATTTCACTTAATGGATGGGGTAGGATCGTCGTTATTTCCATGTGATGGAGACAGTTGATCCAGAGTGGTTAGGTCACTCGTCCGAGGTTAGCCAGCTGTGAAGGGGTGAAGCTGATATTCAAACCCAAACAACCTACTTCTAAAAGCAGCACAAACACCCCCTTAGCTCGCCTGTTTCTTACCAATCAGTGTCAGTTAGCAGAGAGTGTTTTGTAATGCAACTCAGGGCAAAAACGGGGTAAGCATATTTAATTTATTTATTTATTTTTGGCTTAAAAATTTTTCTTTTTATTGAAGTATAGTTGATTTAAAATGGGTTAGTTTCTGCTGTACAGCAAAGTGAATCAGATATATATATATCTAGCCACTCTTTTTTAGATTCTTTTCCCATATAGGTCATTACAGAGTATTGAATAGAGTTCCCTGTGCTGTACAGTAGGTCCTTATTAGTGCAAGCATATTTCAGTATAATAAGTCCCAACTATTTAGTACTGGTTGTCAAAAAAAAAAGGAGGGGTCAAAATGACATGATAGGCAGAATATGACTTTTTCTGCACGCTAGATGTTTTGGGCAGGAAATCAACGTGCACCGTGGTGAGATGTTTGACTGGATACCATAGGAGAGAAGTAGCTGCAGCACAGGGTGAAAGGCTTCTCCTCGTAGCCCCATAAGCCTCCTACCCTCTGTAGGACTAAAACTCACTTTACTATTTTCCCCAGGCATAGGAAATCACGTCAGCCAGAAACCACTCACACCTCTTTGTGGTACAGCTGTAATTGGATGGAGGAGAAACGTAACTGCAATTCAACACATTAGGTAGTAAGATTTATTAAATATGAAGAGACTGTTGAATCAGGGGGACCCAGGTTAAAGAGGCTGGGGATGCAGAGGTGGACAAAACAGGAACACAGGAGGGAGAACAGGTTAAAGGAGGAGTGCTTTGCAAGATAAAGAAAGCAGAGAGTAAGGAATGAGAGAGGCAGGAGATCTAGAAGTATCCACATGGGACTCTTGGCAAAAAGCCTAGACAGCAAACATTGTAGTTGTGCTACAAGAAAGCTAGACCAAGGGCACAAAACCCACATCCTCTCTCCTTGGACCTGCCACTCATTTCCCCCTCCCCCAACTCTTTCAATAAACAGCTGCCAACCCTCAGGAGGGGCATTGGTACTCACTTAGGGAGAGGCATGTAAGGAAGCTGTCTCCAACACAACTCCAGGAGGGCGTCTACAAATACGCCCCGTGGGACAGAAAAAGTAAGCACTAACACTTAGCTTAAAAATATGGTCGGGGCTTCCCTGGTGGCGCAGTGGTTAAGAATCCGCCTGCCAATGCAGGGGACACGGGTTCGAGCCCTGGTCTGGGAAGATCCCACATGCCGCGGAGCAACTGGGCCCGTGAGCCACAATTACTGAGCCTGCGCGTCTGGAGCCTGTGCTCCGCAACAAGAGAGGCCGCGATACTGAGAGGCCCGCGCACCGCGATGAAGAGTGGCCCCCGCTTGCCACAACTAGAGAAAGCCCTCGCACAGAAACGAAGACACAACACAACCATAAATAAATTAATTAAAAAAAAAAAAATATGGTCATTCTTTTGAATACCACCACCACCATTCCCATTGCCTAATTAGCACTTCAATTTTTTTACTTGTGAAATTTAAGACACATTCCAAACAGTGAATAAGCTTATGTGTATATATTAAAGGCAACAGTAAAATGAACATCCATATAATCTCCAGACAACTCTTGAAAAATAAAAGACAACCAGTACTTTGGATGCTGTATTTGTGGTCCCCATGAATTCTTTCCCTCTCCTTTCCCATTCAAGCAACATTCTGAATTTTACTTAATCAGTGTGTTGTTCTTTTTTGTAGTTTAATCACTTGGATTATCCTTAACAATATATTGCTGAGTTTTTGAACTTTATATAAATAGAGTATATTGTAGGTTTTCATCTAGAATTACTTCTTTTATTCATTACCGTGTTTTGAGGGCCATGCATGATGATATGAGTAACCGCACATCATTGATTTTTTTCACTAATGTATAGTATTCCACTCCTACTATTAATAAACATTTGGCTATTTCCAATTTACATCACAAACAACGTTGCTATATACTTACTAGGTCTTATCCCCATAAGCAACAGTTTCTTTGTGTTATAGCCCTAGGTTCTGTCTAGCCCAGAACCCACATATTTGTTGAACTTTACTAACCAAAACCAAACTGTTTTCTAAAAGATTTACTTCCATTAAGGCTAACGCCAGCAGCGTATGAGAAATCTTTGTTTTTACATCCTTACAAATACTCGTTCTGGTCAGACTTTAATTTTTGCTAAGTCGATGAATACAAAATTGTATCTTAATTTTTTTTTAAACTTCCATTTTCCTGATTATATATAATATTAAAGATTTGTCATGTTTACAAGCTTTTAAAGTTTCTGTGAAATTCTTGCTATGTTTGCTCATTTCTCTATTTCTTCTTATGGATTCAGAGGAATTTGTTATGTATTCCAAATAAAAACCCTCTGTTGAATACACATGAAGTAAATATCTTCTTGTGGCTTTTGACTTGTTTTGAAATCTCTTGATGATGGTTTTTGATGAACAGAATCCTTGATTTTAATGTAGTTGAATGTATGCAATATAGTCTATCAATTCATGTGTTTGGTTGTGGTAGCTGTTTGTCATTTATTTTCGCTGTACAGCATCTGACATACCTGCCCTTGAATTTAACTTGGGAAGTAGAGATTCAGAAAGGCAAAGGGTTTTCTCACACAGTGATGAAAGTTAAAGTAAATGAAGTTTGCAAGGTAGCAGTGGCATAAGTACTCATAATGGTGTCCTCTGGCCACTGGTCAATCTCCAAGGCCAACAACATTGGTAGTACAAGCTGTATAGGCTAGCAACAAGCTTAGATGTGTGTTTGGGGACTTTTCTGTGTGTAGCTGAGTAGCCTCCAAGCCACATTCTCCAGCCTTGTTACTATCCTGTGAACTACCCAGTGTCTTTTTAATAAATTTCATTTGTGCTTGAATCAATCAGAGTAGATCTCTTTTGCTTGTAACAAAGAACTCTGGCTAACATGGTCAATATAGGACTATTTTGCATTATAAGGCATTTTTCCGTTTGGTATTCCCTTGCTCTATTCTCTGCAAAAGCTTAGGTATAACAGGCTCAGTGAATGAGATAAAATAACTAGGAAAGTGATCAATAAAAATTGCCATTCTCATTCTTGCTATCTAGTCTAGCCATTTTGTGCAGAAGCTTGGTTTCCTTCTTTACTTCTGAACGACTAAATATTTTCCTTATTCTGTCCCCTGCAGTCTCTTAATCCTGCCACATCCCTGTCTGCATGGTGTTCTCAACAGGTCCCAACTTGGAGGCCTTCATGAGACCCACTCATCCTCACAGCTTTCCTCTCTCCCCAGGGGATCTTCAAGTTTCTGATAAGCATCGTTATCATATGTTTATCAACATTCATTCATTCAACAAAATCACTGTGTGAGTTCCATGACAATAATATTGGTACATGTGGGAACGGCTAGTGAAAATATTTTAAGGTGACAGATTGATGGCAGCTCTGCAGATAGATTCAGAAATTCTCTCTCAGACAGATTTCTCATGAAATGATCATTTTAAAGAACTTCAGCCACAGCTTTATTTCAATTCAAGCCTTATAAAGAACAGGCGTACAGAATATGGCATGGAATGAAAGGATTTTCATGGAGAGCTGTTTATGATCAGTTTAATGGATACAACAAATACGCTCAAAAATGAGGTGACCTTGAGATAAATCGAATCACTTTAGGTCATGATTTAAAGCAACTGTCAACAAGCTTGAGTTAATCAATTTTACTATTCAGAATATTGCTTAATACAATCAACTATCCATTGAACAGACACTATGATAAGTACTGAAAGGGGCTAGGTATAGGATGCAAGACAGCGCCTGGAAGGGCATGGAGTCTTCCCAGAAGTGTAAATAAAGACAGGGAAGACGGTAAAAAAGGTTGAGAGGATGGAGAGAGTTTTCTTATGCAGAGGGAAAAGTGCTGAAAGGAGAGAAAATGGTGCCTTGGGTAGGTCAGTATAGCTGGAGTGTAGAGTGGCTATAAAGGGAAAGATGCAGGTGACAAGATACTGAAAGAGATAAGAAGAAAAAGAACTTAAAGGGCATTGTGTGATTAGTGTCATGTAACTCCTGGGTTAGGGTTAGTGTTTAGGCATCGTTAGGGTCAGATCTACAGGTGACCGTACCGCTGACTCAGAACCCATAGTCTCTGATCGTGCCTCTCTACTTGCTTGTTCTACTGAAGTCCCAGTATATCTTGAGGCCCAGCCCATTATCATTCTGCATTAAGGTGCCTTAAAATTTAGTTTCTAGGAGTTTAGAGCAAGTAATTATATTGGTACTGTGTGAAATTAGAGTGACATCAGAATCACACATTCGCTGACTAGGTAACTTGGATACAATAGCTAGATCTATGGTGGTGCTGGAGAATCTGTATTTTTTAAAGTGCCATAGGTGAGCTCTCTGATGCGTACCCCAGCTTACACATCATTGTTTTTGGTGTGAGTTCTATGGACCAGCAATTACAGAAGTAAAGTTGATTTAGGGCAAGAAGTCGGGGACCCAGGTTTCAGGCGAGCTAACCATTTGAAGGAAGCAATGTTTTTTTATAAAATAAAAGCAATGAGCTTGGGATCATCAAAGTCCTTTCCGCCTTGGAAATTCTCAGGTGCGAGGTAGAACGCAGAGTTTTTCAAAAGCATCGGGATTCATGGTGAGGCAGGGAAAAACACAACTTTGGGGCCAGACAGGTATAAGTGTGAACTCTGCCTTAGTTGTTTATTATCTGCGGGACCATGGCCAGATTATAAACTTCTCTGAAACACAGTGTCTCATTTGAAAACTAAGGACAATATTGACTCTCTCTTACATTTGTTATAAGATTGAAAGCAATAATAACATTGGGATAAAAATGGTACTTACTCCTTGGGGTTGATGTGACTTGTAAAGCAGTTAGAATTGTCCATACACAAGCGTTTGTTGTTATTATTATTTCATTTTATGATTATCTTAAAGACTGCACAATGTCAGGCACATATTTGATGCCCATAAATGTTAGTTCCTTTCTCTTTGCCAGCCCTCTGGATATTTAATCTACTGAAGGACTTTACGTAGAAAGGTCCTAAACTCAGTGAAGGTACTAAATTGGTTTTAACTGGCTGAGCGATTTTTGAATTCTTCCTTTATCGCTTCCGGTTTATTTAAATGACTTATTTCTTCTCTCTGTTGCAAGTCCTCTTGACCGTGATAGGGAGAGCAATGAACTTCACGCCCCATTTAGTACATAAAGCTCATTCCCTGAGCCTTGTTCATCTGCTACCTTACAAGCTGGGTGCTCGCTGCTGCTTTTGTGGGTAGGATAATCAGCTCGCCTGTGGGAAGTGGCAGTCGTGGAAGACCCACGAGTATAACGTGGGATCTGAATTAATATCAGCTACTGCCAAATTAAGAGTAAAACCACAGAAACATTTTTCTAAGCACAAACAGGTTAGAGTCTTGACAATGGTGTTGGTAATTAACCCGTGGAGAGTTACAGATGGCCGATGACATTGATTTGAGCTGACTCAATTACCTCTAGGAATGTGCTACCCTGGACCTTAGAGCATATGAATGGATTTTCACCATCATTTCCTAGAGGACTGATTGCATGCTACTTCAGCAAAAATGAGGATATAACCGACAGATGTCAAATAGAAAAACCTGGATATAACTGACAGATGTAAAATAGAAAATCTTGACACTGGAAACCCATCTGGTCCAACACCCATTTTAAAGATGAGGAGACTGAGGTCCACAGAAGTTGGATGTTCTCATGCCAGTGAATCATGGGTATAAACATTTTATTTGCACAAAGGTAGATAATGGAAACTATAGAATAGTTTTTGCTGGAACATTTAAAATCAGAACATTTGGGAATTGGAAATTCTACATCCATACACAAATATATACAAACATTTGTTGTGTGTGACCGAAAATATCTAGGATACTGGAATTTATGTGGGTGCAATGAGCAGACTATTTGAAAACAGAATGCCCCAGAAAATCTAGAGTGTGCTGTCATGATTGTCAAAGACTACACATCTTACATGTACGGAGAAGTAGGATAAGTAAGTAGTCAGGCAAGTGAACTTGGGATCCGTACCACTTGGGTTCAATTAGTAGGTCTGCCTCTTACCAGTTGTGTGTCCTTGAGCACGTTACTTTTGTACCCCCGCACCTCAGTGTCCATATTTGTGTAATGGGATAATAAAAGTTGACATCTACCTCGTATAAGTAACATTAAATGAATTAATATAAAGTATTTAGAAGTGTGTCTATACACAATAAGCGCTACAGAATACTAGCATTCTACTTATATTTCAGACCCACACAGTGGTATTAACTGGGAGCCCCCAGTTTTCAGTTTCAAAGCACTCAACATCTTATGAGCTGGTGGAATGGAATTTCAGGGAATGGGGCTGCAGAGGCAGAGCCCAGTGATATGGCTTTCCATGGACTGTTCATATTTTGGGAAAAAATTGTGCTTCCCTGGTGATCTTTTACATTCCTGATTTTATCCTTCTCTTTGAAAAACTCATTTCTAATATAGTTCTACTCAAATCTGTTTTTCATAGGAATCAAAATTATCATTAATGTTCCTTGCTAGGGTCATGGGGAAATTTTCCATTATAACACGTGGTAATTGAAACCATCATTTCTCATCTTTTGTTCTGAAGAATCCCTGTTCTAAACGTGCCCACTGTGTCTCTTTTTCTGTCGCACACACAGCTCCAGAGCCCAGCCAGCCAGTCTAAATGCACCACCTTGCTCTTCCCATATCCCGTGTATGTTTTAAACATACCTTCTTTTTCTATAAGCAAAACTATAATTGTAATAGCTTTGGGGCTACCTATTGGATAATGACTCAAGGCATGGTCAGATTAAGACCTTTACCAATCTCTAGCAAGACCGTGGGACCTTTCTAACCCACACCACTCCTCAAAATATTTAATTCAAAAGAAAAAGAATATTACACCAGAAAACTCATATAACAAAGTGCAACTAAATTCTGATTTTTTTCCCCATGATGACAAGTTTAGTGGTATTTTAACATATCATGTAGAAGTTTTTTAAGTATAAATTTTCCCATTTTTGATATTCATGTCTTCTGGGAAATTCTTAGCCGAATTTCCCTTTATTGACCTCAAACTTCTTAACATTTACCAGGCTGGCATTAAATTTTCCCTTCCTGTGGGAAATAAAAGAAATCAGCAAATGGAGACTGCTTACTGTACTAAAATAAATCACACAATGAATTTCTATGAAAGATAAATTGCTCATTATTGCAACAAATAGATTAGATCATGCTTGCAAAGTTCCTATGAGAAATCACTGCACAAAACTGTGCTGGCTTGCTGTTTAATATTAGTTAAAAAAAAAAATCCAGATAGGGATCTGTTCATTGTTCTAGCTTTAAAGGAGGTAATGAGGTGTTCGTTGGACTTTACCATGTCCAGTCATTTACACTCCAGGAGGGGTTAGAAGATGGGCCCAAATATGGACTTCATCTGGAAACAAATGTTTTGTTATGTCAGGCCATTTGCATATGCATCCTAAACATCTGGGGATACATTTCTCCTTGGACAATGGAAACAAAAGGAGAACTCCCCCCACTGGAGGGCTGAAACCAGTGAGGAGGTAACATGTTGGTTACACGCTGGCATAAGGTTGTATAATAGTGTCTGGAGTGATTAGGACTGACATACATACACTACCACGTGTAAAGCAGGTAGCTAGTGGGAACCTGCTGTATAGCACAGGGAGCTCAGCTCGGTGCTCTGTGGTGACCTGGATGGGTGGGATGGTGGGGTGGGAGGGAGGTCCAAGAGGCAGGGGATATATATATACATATAGCTGATTCACTTCACTGTACAGCAGAAACTGACACAACATTGTAAAGCAACTATACCCCAATTAAAAAAAAAAACCTAAATGGATGTGAACAATAGCTCTATGACTGGTGGCTGGGTCTCTGGGGGTCCAGAATCTCCTGCTTCATTTATTTTTTTAATTTTATTTTTCAGATAGGTACATACAGTTAGGCCTAGTCAACAGGCCTGGTCTAGTTTTGGCAAGTTCCTAAATGGATGACTCACTGGTGCCTTGGCAGGGACTTAGGGTGCTTTTTTGCTAGAACGGAGCCTGAGAGATGATTAAAGTGGGAGGAAGACTGTAAGACCGGACAAAGATGAAGGAGGAAGAGGAAGAGGATGAGGAGAGGGAAGGGGAGAGCGGGGAAAGGAGAAAGAGGGACAGAATCAGGAGGAGAAAAACTACAGAGTAGGAAGAAAATCTACTGAGTATAAATTAGGAGCCAGATACTCTTGTGACATAGACTCTTCCTGAAGTCTCTAAGAGGAATACATTGTTATTCCCAATTTTATAGAAGAGGCACCAAGGGCGGAAAGTTCATTAATTTTCCCTGGGTCACGCAGTGGTTCTTTTTTTTTTTTTTTAAAGATTAGTTTTGTTTTTTTTTTTAATACTTTATTTATTTATTTTATTTATGACTGTGTTGGGTCTCTTAGTTTTCGTGTGAGGGCTTTCTCTAGTTGAGGCAAGTGGGGGCCACTCTTCATCGCGGTGCGGGGGCCGCTCTTCATCGCGGTGCGCGGGCCTTTCACCATCGCGGCCCCTCCCGCTGCGGGGCACAGGCTCCAGACACGCAGGCTCAGCAGTTGTGGCTCACGGGCCCAGTTGCTCCGCGGCATGTGGGATCTTCCCAGACCAGGGCTCGAACCTGTGTCCCCTGCATTGGCAGGCAGATTCTCAACCACTGCACCACCAGGGAAGCCCCACGCAGTGGTTCTTTTCACAGTGATAATCTTTTCTTTTTTTTTTTTTGTGGGGGTTGGGGGGGTGTTATTGTTTTGGAGGGTTTTTTTGTAATTTTTTTGAAATATAGTTAATTTACAATGTTGTGTTAGTTCAAGCGTACAGCAAAGTGATTCAGTTACACATATATATATACATATATATATTCTTTTTGCAGATTATTTTCCATTATAGGTTATTACAAGATATTGAATACAGTTCCCTGTGCTATACAGTAGGTCCTTGTTGTTTACCTGTTTTATATACAGTAGTGTGTTTATGTTCATCCCAATCTCCTAATTTATCCTTCCCCACCCCCGCCATCCCCTTGGTAACCATAAGTTTGTTTTCTATGTCTGTGAGTCTATTTCTGTTTTGTAAATAAGTTCGTTTGTATCATTTTTTTTTTTAGATTCCACATATAAGTGATATCATATGATATTTGTCTTTCTCTAACTTACTTCACTTAACATGACAATATCTAGGTCCATCCATGTTGCTGACAGTGATATTCTTTTTCTCTCTTCCAGTGAAGGATTCCCTGACTTCTTCAGGCAGATTTCTTGATTCTCCCTTCTCTATGCCCAGGAGCAACTTGTGTAGTGATCGCACTGCTGTAAGTGGTAAGTTACGTTCTTTCCTCATAAGGCCTTGGGTGGGAAGGGTTTCATTCATTCTCCAGGGCTGAGCAGAGAGGAAATAAGTGGCAATATCTAGGGTGGGAATGAAAGGTCTACAAAATCAAGTAGTAATGTGATAACTTACTTGAAAAAGTTAGCAGTACTCTAATGAAGACTTAACTCAATCTTTATTACAAAAGACTTACCCATAGTAAATCCAAGAAATAGTTTTGACCATTTTAACTTTAAAATAAACTTTGTTAGAAAGCACTTTCCCCAAACTTTTAAAAATAGTATTTCTCCTTATTTTTTTTAAAAGTTACTTTTGCTGTTTCATGGAAACGTAAATCAATCTATGCGTCTATTGGACTAAATTGTTACAAATGTTCTGTGCACCCAATTCAATTACAACCACTGAACTTATTTTGCATGTGGCCTAAGGCAAGGAAACGTTCTTGTCTCTTTCTCTTCTAGAGAAGTACACTGGTCATCAGCAGTCACCATCTGTTTAAATAACATATTTTTATAAGAGATTTTAGAAAATGCTTCTATTCATTTGCTAGGGCTTCCATAACAAAATACCTCGGATTGGGTGGCTTAAACAACAGCAATTTATTTTTTCATAGTTCTGGAGGCTGGACGTCCAAGATCAAGTTCTAGATTCCAACCTCCAGGTGAGAGCAGGGTTGGTTTCTTCTGAGGCCTCTCTCCTTGGATTGTAGATGGCTGTCTTCTCCTACCTGTGTCCTCATATAGTCTTCCCTCTGTATCTTAATTAGGTCTGTGTCCTAATTTCCTCTTCTTATAAGGACACCAATCATATTGGAGTAGGGCCCGCCCTCCTGACCTCATTTTTAATGAACCACCTCTTTAAAAACCCTATCTCCAAACACCTTCTGAGGTACAAGGGGTGTGAATGAAAAATGTGGCCTGCCATATCAGCAAACTAAGAATGATGCCATCAAGCCATCAGTCACTACCGCTACCCCTACAGGATGGAGACAAACGGGCTGCCCACTGCCAAGCCCTCAACCACTGCAGCACCCCCAGAGCGGTGCACCCTCAGGGGACTCAGGATGGGCAAGCACAGGATCCTGGCCTCAGATAGCTAAGGTGCATATCAAAGCAATTATTTCAGTGAGCCCATTCTCTTGCCTCTACCCATACATAGAAAAAGCACTAAATTCATTGACTTGAGATGTCTCGTTTTCTTTAATTAACAGTAATCTTTTGATGTTCCGACTGCCTGGTCTTTATTATAAAAACTCCTACATATCCTGGTTCCTCCCTGCCCTCTTTGGAGCCGTCGCTCAGAGCTGTCTGAGAGACTGCGTCCTGGGCTTGAAATCCTCTGCAAGTTGGCCCAATAAAACATAATTCTTAACTTTTAGGTTGTGCGTTTTGTTTTTCAGTCGACGGAGGTTAGAGCTTCAACATACAAATCTGGGGGGGTGGGATTCAGCCCGTAGCGGTGCTTAATGCCATGTCCATTGCTGATATTCCTTCTGGTGGATGGCCTTTAAAAGAAGTTACTAACTGGGGTGAATGTCTCCATCCAACAGGGCACGCCCAACGCCACCCCCAGTGCACCCTGTATTGGGTGCTTAGGTTGACCGAAGCCTGGCCATCTCAAATCTAGCTCTGTATTCTTACACGGAACTCAGGGATTCTGTGCAGTAAGGGGTTAGGTTCTTTTGTGAGTTCTTCTCCAAACTTATCCCAATGGCTTGAGCTCCAGAGTTTGCATCTATGAATGTAATTAGCAAAATGGTACCTAATAAGCAACTTTATCTCAGAACTATGAGACAGATATAGATATCTGCTGAGTAATGAGCCCTGTCCGGGAACTACTGGGCAGTGGTAATTGCTGTGGGGTTTGGCCTCTGCTAACACACGCAGAGCCCTGCATAACACATGCACACAGAGTGCAGTTCCCTGATGACAGCTGGTTCATGGTGTCAGTGGAGGAGTGTCTCTAATTAGCGATCAGAGGCAGCCTGCAGTATTCTGAATGCCCCGGAAGAGGCCTGCTGTGTAAAACTGTCCCCTGAGATGATGGCATTGTCCTCTGTCTATTTGTGGTGTCATGAACAAGTTAGAATAAAACTCTTTGACAGGTGTTTTTGTCTCATGGCTGAGAGCCGACAGCTTTGTGAACCGTACCATGTTTTTATGAGCACACATAACTCACAGCAAGATGCACTGCGGTGCTGCTTCTCCAACAAGGCCCAGACTGCAGAGGTCAGACAGAGATGGACACACAAGCACTCCTGCTTGCCTAAAGCCCTTGTGTCACTAAGATGCTCAAAGTGAAGGGAGAGAGGACAAACTTACTCCACCCAGCTTGCAACTGCTTTTAGCTGAGGAGGAGCGAGGTGAGAAAACGCCCACACCGGGAGCGGCACGAGCTCTGACAACCTCTTGTCCCAGCTTTTGAAAGAGTGAAATCGCTAATAAAATGATCCAAAGTGCTTTGGTATGTCTCATGCTGGCTTCCACGGTTGACTTCTTTTACATTTGCCGACATGGTTAGAAGCTGTATCTCTATTCGACTCTACGGAAATTGAATCTGAGAACTTTCTCAAATGTATTCCAAGTTTAAAAAACAAACAAGGTTTGGAAAAAAAAATTGACTGGGAAAAACAATGAATCACCCTGAACACTGATTTCCTCCCCAAATTCGTTAGCACATTACTCGAATTTGTCATGGGATGATGGCAGAATTAGACTAATTTTCAAAAATGCATACATGGAAGCCTATTTCTCCCTCCTACTTATGCTGATTAAAGAGGGTGTCACTTACAGACAAACTAACTTCAATCGCTTCTGGGAGAATAGTTTTATCTTTTATGTTCAAAAAAAAGAAATGACTTGTATAGTTAAATCAATAATAAATAAGATGCACTTAGAATACGAGGCAAGCCAACAAACGGATTGGTTTATCAACAATTCTAAGTGGTGCTTCAGAATTATGAATGAAATTGAATTGAGCTTCCGTACATTCAGTACAGCAGTTGAAAACTGTAAAAATCTCTAAACCACTGGATACTGGAGTAGGGAGTAGCCAATGCTTCACTCACAGTAGTTCATGAATGATGTTCAAGAAGGCAGTACTTCCAGCTGGCCAGAATACCTGGTGTGAGTAACACTCAGAGAATGAAGGGCAGTAAGCAATGTCAGCATTTTCTCTGCCCTTGTGACCTTAGGAAAGGTAACAACTATTCTGCCTCTCTTCCCCTTTCACAATATTTTTTCTTATTTTTTATGATTCCCTCTATATCCAGAACAATGAAGTAACTTGAGGGATAGATAACATCTCTCATATTTATATCTGGTGTAACTTTTCTCCTGACTTACAGACCTTTTTTTCTAGAACCTATAAGGCAAGTCTATAAAAGAAACACAGGCATCCCCAGACCTGCTTCTTCAGAACCAAACTCCTCCTTCGTTCTCCCCTATCATTCACTCTTCTTTTCTCTTAACCTAATAGCTCGATTAGACACTCCCAAAGCATCCTGATCCTTTCTTCCCTGTCTCTTTCCTATATGCAGTCCCTGCATTTTTCTCAAACCCTTTCCTCTCTCTCATACCTACTGCTGCTGACTTGGTTAAAGTCCTTAGTACTTTATTTTGTTTGTGTATTTATTTGTTGAGCTTTTGTGAGGGTCAGGCACTAATATTAATAGATTCACACCTTCATTTTATAAACTCTTAGTTGCCAGGTATTGCCACAACTGTGGCAGGAACTGTGCTAAACAATGAGGATTCAGAGATTATAGATATTAGCCTTACCTTATAGATGTGGAGAAATAGTTAAACAAAGGGGGGGGGGCGCAAAATAGTGCACCATATTGAGTCTAATTGGTAGAAGGCAAGTGGTGGGTCTGCAGAACCAGGGAGGAGACTTTGGTAATGTTGATGTCTGAGTAGGGTTCTGAAGGATAAGTAGATACTAGCAAGGTAAAAAAAGAAGGCTATTACAAGCAAAGAGAATGGCATGGGCAAAAGTCCAGCCACAGAGAAATCACAGTGGGTTTGTATAGCTGTGAGTAGTTCAGACCTGAAGGATAAGGATATGAAGGAAGTGGCATGAATATTGTAAAGAGCATTGAAAGATTTTATAAGGTATGATGGTCTTACAATGTGTCTTTGAATTTTTGTCATAGTCCTCGCCCCAAAAGGTGAAACATAATTTTCCTCCTTTCCCTTCTAATGAATGGAACGTGGCACAAAGTGATGCTAGTGACTTCTGAGGCTAGGTCACAAAATGGTTCACTTCTGCATGGCTCTTCCTCTCATGGATCACTTGCTGTGAGGATGCTCAAGCAGCCTGTGGAGAAGACCATGTGAGGAGGAACTAGGGCCTCCTGTCAACAGCCAGCATCACCTAGCCAGACACAGGAGAGAACCACCTTGGAGATGGATCTGCCAGCCTCAATCAAGCCAACATTTTGGCTGTCATCTTTTGAAAAACCTTAGAACAGAAACACCTAGCTAAGCCATGCCTGAATTCCTAACCCACGAAACAATGAGATTAATAAATGCTTATTACTGTTTTAAGCCATTATGTTTTAGGCTGATTTGTTACGCACCAAGAGATAACTAATACAAAGGAGTGATGTGATAAGATTAACAAAACAAAAAATGTAATGGCATTATGAATTACAGAGAAATAATTGGCAAGGAAACAGAATGAGACAGTTAAGTAAGTTAGGTGGTTATCGCAGTAATTAAGTAGAGATGTGATAAAGACCTGTATTAAGGTTTTGGCTTTAGGATTTAAGAGGAGGAGAAAAAGTTGAGAAATTTAGGGAGGAAAAAGCAATAAAACTTAGTGACTTATTAGCAGTGGGACATGAAGGAAAAGAAAGCATTAAAGATTTGATTCAGGTTCTTTGCTTAGCAGCCAAGGACATGGTGGCATCATTCATGAAAATGGGGAATAAAGGAGGAGAAATAGATTAGTTGAAGCAACAGAGCTTTCATTTTAAACATACTGAGTTCGAAGTGCCCATGGAAAATCAAAATGAAGATGTCTTGTTAGTTATTTGGACACAAGAATCTGGACCTCAGGAAAGGGAAGGAGACTGAAATTAAATTTGGAATCAAAGGAGAGTGAAGCGTGTAACAGAAGATGGGCAAAGATAGAACATTGGGTTATGTCAACATTTATTAATGGGGCAGGGATGTAAAAGATAAAACAACAGCAGCCAGAAAAACCTGGAGAGAAAGCACAGAAACCAAAAGAGAATAGACTTTTTTCAAAAACCATTTAAAAAAATTGAACTATAGTTAATTTACAATGTTGTGTTAGCTTCAGGTGTATAGCAAAGGGATAAAGAATACATATATATATTCTTTTTTAGATTCTTTTCCCTTATAGGTTATTACAAGACATTGAATATAGTTCACTGTGCTATACAGTGGGTCTTGTGTTGTTTATTTTATACATATGCTAATCCCAAACTCCCAATTTGTCTCCTACTGCTGCCCTCCCCATCCCCTCTGGGGACCATAAGTTTGTTTTCTGTCTGTGAGTCTATTTTTGTTTTGAAAATAAGTTCATTTATATAATTTTTTTTTAGATTCCACCTTTCTCTGTCTGACTTACTTCAATTAATATGATAATATCTAAGTCCATCCATTTTGCTGTAAATGGCACTATTTCATTCTTTTTCGTGGCTGAGTAGTATTCCACTGTATAAATATACCACATCTTCTTTATCCATTCATCTGTTGAGGGACACTTAGGTTGCTTCCATGTCTTGGCTATTGTAAATAGCAATGCTATGAACATTGGGGTGTGTGTATCTTTTCGAATTACAGTTTTCTCCGGATATATGCCCAGGAGTGGGTTTGCTGGATCATATGGTAACTCTTTTTAGTTTTTTAAGGACCCTCCATACTGTTTTCCATAGCAGATGTACCAATTTACATTCCTACCAACAGCGTTCCCTTTTCTCCACACCGTCTCCAGCATTTATTTGTAGATTTTTAATGATGGCTATTCTGACTGGTATGAGGTGATACCTCACTGTAGTTTTGATTTGCATTTCTCTAATAGTGATATTGAGCACCTTTTCATATGCCTCTTGGCCATCTATATGTCAAAAGAGGAGAGACTTTAAAGAAAAGTTTGCAGTGGACCAATTAAGAGAAAGACTACTGGGTGTCTACTAGATTTAGCAACGAGGAAATTCCTGGTAAGCTTGGCAAAAGCAGATTCACTTGGAGTGATGGTGACAGAAGCCACACTGAAGTAGATTAAAGAACACCCACAAGGGAAAATGTAGAGGCAGTAAATGCAGACTGTGTCATCTAGAAGCTCACTGTGAATGGGGGAAGGGACAACCTCCCAGCTGTTCCTCCTGCCTTGGCTCTGACTGTCTATTTCAACTTCCACGGATACAAGGGTGATCTTGCCAGCATCCAAACCTGCACAGGCTCCTGCTTCACATGGTAGACCCACCTCATGTGATGTTCTCCAAGCCTTCACAGGATTCCATTTAAATAAGGGTAAAGGAAAGAATGCACATATAATTCAAAAAAAACAGAGACATCTGTGGATGAAAAATACCAGTGCATTTTTGGAAGAAAGAAAGGCAAAGAAGGAGTGACAATGACTTAGAGACAGGGGAGCTCAAGGGCTGGAAGAATCTGCCGGAGTTACCCTCATAGGACCTTGGAAATTCTCAGAACTTGCAGACATGAGGGGAGACAGAAGAGGTAGTGAAGCCCTTGGCTGAAGAATAAAGAATTAATTGAAAGGCTGCTTATGCACTGGCTGGGCATCCAGGTGTGTTGAAGTTTATTTTCTATATAAACAGATCATTGAAGTTCCAAAAGAGAATGCCTTCTAAACCAGAAGATTAAGAAAGTTCTTGAAAAAAATTGATAAGCCCTCAAATATTTTTGCAAACTGACCACCAAATGGCTGAATGGAGAAGGTCAAATACAAAGTGAAAGACACGTAGGGTCATCATATAATTCGAAGGAGAATTTTTATACTACTGTCTAAATGAATGCTTGTTTTATCACTGTTCATTTTGTGAATTAGTGTACAGAAGCAATTTTTACTAAATTTTGGCTAACTCTCAGAAATATATACATATTTTCCATTTTTGTGGATCGTTTTTCAAGATAAAGTCCTAATTCAAACTTTTTTCCACGATTTACCCTGAAATGTTGGTCAACTTTTAAGTTCTCTTCATGTGCTCTCTTCCTGATACCCAGGATCATGGAGAAAAATGACCTCCTGACTGCCTATTAACCTAAATCTTCCCATAGTACGGTCATTTCTGTACATGTTTATGGTTCCTGACAGACAAGCTATTCTGTTTGCTGGAACTGTGTCTTTCTCAGTCTTGCATTTCTAGAGTCTAGTACAATGCTTAGCACTTTAAATGTATATTTTAAAAAATAAAGAGAGGCGAGAAGGAGGGAGGAATGTGTCTTATTTAGCTGTAAGAATAAATACCATGATCACCCTGCTACTGAACAAGGATCTTCCCCATTGGGTGGTCTGCAGTGGTGGTCACAGGGCTATAACTGTGGCCAGAACTGAGTTTTTTTTTGTGAAGGGGCCTCAGACTTCCTGCTGTAGGAAGACCCTAGGAGACCTTGTGCTCAGAAGCACGACCCCTTCCAGTTAAAATCTGTGCCTTGCTATCTCTTTCTTCCCCAGGGTCCTCACCTGGAACAGTCCCTGGAGAAATCAGTGTCCCACGCCTTTTCCTTTTATCAGAATGACTCTCGTGTGTGTGTGTGTGTGTGTGTGTGTGTGTGAGTGTGTGTGTGTGGCAGTGAGACAGAGATGAAGGAAATGATGGGGCTTGTACAGGAAGGGTAAGAACCAGAGACCAGGACTGCATGGAAAGTTTTGTTTGTAATCTCCACAATCAGAATTCTTTTACCTTTTAAGTGAGGCTATAATTTATAGTTTGTTTCTAGAGTGTTATCAGTACAGAGTTCAGCCCTCACATTTTGACAATTACAATCAGAGGGTAAGCTTGTTTTCTAGGAATTATGAGGCAATTATCACATTATTCTACTGATAGCCCATTCTGGATCTAAGCTCAGACAACATCACATTGAAACAGAACTTCACTCGTAACCATTTGGAAAACACTTATTGATTCCCTACGATCTTGACTCCAAGACTTATTTTAAATATCTTCAAATTCGTGATAACACACACTTGCATTTGCTGAAGGCTAATTTTAGCATGTTCTTTGTAAAGAGGCTGCTAAACTTATTTCCCAGACACATCAAATCATTTTAGGATCTTATTTTCCCATATATTAAAAAAGTCCACATGTTTATGTTTGCATGATCCCCAAGTGGTCTTTGAGAAGAGAGTAGGCAGGTCAGTTCTCAAAATCTCTCATTGCCAGAGCTCCAGGGGAAGGCTGCGGTGCATGAGATCTCTGTCAGGGCAATCTCAGTGGACAGGACTTACGCTGAAAAATTGCTAACTCAGCAGGTGCGGCGAGAGGCATAGACCCTGGCAGGTGCTAATAAAAAACCTGGAGGAGAACAAAGGGAGCATTCTCCACACTCCTCCGAAAACTGCACGCACAGGAAGTGAAGCTTTGTCTGGGAGGCACGCGGGCTTCATCACAGCCCACTAGGCAGAACAAGATCAATGCTATTGTCCGAAATGGGTTCAATGTGCACTACAGTGGCTGCTGAAATGACGTGAGTGACGGAGCAAGATAAACTCCACCTGGTTCTTCCATCCTGAAACGCCCATGTCGTCGAGTGGGCCACCTTCCACCTTTCCCATTCCCGTGGCTAAGTCAGAGCCAACCTAAAATCTCCCAGGGTTATGCTGTCCTCCTTTATGGATAATCCACCTTCTACATTTCTTGTTTTTTCCAATATTCTGAAGTTGTATCTACACATAAATGTGTGAGGGTCTGGGAGTGCAAAAAAGAAACAGGCTGATTTCCAAAAGACTTACCGATTTAATTCTGTTCCCTCCTAACCCCCTTCCTGCCCCTAGCAGGTTTGTGTTTATAAATCAGGCCAGCTTGGGTTTTGGTGCTTCCCCTTCTCCACAGGCACATAGGTTTTCCATGGTACATAGGTTTCTTAGGTTAAAAAGAAAATAAATCAGATAAATAAAGGCACACTAAGGAGAGAGTAATAAATCAGATTTTTTTTCTTCCTATAATACATGATAAAAGAAAAACCTGGTGATTGCAGCAGAACAATTCATCCTTATATAAGACAGTCCTCCCCTCTACAGGAAATTTAGTCACCCTGCCTGCCTCATTTCTGCCCTTCCAATCCCCCTCCTCCAGCACCATGATACCCAAAAAGTGCTCCCACACATCTACAAATACTCTCAGTTAAGATCCGCGACCTGAGAAGATCATATGTATAATAGAAAGAACAATGGCAGTGATACAGTGAATGCCTGCTAGATACTAAGCACTGCATTATTGCCTCATACTTAACCCGGGATACACCAGTCTCTAGTGGAGGAATTTCAGGCACTTGACTGGGTGAGTATTTGGAAGCAGATGAAACTTCCCGGTGCCACTCAAATCACAGGAAGATACACTGTTCATGCTTAGGTCAACCTTGGCTGAGACCCACTGTGGAAATCTCCATGAACTTAAACACAAAGCAGTTCTGCTCCAGTGTCTTCAGGAGGGATGCCTGATGCACAGACTATAGGGTATTTCTTAGGGTCTGCTTGAGGACATAGCTCTACAGAACAGAGTATAACTATTTTATCTGCCATTGCCAACATTGACTTATTACAACACTGGTCTCGTGTGGTTATGCATTTATGTCGAGGAAATGTTTAAACAACTGTACTATAAATGGGGGAAAGTGAAGGTATATAAAGGGAGATAAGGTCCTACACATCACTCGAACAGTTAAATGACAATACCAGTCATCATTTAACCACTGATAAGATAGACACACACACACACACACACACAATATACTCAAAGTACACTCAAAGATACTATAGATAAATCAAAATAAAATTCTAAAATGAAATAAAAAGCCTCTTGGATATTTAATGATCTCATGGAGAAAAGATGGAGGGAGAGGGGATTTTTATTGATTGAATTTAACCCTCAAAATGATGGTATTTGCTTACAATTAACTAGATTAAGTTTTCTCTATATACAGAATGTGGGCTTGAAATAAATATATATATTTATTTGATACTTTTGAGTTAGTATCCTGAAAACGCATACCAGTTACATGTTTAATAGTGAAACAGCGGGATAATTGAGGTTTATTTTCTCCTGTGAATTTACACATTCCTATAAGCGGCACTGGGCAGATAGTACTTAGAATCATCTTATAGAAGCAAGAATTATGTCTTTGAGAAGTTCAGTGATTCAGAAAATTGTAGGGCTAAGATTAAAACCCAACTAATCTTTTTTCAAGTACAGTAATCATGAATAAGCATTAGGTGCATGAAAGAATGGATGGTGTTAATTTCACTTTCCACTTAAATTTCAATAGCTTTCATTTCGATTATCTTTCTGTCACTGAGTCAGTGTAACTCAATTGTTTCACTTTTCCTCACCATTACCAGAAATATTACTTCTTTCTCTTCTGTTGCTTAGAGCTCAGTTGCTTTATTTTGTCTCTAAGAGCCTAAACATTTGTCCTAAAATGTTTTTAGACATTTGTTCAGATGTATTGTAAGAAAGAAAATACTTTATTACATGATATTGAATGATATTTTTATCTAGAGCAGAATTCATCAACTAAATAATTTTCAAAATGACACAAACACACAAGCCAGGATGTTGTGGATCAAGAAGCTCATCAGAACCACGTGGACCCCCACCTATCCATCACTGTCAGCTCTGAGACTGATACAGTTCTTCTTCCTATGTAGTGTATTAAAAATAATACACAAGCATAGCGTATTAATGGAAGCAACCTAAATGTCCATCGACAGATGAATGGATAAAGAAGATGTGGCACATATATACAATGGAATATTACTCAGCCATAAAAAGAAACAAAATTGAGTTATTTGTAATGAGGTGGATGGACCTAGAGTCTGTCATACAGAGTGAAGTAAGCCAGAAAGAGAAAAACAAATACCGTATGCTAATGCATATATATAGAATCCAAAAAAAAAAAAAAAAATGGTACTGATAAACCTAGTGGCAGGGCAGGAATAAAGACATAGACATAGAGAATGGACTTGAAGACACAGGTGGGGGTGAAGGGGAAGCTGGGATGAAGTGAGAGTAGCATCAACATATACACACTACCAAATGTAAAATAGCTAGTGGGAAGCAGCCGCATAGCACAGGGAGATCAGCTCGGTGCTTTGTGACCACCTAGAGGGGTGGGATAGGGAGGGTGGGAGGGAGGCTCAAGAGGGAGGGGATATGGGGATATATGTATGCATATGGCTGATTCATTTTGGTGTACAACAGAAACTAACACAGCACTGTGAAGAAATTATACTCCAATAAAGATGTATTTTAAAAAATGTTTTTTAATTAGAAAAAATAAAAGTAGCATTAAATTTGGAGTCAGAAAGCCTGAGCTTGATATAGTGGGCAACTGTTGATTGCTCTAATGTTGTCCGTGTGGCAATTTAAAATATTTCAGTATAAAAACCATGAGATGACTGGGTACAAATTAATCCTAATCTACAGCATAACTAATTAGTATTTCGAGACTCTCTAATCAAGCCTCTACACCCACTTTCAGAAATGGTTACTCACTTCACCTGTCCTTATGCAAAGTATACACTAGAGGGTCTATTGAGTAGCATGAAAGACATTAGTAATAATTTTGTTGCTGGTGAAATGCATGATGCTCAAATTGGGTGAGGCTGATTAGAAATATTGTACAGTCATTTTCAAGAATAAAGTGGTAAAAATCCAGCAGGCCAGCAGTCTTACCATGTGCCAACCGGAAGACAAGAGCAGCAGTCTTCAAACTGGGCCACACGCGCCCTTGAGGGTATGAGATTTTCCAAAAGGTGTTCAGGAGATCTACTTCTAGATCCTCAGATTTCTTGTGCACTCTTTTCTAAAACCGTTTTGCCTGGGTGTGGGCCTGTTCCCACCACCCTTTTTACATTGCTCTTCTCCTCTGCATTACAAAAGAAAAGCAGACCTCTTGCCCAGGACCAGTGACATAATTTATGGGGCTCAGTGCAAACAAAAATATGGGGTCACTTGTTTCAAAAATATTAAGAATTTCAATTAATCAAGCTCAATTATATTATGTACAATTATATTTGTTGGTAAAAATTGGATAACCTAGAAGAAACAGATAAATTCCTAAAAACATACAATCTACCAAGACTGAATCATGAAGAAACAGAAACTCTGAATAGACCCCATAATGAGTAAGGAGAATAAATCAGTAAATTACCAACGGAAACAGCAATCAAAAACAAAGAAAAGTCCAGGACCAGATGGCTTCGCTGGTGAATTCTACCAAAGATTTAAAGAAGAATTAATGCTAATCCTTCTCAAACTCTTCCAAAAAACTGAAGAGGAGAGAAAACTTCCAAACTTATTTTACAAGGCCAGAATTACCCTGATACCAAAGCCAAACAAGGATACTACAAGGAAAGAAAATTGCAGATCAATATCTCTGATGAATAGAGATGCAAAAATCCCAGCAAAATACTGGCAAACCAATTCAACAGCATATTGAAAGGATCATACACCATGAGCAAGTGGACTTATTTCTGGGATACAAGTATGGTTCAACATATGCAGATCAATAAATGTGATATGCCGCATTAACAGAATAAAGAATAGAAACCACATTATTGTCTCAATATATGCAGAAAAGCATTTGACAAAATTCAATATCCTTTCATGTTTAAAAAAAGACTCTTAGAAAATTAGGTATAGAAGGAATATACTTCAACATAATAAAGGCAATATATGACAACCCCACAGCTAACAACATACTCAATGGTAAAAAGCTGAAAGTTTTTCCTGTAAGTTCAGGAACAAGATAAGAATGCCCACACTCCCCACTTTCATTTAGCATAGTACGGGAAGTCCCAGCCAGAGCAATTAGGCAAGAAAAAGAACTAAAAGGTATCCAAATTGGAAAGTAAAAAGTAAAATCATTTACAGATGACATGATGTTATACATGCAAAATCCTAGAGACTCCACAAAAACCTTGTTAGAACTAATCAGTGAATTCAGTAAAATTGCAGGGTACAAGATCAATATACAAAAATTAGTCTCATTTCTATACATGAACAACAATCTATCTGAAAAAGACTAAATAAAACAATCCCATTTATAATAGCATCAAAAACAATAAAATACTCAGGAATAAATTTAATGAAAGGGGTGAAAGATCTGTACAATAAAAACTACAAAACATTGATGAAAGTAATTGAAAAGGATACAAATAAGTGAAAAGATATTCCATGTTCATGTACTGGAAGAATTAATATTTTTAAAATGTCCATACTACCCAAAATGATCTACAGAGTCAATGCAATCTCTGTCAAGATTCCAATGGCATTTTTCACAGAAATATAAAAAACAATCCTAAAATTCATGTGAAACCACAAAAGATCTTGAATAGCCAAAACGATTTTGAGCAAGAAGAACAAAGCTGGAAACATCACACTTCCTGATTTCAAAATATATTACAAATCTACAGTAATCAAAACAGTATAATACTGGTATTAAAAAAGACACATGAAAATGTGTTCAACATCCCTTATCAAAACCACAATGAGCTATCATCTCATACCTGTTAGATGGCTGTCATTAAAAAGACAAAAGACAAGTGTTGGTGAGGATGTGGAGAAAAGGGAATAAAAATTAGTACAGACATGGAAAATGGTATAGAGGTTCCTCAAAAAATTAAAACTATAACTACCACATGACCCAGCAATCCCACTTCTGGGTATATATCCAAAGGAAATATAACCGGAACCTTGAAGAGACACCTGCAGTCCCATGTTCATTTCAGCATTACTCACAATAGTTAAGACAAGAAGCAACCCAAGTGTCTATTGAAGATTGAATGGGTAAAGAAAATGTGGTATAAATATATACAGTGGAATATTACTCAACCTTAAAAAAAGAGAGAGAGAGAGAAGGAAATCCTGCCATTTGTGACAACGTGGATGACCCTGGAGGACATTATGTTAAGTGAAATAAGCCAGTCAGGGAACAACAAATACTGCATAATATCACATATGTGGAATCTCAAAATATTGAATTCACAGATGCAGAGAGTAGAAAGGTGGTTGCCTGTCCATCAACAGAGGAATGGATAAAGAAGATTTGGTACCTGTATATAATAGAATATTACTCAGCCAAAAAAAGAACCAAATAATGCCATTGCAGCAACATGGATGGACCTAGAGATTGTCATACTGAGTGAAGTAAGTCAGACAGAGACAGACAAATATCATATGATATCGCTTATATGTGGAATCTAAAAAAAGGGTACAAATGAACTTATCTACAAAACAGAAATACAGTTACAGATGTAGAAAGCAAACTTATGGTTACCAGGAGGTAAGGAGGGGGACGGAAAAATTGGGAGATTGGGACTGACATACATACTACTATGTATAAAATAGATAACTAATAAGGACCTACTGTATAGCACAGGGAACTCTACTCAATATACTATAATGGCCTATATGGGAAAAGAACCTAAAAAAGAGTGGGTATATATAAATGTATAACTGATTCACTTTACTGTACAGCAGAAACTAACACAACGTTGTAAATCAACTATACTCCAATAAAAATTTTAAAAATAACTAAAATGCACACACACACACACACACACACAAAGAAAGAAAGGTGGTTGCCAGGGGCTGAGGGTGGGATAAATGGGGAGATGTTGGTCAAAGGGTACAGAGTTAATTATGCAGGATGAGTAAGTTCTGTAGATTTAATGTACACCATGGTGACTCTAGTTAATAATACTGTATTGTATGCTTGTAATTTGCCAAGAGAGTAGATCTTAAGTATTCTCACCACCCACACACACACAAATGTTAACTCTGTGAAGTGATGAAAATGTTAATTAACTTGATTTTGGTAATTGTTTCACGATTTATATATATATCAAAACATCACGTTGTACACCATAAATATACACAATTTTTATTTGTCAATTATACCTCAAATCAAAATGGGATAAAAAAGAGACCAAATTCAATGCCAATTTCTGCACGATACCTGGAAATAATCTCCTGCTCCTGCCTCTGGGCTCACAAAGTAGTTGCCTGCATCTTTACTGTATTTCTTACCACATTAATTGTGTTTATGACTATACATCTCTCTACCCCTTGAGATGAGAGTTCCTCAAGGGCAAGGCCAAGGGGCTATGGGTCTTTGGATCCCCAGTACCTGTCTGGCACATGATTAGATGTGATACATGTGTCTCCAGGCATGAGCAATGAATGGTCTCTAAACAGTGTAACACCTGGAAGAGAGAATGATACTGCTGTCTGATAGACCTATATCCAAAACCAGTCCAGACACTCATGTAATCTTTATAAGCTGTCTCTTCATTTGCAATAAAGGGTTACAGGCTTACGTCCTTATTGTGAGAACTAAATGAGATAATTTAAATAAAGTACCTAATATTACAAGTGGCAATTATTAGCACGTGTACATGCACATGACTGGTTTGGACTAGTTTGTCTGCAATTCATACTTGAAAACCTGAGAAGAAATGGAGAAATGGAGAAATAATACTCTTAATCCAAACAGATAAATTGTCCATTTTTGACCCTGTCAATCTTAACCATGTAAAGTGAACTAAACTCATTGTTTAAAATTTCCTAGGTGTAGCATGGCTATCTCACAAGTGTGCACACAGGGACCAGAGACCCACAGGAAAAGCGTTTACGTATGAAAGAAGCTTCTAAATATAGACCCGTAAGAACCAAAGCACACCAACACTTATGAATTTTTATTTTTCTTAATCCTTAGAATTTCCTACCTGTTTCTTTCA
Source organism: Balaenoptera acutorostrata (assembly GCF_949987535.1). NCBI lineage: Eukaryota > Metazoa > Chordata > Mammalia > Artiodactyla > Balaenopteridae > Balaenoptera > Balaenoptera acutorostrata. The sequence continues at coordinate 66,829,603 of NC_080081.1, forward strand.
TTTCAAAAGCAACATCTGTGACAAGTAGAGATATTTTTTCCCTTCTTCTTTCAAGCCAATTGCCAGCTAGGAGGAGATGGGATTCCTGTTTCCTAAACTTTAAAACTCTGATGATGATTATTTCAGAGACTGTTTTAGGTCCAACAGACAGTTTTATCTACCTTGGAGAAACTATATAAATTTATGTAAAATTCAGCAACTGAAAGACTAGTCTTGTCATAACATATGAGAAATGAGCACAGAGAGACAGAGGAAAACCATCTCTGGAAGCTCACAAGTCAGACTTTTTTAATTGAATAAGATTCAGAAGCGGTTGCTTTCAGAAGATATTAAACCCGACCCCTGATTTCACCAGGCCTGTGTTTGAAGGGATCTTTCCCACTAGAAAAGCTACATACCAAGTAAACATGACAAATTGTCATTCCCCTTGTCACTCAGAAAAGCCACCTGCTCCTGAGTTAAAGCCATTTTCTGTTAAATTCACCAGCATGCTAATTAAAGAATGACGGGAGGGACGGGGACGCTGCCAGATGCTATGAGGATACATCACTGCCTTTTTACATGGTTAGGCAAACGTTTAATTAAACCTGCAGCTGCTGTGTCTGCTCTACCCACCAGCACAGCTAAATCTCATTTACCTGAGAAAATCATTTCATATTAGTGTCTTTCAAGAGGTGAAACAACTTAAAACAGACTTTGCTGAAATATTTAATGCCTTTGTACATGATTTAATTAAATGCATCAGTAATTACATCAGGCAACTTGAACCTGACTTTCCTTGGGCTTCCTGTTGTGTCTCGTGATAGCTAATCGGATGTCTCCTCAATGGTACCCTTCTTTGGAGGAATATAATTACAGAAAGTCTAAGTAGAGTTATGAATGCTCAGCCTGTCTCTATTACGTTTGGTTTGGGTGTGTGAGTTTTCATGCATTTAAAAGGCCTCTTCTGGAAGAAAATTAGAGAAATCCAAGAGGAGATGGCAACGAAATGCAGTGCCAGGGTTTTCTTGCTCTGGAACTCTTGCTAATGACTAACAGAGTCTTCAGTCAGTGCTGTGGGTCTGTCCTGACCACTCTCTTCAAGGAAATTTACAGCCATTTTCTTTCACCAACAAAATAAAATTTTGTTTGAAATGTGGACTTATGCACATTCTTCTTTTTTTTTTTGTAATTAATTTTGTAAGTGAAATAGGGAGCATTTTCTTTTCTTTTCTTTTCTTTTTATTTTATTTATTTATTTTATTTTTGGCTGTGTTGGGTCTTCATTTCTGTGCGAGGGCTTTCTCTAGTTGCGGCAAGCGGGGGCCACTCTTCATCGCGGTGCGCGGGCCTCTCACTGTCGCGGCCTCTCTTGTTGCGGAGCACAGGCTCCAGACGCGCAGGCTCAGTAGTTGTGGCTCACGGGCCCAGTTGCTCCGCGGCATGTGGGATCTTCCCAGACCAGGGCTCGAACCCGTGTCCCCTGCGTTAGCAGGCAGATTCTCAACCACTGCGCCACCAGGGAAACCCCTCTTCTCCTTTTTAATTGAGCACAATACTTTGATCAGTGGATTTTAGCTGGAAATCATGCTACATATCACAAAATTCAAAACAAATCTTAACTCTTAACGGATGTTAACTTCGGGTCAAGATAAAGACCATTGTCTGAATTGAGGATCCTGAAGACTGGATATAGCCTCTTTTGTTGATGGGTTTTTAGATTAATGTCTTAAGGATCGCATGCAGTGCAAAGTGGGAAGAAGAGGGTTTGAAGAGGTCTGCTGAGAGTCGAGCTTCAGCAGCAGTCAGCTCTGCCTCCTTGCTTGGTTGGCCCTGGAACAGGGCTGGAACAGCAAAGCTGATGAGAGAATTTGCCTGAAAGAAGCAGTGGCAGGATATGAGAGCCAAAGAGAACCATCATCTGCCTGCATATGTGCTGCAAAGTTAAGCCCACGAGTTTTGGATTCTATTGGCTCTCTCTTGCCAGTGTGCTTGGCCTCCTAGCAAGTACCTGCCAAAGCACAACCAAGCCATCAGTTTCTTTCAGACTTTCCAACACAGAGGCTGTTTCCCTCCCAGAAGAGCTGGGGCGAAATGCCCTAGTTACTATTTTGATGGGTCACATTCATGATGTACTACTGCTGGAGTGGCACATTGAACTTTGTGGTTTTCTTTCTTGCTGAGGAGCCTGAAGGGAACTTGCTTAGAGAAAACTGGTGACATTGTCAGTTTGATGCAGTAAATATTTTATCACTCTGGTAATGAGACAGCTGCTGCCTCACCAACTAACCCTAGACTAATACTCCCCATTCCCCAAATAAAAGATCGCTTCTAAAGGCAAGAGCTCAGAAGGTCCAGGAAAGCAGTAGAGGAAGCACATAGGGCAGGCGTGAAACAGTGAGAGCTTAAAGGTAGAGCACTGTTTTGTGAGCCTGCACCCTGGTATGAGTTTTGCTCTGTTTCATTGTAATAGTGTCAGATAGCATAACTCTGAAATCAGTGGAATTAGCCTTTCCTATTTTGAGTTTGTTGTTGTTTGCTTTTTTTTTTTTTTTTGGCCACGGGAGTTCCCTGATCAGGGATCGAACCTGCACTCCCACCCCGCAATAGAAGCGTAGTCTTAACCACTGGACCACCAGGGAAGTCCCTGCTTTTGTTTTTAAGAAGAACACTCACCATCCTACAACCACGCCACAGCTATGTTTTGACAGCATGGGCCACGACCCTTAACATACTGTTCTCTTCCTTATTCTTTATTTAGGAATAAACTAGTGCAGAAACTAAGAAGGCAAGACGCACAGAAGTGGTGTGCACTTCCCTTTAAGCAACTCAATGGGGAAGTGTTAGATAATCATTCCCTCCCTGGTCTAAGTCAGTCTTCAGTCTCCTTTCTGAATATTAAATTGAGTCGCCAAATTAAAAGAATCAGACAATCAATTAGGGGGTTACAACTTGACTTGGGCCTTTCTGGTTTCACATTTACAGTTTACTGCAACCTCTGCATTGGCAATAGTCCAAGAAAACTGGCACTGTGCATGCAGGTGCCCGGTGTCTCTGCCGTGGACGTATGCTGGACTTAACAATATTAACCCAAAGCTCTAAATACACCTGTTGTTCTTCCATGGGGATCAACTGATGCAGGTGAGTTCTCTCTGGAGAGAAATTGAAAAGTGGAGGAAGGAAATATTCCTTCTAAAAACACACAAAGTAAACAGATTCTTTCAGATTCTTGAAAACCTAATTCAATATAAAAATTAAGTAACTGTGGTGACATAAATGAAGAGCTATTCATTATCCTGTGAGTCAAGCAAAGAGGAAAAAAATTAGTGACCAATGGTAATAGTCAATTACAGGAAAGTAATTGAAAGTATATCATAACAATATTCTGTTCTTAGTTTATAAACATGGCATTTATAAACACCTGCTTAGGAGGAAATGGGCTTTGGACTGATTTCCTAGCGGTGGGGTTATTCAGTTTCACTCTTCCTCAGATGACAGGTTGTGGCTAAGAATGTAATTTGTGACTTTGTACTATGACAGGCTGATTGATCTTGGCCTTATTCGTGTCATATACTAACCAGTTGAAACGTACAGTCAAGACAAGGCAATAATTTGTAGAGAAAGTGTTACGTGTATTTTCAGGGAGGTTCTCAGTCATTGTCGTCAACAATAGACAGAAGTAGCTAATTTAGATGGAATGTGTATTCATCTGCTCAGGCTGCCGTAACAAAATGCCATCGACTGGTTGACTCCGACAATAGAAATTTATTTTCTCATGTTTCTAGAGGCTGGGAAGTCCAAGATCAGGGTCCCAGGATGATCAAGTTCTGATGAGATCACTCTTCCTGGTATTCAGACAGCTGATTCTAGCTGTGTTCTCACATAGAAAAGAGAGAGAGAGAATCTGGTGTCTCTTTGTATAAGGACAGTAATCCCATCATGACCGCCCCCCACCCCATGACCTCATCTAAACCTGATTAACTCCCAAAAGCCTCATCTCCTAACAGCATCAAATTGAAGGTTAGGGCTTCAACATATGAAGATTAGGGCAACACGATTCAATTCATAGCAGTTAGCACAAGAGACTTATAAGTGCACTCCCAACTCATCTGTGTTCTTATCCTTTTAGCAATTATTCTTGAACACTACTAGGAGCATACAGAGAACGCGAAAATGATTAAGACACACGTTTCCTGACCTTGAATAGCTCATAACCTGGTGAGGAAGTTAGACATGAAAATCAAAAATCGCAATGGGATGTGATAATTATTATGATAAACGTTTGCAAGAGACAATATGGCAGGGCTCTATTACAGTGTGGTAGGTTAGTTCATCATCAGCGTCTCTGAATTTACTGAGAACAAACTACATGCCAGCAGTCAGAATATAAAGATAAATAAAAACGTAGAGTGTTAGCTCAGCCTGAGAGTCCAGGGAAGATTTCCTAGAGAGACAGAGGTATATGTGCATCTTAGATGATGAGAAAGAATTTCCAGATTGTTAAGTGAGGGCTGGGCATCCCTAGCATGAGAAGAGAGTGTGCATTCACGGTGGTGTAGTGTACTGGGGCACAGCTCACTGGACAGTGTGAGTGGAGCACGAGATACAGGTATGAGAGTAGCTTGTGCTGAATCAAGGTGGTAAGGACGGGTGAGAGGTGATAACAAATGGCCAGTTTCTGGATATATTCTGAAGATAGAGTTATCCAATTGGATGTGTATGAGATGAGTCAAGGACAACCAACCCAAAGATTTTTGTTCTGAGCAACTAGTAGAATAGACTTATTATCTCCACAAGCTTTTTTGAGTGGACTTGGGACTAAAAAAGAATAAAGATTGAGGAGCTCTTTAGGGAGTAGATGTGACAGAACCTGTGGACTAATTAGATGTGGGAGTGAGGAAGAAGGAAGAGAGTAGAGTCTAGGATGATGGTCAGACTGTGAATTGGACAGCAGGGTCTTTCACCAGGACAGGGAGTACGGGGGGAAAGAGCCTTGGGTGGAGAGATACCAAGCTCCATTTGGCACATGTGGCATTTAAAGGACCTGTGAGACATCCAGGTGAAGACGCCATTGAGGTCTCTGGAGCTAAGGAGGAAAAGTGAGTCTTACTCATCAGTGGTGGAAACTGAAGCCATGGGGTGAATGAGAGAGCATGTAGAGATGGGAGAGAATGCAAAGAGAAGCGATATAAGGACAGAACTGTGTAGAACAATACTCAAGGAGAAGAAGAACCTAAAGAACATCAATCCTGACTTAGTCCAAGCTTTCATGTTGAAGAAAAATTCATATTATCTGTACAAAAGAGTCATTAGAGATTTAGAGATCAAATCGGATTTTTATAATAATAATAAGACAAAGAACTAGGTTTCAAAGATCAAAAGCAAGGTCAATTAAGTTGATTATTCTAAGCTTCATATTTGAGAAATCTAAGCTATCTTGATTTGAGAAAATATTTTAAGACTTTTAATCAAACTATATTACAGAAAAGTGTACATATTATAAAAATAAAATTTGGTAATTTTTTATAAACTGAACGTACTCACTTAACCAGAACCCAGAAAAAGAAATTGTAAATTTACCGACACCTCAGAAACCCCTCCTTGTGGTCCCATCCACTAACTACCCCTCAAGGTAACAATTACTCTGACTTCTAACAGCTCAGATTACTTTAGCCAGTTTATGTATTTTATATAAAAGGAATCATACATTATCTACTCTCTTGTATCTGTCTTTTATGCTCAACTTTATGTCTAAGAGATCCATCCATATGTATGTAGATATGTATATATCATTCATTTATCTCTGTATGGTATTCCATTAAGTGAATATTCCATGATACAGTCATCAATTTTTTTTTAAATTTATTTATTTATTTTTGGCTGTGCCGGGCCCCCGTTTCTGTGCAAGGGCCTTCTCTAGTTGTGGCAAGCGGGGACCACTCTTCATCACGGTGCGCGGGCCTCTCACTATCGCGGCCTCTCTTGTTGCGGAGCACAGGCTCCAGACGCGCAGGCTCAGCAGTTGTGGCTCACAGGCCCAGCCGCTCCGTGGCACGTGGGATCCTCCCAGACCAGGGCTCGAACCCACGTCCCCTGCATTAGCAGGCAGATTCTCAACCACTGCACCACCAGGGAAGCCCCCAGTCATCAATTTTTAAAGTCAGTGGGCATTTGGGTAGCTTTCAGTTTGGGGCTACATAATGCTTCTGTTAATATTCTAGACGGTACCTTTTGGTGACTAAATATAGGAGTGGACTTATTGGATTATAAGATATGCCTGTATTTAGTTTTACTTTTCCCAAATGGTAGTACCAGTTTACACTCAAGCAGCAATGTATGAGTTCCAGTTGGATTGAAAGTTTTCAAGCAGAGGAGAAAATGTTGCAAAGGAATTTCTTCATTGAGAAGAAACTCACTCAAATACACTCAAATCCCCAAACTAGTTAATGTAATACTTTTTTCTCATTTTAATTTTCCGTGGGCTAAATGACTAGTGATAAAAATAGAAATTATTCTACTACTATGTATATAATTTTTATTAATTCATTAGTAAACTACAACCCCCTTGTCTTATAACTAAACACTGACTTTCTCAAAGTCCAATTCAAATGCCACTGTTTCCATAAGGTTTATCCTCTCAATTAGCAATGATGTCATTCATTTAAACTCTTTTTCACTTTGTGCTGTTTATACTCCAGCTCATATTTTGATTACATTGTGTATCTTATCACCTCTGATTTATTACAGGCTTGAGGGCAGGGATTGTACTTTAAAAAAAATATTATTGTCTATTCCACATAGGCTTTTGCTCATAAAGGGAGCTTTTCATATATTTGTTCAGTGGATAAATAATTTTCACATTTATTATGATGAGTCCCACTCATTTATTTCTAGCATCACCGTGTGTCAGTGTCTCTTTGCCTTAGAGAACAAATGACTAAAGACTCGATTTCATAAAATTTTAGTTTGAAGCTCATCTCCAACTAGCCCCAGGGAGCAGGGTGTGGGAAAGAATGTAGAGGGAAGGCAGAAAGTCAAGCAATTTTTACTGTTCACAGGAATGCAGAGCAATATGCTCTCTTGGAGCTCTGGGGATTTAAGTATCAGAGGGATTGCTGGCAGCTTGGGTTTGCGTATGCAGCCCTGTTTTGGAATGCTCATATGGTGTGTGATTGTTCTGTGCCTGGAACTGACAGTGCCATCTGTTCCTTGCTTTACTGAGCAATGAGACTTAGCTTCACTCTCCAAATGAGCACACTTGCATGTACACACACACACACACACACACACACACACACACACACACAGCCAACCTCCATCCCAGCCTAAACAGAAAACACTTGATGGACTTTCCATTTCAGGTTTTCATCTCAGCAGGAAATTCAGATGAGTTAGGTACCTGAATACAGCCAGACTGAGGTCCTCCTCTTTCACGGAGAACTGTGAGATCCAAGTGGCTAGGAAACCAGTAATCACCACGTGAAAATCCACTCAGCATGGAAGATGAGTTATAATGACAGATGGTACCAGTCAAAAAAAAAAAAAAAGCTACATAGAAAGAAGCAGGCTGGAAGGGTATCAGTGGTGTCAGTATAGAAGTCAGACATGGACGACGTAGTAAAATAGCAATGAGAGATGATCGAAACAATTTTTAAGAATCGTTAAGAAGAACTATTTTGTTAAGTAGACTGTGTATTTATCTGCTATTTAGAAACAATAGTCATTTGCTCGTATCATCATCTTCATCAAACACAGAGAAACAACGGAGCTCAGTGCTCCATGGATGCAGCTGTGTTGTAGGAGGTCACGTGCCCGGAACAGAAACAGAGAAGTTGAGCAACATGATTAGCGACCTATAGGTGCAGAGAACATATGTCCAGTATTTTCTACATTTTAGGTAATCTTATTTTTTCAAAAAAAGACTGAAAGATTGACTAAATGAATAAGATAATGTAATGTTTACACAATTGTAAGTCTTTTCACATAAAAAATTTCACAAATCAAGAAAAGTCCTTTTTTCAGAAGAGGAATCTTGATTTTGGACTCAGAAAATACAGCCATCGGAATGATGGCCTTGAGAATATCGGTGTCAGTGCCTGTGTGTGGGTGGAGCAATGCTCACTTTCAGCAAGATGTTGACATCATCCGAAAAAAAAGTCTTTCATTACGAAACACAGAGAAATGTTGGATAAAATACAAGTATTCTTTCAAGTGTATTAACTGAGCTTGTTAGACAGTAAGAAGCAATTCCTTTGGGGCCAAAATGAAAAGGAAACTGCAAACCTGCAAGGTAAGCTTGTAAGCTGACCTGGTGAAAGACTCCTGTTTGAAGGAAGGAGGAAGTTTCAGTAGCCTGTGGGCTTCTACTTTATGCCCACAGAGGACTAGACCTTGGGTAGTCTGGCGCAAAAAGTTCACGTCCTAATAGGGTATTTGCATAGTCTCAAAGTGCCTCCGCTGCAATATGTAGTAATTTACAAAGGGAAAATAATAAATTGACAGAGGAGCTTCCTGGCAGACATCACCTTAGCCAAGCGATCATGGTTAACATGGGGATACCTCTATACTGATGTCAGGTACCCCCTGATAGGGTGCATTGAGGAAGGCACGTCGCTTCTGTCGTGTCCTTCCCAACGATGCAGGACTTCAGCATAATCATGAGAAGACATCGACCAAACCCAAAGTGAGGGATATTCCACAAAATAACCGAGCAGAGAGAGTACCAAGGTCATGAAAGACAAGGGAAGATAGAGGCACCGTCACAGATCGGAGGAGACGGAGGAGATGCAACCACTAAATGTAATGTGAGATCCTGGATCGGATCCTAGAACAGAAAAAAGACATTCATTGAAAACCTGGTGAAATCTGTGTTTATCTTATTCATTTTATTAATTTCAGTTAATAGTACTGTAACAAGCTTAATTTCTCTCTTTTGATAAATGTACTGTGCTCATGGAAGATGTTCACATAGGACAAAAGTGTATATGGTTATGGAAGATGTTCATGTAAAGATGAAGGGTGTGTGAGAACTCCATATTGTTTTTGCAATTCTTTAAAGCTAAAATTATCTCCAAAAAATTTACTGTTAAAAAAGAAAAAACCAGATACCAGTGACCCAATGTCCTCCTTGTGGTTATAAAGGGGATCAAGAGAATAAAACGAAACAAGGAAGATGAAATGGGAAAAGAAGGCCATTAAATCATGGCTAGGAGAATTTATTAAATTCGACTCATGTGATAGACTGGCAGGGCCTCTTTTTCTCCTTCTTCGACTATGACAGATTGTGTAAGAAGGTGTGCAGACACAGCACCCATTCACTCCTTCCCACTTGCTGGAGTCACCAGCAAGTGACAAACCCCTACTAATGGAAATGCAAACCTCCAAAGGAAGCCATCAGACAAGCAGGTACCATCAGGTTCCAGGTGGCTTGAAATCTCCTGGAAGCAGCTCCTGTCTCTTTTAACAAAGCTCTGCCCTGGGCACGGTGACTGTAATGGAACCATAAAAGTAACAAGGCATTAAATGAGCCTCAGGCTAAAAAGCCTGGAAAAGTGAAAGTGGGGGGAATATTCAAATTAATCAAATCCAACTAATGATACATTCAATCAGTGGAAATCTATTACTCTAGGTTGTATGTTCTTTAATACTCCTGAGGGTTTTTTCTCTTGTATTCCAGAAAGAATATAAGAAAATATAAAGCAAAATGTGATAAAAATCCAAAGACAATGAGAGAATCCATATTTCTCCCACTAATTAATAGCTCAAGGAGATGAAAAATTTTTTAAGAAAATTCAAATAGTGCAATTAGCAAGCTTTATATAATGACAACAGTTAGAGAATTCTCATTCTTTAGAAGCATAAATGGAGCTTAACAAAACTGACCATATGCGAAGTTAAAAATCATGTCTAAATATACCAGATAGTCTGTATCAAACATATTACTTTCTCTGTCCATTATGCAATTAAGTTAGAAATCAGAAACACAAAGATAAATAAAGTTCCTCATAACTGTAAGCTTAAAAACAGACTTCAAAGAAGAATCATTATGGAAATAAAGTATTTGGAAATGAATTATAATTAAGATACTGCCTATGAAAATTTGGATGGAAGTTCGTGGCATTATGCAATAAAAGGAGAATTTTAAAAGAATGAGCTAAGCATACACTTAAGAAGTTAGAAAAAGAACAGAATAAACCCAAAGAGAATAGAAGGAAAGAATAAGGGCCAAAATAGGAAAACCGAGGTATTATAGAAAGAATGAACAAAGACTAACATTGGTTCTTTGGAAAGAAAAATATAGCTCTAGCTATATGGATTTTTTTAAGAAAGAAGTTGCAAATAAGCAAGATTAGGAATGAAAAGAGAACATTAATATAGTGTAACAGATGTTACAGAAAGAATAATGGAACACATGTTGGAGGTTGCAAGGATATCAAGCCCCTATTTAGCCTCTCTGGGCTTTGGCTTTTCTTCACTGGCTGCTTCTTTTTTGTTTTACTTTATTTGATATTTTGCTCTTCAAAGCTGAATATTCCATTTTTTCGGTATAAGCTCACCTTCTAGTCTATAGAGGCTCGTGCTTGTGAGATCTGTACACCTCTTTAGCCAACAGGGTTGCAGAAAAAGAAAGACAAGTATTCAACCACAGAAGCTCAGAGGAAAGAAATCTCACCCAAGCACAGCGCTCATGTATAACTAGATAGGAGGTATTCCTTCCCCCTTTCTACTCCTAAGCCTCTTCATACTCTTATAGTCAGTTAGAAGTTACTTTTTTCCAAGTCTATCTCTGTACTTATTTCTAGGGTACAAATAACAGATGACTTAATTTGGGCAGTTTGGGAGAAACTGGGGAAAATAGATTTTTCTTTCACTCTGTAGTTCTGATGAGAGCACAGGAGCTGTAGCTATACAACTATAAAATGAAATAGTGGGAATTCCCTGGTGGCGCAGTGGTTAAGAATCTGCCTGCCAATGCAGGGGACATGGGTTCGAGCCCTGGTCTGGGAAGATCCCACATGCCGTGGAGCAACTAAGCCCGTGCGCCACAACTAGTGAGCCTGCGCTCTAGAGCCCGAGAGCCACAGCTATTGAGCCCGTGTGCCACAACTACTGAAGCCCGCGCACCTAGAGCCCGTGCTCTGCAACAAGAGAAGCCACCGCAATGAGAAGCCCGCACACAGCAACAAAGACCCAACACAACCAAAAATTTTTAAAAAAAGCAAACCGAAATAGTTTCTGCAGAAATTCCTATCCAAATGAAGGGGCCTACCACATTTTACAGGGGGGTTTACAGAGGTAAGGGACACAGTTAGTAGACATCACAGTTGCAATCTCAATCTAGGTCTGTTGGGTACAAATACTGTCTCTTTTTCTGTTACTTCCTTTGAGATTAAAATATTGATTTCCTGTGATGCATCGTTTCTATTTTTATGTGCTATTTCTATTTTCCATGCTTTGTATGACTGCCATTACAACTTCCAAAATGATACCAACAGAGGTGTCTCTGAATAATTTTACACTAAGGAAGGGGGTTTATTTTTCTTATGAAACCCTAAATGCACAGTGCCTTCATCAGGCTCTGCAGACACAGAGAGTAAACTGCACAGTGAGAGCACATTTTCTCCATAGTGATCTGTCTCTTCAACTTGAAAAATGAGAGAAAGATGGAGAATTGGACCAAGTGTTAACCCTTTCAGCCTGAACTAGTACAGAGACAAACTTTACCCCCTTCAGAAGTACCTCAATTAATACTCTCCAGGATAACAGGAAAAGGTATGCTTGGGAACGATGACTGCCAATTTCTGTAATGCAGCAAAAAGTATAAAGGTGCACTTTAAGTTCACTGAATTAACAGTAACTTCAATTCTACCCTGTTTTTGAGGTCAAGTCAATGCAGTTTAGTGTGGTTTGAATGAGAAATTTATACTAAGCATCACCATATTTTTATTTATGATATTTTCATCAAACTACCACATAAAATGCCACAAAATCTCTGTGCCCATAAATGTATTTGTCTTCAAAGTCTTAAGATAGTGCAAGTGGGATGAAGTCATTGTAGAGAATACAGTGGGAAGGTACAGGTGGGGAGACAGGAAGAAAAAAATATTTCCCTTTCCTCTATGGTACGTTCTCTTAGTTTCCCAAATCAGTGGAAGGAGATTAAAGCATAAGGAAAACTAGGGCAAGCCTCAGTCCCCATTCTGTAGACTCCCATCTCTTCCTGTATCAACTATCCTTTCACTGAAAATTTTAAACTCTATCTTCCTTTCAGCAAATATTTACTGTTCTCTCCAGTCTTAAACAGACACAGACATGCATTCAACACTGTATCCTTTCTAGCTAGCTACCACTGTATTTCTCTTCTTTTCTTAAGCAAGCTTCTTAAAAAATTAAGCACTCTTTCCTTATCTATCCTTCCTCTCCTCCAGTGGATTTCTCAACCCACAGCACATTGGCTCCAGTTTTTCCTAATTGTTTAACTGAAATCATTGTTACCGAAGTTGCCAAGAACCTTCTCTTGGCTCAACCAAATGGTCATTTCATTTGACCTGTCTTAAACATGTTTAAGGGCTGAGCACATCCTCTTCTTGAAATTATTCTTCTGGCTGCTGTAACTTCGGTCATGCTATTCTCTCCTGGATTTCCTCCAATCTGTCTGGCTGATCTTTTTCAGTGTCCTTTGCTAACTCTTCTCTTACTTTCCTCCTGAAACTTGTTGCTCTTAGACTTTTGTTCTCAGTCTTCTGTTACTCTTTCCACTCTGAGTGATTTCACCTACTGGATTTGCTTCCACTTCTACCTAAGCAAAGGTATCCCCCAAATCCCTTTTCTCAGCCCAGACCTCTCTCTGGAACTCCAGCCTGGGATATCCAACTGCCTGTAAGACATCTGGTGTTAAATATACCACAAGCATCTCAAGTTGGAACAATGTCCCATATTAAGTTCATTGCCTTCTTCTCCAAACCTGTTAAGAATCTTCCATTTCCTTTTCCATAAAACTCAAGCTGGAAATCTGGAGTCATTCTTAACCCCTTACTGTCTCTCTCTTTCCTCATCCAGGTCTACGGAATCCAAGTGCCATAGATTCTAAAGTTATAAGATTACTTATTTCTACTTTCCCTTGTACCTGACTGCCTTAGTTCAGATTCTCTTTATATCTGGCCTAAACTACTTCAATGATTTGGAGAATCCCTGCCATTGGTCATTTGTGCCCTTTACCTTCCTTCCCAAATATCCTCCCTACAGTGACAGTGTGACCGTCCCCAAATAGTAAATATTACCTTAATGTTATACCTCTGTTTCACTCTTGTCAATGTCTCCCCACTTTGGTAGCCCCCAAACATGAGTTCAGGGATTGCTATCGAGCTGTGTTCAGTAAGTTGATTTGAGGGATGGCATGGAAGAGAAAGAGAAATATGTATTTTTAAAAAGCTACTACTAGAGGATTCTAATGGACAGCCAAGTTTGAAATTCTTAGAGGAAGGAGCCAAACCAAAATCTGTGGGTGAAAGGAGATTAATCACTCTGTAGGAGCCACTCATACTAATGGGAACGTGACCCCAGTGGTACCCTGTATCTCTCAGGACTGTGAAGAGCGTCTGATTAAGAGGATCCAGTCAACACTCAGCAGATACAGAGCTCCCTATAACCTGGCCCCTGACAGTTCTCTGTGCAATCCTCCACCCTCTCCAAAAATCCTTCGTACCAGCCATACTAAGCTATTTATAACTCCCTAAGTTTGTTATGCTATGTTGTACCTATATATTTTTGCAGATTCTTTTCCCTGGTTCTGGAATGTCTTTCTCTTCTTTTTCTACCTGGAAAACTCCTACTCATTCTTTAGACCACTTTCAAGCTTCTTCTTTGCTAAATATTCCTAGACTCAGGAAATCAGAACCAAACATTTCCAATTTATGCCCATATATTTATGCCCATATGTTCCTACTATTGCGTTTAACTCTTTCCTTGCATGTCTCTATTACCCATTAGCCTGTGATATCCTTAAAGAGAGAGAGAATATCTTCAACACTTTTGAGTCCCTGGTATATGGGAAACAATATATTTGTTGAATGAACCAATTCCTCCGAAGAAGATCTTCCCCAAAGATTAGATGCTTAAATGTGAGAAAATGGAGCTAAATGGCAAGGCTTGGTCTTTGATCTAAATTTGTTCCAATAAGGCAAAACTTGATTAGGATCAACCACCAGTTTTTCTAGTTCCTAATCTGTCCTCTTCAATCTGATGCTCTATTTCAAGCATCATTTGCCAAAGGGTGTAGATATTTATCTGGGTGAAACTCTTGTGAGCCTAATGTTTACAGTGTTTATTTTTCCAAGGATAAAACAAACAAACAAAAACAACTACATAAGCGATAACCATCAAGGGTCAACTCCTATCTACTATCAGCCAGGCATGGTTCCTGGCTTTGGGCATACAAAGGTGAAAGAAATACAATGGAATTGTGCCCCATCTCTTAAGGCACAAAAAGTTATTTGATTAATTCTGCCTGAAAGACTATGTCCAGTCTGATTCATTAGAATGTTAGTTTTTGGAAACCAAAAGGTGATTTCTTAGATAATAAATGGTTATTGTTCACAGAAGAACTTGTACAAACAAGATGACAACAATGCATTTATTCATAGCTGTCCTCTATTTATGGACAGGAGCCCAAGCCATGATAGATCCCACAGTGGCTACCGCAGAAAGCAATGATGAAGTAATCACTGGAGTCAGACCTACACATAGTCATTTATCTATAGGTTTAGTCATTTTTTAGATCAAGAAGGGCCATATGCCTTATTTACATTTGGGAATTGGTAGAAGTATTGACTGAGCCTGGATTCCTGATGTGAAAGTTGAAATCACAATGTACTTTCTTCATCAGTGGGTCATGTGGACTTAAAAGAAAGCAGGATTTCATACAATCATATTTTCATGAAAAAAAGAAAACATTATTTTATACAAAAGGAAACTGAAACCCTAGAGAAATTAACAAATGATTCAAAGTCATATGTTGGCAGTCAACTTAATTTCTGACTCCAAGCCCACCATCTTTTCACTACACCCAATATGGAATTACCATAAGTAATTGACTGGATTTATAACACAAGTGTAAATTGTCACTGAATTCACTTAACTGATTTTTTCTGTTCCAAATATGCTGTGGCCCAGCAAATGGTGCACTAATATAAAAATGGTGCACTCCATCAACACCCATTGTTGGAAGCTTCTGACTTGACGTAACATATGAGTAACTCAGGAAGAACAGTAATTTTTTCAAGAGTGTCAGGAAAGGAAAGCTAGGGTTTAAAATTGCAGGCAGCTTCAAGTGAAATTTCTCACTGTGATTTCTGTCTTCATGTGGTAGAGCTTCTGACCTGAAAGATGGAGAAAATGTCAAGAATTCTGCTTATTAACTATTAGGCACGTACCAGCCAGTAGTGGGAATAGCCAGGCTCTAGAGGCAGATAGACCTTGGCAGAAACCAGGCTCGGTTGCTTTCTACTCTTTTACATTGGCACTCATTTCTTCGTTTCCTTAGGTAAATGATTGTGCTGATAGCTGCCTTGAGGGGTAGCTGTCAGGAGCAGAGGAAATGATGTATGAAAAGGAGCCCGGTCTGGGATGTTCTTAGTGAGGCTTCCTGCCCCTCTCTGTTCTTTTGTGAGGCCCCAGGATTATTCCTCAGGCTGTGATTGGCTTCCCGGTCTCCTTCTTCCCAAAATCCAGATCAGGGTGAGGTGAGTGAAGCCCTCTGCTTGGGCACAAAATTTAAGGGGGTGCCCAAGACACAGTAATCAAGGTAAATAGTATTTTAATACACTATTTATAAAATTTAAAATTAATGCAAAAAATGATGAAGGCAATATCAACATTTTCAATTAAAGTAGGATCTAGGGACTTCCCTGGAGGTCCAGTGGTCGGGACTCTGTGCTTTCACTGCTGAGGGCGCGGGTTCGATCCCTGGTTGGGGAACTGGGATCCCGCAGCCAGCATGGAGCAGCGAAAAATAAAAAATAAAAATAAAGTAGGATCTAACCTTCCACTTGTACAACGTGGTCTCCATTGCCTCAGCCTCATACAGACCTTGTCAGATCCTGTCTTTATTTAAAAGTTTGATATTTTCTTCATCAGAGATCTTTTTGCATTAATTTTGATTTTTAAAAATATTGCATTAAAGTATCATTTATCTTGATTACTGAGTGTTTTGGTGAACGTTAAATTTTACACCCAAGCCAAGCAGCTCATTCACCTCCTCCTAACTCTGACCCTCTTCTTCTTTCTTCCTGGCCCCAGGTCTGAGCAGCCTTTCCGGTCCTCCTGGAAGCAGAGTTTCTAGCCTTAGGGTTCCTCACCCCTAGACGGGTGGTGCAATGAGGGGCAGGCGCCCAAGGGCTCCCCTTCCCTGATGCTCCCAAAGGCAAAAGTAAAGGCTCTCCTTGTCTAATGAACCACTTTGAAGAAATGAGCAATAAGATGAACGAAGAAGACCACGTTATCTGTTGGGAGCTCCTGCACAGACCCCAGCAGGTACTAGAGGAGAGAGTAAGAGCTGGTGCTGGACCACCTACCGACTCCAACTTGCACGGGCTGAGTGACCTAGGGAAGGTACTTAAGCCCTGCCCCCCTTATTGCTTGTGCCATCCTGGGCAAGTTACATCTGCTCGCCCTTTACTAGTTTTGTCATTTTAGGCAACTTATTTAAACTCTACCCCTTACTAGCTGTGGCATCTTGGGAAGCGGCTTGAGATCTGCCACTTAACCAGTTATGCCATATTAAGCCTGTGCCTTTTGTGCTGCTCCTTACTGGTTTGTCATCTCTGTCAAGTAATTTGAGCTTTGCTCTGACTAGTTGTGCTATCTTGGGAAATTACTTAAGCTCTACTCATTACTAGTTGTGCCATGTCAGGACTTGACTTGAGCTCCGACTAGCTGTGCCAACTTGGGAAGTTACCTAAACTCTCTGTGCTTTCTCACCTCTAGAATGGAGACTATAAAAGTTATTGTGAGGATTAAATAAGTTAATGCATCTGGTGCACCTAGGATGGTGTCTGATGGATATTAAGTACTCAATGCACGGTAGCAATTATATCATTTGAAAAATATTTCAGACCTAAAAAAAAATTTCAAAATGAGAAAAGATGTTAGAAATAAAATTATACGTATTTTCAAAACTGTTATAACAACAATACTGTTTGTTTGAGGATAGGACTGTATTTTATTTTGTTTGAAATGACGTGTGGCAGGTCTTCCACATAAGAGACCCATGTTCCATGAAGGTCTTAAAACGGCCCTGAATTCGAGAAGTTAGGAAGTTTGTGAGTCCTACAAAGTTCCTGCTGTCCTGATTGCTGGACCTGCTTAACTCTTTTCAATAACGATAATAATAGCTACTGATTATGGAGCTGTCTGTATGTGCCACCCGCCGTTCCAAGCTCTTTAAGAGCAGTATTTCTCTGAATCTGCACAGCAATCTTATGGATTGGCACCTGTGTTATGAGCACATTTTACAGAGGAGAAAGCAAGTCCGGAGAACTTAGGTGACTTGCCCGAGATCACGCTGCCAGTAGAGGTGGAGAGAGGGCCACCACTCACTGCTGCTCCAAATAATTTCCTTTTCAAGTGAAGGACTCCATGAGACCATGTCACTAAGCCCTACACAGAGATCTTTTGACTATTCTGTGGATGGACACAGTTGAAATGAAAGTGCCTTTAGGCCGTTTCCTGCTCTCTACCTGCGTGTAGGCTGGCAATTTATTTCACAGGCATTGACATTATGAGGTCAAAATGTACAGAGGAAGTGCAACTCTGAGGGAGGCAGATGACAGACCCAGTGGGATACTCCACCTGGGGAGAATTTCCACCAGTTCTTCACCTGACGCCGGCATCCCCTGGTTAGTCGTGCTACTCGATGGTGGCCTTCCAGGTTCGGGAAGTCCATTGATGGGGGAGGAGAGAACACAGGTGACCTGGGTAGCTCATGCTATTATCAGACCTTTGTGTCCCCGTGTAATCTTCTGATGAGAGAGGTTAAGTCTATTTATCCTTGTATGTTAACTTGGGGAAAAATTAACCTGTTAAGGCTTTGTCTCTGACTTAGCAACAGAGGGCTCCTTTGGGTCTGAACAAGTGGCTTCTTGGGCTCCTTCTTCCTGTGTTTGCCCCAGCCACTTGTGAGAGCCTCCCCCTTGATACATCATTGCTGCTCTTGACTCAGTTCCGAAAAGATGAGAAATCCTGCCCTATGGCTCTGCTATTCTCCACCATTGAAGGATCTTGGAATCTAGGTGTGGTCGTACTGATTGAACATTTATTATGTGCCTCACACTGAGTGAGGCCTTTGGAAGGTATCGACATTTTATTCTCTATTATTTTGCAAGCTGCTGGAGAATAAGACCTATAATTATGTGCAAATCTGAGAAATAAACAATAAATAAGAATTGAGAAAGGGGAGAGGTCAGTACAAGAGGGGAGTCTTCAAGAAGGATTTCAAAAGCTATTGAAAAATAAGTCATGGTCTTGAGAGCTGATGTCATATCAAATGTCCCAGTAACACTTTTGTTTAAAACTTGCCGTTCACGTGCTCCTAAACAGGAGAAGTAGTGATCTTTTTCTTCTATATTAACTATAAGCTTGTTTCTACGTAGATGGTGGTTGGTCTGACATATCCAATTAGTGCAGGTAATAATCTTTATGTGTATTTAAAAAATTAATTTGAGATTGACTTTAAATTTAATCTGCAGCCATTTCTTGAGGAGTCAGACACTTCATGGATGAGCTGAAATCTCTGTCCTCTTTTTCTCAGGTAGAATCATCCATCATCAGCCCTATTAAGGGCTGAGAGGCTGAAGGCATTTTAGTCCATTTTTTTGTCTGCATTGAACTTGTCTTCTACCTCTAAGGTTATGCCCTAGAGTATTCCCTGCATTACAGACTGTAAGGCCCAAATGAATTGGGAGACTGGGCACAAAGTGACTCTTGAAAAAATTATGTCATTGAGAGCCATAAATTAAGGAGGATGTGACATACTTTACTGTCAGAGCTACAAGTTGATAAGGTTGATGTCTGTTGAGAGCATCCCCTACAGCAGGGGTGCCCAACCCCTGGACCACAGACTGGTACCAGTCCGTGGCCCGTTAGGAACCGGGCCGCACAGCAGGAAGTGAGCAGTGGGTGGGCAAGCGAGATTGCATCTGTAGTTACAGCCGCTCCGCATCACTCGCATTACTGCTTGAGCTCCGCCTCCCGTCAGCATTATGGTGAGTGGTATAACTATTTCATTATATATTACAATGTAATAATAATAGAAATAGGACTTCCCTGGTGGCACAGTGGTTAAGAATCCGCCTGCCAATGCAGGGGACACGGGTTCGAGCCCTGGTCCGGGAAGATCCCACATGCTGCGGAGCAACTAAGCCCGTGCGCCACAACTACTGAGCCTGCGCTCTAGAGCCCGCGAGCCACAACTACTGAGCCCGTGTGCCACAACTACTGAAGCCCACGCGCCTAGAGCCCGTGCTCTGCAACAAGAGAAGCCACCGCAATGAGAAGCGCGCGCATCGCAACAAAGAGTAGTCCCTGCTCACCGCAACTAGAGAAAGCCCACGCCCAGCAATGAAGACCTAATGCAGCCAAAAATAAATAAATAAATAAATTTTTAAAAAATAGAAATAAAGTGCACAATAAACGTAACGCGCTTGAATCATCCCCAAACTATCCCCCCACATCCGTGGAAAAAAATTGTCTTCCACGAAACTGGTCCCTGGTGCCAAAAACGTTGGGAACCGCTGCCCTACAGAAAGGAGAGGGACTTTTTCTAAGTCTGTGCCTGATAGAAGTGTTTTATATTTTCGGCCATATCTGCCTGCCATTACTATACTAATTTGGTAAATTCATGTTGTGTAATATGTCAACTGATCATAGAACGTAATTTTTCTTAGTCCAAATCATTCTTCCTCATCACCTTTCCTCTTTCATACATGCTCAACTCTTCTTCACTCTAACCAAGGTTTACCACTTCTACCCCTTCCCACCCACTAACTTTTCCGTTCAAACTGTTCAACCATATCTGCATTGCTTTTCCTAACACTATAAATTTCTCACCAGCCATATGTGCTCTCTAGTCTCTAATCCTTAGTCATACTTACTCACTGCTTTCTCTGGGCTACAAATCATGGTTAAGGAAGGTAAAGGAAATGAGAACACTTGACACATTCAATATCCTTGCTCCCTGATTTCAGTTGGCAAGGAATTCATTCATTGTGTTTCCTAGCATCCGCTATACAACAGCTGTCCAAACTGTCTTGACTTCCTTTTTACACTCAACCACTTTCTCTCACTCACCAGATGTATGAGCAGGTCAAGATTATCAAGAAAGTGTTCTCCACCTGAAAGTCTTTTTTTGTTGTTGTTTTCATTCTCCATTTCCCAATCTTCTGTTTTGTCCGTTCTCCAATCTTCTGTTTCATTTTAAAATAAAATCTATTGAGGTTAATTTACATGCAACAAAACACACCCCACTTTATGTGTACAGTTTGATGAGCTTTGACAGATGTATATACCCAGGAAACTACCACCCAAAAGAAGATATAGAGTTTTTCCATAATGTGGAAAAAGTTGCCCTTATTACTATTCACAGTTAGTCACCCGCACCCCTCATGGCTCGAAACAGTGATGTGCTTTCTGTCACTATAGATTTCTTTTGCCTTTTCTAGGATTTCATGTAGATGAAGCCATACAGTCTGTATTCTTTTATTTCTGGCTTCTTGAGCTCAGTATCATATGTTTGAGATTCATCCACATCCATGGATGTGTCAGTAATATTTCTAAGTAAACTTTTGTTTGGACACACCCACAGCCCTTCATTTACACATTGTGTATGGTTGCGTTCACGCTCCAGCGGCAGAGCTGAGTAGTAGGGACAGATCGCATGGCCCAAAAAGCCTAAGATATTTACTATCTGGCCCTTCACAGAAAAAGGTTGCCAACTTCTGACCTAAGTGGTCAAATTTTATGGTATAAAGTTTTTGTATTTCTTTATTCTTTTGATGTCTGTAGTAATAAAACTACTTTCATTCCCGATATTGGTAATTTTGCTTTTTTCTTGATTGGTACGGCTAAGAGGTTTATAAATTTCATTGATCTTTTCTAATACCTAGCTTTTTTTTCATTAATTTGTCTGTTTTCTACTTGATTCCCATTTGTTTCTTATTTTCTTTGTAATCTTTGGTTTAATTTGCTCCTCTGTGTCTTTTTAAGGTGAAATCATAGACCAATGATTTTAGATTTTCTTCTTTCCTACATATTTACAGCTATAAATATCTTTCTAAGCACTGCTTTAAATACATTTCCCATATTTTGACTTGTATTTTCATTTACTTCACAATATATTCCTAATCCTGCTGTGATTTTTTTCTGTGACATGTGTTATTTACAAATGTAATATTTAATTTCTAAATATTTGGGGATTTTTCAGATATTATATGGTTTTTGATTTCTAATTTAATTCTAATGTGGTCAGAAAAAGATATTCTGTATGAGTCCAAACCTTCAAAATTTACTGATTGATCTATGGCATAACATGTGGTTTAACTTAGTGACTGTTCCTTGTGCACTTAGAAAGAATGTGTATCCAACAGTTGTACATAGTGTTCTATTGGGTTGGCCAAAAAGTTCATTCGGGTTTTTCCATAACATCTTATCCATGTGGTCAAAGTTGAGAGCATTATTCAGATAACCTACAACTTTACTGATTTTGTGTGTGTGTGTGCTATTAATTGCTGAGAGATAAGTGTTAAAATTTCCAACTCTGTGGATTTATTTTTCTTTTATTGTCAATTTTTCCTTTGATGTATTTCTAAACTGCTATTAATCATATATTCATTTTGATTTTTAGCTATTTCTGATATATTGATAATTTTATCATTATAAGCTTTCTCTCTTTATCCCTTGTAATATTTCTTGCTCTGAAGTATACTTTGATTGACAGTAACATAGCTACTTCAGCTTTCTTATAATTACTGTTTGTAATGGAGTATCTTTTTTCATCCTTTCACTTTAAACTATCCTGTCTTTATATACAAAGTTCATCTCTTGTATATCTTTTTAATCCAGTCTGATGCTCACTGAATTTTAACTGGGCTATTTAAATCATTTACATATAATGTAATATTTAATATGACTGGGTTTAAGTGTACGGTCATGCCATTTTCTATTTGTCCTTTGCTTTGTTCTTTTCCCCTCTTTTCCAGGCTTCTTTTGGAACTATTTGTACAGCATTTTACCTTCTTCTATTGGTTTATTACCTATACATTTTGTTTCATTTGTGGTTACACTAGAATTTACAATATTCCTTTTTAAGTTATCAGAGTCTGCTTTCAAATGATATTATATCACTTCTCATGTTCTTACAACAGTATATTTTCCTTTCTCCTGTATCATCCTTGGTGATATTTCTGTCATACTTACTTCTGCATGTTATATAAACACATCAATATATTATTACTAGTTTTGCTTTAAACAGTCATATATCTTTTATTTTTTATTTTTATTTATTTTTATTTTTAACATCTGTATTGGAGTATAATTGCTTTACAATGGTGTGTTAGTTTCTGCTTTATAACAAAGTGAATCAGCTATACATATACATATATCCCCATATCTCCTCCCTCTTGCGTCTCCCTCCCACCCTCCCTATCCCACCCCTCTAGGTGGTCACAAAGCACCGAGCTGATCTCCCTGTGCTATGCGGCTGCTTCCCACTAGCTATCTACTTTACATTTGGTAGTGTATCTATGTCCATGCCACTCTCTCACTTTATCCTAGCTTACCCTTCCCCCTCCCCATGTCCTCAAGTGCATTCTCTACATCTGCATCTTTATTCCTGTTCTGCCCCTAGGTTCTTCAGAACCACTTTTTTTTTTTTTTTTTTTTAGATTCCATATATATGTGTTAGCATATGGTATTTATTTTTCTCTTTCTGACTTACTTCATTCTGTATGACAGACTCTAGGTCCATCCACCTCACTACAAATAACTCAAGTTCGTTTCTTTTTATGGCTGAGTAATATTCCATTGTATATATGTGCCACATCTTCTTTATCCATTTATCTGTCGATGGACACTTAGGTTGCTTCCATGTCCTGCCTTTTGTAAACAGAGCTGCAGTGAACATTGTGGTACATGACTCTTTTTGAATTATGGTTTTCTCAGGGTATATGCCCAGTAGTGGGATTGCTGGGTCGTATGGTAGTTCTATTTTTAGTTTTTTAAGGTACCTCCATACTGTTCTCCATAGTGGCTGCATCAATTTACATTCCCACCAACAGTGCAAGAGGGTTCCCTTTCCTCCACACCCTCTCCAGCATTTATTGTTTGTAGATTTTTGATGATGGCCATTCTGACTGGTGTGAGGTGATACGTCATTGTAGTTTTGATTTGCATTTCTCTAATGATTAGAGATGTTGAGCATCCTTTCATGTGTTTGTTGGCAATCTGTATATCTTCTTTGGAGAAATGTCTGTTTAGGTCTTCTGCCCATCTTTGGTTTGGGTTGTTTGTTTTTTTGATATTGAGCTGCTTGAGCTGCATGAGCTGCTTGTAAATTTTGGAGATTAATCCTTTGTCAGTTGCTTCATTTGCAAATATTTTCTCCCATTCTGAGGGTTGTCTTTTCATCTTGTTTATGGTTTCCTTTGCTGTGCAAAACTTTTAAGTTTCATTAGGTCCCATTTGTTTATTTTTGTTTTTATTTCCATTTCTCTAGGAGGTGGGTCAAAAAGGATCTTGCTGTGATTTATATCATAGAGTGTTCTGCTTATGTTTTCCTCTAAGAGTTTGATAGTGTCTGGTCTTACATTTAGGTCTTTAATCCATTTTGAGTTTACTTTTCTGTATGGTGTTAGGGAGTGTTCTAATTTCATTCTTTTACATGTAGCTGTCCAATTTTCCCAGCACCGCTTATTGAAGAGACTGTCTTTTCTCCATTGTATACTCTTGCCTCCTTTATCAAAAATAAGGTGACCATATGTGCGTGGGTTTATCTCTGGGCTTTCTATCCTGTTCCATTGATCTATATTTCTAAACAGTCCTTTATCTTTTAATAGAAATGTTTTTAAAATGTCTTTTATGTTTAGCCACAGATTTGCCATTTCAGGCCTTTTTTATTCATTTGTGTAGATCCAAGTTTCCGACTGGTATCCTTTTCTTTCAGACTATAGATATTCATTTAATATTTCTTACAGTACAGATTTGACGGTAATGAGCATTTTCACCTCTTACTAGCTTGAAATGTCTATTTTTCCTCACTTTTCAAAGAAACATTCGTTGGATATAGAATTCTAAAGTGACCTTTTTTTCAGCAATTTAAAGACATTCCATTGTCTGCTGATTTGCAGTCGTTCTTATATTTGTTCCCACTATATAATAACTATCCCATTTCCTCCAGTTTTCAAAAACACTTTCCTCTTTCCCTTCTGAGATCTTACTAGCATCACCTTTAAAATTCAAATTTTTACTAACAATCTGTTTATAATGATACATATATTCTCTAAGATGATATAGGCTTTCGCACTGTGCTGACTTACTTCTGGGCCCTCACCATCTGTGCGTTTAATGTCATACTTCTACCAACAGTCTGTTTAAGACAATCTAAGGGTTTTAAAAAATTATTATTATCATGTTCTTCAAAAATTTTCCAGTCTCTGCCTATCATCCAATTCCAAAGATCCCTACACATTTTTAGGTATATGTTACAGCAGTACTCCACTTCCAGGTAGCAAATCTGTATTAGTTTCCTGCAGCAACTGTAACAAATCATCACAAACTTAGAGGCTTATACAACAGAAATTTATTCTTTCACAATACTCAGGGCCAAGAAATCCAAAATCGGTAGCACTGGGCCACAGTTGAGGCCCAGACAGGGCCATGTCCCCTCTGGAGGTGCTAGAAAAGAATCCATTTACCTCTCCCAGCTTCTGGTGGCTGTTGGCATTCCTTGGCTCGTGGCTGCATCACTCCAATCTCTGCCTTTATGGTCACACTGACATACTTTCTTCTGTGCATCAAATCTCCTCCTGCCTCCCTCTTACAAGGACACATGAAATTGTATTAGGATCCACCCAGATAATCCAGGATAATCTCGTCTCAAAAACCTTACTGTAGTCACATCCGCACCATCTTTTTTCATATAAGGTAACATTCACGGGTTTTGGAAACCAGGACCCAAATATATTTGGACGGAGACATTATTCAAACTACCACAACCACCTACTTATTTTCTTCAAATGAAATGGTTGCTGTCATCCTGGCCTCACTGAATGTCAGCTGGACACACAAAATTCAGCCTTTGTGAAAAAATTGTATTTATGGAGAGAAACAATAGGAAAGCAAGTCGGAGATATCTGTGTAAAATGTGATGTAGGTTACAGAATATTTTTTAAGTTTCTTTGACAATTCAAACAAACAAAAGTACACAACAAAAGTACATACCACCACCTAGAGTAATTTTGCCAACAATAAAAACATAAAATAAAATCTTAATCTGATGAAGCCTCAGCACTAACTACCAATTTACAGGAACTATAGGAGACAATGTAACATGTTAAACAAGTCCAGATAAAATCTACAAAATCCAGACTCTAGAAAACTATGAAACAGAGGCTCACTTCTTTCAATAAATACATATAAGGTAAAACAAAGTGAGATTCAGAGCTGGAGCTGGACAGAGCAAGAAAAAGAGGAGAAAGAGGAAGAACCTACAAATTAAAGAAAATTTAAGAAACAAATCAATATATAGAATTTATTTCAACCCTGGCAAACAATTTTAGAAATACATAAGATGAGGCAAAATTAGAACACTGACAATATTTACTAATATTAAGGAACTAAATTTTGAAGTCAGTAGCGTTGTTTCAAAAAAAATTACTGTTACACTTTAGAAAACATGCTCAAATATTTAAAGATGAAATAATATGATGTTGGAGACAATGCAAAGTAGCCAATGGGCAGGGGTAAGTATGCAGGGGTATCAATAGAATGACACTGTTTATTGGTTGACAATTATTGAAATATTTCACAGCATAGAAGAAAATTGGAAGTAGTATTATTTGGAATAAGTTTTTTGATCTAGGCTTTAAAATACAAATAAAGATGAAAACCAATGTAATCATCAGCAAAGATGTAATAATTAAACATTAACAGTATGAAGCTTGGATTGCATTTTATTGCCTTCCACCTTGATTTCTAGGATGTTTGAAACAATTAATGTAAGTACCTCTGTGGGCTGCATAATCTATGAGAAATAAGTTTGCATTGAAACCTGAGTTGTTTCATGTGAAAAATGATTTCTTCTCCCAGGAAAGAAAATGATACAACAGGTATGTCCCCAGAGGTGAGCTGATAAAATAAATACGCGTAGAAATAAATACTTAAAAGCTTCTTGGGAACTATTTTCCTTAGTTTTTCACAGACTGGCTTCATGTTCATTTGGAAAATATTTAACAGAAGGTTCAACAATGAAATATTTCAATGTGTATGTTAATTTTTCATTTTTGAGGTTGGTTTGAAACATTACCGACATTGCCAAAACATCATGCTGGATAATCCATGAATTTAAGGGGTTGGCAGAAAATGCAAATTTTACAAATGAACAAGGAAACTGAGCGAAAACAAATTATTTGTCATTATTATGAGAATCCAGAATCACCTGATGTGCTGATCAATACAGTAGCCAATAGCCATTTGTGACAATTGAAATTTAACTTAATTAAAAATAAAGTTGAAAATTCAGTTCCTCAGACACACAAGCTACATTTCAAGTGCTCAACGGCCATAAGTGCCAAAGGCTACCACGTTGGACAGCAGAAATAGAGAACACTTCCACCATCATTTCTATTGGACAGTGCCAGACAGCATCCAATCAGTAGTGTGTACACCAAGTACCAGTGCTTATTATTTATTGAGTTACTGGCTTAAAGACCCTGTCCCCTTCTCACACCTTCCTTGATTTTTCATCATATAAAAAAGTATGAAGTTTTATGTTACATTAAATTTTTGTTGAAGTATGTTGTTTTTTCCACCTATAAAAATCCATGCATGGACTTCCCTGGTGGTGCAGTGGTTAAGAATCCACCTGCCAATGCAGGGGACACGGGTTCGAGCCCTGGTCCAGGAAGATCCCACATGCTGCGGAGCAACTAAGCCCGTGTGCCACAACTACTGAGCCCGCGCACCTAGAGCCCGTGCTCCGCAACAAGAGAAGTCACAGCAATGAGAAGCCCTCGCACTGCAATGAAGAGTAGCCCCCACTCACCGTAACTAGAGAAAGCCTGCGCAGCAACGAAGACCCAACGCAGCCAAATATAAATAAATAAAATAAATAAATTTATTAGAAAAAAATCCATGCAATAAATAATGGGAAAAAAGTTTTTGTTCCCTAAAAACAAATCTATTTCCTTTTATCAGATGAAAATTACATATCCATATTTCCTTCTCTGCTACGGCTACAAGAAAACTCAGAATTAACTTAATGCTTAATTGCTGTACCTGTTATTAATCCAGGTTTTGAATAAATGTACTTTTCTCCCCTCATACAATTTTTTGACATTATTTTAATGTATTTAAAATATTTGATTGTGAAGAAACTCAAAATTCCTTTCGGAGATGGGCAGCACATAATGAAGTGTATATAAATGGAACTCTACTGCCCTCTTTGTTTCAAGAATAAAATTCCCAAGCAAGAAATTATGACCAAGTAAGGTTTTTTCCTAATAGTAAACATTAAAAAAAACTATAACTTTCATTAATCAACATATTGTATACATCAACGCCAAAAACCATTTTATAAAACTAAGTAATTATTTTTAATAAAATTCCAAGATGGAAATTCCCTGGTGGTCCAGTGGTTGAGACTTAGCACTTTCACTGCAGTGGCCTGGGATCGGTCCCTGACTGGGGAGCTAAGATCCTGCAAGTCATGTGGCATGGCCAAAAAAAAAGAAGAAAAAAAAAAAAAATCCCAGAGATTGAAAAAACTACTTCGATATTAAAATTACCAAAACTAATAGCAAACATCATCTTAATTAGTGAAGTACTAACATTTCCATTAAAATCAGAAATAAGGATATTCCATACCATGACTATCATTCAACATTGAACAGTGTATCTAACGCAATAAAATTTTTAAAATCAAACAAGCAATAAAAATATTGAAGATGTATACTTATCTTTATTTTCAGAGTGGTATACCTAGCATATGTGAATATCTATAATAGCTAATTAAAATTAGTAAGAGTTTATAAAGGGGAGTAGATATATGTAAAAAGATTTGATACTTTTTCTTTATACCATCAAAACTAATTAGAAATGGGGGGAAAAATCCTACTATAGTAGCTACAATTAACAAAAACATAGGATAAATTTGACATAGGAATCAAAATGTGTGTCAAAAAGAAATGTACAGGATGTATATTTTTTAAAAAAACACCAATACAATTTTATTAAAGGACATAAGACATAAAAGCAGAGTGAATTATTTTCTTGGATACAGACTCTTAAAACCATAAAAAATATCCATCCTTCTCAAATTAATACAGGTTAATTCAATATTGAATTTCTTAGGAATAATTGAATCTGCAAGAAAATATCCAACTAACAGTGGCTTAAGTAACTCAAACATTTCATTATCTCACATAAAAAGAACTGTGCAGAAAGGAATTACAAGGCCAGTTCAGTGATTCCCCAATCATAAAAACCCAGGCTCCTTCTAGCTTTCTGTCTTCCTTAAGAATGTTGGTTTGTTGCTTTATAGTTCCAAGAAGGCTGCTGCAACTCCAGGCATCACATTCAAGTTCAATTCAAGGGAGAAGATGGTGGTGCCAAATATACCTTTTTTTTAAATCAAAAAACCAAATGATTTTCCACAAGTGCCAGGACCACATTGGCCAGACCGTATCACATCACATGGCTACCTCTAGATGCTGTTTAGCTGAGGAAGCAAGCACCAGTCTCTAAGGTGGTGGAAGGTAAGGGAGGAAGTTGGGAATGGGTGTTTATTTAGCCAATCAAGTGTTAATAAATACCACAAATTCTAATGAGAATCTCTTTTTTCCATTCAAACTGTTCTGTCTCCCCATGTAGAATGTAAATTCCAGAAAATTTACCTTGTTCATCACTGTATTCCTGGTACCTGGCATGTAGATACCTGTTGGATTGATAAATAGCTTTAATGCAAAGTGAAAAATCTGTCTTTAAAAAATGGCCATTTCTAAATGACAGATAACTTAGGTTTTTACAACTATACCTTCAGTTTTCAATACTGTGACTAAATACAGAATCATATGATAGGGAAGGTCATCTGGCCTCACCATCTTCCCAGTGTAAGAATCTCTGCCCACAGGTGGCATGGCTGCCCATCTGTGGCTTAAATACTGCAAGTGAATCTCTTAAGGTTTGGTGAGTGCTTCCTGTGTGTCAGAGAATGGGTGTAATGCTCTACATGCATGATCTTAGTTGTATTCACAAGAATCCTATGAGGAAAATACTATTATTTCCATTTCACGAACGAGAAAAATGAAGCAGAGAATCTCAAAACAATACAGAAAGTGAAGTGGCAGGGCCTGGATCAGAACCCAGGTCGACCTAACTCCAGGTTTCAAGTTCTGAACCACTGAGCTTTACCACTCCCAGCATTAACACAATCCATTCCACTGGAAGGTTTTTTCACTGGGCTGGGCCAATTGGCCACTCTGTTATTTCTGCTCATTGTCTTAATTCTAGAGGAAAGTTCACTCTACTACTACCTAATCACTCTGTCAAGGTCTCAGAATTATTTCCAAACAAACACCGTGTTATTTTGGTCACCTGCTTTGGGATTAGAGTCTATTTGTGGCATTCTCCCTTAAAATGCTGCATCCCAAAGGAAACTTCAAGATCTCAGCTCTGCTTACCAGGATCACAGACTATCCTATCTATAAACTTGCCATTATATTTACATCAATGTTACCTGAGATTGCAACAAGTTTTTCTTAACATGGCTGTAATATTTTTGGTCAACTAACTTTCTAAATCTTTTTCAGACAATTTGTTGCCAAATCAGGTATTTTCCATGACTCTTTAAATGAATATAACTTACATTTAGCCATGGTAAGTTGCAGTTAATTTTTTTGATACAGTTGTTCTGAACTATTTGGGCATAATGCCCTTTACACACACACTTGAACACACACACACACACCCCCCACAAAGAAAAAAACTGGATAAATTTTTTAGTGTTGATTAAAAACAAATGTATACATAATTAGCTCCTAAATCCCTTTAGTTAAGTAAAAATTAGTATTTAGTTAAACACAGTAAACATCAAAACATTAAAATATTCCTGTACATATACTATGAAGAAAAATGTTATAAAAATTTGGTGATTGTGACCATTTGTAATACATAAAAGTCCTATTGGAAAAAAATTTGCATAACACATTATAGTAATCGATTCTGGTAAAGAATAAATCTGAGATATGCACCATGCTACTAACATTTTCTTTCTTGAGAATGAAGTGGCTGAAAACTGAGAAGCAAGTTTAGGATATGAACCTGTTGTGACACATACAATTTGATCTACCTTTTAAAAGATTTTATTCAAAAGACTCAACCTACCTAAAACATGCTCATTTCAAAGCATGCTTGTTTCATGCCTGACATGGTGTCTTTTCCTTACAAATTGCATTGAAGCAGAATTAAATCATAACAATATCATTTCGTTATTTACATGGAAGAAACAAAAGTTTCAAAGAGTGCTGTTTTTCATTGTTCAAATTCCACTCAGTTCTTACATACAAAGAGTATCTACATGTCATTAAATGTTCAGAGGATTAATTTACTTAATAAACTCAGGGATTCTATGGGTAAGTGCATGGTAGAGAAATGACTTGGTCTCTTTGTAAATAATCCATTTTGCTCATCTGTAAAAGAGTCAGTAACCACAGAGCAAAATGTTGAAACAACAACAAAAAGCTAGTAGGGAGAAAAGGAATGATTCCCTGCTAACACAAACACATTTTCTATTGCACTAAATACACCTTTCAGGTTACAGTTTAAAATGTTTAAAAAGAGTTATTCACTTCTGGCTGTTAGTTTGAATTACTGAAAAGATTTCACCTTTCTTTTTCTTAAACATGGCCATGTCCAATGAAAACAGTAGAAAGTTCCAACAACCCTTGGAAAATATGTCACCCATAAACCAACTTCCTCAAGATGTAAGCAAACTGAAGGAAAAGAAGAAAAATTAAGTGTGGTTAACAGTATAGCCTCAGATTTTCAGCAAAGTATAAAGAAAGTCAACAGATGTCCACATTTGATTTCAAGAAACGCTTATCATAAGCTGGACTTTGCTGCCCTCTTTTGTGTCAGGAATGTAACCCAAGTACCAAAGAGCACCTCCCAGAAACAGCCTGAGAAGTAAGGGGGGTTTGTGTGGCTTGTTTTCCCACCTAGGTAGTGAACTGCTAGGGCAGAAGATGCTTGCCTAATTGTCTTCATACATTTGTTGTTTCGTACATTTTTGTTGTATAAATACATGTGATTTATTCTGACTTTTTAAAAAAGACTTGATTGATTTACTTTGGTGAGTCTGAAGAGCAAAAATCTGAGTTTCCAGTTTTATTTATTTACTTATTTTTACATCTTTATGGAGTAGAATTGGTTTACAATGGTGTGTTAGTTTCTGCTGTATAACAAAGTGAGTCAGCTATACATATACGTATATCTCCATATCCCCTCCCTCTTGCGTCTCCCTCCCACCCTCCCTATCCCACCCCTCTAGGTGGTCACAGTGCACTGAGCTGATCTTCCTGTGCTATGCAGCTGCTTCCCACTAGCTATCTATTTTACGTTTGGTAGTGTATATATGTCCATGCCACTCTCTCACTTCATCCCAGCTTACCGTTCCCCCTCCCTGTGTCCTCAAGTCCATTCTCTACGTCTGCATCTTTATTTCTGTCCTTGGATGGTCCTCGAGTCTGTCATACAGAGTGAAGTAAGTCAAAGAGTTCCGTTCCAATGTTAGCTATCCAATCTATCCTGCTCTAAAATCCAATGTTTTAAAACCAACGAAGGCAAAACAGGTTAGGCCTTGATTGCTTTTAGCTTAACAGCCACATTGCTTGAAGTTGTCTTTTAATCTGTTATATGACCTGAGCACAAAGTATAGAGGTCTCCTTCGCTTATCGTCGCACTGCATACATGGTTTCTTTGATGGACAAATATTCCATTTTAAAGACCCGATGTTGTAGTGGAGGTTAAGAAAGATACCTATAGCCTTCGGTTTTCTAACTTAGAACACCCTACTCCTTCCCCCCCAGAATAAATCTACAAAGTAGAGATGTAAAGAGATTCCATTTCTAACGCAAAAATATAGAGTTAGCTAGTTATTACTATCATTTGTACCCACCCACCATCTTAAAAGCCACATTAAGGGGGCTTCCCTGATGGCACAGTGGTTGGGAATCCGCCTGCCAATGCAGGGGACACGGGTTTGAGCCCTGGTCCAGGAAGATCCCACATGCTGCGGAGCAACTCAGTCCGTGCGCCGCAACTACTGAGTCTGCGTTCCAGAGCCTGCGAACCACAACTACTGAAGCCTGCAGGCCTAGAGCCCGCGCTCCGCAGCAATAGAAGCCACCACAGAGAGGGGCCCGCCCACCGCAACTAGAGAAAGCCCATGCACAGCAACGAGGACCCAACGCAGCAAAAAAAAAAAAAAAAAAAAAAAGCCACATTAAGTCTTCTAAGCAACCTCTAGCAATATTTACACACTTCAGCCCTCACTTCAACTGTGAATGAAGAGGATATACTCTCAACCTGTGATTTCATGATTCTTGAAATTCTTCAATGGAAAAGAAATTATAGACTGCTTTTATAACAATAAAATCAAACTTTAATTGGAAAATCAGACAATATTGCATTCTTTCCAAAACTTTTATCTTTATTTTTTAATAGAAAATACAACACATTTCTCATTCAATTAATTTAACCAATTAATCCAAAGGAAAAAAGTGAGATACCATAATTACAAGTATGCTAATAAAATAAACACTTTTAGCAGGACACATGGAAACAATACTTTCAGCAAGTTTTATAAAAATCTGGTATAAAACAAAGTTAAATACAACATTTTTGAAATGACAAAATCTAACCTATATTCTTTCAAAGAGACATTTGCACTTCTTGTCCTGGCTTGGAAACAAAACAAATAAAACCTCAAATTACTTCCTTTCAGCCAAGTCGATTTGGCTAAACTGCATAAAGTTTGTGAGGATACGTTTTGAAAAAAAGCAATAAATGCAAAATTAAGGCAAAACTGATAGCTGGTATCAGGTAAAGAGCACATTTAGTAGGACCCTTGCTAATAAGATGACTTTAATGTACTTGGAGCTACAGATTTCAAAGGGCACATTTGTACCTATTGCACATCTGATGCTCACAGCCTTCCTGAAGGAGGAAAGGCAATGATGTCCCCATTTCACTGAAGAGAAAACTAAGGCAACTCACTTAGATCACACGGCTTGACCAATGGCACAAACACACATCAATGGCCTTGGAACACAGGAGGGAGTTTCCTGTTGGTAGATTTACCTTCCTCACTGCATCAAGACATGACAAAAGTGTAAGTTCCTCGAGGTCTGGAAAACAGACGCCAGTCGTAACAGGTGACGAGGACAGTCAGCTCAAGATTTCTCACTTGCCATTCAATTTACAGTAAAACACTGAGATAAAGAGGGAGGCTGATACGAGAAAAGGCGAAGAATGATCTGAAAGGTTGTAATATGGCAAGGTTCCTTCCAAACCTAGAATGAACTAGAACAAACTGGACAAATGGTCTTAATTGGGAGGCCAATATTCAAAGGGGCAAAAAAGAGACATAGAAATAGAAAGGGGGGAAATTCTTCATCTTAATAGCTCCAAGTGTTCGGCACACATTCTCCCATAAATAATTCTAAAACTTCCTTGAGGTAGACAAATGTTAGAAATGGACAGAGTTCATGTAAAAAAAAGATGGATGGATGGATGGAAGGAAGGAAGGAAGGAAGGAAGGAAGGAAGGAAGGAAGGAAGGAAGGAAGGAAGGTGGCGACACTGAGAGGAACTATTTTTAACACTACCTTTAAAAACCATTCCAGTTATTTGTAAAAACCCCTTTGGGTAAAGTGCGTAGACGCTAGCCATTTTATTCCTATACTTAAAGGATGAAACTACGTATCCTACAGCTAAAGGACCAAAGCCAAGTTGGGCCTGTAAAAGAAAGTCTACCAAAGTTCCCAACAGGCGTGCACTTTTCTTAACATCTGTACCTGGACGTCGTCCTCTCCTCCTCAGTTTTTCAAGTCAGAGCTCAAGCAGACCCCCTGCAAGGTCTGTCCATGCTTCGGACATAACACCCCTCCTTCTGAAAGTCCTGCTTCCCTGGCGCGTTGCTGTTGCCGTGTTTTGTGGACTCAAAGCTACTCAAAGGCACACAGACAGCCCGGCCTCCTCACTCCTGAACCTTCAGGACCTGGCACCCTGTGGGTTCTCGTTAATCAACACCCCATCTGACCCCATCTCTCAAGGAGTTCATTTTTTTACTAAGTGAATAAAGTGAAGGTTTGTGTTGTTTATGTGAAATTCAATAAATTATCCTGCAAACCCATTTTTATTCCTGTGTTTCCCCCCCACCAGGGAGAATGAGTCTATAGGGCAAACTACTGGGTTACCACCTTAGTCCCGCTTCCCCATCCCATTTTTCATTAGAGTTACGTTTCTTTCATTAAAATATCCTTATGCACTCATGTGTGAAACAAAGTCACAAGAATGCCCCAAAGTTGCAAATCTGAACTTCCACTTGAAAGACTTTCAGGGAAAGAAACAGTTACGAACCGAATGAAGAGAAATAGCTATTCACAGGGACGTATTTTTGTACTTGTTTGGCTCCAATTTCCGCCACATAGACGGCTCCAGTCTTCCCACTGACGTCTAAGAGATGAGGTGAGACCTGATCCGCCAGCTGGATCGTGCTGGTCACCGAGCAGTCGCCAATGCTTCCTACCGGGGGCGCCGCCACGAGTAAGAGCCGGCTCAGATGCAGCTGGGCTACGATCAAGTGCTTCCCGTCGGGAGTAAATCTAAGGAGGAAGACATGTCACATAATCAACCGGGGCAAAGTTAACATAAATATTTATTTTTTCAACATGTGCATCCCCCACAGTGCTACACGACAGTGAGGACCTGCTTGCTGAAGGGTTCTTTCAAGGGGGCTTGAAAACTGATCTGATTCTGCTTCGCAGGGAACAAGAGATTTGTCATGACAGACTTAACCAAAGATTCGTTTACGTTTTTTTTTTTTTTTGAAATTAACAATATTGGAATATTACACAAAGATGAAACTAATGGAGAATCGGTGTCAGGCTAGGTCTGAAACTACAGACTCAAGATTTTTATTTTCATTCTCTGTTTAAAAATAAACTGCATCTCGAGGGCAGAGGATGTAGGAAGGTCCAGCCTTTATTATCTCTGATACTTGGATCCCACAGCGTGCTGGGAGTTTAACCACACTCACGCTGCCTGGCATTTGAAATATGATTACATGTTCTCTGAAAACTTCTTTCCTTCTCCTTTTTCCCTGATTAAAATTAACAGTAAATGTTTTAAACTTTCAGCTAGCTCTTCAGAGAAACTTAACATAAACCAAATCAAACAAGCATTTTAAAACAAAAAGAAACGATTACCTGACTGCAGAAGGTCCCTCTTCTGCGAAACAATTATTCCAAGCTCCTAACCACTCCCCCGTGTCTTTATCAAACACCTGAATTCTTTTATTGCCTCGGTCTGCCACCCACACCTGGGAACCCAAAAAAAGAAAAAGAAGAGGGGGAGAGAATGAATGTTTATTTTCATTAGTTTCATAAACACTCCCATTGAGGACTTAGAGAACCTCAAAGAAGAGAATATTAAAAACCCCATTTTCAGATAAGAAACTCAAATGCAGAAAGGTTAAATACTTTGTTTTAAGCAGAGCTTACAAGAAGCCAGAGCGCCACGTATGGCCATCTGTCTTAACCCGAAGCCTAGAATGCTCTACTAAACATCTGGCTAACTAAAAAGCTGGAGTACTCCACTATAACGCAGAGGATCAGGAGACACCGAGAAGTGACAGCATTCATTCATTCCCTCCTCTAACCGCTGTCACTGAGCCCTGTTGACTTGCTGGTTCCTGGGCCAGCTAACAAGACAAAGACATCTTAGAAAAGCAGCCCTGCTCTTTAGGAGCCCAGGCCAGTGGGAAGCCAGCTGTTCACTCGTATCGCATCATTAAACCTCTACCTGCTATTTACCAGGGTATGTCCAAAGTGCCAAACCGAAGTGCCAAACTAAAGAGGAAGCTTGGGAGATTTTAGTGACATATAAAGCATGATAATGGGCTAACAGTAGGTTTAATTTAGGTTTGCTATAGGCTGTCATGAGTTCTTAAGGAAACTGTTGTTATAAACAGGAAGGCAGATTGGACCTAAATGACATTTTGTGTACTGTATTTGATGTATGCAACCTGTGGCATGTGTACAGGGTGGGTCAAACATGCTGACCTCTACTTCCCCCTTTTGAGGGTCTCTGGAGTTCTGGGATTTGTGGATTCAGGACTATTTCTTCAGGGTAACCCTGACTAAATCTTTGTCAATGCGTGTGAGTTTTGGTAGCCACTGAATTCATCTCTAGTCAGAAACAAATAAAGACTCAGTGTATCACTTTAGAAAGGCTGTTGATCCCTAAGTAAGGTAATTTCTTAGATCTTTTCCTGATCTATGATTCTTTACTAAAGAGGAGTTTCCTTAAGGATTTTGGGATTACTGTCTTAGATAAGTGGCCAAGGAGGAAATACAGTTTAGACCCTTGGATTGAATGACACTATAGGTTGTTAGCATTATCTTTCCTACTCAACAGATTTTTATTATGAGAAACCTGGTTTAAGAAACAACAAATCTAACTCTGGAACTAATAAACTTTTCACACAGGGTTGAGGTGATGATTAAATGAGTTAATCATGTTAAATGCCACAATAGCATTGCTGCTGTTGTTATAAAAACACAAGCGTCCAGAAACGAACAGGCCCGTTTTTCATCACTTGGTATCCCCATCAAATGACCTCCAAGGACATTCCTCACCATGGTGAACAGACCTGGGTCTAGGTCTTGCCGACTCAGGAACTTGACCTTGTTCTTACCCCATGAGGGGAGTCGCTCATCAGGTTCAGGAGGGTAATGTGCAAAACCAGAATTCCAACTTTCTAGCTCCCAATTTACAGACAAGTTCATATGTTCAGTTATCTTCCTACCTACAACGGGAAATACTTGAAGATTTTATGATCAAAACATTCTCACTCTGTTAACATAGGAAGCCAAGCCATAATCAGAAGGTTGCTTGCTGAGCACAGAATCAGAAGTGGAAATGAATTAAATTTCTAATGGCGTGAAGCCAAGATAGTCTGATGCATCCACTGTGCACCAAGGCATTCAGTCATTTAACAAATATGTAAGACGACTACTACGGGCTAGGCACTAACATAGAAAGCAGAAGGGATGCAGTTCCAGCCCTCATACTGCCTACACTGTTATTAGGGGAGACAATTTAACCATCATCTTACAGTGTGATAGTTACTATAATGGGGAAGTAAGGGCTGCTATAGGAAAACAGGTGGAGAAACTAATATAAAACATTTTGGGTGGGTTTGGTTACAGGAAGGTGACTCCCCAAAAGAGACATGTATGCTTAAAGGTGTGTAAAAGCAAAAGAGGTGGTAGTGGACAGACAGAGGTGGGAAAAAAAGAAATTGAAATTTGTTGGTTAAAGCTTTCTGTTCCTCAGACAGAGTGGAGCTAGGTCACTTGGAGAACTAGAGTGTGCCTGGTCACTCCCTTTTTCAAGCTTCCAAGATTAACCTCTTCCATCTCCCTTTTGATCAACACGTTCTCAAGACAACTCTTTTTTTTCAGGCAACTTCACTTATATCCTGTTCCATTATTTGCTTCTTCTATCCTTTAAGTGACAGAGGTGATCTATTTTGCTCATTTCTAAATATTTGGGGAACTTCATTATAGGACCCAAACATTTATAAGGGAGTATGTGGATATACCCAGAGGAATTGCCCAGACGTACCCAGATACACACATCCACTAACATACACACGTATCCAAATGTCTAGACACTCCGTGTGCCCATATATCCATGCTCTGCACCGCCCCCATATATTCAGACAGTCCACAGCGACACTGTATATTTACCCGACCATCAGAATCAACTGTAACACTGTGCGGAATGCTGAACTTAGCAGGTCCTGTCCCATTTTCTCCATGTAGCCAAAGGATCATGAAATCTATAAATGGTACACATATATGGTCAGAACAACATATAGAATACCTTATGCATTTACATGTTATATTTTATGTCACAAGTTACAAACTATTCAGTTATACCCCCAGCTGATTATGTTTTCCTAGGTTTCTGTTTATACACCCATTTGAGTAATCTGTATGCTTAAAAAAATTCTTTCCCTGTTTCAAGCAATTAATCTGCTTCTTTAATGACTGTTTCCACCTGAATTTTTCATAACTCAAAACCATTGTTCAGGGTTCATGTCAACCTCGTCCTGAAACTGGTTCCCCTTATAACCAACCTGTTATTTGGTATTACCATTCCTCTGAGCTTAAAAATTATGTTTCTATAGGCCGTCTTATTTAATTCCCCTGTACTGAGTTGAAGGTGTCCCTCTCCCCAGCCCCACCAGAAAAAGATATGTCCAAGTCTCAATCTCCAGAGCTGTGAATGTGACCTTAATTGTATCTGCAAAGGCCCTATTTCCAATAAGTTAGGGATCTTGAGATGAGGTGATTCTGGATTTAGAGAAGACCCTGAATCCAATGGCTAGTGCCCTTATAAGAGAAAGGAGAGGAGATCTGAGACAAAGAGACACACAGAGAAGAAGGAAATGTGAAGGTAGAGGCAAAGACTGAAGTTATACTGAGTATCAGACAAATTAAATCCAACTTATTAAGTAACATTCTTATATTGGATTGGCCAAAAAGTTCCTTCAGTTTTAAAGTATTGCAATAATACCATACAAAACTAAGCCACGTACCTTGGGACAATTTGATCAACCTGTTATTCAGTCCTCCATCTCCATCCACAATGTAAATATCCCCTGTGTCTTCTACATATAATTCTGCAGGGTTATCAAACTGCAGGGGATTTA
Organism: Balaenoptera acutorostrata; assembly: GCF_949987535.1. NCBI lineage: Eukaryota > Metazoa > Chordata > Mammalia > Artiodactyla > Balaenopteridae > Balaenoptera > Balaenoptera acutorostrata. The sequence goes on from NC_080081.1 coordinate 66,868,849, forward strand.
AACCAGTGCCTTTTTTGCCTGGGGTACCCAAAACTTGAACAAGATCACCAAAGGAATTGTATTTTTTAATAGTATGACCGTAGAGTCCTACGAAGATAGACATGCACATTTCAAAAATATAACCATTGTACAAACATTCACATTTTTCAAGTAAGCTGAGAGCAGAAATGTAACAGAATTAAATAGCAATAAAAAGTTAAAAGGCTCAGATAATTAAATGTTATATTTGACAAGCAATAGAGCTTCATTAGTTATAGCCAAATCTGTTCATGAATAAAAACCTCAGGTACTCCAAAATAAGATTCTAAATCCAAATAAAGAAAACTGAAAAAAAAAAAAAAAATTGACTCCTTAAACAGAAGGCTCATGATGTAAAAGTACTGGTACACCATTTTCTTTTTCTAATCTTATGACCTTGAATAAGCATTACTTGTATAAGAAAATTAAGAAGGATCTGGAAAACGAACAACTTATATTTGAAAACTGTTATTCCAGTCATTCACGGGCAGATCTCCAATTTCAGTGGTTGACTGAAAAAGTTCTTTAAAATACAAACTTCTGTTTATTTGTTTATAAAAGTCATTTATATCTATTCTTGTGTTAAGTTTTTTTTTTTTTATTGCGGTAACATTGGTTTATAACAATACCGACTTTTTTAAGTTACATTTCTTCTAGTGGAAACAAATACAAAATTCAACCCATTAGCTTTTCTTTCCTAAGAAAGGAATAGATCTTTCCGAATCACCAGTATCTTATTTTCTCACACTGAAACTTCTTTGAGTTATAATTATCTTACAAGCAAAAGTATAAAGTGGAATATTAACAAATAGGGAAAAACTATAAAGCAGTTAACAGAAACCAACTTGAAGGCATACCAAGACCAACTAACTGGTAGGCATTCAAATGATAAATTGGAAACAACGGGCTCTCTGGAAATAAAGTGAATCAGCTTGCATTACAATCCTATCTTGACAATTGTATTTATTATTATACTTGTTTTGGAGACTTGAGCTAAAGTCTGTAGCAATAATAAGAGAACAAAACATTAAAGAAAGCACACTACGGGCTTCCCTGGTGGCACAGTGGTTGAGAGTCTGCCTGCCAATGCAGGGGACACGGGTTCGAGCCCTGGTCTGGGAGGATCCCACATGCCGCGGAGCAACTGGGCCCGTGAGCCACAACTGCTGAGCCTGCGCGTCTGGAGCCTGTGCTCCGCAACAAGAGAGGCCGCGATAGTGAGAGGCCCGCGCACCGCAATGAAGAGTGGTCCCCACTCGCCGCAACTAGAGAAAGCCCTCGCACAGAAACGAAGACCCAACACAGCCAAAAATAAATAAATAAATAAAATTAAAAAAAAAAAAAAAAAAAGAAAGCACACTACAAAGTCTCTAAGGAACTGGAAAAGAAATAGAATAGCAGTAAATAATTTTTTTTTAATGGCTATGATATGCAGCCATGTTTTTACTGAAGAGAATTTATTCTTCGAAATATAGGAAGGAATAGAAAAACTGTCTTCAGATCTGTGTGTGGAAAAACAAGCTACAATGGAAAGAATGAAGAGACCATGTGTGTTCTTTTTATTTCTGGGAACCAGTGAAGTACTTTATAAAAAAGGATCACATGAATGGAACGAATTAAAAAGTAGTGGCCTCTTTTAACAGTGAATCCCAAAAAGGAAAAAAAAAAAAAAAAAAAAGGCGAAAATAATCAAATTTCATAGAGTCTAACAATGAACTCAGAGATAACTTAGATTTTGGGGGGTCAACCAGAACCTTACCATTCAAAATACAGCTTTAAATAAATGGGTCCCGGGGCTGAGGCTCAGAAACCTTTTGGGTGCTGAGAACAGATGTGGTAAAGGGCACTTCTTACAAAAACTGAGACCTCTTTAATTCCAAAACGGTATCTGAATCAGCCAGAAGTGGGGAAACAGAAGGGCCTTCAAGCCATGAACATAACTGGGACAAGTAAGACTAGAAATATTTTAAGATCTCTTTCCTTCCTGAGATCCTAAGATAATACCAGGTTATCTCTTATAGCATCTTGTCTTAAGCCACAAGCACAAGCCAACAGTTATCTCTGAAAACTTATCTCACAGTTTTAAGTTCAACTGTGTTTACTTTGTTTTGCAGCACATTCTACTAAAAATATTCGACAGAAGGAAGGTTTCAGACATGCTGAAGTCAGTGGGATTTCAGAAACATTAACACCAGCAGTTTCTGCAGATCTTGTACTCTGGGCAAGAAAGCAGTTTTGGTTTCTCAGCATAATCTCACTCTCTCTCTTTTGTTTCACCTGGAATAATTTTTTTTCACTTTTTAAAGCATGTGGTTCAATAGCAAGAATTGAAGTCAAAGATTTTTCATTGTATTGTCACATGAGATCTGTTTAAACCTATTAGGCATTTAGCCTATTATAACTTCTGTTATCAGCATAATTTCTTTTGAAAGAGAAGTGGTAAAGGAAAACTAAAGGCAAGGACTCCATTCATTAGCTTTTAGAGATCGCCATTTTATTTTGCTTCATAGAAGTTTAGAATTATCTAATCTAGGAAGAGTAACTGATATTTTAAAAGGCAAAAGCCCTGTGACAACTTAAAGGAAAGATCATAATAATTATAGCCTCCTTGTTAAATGTCTTGATTCTACAGAAGTACAGTATAAAGATTTAGAAACAAGCGATTTCACGAATCATTAAAGAAATTACAATTAGATTCGGCCACTCTGATTTTAAAATGGACAAGCAGGAACATGGGCAAAGCTGTGATTTCTAGCAAGATAATTTAATACGTATTACTACACATACCACTTCCTACATCCGTGATCCAGACGGATTGTTCATGTGGTGTACTGGCTGCAAATATACCATGAGGTGTGTCAACTGTGTAATTCCAGGCTCGTAGGAAATATCCATCCTCTGTGAACACTAATACCTTTGGGATGTTATCCCCTCTCTGAAGGCATACAAAAATAACTGCTTAGATACAATCACTTTTAAGGAAGCAATCTTTATTTTGGCAGAGAGAAACAAAAATTATAGGTTAACCGAGGAATTTAGTAACGTTTAAAAAACCATCTACAAATCCTTACACTATTCATCTCTACCGCGTTCAAAACCAAAGTATTAACTTTAACTCAAAAAACGAATTCCACAATTGGCGTAATATAAACATACAGTTACTGAGTTCGGTGAGACAGGAAAACTGTTTTCTTTGTATTCATAACTTAAAAAAAAAAAATCCCAATTTTACTTACTTGGGCTACATAAACCAATCCGTTGAGGGAATCAACTGCAACACAAAATGTTGCTCCAGTAAAGTATTCTGAATACTTAGGCCAATCCACATCCAGCCGGTAAAGGGCTTCCTCAGCTCTCCAGGAAATTTTAAAAGCTAAGTGAAGATGTAGCGGGAGCTGGGAAAGAAGCGAAAATAAGGAAAATGGCGATGTACCGTATTACAAACGTTTTAACGCTAAGAAACAGGCAACGAGTCGGCGGTTCGGCCCCCGGTGCAGGTTTTGAGATGAACTAGTGAGAGAACCAGCTCCACCGCCATCCCAAGACCGTCTCCCCACCCTGCTATCCACACACCCGACAGCCATTTCCTCACTACCCAACTCACCCGAGAGGCACAAAAACGCGAATGGAAAACCAGAAACGCAAGAAAGAAGCCAGCGCCGGCTACGCACACCCAGAATCTCGCCATGACTAGACACGAATCCAGGCAAGGGAGAAAGATCGGCAGGTGGCTGGGGGCCGCCCGGACAGCCTCAGGTCCACGCGGTTCGTCGCTGCACTGAGCTCCTAGCTCCAATGCGCCTAGGAGAGAACCAGAAGGCAGCAAAGACCAGGGCGAAAGAAAATCAGAACTGGGGTTCCGGATTCCCAGCGCGTTCCCGCCGCCCGCCTCCCCCTCCCCCTCCCCCTCCCCATCCCCATCCCCATCCGCATGTCGCGTGCCCCGGGTTTACCCCGTGACCACCCTTCGGACGGTCCACGCTATGGACCTCTCCAGTCCGCCAAAATCGGGGCGCCCGTAGATATGCCTTAACCACTCGACGTTCATTCTTTTAAATTCAGACCTAACAACCAAAAATTAGCACAATCAAACCTTAGAATTAAGGTTTGATTAATAACTTTCAGGCTCTGGGAAAGACTTCAACTTCATCCAATTCCGAGACATCCAGGCATCCGCTATGGACACCTACATTCCCACACCAGGACCCCTCCATAGGCTCTCCGCGAAGAGTGGCTTCAGCTGGCGGCGCAGAGTTGAGTTTACTCTGGCGCGACGGGCTCCGTTGAAGGCCCCCACGAGCCGGGGGACGCTCTGGGGGTAATCAAGAAGGGCTCTTGGCGCCGTTGGTGCTGCGGTCTTCGGGAGTCCCCCTACCTGAGACCGTGGCCCCTTCGCCCGGCTCCCGGTGCTAGCCGGCCGCCGGCCCGCTCCCGGAAGCGGTGGCAGCTGGTAACAAAGAGCTGCCAGGCCGCTGCTGCCCGGGCTACGGGACCCAGGAGTCCGGCGGAGCTGCTGGGAGTGAGCGCGAGGCGGGCCATGAGGCCAGGTTCGCGGCGGTGAGGGGCGGCCGGCGGCGGCCGAGGTGCAAGTGCGGGCCGAGAAACCGGTGTTTCCCTCCTCGCCGCCCGCGGGATTCGGGGAGCGGGTGCCTCTGCTCTCTGGGCCGGTCCACTCGGGAAGGCGGCTTCCGGACCTTCCCCCGGCGGCGCCTGCCTTTGAGCTGCGGGGACCGACGCTCTGCCTCCGGCTACCGAACCCCGGGCTTCTCTTCCCCGAGGGGGTCCTGAAGCTTTGTGTAAAGAAGCTGGGGAAGCCTGACGGGTTTTGTTTTTAATAAAAAGTTTTTATAAGTCTCCATTTTTAGAAATTTTTAGAGTTTGAAGTACTCTACCTCTTCGCATCCTTTCTCCTGCTCCTTGAGTCTTTTTTCTTCTCAGCTGTAAACGTTTTTACTATCGGAGCGGACCAGGGATGAACGTTTTGTAATTGAAACTGTAACTCTTCTCGTCGAGATAGTAGTCAAGATGGACAAAAAGTCCTTTGAAACGGTGCTGGATGAAATTAGAAAGGTAATTGCACTTAATTCCTTAAATCTGTGAGCTACGAATTCTCGTGATTTATTCTCTGTGAGGGACTGCGTTCAGATTGTGTAAAATACGGGTTTAAGGATTGCAAAACTGGTTGGAATTTTAACGTATAGAGTAGGAGTTTCTATCTTGATACATTTCACGATACAAATAGAAATTATGTTAACGCTAAACTTCTTGAGAATCAGTGCGGTGTTGCGGATATTATATTCAGAGCCCCTGGTTCCGAAACCCGCTCTACAAATCTTTAATAGCTCTGTAGTTTCGGATAAGTGATTTTAATATTTCTGAACCGATTTCCTCATCTTTCAGTAACGTAAGTGAGTGAAAACTAGAGATAATAGCGTAGGGAGTTTCTTTAACGGTAGTTATTATTACAGGTTTTTAAAATCTGAGTATAAGCGGACTATATTTGTTGCCTGTGCCGGACAAAATTAGTGTCCTAATAAGTGTGGCATTAAGTTTAAAGTCATTCTTAGGAATGGGCTTCAAACACTCGCATTTCAAAACTTTTTTCTTCTGCTTTCAAGTTTTTGCTTCATTTTGAGGCTATTGTGCATAGCCTACCTCCCAGAATGAACCAGACAGCAAAAAATTTGGCATGTACCCTTGAGCCTAACACTATTTCAAGCGCAAAAAATAAGACTTTACAAAGTTAAACCTAGAAGGACTGACTAACCATTCTTATGCTAATACAGGGTCCTTTGCTTAGAATTTCCGGGCAATTATCTCGCCATTTTCATATCTTTAAGACCCTTGATTGACGCGAAAAGACTTGTTACCTTGTGCTCTGGTGATTATTTATTTCAGCTTACAAAGTTATTAATAAAATTGTTTGTGGACTCGCTGTTTTTCTTCATTTTCTGTAAAGCAAAATGTTGTTTTCCTTCATCCTTTTTAAAGCTCTTTTTTCTCCGTCAAATTTGCGTGTTAGGTTAAATTTACATTTGTAAGGATATTGAGTGTTCTTTTTTTGAATGAAATTTCTGCTTTTGCAAACCCAATTTGTCCAACGAAAATTTGCAATAAAACATTAGCTTGCTAATTATATACTTAGAATTTGCCACAATTTGTTCATGAGCTGATGTTAAACTACTATTTATGAGAAAATAATTTGTTCGGGTAGACCAGTCGATTTCTACTTTTGGAAGCTATAGAGTGTCGGTTTGCATATTCTCTCCCTTCTAAACTCTGGGAAGATGACATAGTAATTACTAATGAGGGGAATAGGAAATTTTCCAGAGATTAAAATCAAATTCATAGCAACTTAAGTCCTTATTTCTGGTCTGAAATCAAAATATATCTTTTGCTGTCTATGCCAAATAATTAGATACATCAACACAGTATTAGGCTGTTAAAATGGGGTAAATATATAAGCATATTTAAGTGTGTGAATCACTGTTGGCTTTTTAAAAATTGCTCTCAGACTTTGTAAATGTAAGTCAGTTTAAACCAGGTAATATCTTCCTGAGTGTCACCGTTACGTCTGTAGGTAATACTGGCTGTCATTACTGTCATTTAAAACAAAGCCATGTAAGAAGACACTAGAAAAAGAAATAGGAGGGGAAAAACCAATATTTAATTTGCTTTTTAAGAAGGGGGTAATAATAATAATAGTCATTTATTATTGAGCACTTAACTGAGTGTGTCTATTCTAAGCACTTTCTCCATGCGTTATTTGATTAGATCCTCCTAACAACCCTCATTTTACAGAGGGCAAATCTAGTATCTGAGGTTAACCAGCCAGCTCAAAGTTACCCACCTGGTGAGGGAGGAGACCGTTGTTGAAAGCTGGGTAGCCTGACTCCTGAGTGCCATGGCGTTGTGCCTGGGGATACAGCCGGGCCTCTCAGGTGCTGATCAAAGAATTAAGACATGACTTGTCATCAGCACAATCCAGGATTTGGGCCAGAAACGTGCTTTTGATTGTGTCCAATAATGGCAATAATACTCAAACCCCCAAGAGTACATTATCCAGAATGCCATTCCCTCCCCTTTTTCAGTGAAAATTCAGCTACTGAGCTCCCTGGGTGTGTTTCTCTGTTGACTGGTCATAGTATTTTCTCCTAGCAGAATGATGCATGTGAAAAGTACAAATATGATTGTTTTGTAGTGAATGCAAAGGGATTAGTTGATTTTTCTTTTTCTGGAGTGTAACTGACCTACAACACTGTCCGTGTTTCTGTATACTAGAAAATGACCACTACAATATGTCTGGTTACCACCTGTCACCATACAAAGGGGATTAGTGGATTTTTAATGAGTAGTTGTTACCAAATTTTGATAGTCTGGTGTTTCCATCTGTAAGCTTAGCATATAGTTGCAAGGAGATCATACATGATTTCGTTCTGCTCTAGGTAGTGCTGGGTCAAGGCCATCGACTTCTCTCTGAACTTCCCTATTATGTGTCACATCTACTCTTGACTATTTTAATCCTCACAGTAACAGGTGGGTAGTGATTGGTGAGGAGGCTCTCAGGGCAATTAAAATACCTTTCAGAGGCCGCGCTGCCAGCTAGTGTCAGGCGCACAGATTCGCTCCTGGGTTCATATCCCTGTAGAAATACTGAGAGCCTGGACGAGACCATGTCTTATCCATGTTTCTCTATCACTTAGCACATATAGGTGTGCAATAAATAATTATCTGATGAATGAGTAATGGGTAGTAGGTTTAACCTTAAAAATGACGGCCTGTTGAATTTCGGATGCTTTAAAACTGCAATTAGTTTTCCAGGAATACTTAATTTCTATTAATGTCGAATCATATCTCTTACAATTCTGTTCCCTTCTTTTGTAGGAGTGAGTAGGGAGGCCCAGGGGCTTTTTCCTGCTGTCTCAGTGTATCCCTTACAGCATGGAACTTGGGAAGGTAGAATGTCACATCACCATGGTGACTTTATCTGCCTCCTTGTGCTAGGGCTGTTTGAGTTGCTTAGGCAGTTTTGATATATGCATATGATTACATACATTCATTCTGTTTTTCTATGTTTTTTAGGCTGTTTTGACAGAGTACAAATTAAAAGCAATTGAATATGTGCATGGATATTTCTCCAGTGAACAGGTATTCCTTTATTTGTTTAAGCAACAGCATTTTTTTTTTTCTTTTTTTTTTTTTACACTGATGTTCTGATTAATGTCTTTATTTACCTGCTGGTCAAGTTCAGAATTGCTTTTACTTTGTTGCTGTGTTTATTCAGGAACTTCAGAAGCTTTCAGTTTTAGCAGAAAACTTTACATGATTTATAGTTGGGGTATTTTATAAACATACCCACTTTCACCATGATATCATATGCTAACATGATTTTAAAATGCAGTGTATGAAGAAAGCAGTTCAAAGTGTTTATATTCTGGGCACAGTATCATATGTTGTAAACTTCTAATGGTAAACATACCCAAAATTGTACAGTATTTATGAGTCAGTAATTGCAAAATTCACTACATTTTATAAAACTTGAACAAGTGGTGATATATGTTCTTATATGAAGCCACTAAGTAAAAATTTTAGCAAATAAGAAAAAAAATAGTGTCTAATAAGTAGTTTCTGTAACTGCCAGAAGACTAATATTTTCAGTGTGGTAGTTTAGTGGGGGCTTTCACCCAACTTTAGGGGGAGTTTGCTGATTTTGAAAAACAGGTTTGCATGTATATACACACACACATATGCAGAGAAAGCTGGATTTCCAAGAGATACTTGGAAAATACTTGATAGAGAAATAGACCAGAAATGGAAATGTACATCTGAAGAACAGAAAGGATTGGGAACATGAATAGGGTAGACAGTGGATGAATCTATAGATTGAGTTAGTAAATGTTCCAACTTTTCATCTGTTTCTCAAGACTTTCAAAACTTGAATAACTTTAAGCCTGTAGTTCTGCCTACTAAATTCCTCAAAGCTGCTTTGTGACTTGCACATGTTGCTGCCTATTTAATGAGGGTTTTTCAGCTATCCCATTACTTTTCAAAATCGCCTTATGCTTTTTTAAAAATTTAAATGTTTCAGAGAAAGATTTATAATTTCACATAGCTGATAGCTTTTTTTCCCTTCTCTTGTGTTTCTGTGTATATATGTGAAATTTTGTAGATAACTTCCTATTGTGGAAATTTAATGACTTTGCTAAAAATTTAATGACTTTGCTAAAGTCATTAAAAATTTTATCAAGCTACTTTCTAAGTGTGACCTTCTAAGCTTATTATATTGATTATTGTATTATAATATAATAATCATACATGATAATTTGTAAAGTTTTATGGTTCGTAAAGTCCCAGGTAGCATTTACTGTATATAGTAAAAACATTATCCTCATAAAAGTAAGGGCATACACTCTTAGAAAATTGTATAGAAAGTACCCACAATACTTGTTTGCTATTTATGTATCTCTCATTAAGGAGTGAAAAGTATTTTTATTCTTCTTCACAGACCACACCAGTTCCTAAGATTAACCTCGCTTTGTGGAATAATTGAAGCCTTAACACGTTTTTAGGAACTCACAGTAAAATAATTCATTAACTCAGATTTTATTACCCTCTCGTCTTGAGTCTTTTTTTCCCCTTTTGGGGTGTCCTTGGAGGCAGTGAACCCAGGTGGTGGTGACCACGCAGAGACTTTAGTGTTGTGGGCGTGGTGTCTGCTCACCTCTTCTTGGCTGTTGCACAGTATCTCCCTCATTCACTTGAGCTTCGCTGGTGGTGGTGGGAGAGAGCCTGGCTGGCTGTGCTCTCAAAATGACTTGCCATGTAGACGCTGCTGGCGTGATGCAGGGAGATTCTTACATTATTAGGGAATAGATCTGTGGTCTGAGTAAGAGGAGTATGCCCTCCAGATGTGAGTTAAAGAGTAGAAGTTAGTGGACCTACACTAAACCACACCACTGAACACCCTTTTGCGATTGATTAAAACTTATTCTCCACTAAATGTTTTAAAACTTTCCATTCATACTATATATTCCTACGCGACGTTTTTATCTCCATCTAGTACTTTTCCAGCTTTCCTTTTCTTCAGGTACTTTCTTCTTCCTGTACCTTATACTTTCCTTTATTCTAGACCAATGCTGTCCAAGACTTTCTGTGATGGTGGAAATGCTCTCTCTCTCTGCAGTAACCATCATGGTAGCTACCAGCTTCATATGGCCGTTGAGCCCTTAAAATGTGGCTTGTGCCAGTAAGGAACTGAGTTTTTTATTTGATTTGATTTCAGTTGATTTAAATTTCAGTAGCTGCACTTGGCTACTCCATCAGCCCAGTCTGAACTCTGGTGTCATGCTTATGCCTCATCACCGGGGCCCAGGCGGCACACTTTGAATAGTAGTTCAAAGTACTGAAATACATCTTGGAGAAATGTTTGCAAACACATTGTCGTTAGAGCTAAATTAGTTCTTTGCTTTCAGGTGGTTGATTTACTGAGATATTTCTCCTGGGCTGAGCCTCAGTTGAAGGCAATGAAAGCACTGCAGCATGTAAGTAATTTATTTTTCCTTAGAATGTAGGATTTAAGTATTTTGAATTCTCCCCTAGTTTTCTCTAATTCATCTCAAGTTGTAATTTGTTTGCATTAGGTCCTGACACTAAATTTCATTATACTTTAATTATTCAAAATAACTTTGTTAAAAAATTAAAACTTGTAAATTTAAATCGGATGTACTGTACTATTAAATTGTACAGGGTCCTAATTGGCAGATTGGAGTAGAAAATATTTATAGGCAAGCAAAACATAGGATTTGAATTCTTAAGTATTTTTATTTACTTTTATTTTTGTATATCTTCACCCTCTTGTATTTAGTCTTAGAAGAATATTCAGACTGGTTTATACTTACATTTTTTAGACCAACACTGTCCAAATTAACTTTCAGCGATGATGGAAATGTTTTATATCGGCTCTATCCACTATGGTAACCACTGGCTACATGTGGCTTTTGTGCACTTAAAACGTGTCATCTGTCTGAGGAAGGATATTTTTAAGGTATTATTTAATTTCAGTTTAAACAGGCACACGTGTCTAGTGGCGACTTTCTATATGGATAGCACAGCTCTAGAGCCTAGATTAACAGAGGCACCAAAGTCAAACAGGATCTGGCTGTATAGGAAGATTTTCCTGGGAATATCAGGCATTGATAGCTTTAAGGAAATCTACAATCCTTAGCTTCCTAAACTTATTTGCCTAAGAAAGTGCTGGGTCTGTTAGTGCTTCTTCTCTTTAACAATTGCTTTTTTTCTGCTTTACCAAAAAAAAAAAAAAGGGTTGTCTCACCCATCAGCTGGGGGTGAAAATCTTTCTCCAAGGACCAAAGAGACAATGCACTATCCTGAGAGGGAGAGCAAAACAGAGCTTCCGTAAGAAATACTGATGGGGACCTTGCCTTATTTTATCAGGACAACAAACAGAAAACAAACTGATAATAAACCTTGCCTTATTTTATCAGAACAACAAACTCATGACAAAGCTCTTAGGCTGGCTGGCCTATCCACCTACCTTAGGATTAAAAATCAGAGGTGAGAAGGCTGCACAGGCACACCGTAGTGCACTTATAGACAGAGTAAGTCTGATTTGACTGTTGTCCTACTGAAGACGGACTGACCGTTAGGTTCTGTTATGGACATTTTCATAAAGTAAATGAACTAGATCAGTAGTTCCAAGGTTTTCAGAAATATGTAATAAACTTACGTATAAGGAAATCTTTTGCAGATACGTAAAACTTCTGGTAAAATTTTTAGATGTCAATTTAAAAACACGCAGTGGGGTATATGGTTTTACCAGTTCTTCTGGTGGTACAGGAGTTAAAGTGTTTGAAAACACTTTTGTTGATCAGTTGATTCTAACCTATCTCCTTATCCTGACTTTGCTTTTGAATTTCCTGCACTGTTAACATACATTTATAAATTGACCTGCTTTTCAAAGATACAGGCATCCTAGGCAATTAAATTAACAGTCCACACAGTCCTGGATTGTCACAGTGCACGTTAACAAGGCTCTTAAGAAAGTTCAGTAAAGAAACCTGTTTAACCCATCTTTCCTCTAATGATGTGATTGGAGTACCTTTCTTTAATAACACTATTCAGTGCCATGGACTTCACTAGGAAGTTCTGATTGTGGCGTACCTAGCACTCTAACTGAGGAATATAATTTTTTTTCTAACTTCTCGAGCAATATATCTCCCATATTTGTAAATATCCCTTTTTATATAGCCTTTCTGAGGAAAGCAGAACATGTAAGTTTTTTTTCCGTAGATGAACATATTGAGAAATGTGGATAAGAAGGAGCACATAGGAGAACTTAGCTCTTCAATTAAAGTAGGTACATTGAAAAGCCTAATTTTAATGCACACAGTTGTTAGGACTTACTTTTGATTTAGCAGCTTTCATCTCAAATATTTATATTAAGAACATTTAATTACACTCCCCCCCAAAAGGCAATTTCTTGCATGAAAATTTCTCATGTTGAAAAAATTTCTCATTATTTTTTATATTAATAGAAAATGGTGGCTGTTCACCCAGCAGAAGTGGTCAATATACTCAATTGTTTCACCTTCAGTAAAGACAAACTAGTTGCTCTTGAGCTGTTAGCTTCGTAAGTATTTCTTTTTACTTCATTGGAGAAAAATTTGGAAGACTTTTTAAACGCTTTTTAACTCATTAGTGTATGTTAATGTGTCAGAATTATATTAGTAAATGGAACTCTAATAAAATCTATGCAAGCATAGAGCTGAATTCTTATATCTAAGTATCTAGTGTGCTTATTACACATGGTTATAACTTATAAAATAGTTGGGCTTATCGAGTTTAATTATTTCAATTTGTCTGCATTTCGGTGACTTGCTTTGCATTCCCACTCTGAATAACTTGAAAGGCTTGGTGATAAAGCCAGAGGACTTATAGTTAGATGGGTTCTTCCACGTTCTGACAACGTGTATTTTTTTGACTTAATATATACTTACTCTTTCTGGATCTTATTTTCCTCAATTGTGAAAATAAGGATCTCATCTACTTAGTAGGAATGTGAACTTTAAATACTGTAAGATGTGTGAAAGCACCCAGCACGACATTTGAGAAAAGATTGTGATGAATGTAAGAGAAAAAGAACCTACTCTCCTATAATGTAAGAGTCTAGAAGTTGCTGTTTATTTACAGCATATGCATTTTTAAGTCCCTTATATATTTGTAAATGACCGCAAAAAGCACAAAATTAAAATGAAGCATAAGGTTAAACTTCATTTTTAGATCAACCATGATTTTTAGGCATTTAGCACATGGGTTTGTTTTATTGCCAGTAGCTCTCCTGACACTCATTGAGAGGGTATATTTGCAAGAACCTCAAAATAGTGATTTTTATTTGAAGTATTAGTTTGTTACTTTCAGGTAGCCAGATGAATGTCAGTTCAGTTATTATATTTACCATCCTCATATAAACATGTTATTTCCATTCACCAATTAAAACTAAATAATCATACTTCCTCATTATGTCATGGGGAAAAGCTTGCTCAGATATATCTGTGTATTAAATACGTGTGTCCAGCTTCTTAAATGAAAAGCTAAATTGTATTTGCTTGGTAGAAACATTGTTGATGCACAGAATTCTCGTCCCATTGAAGATCTGTTCAGGATAAATATGTCTGAGAAGAAACGGTGCAAGAGAGTGCTTGAACAGGTAATTTCCTCAAGATTGCTATATAAATGGTATGTTGGTTTTTCTGAATGCTGATGAAGAAAACAGTACAGTCTTATTCCTATGTTAACTTTGTTGAATAACCTGACTGCTGTTATGTGATGGGTTAAGAATGACGCCCCAGCAGTCTTTGGAGGGGGGACACTGGTGAATGAAGAGACGGCTTGAGAGTGAGAAGCCAGCCCTCAGCGTGAGCCTCATGGGGTGTTTATTCTCGGTCCCTTGGTAGCTCTGCCATGCCTCCAAGCTTTTGTCCTTCATTTTATGTATTTAGAAACTTGACTGTTTAAATTTGCTTTGTCATTGGGCTTATTTTCATCAAATTCATAAAAGATGAGTAATGAAGCAAGATTGCAGTTTTTTAATTTAAAATCTGTAAGAGTGGGGGAAGTAGTACTTGTCCAAGCCTAGAAAACTTGATTCATCATCTAAGGTAGTTATTTCTTAGGACTGTGATGGTTGGAAACTGAATTAGTGATTAGAAACCTGCTTGAGGAAGGCACGGACTGCTGCCCTAGGAGCTGCAGCTCAATCGTATTTAACCCGCACGCCCTCCACCAAGCTCAGCAGAGTGGAGAGCTTGCCTTAGTCATAAGCTACTGTAGCAAAAGCAAGATCTGAGCCCACGTTTCTTTACTTTAATAACTTCATTGAGTTTTTTGACTAAATTCTTTAAGGCATTAGGCATTTACTACTGTAGTTTCTTCCTTATGAAGCATTCTGATCATGTGACTTTCCCATCTCAGAAATAATCTGGGCCTGAGTCTTCTGTGGAATAGGTCCTTTAATCAGTGTAAATTAGTACAACTTTTCTGAAAGGCAAACTTGAAGAGCCTTTAAAATTTCATACCTTTTGACCCAAAAATTCTATTTCTAGGAATTTATACTAAGGAAATAAATAGAAACATACACATTCATGTATAAGGGCACTCACCCTGGTACTATTTATAATAGCTAAAAATTGAGATGATTTTTAGGGTTGGAATGTTTAGTACGGGGCTGGATTATATAGCTAATAATATGATATGTACCTGTAAAATACAGCATATATATATATTTAACTTGATATTCTTATACAGTATAGATCCATTAGAATATATGTCACCTGTTACAGTGTTTTTCATTCCTTTAATAAATATTTATTGAGCACTAATTCAGTATGTGTTAGGCACCATTTCAGAAGCTGGGGACACAATAATAAATAAGCTAGACCAAGATCTCATCCTTCAGTATATCTCATAATTATGTAACGTTATGTTGAACACTAGTACCCAGAGAACTCTTACTTTTTCATCAGTATAGCTCTTTGGACACCCAATGTCCCATGTTATTGTTTGTGTTTTATCCACTAAGTTATGTAAACTTCTTTAGAGTGGAGACCGTGTCTCTTTCATGGCTGTGCTCTCTTTTCCTTACCTGTAATGTGAGCTTGGTGTTTATTGAGTTGGACAGTGTTATTTCTTGGTCGTTGGAGAAATGAGACATATCAAATAGTAAATGGACTTCTTTGCACACAATTTACAAAATCCATTGTGAAGATATCTTTGTATAGGAGTTTATTATCTGTGACATTAAAAACATTATTACCATTTAAATAATTCCATTAAATGAAGTGATTTTACTTATTAATTTTGGTCATGTTCACCAGTGGGAGTGCTGATTGATGTATGAACAGATTGAATGTGATGCTATTCCTTAATTCATGTTATTTAGCAGGGCTTCCCAACATCCAGAATACTTAATTTGTGAGTTTATTTGATTTTTTTTTTTTTTTTTAACCACCCTCTTCTTTGTTATTTCACAGGCTTTCAAGGCGGGCTGCAAAGCTCCTCATGCTATGATATCTTCTTGTGGAACAATCCCAGGAAATCCATATCCCAAAGGAAAACCTAGTCGCATAAATGGAATT
Organism: Balaenoptera acutorostrata; assembly: GCF_949987535.1. NCBI lineage: Eukaryota > Metazoa > Chordata > Mammalia > Artiodactyla > Balaenopteridae > Balaenoptera > Balaenoptera acutorostrata. The sequence goes on from NC_080081.1 coordinate 66,884,520, forward strand.
TTCCCAGTAAGTATACTTTTGTGGCTATATATGAAACTTCTTCATATGAAATTGAGCATAGTTAATGATATTTAAAGAAAATGCCAGTTGATGATGCGTCTACAAAGGAAAGGGATTTTGCTATGTCAGCAACGTAATTCATAGATTCACTGCTGAATGAAAGTTCATACATAAGCTGTATTAAACTATTTGCGTAAAATGTACAGAAGAACAAGCCAAATGGAAAAGAGGATGATTTGGTTTTATTTTTCCAAGTATTTTAGACGCACTGATTTACATGTAGTAAAGGAGTATTTCTCAAATTCTCGGTATTCTGCAGTCAGTTTCACAGTTAAGTGTGTTTGGGAAACACAGAGTCTCCTTCCTGGAGAATCATGTTGCATAATAAAGGCTCTGAGAAGTCCTGTAAGAAAGACACTTGTTTTTGTATCACCCAGTGTTCCTCAGACTTCTTTGTGAAATAATTTTTTCATAGAATGGTATATATATATATTTTTAATATTTTTATTCATTGCAAGCGATTCCTGGTAGTTATTAATTTATTTAATTTATTTATTTTTGGCTGCATTGGGTCTTCGTTGCTGTGCGCGGGCTTTCTCTAGTTGCGGCAAGTGGGGGCTACTCTTCGTTGCGGTGCATGGGCTTCTCATTGCGGTGGCTTCTCTTGTTGCGGAGCACGGGCTCTAGGCGCGTGGCTTCCGTAGTTGTGGCTTGTGGGCTCTAGAGCACAGGCTCAGTAGTTGTGGCACGTGGGCTCAGTAGTTGTGGCTCACAGGCTCAGTAGTTGTGGCGCACGGGCCCAGTTGCTCCGCGGCATGTGGGATCTTCCCAGACCAGGGCTCGAACCCGTGTCCCCTGCATTGGCAGGCGGATTCTTAACCACTGCACCACCAGGGAAGCCCAGAATGGTATATTTTTATTGCAGTGTGACAAATAACCTTAAAACTTAGTGGATTGAGACAGTAAACATTTAGTATCTCATGCAGTTTCTATGTATCAGGAATCTAGGAAAGGCTTAGCTTGGTTCTGGCTCAGCGTTTCTCATGAGGCTGTAGTCACCTGACGGCTTGACTGAAACACAGGCCTAGCTTCCGAGGTGGCTCGCTTACATGCCTGGCAAATTAGTGTTGTTGTTGGCAGGGGGTCTTTGTTCCTTGCCGTAAGGACTTTTCCTTAGTGCTGCTTGAGTACCTCCTGACATGGCAGCCGACTTCCACCAGAGCAGATAGTCCTGGAGAAGGCCAGCGGCAGCTGTGTTTTCTCTTATCACTCAGACTTGGGAGTCAACGGCCATCATTTCTGGAGTATCCTATTTGTTATACAGGTCAGTCCTATTCATTTGGAGGGCTGCACAAGGGCAGTAGGAGCTGAGGGTCACTGGGGGCCACCTTGGAAGCTGGCTTCCATACTAGTATGTACCATTTAGAACACATGCTATCAGGGGGACACGTTGTAATAGGGTGTCAACTTATTTTGATCTGTTCATTATAGCAGTCTTGAATGAGGTCAGTATAAGCCATCACACTTACTGCTTATAGAAAACACCATTTCTTATTACCTATTTTCAACTGTAATACAAGAACTCTTTTTGATTCTTTGAGCGTTATACACTGTAACACTGGAGGTCTGTCTCTGGCTGTTCCTGTTGCGCAGAGAAAAAATTAGAACGTACTTTTTTTTTTTTAATAAAATTATTTATTTTTATTTATTTATTTTTGGCTGTGTTGGGTCTTCATTGCTGCACGCGGGCTTTCTCTAGTTGCGGCGAGCAGGGGCTACCCTTCGTTGCGGTGCACAGGCATCTCATTGTGGTGGCTTCTCTTTGCTGCGGAGCACGGGCTCTAGGCACGTGGGCTTCAGTAGTTGTGGCATGCGAGCTCAGTAGTTGTGGCTCGCGGGCTCTAGAGCGCAGGCTCAGTAGTCGTGGCTCATGGGCTTAGTTGCTCCGTGGTATGTGGGATCTTCCCAGACCAGGGCTCGAACCCGTGTCCCCTGCATTGGCAAGCAGATTCTTAACCATTGCACCACCAGGGAAGCCGAAAAAAATTAGAACATACTTTATCCTCTTCTGTCATCTCCATGTGTGTTGCGTGTTTCCTTCTACCTCTATACGTGTTATGAGGGTTCTGTGGCAGAGGAGGGTCGAGGACTTGGTCAGCATCAGGCAGCCAGGGCAGGATTGGGTTTGCAAGCCAAGGCCTTGATCTCCTACCAAGTTACGTCCTTTTCTGTGTAATACAGTGGACGTCTTGTTTTGTTCTGTTCTGTTTTTGCTTTTGGGTTTGTTTGGGTTTTTTTAAGTCTCAATTATCTTTCCTTTTTCTTTTTTTTAATAGGGGACCCCTTTGAAGAAAGATGGTGAAGAGTGTACCAACGAAGGCAAAGGAATAGCTGCACGAATTCTCGGACCGTCCAAACCAGTATGTTTAGAAAATAAATGATGGAACAAGTCTTAACTCTTACATTTAGTTTTCTGTCTATTCAAGGCATAAGTTTCATTTTTGTGTTGTGAAGCTTAAAGTATACTAGAAACTCTAGGAAAGTGAATGGCCTAGGGAAATACGTATAATTAGTTAACAGTGTTAAGGGCCCTATTGAGGTTTAAGATCTTATTTTACAGGTAGACCAGATGAACTGTTCTTACTTTCCTCTACAGCCACATCCAGCTGTCTGCTTGGAGATGTGGAGTGCGGAGAGTTCACTTTAACGAAGGTTGTGGTTTGGTGGCTGAATTAGCATTAGTGTTAGTGAAGTAAGAATGGAGCTAGGAGGTGGAGAGTATTTTCAAGGGAGTGATTAGAATGATTGATTGGAATATGAACTGAACAGGAGAAGGCAAGCCCGTGGGTTGAAGGATTGTTGGAGTTGACGTACTGGAGGCCTCCACACAGCCACTTTGCAGTCCTGCCTGCCCGCCTGACAAGAACTCCAGTGGCAGTTGTTTATAGCAAGGTAGTCACAGACCATAGTCCTTGTGCAGGACTAGTACATCATCCAGGGCTGCGGTTATGAGCACTAGAGAGAGTCCGGGTCCCTTACCGCCAGCGGAGCCCCTCTGCTGCAGGGGCGTGAGTGCCAGCCCCCTCGAGTGGGTGTGCATGCTCTAGCATCCTCTCTCTCTGTCTCTGTCTTTCTCTCTCTCTCTCTCTCTCTGTAGTTAAAAGTACAGCATGTGGCCTATCTTTGGATACCTCCGGTTCTCTGGAGATCAACCCTTTGAATGTTCCTTGTTACTTACATAAGTTCTATCAACTCTAAAATGAAAGATTTGTGGATTTCAAAAGGCAAAAAGACTAAGTTACTGAATTCATAATTCCAGTCTACGTTCTACTAGAGTTGTCAGAACGCCAGATGCTAAAGGAAGTAGTGCTTTTTTCTTCCAAAAGGAGAAAAGAGGGTAAGAATGATAAGATGAATTCTCAGGAGGATGTTGGAAGTTGTTGAGTAGCTGTGCCATAGGAGGAGATAGGAATTCTCGGATTAATTTAGACTGGGTCAGAGAAGAATCTGCTGTTCAGGATAAGGTTTGGCCCTTCGTTGGAGACGATTTACAACTGAAATAAAAAAATAAACACCTCCACAGCAGTCTTTGGCAGGATCTATCTTTGGAATTTAATAGGAACCACATTTATTAAAGCCATTTTCCTCATTTGTACCATGTATTAGTGCAGTGGCATTTGATATGCTGGGGCATTTTTGGCCTCTTAGGCCTAAATGTTTTGAAAGACAAGTTGTAGTTTGTTTTGCCAGGAGACGGCTCACTTGATTTTCTCCTAACTGCTGTTCTTTCCCCCTCATTTAGCCTCCTTCAACATACAATCCACATAAACCCGTCCCTTATCCGATACCTCCATGCCGGCCACATGCAACTATTGCACCAAGTAAGGCGCTCTTTCAGATTTTACTTTTTTTTCTTTTTGCTCTTTATTTATTAAGTTGAAAGTAAATGTTGATACATGTACTTGCAAATCTGGAGCACTTATGAAATATGCTGTCATGAGCTTTATTTTGCCATGTGTCTTGGTCTACAACAATGCAGAAGACGGTTTATTTAGGATATTTTCCTTTTGATAAATTAATTGTATATTACTTCTCATCATTAATTACTTTTATGGGTTTTTGCTTATGGGTAAATCATCTTGAATCCCTTTTTGATAGTTGGTATTCAAAGGCATCATTAATGCATTTAACTTAAAAAGGCCGAGTGTGTGTGCTTGACAGAAAAGGCAGATAATTTAAATCTGGCCGGTTCTACCCACCATGCCCTTCAGTGAGTTATGTCTGGAGCGAGCCTGCAGTGGGAAATAGAAGTCTCTGGTTGTCTCATTTGATCTCACTTTTCACTCAACCGTAGACCCAAACCTCTGTGTAAAATGCAACTGTACTACATAACAGTTTTAGAAATGAATTAGATAGCTGCGTCAATACAGTTTGAACTCAGAATGATGCTAAATTTTATATATTTTTTTCTATCATATTTTTATTTTAGGTGCTTATAACAATGCAGGGCTGGTACCACTAGCCAATGTCATAGCTCCAGGTGTGCCCCCTCCACCTCCATATACTCCTAATCCAGTAGCAGCAGGTAAAATCATGTTGTTACGGGGTATTAAAAGTCAATAGCTTGTACGTGGTACACTTGGAGGGGGCGGTTGTGGGATGTGGTGGTGTCCTAACAGGGAGCACAGCCCCGGAGCATGATGATGGATCTGAGTGCGACATACAGGTTCCACTAGAGCAGCCGTGGCCCACATGTGTGAACACGAGCAGGTTGTAGAAACAAGAACCATTCTTCGTGAGCACGAAGCTGACAGGCTGTGGAAAAGCATCGCCGACTTAACGCGTGTCGCCATTTGGGCACATTCTGTCTGCCGCGGGGAGGAAAGGCTTCTAAGAAGGTGCTCAGAGGGCTGAACCTCCCCAGCATATTCCAGTTCAGCCTTTTTCTTTGGGCCCATTGGGAATTCAGGATATGAAGTGTAAATATTTCTCTCTATCTTGTCAAATTGTTTTCCAAAAAGACTGCGCCTGTTTATACCTGCCAGTGAGGGTATGTGAGCATAGGGTTTCTTCACACCCTTTCAAAATGGGATATTATCAGTTTGGGGCTTTTTTTTTTTTCTTTTGCCAATCTGATAAGGCTGATTTAGCTGCTTTCTCCTTTTGTCTGTCTTTTACAGAAGTTTAATTTTTATTTCGATCAGTTACTGTTTATTTGATTCTCCTGAATTTTATGTCTTGTTTAGGAAACCCTTTCCCATTTCAACATTGTGACATCTACATTCTCTAATTACTGTTGTAGTGATTCTTTTTAAATGTAGAGCTTTTCATTCACTTGCCATTTATTTCTGTGTATGTGTAGGGTAAGGATAGAACTTAAAGTAAGTTCTGTCTTGATTTAATTCTGCCCTTCCCAGAGACTCAAAGTTACTTTCTAGTGTTTAGTAACTTCTTTTTTTCTAGCCAGAGTGGCTCCGCTGTTTGCAGCTGAGTACTCTGACTAAAGTTGCAAAACATTTTTTCCAAAATTTGTCATTTTATTTCTTGCCCTTGTTTATGGTACTTCTTGCCCTTAGAGTTTTACATTTTTGCATAGACAGATAGAGGCTACGAAAGAAAAGCTGGAACCAAGTTGCCTTAGTTTAGAAATTCTTAACCCTAGGTAGTCCAGGTAATTTAGGCCTTGTAAGATTCCTACTCCCTCTGGAATTTATTTTCACATAGGGGTGAAATATAGGTTCATCTTAATTTTTTTTGCAGATGGTAGTCAGTCCATTCATGCCAGCAGTCTTTATTAACGAATCTGTTTTCCCTGGTGATTTGAAATAATACATTTGTCTTAAGTTTTCATTTACACACATGGCTCTATTCTGGGTTCCTTATTCTGTTCCAATCTAGTGACTTTATGTTGTGATGATACCATATTGATTTGATTAGCAGATTTATAGTATATTCTGACATCTGATAAGGCTAGCTTTCTCTCACTATATTTTCATACTTTTCTTATCCATTTTTGGAAATTGATTCTTCCATCTGAACTTTAAGGTCATTTTATGCAGTTAAAAAGAGTTGAATTTATGTATTTATAGTTACATAGTAATCTGGGGATACTTGACATTTTTACGATATTAAGTTTTACCGTTCAGTCATATGTATGTCTTTAAATCCTGTCAAATGGTAGTGTTTTTCCCCCAGGCCTTGTAAGAGGTTTTTTTTGTTTTTGCTTTTTAATTGAGTTATAGTTGATTTACAATGTTGTGTTAATTTTTGCTTCTTTCAAGAAGATTTTGTAGTTTTCTTCATACAGGTTCTTTGCCTTAGGTTTGTGTCTCGGGATTTTAGAGGGTTTGTTTTTGTTTGTTTGTTTTTGTTTTTTGTTACAATTATAAATGGATATTTCATTTCTAGGTACTTACTACTGATTCCCTATTATAGTTTTTTTTTCCTTGAAAGTCTCTTGAATTTTCTGGGTATAAAATGTCAGCTGACTTACACTTTACTATTATTTTTTTCCCTCCGGCCTTATTGGGTATTGACCCTTATTGGGTCCTCACTCCTTTTCGTTTTCATTTTTCAAAAGTGTTTTGCCTGTATATTTTCAAATTTCTGTTTTTTAGGGTTTTGTTTATTTGGTTTTGTTTGTTTAGTTGTTTTGTAAATTATATATGGCTGGAATCTGAGTTTTTAAACCAGTGGGGAAGAGACTTAATAGGAATTTCTGATAATCATAAAAATTACATATTTGTTCTTAGTCCTTCCATTTTATTTTTGTACTCATTATTATTCTTTTATCCTAGTTTTTTATTTTCTTTATTTTTGTTTACTTGGATTAAATTGCTTTTTCATTTTTTTAACAACTTTTGTTTCCTTGCCCCTACCCAAGCTTAGAATTTCTCTTTAATATCACTAGTGATTGCCTTCATATTCTTAATGGTTGTCAGTGTACAGAAATTAAAAACAGCTGTCCTGCATTCCACCATTGACTTCCTTACTCCCTCTCCTTTTTCATCAATTTGTGTATTTTGATGGACTACTATAACATTTTTCTTTCTGTGCCTCTGAACTCATGGCTTCTTAACTGTTTCTTCTATGATGCCCTGTCCTCATACACTCATTCTAATTTTCATCTAGTAGAAAATTTCTCTAAGTAGCTTTTTCAAAAAGGGTGCATGTGTAGGGTTGTAGATGAGAAACCCAATTCCCATTTTCTTTTCTTTATTAGAACCGTAGTCTCTTTCTATAAGCTTACAAAGAAAATATTCCTTATCTTCAGAGTTCATAAATGTCTTTAATCTTGGAGTTCAGATATTTCGCCAGGATGTCTAGGTGTGGATCTTATCGTTGATCTTTCCTGGAACTCTTTAAGCCCTGTGGATATGAAAACTCAAGTCTTTAAAGCTTAGGAAAATTTTGTTCTTATATTTCTTTAATTAATGCTTTTTCATCTGTTCTTTTTTTTCTCCTAATACTCTTCTTTTGCACTGTATTTATTTTAAGTCTCTCAGCTATTCATTTATGATACCCTATTTTTTTTGTATTTTTGCCATTTTAAATAGAATTTTTGTTTATTTTCAACTAAGTAATTTGGCTTTCAGCAATGTTATTTCTAATCTTCATCATTCTTTGCATTTATTAATTTGGAGTTAGATTTTTATATCTAAAGTCTTCACCTTCTCTGCTTGCAGTATTTTCTTGCAGTATTTTGTGTATATATGTTCTTAATCTGCATTACAGGATTTTAAAGTTCTTTTTCTTTCTTTCATGGACTCTCCATTGATAGACACCATCTGTTCAGTCGTTTATTTATACTAAGTCCCTTAAACAAGCTGTGATCGTTTTTGCTCACCATGTCAGGGCTTGTGGGTTGCCTTTGCACCTTATGCCTGTCACACTGTTGGTTTCTTGGGCAGTTATTGTCAAGCCATGCGAGGTCATTTTTTTCCATTGGTATCTTTGACCTGTTCGGTTAGACAGGTCCTTTCCCATGGGGGTGGGGAGGTGTGTGCTTTAGGTTGTCGGTCTCACAGGGTTCAAGTCAGCCTCAACTAGGGTAGTTCTCCCTGAGCCCTCCTAGCATAGGGTCTTTTCTGGAACTGAGTACAGCAAGTAGGCAGAGCCACTTTCTTTCAGTTTGCTTTGTGATCCACGTGGCTCGTGAGATTGGCTCCTCGGACGGCAGTAGATTCTGCCCTCAGCGTCCACCTTCCACTTCCCGGTCTCCTCCCTGTTGTAGGCACTGGTGCCCAGCAGTGACTGTCGGCCTAGCCAGTGACACTGGCTCCTCACTGCCCTCTTGCTGCACTTTCTCCTAGTTGGCACACTCAGGCCATCATCTTTCCCAAAAGCTTTCTTAAATATATCTATAAAATAACAATGTTTGCTTAAAGCCTTGTAAGTTAAGGAGAAATGGTGGGAATCAGTTGCTCATAATCCTAGCAATCTTCATATAGTTACTACTATGATTTTTGTTTATTTCCTTTCTTTCTCTATAGGCATATATTGTTTTTCCTAACACAGTATACATACATATCCTGGATTTTTCTTTTTTTGACCCTAGTCTCTGATTATTATGGTGGTGAATAATTTGTTTAAAGCTTGAAATCAACTTTTATTTATTTATTTATTTTCACATAGAGAATGAAGACCTTTCCAATCAGTCAAAACCTACACAGAATCCAGGTAAGTACCAAATTTGATCCAGAGATAACTGATGTCTGTCCTGGCTCCCTGCTCTGTTATGCACTGAGATCAGTTTGAGTTGAGTGTATTTGTAATCTTTATGCTTTAGGGAAAGTTCCTGGTTAAAAAATTTAATCGATACTTGCTGAAAGTGGCTTAATAGCGGTACATTTTATACATACAACATGAAATGCACATACCAACTGGATTTAAAAATAACCATATGCCTTTGTATCCTGTTTGTAAAACTTTCAAGCAATCAAAGTGCTAGGTGGCATTATATCTGCATTCACTTTATATTATGTGATATTTGAAGCCTCATTTTTTTAAATATATAAACAATTTCTTTTTGATAAAAACCCTTTTTGACAAATGCTACGTCAGATATATCTTTTAGACTTGATTATTTCAATAAGTATTTGGGGTAGTGTAATTTAACGTAAGAAAAGAAGAAAGAATTTAATTTAAGAAAAGAAGACAGGGCACCAGAGCAGAAAGTGGAATTGGAAGAGGAAGGTGAGACGTGGTCCATGGCGCCTGCAGGTGGCAGCAGCGCTGTAACAGTTCATTCTCCCCCTAGTTGAAGATGTGCGTGGTCAGGAAAGAGATGCCTTCTGGTGTGAGACAAACCCTGGACCAGTTCTTGTGTAGCAGAGTAGCGCATGAATCTAATCGTTGTGGTGCACGGTTAGGAGTCTCGGTGGGAGAATTCCATTCCCTAAGAATGTGCCACAACAGTGCTTTTTAGCTGGTAGATTCTAAGGAGGTAGCGTAGCAGGGTGGCAAGGACACCGAGATGTCAGGACATGTAGTTTTTGATCCTGGCTCTGGTACCACCCAGCTTTGTAACCTTGAGCAGCTTATTTAGCGTCTATGAAAAAGAGATTAAGGAAACTTCAGCCTTTATGCTCAGCTTCATTAAAAGATTTGTTTCTGGAGCTTCCCTGGTGGCGCAGTGGTTGAGAATCTGCCTGCCAATGCAGGGGACACGGGTTCGAGCCCTGGTCTGGGAAGATCCCACATGCCGTGGAGCGGCTGGGCCCGTGAGCCACAATTACTGAGCCTGCGTGTCTGCAGTCTGTGCTCTGCAATGAGAGGCCGTGATAATGAGAGGCCCGCGCACCGCGATGAAGAGTGGCCCCCACTTGCCGCAACTAGAGAAAGCCCTCGCACAGAAACGAAGACCCAATACAGCCATAAATAAATAAATAATTAATTAAAAAAAAAAAAAAGATTTGTTTCTGAGGAGAAGCAGCAGATCAAGTGTCAGAAGTTATTCCTTTGTCCTTCCTTTGTTAGGAATAGCACACTTTGTTTTCCTTCGCTATGTTAGGTTAGCATGGTTAAGGTTTTTTTTTTTCGTTTTTGAACCATATTAAGAAACAAAAATAAATACAAACTAGTATAATGCTTAAGAACGAGGGTCTCATAGACGTGGGTTCAGATCTTGGTTCTCCCACTTCATAGCTGCATGACCTTTTTCATCATCATCATCATCATTACTGTGCTAAGGTCTCACTTAATAAGATCTACCCTCTTAACAAATTGTTAAGTACACAATACAGTATTGTTAACTGTAGGCACAATGTTGTACAGCTGATCTCTAGAACTTATTCATCTCGCATAACTGAAACTTTATATCCTTTGAACACCACTTAATAGCTGCATGATCTTTTAACAGGTTGCTTAATCACATCAAGGCTGAGATTGCCCATCTGTAAAATGGAGGTGTTAGTGCCTATCTCGGGGGGTTATGTGAGGACAAATGAAATGATGAGTGTAAAGTACTTAGCACAGGACCTAACACATAGTGTTTTATGGTTAACAACCAAATTAGATGACAGGAAAGTGATATTTCTCCTGGTATGGTTCTCAGGGGTTCATTTTTGTTGTGTTCCATTGTAACTGCAGGCACTGTGATTAATACTACATCGCTTTTGTGTTATTATATGAAAAGATCTCCAACAGAGGCTGCTATAAAGAACACTCTGGGACAGCTTGGTTTTACCTTGCCATCTGTCATTAACTACATGGTCCTCAGCATGAAGTTAATAAGTAAGACAGTGAATTCTCAAATGCTTCCCAACCAAATGTTTCCCAACCAATGTTAACCTAAATAATTTTTTGATACATTATTTACATACACAAAACTGGGCATATATTCCTTGTGCTTCTAATTCTTGTAAAACAATTTGAATACAAAGATACAAGTCCATTTTCATATATACTCTAAATTGATAGCTATCTTTGATACTAAATTAACTGCTTATGACATGACTATGGTATGAACTACAGATCTTTTGAGTTTGACATTTATATATTTATATATTACTATTTGTCAATTCTCCTATCATATTTATTTTCTAAAACAGCTGTAAAATTTGTTCAGCCCAAGGCGGCACCCTTTGGCCGTCACTTAGTACAAATGAATCATGTAGATGCGGGTTTCCTCTGTTCTTTCCCTATGGTCCCTTCTCCACCCGCGATTAACACAGTGCACTGCTTCATTGACCATGTCAGCTTCCTTATGTCCAGAGTCTTTATTTTGCATAGATTTAAAAATTTAAGTCTTAGTCCATGAAAATGTCTTTCAGTTGATGATCCCTGGAAAAGGAATATTCTCTGTTTACAGCTGAACAGACTTCGATGTGAGTATAGCAGTATAGCATTCCATTTGGCACCAACAAGATCATCAGAGGCCAATGCTTTCATTAAACTGATTCAGGGAGGAAACCCAGATCATCCCCAAAATGCTTGTATGATTTGTAGAGTTTATCAGAATGAAAGTATTGTAGCAAACTCTAGAAGTCTTGAGAATAAGTCTTTGGGTGGGTTTGAGGACTGTAGTTGAGGTAATCATGATGTATCTAGTGCAGCAAGCACTTATTAAACACACAGATGCCATGCACTGGGCTAGGCGTGAAGACTCTAAAGATGAATTAGACAAGGCTTTTGCTGCTAAAGGAGCTCCTAGGACCAGACAAGTGAAGTTAGAGGTTAAAATATGTAGAGGAGTCAATATGAGAGAATGCTTCGGGGGAAAACTGGATAGACTGATAATCTGGAATATTAAGTTCAACTCACAGAGTGGCAACCAGGCATACTGGAGAGATGGCCTGAATCCTAGATGGCCTTGTATGCCTCTAAAAATGATGAAATGATGTCCTGAAAGCTCTTAAGAGAGGAAATGACTTGTATTATTACTCTAGACAAGTGGTTTGAGAGAATTAAAAGTACACCAACACTAATCACAATTAAATTCTTTGAATTTTTTAAAGAAAAAATGGGAGACTATGAAAGGAAAGTTTATTTGCTCACTTGTCAAGACTTCCTCACTGTGAATTGGAAGGCTGTTCTGAGCAGAGTCTAGAACTCAGCTGGATCTAACTGAGGCTCCCTGGTGAAAATCAGGGTGGTGGAATCCAGCAATGTAGACGTTGCAATAGCCTATTATACCTGTCATTGATTTTCTTTGACATGTGTTAAATATTACAAATTCTTTTGAGTTAAAAGTTGACATTTCAGCGTGATGGTAAATTCTTGCCTCTCTTTCTCCCGCCACAGCATTTTCTACCCCAGCGAGTCAGCTCTTTTCTCCTCATGGCTCTAACCCTTCAACACCCGCGGCAACTCCTGTTCCTGCTGCTTCCCCGGTCAAGGCAGTAAATCATCCGTCGGCGCCGGCCACTGCCGCCCTCTCTGGGGCGGACCTGCTGAACGCTGTCCTTCCTGTGCTCCCAGCGCAGGTCTCGGCTGTTCACGCACCTCAGCCGACGACGCCCAATCCAACAGTCATCAGAACCCTCTCCTTGCTGGCTGCACCGGTGACTTCTGTTCACAGCACCACGTCTGCTCCCGTTCCTTCTGTTTTTTCTGGCCTCGTTCCACTGCCAGGTCCTTCTGCCACCCCTACCCCAGCCCCTCAGGCCGCCTCTACACCTCGCGCCACCCCTGCTTCCAGCGAAACATTTGCTTCTACTTCTGTCCCTTTCACTAGCCTCCCCTTTGCTGCCACCTCTGCTGCCGCTTCTGCCAGCAGCCTCGATTCCTCCTCATTGTCCTCGGTTCTTGCTGGTCTCCCCTTGACCTTAACACCGGCCTCCCAAGGTGTGTCCAACCCGACTCCTTCCGTAATCGCCTGCGGTTCTGCTCCCACTGTTGCCTGTCCGCTGGGTGTGAATAATCCCCTTCTGTCTGCTTTAAAAGGCTTTCTGACATCAAATGATACCAGCCTGATCAACTCTGCCACGTTACCCTGCGCCGTTACTAGTGGGCTGGCTTCCCTCGCCTCCCTCGCTAACCAGAGCTCCGACTCTCCGGCGGCCGCCCCTAACAAGGGCTACGGCCCGCAGCGCGCCTCCACGCCGGGACTGGCCCTGTTCCCGGGCCTGCCGTCTCCGGCGGCCAACGCGGCTTCCACGCCGCCGGCTCTGCCTGCGCCCGCCGCCGCCGCCACCGCCGCCGCCGCCTCGGGGCCCGCGGGCTGCGGCTCCTCGGCCGCCCTGTTGCACGGCCCGCTCGCGAGTCACGCAGACGCGCCCGGTTCGTCGACGCCCGCCGCCAACAGCTTGACGGTGGTGATCAAGACCGAGCCCGCGAGCCCCACTCCCTCCGCCTTCAGGGGCCCGCCGCCCCCCGGCCCCGCTCCGGGCGCGCTGGGCCTGTCGGGGGCGCTGGGGCGGGCGTACACGGCGGCCTCGGTGCCCGTCAGTTTACCATCCTGCCTCGCCCCCGCGCTGCCCGGCCTCCCGGGCCTGAGCGCGCCCCCGAGCGGCTCGAGCCCCCTGCCCGCCCTCCCGCTGCCCGCGCACGGCTCCTCCGCGCCCATCGCCCCCGTCTTCAGCGCCCTGCCGCCTTTCACTTCGCTGAGCAGCGGCTTCGCCCAGGCTGCCCACCCGCCCCTCGGCGCCCCCGCCTCGTCCGCCCCCGCCTGCGCCCCCGGCCCCTCGGCGCCCGCCTCGGCGGCGGCCTTCCCACTCAGCCTGCCCGCCGCCGTGCCCTCGCTGTTCTCCGTGGCGCAGGGACCTCTGCCGGCCTCGGCTCCCTCCTACCCCGGCTTCTCCGTCTCCGGCGCCGCGGCCGCGCTGCCCTCGTTCCCGGGGCTGCAGCCGCCCGCCACCGGCGCCGCCACCGCCCCGTCGCCCGCTCCCGTCCTCCCCGGGTTCGCCTCGGCCTTTAGTTCCAGTTTCAACTCCGCTCTGGTTGCGCAAGCCGGGTAGGTGGATGGTCTGGAGGGGAAAGCATCCTTCACCTAACTCGTTCATGCTCTTGTTTTGAAGTCGTTCAAATGAAAATCGGCATCCAGTTGTTTGGTGGCGCGAAATTCTGTTTTTCTGGGTCGTCACTTAGGTGCTCGAAAAATGTTTTATGTTAAGATAAATATATAAAATAACAATGCCTGCTCAGATAATTTTAGGATTTGTATTTGATAATTTATCTTGATTTTGAAACAGCAAACATAAACACACTGAATTCAGAATAATACACTTTATAACGGAAAGTTTTATATCAGTGAGTGGCTGACTTTTATGGTTCCTTCCAACAGGGAACAGATTTTTTTTTTTAACATCTTAAGATAGTATTTGACAAATATAGACGCACTAGCTTTTATGTCTTATCTGCATTTTTTTTTAAATTTATTTATTTGACTGTATTGGGTCTTTGTTGCTGCACGCAGGCTTTCTCTAGTTGTGGTGAGCGGGGTCTACTCTTCGTTGCGGTGCACGGGCTTCTCATTGCGGTGGCTTCTCTTGTTGAGGAGCACGGGCTCTAGGCGCACGGGCTTCAGTAGTTGTGGCTCGCAGGCTCAGTAGTTGTGGCTCACGGGCTTAGTTGCGCTGAGGCGTGTGGGATCGTCCTGGACGAGGGCTCGAACCTGTGTCCCCTGCATTGGCAGGTGGATTCTTAACCACTGGGCCACCAGGGAAGTCCCCTTATTTGCGTTTTGACCTGTTCTTCTATCATTTTAGCTTATCATCTGGACTTCAAGCTGCAGGCAGTTCTGTTTTTCCAGGCCTCTTGTCCCTCCCCGGTATCCCCGGGTTTTCCCAGAATCCTTCACAATCATCCTTGCAGGAATTGCAGCATAATGCAGCCGCACAATCAGCATTGTTACAGCAGGTAAGTAGGCAGTGCCTGGTGGAAACAGAACGGTAACGTGTAACATAGCTTCTGTAGTGATAACTTTGCAATACAGATAAATAGTGATATTTCGGCACTGGCCAAAAAAATGGCACTTAGCAGAACATCTGGAGATTTGATGATTAATTTTCCCAGAATCTGCAAATTATTCTTGTTTTCCTTCAGAAGGGTAACAAAGGTGGTAGAATATCTTCATCTGTAACAATTGTTTTTCCTGCTTATAGGCTTTTAAATCTCAGTTTGGAGATTTTACAGATGGAATCTTTAGATGTGACAGTGAAATTTTAGCTGGTCTTCTACAGTTTAAGCTAAAATAATGGACCATTAAGGCGAATTTTCTCTAGAAAACCTGCTAATTTTTTTTAAAGGATATTAAACATTTTAAAGACATTTCTACGCACCTCTACATCTGAAGAAGTTTGAACGTTTCTTACAAATTTCAGGAGACTGAACAGACTTCCCTTGCCCCAACATTTTTTCTTTCTTTCCTGGTTTAAATATCTGTAGTGTGGGACAGGCCAAAGCAAGTACAGGCCTGGTTGAATTTGGCACTCTGCTAACCTGTGTGCTCATCTCTCCATCAGGTCCACTCAGCTTCAGCTCTGGAAAGCTACCCAGCTCAGCCAGATGGGTTTCCTAGTTATCCTTCAACACCAGGAACACCGTTTTCTTTGCAACCAAGCCTGTCCCAGAGTGGGTGGCAGTGAATACATTTAAATGCATCTTCTCCTCCAGAGCAACATCAGAATTGCCTGAGGACTGCAGTGAACGATCTGACAAGTGTGCAGTTGGCCAGAAGTCAGGAAATGAGGATGAGGATAGTCCTGGGGAAATTGGGATAAGAGCTGAAAAAACATGGTTGCATTTTTTTAAAAATGGTTTTAAGTATGAACATTCCCCTATGTAAATATGCTGACAATAAATTGTATGGAGAATAGTATTTTAAAAAGTATTTGGGGACTTTTCACCTCCCACCCAATGAAATTTTGAATCGTGTGTATGATCTATGTAAGAAGAATACTAAAGAGGAGGTTGAACTCTTTATAGCCGAATACAGCCTTAAATCTGCTTGTACAGCATCCACTGACAGAAGTAATAGTCGTGCCTCAGACTTACGGGTTGCATGTGGCCTTGGGGGAGTTACTACCCTTGGTATGCAAGAGTGGTTCCTGTTAGCGTCACTGGAACTCAGTGTCCGTACTCCATATGTATCCACAAAAGGGAACTTGAGACCCACCGTTATTTTTAACTTCTGACATTAATGATCACACATGTACTGCTGAATTTAACTCAGTGTATTTCAGGTAAGTGAAAATGGTGCTTAATATAGTCTTTAGAATGACTTTCAGGTGTTTTCAACTAAAAACATATATATCCAGAACTACTTTCTTACAGAAATACAAGTAAGGCTTGTGATAATTTGCCTTCAAAACTTATTTCTTAATCTCAGCAGTATCCAAATGAGTGAGGAACATTTGACTGACCCTTGGGCCACCTCTATTACTCATTGTACTCTGGAAGCTCTTGGTGAATGTTTACAATCATGGGATGTAGTATTTCTATTTGTACTTAGAATCACATGCTTACCTAGAATAATTATGTGACAACAGATAGAAAGACTTGCTCTGTTAGTAAATATGCAGTGTGTACTCTATTTAAGGTTCTGTGCTAGTATAACACGATTGAATGTCATTAAGTATAACAACTGCCACATTTGGGGGACAGGGCAGTAGGGAGAATGATTTCCAATCCTGTGATTAAAAGTATAAACCATAGAATCTACTGTAGTACATTTCATCATCTAGAAGTTTTACTTTTATAAAGACGGTGTCTAGAAGATGTTGCTAATGTATTTTCCTTCAACCTGGGGAAAAAACTTTTTAAGTATATTAATATTCCTGTATGGTTAGTTTTTAACAATTTTTTAAAATAAACCTTATGGATACGACATAGTTTATGTGTTTTATTCAATGCTTGGATAAGTGTTTTAAGTTTCTGTGCTGGAGCTAATATATAGAACATTTTTGTCTGAATTTAGTTGAAAGTCAGTATCTACTACTGATGCTCATTCCTTTAAATAATATCTCATGTGAAAGTTATATTATAACCAACACTTGACACAGACTATTTATGCCTTTAATTATCTTCAAACACAGAATATAACCTCATAGTTAATCTTACGCCACTTCTTAGAAGTTGTCATTTGTTCTTTCTTAGTCTACATTCATAAAACATTTTAAAGATTATATTGTATATTGTACATATATTGCTTATATATGTTGACCGTTCGTTTAGAAAAAGGTTATTGAATGAGTAATCTTTCTATAGTGCTGCTACTACAAGGTTTATTTCTACTGTTCTATAAACCCCTTCTCATCATAGCAAAAGAATGACATCCTGCTCATCTTGTAGATGTATTCCTGGCATCTTCCACATATTCAGCACTTAAAAATGAAGAGAGCATTTTTGGAGCACTTGCAGTCATTACTGGGGCCTGGTTTTATGTGTCTCACAACCCTATGAGATAAGTACTAGCAACCTAACTAACCAGATAAAGAAGCCAAGATGTAAGTCACAGTGAGTAAAGGGTAAGTTTGAACCAAGCGTTTACTACCAATACCAGGCTACTTGTACTACCAAGTGCTGTGAACACACATAGGAGGGAGGGGGGTGACCTTACTGCCTGAGGGAATCTAGAAAGATTTCTCAGTGACGTTCAAGTCTTAAAGGGTGAATAAGAATGAGCATACTTTATAAAGGCACAAAGTGTGACAGACTGTTGAAGTAAGATAGTCATACAACTGGATAGAGTTGAATGAAGTTTGTGGTTTGAATGAATCAAAAGCAAGGGAGGGACCTGATGGTGAATGACCTTGTAAGCCATGCTGAGGAGCAGGGCGTTGGCTCTATGGTCAACAGCTTGGAAATTTATTAGAAAGCACTTTGTAAAAATCAGGCTGCAGCATGCAGGTTGGATTAGAGATAGTAAACTGTATTATTACTGCAGAGATTCCAATATGCAGACGATGAGGATTGGCATTATGAAAAGGCAATAGAAATGTACCTCTCTGGCTTCTTTCCGTAAAGGCCTGTAGTCTACATAGAATTTGGAAACACATTCAATTCATATAATTGATTATCCTTAATTTTAAGCTTTACCACTTGATTTGCTAGATGGGTCTAGTCTGTGCATTTATAAAATATAGTTAGTGTCACCGAATTTTAGAAAAGACTTCACACCAAATCAGATTTAATGAGACTTTGTTGTTTTTAAAGGTGACACAATAGTAGTACACAATGTCTAATTTGGTTCAGTTAAAAGATGAAATATTGGACAATATCAGCAGGTAAGTTGGGGAGAATGATCAAAATTAACATCTCCGCAAGGTCCTAGTACTCAGGAGGGGCATTATGATAATGATAAGTTTTTAATTTAAATTTAAAATTTAATTTATGCCCAATAAAAGTTTATGGTAAGAGTTAAAAGTCATCAGTGTTTTTAACTCCTAATTGGTGAGGAGGGAAAAATGGAATAAGAAAAATCATCCAGAAAAAAAGCACAGAAAAGCGGAAGAGATAAGCACACAGTAAGATGTTAGTTAGCTCTACTTGCCTGTGTGTTAGTATCACAACAGTGTGAATGGAAAGGAAGCAGCAGCCTCAGATGGTTTTTCAGGCTAGTTTAGCTGAACAAACTCTCCCGAGAGAATAGAAAAAGACACTCCTCAACTCATTCCTAAAGACCATCATAATCTTGATACCAAAACTGAGGCAAGAATAGTATGAGAAAGAAAAAATGTAAGTCAACCTTATTCAAGAAAATAGTGGGACTTCCCTGGTGGCGCAGTGGTTAAGAATCTGCCTGCTAATTCAGGGGACACAGGTTTGAGCCCTGGTTGGGGAAGATCCCACATGTCGCAGAACAACTAAGCCCATGCGCCACAACTACTGAGCCTGCGCTCTAGAGCCCGCGAGGCACAACCGCTGAGCCCGCGTGCCACAACTACTGAAGCCCACACGCCTAGAGCCCGTGCTCCGCAACAAGAGAAGCCACTGCAATGAGAAGCCTGCGCACCTCAACGAAGAGTAGCCCCCGCTCGCCACAACTAGAGAAAGCCCACGCGCAGCAACGAAGACCCAACACAGCCAAAAATAATTAATTAATTAATCTTTAAAAATGTTAAGTTTAGAAAAAAAAAATAGTAAAATATTAGCTACATATACCGAACATTTATTCTTAAAAAATATGATATACCATAATCAAGTTGTGTTTATATTGGGAATGCAAGGATAAAGTAACATTAAGAAATCTAAAAGTGCAATTCATCACATTAGCAAATGGAGAAAAAACATTTTCTCAGTGTCTATAAAAAAAATCTGATAAAATTTAATCACCATAATGTTACACACACAAACACACAGCAAACTACGAAAAGAAGGAAACTTTATCAGGTAAAGGAAATATATAAAATTATAGCACACATTTTTAATTATGTAAATTAGATATATCCCTTTAAAATCAGAGACTGATCAGTAAAATGTTTTTCGCTAGTGTAGTAAGGTACAGAAAAAGTAGTAAAAGGTATATGATTGGAAAGGAAAATATAACACTTGGTGAGATTTACAGATACATTATATTCAAAAGTCAATTGCAGTTTCAAATATGAGCAAGAGCAGAAAACTTATTTCAAAAAAAGAAAACAGCAGACAGTGGAAAACTATTCAGTGCTAAAAAGAAATGAACCCTCAAGCCATGAAAGGACATGGTGGAACCTTACATACATATTACTAAGTGAAAGAAGCCTGTATGAAAAGGCTTCTGTATGTTTCCAATGGAGTGACATCCTGGAAAAGGCAAAACTATAGACAGAGTAAAAAGATCAGTGGTTGCCAGAGGTTGGGGATCAGGGCAGGGAAGGAAGGATGATGGATAGGTAGAACACAGAGGCTTTTTAGGGCAGTGAAAATACTCTGTATGATACAGTAACGAGAGATACATGACATTATACACTTGTTCAAAACCACAGAATGTACACCACCAAGAGTGAACCCCAAGGTAAGCTATGAGCACTGGGTGACTATGACGTGTCATCGTAGGTTCATCAGTTGTAACAAATGTTCCACTCTGGTGAAGGATGTTGATAAAGGGGGAGCTTGAGCACGTGTGGGGCAAGGGGCATGTGGGAAATATTTGTACCTTCCTCTCAATTTTGTGGTGAACGTAAAAATGGGTGCCCTAAAAAAAATAAAGTCTTTAAAAAATGGGAGAAAACAGTGACATGTTACCCAGGAATAAATCCAACAAAAGATGAGCAACAACTTTATGGAGAATTTTTTTTTAACTTTATGAGAATCAGTAAAAAAAAAAAAATCGATTTAAACGGAGGATACATGGTTACAAGTAATACCTTAGGAGGTAAAATCTCTCAATCTATGAATTCATTGCGATCCCAATGAAAATTCTGACAGAGCTTTTTTTTCTTTTTTTTTAAAGTAGAGGGAAGGATTTTTAATTAATTAATTAATTAATTTTTGGCTGTGTTGGGTCTTCGTTTCGTGCGAGGGCTTTCTCTAGTTGTGGCAAGCGGGGGCCACTCTTCATCGCGGTGCGCGGGCCTCTCACTATCGCGGCCTCTCTTGTTGCGGAGCACAGGCTCCAGGCGCGCAGGCTCAGCAATTGTGGCTCACGGGCCCAGCCACTCCGCGGCATGTGGGATCTTCCCAGACCAGGGCTCGAACCTGTGTCCCCTGCATTGGCAGGCAGATTCTCAACCACTGCGCCACCAGGGAAGCCCCTCTGACAGAGCTTTTAATAGGTTTTATAAGCTTATTCTAAAATGTTATGTGGAAGAGCAAAGAATGACATATAGTCAAAACATTTCTACCAAATACCAAGACTTGTTATAAAGCCATAGAAGCTGAGACTGTGCAATGTTAATTGAGGATAACCAAATTGATAACACAGCATAAGAGAGAACCCTGAACACTCCGTTATATGAAAACAACTTATAATAGAGCTGGCATGACACAGCAGTTAAGATATTGGGCAATTTGTTATAAATAAGGCCCTGTGATATTCGGTTATTTACATGGAAGAAAATTAAAGTGGATCCCTACACAACATCATGAGCAAAAAGCAACAGTAGGTAAAGACTTAAATTCAAAAGGACAAAACTCTAAAAGCTTTCAAAGAAAATATAGGAGAATACCTTTAAGACCATAGATAGGGAAGGATTTTTAAACAGGGCACACCAAGCACTGAATATATTGAAGCTTCATATATTTTGTATCAGAGGCATCATAAAGGTGAAAAGCCACAACTAGGAGAAATATATTTGCCATTCATGTAACTGTCAAGTATCTATCTCTCTCTATATAAGTATATAGGAAGCATAGATATATCAAGTATATATGAGTATTTATAAAGACTACCTATAAATCAATAAGAAAAAGGAAAAAAAATTTAAAAGGGCAAAAGACACATATGTGCAATTCACAGGGAAGAAAGCATGAATTGTAAATATCAAGTGAAAATTGTTCAGCTTCATTAAAATTCAGGGAAAGGTAAATTTAGATGAAATACTATATTGCATCCACTAAATTGTCAAATATTAAAAGCTCTAACAACATCAAGTAGTATCCATGATGCAAAACAAGGGAAATACTTGTAGCCTGCTAGTAGAAGATTGAATTGATACAAACAGACCACTTTGGAAAACAATTCTGCAAAACTGTTTACAACAATCTTATAAAGTTGAGCATAAAATCTAGCAATTCCATTTCTGGATATGTACACCTTGATTTTAGGGCCTAAAGAAATTCTTGCATATATATTCACCAGGAGATAAACACAAAAATACTCATGGTAACAGTATTTGTAACAATAAAAACGTTAAAGTATTCCTAATAAGTGAATCGTGGGCTATTTATACAATCATGTATTAAGTAGCACTGGAAATTAACAATAGCTTCATGCAACAATGGGGATGAACCTTTCCCCAATGGGGAAAAACATAATATGTAGCCATAAAACCAATCCCAGGAGACTACATGAGTAGTTTTACCTAGGTCAAAAGCACATAAAGCTAAGTAATATATGTTCAGAGGTACATACATATATGATTTTAAAAACCGTAAAAACAGGAGAATAATCAACACAATTATGGATTGCAGCTATGGGGAGGTGGGGATGAGATTTAGGGAAGAAAAATAGCTTATGGTGTTGGTAATGTTCTAGTTCTGAGGTTGGGTAGTATCTTCATTGTTGTTCACTTCATTCAATTAATACACATACATACCTGATATATATAATTGTATATATTATTGTAATAATATTGTATATATTATTTCACATGTATCATAAAAATTTCCATAATTAAAATGTCTGTTCAGTAGAATACTTTCTAATGGGTAGACCATTTAATTGTGGGGTGGGCATTCAGATAGAGATGTTTAGTCAGCTGATAGTTGAAAATACATATTCATTATGCTGGAGAGAGGTCTAGGCCAGATTTTCCGGTTGGGGAGTTATCACTACAAATATCCTTACATATCTGTGGACAAATTTTTTATTTAAAGAGGTGTACATTCAAGAATTCCATGAATGAGAATGAATAAGACAGAACGGATGATGTATATTGATGAAAAGTTAATGAAATCAGAGAACTTCATCATTTAAAGAACAAGGAACATTTTCCTAAGGGACCATCAAAAGTCCTGGAACAGGTGTGTGCATCTTAAGAGATGGTGGTGGATGCGTCTGGCGCAAGAGTGTTCCTGAAACCAGAAGCTTCGGAAAGGAGAGAGGCCTGCGGCTAGAGTGGATGGTTTCAAGATCCCTTTGTGCTCCAAGATGAACGTTCAGGGAAAATAAAATGTACGTCTTCAGGGATGGCATCCTGCCTGTCAAGAGTAGGAACAGGGGGCTTCCCATATGCGCAGTGGTTGAGAATCTGCCTGCCAATGCAGGGGACACGGGTTCGAGCCCTGGTCTGGGAGGATCCCACATGCCGCGAAGCAACTGGGTCCGTGAGCCACAACTACTGAGCCTGCGCGTCTGGAGCCTGTGCTCCGCAGCAAGAGAGGCCGTGATAGTGAGAGGCCCGCGCACCGCGATGAAGAGTGGCCCCCGCTTGCCGCAACTAGAGAAAGCCCTGGCTCAGAAACGAAGACCCAACACAGCCATAAATTAAAAAAAAAAAAAAGAAAGAAAGAAATAGTGGTTCAGAGACCAACATGTTAAAAAAAAAAAAAAAAGAGTAGGAACAGAATTGAGGCTTTTAAAAACATAGCTGTCCTACTCTGGGAATATTGCCAATATTTTGAAATAACTGTAAATGGAAAGTAACCTTTAAAAATTAAAAATTTCTAAATTAAAAAAATAGCTGTTCTCATTTCAGGACTTTCCCTAGTTGAGGAACTGACAGAATGAAGGTTTAGAAACACACAGAAAAATCTTCATCAGAAGGGCATTCCGGCAATTCTCAATCTGCTTTATCCCTACCTCCCACTCCCCCTTGACAAAGGGGAGAAAATTCCATTAACTGGCCCATGTATGGTTTAATATCATTAGCAAAGGAAGAGGAAACATTGCAAATGGGTTTATGTTTCATTCGTTTCCTGAGGCTCCTGGCTAGGAACTCAGCTTGTCCTAGGTGTTCCTTAGTTGTTGAAATCATTCTTGCTTTCTAGGCTGAGATATTTGGAACATTTTGCAGGAAGAAGAAAAGCAGTTGTTTAGTCATCTTCCAAGGGGATGTGTTTGTTGTAAGTGCTCTGGAGACTCTTTCCAGCCACCACCAGGGAACAATTATTGTTACTGTTGTTTTGAACCTTGCACCTCAGTGACTGGCGGTGCTGGCGTAAGTGGTATGTGGCCAATATCAAGGGGAAATGGATTTAGAAATTAACTAAACCGGCACTTCCAAAACACGTTGTTTTCATGACTATGGAGGGTCATCTGATTCGGAGGGAAAGCAGCTTCCTGTTCCAGGGAAAGACTGTCTATGATCTAGTCGCAAGAAATGATGGAAACAGGAAGTTTTCCTGTTGCTCTTTCCATCAGAGGTTAGTCCCAAAGTGGAGGCGACATGGTGATCAAGCAGAGGCCAGGAGGAAACAATGGAATCTATGGATTGACAGTACAGAATCAGGAACGGACCTCGAGTTTGCAAATTTGCAGCAAACTGGAGAAGCATTAGACAAGGGAGAGAAGGGACGTGATGAATGTTTGAACACATCCAATCCCTAAGCAATCTTCTACTCAGCTGAAACAAGGGGGAAAGACGATACTGTGAAAATTAACCCAGCATTCCCATTTTTAGAAAGAAGACAGCTGAGTCCTGAGAAATACAGCTCAGCTCCCATTCATGGGAATAATAGTTATGATGTATTAATGCCAGTCGTTATTCTGAGTATTTTTTTATTTTGGCAGTGCCGGGTGGCATGTGGGATCTTAGCTCCCTGACCAGGGATTGAATCCATGCCCCCTGCAGTAGAAGTGTGGAGTCTTAACCACTGGACCGCCAGGGAAGTCCCTATTCTGAGTATTTTACATGCACTGTTTCACATATTTGTCACACAGACAACTCTGGTAAAGACCACCATCATGCCCATTTTACAGATGAAAAGAAAAAAAATGAAACATGAAGAGGTTAAGTTACCCAGTGTCACACAGCTAGTTCATGGTAGAGCCAGGATTTCTTTAAATCCAGGCAGCGTGAGCCCAGAGTCTACTTCTTAACCGCTATGCCTGTAGTATCATTTGCACATCAAGCCGTAACCAAGGATGTATGAGGAGAAAACAGAGGAAAGTATTTTAAAGCTGAAAGTCTCTGACTCTGTGCATCCATGTGTGTCTGTTTTAATCTGTTTCTGGTCCCCAGCTTCCTTTCCCCAAGTTCTAATATTCCATATTAATTCTTATAATTACCAACTGTGCATGACAACCCCGCCTGGTTATTACCGTAATTTGAGTTTGTGGAGAAGGCAGTTATGATTATCAAGTAGTTGGCAAAAGTAACCCACAATCTGGGAGGTTTTTTCAGATGAAGTTGCTGAGAAGAAAATAACTACATGGTTGGGAGAAAAGAAAAGACTAGAAAAGACAAGATGAGCTGGGAAATATCAGAGGTTGTTTTGTGTTGTTTTGTTTCCACAAACAAAATATTATTTGGAATATTGATATGAGAAAGATGAACATCAGAAAATTAGAAGATTGGTGCTTTCGGTATTGGAATGAGTGCAATATTGCCCTTGTTTCTGAGTAATATGATGAAAGAAAGACTCCTGGGACAGGAGCCCAGGGATCTGGATTCGAGAAAGAACTTTGCCATTTGTGAGCTGTTATCTTTGATAAATTACTTATTCATGCATTCAGCAAGTGACTGTTGGACGACAGTTATGTGCCTGCATTGTTCTAAATGCTGCAGGTGCTGTGCTAAAAAAAAATAACAGACCTAGCCAGGCACTCCCCTCATGGAAGTTATAATGTAGGGTAGGAGTCAGCAAACATTTTCTGTAAAGGGAAAGATAGTAAATATGTTAGGTTTTGCAGGCTATACAGTCTCTATAGCAACTACTCAATAGGTAGGTATAGTGCAAAAGTGACCAAAGACAATATAGAAACAAACAGACGTGGCCGTGTTCCAATAACGTTTTATTTACAAAAATTGATGGTAGAGCAAATTTGCCCAGCCGGCTATAGTTACCCAACCCCTGGTCTAGAGGAAGAAACAAACATGAACCAAAGAATTATGCATATGGTAACATGCAAAGGCCCTGTGGCACAGAAGACACATATAGGTTAGTGGGATTGACAGTAGGCCAATGGGGCTCTTGCTAAGTGCGTGAGGGGAGTACCATGTGAGTGAGGCTGGAAAGGGAAGGAGAAACAGACTAGCAGGTCCTTTAGGATACTTAGGATTCTCATCTTTACATATTAATGATTGGCAGTCATTGGATTATTTTAAGCAGGATGGAGATATGATCAGATTTGAGTTTCAAAAGATCACTCACTGCAGTGTGTAAAATGCATCGGATGAAATTTTCTCATCTGAAACATAAGGATGGAGATACGTGCCGTGTGTATCGGACAGTTCATAATGATAAACAAGTTACACACATTGCATAGAAGTGTTTTACAAAATATAAATTGTATAGAAAACTACATAGTAATGTTTTACAAGAAGCAACACAGTCAGAAGTTCATATACGTAGTTTTGAGTTCTCTCTATGAACAATGGCAGCCTGAACGCATGAAGGAGATCATTTTGTTTATGTTAACAGGTTTCCTTCACCAGGGAAACTACTCCTTAGGGTGCTCACGAAAGAAGAGGAGCTTCTCTCACTCTCATTCCGTCTCTCTGCCCTTCCTTCTCCGAAGCACATCTGGGTGCTGCCTGGAGCCCAGGTCTGGCTCCAAACCTATACATATTTGCCAAGTATAGAAGCTTCTCAAGAATGAGATGGATCCTGGGGCATCCTCCCCAGAGAAACAGGATAAAGAGAATTTAGTGGGTAAGTTCCTTTTTTCCTGCCTTAAGTTTGTTTTATGTATATTAAGCAAAGTGAGAGTTGTATCGTTATAGAGAGCAAGCAAGCACGAGGTGGATTAATACATTATTGAGATTGGCTTCAATTTCATTTAGAGCCCAGGATTTTGGATTCATTGCTTATCGTGGTTTTATTTGCTTCTTGAAGAGCAGTCTATGACATGCCCTTTTTCTTAAGTGTTAGATAGAATTTGTGTTTACCTTTGTATTCATATTTTTTGCGTTAACCAGCAAAGACATGTTGAACAAGCTAAAATTTATCCAGTTTCAAATATCATCTGATGGTGCTATGATTAAATAGAAAAGCTGGTTTGAGGTACACCATGTTTGATACATGGAGAGAAGTTGAAGAAAAGAAAACTTAGCCTGTAATTACCAACTGCCTCCGTGAATGTTAATGGCTCTTCTGTATTGTAAAGCATTTTGCTCACGTTATATTTTTAAACGTTACAATAATTCTGAGGTAGATTTTTTTATAACCTCATTTTATGGTGGAGAAAATTGAGTCTTGGAGAGTTTAAAAACTTGTTGAAAGTCCAGAAGGTGATGATGATGGTGGTGGTGGTGGTGTATGTGTGTGTGTCCTAACCCGTGCTCTGTACTTTATGTTGCTAAAGAAGTCATAGCGCAGGTTAGAAATAGAGAGCGCATTTGGCATTATTAGCTTGTAAAAGAAAGTATACATTTAAAGGTATCTACCTGGATTGAAAAAGAAACCTTTCTCGTGAAGTTGGCCTAGCAACATGGATATATTGGAGACAGTGAACATCATTTGGAAGGTACAAGTGGGGGGTCTCTTCAAGGGTACCCTTGATTATCTTTTTAAACAAGAAGTTTCATGAGACTTTTTAGTTTCCGTTTAACAGGTTGAGACATCAACTGGATAAATGGCACGATTGAAGCTGTATCACCAGCGAAATATTTTAAAGTGCTCATGGGTTTACTTGGTTTTGGTTTTTGACTATAATGAAAATCCCGCACTATCACAGAACAAACCAAAATGGGGCTTATTATGTTACAACTTCTGATTTCATATGCTTTAGGCAGTTTATGAGATGCAAATCAGTCTTTCTCTGAGATTTGTGGGATAAGTTTGCCCTTGCCCTCCTCCATCTTGGACACATTAACAAGACAACATCATTTGGTCCTTCAAGCTGTACAGAAATTTCGGTACCTACTGAAGTTAGGCTCCTACTGGCCCACGGAGACTGGGAGCTAGGGTTGCTATCTACCTGATGATTACCTTTCAAGAGGACGGCTCCCAGGTCCTTGAGAAAGATAGTCCCAGATCGTAAAACTAGCAAGAGGCTTTTAAAAAGACTTACATCTCAAAGGGGCAGAGAAAGGATTTACAAAGGTAAGTGTGCTAAAGGAAATGCTCAAGGAAAATGGAAATCTCTTTAATGGCAAGGCAAGCTGAAGGAAACGTTAAGACCTCTAGGAAAACCCTAGTCAGTGGCCTGGCTGATTAGAAGGCCTCCTGATGTGGCTAATAATTCCTTTACATGTAATTTATTTAACTCTCACAACTAGTTATTATTGGGTTAACAGAAGGAAAATAAGACCTCAGCAGGTTGAGTGACTCATGAGATGTCATCTAGCTTTCAAATGGCGGTGTCTCAATTAGAACGCAGGGTCCCCCGACCCAGGACCTGCACTTTCCATCCCTGTGAGGCATTGTCGCCTGTCTGTCCCTAGGCTGGCTGTGCTAAAGCTCTTCCCTCCTCTCTGTCCTCTTCTTTCTGAGAATGCAGAACAAGCAGTGAGTTTCCCATCTTCAATGCTAGCCTGCCCGTAGGTATCCTCTGGTCTCCGTGTGAATCATTTATTGAGGTATGAGATACATACAATAAAGTGCACAAGTCTTAAGTGCTTGGCTTGACAGACTGAATACACAACAGACAAAGGCTGGACCATATCTAAAAATAGAATTCTGACCACCAACCTGCAGCAACCAGCCCAGAAAACCAACCTTTTATCTACAATAATCAGCCCAGGAAGCCAGCCTGCTTGATGTCAGATTCTCAGGAAACCACATTGTTATCAGAAGCTACATAATCACTTCTGTAACATTCAGCCCCAAATGGCCGGGACTTGATTAACAACTGACAGCTCCCCTGCTTTTTGTCCCCGATTCCAACTTAGGTCCAACAAAAGAAAACCAAGCGGGTACCCCTACGCCAATCACGTAGGATGCTCTGCTTCTATTTTGTCCGTCTACAGCTTCTCTAGGCCAACAGCCTCCAATCAGGGCACACCTGAAGCCTTCCCCCTTTTTCCACCATAAAGCTTCCCCACTCCTCTGCCTGCCTTTGAGTCTCTGCCAAAACACAAGTGATAGAGGCTGACTCTTTTGTGAGAGCCGGAATAAATACCCTTTGCTTTTCTAGCTGGCTGGTCTTTGTTTATTGCCACAGGCTCAATATGTGTAAGTCTATGCAGTCACCACCCAGATCAAGATATGGAACATTTCCAGCACCCTACAAAGCTTCCTTATCTCTTCCCAGATAATACCCAACTGACAAAACTCCACCCACTACCTAGAGACAGTACTACTCTGACTTCAGACATAATAGATTAATTTTGCCTCTTCTTGAACGAAATGATACAATACGAGATCATACGGTATGTACTCTTATACGTGGAATCAAAAAGTGTGTACTCTTGTGTCTGGCTTATTTTGCCCAATATGTTGTCTATGAGATTCATCCATATTTTGAATACTGTATAGCAGTAACCTTGCCTTTTTTCTTCCTGAGTAATCTTTTCTATGAACATACCACAACTTTATTTATTCATTCTACTGTTGTTGGGTTTGGATGGTTCTTCATTTCTTGGATTTTACGAACAAAATTGCAATAAACATTCCTGAATATGTTTTTCACTGTTATCAGCACTCATTTCTCTGAGATATTACTTAGAAGTTGAATACTGAGTCATAAAGTAAGTGTGTGTTTGGCTTTAATAGATACTTCCAAATAGTTTTTCAAGATAATTGTATCAATTCGCAAACATGAGAATTCCCATTGCTCCACACCCTTGCTAAAATGTGGCATCGTCAGTCTTTAGCATTTGCCATTCCGGAAGCTGTGTATTTTTATCTCATTGTGGTTTTCATTTTCATTTCCCTGATGTGTAATGTACATCATTCAGTTTTGGTATTTTAAACACTGCCCTGTTACCTAAATGGTTATTTCTGCTTCGAGAGGAAATGACTATTTACAGTAACACAGATCTGTGGGCATGGATTGCATGTAGAATTGATCTAATATTTAAATACTGTTGATCAAGCCAAAGTTGGGAAATAAGCCACCAAGTCACCTAGTCTGTTTTATTTCCTAAAATTCATTTCCACTTCTAAAGCTATCTAAGTGGAGTTAGTGATCTAGAATATTCTTCCTTATTTCCTAGCCTCACACGAGCTACAGATCTTGCCTTGAGTGTTTATCCCTAGTCCTAGAGGGCATTTAAGTCTCCTCTGGTGCTATGGGCTGCATCTAAGCTCCAGGAACAAAGCCCCAGAGGCGTGCCTCGACAAATGAAGCTTAGTTTTGCCTCACTGCCTAAGACTGTGGAACTTGTGGGTACCACTTTACCTAAAGAGAGATTGAGATGATGGTGACAACACTGACCAGGAAGTTTTCTGGCTGCAAAATGCAGGGTTGGCCTCAGTTATCTTTAAAGTCCTTCCAACTGAAGTCCCAGAGTCCTTCTCCCCAGTGCCAGCAGCGCTGGGCCTCAGGTTCTGTGCATTATGGCTCACCTTTCATTTTGCAGATTGAGGGAAAGATGTTCCAGCTCTTGTTGGAAAGTTCCCCATCTTATTCTCTTTTGTATCTGCAGCTCTAGCACAGTGTGCCTGGCATATAAACTGGTAAAATATCTGTTCAGTGGATGAATGAGAAACCGGTGGGCAATTTTCCAGGGGTGACAAAGTCCATTTCTCTACCAGGAAGTAATATGATGATGGCTTTATGGTATGGTGACAATTACCCATAGAAAACACCCATCCATGGATGTGGATAAAGCAGGAGATGATCAGATGAGCTCAGGGCTTCATGGCTAACAGAGAGGGTGTGTGGCCCATTTTCTTCCCATCGTCCCCTCCAGGGAATGGCTCAGGGAAGTCTCTGGAAGAATCCTTGTGTAGGTTGAGGTAAAGGGAGATTTCTGAAGAGCCTTTGTCATACGATCCCAGTATTTCCTTTGAATTGGAATTGGAATCCTCAAATCCAATTCTCAGCGCAGCACCCACAGTTTTAACTGCAGGCGAGGTGGGGCGGGGCAAGGCTGGCTGAAAGATCTGCTCTGCAGGAAGCTGCAGAAGCAGCGTTTTGTGCTCGCTGCTCACAAGGCAGAGCTGCTGAGCCCTGCGGGGAAGCCGACAGTCCCACTTTCACCGGCAGCTAACGACACCCCCAGGCTCCACCCATCCTCCCAGCAGCAGCGGCCTGGCTAATTCTAATGCTCAGGTGTAAATCTTGGAAGATTAATCGTGTCCTCATCTCTGGTCTCTCTCTGCACATTTAGTACTTAACAGAGCCTCGCTCACAGGTAATGATGCTATAGGGCTGGGTGGGACTGCAGAGGAGCTCCCGGAGGTCAGGGCAGTTTTCTCTGCGACAGCACTTGCTTTTGCAGCTTGGTGTTAAGGCTGTAGCTAGTCTGGACATGTCTAGGGCTTGCTCAGGGCATAAAGCATAGCTGATGTCCTTGTTGGAGTCCCAGCTGCCTGTGTGTGCAGCAGTGCTAATGTCACAGCCCCCAGCACCCCAAAGTTCCTGAACACCAAATGCGGCCGTGTCAGCAGGGAGGGAACACACCAGAGGGCTCAAGAACTGTGCTGCCTTCCCAATGCTTTCCTCAAGATGCAGAGTGTCTGGGAGAGGCGTGTACAAGCACAGCTATTGCAGCCTTGTTTGTAAAGGCAAAATTGCAAGTAACCATAATATCCACCAATAGGAGAATGGCTGAATAAACTGAGTCACAAATTTAGGATAGGAGGCAACAATGAAGAAGAATGAGGTGGATCCAGTTGTATTGACATGGAAATATCTCCCAAACACATTCAGTTAAAAAAAGTAGAAACTTACAGTGTGATGTCTTTTCTCACAAAATCTACAAATCGAAACCAAGTGTTTTCTAATTGTAGATACATGTATGTAAATACATAGGAATGGGTCTATAAGGACATACACCAAGTTGATAACTATGGAAACATTCTAGATAAAAGTGGACTGAGGAGAGGATGATTGGGGGGATTTTAATTTTATCTGTATTTCTTGGATTTTTTTTTTTTAACAGTGAGAATGTATATACAAGCTGTGTTATTACTAATAATTTTAAAAAGCGCTAATAAATAAAATACAACAAAGATCCCATGAGAAGGCACAAAATGTCTTTTCATCCTGCATAATAATAGTCTGATCACCTCAATGTGGTCCAAAGTTATGGAAGGTGATATTTTGGGAATTTAAACTTTGGTGTATGCAGGCAAGTCCTTATTGTCATTGAGTATATCTTTATGTATATTTAAAGCCTGTAAAAGGACATTTGCACTCAAAACGTTTTAATATGAAATATGTATCTAAAACTTAGATACTTTTCATCTGTCAGAATATCACAACTGAGAAGACTGAAAATATCTAGTGAGGACAGGGCATGTGGGAATAGGCACAGAGTACAAACTCTTTGAAGGGCACTTACCATCTAACAAAATTGTAAATACTGATCCCTTTGACCTAACACTTCCACTGCCAGGAATTCATCCTACACAAGTGCACAAAAACACACATTAAAAAGGGCTCATCACAGCATTATCTGTAAGAGCAAAACCCTAGAACCCTTGTAAATATTCATAAATTTCTGTTCGCCAATGAACCCGTTGCAGTAAAATGGATAAGTGAGGCTGAATTTGAGGTGGTATCAATGAGGCTTAGTGACTTCTGTAGTTGGATAGGGAAGAGGCAATGGTGACCCTGTGTCTCTAACCTGGACAACCATGCGGATGGTTAAGTACGGATGGTTAAGACATTAACTGAGATAGACGCATAATAGCATAAGGTGTTCGTGGATCATCTGAGTAGAGCTATCTAGCAAATGTGATTAGTTCTAGTGCTTGTGTGGAGAATGTGAAATCAATTGGAGGAAGTGTACGGGTGAGGATGGGGCTGGTTGTCAAGGAGAAGAGAACCAAGAAGCAGCAAGGATTGAAAATAAGGTGAAATAGTGAATATAAAGAATTCTAAAGTATCTATCAATCTGTAAAATGGGAATAAGTGTAGTAATATACATTTACTAAGGTAGATATTAATGTTTGGTCTAGGTGCCTTATATAAATAATCTCATTTAATCCTCATCGGATCCTTCAAGGTAGGTAGTGTCTATCCCCATCCTACAGATGAAGAAATGGAGGCTCAGAAAGATCGAGTGGCTTTCCTGAGGCCACCACACTGGTAAGTTAAAGACGCTCATAGAAACTCAAACGTAAGCACTCTGGAAAATGTTTTTCCTTGTGTTCTATTGACTTGTTTGGGGATAAGAGTACCTACCTATCCGCCCCAAAGGTTGCCTTGACTTCCCCTGGAGAATTCTGGGGGCCCAGAAATCTGTCTTTTAAAATGACACCCTGATGATCCTGAGGTGGGTAGTTTTATGTGTTTTGAGAATAATAAACCATGGCAGCCCTATGTAAATGTAATGGTAATTACTGTTATTGATTGCTCTGAGACTTTTCTTGGAAGGGACAGGTCAGTTTTCATCTAAAAACCTGAAGGAATATTTTCCGTGTGTGTGTGTGTGTGTGTGCGCGTGTGTGTGGTGTTTACTGCAATCACGCCTGTGTGTGGATTCAGGTTGCTTCCTCAGCCCCATCCTGGCTTAGCCAGCCTTCTGGATGGTTTCCTCATCCACGCAGCTGAATCGCTTTCCTAAGAACCATGTCAGTTACAGAATTGCCTCCTCATTTCCTAGGCATCAAGAGTAAAGGGCTTGGTGTATGTGGCTGGATCCTGTTTTCATTTTCTTTCCTGTTGATGATCATTACTTTCCCTATCTCCATATGGATGTGCTTGAAGGTAATACCCTGGGGAATAAACTGGGCTCTCTCTATGAGCTGATGAATCATTAAGACTAAATGCTCTCCCTTAATCTCTTAGATCATTAAGGAGTATGAACGTGCTGTTGTATTGCGACTGGGACGCATCCAAGGTGACAAAGCCAAAGGGCCAGGTATGACACTGCGGCTGCTCGTGACAAGGATCACGGGCACCTATTACTGCTACTACTGCTACCAAAAATTTTCTCTGGCAACATTTATTGAAAAAAAATAAAATCACAGGAAGCTGGAGCCCTTGCCTTTCTGTACAATTGAAGGATCTTGTCCTCTTACTTGAGTTAACAGGAGTGATCACTAGACCATTAGCTGGAGAGATTTGGAATCTGGATCAGCGTTCTAACACTCCCTCTGAGAGTTTCAGTGAATGTGAACAAAGAGTGGCTCTGGTTACATTGGCTGGGTGTCCCTCATTACCAGGGCCACTAAGAGAATGAAAGAAGAATGAAGGGAGGGAGTAAATGGCCAAGGTAGACAATTAAGTTACTCAGGGAGAGGATTCCGGGAGCTGGTTTTTGATTCTCACTCTTTGAAAGAGCCAATGGAAAAGTCAAATGTAATGTCCTCTCTTGACAAGTAGATTAAGAGCAACATAGGGCTGGAAGCCATTTGACAATTCCTTTCGTCAAATGTGGTCTTTATTTCCATCCTTTCTCTACAGCCTCAGAATAAAAAATGTCCCAAACTGTTCATATCATAAAAGGATGGGATTTTCTTTTGTGGGAGCAAGGAGTATCGGTACTAAAAGTCCTCAGGAGTAAGACACTGATTTACTACTCATAACTTCTCTTGTGTATATTTTGTTGAACCCTATGAAATTGCTAATGTTTGGTTTCGACCCACCAAAATGGCAATTTCATACGATAGGTTCTAATTTTCTTGACAGGGGAGGCTCTCCAAACAGCATCTTGGAAGGCACATGGAAGAGAATGGTTATTTGCTATACTTCTCTAATAACATTTGATTTCTGTCCCCTAATGTGATGTATTTAAGTAAAATCATTCTCCCTCCAACTGCGCTGTAGGATCTCTGGGGGGAAGGAACTTCCTTATTCACTCTGTGCGCTTTGCACTTGGCCATGTACTACGGTAGGCACTCAGGTATCTGTTACATTTTTAAACATATGAGAAACTTCCAAAGGGGAAGCTTGTTATGGAGACTTGGCCATTTCAAGTAGTATTGATATAATCCTACTTGTCTAATAAGGAACCTAAGAGAAAGAGGGCAAAAATTGCTTATTATGGATATTTTTATGAGTTTGTCCAAATAGAGGTGTTAGAATT
Source organism: Balaenoptera acutorostrata (assembly GCF_949987535.1). Lineage (NCBI taxonomy): Eukaryota > Metazoa > Chordata > Mammalia > Artiodactyla > Balaenopteridae > Balaenoptera > Balaenoptera acutorostrata. The sequence goes on from NC_080081.1 coordinate 66,919,289, forward strand.
ATCCAAGTGAGAAGTACCAGAACAAAGTTAACCCCTTCCTGGTCATGTTTCACCTGGTGAAGCCAAGATTATAAATTAGAATAAAATTGGATTTGAGAGAGGTCAAATAGCTATAACTTGCAGGACTCTAGAGAAAAGTCTCTTTTCAATGAATTTTCCCAGAAGAGTTCACCACTAAATCTCCCAGGATAACTAATCTCGTCATACATGTATCTGGGGCTAAGGAGTTACCTCAGAATGTCATAAGAGCCGGAGGGAAACAGGCCAAATTGCTAATGGAAAACATCTCCACTTCTGTAAATTATTCTTTAATAATAAAAGTATTCATAACAAGAACTGCTACTTTTGAGCACTGAATACATGCCTGGCACTATGTTTAGTATTTTATTTCATTATCATGTTGACACATGCTTAATCTTCACCACCATCTTATAGATATTAGGTGACTGAAGCTCAGGAAAATTAGATAAATGTTCGCAGGTCACAAGCTAGTAAGTGGTAGGGCTGGAACTTAACTCTCTCTAGTTCTAAGGGCCATGATCTTAACTGGTGACTTAGCACCAAAAAAAAAAAAAAGGTAAATTAGGAAGTAATCCTTACCCCAGAAAGGTTTAGACACCAAAAGAAAGAAAGCACCTTAGCAGTGTTTTCTGTTGATGCTACCAGTACTTTTCATGATACTCAGTGTAGAAACTTGCTTCTTCTTTGAAAATAAAAACAATAGCACAGAATCCTTCTGGTAAATGAAAATGGATTGGTGTCCCCATCTTGCTGACATGCCTTGTGGTTCTAATCTCTATAACTCTTGCTGTAGAGAAACTTCCCCAGAGCAATGTTAAGGAGTCATAGAATCCTCAAATGAGTTTCCTTAGCCCTATCCCTACCTCAATCCAAATCTTCACAAGAGATAAGTAAAAGTATTTACAACTGAGGAATGCCATTGTATATAAACTAGAACACAGCTACAGAGAAACTACAAATTTTGTAATACATTGGTTTTGGGGACACTGAAATCCTGGGAAGATTTCAATTCTAACATTCCTTCAGTACTAATGAAGATAAAAGAGAATGTTGACAGTCACTGATATTCAAGGTCTAAAGTCTATCGATTGAATCTTTTATACAGATACCTTTAACATAAAGAAACCAATTTCCAAAATATCCTTTTAAATAAATGTCACACTCAACACTTGGATAGAAGTAAATTGAATGTTTTACAAAAGAAAATCTAAAAATTAATTGTCAAGGATCTTCAGCTTTTTACCAAAAGATTTTAATTTCTAAGGAATCACTTTTCTTTAGTCATTGACTCATAGCAAGAAATAATTTCCCCAAAGTTATAGGTGTACATATGGAAGATCATCTGAGAAGCATTTATAGTCCCATGCAAATAATGTACTGTATAGCTAGCAGAAAATTTGTTGCAGTTATTTTCAGTCGGGTGAAATTTTAAACCATATTTTCTTTTGCATAGGTTTGATCCTGGTCCTGCCTTGCATAGACGTGTTTGTCAAAGTTGATCTCCGGACCGTTACGTGCAACATCCCTCCACAGGAGGTAATGCTGATTAAAGCTACGTTTCTAGAAATAAAACCAATATCTTCCCTGTTACAGGGACAATTGAGACTGTATCATATGTTTGCAAACTATAAAGGGAAAGATGAACTGAATTCTTAGAGATCTGCTTGGGGAGTCCTAGGTGGCTCCTGAGACTACTGGACTTTGTTTCGCCAAATGAGAATGAAGCCAAGGGCAAGGGCTGAATTGCTAGAAGACCTGCAATGACTGGGTGGGAGAAAGTCTGAGAGAAGAGAGAGAAAGGATACAGATGGCAGAGAAACTGGGATGGAGAATGACAAGCCGATCCTTGGAAGAGTCTGATAAATCATTGTACGAGGGGGCTGAAATTGATTTGGTGACTGGTTATGACTTTATCCTTTCCATCACCGTCTCCGGAAATGTTTTAGTAATATCGATATCACTCACCTCTGCATTAAATTTTGTTAACTTTTTATTTTATATTGGAGCATAGTTGACTAACAATGTTGTGTTACTTTCAGGTGTATAGCAAAGTGATTCAGTTATACGTATACATATATCTATTCTTTTTCAAATTCTTTTCCCATTTAGGTTGTTACAGAATATTGAGCAGAGTTCCCTGTGCTATACAGTAGGTCCTTGTTGGTTATCCATTTTAAATATAGCCGTGTGTACTGCACTAAATTTTTTGAGTGTTTGGATGCAACAAAGTGGGGTGTGCATTGGGAAAGAGCAGACACTGTACAGGGCTCACCTATAACTGGATTTCAAATAGTTCTTTTCAATTCTTAAAGTACAGCAACTAAATGACCAGACCCAGTAACTGGGTGATAAGGAAGAGAAACAGAATTGCCAATAATCATGCCAATTTGTGATAAACAAAATGATCCAGGAAGAGAAAAGAAAATGTGTGGGAGGGCAAAGGGGATGAGAAGTGAGAAAATCAACATTTATGAGGAAATGTTAATTTTCCTCTCTCTGGTCCAGAAAACTCAATCGAGACTCAACAATGATGTCTTCATGCCATTGGCGGGAACTGCAGAGTCCTTACTTTGGAATTCAGCCCTAATCATAAGAGAGCTTAGGATGTTTAGGGACTATCATGGGCCTTTTCTGGCTCCATAGTAAACAGTTCTAGATGGGAGAAGGGAGTTCTAGGTCCTGCTATCGTGGTACCCACAGAAAGCTCATTTGCTCCAAAGTACCTTGTCATGTTAATTCAGAACAATTAATGCAGAGCCTCTATAAATTGATTTTTCTTTATCTGAATACAGAACACGGTCTCTTGTGCCATCTATGTTTTCTAAGAAGCACTGCTATTCATCAAGCCTGATGAAACTAAGAACCAAAGAGATTTCAGGTATCAGGGAAACAGGTGTTCTATCTCTATTTAGATGGTAGAATTCCAACAGGGTTCTACTATTACATTTTAAAATGGAAATACCTATTTCACTTCTGACTTCTCTAAGATGAAGTTACAGGGATAGGTACAGATCACACCCGTGTAGGAATTTTGCTATCAACAAGGATGATAGTATATTCAAGCCAGGACAGATTTTTGGTGATGCTGGCATGAGTTGTCATTGAAGCTCTCCTCCTGTGGAGAGGGCTCTGGGACTGGCTGACCCTTTGTTGATCAATCATTGTGAAAGTCATAAGCATGTGATCTTCTGTGTTCTTGATCTCCAGATCCTCACCAGAGACTCTGTGACCACTCAAGTGGATGGAGTGGTCTATTACAGAATCTATAGTGCCGTCTCGGCAGTGGCTAACGTCAACGATGTCCACCAAGCCACATTTCTGCTGGCTCAGACCACTCTGAGAAATGTCTTAGGGACACAGACCTTGTCCCAAATCTTAGCTGGCCGGGAAGAGATTGCCCATAGCATCCAGGTAAAGACATCAAGGACCAATAGCCTACCTCTTTCATTCACTCATTTTAATTAACAGTGATGATCAAATATCAGCAGTCCAAAGCAACCCTCCCCATGTGTATACACACACACACACATACACACATATACACAACTGCTCTAAACAGATGGGCTTCAGTTTGGGATTTCACTTTTTTTTTTTTTTATAATCATGAGGTCCAGATTTAAAAATCTGAGTGGGAGCGGGGAGCTGTTGGAGTGTGTGTGGAATTCAAAATTATGAATTACCATTGTACACTTTAGCCTTTTTTGAAGAGCTTAGAGATCAGAGTTATTTTTAGTTTAGATTACTCCAGAGGAAGGGCTGCCATTTGTCAGGCAGCCCGTATATTCTTGCATTTCAGGGGAATGTGAATGTTAGAAGGAGGTTTGGTCGAGACAGCACAGGACTGCTATCCCTGGGAAATCCGACTTCATGTACTAATACCAATAATGACATTGTTGATAGTAATCATAGTAATAGTAATCATAATTATAATATTGATGAGGATGTAACAGGTATCCATCTCACCTCTCGTACACCCTAGATTACAGACAATCACATTTCTGTGTTTTCCTGAATCAATTACATTTTGCTTCTGAGCCTGCCTTCTGTAAATTAAGAGGGAAATTCAACTTTGGTCCTTCTTGGCCTCTCCTCCAGTCCCTAAGGTAGTGCAAAGTCCCCGAGGTTTTATAAGATAATATCAGTTCTGCATGATAACTCTCCACGTCATTCTAAGAGCCACACAAGTTCAATGACTCAGTTGTTTGCTCATCACAGTCAGGTCACTGGCTTCTTGTGAGGTCTCCCCATCTCCCACCTCTCTGCAGGGATCACGGAAAAGCTAGGGCTCACTTGTTACTTGGTATCACGTAGATCTCTGCCCTTTCCCCTTTGAGGGAACTACCCATCTGGTCTCACTATTTCTCAAGGCATTCTTTCTCATCCCTTCCCCTCCAGGATAACCAGCAAGATATCTTCAGTGATCTTAAGCTTTAACAAAAGATGAGGATGTCTTTGATTTTAGGCTTCTTCTGCTCTAAAAAATATATGCCTTGTTACCTGTTTAAAACTGAGCCACGGGTCAGAGGTTAAACAGAGCAAGACAAATAATATCTCAAAAAGTACCCAGTGATAATATGTACTGAGTTATTGCTGGGCACGGATAGATATTTTAACATGTATTATCTCCAAAACTCATGACAATCCTGAAAGAAAACCTTTTATAGTACGAAAACTGAGAATCAGAAAGGTTAAGTAAAGGGCCCAAGGATTCACAGCTGCAAATGGCAGAACCAGGACAAAATCCATTGCTGCCTGTTTGGTGTCAGTGACAAGAAAATGTGGGGTATTTGCTCAAATCTAGATGGGTAGTACATACTTCATTAGGAATGGTTTGGGGTGGACCTGCTGAGAGACCACCTATTAAAAGACCTATCAAGTTTTGTTTCTGAATCCTTCCCAGGATTCACTTCAATGCCAGGAAGTGGGCGATAAGAACTCCTATCCCTTTTCCAAACTGTCTCACTCCAAACGCTGTAAATACAGAAGGAGAAAAAGAAGAGGACTTCTCTTGCATATATAACATGTATCAGAAACTTCGATTGCACACCTGTCTTCTGATCAACCACCTTTCTTTTGACTTGGAAACAGACTTTACTTGATGATGCCACCAAGCTGTGGGGGATCCAGGTGGCCCAAGTGGAAATCAAAGACGTCCGGATTCCCGGGCAGTTGCAGAGGTCCATGGCTGCTGAGGCCGAGGCCACCCGGGAAGCCAGGGCCAGGGTAAGGGCGACTGCATCTGTACTGGAGGGCAAACTTCCCAGCCTTGGAGCCAACAAGGATGGGGCTTGAAAGGAAGCTCAGGTCCCCTCAAGGATTTCAATAAGAAGAGGGTTTCTTTTTCACAGTTTTTACTGAGAATTTCCCCTTGAGTTAAAAGCTCGTAGGCAGCTTAATGCACCTTGAGGCAGCTTGGTATTAGGTCTTGGGTCAAGGGTGATCGGCAACATACTCAGTGACTCAGCCAGGTGGGTCCCCACGCTGGCCACACAGCAGAGCCTCCTAGAGAGAAATGAGCAAAGCAAACACCAATTCCCAGGCCTCACCTCAGACTCGGTGAAGCAGAGTCTCTGGTGGGCCCAGGAACCTGCATTGTTATAAAGCTGATGATTCTGATGCAGCAACTTGGTGCCTGTCTTTGGAGTATCTTCCTCCTAGTGTGTTAAGTGAACTGAATTAAAAGGAGGGGGATTACTACAATCCAGGTTAGAATTACAAAATGTGAGTGCAGCTTGGTCTCGAGTGTTCTTGAATCTGTTGGATCCATAGCCCTCATATCTGTGCGGATGGGTTTCCTGAAGTATCAGAAGCCAATTAAGATTAGAATGCTCCAAGTAGCCCCTTTGGAATCTTACTTGGGACTCGAGGGAGGTTTCCCTCTACTTTATCTCTGGATTCTCTGCTAAGCTCCAGCAGCCTCTAAGCAGTTGATGTGGGAGTTGTTTTTGCACGTGGGCAGTGAGTGCCCACAGAGGCGCAGCTGCGTTCCGGCCATTCTCGGGCAGTCTGAGAACCAGAGGAGGAGCAGGGCACTTAGGAGAGCTCCAGCGAGGGTTTGCAGACTGGCACTTGCTGCCGCTTGCAATCAAGAGCAGGGAGAACTCGAAACAATCCTTACATTGTAAGAATGAGACAAAATTGGCAACAGAAAGAAATTTTAAAAAAACATCTATGATCAGTAAAAAGGAGAGAAAAAAAGCCAGTTGGAGGCCTTGAATTTCTGACTTCTCTGAAAACGAAAGCAGGCGATGGAGAGGCTCCAGGGTGATTCAAGAGCATCACTCGGGTAGATGGACCTGTATTTGTTCGGGTGCTTTTATTTTGTTTGAGAATGAAATCTAGGGACTCCTAATTTGTAAGCTATCTCCCTGCTTCCTGCAACCTCCTCAAATTTCTCTAATCACGTTGGGATGTGACGCTCTAATCCTTGCCAAAGAAGCAAGCAGATGAAACATGGGTGGTCAAGTAGGGGCTGGGAGAGAAGTATCCGTGCAGACCCAGGAAAAGAAAGCACTAGTGACAGCTATAAACTTGTACGTCTAAAGGCTTTTATTTCTGTCGATTTAGGTCCTTGCAGCAGAAGGAGAAATGAATGCTTCTGAAGCCCTGAAGTCAGCCTCCAAGGTGCTGGCTGAGTCCCCCATCGCCCTCCAGCTGCGTTACCTGCAGACCTTAACCACCGTGGCCACAGAGAAGAATTCCACCATTGTGTTTCCTCTGCCCATGAACGTACTAGAGGGCGTGGGCGGCATCAGCTACAGTAACCACAAGACGGTCCCTAACAGAACCTGAGATCCCCCTGCTGCAGCCATTGCTTAGGGAGGCACACCTGTTCCTGTGGAGACCAGCAGTGAGAAGCGTTGAGAATTTCAACACTATTTAAGCAGAGTAACTCTACAGCTGGAACAGCATTAGCAGGGAGATGCTATAGAGGCTATAAAAAAAGAAAAAGAAAAAGAAAGAAGGGCCATATACTACTTTTTTTTAAAATTTTTTTATTTTTTAATTAATTTATTTTTGGCTATGTTGGGTCTTCGTTTCTGTGCGAGGACTTTCTCTAGTTGCGGCAAGTGGGGGCCACTCTTCATCGCGGTGCGCGGGCCTCTCACTATAGCGGCCTCTCTTGTTGGGAGCACAGGCTCCAGACGCACAGGCTCAGTAGTTGTGGCTCACGGGCCCAGCCGCTCCGCGGCATGTGGGATCTTCCCAGACCAGGGCTCGAACCTGTGTCCCCTGCATTGGCAGGCAGATTCTCAACCACTGCGCCACCAGGGAAGCCCTACTTTTATTTTTAAGAACATAAACATACTTTGCATTATTCTTATGAGAATCAGTGAGTAGGTGTCCCTGACTTAGAGCAGGAACTTTCTTGTAGTAGCTGGGGGAAATTACTTTTTTAAAAATTTGTTTATTTATTTAGTTTTGGCTGCATTGGGTCTTCGTTGCTGCGCGTGGGCTTTCTCTACTTGTGGCAAGCGGGCGCTACTCTTTGTTGTGGAGCACGAGCTCTAGGCACGCGGGCTTCCGTAGCTGTGGCACAGGGACTCAGTAGTTGTGGCTCGCAGGCTTTAGAGGGCAGGCTCAGTAGTTGTGGCACATGGGCTTAGTTGCTCCACGGCATGTGGGATCTTCCCGGACCAGGGCTTGAACCCGTGTCCCCTGCATTGGCAGGCGGATTCTTAACCACTGCGCCACCAAGGAAACCCCAGAATTACTTTTTAATGGGTTTAAGAAGCACTCTAGATAATCTGCAAAGTAACACATATTTCTACTAGCTATTTGCTGTATAATTCCAAAGTGATTATTGGCTAAATTTCTAATACTTAGCTATTTGCTTCCTAATTCCAAAGTTGGCTAAATTTATTATTGGCTAAATTTCCAATCGTTACAGCAAAACCCCACAATGCTTAAAATTGTGATTGATTTTGATGTTAAACACACTATCATGTGTAAAATAGATAGCTAGTGGGAACCTGTGGTATAGCATGGGGGGCTCAGCTCAGTGCTCTGTGATGACCTAGATGGGTGGGATGGATAGGAGGGAGGTCCAGGAGGGAGGGGATATATGTATACACATAGCTGATGCACTTTGTTGTACAGCAGAAACTAACACAACATTGTAAAGCAATTATACTCCAGTAAAAAAAAAAGAGAAAAATGGAAGTAACATATAATACAGAAATCACCTAGAAATACTAATTTTATAGAAGCTTTCTAATTATTTAGAAGACTAATCATTTAGTAAAAATAAAGATTATTCCACCCGAAGAAAAAAAAAAGACTAAAGAGGCATGAGGCTTCCGGCTGCAAATTTATCACCACCTCCTCTAGGCAGATTGCATTCGACTCTCTGGTTGTGTGTCCTCCTGCTGGGGCTGGGGGCCAATCTCAGCCTCCCAGCACCTTTGTCAGAGGGTGAGACAAGGCATAAGGAGGCTGCAAGCTCCGGTCAGTTTGTTTGCTTACAAGTGAGAATGCTTGTACAAGGTTTGGTTGGTAGAAATCCCTGGGGAACATTAGCCTGTGGGCTTCATGTTTTCACTCTATCATTAGTCCCAAGAACCACAAGTCATCAAGAATAGCTTGCAAACTCTATTCTTCCTCTCTAAACACCAAAAACCAAAAAACCTCTTAAAAATAAAGAAGCCATAGAATGTGCATATATTTTCAAAATTGCTCTCTTGGAGATTATTTTGTTGCCATGGTGCAGTTTTCTTTCCGGATCCATTTTGAGCAATGGGCTAGAATTTTTTAAAGTTACCGTTTATCGAATGTCTGCCATGTGTGACACTGTGCCCGGTCCCGTATGGACGCTAAGAAATATCTTCGTTTTACAGATGAGAAAATGATGTCAAGAGGCTGCATAACTTGTCCAGGGTCCCTCAGCTCGTGAGCGTTGGGTGAGGATTGAAAGCCAGGTCTGACTCCAAAGTTCTTGCTCTTAAACATCATTGAGTTTCACTGGGGGCAGCTGGGTGGACGAGTGACAGAGCCCTTGCACTGCTTTTTTGCCTTCAATACCAACCTTCAAGGTTTTAGAAGTCTGGGTGCCCACTATAGTTTCTGCTGTGTTTAGGCCTGTGAGAGCATGCACACACGAACCCTGACACACTCACACTCCCTTCCACACCCCACCCACACTTCCCGCATCACCCCTACCTTCACATTCCTGCCCCTCCATCTACCCCCGTCTCCACTCACATCCCCTCCACGCGCTCCCCTCAACATACAGGTACTGTCTTCATATAAATGCAAAACGGGGATCCCACTCTACCTTTGGTTTTGTAACCTATGTTTCCCATGAAACCATATCATACTTGATAGGATTTTTGTTCAATTCACGTCTTATGAATTTTTCAGTAGATTCTACTGACTCTAGTACTCATTTTTAAACTCACTGACGTTCAGATTTTTTTCTTATAGGGCAAATATTTGCATTTTAACAGACAAAAATCTAGCATCGTTCATCCACGTCAGCCAGTATCTGAGTCCAGGAAGTCACACCAGGTAGACACTTCACCAGTGACCCTACGTCTCACGGACAGTGGTGCAGAGACTCGCCACAGGCCAGGGCTGTGGCATTGAGGACACCTGAGCGGGGAGGCCCTACTTATACAAGGACATTTTGCTGCCCAAATCTTTTCCTAGCCAGTGCCAGCAATCTTCAGTTATCCCTTCTTTGGGTTTCTGTGATGGCACTGAAAATGCAAATCTTTCCGGTCAGCATACAGCAAACTCTAAACTAGTGGTTCTCCCTGAAGGTCATCGTTCTCTCACTCACTGGAAATTCTTTTTCAAAACGAGCAGCCTGCCCACATCCCATGGGGTGGGAATGGGGGTGTGAGAGCTCTAGCAGAATCTCCGGGGCCGCGGCAGGTGTGGTTTGAAAACCCTCCAGAAGATTCAAATTGCTCTCCGCCTTCCAGCATTCAGCTTCATTAGTTCTTTAGCATTACCATAGGTCATTTATTATATTAGTTACTAAAGGCTGATTAAAGAGAGCTCCTTTGAAAGTAAATATATCTGGGGGCAAAGGACTGTAGAAGAATCAGGAAAGGTCAGAGCTCTCCTGGAATGTGAGTGTCAAGGATGATATTCAAAATACAGTCACACTTGCTCTCAGAATAAGGCTAAAGTGTGTTCCTTCTGGGCGAGGGAAGCTGGAAGCGAGGGCAGAGTTAGGAGGGAGAAATAATTGACAACCTCTTTGGAGAGAAGGAAGTGTCCAATCTTCTTGAGATGCAGTCCCAGTACCACCCCATTTAAGCCAGTGCAGAGAACCCCCTTCAGGTGGTTTTCCTGTTTTAACGACAGGCAAGGCGTGACACTGACCATACTGCTGAGGCGGAGTCTGAAGTCCCCCTGTGTTGCCCCAGGCATTGCCCCTTAGCTGCTGGGCCAATACAATTTCTAGTGGCTGTGGACATCGCAGGCACTGTGTACTAGTGTGTTTGGCTGTGCGCAACCTTGGAACAGGGATCCCTGGACAGGTGATCTCTTTCCAGAGTCGTAAATGGGAAATGGTAGGCGGAGGGGCAAGACCCCGCTTGCTCTTGCTGTAATCCTCTCTTACCCAATCAGCCTCCCAGTCACCCCTCCTTCTCTCCTTCCTTCCTTCCCTCGCTCCCTCCCTCCCTTCCTCCCCCCCCCCCCCCCCCCCGCCCCTGTCTCTCTCTCTCTTAACCCCCGTTTCCCGCTGTCCTCTGATACTAGAGCAGGGTAGGTTCCCACCCCTTTCTCTTCCTGTCTGGATGTCTCTTACACAAAACTCTGTGATCTAGCCAGCAAAGCCTGGCCTTTCATGTCCTAAAGGGTGAAATAAAGCTACCATTAGAGATGTTTATTAGATTTATCCAATGAAATGCACAGGTGTGTGGCCTGAGTTTGGAACAGAATTAAATGGGAGAGAGGCGGTGGCACGTGACACGTGTTTTGCTGGTGATGATCTAGCAGCACAGCGTGGTTCTGCAGCCAGTAATTTTGGTGTCACTTCTTCATCTCTGGAGATTTTCAGACACTATATCATGTAAACCAGTATGTAACTGTAATCAGCAAGAACTATGTGTCATATAATATCATCTAATACTCAGTCCATGTTAAAATGTCTCCAATCGTCTTAAAAATATCTTTTTACCTGTAGGTTGCTTGAGTTAAGAATCCTAAGTTCTCACAAAGAGGGCCTTGGTTTCATCGGCCTCTTAATTTCACTTAATCTACATGTTCACATCCCCTGTTTCTTTCTGTGCCCTTTGTTTGTTGGAGAAAGTGGGTTGTTTGTCCTCTAGAATTTCCTCTTTCTGAATTTTGTTGATGTTGTTTAGCATTGTTTCCGGTAAACTGGTTAATTAGATCTGGAAGCGTGATTCCATTCAGGACCAGTTTGTGGCAAGAGCACGTGCAGCCCAGCACGTCCTCCTGGACCCCATCAGGGCGCACTCAGCGTCTGGCTGTCTCACTTGGTGATGCTGACTAGGTCACCAGCTGTTCAGTTCCCCATCGATATTTCTTGGGTTTTTTTCTTTAATTTAATTTTATTTTTGGCTGCGTTGGGTCTTCGTTGCTGTGCGCGGGCTTTTCTCTAGTTGCGGCCGGCGGGGGCTACTCTTCATTGTGGTGCGTGGGCTTCTCATTGCTGTGGCTTCTCTTGTTGCAGAGCGTGGGCTCTAGGCACGTGGGCTTAAGTAATTGTGGCACACGGGCTCAGTAGTTGTGGCTCATGGCTCACGGGCTCTAGAGCGCAGGCTCAGTAGTTGTGGCGCACGGGCTTAGTTGCTCCGCAGCATGTGGCATCTTCCCAGACCAGGAATCGAACCCATGTCCCCTGCATTGGCAGGCGTATTCTTTTTTTTTTTTTTTTTTTTTAATTTTATTTATTTATTTATTTATTTATTTTTGGCTGTGCTGGGTCTTTGGTTCGTGCGAGGGCTTTCTCCAGTTGCGGCAAGTGGGGGCCACTCTTCATCGCGGTGCGGGGACCGCTCTTCATCGCGGTGCGCGGGCCTTTCACTATCGCGGCCCCTCCCGTCGCGGGGCACAGGCTCCAGAAGCGCAGGCTCAGCAGCCGTGGCTCACGGGCCCAGCCGCTCCGCGGCATGTGGGATCCTCCCAGACCAGGGCTCGAACCCGTGTCTCCTGCATTAACAGGCAGATTCTCAACCACTGCGCCACCAGGGAAGCCCTGGCAGGCGTATTCTTAACCACTGTGCCACCAGGGAAGCCCCCAATCAATATTTCTGATAACATTTTTAGCACCTATTTTGCCCAGTTACATTATTCTCATTGAGTTGCAAATGGTATTTTTTCTAATTCAATCTTTCTCAGATTTTCTCCTGAAAATCTCTTATAAAGAAGAAACTTCTTTCACTAACTATGTGGTTATTCAACAAAAACTTGAGAATCTACCATATGCCTGGTCACTATGAAGTGCAAAAACCCATTTTTTATATTGACCTTACTCTGTAGTCTTAACCTGTGACCTCAAAGTTCTTCATAGTCCAGCCACAAACTTCCTGTCTCATTCCTTGTCCCTAATTAAACATCTAATTGATAAGTTGCTCAAAACTGATCAGACAGCTTATAAATTGAGCCTGCCTCTGGGTTCTCTTAGTCCAAACCCAACCCATCCATTAGTCTCAATTCTCCCTTGAAGTCTTGCTCGGTACACCTGCAGACCCCTTCCCTGTCTTCCACAGCACATGCATGTCCTGGTTATTTACTGACATCTCACGCAGGTGTATTTAACTGATACTCATCACTGGAGATCTTCTAGAGCTTTTCGTATGCGAAGTCTTGCTTCCTCAATTGGACCCTAAGCTCCTTGAGGCCTCTTAGTGGACTCAGTCTTACTCATTTCACAATAACATATCCTTCCCTGATATGTAAAATTTAGATAACATCGATCTTCTAATTCGGTATAGAATCCATATGGTAGGTTGCCAACATGTGGAATCCAAATGATTCTGATAAATAACATAAAATATCAGAAAGACAGTGAGGTCCTAGGAAGGCAGACAATGGAAGGAACCCCTCACAGCTTTTTCTTTTTAATGAGAAGCGCAGTTTGTAGTAATAGGAAGAAATGTAATTGAGTGGAGATTTGAAGATAATGTAGTATTTCATCAGGAGAATTTTTGTGAAAATTTATTTCTTTGAATCCAGCCTAATCCAGAGTCCACACTGATCCCAGTGTATATCCCTGGATTTTATGCAGTCAATAAAATTATGGTAAATTTCTATAGGCCAAAATGTCTGGGTCTTCTCCAGGATTCTGTCAAAATGGAATCCATTTTCTGATCAAATATCATATAATGCCATTTATCCCTTCTTTGTAATATGTGTGATATACCTAAGAAATAGAATAAAACTTTTATTTCTGAAGTCAGCTTACAAAATAGTTGAACTAACCCTGTGGCTTTTTCTTTGTTTTGTCTTTTTATTGAGTTGCTTAAGGAAACAGTAATATCTCTAGACAGATTTTCTCTTCAATAAAAGTCAGGACTGCCTGACTGATGTTGGGAAATCTGGAATCTGGGAAAACATGAGATAAGACTCCAGATGCTCCATTAACTGGTGTTACAGAGAATCATAAACTCGCCCTCCTTCCTGCATGGGTGGAACCCTACCTCAGCCTTCGTCTCTGAACCTATGGGCTTGTTAATCTGCCCCAGAAAGGCAGGGCGCTCAAGACTAAGTCCAGGAGAGAGAACACAAGTATTAAATATTTCCAGAAGTTGTTCCATCTTTTTTTTTTTTTAATCAGCCAAGATAGAAATTCCTCTGTCAACATAATTTTTGCTTGCTTGTAACTTTGTAGTATCTGTTAGAAAAGGGAGAAATCCCTCCCTGGTGCTCCAAATCACAAAAGAAAAATATGAATTGGATGACATCCCTGTCAATTACCTTAGGTATAAAAGAGGGAGGCAAGACACCTTTAGCGAGAGAAGCGCAGGCCACAGTACATTTGAGGAACTTGACCCTGTGTTAATATTTGTCTGTCCCTCCATGTAGTGGCAGGGGCAGGATGGGGCATGGGGAGTATCTCCATTTTTTTTTTTTTGACCTTTAAGTTAAAGAAGAAAGTCAATTCACTAGCAGATTGTGGGGAAAACAGCAATTCCAGGAGATATGATTAGTAATTACTGTTACTTTGGGTAGAAATTCAAACTGAGTTGAAAATCCCCTATGACTGTTTCTTGGCTATTTGGACATTGTATTCATTGCCTTATAAAAACAACTGATTTATTAATTAGTAAGTTTGGCAAAGGGGCCTCTCCTGTTCACTGGCCAAAAATTCACTCATTTCGGATTTCCTCTGAAACATAAAAAAAGGCCCATCCAGCCACGTGCACCTCCCCGTGTCTTGTTTCTCTGCTCACAACTCCTAGGAACTTGCCGTGGCTGGACTGAGAGCCCGGGGGGCTGGACACAACTGGGGCAGAAGACTCCTCATTGCTTCTCACAAACTTGGCTTTTCCTTCTTTTACCTTTTGCTGAGGGATTTGAGTACTATTTGCGAGGAGGAAAGAAATAGTCTAAAATTTTTATCTGTTTGACTCTGGTTTTGAAGGTCTCTGTGCTTATTGCTCTGGTTTGGAGTATAATTAAATATCTTGGGAGTTGAGATGAAAAGATCCTAGTTCTTCTAGAGTCTACTTAACTCTGCCCTTAAGACACAGTCAAAGAGGGCTAATCAATTCCTAGACATTTGTGCCTTTCATACGCACACCAAATAATTCAGAGCTCCTAACCCCACCACCTCCTTTATCTGGCCCTCACACCCTGGGCCATACCATCTGCCCTAAGCACCCCAGCGCCAGGTACCAGATAATTAGGGACCAGATAATTAGGGACAGCTCGGTGTCCTGGGGCCCAGTGAAATGATTCAAACCAGCAAGTCCTAAACCATTTACCTGCCTCACCCATTCCTTCCCATGGAAACCACGATAAAGGCTCTTGCCTGCACTTTGCCTTTGCTCCTTTTGCCTCCTGATTTTTTTTGTGTTGGGTCTTCGTTGCTGCGCGAGCGGGGGCATCTCTCGCTGCGGCGCGCGGGCTTCTCACCGCTGTGGCCTCCCGCACTGCGGGGCACGGGCTCTAGAGCGCAGGCTCAGTAGTTGCGGCGCACGGGCCGAGCTGCTCCGCGGCACGTGGGATCCTCCCGGACCAGGGCTCGAACCTGTGCCCCCTGCACTGGCAGGCGGATTCCCAGCCACTGCGCCACCAGGGAAGCCCCTTGCCTCCTGATGGGCACAGTTGCTCCCCTCGTGCCCTGGTGGTGCATGCAGCGTGCCAGCTCCTCGTGGGATCTGTGAGCATAATTAAACTATCTTTTCAATGGCAGTTGTCTCTTGACCTGTTGGCCGTGTCGTACCTGAATTATAACAAAACTTAGGTTTAAAAACACCAAGTCATGAGCCTGGGGTCCTCATCTCCATAGAAGGAGGGCTCATCTCCAAGGAGATGAATTAGAGAATTCATCTACACCGAGCAGACCCCTGTTTTAATGTACAGAAAATGCCCCTGGAAATAATATACTGTGTAGGTCGTTCCAACAGAAAACCATCCATCTGTAAATTATAAACAAAGCTTCTTTGATTCAGGCCACTGCCTTTGAGGCCTTCTCTTCTGCCACTTGGGTATCAGCAGTGCCTCTTGATTTAGCGGTCTCTCTAGAATTCAAGCCAAATGGTGGCAGTGCTGTGGAAGGGGATGGGGGCCCGTCCTGTCCTCATCAGAAGTGGCAGAACGACGTCAGGCCTCAGCTCCCATGTGTTCTAATGCAGCCTGTGTGTTTCTGACTCATTGTCTTCTGAATGGTTTCAACTCTGAGGAAGGTCTGGGGAAATGTTTTGACCTCTTTTTGCATATACCTTTCTCCAAATATTCTTCCCCTGATGAGTACCCTGCACGCATCTCTGACCTGCCCCAATTTCCTTTGGATATAATCTTATTCTATCTACTACCTTTTGTCACTTTGCAATTAGTCACATTTAAATTTCTAGGATGAGATCTTAACATCCTGAAATGCTTTGGGAGCTGTTGGGAATAGGATTTTCAAAGATTCCTATCCAACTTCCTTTGGGGCAGTTTCCTGGCTTGGGGGGCGGTTAAGGAGGAATCAGTAGAGTGTAGTCTCAAACGGGCCTGACTCTGCTCCTGATGGCTTTTTTTTCTAGTCAGGTCCACTTTGACTAAATCTGGTTTGGGGGCTTTTCTTTTAAATTGGGTGCCTCTGGGGTGGTTGTGACTTTCTGGCAGGGAGATCCTACCTCCCACTGTCAATATTCTGGTGGGGCTGGATCATGAATCTTCCTTTCCTTGGTTCCCTTCCCCAACCTCCCGAAGGTCAGGCTTTGTCCCACGCAGCTTGGAAATTTCCCTACCACACACACCTTCTTTTTCTCCTATGGTGAGGACTGACTGAGCCACACATTTCTGTTGCTGATCACAACATTTTTCCTAAAACATGACCATTTCTCCCCTGAGCCTTGGAAGTGCCGGAAGAGCTTTGACACAGGAGTTCTTTTCCCCCGACTCCGCCTTCTTTTGTGTACTTTGCCCCTTTGGGGTGATTTGTCTTCAACAGTTATAAGGGGCTGTCTTTACATTTCCTTCTGGTGTTAAATTAAAATACTAATTAATTTAAAATAAATTATTAATTTAAAATTAATAAATTATTAATTTAAAATTAATCAAATGATATTAAAAATGAATCAAGTAATGATTGAGTTAGGTTAACTTTGCATAAAAGTGACTAGTCTCCTTGGCAGTAAAGACACCCAGCAATAGATCAGATCAGTTGATTCATCCTCACCAGTGTAGCTGGGCAGAGTTTCATAGCTTAGCAAGGTCTTGTCACCCTGCTCCCCGGGACAAAATGTTAGTCACCTAAATATGTTGTTGCCTCTAACTCT
Source organism: Balaenoptera acutorostrata (assembly GCF_949987535.1). Taxonomy (NCBI): domain Eukaryota; kingdom Metazoa; phylum Chordata; class Mammalia; order Artiodactyla; family Balaenopteridae; genus Balaenoptera; species Balaenoptera acutorostrata. The sequence continues at coordinate 66,936,223 of NC_080081.1, forward strand.
ACATTGCCCCTGCCTACAACGGGTAGGCAGACACTAGGACCCAGAGGAGCAGCAATATTTTACCACCAGCACTAAGGGGGTAGTGGGAGCACGGGTCCCAGGGTGAAAGCCTGCAGAACCTCAAGTCTCTAGAACCAGAATGGAAATAACTGCCACTCATTGCAGACTACGGGGATTCCGTGATCTTAGTGTGAATGAAAGTTATAAAATGCACCACTATAACTTGGCCATTTTAACACTTTTATATTTATATGGGCTTTATTAATATTCAACATGTGGTATATTTTGAAGGAAAACAGGTGCAAGTGGTAGCAAGAATTATTTTAGACATGGATTTAAGACTGAATGGCTCCAAATTATTTGCATAATTGAATTCCCAGGGATAAACTTCAGTATCCAGCAAGTATGCAGTGCCCTAGTAAATAGATGAAAAAAAACTAGACCCTGAATGTTTTTGAAGAATTCCCATGGGAAAATCACAAAGGCTATTAAGTTCTGTGAATAATTCTATTACACACAGTTATGTCACTCAGTGGCTAGATAAATATAAATTTGCTGAGTGTTTTGGAGGGCGCTTGGTACAGAAGCAGGCACTTAAAATGATTATAAAACATACAATTCCTTGTCCAGGATAAAGTTGTTTTGTATAGACAAATGGGCTTAAAATATCTTGCCAAAAGCTTGAATTCCTAAGGCCACTGAGAAGGACTCTGCTTTGTACTTCTTTTTGTAATCTGCTTAACGTGGGCCCCTACAGAAATTTTCTCTTAGTCTTACCAGTAATTGCCTTTCTATATTTTAAGTGATTTTTATTATAATGGTCTTGATTTTTAATGTTAGTTTTTAAAGTATACATTTCTCTTTTCTTTCTTCTTTTTTAAGGTACAACTCTGACATTTCCTATGTTACAGGGCCAAACATCAGAAAAAAATAATGTCTGTAGTAGAAATTCACTTAGAGTGTTTAAGGAATCATGTAATCAGTGGAGGTCATGTCTGGGTAGTAGTAAACGTCTTGTGCATCTGATGATTATAATTTTAAATATCAATACTTCAACGCCGTTAACATTTTAATAATTTTTTGCCATTTATTTCATTGCAAAGTATTCAGTCATCCAAAACAACTTCATCTATGTGATCTTTGACCTTTTATTCTTACTCAATTAAAGTCTTACAGGGATTTTTTGTTTTTTACATCTTAAATGTCAATGTTGAACCTCCACTGAGAGAAAAGCAAGGCACAGATTGTCATCACATTATTCAACATGATGTTTTTGATCTTTTGCAGGAAGTTCTTTTTTTTCCTTCATCCAAAAGCCTGAACATTTTCTAAAGAAGGGATACTGGGAAAACCCTGTGCTCACTTGCCAGCTTTCAGATGAAAGAGAATGCTAATGACTTAGTGAAAATGGTAATGGTTTCAAAACGAAAAGCGAAACATTACTGGAAGAATGACAAATCTCAGAGAGAGAAAAAAACAAAGCCCATGAGAGAAAGAAGAAAAGAAAGGAAGAAAGGAAGGAAAAAGGAAAGAAAACAAAGTAAAAGTAGGTGTTGTTGCTACAGCAGTTGTTTTTGATGTTGTTGTATTTGTTCTTTAGCAAAACACAATACTGAAAAAAATGCACACAAATATCAGGGGAAAGAAAATAAATGCACTTGAAAGATAGGGAAGAAAGCAAAACTGTTTAAAAGTTTGTAAAGTCAACATTCTCATTTTTCTCCCAATACAATTAAAAGAGTCTCACATTAGTCTATTTTGTTTTATCAACTTTATTTCTAAAGACAGAATCGGCTTTCTTTCCCTATTTAAAATGTTTCTGTGTAATCTTTCTAGTAAAAACTGTAGGAAAATACCATGCACTTCTGTTTTAAAATCTCTTATCAAAATAAAGATAACTACCAAAATCTCAAAGCATTATGTTCTTAACATCCAAGGATATGGAAACAAAGAGAAATAAACAGTGAGGGATATTTTGAACCTATGGAAGACATTTTCTAAGAACTCCTGTGTCATTACTATGTAATACTGGGATCAATTCTAGGAGAAAAATCTCAAGGAAACATATTAACCTTTGAATTAATGTCAAAGAAACTCCCACTATAGTCTGTTTTTACAAATGACAATTGCGTTGACCTTGAAAATCTTCATAATGGGCATTTTTGGGTAGAACTATGTTTTTTGGGTCGTTCTTTTCTAGAAATGAGATGTTTGGCTTTTTTTTATGCACGTGTGTGTGTGTGTGTGTGTGTGTGTGTGTGTGAGATAGAGAGAGACAGAATGAGAGAGAGAGAGAGAGAGAGAGAGAGAGATAACAGTAGTATTTATAGTTTCTGGCCAAATTATACATTTCTAAGCCTTGACAAGTTGGAATGTGGGATCTTTGAGTCCCATTCATTTGCCAAATGGTGAGTGAAGACACCTGTTTTCATCCTTTTATTATTGCTATCATGGCTAGAAAAAAAATGAAAGTTTCAAAGAACCATAATGTGCTTGTTTTCAAATTAATACAATTATGTAAATTTCTAATTTGTAAACCATTTGCATCTTAAAAAAATTTTTTTTTCCTATTAAAGGACTAAGTTGGTTTTTAAGTTGATACTAAATAGATATTTTCAAAGCAGTAGCTGAAATCAAATTTCCAGCTTTTAAAATCTAAATGTCATTACATTTCACTCTGTTATTCTTACTCTAATACTTCTCAGTTGGGGGCTGCTTTACCCTTTAGCACTGATTTGTATGAGGAAAGGCTCTCTATGGGTTTTACACAGTTCTGTTTTCATTTTTAAAATTGACTTTGGAGTTGGTACCTTGGAAAATAATTAGAGGTAAGATGACTTGATAAAGAGGCTCTTTTTTTGCTTCCAGAGCTGAATCCCTTCACAAGAGTTGGTCCTCTTGTCACAAATGCTCTGCAGTAGTATGGCAGCAGAATTCCAGCCAACCTTTCCTCACATTGTTCACACATTGTGATGCTTGTGAAAGAGTGGACTTCAGGAGGTGCTGATGATGTTACAGAACTAGAAGAAGAGTCTAGGTGTTATATCCCATTCTTGGGATAAAGGGGGTCTGTCTTCCATCAAGAGGAAAAGAATATGCAGGGCCACCTACATCTCTGCAATGTACTTTCTCTGTGTGGGTTTGCAAAGGATGATTCCATTAAATTACTGATTTGAAATCTTTTGTATCAGAGTTGTGTTCAGAATGATCCATAACATGTGGGGTTCTTTAGATGGAGAAGAGTAGACTCTACTGCTGGTACTCTAGAGAGACTTTTAAATTATAGTTTACAGATGGGCCTGGTGTGTTCTTTGTCCAGGAGAGAAACTAATACAAATCTTGATCCCTTTAGGCCAAAGAAAGAGCCACATTTGATGGCAACCTGCCCGAGTGCAGGGAGAGTAGCTTGGTTTCCATGTAATCTCTCAAAGTGGCTAATCCTAGGGGAGCATTTGGTAAACATTAACTGAGGGAATTAACTGAAATAAATAAAACCATTGTTAAAACACACTTAGATATTTTCATGTGTCATATACCAGGTGAGGCACTAAAGCTTAATATTGTTTTGTGTTTTGTGTTTACTATATAATGTCAACAAGACCTTGTTTTCATTGGAGTCAGAAGCTATGAGTATCTAAGGAGCTATTACTGCTTATATCCTGGCCTCTATGGAAGTTATTTTATGTATTTATTCTGATTGTACCAGAATAATTCTCTAAAAACAAAATATTGAAACTAAGGGTCTGTTTTATTGCACAACAAAGCATTGTGTCTGATTCTTTTTTCCACTAAAAAGAGTTTTTGATTAAATGTCTATTAAGTCACACATTAAGTACATAAATATTAAGAAAATGATGCAGAAATCCAAGTTTACACTTAAGAAAGCTACATCTGCTTATTTCCCACAGACTCTCTTTTTTCACTGGGAGGAAAGGAAGGAAGAAGAGAAGAGGGAGAGAGAGAGAAGGAGATGGGCAGAGAGGGAGAGATTTTTCTTTGTTAGGAAAGGATGTGTTCTGTATTATATAAGCACTCCAATTTATCCAAAGTCGTCTCATTAGAACAACTCACTGTAGAGAGAAATATGGTAAAAAATCAGCCTGGCCCAAAGGCTCAAAATAGACTTCTTGTAATGATGCTTCATTGATAACATATTTAGTCACAGAGACCCCTAAGGCTGTATGACAGTCAGGCTCAGAAGCATCTTAACTACTAACGTAACATAAAGTCAACTGAGAGTACTTAGGTTCTAACAGTCTACACACACTGAATCCAATGCTAAGTAGTAAAAAGTCCACACACTATTTGAAGTTGATTAAGTCATGCTCATTCCTATACAAATTACAAGGTAGCCAAAGAAGTAACTAAGCATCTACCAGAGGGCAAAGCAAAAGAAAAGGGGATCATTAAGAAAGTATTAATGTTTATTTGATAAGTGATCTCCTGGGTTATACAGTACTTTCTCTTTATATAAGTCCTTTGGGAGACCTTTGAGTTGTAGGTGACATTTGTATATTCCCCAATGGAAGGAGACTACGGTCTACTCTATCCTTTAAAAGACTTTGAATGTCAAGTACAGAGCTGCCCCAAAGAAGAGAGGCATGTATTGGATACATTTGGCCTCTCTCCCAGCACCAGTGTCGCTTCCTTTTTTCAATCAAGGGATGGTTGGTGCTCACAGACACCAAGCTGGAAATGCCTGTATGACCTGAGGAGAGGTTAGCCTTCTAAAAATCTCCATTCCACCAGGATGTCCAACTTGGCCAGGTTATAACTAGAAATGAAAGAGGACCCCAGGCAGCACTTGAGGGTTAGTCTTTAGGTCAGGTTCTTTCTCTCCTGACCTTATTTTCGTTTGAAATACATTTACTAGCTTTTGGAAGATTGGTCACTAAACTACTGACATTTTCCCTTTCCAATCGAAAATTTTGCTATTTGATGAAAGCACATCGCTTAGAAAGACAATGAGAAGCTTGCCAAGCAAGCTCACTCAAGTTCCTTGGTTTTTAACACTGTAAGCGGTATTACAAGTTATATTTTTAGGTACTGAGATGGGCCACACTGCATCAGTTCACTGAACTGAAGATGCCAGAGTGAGGTTTTCTTCTTTGATCAAGGAAGAATATGATCGGGACTTCCCTGGTGGTCCAGTGGATAGGACTTTGCGCTTCCACTGCAGGGGGCACAGGTTCGATTCCTGGTGGGAGAACTAAGATCCTGCATGCTGCGTGGCATGGCCAAAAAAAAAAAAAAAAAGAGTATGATCAATGATGCTGGCCACCTCTAAGATCATCTCTGGAATGACGGTTGAAGGGATTCCCTTCGTTTGGACCAGGTGTCTATTAGAAAGCTAATAAAATGTCTTCTGGACAATTTGAGTTTTGGACCTTGCTGTGTGATGCTGGTGTGAGGGTTAAACTCATGTGTCATTGTTAAAATGTTCTTTTATTCTATAAAGTATAGGTAAGAGGCACTTTGGTTAAACATATTATATTAATAAATACCACTATCTCCCTTCACCATCAGAATATTTGTCCTGATCATTTATGGGTTCAATACTGCAAACATCTAGGCTCAGTTCTTAAAGAACATTGTCTTGTAAATGTCAATCTAACTCTATGGCATTTCTTCATCATCAAAATGTCACCAACACTCTCCAATGAGCACCAATACCGTATTATCATGCAAGAATTCTCTTTCTGACCAGGTACTGGAACAGAGCAGTCACTCTTCAACAATCTTCTCCAGACTTAACATATTCTTTGGTTTAATTTAAAATTAAATAAGCAAATGAAACAAGAAGGGTCTGACGAAGATGAGAAACAATCCAAATTGAAGTGAGTGAATTACTGTCCCTCTGTCTTTCCTTCCACTCCCTCTCAAGTAGGAAAAAATGTGATTTGTGGGCTGAGCTACCCTCGGTCGTAATTCCATGCTGTCTTCGCCTATTAGAAAACTTGTCACAATAAACAGTGTATTCATCATTCTTCGAGACTACCAATTAAAACCTTTTCAGTAATAAACTGCTCTACAATGAATAAACAATGTGAAAATTGCACCTTCAAGACATACGAATATAGCAACAATAGACTCCTTTTAAACTTCTGAAGGAGACTGTTAGCACCGTAGAATAGGTTCATCTCTACTGCGTAGAGAAAATGCCTAAGATGAGAAGTACCTTCCTCACCATCCATCTATGGCCCTGTGTACATCTGGATACATACTTGATGCCTTCTGGGCAAGAGGAAAGATGTGGTCTGTGGTCTGAATTTGTCCTTTGATGCCTGAACGAGTGGACAGAATGCAAATCAAAGTTCACTAGTACAGTCAGGTCCTCTGAGCAGCTTTGTCACAGAAGTCCCCAATTCTCTGCTGTTGACAGAAGCATTGGGTTTCTATTGTCTTTTCCTGCGCACTTGAGGAAAAGGCTCAATTCCACCTGTGGCCATCAAACCTCTGAGCTGTCGCTGTGGTGGCCCCGCGGGAGCATCATGGGCTCGGCGCTGCCGGAGCCCTTGGGGGTGTCCTTCCTCCTGGCGCTCTTCTTGCCCTGGTGCATCATCACAGCGATGGCAGTGAGGCAGACAGCGAGGAGTCCCACCGCGACGCCTCCCACCACCATGACCAGGCTGACCTCAGAGGTGGGACGGTTGAGCTCCCGGGGCAGGACGCCGTCAGGAGGAACCCTCCCCTGGGGGATCTGCTTCCTGCTGCTGCGGTCCAGGGCGATGTGCTGGATGTTTGTTCCGCGGTTGTTTTCAGCCCCGATTTCCCACACCAGCGGGGCTGTGCTCCTGATTTCCCTCTTCTTCCGGCTCTTGGTAGTTGCCTGGGGCTTCCCTTTACTCACCAGAGAGTGGTATTGGTACTCCACGCTTCGTTTGCCAAGGCCTCGATTGGCGTTGTCTTTTGATCTTACTGTGTAGATGGTGTGTATGTACCATTCTCGACCCAGAGCGACCTAGAAAACACAACTCTAGTCATTAGAAAATTAAAGCCTATGCCAACCTAAAAATTCATGACTCTTTGCAAGAGAAACTCATGGCAGAGATAATAATCATTTAACTTAGCCTGCAGAATTCATATACTTAATATTTTACACGTGTAGTATGCGCAAGGCTTTGTATAAAGCACTCTATAAAATATGCTGTGCAACTCTTAAGGGAGCAAGTGGTGGTAAATATTTGGTAAGCTATGACTTGTCAGAGTTGCAAAGAACTCCGGATCACACAGTCTAACTTACTCATTTAAAAGATGAGCGAATGACACAGATATAGAGCATAAACTAGTGGTTACCAGTGGGAAGGGAGGGAGGGGCAATATAAGGGTAGGGGAGTGGGAGTACAAACTATTGGGTGTAAGACTACAAGGATGTATTGTACAACATGGGGAATAGAGCCAATATTTTGTAATAACTGTAAATGGAGTGTAACCTTTTAAAAATTGTATAAAAATTAAATAATAAAAAATGAGTAAATGAGAATACGTAGCAGTTAAGTGACTTGCCTAATGTCACTGAATTAGTTAGTATCAGAGGCAGGACAAGAGCTCAGACCTTCTGAACCTCAAGAGTCTTTTCCAGTATGTCTTGCTGTGTATTTTACACATAAGGCCATAGAAAAGGTCAGTTTTTCTGCTTTTCCAGGGTTTGTGAAAAGAAGGCATTTTCTGATGGCTCTTTGAAGCCTTTAGGATTTAGAAGAGGTCAAGTGCCTTCAGAGTTAACATTAAAAACAAAAACAAAACAAATCATACTTTAACTTAACTTCCTGTTTGAAAAGATTCAGAAGAACAGACATGTTTTCTCAAGCATCCTTCTTTACGAGGAATAAAGATAACATATTTCTCCAGCCCATCCTGTTTGGACAATTCTCAGTAAACATCCTAAAAGATGCACTTGCTCCCCCAAGGATTCACAATGTGGACACATCTCTGAATTTGTCTCATTTGTCTGCTCAGTGTTATGGTCTCCTGGGTCTCTTTCTACCTTCTATCTCTAGGTTAGGACTTTCTATCTTTGTTTATAAAGTATTTAAGAATAGAGATTCCATTACTCAGCCATAAAAAGAAATGAAATTGAGTTATCTGTAATGAGGTGGATGGACCTACAGTCTGTCATACAGAGTGAAGTAAGTCAGAAAGAGAAAAACAAATACCGTATGCTAACACATATATATGGAATCTAAAAAAAAAAAATGGTTCTGAAGAACCTAGGGGCAGGACAGGAATAAAGACGCAGACGTAGAGAATGGACTTGAGGACATGGGGAGGGGGAAGGGTAAGCTGGGACGAAGTGAGAGAGTGGCATGAACTTATATATACTACCAAATGTAAAATAGATAGCTAGTGGGAAGCAGCCGCATAGCACAGGGAGATCAGCTCAGTGCTTTGTGTCCACCTAGAGGGGTGGGATAGGGAGGGTGGGAGGGAGATGCAAGAGGGAGGAGATATGGGGATATATGTATAGGTATAGCTGATTCACTTTGTTATAAAGCAGCAACTAACACACCATTGTAAAGCAATCATACTCCAATAAAGATGTTAAAAAAAAAGTACAACCTGATTTAAAAAATAGGCAGAAGACCTGAGTAGACATTTTCCCAAAGAAGACATACAGATGGCCAAAAGGCACACGAAAAGATGCTCAACATCATTAATCATCAGAGAAATGCAAGTGAAAACCACAATAAGCTGTCACCTCTCACTGGTCAGAATAGCTATCATGAAAAAGAACACAAATAACAAGTGCTGTGAGGATTTGAAGAAAAGGGAACCATTGTATACTGTTGATGGGAATGTAAATTGGTGAAGCCACTGTGGAAAACAGTATAGAAGTTCCTCAAAAAACTAAAAATAGAACTACCATATGATCCAGCAATTCCACTCTTGGGTATATACCCAAAGAAAACAAACACATTTATTCTAGAAGATATATGCACCCCAATGTTCATAGCAGCACTATTTACAGTAGCCAAGATATGGAAATAACCTAAGTGTCCATCAACAGATGAATGGGTAAAGAAGATGTGGTATATATATGTACAATGGAATACTACTCGTCCAGAAAAAGACTGAAATTTTGCCATTTGTAACAACATAGATGGACTTGGAGGGTATTATGCTCAGTAAAATAAGTCAGACAGAGAAAGACAAATACTGTATAATACCACTTATATGTGGAATCTAAAAAATAAAACAAACTAGTAAATATAAGAAAACAAACAGACTCACAGATATAGAGAACAAACTAGTGGTTACCAGTGGGGAGAGGAAAGCAGGGGAGGGACAAGATAGGAGTAGGGGTTTAAGAGGTACAAACTACCATGTATAAAATAAGTAAGCTACAAGACTATATTGTACAGCACAGGGAATATAGCCAATATTTTATAATAACTATAAATGGAGTATAACCTTTAAAATTGTGACACTATGTTGTACCCCTGAAACTTTATTCTATTTCAAAATAAATTTCTTTATATTAAAAAAAAAAAAAAGAATAGAGATTCCTGGGCTGTGCACAATTGTTTCTCTGAGTCCAGCAGTTCACACAAGATCACTCTTATAAAGGTGGTCACAAAAAGTCAACCGAAAGGAGGTTTCGAACAATAAGAGCAGAGTTTCCAACCATCAGATTTAGATTTATATTCTGGACTGAATAAGGGTCTTCATTACACGTAGACTTAAGATAACATGAATACATTAATAAACATAATAGCTAACATTTATGGAATGATCACTATGAGCCCAGGATGGTCTGGTGTGGTTTACGGGTGTTATTTTACTCAAAGTTCACATTAACTCTATGCAATATGACAATTACTGCCTTCTATATGGGAGACATCTGAAGTGCTCAGATGTTAAGTAACTTGCATGTGGTTACACACCTATTGTAAGTGACCTTGTTATTGGCCCACCTGAAAGAGTGGTGTTGAGTCGACTTTAAAGCCATCGGATCCAGGCTGATTCACTAACAAGATAGCTTCAGGGTCATCCACTGCCAGTTTGGCATTAAACAGGACATTTCCGAAACTGGTGGCTTGTGTCTCTGGCTGAGCTTTGTCCTTTAGGCAATAAGGAAAATGAGGATTGCTGTAGATAATGCCAACTTTTGCAAATGCAGAAAGTTTTCCTATTAGTTTTGTGCAAGTACCAATTACAGTAAGTCCCCTACATATGAACCTTCAAGTTGCAAACTTTCAAAGATGCAAACGTGCATTCGCGTGTCCAATCACGTAAATTAGTTCACGTCTCTGGGGTACATTGTCATGTGCGTGCATCCTCTACAAGTGGTTGTGCTTTTGTGTACTGTACAGTACTGTATAGAGTACAGTAATACAGTATCTTTATTTCAAGCCCAGGATGTCCAGAAACAAGCGTAAAAACAGCAGTGATGAAGCTGCTACAGTATAGCTGATTGTGTAAGCTGGGTACCTACGCTAACTTTGTTGGACTTACGAACAAATTGGACTTACGAATGCGCTTTTGGAACAGAACTCATTCATATGTAGGGGACTTACTGTACCATAAAATGCCACCGTTTGGTTTCATTTAAAAAGATGCTATTGTTTTAAAACAGAAGACAGAAACAATTAGCTTTGAGTATCTACCCAGTTCATTGTTTGGGTCAAAGCACTTACGACAATTTTAAATCTATATAAGAGTGAAGGAGAGTCGGCCAAGCAACCATATTCTGCGTTCTTTGGATTATACTTGGGAACGTAGCCGTCAGCTCCGGTGCACAGGAACACCTTCTCGATGCTGCAGTAAAAGGAATCACCTAGGTTCTGGACAGGATCCACCATGACCCGACCATAAATTGTATCGCCTGAAACAGAGACGTGGAAATGTTATTTCTGTTAAGTGATAAGGTATGTCTATGTGACACTGCAAACAGTTTGTGACAATAATGACACTAGAAAGCATTTCCTTCTCTTCCTAATCTGGCATCAAATGTTGAAGACCTTTTTGCGTTAGCTTCAGGATCCGGTCCACTCCCAGGCCTCAGATGAGACCACTTTGCAGACGACCACAAGTACTGGAGATTTATTGACCCTCACATGCTCAGCCGGTAGTGGGAATAACCTCAAGGCTTGGCCTATAATTTAACATTCATAACATCCCATTGTGGCTAAAGTCTAGTTTACATAAGTATATTAGTTGGCAAGATATAGGCAAATCATTATAGAATAACACTAAAAAAGAAAAATCAATAAAACGTTGAATTAGATTTATTTGATTTTTAAACATTTTTTAAATTAAAAAAAATTTTACTGAAATATAGTTGATTTACAATGTTGTGTTAATTTCTGCTGTACAGCAAAGTGACTCAACTATACGTATATATATATATATTCTTTTTCATATTCTTTTCCATGATGGTTTATCACAGGATATTGAATATAGTTCCCTGTGCTCTACAGTAGGATCTTGTTGTTTATCCATTCTGTATATACTAGTTTGCATCTGCTAATCCCAAACTCTTAATCCTTCCCTCCCCAAGCCCAGCTTTATTTGATTTTGAAAGAGGGTTTAAGGAAACTCCCTGGTATTTCATCATCTCTTTCACAGCTACTACTGAATACCTACCATGTGTACTAGGTATTTTGCTAGGTTCTGGGAATATCCCACTAAACAAGACAGGCACAACCCTTGCCCATGAACTATATGTTCTCATGTAGCTGCAGTATTGGTGTGTATGCAAATTGAAAAAAACATTCAAGGAAAAAAATCCAGACTTGTTTCAAAAGTCATTTAGATAAGGGAAATAGAGGTTAACCTCCCCAGAATAAAAACCATCCTGTAACATATATCCAATTTCAGTGACCCCTCCGTGCCAAAATGATAAAGATCCAGTTATAATCTCAAAACCATACAGGAGGTTATAATTGTCCCCCTCAAACACAATCCCAATAAAGTAAAGGACAACAGATATAACGGCAAACAGATGAGCAGGCCTCTCGTTTGTAAAGTGATACCTTCTGCAAAGGCAACATCACTCTCCTGTCCAAATCCCATGGATCCATCAGACAGCCAGAGACTCTTCTTGGAGAGCAGGTACATTTGGGTGTTCAGGCTAAACTCAGCTGCCACTGGATCACTGACCTAAAACCAAGTGTAAAGGCCCTTTTATGTGTTGTTGGTGGTTCTGGTGGTGCACAAACACATTATTTGCAGATACACACATGCATTGTATGCTGACATAAAGAACGGTAAACACTGCACTGAAATTTTCATGTCCAGTCAAACCAACTTCTTAGGCAATTGTAACACTGACTTTGTCCTTCTTAAGAAGACAAAACTGCCAAGGTTAAATCATTTTTCGAATGGAACTAACTAGCATTGCTTGAGCTCATGTCCACTGGTTTACTGGAATGTATAAGGGACTTGTAAACAGTGGAAGGCCAACATTTAGTAAGAGTTCTTGGGCAAAAGATGCCATCACATTTCTTTTAATACATATTGGCAACTAGGTACTCTGAGGTGGCATGAACTACAGGATATTTATTCTCCTTGATGATCAAGAACAAGATGAAGAAGTACAGAACTCCAGGGAAAATTCTCAAATCTCCAAGGCAGCAAACTCCAGGAGGAGATCAGATCCCATAAGAAAAGAAATAACCCTTGCATACTCTTAACCTGTGGATTTTATATACCGAACCAGCAACGGATAAAGGGCAATTCTTTCTTCTTTCCTTCCTCCCTTGTTCCCTTCCTGTCTGACTTCCTTTTTTTCTCAGCATGTGAGAATTGGAGTCATTGGGTGAGAAAAAAAATTTTTTTTTACTGATAAAAGTAAACTATGACTTTAACAAAGTGGGCTCCTACATGGGAAAAGAATTCTATGAGACACACCTGTTGGAATCGGATGTCAAGGTCAAAGGTGATAGGCTCTCTGGGGTTGCAGGTGACCGGCAGGCGGTACTCCTGATGTGATGGAGTGGTGCATGGCAGCAGCTTTACGGTATAGGTCCCCGAGTAGTCACGTACCTTTAAGGAGCAGAGAGGACATTCGTGTTTTTCATTTAAAAAATCTGAGATGTAATCAAACGCAGCAGCAAGGGAAAATGAAGAGCCTTAGTCACTTACTGCAAAGTCAGATACAAAGCTCCATTGCTGGGCTGGCTGGTTATAGGTTGGTTCACTCCTTATGAGACGCAGGGAAAACATCAGACCTGGGTGATCAACTGACATGATCATTGAGCTTGTGAAGGACGCTAGAAAAATGCCAAGAACAATAATGGTCTCGTGGTTAAAAGAGTGCATAACAGTTTGGAGTTTTCAAAGTGCCTTATGGTACCTTATTTGCATTTATTCTTATAATAAGCCTGCAAAGTAGCAGGGTCGGTATAATAATCCTCATTTCGCAGTTAAAGAAACTGGGCTGAGAGTGATTGTGTGACTCTCCCGGGATCACACAGCTGGGATGTGTGCCTTCTGATTCCTAATGCAGTGCTTTTTCCACTCTGTAATTCTGTCAAAAGATAATTGTACAGAAATGCTCAAATCGTTCAGGGCTACTTTCCAGGGAGGCACAGCCGTTCAATAAAGGCTGATGTGAATGCACTCATTATGCACTGAAGCTATGAACAGAACCTCAGACTATTTGCATCCACAGAGCCAGGCACTCCCAACTTATAAATGGAGTCTAATTTTAATTAGATTGCCTCAATCATAGCTAAACAAAGATTCAGTTTAATAGAAAGGTGGACACGTGGAAGGGAACTGTAAAGGCCAGGAAATCCTCATTTTCCAGAACAGTCAATTACAATAAAGCAAAATGATTCTTTTTGGTTCTGTATTTCAGAGCTCAGACTCACAAAAATACAGCAAACTGTCTTTCTCTTCCTGAATTTTCAGCCTTATTCTCTCCATCCGACCCAGAAAAAAGGACACAGAAGACAGTGCGTGAATTATTTCCCTCTTCCAATCTGACATGAGTTGGCACACCAGTAAAATGTGCAAACCAGTTTAGTAATGCGAAGTCAAATAAAAAATTATTTCTAATGAAATGAAATTTTTTAAAAAAGCTTAGACACGGGACGTTAGTGACTGCCACATTATTGATATTCACAGCACAATCCATCAAATTAGTAAAATTACATAGCTAATACTTATGATAATTAGTTAACATGTCTGAAACCAGTGTAATAGGAAAGTGGTACTTCTGTCTCCTTTTTAAAGGTTTCTTACAGTACCTAGAGAAGAGCTGTGCTCGCTGAACAAATGACCTAAAATTCAAATTTTTGGACAACACATTTGGAGAAGAGAATGGGAATGTTGTGGCTATGCTCTCAATCTAAAGGAAAACTCTTAAAATTAACTCAGTAGAGTTTTCTTTTCTTTCTTTTCTTTTCTTTCTTTCTTTTTTTGGCCACGCTGCGCGGCTTGCAGGATCTGAGTTGCCCGACCAGGGACTGAACCCAGGTCATGGCAGTGAAAGCGCGGAATCCTAACCACTAGGCCACCAGGGAACTCCAAGTAGACTTTTCTTTTAAATTTACTTTAACCATTTGGTATTTTCTCTAAAATTCTACAGTGATGATTTTGTAGCTTATAAGACGTAGCTGAGCAATGATCAAGCCCTCATGTAGATATTTGTACCTACATGATTTGTTGAAATTAAGGGCTTCAAAGCTCATAAGGAAGCATGCTGAAACATGTGCAAATATGGAACAACTATATCCTTGTTGTGTGGGGAGCGGCTCTTTAAGGGTAATGGGGCTTACCAGGATGTGACAGCACAAACAAGCCATGGAATTGAGCCTCTGTCTTGAAGTTCACAACCAAACGCCCCTCTTCACCGATGCGCATGCTAGTTGGGTAGAGAGAACCTATGATGGGATGGGACACAAGAGTGGGAATGTTGGTGACCAAGGACTCCTAATGTCTGGGGTTTCTTCCAAAACCAAATTCAGGTTCCTCTCATCTTTAAGCATTCTAGCCAAAGGGTATTACCAGAAAAATTCTGAGTGATCAGAGGGGCAGAAATATTCTTGTTTTGTTTTGTTTTGTTTTCTAACAGGAAAAGCTGTCTAGAAGGCAGGCAGAATAGAATTAGGTCACATGAGTGAGGTCCATATGAAATATACAGAGTGATTACAATAGGCCAAGATATTCCTTAAAGCTTTAGTCTATAGAAATTAAGCTGTAAATTGAGAGACAGGATGAGCTGGTCAAATTTTGAAGATTTGGACATGTAGGTGGAAACAGGTTTGTGCTCTCCAGAGTAATTCCAAATGTTATAGGCTTAATGAAAACTCCAAAACTTTCCCAAGAAATTTAGCGAGTTGACCAAAGTTGGCTACAGATAGAAGAAGGAAACATGAGATCCTTATGTAAAGCTGAGAACCAAGAGATGGATCTGCATTAAGATTCACTTAATATACATTTCCTAAGGCAATATATGGAATTAAAACATTTGAAATGATCTAGAATGATTATTTAGGGTGATCATATTACCTTTCACATAGCTTTAAGGTAATTTTAATCTGTTTAAGACAACACACTTTGAGATGGCCTATCAACAGTATTTTCCCTCTGGCTCATAAGAAGTAATGATGGTTAGACATGCATGGAACCTGAACAGCAGTACGTGCCTGAAAAGAAACAGCACTAATTCTACTAATGGATTAATTAGCTTCATGCTTGTGGACTTTGAATTATGATTCTGACATCAAGACTGAAACAAAGTTATGCAGATGATTTTGGGGCCTAAATTGTAGTGGCTAAAGTATTATAGAATAATAGAATTTTAAAACTGAAAGAATATTAGAAGTCTAGTCTATCTTTCATAAGAAATTGACTGCCAAAGGTCAAGCAATATGTTTGAGATCACACAGTTAGTTTGCTATACACCCAGAACTGGAATCCAGGACACAATTTATACTGGGCTTTAAAATGTATCTCCCATTTTCAGAAACAAAAATGTGTAACTTTTTCTCTTGGGTTTATTCCTTACTTTCAGTTGGAACTTTCCCTATCCATTTTCTAAAATCTAGAGAGAGAGAGATTGTGTTGCGTAACACATGAATGATTAATCACCTTTAATGGACATTATATTTAACAGTCACGTATTATGTAAAATTTGATGCATTGATATAATTTAGTTAAAGAAGTTTTTCCATGACAGAAATGAAATTATTTTAAAATATTGACTATAAAAATAAAATACATTGAAAGGTGCTTCTATTATTTTTAGCTGCAGTAAAAATTTCTCTGAAGTCATTCAAATAGGTAAGAAAACTAGTTTTCCAAGTCTCTGTTAACTCACCTTGGAGTTCAGCTTCTGGGGGGCTGACAATTCCATCGGTCCACAAGATGGCAGTGTCATACACGAAAGTTAGACGAAGCTCCGACTTCAAGTCAAAATGCTGCCAGCCTCCCACCCCAACGGGGGAATGGAACACGTAGGAAACATACAGAGGGACTCGAAGAGTCACATAGGACTGCACTAGGTTTAGGACCTAAAACAATAAAATTATATCTATCAACACGATTCAGTGTTGCTGATTAAACCAGCTTAATTTTGTGCAAGCCATTTTCTCCTTTCACTTATCTAAAGGTTTTGAGTTAATCACTGAGAAAAGGAAATGACAGCATTTATAACACTACTGTCTCCTTCACTTAATTTTGGAGCAATTAAATAGTTGTCACTCTACTACTTTCCTTTGCAGCAAAGGAGAGGCAGCAGAAATCTTTAAGCTAAAGTACATTATTTTGAGCATACTAAAACAGTGCTTTTTTTTTGTAGCAGCTTTATTAAGATATAGTTCATATACCATGTAACTCACCTATTTCAAGCGGACAAATCAATGCTGTTTAATATATTCAGGGAGTTGTGCAACTTTCACCGCAATCACTTTTAGGACATTTTCATCACTTCCAAGAGAAATTCCATATCCATTAGCAGTCATCCCCTTATTCCATTCTCCCTCCTCAGTCCCTGGCAATCACTAGCCTACTTTCTGTCTCTAGGCATTTGCCTATTCTGAACATTTTATATAAATGGAATCACACAACATACGGTCTTTTGTGACAGGCTTCCTTCACTTAGCATAATGTTCTCAAGGTTCATCCATAGTGCAGCATGTTTCAATACTTTTATCACTGAATAGCATCCCACTGTACGCATATACCACATTTTATTTATCTATTCATCAGTTGATGAACATTTGGGTTATTTCCAGCTTTTGCCTATTATGAATAACAGTGCCGTAAGTTATTTTTAAATTATTATATAGAGGAAGAGGAAATAAAGCAGGAAAGACCTGGAAGCAAACATATTTAGTAGTGACATGTAACATTTAAGATTACATGTAATATTTAAGACGGCTCAAAAATAATTAGTTGACGTGTCTTCTTACAATTTATACTTTCTTCTTTTGTATTTTGCAGGTGGATTGGGGTCATGGAGGATAAACTAATAATTATTTATTGAGCATCTACCACTTTTCGGACATCGTGTTAGGTTCACAAATAAAGCTACTCAATATTTTCATTCTTCCCCATAGTTATATTTATATGTATGTGTGGATGATTGAATGAATGGATAGAGAGATGAAGGACAGAAAGCGAGAGAGAGGAAAGTTAAGACTCAAAGAAATAAAGCAAATTTCCCACAGAAATTTCTCACTTCCTTCTGGAGTAGCCCTGCCAATAATAGACCCCAGCCTTTGGCCCATGCTTTTTCTACTCTTTCACACTTTATCATATTCCAAACAAAGCTGAGGGCGGTCTTAAGATCACCTAACAAAGGTTATCATCCTTAATTCTCAGAATAGCTCTGCAGAATAGCAGGGAAAATACAACTATCTTCTTTTACACAAGAGGAAACGGGCTTAGGTCAGATCATACCGCTTACAAGTTTGAGTCAGGTTTTCTGATAGGTCTATTTCTCCTTCCACCCTGAGGTGGCAACAGGAATCATACATGTGAGTTACTGAATAATTTAAAACATGATAGCTCTTATTTATCATTTTGTCATGGGGTTAAAAGTAAACTCAAATCACAAAATGACAACCTGAATCACCAACAAAAATATATCGAAAGAAAACCATCCACCAAGCAAATTATTTGATTCTCAGCTGTGTAGTAGCTAACACTCCTCATTATCTCCTAACGTGGCCAGCAGGAGAGGTGCCTTTGCATTGAAGTCCTTTGAGATAGCAGTTTCTAAGGGTAGCTATTCCTGCAGTCATTGAGAAATTGATCTTGAAGTGCAATTTTAACACCCTGACAGTGTAACGGAGAGTAATTGTCAATCCATATGCCACTGGTAATTAAGATGACTATTTCATCCTGTGATTTTAATAAACACTCATTAAAAAATAGGCTGTAGACATGGATTTCCAATTAAACTTTCTAGGTGCTAAAAATAATTTTGCCAACATGACATTCTATCCATCAGGTGTTACTGAGTGTGCTATTTTGGAGAGAACTATTAACATTCACATCCTAGGAACAAGTTACTTGGCTCCCTGACTAATTCTTACTTGATTTCATTTGATTCTCCCGGTAACCTAGAGTTTGATCATTTCTGGACATGGAATCGGCATCTTACTGCATTTTCTTGTTCACCACAGCCAGGTCTTTTTGTCTGCTTAGAATCTCTGTCTAAAGGAATTGGAGCCCAAATGGGACTAGGTAGGTCACCCAGGTCACTTACCTGTTCGTTCCTGTAAAACTGAAGAACACAGTGCAATCAATCTAACCTCTACAGCGGTCCCCAACCTTTTTGGCACCACGGACCGGTTTCGTGGAAGACAGTTTTTCCTCGGAAGGAGGGGGGCGAGGGGGGATGGTTCCGGCGGTAATGCGAGCGATGGGGAGCGATGGGGAGCGATGGGGAGAAGCAGATGAAGCTTTGCTCGCTCGCCCCGCCGCTCACCTCCTGCTGTGTGGTCCGGTTCTTAATGGTACCGGTCCGCGGCCCGGGGGGTGGGGGACCCCTGCTTTAGATGCCATCTTAATGAACCCTTAATTTTCTTTCAGCCTATTCCACAGGACTTTTAAAAGTTATTTGTTTATACTGAAAGAAATGTATGTTAAATCTGGTATGCTGCTCTTAAAGAAACTGTGACATCATGAGTGAATTTACACGTCCTTACTGATTTGTTTCTTCAACAAAGGCAAACAATAGTTTAAATTCCATATTTAAAGGGAAAGTGCAAAGTGCAAATGACCTGTGAAAGGTACCATACTGACATAAATTTCTACCACTACTAGTAAGTGACTAATGATGGGCAGCAGGTTTATATTTGGGGAGATATTGCCTGTTGAAGGGACAAGAGAAAGTCTGCTGATCTGTGTCAGATGGTAGAAGTAAATCTGGATTAGTTTTTATTAGTTACATACCTATATTGCTTACTTCTTTAAGAATTTTTAAGTATCTATAAGATAATATGTAAATTGAATAGCTTCAGCTACAAGTCCAAAATAAGTGAAGAATTAAAACTACTTGCAATTTGGGCTTCCCTGGTGGTGCAGTGGTTAAGAAACTGCCTGCCAATGCAGGGGACAAGGGTTCAAGCCCTCGTCCGGGAAGTTCCCACACGCCGCGGAGCAACGAAGCCCGTGCGCCACAACTACTGAGCCTGCACTCTAGAGCCCGCGAGCCACAACTACGGACGCCCGCGTGCCTAGAGCCCATGCTCCACAGCAAGAGAAGCCACTGCAATGAGAAGCCCACGCACCGCAACGAAGAGTAGCTCCCGCTCGCCACAACTAGAGAAAGCATGCACGCAGCAAGGAATAGCCAAAGCAGCCAAAAATAAATAAATAAAATAAATAAATAAATAAATTTAAAAACATCATATTAAAAACCTATTAAGAAAAAGCAGTATACAAAATGGTATGGATAATATTATGCTGTTACTATTAAAAATGTGTATGTATATTGAAAAGAGACTAGAAAATATGTCTGTGTACAGTGACAGCGGGATAATGAGTGAATTCTTTTTTATACTTTTTTAGTTTCCCAGCTTTCCATGGTAATATCTTTATTTTCATTAACCAAAAAACCTACACCATTAAAAATATTAATTGATAAATTTGACAAAATAGGAAGCAACATACTTCATGAAAGTTATACATTTTGGATTCTTCTTGCCATTTCTTGCAGAATGATTTAGAGTGGCTTACATCTTAAAAAAAAAAAAGAGTAAATTAATGTACTAAGTAGAAAATAATGGAATGGAAAGAGATGACTTCTAAAGTATACTCTAGCCCCAAAGGTCTATGTTTCTAAATCAAACACATAGTTTTTTTTAAAAAAGGAAAATTATTCCACTAACCAAGGAACTAAGAAAAAATATGTATACTTTCCCAAAATCATGCTATGTCTTCTCATGAGTAAATTACAATTTCATATGATTGGAATTGAATTTCTGTAACTTAGTCATGGTCCTTGAATGATGTTATCAGTTGCTGTTTACCTAACAAGATGAGAGTTAAGATTCTGACTTTTTAACATCAATAGTCAGGCTGATGAAAGGTGAAATGAACTGAAGTTCTTTAGTTTTAAGGGAAGTTGTTTTCAAGAGAAAAATCACCAAAAATATCCAATAGTTTAAAAACTTAGTTTAACATTAATAACTATTTTGCATCACAACTGTTTTTCATTGTGTACCCAATTTAAAATTTTATTTATAAAACACAGGTCACACAAAAAGGTGGAGTAGAATAATTTATTTTATTTATCTCTATTTTTCTTTTCCTGCTATATCTGTTTTTACATTTTAGAAACTATCTATTAGGAGGGATTTTAGTGGTGAATATCATTAGAGAAATTCCAAGTTTCTTTTTCTTGGCAAGTAAAATTGTTAACTTTTATAAGAGCAAGTATTCGACTCCTGTAACTCGACTTGGAAGGAGTTTAAGGTCTGCGTCTGGTGTCCTCACCGGGTACCCATTTGGTCCCTGGCACAGAGTAGGTGTTCATTGATTATTTCTTTAATGAATGAATGGGCAACGAACAAGATGGAAAAAGCAGAACTGGTCTTAATATCAGCTAAAGCTAGTTGTAGTCAAACTGCATAAAACTTAATAAAACTTCATTTATTAACTTCATTTATCTGCTGTTAACAGATAACTATCTTGGATATTTCAGGTGATCCCTTCAGTTTGGTAGCTCTCTGTTATAAGTGAAATAATTTGAATATGGGAGGTTAGAGAAGGCAGAAATCTTTAAGAGTGTGTTGGAAACCTCTTTTTCATCACAAAATAAAATGCAGGGACCTGGCAATATTTCCAGGCAGTAGCTTTAGCTACTAAGAACACTAAAGATAAAAATCGGTTTGTCATCATGTTGTTCCTGGCAGAAGCAATTACCAGTTAGTAAAATCTGTTTGCATAGTGATTACCTTGATCTAAGGTGGCAAGTCTAGAAAAGGACCAGAAGAGGGAAAGACACATCTATTAGCTGCTTGGCCAGGGCGGTATGGAATTGGCAGAGGACAAATAGACCTGGGGTTATTTCTGTTCTTGTACAAAGAACAGAGGAAAAAGTTTATTTGCCTTTCTTGCAATTTCAACCGTGACCATAACCATTCCTCACATTCACCCAATTAAATGACATTTAATTCACTCAATTAAATGTCCAGATAAGTATCATGATGTGGTTAAGAGCACAGGCTTACAAACGAATTGAATTGGGACACGTTATTTGAATTCTCTTTGCTTCAGCATCTCCAAAAATGGAGACAAAACTCATATTTGTCTCAGTGTTGTTGTGAGGACAGAATTAGTGGAAATATGTAAAGTACTTACACACGATGACAGGCATATAGTAAATATTAAATAAATGTTAGCTATTACTATTAGTAGTAGTAGTAATATTATTAGATATTTTCTCTTCTCTAGAACCTAAAACTTGTGAGGAAAATTAAGAAAATATCTCAAAGAGTTATATTTCCTTTACTTTAATATGTATTTTCTTCTCCCTCACCTACATTTAAATAATGTATGTGTCAGGGGAGGTGAGGATATAGGAGAATATCTCAATAACTAGAGAAGTAGAAGTTCAAACCCAAGAAAGTGGGGGAAAACGAGATGGCCATCTCTGAGCTTCACTCTAAGAGTGAGCAACACGCTTTATTAGATGGAATTGCAATTCCATTTACACTGAGGCTTTAAGAATTTTGTCACAAGAACCTGAAATTTCAATGATTTACACTGAATCTGGTCACCTCTATTATGTTGATCATCATGCTTATGTTACTACATTTATTTTCAACAATGCAATAGCAGAAAAATCCTTTCAGAAGAAACTCATACAACCAGCTGGCCACCTTACTCCTCAAGGTAACACAAGCCAGTTGAGAACCGGATGGCTCAATAATTCTTACATTGCACTCTCTCCTCCCTAAGTAGAAAGTAACACAAAGCGTTCAGGCAGGTAAAACTTCACTGAACCCGGCAGTTGCCAGTTTTCACCTAGTGGAGTGGAACGGTCGATAGCTCAACTACGGAAGCAGGGTAATAACTTCTCTAGTTAGCAGTTGTAATGGGGAAAAAAAAAACCCTGAACTTAATTAAATAGAGGAACAGTGATTTTAAAACTCCAACGAAGTAAAATTAATTTAGCTGAGCATTTTATAGTGAGGATTGGCTGGAGAGGCGGATTTGCATTCAAAATGCCCTTGATACACCAGAAAAGTGGGCAGATATAGGCTTAAGTAGGATAAGTGCAGGGTTTTCACTAGGGAAGCCTGTCTGGGTTGCACGTATGAAAGACAGAAAATTACTGCCATTTGCAGAGAAGATAGAAAACACTCTTGAGGCTAAAAAGTGACCACAGACTAGACGAGACCCACAGAGAAGCTTCATGGTATGAAGTGCTTTTTAACAAAGAAGACCCAGAACTACAATATAATCCTATTACTATGTCCCATTTTGCTTACACCAATAGAGCCTGTGACTTCAGCAAGATCCTGAGAGAAGAGCATCCAGAAAGAAAACAGGAATGATTTAATAATGGATTGAAAACAGGCTCTGGGAGGAACGGTCAAAGGAATGGAGATATTTGACCTATAAAGGAAGAGGCTGAAGTAGATGTGTTAATATGAGTCTTCATTCTGGGAATAGGACCTTTTTTCTTTCACATTTCTTCCAGGTGGCAAAGACAGGGTGGGAAAGAGGGACTTGAAGAGGTAACACTTATGAGGGTTTAAGTAACCTGCCCAAGAAGACGTAGCTAGAGAATGTCAGAGCCAAATATAAGTCCACATTTGCTTGATTCCAATATGCAGCCTCTTTCCACTGTTCTACACTGTCTTCCTGTTGGTGTTTTTGCTTGGGATTTTTAGTAATTCATGCAAGTTTCTGGATATTTTGTTGCTTTTAGAGGAGATAGAGATAAAAGTCTCACTACCTTGGAGCCCAACAGTTCCCAGACATAATATGTGGCCATTAGACATCAACACCAGCAGAATGGGTCAAGATTCACAGCTTTGCTCTGGAATTAAACTGATAGTTACTGTCTACTTTTCTCTTGTTACTACTTGCTTTATAGTTTAACATCACAGGAATATAGCACAGAAAAAAAAAAAAAATCCAGCCTCACCTCAGCTAAATCTTGAAAGACAAGACATCTTCTGGGTACCATTCAACGTCTTAATGTATAAGCCTACGTAAATAAGCTCTTTGTTTTGGTCCAGTTGGACAAAGCATGGCTTTTAATTCAAATACTCATCACAAATCTAAGCTATACCCTACATATTTTAGATTCTCTATTATAACTGCTAATGGAGACCTTGCTTCACCATCATTTTAACAACAATGATGATGGTGGTGATGGGGGGGGGGATTGTGTGTGTGTGTGTGTGTGTGTGTGTGTTTGTGTATTTTATGTGTAAATGTCTGCCTGTGTAGTATGAAGAGAAATCAGTAATTGTAGAGTAGAAATAACAGTAAACTTTAAATGAAAATACTTTTGACTATGTTAGTGATGGAGAAATGAACCAGATAGGGAGGAAATGGGGAGAAAACTAGAAAGAAAAAGGAGGAGAAATGGGAGTAGAAGGAGAGAAAGATAGAAGGCGGGGAAAGAAGAAAGAGAGTAAGGAGGGAGAAAAACTAGACTGACCCTGAGGACCCTCATTTGAGATGGTTCATGATGCATCATAGACATCTGTACATAACACAAGAAATGAAGATGTATACTTCGAAGACAAATTCGTATTTGGAGTTTTCTAATATCAGAGTAGATTTGGAGCTTACAGCATAACTATATGGTGTCCTTTCAATACAAAGATAATGTTACTGACCCATTGCTAAAAAATACGTAGATTTTGACACATTGCTCTGGAAATAGACATAGATTTCCATACCACTCATGCCAATTACCCGCTCTTTCTTGTGCCTAATAACCTACATCACCAAGATGGAAGACTGGAGATGAGATTTATTCCAAGTCTACGTAACTGAACAAAAGCAACTGGTTTGTCCAGTGACCAAAGCTCAGGTGTTAAAAATCCATACCTGTCCGTCGGTTCCAATGGTGCCTCCGCAGTCCGCGAGCAGCTCTGACATGTCATAGTAGCTAACAAACTCCCACAAGCAGGCTTCCAGGTTCAGATTTCGGTAGAAGCGTAAGGTATTGGAACCCCTGATAGATGGGCTGTACTGGTAAGGATACGTCTCTCCAATTATTTCTGGATTTTTGGTAGCATCGGTCAAGAAGCCGTGGTGGGTCTTCACTTCGGTATAATCCAGGAGGTTGGAGCATTTGTGGTTTCCAACTCGCGTGCCATCAGGGCTGAGCGTGAGCTCAAAGTTGGAGAGTTCCTTGGTGGAGATCACAGGGAGCATGCCTACGAATAATTTTTGCAATCACTGTTACCATTTTTACCAACAGCAAAGGGCTTTCAACACTTTATAATCTCTTTATCTCTTGAGAAGGCAAGTGTTATAAAATACTGCAGAGCAGTGATTATAGAAGTGGTATCTTAGGACCCCGGAGGATCCCAAGAATATTTCAGGAGATCTATAACATTAAAGCTATTTTCACGACTCTAAGGTATTATTTGACTTTTCCACGCTTATTTTCTCAGTAGTGTACGGTGGAGTTTTTCAGAGGCTAAAATAAATCATATATTGCAATAGATTGAATGCAGAAGCAGACATAAGAATCCAGCTGTCTTTTATTAAGCCAGACACTAAAGATATTTTCAAAAATGTGAAACTATGCCACTCTTTTGTTTTGCTTTATAAATTGTAGTTCTTTTTCTTAAAAGTATGTTTTTCATGTTAGCACGTAATAGATTTATTCTTATTTTAAAATTAATGAATAAATACGTATTTAACAATTCCTCAGTTTTAAATCCAGTAAATATTTATAGCTATAACCCACAAAACAAAAGGTCTTTGTGGTCATAAATAATTTTGAGGGTGTCCTCAGACCAAAAAGTTTGAAAACTACCACTATACGGTATAGGCTAAGAGTTGGCAAACTTCTTCTGTAAAGAGCCAAATTGTAAATATTTTAGGATTTGTGGGCCACAAGGTCTCTGTTGCAACTGCTCAAAGCTGCCATTGCAGAGCCAGAGCTGCCATAGATGATTTGTAAAGGAATTCACATAACTGTGTGCAAGAAGACTTTATCACGGCCAATGGATTAGAATTTTATATAATTTTCATGTGTCATGAAACATGCTACTTTCAAAGAAGAAGAATAATGTTTGGTTTCTTCCAAACATTAAAAAATGTGGAAACCATGTTTAGCTTGCAGACCATACAGAAACAGATAGCAGGCTAGATCCAGTCCATGGGACACAGTTGGTTGAGCTCTGGCATAAGCAATGCAGCAAAAAGGACTGTGAAAGAGGTCTTCTCTTGGCACCTTTTCCACTTCTCCCTCTTAGATTCTCTGGCCCCGCAAAAGAACTGGTCAGCTTCTGCAGAGCTACGGCTATCAAATGTTTCAGAAAATGCTAAGTCAAGCTCTAGGAGAAGCACGAGGGACCAATCTTTCTATTAGGAAGAACTATTATAGGTCTGCCCTTCCCTGATGGTCCCTTCTGCCTCTGCACATCTGAATCACACCTCCCATATGGGCCTAAAGGTAGGGTGGTCAAACATGGACCCAACACTACACTGTAAAGTAAGGAGGTGCAGATTCCTGTCCTCCTATGCCCACCGGCATAAACTTGGGTTTGTAATGAGCAGACAAAGCAGAATTATGTCCTTTCCATAAGGCAGGTAAATTCTACCTTGTAGTTCCTAATATTGCCTAATGCTTCCTCTCCTTTAGGTACTTAAAATATAACTAACATACTAAGTAATAAAATTAACATTAATATACTTCAGGAATAAAGCAAATTAAGAGGAATAGAACTTGAAAATGTCTTCCGTACCCGAGGAAATGTTCATAAAATGTGGATAAAGTTACTGACTCAGAAATTCTGGCCACACTTCCCTATCCAGAGAAAATGGACACAAAATTTAACATTGTTAATTGCATTTTTTTAACCTTATTTTAACGCCTAGGAAATGTCTTAGTTGTTGCAATAAATACTGGGAAAGATTTATGAGACTCCAGA
Source organism: Balaenoptera acutorostrata (assembly GCF_949987535.1). Classification (NCBI taxonomy): domain Eukaryota; kingdom Metazoa; phylum Chordata; class Mammalia; order Artiodactyla; family Balaenopteridae; genus Balaenoptera; species Balaenoptera acutorostrata. The sequence continues at coordinate 66,962,760 of NC_080081.1, forward strand.
TATGAAAAAGCAAATAGGTGTTGAAGGCAGGGATTGAGATTCCAAATTGCTTTACTGTCCAAGTCCAAGCGCAAGAGTTTTGAAGGCACACTGTGCCACTTCATAAAAGAGAGCAAGCACACTAACGAAGCTTTGTTTCATCGTGTTGCGACATGTGTGAAATGTATCTAATTTTAAAGAATGCCGGAATTGTCAGACTTGAAAAAAAAATTGGGCAGAAAGAAAGCAGAAACACTCAAAAGAAGCAGGACTTGAAGCTTAAGTTGCAAATTGAGCATTTTTTGTATGCTTGGTTATTCAGAGTACAGGCAGACCTCAGAGATATTGCAGGTTTGGCTCCAGTCCAACGCAATGAAGCAAATATCGAAATCAAGTGAGTCACGTGAATTTTTTGTTTCCCAGTGTGTATAAAAGTTATGTTAAAATTTACTAGGATAAAGAAGATGTGGTACATATATACAACAGAATATTACTCAGCCATAAAAAGGAATGAAATAATGCCATTTGCAGAAACTTTGGATGGACCTAGAGATTACCATACTAAGTGAAGTAAGTCAGACAAAGACAAATATCACTTATGTTTGGAATCTGATTAAAAAAAATGATACGAATGAACTTATTTACAAAACAGAATCAGACTCACAGATCTCGAAATCACATTTATGGTTACCAAAGGGGATATGTGGGAGGAAGTGATAACTAGGAGATTGGGCTGGGATTGACATATACACACTACTATGTATAAAATAGATAACTAACAAGGACCTACTGTATAGCGCAGGGAACTCTACTTAGTTTTCTGTAATAACCTATATGGGGAAGAATCTGAAAAAGAATGGAAAATATATACATATGTAGAACTGATTCACTTTTCTGTACACCTGAAACTAACACAACATTGTAAGTCAACTCTACTGCGATAAAAAAATTAAAAACAAACTATGCTATAGTCTATAAAGTGTGCAATAACATATGTCTAAAAAGCAATGTACACACCTTCATTAAAAAATACTTTGTTGCTAAAAAATGCTAACTATCCTCTGAGGGAGTCTTAATCTTTTTGCTGGTGGAGGGTTTGAAATATTGAGAGAATGACCAAAATGTGACACAGAGACATGAAGTGAGCAGGTGGTGTTGGAAAAATGGCGCCGATAGACTTGCTGGAAGCAGGGTTGCCACCAACCTTCAAGTTTTAAAAAACGCAGTATCTGTGAAGTGCAATAAAATGAGGTCTGCCTGTATTCAGTAAAATAAAGCAGGTAAGGAGAAGCCCAAACCACCTCCATGGATTTGCTTACCCGAGTCACCTACCGTCTGTGTGGGGCATGGTGACAGTGAGCTTGATGAGATTTGTGTACTCGGGGTCCTCGGGACCCGTGTAGCGCAATTTAGCTGAGAAGGGCTCTGCTCCCACTATCCCTGGCACCCGGGGCTGACAAAGACCTCAAGGCAAAATGAAGACATTTATGCTAAAAGAAGATAACAGACAACACTTAAAGTATATATTTTTAAATAGGCACTATTATTTTTCTGTGTACTTTAAAATTCTCTGTGAGCTAAGGCACTGCTGAGAGTTGATATTATGAGGAAGGAAAAGACCATGATGGGAGAAGTAATCCCAGCAGACACTTCAATGGCTTCTTCTTAACATTTGGGGTATTTTATAAAGTTTGAGAAACAATAAATATTATTCAATGTGATTTAATTTGTGCTGGACACCATCTGTTATGGTCATATTCACAAAATCATCTTAACATAAAGTACAAACAGGCATAGTAAAAATGATTGAAAAACAACAGGAAAAAGTAAGTGTAGTTTAATTAAATGTATGAGATTGTTACCTTAGAATTAAATCCTTAAGACTAGTCGTAAAATTTACATTATTTATAATAAAACTAAAAATGCACTCATTCTAAAAACAAAAGCTAGTCTTCTTAGAATCAGAGAGCAAAATATATAGTTTTCTCTCTATATGTAATTTCTTACAGTATGTGTATTATAAATTTTAACTCATTGTCTAATCTATCTATCTATCTAGAATTTTAACATGAAAATCTTCCTCGTATGTTTGCTTTGAAAGCACTGTAATGTCTTCATTTTAATACCGCCCGATGCTGGATCACAGTTTCCAGAGAACTAGGCAATATATAATTTCTTTTCTGTTTGTAGAAAACAGATCAGAATCAGGCCCTAGCATCTGGGATGTCTGCTTTATTAATTGGGGGCGACTCATTTTAAGGCATTGTTTAATTTATTTTTGGTGCCCGCACAATAGTTTGGTTTTAAGAGAAATTTAAAAACCATACATTCTAATCCTAATAAAAGAACATGGTTACTCTACATGTTATCAATAAATATTGATCCTGAATATATAATGGTGGGAGGTGGTACATATAACTTTTCTTGCTGCAACATATGCACATCTGAAGTGTTGTACACAAATGGAATTTTTAGAAATAGAATCTTATAAAAAGACTGTTATTTTAAAACTCTGATTTAAACATTCTTCTGCAGAGTAAAGGATTAGTTTATAAAGTGGATTTCCTGTCTCGTCAGTGTTGTCTCCGGCCACATGTATTTTTCCACCTCCACTGTGTCCGGGCTCTAGCCCTGACCTCAACCTCCCCTCTAATAACCAAGTATGGACGCTTGTACACACCTCTCTACCTGGACTGTCCTTCCCCTCCTGCCCCAGCAAACTCCTGTTCATCCAGCGCCCAGCTGGGAGTGATTTGGCATCACACATGAGCTGCCCTGTCCAGATCTGACCCTTGCGTACCAACTGCTTCATCTCCTGATCTCCCTTCCTCTCCCTTACGTCCTGCCCCACTTCTCTGCTTGTAGTTCCCAGGATACTCCGTGTTCTTTCACGCTTCTGCAAGTCATTGCTCAGGCTTGTTTCCCCTACTGTTCTCAAGACTCAGCTTAAGCGTCTCCTCTTTGATGAAACCTTTCCAGACCCACTCAGCCTAGAACCCATCACTACTACTTTTGCATTTCTGTGTCCTGTCCAGACTAAAATTTGTCTGTGTCTTCACTTAGAGTATGGACTCCTGGAAGGCAGGAATCCTGCCTTATTTTTCATATGACAGCCAAAAGCCTGACATATGCTCGGTGATCGAAAAATGCAAAATGAATAAATATTTGTTTTCTAATGAATATTTTTGCGAAAATAGATTATCATTTAAAAATACTTATAGAGTATTACGGAATACATGGGGCATCTGGAGGAATGAATAACTGGAAATTAGACATATATAACATTCTATGGTATTCCAGCGACCTGTATGTGAAAAGGGCCTCGCACTACCTTCTTCTCTGCCGATGGTTACGGGAGGGCTCGTCAGCTCCAAGCCTTCATTGCCATCGGCATTCACAGCCCGAGCTGCACACTGCACCCTGGAGCCAGGCTGGAAGTATACGGAGTCTAAACTGATCATCTTGGATGAGGTGAAAAAGGTGTCAAAGTCCACTTCTCTCATGGGGCTGGTCACTCCGTCAGGGCCCGCGGGCGCGCTGATCAGCCAGCGGTACCGGGTCAAAGTGTCATTGATGTTCTCACTTGCACAAATGGATCCTGTTTTGTCATAGTCTGAATATTTAGGGTTGCAAGCCTATGGGAAACAAATAACCATGTTAGGGCCCCAGTTTAGAACAAGGTGGACATTGTTCCTCTTAAGTTCTCTCTCCCTTAGTGTTTTCACTGCTACTTTTTTTCCATTTCTACATGTTATTCAGGCAACTTTCAAATTCCTAGTCCTAGCGATGCTAGCTTTTATGAACTCCAATCTTGCATTTCAAACAGCTTCTTGGCCTTTTCCACCTTTAACTTGATACGAGTAAGTGATGCTCATTGCATCACCTCCCGCATCCTCAGAGCTGTCAAATCGTCCTTGCTCTTTTCTCTCTCCCTCTCTTTTCCTCTCTCTCATTTTGCCCCCGACATCCAGTGGGTCAGTGAACTCGATTGAGTCTTTTTGTAGGATGTCTCTTAAGTTGGTCTTTTCCTTCCCATTCCAAGCATCATCTTTCTATCTAATTCAGGGCCTTTCTCGTCAGGTGACCACTGTTGCCATGGTAACACTCCAATACAACCCCTCTTCTCATGCCATTCTTCTGTGCAAGAGCTCCCTGCTACCCAACAAATGAAGTGCACGTTCCTTAATATAACATTTCAAGACCTCTGTAACTTGCACCGCATTATTATTTCTGCCTTGCTAATCCAATAAACATTTATTGTATACCTATTATATGTAGGTCATTACACCAGGGGTATTGCAAAGTAAGAATAAATGCGTCCCAGTTTTTGCTCACAAGGAGCTTATAATTTATAGCTAAGAGAAGGCAATTGAAAAAGTAACTATCATATGCCATTTGCAAGGCAACAACTTCATCCAGGAATGACGTTTCCTTATGTGACTCTTAAACTATTGACATTTTCATCGGACGATCCCAAACCTTCCCTCACAGGTGGAGCTGCTGTTCTATCTCCTAGTTTGTATAATGATCACATCATGCCTTATGGTAGAGTGACTGATTCTTATATATTTTTCTCTCCCTTATGTTTAAATTCCTTGAGTGTAGAGTTCATATCTTATTTATTTTTCTCTCAGTGACAAACCCTGAGATAATATGAGATAACACACTATGTGTACATCAGTTAGTAAACCTTTGTTGGATGAAGGAAGAAAAATAGGACCTTTACTTGATCAACAGTTTCCTTTCCAAAGTTCAAAGATTAAATCCTGCAGTTTTTCCCCACTTTTATCTCATCATGACAAAGCCCATACTATATTGGTTAATGTTCATAATTATTTTAACTATTTTACAATTTTCCTCAACTTCCTACTCACCGTGATACAGACAACAGGATAACCAGACACAGGTCCAGCACTCTCTTTGGCTCTGGAAGTGTCATCATACATCAGTAAGGATACAATTTGAGGGACAGAAGGAAAAGTGACATCTGCCATGCTGTTCAATTCTTCTATGTACACAATGGCTTTGGTGGCCTAGAAGGAAAAGATAACTCTCCATGATTATTGAAATATTAGACTCCTGGTGCTTCTATTGTGCAGAACAATACTCACAATGCTTGGCAAGTCCATGGCTTCATTATAGTAAAAATTGTCACACCCAGAGCCTCTGCAGTGTGACAGGCTCTATGTGCTTTGTTCCTCATGACCCTGGCACCTAGGTCATATCTTAAGGTGGAGGGGAGGGTACCTGAGTCCTGGGTTGGCCAGTGGCCCACAAAGAATTCGGGCTTGAGTTTTTTTCTCCAAATAGTGATGATAGTAGTTAAGTCTGTCTCGGGGTGGTAAAGTGGAAGATCCATGAAAAAGTCAATTAGTTAATAGTGGGAGGAAAGCTGAAAGAGACCAGGGAGAAGGCAGATCCTAGAGGTCATGTGACAGCATGGGTCCTGCTGAAGTGGATGTCAGGTGAAAAGTGCAGCTTCAGAGGAGCAGAGGACAGAAGCACAGACAGAGGGAGAAGCTGAGTCACAGACAGAAGAGGAACCTGTGAACATCTACTGGGGGTAGAATGACAAGGAAATCCCGCTGATACATTTGCCTTTTGCTCCCGAATCATCTTCCAATATCCAACGATACATTGCAGTTTCCAAGCCTATATTTACGTGTGTCTTCTTAAAAGGGGCTTTGATCACTTGAAGTGATTTGAGTGAATCTTTGTTCCTCTTACTCAAAAGAGTTTAATATGATGCTCCATAAAAACTAAAGACTCACTTCTCATGTGATCAAGACTTACAAAAATATATTTGAAAAAGATTTTCTGCCCCTACTTCTTGAATTTTCAATATGACTTAAAAAAAAAAACCCAAGGCACTATAAATACCATCAAGTAGTAAAAATTATAAAATACTAAAAATACCTGTACTTAAGGGAAAAAAAAGTCTCCCCAATTTGATCTCATGCTAATAGTGAAACAAATAATAAAAGAAATAGAGTAAATGTAAGCACAGATATTGTAAACATTGGTCTGTTCGTTAAATCATTTAGCTTTAAAAATTAGGCTTAAAGGTCAAAATTCTATGGAAATTACATTTATCTTGAAGAATATCTGGTTGATGAGACAATATAAATTAAATAAACACAGGAAAGAAGTGTTAGGACAGTAACATTTGGGTCACTGAGGCTCTGGACATCAATTTAATAAAGTTATCATGAGCAGGTGGGAATTTTGAGGGTTAGCAAACTGTTTTGTGGGTTGAAATGTGTGTTTTCATGAGTTGTGGCACTAAATTAATAGCCTCATCTTTGTGCTGAGACTATGCTTTCTCTCTGGAGGTTAATCCCAGATTCAGTCGTTATTGACTAAAATAGGAAGGGTAACTGGGCTGGTGTGGGACTCAGAGGCTCTAGTCCTTGAGTTTCTACAAACATGATTTTTCAAGAAAGAGACAGGAATTTTTTATTTTGGCTGCACCGCGGGACTTGCAGGATCTTAGTTCCCTGACCAGGGATTGAACCCGTGCCCTCGGCAGTGAAAGCATGGAGTCCTGACCATTGGACCGCCAGGGAATTTAGGACTTTCTTGATTCTTGTTTTCAAATGAAAACAAAATTGATTTAGGAGGTGAAAAGAGATTATGTGCATTGTCTTTATACAAGGGTTGTATAAAGTTGATTACTTAACTGTATACTATGTGATGCTTACATGCATTTTCCATGATAAAATGCTGGCCACAAATTTATATCCATAAATTACTTACCTGCGTCTCTGCTATCATATTTTCATCGGGTTTTAGGTGGACAGTGAAGGCCTCTCTCATCTCTCTTACCCCATCGAATATTACTTCAATTTCAACAATGTGCTGGATTTCTCCCTCCTTAAACTCAATTTCTATAAATGCAAAATCACAGGTTTAAATCTTTTACATAGGAATATGCGAAGTTTTTCTTAAGCTTCTTTGACAGTGACCCACAAGGCGAAATATATTTTATATTGTGGCCCAGTATACTTACGTGTATATGTTTGTGTGCACATGTGAGTGTGGATAAAATGGAATAAAAAGTTTTAAAAACATCACCTGTTCTTACGATATGCATTGCACTCTAGTATTTTCTATTCTATTCCATTTTATCCAGAAGAAAATTCTAATCATAAGCTACTAAATTGATTTTTTGACCCACAGTTTGAAAAAATGCAGAGTTATGGAATAGACAATCAACAATTCTGACATCGGCACAATCAGACAAACTCACCTCTCATTTCCCAGAATTTCTAAACCAATAGGACATAAGTCAAATATACGATCACAGGCATTATTGAGTGTGAATAGTATTTTCATTATGTATATATCTAGAAAAGCTGGACACCAAATTGTTGAAATTTTTAATATCATGTCAAATTATATTTTAAAAAGACTTCTTTTGGTTGTTGATGTTAATCTTGGAAATTCAGCAATTTTTTTTAAGAAAAATGTTAATGGTGTTTTTTCTCTCACCCCGTCGCTCCTAACTAAAAATAATTCCTTCATTGTCATGAAAATTAAACCCAATAATGGTAATCCTTTTTTAACCATTCATTCTGAGATTCTTAAAATGTTAAAAAATTAACTGATTTTACTGAACTCAAGAATAAGCAGCTGACCAAACTTGGATAAACAATTTTGTTGGTTTTACAATGCCTTTTGAAAAACTGGTTCAGAGGAGAAAATAAAGACTATAATGCATAATCATTCCAATCAGAGACGATAACAGATGCTGCTTTCTCATGTAACGGCGGTATTCAATCATTATAATTCTAAATTAAGAAATCCTTTCAAATGTGGCAGAAGAAAATGTGTCTCCAACGTATTTTTCTTTTCCTACTTCCGTCAATTATGAAAAGGATCTTTTTCTTTAAAATTGTGTCAGTAAGCCAGACTCATCTTTAAAATTAGTTCTGTTTCTGGGTACAGCCATTTTCCACACTGGCCTTAGTCAGTTCTTTGATACCATTAGCTTTAGATTTCTCATACCCCAGGAGGGCTTACGGTCCTCGTTCCAGAGGATGAAAATAGCTGATCAATTCTTGGTCACCAATTATTTGTTTGATTTGACCTGTGTGAAGCTGCAATGAAAATTTATTTTCTAACCCTTCAACATCTGGGGATTTCATAGAAAAATACAGATTTTTTTAGATCTTTTACACTTTTCTGCCTGGCAACAGTCATCTGGGTATGACAGTACAGGTCTTTCTCAGCAGGGAATGGACTTTCTGGTTGAAGAACATTTCCATCACTCCATCTTTCCCTCACACTTTCCTTGCTTCCCTCATTTTCATTGCTTGTCTTGGCCTTGTAAACATTTGAGTTTTGTAACCCTCTGAATTATATAAACCTAGTTTCTAAGAAGTTGAAAACTTAAGTATTTATTTTAAATGCTTAAATTAATTGTTTTCTTACAGTATACATGCTAGGTGATAGTTGTTTCCTCTGTCACTTTAGACATTTTTTAAAAAAAATAAATTTATCTGTTTATTTTTTGGCTGTGTTGGGTCTTCGTTGCTGCGGGCGGGCTTTCTCTAGTTGCGGCGAGCGGGGGCTACTCTTTGTTGCCCTGCACGGGCTTCTCACTGCAGTGGCTTCTCTTGTTGCAGAGCACGGGCTCTAGGCACGTGGGCTTCAGTACTTGTGGCACACGGGCTCAGTAGTTGTGGCTCGCAGGCTCTAGAGCGCAGGCTCAGTAGTTGTGGCGCACGGGCTTAGTTGCTCGGCAGCACGTGGGAGTTTCCCGGACCAGGGCTCAAACCCGTGTCCCCTGAATTGGCAGGCGGATTCTTAACCCCTGCACCACCAGGGAAGCCCCTAGACATTTTTAACACAAAAATATTGCAACGTTTATTCTATATTTAATTTTTTGTTTATTGTAAATGACTACCTCAATTTGGACCATAAAAGGAGAAATTAAAATATATTTCAGGAAAGATTATTAAATTTTTATTATACATATTTATAAACACATGTTGACATTTATAGGATAAAAGAGACACAGGTTGATTTACTGTTATTTAAGTTTTCTCTGATTTCATTTGTCAATTTACTATATACATATAATTTTGTTTCTGTCTTAGCAAAAAGAATTGTTTTCTTTATAAGAAAAGCATCTCCTGTTAAAGGTCATGTCATCCACATTTAGAAGGTGTTTCCTTCATGTAAAACATGCTCATTTTAGAAATACTTATTTTAGATTTTATAATTTAGCAGCTGATCAGTTTTTTCCTCTCATTTTGGGTTTTATGCGAATATTTCCAATATATTATCATTCTTTACATAGAAAATAATATGAGGATAACTTTGAAGCTCTATAGTAGTTCATCAAACTTTTACCATATGTGCAAAGAAAATAAATGGTCCTTTGTAGAAGATGCTAGTTTTTCCAACTGTTTCATTAATTCTATTACTGATTCTGTCACTTTCTAAACTTTGTTCTCAAGTGAGCAGATCAAGATGAATGCCTGTAGTCTATGATCATCAAAAACTGTTGGCAGTCTCTATTTTGCCGGTAAACAATCCACAGAGAGAGAGAAGAACTGACTTGTTTTATACTCATAAAAGTAATGGGCGAAATGATCCGAAAGTTTGAAGAAGGAGAGGGATGGAAGAAATGTATTCGTTATGAGTTCCTAAGGCCCAGAGAATTCATGGTCCCTGTGGTTGGTAATCTGTCCCCCTTTTACTGTCCTCCATTAACACTAAACTTCCTAGCTTGAAGTTTTGGATTGCTGTTGTTCTATGACTATCTTCTTGGCTATCACGCACATTTTCAATGCAATAGAATATGCAGGAAAATTATTATTTACTATCGGATTGCCATAATGCAGGTAAAACCCACTGAAAATTAAAGGACTGTAGGCTCAAAACAGAAGATCATCTAGCACACTGACTCAAAATTTCCCTAACACATGTACCCAGCAGTCAAAAAGGGAAATCCTGGAAATAAATTCCATTGACTTTGTTTTCCTGAAGGAGATTAATTTAAAGGAGTACCTGTATTTGTATTTCAGTTGGATGGATATTTCTCTTCTTTTTTCCCAAGGGCACCAGCACTAACATAGGGTGAGCCCAAGCCATCTGGACACAGGCCCTGGGAGCCCCCATACCTTCCGACACAGGGTGATAGTCCTCTCCAGAGGTGGCTGAGCCGTCCTTGGTGTGAACCCTCACAACGGAAACCTTTGAAGTGTCTCCTTGGCGAATCACTGGAATTTTTATAACCACCGACTGTCCTGGTTCTTTGGGTTCACTGACGCTAAATTTGGTTTCTCCAAATTTAATGATTGTCTCTAAAACAGCGGGAGACACGGACAAATTAAATTGTAAAGGGAATGCTTTTATTCTCCATTTCTAATGTTTTTTCTTTGTTTCCCATGTAGGAGGAGCTTAAATATATTATTCTCTTGCCTTCCCTCTGTCCCCTCGCTCAGTATCACTGGTGTGTCATGAGAAACTGAGCATGCGTGGCCCAGCTCCTTCCTTAGGAATTAACCACCCCCCAGAAGTCACGTGCTCTGGGGCTGTCTCTATGCGCCAAAAATTTTACAGGAGTGGGTCACTGACAGTGGGAAGGGAAGGAGGAAATTGTTGACCCAGGACAACCTGCACCCAAGGGTACGTGAGGAGGAGCAGGGAGGTACGAATGCTTGGGATTTAGCATTTAGCTATAAACCATGTTCTTCAACATAACTTTCAGTTTAAATGGTTTATTTCGTTCTCCACTTATCTTAGTCTTTTTCCTATTTCTCAATTACTTTAAAAGCCAAGTCAGAAAGAGGGGGTTATTTTCTGAGCCACCTAAAACTTTAATACAGACGGATTTCAGTTCCTAATTTACAGCTGAACACAGGAAACGGCGTCTTACTATCAGCATCATCTCTGATCCTTATCAGAGCTTCATTCTGTTCACCAACCACAGCTCCAAAAGGGGAGTTGCTTTGTGGAGTGCCAAGAACCAGACGGAGCTCCTCTACCTCTTCGTATAGTACGTCATCCATCAGCTCAAGGATACAAGGCTTTTCAGTCTCACCTGGAACAATAATAAGGACAGCAGGACAATCACATCCCGTAGGCCATAAGGGAAGCATCTGCAACCAGAAGGTAAGCCCCATGAGGCCAGGGATGTTGCTTTTTGCCCTGCTGTATCAACAGTGCAAAGAACAGTGTCTGGCATGTAATAAGCCTTTGATTAATATTTGCTGAATGAATGACGAGGTTTGAACATTTGCAATGACAGGCCCTATTTGTACAGGGAGTTCTTTAATGCCTGTCTTAAGTTCTGTCACTTATGTCTGAAAACAAGGGGAAAAGAGGAAATGCCAATTTTATTTACAAATTTCTAACATTATGATCAGGAGGCAAATTTAGCAACTTTGTACTGGTTGGTCATTGTTAATTTGACCACAGTACATGTTTCTTGTACAATTATTGGATCAAAGTAACCAAATATTTTATGACGTTGGACACATATTAAAAATGTGACATCTATTTCCTTTCATTTCTGTCATTTGAACGTTAAGTCTTTCCCACTACTGTGAAATCTACACATTTGATATGCCATTATCTGCTGAATAAAGTTTGAATAAACCATATAGCACATCACTAGAAACTAATCAATAAGTTGATACGGAAACCAAAAGAACATTCATTCACCCTGTTAAAATCTACCTCACTTTGTTATCATTTAGTGCACATTAAACCATGTCGTAAGCTTGTTGAAATCAAGAATTGTATTTCCTTGATAGATATCTCACACCCAAAACTTGGCTTCCGCAAATTCCAAATAGAAATTTCAAGCCGAAACTTACCAGGGAGGAAGGTGATGGTGGAGATATCAGTGTTTGGGCGTTCTTCAAAGTCCATCATCACTTGTGCAGACCCCTGTCGCGTGTAGCATCTCACCGAAGACCTGTACTGGACATCTCCACTCCTGTGGATCGTGGCAACTATCTGTCCGTCATTTTCATTGCCAGTATATACTCGTTCTTTGAATTGCATCTTAGGCACTGCAAAAAAAAATACAAGAAAATAAACATATGGATCAAAGTGAACAGAAATGTAAGGAAAACGGCATTTCAGAAAACATGGTTTCATGGGAAGAATAACTGAACAGAAATGAGAAGAACTGGATCCAACTCTCCACTCAGTCACTTGCCAGTGTTTTGGCCTTGAGCAAATCACTTAACTCAGTATTTTGATTTCCTTATCCTTGTAATTTTGCTCTGCCTATTTTGTGGAGTAGGAAGATGCAATGAAATGTGAAAAAGTAGATAAAACCAGAGATTTTAAGATGTCTGTATCTATATATGTTGCTTTATCATGAGCTTTTCAGAATTTCTTGATATGAATAATATTAAATATTGTGCACATAATCACATGCATAGTTTACCTGGACCGTGTTGGAAAAGTTGACAATGGCTGTAACACCTATGGCTATGACACCTATACTAGGTCAATTAACTATAGGTCTCATTGACAATAGGTTAGACTCCTCCAAGCAATGTCAAGATCATCATGGTAGAAGATTATTCAGAATTTCCCTGTGATGACGTGGCAGAGAGCCCTGCCATGTGTCCAGAAGCTTATTGCTTCAGAACAGTGGTTTTGGCATATCATTAGGGGAATTTCAGGAGTGTCTGGGAGTAAGGAGATAACAGAAAGTGTCTTGTGTTGAGAAATGGAAAAAGATCATTAATACTCAAGGGTTTGTGCAACCCCATGTGGTTCCACCCATCTGTGGGAGGGAGTTCTTGACACACAATCAAGATATTGATAACAATCTCATTTTTTTAAACTTGCGAGGAAGACTGAAAGTTTTCTTCTGAGACTGTTTAATTCTATCAGAATAATCAGGATGAGAAAGTAAGACTTGGTCGGCTAAGGTATTACTATGGGTTGAACTGTGTCCCCCAATTCACAGGTTGAAATCCTAACACCCAGTACCTCGGAATGTGACCTTATGTGGAGATAGGGTCTTTACAGAACTAATCAAGTAAAAATGAGGTCATGAGGGTGGGCCCTAATTGAATATGACTGGTGTCCTTATATAAAAGGGAAATTTGGACACAGAGACACACATAGAAGCTGATGTAAAGACACATAGGGAAAAGATGGCCGTCTACAAGACAAGAGAGAGGGCTGGAACAGATTCTTCTCTTGCATCCTATAGAAGGAAGTAATCCTGCTGATACCTTGATCTTGGACTCCTAGCCTCCAGAACTGTCAGACAAGAAATTCCTGAGTCTGTAGTACTTTGTTATGGCAGCCCTAGCAAACTAACACAGGTGTATAAACCCTAGTTCATCATTTTACTTAACATTTATATAAACTCTAGCTTATCGTTTTACTTATCATCATAAATTAATAAACACTCACAATCTGAGACAGAATCGTTTATGGCCACCGTGGCTTTGCTGGGATCACCAAGGGCAGCATTCATAGGCATTCGAAGCACAAGTTCAAATTTCTCAATTCCCTCCAGCACCGGTTGTCCAAGATCATCCAGAATGATAACACGAACAGTCTGCATGTTGACTCCAGGTGCAAAATCTAAATTACGACTGATTCCCACATAGTCTGTTCCAGCTGTGACAGTGACAGAAGAATTTTTCAGTTGGGGACTAACCAAATTTAAACAAAATTTTGAGAAGCAAACTGTGTAGATATATTTATAATCCTTTTATAAATATATAGACTAGCATACCGTTACAGAAAATACATTTAATGAAATGCAAAAGATTAGTATCTAACCTTTTGGTTATTGAGATGGTAGATCAAAGATCAGGTTCTGAACTTTGTCTTATCTATGTCTAACAAGTTATTTTACCTTTAGTTACTTTAGCTTTCTGTCTTATAGTTTTTTTAAATCTATTTTGGAATTCTCAAACAGAACTAATAAAAATCAGGTCTAAAAATAACCCTCATATCAATCAAGTATTTGATTATCATAAATTATATATGAAATATAAATATTGAAATTTTGTTATCATTAGCTAAATATCCAAATCTATTTTCAGAAGCTACTACAGAACTTTAGGTGTGCGACTGCCTGCTGGTTAAAACAACACATTTCAGACACAAGCTTTTGCCTGACATTCTTCACCCACGCCTGCCCCAGAGACGTATTTGGTTTTTGGCTTATTATTCTCAAAGACATATTTGGGTTTTGGCTTATTATTTGTCAGACTGTGGGGCGCATACTAGTGTTGACATCTCCATTTATGTTCTAAAGTAGTTAAGAAAACAAAACTTTCTCTTAATCTTTAAGCACTACATCCATAAAGCCTGGGAACAGGGGAGAGTGTTCAGTGTTATTTCTTCCTTGTTTTCACACCTTCTGCTCTTCTGACTCTCATTTTGTATCTGTTTACCTCTGAATACGCAACTATATTTGAGTATGTGTCTTTAATTCATTTTTAAAAGTCTCTGTATCGGAATCTCACTGTGGTTCTTTCCGTATCTGAATCTCGCTGTGGTTCTTTCCGTGTTTTTCTTTTCCTCTTCTTCCTCACCTTTATTCTCACCTCTTTCTTTGATTTGAATTTTCTCTAAAGAAATGACTAATTTGGCTAAACAGATGTTTGTTGGACACCGACTACATGCAAAACACTATGCTGGTTCTACGACATTTAAAAAGTGAAAACGTAAGGGTGACATAAAATGGGATTAATGATATGTGTGATGAATGTGTGATGTGTGTATGATGTACGTGTGTGTGGGCATGTGTAAGAGATAGTTTGTATTGTTGGTCATTTAGATGGGACAAAAAAGGAAATGTCTTATCTTTTGCTTGTCCTAGCTTTATGATAAACTTTTTGCAGATGTAGATTCCAGAATAAAAGGCAAGCATGTGTCGGCTAGGACAGACTATATAATGAAGTGTAGAAAAAGTCTTTGGGTCCCAAGTATTTATCGGGACATTTGTTTAAAATGAGGAAGGAGCCAAGCTGGAGATACATACCTGCATGATACTTAAATGCCACTAGATTTCTCTGAGGGTGGCCTTCACGATTATTCTAGTTGTGCATATGACGTCATAATATTCAACGATGGTAGATTTCCCAAGTATAGAGAACCAATTCATGCAAATAAAGGCATTCAAATGTAGAGTCTTTGACTTATATGTTTATAACTCAGCTTTTGATTTGTGGCCCTTTAGATGTATTTTCTCACAATAGTAAATAGAGCCTAGATTTACCGACTATACAGTAATAATTTCAGAAAAAATTACATTCAACCAGACTGCTTAAACAGAAGTGAAGTATTTGGGCTTTAAGGTATTTCATCATGGTAAGCTGAAAATTGTAGAGTCCTCAGAAGAGTTGCTGTAGGAAACTGCTCACCGTCGGCAGAGGGAGAATCTGTTTTCTGAGATCTCACGGTGACGCTAGAAGCCTGGGACAGGTCAGTGCCGGTTCTCCACACCCGCACGTCCACAGAGCCTATGCTCTCGTCCACAGGGTACTCGACGTCACCAAAGTAGAGGATGGGTTCTGTTAAGAAGGAAACAGAAACCATTTCTGTTACGTTTACCTTTCCACATCAAACTGTACGATGAAATTCCAAAGAACAGTTCGCTTCATCTTATCGACTTCCTCATACCATCATTTTTTTTCCTTTTAGCAAGATAACATCTCTTTAATCTCTAGACTTACACAGTTTTCAGATCAAAAATGCCTCTGTTGAAAAACAAAAATACATATGGTAAAGTGTCTAATGGAACTTTTTTTTTATTGCTTATTTTTGTTGTTGTTGTTTTTGTGTTTTGCTGTGTTTTGTTTTGGCGGTGCTGCGCGGCTTGTGGTATCTTAGTTCCCCGACCGGGGATTGAACCCATGCCACGGCAGTGGAAGCACCGAGTGGTCCACCAGGGAATTCCCTCTAATGGAGCATCCTTATCTTGAGGAGTATGAGTTACTTTGTCCCCTGTATGTGGGGTGATAAATGGCTTCTAAATGTACTTCCTAAAAGTTTAGCTGGTAAAATAGCAGCAAAATGAAACAAAACACATAAAGCTGGAATTTTACGAATTTGGCCCAACAGCTCATTTTACTGTCTCCTACCGGGTCATCACTCTGGACACTATTTGCATAACGACATCTTCTAGTTCATCAGTCCACTGTCTTTGGGCTTCTTATAACCCCTAAAGAGTTAGCCCCTATTGGCATAACTAGACTACATGCGATTGGCATAACTAGAATATATATGATTACGAGTCCTGAAGACTTTAGGACATGATAGTAGGTTACCTATAGGGTTTTGGGCATACTCTATACTAACTGAGGTTCCACTAGAGAAATAATCTCATACCAAGGGGCTTACATTTGTTTTAAACGTGTATGAAAATCATGTGACTTAGGCCATTAAAACAGGACACATACTTTGGAGACTTTGTATTTTTCTCCAGTATTGGCAATGAATTGATCTAACCATCATTCCCTGTCTGATTCCACCCGTGACCAGCAGTTTACCTTGTGAGACAGTTGCCAGAGTCTGAGGGATAGCAGTTAGCTGACTAATGAAGAAAGCTGGGAGATGATTTGTGAGCTTACTTAAAAAAAAATCCCCAAAACTTATTTTGAAATATTTATAGGCTTGTGGGAAATTGCAGAAATAGTAAATGGAGTGTATACTTTACCTATTGTGAGCTTATCAACAAAGATAAATTAATTGAGTATATTCATGTGATAAGGCAAATAGTCCTTTGACTTGAGACATTTTAGTCATCTGTGTGTGGTTTTACAAGACTCCAAAGATCTAAGTCTAAAAGGTCATGCAACTCACATCAATGTTCCCTAAAACACAAGGTCATTCAAGAGATGACTATCACATTTCAGAGCATTTAACTGAATTACCAAACATAAAAATGAAACAAAACCCTACAATTATGGCTCACAACCACAGGAAACTCATTTTGTGCGCTGCTCAAGTTGAGTAAGGGTTCTTTATTTTCCTTCCCCCAAATAAATTATCTTTATTGAAACTGGAAAATTGTGTTTTCTTTGTTTCTTCATATGGCGAGCATGATAAAAAGCACAGAGCTCCCTGAACTCTTGAATAATACAAAACCGACCTTGGAAATTTTGCCTGCGTATTTTGGTTCACGGGGTGATAAATCTGCCTACAGCATACTTTCACCTCCTTCTCATCCCTTCAGCCTGGACAGTGCTAGGGCATGTCAGTGGATGTGTACAGATGAAGGTATTATCTTATTAACCTCAGCCAAGGTGGACCTCAAATACAAGCCAATAAATTCCTTACATTTCTCATGCTGAGTAGGGGGCAAAGGTGAAGACAAAACCCTGAAAATGCTTATTTTGACCAGACGGCCACACCAAGCACATCTGTGTGTCTTTTAAAAGGCTTCTGTAATTACTGCAGAGGCCTGGTCATCTGCATCCAGAGCGTGATCTAAGTCTCTTCACATTCCTGGCAAACCACATCATTGTACAGATTAGATTTGAGTTATGGAAGATATCTGTGAAATGCAGTAAGGGAGACCCCCTATTTAATAATGACACCTCCCATATTCCTGTCTCTCTACTCTTCCCAGATACATACTAGAGGTGGAACAGACTAAAATCATGTGAGTGAATACGACCATTAATCACCAAATGGGCTACACAGAGACCAAATTTTGTTCTGCACGTGTGTGTTCAGACTCACTCCGTCAACTGTAGATCAAGTGTTTTGATGTTATAGCTTAATGTGCAGTTCATATAAGAAAAAAAAGAGTTCTATGTATTCAATAGTACTCTGAAAATGTTTATCCAAGTTGTCATTAAGAGTGAAGAGTAATGATAATAGTTACCACGTGTAGAACATTTATTGTATCTGACATATGTGTTTTATGCATGTGTGTGTGAGAGAGAGAGAATGAGAGAGAGGAAGGGAGAGAGAGACAGAGGTGGGAGGTCACAGCACATGTAACAATGCAATAAATAATACGATTTATGTGAATGATGCAAACAGTATATCATATCGCCATTGTATAGTGTGTTGTTACCTACAGCAGAAAGAAAGAGGGGGAATGGAAAAAGGGTTTTAATCCTAAACCGCTCAATTTTACCACTGCAGCTAATAGAACGCATTAGGAAAGATATTTCTCTCCTTAAGATTGATTTTTTGCCTATCTGTAGATTTATTTATGTACTTTCTCTCCCTCTCTGTGCTCTATTCATGATCACTGGAAAATTAGTCTGTTAATTACAGCCATTGCAATTAAAGTATAAAGTGACTCTGCTGAAATTAAAACACATCTTAATAGTTTTTATTAATTCTCGTTAACTGCCTAGTTTCTTACATCATGAATAAAAAGAAATGGTGTGGCATTAGCACCTCTGTATCTTTTCAGTGTGGCTGAATGAGAACTGAAAAGAATAATCATTATTGTTATTTCAATTTCTCAATACCTTGTCATAAGTCTCTAAAACTTAAATATTATTTATAATTATTACCATTTGTACAGAATCTTATGTAATATGAACGACTTAAAAATCCTTCAAGCAGTGAGTTGAGTAATAGATAATCACTCAAGATAATTGGCAAGAGTTTCCTTGACCATTTTAATGTGTAGGTAATAAACTAGTGAAAGGAAGAGAAAGATAAATGGATGAAACTGTCAACAGTTAAAGGATACCTGTGCGAAATTCAGAAGAATTGCTTGTTCTTGCAAATTATTATTATTTATGAATAAGATTTTAACTCACCTCTCTTTGGTAAGCTGCTTATCTGTTTGTTTTTATCTAGGAGCTTGGTTTCTCTTAAAAGTTAAGTAAACTGTAGACCTTTGTCTATTAGTTTTGTAAATATCCACGTTACAACTTCAAGCAGATCAGAAAGAAAAAAAAACTACTTAATTGTGTAATCAGATCTTAAACACACACCGTGCCTTGTAAGTTCACAATCTTAATAGAGAAAACAGTCAGTGGCTGATCTTACTACCTGGAATGAGAAAATATCAAATAAAGTCATGTAGCCCACACCCACAAAATACCATAAAACAGTCATTCGTCACCACTCCACCAACCACAGGTGGCACGGCAGAATGCACGTTTACTCCCCCTGCGGAGAAAAGATAAGTTATATACAAATAGTGTGAGGAAAGCACAAGGGAGGTTTTTAAATTGGCCGCGTGAAATAGTGTGAAATTCTTAAGGGAAGCCAAACTTTAGTCTCTGTATCCTTTGCGGTGTTAACGCTTTTAAAGAAAGGGCACAGATCAAGGAAGGCATTGCCTACAGAAGAGTCTGTCTTAGTTCATTAAACATTAATATGCTTTTCAAGGTTGGGAATACTTTCAATACAAACAACACAGACAGGATGATGTCTATGTCTTACAAACATAGTTGATGAGGAGGCTTGGCAAGCCGTACAACACACACACCTGCAATGAAGACAAAGGGAAAATAATTTAAGTTTTTCCCCACAGGGAAAAAGTGAACTTTTTTCCTTTGCTGAGTCTGTGGTGTCTAGATTGATGTTTACCATTACTTTGTGTCTCATGAGATGAAAGGAAGAGGTGCCAGTAGTAATTGCTATCTGGAGCCAAATCTTATTTACTCACGTGTACCTGGAACGTTGGTCAAGTAGGCTTTGTAGATCTAAGATGTTTGCTTAGAATTGAATAAAAAAAAAAAACAAACTTCTATGCCATCTTTTGGCTGAAAATAATACAAAGGAACCTCCCTAAATTATTTTCAATTCAGATCTCTCTTCTGAGTTTTGGACCTTGGTAACTGGCTGCCTACACGACCGCGTGCTGTGGGCACCTCAGGGTAAACTCTCAAACAGAGGCAGTAGAGCCACCACCACTGCCCACCCCCTGGTTTCTCTCTCTGTCACTGCCACTGCCTTAGATACAGCCAGCATCACCTGCCACTGAACTCTCCCAACAGCAACTTAGCTAGGCTCTTAACCGGAGGCCATCCCCCAAAGCAAATCTCATTATGGCAATCCCTTTGCTGAAAGCCTGTCAATGTTTCAACGCTCTTAGGGTTGCTAACAGTCTTTTTAGCATTGGTTAAAAGCACTGGTTTGTAAAACACTAAACATTTGGTCTCAGTTTGCCTTTTAAACCTCATTTTGGCCTCCTTTCTACCCCAAAATCCAGTGTCTTGAATGTCTTAAATGTGGCACTCCCAGTCTTTGCTATACCACTGCCATTGCTGTGAACACTCTTCCCTCCTCCTCACAGGATAACTCTGGCTCGTTTCAGGTCTCAGATTATTTTTATTTTTATTTTTTGGACGCACCACGTGGCTTGTGGGATCTTAGTTCCCTGACCAGGGATCGAACCCAGACCCCCTGCAATGGAAGCGCGGGGGCCTAAACCACTGGACGCCAGGGAATTCGGGTTTCAGTTTAGAAGTCACTTGTGCTGGGGAGCACCCTGTCTTCCCTCTTCACCCCCGCCCCCCTCCACGGTCACCTCAGGCTTGTATCCCTTGATGTCTCTGAGCTCTCTAAGGGGAGGAATTAAGCCTCCTTTACTCACTGATGTTTTCCTAACACTTAGTGTCATCGATGTCTGGCCGTAGGTGCTCAATTAACGTTTGTGGAGGGAATGAACATCGTGTAAAATAGGATCACTGATTTGCCGGAGCAAATGAATAAATATGTCTTTGTGGTGGGTGAGTTAGAAGACAACCATCCTTAGCATCAGGCAGTGGGAGTTACAAAGCCTCAGGAGGGTGAAGTGCTTGTCTTTGCAGTGAAATGACTGTGGAGGGCTGCCCTTTGCATCTGGAGCAGGTCCACAGGGGCAAGGGAAGCCCACCACAATGAACTCCAAGAGAAGGGGTTTTTTGTTACTTTCACTTTTTAAATACTTTGCCTCCAGGCATTTCCAAGCTGGATGTGCATTAGAATCATCCAAGGAGATTTAAAGATACAGATGCTTGTTCTCACCTCCAATTTATCGAATCATAATTTCCAATGGGTTCCCCCAGGCACCAGTGTTTTCTCTTTTTCTTTTTCTTTTCTTTCTTTCTCTCTTTCTCTCTTTCTTTCTTTCTTTCTTTCTTTCTTTCTTTCTTTCTTTCTTTCTTCCTTCCTTCCTTCCTTCCTTCCTTCCTTTCTTTTTTTAAGTTGACTATATTTTTTAGAGTAGTTTTCAGTTCAGAATTGATTTCAGAGCAAAACTGAGCTGAAGGTACAGAGATCTACCATATACTCCCAGCCCCACCCGTGTATCTCACCAGTGTTTTTGGAAACCTCTACAGGTCTCAGCAAGCTTCAGGTTCCTTTAGCTCCTGACAGTGTCTTTAGCAAATAGTAAGTAATGGTTAGATGCCACACTAATTGTTTTGATTTCAGTATCTTACTTCATCCTTACAGCCACTCTATGAGGTTCGTACTGTATTAGTCCTCTTTTCACAGATAAGGAAACTAAGGATTAGGGAGGTTAAGAGATTTGCCCAAAGTCACACATCAGGGAAATGGTGGATTAGGATCCATACCTAGATAAAGTGTGTGCCCTTAACTAAGCTAACTAACCTTAACTAAGGCAACCAAAATACGAAAGGTTGTCACAAGATTTTAATGAACATAATTTTTACCCTGAATTCAATGTATGGAGGTTTATCATATAGAAATGCTAACATAAGTGTACAAAGATACATACACAAGTATGCTGTACTTCATTTGTACTAGGGCACAATTGAAAACAAGCCCAAAATCCCTCAGAAGGGGATTGGTTGAATTACAGTTCATTCAGAAAATGAAACACCAGGCTATGAAGTTGATTTTTTTTCTTTCCTTTTTTTTAAGGTAGAAAAGCTAGTGAAGACATTGACGTCTGGTTAAAGACAGTTTTGTGATTTTACACCCTCTACTTGGCTTCATCAGCAGCAATGATAGATTAAAAATTAAAGACAGCATGCCATTTCTTTTTGGTAGCTTTGAAGCCTTTCCCTTTATCATTATTATGCTTGATAAGGAAAGGGAGAGCTAAGCTCAAAACAAGATAAGCATCTCTGTGAACTAAGAACGTAACAGAACAACAGGACATCATAGTGGTGAGTGGAGCCCAAAGCGAATGGTTCTGCTGGCCTCTTAAGTCTGCACAAAGGCTGTGAATCAACACTGGAGTCATAGAAACCAAAGGAAAAGGGAACTCAAGAGTGAGGGCAATATAAACATATTTTCAGCCATTAAAGATGAAGAGGTTTTCTTACCTACAGATGCACACTGAGAAATTGCTAAAAACACAGAAGAAAAGTAAAATCAAATGGAGGCACTGGATGCAAGAAACTTTGCTGAGCAATCAATAAAATATTCTGGAAAATCCAACTATTGATTGCAAGCATAAACAATCATCGTAACTGATCTTTTCAACTTAATGCTGAAACTGAAACTTGAGACAACAGAGAGGAAGTTATAAACAGATGAATTCAGTGGGTGTCTAAACTATTCCACGTCCTTGTCTTTTTCAAGAGAGTAAACTTTGTTAGGCAGATAGTAAAGTATCTTCATTAAAATTATAAGTTGCCACCAAAAGGACAGAAGCCAGTAGAAAATAAAAATCACAAAGGATATGGAAAACTTTCTTGGCATAACAAGAAGCTGTGAAGGAGGGAAGAAAATAAAGGAAAAATCCATATGCAGAAACCCCAAATAAAAAGCCCAAATATATTGCCATAACTAGAATAAGGCAAACTGCTTAACTTTTCTTATTTAAAACAGATGGAATGGATTAAAAAACAAAAAGACAAACAGACATAAAAAAGTAGCTGTAAACAAAATTTGAGGAAAATATGAAAACTATGAGGTTGTAAGAAGGCTATGTTAAGCCAACAGGAAAAAAGCAAGGCAGTGTAGCAACATTAACAAAAGTCCAAATACAATTTAAAGCAAATTCATTAATACAGAGGAATTCTACATAATACAAAACAACCGCCAACCAAGATTATCTGACATTCTTGAATTTGTATTGAAATATATAAAGCAAAAATTGATGATTATAGGAAAATATTGATTAATCTACGATTATAGTGGGTTTTTAAAATCTTACAATGCTCAGAAAATGATAGATGAGGCAAAATAATTTAGTAGGAATATTAAAAAAAATCACAACATAACCTTTGTCTAATGCATGTATGTATCCCTGCCCCCCCAAAACAAAAGATTGGTATCCAAAATAAATTAAAACTTTTATAAATCTACAACCAAAATTTTAAAATTGGAAAAATTGAAAAATTATATAAACATTCAAATCTCAGGAGAGAAAACTTTCACTGTTATATGTAAATAATCTTAAAATGAGATATTATTTAATATTCATAACATTAGCAAAACCCAAATAGTTCAACAATATGTGGAAACAGACATTCTCAGATGCTGCTGGCAGGAAGGCAATTGATTCAATCACTTTGGAGAGATTTGGCAATATCTGGTAGAATTGAACTTGCACGTCCATCATGACCCATCAATTCTATCTTTAGGTATACACCCTAGAAAAGTTCTGTACATGTATATTCAGGAATATTTACAAATATGTTTAGTGCAACTTTATGTATACACATAAAACCCAATGTCAGTAGGGCAGTAGGGGAATGGATAATTAACACTCATCTAAATTCATCAAAATAACCAGATCTTGAAAACACGATGCTGATTTTAAAAAAAAAAGCAAGTTGAAATAGATATTTATCCAATTTACGATCATTGCTACTTTGGAGGACCATGGTAGTTGAATGGTACTAGAAGGAAACTTATGTTTTATGTCTAGTGTTTGATTCCTTTAAAGGACCTGAGGCAACTATGAAAAATGGAACAATGGTTAATTTTAGATAGAGCACGCATTATGCTGCATGATTTTTGTACATTTCTGTAAAGAAAAAAATTTTTACATGGTAGTTATAGAATGGTATGCACAAAATAATTCATATACATTATTGATGCACAGAAAAATAAGAAAGAATATATATCAAACTGCTAACTGGTTATTTCTTAGAGATGGGATTGAGGAAATTTTACCTCCTTTGCTGCACATTTCTTCCACACACTAATTTGCTATATATTTTACTTTTTTTCCCCAAGTAGCATCTATTACATTTGTAAATAGGAAGAAAAAAATTAGATTAACTTCCTTCTATAAATAACATCTTGTAAAAAATTAGTTTTAAATAATTTTGACTGAGCCTTTCCCTACTTTTCTTTCAAAAAATATGTAAACACACATTCTTAAGAAAGACCTCATATTTAGTCTCTAAAAAGCACTTTCAAAATTCTTGTTGAAAAAAAAAAGGTCAAATATATGTTTGAGTATATATCAGTTTAAAGGCATGTTTTGACATTTCTTTTCCTTGCCAACTATAATTTTCTCAGAAAGAATAAAGAAAAGTCAGGACATGTCTAAAATGCTTATAACTTAAGGACTGAATCTTCCCAAGATTTCAGCTGAGAATACGTGGTGAGCCTTTCTCCAAAAAAAGATACTGTAATCAGAGATTCTACTGTCAATCTAGTTTCACTCCAAAACTCTGATTTTGTCTTTTTCAGGGTCGATACAAGTTTAAAATAAAATTTAAATGTTAAGGTCATCAGAGTTTTCCACCATCCAGTAGCATTTGAAGAAGGCTTCCTGAATATTCTTTATTCAACAAATATTTCTGAGAACCCATCTCTAGGACAGTGTTTTTAAAACTCTTTTAATTTTTGTTTCTATCCTATATGATATCACATCATATAAACAAGGGAGAGGAAGGAAAACTGGTTATAACTCTCTAAGTGATTTCTCAACTCAATGGATTCAATTTACAATTTCCTAAACAGCATTCTTTGTAGTATCTAAAACTGAATGTAATGATAAATACTAGGCAAATAAGAGATATCTTGCATATGTGAAAAAGATATTTACTATCTCATGAGTGGGATAGAAAAAGATCTGAAAACAACTTAAAAGCTCATCAATAGGGAATTTTTAAAATATGTTACAGCCACACTGTGGGATACTATGTAGCCATTAAAAAGAATCAGTAGGTTTATGACACAAAAAGCCTTTTGTGTCATACATTGTTATGTGAAATAACTATAACATAAAATAATATGCATAAAATGATCAAGTGGAATAACAAACATTAATTGAGTATTTTCAGTGTGCCTGAATTGTTCTAAGTGCTCATAACCCTTTGAGGTAGGTATTATTATCATCTCCACTATACAGATAAGGAAACCGAAGTCCAGGAGTTCCAGATCAATAGCCAATAAGTGGAAAGGAAGTCAGACTGCCTCCCTCTACAATATGTGCTCGTTGCCTCTTCACTATAACAATAATTACTTCTAATCAAAGTAAAAGAAAATGTGTGCATGTAACTGTGTGTACAGAAAAGCCACACATTGTACTTAAGTGACCTCAAGGGAGAGGTGTGGGTTTGAAGAGGGAGATAAGACTACTTATCTATTTAGTTTATGTACTTCTCTATGGTGCTCATGTAATAATTTTGTAATAAAAGTATTAATACTAAGCAAGAATTAATCTGCATAACACACCTCCATTAAACATAACCTCAAAATATTAGATTTAAGAAAAATATTTATTACAGAGTGGGAAGTCTCTTCTCTCTTGTTAAAATCTTTAAAGGGGCTTCCCTGGTGGCGCAGTGGTTGAGAATCTGCCTGCTAATGCAGGGGACACGGGTTCGAGCCCTGGTCTGGGAAGATCCCACATGCCAAGGAGCAACTGGGCCCGTGAGCCACAACTACTGAGCCTGCGCATCTGGAGCTTGTGCTCTGCAACAAGAGAGGCCGCGATAGTGAGAGGCCCGCGCACCGCGATGAAGAGTGGCCCCCACTTGCCGCAATTAGAGAAAGCCCTTGCACAGAAACGAAGACCCAACACAGCCAAAAATAAATAAATAAATAAATAAATAATAAAAATAAAGGAATTCCTTTAAAAAAAATCTTTAAAGCATTTTTTTACTCTTAACAGATTCTGGCATCTTTACCAACTTGCTGCAATATTTCTCAGTGGTGTGCATGAGTATGCTCTCTAGGGAACTGAGAAGTTATTGCACTTTCCAAAAAATCATTATCTAAGGCTCTGCAAGGTCCTGCAAAGTTTGCATCTTTCCATTCTCACATATAACCTCCTGCCAGTTGACGGCTGTCAAGCAAGTCCTGCTACTCATACCTCTCACATCGTGCTTTTCACGCTGTATTCACACGACTCATTCACTCACTCATCTCCCTCATTAGACAGAGACCTCCCCAAAGGCGGAAATCAAGTACCATTGTTCATCCATAAACTCCAACGAGAAGCGTGGAGCCTGACATACGAGGTCATAAAATAATGTGTGGAGACGTAAGCCAAGACTGATACCGCTTCCAGTCTCTAATCCAAAGTAACCATCATTATGGCTCTAAAGCTCATCTTGTGAAAACACACCAATTAACATTAAAGTTAGTGCAAGAGTAATATTATGACGTAATAGCCGCTTTTACTGAGTGCCTGCCTCTGCAGGTCACATCAGAATCTCTAGAACCTTTGTTATATTACCTATAGTGCTCCCAACAGCCTTATAAGGTCATTATTTTTATCTGCTGCATACAAACAAAATGAAATGGAAACTTAGAGAGATTAAATAATTATCTCAAGGTCACATAGCTCATATATAGTGGAAGCAGGATTCAAATGTAAGTTTCCAAGACTGCAAAATCTGTGCTTTTTTCATTATGTAGTACTTTCTCTGAAAATGATTAAAAAGTGGAAAAGTGAGCATTTTTAGAATATTTTTCTTTATGGAAGTGTAATGAGAGTCTGTAAAGACAGAGACACAATATTCCATGTAAGAGAAAAATTAGAATATGTTATAGATCAGTATTTCTCAGGTGTGAAGGTAAATTTCTTCATTAAAAAAACAAGAGAACACCATTACAGGAACAGGGAAAGAAAATTAAGATACCACCTTATTCTTAAATTCTCCATTCATTTAAAATTGTTACTGCTCCCCAAATCACCAATCAGAAGGCATGCATGTACATTTTTATTCCTGCAGACCAAAGTGAATTTCATGAAATTTCAGAGTCCGCAGAGACTTCAACATCAGGGTGATTTATGTGGGAATCCCAACAGCTGAACGAAGAAAGATTACGGCCAACATGGTGTCAAACACAACCTGTGTGAGGTCTCAGGAATAAAAGCATGTGGTTGACACTTGAAAAATAAATAACCTTGAC
The DNA here is from genome assembly GCF_949987535.1 of Balaenoptera acutorostrata. Lineage (NCBI taxonomy): Eukaryota > Metazoa > Chordata > Mammalia > Artiodactyla > Balaenopteridae > Balaenoptera > Balaenoptera acutorostrata. The sequence goes on from NC_080081.1 coordinate 66,989,940, forward strand.
CACAGACTGTTCAATAACCGACACTTCAAACAAGCCTGCAGGCGGCAAAGGAAGGGACTCCAGAATAAATAGCCAAAGCTGTTCCACTTCAAGCTGAGAGGATGTGCTCCTTTTTTGTAAGAATCCTCCTTCCCTGTTCTTCCTTATGAGTATTACTCAGTAGCAGTGGCCGACGCTGCTCCATTGTTTCTTAGCTAGAACCTGAAAAGTGGTCCCAGGAGTCTTCCATCCTCTTGCAGTGTGATGGGGAAAAAACACAGGAAACTGTCCTACAAGCCATGAGTGCAAGTCCCCTTTCAGTCACTTCTGAAATGCCTGACATTGGGGAAGTCAACCTCTTTGGTTCTTGGATTTCTTTTTTTTGAAATTTTTATTGGAGTATGGTTGCTTTGCCATGTTGTGTTAGCCTCTGCTGCACAACGAAATGAATCAGCCATACACATACAGATATCCCCTCTCTTTGGGACTTCCCTCCTATTAATGCACCCCAGTGTTCATTGCAGCACTATTTACAATAGTCAGGACATGGAAACAACCTGAATGTCCATCGACAGAGGAATGGTTCTTGGATTCCTGGTCTGCAAATGGAGGAAACCCAGTTCAGCTGTGCGAAGTCAGATCACTAAGATTTCGGGTCTGTGCACCTTCTTTCTGGTCTTCTCGGATTGGTGGTTGTCTTGTGGGTAATGATACTAGCTTGCAGCTATTTCTCTCATTCAACATTAATGCAACCTATTTATGCTGTCTTTATTTTTTATTGAAAAGAAAACAGTTGCTTCCTCTCAAGGAAAAATAAGAGTTAAAAAACCATTCTTTCTCATAAATGGTTTGCACACTAAGGAGAAACCATAAACCCAGATGATAGAAGTGTAGGCATTATGATTTTCATGTGACTTCTCATATTCAGATAAAATTTACTCAGTAATATACACGGGTCCTAAGAGAACATCGTGTTTAATCCTTTAGATTTGTGTTTTGTTTTCATTTATAGAGGATGAAATCTGTCTAATATTTTTAGAAAGTGAAATTAAAAGCAATAGAGCCATATAACCTCCTGGGATAAAAGGAGCAGCCCTCAGTTAGGGCTGAGCTGTGTGAACTAAGTGGTTAAAGGTAGCTCAGGGACTTCCCTGGTGGCCCAGTGGTTAAGAATTCGCCTGCCAATGCAGGGGACACGGGTTCGAGCCCTGGTCCGGGAAGATCCCACATGCTGCGGAGCAACTAAGCCCGTGCGCCACAACTACTGAGCCTGAACTCTAGAGCCCGCGAGCCACAACGACTGAAGCCTGCGCGCCTAGAGCCCGTGCTCCACATGAGAAGCCACTGCAATGAGAAGCCCGCACACCGCCACGAAGAGTAGCCCCCGCTCACCGCAACTGGAGAAAGCCCGTGTGCAGCAACGAAGACCCAACACAGCCAAAAATAAAAAAAGAAGAAAAAAAAAGAATACAAGAGGAAAACCAGGTTAGAGCAAGGACTACTGTTGTTCTCTATTTTTTTCTTTGATTTGCTTTGATTTCTTTCAGAAGCTAAGGCACTAGGGCCATGGTTACTTGTATGCCTATATTACTTACACTGTTTCAAAAGAAAAAGAAGGAAAGAAATGAATTCCATACATAACTTAATTATTGGGTCTCCCATAATTATAACACAGGGTTTAATGGAGTTTCCCTATTCACAGAAATGTCAAGGGATATCATGTTTTGAACAAGGTAATGAAGTTGTCCTCAGGGAATTAATCAAACATCTCCTGCTAACAGTTTATTTGTCCTCTCAGTATCCTGAAGTAGGTTCAGTACATAGTGCTATTAAGATGTACTGACATTTTAAAAAACTTCAAAATATGTATTCTGGACCAATGTCAGTTAAGACATGCAAGCTAGATTCATGGGGAGATAACAGTCCCCTGGAAAGTGGGTATAAATCTCTGTACTTCTTTCAACTCTGTTGTGTACTGTAGATAGTATTTTACCAGTTTACTGAGCTGGAGACCACGCACCACAGATTCACAAGTGTAAAAGCAGCATCTATACTATTTATAATTTTATTTTGTACTTAGAGGATCACCTTGCAGCACTGAGATTGTGAAGGACCCTATGGCTTTGGCTTTTTAAAGCTTTCCCTGGCAGTGAGTGTGGTCCTGAAAATCATCCCTTTGAAGAAGTGTGATTCTTTAACAACAAAAAAAAAGAAGAATGAGCTTCTTGTTGGCATTTTGACCAGAATTTCAGCTTTGTGGCATCCTTCCTGAGACAGTGAAACAGATTGTTTGTGAAACACCCTCAAGGAAATTGAAGCCGAGATACATTTCAGCCCTATGAAGTGTAAAGAGAAAGCTATTTTTCTCTCACAATGTCAATATTCTGACTTTCCTGACTCTTTTATTGTTAAGTACTGGCGAATAAAGCTCTGCCAACCATTTAATTTCTTTTCCCAGGACCGTGCTTAACTCAGTGACTGCTGCCCTGTACTGCGATTTGGCTCACTCGGACAGTGCAGTTGTCCTTACAGTGATGGGACTGTCACAGCCCGAGGGGACATGTGACAATGCACATCAATTTCTGGGCTGCCAAATGCCATGACTCAGTCTTTTTGGTTCTTTGTGTGGCTTTCCCAGAACCTCAGGTCCCACTGGATGCCCCTTTGAAAGCACCATTGCACGTGGAGCCTGGTTTGATCAGCTGCCATTTTTGTATCTGTTTGCCTACCTCCTTGCTGGAATCCTCTATCGATTGGGCCTGTCTTGTTCATCACGGTGTCCTTGGTGCCTTGGGGGATGCCCACTACTCAGAAGGGGGCCTACTAAGTGCTATGCAGTGCTGATGGAGTGAGGGCAGGACAAGTCCTCCGTCTCTCTTCCCCTGGCGCAGCGTCTGGTGCATTAGAGATGCTCAGCAAACATTTTAAATAAATAAATGTCTCAATATATATTATTTCAGCTGTCTGTTTCACTACAGCAGAATGAAGACCTGTGTCTTAGAGCAAGGATGCAGCGATGCTTTATGTCTCTAGAAGTGTGAAGGGAAAGTTTTATCCATAATTTTAAGTGCTTCAAATTGTTACAAATGGCCTAAAGAAAAGAGGTGGTTTTAGTTTTAGCTACATTTTATAATCCTAATATAGATTATTACTGTGATTATTTGTAGCATGATGTAGTCCACTGGTTTTATCAAATGATATTACCCGTATACTTTACAGGGTAATCTTGTATCTCTTGAGGTCAGTAGCAAGTTTCTTGACATCTATTAAAGGAAGATTTAAGGCCAATGACAAAAAAAAAGGTATGTATATGACTTCTAAACTAGGAATAAAGGGAGAGAAAAAGAGAGTCAAATGTCTGCTTCAGTAAGGCAGAACGAAGACCTGCTTCTTAGGGAGATCATAAAGCCTATCAGCCTCCGTGAAAGGTAACATCTACCTGTGCAGAGCAAGTAAGATATACAGAGAACAGGGAGGCCCATTCAAGATCTCTAATTTGAGCAGAACTATTGCCGGTTGGTGACAAGTTTCTTAGGGAAGCAAACTAACAAGTTTCACATTTCTACAGTGACCAACTGACCTACCAACAGTGTCAGAAAATAGTACATATGTTCCAAAATGTCTTTCTTAATTTTTCATTCTAATACAATAAAAGGAGAGGCTGTTGTCTATTTAGTAATGGATTTTTATGAAGTATATGGTCTCAACAACAGACCGTAAGTACATAGCGCATTGTCTGGACTTACTAAATAAATACACAGACCTCTGTGATTTCACTGTAGTATTTCACAGACTTTGGCCTCTCTTTACATCATGGAGCATGCAGGTGAAGACTGTAAGTGTTCTGCTTTCAGCCAAGTTGCAGTTTTGGTTTATCGGCATTTTCTCTGTGCTTTATGATTTCAACAAAAGAATACACTAGACCTCTGTTGCTGGTGAATAATTTGGAATTTCCGATGCTATTGCTAACATTTACTAAGAGATCTTTTCTAATTATTCAATCTCTTATGAATTTTATTGTTTTTGATTATAATATCTCTTTTAATAATATTAAGCTTACAAGCTCTGAAGCCTAGTATCTGAGAAGTTGCTTCTCAGATTTATGTGATTTTTAGCACTAACATGGAATTCACCAGTGACTGAGATCTTGAGGTTCCTATAGCATGTGTAGTGATCTGCTTCCAGGGTTTGAGTGATAATAAATCAGCAATATTTATCCTTTGATGTCTACAAGATGGTATTATGTGGCCAGCGTTCACTCTCCTGTGTGGAAAAGATGGGAATCAGGCAGATAGTGTTACCACGACAAAAACAAAACAAACACAAGACACCATTTATCCATAAGGACTTGACAAGACAGCCCAAACCCAGCCCTTCAGAAGGGAAACCCTTCCACTGGACAACTTGTTAAATGATGTGGAAAAGCAATGCTTTTCCTTGTGCAAGTGAACTACCAGACTCCATCACATGTTTTCTTAATGATCCTGGAGGAGTTATAGTTGGTTAAAAGGTGAACCAAAATAATTCATGTATAAGTTAGCCTTATGTCTATAACTGCTAACATTTTAAGTATTCTAGGGTCCGCAAGTCTGCATGCACAGAAAAGGATACAGTTTGTTTCATTTCTATCAGCATGCCTCATGCTATTTTTGAGTATTACAGTGTAGAATATGCAGTGCAGAATACCTATTAAATATACATGCTGCCAGTACAGTATGAGGTGGGCAGCATAGCGGTTGGTACTATGGACTCTGTGGTCAGCCTGGCTGAATGCTTCTCAACTGTTTGACCTTGAGCAGGTTACCTAACCGCTCAAAGACAATAAACCTGAGGCATAACACAACAATGCTCATAGTCTGTGTGTCTGTGTGTTACATGAAATCATTCAACTAAGAGGCTTAGCACACCTGTTACTGTTATCAAATATAATAGTTATAGTTACAATAACTATATATTATACTTATTATTACATGACATATATGATATCTATGGAGCCCTGAAAAATAGAGACATGAGTAAGTTTAATACTGCAAACAGTATGACCCTACTCGATATTGTAACCTTAATATCTTAGAACTACCCTAGCAGACAACATATCTGCAAGTTTACATTCCATGAATTTGAGAGCTTATTTCTGGGTGAACTGTCCCTATGTCCTGGCACAGTTCCCTGTGCTCACTTTCTGGTGAGCCATAAGGTCATTCTTCAATGTAAGTTACACAAAACGGTAAGCTGTTCTCATAAAGAACTCTGGAGCCTTTGCCTTTTCTGGTAATAGCGGTGAATGTTTTCATGTGACTGGCAGCAGAGATTCAAGTGGCTGCTTGCCAAGCTCGTGTGTGTGCAGAGGAACAAAGCTCTGAATGCCTTTCCTGCTGTGGGCGGTATAGTGTATCAACAGTTTCAAAGAGATCAGTTCACAACAGCATAGCAGCAAGTTCCTTTAGAGCCGGTGACCATAACAGGTTGAGTCAAATGTACCCCATTGCTAATGAACCCACTCCAGCGGCCTCGGACCCTTGCTTACTTGCCTTTATTTTAATTTGTGTCCCTGTACCCCAGCCCCAAGTGGAGCTGTTCCCTATTAACAGCTGGCCTGCTGGGCTCTGAGTTAAGCCAGGTCCAGAATTAAGAAGAGAGGACAGGGGGTTGGGACCCTGTGGGTCCTCCTAAGGCCAAGCCTGGGAAGTCTCCCTTCTCTCTCCCCTCCAATTCATATTTAGTGAATGACTCACTCATTCACATTCACCAATGCTCTTTTTCTTCCTACCCTCTCCCCTTCACGAGTTTGTTAAAAATGAATTAATCCTGTGATTTCGCCAGCCCTCTCCTGAAACCATTACAATTTAAAAAAAAATGATGTGAAGTGACTCTATATCATAAAATGGTTTATGTTTAAACCAATGGAGGTACAGAATGAGGGAACTAAACCACACTATTTTAGTTGTAAGTTATTTTAAAAACCTGTTTGTTTTAAAGGCCTAAAGGTGCACTTGTTATCTGACAACTCCAATAATATACTTCATTTTGTACATTTCCACAATTTTCTTGTAATATAACCAGTGACACTTAATTACTATTTGCAACTAACAGCCAAAACAACCTGCACGTTAACATTTAGTAGAAATATATTCTAATAACCTTTCATTATTGAACTCGGCATATTTGAACAGAATTTCTCATCTTCTCTCAGCTTCCTTTCCCCAGACTGGTTCTCTCTTAACTTCCTGTTAATGAATGGTTCCTCCATTCCTTGAACCTGTCAAGCACACACGTTTTTAGATACATATTTTTAAACTTTCCTCCTTACATGAGGTCCAAGTCTCAGCAGGTTTTATTCTCAGCGGCAGGTTGTTTCCTTTCCAGTCCCAACGTCCTCACCCTACAGGCCCACTTCCCTCTTTGCTTCCTATTCTGTTCACTTACACTGCTATCGAATTAATAACCTCCAAACATCGCTCTGATTATGGCACTCTTTTGTCCAGAAACTTCTGGGTGCTCCCTACGAAGTAAATTCAGAACTTCTTATCTCATTCAACGGCATCCACAATGTGTTTCCAACCCATTTTTCCAGACTGAACTGCCAATGACTCCCACCCTTTCTTTAGTTGAGCTAGTTTTTAAAGTGCTCTCATACAGATGCTATTTGGTCCTCATGAAGATTCTGTAAAATAAGAAATTCAGGTGATGATATACTCAAATGAGGAAAACAGGTACAAGAAGACAAGTGGATTGGTGAAGATTCCTTGACTAGAAAGCAGCAAAAATGCATCCACAGCCCAGATCTCCTAACACCTAATCCTGGAAGCTGGGCAATGAGCCTTTCTCAGAAAAGGCAACGTGGCCAAATTGGATTGCCCTCTGCCCCCATGTCTTTCTCTCCCTCCTGCTTTCACGCATGCGATCTTGGAATACTTTGCCTTATTCTCCATTCACCTAAATCCTTTCCATCTGTTAAAGCCTTTATCTGTCCCTCCTCTTGACTCACAGAGTGATCATACAGTTGCTTTTAATCACACTCTGCCTTCTGTCTGCTTTGTGGTGTTTCAAATTATTACTGAAATAAATTATTCTCCTTTAACCTTTTACGTACTTAGTTGTTTTTTTTTTTCCCAAATAGATTTTAAGCTTTCTGAGATCCCGGCCCATGTCTTAAACGTCTTTATAATCCCCACCTGTTACACTTAGTAAGTGCACAATAAATATTTGCTCTGTGTGTGGTATGTGAGATTACATTTTTTTTAAATGCAAGACATTTCATATGTTTTCCTTTATCTTATATTTGTTTTCAAAGGGTGTAATATCTACATCATTCAACTAGTATTCTTCCCATGTGGAAAAATGGATATAATCTTTATTATTCAGCGAATTCTTGCAATGCCTCCCCACAGACCAGAAACTCATTAAACATCCATTAGCTTTCCCTGAATCCTTAGCATTATCGACTACATTAAATAGTCTGTTAAGGGCTTCAATGCATTAATATTCTGAGCAGTCAGAAACTCATTTTTCCATTTCTTGATTTTTTAATATTGTTCTAACCCAAGCATACCAAATGCAGAATGTAACTTTGTTTTGTCAAGTTGTTAGTTTAACTGAGTTTGGCCATTCCTTACAAAGACTGGCCTGGCGTTATTTAATTGGAGTTTACACAAATGCAAATAATAGTATTCAAGAATAAAAAGGATGGTGACCAAGCCTTTCAGCACAGTACAAATGCATAAAACCTATTTCACCCACACACCATACCATGATGTATTTTTCTAGCACTAGAAATGCTTTCTTCTCTATGGTACTCCTGCTGTTGAGAAAGCTTTTCTGATGTCAGGAGGCTTTTGAATGGCACTGAATTGAGTTACATTTACTACAGGGCTCACCATGCTATGCTGCCTTTTACGTGTCTCTGGTTTATATCTACTAGCATGGTAATTTTTCTAGGGGGGCCAAGGAAGGCAGTCACTTTAGTGAACACCCCTGCGGGTGGGCACACAAAAGCAGAAAATGGATTCAGCTTAAGTGTTCCTTAATTAACTTCCAAAGACTGACAGCAAAGATTAGTGAAATACTGTTAGCACTGACTTGATACTCTTCCTAAGGAACAAATGCTGTAGTATTAAATCGTAACCTTTACTGAAGTACTGAGGACTGAAGACATTGATGTTCAGGATATCTGCACAAAATGACAGCACTGTTCTTGTGTCAGCATGTTGTTCATGTGTAAGTCTCTTCCAGACACAGTGAAGAGTTCAGCGGTTTCTTAAAGATGTAATACAGATTTAATCAGGACATATTTCTGTCCTTTGAGCCCCTGCTCTACTCTCATATAATTAAGAGTACAGAGAAAACCTTTGGTCCCAGCTGAGATTTTCAAATATTTGCACCTAAGAAAAGTGACTTTCCATCCAGGTGTTGGTCCTTCACTCTGCAGCCACAGAAATGGTATCCTATAATTTCACTGAGGAATAATCCGGCTTTGGAGAATCAATTCCTTTTTTAAAAATTCAGATTGCTTTGAGTTACAAAGTTATAAAGGATTTGTTTCTTTTTAGTCCGGGAACATTTGGTCAGTGGACTCGTCATCTTGTATGCCCATTACCACAGAAACGGAGACAGCAATCAGAGCAAAAAGTGTTGGAAAGTCATGCAGGATATTTCACTCAGATTGTGTAGCAGGCTTAAATATTTTCCCTACTCCAATTACGTAAAATTTTAGTGATTGAACAATTGGCCACCTTCAGAAACAACACCCCTCCCTTGACCAATGTTGACCTATACTTGGATTATTCTTTTCTAGATTCTATGACAATCGTATCTCTTCAGTTATGTCATTAGGTATGACATATTTTAATCCCTTTGATGAATTTCAGGATTCATTATAGCCTAGTGGAGAAGCACATCAAATCTTAAATAGACCTAAATTTAGGACATATATCCAACACTTTGCGTCTGTGTGACATTAAGCAATTTTCTTAGCCTCTGTAAGTCTAATTTTTCCATCAATCAAATGGAGAAGATACCTTATTTTGAGATTTAACTGGATAATTCATGTAAAGTCCTTTGTACGTAGTAAGTGTTCAAATGTGACAACTGTTAGCAGCTGTATTATTGCACCTGAATGAAATTTGACTTTCTCCCCATTAATCTGGGCATTCTTTCTTTCCATGATGAACTGGTCAAAGTCTGCATAGACAGTACTTTATGTGTAGCAGTATTGTTTTCGCTTATAAACTATGTACATCGTAAGATTTCAACTTCTAAAATGAAAAAATATAGGAAAAATTAGTAAAATATAGGTAATATAGGTAATATATTACCTATAGTAAAATATAGGTAATACAGGTAATACAGGTAAACTCCTCATTTTACTCCTGGAAACTGAGGTTCAGAGACATTAGTGACTCATTAATAACTCTTTCAGTTCCCTGACCCCAAAGCTCATAAGTTATGAAGTATTCCAACAAAGATGATCACAAAGCAAATTTCTCTAAAATAAGTTTTAGGTTTACCTTTCCTGTTACCTTTCCTGTTATTTAAAAAACAAGTGAAATAGTTGCATGTTGAAAAAAAATCCCCCAAATAGCTCCCCCAAAGCTTGGAATAGCAAGAGGAATTAAGAGAATGTCCTAGCTTGCTGCATGTTAGACATTACAGATTAAAAATATTTGACAGCACTTAGACACTGAAACATGTTTGATCCTTAGATTCTTTTCAGCACTTTCTTTGCTGGGATTGTCATACCCTTATACTAACTACTTTTCTCTTCACTCTTTCCCATCTCTGCTTAACATTCGTGAAATGTGCTCCTTTTAAAAAAATATGAAAATCAAGTAAAATCTGTCCATATCATAAGTCATATGAGGGCCATTTTTGCATGTCCTCTTAAGCCATCTTATCCTCTTGCATGACTTTTATTATTATCAATAGAGATAACATGTAATTTAATGTCTCTAGTGCATAACTCTGTCCTGATCTCCAGACCTATATCTCCGTTTGCCTACTCCATATCCAGCGCTTTGAAGTCATGCAGCCTTTTCAAACTAACACGTCCTAAATGAACTCACTGTTTTGTCCCTACACCAGTTCTACTTTCTGTCTTGTCTGTCTCAGTGAACTGCACCACTCTTAACCCAACTGCCCTGTTGGAAACGAAGCTATCATTCTTTGGGCTCTCCTGTCCTCTAGCCTTTCATGCCAGTCAATTACCACGTCGCGTCCATTCTTGCTCGGCACTATCTCCTGGACGCTCCCTGGTCTCTTTATCCTCATACAACCACCCTGTTCAAGCCGCCATCACCTATCACCCATATTTCTCCAACAGCCTTCAGAGCAGTTCAATCTAGTCTCTGCATTTTAGCCACGGCAGAGTAATATCTCAAAAATGCAAATCTGATTTTGTCACTCTCCTTATAACCTGCTGGTAGTTTCTGATTTCTATTTCAGTAATAAAACACAACTTCTTTACATGGCTACCCAATCCTATCAGATTAACTCCTTGCCCAGCCAAATTCTTCTTTGTTATTCACTCCTTTGAGCTGCAGATTTGTGCTCTATCCAAGCTTTCAGTTCCCTGAAAGCATCACATGCGTTCAGCCTTTGCACTTGTGAACACACTTTCCTTCTCTCTTTGCCGGGTTACTCTGATATTGTCCTCAAATTTCAGCTAGGAAATCATGTTTTCAAAGAAGCTCTTCCTGAAAGAGAAAGCTGTTCTTTCCTCAGCAGAGCACCTATTACATTTACTTTATGCTTGCCTGTTCACTTATCTGTGTACCCCCCAGAGTCTGAAAAGTCCATGAGTTCAGAGCTCGTGTCCCCTTGTAGCTATTGCACTGAGAAATATGTGAGTACAGAGGTGCTTCACTCATATTTTTAATGAATAGATGTATGAATGAGTGAATTTTTGATTCTTAAAAAAATCTTTGCTGAAGAAAGGAATAAATATTTATTAAACTGCAATGTGACACTATCCAGAGATTCCATCTCTTGATTTACTCCACTAGGGGATCTTTAAAGTGGCAAGTTTCTTTTTCCAAAGCTAAATTTGTGCTGTACTTTATTAAGTTAAAATTTTACATTGTGAATTTATTTAAAGTAGAGGATACCACTGTATTTGCTTATAGTTAATCGTGTACTTTCTGATGAAGTTTTATGTTTGTGAGTCTGTTCAATGTACATTTGCCTTGTTCCCTTCATTACAATGAAAGCTTTCTGAGGGTAAGGGTTATTTATTTGCTTTGTTTTATTTTATCCTTAGAAAACTTGTGGTGCTTCCCACAATGTAAGACGTTAGTGAGACCTGAGTAATTAAAAAATAAAATAAAAAGTTAGAAGTGGAAGGGAAAGGACAAATGGGAGAAAACAGAGAGGTATACACAGGACTTCTGATCTATTAAACGGGGGCTGGGTGATTGCTGGTAACATTCCTGACAAACTCCTGGTCCAGGGTTTGCATGGTACTCTAATGCCTTAAAATCAAAGCCTGTGGCATCCAAATTCCCCAGTCCTCTTCTGGGGTGAAAAGCTTCTAAGAGCTTTGGCTACCCCACTCCTAATACCTCTTTAGCTGTCTACACCAGGGAATTGTAATGCTCAAATGAAACACTGATACTAATAAAGCATTTAGCAAATATTATGTAGTAGTAGATACTGTACCTATGGTTCCACAAACTTGTCACCACTAGCCACTTGTTCTAGAGGCAGAGTGACAGTATGGAAAGGTCATATATGGGGCTCCGATAATACTAACTTTGCCACGTACTGGCTTTGTAAATTCAAGTCAATCACTTGGCCTCTCTCAGCCTTGTCATATGTAAAAAAATGACATCACCCTTTACTCTTGAAAAGATCTAGCAATGTACAAGTGAAAATGCTTGGCACTTAATAAATAATAGTTTCTTTCTGAACCTTTATTTTTTTCCCATGTGCATCTTGTAACAATCCATGTGGAAAAAATTTTTTGCCAACAAAACAAACTGAACCAACGTAATCATTAAATGTATTTTCTATTTTAAAATTAAACCTCTATCTTTCTATCTATATTAATAAAAACAGAGAGATATCTAGATAGCAGATAGGTGTTTAGGGTGGACTATTAATTCTGTTCTGACTGACATTCAAAATATTGGCTTCTTCTCTGAGATCAACTGAATTTAAAATAAAATTTCTGTATATTTAAAGACAAAATAGAATTTCCTATTAAACTAGTCAACTAAAGCTACCGGACATTACCTAAGTTTAAGGTAGAAGTGAGACTTTCTTCAAATCCCTCTTGATAAAATCATTTCTAATTTTCATTACTTTTCAGTAAAAAACAGACATTATTATATATTTCACAGGATTGTTAGGAGGACAATGTACAAAGGACCCAGCGCTGGGCTTGGAACAGAGTATAAGCTCACAAGGCACATTAAAGCCTTTTTAACTTAACTATCACTTAAACATCAAAGCACTTCCCGGGTAGGTAATTTTTAACTTCCTGAGTTTTCAGATTATTTCGAATGACAGTCTTCTGACTCTCCTGCAGTTTGTGAACCAAAAGATTCATCCAGCGAGTTTGTTCCTCTTTTTATCTACCATGAGGAAAATTCAAGAAGGACAGAAAAATATTCAAGTCCTGGGGTCCTATCTCTCAGTTTACCGCTCTCACTTTCATTACAAGATTACTCACAGTCTTTCCTCTTGTTCTCTCTTTTCTCACAAGAAAGGACAAACTGTTTTTTGAACTGTGATGACTAAGACCCTTTTCCTCCTTTTTCTGCTCAGAAACAGGGATTATTTTATGGTAATTAGGTTTCCCTCAGGAAGAGCAGTCTAGGATAAACCCTCCCCCTTTTTGGAAGCCTGTTGGACTCAATTTTCCATATATTTATTACCTTCCTCGTTCGTTTAATAGCCTCGTCTGATGGGTTTCTTTGTTAAACGAGTTTAAACACAGAGATTAAAGTTACAAAACAGAAGCTTTTGCAATCAAAGCAAAACAAACAAACAAACAAAAAGATAAATTGTGTATTAAAATTGCTTCAATTCTTCACCAGGAAATTTTTAAAGTTTAATCACCTAATGATAAATGGTGCTGTAAAAGAAACTGTACACAGGAGAAGACACATAGGGGTGACTTTGCCCTTTGAAAACACTAAATCATGAAAGACAAATTGATTGATGCAGCCAACTTAGAATCTTAATCACACTATAAAATCAAGCATAAGATAAATGTGCATGTGAAAATTCTTTTGCACTCTCATCTTTCTGTTCAGAAGGTTGTGCCTGATGTTGGTGCACCTGGTAGGAGGAATAATTTTCGGGTAAATTAGTACTTACCATCGTCTTTGTCAGGGATGATTGTAACCTGAGCCCCTGGGAACTCTGATCCAATTCTCCCACCCATCGGCATGCTCAGGAGAACGTGGAATGTTTCCTTCTCTTCGTACAAGGAGTCGTCAATTATAACGACCCGGCACATTTTTTCCCGCTCGTCTTTGTCAAAGCGGATAACACTGGTGTGGTCCTCGGGCCGGGATATGTAATCAGAATAGGACAGCACTGATGTTGGCACAGTTCCTCTTGCCGTTCCTGGAAACAGAGAGAATCCAAAACGGGTTTATGTAGAACATACTACAGGGGTACCTCCAGAAACGATTATTTTCATATGCAGCATTTTCATGGTCCATCATATCTATGAACACCCCTGGAAACTGCAATATCTCCTCCATACTGTGCTAGCGTCATGAGTCACCTTTATAATGGTCTCCAACATCTGACAAATAGTACATTTCAAGTGTTTTCTCCTCTGCTTCCTGCCAGTGGTCTTTTAAAACAACACAATAATACAGAATAATAGCTTAGTATTCAAATGCTTACTGTGTGCAGGCAAAGTGGCAAGCGCTCTACATGCATTGCTTCCGTAATCCTCTTAACCACTCTGTTGGGCTTTACACGTTTGGTAACTGAGGTTTACAGAAGTCCGACCACTTGTTCTGGGACCCAGAGCTCAAGGTTGATCCTGAAACTTGCATTTTGACCGCTATTCTTTACTGCCTTTCAACTCACATATGTTAAGGAAAATTTTAATGAAAGTCTGCAGTGTCAACTGCATTTATGACCTTTTCTTTTACATTCTTAGAAAAGTCTACCTGTTTCCTAGAAAGGTGTTTAGTATATTAATGAGTATTATGTATTAATTTTAATTTTGTATTGCATAAAATCACCTTTCAGAGGGTGCTTACTCAATGAGCAAAACAAATGTTTTGAAATGTGGTTGCTACGAGTTTCAGACCAGTTTGAAATTAGTTTCTTTTCCTTGGGTATGCATTTCTTTGCCTCTTTTTTTGTTGTTGTTTTTAACAATAACCCCCTTCTACTTGAGCAGGCTTGAGCAGGAGAGGGGAGCTTCAACTTCTTACAACCCCAAAGGCCTTGAGTATTAAAGCAACCAAATGAATCAGAAATGTTTTCAATAAGCAGCAGAGTCCTTCCAGGTCCTCAAAGGTGCCGTAGTGAAGGAAGACGTCCGCATGCATGCTTTTTTCCTATTTGAAAACTGGACTAGTAAAGTATAACTTTCGTGGCGTAATGTTATGGCTCCAACATGTTAAAGAGGCTTCTTTGCGGGGACATTTTAGTTCATTCGCAAATCGAGCTACCTTGCCGCGTATAACAGATCACCATCAACTCCTGGCTCACATCTCCACTTCTCCTGATGGGAATGAGCAGTTCACCAATGTCCTCCTCGATGGAGTATTCAGACTGGGGGATGAATACAGTTGATTCTAAGGAGAAAACACAATTGTTTTTGTCTGAGCGTCTTACATATGACATAATCCTGTGCAATTTAATTGCTCTCATGATTGATAATTTCCCCTGGCATATTCTTTCAGAATAGCGCAGTGTGAGGGGAAGGAGGGAAGACAGGAGAGAAGAAGCAGGTATAGAGTGTGTAGGCTCCGGGCTAGTGAATTCTTAACCTAGAAATAAAATCCAACATTGCTTTTATCTCCAGTAATTGCTTTTTTTTTTTCTCAATTAATAAGTGCTGCTGACACACTTACTTTAAATCCAACTTTGTTCTCTCGGGGAAGATCACCACCTTCTGATGGAGTAGTTGACTTTTAGACTCAGAAGAGACCTCAGAAGTCATCTTGTCTCACCTCGTACTTTGATGAGGAAACTTGGACCCACAGAGTTTATTTGTCAAGGGCTCTTACTGGTCGAGTCAGGATTACAACTCAGATCTTGTAATGTCCACTCTATTATTTTTTTTTTTACCCCAAACGTGTTCCTTTTGAATGATTAATGATTAAAAGTACATACAATGGGGCTTCCCTGGTGGCGCAGTGGTTAAGAATCCGCCTGCCAGTGCAGGGGACAAGGGCTCAAGCTCTGCTCCGGGAAGGTCCCACATGCCGCGGATCAACAAAGCCCCTGCGCCACAACTACTGCGCCTGCGCTCTAGAACCCGCGAGCCACAACTACTGCGCCTGCGCTCTAGAGCCCGCGAGCCACAACTACGGAAGCCCGCGTGCCTAGAGCCCGTGCTCCGCAACAAGAGAAGCCACCGCAATGAGAAGCCTGCGCACCGCAACGGGGAGTAGCCCCCGCTCGCCGCAACTACGCAAAGCACGCACGCAGCAAGGAAGACCCAACAAAGCCAAAACTAAATTAAAAAAAAAAAATCTATAGATAAAAAAAAAAGTACATACAATAGATTATTACTCAGCCATAAAAAGAAACGAAATTGAGTTATTTGTAGTGAGGTGGATTGACCTAGAGACTGTCATACAGAGTGAGATAAGTCAGAAAGAGAAAAACAAATACCGTATGCTAACACATATATATGGAATCTAAAAAAAAAATGGTTCTGATGAACCTAGGGGCAGGACAGGAATAACGTAGAGAATGGACTTGAGGACACGGGGAGGGGGAAGGGTAAGCTGGGGCAAAGTGAGAGAGTGGCATGGACATATATACACTACCAAATGTAAAATAGATAGCTAGTGGGAAGCAGCCGCATAGCACAGGGATATCAGCTCGGTGCTTTGTGACCACCTAGAGGGGTGGGATAGGGAGGGTGGGAGGGAGACGCAAGAGGGAGGGGATATGGGGATATATGTATATATATAGCTGATTCACTTTGTTGTACAGCAGAAACTAACACACCTTTGTAAAGCAATTATACTCCAATAAAGATGTTAAAAAATAAATAAATAAAATAAAAAAATAAAAGTATAATAATGCATTGTTTGACACGGTGTTTTTGTTTGTTTACTGTGTTTTAAACAGCAGTCCCTTTAGAATTTAGAAATCTATGTATCACTGTAAGGAACACATCTGCGGTTTCCCTCCTCCTCTAGAGGAATAACAATAGCACAGAGTATACATTATATTTATATAATACTATGAGTCTCAATGATTCATTTTTATGGTAGCGCAAAGGTACACTAAATAATAAAAATGGCATAATTAAATTGTTGAAAATCACGGTTCAATGTAAAACTACATTTAGTTCAATAGAACGTTTAGTTCAACAGTTTGACAGGATAACCCTCAAATAGATACTTTGGAAGTTGCTTGGGAGTCTGTTTCACTGGAAGTCCCACACACACACGGAAAATGCTTCATGATTATTTTTAAAACAGTAAGCCACACTGCTTTGGATGATTATAAAAGACGCTGGAGGGGCTTCCCTGGTGGCGCAGTGGTTGAGAATCTGCCTGCTAATGCAGGGGACACGGGTTCGAGCCCTGGTCTGGGAAGATCCCACATGCCACGGAGCAGCTGGGCCCGTGAGCCACAATTGCTGAGCCTGCGCGTCTGGAGCCTGTGCCCCGCGACGGGAGGGGCCGCGATAGAGAAAGGCCCGCGCACCGCGATGAAGAGCGGTCCCCGCACCGCGATGAAGAGCGGTCCCCGCACCGCGATGAAGAGTGGCCCCCGCTTGCCGCAACTGGAGAAAGCCCTCGCACGAACCAAAGACCCAACACAGCCAAAAATAAAATAAATAAATAAATAAATAAATAAATAAGAAAAATCCTTAAAAAAAAAAAAAAAAAAAGACGCTGGAATAGTGGACGCTGGCCGTCAAGGTCCACGTTCCACCCCTCTCCACCCTGCCCTGTGCTCCAGGGACCGACTAATGAGAACCACGTCAAAGGTTTCCCTTGTGCTGTGGCTCTGGCTGAGTCAGCCAGAGGGCAGCGCAGGCAGGACTTGGAGGGCGAGAGCAACGTGGGGTCAGCATTCATCCCCCTGGCTCCCCTCAAGGTTCCAGAGCTGGCTGTGCCCCACCAAGTAAAGGTCAGCGTGCCCACTGGCCGCCCTCGCTCGCTCACTGGTCCAGCTAACTTCTCCTTCCCTTTCCCCCGAGGCCTAGAGGTGGTGATGGTACCCGCTCTTACCAGCCTTGGGGCACTTAACTGAACCTGGTGGTTTCCCAGTTCTCGCCCTCATCTTTGCAAAAGTCATGTTATTAAATTATTTTAAATTTGCTAGTTTTGAATGTGTCATTTGTTTTCTCTGGGACTCTGACTGATACAGCAATTGAAAAAATGGCACTGTTAAAAAAATCTGTGGATGTAAGATTTCATAACTAATTATTCATTTATCAAACATTGATTGGATGACTTCTACTTGCCAGACACCTGAACCAGGCACAGGAGTCATGGAGGTAAACAAAATCCCTGGTCTTATGGAGTTTTCTCTCTAGTTGGGGGTGGGGAGGAGGAAGAAAATAAACATATATTCAAGAAAATATATAGTATGCCAGGAGGTGACAAATGATATGAAGAAGACGGAGTGTGCCGGCGGGGATGCAGGGGGGCAGGGCGGGTGGAGGGTGGCGGGCGGGCTGGGGCATGGTATGTACCACGGCAGGTCTGTATTATACAGGAAAGTGTCTGTGATAGAGTTACATTTGAGCCGAGATCGCAAGGTGGTAATGAGATAACCTATGTGCGTAACTTAGGGAAGAGAATTCCTGGCAAAGGGAATTAACAAGTGTATATACTTCAGGCCAGGTATATGCAAGGAATGGCCAGGACGCCAGTGTGGTTTGATGGTCTGAGTAAACTGGGCAAGGAGGAGAGGACAGAACATGGGCCGGTGAAGTGATGATGAGTGGGGGTGAGTGGATCACACGGAGCTTTCAGGACCACTGGCAGGGCTTTGGCTTTTACTCAGAGCAAGATACTGTGGAAATAAACAAAGACCAAGCAGTGGGATGAAACAAGCAAAGGCTATTTATTCAGCCACCATCACTTGTATTTGGCTGAGACCCAAAGGCAGGCAGAGGAGTGGGAAAGTTTTACAGTGGAATAAAACTTAACTGTTACCGGGCTTCCCTGGTGGCGCAGTGGTTGAGAATCTGCCTGCCAATGCAGGGGACACGGGTTCGAGCCCTGGTCTGGGAAGATCCCACATGCCGCGGAGCAACTGGGCCCGTGAGCCACAATTGCTGAGCCTGCGCGTCTGGAGCCTGTGCTCCGCAACAAGAGAGGCCGCGATAGTGAGAGGCCCGCGCACCGCGATGAAGAGTGGCCCCCACTTGCCACAACTAGAGAAAGCCCTCGCACAGAAACGAACACCCAACACAGCCATAAAAATAAATAAATAAACCCAAAGTTTAAAAAAAAAAAAAAAAAGAAATGGCTTCAAACAAACTGTAACTAATGGGCCAGTTTATATGTATTAAAGCTGTGTCATGGGCTTGTTCAAAAGAGAGAAAAGCTTTATTATGCTAGCACTTACCCCAAACTCAGGACTAGAAGAAAATTTAATTGTTTATTCCTAAGATAATGCAGATAAAATTAAATGCAATTAAATGCTAATGAACATTTCAGTTCTGTTCTTTAACGGAAATGACAAACATAACTGAAGGTCATATTCAACTAAAGGCAGAGATGTTAGTTAAACAAACAGAGCCAGAGCTCCGGTTCTCTTATCCTCTCTCCTTAATTATGCTCAGTTGTTAAACCCAGAGATTTCCTCATATGTCTCCGTTTCACGTACTCAGTAGATTGTATCTTCACAGAACATTTAAGAGTTTTCTGACTAACGAAATAAGTAGGCTGGCGGTTTAAAAGAAAGTCACGTCTGTCTTCTGACAGGATTTTAGCTTTAGAGGAGGCTCACCAAGCTTTGTATAAATGCCAGCCCTCAAAAAGCCAATTCAACCTTTTTTTTTTCCCTGACTGCATTGAGACAAGTCAAGACTGGAGGAGTATGGCAGGGGAGGGAAAGGTCAATTTACACTCAAATCAGTGAGGTTCATTTTAACCAACATCAGCCAAGGGTGTGCATTGACAAGAAAACATGATCTAATAGAAATTAAGAGCAATGATGCAAGATATTTTTCACCAAGGAGAGGGGGTGGGTTGGTGGGTATTATGTAACAAATGTGGAAACATATGGCAGAATGAAAAGTTTTGGCTGGTGAATATATGAAGAAATTTGAATAAAGTGTTACATGGAGAACAAATTAATCCCCAAATGGTCTAATTCTTAAAGCATTTGTTTAAAGGACATTTCAAAACACATTTAAAAGACTTTAAAAAGTCATGAAATAATTCTAGAAAAATGAGATGAGCGACGTCGGTTCTAAAGGATAAAATTATAATAAGAGAAAGAACATATTAATAATCCTATGTATATTTGTAGTTCATTGACTTGAAAAAATATAGCTTCCTTTCATTAATTTTTGGGTTCTCTCTCCCATCAGCATATCTGAGAATACTGAACCATTCATCTAGAAAGTTCTCTCTATGGAAAATCCAAACATTGAATTTAAAACCTCCTTTATAAGGTGTTTTGTCATAAAAACCCAACAGTGACAACAGCAGTGAGTTGATGGTAGCTCTTACCATCTCCTGGGTCCACGATCTCCACTGTGGTCACTGCAGGGAATTCCAGGGCAGCCAGCACGGGCTCTGAGAGAACCACCTGGAAGGTCTCGGACTGCTCGTGTTGCCCATCACTCAGGATCCGCACTCTCCACGTGGCCCGGGTCTGGCCTGGGTTGAACTGCACTTGTTTCTGTGCTTTGCCCTTGAAGTCTTTGTCTTTTTTTGCAGTCCCATCTCTTGAGCCAATACCTTCACAGAAACACAATATCATTTCCTTTGTTTCATTTTCAACTAGGTTATTAAGGCTTTCCTTGTTATTAACTTTTTGTGTGTCACTGTATCCTGCAGTGCAAAGTAAATCCTGCTTTGATTCCATGAAATGGATAATTGGGTATGGGTCTTACAACAAAAGTGTTCTACTGTAGGTGTTAAGCAGTCCATGATTCTGTTCTACTCTTGCCCCATTATGGTTTTGCTGTATATTCTTTGAGCTAAGTTTGTGTTAGAACCACTTGTAAAACAGGACCGAGGAAATTGATGCTCACATTCTGAAATAGTCTCACACCCACAAATTCGTACAATCTAAAAACTCTTCACATTTACTTTTTTGCATGGGTTGTATTGCATGTGTTATATTTTAAAAACTTAAGAAAAATTCTCTAACTAGAAAATATAAGCCAACAAGAGACTCTGTGAGTCAAAGAATTCTTTGATAATCTAAGCTGTAAATGGCCAAGCATAATAATAAAAAAATTATAATATTCTCTAAACATTTAACAGAACTAGGACCCTTAAAAAATCTAATTCAGTGTTTGTCAACATGACTATTGCCAGGTTTTTCTTTGTGGAGCACTCCAGAATTCCACGAAGCCATGTGAAGAGAATTGGAGAGCTAAATATATATGGTTATTATGAGCAGTACTCTGTTGGTTCACTCAAGGTCCATTTCAGTTAGCTGGGAAGGTTAAAGGATCCCTGAGTCTCTAAGTACATTACAAGAGCATCTTTATTTGCCATTACTATGCCACATACTCAAATCATAAGATATATTACCGGTAAAGCAATGAGTAAGAGTCAACAAATTCAACATCAGAGAAAAATTACAAAATTGCAGTTAGTACTTGTTCTAGTATATTTTCAAGTACTGAATCAGAACCTCTTAATGATACAAGTCAATAGATTAATTTTCAAATATATTCCTTTAAACATTGGCATTTTCAGAGAAGTTGGTAGATTTAAAAAGAGAAAAATAAAATCTTGTGCCTATTAGAATTAAAAAGTCTGAAAATAAATTGTTTGTACCATTTCTCACTTAACTGAAAAAAATTATCTTATTTTCAGAAAATGCTCTTTTGTTCTTCAAACTAGAAATGAAACTGGACCAAGTAAGATCCATTCAACCACAAATGTTCATTGGGTGCCTACCGTGAGCCAGACAGAACAGATAAAACCTCTGTCCTGTGGTGCTTATGCAAGATTAACTTGTTTTTTTTTTCAGGTTCTCATTAGTTATCTATTTTATACCTAGAATCAACAGTGTATATATGTCAATCCCAATCTCCCAATTCATCCCACCCTGCAAGATTAAGTTGAATATTTATTTCTTCATCTGAATATATCACTGACTGTTTGTTTCATCTTAAAATGAAGATAAATATTTCACTAAACTATTTCTGTCTTATAGATCTCAGAAATATTCCATATTTTCAATAGGAGGTGAAGCATAATTTACTGAATGGCAAGAGAAAAAAGGGCACAGAACCAGGAATTTCAGCACTACGGATCTTGTTGAGCATTGCAGACTTCCTGTTAAGCTCTCTGATTCCTAATGCTCACAGAGTGGCTGTCAACACCTCTTGGATCCACCACAATTCACTGCCAAGGTGATGATGAAAGGAATCATTCTCTCTGACGTTCCAGCACACACGCGGCTCATTGACCCATTTATCCCCAGTGGTACGACCAGCAAAAGAATCTATTATTTGGCCTCTGATAGCTACTGCCCACTTTTCTGATCTGTTTTGTTTCATCAACAATGCATTATTTTCCTGGAGATTCAAAAGGCAGTGAAAAACCAAAAGGACTCCGTATAATACAAGGAATGTCCACTAGTTCCAACTAGTCATACTTCTAACTGATAATCAAATCATCCAACCTAAATAAAAAATAAGTTGCAAAGCCAAATCTCAGTTGTTACTGTAATTTTGTGGTGGATTTTGAAAGAGATTCCCAACTGAATGTGAAGTATAAATAGATAATATCATTGATTCGTCAGGTGAAGAGGAATGGACTTCTATTTTATGAAAAAGATTGCTGTCTTAAGCTGTTTGATGTGCTTCTCAAACATGAGAAAACAACGAAGGGCATGTCGTCTATTTTAAAAGGTACAATAAGACCAAGATGGAATGTTAAATTTACCTGGGGTCAAAAATAAAGATTCCCTTTTCATAATTAACACATAGTACCTATTCTAAGTGCAGGGCTAGTCTACCTTGTTACTAAATGTGTGGTCCATGGGCCAGCAGCATGGACCAGATCTGGGCGCTTGTTAGAAATGCAGAATTGCAAACCCTACCCCAGACCTACTCAATCAGAACCAACATTTTAGCAAGATCCCCATGTAAGTCTTACGTGCATTAAGATCTGAGGGTGGGTAGATACATACTAAATACATCATACCTCCACGAGGCACTCTTACATAGGTGCCCAATTTTAATAAAGGATGAAGAAATGGTGTATAGATTGTGAAGGAGACAGATTAGTTCATACTTTAATGTGGTAGACAAGACAGTCACACACTCAATGTTCGAAAATTTTGCTCTTACTTGGAGATACAAATATTCAGCTAGTAAACCATACATATTAAAAAATTTTATTACATGGGGCAAAAAGAATTCTGGAAATTAAAAGGCTTATAAATTGGGCTTAAATTTATGCTTCTTTTTTCAAAGATAATTATTAAACAAAACATATTACTTTGATTTACTAAATGAAACCACAATTGCATCTTTTCCTGTGGCATGGAAAAATGGTATGGGGGTTAAGCAAGGTACTTTAGAATGAGAGGTTAGACTTCAATCCTACCTCTGCCACATAGCGGCTATGAAATCATAGGCAAGTTAAATTCCTCGGTTGCAGAGGATTTAGGAAGTGCTGTGGGGTGGTAGTTAAGAGAATCTGCCCCGGAGCCAAATCTCACTTCTGGCCTTAGTAGCTATGTAACTTTGGGGATATGACAACCTTTCTGTTTCCTTACCTGTATAACAGGGGATATAATGACCTACTTTTCTTGGGGTTGACTATGTGAGGTGTTGAGAACCAGGGCTGGCCTGTAATAATAACTCAATAAATGAGCTATCATTATTATCACCACACAGTCCATTACCTAACACAGTGTCTGGCACGTAGCAAGCACTCAAGAAAATACTAGGTGAGTTAGTGAATAAAAGATTGTAAAGAGGGCTTCCCTGTTGGCGCAGTGGTTAAGAATCCGCCTGCCAGTGCAGGGGACACAGGTTCGAGCCCTGGTCCGGGAAGATCTCACATGCCGCGGAGCAACTAAGCCCGTGCACCACAACTACTGAGCCTGCGCTTTAGAGCCCGCAAGCCACAACTACTGAGCCCGTGCGCCTAGAGCCTGTGCTCCGCAACAAGAGAAGCCACCGCAATGAGAAGCCCGCGCACCACAACAAAGAGTAGCCCCTGCTTGCCGCAACTAGAGAAAGCCCGCGCGCAGCAACGAAGACCCAACACAGCCATAAATAAATAAATAAATAAATAAATAAATAAATAAAATTAAAAAAAAAAGACTGGTTAGGAACTATCTCAGGACTAATCAATTAAAAAAAAAAAGATTGTAAAGAGTAAAAGAGATGGGTAAAGTACTTAATGTGATTAGTGGAATATCTTGCATTTAATGCATGTTCAGTAACTGGGAGCAATAAGATCTTTGAAACTGAAATTTTTTTGTGAGATGCAAATACATATTTAATTTATTATTGGGTTATAATGGTTATAAAATGAACAATTATCTCTGAGAAAATACATGTACAGAATTCATGATTTATTAACTGTGTGCCTGAAGGTAAATGGTATTCTGTCTTTAGCTATAATACAAACTATCTAATTCTAAACCTCCATACATGAAATTGGAGGTTGTAGGGGAACAGTAAGACGAAACATATCCATTGCAGAACTTCTACAGGGCTACCCTTTGCTTTAACCTGACTTTTCCATTCCCAGTCCTAGCATGAATTCTATTACCATCTTCAATGATTGATGGGTATGGGCCACACACAGAAGTCTTTCCAACTTTCTATCACCCCGGGTTACTAAGTAACCGTGTGAGGTTAACCAAGTAGAGCTATAGAGCCTTTTTAGAATTATGAATCATCTCCACACCTGCAGGAAATAATAGTTCATTGAAAAAATAACTTCAGGAGAAAAAAAGAAGCTCGTTCAATATCTTAGCATTCAGCTTAAAAAAGGGCAACAGAGAGAAAAATCTGAAAAGATAGTTTTAAAAATATTTTTCAACCATTAACTTTCCCATTGCTATCAAGGGGCCGTATGTGAGTGAATAACTAAATATACGCACTAGGAGTGGGAATTTAGGTAAAACACAAATAGATGAAAGCATCCTTAAGAACTGCTAAGGTGCTCTGTCTTTTAGTTATTACTTTCCCTGTTAATTATCTGCTATATTTTCAAGCACAAAGCAGAGTTAAGGTGCATCTCTGACTGACAATATGTAAGACAGAATGAAATTCCTGATCTGAAGGGCACACGTGTGTGCGCAGAAAGAACATGCCTCTTTGAGGGCAACAAGAGAATTCACTGTGCTCTAGAAGGTTAAACACAGATTGTAAATGACCGCCTACAAAGAGGCACAGGCAAGTAAAGATGATAAAAGCAGAGCTGCCAGATGGGTCTGCAGGTGGGCCAGCACTCCTGAAGCCAGAGTAGCCTTGAGGGGTCAGTAAAGCATAATGTGAAAACCCTCACCTAAAGTTAAAAAACAAAAAGCATTTTTGAAATAAGGGATAATTAATATCCAGCATCCCAGCATCAGTGGAAATCATGGCAGGTGGGTGGGGATAGAGCTCATGGCAAAAGTATGGTGTGTAGAATATGCGTGTGTGGGCGTGTGTGTGTGTGTGTGTGTGTGTGTGTGTGTGTGTTGATAGGGATCTATTGTTTAAGGCTTTTGAATTTCATGGACCAGCAAAATTTCAAATAATCATTTTGGAAACAAACACAGGGTTATCAACTTATTTTGCCAGCATTTTCCTAGATTCCTACCTTAGTTGATACTCACAATGAAAGCTCTTTCACCCCATGAAAACTCTATCAGCCTAGATGTCTATATAACACACGGTACCAAAAATAATAGAATTACCTGGGGTGCTATTATTTTTCATCACCATGCCAAATATTTTGTGCTGATTATATTACTGCTTAAAATGACTAATATACCTACTTTTCTCTATTTTATGCTTACATGTAATTGAATGTGAGCTTGGAGTTGAAAAAAGGTTTACTCATTTGCTTTTGACTCTTTTTAAAAAAAATTATTTTATATTGGAGTATAGTTGATTTACAATGTTGTGTTAGTTTCAGGTGTACAGCAAAGTGATTCAGTTATACATATATATATATATCCATTCTTTTTCAGATTCTTTTCCCATATAGAGTTCCCTATGCTATTCAGTAGGTCCTTGTTGATTTTATTTAAAAGGGTAAGGCAGCAGAAAAGGATTAGTATTTAACACCTTACTGTTGGGAAGAAAAGTCACATTTATCTGTTATGTAGCGCTTTTATGTAGTGTTAGGGTTTTTGAAACTTTTAGTGACCTACCAGAGCATTCAAATGCAACAAACAGATAGTAAATTATACTTCAATGTCTAATAGGTCACTGAACAGTTTTTTGTTTACTTAGTATTAAAGTAGCCTTCATAAATTTATATTTCAGCAGGAATTTATCTTATAAATTACCGATTTGCCTAAGCCTATTCTAAGATCTAGTGACATTTAAGTTATATTAATTTATGAGCGATTACTGTCATTTTGTAAAGTTATTTTATATCAGAGAAATATCATATGCAGGTAGAAGATTTGAAGAGATATATATTTTGATTACATACTTCCTATTTTTTCAGCCTTTGTCTCTTTGATTTAGCCCCAACACAAAACTTTTGGCATGTTTCTTTAGTAAAGAACATTTAACTATCAATGTCTCCCTAAGCTTTAAAACTAGAGCAGAAAACTAAACATTTTTAATCATTGTAAAATTATGAATTTTGCTAGAAAAATGGGATCTTGAGAAGAAATGCAAATTAAACTTACTTATAAAGGAAGTCTCTCCCAAATAACCTCTACGTTTAAGTACGACATCTAGAAATTTGGAGTCCTCATCGATCAAGTAATATTCCTTTTCAAAGGAGATCCATGCCCAATTCAGACGAAAATGCTGCTTGGTTAACTTATTTCCACCTGGAAAACAAAAATTTAAAGCCTTGAATTAATGGTTTCTCGAATGAATAACCTTAGACATTCCAAAGACGACTTTAATGATGCAACATGACAAATCACTCTAGCTACTTGGTTTGATTCACAATCTAGAATACATACATGGAGATACAGCTTACTGTTCACTGACTGTTATACAGAAATACAACAACTGACATAATTCTTTGCAAAATCCCTTGATCTTTAGCAGGGGAAGTGGGTCAGAGGGAAAGAACACAGAACTACCAGAAGCAATTTTGTTTAATCATGAAGTCAAGTATCCAAGTTGCAGGATGACTCATTCCCCACAAGGTGCCGCTGGAGAGCAAGTTTTTCTATAAAGAAAGCTGCAGGGCTCTTTTGTGATGTTAAACACACACACACAACTTCACAAATACCTTTTTCTGGTTCACTGAGCAATTGGGTGGAAGGCTTTAATTATAACCACTTAAGGAAAAACAAATATCCCTTCTCCACCTCCCTTCCCCACTAGATTCCACTCCATTCCTTAAAGCAAACAGACAGGTCTTTTCATTGATTCCATTCTACTCTGAAGATAAGGCTTTCTCCTCCCACCTTCCCACCAAAATGGAGCTGGCCGCCTATCAGGAGAAAATGTGTGTGATCTCTCTAATGTGAAAGCTGCTCTGCTAGGTGAAAGAAAAGAGAAATGGTTATCAGCTGATCACTATGCCTGTATCCCTCTACTTCCTTTGATCTACACCAATTATTTCAGAGTAAGGTGAGGCTTATACACAAAGGCATCGATAATTTCTAAGTCTTTCTGTAAAAGGGTGGAAAAAAGCCCAAATAATAAACACAGCTAGAGGCACAATTTTAATTCCAGTTTCTTCTCTTCTGAGTTCATACAGGGCTACACTAGAGAAAAAGAAACGAGACAGGAAAACATCAAGGCTTTAACAGATTGAGAGCAAAAAATCCGCACGTGGGAAAGAAAACATAATTAACAAACACATGAAAAAAATGTTCATCTTTGCTAGAAATTAAAAAAAAAATTGCAGTGTCTTTGAGTTATGAATTGACATGTACTAAAGATTAAAAAGAATACCCAGAACAGCCGAAATTATTTAGGGAAATTGGTTTTCTTATTTATTGCTGTTTAAATTGTAAATTAGCACCGAGCCATTTAGACAGCTACGTGGCAATGTGTGCAAGAGACAAAAAGATGTTCATACCATTTGATCTTGTAAGTCCTTCTGTGCGAGAAGCAAAAATCTATTTGTAAGCGACTATTCATTGCAATATTTTCTATAATAGCCCTCAAACCAAAAATCTTAGAGTTTATTTATGGTACATCAAATCAATGAAATACGATTCAGTCATTAAACAAAAAAAAAAAAGAATTTTTTGTTGAAATACTTAAAACACAAAATACAGAAACAAATGGTATTGATACTGTGTATGCAGTGACGTAGTAACATGAAACATTACAAATATGGAGCTGCTTGCTGTTTTAAATTGATGGGATTATGGACCTGTCAATTTTTCGTTAATTTTAAAAATCTAAAATATAAATAGATTGGAGAACAGGAAGTTCATTCCACATTTTGTCCTTAAGAACTTATTATGGGGCTTCCCTGGTGGCGCAGTGGTTGAGAATCTGCCTACCAATGCAGGGGACACGGGTTCGAGCCCTGGTCTGGGAAGATCCCACATGCCACGGAGCAACTGGGCCCGTGAGCCACAATGACTGAGCCTGCGCATCTGGAGCCTGTGCTCCGCAACAAAAGAGGCCGCGATAGTGAGAGGCCCGCGCACCGCGATGAAGAGTGGCCCCCGCTCGCCGCAACTAGAGAAAGCCCTCGCACAGAAACGCAGACCCAACACAGCCATTAAAAAAATTAATTAATTAATTAAAAAAAAAAAAAAAGGAAGAGAAAAAAAAAAAGACCCACTTAAAAAAAGAACTTATTATGCCTGCCATGTCTTAGACACTGGGTACTGTTCTGGAAAGGAGGGGCCACAAGCTGGGGACTCCCCAGAACTGGAGTCCATAGCCCACTTCATTCTTATGTGCTGTCTGACTTTGAGCAAGTTTCTTCCCTAGACCTCTGTTTCCTTATCTGGAGAATCAAATGAGGGTCATATTAATTAATGCCTGTGTCTGCTGTGAGGATCAAGTGAGATAACCCATATATCCATGCAGTCCAGTGTGGTACATACGTAGCATCCTTCAACAAAAGCTAGCTCGCTCCCCCAGCTCACTCCACGCATGCTCAAGTCCACCCTGCACACCCACTGCCCGACTACTAACCTGCCTTAAGCCCATCTGCACTCAGTCCTCCTTTGCCCCGTCTCCCTACAGCTGCTGCACACATCAAGCCATCAGGCTACCTTTGCAGATTTCTGGTTTCACCTGCCCTGCCCTGTCTTCTTCCCATTGTCTCTAATCTGCTCACTCTGAGGTCCATCCAAGAGTCTTGCTGCTGCATGGATTTGCCACCGTCACTCTTTCTGTCACTTCTGTCCTTTTGCCTACAGGGATAACCCCCATCATTCTTCTGCTTGCACCTTCTACTCCTCAAAGGCTCCCTTTACCATCCCCTTCATGAAGCCTCCTGCAGCGACCCCAGCCCTCTCATCTCTGTGACTCTGCAGTTTTTCACCTATTGATTATTTTGTGCAGTTTTGTGCTTTAGCAGATATCCTCTCATATTGTTTCATTGTACACATTTACTAATCGCACTCATTTTTGTCAGAGATTGAGACTGGCATGCATTCTTTCACCATTGCCAACACTTGGTCTTATTGTCTTTAAAAATACTTTTTTACATTATTGTGTTTATGTTCTATTACTGGGAACATTTCCTCTAGAAAGTCATAGACCAACAACAAGAATAGAATAACATTTAATCAATTAAGGTAATACATAAAACCTTTCTGATTTCTCAACTAACCATTACTTGAAAACAACCTTATGCCACACGTCTCTCTCTATTAGACTGCTGCTCCATCAAGTCCTAGATTTTATTCCAAACTTCTTGTCATGCTGTACCAAGCCACTCCTGTCCATCCAAATACCTACAGCTTCACATCCCATCACTTCTCCACGGAGAGAAACAGCTGGTCATATCTAGCTTCTCACTGTGTTCTTCCCACATGCTTTTTGCATGTGGGAAGTCTTCTGCCCAGAATATCTTTAGCTTCCTACTCCTCCTTGCAATTTGTTTAGGTCCAGCTCACCTAAAGCTCAGGAAGCCTGGCTTATCATGCAGTGTATACTTCTTCTGTATCTCCAATCAGAGTGATTGTAATTCTTTTATCTTCATGTGTATTCTGCCACTAACTGCCTGAGCGCACTTCCCCAGGACAAGCACAGGTCAAATTCATCTTTCTAGCGTCCAAATCGAACATAGTGCCTGGAACACAATGAGATCTAAAGACTTCTTCCTTGACTAAAAATCCTATGGATAAGTATGACTTTTGGTAATAAAATGGCTACTTTGTGACTCCTATTTTATTCCTTATTTCATAACAGTTCTCAGCTTACAAAAACAAAGCACATACTACAGTTTTACTTGACTTGTGATTAATAACCTCTGACTTATTTGGTAATTCTTGTGTTTAACAAATGAATTTTATTATAATTCTGTATACTTTCTTCCTATTTCTTTCCCCTATATCTAAGAATGAGATCACTAAGCATACCATTTCTCTATTTCTTTAACAATTTTTAGCTAATTTTAAGATTTGATGTTACCCTTTTTCTAAATATTACATGTGTTAAGAATCTTGAGTCAATGAGGTCTTTCCTTGACACTTAATATGACACAGCAAACACCAGTGGAAACCCCAGAATTCTCTAGCTCCTTTATTCTGGGTAATTTTTCCCTCCCGTGCTTTCCATAACCTCATACCCCATTTATGCTTTCTTTTTTGTTTGTTCACTCTGTCTCCTCCCATTGTAACCCATGATCCAGGAGGGCAGGGAGTTCATTTTGCTTACTGTTAGAAAAATGCCAATTTAATGAATTAGACACTCTAATGTCTTGGTTGAAAGAAGTTCAGTAGTGCTTCATTTAATGGGCAATAAAAATATCCTATATAAATGTAACATATCCTTTGTAGCACTGAGTCGTTTTCTCTTAATAAAATTATTTTTTTAATTTTTACTTTTATTTTTAATTTCTTTAATTTTTAAATTTTTAAATTAAAAAAATTTTTTGGCCGTGCTGCATGGCTTGTGGGATCTTAGTTCCCCGACCAGGGATCGAATTTGGGCCCTGGCAGTGAGAGTACTGAGTCCTAGCCACTGGACCACCAGGGAATTCCCTAAATAAAATTATTTTTTTAAAATTAATTAATTTAATTTATTTATTTTTGGCTGCACTGGGTCTTCGCTGCTGCGTGAGCTTTCTCTAGTTGCGGCGAGCCGGGGCTACCCTTCACTGTGATGCACAGGCTTCTCATTGCGGTGGCTTCTCTTTTTGCGGAGCACGGGCTCTAGGCGCATGGGCTTCAGTAGCTGTAGCTCGCAGGCTCAGTAGTTGTGGCGCACGGGCTTAGTTGCTCTGTGGCATGTGGGACCTTCCTGGACCAGGGCTCGAACCCGTGTCCCCTGCATTGGCAGGTGGATTCTTAACCACTGCGCCACCAGGGAAGCCCAAAAATTATTTTTAATGACACTCTTTCTAAAATGTCTTGCATACTTCTATGAACACTGTGTAAAGATTTTAAATGATTACCTATGAATGTGAATTACTGGAATTTGTGTTTGTCTAGATCATACCTCCAGGGGTTATTGATGACAAAAGGTCTGTTTAACCCTTCCATTCCATTATGAAGATGGTCTTAAGGATAGCTAATTTCATCTCTACTTACAAATTATAAATTATAAAACTTATTTTCCGGTTGGTGCTTATGTTCTGGAAGGAGGAGGGTGCCCGGTTACTGGTTAATCAGGGGTTTCAAGTGACACACAGCTGAACGAGTTTGCCAAGGATTTTATATGTCGACCACTTTCAGATTTTATTTGAAATAAAATTCAAAAACAATACTGAGAAACTTTGCTTTGCAAGACAGTGACATGCTCCTGGCAATTGTTTTAAAGGTTCCACATTCACTCTACATTGGGGATTTTTAAGTAGATATTTTGCTAGAGACTACAAAGTTAAATGTATAAAGCTTAACTCTGAATAGGATTAAATACTACCTAACTCTTCTGAGTTCTACATACGCAAATCATATTGCATTTCAGAATCTGTAAAATCTTAGGCACTACTTATATTATGCAGGAGTGATATAAGGATCTGAGGAACTAAGCTGAAGTTTATTGTAACTCTCATTATTAAAATTGCCTTGCACAATGGAACTCCATATTTTATCTAAAGAATGGAAAGACATGTTATTTATTCATTAATTACCTACCAAGTAAATTCCTCTAAAACCTCAAAGTGGGAATAATCATTGTTGACACTTTTAATAACAATAGCCACAGCTTACTGAATGTGAAACTTCAGATGAAGTTAAACAACTTAAAAAACCAGCAAAGTTTCACTTCAATGTGATTCTTTGCTTTTCTAAAATAGATTCTGTCATCTATGATGCTCAAGGAGCTAGTCTCAACATCTCATTGGAAACAAATTAAAGTCTGTAACTTTTGTCATAAATCCATACAACAGGTGCTTGACAGCTGATAACTACACTCCCAAATGTTTTGTCCCCAAACCCTGACACCACAGCCATTAAGGTTTTGATGAAAAGACCTCTTTTGAACTTTTCCAGCTGGTCTTTAGTCATCTTCATCTTCTTTTTCAATGGGAACACAAGTTTTTTTAGAATAACAAAGAGTCACAAGCTTCAATTAGCCCTCCCTAGGAACTTAGGGCTGCCTGATTTCTGTAAAGACAGAGCATACTTTTTTCAATACGAAACTAGTGTCATGACTTTGACTTGTGCTTAAATAAGGATCATTTCTGGGTGTCCATTTAGCTTTGACAATTTTTTTTTTCTTGAAGAAAAGTTAGCTACCAATAGAAAATGATCCATTGGTAATATTTTTCCAACCTGCTAAGATTTTCTAGCTTGCCACAACTCCATTTGCCTGAAGTTCAGCCTGGAAGCTGACCTGGAAATCAAGTATACAGCTATTTTAAAAAGCTGGATGGGGGCGGGGGGAGGGGAAGTGTTCCTGGAAGATTAAGTATAAGAACAGAGATAAGAAATCCAGTAGAAAGGGAACTTCAAAGAATTTGATAGGAGCTCAGGACATTTACTCAATATTTATTTCCTTCTCCGTTTCCTATTTAAGTAATTAGATATTAAAGACAAAGAGAGAGTGGTCAAGATGCATTCAAAATCTGCCCTGGGAAGGGGTGGTAGTGGTGCTAATCCTGACCCAGACCCCCAGAGATGAAGAGTCTTGATCTCAGGGCAGCTGTGCCTTAGTATGACCTACGGAACTCCAGAAGAACTGGCAGACAGACCCAGAAAAATTGTCAAGAGATTTTATAATTTTGCTGACTATTTAGTAACTCCAAGGATTTAGTCCAATAATCTTTTCCAAAATTGCTGCAATACAACTTTTGATAATTGGGATATTATTTTCTTCCTCCATTTTGTACACACCTACCCACGCCATTCCCACTACTATACACATTCTGAAAAAGCGGCAGCATAGCACAGGGGGTCAGATCCACAAAGACATGTAAAGAATATACATAGAAATGTATAGAAAGACAAGTAGCATGACAAAGACCCAGAGGTGGAGAGAAATAGGCACAACACACATTGACCTCTATGGATAGTCACACTCATGTAGAGGTCTTTTAGGCTATTCTCACGCAAGGCACTTATAAGCACACCCTTCCTAATAAAAAAGCAGACATGGAGCTGTGATATCTTGGCCGTTGTCATACAAGTTACATAGAATTGAGCTCAAGCATGGATTAGTTTCCACTCTACCCTCTATTCTTTGGTAGGCTCTAAAGAAGTTACCGTGTGATGCGGAGGTGGAGATGGGGCTGATCACAATCTGCTTTAATATGTGTAGTTTCATTCCTTCGGGACATGGTTTGATCACACATATACCCGTAATGTGTAAATAATGGGTATTCATACACGAGGTTCCAAAGACTTGAATTCCCAGTCATCTACTCTACAAGAGGTTAATACACAGAAAATTCTAATTATTCTGGGATTCCATATTTAAGAATTCATCCACTTGATAACATTTATTTTGTGGGCTTGCTGGACACTTGCAGAGCAGTTTTGAAAAATGTGCATCATCTGACTCTCAGTGTTCTTGTTTCAGCTCTCGTACTGTAAACAAGTGTCCTTTTCACCGTCCGTTTAGTGCCACATCTTTGTGCTTTTCGTTGGTGATTTCTCTATTGAAATAGCCCCCAGTCATAGTGCTGAAGTGCTGTCCAGTGTTCCTGAGCACAAGAAGGGTGCGGTGAGCCCTTACGGGGAAAATACACATGTTCCATAAGCGTCATTCAGGCACGAGTTACAGTCCGATGACCACGAGTTCAATGTTAATGGATCAACAACATATATATCAAATAAGGTGTCTTTAAACAGAAACACACGGAAAACAAGGTTGTGTATTGATCGGTTGATGAAATGTATGACCAGAGGCTTGCAGGGAATATACCTCTGTATTTCCCCTGGGAGCTATCTTTTAGTATTCACAGTGATTTTATAGAACATTACTGCGAAGAACAAGAATCAATTGTGTCTACTCAATACAAATCACAAGAGGTTAGTCTTTTGGGACAGGGCACAATGGGGCGCGGGGAGTGGAAGTGTTCTTCCTCCACACACACTTGGCCTTCCTTTAATCAATCCTTCCCCTGGCTCATGCCCAGGAGTGTGAGCTGAAATGAATCCTTACTGCATTCTCGGATCGGCAGCCCTGGCCTCCCTCCAAGATCTGTCCCTGGTCAGTATAGCACTAGGCTTCAGACACAGTCATGGCTCACGGGTAAAGGGTGGACGGCTTCCCCTGCATGGCTACCTGTTATAATTTGGAAATATTATGAGAATTTAGGTAACTTATAGGGTTATCTTTAACCTCTTAGAAAATAATATACATGGAATGAATTCTGATGCAGAATAACTCCTAATCCTAGAGAATCTTAGGATAGTCTGTTCTAGAATCTCAGTTTAAGCAACAGCCAAGAATGGGGATTCATGCCTTTTTCTGCTTGCTTGGAAAACTGGAGTAACAGACCCTGCGGAAAGTGATTTTCTTGGACTCTGAGGAGCCTCTAAACAGAGAACTCATGGTTATAAAAATGGATGTGTCAGGCACAATATTGTAGCCTCTGTACAAAGTCTTAAACATCAGCGCAAAGTAGGGGTTCAGAGTGCAGTAAGAGGGTATTAACTCATCTCTAACTAGAGCCCAGGTTCCTGGACGAATGGGTCCCAGAAGAGAGAAAACCATAACTGGAAATTTAAAGAGATGCTTAATTAATCTATTTTTTATACCAGGTTCCAAGCAGCACTCTGTTAAACATCCTTTCCCTTCAATAGGACAGAAAAGATCACCCCACAGCTCTGGCACCCACTCTTTGGGGGCCTTGGGGCCAGAGGCAGGTCCCTGTTATTGGGGGGCTGAACATGGCAACTGGTATTCCTGGCAGAGTGGTGATGGCCCTGGGCTGAGTGCAGAGAACACCTAGTTGTGGGCAGAAGCATGGCCTTTGACCAACAAGATTGGCACAATACAGGCGCCGACCAATCGTAAAAGGCAATGGCTCAAAAGAACTAAAACTCACCTGAGTGCAGGTGTAAACTGGCTGAATGTCAGTTCAGCTTTGGGGACCCTGAATATGCTTGGAGAGGAGGACTGGACACAGTGGGGGCCATGGTCAGGGTGATTTTGATGTCTTGTATGTTATCTCAATGCATCTCACAATAGCCCTGCAGGTTAGGCATCTCTACATTCTATGGATGATGTTAAGTGTCAGGTTAAACTACTCACTTTAAATTCTATAGATATCGTATGTGATCGACTTAGGGTTCAAATTCAACCTGCTAATATTGTTTTTACACTTCTGAGTAATCAGAGTCCTTCCTTTAGGTCAATATTCTATTTACAGGTGACGCTAACTTAATTTTAATTTGCTTTAACTTAATTTCTAAATGAGTGCCATTGGATAGAAGCAAAACTGATGATCTGAGTGTGTTTCCCTCTACCATCAGCAAGCCCTCATAGCAAGGCTGACACATGGTAAGAATTAAGTGGGAAAAAAGGGATATGAAGGTCAGTTTTGAAATAGTTGAGACTGAATCAGAAAAATTAACCTAAGTTAAGGGTATGACCCTCTTATTTTTTGAATGAATTTGGGGCCATAGCCAAAAGCAAGGGACACTGGGAGGAAAACGCTTCTTCCAGGCTGAATGATGTGCTCCATCAGGGCCACAGCTGGGTCAGAGTCGGCAAGCCCCAGCCTGCAGGGATCCTGCACAATTCTCTAAGCATGGTCCCTTCCCCCAACTCCATCCCTAGCAAAAAAAAGGAATGTGCTTATTTGCAGCCCCTGTAAAAAATTAAAAAAAAATAAGGGGAGAACCATGAGTTTATATCTCTTAGCTTAGGGCTTAAAAATATTTCCTTAAACAAACCTGATTTAATTGTGCAATACTTTGCTTTCTTAATTAGGAGTTTAAACCCGGTGAAACGAATGTGTTCACTGTCGGTATGCATGCCTAGGATAAGGAATTCAGACGTACCTCTACAGAAGACAAAAGACAACGCAAACGTATAATTTCAAGGTGAACTCTCATTTACAACATGCGTGTTCCGAGAGGATCACGTGCAGTCTAAATTAAAAGCTAGCGCAGTCATTTTAATGCAGTAATATGAGTAACTAAGGAAACTCTTTTCTGAAAATGAAAGTGGGATTCTGTATTCTAAACAAGAACACCAACTAATTCAAGAAATAATTATCTGCTGAACAAGACAAGTATAAACTCCAAGCATTTTAGAGCAAGAACGAACTCTAGATTGCATCTTTTCTCCCTGCTCCATTTTCCCAAGATCCAGTAAGGCTGTGATTTGAATAAGATTACAAAGCAGCTATTTGCAGAAGAGAAATAAATCCCCAGGGGTTTTCACTCCTAAGCTGGTCTTTCCATTTAACAGACTGTGATCTCAAATACTGTGCTTAAGCATAAGATCATAAAAATTGTGTTTAAAGTGATATGAAATTATAATACATATACATACATATAATACATATAATGAAATTATAATACATATATATAATATATATAAATAAATGTGGGAGGACTTACCATTTCTTTGTAAAGCAGCCCCCAAATAATTTTCTATCATATCCCCCCATTTGCATATAGGAGTAAAATTTTAAAACTGCCATACTTTCATAGAAACAATAACTACTTTATCAAAAGTGAGTTAAGTCTGTCAAGAAGAACCACACCCTCTCCTGCCTCTGGGGAAAGGAAAAAATGCAAACCAAAACACCTGGTGTAGCAAGATTTCATGCATGCACTGCCTGAGGCAACATATAAATTTGTTAGATCCCTGGCAACACATTCTCAAAATAAACTTAATAGCCTTCAGGTTTCTGTTCAAACCAGAGCCTAATTCCTTTTGTGGAGCCAGACATCTCCCCTCACCCCAAGGAGACTCTGCAGGGAAATGAAAGCAATGGTTCCTTCTCCTGTACCTCTCCGAGTAACCAGTTTAGCACCATTTAGTTAATTCCCTGTGAAGGGAGGTTGCTTCCTATTTGTATAAAAGCACCATGCACATTACTAGAAGACGAAACCATTACAATTAACAAGGATTATAGTTTGAGCTCTATTTTGGATTATCTTTTGAAAATATGTTATATCCACCTTGAGACAAATACATAAAAGGGTGGGGGGAACATCCAGAAGTGCCTTAATCTGGCTGTTAAACAAAGAAACCTCCTTTAACCTAACTTGTTTACATTTTTACCACAATTTAAATTTGATGGCTAGGATGGAGGGATCAGTGTGGTATGGCAGCACAAAAGCCATTCTATAATTAAAATACTGTGAGTGAATTTTGACTTAGGATGTTAGCGCTAGATTCAAGTTTTAGGTCAATCTGTTGTCACTGTTTTCAAATCTGAGTCAGTAACATGTTCTTAGGTGTATTTGTTCTCAGAAGTAAAATCAAGATTTGGAAATTGTAGATTTTCAGATTTAAAATTAAAAAGAAATTTGTGGAATCATATCACATCTGGTTACCTGGCTATCGCTCCTGTGACAAACTAAAAAAGCCTTGTCATTGATGTCTGTCAGGGAAGGTAGGAGAGAGGGAAGCAAGGAAGGACGGAAGGAGGAGGGAAGGAAAGAGAAAGGGAGAGAGGGGGAGGGGAGAGAGAGAGACAACGGGGTAGAATACCATCAGTGTCATGTTTGTTCTCACATTTTCCTTTCATTTATTTCAGATTAGTTTCGCAAAGCTAGCTTTTGTGCTCAACTTGTGCATTATTTAATTAGTCAGACTCTTTGGTGACTGCTCTGATCCCCTTAAAATTATGCCAGAGCTACAAATACAGCCGCTCTTGGTGATTTTACTGTCATATATAGCTGCCAAAAGAGAAAGAAAAAAGACACAATAAGTATAAAGACAAGTTGGTATGGTCTTAGGGCACCAGAACTTGCAGGGAAATAATTTAGACAACATACAGCAACGTGTTTGTTTAAACAGAGCTCTGTGCAAACACACGTGTTATAAAGAATAAGAATGGTTCACGTATAGTCCCTTCTGTTAAGACAGACTCTAGCAAGGAGGGTAAACCAAAAATCATATGTCACTTATAATGCAACATGTAAGGTGAAAGGGTGAACCTACAGTACCTGGGGCTCAGAGGAGGGACGGGAGGACATTCAACTGGGACCACAGAAGTCTTGACACAAGAGGTGCCACGGGGCGGGGGAGGAAGGACAGTGCCACTCGGAGGGGAAGAAATCACAGGAAAACAGGTGCAGGAGGACGGCTTGGTGTGCTCATCAGTAGAATAGTCAAGCTCTGCAGGGTTTGCGGAAGCACAGCGGAGAAGGAGGAGATAAGCTGGGGGCGTAGTCAGGGGGTGGATGGAGGAAATTTGGGGTAGAGAAAGAAACTGAATTCTACTTTAAGAAATATTAGTTTGGTAGAATTATTCAAGGACTCGTTAGAATAAAGTTGGATTAGGAATCAAAGGTATCATTCACAAGTACCCCCCAAATTAGTTTTCTTTTTTTAAAAATAATGTTATTTATTTATTTATTTGTTTGTTTGTTTGTTTATTTATTTATTTATTTTTGGCTGCTGCCGGCTTGTGGAACGTTAGTTCCCCGACGAGGGATGGAACCCGGGGTCCCTCGCAATGAGACCAGGAGCCCTAACCACTGGTCTGCCAGGGAATTCCTCAAATTAGGTTTTTGCCAGTGGAAGATAAATGAGTCTTCCACTGGCTGTGGAATATTGCTGTGAATATAGCAATATTCATAGACAAATGAGTCTGAATATTGCTATAAGAAAATAAAAGTTTTGTCCACAATAAAATAGGAATAGTTAGGATATTAAAATTTACCCAAGAATAAATAAAACGGCTAACCAAAATGCCCACCATAAACAGTCAATATCATGAATACTTGAACTGGCAGACTGAAAACAAACTTTTGCCAAAACTGCCACAGGGAAGTTTCTCTCTCTGACTCCCATCTTTCTCAGCTTAAAATAAAATGTGACTCAGTATGACAAAATTCGCCTTCAGGCCAAGATAAACCACATTTTTCTTCACTTGGTTAATATGCAATGCTGGTGGCATGATTTGAATATTCTGAAGACTTGAGACAATGATTACTGCAAAGAATTCATGGGTTGCAGAAAACTCTTTAGAGGCACACTTGGAAAGCCATACATTGACTTTGCAGCTCATAACCTAGTCTAAATGGGTAGTTCCCAGCGGTGGGCAGAGGGTTAATGATTTTGCCTCTGTGGAGACATTTGTCAATGTTGGGAGACATTGTTGGTTGTCACAATGGGGGAGAGAGAGGGGAATGTTACTGGTGTCTAGCGGGTAGAGGCCAGGGAGGCTAGGGACCCTACAATGTACAGGACAGTCAAGATTTGACTGTGCATAAAGAATTAGAATTATCTGACCCCAAATGTCAATCATCTAAAACTTACTGTATTCTGACATATCAACATATATAACCTAACATAAACATATTATTTGCCTTTTCTCCGTAAATTCCATGTTTTCTTATGAACTGATAATACATGTGGTCAAATGATAAACCTGCCTTCTCTTTTTACATAAATATGCAGAGACTTTCAAAACCATCATTGATGTGGAAAGTTTCCAGTACAAAGAGTTTATTCTCTTGTTGCAGGAAGTAGTTGAGCCAGTAGTTTTCCTACACAGTCAAAATTTATGGCTAATCCTCAGGGAAGTTAGGAGTGAGAATCTTGAGAAATGCACAAACTATGCCAAAGGGACAGTGTATGCATGACTTGGATTTTAGTATGAAATCAAATATGTGGGCAAGGATTTCCCTTCTAGAGGTTTTCAGGAGATTAGGCTTCACCAGAACACCTGAGAGTTGAGAATACGAAGTAGAAAGGCTTCCTAAGGTCATTGTAGGAGTCTGAGCTGGTCATTTTAGGACAAACCTGGACACGGGTCAGACAGCTTTCCATGCTTTTTTGTAGTTGAAAGGAGAAATACTACCTATTCAAATGCACGTGTGCTGGCACATACACGTGTGCACATACACAGCCCCTTTCTTTTGCTTTTACAAAGAATGAGAATACTTTCCAAAACCTTTTCCAAAAGTATAGAATACACAGTCCTTTAATGGTCTTCCACTGATCAAATTAGAGAAGCATTTCCCTGAATACGTTTATTCAAACCTTATTTTTCCTGTCTGTTAATCGGTGTTGTGTTTAAAAAAAAACACTCTGAGTCAACTAGGAGAGAAATATCCTGGGATTAAGCTATGTAAACAGAATTCTTCACTGCTGCAATTCTTAGGGCCTTTAATATACGAATGTCACTGAGCATGTACAAGGAAGGGATAGAGTGTGTTGCATTTCTCAATCTCATTTCACCAGGGAACCCATTCCTGAAGCTATCCTGTGAGAGTCTGTTCTATAGAATGTACTTTGGGATAAATTGGCTTCAAGTATAAAGCATTTAAAATCCAGATGTGAGCAGAGAGCCTTGTGTAGTGTCAATCACATCCAAGTAACATAATTTTCAATTGTTCACATTTGACACCAAAAGTTGGAATTGTACTTCATAATCTTGAGGAGCAAAAACCAACAAAATTAAGGGATTTCCTTCTATCAGCTATATACATTCTGGTTGTTCAAGGCACTTCCATTTCCTAATCCGAATGGAAAAGTAAATGCTTTAGCTTGTAGATTGCCAAGAAAAAGAAACTAAGTTCAAATAAATACGACTGATTACTGGTATACTTGTTCCCTAGAGGCCACATTTATTGTTCGAGACACATGCTTTGCCATTTTTGTGGCTTAACACTATAATGCCTCAGCTCTGGTTTTTAATTAGTCAAATGCGGGCTCAGATGTCAGAAGAGGCAAAGATTAGGATTTTGGCCAGTTCCAAAAAAATACAGCTAAAATCACCAACAACGTACAAAGAGCCACGCCAGCCTCCCATTTGCAGTTGGATCTTACTCCCTGTGGATATTTGAACCCTATGTTCTGCCCAACTCTGATAAGGGATTTAAAGGCTTACCAAAAAGAATGCTTCTGAAGCTATTAAAACAACAGGCACGGGAAGGACGGACTTGGCTGGGTTTTGGAAAGAGGATAATGCTGCAACAAAGACTTTAAGGCTGATAAACAGATTTTTAAAAATCTGAGAGCACATTGTTCCCTAGTCTGTACTTCTTCCTCACCCTGATCAGTGACTGCTTCCCATGAGAATATGAATAAACAGCAGCTCTGTACTCATCAATTTTAGAAGGAAGCAGAAAAACATCTTGGAGTCACTGATTCACATCTCAACTGACTGCTGTTAATGATATTAGCCAGCTCTACTGGAAAATATCTTTTATCCATTGAAGAAGCAAATGCAAATGCAAATTGTTAATTAACTCCACTAGTGGGGTATATATGTGTATATATATATATATATATATATATATATATATATATATATATATATATATATATATAGAAGAGTATATACACCAACGTATACATACATATATTCAAGAAACTGAAACTGAAAATCTTTACAAGAGAAAATGCACACAAACAGAAAACCAGATCATGAGTACCTTTTAAAGAATAATAATGGGAAAACTATCTTTTAGGAATATAGAAGACACTCAGGATGCTTTCTTAAGAGTTGAAAATCTTGTAAGTATCTTTTAGTACCTTACTGATAACAAAGTGAGTGAAGTGGTGAGGAACACTTACATTTCTTTTCTTTCTGGCTATCTTGTTTCTCTTTTCTCAAAATGAGAGGGTCAGGAGAGGTGAGGGATAGGACTCAAACAGGGAAATACGTGATAGAAATTATAGATGCTGGACTAAGTGAATTTGAAGAAAGGGAACTGGACCAAACTGCCCTACTTTGTGATCGAGGTCTGAATTAAGATGTCTGGATTAGTTTGGAAGGCTACACCTAGCCAGTGTTTGGAACTCCGCTCTGGCTCTATCAAGGACCCAGGCAATGCTGCCAGGTAGGCGAAGTTTGTCTCTGTGTATCTCTTCTGCACCTTTGTTCTCTGGAGGAATCAATCACCTTTGTCATTTAAAGCTCTTACTCCTTTCATGCCAGCCCTCCAGCTCTGCAATTTCCCTTCTTTCTTCCTAACCTCAGTTTTAATCCTCTTTACCTAAAAACTGTCAGGGGTTAAAAAACTTCTCTTAATTAATTCAGCCTAAAATATGCATGACTTTATCTTCTCAAGATTTTTTTTTTTTTTTTTTATAAATGAGGGACTTCTTGACAGCAAATATTTTTCTCATAGTGGAGATATTTGAAAGCATGTATTCTAATAATTGTTGCCTACTCTAGACCATTATTTTTAGCTAATCTGCCAGGGAGTAAATTCATAAGATTACGTGGTTGGTTCACTTCATTTTCCTTACACCACCCACTGGCCAGCCCGCATCCCTTACCCCTACCATTGCTAGGGAGTGAGTTTTGGTTAGAAAAGTAATCTGGGTATTGGGAATATGAATGTGGACATTTTTATGTGTTATGGCAAAGTCAGGATCAGAACTTTATCACCCTTCATGCTCAACACACTTAGACAGCATTACACATCTTCCAATGGGAACAGTCTGAAGACATATGGTAGCTTCTAAGTGCATACATTTCTCTACTTATGAACTTGTTTATAAGCCTTACCAAAAAGTTAAATAGGCTTGAGAGGCTGACATGAAGAAAAAAAGAGTACATAGTTATAGAGCCTATGTTAGAGCTTCTAGTTAACATAAGTGGTTTAAAGACCAAGTTAGGACAGATGAGTAGAGATGGATGCAATTATAAGGGTTCTACAAAAAATACACTTGTCCATCTAATAATGAGTATTTCAACTGTATTGTGAGGTAAGCTTCCCTAGTTTGTGCGGTACAGGAATCATGAGC
Source organism: Balaenoptera acutorostrata (assembly GCF_949987535.1). Lineage (NCBI taxonomy): Eukaryota > Metazoa > Chordata > Mammalia > Artiodactyla > Balaenopteridae > Balaenoptera > Balaenoptera acutorostrata. The sequence goes on from NC_080081.1 coordinate 67,032,850, forward strand.
GTGAGAAATAGGATCAGATTCTTCATATAGAGGAATTATGAGGACTAGAAAGGGTACATTACCCCAGAATGTGAATTTGACACAGAGGCCAGCTTGTGAGGAGTCAGCAAAGAAAGATGGAGAAATGAGGTAGGCAACACATGCAGGCAGAAAATCCCTATTTTTGCCCCCAAATCTCTTCTAAGAATATGGATAATCCCCCAGCAGTGACCTAATCAGCTTCCTGGTTTTGATCTACACCTATAATATGTTGGAGAAAAAAAAAAGTGACTGGGTTAGCATGACAACCTAGATTTCTTAGGTCAATAGAGGAGAAGAAGGGAGCAAAATATGAGAAGTATTTTTAAAATTTACATTTTGTTTCTTCATAAATATTTTTAAGATGGGACAAAATATGTGAAAACCACACAGGAAAGACAGAAGTCAGCCTGGTGTTTCCAGGGAGGTGATTAAGCACCACCTTTTGACTTTTATAAGCAATCATACCCAGAATGAAATATAAAGAATGCTATTATGAAATGTCAGGGACTATACTCATAGTTTTTACCAAGTATGGGATGGACGTTCAAATAACTTTATTTAAACGAGGTGTGTTTCAGGATTGGTTTTGTCGCCCAGATTGGAACTTTTTCTTATTAAGATGTATCACAAAAGATGAATAGCACACTCAGCAAAGTTTTTCTTTTTATTATTATACTATTAAAAACATACTTCAACAGAATTTAAACTAATTGAATCAGATTAAAGCCTGCTTAATTTATGAATATTTAGCCCCAATCATTTGGATTCTATATACTACTTATGTGCTCCTCAATTTCTATTTTCTGTATTTTCTAAGATAGTTCTATTTTCCATGCAGGCATTACCTTCATATTTGAGGATTATTGGGTCATTCATCCTAACTAATATTTTAATGCCCATGAAGTTGTTTTCCTTAGAGAAAAACAAGTTATAATCCGAATGTATACAGTTTGCCTTCTAGTGAGAAACAGATGATTCAGTGAACTCCCATGTCATGTTAGTTTATACAAAATTAAATAAATAATGACTGTGATTATTTATTATCACATGGTCTCTATGAGTAAAAGTACTGTTAAAAATCTGGGGGGCTTCCCTGGTGGCGCAGTGGTTGAGTGTCTGCCTGCCAACGCAGGAGACATGGGTTTGATCCCTGGCCCGGGAAGATCGCACATGTCACGGAGCAGCTAAGCCCGTGCGCCACAGCTACTGAACCTGCGCTCTAGAGCCCGCGAGCCACAACTACTGAGCCCGCGTGCCTAGAGCCTGTGCTCTGTAACAAGAGAAGCCACCGCAATGAAAAGCCTGCGCACCGGAACGAAGAATAGCTCCCACTTGCGGCAACTAGAGAAAAGCCTGCTTGCAGCAATGAAGACCCAAAGCAGCCAAAGATAAATCAATAAAATAAATTTAAAAAAAAGAAAGAAAGAAAGAAAATCTGCTTAATTATCTGGATAAGGAAGGTGGCATCCCTTTTAATTGAAGAGTTGGCTTCTTTTCTATAGAATTTTTTGGGATTATTTTAAGTTCAGAAACAAGTTAGAGTCATTCAAAGAAAAACTAAGGTTTGCCACTCATCTGTAATCTAGAGCTATAACAACAAAATGTTTTAGATGCTTTTCTTCTGACTTCACAGATGTAAGTAGTTTATAGTATTAGCTGACACTCTCTAAATCCAAAAAATCTTTATGTTTACTCTCTTCACTTTATCTTTTTTCCACCTCTCCCCTTCCATTTCTGTAAGAATTAAAATTTATCTTTATATGTTTTGTTTCAAAAGTATTTCACTGGTCTTCAGCAATATTTATCTTTGTTTCTTTCTATCTATCTTTCTATCTATCTATCTATCTATCTATCAATCTATATCTATCCATCTATCCACATTGCTAGCCATTTTGTTAAGCCATTTACTGTACAAGTAATTACAAGCAGCTACCATGAACTAGGCATTGTGCTAGGTGCCAGGGCCATGGATGTAAAGAGCCAACTCGTGTTGTAAGAAGGGAAAAGACATAGAAAGATATCTTTATTGCTCTGTTTGTTAAGTATTGAGATATCAGAAAACAAAGGGTGCTATGGTGGTTGGCTTAGAGGCTCCGGAACACAGGTATGAACAGCTGTTATGACACTACTCTGTAATAAAGCAATGCCTCATGGCTTATTGAGAAGCATAAGACTTTCTGTACTTACATTAAATAGCCGCCATTGTGCCCTTTGAGTTTCTGGGCCTGTTTTAAAATAGATTTTCCCATTCTTCCATTATTGTAAATTGTTCACTGTCACTGATGTTATTAACGCTCCCCTCTTTTAAGTAGATTCTCTGCACCCATCCTAATATTACCCTTGAAATCTGCCGGGGGCCTGGAATAATGAGACAAACTGAATTCCACAGACTCTGAGTGAACCAAAGAGGAGAAACCTTGGCACACAAAGTTTTAGGGGGGAGGAATAGCATAATGGTAAAGAACATACTATCCAGAGTGACAAAAACTTAGGTGGAAAACTGACTCAAGTATGCCAAGTATAAAGTTAGCTGCAGCCTCCCTGGATCGTATATCTTAAGTGTAGATTTGGACAAGAGGAAACCCCCCGTGCCCCAGCACAGGGGCATATCTGGGAGGAAGGTGAATGAGATGGGGCATGTACTTAGTGGCATCAATTTTGTTCACCAGAAGCTTGTTTTGCTTTACTTGCTCCTCTTGATTGGTGCTCCATATAGATAAGTTTGCCAAGTACGTTGAGGGTTACATATGTGAAATGTTACAGTATTTGTGGTCCTAGTTCAATGTCTAAGTCATCCTACAAAACCCAGTTCAGACCTTACGACTGGGCCATTTCCACCAACGATATGGTTGCCATTGCCCTGACGATCATTTAACAGTTGCAGTAATTTACAAGTGTTGGTTGTTGCCAATATAGGAGATGGAGACCGAGCTAAATCCTCATTTAAGTCCTAAACTCAAAACTCATCGGAAGAACTATTGTCATGCAGTAAAGAACAAGGGTGGAGGCTCAGGGTTAGAAGATTCCACACAGATTCCACACAGATATTTCTACCCTCTTTGGAAGCCTCACAAAAATTATAATCCAGTAAACAATAAAATGGCATAATTTCCCAAGAACAAAGAGAACAGGAAAGAATGTAGAAGCAATAACATTTGAAATCTGGAAAGCAGATGGACAAGTGTAACAGACTTAGAAGATCAGAGAAAGTGAAAACTGAAGTCAGCATTGGGAAAAGCCCAGAGACTTAATTTGTATCTAAGGACCCTAAAAAGTAGGTTCAGAAATTGATGGTACCAGGCAGCGCCTCACAGCTAGCCTCTGTTTTGTCCCCTGTGCCAAATTCACATTCTGATACCCTTCCTAGTCCATATAATTTCTCTATATGAGGAATCTAATCCCATTTCTCACTTTCATGATCTCTGTGCTATACAAATTAGGGAATCCTGCCTCATGGAACATAGTGGAAATACTCATTATTAGATATGCACGTGCATATTTTTGTAGAACTCTTATACTTACATCCATCTCTATTCATCTATCCTAAATGGGTCTTTAAAACACTTACACTGAGTAAGAACTCTAAACACAGGCTCCATCACTGGTAGAGACACTTAAAACCTGAACAGTTGAGAACACTGTACAGAAGAAATGATGACAGATGGGAAAATGCCTATCTAATTGTTATTGTAAATAAAGTGCTAGTTTGCCTTATTTTAGGTCGATAATTCAAAAATATATTTTTAGTAGTTTATTCATAGTATATGTCCAGCCTTTGACCAACATGCATTTTTTTTTCACTATCAATATTTATTAGATGAACAAGAGAAAAAAATAAAAAATCAGAGAATCCTCAGCATATCAGCATATGCTGATCATATCATACATATCATACAAGCATATCAGACTTCAGCCCTAGATTTACACACGTCGGCTTTGGAAACTTTTACCCTGGTATTTTGATGAAATAATTCCCATTTTCACACCCTCAGAAAAATGCATGCTGAGAGCAGCGGCCGCATGACCATCCACGTAATCACCCTCCGTGACGGATGAAGACAGCTGCTTCGACTCAAGTAAGGGAATGAAAACAATCCTTTCTAAAGGTTAAGAGTCAGGGAGCACATTCAGTGAAGTGTTATTAAGGTAATAACTATCTCAGGTTTGTGATGTTCCCTAGGAAAAAGTAAAAGCCAGGATCCTTAATATCTGAATTCACTGCTGATAATGACTCGCTTGGGATAACAGTGGTCCACGCTTCTGTTTGCCCCATACTGCATTTTACGTCCTCGAGAGCTGATTTCAATTGTGCTTGTATATTGATTATTCAGAAAAATTTACTGAGCTCCAAATTGGTGGTAAGTGAGTGGCAAATTTCAGGGCACAAAAGAAGGTCTTCGTTAGGGAGAAATTCTGCTTATTTGTAACTTAGTATCCATAATATTCCTTCTATGTTTTAAAATGTGTTCACAGAGCACAAAATACTTCTGTCACTTACTCATCTTTCTATTTCTTAATGTCTAGCAAGGCTTCACCCACTTGCCCCTCCCGCATCAGGCATGAGTCTTGCTTGTCTCTTTCGTGGCCTTACTGCCCTCTTTTAGATAGATAGCTAGGGTCTGAATCCCAGCTTTTCCAATTACTCCATGGGCCTTGAGATCTCTTAGTTAATCTCTCTGTGCCTCAGTTTCCTACCTTGTAACAATGGGCTAAACACCTTGTAGGGGAAGGATCTGGAGTCAATGAGTATAAAGCAAAAGTATATATTCTTCAATATTGTTATTTTTAAGAAATATTTATTTATTTTTTTGGCTGTGTCAGGTCTTAGTTATGGCATGCGGGATGTTTCATTGCAGCGCAGGCCCTTCGTTGTGGCACGGGCTTCTCTCTAGCTGTGGCATGTGGCTTTTCTCTCTCTAGTCGTGGCGCGCAGGCTCCAGGGCGCGTGAGCTCTGTAGTTGCAGCACGTGGGCTTAGTTGCCCCGCGGCATGTGGGATCTTAGTTCCCCGACCAGGGATCGAACCCGCGTCCCCTGCATTGGAAGGCGGATTCTGGACCACCAGGGAAGTTCCATCTTTAATATTATTATGGAAGCATTTTTTTTTTTTGTATGTGTGGGTGACCTGTAGGTACATAAGACGGTTGCACTGTTGAAGAGTAAAACTTAATTTCACTTTCTAGAGAAACTGTCCTTCTCATCACTATTAAGGCAGGAAAGAGTCAAGAATTCCAAGTCCAGTCTCATTTCTATCTTCTGACACTAACCATTAACAATGGGGCAAGCTTCCAAATGCATGCCTTGTGTAAAAGTTTTCTAAAACCTTAACATACAAGAACCCAATTTTTTTTATTGACCACATACAACTGCATTTCTATTTGCAATTAAAATTTTAATTATCATCAATATTTACTGACACCCACAGAGCCAATAACACTCTACTAAATTTTTCATCATGATAGGTGGTGTAACGAAATCATAGGGCCGAATACAGAATGATCGATTCGTTTCCTTATGGCGAATAATGCTTGCAAATAGGGTATTGTAATTTTCTTTGCTTCTTTTGTAAAGAATAAAGCACACAGAGCAACATGATCATTAGATTCACCTATTGGCGCCAATGAATCAGATCATCAATTCATGCATTTTCAGGTTCATTTCAGAAGCCATAGCTCCTAATAGCGCACAGATTAGTAAAGCCCTATTTCAAATTGTGCATGTTTAAAATCTCAGTTTACTCTCATTCTCATCTCTTACTTTGCTATAATTCTGTACTGTTTATAAATCAAAAGACTATATTTCTATAATGTAAAACTGCAGTATGTAATAAAAATGTCATTTTAAAATCTATTTTTTTTCTCTATGGCTTGTTAAGTGAGCAAATTTATTCTCCTACTTATGTTTCAATTAATTACTTGTTTATATAAAAACATATTGAGGACATATTAAAATAGATTATTATAACTCACAATCAAAAGTTTTCTTAGAGTTTATAAAAACACAGTTACAAGTTTTGGTAAAAGTATGTATGTTATTTGGCTTTGAACTGCCATAAAGAATCAAATAAATTATGAGTGGAAAGGACAGTTGAAACACTGTGATCCATCTTGTTATTTCAAACAGGCTTAAATGTAGCCAGTCTAAACTGAGGGATAGGGCTTCCCTGGTGGCGCAGTGGTTGAGAGTCTGCCTGCCAATGCAGGGGACACGGGTCCGAGCCCTGGTCTGGGAAGATCCCACATGCCGCGGAGCAACTAAGCCCGTGAGCCACAACTACTGAGCCTGCGCGTCTGGAGCCTGTGCTCCGCAACAAGAGAGGCCGCGAAAGTGAGAGGCCCGCGCACCGCGATGAAGAGTGGCCCCCGCTTGCCACAACTAGAGAAAGCCCTCGCACAGAAACGAAGACCCAACACAGCCAAAAATAAATAAATAAATAAAATAAACTGAGGGATAAAATTATGCTGGTATCAGCAGGCGATAATATCTTTCTCTGACTGCCCTCAGACTTTAACTGTGTACGTGATTTTGAGGTTCTGATACCAATATCACAGCTAACTTTTTTTTTTTTTAATTTAAATTATTTATTTATTTATTTATTTATGGCTGTGTTGGGTCTTCGTTTCTGTGCGAGGGCTTTCTCCAGTTGCGGCAAGCGGGGGCCACTCTTCATCGCGGTGCGCGGGCCTCTCACCATCGCGGCTTCTCTTGTTGCGGAGCACAGGCTCCAGAGGCGCAGGCTCAGTAATTGTGGCTCACGGGCCCAGTTGCTCCGCGGCATGTGGGATCTTCCCAGACCAGGGCTCGAACCCGTGTCCCCTGCATTGGCAGGCAGATTCTCAACCACTGCGCCACCAGGGAAGCCCACAGCTAACTTTTAAAAAGTCATTTAAATTACATCTCAATATATTCCAGTTACGTTATCATTATCAATAAAACAATTTCCAGCTAGGCATTGCATAACCAAATAAGTCTCCAAATCCCTGTCCTTAGAGGCACTGGGTAGAACCTCTTTGGGAAATAGACAATAGCGTTAAGGAGATCTATATTAGGTGCTGTGGGGTTGGTGCAGGGGATACGTTCTAAAGGAGGGAACACAGGAGAGCCAGTGAAAGGGGAGATGAGAGTAGACTTCACAGAGAAGTTGGGGATTTGGCTGAGTCCTAGAGAGAAGGATGATCAGAGCAGGCTCTGGTTTCTAGGAAGGAAACAGTATGAGAAAAGGAAGGCAACTGTAGGTGGAACCATTTGATTTTATGAAGGGCCAGGTGGAACAGGTCAGGAGTGCCACGCTGAGAGGGCTACACCTAAAAGCTGCCCTATTTTTCTCCTTCCCATAAAAGTCTAAAGAGGACTCAACATAATGAATACCAGTTTCTTCACCTTCCATTAACACTTGATCTATATTGCAGTAGGTCTTCTGGTCCCAGGAAAACCGTGTTTAGTAAGATCACCAACCAAATCTTAGTAGTCAAATCCATTGGGCAGCTTTTAAGCTTGCATTTTGCCATAGATACTGAAAAGAAATGTGAGCACTGTTGTATTTTTTTTTCCCTTCAGATTTGTCTTGGATACTGTTTTTAATTTTAAAAATCTAAATAGCAAAAACATGTACATTCCACACACCTAGCATTAAAATAATAATTTTTACGGGACCTCCTTGGATTCCTAATTGTTCAAAAGTTAAATATAATTCATTATTTTACTTATGTATTCAACAAACCTTGAAAACGTGTGATGTGCAAGGGGCTGTTTTAGGGGTAGGTGATCCCAAGATGAAGGAGAGATAGCCCCCCAAGGGGAGATGGATAAGAGTACCAACTACTGAAACGTCCACACACGATGCACACACGCACGGGACCCTTGTGGGTGAGGAGCACAAGTTACTTCACCTTAGTCACTAACGGTTTCCAAGAGGAGACCCTGCTGAAGCTGAATCTTCAAAGACAAAGAGTACTTTGTTTAAATAAAGAAGAGAATAAGGGCATTGGAGCCAGAGAGACTACCAAATGCAGAGGCCACTAAAAGTAAGCTGTAAGAGAGAAAATGAATAAAAAGAATTATGGAAGCAGGAACAAAAGTAAACGGTTTATGCGTGAGTCACCTGATTGTGTATCTTCTGCTAAAAGTTAACACTATCTATTGGTTAATGGAATTTTCATCAAAGGGAAATGTGTTGGTTTTTAGCGTCAGTATAAATTTCTTTCCATGATGGTTTTCCATTGTTTATTTAAATTAGGAATAACCAGTTATTATTTGCTTTGTCTTCCTCATGGTTGAGGTTTAACCGTGAATCAATGGACCTGCGTCTCCTATAAGACACATGCTCAAAACTGTCTTGCTATATATTATGTTGCATGCCAAATAACGGACAGAGAGAACATATTGTAATACATAAATAAACACTTGGGAGGAGAGTGTAAAAATGCAACCATTTCAATGTAAACCATCAAAAAGGTTTCACATGTTGAAATGACATAAAATATTACAATCAATTATGAGTACCTTTTCTTTTGCTTTTCAAAAACAATGCCCGCTCCCTGATTACAGAGAGCAGTTTTGATGATGCATCCGTTAATAAAATCATAATACTTCTAAACCAGTTCCCTTCCCAAATCAGTCTCTCCATCCCTATTTCCAGCGTCTGCTTTTAGCCCTATTTGTTTCCTTTTGAAACAATTTTGTAGCACCCTAAGGCCAGGAAACACAAGCCAGTTAGAACGGCTTGCTCAAAATCATTCTTACAAATAGGTTACTTTCTAGTTAAAAATTATCTTTCAAGGTTTGGGATATCTTGTATCATTAAGTGAACCTCTGAGGCAAAGAAAAGCTTGATTGAGTAAACAGTGCAATCTAGTCTAGTTCTCAGCGCTTGATCGGAGGGGGCAGTCAGAATACATTGAAGCGGCTTCGTGCAGCCAAAGGGAACGCGTTCTGCACCCTCCATTCTGCCACTGACTGCTCCCCTCTGCTCCCTGCGAAATGGGGACCCCAACTTTCACACCAACAGCGTCTCTGAGACTTTGCGGGGGTCCGGAGAACTAAATCTCATTCTCCTGGCTTCATCACCTGGAAAGATGGGTGAGGTAGAGAGATGGCGGGGGCGGGGGTGGGGATGGGGAGGTAGAGAGAAGGGTCAGTGTTACCTGACTGCGCAGGTGCTCACGGCTCCTGCACACGCTCACCTGCCTGGAGCAAGGTTTCTGACAACAGAAAACTCAGTTGCTGGGGCTACCGTAAAAGCCACTCCATTCGTCCTCTGACCAACCAGAGCATTTTTGGACTCTGCAGTACTGTGCGTTAAGCTGTCCAGCGGCAACTAGTTAAATGGTCCTAAGTAGTTACTGAGTAAACATTGTCAAAAGTTCGTGCAATGATTTCCTGCTGTGGTGACAAGTAATTACTATTTTGATCAATGGACATTTTTTTTTTTTTTACCAAGAATAAAAACTGAAAATAGAATGACAAAGGAGCGGTTATCTTCTTCACAGATACAATCAAGAAAGAACCATCAAAGAGAGCAGATAATTCCTGCCCTTAGCGAATTTCACTTCCAAACATAGCCATTATTGGATATTTATGTTGCAGTCAGAGGTCTCTGCTTATCAAAATTTCACCACCAAAATTTTCTAAACTAAGGGGCATATTTATATTTTGGATTATAATACTTATAAATTGAGATGATTTTAACATCTTATACATAAGTGTGAGTCTCAATTTCTAATAATTATATATAGTATGAAGATATTAGAATTCTCCATAAAAGGGAAAGCAGTGAGGCTGAGTTTTCTTAATACGCTTTGGCCAAAATGACATATCACTGCACATTGAATGCAGAATCAGATATGAAAAGCAGACTGTCTTTTTATTAAGCCAAACATTAAAGAGATTTCTAAAACTGTACAGTAATGCCACTCTTCTCACAAAGATTTTTATTTAGGAACATATAGTTATTATTAATAAAAATATTTTAAAAATATATTATGGGTTTATTATTATGATATTTAAATGTATTAATAATGAATACTTAAAAATTTTCTCAGTTTAAATTATGGCATATATCAATAGATACATCTCCCCCCAAAGTCTCTTTGAGGTCCTCAAGAATTATTTAAGAGTAAAAAGAAGTTCTCAGGCCAAAAAATTATGAGCACTGCTGCTATACAATATGCATAAACAATTATTTAATCACAAAGGCTCTAGGGTCAAGGAAAATCTTTTAACTGTTTATATAGATAGAATACTTCATAGGTACAAAAGAAAGAAACACATTTTTGCCCCACAAATCCACCTGAGCTTCTCTTTTCTCGTATTGTCCTATGCCTCTTGCCAGGCTCCGAAATGTATGTTGAACATGTAAAGTTCAGAAAACATGATTAAAGAAAAAAAATAGGGCAATACATGCTATTTTTTTTACACATTGACACTTCTTAAGAATGGGTTCATTTTACTTGGTTTGTTCACTTGACAATGGCTTTTTATAAGAACATAAACAGGTAACCATAAAGTCTAGTTTTTAGTGTAAATGTTGCTTTCCTTGCATTACTTTATACAGCCTGTTCACTAGGCTTCCTAAACATTTGTTTGGGTGAGCTGTTTTTTTCTGGCTTGAGACTAGAAGATTTATTTTTATGATTAATAGGTAGTAAACACAGTTCTATATAAGCTATTTGTCAAAGGCAGGCAGCTTATGTTTCCATAAGATAAATATCAGAGGTATTTTGTCCAATCATTTTTAAAAACAGTAAAGCAAAGGAAAGGGATTTGAACTGAAGAATGACATTATACCTCCATTTTAATCATTATACCACTTGCTGTAGATACATATGATTAAAGATTCTTAAAAACTTTTTTTTTTTTTTTGGCCGTGCCTCATGGCTTGTGGGATCTTAGTTCCCCAGCCAGGGATCGAACCTGGGCCCTTGGCAGTGGAAGCACGGAGTCTTAACCACTGGACCGCCAGGGAATTCCCTAAAAACCTTTTTTTAATTACATGAAAAATCTTTCACTGTGATACATTTCATCAGGGGTTAGTGGAATCATTTTAGTGGGTGGGTTGCAACCAATGTTTTTTTTTTTTTTTTTTTTTTTATAGCTACTTTATTTATTTATTTTTGGCTGTGTTGGGTCTTCGGTTCGTGCGAGGGCTTTCTCTGGTTACGGCAAGTGGGGGCCACTCTTCATCGCGGTGCGGGGACCGCTCTTCATCGCGGTGCGCGGGCCTTTCACTATCGCGGCCCCTCCCGTTGCGGGGCACAGGCTCCAGACGCGCAGGCTCAGTAGTTGTGGCTCACGGGCCCAGCTGCTCCGTGGCATGTGGGATCTTCCCAGACCAGGGCTCGAACCCGTGTCCCCTGCATTAGCAGGCAGATTCTCAACCACTGCGCCACCAGGGAAGCCCCAACCAATGTTTTAATAAAAGGAGTAGACAAGAAAATGTCCATTTCCTGTAGATAGCAAGCGTAAGTATGGTTTCTGGACAATTGTTGTTCCCTTTGTATCCCTGTTCCATTAGAGGCAAGCATTTCTACGCATTTAAGGTTATCTATCGTGCGCCGCTGTTTTGCCTCCATTGAACCTGCCCATCCTCAGGAAAAACCATTGCCTCCAAAGTTCTCTCCAACAGAAGCTGCTTGTTTCCTACTATCCACTCCTCATTAGTGAGGAGGAGGTACTGGCCTATTCCTTACTCCTCAGTGCTTCTTAGAAACTGGCAGTTCTACTGCCATTTCTTGAAAACCAGTTCCCTCTTTGGATCCCATATTTCAGCCTAGACCTTCGAGACACCCTTCCTCTTTACTTGATGACTCTAGCAGGTGCCTGATAGTTTTCCCCTCTCATCATCTGTTGCCATCCTCTGTGTAGGTAACTCAAATACTCCATAATGAAGTCTCTTTCATACTGTCCTTGTCAAAGATCCTCTTCTGGCATCATCTTCACCCTTAATAGTTCTTGAACCATTGTCAATTACTGAAACAATATCCCAATAATACAATAATATTTCTCACCATTTCCCAAGCCAGTGGGACCCCTCCCAATCAGCATTCTAAGCTCTTCTGGCAGTTCCCCAAACCGTGCTTGATTGCATTCTCTACAGATTCACCATTACGTCCATATTGAATCTTCACTATTTGGCAATTATTTTATTAATTTCTTCTTAACTTCCATTATTACACTTGCTAGGATGATTTCTTCCTTTCAGAATGTCCATCAGTTCTTTCAGTTCCAGCAAGCTTTAGTGCTATTTTAGAAGGACTGCACGGTAGAGACACTGTACTTAAATTATGGACTTTGAACCCAGTCTGTCTGACACCAATGTCAGTTCTTTCCTCCTTGCTACACCTCTTCCTGCCAGGGGCTGTGTCTTGGTGATCTCTGAATCACCATATAAAGCCTAGCACAAAGCTTTACACACAATACAAATTCAATAGACACACTGAATTTACAGACAGCACACTTTGAAAATAATGGTTTTGATAACTAAACTAGTTTATTAAGTGAAAATAAAGCATACATTTTAATGAATATATGTTTTATTATTAGCAGTCATTTCTGTTCAATTGGCAACGTCCATGGATTAGCAAAGCCCAGTAAGGAACTTGGCAAGATCTGACACAGAGCATGAATCTCTAAGTTCCGACATATATGTGGTCTTAATATTAAAAATCTTGGAGTAAATGATATTCAACTTTTCCACTCTAAAGGACTACGAAGACATGACATTTTTTCCAACTTAGTTAAATTCTTTTAAGAGGATTTTAGTCAAGCTTAGAGTTTAAGCACCTTTAATATTACATGCTTTAAAATGAAAAGGGATACATACATATTCCACGTAACTTTTGCAGTCACCAGTTTAACTTGAATATGAAGTAACTGGTGGTATGAACTAGTGTAACATTTTAAGGCTCTACATGACACATCTAAAAATGAAATTCAGAATCACCTGCTTTATACCAGGTATCAAATACCGTTAATTCATGGGATATCTTTTTAAGTCCACTGTCATTATTTGCTACGTTTCTACGGTACACTTTAAAGCTATATATAGACTAAGGCCATCTATTTGTAAATCACTCTATCCTGGGCAAATATTTTATTTTTTCAGCTGATCACATAAGTAAGCTCCAGGAAGATGGGCCTCTCTGTTCATTTCAGAGTTGTTTCCAGTGCCTTGAACACAGTAAATAATGATGAAGCATGATTATTGAGGGGTTTTCGATTCCCCTTGTGAGAATCCATAATCCGTAGGCTGAGCATTGTTTTCTATCTGTCCAGGACGATTCCTGTTTATATCAGTTGTCTTGGTGTCCAGTATGGTTAGTGTCTCCTTTCTCTCTCAAAAGTATTCTGGCTAGATAATAAATTATATCATCCACCTGGCTCCCTCAGATAATGACATACAAGACCCATTTGATAAGCTAATCCGTCTAACAGAGGACTTGCTGCTTGGCTACTTCTCACTGACATCTTATAATTTCTGTCTACCCCCGTCCCCCATCCCCCAGTAACATCCATATGCTGTTTTTCAGGACATTTATGTGAGAATAATTTTAATCATTTAATTGTTATGTTTCAGTCATGACAATTTTCTTGATTTAATATCTAAATTAGTTACTAAGTAAAATAAAGTCAGTGAAGCAGAAATTATTTCCTCAGTGGCTACATTTTCTGGAAGTTAACATAGATTTCTCAGTCTTTTTTAGTTTTTTTTTTCTTGCCACCCTTATGGAGAGTTCTCCGATATAAAATTTTGAATGGAGCACTGTTATTTAAAAAATGGTAGGCAGAAATGGAACACTAAACATTAAGCTTTGCATTTGAATTTAAGTCTAAAAAGAAAATTATGGATCCTTTAGTTTAAACAATATTCATAGCGGCACTAGTATTTCTCAGCAAAGGCATAGATGAGGACTTTGAAGAAGAAAAGCTTATTTAAAATTAAGTTGCATAAAAATACTTTTATAGTCATTTCGGTGTATTTGGCTAGGTTTTACACTTTCGAAACTTGAAGAAAAATAGTGTCTTTGATCTTTCCCTCCTTAAATATACAAACAATAATATTCCTGGCTATTTTTCTCATCTTATCTGCACCTATAAAGTGAAGGCAAGGAGCCTTATCTAGATGACAAATCATGGTTGAATAAAAGTGTTTTAAACTTGTAAGAATAAGCCATGAACACATCTCAAATCACATAGGTGCAAATAATAGGTCTGGGGCGGGTGGGGAGTGAGGGTGAGCTGCCTGAGGAATAGGTCAAATATAATTCTTTTACTTTCTTCTTGCAACTCTTTCCAAGAAAGTGCCAAGTCTTAATGAGAATCTCCAGCAAGGCAGCATTCCTTTCTCCCAGAATGGGATACTGATTCACACTGATAGAAAAGCAAAAGCTCACAGAAATCCCTCTAGCAAGCACCTAAGTGCCTTTACTAATTGCCGAGGTGCCAAGTTCACCTCCCCTGTGCGTATTCCATATATGAAGTTCTTAGATTCCATTTGCATTTTTACTACTGAATAATGGTTGAGAGAATCACTTTGTAAACAAAAAGAAAACTCATTTATAAAGACGTTAAATGTATAAAAATCCACTCCCCCCATACTTTTGCTTTTAAACAGATGCACCATAAGCATACTGGGACAGTCCAACAGAAAATAAGAAAATTCCAGTTACAAGACCTCTTCACACTGCAACTAGACCCAGGACTGCCATGAGAGGTGCATGACAAGGGACTCTTGGTTTATTTAACATTAGCCAAAGGCAGTGTTCTAACACTGTTTCTAAATTCTCGGCCATCAGGGTTCACTCCCCTCATCACTCCTAAACAACTATGCTGTAATTGTACCAAAAAAAGAAAAAAAAGAGAAATGGCTCCTCATGTTTTTGATCTCTTCATTTATCTACTTCATACACTTGTAGCTTTATTCTGACAGCTGTCTCTGTTTTATCATTTAACAAATCTGGATAAAGCATAGTTAGCTAACATAAGACACTTTATGCTGACTGCCAGACCACAGATAAGACTATCATTTCTCCCGGTGTTACTAATTCAGCATAGGAAACTACACTTTAAATAGTCTATAATTATGTACCTTTGAAAGAAACATATTGACCACAGTTTGACCACAAACATTAAACTGCTAGGTATGACAGAGCCCACATTTAACACTTGTGCAAAGGTCTAAAGAAAGCCTCAGTCCATATATCACAATACTGTGTTCGTCCTAATGCATCACTCACAAATGGGTATAGGGTCTTTAAAGAAGTATTCACGGGTAAAGGAAGTTGAATGAGAATCAAATCCAAGTCCTTTAGAAACACTGAAGATGCCAGAAATAAAATTAGCTCAAATTCCTCTTTGGTCTAGAATTTAGTGATAATTATTAAAATAACATTTTAAAAACTCACAATCTTGATGATGTCGCAATAACGGAAATTATCTGCTTAGATGTTCCTGAGGCGATGACAAAATTACGTTATCTTTTTGGACAGCTATGCAGCAATATATTTCAAGAATGACACACAAGTCCCTATCTTGCTATTATCTCATAAATAAAATAATTCAGAAGGAAAGTATCATATGCACAAAAATTCATCATTCTCTTTCATAGTGTGCATAATAAACTGTGTTTTTTGGAAGACAAATCCTATGGTATACTCATTGGTGTTACTTGAAAAAGAAAATGTCTGTGATCAAATGAGTATGGGAAATGCTGAGTTAAAGGTTTCTTTCTTCAGAGCTCTTAAACTATTATGACTCTCTAGGAGGAGGATAAAGTAGGCAGTAGTTCCCAAACAGAGTTTACTATGAAACTTTTTTCATGGGACATCTCATGAGCTTAGGGTCTTATAGAACATATTCACGGAAATGATAGGGTGGGGAGTCTTAGTGAACGTTCCATCTCAAACACAAAGCCTTTGATATTTGACCTTCTCAATAACCCAAATGGAGAAAACCAAAGCTCAGGCTTATTGTATATTCACTCCTGCAGTATTAATCCTGCTTGGTGAAAAATGCTAACACTGGCAGCCCTGCCAATGATAACGGGTAACCTGGTCCTTATCAGAGACTCAGAAAACCACCAGGTAGAAAAAAAAAAGACAGGAAAAGAATATACCATGTTCTGCATTATTTATGGTATCATGTGCTCACCAGAGCAAAGCTTATCTGAGGATTCTAGTCTTGAATGTACCATTAACTCTCTGTGTGAATCTAAGTATATCCTAAACCTCTACTTGCCTAATTTTCTTCATCTGAGAAATGGGCCAACCCCAGGTCCGATAAGCATTTATAAGGTTAATCTGAGTTGGCTGACCCTTTTGGCAATGTTGCTGTTATATAACCATCTGCACATAAGCCGTGCTCATGTAACAAGCTTGGATTCACTTGTAATTATAATTAAAGAGAACTATAGTTAATTTTATAGTTCTTAATTGTTCCACTTTTCCCATCACTAAAATTGTATAATAAAATTATGAAATATTATGGCAGAAGCAAAACAGGGCTGAAGAAAGAAGGATATTGAGAGGCTATGCAGTGCAAGATGCATGAGGACATGGCAACACTTATTACATAGATGATAATTGCTGCCGTTGTAATTTACTTGGTGTCCGTGCATTCATTTATTCACTAGATTTTATTGATGAATTACTCTGTGCCAAGGGCCGTTAGGTGCTAGATAAGATGGTGAACAAATGTGGTCCCTGCCTTCAGGCAGCCTGCAATATTTTATCCATAAAAGAAAAGTTTTCAAATGCATTTGAAGAGCAGAAGTTTGATCTGTATTTTTTACAGCATTTTACATACATGAATAAAATAGTACACTACCCAGAGGGATTCTTTTAAAATTACTTATATCAATGATATGGTAAAGATTTCTATCCTTTAGACTTTAATCTAAAACTTAAATACCCACGATTTAGAGGGGTTTTGGTGCAAGAGAGGAAAATTGCTGGTTGAGTATGGCTGAAATTGTACCCAAAGCATAAAAACAACCTCCAGTAAGCTTTGGGGAATTAAAACAATACTTCCTTTGCACCTTAATTAAAGTCAGGAAAGAATCTTACTTTGTCAGGCCTGACAATCACCACCTTTCATTTCAACTATTTTAATTAAAATACCTAGAAACTTGGCAGAAGTTTTACCGATTAACTGAACCACCACTTAACTCTTTTAGAAGCAGCTATCAGATTCCAAATTAAGGTGCAGTAACAGCTGTAAGTTCATTATATGCGTGCTGGGTAAATATTTTTATTTCCTCCACCCACAATCACACATCTATGCTAAAACATCACGTAAGTATAGTTTGGGCAACAGGTTGGGGTAGGGGAAGCAGCTGCATTTCTTTGTCTAGGCTCCCTATGGCCATAATCTTTACTAGTGGAGGGAAAAAATTTTTTTTAAAAGAATATTTTTTTTTCCACCTCTCTTTTGGATACACTTTTCAGCATTTACCAAAGGTATCTGGGATGGTGGGTAGTTCTCAGACTTTATTTATCACCCTGTCCTCCATATACACGCAGTAGATGCCATTTACAAATTCATACCTCCAATCCTGTATTAACTATATTTTCTTATTGTCTGTATTTTTTTTTTTGATGCTGCTCTGTAGCCCTTTTTTAAAAAACATTATCATTGGAGTATAGTTGATTTACAATGTTGTGTTAAGTTTCTGCTGTACAGCAAAGTGAATCAGTTATACATGTACATATAGCCACTCTTTTTTAAGATTCTTTTCCCATATAGGTCATTACAGAGTATTGAGAAGAGTTCCCTGTGCTGTACAGTAGGTCCTTATTGGTTATCTATTTTATATATAGTAGTAGGTATATGTCAATCCCAATCTCTCAATTTATTATTTTCTGTGTTCTTGATGTTCTGGAGTCTGGGGTCTTGCTCCCAGTAACATGCTTCTCATATGCAAACCAACCAATCCAGAGCACGTACTCTGAAGCAATGCCTCTGTCAGGTTCTTACCCTTCGGGAGGCAATACTCTTCTGCCCTAACCACCCCGGGTCAGGTACCAGACAGCTAGAGACAGCACCTACACCCCAGAGACTGCTGAAATGTTTCAAACCAGCCAGCCCTAAGCCTGCTTACTCTCCTTGCCTTGCCCATGGGAACCCCAGCAAAGGCTGCTACCCATGCTTTCCCCTTGCCCCTTGTGACTCCTGACCAACCCTGGTGCTTCCCTGTGGGGCCCCGTGTGACATGATGGACCCCCTCCTCTTGGGAACTGTGAGTAAAAACTATCTTTTCAATAGCATTGAATCCTAATCTGTTGTCCTCACCATATCTGAATAATAACGAAACCTACATTTCAAAATAGGCCCAGACTTCAGTGAGTTGTAGGTCCCACGTGAAATTGCGCACTCGCTGCCTCATTCAGCGACTTCTCAATCTGGATGTGTTTAAAGCAGAACTTTTCACTTTCCCCAAATCACAGCCCCCCACACCAGCAAAAGCCTGGCTATTTATCCAATTACTTGAGCTTGAAAACCCCCCAAATCAGTTCTCTATAGATCCGCAAAAATTAGATCTATATTAATTCTGATGTATAGAATTAGATGAATTCTATCAGTTACTTAGAAATCTTCCACGATGCCCACCGTATTTTAGATGGAATCCATGGACCTTAAACAGCTCTGAATGATTTGTCTTCTTCTCACTTTCCCTCTACCTCACTGTGCTTTCAGCTACCCTGGTCTTCTTTCAGTTCTGAAGAAGTGAGGCTCTTTTCTACCTCAGACCTTTGCAGAAATGGCCTGCGTTGTTCCTACTGAGTGCCTCACTTTCTCCCAAGTCTTCCCTGGGCTAAATCCTTCTCACCTATCAGGGCTCGGCTTGAATACAGCTTACTGAGGGCCTTCTCTGGCTTTACCTAGGAAAGTTTAAATACCTCCTCCATTTCCCCATCTTTCCATTATTCTCCATCTCACCCACTATTTGTTTCCTTTTATTTGTAGACCACTCATCATGATCTATAACCATTTAAAAATTTTACCTGTTTACCTGTCCACTGTTTCTTTTTCTCCTCCTTGTAGGAACTATAAAGGCAAGGATTCCTTATGTTTTCTTCATTGTTCTAAATCCTGTACCTAGTATTGTACTTGCCACAAAATTGCTAGATAAGGAACAGTTAATGAATGAATAAATGAATAATAAATGAATGTGTGCGTCTGCACTTCCATTTACACACCCAGATTACTGGTTGTGGCTTATATAAAATACGCTGGGGGTTATGTATAATTCCCCAAAATTCCTAGTTATAACTTCATCTCTTTCTTTTCTTCCCTACAAAGTGTATTTCAAAAAAAGTATAATTTATTTTTAAAATTTGTCTATTTCAGGATATATTTCTTTTTCTCCCAGCAACATTGATAAGCATGGGAAAAACAAACAGTGGATAGGTAAATACAAAGGAAATTTTCTCTAAATAAGTAGTATATTGTCAAAAATTTCTTCTTATATTTGACAAAATGAAAAATGTATGCATGTGTTAACAAGCTCTACTTGCTTACTATGTGCCAGACACAGATATTAACAGATTTAAGATGAATAAACACATTGACTGCAACACACCCTCATGATCACCTCCAGCTGGGTTTTAAATACCTCCAAGCTTAAATTTTCAACATTCAGCAAAACTTTTTGCAAACCTCTTCAACTGGCAGAAATGAGTAATATAAAGTATCTGAAATCTCATGTTTGATATTAACTCTGGGTCATAGATTGAATCTGAGGTCAAGTGGATAGGCAGTAGGATGGAAAAAATATTACCAGATATAAACTCTGCTTGATTATCTTTACATCATCTTGCTAGAACAGAGGTTCTCAAAATGTGCTTCCAGTGTGCCTGAGCCCCACCCCAGACCTACTGAATCAGATACTCAAGGGGCGGGGCCTTTTCATCTGTGTTTTAACAAGTCCTACATGCTAAAATTTGAGAAACATTTCTCAAGCAATGTAGACTTAGCTTAGTCAGTTAAATCAGTGTTAAATAAAAAAAAGAGGTCAGAATTCCAGGCGGGATTTAGAACTTATTCTAAGTCAGTGTTTCTCAATCTTGGCTGCATATTAAAATTACTTGAGGAGTTAAAAAAAAGACCAAATGCTTGTGTCCCAGCTCCAGAGATTCAAATTTTGGGGGCTGGCTTGGGCTTCGGGATTTTGAAAAACTCCCCAGGTGATTTTGATGCCTGACCGTGGTTGAGAAATCATTCTCTCTAAGCTGTAGGTAGTATTCAGGAAGGATGGAAACTATCATCATCTTTAAACTTTGGTATTTTCAGGGTTTTATTTTCTGGCACTAGTAGCTTTGGGTACCATAAGGAGATAACAAGCCTGTATTTATTCCACTAAAATGCAAGGGTAACTATTAATTAATTTACTGTTCCTTGGAATAAAGTTTGGCAAATTTCATCAAAATGGATTCATCAGTGCTAAAATGTTATCAAGAGCTAGACTAGTCTCAGCAATAAGAGTTATGAAATTTTAATACTTCTTCTCCCTGCAGCTTCACAGTTTGTTGAAATTTTGTTGCTTGAATATGCATAGCCTGGCCAACTACTCATTCTCATAAAATGTGGTATTAAATTGCCTTTTGGATCAGCATCAGTAGATGTCATCTTTGATACCTCCATCCTTGCTCTGGTGCAGGTGATGGGACAGTTCTTAAGGATCAGTTTGCCACTGTGCCACAGGAAATGTACCCACTGACTATAAAGCTATGTGTCTGGCTTTTACTTCCCTACCCCAGATGGCTACCTCTGCCATCCCTGCTCTCCTTCTGGTCGGCTGTCTTCATCCAAGGCAGCTCCTTCCTTTGGGGTTGCTCTCGCTCACCTTCCCTGCTCCCTACCTATGCTCTCCATTAGTCTCTTCCCTCTGATGTCTTGTCAGTTAATCTCATTTTCCTCCAGTTTTAGAGGAAACTTGGAGTTCACTTCAATGCACTGCCAGCCAACAAGATTTTTTTTTTCCTTCTGCACCTACCAAACACACAATTACTTTAACAGTCATAGTGCTGCTTTTCATTGAAGCCATGATCAGAAATATCTTGGTTTACCTCCACATTTGAGGATACCTAAGTAGTACAGGATATTGAGGAGAGTAATAATACATACATCTTAGAAACAGGACTCCTTCTTTTGGATCCCAGCCCTCTGGGCATCCTAACATCTCCCTCCTCAGCCCAGGGAGGTCAAGGGGCCCCATGCTGTCTAGATTCAGTCTTTCTCCCTCCCTTTTGAACTGGGTTGCTTGATCCTGGTTTCTTCAGCGTCTATCGTTTGCCTCATAAAGTATTTGCAAAGCACTATGAAGCATCTTCAATTCAATTCAATGCATTTGGACTGAGAACTTTAGCTTTCTGCCCCTTAGGCTATGCGCTGGGAACCTACCCTTACCCTCATCCAGCTCAGGCTCAGAACCCCTGCCTGGGTACATGGGACACTGCAGATACCTAATTTCATAGGGTATGATTCAGGTAGCTTTCTTTAATCTGCATAGATCATTCTGGTCTGAATTTATAAACCCAGGCTTTTGTATGCCAGTATCTACCCAGAATTGAGATACAATTAGTATCTGCTAGAGTGCATGTAATCCCTACATCTTTAAGCAATGTGGCTTGCACATACCAAGAAGTCAGTGAAATTTTGTCCATTTAGTGTCAATCTCTCTAGACAAACATGCATCTCCGTTCTAGTTGAGAGTGGGCCAATTGATTTTCTTTAGAGTTAAATTGTCAAGTATCAACAAGAGAGTAGTAAATAAGGATTAAGAATACAGAAAATACATCAAAGAAAAGTTACAACCCTGTTTGTACATGCCTCATATCCCTAAGTAAGGGGGAAATCCTACCACTAAGACGAGCTCTGGGCCAAATGATGTAATAGGCTGGGAAGAAAACCGGCATCATAACACTTCCCCTTCTAGTGACTTTCTTTGCTACCCTTTTCCCTTACTTCCTGCTCCTGAAATGTTCCTTGTATTCAATAAGCTGTTGACAAATCTTCTCCTGAGGGCCTGTAACATCTGAATTTTACTTGGGGGATTCTTGGTGACTTTTACATATGAACCTCAAAGAAACTAACTCTAACAATGGACTTTCAGGTATTATGGCAGGCAGTGGGTGAGATATTTTTGCACAGGAGGACCTGTCCCGTGCCCCTTGAATTCCACCAACATGTGGACAAACCTGGACTTGACTTATCACTTGGTTTATTTCCTACAAACAGGATTACTTTGGGAGGCAGAATAATGGCTCCCCGAAGACGTCCTCCTCCTAGCCCCCAGGGAAATCTGTGAGTATGTTAGTCTCCGTGGCAAAGGGGAATTAAGATTGTATGTTGAATTCAGGTTGCTAATGAGCTGACTGTGAGATGGAGAGTTTGTCCTAGATTATCTGGATGAGCAAAATATAATCACAAGGAATCTTTTAAGTGGAAGAGTGAAACAGAAGGTCAGCATCAGAGAGATATTTGAAGATGCTACACTGCCAGCTTTGAAGATGGAAGAAGGGACCACGAGCCAAAGCATGCAGGCAACCTCTAGGAGCTGGAAAAGGCAGGGAAACAGATTCCCCTCCAAAGCTTCAAGAGGGACACAGCCTTGTCAACACCTTGATTTTAACCGAGTCATTTTAAAATTCTGATCTCCACACTGTAAGATAAGAAAATTTGTGTTGGTTTAAGTCACTGAGCTTGTGATAATTTGTTACAGCAGCAATAGGAAATTAATACAGCAACTCTGAGAAATTTATTTTAATTCTTTAAGCCTCACTTCCTTCCTAGGTAAAATGGCAACAATAGAAATCACTGACTGCTCTTTTGATAATCCAATAAATTGACTTGGGTAAATTGCTGGTTACATAGGAAGTATTCAGTACACACTGTTTCCTATCTCTTCTACCTGCAGGCCCACTACCAACCATAAATCTTGCAATGATGGCTACGTTCAAAACTGAGGGCATGTAATTAACAGATAATTGTCTAATAGATTTAATACAATTATCTCTTAAATGTATCAATATTAGTGTAACTTTCTATAGTGAAGGACAGAGAGAGAGAGAAACTGGTAGAACAAGAGCTATCAGCAAATACTAAGAAAACTCTGTTTATGTATAGCTTATCACTGGGGATGTAAAATGACTTCTGAGCTAGTAGATGCTCTGAATAAGCATGCCAGGAATTCAAAGTTCAAAAGATCATTATAAACCATACTTTCTTTCCATTAATACTAAAAAGGGAAAAGGAATGCTGGGGTGGGGGGGGGTCATTGGTCTCATCAACTCTCAAAAGCAACAAGAATACAGCTTGATTCCCCCTTTAGCATGTAAGAGAGAATATAGATGGGTCCAAAAATATTTTATAAAGATGTTTAGATGGTTGAGAGAATAGACATACCATTAAAAGAAATGGGGATGACAGAAGACTCGTGTCTGATAACAGCCACCTAACTGTGAGAATTAAATGCCAAATCAAATTACCACCCAGGAGTAACTCAGAACATAAACAAAAATATTTTTCAGTCTTTGTTCATATTATTGCTTAAGAGGCCAGTTTTGGAACTGGTAGCAGGAAAATGTTATTAACTCATTAAAGTGTAAAACTGGTTGCCAAATGGTGATATACTAGGATCCCGCAGGAGAAATCTGTGTGTGTGTGTACTGTCCTGACTGAAAATGTATATAAAATGCTTTCTGAATTCTACTTAATAAAGATACTCAATGATCATTAAAATACGATAAGGGGTCCATATGGATATATTATCCCTAAGGAAGAAATAAGAATATGGCAGAACCTGTATTAAGCTATCTTGGTAGATTCAAAAGACCCTTAATCATGAAATCAGTTGTATCTATTATTAACAATAAAAAAAACCGTGGGTCAAGTAACTCAATCACCATGGATTAAGCAACTACCTAATAAAGCAGAATCATGTTTTTCTAGAGAATCGCAGAAGAGCCCTTAATCACAACCAGTCTACACACCTATGTTTCCGGTCTGCCCTATTTGCATCTAATTCCTTAACTCTTGGAATCTACAAGATAAGCCACTGTATTTAAAACTGTTTGTGCACCGTGGGTATTTGAGGATAGTAATAACGAAGTGTCAAATGCTCTTTTTAATTGATGTTATTATAATTACATGGACTCAGTTCACTTCAGTATTTTTCATGGAAAAATTGCTTTAAAATCCTAAGATTATTTTTAACTTTTAAATAAGTAATAAGACTTTAAAAAACCATCTCTAGGGAATTCCCTGGTGGTCCATTGGTTAGGACTCGGCGCTTTCCTTGCGGTGGCCTGGGTTCAGTCCCTGGTCGGGGAACTAAGATCCAGCAAGCTGCACGGCATGCCAAACAAACAAACCAACACCCAAAAACCATCTCTACCTGAATAAAGTAAGCTAGTGACTTGATCAACACAGTAAAACTTTAGGAATCTTCTTTTTAAAAGACAAGCCTTTCTCTGAAATCTCAAAATCAAATGCTATATTGTATCTATAATTCTAAAGACTCTGTAAACATGGTCTTCACCACCTTCACTATATAAATTCATACAGTGTTTTCCCCAATAAAGATCTATTAAAAAAATTCATACAGTGAATATTTAATCAGGCAGGTAAAAGTAGAGACTGATTTATTTCTAAACACATTTACTTTATCACATCACTTAGCAACACCATTTATTTAGAAGAATCTCCAGTATAAAATGCTTTGCTAATTCACTTTATCTCTTACAGTGTTACTATTCTCTCAAATTAAATGAACGGTTATCAGGTAACATTTAATTGACTCTGTCCCTTTTCTTATGGATGCTGACTTTTACCACATACATACAGGAGGTGGAGGTGGGAACCGGGAGGGGAAGGGGTGAGCAGTTTTCTCAGCTTTGTCAAAATGATGCAGGAAAAGGGGAGTGAAGTTAATCTATTAAGAGTATAAACTCATTCCATTCTCAATGGTGTCTAGAACACAAATCAATAAGATTCAGCACGCTTATTATAATAACTAAGTCAAAGAAATTGCAGCACTTACAAAAGCTTAAAAGTCTAAAAGCTAGGTCTCTAAACTGGAAACATATCCAGGCATACACATAAGAAGAGGAACTCCATTATAAAATAAGCAAGACAAAGAGTTGGATGTCACATAAATTCTATGCAAAGAATATTGGGAAAGTATATGTTCATATGCACCTCTGTGTGTTTGGAAGACAGCTAAAGGACAAGACAAGACAAGCTTTTGTTTACTTCACATTCTTTTACACTGGTAAGACTTTTCTATTTTCCTTTAGATTCCTCTCTTGACTTCTGAAGATACTCCACATACAACTTGAAAAGAAAATAGAAACCATTAGTTATTTACCTTCAGCATTTATTCATGACTTCATTCCATAAATATTTAATGACCTCCAACTAAGTGCCATGTGGAGACTAAGCCCTGGACAAGGAGACAGGAATATGAAGAAAGCAGCTCCTGCAGAGGAGAAGCTTTACAAACCCAGATGTACGTAAAGTGTTCCAGTACACAGTGGTATGTTCTGAGCTTGTATACTGATTGTTAAAATGGCGAATGCATCTGTACTGATTAACAAGTAGACGGAAAGATTATTTAAAACCTTGCAGAGTCAGAATTCAAGCCCAAAATGCCTGGAAGAGCTCACACTGTTAACCAAGATAATACCCAGCCTCTCATTGGTCCTGAAGTTCCACCTAATTAAACCTTGCATTCCAGTGAATAATTTTTGTGACTTCATCTATACATAGACATTGACTATATGAGCCTCATATATTTTGTAGGGCTTGGAAATAATTTGGATGTAATTGATTTAGTTCAACAAAAACACCATGAACAATACCGTTGATGCTGAGAGAAATTTTCTACCAATTAGTGTTACAAGTCACTTAATAATGACCAATTTGAGGGAAGAGTTTGATCCTATGTCAAATCATGGCCCAGGGAAGGTATGCTTTAGCTTGGGAAAGCTGCTTTCGTAAAAGATGACATCAAAACAACATTTTAAAATTATTAGTGATTTGATGAGTGATTTGTACTGTAACCTTATACTTGTAAGCACTTTTATAAAACATATATATGTGTAATATATTATACTGCATAGTATATTAACAGCCTTCTTATAGTATGCTATTATTAATTATTTGTGCTGCCACTTATATCACTTGCTAAGTAATTATAGATATATGAATGTGTATATATACACATTCATATGTATGTATATATATAATTTTATAATTGACAATGGTTTAAATTATTATTTACATCAATATATGGATATACAAATCAATACTTTGAGTATTGTCCCTGGATACAAATATTAGTAGTTATGGGAACACAGAGGAAGTGATGTCTGACCTTAATAACAGGGGTAGAAGAAATCAGGGAGAAAATACACTATTGGAGTGAATCTCATGCAGAGACAATGGAAGGATACCAAAGAAGAAAGGAAAGGCATGTGGCATGTGCAGAAATCCTGAAAAGGCTGTGTGGCTGGATAGATTAGACTTGGCTAGTTTGTACATCAAGAAGAGTCTGAATTGTTTTTCTTTTTTTTGGCCGCACTGTGCACCTTGTGGGATTTTAGTTCCCCAACCAGGGATCGAACCCGGGCCCTCAGCAATGAAAGTGTGGAGTCCTAACCACTGAACCACCAGGGAATTCCCAAGAAGAGTCTGAATTTTATCCTGTGCATAACAAAAGACCATTGTGAGTTGGAAAGTAATAACGGTATCAGATTTGCACTGTAGAAAATGAACTGTGGCAGCAGAGGGGAGGATAGAAGGGTTTTTTTTAAAAGATAATTTAAAAAATCACAACTGTTTTTTTAGGTAACTATAGAAACAGTGTGTATCTGGGTCAGAAGGGAAAGTGACAAGAGATGAAGAGATCCATTAGGAGAATTACATTAGAAAAAAGTCCTTCATTCACTCAATAAACATTTATTGAGCAGCTATATGCTCCAGGCACTGAGGATACATCAATGAAAAACAAGGGTAAAAAACAGAGATAGTTCTCATGGATAGCTTACTATATTACAGCTGGGGAAAATGGCTAACATTTATATAGCACTTACTCTGTGCCAATCATTATTTTAAGCAGTTTACTTTTAATAAATCATTTAAGATAAACCACACTGATGTGGTTCTAATGGGATCAATAGCCATAGAGTTAGTGAAGGAATCTGATTCAACAGAAATTCAGGAAGCAGGTAAAATTGACTGATTTAGTAACTGGATGGCTATGCATGGTGAAACAAAATGGTTCTTGAGGTCTAGGTAGCAAGAATAACTTTTTCTTAAATGGTTAATAACAATTTCTTAAATGGTTAAGTGTAGCCTACTTTTCTTAATTCTATAGCAATGATGCCGTGCTTTTAATTTGGGGCTGTTTCTGCATAAAAATAAAGTAAAGCAAGAGAAGGATTATGGGAACACAAAATGGTTCTTCTCTGTCTCTTGGATTTCTGAAGTCTACTAACCAGTTTTACCACTTTATTTTCAATTTCTGAAGTGGCCCTCTTGAGCTATGCTTAAAAACACTGTTTTCAGTGTTCTCAAATCATGCCTCTAATAACTATGTAAGTGGAGTTAAAGGTAACAGGTGGGGCATTACCAAGATGAAATGATTAGATCTTTCTGCACAGAGGAAACCAGCAAAGAAATAGAGAGCAGGCACGTCTGCTCTCTCAGTTTGGAGGAAAGTAGTCAGAGCTCTCTTGAAACAAAAAGAGGAGAATTGTGTCCTGGCTTCCTTCATCAAAATACTATGAAGGTGCTATTTTCCAAGCTTAAATCAAAATCAACAAGAAGAATAAAACGTAGTTCTAAATTGAAAACCAAACATAGCAAGATAATTTTGTTCCCTTAATCTTTTCTTTTAATTTCTTAGTACCACGAATACTAATAGCCTCTGCAAAAAGTGAGTCTTATGTGAAATGGTACTTAGCCATAACTGAATAATTTATTCTGGAATCTTCTACCATAACAACAATATGAGAATTCTAAATGTGAACCACCTAAAGGTACACTGTCTTCTTAACCTTATATTTATTCCCTAAGTGAAAAATCGCTAATGATACCACTACTTGGCAATTGATTTTTTATCCTTAGGGGCAGAAACAGATCAATAAATTAATGATTTTAGTAAATTTACACTAACTGTTCTAAAAGAAAAGGTTCAGGAAAACTTTTTCCCCCTCATTTACACAAACATTATTGCTCCTAGGAAATGTACATTATGAAATCAATCTACATTTGTGAAGCAAGAACCAAAACATCTATATTTTGTGTGTGTGTGTGGTTCACATATTCCTCACTTTATCACAATGTTAAAAAACCATATTTTTCCTTATTTGCAATTGGGATTAGGTATGACATCTTTCCCTTTGACTTCACTGGAATATTGCAGAAAGACCCATGGCTGTAAAACTTATCAGGTAGAAACAGATAAATAAAGCTGTTAAATAAAATCTACATATTACCCAATCATTATCTTTAAGAACATTA
This sequence comes from Balaenoptera acutorostrata, assembly GCF_949987535.1. NCBI lineage: Eukaryota > Metazoa > Chordata > Mammalia > Artiodactyla > Balaenopteridae > Balaenoptera > Balaenoptera acutorostrata. Next base: position 67,061,391 of record NC_080081.1, read on the forward strand.
GAAGGACAAGATTTTAAAAAGCAGACAGTTTTCCTGTAAAATCACAGGAAAATAAGATTTTACATTTTTATTACACGGAATCGAGAAGTATCTGTTTACTGGGGACTTGCCTGGTGGCACAGTGGTTAAGACTGTGCTCCCAATGCAGGGGGCCCAGGTTCGATCTCCGGTCAGGGAACTAGATCCCACATGCATGCCGCAACTAAGACCCGGAGCAACCAAATAAATTAATTAATTAAAAAAAAAGAAGTATCTGTTTACTGCAAATAATTCACATAAGCAATATTCAGCTTTTAAGGAACATGTTAAGAGTAATATACAAATCCACAGCACTTATTTTCCAATGATATAAATGGAGAATTTCAAAATATATGCTCTTCTTATTACTTAAATTTGCTAATTTTCTCAGATGCTTTTATTTGTTTTTTTCTTTATGATAATGATTAAGTGGAACATCTGTCAGCTGCATAACTATACTACAGTATAGTTTAGTACAGCATTCTATACTAAATATATTTAGGAGATTATAAGACCTGAACAAACATGGTATTTTATCACTGTCTTTGGCTGGTTGTGTCCCAGCGTATTAGACTTGCGATCAAAACTGTCCCTCAAACCTCACAATTGCTAAATCAACATGTTTTGGAGTACTACATTTTGGTAAAAGCATGTTACTATATTTAACCTTCAAGTCTATAAAATTTATATTTCCAGTCATTAAAAAAGAGAAATAAAACATGTACAGTGAAAAGAAGTACAGTGTTTTGTATTTCTATGATTTGGCCAAAGTGAAAACTCATTATTATTAGATTAATGGAAATCTTAGTTTAGCTACTTACTAGTGGTCCAATAACTTTGGAAGCATTCTTAGCCTTTAGATTCAGCATTGAAGAAGTGTTAATTATTCTTCCACTTTTGTCCCTGTATATCCCATCTTTCCACCAAAAACAAATAGTCAGAGAGTCAAACTTTATACACAGTTGAGAAAGGCAAGCACAAGGAAGAAAGGAAGAAAGAAAAGGACAGAAGGAGGAGCGAGAGAGGGAAAATAAGCAAGGAAAAAAAAAAAAGAAAGACAAATAGAAAGAGAAGCTCTGGAAACCCTCATAGTAGTAGCTACCTGCACAGTTCTTACTATGCCGCAGGACCTGTGCTGCATGAATGATCCTATTTCCACGAATAACCTTACTTAAATCTTCAAAAGAACCTTATTAGCTAGGTACTATTATTGTCCCACTTTACAAATGAAACTGAGGCTTGGAAAGGTTCACTCTCTTGGCCCAGGGTCACATCACCAATTGGTATTTTTCCCAGTTCTAACTCCAGAGGCTGCGCCCCTCACTTGGATGGAAAGGAAGATAAGCAGGGTCAAGAGGTTGACCTTCCTGTGTACACATTTCAAAGAAGTAAGACATCTCATAATTAATATGTTGGAAAGGACCTCTTAATTTCCCTTCAACCTTTTCCATGCCCCGCTAGTCCTTTCCATCTCAACAAATGGCAGCACCATTCTCCGCTGGCCAAGAAACCCAGAATCATGCTTAATTCTCTTTTTTCCTTACCCCATAATCCAATCCATCAGTAAGTACTATAGATTGAGATCTGAAATTATGCAAGCCTGTCTTCTTGTCTCTGTATCAGATGTCTTCCTGCATCAGTCCCTGCTTTCTCCTTGATACGTCCCCTTGACTCTCCACAGCTACAAGAGTCATCTTCTGAAAACATAAACTGGAACGTGTTACTCCCTTGTTTTAAAATGATTTGGGTTCCCTGTGCTATACAGTAGGTCCTTGTCGGTTATCCATTTAAAATATAGCAGTGTGTATATGTCAATCCCAAACTCTGTTCAATATTCTGTAACAACCTAAATGGGAAAAAAATTTGAAAAAGAATAGATACATGTATATGTATAACTGAATCACTTTGCTGGGCACCTGAAACTAACACAACATTGTTAATCAACTATACTCCAAAATAAAATAAAAAGTTAAAGAAAATGATTTGGGGGATTCTCTTTCCCTCAGAACAAAGTCGAAATTACTGCCCTGGGTTTATAAGGCTCTCGCCCCAGTCTGTCTCCCGAGAACCATCTTGCCCCACTCTCTGGTTTGTTAACTGAGCTCCAGGTGTGTCGATGTTCTTCCGGTCACTCGAACACACCAAGCTCAGTGCCATCGCACGTGCTTTTCCCTCCACCTGGAACATTTCTTCCTCCCTTCTTCCTGATGCAGCTTCATCTCATCCTAGGTCTAAGCTTAAATAGCACACCTTTCAGAGGCCTTTCCTGACATCTGCATCTCTATCTTGGATTTAATTATAACCCCCATAATACTTTAAACAATGTATACGTGCTGTATTTGTCTACTGTTTTATCATCCATAGCTATCAGAACCTCAGGTCAGAGGTCATAACTGCCATGATCGTCATTATTTTCCGAGATCCCAATAGACACCTGAAACATAGTTGGGGCACCAAAAATACTTGTTGAATAATTCAATAAATAAGTGAATAGGGAAACTCTTTAAGTTTCACCATAGAAACTCTGAACCTTCTCTTCCATTGCATTCCGGTTCTCTGTTGTATTCTTATAGGTTCTAGCAAATATAGAATCATACTAATTACAACTGTCATTGAACACCACGGTCTATTTCTCCCGGCCACGCAGAGCAAATTTAAAAAGACAGACTGGGATATTACTGAGTAATGTAATATATACCACAAATAAATATTTGATTTGAGATTATGGTATTTTAGTCACTTATGAAAGATTTGCTTAGTTTTTAAAAGGTGATTATCATTTGTTTTGAGAATAAATATAGAACCATGCTAAATGTCTAAAAATGTGTCTAATGAGGATTCATATTCATGGGAAGATTTAATGATTTAAGAAACGTTTCCTCTGAACTAAAGCTAATGAAAACAGTACAGCCATATGACATATAATTTTGGAATGAACCTAAAGAATAATTAACTAATACAATTTAGTTTATATTTTTCTATTTAAAAGGTACAACTTCTTTCATGGACAGTACAGTACAGGTGTTTTATAGATTCATGATTTTAAAGGCAGGGATCTGGCGTAGAAAGATCTTGATGACTTGAACTGTTCTGAACTGTTCAATGAAAAAGGAAAGGCTTACAAACATTATGCCATAGTCGCCAACACCTTCTCCCAGGACCTGTATTCTAGTGGATCTGTGTTCTCTTACAGATTAAAAATACTCGTATCAGTGCCTGACATTACTTCACTGTCTTATTATAACCCCCTGAGGCACTAGTGTCTTTCCTCTGGTTCTCATGTCACTAGTAATTAACTTTATTGCCAAGAATGCTTGCTTTTTTTCTCTCAGCTGAATGTCTGTAAAATCTTTTAATGCTTGTACTCAGACCTCATTTTCCGACTTACTGCACTTATTTATATTTTTCCAGCCCTTGCTTTAAATTCAAGCTAATTATCAATAATGACTTTGCTTTAAACCCTGAAGTTACTGGTCACCTTCCAGCAAAAACTTGTGCTTCTTCTAAACCAGCATGAAGAGCTTCCAGTCTCCCGGTGTCTTGAGTATTCAACCATCAGGTACGGAATAAAATTCTGAAAGCCTCATCCTTAACTGACATTTCATATACAGAAATGACTTTGCAGCTTTTTCTACTATGTCAAGAAGCTATTTATATCTTTCAATAGCATATGAATTAGGGATCTTGGCGGATGAAAAACTGGGCACTGCAAGGCACAAAGAGAGTGGCAACACATGTCTGGCTATGGACCAGATACATTATAATGGCCAACACGCATATCATGTCTGATGCCCAGTTTCAGTGCCAAAACCAGAGAGAGACTCTCATAGACGGTGTGCCCATGTCATATGAGAGCTCAAATGAGGAAGCGGCAAACCAGTTTTCATAATGAAGAAAAAAGTAGGGCTCCCCCTACTAAGTATACCAGGCCAGATGATAACATATCCTAATTCTTTCTTCCCATCAGGAAGTATCTTGATTTATGTCAGAGTTTGGGATTGACATATACATACTGCTATATATAAAATAGATAACCAACAAAGACCTACTGTATAGCACAGGGAACTCTGCTCAATATTCTGTAATAACCTAAATGGGGAAAGAATTTGACAAAGAATAGATACATGTATATGTATAACTGAATCATTTTGCTGCGCATGTGAAACTAACACAACATTGTTAATCAACTATATTCCAACATAAAATAAAAATTTAAAAAAGAGAGAAATATTGCAGAGAAAAAAGAAGTATCTTGAATCTGATGCTCAGGCTTTGAGACTTGAAACAAGCAAACAAACAAGAAACATAAAAATGTACATAATGACTTTTTAATAAGAACTGAGGATACTTTATGCTAATATAGTTTTCTACTTCTCTCCCTGTCATAAAGTTGTCTCACATGAGGCAAAAAAATTGGGGTGACTAAAAATACTTAAGGCTGTGGTGCTGACTTAAAAATTTCAGTGATTTATAGAAAATGTTGATTTCTTTTTAAATTTTAAAATTGTATAATTGTTTATATAACATACTGACAACTTTTTTTTTCTGAAAAGAATTCTTTAAGAATAACATGAGCTCTAAACTGGTGGTTACTGTGAATCTCTTCAATCTTAAGTATATTTCACTGAAGGTTTCAAAGGCATTTTTACAGCAGTTAGTTTCATGTGTTTAAAAATGTGAAAGGGGCTTCCTTGGTGGCGCAGTGGTTGAGAATCTGCCTGCTAATGCAGGGGACACGGGTTCGCGCCCTGGTCTGGGAAGATCCCACATGCCGCGGAGCAACTGGGCCCGTGAGCCACAACTGCTGAGCCTGCGCGTCTGGAGCCTGTGCTCCGCAACAAGAGAGGCCGCGATAGTGAGAGGCCCGCGCACCGCGATGAAGAGTGGCCCCCGCTTGCCGCAACTAGAGACAGCCCTCACACAGAAACGAAGACCCAACATAGCAATCAATCAATCAATCAATCAATCAATAAAAAAATAACTCTTTAAAAAAAAAATGTGAAAGCTTTACTAAGAATCTTTTTTGGTGCCACAAGGATTTAAATCAATGCTAGGATAAGAGAATGTTCTAAAGGAATGCAAAGGGTCCCCTGGGAAGTGTTTATAGGAGCTTTTTGTAGAATACTACTTAATTGATCCTTATATAAGATAGAGCTTCTTTTGGCCATTTGTATATTCATTTATTTTAATATTTGTTTAATATTTACTGTGTGTTCACCCCTGGATAGGCCTTGTGGTATAAAGATTAATGACACCTTTTTTTGACTTGAAAAAGTTTCTTCTCTACTAATGGAGGTCTTCACATTAACAAATAATCAGAATACAACATTCTTGTTCTAAAGAAAGGTAGGGATAGAAGCACAAAAAAGGGCCATGGCTAATTTTGTTATCAAGATATTGGGAGAAACTTTGGAGAGGGAATGACATCTGAGTTGAAAGTTGAGGAGTGATTAGCAGTCATTAGGGCTGAGGGTGGGACATACCTGGAATAGTTACATGAGACTGGATTTCACATCATAGTAAAGAGCTAGACGATTTCCTTGGAGACAAAACTAAAAAGGGACAGGAGCGCTTTCATGTTAGAATACTTATAATGTTAGAAGAGGAAAATTACAGAGTTAAATGCTGAGAAGAAATCAGGGAAAATATGCTCTGTTATGAAGGGGATAAAAGAATACATGTTTTTTTCAAGGATGTGCTTCTTGTAAGCAACATGTAATTGGGTTTTGTTTTCTTATCCAGTTTGACAACTTTTATATTCTAATTAGAACATTTAGTTCACTTACATTTAATATAATTATCGATACATTTTGCTTTATATCTACCATCATAATATTTGCTTTCTTTTTGTTTCTTCTGTTCTATGTTCTGTCTTCTCTCATTTCTTGTTTGCTTTTGGATTTATTTTATTATTATTAGTTTTCTAATTTCTTCCCTCTATTAGCTTAGGAAAAAAAAAAAAAAGAATACATGCTTTTTTTCTTCCCACAAAATTCCAAGTACTAGATCTGGAATTTTAATTCAAAGAGGCAATTATCAAAGGAGAATGTGTTTTCCAAGTCTGTATTATTATCATTACATTGAATTACCCTTGAGAAGACATAAAGGGTAAAAGCAAAAGAGATGGAAGACGGTTTAGCTAAATCCATAGGTGATTGCTACCCACACTTATATACAAAAGCTCTTTGGATGAAGCCACAGATAACAGGAACACACTTCCTAATTTCAGAGTTTGACCTTTTAGATTGTAACTATGAAAATGCATGTGTTGATTGGCCCCAGAAAACTGGATGGATGACCTATTTTGATGTAACATTTTCATGGGTTTTTTTTTGGGGGCTGCGCCGCGCGGCTTGTGGGATTTTAGTTTCCTGACCAGGGACTGAACCTGGGCCCTCAGCAGTGAGAGTGCAGAGACCTAAGCAATGGACTACCGAGGAATTTCCTCAGGTTCTTCACTAATATTCCAATAAATGTATTTCACTACTAAGTGATCATTTGAAGAGTTACAATATGACAATTTATAATTATGAATTTTAAGGGCTGCATAACATTTTCTGATGTAGGTACCATTACTAAAAAGCTCTATTTTTATTGGCATTTAGAGTAATTTCCAGATTGCTACTTTTCACATGGTGACATAATACATGTGCCTACAAATTTTTGCTTCTGTTGAGCCGTGTCTCAAGTGGAATATTATAGCCTTCTTGACTTTATCTCCGTATTCACAAATGTTTCTTCAACTTTATGTTCTCAGTTTACAACCTCACAAATAGTTTGGAAGTGTACCTCTTTCATCATAATCCCTGAAGTGAATTTTTTAAAAGTTTCTTTGTAATTTAATTGATCAAATAATTATAAAATGGTACCTTTGTGACCAGCTAGAAGGGGGGTGGGATAGGGAGGGTGGGAGGGAGGGAGACGCAGGAGGGAAGAGATAATGGGGATATATGTATATGTATAACTGATTCACTTCGTTAGAAAGCAGAAACTAACACACCATTGTAAAGCAATTATACTCCAATAAAAACGTTAAAAAAAAAATAGTACCTTAAGGTTGATTTGATTTGTGTTTATTTCAACTTTAGAAAGAATAAATTTTTTTCCACATGTAGTTAGAAAAATTACAGTGTGATACCAGGAAAGAATACTATAAATGTTAGGATGCAGTGACCTTTGAAGTATTCTAAAATAAAATTGTACACCCCAGAGGATGCAGAACTTTTTGTCTCTCAGCAGATCCTACTCTGACTTCACTCTCGTCTATCAAACATGCCTAAAAACTCAGTCTGGAGAGCCCAGAAGAATTCCAGTATTTTTCCCTCTTACGCCAATCCTAAATAAGTGTCGAAGTTACTGTTTGAGGAAGGAATCTGGGATTCAAATTGGCCTCTAGCTGCCTGGTTATACAACTTGAAGGAGGTCAGTTACCTATATCTGTGACTCAGTTTCCTCATCTGCCAAATATATGTATTTTTAACTGTGCTCGGAGCTGTGAAGGCAAAATTGCATAAATGATAGTTCTAATAAAAGATCTAATGGAAAGAATCCTGACATATGAGGATCTGTGTGCATGCGGGTGTGTGTGTGTGTGTGTGTGTGTGTGTGTGTGTGTGTATACATGTGCTATATTAACCAACATTCATTAAGTCCAAACACAGTAGAACTCCGAGGTGAAAATCCTGACGTTATCTATTCTTCAATTAGTGTATTCTTAAGTCCAGTCTTTTGGTAATTGCCCCAAAGCCCTCCAAACACTAAAAAGTAGTAACTCTGTCCTAAGCACCAATCCATTAGTCGTGGGTGGTCTTAACCGGTTAGGACATTATAACAGGAGAATTCTGTGGCTAGCCAGGTTCTTATGATAATATAATTAAATCAAAAACAAGGGATTTTAGTTTTCTCTTCTCCTCAGCCTCCTCTCCCATTCTTGACTCCTGAAATTAAAAGCTATGCTTTATTTTTAATGTTATTTGAGGATTATATTTGCTCCAATAATTTCCTTAGATAGTCACGGTCCTAAAATCAATCTGGTTGACTTGAAGAAAGTGATTTTTAGTGAGTTGGAGAGAGAATTGGTAGTAGAGAGCTGATTGATTTTATGCCATGGCGCCTTGACTTGCTTCTCAGATCTGAAATACTAGAAGCATTTCATATATTTCATGGGAATGGTGTATGGATATGCTTACTATAATTGTATAAAGTAAATGATAATAAATGACTACAGCTGAATTCAGTAACTAAACCCTCTGGTGCAAAATGTCTGTCATCAAATGCATGGGAAGAGTAAGTACCCTTGAGGGAGCTCTGTTACTTCCTGGATGGATGGATGGATGTGTTTGGGGAAGTTACCTGGCTACTCTGAGACCTAGATCCTTCCAACTGAGAAACAAGGATAATCCTTGTTCATAAGATTCAATCCTTGCATTACCTGACATAATTCCTGAGGCATACATATCTTGGAGAAGTGTCAAACGACATCACAAATGTGTCTTCATAAACATGTAATCTAGTTCATGAAATTTACATTGCTACATTTGAAGATTTTGAAAATAAATGTTCATATTACAGTCTATAAAATAGGTCTTTTCTAGAGTATATTTTGATGAAATTACTAACTGTACTACTAGAAGATATAATAGCTAGGTCAGAAAAAATTCATAATTCTTAGTATAATATTTTTGTAGAGAGGAAGAATATCTTTATTCTTTCTTTTATCACAAATATTGCAAACATTTTTTTTACTTCTGTTTAGCAAAATACCTCACACTTCCCAGAGAGGAGAATTTCATTCAAGATACTCTGTAAGTTTAAATAGTCTTGCACTTCTCATTGATATATTAGAATATGTTACAAAAGACAGTGCAAAAATCCTTAAAAAATAAGTATCAGATTGAAACTATTTTGAAATACATACATGACTTTTTAGTTTTTAATCTTGCAGGTCTCTGTATTTATTCTGTCAAAGGGAAGTTTTCTTGCATCAGGGAAATTAAGATAAATTCTGTTCCACAGAGTTGCCAGAATCTGCCTGAGCTCTGTAAGTAATGCTAAGTCAGTGGGAGGAGAAGAGTAAAGGACAATATCTCTGGAATTTTTCTCTCTCACATGAAACTCTATCTCTGAAAAAGCTCCTAAAATGATTTAGTTCCTATTTCCATAAACACAATCTTTAGAGGCTCAGCCATTTTTTTCAGCGAATCCAAAAATAAACCCAGTCTCTTCAGCTAGTCATTCCTCACTTAATATTTTGAAATATGATACAGTATAACGTTTTCCAAAGTTTGAATTCAGACCAAAATTTTAAAGTAATTGCAACCATTCCATTCAGCTAAGGAAAGAAAAGTGCATAATAATAGAGCATATATATGTATAAAAAGAAAGAAAAAGCAAAATGTATAAAAAAGTATAGGCTATAATGTCTTGGAATTGTAGTCATTGGATTTCAAACATTTTGGGGGAATTTTAAAGAAAATCATACTTTTGCTATTGAGGCTTATTCAGTCATTCGGAAAGATATACATGGTGTTTGGAACCAACGATTTAGTCCTTACATTTATATATATATGTGTATATATATATATATATATAAAATATATGTATATATGTATATAAGACAAATTTGAATTATTTCAGAGTCTCACTCTAAAGTTTACTTGCAGTAGTATTTCCCATTTGGACAGCAAGATTCAACAAGCAGATTATTTTCTGATAAGTTGATTTCCTTCTCAGAACTTGGTTTCATACTAAGATTCATTTATCAATATGTAGAATACTAAAGTATGATTTGGTTGCTAAGAAAATAAAGGCATTAAACTTATTAAATTTAGTTGAATCCAAGTTAACACCCTTTTTTTTTTCCTCTCTGGCAAACACCCAGCAGATGTCATTTTTCAGAGCTGTGATCCTGTTACGTCCAACGACACTTTAAACAAGTGCTATTTAATGCTTCAAAAAAATAGGAAGGGTAAGTATGGAATCTTTTTGAGATAGATGACAGAATAGTGTGCGTTTTTATAAAGCATCGTAAGGAAACAGGTGACTGAATCATTTCTCCCTCTCTCTTCTCTCGCACACAGGTCCCCTCATTTCCTGTGTCCTATTCACACATTCTTCCTGAGGTTCTTTTCCTTCTCCTGAGAGCAAGTGAGAACACAAACACCCTTATGATCAATCTAGAAGTGGCCAGCTTTCCTCCTAGGCTGCAGGGTGAGGAAGGGAGCTGAAGAGTGTGACAGGCAGTCAGGGCTCTGGGGGAGCAATGACAATAAATTACTGAGGTGACTTAGATCCCAGGCCATAGTCTATTCTCTGCAGTATTCAGACTTCACCAAGGAAAAGCTGAGCTAGACCAAGTCACAAAATCCCCCAAACTAAGAAAACTAAGAAAATCATTAGACGTACTGAGCTTGATACACATTTATTTAGAACTGATTTCTTGGTGAAGGCGACGTATTATCCACCAGCATTAGTCCACACAGCACCCAAGAAAATTAGAAAAAGGTACCCCCTTTGGGCAGACACACCTAGGTAGAACACGTGGTTTGCAAGTGGGGCTGGGTTGGTCCCAACATCCTCCTGTGGCCTCAAGCAGGCAGCTTTATGCAGAGTATAATCTGAACAACTGGACATGGGGATCCTATCTACGTAGATCTTTCTCTTTAGTGCTTTACAAATCATAAGACAAGAATAATATAACTAGAACATGTATTTACAATCAGAGTAGTATTGTGTCAGACTGAGAATGTAAGATTTTCATGAGCAAATACCAACTTCACTCAGTACAAATTCAGGTGAGCATAAACTGATACTTGATACCGATTCCCTGTAATAAAGTTGTCAAAGAGCAACGAATAAAAGCCACTCTCCTTGTTTATACTAACAGGAGAGTGAATACTTACCACCATCTTCAACTGTAAAATGGAATATGTCACTTGTGGCATTAGCCCCTTCTCTCAAGACGTAGCATATTTTCATATCATCAATGTCAGCTAGAAAATAACCAAATAAGAAGATGATTAATTACTAGGGCAAAACTGGTGACTCATCATTTATGGTAAATCCTATTGGCTATTACTTTTCTGAGCCATGTTTAGATCTCCTTCTTCTCCTAAGGGAAAGAGTGCTATCCTATTTCTCATATCTCTAAGCCCTTTGATTTCAGCTGTCCCTTGGAAATATGATCCCTTACACAGATAGAATGCAAGAGCTAGGTTATAATAATAGCAAGGTGTTGCCCTTCCCAATGATATTCGCATGTTCGTGCACCAAAGGAGTGACTATCTAAATACGGAATGTCAGACTCCATGACAGGTGGAAAGGGAGATATTTTGAGGCATGGCAGTTTTCCTGGCACTACTGAAATCACACCCTTTGCCTCCCTGTAGTACTGGCCCTAAGAGGAAAGAGGTTCCTCGGCTCTACCTCAGGCTAACTTTTCTTACCTCTTGTGGTATAGCAGGCTGTTTTTAAGGTCTCCAAATTTTTGAAAGGAAAAATGAAGAAAATCTTTTTTAAAAAAGTCCCACGGATTGAAATTACTATCATGACTCAATGCCAAAGAGAACTTAGAAAACATTGAGTAAAAGCTGAAACCTTTATTCAGAGTGAAAAGTTATTCTGCCTCGGAAATGCTTTTTCTAATGCTTTCTATTCTAGCTATCAAATTCACCGGCATAGTTTGTTTTCAGTGTTGACTAAAATACAATTTGAAAATTTATTCATCCATTTTATCAGTTTTTCTCCTTAATGATGCCACACAGACAACATAATAAAACAAACATCATTTTGTTCTCTGATACTCACAGTAGACCTCTATTGGATCTGGGCCAATCAGCAAGTAGTTATTTGCAAGGTTACATAAAACCAAGATCATAGCTAAAAATTGCTTCAACAATAGTATGTGATATTTATTTGTCTAGTGTGTACTCTATGGTTTATTCATCTCCTAAGATCTCTCACAAGTTCATGCTATGGAGTTTAAAGGCATTACATATAAGAAAATGATTTTATGAAAGAATAGTATCAAGTGATGCAAAGTATTAGAATCAACAAATTACTCCATGAATTTCTATAGCTCCACTTTACAGATGTGAAACATATGATCTACCTTGGCTCACACAGTTTTGAAAGGTGACTTGCTTACAATCAAACGTTTGAGGAGGGTAAAATCTGATTTAATAGTTAATAGTACCTTCTTGTTAATAGAGATACCTAAAGGTGAAGCAAGTTCAAGATGTGTTGTTCTCCCTTAGCATTTCTTTTCGAACTCTACTGTAATCTCCCCAAATTCTGCCTCTTTCTGCCTGGCTGCCTTTTGTAGAAGATTGAAAATTTCTTTTTTCAATCTGTTTTTTGTTTCCACAGTCCTTTGCTCAGGATCTTACATTCAGTAAAGGCTCAAATGTTTGTTAATCTAAAATGAAAGAGCCCGGAGGTCTGGTGGTCCACACCTGCATCTCTCCCTTCGCATGGGTGATGACTCTGTGGGGGTAAGGAGTGAAGCCCCCTGCACTGCTCTTTACCTGTTTTCTCTTACAACTCTTAACTTTTACAACCTTTGAATTATCGGTTAAGGAATGAAGAGAACTCTGCTCTGACTATAGGTCCTTAGCATAAAGACAACATCCTCCAGTCATGCGGGGAAGACCTTTGTCCAATGTTCCCATTCCTTCTTTAATTCTATAAGAAAATCTAAAGGCTCCACTATAGGAAAAACAACAACTACAATACCCAATCCCTGTATCAGTGTTTTCTAAGCAGAAACTATAGTACTTGGGAGATAGTTTCGTTGAAATAAAATACCACTTCAAGACTGATTTTTAAGAACTTTTCTTTTTTAAAGTAATGAGAACATGAATTCAATTATAAGACATTCAGGTGTCAAATTTTCTCTCCAAGTTAGGCCTAAGCTATTGATTAGATGAAACAAACTACAACCCTTTTCATAATTCTGTTAATAATGCATTGTTCAAAAGGGGGGCTTTTAAAAAATCTCAAGTGAGTAAAGACTTTGATCATAACACTGTTATTCTACAGGTACCTCTAAAAATAACAAAACACACTATAAATATATTATATAAACACTTGCTTCTTAAGGCACAGAAGTATTAGGAAGATAAAAACCTGAGCCAAAATGTTATTTTCTTTCAGTAAACATCTAACAACTAACTAGATTTTCTTCTCATTGTTAAACATGTATCAAATTTATTTCAGTTTATCTACACAATCATTCCATGTTTTATTTTTTTAAAAATTCTGAATTCATTAACATTCCTGGTAGTCACACCCTGGCTACCTTTGGGAAATTTCTGAAATTGATTTCTAAATTATCTCCCACAAGATATTATTATGTATTTATTGTAGAGAAAAAAATCCAGGTACTTGAGACAAGTGTGGGGTGGAGAGAGCAGGGAAGGGCACCTTGAGAAAGAGCAAAGTTTGAAATAACTAAATAATTTCCTTAATTTGTCTAATTCTACCTTGTTTACTATTCCTAATAGTGAAATTTAATAAGTTTTAGAAATAATTTTTTTTTTCTCCTAGGGACCATTTAGTCAATTTATTTGGCAATAGCCTTCCCAAGCCATATGTGCTAAGTGGACTTAATTCAGTGCATTGAAAATCCATCAAAATATAGTTCATCTCATCCCTTCATGATAAAACAAAAACAAAGGAAAAGACAGTACAGTCCTCACTTTAGACACTGCTTCTACTTTCTCAACTGCAAGAGCAGCCATGGTAGCTCTATAAGGGAGCTTTCTCCATTTTTACTCACTTATCTAATCTCCATAAATAACTCCTATGAACCAAACTCCAGCTTCAACTTGTTGTAATGAGTCCTGTGTGATTAAATACCAACAATTTTCCTAGTGAACATTTGGGTTCTTATTGGAACGTGATGTTTTCTTTTAAATGTAATCTTAAAAATTTATCTTGGGCTTCCCTGGTGGCGCAGTGGTTGAGAATCTGCCTGCCAATGCAGGGGACACGGGTTCGAGCCCTGGTCTGGGAAGATCCCACATGCCGTGGAGCGGCTGGGCCCGTGAGCCACAATTACTGAGCCTGCGCGTCTGGAGCCTGTGCTCCGCAACAGGAGAGGCCACGATAGTGAGAGGCCCGCGCACCGCGTTTAAGAGTGGCCCCCACTTGCCACAACTAGAGAAAGCCCTCGCACAGAAACGAAGACCCAACACCGCCATAAATAAATAAATAAATAAATAAAAATTAAAAAACAAAAGTTCTCTACTGTAGTTACACAAAAGAAATTTCTTTAAAAAAATTTATCTTCACTTTTTATAATAAACTCATAACTACTCTATATTTACAAATGACTATAAAAAGTAATCACGGTGACGTCAAGTCAGTGACAGAGCAACAGCCTGTAATGAAATAGCAGAATTTTATGGCTCAATATTTAGGAAATAATATTCCAATATTTTGAGCTGTTAGACTTGGTCCATAGAATTTAAATTAAGTCATTTGCTTATTTTCCTTTTTTTTTTTTAAAAAAAATGTCTAAAATCAGATTATATTTTGTCATCAGAGGAGTCGTTTGAAGTAACATTTTCAATCCTGTAAAGAATATCCTTTCCATATTCCTTTCATCCTCTTTACTTTCCATGAAAATAAACCAGTCTAAGATTGCATGCATCTCTACCCTCAGAAAGCCTTCACACAAAAGTTTCCTGCTGGTCTGGCATGACACTTGGCACTCTGAAGTTTTCCTGTCCCTGCAGGCCCTAGGATATAGTCAGGCTTTCAGCCAAGAATCAGGAGGTTGGAGTGTAGGGCTATTTGCCAGCATCTAAAACAGAGAAGCAGTTTACTTCAACACTACACTTTGCAACATCCATGTTTTTTAAAGCATTTGTTATCTAAGAGCCCAACACTGCTGCAGGAAAAGAACACTCCCCCTGGGAAGCCCTGGGGTTTAACTCCATCTGGTTTCCATTCTGACAAGGGTGAGATTTTCATGAAAGCAACCCAAAGCTCTTTGTAATGAAAGTCGCACGTTCTAGAAAACAGAGCTCTAACTCCCAAGCCAGCAGATTGAATGGGCTTCTCCCTTTAGTCACTGAGTAACTCTGTGCAGGTCACCTGCCCTTCCTGTCTCAGATTCTGTCCACACACAAAGAAAATTGAGGTTACAAAAATGCTTTAGTCTCAAGGATGCAGATGCTTCAGACAACGGTGTTGGTTATTGTGTTTGAAACAGGGCAGAGAGGAGGCTTGAAATGAGAAAATAATTTCTTCCTTCTACTACTAATCTTGTTAACTTATCTTCAGGTTCTTAACAATGAAGTGGATGTATATTTTGGTGATGGACTTATTGTCTTCTTATACATCATTAAGTATACTTTCTTTTCTTGTGTGGATTGTTGCAGCATGCCGTGTACATATAATCATTCTAAATCTAGATAGGCGTTTACCTCTTACATCTTTGGACTGGTGTTAGCCTAAGTCATAAAATCTTATAAAAAATATAAAATCTACAAAGTAAATATAAATACATCTTTTTATTTTCGTTACAAAGTTTCTAACAACTATACCAGACTTACAACAAATCCTCTAAAAAAGCAATCAAAATAATATAAATTTGAAGGTTCTATTTGAATGGTGGGTGATGATAATAATAATAATAATGTGGATATATAGAATTTAGAAAGCACATCTTTCTCTAAGATGCTAACATGCTTCATGAACTGTCTACAGCATATAAAACAGGCTGCTGAGGACGGGTATGGCTAACAGAGCAGAACTGGAAAACCTGCTTTAAATTTAATTCACCAAAGTCGAGCTCCTCCTTTGACAATTCAGCTTGTATTTTCAAAATACGATACTCCTTCTAATAAAGGTCACTGCAGTAGGACATATGGCAAGAAGGGAGCTGTTCTCCCAGGAACGAGAGTCCCTGTATTTTCACCTCCCCTTCATTTCCCTTCTCTTCCCTTGGACTCTAATTTGATGCTCTATTTACGAAGTTCTCAGTGACAGCCATATCTCAAGAAGTAAGACTTGCAGTGCCCTTTGATTCTAAAGAAAGAAAAGTGAACCATACCTTGTGTAAACTGAGTCACACTGTGGTTGCCTTGGCCCAGGTTGAGGAGATATCCATGTCGAGGGGCCTCCGTCACAATAAACCTAAGAGAAAGATGTAAGCTGTCTCTGTCCTCCACTTTCAATACTTTGCTTGTGATCATGGACCCCAAGTGGCCTGTGGCCAGCGGGCGAAGTGTAGAAGCCCCTTTGTTCACTGCAATTTGAGGGACACTATTGTCAACAGCTAAGACCTGGATCTTCATCACTTGGGGTCTTCTTGTTTCAAATACCGTATCAGGGAAAACATAGAACTCTGTATGGGAACCATCAGTCACCATGAAGGAGAAGCTGTCTTCACTTGACTCAGTGCCATCATGTCTGTAGCTGATTAAGTTTTCATTCAAGTCTTGCTTGGTAAAAATCATGGTGGGTCTGGTATTGTTGAATAGGAGTTGACCATGAACAGGCACCTGGGTGACAGTGAATTTCAAGAGTTTGTCTGGAGTATCTCTATCTTCCACAGTGAGTTCAAACGGAGTAATCAGCTTGTTTTCTCCTTCGCTGACAACCAGGTTATGGATGGTGACCACTGGCTTTTTGTTGTCCACATCACTGATGGAGATACGGAATGTCCGGAAGACGGGGTTACGCCCGTCAGTGACTTGAAACTCAAAGCTGTCCATCTTCACCTCGTCATCAGCTGTGTGGATGTAGTAGATTTTGTTGCCAGCCAGTTGGAGCTGAGTGAAAGATGTGATGGATACTCCAGGTTGGTCTGTGCATTCTAAGTGACCTCTCATGGGAGCCCTGGTGATGGTAAAAACTAAGTTTTCATCAGGACTGTTCAAGTCACTAGTGCTTAGTAGGTCTGTTGTGAGGGTGACCTTACCACCTTCTTTCAAAGACACTCCCTTACTTATCACATCAGGGAAGACAATGTCAAGGCTCCCAACAGACACATAAAAGTAGCGATCTATAAGGGCATTTATTCCATCAGTCACATCAAATTTAATTAGATCCCGAACGCCCTCTTGCCCAAAATGGACGTACTGAATTAAGTTCCTGTCCACTTCATCCTGGGTAAAATTCATGCCCAGTGTGATATTTTCAAAGACACCTATAGGTTTTTGTCTCTGTAATAAGCCATGTCCTGGCCCATAACGAATAACATAAACCAAGGATTCGTCTTCAGAATCTAAATCAGTTGCCATTAATATTTTGTTGTTGATAATTTTGGTTTCCCCAATTTCTATTTCCAGTCCATTATTGATGGCCATTCTGGGGGTCTCGTCATCAACAGGGATAATCATAATGATGACCATCTTTTCCACAGAGTGCTTACCATCTGTTAGTTTAATCATGAAACTGTCTTCCTGAGTCTCAGAGTCATCGTGCTCATAAATAATGCTGGAACTCTCTATGATCTGGTCCAAGGCGAAGCTTTCAACCAAAACCGTGCCATTTATCAGCTGGTTCATGATGTGACCGTGGGTAGGAAACTTGGTAATAGTGAAAGTTAAGTCATCTGGGGGAACGTCAGCATCAGCAGCATTGAGGATGGGCGTATCGACCACCAGACTCATGCCTTCCATCACCATAAATTCTCTCATAAATATTTCTGGCTGTTCATCATTGGTGGGAATGATTATGATGGGGAAAAAATGTCTCTCTGAAAAGTTAATGCCATCAGAACAACGAAATATAAATCTGTCTTCCACCGGTTCTACTCCTTTATGGACGCTCTGGACGTAGTTTATATGACCCTGCCTGAGATCTTTCAGAGTGAAAGCACTTATGGCAATTCCTGCTCTTGATTTTTCAGAGCCTGGGGCTGGAGAGATGTTCTCCACGTAACCTGAGGTAGGCTGAATAACTATGGTGCACAAGATGTCATCAGTGAGGGAATCAGTATCTTCAGCACTTATGTGCATTGAGGTTATAACACTTTTATCACCTTCCAGCACTATAAACCGTTCACCTACAGAAATTTCTGGGGCCTGGCTGTCAACAGGGAGGATGGTCACCCACACGGTAACTCCTTGGATAGTATTACCACCTATTCTCCATTCTTGAGACATATCTGACAGACTCAGGTTGAAAGAGTCCTCCTTGGGCAATAGACCTATCTCCCCGCTAGTGTGGGCATAAACGACTGAGCCCTCCAAGATGTCCCTTTGGGTAAACTGCTCTGCTGGAACTCCATTGACCAGGATTTCTCCACATAAGGGCAGATCTTCCAAGAGGAAAGTCAACATCAAATCATCAGTGTCCTCATCGGTCCCCTTGATAACATTGGCAGTGATTTCAGTAGCCCCATTTTCTAAAACATCTAGATAGGACCCCAGAGTGCCTGCAGGAAGGCTCAGCATGGGCACCTCATCATCCACTGGCCGGACATTCACTCTGAGAGTGATGGGCACCACGTGGTGTCTGTCGCTGACCTCCAAGGAGCAACTATCAGTCAGAGATTCATCCCCATTATGGGCATAGGAAATCCGACCCCGTTTTATGTCCTCTAAGTGGAAAATCCCATCTACACTCAGTATCTGTCCAGACACCCTCATGTGGCCATGTTTGGGTGCCTGTGTGAGAGTGAAGGTGATGTGGGCCGAATCAGTGTCTATATCATTCACACTCAACTCAGTCTCACTCAGGGTGTGGTGGCCCTTCTCCTGAATAGTGAAGCCAGTGTTGAGGACCTCAGGTGGCTGGTTGTCCACTGGCTGCAAGTAAAGGGTGAAAGTGCCTGGAGCCACGTTCCCAGCTCGGTCCTCCACCTGGAACTGGAACTGGGCCACTCGGGCAGCCACTCCCAGTTCTTGATCTGGAGGTCTGTAAGCAATTTTATGGTGGTTGACCTGGGCTTGTGTAAAATGGGCCACCACCACTGAAGGGTTGTCAGTCAGGACCAAGGTGCCCAGTGGGGCTGGTGAGTGGTTTTTATCTGTGTCCACTGGGGGCTGTGTCACCGTGTAGCGTAGTTCCCGGTCGTCTGTGTCCAGGTCAGTGTAGTGCAGCCACTTCTTCCTCAGCGGTGTGAGCTGGGATTCCTGTACCACCATCCGAAGGGGACAGCCGCTGCCCAGCTCTGGAGGGAGGCGATCCACGGGATGAATGCGTATCACAAACCTCTGTAGCCCAGACCTGTTAGGGGGGTCATGGTTATCCTGGACTCGAAATGTGAACTGGTCCATTACCGGCCCAGGATTGTGAGGCCCAGAGTGCCTGTAGAAGAGTCTCCCCTCCGTTATGTCTCGCTGCCGCCACTCTGTCACTGTTTTCTCATAGAACGCTCCCTGTTTTCTCCAGGGGCCCCTGATCAGCATCTCTTCCTCCTGGGGAGGATGGGTTTGACGGAGAAGCAGATGCCCTGTAGTTGAGGAGGGCGACTCTAGCACAAAAAGAAGCAGAGAGTCATCTGAGTCCATGTCAGCTGCACTTAGAGCTTGGGGCAGGATGGGCACAGTTTCACCCTCTGCCAGTGTCAGCCCCGTGTTGGCACTGAGGACTGGTGGCTGGTCATCCACAGGCACTAAGGTGATAGGGAACAGGAATTGCACCTGGTGCCTGCGCCCTCCATCCGCCATTCGAAGCACGAGGTTGTCACTTAGGGAGCCATCTTTGTCATCGTGGTGGTAGACCACTTGGCCGGCTGCCAGCTCAGCTACCGTAAACGTCTTGGGGGCAGAGTTGCCAGTTGAGGCACCCAGAAGGACAAGGTGACCATGCCGGAGCCCAGCCACCACCTCCAGCTGCACTGCCTCTAGGTCATCCTCATCACTGATGACCAGGTTCTGGGGTCCACTGCCTGCAGGGCCGGTGAGGGGCCGAGACTGGCCCTCATAGAGAACGAGCCCAGTGTTCCGGGTGACCACTGGAGCCAGGGTGTTCATGGGCTTCACCACCACCATGAAGGCAAAAGGCTCTGAAGCTGCTCCTTCTGGGTCCACTACCTCCAGCTCCAGTTCAAAGAGACGCTCCTGGTCGGAGTCCTCAGAGGGGGGCTGATAGGCAATCTTCAGGAGGTGCAAATCCCTCTGAGTGAAGGAGGAGAGGGGCAGACTGCGATCATCAGTGCTCACCAGGTAGCCCTGGCCAGGCTGGAAAGGAGAGGTGAGATTGAAGATCAGCAGGTCGGGGGTAGACTCAGCATCCTCGGCTGCCAACATGTCTGGCGTCACGGCGGTCAGTACAAACTGGTCCACCTCCATCATCATCATGGCCACAAAACTGGGCTTGGGTGCAGTGTTCTCAGCCCCTCCTCGGATCCTCACCAATACTTGGAAGTGCTCGCGTTTCAAAGCAGGGCTGCCCACAGGAGACCCTCGTGAGCGCAGCTCCACCACCATGGGCACCCAGTCCCTGTTTGGAGAACGACTGGGGGCCGTGTGGCGGTAGCGCACGCCGAGTTCCTGGAAAGCTTTGCAGTCCATCAGGAGCGGCTCCTGGGTGCCCGCCTCGCTGGCACGTCCCGCGACTGGCGGGTAGTGAAGGAGCTCCCCGTAGCGAGGCAGCGCGCCCAAGCCAGACAGGATGCCCACGCGACACTCCTCGGCCTCGGGCTGGTAGGCGAATTCCAAGGTCCGAGAGTCCAGGGCATTGCTGGTGCCCAGCAGCTCCTCCACGACCAGGGGCAAGTTCCGAGTTACAACCTCCAGTTGGGTGAAGACCACCTCCACCTCCAGCACCAAGGGTAGCACTGCCGCCCCTCCCGGCGCGTCGTAGCGGAGCTGCAGCCGGACCCGATCCCGCGACGGGCTGCGCGCGCCCAGGTGCGAGTAGCGCACCTCTCCAGCGCCGAAGTCGCAGGGGAAGCGCTTGGGACTCAGACGGCCGGGCCGCTGGGCCAGCGCATCGTTGTCTAGCACGGTCACTACGCAGCGATCCCCCGGCTGCACCTGCAGCACCAGGTCCTGCAACGGATCCAGCCAGACCTCACGGCCGAAGGGCACCCGGAGCCCACGGTTCGCCGGCACTATGGCCTCTTCGGAGGGGACCCCTGCAACGCCCGCGAGATCCGGGGACAGCAACGCCCGGCCGGGGTCAGGGGGTTGTGCCCGGACGCGGCTTACCAGTGACAGGACAAGCAAAAACAGCAGCACCAGCCGGGGCGGCGGCGGAGGCAACGGTGGAGAGGTGGCGAGGTTGGCTGCGCGGCGCGCGCGGGCGGTGGTCCCGGGGGTCCGGGCTGCGTGCATGGTCCGGAGGTTAGGGCTCGGACGGGTGGCCCTGAGAGCGCAGTCAGTCCCGGTCCGGGGCAGGTGGTAAGAGAGCCCTCCGGAAAGTGCCAGGAACTTCGCACGGCGCCCGGGGGTTCCTGCTGTAGCCGAGGCTGGACCAGAAGGATGGGAAAGAGGCTCGGCACGGCCCCCGGAGCTACCGGGGAGGCTAAACCGTCCCGGCCGGTCCAGCTCCGCGGCTCGCGGCTCGGTCGAGGGGAGAACTGAGTCCCTGCACTCCTCCCTCCCAGGTCCCGGGACCCTGAGCTTTGAGGGAAATCCCTCCCCTCGCACCCCTTTACTCCAGTCCTCCCAGAAGGCCAATCGTCGGTCCCGGGAGGCGGTCCCGAAACGAGGGTTGGGTAGCGACTTCTGCCAATCAGCTCCTAGGGGCCGAAGCCGGGAAACCGCGCGGAGGGGAGGAGATAGAACGCGCGACGCACTGTCCTGGAAGTGAGGGCGCTAGCTCCGCTCGGCCCTGCTAGGGCTGCGGCTCTCCAGCGCCAGAGCCGGAACGCGCCGCCGAGCTAGATTCACTTTTCCAGCTGCCTGCGATCCAGCAATACCCCCGTTTTAGCTCCCATGCCCCCAATTCAATGGGATCCCGCGCAGAGAATGCTTATTTCTCACTGTCACTTGCAAACCCGAGAGGAAAGTTAGACGCAACGTGGCTTGAGTGTGAATCAAAACCCAGAGCAGTTCAGGGAGAAACTCTGGGGCCTATGCGCATAAGAAGGAAAGCTGGAATTAAAAGCCCGTCTGGAGGAGTTTGCGCCTCCCCTCGTCCCCGCCCCCCGCTGTCTCCTCGTAAATTACAATGACTACAGTTCTCGGATTGGTGAGATTTTAACAAGCCCCTCCTTTGCAACCAAATTTCAGAGTAAAAGGAAAAAGGGGCACTTGGAATGTGTGAGAAACGCCATCAGAGCGGAATCGAGAGAGTCGCACCAGAGGATACGTTCCAGGGTATGTAGCCCCCGGGCTCTTCCAAAGCCGCCGCTGTTGAGGTAGTGGTCATTGCAGACGTTCCGGTTCTCTTCGCAGTAATTAGACCAAGTACTAACTAGACCCGCGTGTCAGAATCACATTTCTTGGCCTGCCAGGAGAATTGATAAATACCCGGAGGGCGAACTAAAATAGGTTAGCTACACTCAGTCAGCAGGTTTCCAAGTCAGACTCGAGCTCTGCCTGCCCCCTTGTGTTTGTCGGATTTCAGAAGTGTGTAGATTCCCTTTCCGAAAGGTTTTCTAACTGCTTCCCCCCACCCCCAAACCCTCACAATGAAAACTCTACCATTTTAGATTAGTTCTTTAAGCAGTCTTGGTTATCCTGAGCAAAATGTTTTATTTTGGGTCATGTTGTTTTCTCTCCAATAATACAAATCAGATAATTAATTGGAATATAAAATTGAAATAATGGTCATCCTACCCTTTTCCTGCTTAAAGGTATTTTAGATTTGCGGGGGAAAAAAAGGAGTGTAAGACAGTGTTATTCCCTTTTACATTTCAGTCCAAATTGAAGATATAAGATGCATATGCGGGTACATTGCAGTGAGAAGCATTTATCCCTTTAAACCTTTTGTGTCTTTCTCCTGAGCTCCTCCAGTTTAGGGTTTTGATCCCTGCCTGAAGCATTGAGAGCTATTTTCAAGGCCACATAAGTATTGCTGAGTGATAATCAGAGACGGCTCCAGGAAGCCCACTGGGCAGTGTCTGACCCTGGGAGTCGAGAGGGAGAGAGAGACTAATTTTAAGTGAGCCACTTATCCAAACAAATAACATTTAGTTAATTGAATATATTTCAGCTTATTCTATACATATTGTACTTTTAGGAAACTTTGAACTCCCGCTTACAATTGATACATACATTTCACAATTTAGTACAAAACGAACATCCAGGAACACAGAAGGGATGTGACCAATCTTTTAAATGTATGAGAAAATCCCCAACCAACTCTTCATCAATTTCCAATCTGCTTTGGGCATTATTATTTTCTAATTTAGTATGCTTATTTATTATTACATACAGAATTCAAATTGTAGTGACAAGGAAAAAATCTATTATGTCTTGTTCACAAATAAAACAAATGGGAAGATGCCAAGTGAAATAGGACATCAGTTTCAGAATATGGTTCTTTATATATTGTATTTCAAATTCTGGTTATGTGTCTTGATTGAAAAATGTCAGCTGGAAGCCAAGTCATCCTTATTCAGGCATTGTGACTCTGGGTATGTTCTGACCAGAATGAGACCATCATCCTGACCCCTGATGCTTCCCAATGGCTCCAGGCATTTCCCTTCTTCCTTTTAAAGTCCAACTCTGTTTGACTTGCAAGCAATGATAAGATCAGCATCTGAGGTATGGCAGTATGCCCGAAGGGCAGAGTTCAATATTTTGTTTCATGGGAAGAAGAATAGAGGTCCACATTTATTTTCAAGTAGCCTAAGGAAATCAGTAAATTATAATCTTTTTTGACTTTTTAATTTAGCCTGCCTTGACTGAAGTGATGGAATGATTCTCAGGAATTATTATTATTTTTTGGTAAATGTCTTAGTTATTTGGGTTTTTTAAATTACATCGAAGGTAACACATACTGTCATTTGCTTAAATATATTTTGCATTGATGATCGTTGATATAATAGTGAAATATTAAATTCTCATCTGAAAGCAAATATTATTGGTGGTAATGATCTCGCATTAAGATAAATAGCTCAGTGTTAAAATATTTCTATACTTAAGTTAGCAAGGATATTTTCTGGCCAACATTCACAATATTACAAGAGATAAAATAAGTTGACAAACTTGTAATTTTTTAAAATCTGAGCTTAATTCTTCAGTTCTTACCTTTTTAAGCTTTTAGACAATTGCTGTATATATTCTGGGGAAAATATCCTCTATAATAAATTCTTAAATTTGTTTACTCTATGAAAAACCAGAATGTCTCCTCAAATCAACCTAAAGCTAAATTTATTGATCGCTAAAACTCAAATGAGTTCTGACCTAAGGTTAAGCCCCAGAGAATTTGTGCCCTAAAATAAAAGAGGTAATGTGATGAATTTAAGATGCAGGCAAGATATTCATGTAGAAACTGGACAACGGGTTTGGTACTCTAAAGTAAGACTGGAGCTAAAGATACACCTGGTTACATTTTGATTGTTACAGTGTCACTTCAGGGTTTATTTCACACCTGTTATGCTCCTCTACTGGCTCAAAAGACTCCAATAGAGATGGCCTCATAGGCGCCTTAAAAATACTTACAGATGAGTGATTGAAGCTTTATGTCAAAAATCTGTAATCATTCTCAATAGAATTTTATTCTTTGATAGCTTCAAAACCGTGGCTTCCTATAAATCCAAACTTAACTGATTTCAGAGCAGTGCTGAAGGGGTAAACAGCCCTGTGCTGATTGACCAAGAGCTGGGTTCCAGCCTTGGCTCTGACACCCACTATGCGACTTGCAGCAGTTCCCTTTGTTTTGCAACCACAGTCTCCTCAACTATAAAACAAGGGACTCAGTCTTTGTGGACAAATTGCCCTTTGGTAACCCTTTGGCTTTTGGTATTTGGTGCCGTAAGACCAAATCTATGGATGACCCGCCGTTTTCCTTCCTTATGTTCTGTGCTCAGAAGCAATCGTTTTCATTCTTGCCAGAAAGACTGACTCTGTTAATAAAAAATAAGTCACTACTACTAGGTTAGAAAACTTAGAACTCATAGCTTGTGCCCTTTGCCAATGAATTGATTGTTCCTTTTTTCGATTGTATGACAATGTTTGTATTCACTGACATGGGCAGTTTACATACAACATCATTAAGTAGCTATATTTTTTTAATCAACAAGAAAATCAAAATTAAAATCTGGCAATACAAAACTCAATTAAAATTCATTATGAGGATAGGTAAATTTTCAAGATGGATCTATCATAAGGTGATACAAATAGTGTCATAAATACCCAGATCTTCCAGACGAAGCTATGTTCAGATGGGGGTCTACTACGTGGAAAAAGAAAGAACACTGAACTAGAAGTCAGAAAACCCTGCTTTGAAGTTGGCTTTTCCACTTACTTGCTTGGAGCTGTGGACAAGTCACTGTCTCCGTTTCTAAAAATGTGATTGGAGAGGAGAGAAAGAAGGTGAAAATAGTGCCTTGACTTTCCTCATGAAGCTATTGGAAAGATGAAATAACAAAATGTATATGTATTTATGTATATGCATATATGCAAAGTTGAAATAAAGAAAAGTGATCATTGTTTTCAAATACCTTTCTATATCTAAAAGTATATAGGTATAGATAGATAGATAGAGATATATTCCAAATTTTTATGAAGATGGCAAACTCTTAGCTTCTCTTTGGTTCTCCTTATCTCATTTTCTGAATTTATTTCTTAGTATTTTATTAGTGAAAGTGAAACATTTGATTGTGATCATAACAAATAATATACCCTAATTATGTCTATTAATTGTTCCATCAGTTTTCCTCTCTTGCTTGGATTTCCAATCTTTCTAGTTGTTTCATCTTTGGTTAAAATATTGCTTAATTTTTCCTATTTTGTAGAAAACAATCTCCCTCACTAGCAATACCCCCTCAAACTATGCACACATCTCGCTCTTTCTGAATCTTTTGAATCATCTGAATCTACTATTTCAACTTTCTTGCCAAACAGATTTATAAACCTTCTATCAGGTGACGTTCGCCCTGCAAGTTATCTTGACCATGACTTCCCTCAATTCTCTGGAGTCATTAATTTGGAGAGAATCTATCTCCACAATGTCATTCACAACTGTCCTCTCTTCCCAATCTTGTCTGTCATCATCCTAGTTCAGTTCAACATTATTTTTCTTTTAACTTTCTGCAAATCCCAGTCTCCTTATGGTCTTATCTTCCATTCTATGCATCACTCCAGAAAAAAACAGAAGTTCATCTTTGATCATAGCATTTTGCTAAAATCTCTTCTGGCTTCCCATTGTCTGTCAAGTAAAACACACTGTCTTCATCTTTATATTTTATACTAAACTATACATTGTCTGGGGATTGAACTTGCTGTCTTCCTTCTAGATCTTTGCTCATCTCACCTTTTTAACCTTCACTTTTTAGCCCACCATGCTCCTTCTACCTGCAATGTTCTCCTTCTCTGCCCATGGGAGTCTATCAGAAATTTAAGAACTACAAGAACCTTATAGACCATTTATGATACCATAACTTCCTCCTATCATAGGTGAGGAAACTGAACCAAGGAGGCTGAGATCTGAGTGTAGAGCTGGAGAGGAAAAGAGAGTCCTAGCTCCAACTGCAAAGCCAGTGTCTGTATCCTCTTTTAAGCTCCAATTCAACCTTTAAGGCTGATGGCAAATATTCACTCTCCCATGGAATCTTTGCTCATCTACTCAACTTAGCCCACGCTACGCATCTTTGTCTCTTTCTCCATCCTCTTCCCCCCAATCTCACTTGAAACAACTCAGCCAGATTTCACAACAGCTTTGGGAGGTAGCCAGGTGTGTTATTCAGTTTTCTTAGTAGCAAGCAAAAGAGAATGAAGCAAAAAAGAAATGAAAAGATATTGGATTGCTCTCATCATTTCTGGGAAGGCAATAGCAGCAGGCTCAGAAAAGTGACCATGAACCAAAAAGCCTAGGCAACCAGAAGCCAAGTCCTGCCTGGCAAGGGTCTGGTGGGGATGGCATTGCAGCCACGGCTGGACAGTGGACCCTGCAGGCGACTCCTCCACTACAGCCAACACTGGGTGTGAGGCAGCAGCTCTGGAAACATCACCTCTGCCGCTCTTGGACTCGAGATGTCATGGCAGCCATGGACCAAATGAATCCTCTCTCTCTGTCACTGTAAATTCAAACATCAAGGCAGGCATGGATTTTTCCAGCTTAAGTCTCGGGCCCACATTCCAGCTGCCAAGGGCACGGGGAAAGTGTGTGTCTGCCCTTTCTGGCCTCCTGGTGTTGAGTAGCTCTCCTTACCACTAAGATTCACACTGTGGGAATTTCTCACTTAGAAGAAAGGAGCTGCAATTCCAGGGAGCGAAACAACCACTGCACATTGTAGCAGGTTAAGTATCAATAGTATCATTTTGTATCTGAGAAAATTGAGACCTAGCTGGGTTCAGTGGGGTTTTTTTTTTTTTAAAGTTCACGCAATTAATGACATTAGAATTAAATACATTTGATGAAATGAAACATAAATTACATGAATTACAATTCAAGTCATCTGACTACTGCTAGTTTGTTCTTTCTTTTACATTCTGAAATATGCCATTAAAAAAAACATTTTTAAGCACATTTGGCAAAACCTGCATATGTTTTTCTTATTCAGTGAAAGGCTCACTGAGCACTGCAGAGAGGGGAAAGTGGTCCATGAGAGCATTATCTTTTGACGGCCTTTCCTAATGGGGATAACTGGATTACATACTTGGAAACCTACTCAATCCACACAATTGTGAAAATCCTTCTTGTTGAGAAAAGTAACTGATGGAGGAGGGAGAAGAGAGGAAAGGCCAGGTCACTGTGATTTGCAGGGAGCTGAGCTGAGCCAGCAATAAGAACTCAGTGTGGCCCGAGGTTCAGCATAAAAGCCTTGACTTGACACCCTTAAAAATAGTTTTCCCCAATATTTGGCTGTGTCATGTTAAGATCTTTTTTTAAAGCCAATGATCCTAGGGCATGAATAGCTGTAGATTTTCCACCCATAAGTTTTCAAACAAAACTCAGAACGAAGTGGAATTTAAGCACAGTTGAAACAAGAGGCCACCACTCAGCTGAACCCAGAAGAACTAAACAAAGAACAAATAAGGGAAAAACTCTTCCTTACGGGGATTTAAATTAAAAACAAAATCTTATGGGATGACTTCTGTAGGTGTCTTACAGCAATTCTATTTTCGACTCCTATTAGTAGGCCTCCAATGAAGTATTCACTGTGTCCTAGAAATATACCATGTGAAGTTTTACAAAAGCCCCTTTGAAATAGAGTGCTTTCTCCCGTCTACTCACATGAATTAAGTTCTATAAGACAGAGGAATCTAAGGGATAAATTTAAATAAATTTTAAAAATCTAAGTTTAATATGAAATGAATAGTGCACACATTCCTAGAGGGGGAAAAAAACCGTTTATTTTGATAGCTTCAAAACAGAATTATAAGGTCATAACAGAGCAACAATTACAGATTTATTTTCAGAAATTATTTTTTTTAAGATGACTTAGTCCTCGAGAATGATTTCATTGGTAGGTCACTAACATATTTCAAAAAATATTCTCTTTCCTTTCTTATTTATAAATCAATCTCTAGACCCCATTTTCCAACAATTTTCTAGCCCCGACCTAGAAAGATGCCAGCCTTGCTTCTGCCAGTGACCTCCTAGCATCTCAAGCAGTGTTCCCAATTTGCTCCCTCCCGGCTCAGCCCTGTTATCTTTTGCCAGGTCCCCCAAATTCCATTCCCCATCTCCTTCCTTCCTATCCAGACTTCATCATTTAACTTTCACCATCGAAGATAGATGGTCATTTGGCTGCAGCTACAAATCCTCCAATGACAGAAAGCTTGCTGCTCCGGGTGGCAGTCGGGTTTATCACTGAAAAGCTGTAATTATTAGAAAGTCCATCTTTCCATAAAGCTGAACACTGCCTCCTTGTCATTTCCATCTATTCTCTTTTCTGGCATGAAATGGATTCTATCTACTCCTTCTTCCACATGACAGCTCTCCAGGTATTTGAGGTCAGCAATCGTGTCCCCACTGTGTTATCTTTTCTCCAGACTAAATATTGCTGATTTGCTCAACTGTTTTTTGCGACACGTTTTCCAGACCCCTTGCCATTTTGTTTGCTCTGTTTATCAGTGTCTCTTTTAAAAGGTAGCACCAAGACCTAAGCACAATAGC
This sequence comes from Balaenoptera acutorostrata, assembly GCF_949987535.1. Lineage (NCBI taxonomy): Eukaryota > Metazoa > Chordata > Mammalia > Artiodactyla > Balaenopteridae > Balaenoptera > Balaenoptera acutorostrata. The sequence goes on from NC_080081.1 coordinate 67,090,548, forward strand.
TTACTTGGGATTGCAGGACTGATAAATGTCACTGAGCTGGGCTTTGAACCCAGGTAATATAGATCCAGTGACTGGGTTCTTCTATTCCAGACAATCTTGTCTGCCAACACAGTGCCTCCATTATTTGTGGTTCAAGGATATTTCAAAGTAAAATAAGCTACATTATCCTGCTAAACATAATTTGAAACAGCAGAAATAAATTAGCTGAAAAGTTCCCTAGCTCCATTTTAACCTCTTAAATTCTCAGAGAAACAAAGCCCTAACCCTAACCCAACAGCAACAGAAATGAAAAAGGAAAAGGAAAAAATAGGAATGCTAAGTTATAGAAAATGTATACACGATTACCACACTTTTCAGAAAGGAATTAGTTTATTGTTAGTGTATTAGTTAGCCCCCAGTGAGGAGATGATATTTTTATTCCTTTGAAACAGTTATTGCCATTTTAAGAATTTATTCTAGCAACTAATGCAAGGTTGAAATGAGTTCTATACAAACAAAGATGTTTATGGTAATATTATGGATTTTTAAAAAGTTACAAAGAAAAACTGTCTAAAAGAAAATAAATAGATAAATTAAAATTTAGCAAATTAACAGAGAAGTCACTTGAGGAGTTGCATTACACAGTAGGGTCAGCAAATGCTGCCTTTTTATATATGAGCTGTTGCTATTGAGTCACAGACTATGGCTCTGTCTGTACCTATTACCTTGTCCTAAGCAAACAAAACAACACCAGAAAATCATTGTATATCAATATGTTTACTTAACAAGTGCTTATTATTATTTATAATATTTTAAATAAGGGTTCTAGGGCTGGATGACTAGGGTGGCTGTAGGAATAAGGAGAAAAAACACTTGGAAGTAAGAATGTGTTCATTGCAAGTCATCTGAAATAATTTTTGAGTGCTTACTATGTCTAAGGTTAAGCAGTTGGGATTTGGATGGATAAAGGAAGGAGATCATTTCTCAGTAATGAAAATGTCAGTTACAGAAAACAAAATGTGTCCATCTCACTTTAAATGAATGGATATGTTAACCTAATACTAAATCGAATACATTTAAAAAGCTAACTTAATTGAAACAAATTTTCCTAATTGTCAGCTTGTCTTCTTGTAAATGTAATCATATTATTTTCCACTAATAGGAATATACAGGTTTCTCACCTTCCTTGATTTACATCTTAAGAAAGCTTACTAGAATAATTGGCAATGGGAAGAACAAGAAAAGTAAAGTCTACTGAAGCAATTTCTGAATTTTCTTAAAGAGCTTTCAAATTCATATTGATGAATTTGAACTTAATGCACCTGCTGTTTTCCATAACTTACATATGATGCTTATCATTGACACTGATTTCTTGGAAGGAAAAAGTAGTTTTTACTTTTCTTTCAATTATTTTGTCTGATGTTTTCTGACTTAGTGCATCAAAATCAGTATATAGCATTGACAAAATAAGTAACTATATCTTCTATGCCTATTATTCATGATTTTTGAGCTCAGAGATGGTGGTTAAAACCTGTCCTACCTTTAAAAATTGAACCACCAAATTGGATAGACCAGACCAGAATAATCAGAAGGAAATTAAGGGAAAATTAGAAGGGAATTAATAATAATGTATAATTAAATAATGAACGTTGCAAGGTAGACTAAAGACTGTAATTGTTCAGAAAAATAATGAAGTACTTGAAGTAGAAACTAGGGAGGTTTAATGAAGGATGTAGGTTTGGGTTGGAAATTGAAGGATGCATTTGGATAACTGAATAAAGAGAGGAGAGTCTATAGTCAGGGAGGACATCAAAGGGTGTGGTTAAAACTGCACCTTAGGAAATTCCCTGGCCGTCCAGTGGTTAGGACTCTGCACTCTCACAGCCCGGGTTCAGTCTCTGGTCGGAGAGCTAAGATCCCACAAGCCATGCTGCGCAGCCAAAAAAACCCAAAAACCAAAAAAAAAAAAAACCCCAAAAAACCCTGCACCTTAGTAGTGGATAATGATGGTGAAAATAGGTTTTCTAGTGGTATAAAATGAAAGTATTGATGAGTATTCTGTGGTCATTCAGGTTAGAAAGTCACTTAAAGAAAGGAAATAGCATTAGGATTTGAAAACTAAAGTAGCAGTGGTTATTGGGGATTTTCAAGGTGATCAATAGAGTAATACCTTAGGCAGATTAATCTGGCAGCTAGTTTCCTGTATGGTAAATAAGAATAGAGTGCCTAGGACTACAGCGGAATGATTAGGGTGGAATGAGTAGGGTCGCTGCAGAAATAAGGAACAAAAGGAACGGCTAGAACACTTGGAAGTAAAAATATGTCCATAGCAAGTAATTTGAAGACATAATTGTCGAACGCTTACTGCATGCAAAGGACTATGCTAAGAATGGATAGAAGTATAGAGAGTGAAGAAGAGAAGAATTAAAGACAGATTTATGGTTTCTAATTGGAAGAGTGGAAAACTGACTTCACAAGGAGCAGGAGTGGAAGTGTTAGACCTCTAACATGTGGGGAGAAAATGGACCCAAAGAACTGGAACTCATCACAACCTAAGCAGAGAATTTTGGCCCAGTTTTTTTTCCAAAAGAGCATGACTTTACATACAGGTACATGTACACACCCACATCTACTATACTGTCTTCAAAGGATGGAAAGTTGTAATTATATACACAAGGCTGTTACATTACTTTGATCTATTCCTGGTGTAAAACTGTTATGCTCAAAGATAGTCATAATGGGCTCTGCTTATGGAGAGTTGTAATGTCTAAAACTCCAGTGAGCATTTTTCTTCCAGCTCTTTGCACTATTATTTTAGACTTTGAAAGAATATAATTACAATATTTTAAAATGTGTAACTTGCCACTTAAATTCTAGAAGTTATCTTCTTCTTTTAATTATGTAGCCAAAATAATATCTTTTGGCATTTTCATACTTTTTCTTCCTATTGCCTCAAGATCCCTGCATGTTGATATCTGTCTGACTGCGTATCTAAGTACAGCTTTCCAGGTTGGGAGGATGGTTTTTGTAAAAATATGCAGTTAAGGTAGATGAGTCTTAACTCAAAAAAATATATATGTTTATCTTTGGGTTCTGTGTTTTATCTAGAAACATGTTGCTTTTATAGGCATGTTGATATGGGTATACGATACAGCAGAAGATTATCTTTTTTACTTTAGGCCATGAAGAAATTCTGACTCTAACTGTTTATTGCCTTTGTTCCCCAGAGAATGTAGCTCACAATACTCATACTCATACTATTATGTTTCCAGATAGGCTACTGTGTGTGCTTAAAAATAACACCTTAGGTGCTGATTTTGCTATGCTAGCCCCGACTGTAGAACAGCTGTTAAAGGAATAATAGAAATACATACATGTATATGATAAAAACATATATAATAGAAATAGAAAAAGTTTGTAAAACATTCCTAATTTTGAGATAGTACTACTATGATGTCATCTGGGAGCTTAAGTGATTGAAATTACTGGTGTGTTACAACTATAAATATCAAAATATTTCGCAAGTGTTCTGGATAATCTTAGGTAGGGGAAAATCAGGCTATTAAAAGAACCCATTAATGCCTCCAAATGAAAGTAGCTTCTAAAAATGGTTTCTTTTTTTTTGGAATATGTTGCATGTTCCCATTGCTGGTGATGTGAATAAAGGAAAACAACTATTGGAACATCAGAATCCACTTGACTTCTCCAATATAATTTATTTCTTTCCCAATATCATTGAAATGACATATTAGATTTTAATAATATTAGAAAAATCTCAACAATTTTATGAGAAGAGGTGGCTCTGATTTATACGAGTTCTTAAAAAGTAGCAATAAAAATCAGGCAATCCCGGAGAGGTATATCAAATATTCCACTTTGCTGGGGGCATTCATCGTCAACAGTCGTATATCACATGTATTATAATGCTAATCATCTGGGGCAAATGTTCTGAGTTCTCTGCTTGTCTCTTCGTAGGACAGCTTAAATTACAGGGAGTGCCCAGGGCACACGGACTTCGTGAGACACTGAATCCATCACAGTACAGCTCTCCCTGGGATGGAGAATGGCAATCAAAGCCCATCACAGAAGCACAGAGACTCTTAGGGTAACAGGGTGATGTCATTCTCAAGACAATGAGAAGTAATACTTCCTTGTTTTGGTGTTGAGGTGTTCTTCCCTTATTATAGGGAATCTGTAGGACGGAATAGGGTTGAGGCAGACTGTGGCTGGTTCATAGCAAGTACTCAGTGAAGGCTTGTTGAATGAATATTGCATAAATGTTCTAGATGTTTAAGTCATGAAGATAAAAACAAAACCCTGTTCTAGGAAGCTCACCATTTAATTGGAGAGAAGGTATAGGTCAATCCCAAACTCAGATAACCAACAAGGACCTACTGTATAGCACAGGGAACTCTGCTCAATATTCTATAATAATCTAAATGGGAAAATAATTTGAAAAAGAATAGATGTATGTATATGTATAACTGAATCACTCTGCTGTACACCTGAAACTAACACAACATTGTAAATCAACTATAGTCCAATATAAAATAAAAATTTTTTAAAAGTTGGAGAGAATGACAAATAGTCCAACAGTGATGAAACAATGGGTATATATTTTAACAGATCTATGCCTTGGGTAGAATAGAAAAAGAGTAGAGGGAAACCTCACCTCTGCTTGTGGGGAGAGCAGGGTGGGAAGTTTTCCCAGTGAAGATGAAAACTCAACTGAGTCTTCAGGAAGGGATTTGTACACGTCCATCAAATAGACAAGCTGGGAGGCATCTCATCCCTGAATTTGACGCCTCCGTGACTGATTCAGGTACTTGCTGCTGGAACTATTGACACCTGTCCTGCTGAACCAGGCACGGTCTCTCTGAGCGGAGGAGGCTATTGATCTCACACAAGGTTTAGAAAAAGAACGCAGTTCAGAGTTTGGCAAAATTTCAAGCATGTAAATGAATTGAACATCATCTGTAGAAATATGTTTTGATGAGACTGCTGTCGATTGGTTGGCACTTAAAGGAGAGTTTAGAGGACTGAGTCTGAGTCTATTTCTGATTGGCTGATTCCTGATTGATGAGGAGTTGCTACTGATTGGCTGGCTTACAAAAGTATGTTTCCTGAGGCAAGTTGTCACGGAAGAAACCGATTTTAAAGTTCTGGTGCTACTTATTACCATGGCTATAAAACTATTAGTCTTTTCCTAGGAATATAGAATTAAAAAAAGAATTCTCAAATGAAACTCATCCCAAGATGGGATCTATAAGGCATCCTATGGTATCACTTAGTTGGGATTTGTAGGGGTTCAGGAAAACTTTCCAGAGGAGGTGACACTTAGAACTCAGAACTGAAGGAGAAATAGGAATATTTGTGTATTATGTAAGGCAATAAATCCCCCTCTCCCATTTTTTTGGGGGCTATTTTGAGTTGACTTTCCATTAATTACAGCTAAAAGGTCTTACTAATCAAGGATAAAAGTTAACTGTCATTAAATAGTCCCATTGAATGAAGAGACATTTCTTACTTAATTCAGTTGTTGGGAAATACTTGTTTTGTGCTAGGTAGAGAGAGAAAAACTTTTAGAATTATTAAGGATCCCCTTTCATCAGAATATCTTCTAACTTAGCCTGGACACATCCTCTGCTTTTATTTTTATATTTACATTTTTTTAAAAATCTTTGCTAAATTCCTTCAGTCTTCGGTACATTTGTGAGTTAAGTATTTAGAAAAACAATGAGGACTGAATCCCTTGTTTTTCTGTTTCCTATATCTTGGTTACAGTATAAAGTTGAATTACCATAAAAAGTTGAGAACAGGACTTCCTTTTGATTGCTTAACTGTAAAGCCTCTTTCCATGATCAGCCCGAGAAGTCAGTTGTTAGACTAGAGCCATCTGTTTTTAGCAGAAAGATGTAACAATCTGAAAATGTTACATTTTAGGTAGATTGTAGATGAATATCTTTTCTAAAATTGAGCATTTCTTAAGATATTAAACCCATCATTGAATACTAACTATTGCCATTCAGGATGGAAGGTGAGATGTATACTTGAAACTTGACTACATCCGTGATGTCACAGCACACAGAAAGTCACATCATGTACTGTTTGATGCACTACAGGAGAAAGAGAAACAAACAAACAAATAAATATTTTTTGAGAGAAAAGGACTCTAGAAAGTAAAAAGGAAGGAACAGACATCAGCAGTCAGTGGGCATCAGAACATCCATCACTGTTGGTGGGGGGGGGACTCACTCTGAGTCATAACAAGCCAGGGCTGAGTGAAGGGTTCCTGCAGGTTTGGGAAGGTGACCCTTTGTAGGGGGAAGAAGTGACTGTTACTGTACTTCTGCTTTACCCTCATCAGCTAGCATAGCAGTAGCACAATTTAGAGTTCTATGTTTCTTAATCAACACTTTTTTCAGCTAATACTTTCCTTGTAATTCTAAACAAAACAATTTTTTGATTTCTGAATAGGACTTGCTGTGTGGATCTTGTTATTTATTTTTTATGGCAGTAATCGACTCATTTTTGCATAGTATTAGCTCTCATGGCAATTTTATCAAGGCTCTTGACCCCTTGCCTGTGAGATGCACGTCTGCACATTCACACAAAGGTTTGCCTGCAGTTTCAAGGAGTTCATGAAGAGGAACTTCCTGGGCCTCCATTTCATCCGTGGAGTCCAGGGGTTCATGGATATTAGATTTAAAACACCTGCTCTATAAAAACCAACAGAAGAAGCAGACAGAAGGCTAAAGACTAAAGTTTCAACATAGGCATTAGAATAGAATAGAGCCTGGAAATAGAGAGGTATGACAGGGGGGCCAGTAATAGAATCTTTTCAGGTTTAACCCCTCTGTTGAATCATAAAATTCATCCCACAGTGTCTTGGTTTCCTCTGATTCTCTCTCCTTCCTTTCCTTCCCAGAAGCTTCTGAATTTTAAACTAAGGTTGACTGATGTCAGAACATTCCTACTAAATAACCTTTGATTCTTTATAAGTGTACTCCACCCAATGTCTGTTTGCCCTGTCACTCAGCTTCGGTGTGACTGATGCAGACATTCAAATGGAAATGAAAAATAGAAAAATATTGTGTGGAAATAACATGAGCTTTTTTAACAGGGAGTGTGCTGCCTTTTGTTGCCCACCTTGCGTTAACCTTGGTGTTTTCATTGATTTACTTCACGACTGTGGACAAATTACTTAACTTGAGATCCGTCGCCTTTCCCACAAAATGGGAAAACCTTTTCTTTACATCACGTGGTAGCTGGCACTGTGTGTCTGTCTTTGATTTGCGGAGGTTTGAGGGCTGTAAGATTTCTGGTACTACTGCAGGCAAAATACCATTCGTACATATTTGACATAATTCAGTCTTAGGCATATTTTTATTATGCAAACACCAAAATGACACACCATCAAGTTTGAACTTGTAGAGCACAGTTATTTTCTCTCCACCCCCGCATGTCTCTTTCTACCTTAGTTAGGCTGACGAAAAGCAATGATGACAGCTTGAAAAGCAGATACATGTTTCTAGAGGCAGACAAAACGCAGACCGCCGGACGCACAGTGTGTACGATGCAGTAAACGCTTGTTGATTAACTGTGAGTTTGCAGCCAGTTAGCTGGGTTGCAAAGCCACTCCTTGGTTCCAGGCACCGGTCTTGACTTTGTGTTATTCATTCACTCAGGTGTGTGAGGCTCTGAGCTTATACTGTTGAATTAAAACCAAACCAAACCAAAGGAAGCTAAACAAATGTAAGGAGCCCTTACAACTTAGCACAAGACAAATGGTAAACAAGCAGATTGCAAGTTTTATCAGTATTATGAAAGAAATGCAAGGTACCCCCAGTGGTATGATGTTTATGACTTTACTAAAAATTTTCCCAGTTATACTGTGGAAACGCAATGACGTAGAGATTTAACGACAGATTCCATAATTCAAGCACGAAGAAGAAACATTTTTTGCACGGTGGATTTTTAATCTGATTAATAAAGATAGGGCTGTATTTGCTGCTGATTTGGGATCTAACGTTGTAGAAGGAGTGGAGTCTCTACATAGAGTGGCCACTCTGGCACTGGTGGCTAGAGGGTGGTGTCCAGGAGCTAGAAGGATGCGGTGAGGAGATTTCAATATTTTAGGGGAGAAATTTCAGGTGAGTCAAGTCAGGGTAAAAAGGAGAGAAAGATTTCAGGAAAAGGCATTTGTGTGAAAAGATTTGAGAGTAATAGGGCAGCTGAATTATAGTGTGATTTAAAGAACTGAGAAAAGTGAGCAATTGTTCTGTTTCTTGCTTGGTTTTGGGGGACATGGCAGTACTATTTTCATTGACAGGAAAAGAGGAACGGACAGCAGAGAGTGGCAGGAAAGGGAAGGCCCTCCCGTTTACTGAGCAACATTCATTTAGTTTTCCTATGATGTTCCTGTTTTTTTCCCAAAGTTAACATGTCAAAGGCTAATTTGCTCGTTTCAAACCATGTTCTTTTATAGAAGGCATTAGGGAGTTGTGGATATAAAAGAATGTTGCTATTCTACCACTGAACAGTGTAATCTCTTAAATTCCCAATTTCCTCATAATATTGATCTCTTAGGTGATTGGGAGAATTAAATAAGTAATGAGTATAGTGTCTGACATGGAATGTAAACTAGGTAATCATCACTTGTCTTTCCCGCTTTCTTGCTAAAGACTTCTCTAAGATATTATTTAGTTTACATAAGACACACACTACCTGTTATAAGTCAGTATGTGTGTGTGTGTGTGTGTGTGTCTGTGCACTGAATACATTTCATAGATTTAAACTCCCTGAGAGAAGATTTTTTGTCTGTCTTTGTGCCAGGAAAGCGGCTGGCACATAATAGATGCTCAATAAATATGTATTGATTAAAAAAAACTAAGTTTAGTTTTATCTACAAATTCTTTTATTGACTTTATAATGTCTCGAATTAATAAAACAAACAAACAAAACAAAACCTTATTGGTATTGTTAGTGAGAAAGACCAGTATAATTCCATCACACTCTAATATTTGGGGGAAGCTAAACAGCATCCTTAACAGAATAGTACCAAAATAGAACCTATTCCTATTTATGTCTTCTGGGTGTTACAGGGTTGTAAGGAATCTCAGCATTTCTTTCAGAGAGAGAAGGAATATAAGATGAGAACAAACAAATATATGCATGTGTGGTACATAAGGGGAAATAATACGTGTTAGAAAGGCAGTCACACCCAAGGGTGTGGGGTAAGTGTGAGAAGAAGAGATGAATTAGGGCCTACTCCTCTATCCCGTCTTTAGACCATGCACTCACCTGGGCAGAAGGGCAATAGTGTCTCAGAAATATATTTTATTTTGGTGCTTGGAAAGGTTTTGCATTTTTTCCAAAGCTAAACAGATGCCCACCCACCTCCTCCTGACTCCTACCCCAAGCCTCCATCACACGCATTTAGGGCTGGAACACCCCTGTTGTCGACAGTGTTGATTTTGTCTCAGTGCCCTGTGAGAAAATATATATTCTGGATTTCTTTGGAAGAATAAAGACATCTTCAGAGTAGGGAAAGTACCTCTTAAGGCTCACAGCATGGGAACTAAGCTTTTAAATAGAGAGAGATGACCTGAAAGTCCTACAGATAATAAGGGAAGAACCGTTTCTCTTGACCCTCTTGCTCATCTTTCTGTCCCTAGAACCTAAAATATGTGGGACACATAGTTCTCCGAATTTTTGTGAATGAAAACATCGCATCCTGTAGTCCCCGCCCCCTTGAGCGAGGATGGGGGTGGCGGTTAGCGCATCCCCTTTAACGTTTCTCATATAAAATCACCAACAAATGATGAAGGCTCTTTCTGAGAGCCTTCCAGAAAGACAAGTTGCCTATGAATGTGAGAATTTAAACCTAGAGTTCATACTTGCAATGAAAAAAAAAAAAATTTCCATTTGTTCTCTTTGGGAGAAAAACTTCCCACCCAGCTTTAACGTGAAGACAAAATTGGCTCAGTTATTACTTCCAGAGAAGAAAAGTTTAAATTTGCTTTTGTCTGAGTTTTTCTGTGTCAGTTTTCTTTTTATCTCGACTGTAAGAGTTACTGCCTATGAGCAGCTGGGGTCTTGCCCAGGTCTTCAGTTCAATGATTCATATAGCCTCTCATCCTAAGAAGAGCGTTTGGAACTGATTTTGTAATCAGCCTCCTTTCTTTGCTAAGCGTGGTTGGCAGATAAAACAGAGAGTGCTTAGAAAAAAGGACAGTGGAAACATCTGCCCCTTGCTCTCTTCTTCCAGAGAGAAGAGAAAGAAAAATGCTACATGCCTGTTTGTTTAAAGCATTTTTTCAGAGCCCTTACAGAAGAAGTCAGAACACAGGAGGCTATTTTATTTTTTAATTTTCTTTCTCTAATCTATCCACTGGTAAATAGCAGAGCTCAGGATAAGATATCAAGAGTTTCCAGTTTGGAAAGTCTAGATGAATCAAGATTTAAAAGAGAGTAATTAATATGCTTGTGAGCGCATTTTTTCCCCTTCTCTACCCCCATCCTCACCTGTTTTTCAAGAAGATAATAAAACATGATAAAACTTCAATCTTGTTATCATCATTAAAGTTCAAGGTAGCTTTGCTGACAGATTTTTGGGAAAGGGAGTGTCTGAATCTTTGGATAATCCCTCTCTCCTTTAGGGTATACGCCAATTAGCCACAAAACTGACTTTTAATCTCAAGTTTCAATTTAAATTCTAGGCTCTGAGTGAGTCCCAAATAGCTTGGATAATATATACTTTTTTCTTCTGGGTTCTCAGGAACTAAAGAATGAGTATATAAAGAGAATGATTTAAGGTGTTTTATATTAATATATATTGTCTAATATATATTGTCTCAACATTGCTTATGTGGGTTTCCAACATAATCAATTTTTACATATTTATATCTGTTTCTATATTCTTCGTTTTATTGTGGCACAGCCATATATGTGAAAATACATTATGGTGATTTCTTTAATATCTTACGGATACCAAAAATTACTTAGAATACTCCATTTTCAAAAATAAATATTCAGTCCTTTTAAGCTTCTCTTTAGCTCACTTCGTCTTTGTAAGGTCTTTGAATAAAACCAATAAACATCGTAATGTCATAACCATGGAGGCTTAGCCTTCATACATGCTGAAACTTCAGCAGTGGCTGCCAGTACAGGGAGGAATTTAGTAATGTGAACAGGTCCAGAGGCACTAGAAAAATGTATAATGTAGGTCTCCCTCTAGTATTTTAGTCCAAATTAAATATCTTAAAAGGGTATGGAGATTTCAGATGCAAATTTAACAAGAACCAAAGCGGATATTGGAGCCTAAATGTCGTAGGTTACATTTCAGTCCATTGCTTTAATTTCAGAGTGGGAAATGGACATGCAATTAAGCATAAGCCCAAGCATATGCACTGGGCACACATGGGAAGGTGTGTGTGTGTATGACAGGGGCAGGACGAAGCGGGGCAGGGGTGTGGATTGAAGAAGAAGGAAGCAGGTGAGGGATATGATGTACATGTATTTAGGGCAGCAAGATTACCTATAATGATTAGCTATACTCTGTTGCTGCATGTTGGTGAGACATGGAATGACTATTGGAATGACTTTCATCATGGGTACTGGCTCAGGGTCCTAGTTGAGCAAAACCTAAAAGTTCAGTAAAGTTAACGTCCGCAGATGAGAGGAGCTGGAGAAATTAGGCACTAACTAGTCCATCTTGGAAGCAACCCAGGTCAGAACAAATGACCTGAGCGTGTGTGTCTCTAGGTGCATATGAGAATGCCCTTCCCCTACTCATCCTTGGCTTTAATATCCTTCAACTCAGTCCACACAATCAGGTCATATATAAATGTACAGATCTTGTAACTGTCTCAAGTGTGACAGAACAAAAACATAATAGTACACGAAATAGAGAAACCGACATTTCGTATTGTTTTGTGACAGTGTAAATAAACAGCATAACATTTTCACCAAAATAGAAACTAAAAATCATGATACACCATGAGTGCCGTCTCATGGAGATGTTTAGTGTTATTGCATTAATCTATGTTCTGTTAAATCATGAAGATTCCTCTACTTGGGGTGGAAGATGTTGTTATTTATACCTTTTGATGCTACTGACCGAACCCAGTGGACCCCAAAGAAAGCAGATCTCTACTGCAGAGACTCTTGATTGTCACAAATTCTATTTTTTCTTCTTGGCCAGGTATAAAAAGCAGATTTTGCAGCTTTCTTTGAAGTTAAGTTGGTGCTGTGTGACTGAGTTTGGCCACAGCATGTGGGCAGAAGTAAGGTACATAATTTCCAGCCCTGGTAATAAGACCCCTGGTGATAAGACTCTCCCCACTTTTTCCCATGTGGGGATGTGAAAAGATGAAAGAAGCTCACATTGCTGATCTTTTGCTTGGACCGCATCTAACTACAATGTGATCAAGAAATACACTTTTACTATGATAAGCGAGTGAGATTTGGGGTTGTTTAGACTATCTTAGAGTCAAGAGGGATAGTCTTACTTGTTTTGGGGCACTAATGCAAATTTACTGAGATCCATTCCAAAGAAAAATCAATCAATGACATGAACGGGTAGTTACATGTTATTCTTTTGGATGGACTGGAAAACAAGAGATCTGAATCTTAAAACCAAACGCAAATAACCTTATACTCCCTAGTGAGTTAATTATTGCTGCATTACAAATTATCCCAAACTTAGTGGCTACAAACAACAAAACAATTACTATCTCCAGTTACTGTGGTTCAGGAATCTGGGAATGGTTTAGCTGGGTAGTTCTAGCTCAGGGTCTCAAATGAGATTATAACAAAAGTGTCAGTCAGGACTCTAGTCATCTAAAGTCTTCACTGAGTCTGGAGAATCCAATTCCAAAAAAGGCTCCCTCACATGGCTGTAGGCTGGAGGTCTCAGTTTCTCACCATGGAACTCTTACTAGGACTGTTCACAACATGGTAACTAATTTCGCCAGAACAAGGGATCTCAGAGAGAGAGGCAGAAGACACGATATCTTGTATCTTGTACTCTTGGAAGTGACATACCATATGCAATGCAATTCTGACTGCAGCTTCCCTGAGTTTGGTTAAATTTCACAAGTTCAGGGCACAGTCTCCTACAAGGCTGCCCTCAACCCCAGATACCAGGTCACCTGCACTTCTGATCAACTGGCTACAAATTTGTAGTTTCCTATTATCATCTCAAGTTCAATAATTCACTAGACTGAGTCACAGAACTTAGCAAAGCACTATATTTATAATTTTGTAATAAAATATTACAATTATATTTATATTTTATATAAATGTAAGTAATTATGATGTATAATTATATTTATAAATTTATAATAGTATAATTGTAATGTTTTATTGTAAAGGATACAAATCAGAAACAGCCAAATGAAGAGATGAAAAGAGCAAGACCAGGGAGGCCAGGAAAAGTTTTTATTATACAGTACCTTACTTCTACTATACTCTACATTCATACAGACCAACTCTGATGCAATTTGGGAGGAGGTTACACAAGGACACAAACACAGAAAGGCAGGGATTGTTGGGAGCCATTGTAAAGGCTGCCCATTGCACCTAATACAAACAAAATAAAAGTATCCATACACTTTACTTGCATTTCTTGCAAAGTATTATTGGAATTATTAAAGCACTCTCACGTAGTAGACATTTAATAATTATTTTGGAGTGTGAATTGGAAGATAGCAAATAAAAATGCAAATTTTTTTCTTTTGGAGAAATAAATTATGACGTTTAATTTAAAAGTACATCAATTACAATTAGGTTGCAGATACCAGTATTTAAGAAAGGACTAATGGACATATGAATTTCTATAGAGAGGGAAAATGTTTTTCTAATAATATTACATTGAATATAAGCCAAGAAATGAAATGTTTAGTAAGAAAGCTTCATAACCTATTCCAAGACAAACAAACGAAGAACAGAGGTCAATTAAAAAAAAAAAGAAAAAAAAAACAGGATCTTTTGTTTCATTTGGCCTTCCTTTTTAGATCAATGTGTTTGAGTTAAGGGAAATTTTTCTGCCTGGTGCAATCAATTTTCCTTCCTTCCTAATATGACATAGAAATTAACTTTAAGCACAATCTTTCCACTCAATTACAAAGTAAAAAGATTTAAGGAAAGTTTAAGAATAACCAGAATTAATCTTTAACCAAGGTAAAATAGCAACTCAGTCATGTTGTTCAATAATTAATGAATACAGCACATTTAAATAAATGTGATATCTTTATTTCTTTAATCATGAATTTAAACCAAATGACTTCGAACGCTATCATATCAGATACTTAGAAAATTTAACTAAGTATGTCCCATCTGAAGATTAAATTTAATTTATTTTATTCCCTATTCATATATTTTTGTGGTCCTCTGAAATGAATCTTTTCCTCACTGGAGTTTAATGATAGAAACCTTTGTTTAAGTCTATTGACTCTTCTTTTGATAAGTAGTCTTTGAAAATGGCCTAAAGGACCAGAAGAGAGTTTGATCTGTTTTACAGAAGTTACTTTACCTTCATTGACGTACAGCAAAATTGTTTTAAAGTCAAAACCACCCATTTTTAGTCTTTTTTGCCTTTGTGCAATAAAGTAAAGTGGACAATGCAATAGAAGTTTCTCAAGAAATACAACTTTAGGATTGAGAGTTGCCTTTTTAGGGAGTTATCTAAAAACATAAACTAGCTTATTTTTAAATCATCTTGGATTGATCTCAGCAATTGTCTGGCAGCACGGATGAAACATGGGTAGAAGACATTAGGGGACCAGTAGGGCCTGGAAGAATTACTTTATTTAGATATAGGAGAAGACAAAGATCAGGGTATTTAAAAATAAATCAAGCAGGCAGTGGAAGAACCAGACAATTATGACTTGATGACAAAAGAGGCATTTTCTTGTCTGGATATTCAGATAACAGATTATGAGCTCCCATGAAAACAGCATTCATGTATCAAAGTTCTCAATTTAACTTTAGTCATTGAGCTGTTTGGATTTAGTAGATTCTGAGATATATCACTATACATCTCTACAAGATTTCATTGCTAGCGATTTAAAGAAATTCAAGTCTAGTCCAAGATTTTAAAAACCTGTGAAAAGTCTCTATCTTTCATCAGTTTTTATTCTGATGAAATCTAGGAGTCTGCCCAGGAGATAAATCAGTCCACAAGTGCATGATAGCATGAATTGTAGTAGCATTGATAGGAAAGAGTTTCGTCTAAAAACTACTTTAAAAGACATCCCATCTCTGGGCCCGGAGAACTATTTTCAGATGAGAAGATTAAGTGATGGTATCTGGGAGATGACTCAGACCACTTAAAAAATCACTGAGATCAACTATCTTTTGATCCCTTACTATATATGACTCTCTACTCTGCTTAATGAAGAAATAAAGAGACATAAAAGACACCATTTGTACTTTGAAGGCATTTAAACAGTGTGTAGAAAGACACATCATGAGTAAAAATAATTGAAAGCGAAGTGAATGATACTGGGAATGTCCCAAGTATACCTAAGGTTAATGCTTGAGTATGTCTATAGGCAGAGGAATCTCTGAAATAAGAAAGGAGAGTCCTCTGAATAAAGATGGGAGAGAGATGATATTTACACCAGTTCAACTGGAAGGGAGGAAAATTAAGGTCAGTAGGGTGACAAGCCTGTAAAGGTAGGTTTGGAGCAAATTGTAAGGTGATTAATAAAAGTGGAGAAATTTAGTCTGTTTACTTAAGACAAATAAGTTCTCAAAGATGAGTATTTCAGAAGGATTAATAAATTACAACCTTTAGAAATTGTTGTAGGTATAGAAATGGAAGTACAGAGACAGGAGGCCACTGGAGTAGTTTGAGATTAAAAGCACTTGAACTTGTTTGCTGGTAATTATAAAGTGAATCATGTGAAATTACTGATATTTGACCAGTTTTGACTACATTAATAGCTACTTCATACGGTTCAATCTAATAAGGTGAAGAATCAGTAAAATTTAATATTTGCACAAAATATATGTAGGTGCTTGGAAAGAGATGCTACCCCACAAATAGAAATAAGAAAATTAGGGAAGGAAAGCCAAATGATATACATTCTAGATGTAGGCTGGGAGAATGAATAGGGTCTCTGAGGAAGGGCAGACAGGGTGAGAAAAGAATAAGATCAAAGACCCAGTTTTAAAAATGAGGGGCAGTGACTTCCCTGGAGGCGCAGTGGTTAAGAATCCTCCTGACAATGCAGGGGACACAGGTTCGAGCCCTGGTCCGGGAAGATCCCACATGCCGTGGAGCAACTAAGCCCGTGCACCACAACTACTGAGCCTGCGTGCTACAGCTACTGAAGCCCACACGCCTAGAGTCCGTGCTCCACAACAAAGAAGCCACTGCAATGAGAAGACCGCACACCGCAACAAAGAGTAGCCCCCGCTCGCCGCAACTAGAGAAAGCCCGCGTGCAGCAACGAAGACCCATTGCAACCAAAAATAAATAAATAAATTAAAAAATTTTTTAAAAAGTGAGGGGCAGATGGTGAAAGAGTGGTCAGAAGTAGAAGGGGAAATGGACTGGTTCAGTGGGATGGCACAGAATGTGAAACGAACACCAGTCATTGGATTTGATGATTAGAAGATGATTCATAATCTTTGGGGAAGCTAACTTAGCTGTGGAATGGAGATGAAGCCGGACTCTTTAAGAAAAAGGAGGCCCTGGGTGAAGGTGGTCATAGCCTTCTATGAACAAGGGGGCGGTACCAGCCTATCAGTATGGCTGGTCAATAGAAGCAAAATCCACTGCACTCCATGACTTCCACCTCTAAAGAAGGATGAGCAGTGATCGTTTGTAGTTTTGTGCGTGTTTGGGCTTCCCTATGGCAGAGTCATTTCCCTTAGAGCGCTCCAGAACATAAATAGGGGCTACTATGTAAAGACCATTTTCATAAATTATTTTTTCCTAATGTTGATATGATTACATTTGTAACTTTAGTATTAAAACTAAACTTTTCATTTATACTCAAATTATACTTTAGTATTGCATAAACATAGTAGATAGGACATAAACAGACATTTTCTCCTAGTAGCCATTGCACAGAAATAGGACTCTATAGACTTTTACTGTTTTATGCATAATACCCATTGTGAGGCGCAAGAACTAGAAGACTCCACTGTTTGCCTCGTGAGCCACACCCTGATACTGTCTGTCAGGGAGATGTCTTAGGACAAGCCTGGACCAGAGCTAGCAGGGGCGGATGGGCGACAGAGGGCATTCTAAGTGCTTATACTAATTGCATTTTTCTAAAATACGCTTATTTGATATTCTTAACTTTTTGATGGACGTAGAAAGTGAGATATGAAGGAGATAGGTTTAACATTTTCTTAACATAAAATGAAAACGTTGAGAATAGGATATGACTTTTTACCATGGATAACATCATTAGAGTTTACTGTTGTGAAGAGTAATGTACAGAGTTCAGATATGGGTAAAACAATTGTCTTTGGTTTTTGAAGAGTTTATAATCTAAGGGTCTAGCCAGGGCAAATCAGTAAAAACAAAAGGCATAGAAATCTATGTCATGGTTAGGAAAAATGCAATTTAAAATAAACTAACAGAAAAGGAGCATAGTTTCTTCTGTCTTTCAGTGGCAGAAATACGTGGGTAACTAATCATAATTGTGCAATTCAGTCAACAAATCTACTGAGTACCTACTGGATGCCAGTGGTCTAGGCACTGAGAATGCAATAGTGGGAAATCCCTGCACTCTTGGAATATAACATACATCCCTCTGTTGTCCCGTTTGTGTGCCAGGCACTGGGAGCACAGAGGGGGATGTTTCTCAGCCTTAATATCACAGTCCCAGAGGCAGACAGACTTAGAAACACTCAAGTGCAATAATACAATATACTAAATAGAGAAACCATTACTCAGATGATAAGTCATTGGAGGGAGACATTTATTTAAGAGTATATTTTCTGGATGCTCAGAAAATATATATGGTACAGGACTTTAATGTAACTCGTTTCAGTTTTGAGATTGACAAGTATCTCTATGGCCTAAGGAAGGTGTTAGAACATCTCTGCTGGACTTCTGTTTATGTGTCCCATTGGATGGTGTTGGTTCCGCCATTCTGAATAATTCATTCTTTTATTTGTTCTGTGTTTAAAGATGCCCTCTAAGAATAACAGATAGAGAACTTAGTTTTATGGACCCCACTTGATGATTGCAAGATTCTCCTGTCCTTTGGTGTGGGCATACTAAGTAAAAGGCATCTTTTAACAATAATGCCATATCACAGTTAGTTTGGTTGGTTGTTTTGTACACAACCAAGGTGCTAATTACTGCCAGGAGAAAGGCGGGTCAATTCTACCACAGTCTAGTCTTCATTACCAGGTCACACTCTTTTGGTCACATAACCATCACCAATCTTTTTAGCTAGACATATATGTCTGCCAGAGTTTTACCCAGTATGTATCAAAGGAAGACTGAAGTATCATAACATGGCTCATTCCAACCTTTTTTTCCAATGGACTTCAAACAGTTCCTTTAAACAGTGTTTGATCTCTTTTTTTTTCTGGTTCCACAAACCAAATAAAAATACAACAATTCTAATTTTACATAAGGCATTTGTAGCTGTTCCTTAGTCCTCACAATTATTTTTGAAAACAAAACATGTGTCTTGGTTATGAGAAACAGCTGCCACCTGAAAAGGAGGAGCCTGGGGCTGCTTTTTGCTTTTGGCATCAGATCAAGGTTTCCATTCTTTTCCCAATAACTTTCCTCATTGGATTAAAATGACACGATGAAAACCATTCCATAATAAATGATGATTTCTTCCATTACTGTTTTATTAGTGTGCTGGTAGAAACAAAAGCTTTATTTGGTCAGGGTTGTGTTTAGTTTTTTCTTTTTTAAATGATTGGGATTTAAATATCAGGTCTCTTGGCCTTTGCACTGAATGAGCAAACGTAATGATGGGCAAAACTCTTGGTGCCTTAGCACATGTCAACACAGTGCACCAAACTGTGCTAGTGGTACCAGTGGTCATTGTATTCTTCACCACCAGTGCATGCGCAGTTAAGGATGTTATTGACGTAGAAGTAGACATACAATCCAGCTGTCTCCTATTATGCTAGACATCGATTTGCCAGAATGTGAAATAATGCCAATTTCCTTGCTTTTTTTGTTTTAGAAAATGTAGTTATTTTTAATAAATATATGTTTACTTATGTTAACATCTAATGGGTTTATTGTTATATTTTAAGATGAAGTAATAAATTTAGCTTCTAAACATTTCTCAGATAATTTTTAATACAGTGAATATAAAATAGAACCTACATAAACAAAACGTCTTTGAGATTCTCAATACATTTTCAGAGCAGTTTTCAGAGCATGAAGAGGCCATGGGGCCAAAAAGTTTAGAATTTCTTTTCTACAGTGTTATGCAGGAAAAACCAGGAAAAAGTTTTTTAAAAAGTGGAGAAAATCCGGAGGGATCACCATCTAGTATTATGCCAAATCTGTGTAAGCAAATGAAACATTGGTTGGGATGTCATTCTGGCCTTTGTATTGGGAGTTCCTGACATCTTGCTAAGGTATAATTCGGATTATAGAGATATTAATGTATGATTCAGGAAAATAATTTAAGTGAGCCAATGTAGCATAGTGTGAAGTTGTGGAAATCGGGGTCAGAATGCCCGAATTGGAATCCTACCTTCACCATATACTATTTGTGTAATCACTGGGCAAATTATTTTATTTCATCATTTCTCAGTTTCTTCATTTATAAAATAGAAATAAAAATATTGTTTGAGTTATTGCTTAGCTGAATGGCTATAGGGGTTGGATGAAACAACAGATGTAAAATAATTAGAAGTGTGACGGCATCATAGTAATCATTCATTAAATATTATCCGTTATTTTGCTTCTTCCTATCCAATACCTTCTCCCACTTATGTTCCTTTCATTGCTTTCAGTTTCTAATATTTTAGTTGATCCCTTAATTAATAAAAACAATGCCCTCTTTTACTTTTTATTGCTGAGATAGTTCTTCTGTAATGCAGTCAAAACGGGCATGTAAGTACACTACAGGAAGTTTTTAAGATGTCAGTAACTGGGCTTCCCTGGTGGTGCAGTGGTTGGGAATCCATCTGCCAATGCAGGGGACACAGGTTCGATCCCTGGACCAGGAAGATCCCACATGCCTCAGAGCAACTAAGCCCGAGTGCCACAACTACTGAGCCTGCACTGTAGAGCCTGCGAGCCACAACTACTGAAGCCTGCGTGCCTAGAGCCCATGCTCCGCAACAAGAGGCCCGTGCACCGCAAGGAAGAGTGGCCCCCACTGGCAGCGGCTAGAGAAAGCCCGTGTGCAGCAATGAAGACCCAACGCAGCCAAAAATAAATAAATAAAATTTAAAAAAACAAAAAACAAAAAAACTCTCAGCTACCACGCTACCAGAAAAACTAGTAGTCACATGAATAGACTCACAAACACACAAAGAAAGAAAGAAAGAAAGAGAGAAAGAAAAAGATGTCAGTAACTAATGCTTCAGATAAACAAACCTGGAAATTTCCAACATGCTGATTCCAATAAAACAACATCATGTAAAATAGGCCTAGGGAAGTAGCACACACACACCAACTTAATAAGCAGAGAGACCGTGCTTCATACTTAAATCCTTAATTTCTTTTAATGTTCATAAATCTTTAGAAATAGGTTAGGGCCTTGAGACATTTTTCTTGGGTTAGGGAGTTTTTGGAAACAATCCAGGATTTATAGAAGAGGAACATTCTTCAACAGTGGCAAGGATAAAAAGATTAACATCGCAAACAGGGATTTTGTAAAGAAGGCTTTGCATGTTAGGATTTACATTAAACAAACTAGCTATGTGTTTACCATTTTACGTCTTTACTCCCCCTGTTCTTTTTAGCCCTTTTACTCCTACTGTCCTAGTGTCCTCACCTGGGCAGAATCAAATGTTTTGATTGTAAGAAATAAACACTTGGCCTTACTTTATACCAGAGGAGGTGTATCAGGAGAGAAAACAATCCAAGGGAAGAATCTTTATAAAACTGACCTTTTGACATGAGTCTTTCAATTTGTTTTGCTTCATGGAATTTGCCCACAACCAACCTTTCATGCATAAAAACTTCTGCTACTTTACAGGAATGAGAGAAAAACAAGATTTTGTGCATTATGAGGAGGCCAGATCTGACTTCAGAGATTCATGGTAAGATTTGCCACAGTTCATTCCACAGATAGGTTGCATTCATACCTATGCAATCCCATAAAGACAAAAGGAGCTCTTAATAAAGCAGGCCAGCTGCACAGACATTGTGGGCTAAATGTAGGGGTCGACAGACATGTATTATTTTATGCTATTAATATATTAGAAGGCAAGGTGGGTTCAGATACATTTTTAAAAGAGTTCTGTGCCCCAATCCATTCACTCTCTCAAGTGAATTTAGGCCTTAGACCACTTCCAGATTTCTAAGGAGAAAAATAAGAGTGTATTCCAAAGTCATCTCCACTGGTATTATAAATCCAAATTCTGGAGGATCAGTTTCCTTGCCTTAGACTTACTAGTTTAGTTAGTCTTCCTACTGTCTAGTTAGTGGAAGAATAAGACCAAATCATATGAGATTTATTATGTAAGCTTTCTTCTAAGGATGCTAAAATATTGTTTTCATTGTTAATTGATTATTCCACAGAAGGACTTTTAAAATTCCTTTTGCTTGAACCTTATTCCTTGCTTTTATTTCCTGATGTTTAGATGTTTAATGTCTGTCATCTGTTTCTTACTCCTTTTTTGTATATTTCTTTTTCTTTGACCAGTTCTCTACCCTCCCTTCATATTAATTTATTTATACTGATTCTAATTTTGCCATCTATTTTTATACCCTAAGTGCTGGCCAAGCTTCTTTCTTTTCCTCTAATCTAATCCATTAAGAAAGTATAATATTTAGTGGTAGTTAGTTTAGGTACAGAATTGCATTACAAATGCATTACAACATTATAAAGTGTTTTCCTCCAAATTAGGAAAGAGAGGGGTAAGGTTTAAGATTGGGAAAATATTAGAAATTGTTTCATTTGAGTGTCAATGGAAGAAAATTTCTTTCAGAATCTGAATAATGGTGGCTTTCTAATTTTCTAATATTTCTCAATAGTGTAAGTATTTGAATCCTGACACCCATTTTGTATTTGAGAGTTTAATAAGCAAATAATCAAAACTTAGTCATAAAGAATTTATATTCCTAGTAACTAATGAGTATTCAATAAATGTTTGAACTAAACTGAATTGTTTGTTAAAGTAAGAAAAGAAATTCCACAGGGTCAGTCTTCAAGTATACTACTCTATCAGAGCTCTGGTTCAAGGTTCAATTGCAAATACTTGAGCTCAAATGGAATGATTAATGGCTCTCATTGCATAAACAAATAAGCTAGGAATGCTGAACTATTACTTTAGGTACTCGCCTTAAAACCTATGAAAATAATGACCTGAAAGACTCTGTTGAAATTTTCTTACTTGGTTATTGTTTACATGTTACATCAAATGAATTAAAGAACATTTTCTTGATTATGACTTTCTGATTACAAAATATTGAAATATTTGTTTTTGTCTAAAATATTTGAAGATATAGTTTTCAATCCTTGTTAATACAAAGCTCTCTGAAATGGTTTTAAGCAAATTTATTTTTTTTAAAAAGTCCGTGGTCTCAGGACATTTCTCCTCTAGGATGCAATTACAGCAATCCTTTGTCACTAAAAATGAGGGGCTGAGGGCTACCCTGGTGGCGCAGTGGTTGAGAGTCTGCCTGCCAATGCAGGGGACACGGGTTCGAGCCCTGGTCTGGGAAGATCCCACATGCCGCGGAGCAACTGGGCCCGTGAGCCACAACTACTGAGCCTGAGCGTCTGGAGCCTCTGCTCCGCAACAAGAGAGGCCGCAATAGTGAGAGGCCCGCGCACCGTGATGAAGAGTGGCCCCCACTCGCCGCAACTGGAGAAAGCCCTCACACAGAAACGAAGACCCAACACAGCCAAAAATAAAAATAATAAATAAATAATAAATAAAAAAAAAATGAGGGGCTGAGATAGAAGCTTTATATAAAAGCACTAACATTGTCATTTAATGCATGCCTGGTATCAGAAAGAGTTCAGTCAGAGAAGCAGAAGCAGTAGGAGATATATATTAAGACAATTATTGCAAGGAATTGGCTTATGTAGTTGTGGGGATGGTAGGCAAGGCCCACATCGATAGGGCAGGCTGTCAGGACAGGCAGGCTGGAACTCTGGAGCAGAAGCTGCTGTCAACAGGTAGAGTTTCTTCTTTATGTAAGCTTCAGCTCTGCTCTTAAGGCCTTTCAACTGATTGAATCAGGCCCACCCAGATTATTTACTTAATGTCGACTGATTATGAACTTTAATCACATCTACAAAATACTTTCACAGCAACAACTAGATTAATGTTTGGTTGAATAATTGGGCATTGTAGCTCAGCCAAGTAGACCCATCAAAAGATGATTACATCCAGAAATACTTCAGTTTACTTTTAATGACCCGCCCCTTATTTATTGCCTTTTAGTGTGTTTTATTGTCCTTTTGCCTTTTTATAGTTCTATACTGGGTATTGATTTAAAAATGTAAGTTTTTTTTTTTCAGAAGAGCTTATTTTTCCCAATTAAGAACAGTTGTGGAAAGCCTGCTCTCTCTGCTCATAATACTATAACCCAGCTAGATAGCATGACCATTAACTCAGAATACATTCTTAAGTCTCTACTGAAGCCTTATGTCCCATTAGTCACTTTACAAGTAGAAATAAATACAGAGTCAGTAACTGCTTTCTTGAGATTTATAACAAGAAAAAAAGTGAATATAAATACATACCTAAACTTAATAAATAAAATTTATCTCATACTTTTATAAAAGGATTTATGTGTATATTTAAAGAGTAATGAAGAAAGACTTGTATCCATTATATGTTTCTAGGAAGCATCTGGAGCTTATATTGTAAGTGGTCATCTAAAGTCATTCTGTCCTCAACCTTTATTGACTATTTACAATGTAGAGAAGTGGGCTCAAGATGTTCGGGAATTTATAGACTAACTGGAAAGACAGATTGTATTCATTGGAAAGATAAATAAGAATGAACTCAAAGCCACACGCAAACAAGTCCAAGAAGAGATTTCTTATGTGATCATGAGGTTGTATTTGCAGTCATGGTAAGACTTGAACAGCATAACAGTAAGTAATGCAAACACACAGAGCTGTTTTGTTTGTTTTCAACTATAAAACATGCCATCTTTTTAGCAATATTAGAGGGCATTTATAATAAGCATTATTGTATCTACTAGTGGTGAGAATTGTCCAAGGGCAGAAGGTCAAAATTGTTACCCCCCATCAACTGTCAGCTAAGCACATTACAAAGGTTAGGACAAAAATCTTCTACACCAGTAGCATTTGTACCACAGTCCATCTGAGATCTCTGTGTCTCAGGAATTTGCTTCGAAATTCAAGACATTCTCATACAGCAGTTACTCAATGGAGTCTATGATCTATTTTAATTCATGTAAGCACTGTTTTTATTAAGCAATTACTAATGCCTCATGCTTCACAAATTACACTCTGTTCCATTTTTAACTTGCCCCCAACACGCACACACATAAACACACACACACACACGTAGCATTTATACATGATTCTTCCTCCGTTTTCCACATGACTTCCTCATAATCCTTGTATTTTCCTCCTTATATAGCACTCTGCTGAAATCTCATTTCTTCCATAAAGTATTTACTGTGAAGTCTGTATATAGCATTGTTCTATTATAAGGGTTTTATATTTGGTATATTATATTTGGTATTAATTTTATTTTGGTTTGGTGACTATATATATAAATATAGTTATGTGCATTCTTTCTCTGATAAAAATAATAAGTGTTTTTTTAAAAAAATTAATTAATTTATTTATTTATTTTTGGCTGTGTTGGGTGTTCGTTTCTGTGCGAGGGCTTTCTCCAGTTGCGGCAAGCGGGGACCGCTCTTCACCGCAGTGAGCGGGCCTCTCACCATCGCGGCCTCTCTTGTTGCGGAGCACAGGCTCCAAACGTGCAGGCTCAGTAGTTGTGGCTCACGGGCCCAGCTGCTCTGCGGCATGTGGGATCTTCCCAGACCAGGGCTCGAACCCGTGTCCTCTGCATTAGCAGGCGGATTCTTAACCACTGCGCCACCAGGGAGGCCCAAAAATAATAAGTGTTTTTGGTGATGACGTTTTGGTATCTATTCCATGCTAAAAGTACTACTGTATTTACAGGGAAACTATTATCACAGAACTTATGATTAGCTTATGTATTGCTTGTGTATGTATTTAAATACCATTACCTTTGGGCAGAGACTGGATTTCCTGTATACTTGATATTGCAGGTTATAAATTAATATATAAGAATGTAGACACCAATAATGATTAATATCAATTTCTATACATGGAAAGAAGAGGGAACTTTTGGGGGGGGGTGACAGAAATATTTGGTTAGAGTGTGGGTTACCTGGATGTATATATTTGTCAAAGTTCATCAAAAATTACATTTGGATTTTTGCATTTCACTACATATAAACTACACCTTAGTAAAAACTTATAAATATAAAAGAGCGAGATACTGGAATTGTTAAAGCAGAAAGGAGAGAAATCTTATCTGAATGTGTATTATTGAGGTGTTCCCAACTTTGCCATGGACCAAATTTGGAGAAACACTGGAAAGGAATTTTTCGATTAAAGTGGTGTGGCTTCTCAGTCTCCCATGCTGGCTTTGTTTTACTCTAAAAGTTTATTTGCTCTTGTCAACAGCAATATCAAATGGGGCTTTCTACGTAGAGGAGATACATCCAGGATATGATGGAGGAATGAAAATTGGGTCCATGGGTTTTGATGTTTAGAATATGTTTATTTCATAAATAATATTTTTCAAAAGCATGGTGTCTAGTTGGCTGCATATGAAATCTAGTAAAATAGACATTTATAATGAGAAAGTATGTTTATAAAAATATGAATTTCTTACATTTGAAAATATTTTTGTTAACATCCAAAACTAGGGCAGAGAAATGTTTGCCAAGAACATTTATAGCTAGAAGACATCATTTATCTTTATCCCTCTGCCTAGAATACTTTCTTCTCACTTTTCCTTCTGGCAAGTCCTTAATCATTCTTAAGGACACAGAAAATATTACTTTTTCTGTTAAATATCTTCTATTTTCCCTGAGGTAGTCACATCTTTCCTCCCCTCCAAATTCCCTCATCTTTATCAGGGAGCACATGTCATGTTTGTATGTAATTATGTTGGATCACCTTTCTTTCCCCAATTAAACAGCAAATTCTTAGAGGTAGACTGTCTCCTATTTACCTCTTGTGTTACTACAGTTCTGTATATTGTGCTTGGGACACAGCAGATGGTTTAAAATATCTGTTAAGTTAATGAAAATTTTAGTTGAAAATATATTAAGGATGATTTTTACATTCTTTCTGTCAACCAGCATTGACCAAAATAGAATTCCGCAAAACGATACATTTCTTGTGAAAAAGCTTGACATAAAAGGAGAAAGTGGATGTTTGGCTCTTGAGTCAGATTGTAAAAGAGCTCTTGATTGATAATTCAGTTCAAACACATATATTTCTCATGGTAAAAATATACCCTCTAAAAATATGTCATCTCGTTCTCTTGCCATTCTCCCCCTTGAACTCTGTGCTCTAAATCACCAGACTGAATTCAGAGGCTCTCATACTTTCCTATGCTTGGCATGCTCTTCTCTGCTTAGGAAACATCTGCCCATCTTCAAGGCTAAACTCAAATGTCTTCTCTTTTATAAATCCTTACTAGTCTACTCTGGAATACTTATCTGTATCTTCCTCTAACAGCCAGGAGTACTTGGATATATTTTTATAACAGCCTTGTCATTTGTGTTTATTTAATTATTCATTACTACTATCAGATGGTATCTCAAGGCTCAACAAATATTTGTTATGATTTTTTTTTTCCACACTGTGTGGCATGCGGGACCTTAGTTCCCCAGCCAGAGATCAAACCTGTGCCCGCTGCACTGAGAGCACGGAGTCTTAACCACTGGACCTCCAGGGAAGTCCCTGTTATGATTTGAAGAAAAGAGTTGATGGGCACTGGTTTCTACTCTCAATATGCAAACTAAATAACTAAGAGATAAAATTCACAGCAACGTGAATTCCCTCTCCATCTATATGAACCTAAAAAAAAGCAAGAGATAAAACTTGAATATGATTATATAAACTAATGCTGATTGTTCTTTGGATTATAAAACCTTATCAATTTATTGTTGTATCACCAGGGCCTAGAACTGTACTTGATATATAGCACAAATCAATAAATAGTTATTGAATTAATAAATATGTATGGCAGGTTGTATCTGAGATTCTTAGGGATGATTTGTGTCATGATCTTGTTTGACATATTCCCATGACATGCAAATGGGTGTAATGTCTACGTGGCTGTCATTTCTACCACTAGCCTGAAAATTTCACATGGGGGGGCACCATGCTTAGCTAAGTATTGACTCTCCAGCACTTACAGATGTTCATTAACTATTTTTTGAATATCGTTAAAGGCTGAAGTCCTAAGCATTTGCAGAATAGGGTATTATTTTGACGTAAAAGAAAAAAGTCCTACTTATATCTTTTATTGCAGTTATATAAATTTTCTTTTTAATAATGATTGGATTCATTAATAATCAAATTAATGAGCCCATTAAATGGTTTATTTGACATATTGAGGTAGGGATAATAATATTTTTAATCAAATATCTTGATATTCATATAATAAAATAAAACATGATATTTATATGTGCTATCTATAAGTAAATGTTTAAAACTTTTAGAAGTTGGGAGTTAATTCAATTCATCCAGAAAAATGTTTTTGTATAGCTCAACATAGTGCTCATACATTCTTATGATTGAGTTAGAGAAAGGAATTTACTCAGTGGCAAATTTTACATTTAGAGTTGCAAAGAAAACCCCCTCCAAACCAAAATCAAAAATGTTACCTTTATCTTGAACGTTTTGAGTTTTCCTCTAATATGGATGTCATGGATAAATGTTATCTACACCTATTATGGCTACGCATTCTTAAAAAAATTGTTCTCTTGTTGATTCTGCTTTTAATTAACTTCATTGGAAAATAAGAAAGTTTCCATTTTGATTTTTCTGATCTAAGGAAGAAAGGAGAGGATCATATGGCTATATCTGGTAAGATCAGAAAGGAGAAATATGTTGAAGATAATTTAAAATATTTGTACCACATAGCCTTTGATCTGTTGGAGTAAAGAAATCTGTTAAATTTAAATAAATTTATCTAAAATAGTGAATTTTAACTCTTCTGTGGAAAGGTAAGAGCAATCAGGTTTTGATTCTGAACATCTTGGATGACGACGGTAGAATCTAGAGCTTTGGGATGGCTTTGGATCACTTATTATTAAGAACATAAAATCCCTTCAGGTGAATAAGTCCATGTCCCCATGTTCCATAACGAACACATTAATCTAGATCAGCACTGTCCAATACAACTTTCTGTGATGATGGAAATGTTCTGTGTGTGATATACATACCCCTGTGTTCATTGCAGCATTACTCACAATAGCCAAGATATGGAAGTAACCTAAGTGTTCATCAACAGATGAATGGAAAAAGAAGATGTGATACACACACACACACACACACACACACACACACAGGAATATTACTCAGCCATTAAAAGAAAGAAATCTTGCCATTTGCAACAACATGGATGGACGTAGAAGGTATTATGCTAAGTGAAATAAGTCAGAAGGAGAAAGACAAAAAGAATATGATTTCACATATATGTGGAATCTAAAAACCAAAACAAATGAACAAATAGAACAGAAACAGAGTCATAGACACGGAGAACAAACAGGTGGTTGCCAGGGAGAGGGTGATGAGGGGATAAGAGAAATATGTTAAGAGGCACAAACTTCCAGTTACAAAATAAATTAAGTCGCAGGTATGGTATGTACAGTGTGGGGAATGTATATAGTCAATAATAATGTACATCTTTGTATGGTGACAGATGGTAACTAGACTTATCATTTTGCCTAGAAGGACAAAGAGAATAAGCCAGTTAGCGTTTTCTCAGAGTCGACTGGGTTAAGTGGTGGGAGATTTTTCTTTCCTTACACAGGTTTTTCACCGCAGCCCCAGTTTTCATTTTCAGCGGCTCACTGCCTTGCCAGTGGAGCCCGGTGTCTGGCCTCACATTCTCCCCCAGCTCTGCCTTTGTGGAAGCCATCCTTGCCCTCTGCCTGGGTGGACGTAGAGCGGCTGCTCAGCTGCGTAAGGTGAGAGACAGAATCCGGGGGATAACTGCTCCTTTTGTGAACAGTTAGCCGAGCTTAGTTTTATTCTTAACTGCATCTTTACTTTCAGGTACATGGTCCCTCCAATTTCTGTGCTTTTTTGGGCTTCTGCAGCTCAGATGGCCTTGCTGCTGGCCTTTCTCTGCTGCCAACTCAGGTCCAGACTCCCTCTACTCTGTTAAGTTCGTTCACTGGCTTTCCAGCTTCCAAAATTTGACTGCTGCCACAGCTTCTCTACCATTTGTACTTGGGCACTTATGCTCTTAAAAAAATCCCTTTATCATCATTTTCGTGAGTTTCAGGAGGGAATAGAAGAAAACACCTGTATTCAATCTACCGTGTTTCTCTCCTGTATTTTTCATAGTCATTCACTTAACCCTATATGTTATCTCATCAAGGACTCCTGCCTGGGCTTTAACCATGTTGAGTCTGGACCTCTGTCGTCATTTTCCCAGCTCTCTACCTTTTTCTTCTATCTGATTCATTGACATACCCCTTTCTCAAGTGAATTTGGACTATGCTCTTCCTTATAGAATGTCTCAGTGGGCTCCTAATTGACTTAAAGATAAAATTCTACTTAATGAACTCAAACATTATAATCCGTGCTTCTGGATACATTGGCTCATTGTCATTAAAAAGAAAGAGAGAGAAAGAGAGAAAACAGGATTATTAGTTGCAATAGCCAAGGGGAACGATTGTGGCCTCAATCTACGTCTCCCTTCTCTCGTATATTCCATATAGTTTTTAGGTTTCACTGCAGTGAACTTTTGTAATTCTGTCACTTAAGTTGTACTTACTACCACCAAAGAGCTAACCAAAACCTATTCAGTTAATTTAGCATTTTAGAAATCAGAGTTACAGAATACATTATTTTCATTGACTATCTTTTAATAACTGAAATAGAAATGAAGCAGGTTTATCGATGACTGTCTAAAAGAAATAACTCAAATTTGGTTAAATTTTTACATTATAAGTGTCGACTGAAAAATTAAGTGCACAACCTAAAATTTGAGAGTTATGTTTTACTTGGCGAAAATTTTTATGACTTTAAGCCCGGGAGGCAAGCATCTCAAGTAACCCTGAAAGAACTGCTCTGAAGAGGTGAAGGGAGAGCTCGGTTACATCGGAGTTTTGCAACAAAGGGCAGGTAGTAGGAACAAAAGATTACTGTTAATTAAAGGAAACTAGAAATTTCAAGTTAAGGAATTTAGTGCTTTTCTATGTGTGGGAAGATGCAAGAGTCTGGGCTCACTGAAATCATCCCTTTGATATGCACTTCAGCTATCTGGGGCCAATATCCTGTGTTTTCCCATCCTGAGTTTCCTCAGGGCTCACCGTGGGGAGTGGCTGAAGTCTGAAGGCTGCTACATGGCAGGTATTGTTTGTTTCCTTCCTGAGTTCCCTTAGGGCTCACCAGCTTACCTTCGGTGATGGCTGTAATCACTGATGACTGTGACATCCTTTGTTTAGTGATATGGCAGGCAATATTCCATTTCTCATAAGGTATTTTATATTTTTTAGAGGGCAATAAATTCAAATCAAATGTAAAATACCTATCTGTAGTTGTGATGATGATTTAATAACAATATATGGATTAAAGGCTTTCTTATCCCCAAATCCAATACACTCAAATCATTCTTTAAAATGCACTGTATTCATAACAACACATGTTAAACATGAACTTATTTGCAAAGCAGAAATAGAGACACAGATGTAGAGAACAAACTTATGGATACCAAGGGGGGAAGGGGGAGGATGAATTGGGAGATTGGGGTTGACATATATACACAACTATGTATAAAATAGATAACTAATGAGAACCTACTGTATAGCACAGGGAACTCTATTCAATTCTCCGTGGTGACCTAAATGGGAAGAAAATCTAAAAAGAGGGGATATATATATATATATATATATATATATATATATAAAAAACTGGTTCACTTTGCTGTACAGCAGAAACTAACACAACATTGTAAAGCAATTATACTCCAAAAAAATTTTTTTAAAAATAAGTGGTATTTTTTTTTATCGTATATAGGCTTTGCTTCATTTGGAATTGCACTTATACTTTTCTGTAATAAAGATAATCAATGTTTATATCAAATGTCTTATCACTCAACCGTGTTAGAGTAGACACAAACATTATTTACCAAATACCTGCTGGGAACTATTCTGAACATGCATTTCCTGTATTACACACACCGTCAATGTTCTCAGCCGCAGAAGTCTCATAATGTGGAGTTAAAGTTTAATAGGTCTTGCTGATAACACGCATTGATGGAGAGTGGCCTGACCTGCTCAACTTGTTCTTAATGACAAACCATTCAGAGCAGACGTCCAGCCAGACTTCACCAGTCACCCAAAGAGCTGGACGAACACTAGCTTGTTTTTGTTGCTGTTGTTGTATGGTTTTTTTTGGCCTCGCTGAGTGGCTTGTGAGATCTTAGTTCCCTGACCAAGGATCGAACCCCAGCCCCCTGCAGTGGAAGTGCAGAGCCCTCACCACTGGACTGCCAGGGAATTCCCTGGGGTGTTTTCCTATTTACTAGTGACCGTGCTTCAGATGGGCAATCCCTTTGAACATTGTTGGAATCCCTTTAAGCAAAGTCTATGTAGGTATGTGTGAATTTAAGTTTATTACAAATTTCAAAGATTACAAAAAACTTTACTTATGTATCCTTATACAGCCTGGGCTTTTGATTTTACATGATTTCTAGAGGTTTATTTCAGCAATTACACCTCAGAAAAAAATTAGTTTTGCCTAGCTACCATTTATTTCTCTGATATATATTTATTTAAGCAGCCTTGTAAATTAGTAGAAAAAATCCTGACTAGTAAATGTTGAGAATACAGCA
Organism: Balaenoptera acutorostrata; assembly: GCF_949987535.1. Lineage (NCBI taxonomy): Eukaryota > Metazoa > Chordata > Mammalia > Artiodactyla > Balaenopteridae > Balaenoptera > Balaenoptera acutorostrata. Next base: position 67,122,765 of record NC_080081.1, read on the forward strand.
GTGACAATGACAACCACAATAGAGCATATTACTATAGAACAAACACATGATAACTTGAAGATCTTGGCTAGTAGTCCGTCATTAATTGTTTCCTGCTCTGAACAAATTCTAAAGTAGCTTTCATCAAGGTTATCTAAGCATGGAGCCATTGACCATTTTTTCCTCACTACTAATTTCCATACAAGATTATGTTTAAATTTAAAATAGAATCGACTTAGGTTACATAATTTTAAAAGATTCTGTAGAACGTGCTTAAACTTCCTCCTTGTAATGATTCTTTGAGAATAATCCTGAGATGTCTAAAAGATCTGCTTAAGGTGAGACCATGTGCACATCAGTGAACCAATGAAAAAGTACCACATGCACCAAGCATCACTTGGTACCAAGTAGTGGAGGTCTCTAAGGGGGGACAAAAAATGGCTTCTTCCCCATCAAGTTTCCGTACAAATTAAGATGTAGGCATAAAAGAAGAATAAAACTGGCCTCATCACCAGGGAATAGCTTGCTTCTAGGTTTGCTCCCAAAGAAAAGAGGCAGGGCATGCTTGATTTTTTTCTTACTAAACTTATCGATCTGATAAGTCTTTCCATTTGGGGCTGACTAAGTAATGAGGCGGAGCAAGTCCAGATGTTCCCAGAAAATTCCCTAAGAATTTTCTTGGAAAGTAAAGAGCGGGGGGAAAGCATTTTCCTTAACACTAAGGATTGTGAACACCAGCCTTTGCCCCACCTGCCTTGATTATTTATAATTAGAATCCACCACATGCTTGCTGTTCTCTTTCTTTTTTTCCTTTCTATTTCTTTCTTTCTAGGGGACCAGTAAAGTGTCATCTACTTAATATTTCTAAAAGCTTTGCCTCACATCTAGGGGTTTGACAATATTCTTCTGTTTCTGTGTTGAAGGGTAAAGATACTAAGCTGTCCTGTGATACTCTACGGTTGTAGTCTTTCCCATGCACTACAGGAAATGTACATCAATCTTCAGACGGTCCAACACCTTCATCAGATCCTCTAAGGCATACGCTATAGCAAAAGTTTAGAAACTACTGTCCTCTAAGGAAGACAGTATCTTCCTGGAGTCTTGATCAGTAAACATGGTTATTCTGTGTCTCCAAGAACAGACTGTCCTGGGAGAGTAAAACTCTGTCCTATTCCCCAGTTGATTTGCTGCTGTCATTTAACATGAGTGTCTTGGATTTATCTCAATCCTAATCACATCATATGTCCAAGATGCCTATAGATGTCTACACAGAAAATGGATAAATCTGCTTCGTCCTGGTTGGACCTTGTCTAAGACTTATCTCTTATCCGGGGGAGGTGCGTGGAGGGGCTTCTCCAAGTTCTTAGCAACTTTCTTCCAAACCCTCCTTTTATGCTGCCATCTCTTTGACTCCAAACTGTCCTATATATTTGGATTTTTCAACCTAATGAGATTGAGGGTGGGCCTGGGGGTGTGAGGGGAAAGGATGGCCTATAGAGGACGTACTTTTGCATGGGTATTTTTATTCAATGTATATTTCTTGGGCATCTGCTATGTGCCAGGCACTGCCCTAGGCTCTAGGGACATTAAAACAAATAAGACCCAAAGGTCACATTTAGTTTGGGAAGGAGTGGATTATAGACATTATCTAATTTTTCACGTTCTCATATTGGCTAAAGTCCGTAATATATTCCCAGGGAGTATAGAACGCAACAGAAAAGATAAGAAATGGAAAACTGGAACTTTTCAACACTTAAATAATTTTATCTATGAGGACATAGATAAAATCTTTCAAACTGGAGTCTGAAAATCTTATTTTCCCTTAGAGTAACCAGCAGACTAGTAAATGATAGACCTCAACTGAAATAAATGTCCTGAGGGGCTGATGCAAACGTTGTCTACTTTTGAAAACAGCAGGAGCAAGATCACCCTCTTCTGAATCTGTCATCTTTTTTTTTTTTTTAATGTGCACCATTTTTAGTCTTTATTGAGTTTGTTATAGTATTGCTTCTGTTTTATGTTTTGGTTTTTTGGCCACAAGGCATGTGGGATCTTAGCTCCCCGACCAGGGATCGAACCCACACCCCCTGCATTGGAAGGCGAAGTCTTAACCCCTGAACCGCCAGGGAAGTCCCCTGTCATCTCTTTCTTAAGCAAGGGAAACTCAAGAGGCCATAAAACTCCCACCTTATTGATCAGCATCCTTTCAAAAGGATAAACCCAGGCCCACCTTATTGGTCCTCCTAGACTTCTTCATTCCAAAATGAAACAATTTTCAACTTCTTCAAGCCTTTTCCTTGTTGTGTGATCCTCTGGGAACCTTAAACATTAAGAACCTCTAAGTCTTCTTCACGTCATTCCCCCCAACCTCCCTTTGCACTTTTTACCTTTTCTGCATTATGAGCTTCAGAGTGCGTAAATGGCAATGAGGTGAATAAAATTTATCCCCAAAATATTTTTGAGCGACTAACGTTTGCCAGAAACAGTGCAAGGTGTCAGGGATGTGTAGTGAACCTAACAAACGTGGTCCTTGTAGTTGTTAAACTTCATCTAGTGGAATAGACCTTAAACACATAAAGGCATAAGTCAATGGCAATTGTAACAATCCCTATAAAGGAAACACACAGCGAATACAGGCATAACTTAAGAGATATGGCAGGTTCGGTTCCAGACCACCACAATAAAGCAAATAGCACAATAAAGCAAGTCACATGAATTTTTTAGTTTCCTAGTGTATGTAAAAGTTGTTGTTTACACTATGCTGTAGTCTGTTAAGTATGCAATAGCATTATGACTAAAAATATGTACATGCGTTAATTTTAAGAATACTTTACTGCTAAAAAATGCTAACCATCATCTAAGCCTTCAACAAGTCATAATCATTTTGCAATAGTAACATCAAAGATCACTAAACATAGATCATCAAAACAAATATAATAGTAATGAGAAGGTGTGAAATATTGCTAGCATTACCAAAATGTGACACAGAGACAGAAAGTGGGCAAATGCTGTTGGAAAAAAGGCACCGATAGACTTGCTCCAGGCAGGGTGGCCACAAACCTTCAATTTGTAAAAAAACGTGAAGTGCGATAAAGCAAAATGCAATAAAATGAGGAATACCTCTACAAAACGATGTGACCAAATTTAGACTGGGGAATCAGGCAGGGTCTTTCTGCAGAAAAGATGTTCCGGTTTTGATGTGAAGGATAGTAAGATACCATCCCTCATGACAAGGTAACATGGAGACTTGCATTTGGTGTACTCATGGAACATATTGTCATTCTAGGAAGTCAAATATGAAAATATCGTTTCTGATACAGGCCTTCTTCAGAAATGTATGAGAGAAAAATTCTGAATCCTTCAAGTGATTTAATGCGGTGACTTCAGTTGAAGTGCTAATGAATGGAGGATTAGTAATCACTTGAATTTTGTTACCAAAATAACTTAATGCTATCTGCAGCTATCATTAATCTCACTGCAGAGTTCAGTTAGCATTGTGAATAAGGAAAGCATCTTTCTATTTCACTGATGATGCTTGATTTTACCTCAGTGTTATTTATGGTGTTTACGGCTTTTGCAGTGTTCGTGTGTTTGTCTTGCCTATGAGAAATATCCTTGCATTACACTCCATTGATGTACAGTTTTTATATTTTATGTGAGAATAAAACATGATGGGTTTCCTATTTTAATATTCTGGTCATTTCCTCCCATATGAAAAAAATCACAACAACCTAAAAAATGAATAACAGTGAGGGAATAATCAAACATCTGAGGTTCCAGGGACAAAGGCACTCCACCTGACAGTAGCTTGAGCCAGAGATTTAACATTTTTGGGTGCAAGTTAGGAAGCAAATGAAATGATTCTAGCAAAGAAGAAAGAACAGGTGCAGTGTGCCTCACAAATAAATTCCCATCCTAAGTCTTGTTCTTTCTTGTTTTTCACTTAACAGCCACCAAAAGTTACCACATTCCCACTTGCTAGTTTATTAAGTTTATTTCTGCCTTAAATTTCTATCTTCTGTTTTGTCATTTGTCCCCCAATATTTGCAGGGCTTGGGCCAGAGCACAAATGGAGACCCACATCCAATACGGAAGTTCTACTGATGGACCAATGAGGTTTAAATGAATAATAAAAACATGCATAATTTATAATTATTATTTATTCTATGAAATTTGTTGTTGATGCCATTTTAGCAAAATCACTAATTATGTTGTTGTAACCCAGATTTCCATGTAAATTATGTTCTATTGTCAGTAATGATCTAAGGAGTAAAGAAAGAAAATAATTATACAGTATTAAATCCTAGAAGCAAAGTCAACATTCAAAAAAATCTGAATGAAACTCTAAGTCTTCAAGAATGTTGCTATTGTAGCCCACCTGGAACTTTGCCTAAAATCTGAGTTCCACCCTTATCATTTTTGTCTGAATATTAGTGCCTCCTTGCAAAGCTGCATCGCTCCAGGCTTATCTTCTCAAGCTTAATCCGTTGACAAGTGAAAAAAAAACCAAAACACAAAAGACTAAACATGCCGTGAAATCAAAGACAAAAAGTTGATCACAATTAGTTTAAAAGAAAGAATATGTGGCTGAGATTACTATTAATATAGTATCTGTGAGATCACTCATGTATTCATGGCATGTGTGTATTAATTTCCAATGTGATTTCTCCTATTAAGTGAAAAAAAAGTACTGTATCTGATCCAGAATATTTTCTACCAGTAAAAAGACTCCAAGTTAAAAAAAAAAATTGCTGAGGTGGATGAATAGGAAACCTGAAGAGAGACGTCAACTAGACAGGCTCCATCTGCTCATCAGTTAAATTTGGTACCTCATTCATTACAGTATTTACTCCTGGAGCCAAAGGAATTTCAGTTATGATTTAGATTGCCGTGTATCCCTGTTACAACAGGATGACTTGGGGCATCTCTGATACCTGCAGAATTCAGACAGTGCCCATGAAACCTACTAGGAGAGTCTGAGAGTAGGTCAGGGAAATTGGCGTTTGTGCAACTTCTATTAGGAGCCGGGTATGTATCAGACTTGCGAACATAAGCTGTCTCATTACATTTAACACTATTCTATGGAGCCCGTAGATTTAACAGTCAGAACACATATGGGTGGTCATTTTGATTGCAAGGATCAGCAAACCTCTCTGGCTAACACAAGGAAGAGTCTAGTAGTTCTTAGGAATTTAAGAAAAAAATATTGTATAAAACCCTTCATAACGGTTTCTGTATCATCTCTCCGCTCTGTCTCGACAATGACTCAGCGCTTTTAGGCTCTGCTTCTCCTGGGTCTCTTGTCACTTCCCTCTAAGTTGTCAGATCAATCAAATCATTCTCTGTCTGTATTTTCTCTACTATAGCATCTAATTATTAATAATTCAGCTCATTCATAATCATCATATGACTAACAACTTTTTTCTTTATAATCTTTTAGTTGTTCTTCCAATTACAAAATTCTTTTTTGCATGTCTATTCAGATTTCCAAGAGGGAACAATCTCATTGACAGAGTTCTTTCTTACTAAGCAGAGTTTTTTAGAACTCAGGTTACATCATTACCATTGACAAACTTATGGATCAACTATCTTTAAGTCAGATGCACAACTCTGGGGCAATCACCTAGGACCATGAGAGGGTGCCAATACAAGTCAATGGGAAAAAATACTCTCCTCAACAAAAGGTGCTGAGAAAACTGGATATCCACATTCAAAGAATGACGTTAGACACTTACCTCATACCATAGACACTTACCTCACACCATATACAAACATTGACTCAAAGTGGATGACAGGCCTAAATGTAAGAGGTCAAACTATAAAACTCTCAGAAGAAAATATAGGTATAAATCTTTGTAGCCTTTGAGTAGGCAATGATTTCTTAGATATGACACCCAAAGTACATGCCAGAAAAATAGGTAAACTGGAGATCATCAATATTAAAATCTTCTGTGCTTCCAAGGACATCATCAAGAAAGTGAATTGGGACTTCCCTGTTGGTCCAGTGGTTAAGACTCCATGCTCCCAAAGCAGGGGGCAGGGGTTCAATCCCTGGTCAGGGAACTAGATCCCACATGCCTCAACAAAGATCCCACACGAGGCATCGAAGATCCCTCATGCAGCAACTAAGACCTGGCACAGCCAAGTACATAAATAAATAAATATTTAACAACAACCAAAAAAAAAAAAACCAAGAAAGAAAGTGAATAAACAACCTACAGAGTGAGAGAAAATATTTGCAAATCATGTATCTGATAAGGCACTTGTACCTAAAATATATAAAGAACTCTTACAGCTGGGTAACAAAAAGACAAACAACCCAAATGAAAAATGGGCATAAGTTATGAATAGACATTTCTCCAAAGAAGATATACAAATAGTCAATAGTCAATAAGCACAAGAAAAGATGTTCAATGCTATCAGTCATTAGGGAAATCAAAATTAAAGTCACAATGAGATACTACTTCACACTCATTAGGATGGTTATAATAGAAAAGATAGAGAATAAAGAATACTGGGGAGGATGTGGAGATACTGGAGTCCTCAGACATTGCTGGAGGGAGCATAATATGATGCAACAATTTTACAAACCAGTTTGGCAGTTCTACAAAAGGCTAAAGTTACAATGTGACCCAGTAATACTCCTTCTACGTATATATCCAAGAGAGTTGAAAACATACATCCACATAAAAACTTACATGTAAATATTCATAGCGGTATTATTCGTAATAGCCCCAAAGTGGAAACAATCCAAATGCCCATGAACTGATGAATGGATACATAAAGGGTGGCATATCTATATGATAATACATTTTCAGTAATAAAAAGAAATAATGGACTTATACATGTTACAACATGGATGAACCTTGAAAACATGCTAAGTGAAAGAAGTCAGTCACTAAGAACCATGTACGTAATTGATTATGTAATTCCGTTTATATGAAATGTCCTAAATAGACACATCTATAGGTACAGAAAGTAGATTAATGGTTGCCTAGGCTTGGGGGAGATGGGGTGGGGTGTTGAGGGTAACAACTAAAGGGTATGGTGTTCCTTTTTGGGGTAATGAGAACGTTCTAAATTTGATTGTGGTGATGGTTGCACAACTCTGGGGACATGGTGAAAGCCACTGAATTACACATTTTAAATGAGTGAGTTGTATGGTATGTGCATTATGCCTCAATAGAGCTGTTTCTTAAAATCACCATCTTTAGTATATTCATGAAAGATTATATTGAAATCTGTTTCTCCCCCAGTTGCCCTCAGAGTCTGCCATCCAAGCTAGAAACTTGAAGCACATCTTCGATTCTTTCTTCTCACTCATCCCTCAGTTCACCTAGACCACATCCATTCATTTTCTAGGTCTTTTAGATTCAACCTTCTTCATGTCTCTAAATCCTTCCTTTCACTCCATTTTTATTCCCACTGCTTGAATTCAAGCCGTAATCATTTATTCCCTGGATTGCTGCCTCCTTCTTCTGTCTTTTTTTCCTTGTCTTTAATCTAGGCTTCCTCATGCTACAGCAATGATGATCTTTCTGCAACATCAGTGTGATTTTGTCCATAGTAACTGCTTAATATGGCAGATATCTCAGCTGACTGCAATGTCAAGATGGACAATATTCCAAGCACATTTTTTTAAACTCCCATTTACTACTGAATAACGTTAAGTTGCTCCTTGATTAACCAATAATCATATTTTCATTTGGCCATATCTATCAGAATTAACCAGATTAATGATCATTTCAGAAGTATCCTCTACATATTTCTATGAATCAAAAGTCGGTTTAACCCAAACAGATGATTGTCAGACATCTGTCGCTTTTAATGTTGGGCAGACAGTCCCAAAGTTACAGTAATCACTCTATTTATTTTGCAAAGTTATGTACTTTGTCTTTGAAAATTTAGAAAACTCTGAAATTTGGAGACATCCTGTAAGAAGGTAGTTACCCTTTGTATACACAAATATAAGATGGAAGAAATTATTAATTAGACAGACAAATAGGAGAAAGTGTGATTCCAGGCAATTGAGTTGCATTTTTCTGCTAATTCTCAGGAATTGAGACAAAAGGTATTCTTTTTGTACGTTGCCCTGAATGCCAATAAATAGGGATTCTTCTGTAGTAGAAAGGAAGTTAATTTTAGGGTCAAGCCTTCCCACCTTGTTTTTTTCTGTCTTCATCGTTAATACATAACACACTTGAGCAACTGTCTTTCTTTTCAGTGGGAGTGTCTTCCGGTGCCTCAAGAAAGAATTACCCTAAGACGCTGAGCCTTAATAATTAGGATTGAAACGTCAACAGCAAATATCATGTAATCTCTATTCCTATCACGTGGGAGTGAGACTTTTTCAAAAACATTCCCAAATGTTTATGTTACTCTTTTGCTCTCAGCATGAAAATACACAAAGGTACACACGCACCCAGACTCTCTTTCTGACACACATAGCTTGTGTCCACACACACAATGTTTTTGATATGAAATAGTATTTCTTGAAGCCATATTTCAAAGAGCTGTCTCCCTGCCTTTCTTCTCTAGATGTCTTGGAAAAGTTCTGAGAAACTATGGCATCAGCAAATAAACCTGACCTTGTTTAGCCCTTCTGAGAAAGTAAACTTTAAAAAATTACACACCATTGTAAAGCAATTATATTCCAATAGAGATGTTAAAAAAAATTACAATAGCTCATTTAATTACCATTGTTTGAATCTACTGAGTACATTTGAATGAACTGAATATGAAATTGTGGAAAATGAGTATGAAATTTACCTGTATTTTAAATTTAAAATTAAATTGAAAGCTCAGAATACTATCATTCTTGGACACTTATGCCTTTTAAATATTTTATTAGACATAAAAATAATTAGCTTGAGACAGTGCTTATCTCACAGCAGGGAATCAGTGGAGAAAAATGAAATCTTAAAAAATTGGTCAGTACAACTTAAAAACGAGGACCGTTTTAATATGATGTGAAACTGGTATGTCCAGATTCCAGCTACACAGATGAATTGCAAAGCAATGAACCAATTGATTTAAAAAATTATCTGATTCAGTTCCAACAACGGAATTTTTTTCGACTCACATAATTTTAAGTTTACACTCATGTTTTGCCCCCCCCCCGATTTTTTTTTGCTTTTATACTCCCTTTAAAAACAGGTCTTTAAATAGCAATAATTTTTATCTTCTCATTTATTTTTCTCGCAAGTTTCATAATCTGAATTGGTGCACATTTTCCTAATATTTCAAAATACTCGCATAGTTTCCATCTCTGTGTGTCACTTCCTATTAGTGAACCCAAACTACTAACAACATGTATCACTCACTCACTGTCTATCCAACACTGACAGTACCATTTATTTTAAAAATTTTATTGTCTTTTCCTCCAATAAAATATTAGCTCCAAGAGAGTAGAATGAAATCTCTCTTTATAACGGCGGTAGCCCTGTATCTGGAAGAATGTTTGTCATAGAGTGGTTGTCCAACGCATGTGTGTAGGATGAATGAATGAATGAACAAATGAATGCAGATGTAAGCCATCATGTATGGGAGTTTTTGTACTGGGATGGTGGGGAGGTGGTGGTATTTGAGCTCTCATCTTTTGAATAACAAGCAAGCATTCACCCGGTGGGTAAAAGGAAAACATCCCAGACAGAGGGTGGAGAATGTGTGGGTTTATTGAAGGAAGGAAGATCTTGTATTTTTGGGAACCGAGAGTCATGATTAGCTGAAGGAGAGGGTGTATCAGACAGACTTGGATTATATAGCAGAAGAAAGAGAAAAAGTGAATGAATGAAGGGATTTAATGATAATGTACGGAGATGGATATGTTATTAAGTTCCTGGCTATATTGTTGTTCATAAGTTTTATATACGACTATGCTGTGATTTTATTATTTGTTCTTATTTTACTCTCTCTTTTTTTCTTGTAGCATATTTTTTGGATTCTGTGCCAATTCCTTTATCATTAGGGAAAGTTAAATCCTTTTATCAGAGGAACCAGTGATTAGACAAAAGCTGTGTATAATTTTCAGGTCACTGAAAGAAGTCTATTATTGAGAGAGCAGAAATGTACTCACTCACCAGTATTTATTTCATCCACCTTTATGTGCCAGGTATTGTTCTAGACTGGGGTCAGCAAATTTTCTATAAAGTTGAGGCTTTACAGACCAAATATGGTCTCTGTCCTAATTGCCTGACTCTGTCATGGTAAGGTGAAAGCAGCCATAGACAATACATAAATAAATACATGAGTGTGATTGTCTCCCATAATACTTTATTTATGGACACGGAAATTTGAATTTCCTATATTTTCATGTGTCACAAGATAGTCTTCTTTTGATTTTTTAAAAAACAATCTGAAAACATAAAAACTTGTCATTAGCACGTAAGCCACATAAAAACAGGCAGTGCACATTTGGCTGTGAGCTGTAGTCTTGCCAAGCCCTGCTCTAGACACTGGGAATGCAACCAAATGAAAAAATGTCTCTACTTGCATGAAGCTTACATTTTAGTTAGACAATAATCAAATTTGGGTGCTATGAAAAAAATAAAGCAGAGTAAGGAGAATGGGCATTGACAGAGATGTGGTGAGCTTGTGTGTGTGTGTGTGTGTGTGTGTGTGTGTGTGTGTATTATACTAAATTATGTAGTCAGGACAGACCTCTCTGACAAGATGGCATTTGACCTGAATGAAATGATGGAGTGACCCATGTGGATACCTGGGGGGAAAGGCTCAGGGAGAAAGAGCAGTAAACGTAAAGCTGTAAGGCAAGGATCACACTTGGAATGTCCTAAAAACAGAAGAGAAGAGCAATGCCTGTGCCGCAGAGTAAATGAGGAGTGGGGTAGTCGACAGTAAGAGACCGTGAAACCAGTGAACACAAAGCAGGGAAGACAAAGGACAAGGACACAGAAAGGGGAGTCCTGCCATCCCAGGTCCAGCCATCCCTGAAGCCAGAGCTCCCCTATGGGCAATAAAAGGCCACTGAGTTATGAAGCCGATTTGAATTGGGTGCCTTTGCAAATAAAGGACTGCTGTTGTGTCTCTAAATATTTAAAAGCCAGAAATTCCCAAAGACTCATGTAAGCCGTTAAGACAGCTGACATTTCTAGATAATCCTGAAGCTTCCAGACGCAGGGATGAACTCCAAAGCTTATTTCTTGGCCTCAACCTGTCTCTCCTTCCAGCCCTAAGATTCAGTTATCTTATTTTTACAACATAAAGAGGATCTGGAAAAGGAAAAGTTTAAATGACTGAATCTATAGCAGGCACTTACCAGTAGATGGGTGAAAAAAATGAACCAATGAAGGAAAGAATCCTTATGTTAATTTTAAAAAGTACTCTTCATTAGTAAAGAAAGCAATATTATTATTTTTTCTCTTAGGAAACCATTCATGAGTAGACTACAAGGTTCTCAGTCAACCCGGAAGACACTAGTTAATGCTTACTCGGTACACATATTTCTATGCAAATTTCTGGTTGCCTCTGGTCCACTGCTCATCCTCAGTGACAGTAACAAGACCAAGAGGGTGACAGACTTTATGGGAGAAGGAACTCAATGCAGGTAAAACATATATTCCTCTCACAATCATTTATTTTATTTTTAAAAATTGTAATGAAATACATATAATGTAAATTTACCATTTTAACCATTTTAAGTGTACAATTCAGTGACATTAAGTACATTAACACTATTGTGCAACCATCACCACCATCCAGCTTCACAACTGTTTTTACCTTCCAAAACTAGAACTCTGACCCCATTAAACACTAACTCCTCACTCCTGCCTGCCCCCAGCCCCGGCGATCACCATTCTACCTTCTGTCTCTATGTATTTAACTGCGTTAGGTACCTCATCTAACTGGAATCATACAGTATTTGTTTTTTTGTGACTGGCTTCCTTCACTTAGCATAGTGTCCTCAAGGTTCATCCATGTTATAACACGGATATCCTTTCTCTTTAAGCTTGATTAATATTACATTGTATGTGTAGAACACAGTTTCATTATTCATCCGTCCATCAATGGACACTTGGGTTGTTTCCACCTTTTGGTTATTGTGGGTAATGCTGCTGTGAACAGAGGTGTACAAATATCTGCTGAGTTTCTGTTTAATTCTTTGAGTGTATACCCAGAAGTGAAATTGCTGGGTCATATGGCAATTCAACTTAAAATTCTTTTCTCACAATCATTTTTATACCCTTTTCATTTGGGGGTGCGTGTATTTTTCTTTTTAGTTCATTGGCATTAAACCTTGAATCTAATGAAACAATACCTCAGTGATTTTAAGGGAACGATTTTAGGCAGTAAATATGAAGAATAATTCCTGAGGCAATTAACAAATCTATTGCAAATGATACATAATCCACTTATTTAATTCAAAGAACCCATTAGGGCTGGTCATAGAAACAAAACTTCATCCGGCTAAGTATCTCTGAATGTGAAGTAACTATTCTTGGAATCTTGAACTGAAAAAGAAAAAAATAAATCAGGCCACCCAAGATAAATTGAAAAAATTTAATTATTGAAAGGGGTTGTAATGAATAATTTTTCGGGGGAGGGATATTTGTTATTGTTAGAACTGGTTTTCAGCTGACAACACAGTTTCCTCTGAGCCTAGAGCCTAGTTGGATAGCACGTCTTCCTTTGGACTCAAGCACATATAAACAGTTGATAATAATAATCATTATAAATGCACGCTACAACAGTTTATTACTTCCTATGTGCCAGCTACTATGCTAAGCATTACATATTACCATATGAAACAACAGATCTGCAAGACAGCTTTTTACAATCATTACTGTGGCAGAAATTCTGTTGCTGTCCACCGATACTCTTCCCTCTTAAATGCCATCGCTCCTGAGTTTTAGCTGGAAATATGACTCCCCAGTCAGAATGCATTTCGAGCCTTCCTTCTAGCTGACCTTATTGTCTATATCAGTAGTCCATGGCTTTTGATCGCCAACTTGTATTTGGTTGAGTAGATACGCCACGGTTTGTTTATCCATTCTCCTACTGATAGATACCAGGGCTTTCTGTGTTTTGGATATTATGAAAAGAACTGCGGTCAACGTTTGTGTGTTTTGTGCATATGTTTTTCTTTTTATTTGAAATCATGGAGAATATTGTGATGGGGATTATTGGGAGGCAAAACACTGATCAGGCCCTTCATGGCATCTCTGCTGGCACTCAGGGAAATCACTTGATTCTCCACATATCAGGCTAAGACCTGCATCTCTTGTCTTGTTTTCCCAGCCTCCTGCCCCAAGATTGGGAATCATTTTTTTAAAAATTATTATTATTATTATTTTATTTATTTATTTATTTTGGCTGTGTTGGGTCTTCGTTTCTGTGCGAGGGCTTTCTCTAGTTGCGGCAAGCGGGGGCCACTCTTCATCGCGGTGCGCGGGCCTCTCACTATCGTGGCCTCTCTTGTTGCGGAGCACAGGCTCCAGACGCGCAGGCTCAGTAGTTGTGGCTCACGGGCCCAGCCGCTCCGCGGCATGTGGGATCTTCCCAGACCAGGGCTCGAACCCGTGTCCCCTGCATTAGCAGGCAGATTCTCAACCACTGCGCCACCAGGGAAGCCCGGGAATCATTTTTTAACCCCCTTCCTTAGTGTTCCCATCTGCAATACAACCCCAATCTGATATAACCAGAGAATTCACTTCTCACTCTGCAAGCTGCAGTTTGTCCAGTTTCTCTAGACTGCATATTGATTTAGACAGAATCAGCCTGAGGAATCATCTCGCTCATGTGGTGGTACTTGGAAGTTAGTCTTTTCTTCTCTTCTACCCCTCACTGCCAGCCTGACATTTGGTGGACAGCAAGCCATGGTTTATAAAAACTCCTTCTGGATGCCCAAGTGTAGTGTCAGAAATTCCAGTCCCATTGTTTCTAATACGTAGAGTAACTATTATTCGAACAAGTCAAGAGAAAGTTCAAAGAGAATAGCAAAAGCAAATGGGAGCTATTAGAATAATATGCATATAAGACAGTCTTAATTCCATGCTTATTTAATTAACACATGTGAACATAAAATAGAAGGAGCCTTCCATGTTTGGATGGAGTAGATCAAAATGCCATCCTATTTTCTGCATTTACATCAACAGCTCTTATGATAATGCCTTGTATAGATTAGATATTTGATGAGTGTCCATTGAACTTATTAATAAATGAATGAATGTTAAGTAGGTCATCCCCCAGAGGCACATGTTAAGACACAGCAAACATTTTTCTCTGTTATTTGAGTGGGTGTAAGCTGCAGCTGGTAAGAGAGCTGACAGATGTCGTGAAAGACGCATAAGTATCAAATATCTGAGCATATTTGGGAGCAGGCTATTTCCTATGTCGTGTATCAGGTGTGATACTTGCTTTCTCTATTCAAAGCAAGAAAAAGGTTTGAGTGGATTAGAGACGCTGTCTATAGCAGCTCAAAAATTATAGTTTCTTCTCATAGTCCTATCCAACAAGAAAAACCATGAAAATAAACATCAGTGAAGTTATTTACATGAAATTGAAGCTATAACTGTATATGGTGATAGTAGTGAATTGTGGCGAATTCTTTCAAGTGACTTAGTAAATGAATACCACATGAATGCAGAAAAAGATTACTCTTTGTGAATCTTATAAAACAATAAATATGTTGAGAGTTAAAAACTGAAAAAAAAAGCTCAATTACTACCCCAAATTTACTAATTTCACTCCAGATTGAGGACTCAAACACTGTGTGAGAGGCCCAGCTACTCATTGAAATACAAATAGGAAAGGGGAAAGGGGTGGGGGAGGAAGGAGAGAAGGGGGGAGAGAGAGAGAGAAGCTCCAAGCATGCCCTTAGCAAAAGAGTAAGGAAATTCAGACAAAGTGTGATAAGAGTTTTTAAACCTCCTGAGGCATGCATCCAGTCAGAATCTGTTCCAGAAAACAGAAGCAGAGGGAATGCTCATACTATGAGACCAGCATTACTCTAAGTCAAGTTAAAGACATTACGTGAAAGAAAAACTACAGACCAATTATCTTTTATGAACACAGTTGCAAAAATCCTCAACAAATGTTAACAAATCAAATCCAACAATGTGTAAAAGAATCATACACCACAAGTGGGGTTTAATGCAGGAATGCAAGATTAGTTCAACCTTCATAAATCAATTCATGTAATTCATTATATAGAATAAGTAAAGCCATGTGATTGATGAATATGTTTAGTACTTTGGTGGTGGTGATGATATCACAGATGTACGCATGTGTCCAAACTCATCACGTTGTATACATTAAATGTGTGCAATTTTTTGTATATCAGTTTTACCTCAATAAAACTTAAAAAAACAAAAAGGAAAACCATGTGATTGTATCAATAGGTATGGAAAAAGCATTTGACAAAATCCAACATCTATTCATGATCAAAACTCTCAGCAAACTATAGATGGAGGAGAACTTCCTCAACTTGACAAAAACTTGTGTTAGTAAAGAAAAGAAAGAAAAGAAAAAAAGAAGTGAAAAGTAAGTGCTGACCAGGCAAAATTTGATGAAATGGTTAATAAAGTTTTAAGATGTTGACATATTATTGATGTTAAGGATGATTTGAATTATTGCACATGAACTGACATTGAATCATGAGAAATATCATTTGTATTGTTAGGTTACTTCAACAGTTTGGTTCTAGAAATATTTCGTTGTTATATTATCTTTGCATGTTGACAATTGATGTTGAATGAGGAACAAAGGTATCAAGTCAGATAAGAAGATTGTTCATCTCTTCCTTAATCTTAATTTATGTGAATACCTTCTGGCAATCTCAATATTGGGAGTTCCCGTTGTTATAGAAGTGTTGCAAAATAAAACCAGAAAAAAAGTTTCAAACGGTTTGAGAGTTACTTTATTATAATCTCAAGAAGTTGCTCGGGCTTCCCTGGTGGCGCAGTGGTTGAGAATCTGCCTGCTAATGCAGGGGACACGGGTTCGAGCCCTGGTCTGGGAGGATCCCACATGCCACGGAGCGGCTGGGCCCGTGAGCCACAACTACTGAGCCTGCGCGTCTGGAGCCTGTGCCCCGCAACGGGAGGGGCCGCGATGGTGAAAGGCCCGCGCACCGCGATGAAGAGCGGTCCCCGCACCGCAATGAAGAGTGGCCCCCACTTGCCGTAACCGGAGAAAGCCCTCACACGAACCGAAGACCCAACACAGCCAAAAATAAATAAATAAATAAATAAAGTAGCTATAAAATGTAGCCTTTAATAAAAAAAAAAAAAAAAGTTGCTCATTTGGAATGTTTATATAAAACTAATATGAGGGGTCAAAAAGCTAACATTTTTTTTCCTCTTTCTTTCTTTCCTTCTTTCTTTCCTTCTTTCCTTCCTTCTTTCTTTCTTTCCTTCCTTCTTTCTTCCCTTCTTTCCTTCTTTCTTTCCTTTTCTTTCCTTCTTTCTTTCCTTCTTTCCTTCCTTCTTTCCTTCTTTCCTTCCTTCTTTCTTCCCTTCTTTCCTTCTTTCTTTCCTTTTCTTTCCTTCTTTCTTTCTTTCTTTCTTTCTTTCTTTCTTTCTTTCTTTCTTTCTTTCTTTCTTTCTTTCTTTCTTCTTTCTTTCATCAGAGATAAAAAAAGAATTTGTTAGAGAGGTGAGAAAGATTCAGATGGTGTTTCCTTTACTTCAACCCTTTGACCCATGAGAAGGGGAGACTCTCCTAACTCTCTAGTCACACCTTTTTGGCTTTTTCCCAAAGCAAGAGGGGTTGACAATTTACTTCTGGACTGACAATTTACTTCTGGACCTAATATTCCCTGGGCAGTGCTTCACTAGGGGGAGGAATTATTATACCATGGAGCTTTCTCTCTTACTTCCTGTTCCCACACACTAAACTCACAAGCACAGGGCCACCACTTTCAAAAGCACCTGCAGTGTTCTTTTTTGCTCCTTCCTCATCCATGAATAATTTCAAGTATAGTCTGTCAGAAGACACAATGAATCTAAATCCAAATTCACATAGACTTCTTATCGTAAAGCACATTCTCCAATCCCAATTGTTATCAGGACTTTACCTTTGAAAATATTGGGATTTCACATTATAGCCCACGAGTCAGAGCCCTCTGACTTGTGGAATAACAGTTTAACCTGTATTTCTACAATATATGCTCATTTTTATTCTGTAAATAAGCATATGGTTTTTAGCCAATTGTGTTTAGTGAAACTTACCAAATCTGTCCTTTCTATTTTTTCTGATAATTCTCTGGACATAATCTTTGGGTGATGACGTCCTCTCTTCTATAGAACGCATATGGCAAGCTCAGTCTGACAGGAGTATATGCATAAAACCCAGTGAAATGTTGAAATGTTATTCTTCAAAGTTAAAGTCTACACAGTACTAAATAACAAGGTTATAGCCTGTAAATGATTTTTTGGATACTGCTTCTGTAAAATCTGATCACTTTTTGATAACACTTTATTGAGGTAAGTATTTGAGATGAGACTTGTAAGAATGATAAAGCAGGAAAAAAACATTTAAAAATATTTTACTAAAGGAAGTCGTAATTAGGCAGAAAGCAGACAGTAGGGGTTTCTAGTTTTAATTCTGCCATTATCTTAGGTGGCTTTAGAAAATGCACCATGGTCAGTTTACTTGTCTATAAAGAGGAAAAAGGGGATGATATGAGGACATCATTGATCTCTGAAATCTGACTAACTAGGCTTTTATGAGACTAAAGCCTCAAGCACTTTAGCATTTTTGGAATGTTTAACTGTTTGATGTTATCTCCGTAGGAGGGAAGGGGATTTATAGGGGAACTTCTCTGTACAACATTGTAGTATTTCACTAATTTCTGTATTTCCTTATTGCTTTTATAATTTTTTAAATGAACTTTATATTTTTAAAGGTTGCTGAGCACAAGTTTGTCTTAGAATCTTTTGAAATGAATCAAGTGTTTCTCCATTATCTCGAATTATCTAGAAATATCTGCAAGCATTTTTGTGACATACAGTACAGTATTCCTCACATCCTATCAGAGCTTGGTATGCACTATGAAGATGAACAATGCGTGTAGCAGCTGGCCTCCTCAATGTTTCTTCTTTTAGGAAGGAATGCGGTTGGTTGTTTTGCCCTCCACCACCTAGTCTAATAAACTGTTTAGAACAAAAGATAACAGGAACATTTTACTTTTTTTTAATAGAGTTTATTTCTTAGAGTAGTTTCAGGTTCACAAAAAATTGAACAGAAGGTACAGAGACTTCCCATATACTACCTCTCCACATATATGTATAGCCTCCCCCATTATCAACCATTATGAACCATTATCTCCGACCAGAGTGGTGCATTTGCTACCACTGATGAACCTACATGGACACATCATAATCACCCAAATCCAGAGTTTACATTAGGGTTCACTCTTGGTGGTTTACATTCTATGGATTTGGGCGAATGTAGAATGACATGTATCCACCATTATACATTCATGTGGAGTAATTTCTCTGCTCTAAAATCCTATGTGCTCTGCCTATTCATCCCTCCATCCTCCCTAAACCCTGAAAACTACTGATATTTTTACCATCTCCATAGTTTTGCCTTTTCCAGAATGTCATGTGGTTGGAATCATATTGTGTGTAGCCTTTTCAAATTGGCTTCTTTCACTTAGTCACATGCATGTAAGTTTCCTCCATGTCTTTTCATAGAATTGAAAATTTCTAATCAAGAATCTTGAAATTTTCTTCTTGACTTTCTTTTTTAAACTAAATTTTCTTTTAAGGTAGCAAAGATCATAATTCTAAGTTGTTAGCATCAATGGTTTTATCTAACTTGTAATGGATGTATATGTGATTGAAACAAACGTGAATTATGTTTTTTTTTTTTAAAAATGCTTGTAGTAGCAAAATGAATTAAATGATCCTCACCTCTGAGATTTATAGTTTACCTAGTTACTTATTTTGTTAGATGACTGAGTCTCTACATACATTTCTAGATATTGATTGGGTATAAACATAAAGAATTTTCATTGAATCCAAGGATTGCATTCTGAAAACATTGTAATGATTTTCTTTCTTGAAGTACTCAAAGTAAAGTATATAATACAAAATAAACATATTAAAAAAAAAGTCTTGGGCTTCCCTGGTGGTGCTGTGGTTAAGAATCCACCTGCCAATGCAGGGGACACGAGTTTGAGCCCTGGTCCAGGAAGATTCCACATGCCACGGAGCAACTAAGCCCATGCTCCACAACTACTGAGCCTATGCTCTAGAGCCTGCAAGCCACAACTACTGAGCCCATGTACCACAGCTACTGAAGCCCGCATGCCTAGAGCCCGTGCTATGCAACAAAGAGAAGCCACAGCAATGAGAAGCTCGCTCACCGCAACGAAGTGTAGCCCTTGCTCACCACAACTAGAGAAAGCCCGTGTGCAGCAACGAAGACCCAATGCAGCCAAAAATTAAAAAAAAAAAAAAAAATCTCCCCTCTTGCTCCTATCACAGTCCAGAGCAGAGAGACAAAGGCTCCCCTCCTTGCCTTTATCTGGAACTCAGGCTCTCTCCCACTATGACTCTGCTCTCTAGATTCTCAAAAGCCTATCTAGTTATCTGGATGGGGAAAAGATGTGGAGCTCTCACCAAGGTTTTAGAGCCTGGTGATCTTCATCTCTACATTCCCAGAAATCTAATCATGTGATTCATACTCTCTAAAGTTTGAGAACAATCGTCCTTACTTTGTGTTATGTACTGAATTGCATCCCCTACAAAATTCATAAGTTGAGAGCTTAATCTTTAAGTTATCTGTGTTTGGGTATAGGACCATAAGGAGGTAGTTAAGGTTAATTGAGGTCATAAGGGTGGGGCCCTAATCCAATAGGACTGGTGTCCTTATAAGAAGAGGAAGAGACACCAGGGATGTGTGCAGACAGATGTGCAAGCCAAGGAGAGAGATCTCAGGAGAAACCAAACCTGCTCACACCTTGATCTTGGACTTCCAACCTCTAGAACTGTGAGAATAAATTTCTGTTATTTAAGCCACCCAGTATGTCACTGTATTTTGTTATGACAGCCTTAACAGACTAATATGCTTTGTTACATCAATCACTCAGAAACCTATGTATCATCCTCTTAAAATTCTTTGGACTACTCTTTGTATATTTCATAAATTCATATCTTTCCTTTAATCCCCACTATCACCACCCCATTTAAGGGTCTTATTCCATATCTCTCCTATATATAACCTGACAATCTGCCAATTAATGCCAGGTTGCCAGAAGGTTCTTTTGAAAATGTATCAATATATAGCCATGCTACTTTATAGCCTGAAATCCTCCAATGGCTACTCAGGCTTTTAGATAAAACCCAAGTAATCAAGTGTAGATATCACGACCTCATGATCAAATACAGGTTTATCCACCTAATGTCTTCTGTCACTTCCACAAATGGCCCCTGTGTCAGCCCCATAAAACTGCCTGAGATTCCCTGAACACTATGACTATTTTTGACCTTCTAGCTATTATTTCACCAGGGAAAACTCTCTCTGAACTTCTGTACTTGATTAGTTCTTACTGGTCCCAAGGCTCAGCTTAGGTTAAATTCACTGGAACATTATGTTAGATTTGCATTTCTTCTCCTAAAGTTCTGATTTAGATCTCCTTCCTTTGAACTTTGGTAGTAAACTCTAACACTTACCATTTGGTGGTTTTAGCTGCCTTTCTCACTTGACTGTGGCCTTTATAAGGGCAGGGATTCTATCTTTCAAAATAAACCATGAATAAATTTTTTTTTCAGGCATGCTCAGTGAATCCAAGATCATATATTTGTGCATCCATGGCTTTCAACTGAATGGCAAAAGTTCACGACACAAATGGAAATGAAGCTCCCTCACATTATAGGGATAAGTCAGTTCAAATGTCCAGCACTTTTAGGTTATCTTTAGTTGGATTTCAGAACCACAAAAAGATATTTATCACCACCTGCTTTACTTGTAGCATAGCAATTCGTGTTTATGTTGGAAGTTGCTGTATCATTTCTTTG
Organism: Balaenoptera acutorostrata; assembly: GCF_949987535.1. Lineage (NCBI taxonomy): Eukaryota > Metazoa > Chordata > Mammalia > Artiodactyla > Balaenopteridae > Balaenoptera > Balaenoptera acutorostrata. Next base: position 67,143,728 of record NC_080081.1, read on the forward strand.
AAGAAGCCAAATTCACTTACCCATCTCATTAGGCAGCTGCATGAATGGAGAAGTAGGACTCTGTGGTCTCTTTAAAGAAGGTGGTGTGTTTTGTTAAACATCGCATCCACTGCCACCCACTAGGGCTAACCGCGATCCTACAGTGATGAAGATTTCTAGACAATCTGGGTTTAGCAGTTACGCTCAACTCTTTTAGAGTAGGCAGACGTGGAAAGGAGAAATCAGTGAACCAAGTATGTGGAATTATTTCAAAGGAACAAATATTAGAAACAGGTGTGAGATACTACCTAGGGAAAATAAAGCATTAATTCATTCTACCTGGCAGTGGACCATGCTATATTTCCTGAAGAATTAGCTGCTTGAAAACATTTTGACAAAGGAGTTAATTATAAATGTTGCTGTTTTTATTCATTTCAAGCCAAATTTTTGAACCATGAAAAGTGCATTAAAGACTTTTAGGCAATTAGGAAGCTGCAAAAAGCGTTTTATTCTCCATCTACTTCACAGTTAAATCATATTCGCTGAGCATAAGCTTATATGAAACAATTTTTTATTATATGGAAAGCTTATAGTCTATGTTTTATACTCTTCCTATGGTTCAACTCTTATAGCAAAATGTATAACATAATGTACATAGTATCTAATGTTTAGTTTTATGAATTTTTTATCCACTGCCTCATTCTTGAAAGGATTTGAGGTTGTGGCATTGAATAAGTTGCTTGTTGAATACCTTAGTTTTAATTGCATCACATACCATTTAAATATTTAATTTATTATATGGGAGAAATGCACTTATTTTGCCAAAAAAATTAATTATCGATTAAATAATTACTTGTTCGATAAGAACATAGCAGTTATAATCTTATAATGTCAGTAAAACATTAATCACTTTAAATATTTACATCAGAATGACTATCTCTCTGGCTCCTCTCACAATTCCTTCTAGTGATCTATTAGCAAATGTTTGCTTCCCTTCATTGCAACTTTGGACTTTCCTGATTTAAAAGTCTTCTAAGTTCCCAAGAAAGGAATGCTTCCACCAGGTGATACAGAAATGGTTTCATAAAACTGAAGGCTGTTTTATGAAACCACCTGTCTACTTTGTGCTTTTCATAATATTGGACCAAACATTTTACAAACTAGATTACTTGACTGGCTGGGGTGATATGTACTAGACACCGGAAATTGAGTTGCTGCTGCAGATGGTGTGATACGATGGAATCACATAAAGTTTGAAAGGTACAAAACTTGGCATGCCAGGTTGAACTTTTGTACCTTAATTCAGTAAGCTTCGAGGATCTAGAAAACGATTTTGTCATTAGAGCCAATATAACCTCGAATTGCTTAATTCTTAATCTTTACAGAAGCTTCTTGGAGATGACAGCAAGAAAGTCTTTGGTTAGAATGTCAAAATGTTCAGGATACAACACTAACAAAAATAATTTTCTATCAATGCCTATGTATAATCCAACTATACACACACACACACACACACACACACACACACACACACACACACACAAAGCCTTTTGTTGATGCCCCCAAATGACCTAGATTAAGAATGTTATGGGGACTTCCCTGGTGGCTCAGTGGTTAAGAATCCACCTGCCAATGCAGGGGACATGGGTTCGAGCCCTGGTCTGGGAAGAACCCACATGCCATGGAGCAACTAAGCCCGTGTGCCACAACTACTGAGCCTGCGCGCCTAGAACCTGTGCTCCGCAACAAGAGAAGCCACCGCAGTGAGAAGCCCGTGCACCACAACAAAGAGCAGCCCCCGCTTGCCGCAACTAGAGAAAACCCTCGCACAGAAATGAAGACCCAACGCAGCCAAAAATAAATTAAAAAAAAAAAAAAAAAGAGTGTGTTGGATATACTGCTTTCTGTAGAATATCTGTGACACTGACCTGGACAATGGTTTGCCCTCCAACATATGAACTGGACTTTAACCGAACTAGTTGACAAGTTTAATTATCATAGATCAGGAAACGGTGTTAACTCAGTAGATTTTCTCCTCATGTTTAATCTTTTGCCCAAAGACACAATTTTTTGTGGATCCCTGAAGGTAAAGGAGGTTCTTGCATTCCAGCTGTCTTAAAACTGCTGAGGTTTCCTGAAATTGACTTCATTCCACCAGCCAGACATCTAAAAACTATGTCCATACAAGGTTTGCGTGTAGATTTCTTGTTTGCACCCCAAACCCCCAAATTATAGGTAGATTTTTCTCAGGTTTTGAGAGATCTAAAGAAATCAGAGCTTCTTTTCTCTTGCTGCTAACCTCTTCTCCCCTTTCTCCTCTCTGCTATTTCTCTTGCTTCCTGAGAGCATCTTTGGCAGCCTCTTCCTTCAGGCGCTCTTCTAGCTGCCTCTCGGGCTAAGTGGCATGAATGCCGCTCTGCACTCGTGACCCCAGCCATCAAAGGCAGTCATGGATGAAATCAATGTTCTGATCATTTGCTTCGTCATTCTTGCTTACTAGACCCTGACACTTCCTGGAGACCAGCACCTACGTTTGTATAGCTAAGGTGGGGTCAGGATGTAGATTCTCATTGTATTTGTGATGACAGTTTTTAAGCACGATTTTAGAGCATTCTTTGTACACCTTGCTGTCTTGTGCATGCTTTGCTGTGCTGTTTCCTGGGAAGAGAGCAAGGGTCTATTTTTGTTGTAGGTTGACAAGAAGAGTTGAGTAGGAAAATGATGGCAGGGACTCTCTGACTCTGCTTGGGACCATGGACATAAATGTATCTCCATACAACTATTCACTTATTTATACTGCCCAAAACAATTACATATTTTAAGGAAAATCTGAGAGATGCAGACAAATATTTCAAAACAGTTTGTATCTTCATCCTCTGGCCTAATGTTTTAAAATGTCAGAATGGTATCTCTCACGTAAGAGTGCATAAATAGAATAAAAACCGGTCAGACAACCTGCCTCTGTCAGCTTTCAAAAATATGAGAAATGACTTATTTGCTGATGAAATGTTTATTTTCTTTTCATATGTGGTTTGACATTCCTAAAGAGACTCTGAGAATATTCCCTTAATAATAGGAAATACAAATTACCTGCTATGTATCCATAAATCGACTTTATTATTATATCTGAGCCTTATTCATCTCTGGGGCAAAATGTAAAGCAAGACACTAATCACTCAGTTATTACAGATTTTAAACTTTGTTTAGTAGAATATGACTTCTTATTTTTTTCAGTTATATATATACAATATATGTATATATATATATATTATACATATAGTATATATTACAACTCTCTTATACATTCTAAAATGTAATACAGTGAATTGACTTAACTGACCACTCAGATCTCAATGATTTAGGGACCTGTTAATGCACCTTAATTCTGAATATTCTCTACAATCATATTTCAAGATTATTTTAGTATGAAATTAAGGAAAAAACTCTTATTAGAAAGACAACTATAGAATTTCTGCTTGCTAGTAGACATCATTATTCAAAAAGTTGACCGTGTTCAGACTAATGTCTTAAATTTCATGTTCTCAGGAATTAGGACAATTGTTGGAAAAGAAAATTATCCTGAATGTAACTTTTACTCAAAATGACCAGACAAGGGATAGCCACATAGCAGCATGATTAAATTGCTGATTGTCTGCCAATTTTACCAAATGTTCATTGTTATTTCCGTAGGGAAGCCTTCTGCCTCTTCGTCCAAGCAGAATCAATTATTTCCTTTGCTAAGTCCCCTCAGAAATTTGTATGTCCTGCTTTTGAATTACATAGACTCCAGATATCTGTAGCCCATGTCCATGCAATGTGTGTGTGTTGTTTCTTGTCTACTCTCAAAGCCCCCAATTGTACATAGGTTGTGAAAGATGGAAGTGGGTCAGTTTCTTTTTCTCATTATTTACATCTTCTATCTTAGGACCTTTGAATTTGCTTTTCCTCTGCTTGCAACAATCTTACCTCAGAGAACCAAATTGCTTGTTCTCTAATTTCCTTCAGCCTTTGCCCAAATATTACTTTACCAGTGAGACCTCCTCTGACCATTCTACTTTAAATATTAAACCTTTTCTTAACTATAATTTTCACAGGATAAAATCATGAAAATAAAAATGAATATGTATAAAAAGTGTCATTTAACTCATTAATGAGGGAACTGATAAGATGTTTACACAACTTCAAAGGAGAATCTCAGTACATGTATAAATGTGTGTATGTATGTGTGTGTATACATACATACACATATGCATACGGTCAGAAATGCTGAAATGAAGTTGCTAATGAGCAAGGGAAATGTAGAATATTGGGCATAAAATTTTTTTATAATATTCAACCAACGTCTTTATTTCCTATAACTGCTTTCTCATTCCTTAATTATCTCGTGGCCTTCCCCCATTGAAAGGGAGGCATTCATTCCTTCAGAAAACCCCTGACACAAAGAAGTTGCTTTGGGTTTTAAAATAAGTAGAGTTTTTTGAGTTCTTAGGAAAATCATAGCCTAAAAGTAAGTACTTTTGATTTGTAAAAATCAGACTTTGTTGAATGGAGGAAAGGTTTTGCCTTGAAATCTTGAAAGCCACACCTGGAATTCTGGAGCATAGGATTTCACAAAGAATTGTAGAGGAGGAAGGTTGAGTTATAAGACCGTGACTTCCTAAAAGACAAAGGAGATCCCTTAGGAATAGGTGAGTTGAGAGAGGGAGTAGAGTTGAGGACTTGGATCCTCTCTCTTAGATTTGGGTTTTCCATCAACTAAGTCACCTAATCCACACTTCCAGATACATAACGAGCACACTGGGATAGGTTCAAGTGAGTTAAGAACATCAAGTTCAATGTTACTCTTTCGTGAGTGTAGCCTGGGAAGCGTGCAAACCTTCCATTTACATAGCATTCCCTGGAACACTGAGCAAGGGCACCAAAGGCACTGAGGCACAGTTAGGAGGGAGGGTGTCCATGTGGGTGGGCCTGGGGCCAGCCCTCCAGGCACTACATGCTCCACAGATGCGGCAAAGAGAACAACTGAATACTTGCTTTCCTAAGTGGGGGTGAGAATCCATGAAAGGATTTAATAATTAAAAGAGTGAAAGAGAAGGAGTCTTACAATTACAATTAATCTAACGTTTTTCCTCGTCTCTTATCTTCTTTGAAATTTGCAATAACATCTCTGTTTCATCCAGAAGGTATTTTTGTGTAACCCCACCTAATTTTAACCCTGCCTTTATTTAGGATTCCTTAACATTTATGTACATAGTTTTTTTTTTTTTACTATTCTCTAGTGAACCCTACTCTGCTAATATGTTGCTTGGTAAATATGCCCCTTAGTTATTTCATGGATGTATTTCTTGCCCTTTCTTTTTGATTATAAGCTTCATGAAGAAAGGAATAGTGCTTTACTTTCCTCACTTGTTATTCCTTTGGTATGTATTTAAATCTAATAGACATTTAATGCAGAGTACCATCCAAAATAAATTATATTTAAGGCAGAAATGTACTTTGGGAACTTCTATAATGAAAGTCATTCATATTTATTTGAGTACTAAAGAAGGGACGGTCCTGTGTTAGCTTTATTTTAACAATTATTTTAAATATAACTTTTAAAAATAATACAGGATTATTGAAACAAATTTCAAATATTATGAATGAGTAAAAAGTTAAATTTATTCTTAATAACCACTTCTTACTTAGTAGTTCGGTGTATGTTCCAATTTTTTCTCTTTTATTTCTTTTCTTTTCTTTCCTCCCTCGCCCCCTCCTTCTTTCTTCCTCCCTTCCTTCCTTCCTTTTCTTCCTTCCTTTCTTCCTTCCTTTCTTTCTTTTTCTTTCTTTCTTTCTTTCTTTCTTTCTTCCTTCCTTCCTTCCTTCCTTCCTTCCTCCCTTCTTTCTTTCTCTCTCTCTCTCTCTCTCTCTCTCTCTTTCTTTCTTTCTTTTTCCTCAGTATAATCACTGCCTTTATATTTATTGTGGTAAAATATATACAGTGTAAAATTTGCCATCAAAACCATTTTTAGGTGTACAATTCAATGGCATTAATTACATTTACAATGTTGTACAAACATCACTACTCTCTATTTACAAATTTTTTCGCTTATTTAAATACTATTCCTACTGTCCTGCTGCTTGCTCTTTTGCTTGCCCTGTAAAATCTCACTGGATGAAAGCTTCATCTCCAGGTACTGTTTTAGTTCAGTTTCATAAAGAGTTGACAAAACTGGGAATGAATATTTTATTTTTAGTAATGTGTTTACTTATCATGTTCCTTGGATCCTTGAAAATGAGTGAAAAATCAATTGGAATTATATTTTTTCAGAGAATGAAAAAAGAAACATTTTATAATTGAATAATAAATTTTTACTTGTTTCTATGCTTGGAACACATTATTTAGAAGCTTTTTATCACTTTTCTAAAAACTCTGTTTTCATAGAATAAGAGAACCACAGAATCTCTACTTGCAAATGACCCCAGTGGTCATCTGGCCCACTCATTCAGGGTCAGAATCCACCAGGTCACTGTGGCTCTTTGAACTTCTCTAGTTATAGGGAATATATTACTATATAACCTTCCAAGGAAGCCCTTTCTTTTTCAAGGTATCCAAAATTTAGTTCTTCTTTCTTTTCTTTTCCTACCTGGAATTTTTATCCATTGGGTTTATTTTAAATCTTAGTGTCTTATTAGGCAAATACAATCCTTTTCAAATGATACTTGACTATAATCATCGTCTCCCTCCTGAATATTCATTTTTCCTAAGATAACCCCCCCAATTACTTCAGCAGTTCTTGATATCCTGTGATCTCATGTTCCTTCACCAACCTGGTGATTTTCTCTGAGTTATATTTCTATTGAACCATTTTCTTCTTAAAGTGCAATGCTTGGAACTGAAGATAATACTTCAGATAACTTCTAAATGCTTTCAAGTAGAGCAAAAATTTATTTTGTATGCTTTACTTCAAACTCCTAATTCGTTACAGAATAATTTTATGGTAGAGATTTAAGATTTAGATTAAATTCACTACTAACACAATATGGGTACCTCCTTTAATAATTTATTTCAGACTGTACTTTGTGACAATTGGAGTTTTTCTAGTTTAGAAAGAACCGAAAATTCAGGTAAGGTGATCACACTGTGATATAGTTAGGTTCGAAACACATACCTCCCAATCTTGCTCTCTCATGTAGAGCCACCAGCTTTTCTTACAGCATCAAAGGAGACACTGAAATGTGAGGCACAGATATTAAGCTGTCAAATGTTTTCATGTGTTGCTTGTCATTTCTGTAACTTCGCTGGAAGGAGTAACGTGGGAGTGTGAGAATTCATACTCCAAAGCTGGCCTTTTAGCAACGTATAGCAGAAGGGGAGAGGAGGACTAGTTCTGATAATGTAAGTGAGAATTCTAGTGTTAATGCCTTTCTCTTATCCATCTTGAGATGTCACTTTTTTTAATGTGAAGATAGTAAAATAGCACTTGTAATGACTGGGCCGAAGTCATTATGGACCAGAGACAGAATATCTTCAGACCTGAAATTTATTACTGTAGGCGTCAGAGTCTTTACTAATTCATGTCGAACTTGGATTGTGGACATTTGTCTTTCCTTCCACTTTTTAGTAATATATACATAAATATTTAGGACTCACTTTGTCAAAATTGTTATTAATATTGAAGATTTAAAAATTACATTTTAGTAGAAAAAATTAACAAATCTTATGTATGGTATTTTTTTGTGTGTGTATGGCATTTTGAGTTAACATTTTGAATCCTTCATCACCATAATTTCCAAGTTAAATACATTGGGAGGTTAGATTTGACATAAATTCACCACCATGTGTAAAATAGATAGCTAGTGGGAACCTGCAGTATAGCACAGGGAGCTCAGCTCTGTGCTCTATGATGACCTAGATGGGTAGGTGGGAGGTCTAAGAGGGAGGGGATATGGGGATATATGTATACATATAGCTGATTCACTTCATTGTACAGCAGAAACTAACACAACATTGTAAAGCAATTATACTCCAATAAAATAAAAGAACAAAAAAATCATGTTATTTGAGTTAATGATCTTTTATTATAGCGAAAGAAAAGTTCTTGGGAGAACCACATGTTTTCCCTCCATTGGGAGAATAAATTCAAAAAATGAATTAACTTAGAGTTAATAGAGAAATTTCAGAGCTAGAGAAAAATCTTAAAAGTCACCTAGTCCAAACTCTCAACTATATAGTGAATAAGTAGGGGCACAATAATCTCATGACTTGTCCAAGCTCAAACTTGGAAACAGAACCTAGGTCTTATGTTACCTAATATAGTAAATCTTGTACTAATATAGTCACTGTAGTAATGTAGTAGCCTTTTGTAAGATTGGAAGACAGAGGAGAATCAAAGATGTTTAAATAATCGACACACTGAACATAAAAGCACAAAGCAAGGAATCATCTTCGCATTTAAAAGATAAACTAATCCTTTATTTCAAGAATGTCTCAACTAAATAGGATGTGGCACAGAGGAAAGAGCATGGACTTTGTAATTATACAGAGAGAGAAAGTTAACCTTGTCTTGCCATTTTTCAGTTATGGGCCAATTATTTAAGCTTTCTGAGCTTCAGTTTTCCTGGTACTACTACTACTTCCCTAAGTAACTGAGAAGATTAAATTAGATAATGAATTGAAAATAGCCCAGCAGAATGCTAACATGTAGTAGCATTCTGCTCTTAACTTCCCCATGCTGCCATAACATATTTTTTATATCTTCCTCAAGCATTTACCTTAGCTATCCCAGCTTTACAGCTATTTAGGAATAGGTCTAATTTCTTTTACAAGACTATAAATGCTTGGAGTCAGAGTCTATATCTGACTTACAGCTATGCATACTATGGTGTTTCATAAATATACATCTAGAAAGTAGTTGAAAGGTGGAGTTTGAAGCTTAAAGAGAGAGATATGTCATGTCTTTGATTTCTCCATATGTTCCTTAAACCTGGCAGTGCTTTAATAATAGTTGATGATTTATCTGGAGTGGATCACACTGACCTCACCTATTTAGCAAGCAGCCTTGTACTTTTTTGTTAATGTGTAGTGAAATAGGTATACAGCAAGACAATCTGCTAAATACGGTTATGTCCTATATGCCCTCCTAAAATCTCTAAGAAGGTCATTTGTGAAATTTCTTAAACAAGTGTATTTTTGAAAGCAGGTCTTCTTTAAAACTAGGCTCATAATTTAGGAGACTTCAGAAAGGAGACCAGTACAAAACCAAATGAATTTTGTTTGAATTCCACCTTATGTTGTTATCTTTGGAGCTGACCTCATCTTGACAACTTCAGAGAAGCTGGTAGTGATGGATTCTGTAAAACAAGGTGACTTTGATAAAGACCATGACTCCCTTCAAGCCCTAAAAATTGGCCTGAGGAAAGAAATCATTTAGAAATATGATGACAAAAAGCCTAGCTCTTAAATCCAAAAGGCATTTTGTCATGAGTGCAAAATCCATACTGGTGGCTACTATCCTTAAATTCTGAAAACAAAGAGACTCATTCATTTAGAGGTTAAATTTATTATAATTTGAAAAGAGTATATGTGATGTCAGTTTAAAATTAGTTAAGTTTTGTTTCTTACTGTGTACAATTTAGATTTCTCAAATAATTTTAAATTAGCAGCTTTCACAATTCAGATTGCTGTAGCAGTCAGTAAGTTAGTAGACATCAATTACATCGGCACAGCAAAAACACAGTGATGTGTTGATGGGATGTATAATGATGCGGAATGATGTTTTAGGGTAATCTTGGTAGTTACCTCCTGAGACAGTCCCTTATCCTGCCCTTATTTTAATGGGAGGAGTCTGGGTCATGCAGGTTAAACAAATTGCCTAAATTGAAATCTAGCAACTGTGCCAAGATTAGGCACCGCAATTTCCTGTGCTTTGAGTATATTTTATCTCAGGATCATAATGTTTGAGAAAGTGAAGGTTTTTATATAAATATTGAAAATATTATATAAATCAACATGCTTTAATTTGGCATTTAAAAATTATATCTGTTTTTATATAGGGAACAAACTAGTGGTTACCAGTGGGGGGAGGAGGGGCAATATAGGGGTCGGGGAGTAGGAGGTACAAGCTATTGGGTGTAAGAGAGGCTCAAAGATGTATTACAACACAGGGGATATAACTAATATTTTGTAATAACTGTAAATGGAAAGTAACCTTTAAAAACTGTATAAGAAATTAAAAATTTTTTTTAATTAAAAAAATTATATCTGTTTTTCAAGTACCTAGGATTTTTTTGGACTTAGATTTTATGATTGTTCTCTCTAACAAGGAGTGTGACAGTTAAAATAGAAATAAAAGTTAAGAAAGAGCAATATAATATGAAACACACCCAAAAGTATTAGGTTTTACTGTACCCAATCTTCTCCAAATCAGAATGGTTATTGCACAGAAATGTCAAATAAAACTGCTAAGCTCTTACTTTCATCTCTTCTTACAGTGGTTAAAAAGTGCCTGGACTTTGTTTCTTATGCTATCTTTGTCTCAGATTGTCTTTTTACTGCCAACTTTCCTTTTTTTATTTTTTAATTTTTTGATACTACCAACTTCTATTATAAAAATGTTCAAATATGCAAAAAGTTGAAAGATTTTTATAATAAACACACATATTCTCTCTATCCCTCTACAACAATTAATAGTTTTCATATTTTCCCTATCTGCCTATTATCTATCTATCCATCCCATATATGATGCACCATATAAAAGTAAGTTGTAAAAGGAAAACATCAGAACACTTCACTCTGAAATACTTGACCATGACTCTTCTAAGAATAGGGACATTCTCCTATATAATCACAGTATCATTTTTAGGAAATTCAACAATAATTCTATAATATCATTAAAAATTAGTCTTTATTCAAATTTCTTCCATTGTTCCAAGAATGCCCCTTGTAGATATTTTATTTGATCCAAGATCCAACTTAGATTTAGGAATTGTACTTGATGGTTATGACTCTTAATCTAGAAGTAACCATCCTTTCTCTCTGTCTCTTTCTACCTCTCTTTCCCTCTCTGTCTCTCTCTGTCTCCATCTGTCTCTCCCTCTAATTTTACCTTTTAGAAGGATTCAAGCCTGTTTTCTTAGAACCACTTACATTCTGGATTTGTCTGATTATTTCCCCAGTAATTATTTAACCTCTTCCTGAATCCTGTCAGGTCCAGAAGCTTGATTAGATTCAGATTAAATTTCAGAGGAAAGAATATTTCACAGGTGATATTATATATGTCACTTTATTATCATCACACAAAAAGGCTCCCACTATTGAATTGTCCCACTTTAAGTGATGCTTATTTTGATCAATTAAGGTGATGACCACCATGTCTCTTCATTATAAAAGTACATTTTTCTGTAGGCACTTAGTAAGTAATTGTAGATGATATTTTACCTGTTGCCAAACAACCATTCATCTATTGGTTTCAGGATCCATTGATGATTTGTATCTGTGTCAGTTGTTACATTGGAGGGTGCAAAATTATGATTTTTTAAAAATTCTATTTCTCCTTCTAGATTGTATTCTTCTGTAAATAAAAGTTTTCCTTTTTTATTCTTCTTTTTCTCTTAATTTTTAAAGTATCATTATATTCTGAAATCTTGGATTTTAATTTATTCATACTTTAAATAAACTACGCTGAAAATTCTTTTAGATGCAATATACATTTCCCCCAAATTTGGCTAGTCGTAGCCCCTTCAGGATAGCTCCGAGACCTTTTATACAAGACCTACTTCGTGTTTATTTCCTTATCTCCTGATACAAAATATCTCAGGCTTACTTTCAACCTTTCCTGCCTAGATCTGGAATTGGTCATTTGACCAAAGAGTCCAAAGCTTCCTTTTAGTGGGAAATGGTATAATGGCCATGCCAGTGCACCACTCAGATCTCCTGCTGTGGGAAACATAACTGACTGACAGTACCAGCTGCTGCTCATCTGGATCCAGCACCAAATTCACATAGAGGCCATGCTTCCCATGGCTGCTTCCAGCCAAGGACTGCGTATGGCAAGGCTCTGAACACAGGCTCATTCTGGCAAGAGGCAGGACTCCTCCAACAGGTGACTTCTGCAAAAAGACTCTCAGTTGGTCTGCCTGATCTTTTCTCAGAAATGTGCAGCTGTCCAAGACTTTTCCTTTTCGAGATCTCTTTCCTTCCCTCCCCTTCTCCTTCCGAATATGTCATGCCTGTCTCCTGATCTGAAGACTCTTCCTGCCTTCCTCTGCTCCCTCTCCTAATAAACTTCTTGCACATCTAATTCAGTTTTCATGTCTGCTTCTTAGTGGCTCTGACTTAATGTAAATGATCTAGAAACAAAAATCTAGGTGCTGGGCTTCCCTGGTGGCGCAGTGATTGAGAATCTGCCTGCCACTGCAGGGGACACGGGTTCGAGCCCTGGTCTGGGAAGATCCCACATGCCGTGGAGCAACTAGGCCCGTGAGCCACAACTACTGAGCCTGCGCGTCTGGAGCCTGTGCTCCGCAACAAGAGAGGCCACGACAGTGAGAGGCCCGCGCACCGCGATGAAGAGTGGTCCCCGCTCGCCGCAACTAGAGAAAGCCCATGCACAGAAACGAAGACCCAACACAGCCAAAAATAAATAAGTAAATAAATAAATTTAAAAAAATAAAAAAAATCTAGGTGCTAAGGTTGCCTATTGGTACTGGTGAGTCATTGCTTCCAGGCTTTTTCTGTGGCTAGAGCTAGGAAATCTACTTTTCAAAAACTATGGGCTTATATTTCTATTTCCAATTTGAGTTTAATAATATAGTTTAATTTTTAAATGTCTTTGAATTTTTTTCCTCTTACTTTGCAAATCAGGTTTCGTAATAACATTAGGGTATTTACTTATTTGCTTTATCCTATAATATAGCTGAAATCTTTTCAGAATTACAATACCAATAGCACTACTGTCAGTAAACAAGAGTCAAGAGTCAAGACTTAAGTTTGAGTCAAGTTTAAGATTTCATTACAATTATTTTTGTCCTCAGAATATATCCCACTAGGAATTTACAGAGTACTATATTCAAAAGTTACTTACAATAACTCTTTTCCATAAGTTGATGTTGACAATGTTGTATACATCTAGGTTCATTTTTTTTTTCAGTTTGTGCTCAATTTTAGAGCTTGTGTTTTCTTTTTTTGGTGTTGTTGTTTTTGTTTTCTTTGTGGGTTTTTTTGTGTGTTTTCTTTTTGATTTTTGTCTTGTTCCTTTGATGTATGCCACTTTATGTTTGATATCATATACTTTGTGGTATGCTGTAAAATGTGACTTAATTCTTTAAAACTGAGAGGACATTTTAATTAAACTGGAATTTACTCTGATAATAATAAACTCTGTAGTAGGTTGACTTCTTACTATTGACTCATAATGTTCTAACCAACAAAATTATTTTGAATGTTAATAATGTACACCTACAAAGCTCTATGTCTAAGAGAGCCTTGAGCATGAGTCTTTGAGAAATCTTATGGGATAGTATAGTATCAAGGAAAGAAGAGTGAAGTACATGACAAAGATACAAATGCCCAGAATTCATAAATTAAATAAATTTAAAATCACTGGGTACTTATTTGCCAGGTCCTATGCGAAAGGTAAAACAATGCACTCCCCACCACTTCAGCTTTTAAGAAGTTCACAGTCTGGTAGGGAGAGAGGCAATTTCAATACAGTGTGATTAGTGCTATGGCAGGATAAGGAAGAGTCTTAGAGAAGGTGGTACCTGTCAGTGAGTGAGCACTGCCAGATAAGAGTGAAAATGGAAGGTGTTGGGGAGAAAGAAAAGTGAAGTTGTATGTGTTACGATGAAGAAGAGGCAGGGACTTCTGGGAAGAAGACAAAGTTTTGCCATGTTAGTGAATTTGGACTTTAACTTGAAGGCACAGGGCAGAGAGAATGACAAACCCACAAAGAACCTGAGAAGATAATAAGAAAACTAGGAGCACGAGATGTCTCTAAATTCAAGAGAGAGACAGTGGCCAAGAGTATCAAACATTTGAGAAGGGTGAAGTAAGATTAAAGACTATCAAGTGTCCGTTGGCTAGAGCAACAGAGAGATTGCTGATAACCTTGACGAATGATGTTGTGTAGAGTGATGGGAAGGGAAGCTGGTTTGCAAGAAGTGGAGGAGTGAATGGGAGGTGAGAAAGTGGGTGAAAAAGGAAGAAGGCAGTAGCTGAAAAGGAAGGTGCAGTCAGGAGAGGGTTTTTTTGTTTGTTTGCTCAGTTTGTTTTTAATTTAGAGAGTTTGAAGATGCTTTTGTGTTGGTTACATGGAGCCAGTAGAAAAGGAGAGGCTGGGGTAAAGGAGAGCAGGTTGGAAGGAGTAAAAAAAAAAAACCAAGCATAGAAGGATGGTAGCATCTCCAGCAGGATGAAGGTGGGAACCCCTTCTGATACAGAGAAGCTGGAAAGGATGGGTAGGGATGCCAGGTAGTTTGTAGATGGCATGAAAAGAAACTGAAGTCTTACCTCTCTAATGGATCCCATTTTCTTTGCAAAGTAGGAGTTGAGACCCTGAGTTTAGGGTCTGGAAAACAGTAGGTGTTCAATAACTATTTCATTATGAAGAAATAAGTAAGTAAAAACTTGAATGTGGGAGAGAGGCAGATGGTTGGGTAGTAAATTCTAGCAAAGTTATACAAGGTTATGAAAGAACAGCTTTGGAGAAAAGGGGAATTTCCTGCGGTAGGAGAGGATGGTAACTGAAAGCCCAGTTAAGATAGGTCCCCCATGAGTCAGCAGACAAACTCATCTGAGAGAAGTTTGTGTGATTATTTTTCAGCTGTTCCCAGCAGCCCTGGGCTTGGGGTTTCGCAAGCATCTGCCATTCTGGGAGATAACATTAGCTAGTTTGGAACCGTGGTCCGGGGGTATCTGTAGTTGAATGGAGAATGGAGGTGAATCTCCTTGGAGGTCAAGGAGCTGGTTTTCTGGGATATCATGTGTGTTGTCAATGATGATGTTATTGGCCAGGATGATGACAGAATGTGGGTGGAAAGACACACAATACAGCAGGTACTGACGTCTTTGGTGAAGGGCTGTATATGGAGAGTGTGAGGTGGCGGTGGGGAGACTGAGCAGCTGATGGAAATCGTCCTGCAAATTATGAACATTTGTAGTTTATCTTTAAAATCCAAAAGTCTAAAAATTCAAATCTTGGTACATATCAGAAAATAAATAGTCACATAGAACTGGCATACAATTAGCAAACATTTCCAGAAATTTAAGTCCTTTTCACAAATTTGTTCTCTAGTTGTTATTGCTCATTGATCTGAAAAATTAGAATTAGGAAAAGACAGCCTCTGAAAGTCGAGTGAAATATTTGTTTTCTGCAAAAAGCCAGGGTGAAATGGCTTTATTTGGAGACAAGGTGAAGCTTTAGGGCATCACACATTAATATAAGCAAAGTATAATGAGGATACATTTGCACCCGTTACTGATGGTGAGAACTTCTCTCCAAGGAAGCAACTGTTTAAAGAGCCCGTGCTTTCTCTTTTACCTGTTTCTGAGTCCACTCTGAAACATGGTTGATTTCCTTATGTTTGGAAGTGGTTCCTACCACAAGAAAGTGTGCACTTACCAAACAATAAGAATCCAGAAGTCACCTATACCTGGTTGAAATTTGTGAAGGTTATGAACAAAATCTTGGGAAGCATGCGATGAAGTTGGTGCATTTTCTTAAGGTTTTATCAATAGAAAGTGTAAGGGAGAAGGAGATGAAAAGAATAAAGACTGGTTAGGGTAGGGAAAAGGGGGTTTATAAGACCTGGAAATATTGAGGCCAGGAGTGAAATAGAAATGTATTTGCTGTAGTGGGAAGGAAATTAGATTCCTGAATTCAAATCTTAGCTGTGATACTTCCCACCCAAGAGAACTTGAAAAAGTTATCTAACTTTTCTCTGAGCCTCAGTTTCCTCAATCTGTGAAGTGGGCATAATAACGCCAAACGAATAGGGTGATAGTGAAGATAAAAGCAAGTGCCTTTAGGTAAAGGGCCCACCACAAGCCTGACAGATTGGAGGTACTCATGAGGGGTTTTCTCCAGCCTAGGAATGTTTTTTTTTTATTATTTTTATTGGAGTATAGTTGATTTACAATGTTGTGTTAGTTTTGGGTGTACAACAAAGTGAATCAGTTATACATATACATACATCCACTATTTTTTAGATTCTTTTCCCATATAGGTTACACAGTACTGAGTAGAGTTCCCTGTGCTATGCAGTAGGTCCTTATTGGTTATCTATTTTATATATAGTAGTGTGTATATGTCAATTTGCAGCAACATGGATGGACCTAGAGATTGTCATACTGAGTGAAGTAAGTCAGACAGAGAAAGACAAATACCATATGATATCGCTTATATGCGGAATCTAAAAAAAAGGTACCGGTGAACTTATCTACAAAAAAGGAGTAGAGTTATAGATGTAGAAAACAAACTTATGGTTAGCAGGGGGTAAGCGGGGGGAGGGATAAATTGGGAGACTGGGATTGACATATATACACTTCTCTAGGAATGTTTTAAGTTCAGTGAAAGACTACTAACTTTTCATTGACAGCTAGGTAACTGCTATTTTTTAATCATGTTTTGATTTTTGCTAAACTTGATCAATTTTCTGTTAGGAAAGACCATTGATAATTATGGCATCAGGTATAGCAACCTGAGAGGGGTGACTTCCTACTTTTGGATGCTGCATATATAGCAGCAGTGGCCCCACTCAGCCCCGTGAGGCCTGTGGTGCCAATAAAGAGGTGGAACTCAACCCCAGTCCAAA
This sequence comes from Balaenoptera acutorostrata, assembly GCF_949987535.1. Lineage (NCBI taxonomy): Eukaryota > Metazoa > Chordata > Mammalia > Artiodactyla > Balaenopteridae > Balaenoptera > Balaenoptera acutorostrata. Next base: position 67,160,501 of record NC_080081.1, read on the forward strand.
GGGCTCTGCTTTCTCATTCCACCACTACCTTGATCAGTCAGTGCGCATTCCTGCCCAGTCTCATTGGAGATCTGAATTCACATTGTTTGCTAAACCTGATGCTTGGCCAAAGAGGTACTTAGTGGCATTTATGAAAGAACAAAAGATCAAATGACACAACCTTGCCAAAGCATCATTATCTTTCTGTTGAGTGATAGTTTAAGCCTTGCTGTGCTTCTGTGAAGAGCGCGGTCTCTCATTGGACTCGCTTAAGATGACCATGTTTGAAGATGATGAATCATGTCTGGAAAGTGTGAGGTTGATACTTACGCTGCCTTCCAACAGCAGGGGAAGGGGGTTTACTTTAAAGTTGGACTGGTCATTGATAGCAAGCCTCTGCACATGGGATGTTCCAGGAAAACCCTACCTCAGCTTCCATTTCTTAAAATGTCACTGAATCCCTTATACTTTTATGCTTTGTTATATTTATTTTATACGGAGGAAAAACAATTGAAGTTATAGATCTTTGAAACCTCACAGGGAGGAAAAATAATCAGGTATGTGATATCATTTGTATTTCTCCATTTAGGCTTTTTAAAATATTGAAATGCATATCCGAAGACATTCAACTTTAATAATGTTGATGAAGTAAATCACTTGCTTCAAAATAGATAAAAATTTAAAAAACTATGGACCCAACAATTTCTGCTGAATTTAAGACTGCTTGTTTACAGGAAATATTTTCATATCAGAAATGAGAAAAGACCTTTCCGAGCTCACATCTTAGAAACTTCTCTTCATCTTGACTTATATTTTGCAAAAATTTAATGTGTCCACCATGTTCCAAACACTGTGATAAGTATATAAAAGACAAAAATGAAGAGGCAATAATCTCTGATCCCCAAGTTTATATTCTGTTGGAGGAACAAATACATGCAGGAACAAGTTAAAATTCAAGAAGAAATAGATTTGAGTTGTGTACATAGCATTAAAGAGAGAAAATTCTTAATTTCACCTGAGGAAATCAAGGAAGTCTTCCTGGAGGAGGAGAAATTTGAAGCAAAATTTTAAGGTTATGAGTCAGATAAGTTTATGACTCATAAGGTTATGAGTCAGATGAGTATGTGTTGGTGGGTAGTGAAGAGAGGACGGCATTGTGGGTAGAGGGGGAAAAATATCCAGAGTGTTTGTGGTTTTGAGAATATCAAGTAGTTAAAAAAGGCTATAATGAAATTTAATTGTGACTGAGAAATGGAAGGGGAGTGTGAACCTGAGGATAAGATTAAGCAATAATTTTCTAAGTCCTTAACTCTTAATTGACTGGTCATTTATGGTGACCAGCAGAGGGGCTTCTCTGGGTGTAGAGGTGTCCAGGGGAGACCTCTTGGTCAAGAAAAATACATGTTCTTTCTACCGTAGATACATGGGCAGCCTCCCCATTTATTTTAGCAGAAATTGACACAGAGGTTGCTGTACTTAAAATCCTTATGAACTCTTTAGTGCTTTCATTTTCACTTTTTTAATAATGGATTAGGATGTTTTCTAGGTGAGGAACTAGTTCTCCACTGCATTTCCTTAGAAATACAGTTTTCCTTTGTCTTGATGATTAGAGAATATAGAGGACATGTCATGGGTATTTTTGTGATATTGCTGGTGCACTTTTATAATCATATCAATGCTGAATTAGCATCGTCCTGTAGTATTTGTGGGTAGCTATCATGTACTCTTATCCCTTTCAACCACAAAGTAAACAAACAAACAAATAAATAAACAAATAAAGGCGTTAACCTTTATTTATTATTTACGGTCTACCCAAAAATTTGCTAAGAGTTTTATATGTAGTATTTCATTCAAGTCTCACTATTATCTGATTTTAAAATTATTATTACACATAGTTACTCTATGTAATAATTATTATTACTCTTATTTTACAATGGGGAAATTTAAGCGTAGACAAATTGAGTACATGGCCAAAGTCACATAGCTGGTATGTGCCAAAGCTAGGATTAGAACCCGAGTTTTCTAACTCCAGAACCCACTCTAACTCCAGTCCTAACCATTAAGTGGTGTGGAGTTTTACTGTCAATTCTAGATGCAAAGATAGCTACAAGGCTTGAATTGCTTCCCATTACAATTTCATAACCAATGACCAAGGCTGGAACTCATTTCCAGGCTGTCTGACTCTTAATGCTGTTTGCATGCTATACCACAAAGTGCATGAACAATACAAGGAACAAACAAACCCACAATTAAACTAACGTCCCTCCCCAAAATATTCGACATATCCTGAGTTCTATCAGAGATGGACCTTGTTATAAATAAATTCTAATAAACAAATTCTAGCATAACTTAATTAGATAATGATGCTCTTTAAGAACATAATACCATGCTAAACTTATTCAAAATCCTTCTTTTGTTTTGCTACTTAGGATCTTTATTCTTAATGACGTCTTAATATCCAATTACTTTCTTATTTAGAAGATTTGTAAGGTGACAGCTCAAAAAGCAAATCTTTAGTGCAGATATTAGGCATAAAAATGATATATTTAAAGATGGGTCAATTTACTAGTACATTCCTTATTGGGGATTTTGTAAATGTCAGTATAAGACAAGAAAGACATCTAAACAATTTTAGTCATAGGGAAAACAACAAAATAAAGAATACAGAAGAATAGTAAATCATATTTAGAGGCTTATAAATTAGATATCGCTGTCAGCCCACTGTTGTTCTATAGAGCTGGTTTAGGTGGGTAGTATTGATCATCGGTGATTATGCCTGGCATTTAAGACCCCAGTCTGCTTCTGTTTTAAAAAGACCTTCAGGATTAGAACATTATAAAAAATATATTAACCATAGGTAAGACTTATGCAGTGCTTACTATATGCCAGGCACTATTGCAAGAATTTTACAGTATTAATTTAGTTAATCCTCTTAAGAACTTTATAAGGTAGGTACTGTTTTCACACTTATTTTACAGATGAGGAAACTGAAACAGAGAAATTATGCAGCTTGATCAAAAATCACATAGCTTGTAAATGATGGAGTTGGGATTTGAACCCAATAATTTGGTTCTAGGTTCTTAGCCATTACACTTTTTTTCCCCTATAAATGGCAGTGTGATTTGAAATACTAGTTTTAACTTTGGATAACTTGATCAGGCAAGCTAAGGAAATAAAGAACACTTTCTTGCTTCTAAATAGAAATACTAAATAGAATTTCATTCAAAAAAACACATAATGCTGAAGTTCTAGTAAAAAGTGAATACTCCCAATGTATAATTTGATCATAAGATATTAGTGTGAGCATTGGCAATACTTAGGGATATTTAGACACTCTTTTTGACGTTGGTCCTTATAAAGAAATGCCATAGATAAGAAGCTGACTTAAAATTTACACATTTGCAACTCAGGTATGCAGAAATGTAACATTCTCAACCAGTTTGTACCAATGACAGAAAAGACTATATCTAGTCACTTAAATTAAATCCATCTCTTTTAATTTAAAACCATTTTTTTCCCACTTACTTTCTCAATAACTTCAGCACTCTCCTCTCAAGGGCTTTGCTTTCTCCTTTATGGAGAAAGAAGAAAAGTTGGGAAACATTGTGATAGTTGCCAAGAGTTGTCTGTCTTGTAATCTCTGTTGCTACTGAGATGTGTCTCCCAGTTGGGCTTTGCTGTTGACCTCTGTTTTTGCAGCATCTGCTGTTGTACTAGGACTCACGTGTCCTTGGGAGCTACATCCTTCACTGATATTTGTGTTTCCATTTTTGGCCCCTGGTCCTGTGGTCCAGATCTTCTGGGCCTTCTTTGCCTTGACTCCACCCTCTCTCAATCCAAGGCCACTGTCATCACCTTCTTGGCTCCTGCCGGAGCATGAAGGGAGTTCTGGATCTTCTCCATGCCACAAACAGATAGAGGGAACTAAGGGCACTGTCTCCAGCCCTCTCGCTATTGGACTATTAAAGGGAAGCCCATATGGGGCATGGCCCCGTGGAAATCAGTATGGGAATTTGAGTGGTAGGACTTGTCAATGCCCATTAGAAGAGCTCTGTTCCAGGATCATTGGATATTTGTTGAAAATATTTTTTCAAGTTTGTCATTTGTCTATCTTTGCTTGTTGCTGTCTCTGTTCCCTCCACTATGTGATGTTTATTCTTTACTCAAATATGCTTCTTTCCTTCTTTGGAAACACATTGTCTTTTTGTCTCAGAGTCTTTTATTGAGAGAGAGTTATATATATATGTTAAGAATAGAAACTCTATGCTATACAGTATGTTCTCATTAGTTATCTATTTTATACATAGTATCAATAGTGTATCTATGCCAATCCCAATCTCCCAATTCCTCCCACCCTCCTTTCCCCCTTGGTATCCATACATTTGTTCTCTACGTCTGTCGCTACTTCTGCTTTGCAAATAAGATCAACTATACCATTTTTCTAGATTCCACATCTATGTGTTAATATATGATATTTGTTTTTCTCTTTCTGACTTACTTCACTCTGTATGACACTCTCTAGGTCCATCCACATCTCTCCAAATGACCCAATTTCGTTCCTTTTTATGTCTACTTAATCCACTGTGGTGATCTAAATGGGAAGGAAATCCAAAAAAGAGGGGATATATGTATATGTATAGCTGATTCACTTTGCTGTACAGTAGAAACTAACACAACATTGTAAAGCAACTCTACTCCAATAAAAATTAATTAAAAAATAAAAGAATAGAAACTCTAGATCCAGGCTGCCAGTGTTCCAATCTCAATTCCATCACTTAATTTCTCCTTAAACCTGGATTAATTGCTTACTTTTGCTAAGCCTTGGTTTTGTCATATATAAAATGGAAGTAGTAATAGTACTTTCTTCATACGGCTGTGAGGATGAATGAGTTAATACATTTAAGTACTCGGAACAGTTCCTGACAAGCTGTTAAACTCATCATAAACATTAATATCATTGAATATAGTGTTCCCTCTGCTTGGAATGGCATTTTTCTACTTTCCCTCCATCTTTAAGATACATCTCAATCTCATCATTTTTCAGAAGACTTCCATGAGTAATACACAGAGCTCTTTTGTTGTGGCCGCCTAACTATAGAGGCTACAACGTCAATATGGCCTTTACGACATTTTATTTTAATTATTATGTTACTTACCTTCCCCATTAGACTGGCATAATTGAAAGCATCACATTCATCCATATCTTTTCAGTATTTTTCACAAGGTATATAGCAAATAATAGGCACTCATGAATGTTTATTTAATATATAAATGCGGTGAACTTCCCTTGCCTTCATTCATTCGAAAGTAATAAACACTAGCTTCTCTCAATTTCCTTGAGAAATCATCCCTCAGTTGGCTAAACAATGTGCAAACAGTAGGGCATCATCTGTCCTGCCCCCTCCCCGGATCTCATACGTGTCTCTCCATCTCTCACTCAGCGCTAGATGTACTCCTGTTTCCTGAACAAGCCAAGCCCCTTTCTCGGAGCTTTGGCACTTGCTCTTCCTGCTGCTTGGGATATTCTTTCCCAAGGTGTCCTCACAGCTTGCTCTTACATTTGAGCCAGTTATCTCCTCAAATGTCACAGTATAAGCCTAGAGCACCGCCCCCCTCCCCCTCTATCCACACCAGAACGTAAGTTCCACGATGTCATGGGTGTTGTCTGGCTTAGTGCCTCACAAGCAGTTGTTAAGAGAACGGGTGAAAGGATGAACGAAAGATGAACCAATGAAAGAAGGTATGGAGATTAAGATTAATTTCTCCCATCTGAGATATGCTCATGACATCATGGTTTGTAGTAGCCCTGCAGCAAATCTTTAACTCTTCCTTTAAGACCTTGTCCACACCAACAAACTGACTTTTGAGGGTTAAGAAATGACCCTCTTATCTCTGATTTCCCTTCCTGCCTTTGTCTGTTCCCCAGCAGCTTTCTGTGATCAGTGCGGAGAATGTGCTTTGTATTTGTCCTCTACATTTTTTTCTCCCGCTAGATGGCACTATGCCTTCAATATTGAAAGCTCTAGGTATGTTTAGGTTCGTTTTCTTTGTTCTTTTCTATACTATGCGAATCTTCATAATTAATGAATGCGCTCCAGTTCCAAGATCCACAAACGTTAATGACATGTGCTGAACTAACAGCCTTAAATACTACGCCTCTAAAATGAAAAAGTAGCTGGGCTGTAGTGTATCTTATGAAATATTTATAACAGCCAAACACAAAAGCAGTAAGTACATTGGTTCATACAACACCAAAGAAACTTGATTTACGTGAAGATTCAAGTTTGAAGCGTTACCACACCCTCACACTGCAGAACTAAAGTGACACAGAGATAATAAATAAATGGAATAGACGTACACACACACACACACACACACACACACACACAGAGTATGGTTTACATGATATAATATACCGGCTACGTTTGCCAGAGAGCTGCTAAAGTCAGGTTTGATAACAAATGATTCCCAGAACTGATACTGGGGGGGCAGTCCAAGTGCTGGAACATAGCAGTTCTACATTCATGGAAGAGAAATTTGTCAGTATTGCTCTTACATGGAGAGAGGTGCGTTAGGTGTGGGCTTCTGCTATTCAGTTCCAAGTTTATACAGACATAGAGAAGAAATATAGAAATCTATATGATTCTTCCCTAACTTACATGGAATTGTAAGTAGTATGGGTAACACATTTTCCGAATCTTTGATTTATTTAAAAAAATGTTTTCAAAGGAGTGGTGAGAGTTGCCAGGTTTTACTAAAATACTGTATTCCACAGACAGCAATTAAAAAATGTTTGAGAGGATTTTAAAATGTCTGATGTAGAATCATCTCAATATGGTATAAAACCAATGCTTCTCAAAAACTTTATGTTAGGTTTCATCTTACCATTACTCTCAGATCTAAAATTTTTTAGAAGGAAAGTTTCTGGTTCCTTGTAGAGCTCTCTGCCCTCTTTTCTCCATGCGTGATTGGTCCATGAGAATATTAAATACATTTAACATTGTTCTATTAAATATTCTTACTCTCCTAGGAAAAATACATTATTGCTTTCTTTTTCAGGGTAATAACAGAAATAGAGTTACAAATGTAGAAAATAACCTTATGGTTACCAGGGGGTAAGGGGTGGGGAGGGATAAATTGGAAGATTGGGATTGACATATACACACTACTATATATAAAATACATAACTAATAAGGACCTACTGTATAGCACAGGGAACTCTACTCAATACTCTGTAATGGCCTGTATGGGAAAAGAATCTTAAAAAGAGTGAATATATGTATATGTATAACAGATTCACTTTGCTGTACACTTGAACTAACACAACATTGTAAATCAACTATACCCCAATAAAAATTAAAAAAAGAGTTTTATATCAGCTTATTGTAAATCCTCTATAAGTCAGATGTTTGATAGTTAATAAATATTTCATCTTCTTTATATAGTTAAACTCAGTTCATTTATTCCACTTAAGGATGAGGAACACTACATCAGCAATACTGTCATGATGCAATCCGTACATTAATGCTAATTTTTGTCTGCCTGAGTTTCAGTTCATAGAAGTTAAAAAATTTTGAAAGTTGGAATTTATTTTATAGTCAGAGAATAATGCAAATGGCAACTTATCTTCTTGGCTTGTCTCTCTTTTCTTAAATAGTACTTATTGTCTAAACTGTACAGTTTGGCTCTTGATTATTCTGTGTGATCACCTTATTTTATAGCAAAGTTTCATCTGAGAAATTACACTGTGTGTGATTTACTTACATATAGCTTTATTCTTTTCCAACTTTGTTGAGCTATACTTGACACATATCATTGTGTAACTTAAAGGTGTTCAACATGATGATTTACTACACATATATAGTGCAAAATGATTACCACAATAGGGTTAGTTAACAACTCTATCCCCTTACATATTTATCTTTTTTCCTGTATAGTGATAATATTTAAGTTCTACTCTCTTAGCAGCTTTCAAGGATGTAATACAGTATTGTTCACTGCAGACACCATTCTATAACATCCAAAATATACAAGGAACTGATACAACTTAATAGCAAAAGAACAAATAAATCAATTAAAAAATGAGCAAAGGACCTGAATATATATTTTTCCAAAGAAGACATATAAATGGCCAATAGGTACATGCAAATATTCTCAACATCAGTAATCATCAGGGAAATGCAAATCAAACTATAATGATATATCTCCTTACACCTATTAGAATGTCTCTTATTAAAAAGGCAGGAGATAATGAGTTTTGGAGAGCATGAGAAGGAAAGGAAATCCTTGTGTACTGTGATGAAAATGTAAATTGGTACAACCACTATGGAAAACAATATGGTTGTTCCCTAAAAAATTAAAAGTAGAACTACCATATGATTCAGCAGTTCAACTTCTGCATATACATTCAAAGGAAATAAAACCAGAATCTCAAAGAGATATCTGCACCCCCCATGTTCATTGCAGCATTATTCACAATAGCTAAAACATGGAGACAACCTAAATATCAGTTGAGAGATAAATGGATAAAGAAGCTGCAGTATATATTTTTAATGGAATATTATTTAGCCATAAAAAAAGAAATTTCTATCATTTGTGACAATATGGATGGACTTTGAGGGCATTATGCAAAGTGAAATAAGTCAGATAGAGAAGGACAAAAACTGTATGATCTCACTCATATGTGGAATCTTAAAAAGGCCAAACTCCTCATAGAAACAGAAAGTAGAATGGTGATTACTGGGGGCTGGGGAATAGGGGAAATGGAGAGATATTGATCAAAGGGCATAAACTTCTGGTTATAAGATGAATAAGTTCTGGAGATCTAATATACAGCATGATGACTATAGTTAATGATTCTTTTATTATATACTTGAAATTTGCTAAGAGATTACATCTTAAATGTTATCACCAAACACACAAAAAAGGTAATTATGTGAGGTGTGGGTGTGTTAACTAACCTTATTGTGGTAATCATTTCACATCATATATGTGTATCACATCATCATGCTGTATACCTTAAACTTACATAATTTATATGTCAATTATATCTCAATAAAGCTGGGAAAAAATCAGTCATTCTCCTGGCATTGCTCCCAAGTTTGTGGAAAAGTAAGCTCAATAAAGAAACAATTACAATACAACATTCAAATGGTACAGGGGATACAAGTTTCTATAGAAGCGTGGAGTAGAATGTGTGAACTCAGACAGTGGTCACTACTCAGTAATCTGGTGGGAATTTATCTTCTGGTGAATCTGTCATGAACCATTATTGCTAATAGGCAGACTGGAGGTGGGGAATCGGCTTCAGTTCTGGAAAAGAGGCAAAGTGTGAAAAGCCTGAAAACTATCCCCAAACTAGGGTCTAGAATAGGATATCAGTTTCAGAGGGGCCTTGATACCAGGAATTGTAACTGACCGCAGCGAAGAATAAAGACAAGGTTAAAGACAGGATGTATACAAAAGGGTAGTTCTTTAGCGATGAAGAGGAAGATAGCACAAGGGTAGCTTTTAATGTTCTGGGATGCTGAGTATAATTCACATCATCATCCTTAAGAAGGAGAGACGGGCAAGGCTGGAATCCAGAAGCCATGGTTGTCTCATGGATCTCAGATCTCGATGGCCAACCTAACTTTACTCCCCAGTAGATGGTAAGAATATGGCTACTGCTTATTTCCTAGTTGGGTCAGGACTGACTTGAGAACTGAAGTGTGATTGAACCTACATGTAAAGATGCCAGTTTATTTATCTTTATTAAAGGGGCTGGACATGGCAGATGTCCAGAAGAGTTTCAAGTTTTATCTTAAAATGTTTGTGTTGAATGTCCTTTAAGTAAACTTTTTTTTTTAATTTTTAAATTTTTTAATTTGTTTCAAAGTTAAACCCAAGACACACTGACTTCACAGGAAATCCAATGAGAAATGTTTTTCTAGGCTGAACACCTGTTTCCCCTTAGTCTCCCCCCAAAAAACATGTACATGTTAATTACTTTCATTTTACAATCACTGCTAAATAAACATTTTTTTTTTAATTTATTTATTTAATTAATTTATTTATTTATTTTTGGCTGTGCTGGGTCTTCGGTTCGTGCGAGGGCTTTCTCTAGTCGCGGCAAGTGGGGGCCACTCTTCATCGCGGTGCGCGGGCCTTTCACTATCGCGGCCCCTCCCGTTGCGGGGCACAGGCTCCAGACGCGCAGGCTCAGCAGCTGTGGCTCACGGGCCCAGCCGCTCCGCGGCATGTGGGATCTTCCCAGACCAGGGCTCGAACCCGTGTCTCCCGCATTAGCAGGCAGATTCTCAACCACTGCGCCACCAGGGAAGCCCATAAACATTTTTAATATAGTAATAAGTCAATAAGGGAACCGAACCAGATTCAGGATTGAAATAATGCAGTTTTCCATGAAGATATCAAAGCCATATTTTTCACCTCAACCAATGTGGAAAAACCACAACCAGAATCAGCTCAGAGAGAAGATTAAGGGGTCATACCCTGGTGAATGTCCTTTAAAAGTTGGTTATATGACTTACATTCTATAAACATCAAGTATATAAAACACTACAGAGTTTTCAGGAAGCATCCACAAATACTTACTTGTCTAAATACACAGAATTTTATTTTCTCTTTATATCGGGATTCCTCAACTTGGCACCATTGCCATTTTTTACCGGATAATTCTCTGTTACACAGTTAAGGGCTGTGTCCTGTGCATGGTAGGATGTTTCAAAGCATTCCCGCTCTGCTCTCTACCTATTAGATGCCAGTGGCGCCCCCCTTTCCTGTGATGAAACAATACCATCAAAAATGTTTCCAGACATTGGAAAAATCACCCCTGGTTGAGAACCACTGCTTTATCTTCTAGAGTTTGAATAGATATATATCATTATATTATTTACTCCATACACACTTTTCCAAAGATTCCTCAATTCCTTTCCTAAAGGATGATTTGATTCCCCTGAGGCACTCCCCAGAAAGCTTCCTCTATGCAAATGTCCATCTCAGAGTCGGGTCCCCTGGGAACCTGACCTACAGCAGTTGGTTCCAGGAGTCCACCAACCATGAAGGAAGACTCTGGAATGGGAAGTTGGAACTGAATAGCCACTGGCTTGATCACAACACCGCACCATCGTTGGTAATAGGTGGAGGTCCATAGCACCTGGAGTGCCACAGCCGTGCTAAAGCTCTCCAGCTGCTGCAGCGGTTCTCACTGCTGCGACATTACTCCCCAGCCTCCCCCTAGGACATCTGGTAAAGTCTGGAGACAATTTTGAGAGTCTCAGTTTTGATAGGTCGGGGTGGGGGGAGGCAGTGGTGCTTCCGCCGTCGAGCAGATGCGGCTAAATATCCGACCATGCACGGGAGAGTTCCTGCACCACAAAGAATTATCCTGTCCAAAATGTCAAGAGTGCTGAGGATGAAAAGCCCCTGAGTTACTGGTAGAAAGGAATCTGCTTGCTGGTGCAGTATTTCGGGTGTTGAAGAGGTTGGGGGACATTAGGGAAGATAAGAACGATATAATGAGGTGGTTCTTAAACTGAAACTTTGAGGGTGACTAATCAAAGGCAAATCACACTTCGAGGCGAAGCGTGAAAGTCAAAGATCCCGTGCAGCTTAGGAAGAGCCTCAGATCTCCTACAGGAAAACCTTGGCGTCAGGCTCAGTGCTTCATTATAAGGGTAACTGATCTCGGGAGAAGTTTGAATTCTCAACCTAAAGAAGTCTGTTTTGCAAAGATTAGAGCTGAGACCTAGAGCAGTGGAACCTCAGACTTGGGATGTGACATTTGGGTCAACTCACCTGAAAGCCCTGCAATCCAGATCACCTCCACCTCTCTTACCGCGACTGGCCCCCAGCTCCGCCAATGAAGATGACGCACAACGCTCTGCCTTGCAAGAGAACATGTGCTCCTCTTAGGCTCTACGCCTACCTCCCTTCCTGACGATCAGACCAATGACTAAGTTTATGTAACAACAAAATCCAGATAGCCAAGTACCAGGCTTGCTAACGGAGAAAAAGGACCACATGTAGAAGTAGTCATGGGACCAGGGCAACATGAACAGAACAGTATACATGGGGCTCGATCCCAACTGTGCTGGATCCGGGGGGACAGGATATAGAGTTGGATAAGTGAGTGTTTGTTGATAAAAAGTACTCTCCTGTAATGCACGACATAATATTCAAAAAGGCCCTTGGGAGATGGTGCTAATCTGTTGCTAGGTTGGCTCTCAGAAGCTTGGAAAATAAAGGCTCACACTAAGTGAAACAGAAATGTCGTCATAGATGGTGAGGAAGGGATTAAAAACTCAGAGAGATGGGAAGGCCAGAGGGAGTAAGCTCTATGAGGCTTCTGTTACTGTGGGATTCTACCACCCCCGGGTAGTCAGGGAGCCCAGGTCTGTGATGACATATCTTATCCTCAGCCTAGCCTAGAGGATGTAACCACCCTTGAGAGCTCTTCTGCAATGCTCCTGCCCCTCCCACATTATTGCTTAATAAACAGTGTCTTCTAGGCTAATGTACTTAGATGTGTTAGACCCAAATCCCATGTTGGTTCCCCTACATCTTAGATGTGTCAGATCCAAATCCTATATTTGTTCTGCTACATCTTACTACTTCTTAAGTAATAAACAAACAAAAAAACTCAGTAAACTCCTCATCATGTGCTGCCTGAGTGGGCATAACCCTGAGGTCATCATGCTACTCAGAGGACAAAAAACCCCCCACCCCAAGTGGACACAGGCTGCCTCATTTCATAGTTGCATCAGCAAAGAAACATGCTCTTGTATCTTCCACCTTGAGCGTGGAAAAAAAACTCCCCTTGCCTTGGCATTCCTTCCCAGCTGCCCCAATTTTTCCAAACCCCGTGTTCCTGGGTGCTCAGGTGGCCTGCTCTGCTTAGCTTCTAAGATCAGATGAGTGTAAGCATTTCAGCATGTTAAATCTCTTATACACATTTGAAATTTCACATGATGAGATGTCATTAATCCCAGTCAACTGACAGAATCTACTAGAAGTTGAACTTCAGTAAACTTTATAAAGTTACAGCACTGTCACTGGCTGTTTCATTGAGAAACACTTACTTGTACTTTAACTTTCAGTATATTCATAAGGTTTTGAATTCTAATTTTGTACTTTTATCGTAGAAGATCTCCATCTCTCCATGGATTTCTAAGGGAGTTTCTGACAGGTTTTAGGAAATGTGTTTATTTCATATGGCTCTACTGAAATTTGGCATCTCCTGGCAATGTCACCTAGCACTCCCTTTCCTTTTCTCTAAAGCCAGACAAAAATGGATAGAATTCACATATTTTACTCAATAAACACATTTCAGCCAGAAAATGTTTCAAATATTGACTTACCAAAAGATTCAGGTGTAAGATGTGTTTTATCTGAATCTATTTTCCTTTTGCATAGCTTCACAGATTTCTGAAACAGAATACTCTCAATCTTGACGTGGAGCTCTGTTTGAGAGATTCTATGAGGCAAAGCAGAAGGAAACCAGGTGCACTGCACATGTTACTGAATGTAAAATATTTCATTAGATTGTACATAATAGTCTCCAGATGAGAGGGAGTGGCTATAGGAACATCTAAACATTCAATAAAACTGGGAATAACCCAACAATGTGTCCAAAAAAGTGCTTCACCAAATAAAGAAGATAAGTCCAATAAATAGATGAAAATGAGAAAATATTATGAAATATTACATTTTGTGGTAATGAGCTGAAAAGGAATAAAACACTACTTGAATACATAAAACAGTGAGACAGAAAGATTCTGAATCAAGCGATATGGAGAGAACTTTTCTTTTTTTTTTTTTTTTTTTAAATTTTTTTATTTATTATTTATTTATTATGTTTATTTTTGGCTGTGTAGGGTCTTCGTTTCTGTGTGAGGGCTTTCTCCAGTTGTGGCGAGTTGGGGCCACTCTTCATCGCGGTGCGCAGGCCTCTCACTATCACGGCCTCTCTTGTTGCGGAGCACAGGCTCCAGACGCGCAGGCTCAGTAGTTGTGGCTCACGGGCCCAGTTGCTCCGCGGCATGTGGGATCTTCCCAGACCAGGGCTCGAACCTGTGTCCCCTGCATTGGCAGGCAGATTCTCAACCACTGCGCCACCAGGGAAGCCCTGGAGAGAACTTTTGAAAGCCTAGATGCTGAGTGCTTAGAAGGCAACACAGACAATATAATTCTATGCAATACTGTATATACATTTCATTACAGATTTTATTCTACTTGTGAGTATCTTGGACCATTTTTTGGTGTATTTAAGTTATTTCATATGCAATAATAGATCAGAAATGCTTACCAATTTCTACTTTCCTAAGTAATCTCAAGATTTGCATAGGATATGTTCATTCATATTGGAATCTGAATGCTATTTTTGAGTTTGACTCAATTAACATTTTCACTGTCATGAGTGGGAAGATTCAGTATTGTCAAGATGTTAATTCTTCCCAACTTGATCTGTAGATTCAATGTGATCAAAATCCCAGCAAGTTATTTTGTGGATATTGACAAAACAATTCCAAAGTTTATATGGAAAGACAAAAGACTCAGAATAGATAATGCAGTACTGCAGAAGAACAAAGTTGGGGGATTGACACTACCTGACTTCAAGATCTGCTATAAAGTGATAGTAATTAATATAGCATGGTACTAGCTAAAGAACAGGAAAATGGATCAATGCCACAGAATACAGTTCCCAGAAATGGACCGACACAAATAAAGTCAACTGATCTTTGACAAAGGACCAAAGGCAATTTAATGGAGAACAGATAGTCTTTTCAACAAGTGGTTTTGGAGTAATTGGACACTCAGGCAAAAAAACAAAAAAAAAAAGTCTGGACATATATCTTATATCTTTCACAAAATTAACTAAAAATGAATCATAGATCTAAATGTAAAATACAAAACTTCTGTAAGACAACATAAGATAAAATATAGATAAGCTTAGTTTTATGGTGAGTTTTTAGATACAGCAATAAAAGGATAATCCTTGAAAGAAAAACTAATCACTTGGAATTTATTAAATTAAAATCTTCTGCTCTGTGAAAGACACTGTTGAGAGAATGAAAAGACAAGGCACAGACTGAAACATATTTCTGATAAAACCTTGTATACAAAATATACAAAGAGCTCTTAAAACTCAACGATAAGAAAAAAAAATTTAATAGGCAAAAGATCTGAAGATACTTCATTAAAGAAGACATGCAGATGGCATATAAACATACAAAAAATGCTCAGCATCATATAGGATTAGGGAACTGCAAATTAAAACAATGAGGTACCACCACACGCCTATTAAAATAGCTAAAATCCAAAAAAACAGACAATACCAAATGCTATAGAGACTATGAAGCAATAGCAACTCTCATTCGTTCCTGGTGGGAACGGAAAATGGTACTTTGGAAGACAGTTTGGCAGTTTCTTACAAAACTACAATCTTACTGTACTATCCAGAAATCACATTTCTAGATATTTTCCCAGCTGAGTTGAAAACTTATGTTCACACAAAAACCTGCACACATATGCCTATAGCAGCTTTATCCCTAATCGCCAAAAAATTGATAGCCACTAAGATGTCCTTCAATAGGTGAATGCATAACCAAATTGTAGTAATATGGAATATTATTTAATGATTAAAAGAAATGAGCTATCGAGCCATGGAGAGAAATAGAGAAATCATACAAGTATATCAGTTAAGTGAAAGATGCCAGTCTGGAAAGGCTAATTATTATACGATTGCAACTATGATATTCTGGAAAAGAGAAAACTACAGAGACAGTAAAAAGTTTGAGAGTTGCCGGTGATCTGGGGAGTAGTGGTGGTGGGAAAGATGAATACATGAAGTGCAGGGGATTTTTAGGGCAGTGAAGTTATTTCATATGACACTGTAATGGTGGATATATGACATTATATATTTGTCAAAGCCCAGAGAACTCTACCACACAAAGAGCAACTTTTAATGTAAACTATGGACTTCAGTTAGTAATATTGTATCAAAAGTGACTCATTAATGGTAACAGATGTACCACAGTCCTGCAAGATCTTAATAATAGGGAAAACTGTATGTGGGGTAGGGGTGTATATGAGAACTCAACATTATCTGCTCATTTTAAAAAATAAGTATAAAACCATTAAGAGTAAAGCCTATTAATTAAAAGAAATACAAGATAAATGGAATTTGAGTATGAAAATTTCATCGATAGATTTTTTTATTCCATAAAAAACCTTTTTAGATACATTTCAAGAAATTAATGTTAAATTTTGCTATAGTGCCAAAGAAGAATATCTATCATTATCTGCAAAGGCTGTTAAAACACCCTTTCATTTTCCAGCTACATACCTGTGTGAAGCTGCATATTCTTTATGTAGTTCAACCAAAACAACAGGTCACATCAGAGTAAATGTAGAAGTAGACACGAGAATCTAGCTGTCTTCTAGTAATCCCAATATAAATGATTTACAAAAAATTGAGGAATGCCAGTCTTCTCACTAATTTTTGAATACATATTTTAATAAAAATTGTTATTTATATCAGCTTATTATTTCAATTTTTAAATAAATCATAAGTACTTAAAAAAGTAAGTGGGGAGCTACTTTGAGACTAGGTAAATATTTCATTTCTTTCAAACTTTCACTCTTTTTTTTAAAAACATCCATTGACTATTCTTTCTTGAATCAACTATTACTGTGGTGGTGACTGCCAGAAGGGGATATTCTAAATTCATCATTCTTTCTGGCTTTAATGGTTGGCATTTTACTGTTATGTACAGCAATCCTTTCTTTCACTCACTTATTCACTCATTCATTACATATTTATATCAACATGGACTCATGGATTCCAATCTTACTCAATGAGTTATAATTAATTGTTATCATTATTTATTTTGCTGCTGTAATTGTCCCATATTTGGAGAGTAAGAGCCCTTTTAAGGTGATTCCTTTGCTCCTTTGCCATGTCCAAATATTCTTCAATCCCTTCTTTCCTTTCTGGTACCACACAGAATTCTAGCTCCACCTTATACCTTTCTTGCTCTGGAATCATCCATTTTCCCAAGGAGTCCTGATCTTCTTTAGTGGAGAACGGTATTTATAAACCAAGATCAGGATACTAGGTGTGCTCATTGCTCCTGGGCTTCTAGAACTTCTCAGCAGGCAGAACTAGGAATATATATACACACACGCATATGTATATGCTCACTTGGATCTGTATCTCTTTCTATACCCATCCATCTATTTATATATTAAAAACCATGAGTTCACAATTCCAATCCAACACTTCAGGATTTATTCTCACCTTCCCCATTTCTATTTTTGCATTTTTTCAAGCAGTGAGAAATCTGGTTTCCGTAATTCTCAATATATTCACTTAGTTTTTATATGCCTGTATATAACTAATTTTTTTAACCATATGAGTCATGTCCTTCGCCTCAACACCTCTATGCATGGAGGTTCCCTCAGGCCAATCAAGGCCATATCCCAAGCATCAGTTTCTCTGACTATATGTTATTCTAACATGGTTAAAGTCTTCCTTTCCCATTGTACTCTGTCATATTAAAGGAAACAGTAAAATAAGTTATTCTTCTTCTCTTCCGTATGATATCCGATGGGCATTATGTTCCTATTCAGGGTCAGCTACAGAATTTGCAGCCCCACTACTAAATGAAAATCTGGGGCCCCAGTAGGGACAGGAAGTAAATCTTCCTTTCCTATTCGTAACCATCATAACCATGGCTGACTGGGTGACCCAGCCCCCAAGGGACTGCATCCTGTAAGTTGATACACACTTGGATCTGGATCAGGTGCGCAAGAGAAGCTTGTCCCCATCAAGCGTGCTATGACACTGCCTGCCCAGGGATGGGATAAGCATCACCCCGCGGCTCCTCTGGACACCACAGGGCTACACAAGTGACCCTGACCTTCCCCATGACCCCTGCCCAAGCTCTCGTGGGAGTGAACGGCAACAAGAAGAACGTAGACCTCTTCCTACCAACATGGCCCTGTTGCTACCCTGGGTGGAAAATGGCAGGGGTCAGGGAGTGGAGGAAATCAGGGGAAGCAGGACGGGACCCAGGGTGTCAGAGGGTAGGAAGCGGCAGCTCAGAACTTCCCCCATGGAGTCCGGGAGGTGGGGGAGGTGTGGTGGTGGCAGTTGTGTGTGGATTCGGGCTCCAAGTTCTGGTGCATTATGCACCGTCCCATTGGACTTTATCGCAAAAAGATATACTTAAGGAAAAAAGTATTAAGAATTTCAAGATGGTGAAAGTAGAGCACTAAACTCTAAGTGCTGGGCCCTTTTGAAATTCGAGCCCTGTGCCACTGTACTGGTCACAAGTTCGTGAAGCTGGCCCTGTACCTGTCACAGAGTGGGGGATGAACACGCATCTCTGCCCTGGCTCCTCAACACAAGCTGCGGTGGCAACGCAGTCCGTGGGAACTTTAAGAGGAAGCTCTTGGAAAGAGGAGAAAGTGAAGCCATGTGGCATGGAGTCAGGTCGGGGAGGCAAGGCACAGGCAGTGGAATGGATGGACGTGAGATATCCCACCCTAGGACTCCCTGAGAGTGGACCTGAGGTCCTACTGGCACACGGTGGGACTCCGTACACCATCTGTAGTATTTGTGTAAATATGACCGCAATTGTATTCAAAGGATGTTCAAGCTGGAACTCTGGTGAATTTGCACCTCAGTCTTTTCCTCCAGTCTATTGGCTTCTCAGCCATTGAGACCATCAGAGTTTCTTCTTTGTTTCTGATATCCTCGATATGTGCTTGTCACATAGAAGGTGTTCAACAAATGTCAGCTGAATGAATCAATGCTTGAAGAATGGAAATAAGCACCCACACATGTTCAAACATCACATTCAAGGTAATTCAATCTACTTGGTTTAATTCTAGTACTGTGAATATATTGTATTTCCTTTTTTTCCTTTGCTAAATTATGGGTCTCAGTAAGGAAGTAATTCCTTCTGAGAATCAAAAAAAAACAAAAACAAAAACAATGTGCATGTCAAATTTTGGAACGTCCATTGTGGTTCGGAGTCTGCATGCGTGTACCAGTGAAGTGAGCGCTACGTGAACAAAATAAACAGGCATCAAATCCAACAGTTACTTAGTATCACATCAAGTAATGGTTTGCATTAATTTATCCAGTGCTATAAATCTTTGTGGGCAACTTGGTCAATAACTTTGCAGTAATAAGAGAGGAGTGAACTGTGAACATGAGTGTGGGTCCTTGGAATCTGCACACGGTCTCCAAAGTCTAAGTGACAGCAGCACCTGTGATACTCATTCTTATCTCTAACCCATTTCTTAATTCTCCCTGTTGGGAGAGATTAAGGTAGAGATGTTAAGACAGAATGCTGGGAGAAGAAATTTGCATTCCCTCCTTTTCCTTTGCACCTGCTGGGAATCTGCTTTTGAGATTAATGGCCAGTGACAAAGAGTGCACCTGTCAGGCTTCATCCTATTCAGATAAAGCTGGTCCAAGGAAAAATTCTCAACTTGGTGATGTTTCCTATCAGTGATCTCAGTTTCCCCTTTCTCTCTTTATCTTGACTTGGGTACTTAGTGTTGTAATGGTTTTTCTACTGTGCTTGATCAAAGAATGTTTGCAAGATGTGATGAAGAAAGCAGTTAACTAGAGTTAAGAGACCTGAATTCAAGGTCAAGTTCTGTATCTTACTGGTTACATAACCTTTTGAAAATCACATTATCTCTCTGAGTCTCCACTTCTTCATCTGTAAAATTGCTATATTGATACCATCTTGTGAATTATACACATTTATAATGTAACATTACGATCTGTTCATATATGAACCCTTTAGACGTTTTATAAACATACATACTGAGTGATAAATTTGATGGGTTAGCTTTTCCATGTTCATATTAAATTTACTAGAGAATTATTATCTTTGCCCTTTGGCCAAATAAATAAAATTATCATGGTGGAGTACAGCAAGTAAAGTGCGTTTATGTGGTTATACATATTGGATAAGAGGAGTTGGGCAAGTGGACATGGAAAAACGTATGTAGCAGACTACCATTCTCATTTCTGTTTTTTTTTTTTTTTTTTTTTTTAAATTAATTAATTAATTTATTTGGCTGTGTTGGGTCTTCGTTTTCTATGCGAGGGCTTCCTCTAGTTGCGGGGAGCAGGGGCCACTCTTCATCGCGATGCGCGGGCCTCTCACTATCGCGGCCTCTCGTTACAGAGCACAGGCTCCAGACGCGCAGGCTCAGCAGTTGTGGCTCACGGGCCCAGCCGCTCCGCGGCATGTGGGATCCTCCCAGGCCAGGGCTCGAACCCGTGTCCCCTGCATTGGCAGGCAGACTCTCAACCACTGCGCCACCAGGGAAGCCCCTCATTTCTGTTTTGAACTTGGTTGATTAAGCAATTATATTCAGGTGTGAGGAAAAGGATACTGAGCAGCTGGGAGAGGAGTGAATGACAGGAGTGAGAATGTCAAAAATGGATTGAAGATGAACATTCCTGTCATGCCTACAGCTTGCCTGTCTTCATTATGTTTGGGGCTTAGCTGTTGTGGGTCTTAAAATCAAAACTCATTCTTTGATACCTATATGAACATTAACCTATTGATAATGACTCAAATACAGTAGTACCAGTATGTAATTTTGCCTTTGTTTAAAAGATGGTGTGATAGGTAAATAAATGTGTAAAACTTAGAAAAAAATGAGAGATACCATTATTTGATATATTTATAATTAGGGCATAACAATCAAAAGCATATGTGAAAATTTCATAATTTCCCAATTGAAGTTCCATAGAAATTGCCTGGGTTTGTTTCTCTTGACATAATAATTTACCAAATTGTGAAACACTTTTCTACTCTCATAAGGAAAATATTAAACTTTAAGCATTAAATTATCATTAATTACCGGCCTTACCTAGTCCAGAGAAGTTGTCTGTTATCTAGGAACCCCAAAAAACATTTAAATTGTTTTAAAGACATTTAAATTTCTTTAATAGCTAAAGAAAGAGATTGAAATTTTAATACTAGGAATGCATTTATTTGCTTCCATATATTTGTCGACAGAAAGGATGGCGCCCTTACACGGGGTAGTTAAATGTAGTTTAATAAAGGAACTATTTGTGAAGTTGTGGGCTGGACTGAAAAAAAAAAAAAAAAACAACAAGGGATGACACGCCTCAGGACTTGCAAACGCAGGAAATTCTTAGCATCCTAGACCTCAAGGGCAACGCGAATTGGAACCCATGAAAAAACGTCACCGCTGCTTTCACTGTGGCTGTGATTATAGGAGAGAGATGCCAAGCAGGTGCTCTGGCCTTTGTAGTGTGACAAAACCACTGCCAATCTGCAGCCTGGCAAGGGTTAGCGGGGAGATGAATACTAGGACCTCACTCTCCTTCCACGTGCTAATACGTCCCATGGGCCAAATCCAACTGGAAGTCAGGAGCCTGTGCAACGGATGGAGTTCAGCCTCCCAGGGCGCAGAGCAGGATGGATAAAAAACAGAGTGTGGAAATGAAGGGGAAATAGAAAATCTCTTGCATCGACAACATTCATTTTGTTAAAAATATTTCTCCTTACAGCAAATTTCAATCCTCTCCCCGATGCATATTTCCCTTTGTTCATCTCTAAGAAAAACATACTAAGTAATGGGTGAAGACACATAACTTCTGTTTCTCGTGCTGAATTTTTTCAACTACATTTCAGCCTTTCCTCCCTGTCTCTGTTTACAAATATTTTAATCTTTTCCTGTATAAGGCATAGATACGACTGGACTTGCTCCAATATCTGTAAAAGAAGTTCTCGCTTCTTGAAACAGTAATTATTAAGAAAAGTTTTCAGTGTCACATACTTGATGATATTTCGTGGCATACAATGCTAGCTGACCATGAATTTGCTTGGGAGTTTTGTATTTTTTTCCCCAAAAGTCAGTATTCAGTAGCTTATACAAGTATTAGATTAAGGTATGGGTTTTTTTTATGGAGATGCGTGGTTTTCTCAGAATGACAGGTGGAAATATAAACACATGTACATTGAATACTGCATTTGTTTACAAGAGTTTAATAGATTACCTTGGAGGAGTTGGCATTGTTATTGTTGAACTGTATCATTGAAACAATCCTTGGATACATTGCTTCCATTTTAAGTGTATGTTAAGATAATATGAACAGAAAAACGTAACTACCCACTAGCAAATTTGCAGGTAGAAAATATCTTCATTGGATTTTCTGAAAGTTAGGCAATAGAAATGATTAATTACTTGAACTTGAAAAGAGAAAACATACTTATGGCATCCTTATTTCTTCCCTCTGACACTGTAGCTTATTAGAATGCTTTGTAATGAATGCATAGCAGTGACAAAGAGGAAACACATTTAACCTTTTCATCCACATCTAAACTCATTTCCATTTTCTCCTTGGCCCTTGAGGAGTGACTAACAGCAGTAATTATTTTTTCTTGCCATCTGAAAATGTGCTTCTATTTTCCTTTAAACTTTGATGTGGAAATCACTGCTTCTGTGCAACTGGGGACTCTAGCTAGAAATACCATTTGACAAAATGCTGAGCTGAAAATTAACCTGAAAATAGCAGATGAAGTCATTTTTATTAAGTCTAAGTTTGGTGAGGATGAAAAATGCAGTGATGGATTTTGTGTATCTCAAATAACTTCATTTGTCTTAAGCCCAAGATGCAGTCTGTTTTTCTGCTTTAAATGTGATGAACTCTTAAGTTTGAGGTACACATCAGTTCCTGAAAAATAACTTTAACGGCTCTTTCCTCTGTCTAAAAGGGCATAAACAATCTCACTGTCATCTTAAAGCCTAATAAAACTATTAGATATAAAGTGATACACATAATTTTTATAAGATAAAGAATTAGTATAAGGCAGTTTGAAAAAAGCAAATGATATGGTTATGATAGAAAATTGCATATATTATATATTTTAGTGGGCTTTTATTTATTTATTTTTTTTAAAATTTATTTATTTATTTATTTAGTTATGGCTGTGTTGGGTTTTCGTTTCTGTGCGAGGGCTTTCTCTAGTTGCGGCAAGCGGGGGCCACTCTTCATCGCGGTGCGCGGGCCTCTCACTGCCGCGGCCTCTCTTGTTGCGGAGCACAGGCTCCAGACGCGCAGACTCAGTAGTTGTGGCTCACGGGCCTAGTTGCTCCGCGGCATGTGGGATCTTCCCAGACTAGGGCGCGAACCCGCGTCCCCTGCATCGGCAGGCAGACTCCCAACCACTGCGCCACCGGGGAAGCCCCCTAGTGGGCTTTTAAAGTCATGGTTTAGGATATATTCTCCATTGAATCCACCACTAATTGATTAATCAATCATGAATTAACCATTAAATGTCTGTCTTGTGTAGAATACTGTACCTCCCTCACCCTGGAATAATATAACAGGTTGATAATTTGATGTATTTTACAATGTACAGAGAAAAATGTTCACTACTAAAAATGTAAGTTTTGATAAGAATAAAATGAGAATAAAAGATCACATGATGATAATCAGCAATTATCATGATTATTTGTTAAAAATTATTATTATTTACTTTAAACTTATTTAAGAAATTCTGTGTATAATTTAAAGAATATTAATGTTAGAATCAAAGGCATGTGGATTTAAATTCAGGCTTAAGTATTTATCACCTGTGAGGCATTGTGTTATTCCAATTTTCTGGGTCGCTTTTCTTATCTGTAGCATGCTGTAAATAAAATTTACCTCATGTGGTTTTTGTGAGGATTAAGTGATATAATGCCTCCAAGAGTGCCTGGAAAAAAGTAGAAATGCAAAAATTTTAGTTTTCTGCCTGCCTTTTTGTTTTCTTTAAATTCAGAAGCCATAGAAAATTATAAGAGCAAATTAGATTAAAAAAACGATTATAAAAGGGCATGTATTATGAAAATGTTAGAACAAGAGGAATCTAATAAAAATCATTTATGTTTTCTTGTTTATTTATTAAATACTTATTTAATATTTACTATGTGACAGGCACCAATCTAAGTACTTTATAAATATTTATTCATTTAACCCATATAACAGCTCTATGAGGTAGGTACAATTATTATTTTCCATTTTTAAAATGAGGAAACTGAAGCACAGAGAGGTTAAACAACTTGCCCAAGTTTACACAGCTAAAACATGCCATATTAAAATAAAGAACCCAGGTATTTTGTTTCCAGAGTTCATGCTTTTAACTACTACATCGTGCTACATACTTATGTGAGGAAGATGGTAATAACAACAATAATTATGGCTAACATTAACATTTTACTTAACTTGCACTTTCTAAGCACCATATATTACAAGCGTATGAGATAGGCATAATAATTATTGTCTTAAAGGTGAGCAATGTAGAAGCACAGAGATGTTAAGCAACTATTCTTTCTTAGAGCAGAAGGTTTAAGGAGTGTACTTCTACACAAAACTTGTTTCAGTACCATAAACATTTTGTGTGTGTGTTGGTTTTTTTTTTAAACTTTTTATTTTATATTGGAGTA
Source organism: Balaenoptera acutorostrata (assembly GCF_949987535.1). Taxonomy (NCBI): domain Eukaryota; kingdom Metazoa; phylum Chordata; class Mammalia; order Artiodactyla; family Balaenopteridae; genus Balaenoptera; species Balaenoptera acutorostrata. The sequence goes on from NC_080081.1 coordinate 67,184,975, forward strand.
TAGCCAATTAACAATGTTGTGGTAGTTTCAGGTACACAGCAAAGTGACTCAGCCATACGTATACACGTATCCATTCTCCCCAAACTCCCCTCCCATCCAGGCTGCCACATAACATTGAGCAGAGTTCCCTGTACAGTAGGTCCTTGTTGTTATCCATTTTAAATGTAGCAGCGTGTACATGTCCATCCCAAACTCCCTAACTATCCCTTCCCCTCACCCTTCCCCCATGGTAACCGTAAGTTCGTTCTCTAAGTCTGTGATCTGTCTCTGTTTTGTAAATAAGTTCATTTGTATCATTTCTTTTTAGATTCCGCATATAAGCGATATCATACGATATTTCTCTTTCTCTGTCTGACTTACTTCACTCAGTATGACAATCTCTAGGTCCACCCATGTTGCTGCAAATGGCATTATTTCATTCTTTTTAATGGCCAATATTCCACTGTGTATATGTACCATTTCTTTATCCATTCCTCTGTCGATGGACATTCAGGTTGCTTCCATGTCTTGGCTATTGTAAACAGTGCTGCAATGAACACTGGAGTGCGTGTATCCTTTCAGACCATGTTTTTCTCCAGATATATGCCCAGGAGTGGGATTGCAGGGTCATATGGTAGCTCAATTTTCAGTTTTTTAAGGAACCTCTGTACTGTTCCCCGTAGTGGCTGCACCAATTTACATTCCCACCAACAGTGCAGGAGGGTTCACTTCTCTCCACACCCTCTCCAGCATTTATTGTTCGTGGATTTTTTGATGATAGACATTTTGATTGGTGTGAGGTGATACCTTATTGTAGTTTTGATTTGCATTTCTCTAATAATTAGCGATGTTGCACATCTTTTCATGTGCCTATTGGCCATCTGTATGTCTTCTTTGGAGAAATGTCTATTTAGATCTTCTGCCCATTTTTTGATTGGGTTGTTTGTTTTGCTGATATTAAGCCACATGTGCTGTTTGTAAATTTTGGAGACTAAGCCGTTGTTGGTCACATCATTTGCAATTATTTTCTCCCAATCCGTGGGTTGTCTTTTTGTTTTGTTTATGGTTTCCTTTGCTGTGCAAAAGCTTTTGAGTTTAATTGCGCCATAAATATTTGATTAGATGAAATATTGCTTCTGTTCAAGTCTTAACCACATTTATGATATCCACCTGATGATCACTTTTCTGTAAAAAAAGACTAGTTGGTCCAGGATGCTGATACATTTTCAGCCTTCTGAAAACCTCTACTGGTCACCAGCAGAGACAACAGGACTCTATTTGCACTTGACATGATACTGTTGCTGTAACAACCTGCTACCCAGAGAAGCCTCTGCCATTCTCTCCTTACAGTAACCCAGAGAGCTCCATTTTTACCCCTAGCAAGCATGTCTGGGACTGCACCACTGGTAGGTACGTTTATACGTACCTGTCGATTCAATTTGTCTAAAAACAAGTCCCATTCAACCCCTAAAATGCTCTTCAATCTGTTTCTTCTATTTTTCACACAATCTGTTCATGCCCTAACCATTTATTTTATAAGTAGTCCCTCTGCCTTTAAATTTCTTCCCTTGCCCTCTAATTCATCTTTCTATTGCTACCAACATTATATTTTCAAAACATAGGTGGTGATTTTTTTGTGTTTTTTAGTTTCTTTCTGTTTTCAAATATCTACTATGGGATGATGTCCAAATCTCTTGCTATGGCAAATTAGAGATGCAGCGACGATGGGCCAGTAAATAAACAAAGATGCACAGTGTATTCATGTTGAACTATAACATGAGTTTTTGACATTATAGAGATTACTAATTCCAAATAATCTAAAATGATGACCCTGAAAGAAATTGTTTATCTGGGGTACAAAACAATAAGTAACCATGAGTTTAACTGTAAATTATATTCATGGATTATTCCTACCTCAAGTGTTTACACGACATGGTTAGTTTTGTAAATGTTTATCTTGAAGTAAATATAGACTGTCAAACTTTGTGGCTAAATTTTTTGGTAGAATAACTATCAGCAAGTAATACAATGTAAATAATGAGTTGATAATAAGTAGATTTGTATTAGGAAAGTAAGTGATTGATGTTTTTCAAATATCATTCTAGTTAGAAAGTGTAATTATGCAGTGGGGAGGAGTTTTCAAGTCTTCGGAAAAGTGCTTCTGCAACTTCATACAACCCACACTCCAACTCTGACTGTGAAATTGTTGCTCAGTTTGAATTCTCAATCCACAGAACAAGTCATTATGAAAAACGGAAAAAAAGGAACCCGCACCCCATCATGTTCTTAGCAAAAGCACATCGCATGCACTCAGGCTACAGGGTTCCAAATAGTCCAAGCTATTTCAGAACAACAGTGTCTATTTTTCGTTTTGAATTACTGCAATTTCAGTAGCAGCTGTTGCACTGAAAATTATAATGGTCAACGTTTAATCAGTGCAGTGTTCCCCCCCCCCTTCATCAATCAATCATTTGCTTCAGCTACCATAAAAATCTCAAACTTTAGTTAACAGTAACTTTAAAAGCCTCATTAGAATCTAGCCCGACCTACTGATCTCCCATGATTTCCCACAGCTTCCTAACATGCAGTCTGGGCTCTGTTTCAGCAGTTCCCTTAACACCAGCCTCCCTTTGCTTTTCCTTACTTCGCACATCTTGAAAACCATCTGTTTTTCCCCTACGCTGTACAAACACTGTCTTTTTTGACATCAAACGCTAGTCTCACCTCCTCAAGAAAGTTATCTTTGCTTATGCTAATTTAGTTTTATATGATTTCCCCATATCTAGACTTCTAAATTTCATCTTGAACAGTACTTCCTGGTCTTGTCTCCCTAACTTGATCGTAAATTTAGAGAAGCAAGAATCATCTCATATTTTTCTAGCTCCTTTGCAGTACATGACTCCAAACAAGTGCCTCTATAAAAGAAATATCTTGGAATATCATTGTGTGTTAATACAACATTCATTTCTCTTTCTTCTGAGTTTCTATAATACTTCACATAAACTTAGGTTTTTATTCTGAGGGTCTAGACCTTGTATACTATAGTTACTTTTATATGTCTCAGCCTTCCTAAGGAGCTTAAGTTCATTCAATCATGACAATAATTCTTTGAGCACCTACTCTATACTCCAGGCAGTGTGCTAGGCACTGGAGAAAACAAAATGAGCAAACACCTGCCATCAAAGAGCTAATAGTCTAGTGACCTTCTGTGGGTGAAAGGCAATTACATGAGGTAGGATGGGGGATGCAGCAAACTTGTGGAAAGGGCTGGGGGACCTCAGAGGAGAGAACCACTGACCTTGTTCAGTATGGGAAGGACAAAATGATTGAGCTGGGTATTAAAACAAGAGCAAGACTTCACCAGTAGAAGAGATAGTTAAGGGGGAAGGATATTTAAGTAAGCACAATAACTAATGCAAACTCCCAGATGTAGGAAACAAGCATGGTGTGTTTAGGGAACAGCAAGCAGTTGGATGAGAAGAGAGGGTAGTGATGAAAGAGAAGGTTGAAATGGCAGATTGGAATCAGAATACTGTTCACTGATCAAGGATCGCTTGATCCTTGCAGAATTTGGCTATCTATTACTGCCCAAGAAATTAAAAATCACATAAATCTAGAGTAACAACTCGGACCTGGTGATCAGAATCATCAAAGGTGGAGTGAAAAGTACTCTGTGCAATAATATCGTAACAGTTTTCGAGAGATTGATTGGGATTTCAGTCACTCTCTTTCTCCTTCTTAGTATTTTTGCCTTGAACAATTCCAATTTCCAATGCCCCTACCCCACTTTCTTCTTAAATGTCATGCTATACGTACACTTGTACTTACATCTATACCAATATAGAATATATGATGATGATACATACTTTTTGAGCACTTCATACATGCAAGGCACTCTACTTATCTGTTTTCAGATATCACCCTTATAATCAGACCCACGATATAAATCACTTGCTGAGCACCGAGAGGTTAATTACCTTGCTCAAGTTCACACAGCTACTAGATAGTAGAGCTAGGATTTGAAACAAATCAACCTGACTCCAGAAACCTTACTCTAAATCACTGTCAGCACCCTGCCAAGTACAGAGCAGACTTTGTCACTACGCCAGGCTATGGAGAAACTTTCCAGATTGTAACCACCAAGTGGGGTCTTCATTAGAGACTTACCTAAGCCTGGGAGGTGACCTGAAATAACACAGTGGGAAGAAGGACAGAGAGCAAATACATACAAAAAAGTTGTTTCTCTCTCTAACTACCTTTACACTCGAGCAAGCAGGTCCTGACAATATCTTTGTGCTAAGTGACAATCTGACTTGAAGCTGAGAGTAAATCAAGAGACCCCACTCTCCAAATAGAAGACTCTGACATCAGACTGGGAATCTCCAAGTTAGGTGTTAGTAGGTGACCACAGAATTCAGCTTCAGGACTTTGAGCAATTTTTAACTGAAGGTTTGCCATTAAAATGTTTCTGGATTCAACTTGTATGTGGGTGCTTCATGTTTGAAGACCTTCTCGTATCACCATATCTTCTACTTATACCTAATTGTTCTCTGTGTTAATCAGAGGGGTGTCAGTTTATGGAATAGCCAGATATAGCAATTCCAGCAAGCTTAGTATGTACGGCATACTAAGTATGTTCAGCAGAGGAAGTTTCTAATTTGATAAACTCAAAATTAAGGGAGAGAAAGATTTTTAAAATATGTAAACATAATCATCAGAAAGACACTATTTCTTATGGTTAATAACGCCACATTATTCTCAGGCCACTCAGTATTTATCAGTGTTTTTTCTCTTCTTTCATAGAAAATAAGACGTTTAGCTGGGCAACACGGCCATCAGAAGGAAGATTGCGTTTCCCAACCTCCCTTGCAGGAAGTAATGACCATGTGACCAAGATCTGGCCGATGGGATGAGAATAGGAATATATTGCAGCTTTTCCTTTCATCTTATCCTGCTCATTTTATACAGCTGCTTGGAACCAGGATGGGATGCTGAAGTTCTATCTCATATTATGAATAGCAAGGTCATAGCCTAAGGTTCATGGTGTAAAAAGCTGGAAGAAGCCTGGGTCCCTGAGAACTTTTTGAGCAATACCTTCACATCATTCCTGGATTGCTGCATCCACGACATTTTTTTTAATGTGAGAAAAAACAAACTTCTATATTTTTTAACACACCATTATTTGTTTTTTTTTATTTTACTTGAAGCACAACTTAATCCTAATTGAAACAGATTAAGGACTAACATCCAGAAAACAAAGAATTTTATCGTACCAAGAAAAATATATAAAATAATCTAACACTGCAATTATCAAAGACAAATAGATAAGCTAACAACGGATATACAGGATGCCAAAATGTGTTCATTCAGTGATTTTAAAATCATTTTAATCTTTAATTTTTTTATTGTGAACTTTGTCCTACATAGAATAAAGGACACATAGCACATGCGCACAGTTTAAAGAATTAAAATAAAATGAGCACCTATAGACCCATTACTGAAATGAATAAGTAAAGCAAGCACTATCGTATCTTTGAAGCCTTGTGTATGCTTCTCCGTAATACATTATGCTGCCCCTCTCTACACCCCAGAGGTAACTTCTTCCCTGACTTTGTGGTTATCACTAAATTGCATCTCCTGCAATGTATTATTCTCCTCAAATAATGTTGGAAAAGATTGTTTAGATTTGTTTTTAGCCTGACACAGATAAAATCATACCAGTTTTTCATTGTTAGTATTGAAAGAGAAAAGAAAACACATAATTGACTAATTTAGATTTGACATCTCCAATCAATGTTTTGGCATCATGAAGTCACCAAGAGTTTGCCCCAAGGTTGGATGAGTCTTAAGACTTTTCCAGTTTCAAAGTTCTTCAAATAATAGTTATTGATTAGTATGAACAACTCCTGATGTGTATTTTGTACAATAATAAGTGATTTTGATTTGAACCATTTAGATTTCACTTATCGATACCATGTAAAACATGAGAATATTCTCTAAAGACATATCATTGCCATAGCTCACATGTCATTTTTTTCTTTTTTCAGAATTTAAAGCAAGGGTATATAGTTATAATTGTGTTTATATTTAAATTCATAAATATTACTTTCTCCATCATTATGGAAATACTGGATTCACATATTTATTAATGGCTTTAGGAGATAAAAGACATGACAAAGTGAAATTTCTGCTATTTGGTCAGTCTGAATCCCCTAAGATAGGACGTATTTTTTTTTCTGATATTTGCCTCTATTTGTACCTTAACATTTGTGCCTAATTAAAGGAGTGTAACACTGGTTTTATAAATCAAATTATTACTGAGATTCCTTATGTACACAATACTATAAATATGCATGTGTATGAATCTCTCATTTGTGTCAAGTCATAATCATTTTGGTTTCAATAAAAAGGGAGTGACAACTGCTTAGGAAACAACTTGCTTTTATTAAAACTGGCATATTTGCCGTTAAATTAAGCACCTTTTTTGCAATTTATTTTATAATGTTAATAATTTCACTATTTTGACATGGGATATTTATTTTCCATATTTAACATTTGGAACTGTTATGTAAGCAGCTGACTCATCATGGGATTTAATCCGAGCACTCAGTGTGCTTGCAATCTCATGGAAGACTTAAGACAAGGAAACAAATTAAATGAATATAAGCCCTTAACAAATAGGCATATGAATCAATAATAAATAGAATTCATTACTAAGAATATCGGTGAACCAGAGCATCTCATTCTATATGGATGCTGAATTAAAGTTTGTTCAACTTATGGTAATTACTAAAATACCTTCTCTTTTTTTTGAAACAAGATATATATGTTTTATATATATATATATATATATATATATATATATGTCATATATGCCTGAGGGGCAAGAAACACATATAAAATGTTTTGTACTTGGTCAACATTGAAGGAAGAAACGTGATTATCATAGACTACGACATAGCCATTGTTCATTGCAGTGATGTTGACCTGATATATTGTTAGAGAATCACTTGAATGGCTACAAGTTACATGCCTATCAGTTTGTGTTATCATAACTAGTCCTTAGCCATAGACAACCAGATGCCCTATTTCTGTCTAGATCACTGGTTTTCTAAAGATCTAAAAGCTGCCTCAAAGCAGTCTCTACCTTCCCCACATTCTAATAAAATAGGTAAAACACAAAAATACCTGTAATGTAGGATAAAATCGAGAACTCTTTTATCCTGTGTTTGGGTTTGAACCCTGACTCTGTCAAGTATAACAAGCTGTGTGATCTTTCAATAATTGTTTAAGCCCTTTGTGCCTCTGTCTCTTCATCTCTTCAAGGTGGGGGAAAAGTCACATCTAACAAGATTGTTGTGAGAATTAAATGAGATAACACAGGCTAAGTCCTTAGAGAAGAACTCAGCACATAACAAGCACTAAAAAAAACCCAGAATTATTTTCATCTCAAGTTACACTTATAATTTATAGGTAAGCAAATGAGTCTAGAAATCTTTTACTTGAGATATCAAGGTAAATCGTGGGTGGATATGGGTAGATACAGTAAGTTCCCAGAGTCTGTGGTCTTAATAATATGCTCAGCTCTATTTTATTTCTGAGAATTAAATTCCTCACAATACTAGGAATTATGGCACTGGACATTTAAAAATTCAGCTTTATCTATATTTTGCTTGCTTAGTACCAGAAGTACTTCATAAACATTTCAACCCTATCAATTTTTCAGAGTGACAAGGCAGGGCTATCGTAGTCATCCTTTTCCACATGATTAGCCCCTCTTACAGGTAGTAGGTATTCAAAAAGTGTTAGTTGAATGAGTACAGTCAGGCCTCAGTATCCTCGGGCTCTGTATCCTGGGATTCAAACAATCTCGGATCAAAAATATTTGGAGAAAAAAAAGTTTCAGGAAGTTCCAAAAAACAAAATTTGAATATGCTTAGTCCTGGCAACTATTTACATAGCATTTACATTGTATTTACAGCTATTTATGTAGCATTTACATTGCATTAGGTATTATAAGTCATCTAGGGATGATTTAAAGTATACGGGATGTAGGTGGGTGATATGCAGATACTACGTCATTTATATAAGGGACTTGAGCATCTTCGTATTTTGGGGCATCTGCGGAGATCCTGGAACTAATGCACCGTGGATACCAAGGAATGATTGCAAATTCTTATTCATGGTCTATCTGCTTAGCAATGACAAGTGATGATCTGAAAGCATTTCTTGTTTCCTCATCCCAGTGCCCTTCAGGCGATTAGGTCTACAGTATATATGCATTAATGGCTTTAATTTTTGCATTATTCTCACCTATATCAAAATTCTGGATTTCTCCATGAAAATCATGTAACTTCAGGTTATTCTGTAAAGTAAGTACGAAAAGAATGCCTTGTCATTAAGACAAACAGCAAAATTTAATGACATCAGAGCACTGATTTGGAGACCACATTCATTATTCTAAGTGTCCAACAGAGTGTGCTGACGCTCTGTATGCAGCAGTAACGATTTAGAGCAGTAGTAGCGTATCAGATTTATTTCAACTATTTGGTTTGCTTGAAATAGTTGAAGTAAAAAGTGAGACTATATTCTTACTGGAAACAAAAGTTCAGCAACTTTAGTGCTATATAATGCATGGGCATGTGCCCTGTGAAAATAAAAAGAAGAGAAAAATGGAAATTGTGAGTTTTCCTTTTTATACAGGTTTACCATATAGCATCCTGCCCTATGAATATAACATTAAAGCTCTTACCAACTTATATATATGAAAACTCTGTACTCTTGCTCAGTTATAGCTAATATTTTAGGCTTCCGTATTAAAAGTATGTATGTGCCCTCATCAGCAAGCAAAAAAGCAAATGGAAAAAATCATACCCCAAATACCCCAAAAGGTTAATTTCTATTCACCTCCTATTTTTCATGGAATTGACAAGCATTTAGACAAGTTAACTCTTCAGCTGAAGTTCAGGAGCAAGTATTTTGGGGATTTGATTTTCTGTGTGTGTGTGTGTTTGTGTGTGTGTGTCCTATGGGAAATTGACCATAAACTTTGATCAATAAGAATACATGCTTAGGGACACGGTAGCCTGTCAGCTCCTCAGCATATATGATTCTATCCAATATGATGACAATTTTCAACTCGAATGTTGAAACAGACATTTGTCAACCTATTTGGCTGTCCAGTATCCGAATTGCCTGCCTATATTTGGAGTAATATTATGAGATCTTATAAGCCAAGGAGGGAGCAGAATCAACCTTCTATTATGGAAACTGAAAATGCCAGAGGCTTGCTTTCCCATCCTTCTTTGCACCTGGGCTTGGAAGTTCTGCCAATCACAAGCACCTAACCCAGTGATGGAATTGGAGCCCTTTGGACCCAAAGAAGCAGAAACTCATGAGTCTGTAATGGAGTAGTTCTCAGAGCACTAGGGCTTGCAACACACACAATAATGCTCAGAGCTCAGTGTGGAAATGTGTCTTCATTAGATCAGTTCTGTGTGTGATGTGGGCTATTGTTTCCAGCTATATTACACTAAGCCTTGTTCTCCAGCCCTCCTGTTGATTCTGTGAAATGCCTAATTCTTTTTTCAACTCACATCAATCAAATTCTGTTGCTATTCAATAACACATAATGGTGATATACTTGTCATTTTGAAGTTGTTCTTCTCACAAAAGTCGTTTATAGCTCCTTCCCTGCATTACTGTAGGACATAGAATTTAATGGATTGCATAAATCAAAGGGGAACAGCCCAAACACTAAGGTTGGCCAGGAGAGATAAAACCAGTGAGCAGAGCCATAGACCTGTGGTGATTACAGCAGGTGGCTAAGGTTGGATGAAATAAGAAGATGCATTCCTCTACAGTTTCCTCTTAAACTGGACCTTGAGCAAGTTCATGAGCAGAGTCTGAAAGGAGAGGCTCTGATATCAGAGAGCAGCGGCGAGCAGAGATAACTTGGGATGAGACTAACACACATACAGTATGTTCAGCGGAGCTAAAAGTGTAAGGAAAAGAGAAATAGAAACTAACAAGCATAGGATATTAGAGGAGCTCCATTAGGGTCAGAGTTCCTCAAGGTCTGTGGCTTGTATCACTTTATCTCTAGCACATAGCCCTGGGCTTCACACTCATTAAACAGTTTGTTCTCAGGAAATACTTTCTAATCTAAGAATTGTTCTGGTTGGTGTCTAAATAAAAATATAAAGTGAAAAAAAAGAAACAAACATAAAATATTTTCTTGTTGCCTGTGCTTTGATGAGGAAGTATGAAAGTTTATATCAGTAGTCCACAAAAATGATGTATGATTTTACTGAATGTATTTTAAGTGTAAAGTGCAGATAGTCCTCATTAGTTTATACAGATTCTATTAAGTAATCTCCAACACAGTGCTTTCTAAAAATCAATACGTAAACAAATGAAGAGAGAAAGCAAAGGTAGAGAGAGAAGGAAAGAAAGAAAGGAAGAAAGAAAGAAAGAAAGAAAGAAAGGAAGAAGAAAAAGGGATGAAAGAAGGAAAGGAAGGAAGGAAGGAAGGAAAGAAGGAAGGGAGGGAAGAAGAGCACCTACATCTTTTGAGGCAGTCAAGTGACAGTGCCCACAGGACCAGCCATGACTCTCATGACTCCCATTGGGGCCATCTCTGTCCCAGAGCCCTTTGCTAGCTCTAGAGTGCAGGATGAATAATCTGTTTGAAACAACTACTTATTTAGCTCAGGGCTGAATACAGGGAAGGCGGTAGCTGAATGACACTTAGCATTGCCTTTGACAGAGAATGAAGGAATTAAAAAATAACTAAAAAACAGCAACATCAAAAAATAACAAAGCCTACTGACAGATCTCTAGCATTTGGAGTTTTGAAATTTCTATTTCACACTTAAAAGAACCAAAGTAAGGTAGAGCCATAAAGAAGTTAGTTATCTCTAAATTATCTCTAAATTTGGTACGTTTTTAAATGACCTTGACTTAGAAAAATTGTGTTCAGTTAGGTTTATTGCTGAAATCCCATTTTCCTTCAATATATTGGGTTGGCCCAAAAGTCCATTCGGGAACCTGAACAACACAATACATCAAAACATAAGCTCCTGGAGGACAAAATTCTTCTTTATATATTTGTCTCTATATTCCAACTGTCTAGGATAGGGCTTGATATGGCAGGTGTCTAAAAAATTAGTTAAATGAACTAATAAATGAAGGGAACTTCTCTTTTGTCCTCAGTAAGCTGCTATTGTCTATATTTTGATTGTATGACAAGATCTAAAATCACTTGAATGAAGGTGTAAATGGCTGAACAGTAGTTTAAAATAATTCCCTTACTAAAGGTATATTATTTGCCTTGGTAATGTAGTATGTTATTTTGTTTCTAATGAAAATTATAAAATATGATAAAGATGCTAAACTTTTAGTTATAAGCCAACACTATATATGTGTATATTTATTACATGAAAGCATAAATGTAGAATAGTTCCCAGATGTTAAAAACAGGTAGGGAGTGGGGCATGAAAAGGGAAAGAGAAATTTTGATACGATAATATTTTTCTTCACTCCATAAAAAGACAATTAGAGTTAGATAAAAATATTTTTGCTAAGTTGTCATCTTAGAATACATTCACAGAATACAAAAGCATGTTTCAGCCTATTTTGTAGGTAAGCTTCTCATGACATTAAAATAAAAATTAAAGCATAACACATTTGTATTCTGTCTCTGGCATTGTGATGTGTGCTATTAACTTCTTGTGAAAAGCTGCAGAGTGGATTGAGTTAGAGGGAGAGATCTGAGCTCCTCGTTTGACTAATGAGTCATCATTCTTTAGCATCTGGAAGGTAGAGGGGACCATTTCTCCCATATCAATACATATTTTCAAGGAGAATATAGAATGAATCAGTGTTCAGATGTTTGGGGCAAAAGGGAATCTACAGTTTTGGCTTCTGTAAAAACATTTTTATAAAGCCAAAATATTCTGCATTTAATTTTTAAAATTACAGCTGGCTTTTCATGTCACCACAAATCCCCAGTTCCTCTTCATCCTTGCCCCGTCATATGTACACAGAGACGCCCACATACACGACAGCCACGGCAAACGATACTGTTTGAAGTAACCTTGTTAATCTTTCCAAAACCCAATGTCTTTGATCATTGTTTCTCCTTTGAGTTTTTGAGTGGCTTTATATTGCAGCTGATGTTAAGCCCTATTAACACTTAATAAGTAAAATGGCCTTTCAAATTTAAGTAATGTCTTTGATTTTTCAAATCATATAGAGAAAATGATGAATAAAGGGGAATTTAGTGAAATTTACTATAAGTTTCAAAAGTCCCTTTTAGAGGTACTCTTAGTACCTGATTGAAATTATTTGTTTAAAAATAGCTTACATAAGTAAATATTGAAATGAAAAACTGTCAAGCAGCTATTTGACTAAAGTCATATTTCTATGACTTTCAAGTTTGTAAAAGTACATTTCAAGTCCAAATAAATAGCTTCGTTCATGTGCTTGGCAGAAAACGCTCAAATTTTCTGCTTTGGCTGAGAAATTACAGAAATTCCTCTTTTTGAGCCCATTGCACTCAGATAATATTGCCATTGTCTTTATTTTATTTGTATTTTTTTTAAAACCTGAAACCATTTCTTTTCCCCCTTGGCCGCACTGCGCGGCATGCAGAACTTCCCAGACCAGGGATCGAACCGTGCCCGCTACAGTGAAAGTGCAGAGTCCTAACCATTGGACCACCAGGGAAGTCCTGCCATTGTCTTTGGAATGGTACACTCACAGCGCCCCAGCGTTTCACCACTGGGTCACACAACATGACAGTGCCTCTCCTGGACACTTTCATTTTTTTTTTTAATTTTGGGCCTTTGCCTATCCCATGCATTTCTTCAATTTGTTTGTTGACTGTTAACTATTCCCCAGGAATAAGGTGTCATTTAAGATCTGGCCCAATTGTCTGTTTCGTGGTAAAGGTTTACCTGACCTGCCCGAAAGGATTAAAGGAGAAGGAAGAGTGGAAACTAGATTTTCTGAGCCTGGATTGATGGTTGCTGGACAGCCTGGAGGAGGGTGTGCATTGTGTTGTTCAGCTAGAAATATGTCCTTCCATTGTTTTCCCTCTCAGCCGCGTTTCTTGAGCGTAGTATCCTTTTAAGGAAAAAGAGACACATAGCAAAGAGTAGTACAAAAAAAGTTAAGGAACTTAAAAATAGATTTGTGTGGGTTGTCATACGATGAAATGTATTGTGTGTCTGTAAATAAATTAGATATGTTAATGTCAGAAGTCTAACCCTTGTAAGTTTAAAGATTTTTTTATGTACTTTCTATAGTATTTTATTTTTGTTACTCTTAGCTCTATGGTAAATGTCTTTAAAATAGCTCTGCCTATCTCAGTGAGCTGAGAGGAAAAAGAAAAAAATGGATAAAGAAAATGTGATGTGTGTGTGTATATATATGTATCTATATACATGTGTATATATATATCTATAGATCACATTTTCTTTATCCATATGTATGTGTATAAATATATATATATGTAAAGGAATATTATTCACCATACAAAAGAAAGAAATCTTGCCATTTGCAAAAACATGGATGGACCTTGAGGGCACTATGCTAAATGAATTAAGTCAGAGAAAGACAAATACTGTATAATCTCACTTATATGTGGAATCTAAAAAGAAAAAATATATATAAAGAACAGATTGATGGTTGCCAGATGCTGGGGGAAATGGGTACAGTAGTCAAAAAAGTACAAACTTCCAGTTATAAGATAAATAAGTTCTGGGGATGTAAGGTACACCATGGTGACCATAATTAACAATATTGTATTGTACATTTGAAAGTTGCTAAAAGTAGATCTTAAAAGTTCTCATCGTAAGAAAAAAATTCTGTAACTATGTGAGGTGATCGATGTTAATTAAACTTATTGTGCTAATCATTTATCAAATAATTATGCTGCACATCTTAAACTAATGCAAAGTTATATGTCAATATATTGTAATAAAAATGGAAAAATACATAAATTAAATAAATTTGGCATTTTCCACACTCCATTTCCCACTAAAAAAAAAAAAAAGTGGTTTTTTTGTCCCAATTTACTTGAAAGACAGAGGCTGTCACAATGACCTTTTCTGTGTTACAAACCAACTTAAAGCTTAATGGTGTAAAACAGCCATTTTGTAATGCTGATGGATTCTGTGGGTTGAGAATTCAAACAAGGCACTGCGGGGATGGCTTGTCTCTGTTCTAGGATGTCTAAGGCCTCAGCTGGGAAGACTTGAAGGCTGAGGCTGACTTCACTAGTGTCTAGAGGCTGAAATCACTGTACGCTGAAATCCTTCACTCGCAGGTATAGTACCTGGGCTGAGACGAGCAAAAGGCTGGGCTTAGCTGGGACATAGCCTGGGGCACCTCCACATCCACCCGCCATGTGCCTCGGGCTTCTTGCAGCAGGGCTCTGTGTTCTGAGAGGCGGTGTCCCCAGAGACATCTGGAGAAGGTGTTCCAAGGGAAACAGGCAGAAAACACAGGGTTCTGGGTGTCACAGTGCTTTATTGGCTTCAGTCATGATTTCTTTCAGAGGAGTATCAAAGAATTTGAAGACAGTTTTAAAACTACCTTGAAACAGAATTATTCTATCCCTATAAAAGGGAGGTGGAGGAGAGACTCAAGCTGAAAAGAGAGCCCAAGACAGAAAGGGCAAAAATAAGTGGAAAAAAGGAGGGAGTTGCTTGTATAGTTGCTTGTTTCTGGCAAATGAGTCTCCATAGGAAGTGCTGATTGCTTAAACTTGGGTTAGTTTTGTGTTTTCTCTCCCTCTTTCAGTTGATTATTAAAACTGAACTCATTACCTTCTGCTTGTCTCCATTCCTACTGCCTCAAAATGAATTCTTCAAGAATTGGTTTCTATTAACCTTCACAACATCACTCTGGTACCAGTGCCCACAATCACCTGACTCTCCCTTTTCCTGGTGCCCAAGGCCAGATTTGTGAGCATGTGACCTGTGCAGTCATACAAGGCCCTCTGCTGAGAAGGGCCCGACAAACACAGGTTGTCCAAGGGTCAACTGTACTTTCTTCCTGCCTTTTGAACAGGGACCTCCACAGTTTGGACACCATTCATTTGCACTGGGGCCCTGCAAATTTTGCATCTGACCTTGCTTATGCCCCATGAATCTAATCAGTTTCCAAATTACAGTTCTGGAACACCTAGATCCCAAAATCTCTCCTTTTCTTTCCCTTTCCACTGTACTATCACTCCATCCCATAGTTATGATAGTTGCCTGAGTATTTCCCTGGATTCCAATCTTCTGCCTCTATTACTCACACTTTTTTCTAAATCATATCCCTAATCATCTTATTTCCCTGATCAAAGGTTGTATTACTTTTCCTTTGCCACTGAATCAGAATCATTTGCATAATTTTCTAAGGTCCTCTATCGTCTGACTTCATTTGGCCTTGGGACTCATTTCTCTATTTCTCTTCAGGAAATCCATGGTCTAGTCAACCAAAGCAGTTGTTCTTTGAACTCACCAGTCTTTTCCCACTTCCAATTCCTGCCACTGAGCTTTGCACATTATATGTGCTCAAAAGTCAAGGGAATAAATGCATGGATGAATAAGTAATCATAACCATGTTTTAGTAGGAAAATCCTGTGAAGATCTGGAGAAAGTCTTTTTCACTATGCTTAAATTTTCTCCAAAAGTTATAAAAAACAGTAAACTTTAAATCAAGGGTTTACCAAGTATGGAATAGGCAGTCTTTTTAAGGGGCAATTATCACAAAAATTAACAAGATTGCAGTTACTGGATTGAACTACATTTACTGAGTGATTGGGCTTACTTTCTTTATTATATATTTCAAGCCTGGTATGTTCTATTTTGCAGCCCCTAATATAGACTCTGATAGCATACATAAAATATGCTAGTTAAATTGTTTATTGACAAAACCATAATCACTTCTCTCTAGTACTTTCATTTATTGCTTCTATATGGTAAGTTCCAAAATCTATATTGTCAATCTTGGTCATCCTGCTGGATTATAGTCTGTGGTTTTCAACTGCCTTTTTAAAAAAACCTATAAGAGTAACAAAGGAAAAGTCCTATGACAATTTAAAGGAAGTTGATGTAATCATGAGCTATTTATGGAGAAATGATGTTTGGTCTGAGGCCCAAAGACTGGGTAAGAGTTTGACAAGGGCAGATGAAACAGAAGAACATGAGCTAGCAACTACAATTTGTCATGGTCTTTTATATGGCCAGAGGTCCAGTCTTTTTAGATGGTTAAGTGTGTTAAAAGGAAATAAATGTTTGGAAAAGCAAATAGAAGCCATGCATCATGGAAGAAATTGACCTCCATGACCCAACTACGTGTTGTCTATGAGAAATTCACTTTAAATATAAAGACACAGTTTAAAAGTAAAGGGATAGACAAACCTAAACCATGTTAACATTAATCAAAAGAAAGCTAGAGTAGCTATGCTAATTTCAGACAAAACAGAATTCAGAGCTAGGAAAATTATCAGAGATAAAGAAGGGCATTATATAATGATAAAAGAGTCAATTCTCCAAGAAGACATAAAAATCCTTAACATGTATACACCTAAGAACAAAGCATCAAAACACGTGAGGCAAAAACTGATAGAACTGCAAGGAGAAATAGACAACCCCCCTGTTATAGTTGGAGACTTCAACATAATTCTTGGTATTTGATATTTGCAAAAAATTGGTAAGACTATAGTTGAAATAACAGTACCATCAACTAACTGGATTTACTTAACATTTATAGAATACTTGATCCAGCAGCAGTAGAAAACACATTCTTTCAATCTGATGTGGAATATCCACCATGATGGTACTCATTCTATAACACTTTAACACATTTTAATAGGGAGAATAGAAATCATATAAAGTATGTTCTTAGACCACAATGAATTAAACTAGAAAATATTAACAGAAAGTAGCTGGAAAATCCTCCAATACTGGGAGATTAAAGAGCACACTTCTGGGCTTCCCTGGTGGTGCAGTGGTTGAGAATCCGCCTGCCAATGCAGGGGACACGGGTTCGAGCCCTGGTCTGGGAAGATCCCACATGCCGCGGAGCAACTAGGCCCGTGAGCCACAATTACTGAGCCTGCGCGTCTGGAGCCTGTGCTCTGCAACAAGAGAGACTGCGACAGTGAGAGGCCCGCGCACCGCGATGAAAAGTGGCCCCCGCTTGCCGCAACCAGAGAAAGCCCTCGCACAGAAACAAAGACCCAGCACGGCCATAAATAAATAAATAAATAAATAAACCCAAAGTTTAAAAAAAAAAAAAAAAAAAGAGCACACTTCTAAATAACACATTTGTCAACGCAAAAGTCTCAAGAGAAAGTTTTAAAATATTTTGAACTAAATGAAAATAAATATATGACAATCAAATTTTGTGGGATGTAGCAAAAGCAGCCCTTTGAGGGAAATTTATATTATTAAAGGCATGTATTAGAAAAGAGGAAAGGTCTAAAACCAATAATCTAAGTTTCTACCAAGGAAACTAAAGAAAAAAGAGTAATTTAATCCTAAAGCAAAAGGTAAAAAAAATTAGAGCATAGATCAATGAAATTTAAGGCAGACAATCAATAAAGGAAATCAACAAAGTAAACAGGTGAAAATACCAATAAAATTGATAAACTGCTAGCCAGGCTAACCAAGACAAAAAGGGAGAAGACACAAATTACTAATATCAAAAATGAAAGAGGAGTCATCAATACTGATTCCTTGAACATTAAAAGGATAATAAAGAATGTTATGAACAGCTTTTTTTTTTTGAAATGGACCAATTACTTGAAAACACAAATTACGAAAACTCACATACAGGAGAAATAGAGCATCTGAGTAAATTTTATGAAAATGAAAGCACCAACCCCATGCTTTCACTGGTGAATCCCCCAACAATTAAAAGAAGAAGTAATAGGAATTTTGTACAATGTCTGCCAGAAAAGAAGACATTTCTTCCTAAGTCATTCAGTGAGGCTGATATTACCCTAATATGAAGATATTACTAAAGAAAACAACAGATCAACATATCTAGTGATTATACATGTAAAGAACCTCAACAAAATATTAGCATATAAAATGTGTCATGCAGAGTACATAAAAATCAATTATCAATACCTATGCCCTCAAATATATTTAATATTCCACAAATGTTTACAAGGCTCCTGAGTAAATGAAATTTAAACACTCTGGTTTTACTTACTAACCTCCAGCAGACATCTTGATGAGCAGCTGAAATGCTCTAAATCTAAAATCCCAAACAAGATATAGAAAAAGCTAAAGAAAAGAATAGTATACACAAATTGGACAAATTCCCTCTATTAACTGAGAATTGGTAATACTAATTATAAAATACGTATTTTCAGGTGCACATACTAAACTTATTTGTCTCAAAGTAGCAGATTGAAATAAATAATCCCATCTGCTTCTTTGTGCTCCATCCATTTAATTGTTATAGGTATCCCCAAAGCAGAGCAGGTATTATCACGAGGCAGTGCCTATGTAAAAATGGTCAACAGTTTAACAATTGTTAAAATGAACTGTTGGCAGAAATGCAATCAAATATTGGGCAACAAGGACCTGCTTTTCAGATCACTGACTCTTTCAGTTGCCCTCTGCTTAACTCAACTCCTTGGTGCAGCCGAATTCATAGCTCACATCTTTTCTTCTTTAATTGCTTAAAGTTGCATCTGAGACTACGATGCAAGGAGGTGTCACGCTGACCTTGTCAGCCCCACATAACTTAATGGAGCAAATTATCAGTTTCTTCCCTTGCTGTCTAGTCTGTTTACTCATGGATATGTCAGGGAGGTAACGTCTGCTTTTAGGACGCTTGGATTTTAGATGATATATTTGCTTTCATTAGTGAAGCCAGATGACTGGGAGTACCTCACAAGCACCTTGACCTGATCATATTAAGGCAGCTTTGAAACGAAGAATACATTTTTGAAAAATGTAAACTCAATAGTCCCATGGTTTTTATTAGATATTTTTGATTGCCTTGTGTCATTTTATAAGTATGCCTAAATGTGCTTTCATTTGTCAATGAAACACTAAAATGTGCAAGTTCTTTTCTTTAATGAAAGATAAAAGACACTGGAACCCACACAAATAGTTCATGGAAAAAAATATCTTGATGGAAAAAATGAAAATCATGTCTACTTCAGACTAAACTGATTTGAATTTAATGAAAAATAATCAGTAGAAAGAATAGAAATCATAATAACTCTTTCAGATCAAATGTATTTGAATTTACACATGAGAAACAAGTTAAGCCAACCCTTTACAAGCATTAAAATTTGAGGTTTAATGATATTAGTATCTTTGGTTGTAATTGAATACATTTTTCTTTCTCTCTAAATTCTGAGCTAAAGTGTGAATGTACTAAGTGTCTTGGGAGGCCATCTGTCTATCTGGGTGAAGAATGGCTGGAACTCTCTATAGAGATTATGTCTTCACTGCATTCTGTGTAATCAGAGTTAAATTTTTCTTTCAGAGTCAAAAAAGCTCCCAAGTTTATAATAGATATCTTAGAATTGTCCACCAGCCACTGGGAATGATAACCTTCCTGACATTCTTTAAGGGATCTCCATTGCCTTAAATGCCTTTTGGTTTTTTTCTGCACAGGGACATTATCTGCTGAGCCTATACTTACATTTAATTCTTTTTAAATTTATTTTATTCTGTTTAGCCCAAGTTAATAGTCATTAATAATCATTTTCAGAGAAATTCATGTAGATTTATTTTACTTTATCACATTATCTTTCTAGTAACTTAGTTAATATTGACTCAAACTCTCATTAACGTTTAATGAAATGCCTAGGATGTAGTTTCAGAAAAGAAAAGGCATAAAGTGTTTTACACTAATTGCACTGTTTTCCTCTCAGAAAGTAGCTGGGCAGATATTTTAGTAACCATAACCTGGTTATTATTAACTTCCTCAGCACAGGTTCTGAATTTTGTTCACTATATTCCTAGAAGCTAGTACAGTGAATGTCATACTTAGGGCTCATTAAATGTATTTTAATTAATTGAGCCCTCCTATCAAAGAATCACCAAGACGACAGCAATAAAAGATGGCAACATATATCCTAGTTGGAGAGAAAACTCAGCACACATAGAGGTGAGCATTGGTCTGATTTTCCTTTGTGACAAGAAAAAAAAAAAAAAGGCTCAGAGATAGCACACTTTTAGATTTGGATATTGTACCCAAGTGAATATGGACAGTAGGCAATTTTATTTACAAAACAATTAACAGGATAATCAAAACTAGACTAGTCTGTATGTGGTACAAAAGACACCATAAACATCGTTTGCATCTGTGAGTAAACAGCTGTTCAGCTGTAACAATGATAGAAGAGTTGCATATGGTCCTTCATTCTTGCGAGGTAATTTGCAGCTCGATTATGAATCAATGAAAACAATATATCCAGTCATTTGACAGAGGCAGTAATATGCTAAATTAATAGAATAAGAGACCTAACCGAAAGACCAAGGTTACGTGTATGGCCGTATCAAATCTAATATAAATTGAATCTGGGGGATAATAGTCATTTCACAGATACATGAATACATTCAAGCCATCAGGATTTACAAAAATAAAATGCTAATTCAGTCATTTCAGTCACACATCTGCATTTTTTTTCTTACTGACTTGTATGTCTCTATATATGCCACTATCAAGATTTATTAACATTTGAATTTTGTACTTTTGCTGCATATTTTTATGAAATAAATTAAAACATTATATAGAGGGAGTAGATGTCACTTTTGTCCTCTTAGTCCCAGTTCCTTCCCATTATCCAAAAGTAACCCCATGTCATGAATGGAATAACCCTTAACACATTCATATTGATACATACAGACATAGGCAGTTCATTTTATCCATTCTCTGTGTAAACACAGCTTGTTCTCACTTTTTTATTTCAAGAATTGTTGCAATGAATAGTTCCATAAATGTCTTCTCTTGTGCATGGGCAGCCATTCTCAAATATACTAAACATTGACAAGTTGTTCCAAAGTGGTTGTACCTGATTACCTCCCATTTGCAATGTAAATATTAGATTTCCTTTTTCTCCATAACCTCACAAAAATGTTGAGTTACCGAAGTTTTAAAAACAGTTTTTTTTTTCTTTGCATGCGAATCTGATTATTAAGCAATGGCATTTCACTATTTTTTAGATTTTTTTTCTTCAATTACTACCGATGTAAATATCTTTTCATATACAATTAGCCATTGGGTTTCCTTTTTTTCTGAATTGCCTTTTCAAATTCTTTAATTATTTTTATATTACCTCTTTTTTTTCTTGGTTCTTAATCAATGCTTATCTATACTACTTGTTGTAGATATCTTTTCCCAGAATATAACTTGTCTTTTTGCTTGATTTAGGCCTTTTTATTTTTGGCAAAAGAAGTGCATATATTTTGATAGAGTCAAAATTACCTGGTTGTTTTTTTTTTTTTTTTTGTGACTTGTATTTTTGGGTTCTTGCCTAAGGAATCTTTGTCTATTCCAATATTGTAAATACATCCTTTCTTTTATTGCAGCAGTTTCACATTTGGGTCTTTGATTCTGTATGTTTTTTTGGTATGAAGTAAGGTTCTACTTATATTTTTAAAGGAAAACCAGTCATCTTAGCAACATAGATTTGATGGCTTAATCTCTGTAATGATTAAAATGTTCTGTTTTTCATATCTCAGGTCCATCACATACTGGCAGCTGTCTCTGGGATCTCTAGCCCTGTCCATTTTTAATTAAAATTGCATTGATAAAATACGGTATTAATTATTATAGCTATATACTAATGCATTTGTGGGACGAGTCTCTATGCTTGTAATTCTTTTTTCCAGTAGACCTTTATGCCTTTAGGCTTTGTTATTCTTTAGAATTAGTTTCCCTGCTTTAGCATTAGTTTCCCCAACATTAAAATACCCTATATCAAGGTTGATTTGAGGGTTTCATTAAGTATATCGATTATTTTGGTGAGAAGCAACATTTTGAAAATATTACTGCATTTCCCATCCATGAATTCATCTAGGTGCTGAGAATGGAGCTCAGTGGTGAAGAAAGACAGTTTCTGTCCTGATGAAATTTGTAAGGAAGGAGGGAGGAGACCATCAACCAACAAAGGAACAGGTAAAAATATAGAACATCAGATGGCAAATCATGCTATGGAGAAACAAAACAGAATAAAGAAGATGGAGTGTGCCGGGGCGGAAGAGAGCAGTGTGTTATATGAGAAAGTGATAAAAATGGGCCATTTGAACAGAGACCCAAGTAGTCAGGAGTGTTTGGGAGGAGAGGGGGTCTCAAAGAGAGGGAACCCTGTAAATTGGAGAGGTGAGCTCAAGGCAGAGCAAAAAGACTAGAGCAGGGTGAGTGAGGATAGCACAGGAGATGAAGTTCAAAGGACAGTGTGGACCAGATCTGAGACCTGGTAGAACTCTACTGTGAACTCTGCTTTATTCTAAAGGAGAAGGAAGACATTGGCAAGTTTTGGACGAATCTAGCTCGCGTTGAAAATGGATCCCTCTGCCTGCTGGAGATGAGACTATTGCAGAAGGAAAGAAATCAGCTGTGAAACTAGTGCAACCATCCAGGCAAAAAAAAAAAAAAAAGATGGCCTCATTTTACGTCCTTCAATAATGATGTTTTTTTTCTTTAATTCCAAAATATTCTTCCACAACTTATGTTAGGTATTGTGCTTATAACTGAGGAGATATTGGTTTACTATATATTTTCTATTTTGTTATTGCTGTTATATGGAAATGCCCTTAAAATTTAAAAAATGGTAACCTTGTAACCTGCAAGGCTACCTCACTCTTTTATTGGTTCTATTAGTTTACAGAACTTTTCTTGGCTTTTTCAGGTAGACCATCCTAGTGACTGGAGATAATGATAATGATGACTGAGTGTCTTAAGTGCTTCCTTTCTTTTACTTTTTATTCTGTAATAGTAGTGGTAACTTTTTGTTTTTGCTTTTTTGTGGTTGTTGTATTTTGGCTTTGCCTTACCTAAATCCTCTCTTGATCTTGACTGACATGTTTTAAGTTTCACTGATAATTATGCAGTTTGTTGCAAATGTTTTAAAGTGTCCTTTACGAGATTGGGGAGATTCTCTAGTCCTAATTTAATGAGTTAGTATCATAGGCAAAGGTGGGATTTCTTCAAATACTATTTGTACACCTTTTGAAATGTTCGTATGTTTTTCTCTTAGTTCAGGCTGCTGTAACAAATATATCATCGTCTAAGGTCAAGGTTCAGGCAGATCCAGTGTCTGCTTTTTGTATCCTCTCATGTTGAAGAACAGAGCTGAGAAAGGAAGCTCTGGTGTCTCTTTTTTTTTTTAAATTAATTTATTTATTTTTGGCTGCGCTTGGTCTTCGTTTCTGTGCAAGGGCTTTCTCTAGTTGCGGCAAGCGGGGGCCACTCTTCATTGCGGTGCGCGGGCCTCTCACTATCCCGGCCTCTCTTGCTGCGGAGCACAGGCTCCAGACGCGCAGGCTTAGTAGTTGTGGCTCACGGGCCCAGCTGCCCCACGGCATGTGGGATCTTCCCGGACCAGGGCTCAAACCCGTGTCCCCTGCATTGGCAGGCAGACTCTCAACCACTGCGCCACCAGGGAAGCCCTGGTGTCTCTTTCTATAAAGACATTAATTCCATTCTTGAGGGCTCCACCTTCATGACCTAATTGTCTCCCAAAGGCCCCACTTCCTAATACCATTACATTGGATGTTAGGTTTCAACATATGAATTTTAGGGGGACACAAATATTTAGTCCATAGCACTCTTTTAATTTGTTTTTATAGTGAATTATATCAATTTCTTTTTCTGATAACAAGCCACCCTTATATTCCTAGGATGAATCTACTTGGTTATGATGCATATTTTTAATACACTGTTGCATTTTATTTTCTAGAATTTTGTTAATATATTTGTATTTATGTTTATAAGTTAGATTTGGTTATAGTTTTCTTGTATTGTCTTTATTAAATTTTCATGTCAAGTTAATTTCATAATGCTCCATAAAATAAGCATATATGCTTCATGCTTCATAAAATGAATTAGGTTGGTTCTTTATATTTTTAATACTTGAAAGCAGTTTCTAAAGAGTAGAAAATGTTTGTTCCTTCAAAGCTTGGCAATATTTACTTCGGAAATAGTCTGGACCAAAGGAAAAGTTGATGATTTTTACTGTACTAGAATGAAGAATTTCTACTCTTCAAAAGCCACAAATGAAGAGAATGAAATAAAAAGCCAAAGACTGAGAGAAGATATTTGAATCATATATAACTGATGACAACCGACATCCAGAAAATACATGAAATACCACTTCAAAATTGATACAAAAAGACAATGTAATACAAGCGTATGCACTTTACAAAAGAAGAGACCCAAATAGCCATTAAACATATGGACAGTTGTTCAACCAACCTTATTAACAGTCAGGAAAATGCAAATTAACATTGCAATGACATAACCAATCAGGTTGAAAGCATTTAAAGGTCTGGTAATACCAATCTTTGGGGAGAAACAGAACTTTTCAAACATTGTTTTTTGGAGTGTAAATTGCCACAACTACTTTGGCAAACAACCTTATGCATCCCGGTCCTAGGTATTAAATTGTGGATATCTGCACCAGGAATAATGTATAACAATGTTCATTTATAAGAAGTAGCATTGTTCTTAGTATCCCCTAGACTGGAAACAAACCTGACAACTATCAACAGAAGAACTCAAAAATAAATTTGAGCATATTCCTATAATAAAATTCTATTCAGCAATAAAATAAATGAACTATAGCTACTCACAACAAAATGGCTGAATCTTAAATATGCCATGTTGGGAGAAAGAAGCCAAACACAAAAGAATACATAGATTATAACTCCATTTAAATAAAGTTGAAAATTGTCTTAACTAAACTATTTTGTTTTGTCATTTATTATTACTGTGTAACAAACTACCCCAAAACTTTTTGGCGTAATAAAAAAAGCTACTATTATGCTTCTTGATCCTGCGGGATTAGTAATATGACTTCTCTCTGTTCCCAAAGTACATCTGGAGTCTTAGTTGGGAAGACTTCAAGACTGGGATGTCTCAAGTATCTGGAGGCTGGGCTCATCTGGAAGGTTCTTTCCCATGTTACCATCTGGGGGTGAGATGACTGGGAGAGTGGGGTTAGCTAGGTCTGTGATCAGAGAACCTCCATGTGATTACTCTGTGTTGAGTGGTCTTCTGAGACTGAGTTTCTGAGAGGGGGTGTCTGGAGGTTGAGCAATTGAGGAGACTCAGGTGAAGCATGTATGGTCTTGAAAGCCATGCGTTATCACTTCTGCCACACTTCATTGGTCAAAGTAGTCATAATCCTGCCCAGGTTTGAGAAGAAGGACTATAGAGAACTCTCAATATGGAAATGTCAAAGAATTTGGAGCAATGTTTTAAAATGGCAACAACTGTTTAGAACACACTTAAATTGCTTGTGTATATCTGGTAGTTCTGTACACCAAGGCTTTTTTCTTTATTTTTTTTGTCTTTCTTGCATTCTGCTGGATTAGTAGAATCTCTTTGTTCCATTTGCTTTCCCCATACCTTGGTTGGTTTTGAGTCTGAACTTACAGCTTCTCTTGCTATTAAGTATTAATAAAAAAAAATAAACTATATAAAGTTTTTAGTGTTTAAATCCTCCCCTCCAGAAGATAAGTAACTTAGCATGTTTTAACTTCCCTTTTATGCTTCTACCTCTCAAATTCCATATTATTGTCATACAGAAATTTAGTCCCAAGTTTAAAAATAAAAATAGTAATAGTAGCATCTATAGTCCATAGTTCACTAGACTTAAACAGAGGTATATCTTACATATTTGTTTTTTCTAAACCATATCTTCTTGATATTGAGCTCCATGAGCTGTTTGTATATTTTGGAGATTAATCCTTTGTCTGTTGTTTCATTTGCAAATATTTTCTCCCATTCTGAGGGTTGTCTTTTCGTCTTGTTTATGGTTTCCTTTGCTGTGCAAAAGCTTTTAAGTTTAATTAGGTCCCATTTGTTTACTTTTGTTTTTATTTCCATTATTCTAGGAGGTGGGACAAAAAAGATCTTGCTGTGGTTTATGTCAAAGAGTGTTTTCCCTGTGTTTTCTTCTAAGAGTTTTATAGTGTCTGGTCTTACATTTAGGTCTTTAATCCATTTGGAGTTTATTTTTGTGTATGGTGTTAGGGAGTGTTCTAATTTCATTCTTTCACATGTAGTTGTCCAGTTTCTCCAGTACCACTTATTGAAGAGGCTGTCTTTTCTCCATTGTATGTTCTTGCCTCCTTTGTCCATAAATTAGGTGACCATATGTGTGTGGGTTTATCTCTGGGCTTTCTATCCTGTACCATTGATCTGTATTTCTGTTTTTGTGCCAGTACCACACTGTCTCGATTACTGTAGATTTGTAGTATAGTTTGAAGTCAGGAAGCCTGATTCCTCCAGCTCCGTTTTTCTTTCTCAAAACAAACAATCCAATTAAAAAATGGGCAGAAGACCTAAATAGACATGTCATCAAAGAAGACATACAGATGGCCAAGAGACACATGAAAAGATGCTCAACATCACTAATTATTAGAGAAATGCAAATCAGAACTACAGTGAGGTATCACCTCACACTGGTCAGAATGGCCATTATCAAAAAATCTAGAAACAATCAGTGCTGGAAAGTGTGTGGTGAAAAGGGAACCCTCCTGCACTGTTGGTGGGAATGTAAATTGTTACAACCACTATGGAGAACAGTATGGAGGTTCCTTAAAAAACTAAAACTAGAACTACCATATGACCCAAAAATCCCACTACTGGGCATATATCCTGAGAAAACCATAATTCAAAAAGAGTCATGTACCACAATGTTCATTGCAGCACTATTTACAATAGCCAGGACATGGAAGCAACCTAAATGTCCATCAACAGATGAATGGATAAAGAAGATGTGGCACATATATACAATGGAATATTACTCAGCCATAAAAAGAAATGAAATGGAGTTATTTGTAGTGAGGTGGATGGACCTAGAGTCTGTCATACAGAGTGAAGTAGGCCGGAAAGAGAAAAACAAATACACTATGCTAACGCATATATATGGAATCTAAAAAAAAAAAAAAAATGGTGAACTGATGAACCTAGATGCAGGGCAGGAATAAAGACATAGACATAGAGAATGGACTTGAGGACAAGGGGGCGGGGGAGGGGGAAGCTGGGGCAAAGTGAGAGTGGCATCGACATATATGCACTACCAAATGTAAAATAGTTAGCTAGTGGGAAGCAGCAGCATAGCACAGGGAGATCAGCTCGGTGCTTTGTGATGACCTAGAGGGGTGGGATAGGGAGGGTGGGAGGGAGGCTCAAGAAGGAGGGGATATGGGGATATATATATGCATATGGCTGATTCACTTTGTTGTACAACAGAAACTAACACAGTATTGTGAAGCAATTATACTCTAATAAAGATCTATTAAAAAATAAATAAACCGTATCTTCTACTCAGTTCATTTTCCTTTATTCTTAACGAATGATGAGCATATTCTTTGAAGATGCTTTCAGTGATGGTAGGGGCCATACTGATCTGAACTTCCCTTTGGGATTTTTTCTTTTTCCTTTACATTGATTCAAGTTTTAAAAATTTTACTTAAATGTATTTATAAAGAAAGCATTGTATCATATCACTCTTTCTTGCAATAGATAGTGACTTTAAAACTAATACAGGGACTTCCCTGGTGGGGCAGTGGTTGGGAATCCACCTGCCAATGCAAGGGACACGGGTTTGAACCCTGGTCCGGGAAGATCCCACATGCAGTGAAGCAACTAAGCCCGTGCGCCACAACTACTGAGCCTGCGCTCTAGAGCCCGTGCTCCACCACAAGAGAAGCCACTGCAATGAGAAGCCCACGCACTGCAACGAAGAGTAGCCCACACTCGCTGCAACTAGAGAAAGCCTGCACGCAGCAACAAAGACCCAATGCAGCCAAAAAAAAAAAAAATACTAATACAGTGAAAGTAAAGTTTTTATTAAATTTTAGCTTGATTCTATTAATTGATGAAACACTGAGATCTTTCTGTTTAAAAGGGATATTAGCAAGTGTTTAAGCCCCCAAATAACATTTAAAACAAGGCACAGAAGTATATGATATCACACTATTTAGGTAAGAAAAATAATATATATTTGAATAATAGATAATGGAAAAATTATAAACAAAACTAGTAATAATGTTTGCCTCCAGTGAGGGAAGATGGACAGGGGGACAGGGTAGATTAAGACTTTTTATTGAAGTTTTGATTTATGAACAATATACAAATATGTCATGTCTCTTAAGAATTACAGTAAGTTAAAAACAGAAGAAAGAAACTAGCATCAAACTAAAATTGTCTATTGACCTAATGAGTAAGGAATGAAAAAGAACTGAACACTTAGTAACTTTCTTGCCATGTGATTCAATGCTATTTAGTGCTCTTTGTGTACCACCTAAAATTATCTTGTAGTTAGTGATGGGCATCCCACATTTCAGAAAACACTGTAGTGAGAAAAATCTATTCAGAATTATCATTTTGCTCAAATAATTAATGCCTCTCTGTAAGTGGCTCACCTACTCACAGGAATATTCTCCATTGTCCGGATTTACCCCATTGAATGCAGTTATTCTGAAGACAGAGATGCATTCAAAACATTTAGAACCCCCTGGCAAGACAAATGCAAGAGAAGTACTATGAATCTCCCCTAAACTTTTTTGATATAACTTTGTTCTTTTTCTCGTAGAATTTAGGAAGTATATAATAAATACTGAGCATCTTCTCAAGGTTTTTTTGGGTTGAATTCATGTCTAAAGATGAACCGGCTACAATCTAAGGACTGCTAATAAAATATCCTAATCATCTTCTTGAGATAAAATGTTCTCTTTTCTTTTATATTAAATGGATCCAGCCATTTAATAAAAAAATTGATTAAAAGCATTGGCAGAATATTCCAGCTTGCATGCTTTTTAAAATAAATCTACTTAACTCATTCTTACATTGTCTGTAATTACTCATATCTACTTTAGCAGCTCTTATTTAAAATATCCAATTTGCCTTCTCTTTCAGATTGACCTTCAGAGAGATTTTGCTACTGATGAACACATTGTATGGTGAGATGTGGTCTGAAATCAGTCTCTTGACATTTGCTTTAAATAGACAAGTAAATGCTAAAAGCTATAAAAAAAAAAAAAAAGAAGCATCATTTGGGTGAGATTCATAAATCCAAAGGAAGCCACTTTGTACAAAATATGCCATAGACCTAGCCAGGTCTGCTGGCATCTAGTTCATGTCTCAATTTTATGTCTGTTGTTGCATTTATTGTAAACTGTCCACAAATACAAAGAACATGAAATCTTAGAGATGATCTATTCTTGCCTTTTCGTGTATAGAGACTCGCAATGTTGAAGTCATTTACTCAAAATTACACTGAGTCAGTGGCAGAAATGAGAAAATTTCTCTATTTCCCATTACCTTAAACTACTGGGACAACAGCCGTGCCCTGGCAGAAACCCACATCCTTTTGGCATTCTTCCAAATTCAGTGTTGTCAAAGCAGTCCTTTCCAACATTTTTCACATCGTGGCACACAAAGAAAATGGTAATATTTGTAGAATACCCTGAAGTCTAGACAAGAGGCTATTTTTAGAGGCAACTAGCCTGGGGGGGTCTCAAAGGAGGTGGTCACTGCCCCACACACTGGTAACCGATTTGCCAGAGCACACAGCTGCTTTCCACAGCTGTGTCCCCCCATTCAGCCTCCTGAGGATGAGTACCTTGATATCAGTGCCCAAGGGGTTTGGAAGGGAGTCTTACCAAGCAAAGGCTTGCTGCTCAGCGCACATAGAAGCCAACACTATTGCACCAGCTTTTGAGAAAAGAAAAGGGCTTTATTGAGAAGTCCACTGGCAAGGAGACAGGAGGCAGGTCTCAAATCTGTCCCCTGGATCTGGAGCTTGGGTCAATCTTTTATGAGTTAGGAAAAACAGGCTGGTATGCGGAAGTGCTGGCAGGGCAGGTTTCCATTGGAGGGCTTTAAACTATTTTTTCTGTTTTTGAACTCTTTTTTAAACTCTTTGCATTGGAGAGCCACGTATGGAATGGTGGATTTCGGCACCAGATCTTCCTGGACAGGAGACCCCTCCGTTCTGAAAAGGTTCCGGCTTTCAGGTTCCAGTAATGTTCTAGCTTTCTTGGCTCTGGGGAGGAAACACATGCTCCGAGTGTTATTTGAGGAGAGCTTTCCTCCTCTGCGCATGCCCTGGTTACAAGACTTGCAGTTTTGGTTTTGCTGTATCTGCAAGGCAACTAGACATCCTGTTATCAACAGAGTGAGACCAGTTTGAGCTTGTCCTGTGGTTACAGGAGCAGAGGAAAAAAGAGGGCCTATTTAGTTAGACACACCAAGGAGTTCTGAGGTTGGTAAATATCAAGCCATAATCACTTTTCCTTTTGTCATCTTCCAAAACCTTCATCAAACAAAGAAGAATGGTAGGAATACTTATGTGGTAATTTCGATGAATTGCTGGAGGCCAAGTGCGGACTAGCATGAGAGTGAAACCCCCCCAGGAGCTCAGTGTTAGTGAGACCTCTCCACGCTTTCATGAGCTTTCTCATTAGGAATCCTACTAGGTTCTCATAGTGAAGCTCTCAGAAAGATACCCACGTGTCTCTGCCAGGAAGACGATTGAGAAACATCTCAGAGACTTCATAAAAAAGGCTCACTCTCCGGAGGAAGGACTTTGCCAGGGCGTGATTCTGAAACTTTACTCCACTCAGGGGAAAGGAATCTCCCCGACTTTGCTCCCTTCTAGCTTTCTATTTCACTCCAGGGGGGGAGGAAATGACCAAACAACCAACTATATAAACAAAGTATAGTTAACAGAGCCAGAGCTTTAAGAAAACAGATAGAAAATTCTGTAGCCAGGGACAGAAGCAGGGCTCAGCAGAGAGAAAATCTACACCATGGGAGGAAGGACAGAAACACCACAGCCTTGAGGTAGAGGCTCACTAATAGACTGAGAATAAAAGGAAGGTTATAAAATGCTTCTCCTTCCCACAACTTCCCACATCACTGATGGGAATCCGGTATCATAACAGCGGATTGCAGCTAAGAGATGAAAGCACAGATTCTCTCCAAGGAGCAATATATAGGGAAGCCCTAAAGCAAGAGGGAGACAAAAATTCTGACACCAGAGGACTTACAACATCTATAGCTACAACTAACATTAAACACAGCCTAACTCCTAGCCAGTTTACAGTAAATTCTCATACTAGATACCTACTTATCTCAGTTCCTATGATCCAATACAAGTCAGTTCTCAACAGAAAATTTACCATGTGTGACAAAAGGCAAGAAAAAACATAGTCTGAAGAGACAAAGCAATCATGAGAACCAGACTCAAATATAATAGCTATTGGAATGATCAGACAGAATTAAATTAATAATAACTATAATTGAAATGTTAAGGGCATTAATGAGAAAGGTAAACAACATGTTAGGACAGATGGCTAATGTATGCAGAGAGATGAAAATTATTTGAAAGAATCAGAATGAAATGCTAGAAAAAAATTTAAAAGTAGCAAAAAAGAAGAATGCTTTCAATGGGCAAATAAGTAAGCATGACATAGTTGAGGAAAGAATCAGTGAACTTGAAGAATCTTCCCAAATAACATGCAAAGAAAAAAAAAGAATTAAAAAAATCCCCCCCCCCCCAAATCCAAATGTCCACTGACGGATGAATGGATAAAGAAAATTTGGTATATATACACACAATGGAATGTTATTCAGGCTTAAAAAAAGAATGAAATTCTGCAAAATGCAACAACATGGATGAACTTTGAGGATATTATTGTAAGTGAAATATGCTAGTAAAAAAAAGACAAATACTACTTGATTCCATTTATATGAGGTATTTAAAACAGTCAAGTTCATAGAACCAAAGAGCAGAATTGTGATTGCCAGGGGCTGGAAGTAGGGCAAATGTGGAAGTTATTCATCAACAGGCATAAAGTTTTAGTTAAGCCAGATGAATATATTCTAGAGCTCTTCTTTACAATGTTGTACCTATAGTCAACAATACTGTATTGTACACTTAAAAATTTGCTAAGAGGGCAGATTTTGTGTTACGGGTTCTTACCACAATAAAAACAAACAAACGAAAAAGGGTTAAGAATCACTTAAAAAAAAAAATAGAACTTTATAGCACAAAGAGTAAATCTTAATGTATTTAACTTAAAAAAAAGACATTTAGGAGGTCAGAAATCTCAGGATGGAATGCAGACATTGACAAAAGAAATAACTATATTACAGATATATATGAAACTACCTCATTGAAGACTGTGAGGGGAAAAGATGCTTACCTAAGTAAGCTTGGAAATGAATGGTGATTCTAAGACTAAAAGCAAGAGGAAAGGAACATAAACTCTGTACTCTAATTGGTAAAGTTGTTTCCCAAGGTAACAATTCTCAAACCACTATACATATATAGTGGAATGGAACAATTAAGTGAATGGATAAAGGATGGTGGGAACTAGGTTTCTCACTGTTGTAATGGAAGGCTATAGACAAGCAAGGTGGAAGGCTAGAATAATCCATGTGGTACTGGGTTATAAATGGAGACATCAGTATGAGTTAATGTTTAGCTTAATATAGATACAGAAGGATATATATGTAGAAATATTTATAAATATGTGCATGTACATGGGTTAGTATACACACGTACATTCCTTGTTCTTTCAGCTAAGAAGGTTTAGAAGCAATGCCACTCCTAGTAGCAGTTGCAGATCTCATTTTTAAATGCCATTTTCCAATAAAAGGAACCAGAGCTACTTGGAGAAATGGCTGATTCTAAGGTTGGAGTAGGGAATACGCAAGATGAGTATGGAGCATTTTATAGCAAAAGAAAATAAGAAAGTGCTCCAAAAACACTTGACGATGGGAATACGTCAAGGGGCACAGGAGCCATCTGAAAGAGCTCTTGTTGGCCAAAGCTGGAACAAATTAAGCAACAAAGTTTAAAAATATGCTTATCCCCAGAATCTACCCCAGATTAATTAGGTCATCATCTATTGGCGCAAGACCCAGACCTTGGTAATTATTTTATGCGCACGGCATTGAGAATCTCTATTCAGAAAGCCAGCAGCGGTGTCATTCTGGTGAGCACTAGCGATAAAGCTAATCACTCAGATATTTTCTACCTCTTCCCTCTCTCCAGCTGCAAAGTTAGTTTTAATAGCATAGTCTCTATGTATTGGACATTAGAAGCCATCAATCAATATTTCTGATTACTGAATATCAGGATGCCTTTCCTAAAAAGCCAGTAAGAGAAACTATCTTTATAATTCTCATCTTAAAAATTCCAATTATCTTTGTTTCTAAAAGGATACAGACAAGCCTTCCTGTATATATTATATTCATAACATGAAAGTGTCTTCTAAAAACTGGTATACTCAGGAGTTAAAAACTCTCACTACCACAGACTCATTAAACTTAAGCCATCCTTTAGGGAGAGAGCTGGCTTATTTCTTTCAGTTTCTTGTTTACAAACATAATGGAGATTCTGAAATACGGGTCTGGGCTGGAGCATGGAGACCCATGGATATGGCTGTTTTGATAAACCCTTTTACTTTAGTGGTGCTCCAGAGACTGAGATTTGAACCCATAACTTTTTTCTCTCTCACAGGTTCTCTCACGGGTGAAAGGAACTATTCTTCTCTGGTACAACCTGTCACTTCTGGACACAAGCCAGATTGAATTAAAGAGGGCAATTAAATGCAGGTTGAATCTTACATCCAATCACCACTCTACCCTTTTTCCTGGTCGAGCATAAAGCAAAAGGAATAATAATATACACTGAATTTTCAGTGAGAAGGAAAGAAATGAACTTTTTTATAGCTTAATTTTCACTGCTCTTTTCTTCATCTACAATTACCTCAGTTTTGAGTTAAAATAAACGCTGTAGATATCTAAATTCTATCAGGGTGCTAATCCTCTTTTCTATGAGATTCTCTAAAGAAAAAATGTCTCCTCTAAATAATAATTATAATTCTATATAGTATTAATGAAAGGTAACATTTGTTTAGCATCTCCTACATGTCGTATACATACATCATCTCAGTTAATTCTCATTTCAACCCTCGGATATAATTATTATTCCACATCCTATTCACTATCAGATCCTGCCATCTTCAGTTTTCAAAATATATAAAAAATCTGCCTCCTTTCTCATCATTATCACAGTAGTCCAAGCTCTCATCATTTATTTCCTGCACCACTGAACAAACCTCCTGATCTTTTCACTGACTCTATTCTTGTAGCCCTGCAGTAAATTCTCCACAGAGCAGCAAGGGTAATCCTTTAAAATTTTTAACTTAATCATGTTGCTGTCCTGCAAATCATCTCTGATTCTAATGACTTTCCATCCCTTTACTATAAAATCTAAGGTCTGTACCTTGATATGGTAAACTAAATACCAGGATGGCTATCAAGACACGGGCTCCTGGTCTACATGTCTTATTTAATCCCCTTGCCTGAAGAGTGGGTAAGGGACTTCCCTGGTGGCGCAGTGGTTAAGGATCCACCTGCCAATGCAGGGAACACGGGTTCAAGCCCTGGTCCGGGAAGATCCCACATGCTGCAGAGCAACTAAGCCTGTGCGCCACAACTAATGAGCCTGCACTCTAGAACTGAGCCCGCGTGCCACAACTACTGAAGCCCCGTGCCTAGAACCCGTGCTCCGCAACAAGAGAAGCCACCGCAATGAGACGCCCACGCACCGCAACGAAGAGAAGCCCCCGCTCGCCGCAACTAGAGAAAGCCCGCGCACAGCAACGAAGACCCAAAGCAGCCAAAAATAAATAAATAAAAAATAAATTTATTTAAAAAAAAGAGAGTGGGTGGGACTCGTAGATGTTATGGTGGACCATCACTCTTTTGATAAAGTTACTGTAATCTTTTGATATAGTAAAGGTGGAGGGATTTTGCAAAAATAATCAAGATCCCAGATGAGTTGATTTTGAATCAATCACAAGGGATATCATCACAGAGGGCCTGACTTGATCAGATAAAATCCATTTGAAGAGGGACAGGGCCCTTCATGAGGATATTTCTTGTGCTGGCTTTAAAGAAACAAAGAGCCATTTTGTGAATTGTTTATTGAGGGGGCCACCGGGAAAGGACCTGAGGGCAGCCTCTAGGAGTTGAGAACTAATAAGAAAATGAGGAAATGTCACACATGTGCATGAAAATAGATTCTGCCAATAACCCGAATGAACCTGGAAGTGGACTCTTAGCCAGTCAAGCATTGAGATGAGAATGCAGCCTGGCCAACACTTTGATTCCAGCCTCATGCGACCCTGAGCAGAGGACACAGTTCAGCTCTGCCTGGACTCCTGATCCATGGAAACTATGAGAGAGTAAGTTTGTGTTGTTTTAAGCCACTAAGTCTGTGTTTGTTTGTTACACAGCAGTAGGACACTAATACACTTGACTTACACGTGTCCACAGTATTAGTCTCCCTCACTAAGTCTGCTTCAACCATACTGCCTGTCTTGTTGATGCATGAACACACCAACATGATTCTACCCCAGGGACTTTGCACCTCCTCTTTCCTCTGCCTCACCTTCTTAGAGAAATCCCTTTTGACTGCCTTTTAAAAAATAATCCTTAAACCACTCTCTTCTTCAGATTTTCTTTTCCTCTTTGTTCATATTGCTACTTGGTATTATACACTAATTTCTATATACATGCATCAGAATGTAAGCTCCATGAGGACAGGGACTTTGTATCCTTTATACCCAAATCTGATCCTACAGAAGGTCTCAAACTATGCCTGGTGAAGAGAAAGCAGTCACATATAAATTTTATAGGCTAAATAATTTGTCCAAAGTTAATGAGCAGTGTATGGTAGGGTCAGGATTTGTACAATGACCTCTCTGACTCAAAAACTTATTCTTTTTCAATTATAGAATTCAGATGCCCAAGAATCATGCAAACTGGCCCCAGAATGAGAGAGGTGGGAAGTGAGGGGAGGAGTCTTCTATGTGATTGAATCACACTCTCCAGACTGTGTGGCTTTAGTTTGCATTTTTGGGATAACTTAAAAGCAAATTAATATTATGCCTCCTTTCTCAGAAAGAAAAGGATTTTCTCATATCAGATGAAAGAATACAACCCCAAATCAAATAAATATATATTTATTAGTGACATTAATTAAGAGTAGAGATTTCCTCCAGTTGAGAGAATAGCACGCACGGCAGGCAGATTTTTGTCCTAAATTTCCTTTGCTGTGAAAAAGACAAAGGTTCTATCCTCCATTCACCTGCTTGGAAACACCCCCACTCAATAGAAATTCAGTACTCATCAAACAAATCATGGTGTCTTTGGCTTTGGAACTAAATAGAGTAGTTTCTGAAAATATCTGCTGAAGTCTCAAGCTGTAATTTGAAAACAAACATAAACAAACAAATAAAACCTCTGCTTCAGCTTGGTTGCTTCCTACCTGGAGAACTGTTGGAACCATGATGCAGCACGGAAGGTTGAAGGCTTGGTGGTTTGGCTATTGATTATCCTGACCTTGGTAACAGCAGCTCAGATACAAAAATACTCACCGAAGCTTGGGAAGAGTGAGTTTACAGACAGACTCAACTTTCTTTTATTCTTGAGAAACTCAGTTAGTTGAAAATTTGTTACTGTTTTTTTTTTTTAAATGCATTTTTCTTTTATTGACCAGGACATGATGCAGTGTAGGTGTCAGAACCTTGGAGAGTGTTCCCGGCTCTGTACAATTTGTCTATCTCTTGGATCAGACCATGTTTAGTTGTAAATTTTCAACAAATAGGAATACTAATAATGTATTTTCCTTGAGTGTTTGCTATGTTCAGTTACTGTTCAAGCAGTGGTGTGTTGAAGCTGGCGCTCATCCTTCTCCCAACAGCCAATTGGTACATGTCCCCACCTCCGGGTGCAGTGATGTCACACTGGAGACTTGAAATTGGCCAGAGTGGGAGAATTTACATGAGAGAAATTGGCAAATTCCATAATTGGGGTATTTATATTTCCTAAATGTCAGTTACTAAAATTTGTACGAGCGTCTTCTGGTTCTAAGCATTCTACATATATTATTTCATGTAGTCCCCACTGCAAACCTCTCATTATTATGCACATTTTGAAAAGAAAGTTAAGACACAGAGAAGTCGAGGAGGCCAACCAGGGTCACACAGTTATGAAGCAGCAGAGCCAGGACACCAGCCCATGCATTTTAACTTTGGGGCTCACTCTACATTTCACTGTCTCCACAAATGACAGCAAGATTCGGGATGAGAGAAGTTTCACTTCCTATTTATCCTCAGTATAGTGCTTTATGTTATTCACACTGAATAACGGAGTAGTCTCTACCCATCCAGGTTGCCTTGGGTGCCTGAATTTGAAAGAATTGCCCCCATTCTGAAACTGAGAGCATCAACAGAAGAGAACAGCTCTCTATTTGCAACCAAGCGTTCATAATACAGTTCATAACTGCCCTGGGTGGGAATGCCTCAAACACTTATCCTAATTAAGGTGGAATCCATGGTCTACAAAAACATTCAAACACAACTGTCATTACGGAACATTAATGGACAAATTCCCTCAGATCTATTTACAAGAGTACCAATGTAAAAAACATGAAAGCATAATTCTTAAAAATGACGTTTGGCAGGGAATCATCAGTCACTATTTGGCTCTTTTCCTTAAAAAATGTACAGCCTAAATCTGAGCAGGTGTAGAAGTTCCTGAAGTCCTTTTCTCAAGAGTTAGTTATAGTTTATAATACATCTGCTTCCTGAAAGAGAGGAAAATGCTCACACAGAGAGATTAAGGGCATCTCAGGCCCCACCTCATAATTTTCTCCAGAAAATTATATTGAATTACTCAGGTATTTGTTAAATAAGTTAATGAATGGGTAAATGAATTGAATAAATTTAAAATCAATACAAATTCAAAATATAATTTTTTCTCAAAGATAGCACGTTTCAATTCTTGACTATAATTCTGAAATCACATTAAAGTCAGGTCCCAAGCGAAGTGAGAGAGTGGCATGGACCTATATATATACACTACCAAATGTAAAATAGCTAGTGGGAAGCAGCTGCATAGCACAGGGAGATCAGCTAAGTGCTTTGTGATCACCTAGAGGGGTGGGATAGGGAGGGTGGGAGGGAGATGCAAGAGGGAGGGGATATGGGGATATATGTATAAATATAGCTGTTCATTGTTATACAGCAGAAACTGACACACCATTGTAAAGCAATTATACTCCAATAAAGTTGTTTAAAAAAAAAAAAAGTCAGGTCCCAAGGATGTTTTGATCAAATCCTGTTAAATCTACTATAATGCTTCTTCATGCATGATGCTTACTCAATTAATATGAGTAGTAAATTGGACATAAGGTGAAAGGAATTTTCAGATAAATGTTTCATCATGATAACGATATTTTTTCACCTCCAGTTTGAAAATTCAATTAAGTAGTTTATTTTTCCTATCAATGTAAATTTGCTAAAGTTAAATATTTATGGTTTTTATATAATTTTCGATGCAAACTTTGATAATATTGTGACATTCATTATAGAAAGACATCCTCTCTAACTTTCAGAATCCTTTCATTGGTTCCCTGGCCCAGAATAAAGGGTTATCATATATTAAGTCCCATGTGGAAGCATGGGAAGCCCCCCCCCCCCAACTTTTACAAGACCCCCTGTGATGGTTAATTTTATGCATCAACTTGGCTAGGCTACAGTTCCTAGTTGTTTGGCCAAACACCAGTCTAGGTATTTTTCGGAGGTGATTAACATTTAAATCAGTAGACTTTGAGCTAAGCAGATTACCCTCCATAATGTGTGTGGGCCTCATCTAGGTAATTGAAGGCCTTAAGAGAAAAGACTGAGAGTCCCCAGAAGAGGAAAGAACTCTGCCTTCCAGACTGCTTTTGGACTTAAGATTGCATTAACTCTTGCCAGAATTTCCAGCCTGCCAGCCTGCTCTACAGATTTTGGATTTGTCAGTTCCCCCTAATTGCAGAACTGATTCTTTAAAAGAAATCTCTATATATACACCCTACTGGTGCTATCTTTCTGGAGAACCCTAATATACCCCCAACTCTTCCCAAATAGAAATGAAAAGCAGTCCAGGATTACTTCCTTCCCTCCTACTTCTTGTGATCCTAGAAGATTGTCGATCACACTTCCAGCCCCTCTGTCTGCAGGTGTGAGGCTGTGACCGAGGTGTGGCGGTCAGCCTATCTTTCCAGGGAATCTGAATCTTGAGCTTCATGACCGAAGCAGTGGAAGCAGCCATCTTCCAACAGCAGCTTCTCCCAAAGACTGCAGATCTTTAAGCAGGGATTCCGGAAACTGCCTTCTGTCTTGTTCTTCCTGAGGCTGTTTGTTTGTTTGTTTTACTTTCCTTTTTTTAAAAAAATTGTGTGAGATATTCACACAATATTTCATATGAAATGAAATCCTTTTATTTCCATTTCAGTTAGCCGAAGTCAATTTCTGTAAGTTACAAACAAAAAACCCTAATTTATATGGGATTGATATGAAGGTGTTTGAAAGCAAGACCATCACCAGACTGCCCTGTGTTTCCATCTCACTCACTTTATGACAATAGAACTTTATGTACTGTATTATTCTTCTGTTGCCGCATGACAAATTATCACAAATTTAATGGCTTAAAACAACACCCGTTAATCATCTTGAAATTTCTGAATGTCATTTTCCTGGGTACTGGTCCTTTTCTTAAGGGCTCACAGAGTGAAATCAAGGTGACTTCCAGGGCTAAGACTCCCTGCTAAAGCTCTAGGTCCTTATCCAAGCTCACTGGTCATGGGCAGAAATCCCCCCCTTGCAGCTGTGTGACGGAGGTCCCTGTCACCCTGCCAGCTGCCAGCAGGGATTGCTCTCATTTCCTAGAGACATCCCTCAGGTCCTTATAACATGGCCCTCTTTCACACTTCCAAAGTCTCTACCTTCAAGAAGTGGACACTTTTAAGCATTCCCCTAACTAGATCAGTACACTCATATAACACTCCTTTTGATGAACACAAAATGACCGAATTGGTAACCTAATCACAGAAGTGACTTAACAGTTGTGTTCACTGTTCTGCCTATTTTTAAGGGAAGGGAAATTATATACACCAGGGGAGGTAGGGAGCGTGCACATAACAGGGTAGGATTCTTAGGGGTCATATTAGAATTCTGCCTACCACAAAGTTTTTTAGGGGTCTGATTTCCTTTACGGAATGAGAAAAATAAGGGTCTCTTTTACTGGTGTTGTAAAGATCAAATAAAATAATATATATAAATTGATTAGGAAGAGCTTGGTTCATAGTAAGGAACCAGTAAATTATTATTATTAATCAAAAGTATTCATTGAATTGAATTTGATATTTATATTGTGTATTAAAATTTCCCCATTCCACTGAAACTTCAAATCAGTTTTGAGAAAATGCATTAACATTTTTTGATATATCATGATCTTTAGTGAAAATTCCCTCCTAGTGTAATAAAATTCCTGTTAATCTGTAAAATGTGTTTCTTTTTTTGATTAGTTCACCAGCATAGCATTTCAAAAGCATACAAGTATGATTTATTCCTTTACTCTCATTCCTTAATATATTGGTTGTTAGATTGTAAGAGTATCCAATGTAATGAAAGACAGTGGAACATTTTCTTCTATGAAACAAATTTTCTTTCTTCAGATTTTTGTTTTGCCACAAATATCATACTCCTATACAAGCTGGATTTATGCTCAAAATCTTTTAAAACTAAAAGCATTCTGCAGCTTTCATCTATACAATATCAACTTCTCTCCTGCTGATTTTTTTCAAGTTACACTGATTTTTCCCCCATTCATTGTCATTGTCAAACTCATCATATTTCAATCTGTTTTATTCTCCTGTTGCTAAGAAACAAATTTGTCTCATTATGTAGGGTCCCCATGTGCCAGCTTTGCTAATCAGTTAGAAAAACATTTTCCTAGGGGATTATTTTCTGGATGATAACATTTACTCCTTATGTTGGTCAACCATTGGTGTGATAACAGTATTTTTGTTATTGCCATTAAACTACAGTACAGTGAGCTATAAATTTACCACATGTTAGCTTTAGCAAAGAAAACAAATGACTTCACTTGCTCCATTAAGACCCAATCATTTGCACAGGATTTATGCTTTTAAAAATTTCTACCTAATGACTATTTTGATAAATTCTTTCATGCAAGAATTTAATTTGATTCAACACAAAGAAATGAAATAAGCCCTGCAGTTTCATTGGAGATACAAGTGTGGTCCTAGGGATATTCACTTTCCTCTGAAAATGTTTATTCTTTTCAGACTATACAAAGGTTCTTTGATGATACAGAATTAACAATGGACAAGCATTTTCCCTAGAGTCAGGTGTGTTATCCAGTCCATCCACGTTAGTGAGGTCAAGTGGAACTGGGATGTGGAATCTTTGGACTATTCCTTATTCCATGTGGTATCAGCTAAGTCACTCAACCTCTAGGACTACTGGTTTTCCTACTCCCAAAATGTAAACAAAAATAATACCTTTGGACCTATCTGATTTACATGAAATATTATATTTGAAACCTCTCTGCAAATAGATGCCCCATGAAAATATTAACGATCTAGACATAATCATGACAGTATCACTTTGGTCAGAGAAGGAAATAATTCCAAGATTCTTCTGAGTTTTCCTTTCTAAGGAAAATAACAAAATACATGTCTTGATGGAAAGTGAGCAGGTAGTGATTTACACTGTTGGAAAAATACCTCTGTGACTCTATTTGGCACTGGAGGATGCTGAGAAATTAGAATTGCATCTGCTAGGAGTTGTCACGTGAGAGTTTTATTTGTGACATATGTTGTGGTCTCTATAGTTTCTGTAAAGGTTGATCATACGGCCTCAATTCTGTCACTGGAATTTTAAATTCTCCTGTGCCTAAAGAACCAAAATTTTCTAGTATTTCTGGCTTTCCTAAGAATAATGGAGCTTAGAACATTGCAGCTTATGAATCTAGGTATTACGAATCACAAAGGTATTAGATGACTTCATGTGCTTATGTTTACAAAGTCCTGGAAGTTTTGGTATAAAAGGTAAATACTTTGAGCTCAATGCTTCATTTTCCTTCTCCACTTCCTGCTGCTGTTTCAGGGCAGCACCACACAAATAAACTAACTGCAGTTACATCTTTGGTTCAGGTTCTGATTGTGTTCAACTATTTTATCACCCCAAACTGCTACCTTTTCTTCTCTTAGCTGAATTCTAAATCATTTATCTATATGTGATTGTTCTTTTATTCAATAAGCATCTAACATCACCTGCCATGTACGATGAATTCTTATGTACACTAATATATTCATTTAAATAAGCTATTTTCACAGAAAATTTCTATCTTTAATAAGGATTCATGAAATAATTGTTTAAAGCCAATTTCAATTGATTAAGTAATTCTTGCTTGGTTTTAGGGAGCCAGGGTCGCTAAAACCCAGACAAGCCAGTTGAACTTGTGAGAGCTGGCATGATCCATGAGGCTCTGAGACTATAAAGTCTGATCTGGAAAAACCAAATGGGGCATACACGTCCAAGAGGCTAAGAAAGTGATTTTTATTATAGACTCGCTCATTCCACTCACAGAGAAGTCAAAGTGTAGCACATGTTTTTGCTTTTGTATTTATTGTCTTTTTCTCTCTCTCTTCCCTTTATCTCCCTAGGTAAGTGCTATATTAAAAAATGTTAGCAATAATCAAATTCTGGTTCTGATGGGTAATAAATGTCATTTTCTATCAACTTACTCACATATTGAATAGTTACCTTTCATCCCACCAGCTGAGGGCTTAGGAAAATAGTGTAGTCAAGAGAATAATGCTCATTTTAGATAAAGACAGTAAAAGGAAATCCACCAATTCCTGGACTGGATGGATTTTATAGTGTATTTATATATTCTCTGATATTTCTGCACAGACCCATAAAATGTGATCCTTTCACACTACCCACAAAATACTAGATATTTTCCAATGTTAACAAACGTAGTAAAAGGAAATAAAGAGACTGACTTGAAATCCAATAAGTTTTCTCTTTATAAACTTGAAATATGATCAAATCTAATATTGACTTTTATTTATTAAACAGTTTCTTTATAAACAGTTTTCAAAAATAAATTTCTCCATATATTTTAAAAATCTGGACTATTTTTTAAAGCAGAATAGGTTTTATGTCATCCTGAATTTATTAAATGCTTTTTTTGATGTATCACCCTGGTAACATTGTGTTTTCTCATATAGAAATATTTCCTCTGAGCAAACAAATTATACCAAGTGCTTCCTTCCTAAGCAATGGAAAAAGCCTCTCTATTGCCTTGTGAAATTCTGACAGAATTTAGAAACAAATACTGTTTATCCATTTCCCATGTTTTAAGAGGGAGAAGATTTATGAGTGTGGAATAAAATTAACTGTTACTTTAAAAAATTATAACAGTTGGATAAACACATTTCCACATATGACATATAGTTATATACATTTTAATTAAATACACCTTAAAATATTTAACTTCTTAAATAACAAGTCAAAGTCAGAAATCATGTAATTTCTCAAGTTTTAAATAAATAGGTATAGTAAGTTATTTGCTTTTACTTTTAATTGCAGTATTTTAATAT
Source organism: Balaenoptera acutorostrata (assembly GCF_949987535.1). NCBI lineage: Eukaryota > Metazoa > Chordata > Mammalia > Artiodactyla > Balaenopteridae > Balaenoptera > Balaenoptera acutorostrata. The sequence goes on from NC_080081.1 coordinate 67,228,704, forward strand.
ACTATAAACATTTTATTTAAGTTAATGTTATATGTGGAATAACCAACATACTGTTATACATAAACTATTTTTTTAAAATAGTTCTATATAAATAATTTTTAATGTGAAATTATTGTTAAGAAGGGGGAAGGGAATGTATATATTTAAGCCCTTTAAATCTAGAGCCTAGGAATATAATTTCATAGGTAATAGCTCTAATATGCAATACAAAGGAAAGATAAGATGTTGTGTTTCTTAGAAAATACTTAAGACGATGCCTTTATTTTTTTCAAATACCAATTAACTTTACTTTGCCAGCATTTATACATGACGTTCATTCATTTATTCATCAAATCTTTATTGATTACTTCCTTTACAACAGGCATTATGCTACAAAAAAGAATAAAAGGTAAAAGAGATGAATAAATCTCACCTTAATGGATCTTTGATTCAAATGATACATTGGTAGGATAAATACCTTTAAGTAAGAGGTAAATGGCAAACTATTTGGTACTTTCAAAATTAAGGAAACACTCCCATTTACCATTGCAACAAAAAGAATAAAATATCTAGGGATAAACCTACCTAAGGAGACAAAAGACCTGTATGCAGAAAATTATAAGACACTGATGAAAGAAATTAAAGATGAGACAAATAGATGGAGAGATATACCATGTTCTTGGATTAGAAAAATCAACGTTGTGAAAATGACTCTACTACCCAAAGGAATCTACAGATTCAGTGCAATCCCTATCAAACTACCACTGGCATTTTTCACAGAAATAGAACGAAAAATTTCACAATTTGTATGGAAACACAAAGACCCAAAATAGCCAAAGCAACCTTGAGAGAGAAAAACGGAGCTAGAGGAATCAGGCTCCCTGACTTCAGACTATACTACAAAGCTACAGTAATCAAGACAGTATGGTACTGGCACAGAAACAGAAATATAGATCAACAGAACAGGATAGAAAGCCCAGAGATAAACCCACACACATATGGTCACCTTGTCTTTGATAAAGGAGGCAAGAATATACAGTGGAGAGAAGACAGCCTTTTCAATAAGTGGTGCTGGGAAAACTGGACAGCTACATGTAAAAGAATGAAATTAGAACACTCCCTAACACCATACACAAAAATAAACTCAAAATGGATTAAAGACGTAAGTGTAAGGCCAGACACCATCAAACTCTTAGAGGAAAACATAGGCAGAACACTCTATGACATAAATCACAGCAAGATCCTTTTTGACCCACCTCCTAGAGAAATGGAAATAAAAACAAAAATAAACAAATGAGTCCTAATGAAACTTAAAAGCTTTTGCACAGCAAAGGAAACCTTAAAGAAGACAAAAAGACAGCACTCAGAATGGGAGAAAATATTTGCAAATGAAGCAACTGACAAAGAATTTAAATTTTTAAATTTTTAAATTTTAATCTTCAAAATTTACTAGCAGCTCATGCAGCTCAATATCAAAAAAAACAAACAACCCAATCCAAAGATGGGCAGAAGACCTAAATAGACATTTCTCCAAAGAAGATATACAGATTGCCAACAAACACATGAAAGGATGCTCAACATCACTAATCATTAGAGAAATGCAAATCAAAACTACAATGAGGTATCACCTCACACCAATCAGAATGGCCATCATCAAAAATCTACAAACAATAAATGCTGGAGAGGGTGTGGAGAAAAGGGAACCCTCTTGCACTGTTGGTGGGAATGTAAATTGATGCAGCCACTATGGAGAACAGTATGGAGGTTCCTTAAAAAAATAAAACTAGAACTATCATACCACCCAGCAATCCCACTACTGGGCATATACCCTGAGAAAACCATAATTCAAAAGGAGTCATGTACCACAATGTTCATTGCAGCTCTATTTACAATAGCCAGGACATGGAAGCAACCTAAGTGTCCATCAGCAGATGAATGGATAAAGAAGATGTGGCACATATATACAATGGAATATTACTCAGCCATAAAAAGAAATGAAATTGAGTTATTTGTAGTGAGGTGGATGGACCTAGAGTCTGTCATACAGAGTGAAGTAAGTCAGAAAGAGAAAAACAAATACTGTATGCTAACCCATATATATGGAATCTAAAAAAAAAAAAAAAAAAAAATGGTCACGAAGAACCTAGGGGCAAGACAGGAATAAAGACTCAGACCTACCAAAGAATGGACTTGAGGATACGGGGAGGGGGAAGGGTAAGCTGGGACAAAGTGAGAGAGTGGCATGGACATATATACACTACCCAATGTAAAATAGATAGCTAGTGGGAAGCAGCCGCATAGCACAGGGAGATCAGCTCGGTGCTTTGTGACCACCTAGAGGGGTGGGATAGGGAGGGTGGGAGGGAGGGAGATGCAAGAGGGAAGAGATATGGGGATATATGTATATGTATAACTGATTCACTTTGTTATAAAGCAGAAACTAACACACTATTGTAAAGCAATTATACTCCAATAAAGATGCTAAAAAAAATCAGTGTAACTGTTTGAAAAAGTATAAAATACAAATGAAAAGAAAATGTTAAAATTCTGATCTATTCTCTTGCAATTTTGCTAAATTCTTTACATCAATATAAATTTTAGGTAACTCAAATATTCCTGGGAGGATGCTCTAGATTGGGAATTAAGGCAAATCTTTTTTTTTTTTTTTTTTTTCTCACAGGGAAAGATTTTTATTTGAGAACATCGGATACTTTTGGAAATGTTCCTGCTAAATCCAAAAACACTGACAGTCCAGCTCCAACACCCACAAACCCACCAACAGCCTCGTTCCGCCGACAAGCGGGTGTGTCCACGGGTGTGTTTAGTCTCTCTCCCAAAATCTACCCTCACTTTTGCCCCTTCTTCAAATTAGAAGTTGTGACAGAGCTTCTGCACCAACGTTACACTGTGTTTTGTTTTGTTTTTTTTCTAAAAGGGGGCTATAAGTTAATCACTAACAATTTCCTTCCATTTTGTTTCATCCATAAAATATCTACCAAATATTTGTTGAAATTGAAAGTAGTTGGAGGACAATTTTCCCAGGTTTCGTGAATGATGCATACATTTCCTCATTTTTGTTTTTTCTCTAGAAATTTTGATTTATTTCTGCTAGGGATTAGAAGTCTCTGAATTAGAAATGTTTAGTAACTCCTCATTAAGGAGTTTTTTTATGACACTCAATAATGTTTTTCCATTAAACAATTTCATATTTGTGATTTTTCTTTAAGCTAAATTAAAGAGTTCCAGTTTTTCATACAATAATATTAAAAGTTGTTATGGGTCATAAAAACTTTAAGAGAGCATACATAAAGCATATATAAACAATGTTCTTACACAAATAACTGTGATTAAAAACAATATCCCCATTATGACTACATAGCTATCTCAGTTCTATTAACCAGGTAAAATGTTATTGTCTAGTGCTGCTTTGGAAGGACTAGTGGGTAGACTCTTTTCTTCTTTTCTTTTTCAGAACTCCAAAGTAAACAGCACAAAGAATATATACTGAGTAATTTAGAGAAAAAAAGATTTTCTTATGTAAACAGCATGAAGGCTCAGTATGAGAACCTACTGAATAGCAGCTTGTCAGCATCTGAAGGCAGTGTTTAGTGTTGATTGGGTTATTTATAGATTCTAAAGTCCTTTTATATGCTATGAAAAGTACAGGTGTGGAGAGGAAGAATTCCTAAGGTGCCTTTAAGGACCAAGCAAAAGAAAATTATAAGCTTGTGATTCATCCACGTGGATGTAATTGGTGATGGGAAGGATGAGCTATAGATGAGAAAATAAACAGAAGCATCAACATCGTGTTGAGAAATGATCCTGCAGACAATGTGCCAACAGAGTAGGAGGCTAAGTAGTGGCAGAGTTTCTGCTATTCCAGAGTCTGTAGGATCAGCCAAGTTCAAAGTGAGAGCACATCAAGTGAGAGCACAGCCAAGTCACAGAGTTCTTCACTGCGGCTTTCTATGGTCAAGGTTATTATTTTTTTTAAACTAAAGAATCCCTCTTCAAAAGACATTCTTCTTCTTTCTTTCTTTTTTTTTTTCTTTGACTTGGGAATAAGAGACTAAAGAAAATCAGGGTTCAGGAATTGCTCTCTCACTATAAGCCTTAGCATCTGGTTTGGAGCAAAGTACACTAACATTTACTGATTTCAGAGTCAACATTCATTAAAATGTCAAGAACTGAAGGGACAAAAGTAAATCCAGTTGGATAAAGTGGAAATAAACTGGCCTCTTAATGAATTATATAAAGGATCCAAAATCAGATTAGAAATATGAGTTAAAAACTCACTGAGAAATAATACTAGAATGATCTGTTTCTCTTGTGTGCTTGTGTTGGAATGACTAAGGCAGCCAAACTTTGGGTACAAAATCAGAAATTTCTCTCTTTACCAGTTCTGTAATTCACTAAGGTGAAAGACTCCTCAAAGAATCCATTAGATATTGTCTAACTTAGTGACTTCTTTTTTGACAGGTTTTCCTCTAAATTTAAGCTAGAAAGATGAATGTTCCCTCTTTTAGATATTATAAGGCAATAGATTTTATAATATTTCTTTCTGGTATTTGACTGAGTATCATTTGCGACATTTTTGCTTAATGATATAGTTAAGGTTTAAAATATTTTTAGAGAAAGATTTGCAATATGACTGAATTTCCTAATGTGACTGGTTAATTTTATGTATCAACTTAACTGAGCTAACGGCTGCTCAGAGAGCTGATAAAATATTATTTCTGAGTGTGTCTGTGAGGGTGTTTCTGGAAAAGATTTTCATTTGCATCAGTGACTGATCTTGAAGCCGAATCCGGACTCTGTGCCCCGACACTGAATTAAACCTCGGAGACAGAGTTTTGGGTGAAGTAGAAAAGAATAGCTTGATTGCTTTGCCTGGCAAACGGGGACAGTGGGCTAATGCCCTCAGAACTGTGTGTCCAGACCTGGAGTGGGTAGCGAGGAGTTGTACGGCCATGGTTCTTCGAAGAGGATGTGATCGGCTCATGGACATTCTTCTGATTGGTTGGTGGTGAGGTAAGTAGGAGTCGGCATCATCAATCTTCTGGTTCCTGCCGGTCTGGGGTCTACATGCTTGTGGGCAGCAGACTTCTCCCACCTAGTGGGGTTTTCAGTATCTGAAAAACAGCTCAAAGATATTGTAATGTGCATCCCTTGAGGGGGAACCAGGACGCTGCCCCAAGGCTGCACTATTGTTTCTTTCTTTCTTTTTTTTTTAAAAGACACCAATTGTACTTGAACATTTGTTACTTTTTTTTTTTTAATTAATTAATTAATTTATTTTTGGCTGTGTTGGGTCTTCGTTTCTGTGCGAGGGCTTTCTCTAGTTGTGGCAAGCGGGGGCCACTCTTCATCACGGTGCACGGGCCTCTCACTGTCGCGGCCTCTCTTGTTGCGGAGCACAGGCTCCAGACGCGCAGGCTCAGTAGTTGTGGCTCACGGGCCCAGCCGCTCCGCGGCATGTGGGATCTTCCCAGACCAGGGCTCGAACCCGTGTCCCTTGCATTGGCAGGCAGATTCTCAACCACTGCTCCACCAGGGAAACCCTGCCCTATTCTTTCTTTTTTTTTTTTTTTTTTTTTTTATAAATTTATTTTATTTATTTATTTTTGGCTCTGTTGGGTTTTTGTTGCTGCACGCGGGCTTTCTCTAGTTGCGGCAAGCAGGAGCTACTCATTGTTGCAGTGCTCAGGCTTCTCATTGCGGTGGCTTCTCCCGTTGTGGAGCACGGGCTCTAGGCATGTGGGCTTCAATAGTTGCGGCACGCAGGCTCAGTAGTTGTGGCTCACGGGCTCTAGAGCACAGGCTCAGTAGTTGTGGCGCACGAGCTTAGTTGCTCCGCGGCATGTGGGATCTTCCCGGACCAGGGATCGAACCCTTGTCCCCTGCATTGGCAGGCGGATTCTTAACCACTGCGCCACCAGGGAAGCCCTGCCCTATTCTTTCTTGACTGCTCCTCCCTTGTCCCTGCATCCCATCCCTTCCCTGATTAGCATCTGTTTGAACCTGCCCCTTGGAACTCAGGGAAGGTGAAGGAGGCTGAATGAAGCCTATTTTCTGTAATCAAGAAACAGGGGACACAGAAAAGCTTTTGTGCCCAGGAGCCTCACAGGGTCCTGCTCAGTATCAATATGGGTGGGCATCATCCAATCTATTGAGGGCCCAAATTGAACAAAAAGACAGAGGAGGGGTGAATTCTCTCTCTTCCTGAGCTGGGACATTCATCCTCTCCCACCCTTGAAGGGCCATTGGACTTGGAGACTTACACTTGCAGCCCTCCTGGTTAACCAGCTTGCAGATAGCATTTGTGGCATATCTCAGCCTCCAAAATTGTATGAGTCAATCCCCGTAATAAATCTCCTCTGATATATATCTATATATACACTATTGGTCTGTTTCTCTGGAGAACCCTGACTAACACACCTCACTTTTTGTAACTCTTTGTCACTCGTCTTTGGAACTATGGATACTAATGGCCACAATAACTGTTAATGTGAACTTCTGGAGTTTTAGATGAGAGAAAAACCTTTCTTTAGAAATACTTTTTAACTCACCGGTAACTGAAGGGAGTATAAAACCAAGTCTTATGTGATTACTGTGATCAAACTAGTTTATATACCAAACCAGGAGACAGAGAAAATTGAAGACAGCAGAAAGGGGAGGAAGAGTATCTAAAGTGGCATCTGCTGGAGAGAAAGCAAATACTTCAGTTTCTAAGATTCCCAAATTCAGGAAAGAGGAAAGACCATATTATTATATGGTAGCTATTGTACTTCTCTGATTTTAGTATTTCTTGGAAGGTTGTCTAAAAATTAAGTGGAAAGTAGATAGATCTAAAAGGTGTAGTCCTTTGGCCATAGTATTTGGGGAATATATTTATAGTAGAATAGAACACAAACTTAAAAAAATAGAATTCTTCAATTTTGCAAATCAATAAGGACTCGAATGCTAAGTAAGGGATTGTTGGTGGGTATATTTTATTGATAAATTCAAAGAAAATCCTTATTTACATTTCTTCTCATAGCGTTCATGATCTTGGCTTTGCCAGTGATAAATACAAATAATTATTATTTCAGTGCTTTTGGCCATCTATATAACTGAACCTCAAAAATGACATAGAAAATCATATTTACTGTCAAGATTGCTAAGAATGAATTGGTTCAGAAGTAGATAACTTTGTTTGAGCTATAGGGCAACAAACAACTTAGGTAAGAAATAAATAACCTGCACGTGTATTTTAAGAGATTTAAAAATTTGGGTAAATTCAAGAATACTATAATTTAAACCCTTACAATTCATCAGTTTTTTTGGTCACACTAATTTATTTTTTAAAGTAAAATATACTAGCAAGCTTGATGACATGTATCCCTTCAGAATAAATTTTCATTCCCCACTTTTTTTCTGAAATCGTGACTGAGGTTTTCACCAAAAGAATCTTTGTAAAATGCTTCTTAATTTGCAGCACATTATTATTTAAAAAATGCAACAGAACGTTTGGTTGCTACATGTCCAAAATAAAACCTTTTTAATCATTTGCATTTATTAAAATGACATTCTACCATTCTAGGAAGAGGGTATAGGCATACATTTCCCTATCTCTTCCATTTTGTACAATTAAACCCCTTGCATATTGTATATAAAATAAGCACGAGAATACTCTGAAGCAGTGGTCCCCAAGCTTTTTGGCACCAGGGTCTGGTTTCATGGAAGACAATTTTTCCCCAGATGGGGGGAGTGGTGATGGTTCAGCGGTAATGCGTGAGATGGGGAGGGGTGGGGAGTGGCAGTTGAAGCTGATAAATGGAATATTTATGAATGGAATGGAATATTTATGAGTGCAATGGAATATTTATGAATGGAATATTTCCTGTCCTATCAACAAAAATGGATGTCACAGTCACCAATGATTGCAGCCCTCCAACGTGAGCTCGTGAGCCCTGGGGAACCGCAGGGCTGAAAAGAATACCGGCCATCTAGCAGCCATCAGACTACAGCCACTCCCTGCGGTGAGCGCTGAGGAAACTCAGGATGGGAAAATACAGGCCCCAGATAGCTGAGGTGCATATCAAAGGAATGATTTCAGTGAGCCCAGACTCTAGCATCTTCCCATACATAAAAAAGCACTACATTCCTTAACGTGAGATATCTGGTTCTCTTGATTTAACAATAATCTTTTGACGTTCCCAATTACCTATTGCAACACTCCTATCTATCCTGGCTCCTTGCCTCACCTCCTCGGAGCAGCTTCTCAAGAGTTACCTGAAATGCTGTCTCCCGGGCTGCAGTCCTCATTTTGCCCCAAATAAAACTTAACTTGCAACTCTCACATCTTGTGTATATATTTTTTAAGTCAACAAAGTTTTGCTCGCTCGCCCCCCTGCTCATCTCCTGCCGTGCGGCCCAGTTCCTAACAGGCCATGGACCAGTATTGGTCCATGACCTGGGGATTGGGGACCCCTGCTCTGAAGGACAGAGAGAAGAAAGTAGACCCGCCAGATGTACTCAAAATTACTGCAGATAAATAAAAATGGAATTCTAGAAAATGTTCAGGTAACTCAAAAGAAAGCAAGAAAAAAGATAACAGAGAAATGAAGAAGAAAAGGGGAAAAAAACCCCCAAAAAGCAAAATGGCAGATGTAAGCCTTGACACATCAATAATTATATTGAATTAAGTGGTCAATATAAACCAATAAAAGACAGAGATTTCAGAGTGAACTAAAAACCATGACCCATGTACATGCTGACTAAAAGAAAGTAACTTTAACTGTAACAGTACAGGCAGGTTGAAAGCAAAAGGATAGAAAAAAGATATATCTTGCAAATTTTAATCAAAAGAGAGAAGGAATGACTATATTAATATCACATAAATTAGACTTCAGAGGAAAGAAAATTATGAGACAGAGAAAGATATTATATATGGTAAAAGAGTCAGTCCACCAAAAATATGTGGCAGTCCTAAATATGTATGTACCAAACAATAAACTGCAGAAAACAATGGAACTGAAAGGAGAAATAGAGAAATCCATAATTACAGGTGGGGACTGAAATACCCCTCTCTCAGTAACCGATAGAACAATTCGACAGAAAATCTGTAAGGATACAGAGGAACTCAACAATATCATTGAACCACCAGGGTTTAACTGACATCTTATAAAATACACCATTCAACAGTGGAATATAATTTTTTCCAGATGCCCATGAATATAGGCAAAAATTTCTTAGTAAAATATTAGCAAATAGATTTAAATAATGTATAAAAATAATTATACATTAAGACCAAGCAGAGCTTATTCCAGGGATGCAAAGCTGGCTCAATATTAGAAAATAAATCAGTATAATCCACCATGTTAACAGGCTAAATAATAGAAGTCATATAATCATATCAATCAATATAGAAAAAGCATCAGACAAAATATAGGGCAAAATTCTACACATTTTCTTGATAAAAATTCTCAGAAAAATAGGAATAGCAGAGAACTTCCTTAACTTGATAAAGAACATCTATGAACTCTTATAGACAGCACAGTGTTTAATGGGAAATATTGAACGCTTTCCCCCTAAATATCCAGAGCAAGGCAAGGATATCTGTTCTTACTACTCTGAGTCGACATAGATCTCATGTTTAGGCAAAGAGTTCTTTGACTCAACACCAAAAGCATAGCTATAAAAAACCCATATGTCCTTTACTGTGTGAATAACTATACAATAACAAACTGTGGTACTTTCATACTATGGAGTTCTACTTAGCAGTGAAAGGACTACTGTTTAACCCAATAACCTGGATAAATTTCCGGAGCATTATGCTGAATTAAAAAAAAAAACCCAGTTCCAAAGGATTATGTACTGTATGATTCCATTGATAAAACATTCTTGAAATCACAAAATTATGGAAGTGAAGAACAGATTTGTGGTTACCATGGAATAAGGAGGGGATGGAGACAGGAAGGAAATGGACATAAAATGGCAACATGAGGGATCTTTGTGGTGATTGAAATGTTCTGTATCTTGACTGTATCGATGTCAATACCCTGGTTGTGATGTTGTATTACAGTTTTGCCAGATCATTGAGGGATACTGGGAAAATGGTACATGGGGTTGTTCTGTACTATTTTCCTACAATTGTATGTAAATCTACAATTATTTTAAATTTAATGAAAAAAATGACATACTACCTGCTCTATCAAATTGATCTGTGTCCTAAAGTTTTTCATATTATTATAATTTTATTCTACTTTTGTTAAAAGACATGCATTGAGAAGCATAAATAAGCTTTATTTTTCACATACAAAGTTTTTTTTTAATGGCAAAATTTTGAAAAACTGCTAAATACATTTTATAATACTAGAACCCCAAACTATATAATTGTGAAATATGTAGAATTGAAGTGATAAGATATTTGACATTTTTCTTCAAAAATTTCAACTAAAAATGCAAAGAATAAAAAAATAAAATTGTGGTAATATCTTGAGAATTATCAAATCAGCCTTATGAGTGTATAGGAGTTCATTATAGAATTCTTTCTGCTTTGAGCACTTATGAGAATTTTCACACAAAAAAATGTTAAATAGTAAAATGTGGAGGATTTAGCTCACTTCAAATTTCTGGGAATTATGTAAGTTATGCATCTATGTATAAGTTATGATGCTGAATGTCAAAGTCATTTTTGTGCTACACATCTCAAAACATGTTTGGATGTTGTATGGGTATGACGGTCATAACAATGGTTGTTTATATTTTTGGAATTTAATGGATAAGGAGAGAAATGAAGAGCTCAAGATATATCCTTCTCTCTTTTACGTGTTCAGTTCCTTAAAACTTGAGTTTATAAATAAAAGTTTAAGTAGGTATATATTAAAAACTCATGATGTTTTAATTGCTATGATGTTTTGATAGTATATTAATAACATTAAATTCATGTCTTAATTACTGGTATTGCCATGTAAGCAGCAAAGGATGTTTTAGAAATAGCACTGCCTGTTATTTCCACTTCTAAATATTCATTTCATTCCTGCGTTCCCCTGATTTCCTGCTGATTTACACAGCTGCCAGCCAAGGATTTTCAATGCCATATGAACGTTGAAATATGTTAAACTATTCAATCTGTTCTTTAATTTAATTAGATGAAATTCTAACTACAATAGAACGATGAGTTTAATTTTCTCCCTTCTGGCGTCTAAAAGAGACTCTTGTCTTGGGACTCTGCAAACAGAGAACTCACTGGCATTCTGCTTTGTGATTACTATGTACTCTGGGGACAAGCCGACCTCTATGTGAAAGTGCACGTTTGATCAGCTGACTAGAATAAGATTTCTTATTAGTAGCAATTACGTGTTATCTGGAATTTGAGCTCTGGGTAACTATTCCAGCTCGTTGACCTTGCTTCCAAGCGTTTCTTCCTGTACCTCATCTCAACACTTCAATAATCACATCACACCCAGAATTATAGTTTCAACCATTCCACTCTCAGACCACTAATCTTTGGCTTTCTAACTCATGTCCTAAGTCATCTTAACCCTACATTTAAACAATTTATCATCCATCAGGATCATCAATCTATTTATCCTCTTACTTTTCATTGTCTTTCACCCCTTCAGACAGAGGGTTTCTTTGCTGTCTAGGCAGTTCAGATTTCATGAACCATCACTAAACTTATCTCATTTCCCTCTCTCCAACCTGTTTGAATCACTTTGAAACTCCTACCTTAATTGAACAGAGCTCTTTGTATAGCTGCTGCTCTAATGCTGTACCCAATGTGGTTGAAGAAAATATACCCACACCGAATGGACTCACATTGAATTATGATCACAAATCTTAGCTCTTAGTCTTCTGTAGCAATTGCAAACTTCCCCAATTTACTCCCCAACTTGACAGAACATTATTTTATAAATTCTCTCTACTCAAATCTCTGACATTCCTTTCTCCTTCCTCTATTCTCAAGTTATAACTTTTCCCAATCAACAAAATTCAGAAATATTTTTTGATGCTAGGCACTGTTCTAAACTCCTAGAACACATAGGTGAACAAGCCAGGCACATTCCTTCTTCATAGATCTTATGTCTAAGAAATATAACAAACAATAAGCATGTTAAGTTTTACAGTAACGTAAAGGTATTGTCAGAGAGGGGGAAATTTCCCCCTCTACCCCTCTTGAGTTCTTGTGGCTGGACTAGTAATAAAATTGACACAAGACAGATTAACAGGAAAGAAAGAAACAAATTTTAATTCATGCACATGGAGGTCTCATAGAAATGGGACCTAAGAAGTGGCCAAAGCAGGCAGCTTTTATATTTTTTAGACAAAGAAGCAATATGCTTGTGAGGGATTGACAGTACAAAAAAACTTAGGTTTTAAGTGCTCGATTAGTGAAGAATCTAACCATAGTTCGGGTTTGAGTTAGTAAGTTAACCAAGTAACAAGGTTTGTTTATATAGACTTCTCAGCCAAATTCCCTATCTCTGCAGATAACTGTGCCCTTCTGGAGGTAACTGTGTCCTTCTATCTCCAGATTCAGGGAGTGTACCTTTTACAGGAGAGATTGCTTTCAGGGAGCCAGAGAGGAGGGTCATAGCATCCCTCTTGCGCTGGCCATTTCTTAAGTAACTTTAACTCAAAATAATCAGTATGCCATTTGAGTATATTTGGGGTGGCCTGCTCTGAACCCCAACAATATTTATCTAGTCCCATGGTTTTAAATAGTAACTAATGGCACCTAAATTTATATCTGCAATTCAAATTTCTCCCTTAAGCTCCAAATTCATATATATATATGAATATATACATATGAAGTTATATATATATATATATATATATATATATATATATAACTTCATTCTCAACATTACCGCTTTGATATCCAAAAGATGTCTTAAATTTAACTTCTTCAAAACAGATATTTTGCTAATAAGATACTTGTAGCACAGTCAATATCGCATAACTGTGCATATATTTAGAAAAAAAAATGTGACGGGACTTTCCTGGCAGTCCAGTGGTTAAGACTCCGTGCTCCCAATACAGGGGGGTTCAATCCCTGGTCGGGGAACTATCAATAAGATCCCACATGCTGCACAAGCAGCAAAAAAAAAAAAAAAAAAAAAAAAGAAAAAGAAAAAACAGCTAATCATCAATAAACAAGTATGAACTGAGAGCCTTTGGTATTGGTGCATCATACAAGTCTCCTCAGGGTCTCTCGACTTTGTGTATATGCAAGAACCTCAGATTCACAGCTCACTCCAGCCATCACCATGATAGATTCACTGTCTGTGGGCTTAGATGCTGCCACTCCCAGAGCCCTTGGCGACTCCCATTTATTCTGACTTGGATGATCTTGCCACATTATAGGGTGCAGGATCTGGCTTCCTGAGTAGCTTGTGAAGGATTGGAGGATGCAAACTCAGAAGTACAGGGTAATGATTTCCTTTGGGGCCAACTTTGATAAATGACAAAAAGGGGTTCAAAGGGGACCAAGTAGATAAATTCCTTATCCTTTCTCCTTATAATGGTTTGTTTCCAGGCAGTCCTTGCGGAGATGCCCCACGTAACTGAGCTCTTAGCTAAGAGTTAAGAGCAGGTGCCCTGCTGGTTGAATAGCTGTGTCTACAGCTCATTGTGAAGCAGTAGCCAGCACAGGACCACATCACCTTGCCTTGCTTCTTATCCTTCCAAGTCCCATTTCTTTTGTTCCTCCCTCTATTCCTTGGGGTTGCACCTCCTTAATAAAAAAAACACATTTTTGAGATATTAAATGCTGTGTTTATTTCATTAGCAAAAATATCACAGAGTTAAAATTTGGAACTCAACAGTGTGTTAAAGATTAAACACCTCATTTTACAAATGAGCAAACCGAGGCCCACAGAAACTGCATGATTTACTCAAATTCAGAGAGTTTAGTTTCTGAAAACTGAGGGCTTTATTTCTTGTTCCTGTAGGAAAAAAGAATTTCACTAGAGCATGAACTTGTAAGACTCTTGAGATACATAAACAGTTTGGATAGTATAACTTTGTTATTCTACACAAGACTATCAGAAAGTATCTTTGACCATGGTAAAGCCAATCCCTCATCAGGTAAAAACATGATCATTATATGTTTAGATTTTGTGCATTGAGATCCAGATCTTGATTCAAATAAATTAGTTATTTCAAACCAAAAGCAAATTTTTCAGTACTTGTTCAGGTAACCATGTGTATATAGAAGTTAGTTCATCTTTTCATATAAAAGATTGCTTTTGAAAATGTTGAATGCTCTGCTATTTCTTTTCTCCTAATCTGAAATTGTTGAAGGAAAAAGAATAAACACCAGAGTCTTCCTTATAGGCACAATTATGTATAACTTAATATCTGGGTTTTTCAAGGTCTATTTTAAAATATGTGCGGGTAACCAGCGTTCTTATAATCCAAATTATTCAGCTTTACTTAAACTATATATATTTAAGTCAAATGGATGACAAAAGCCTATGTCAACATATAGAGATTTATTTACTAGTTGTCATAATCTATAGAAGGAATAAAATGCAATCAATAGCATTGATTTCTAAATGAATGGGCTTACAAGGGCTGAGGCATGTAGAGCTTTTATTACGAATACAACTATGTTAGTCAGTTGCTTATCTAGACCCATTGAGTGAACCTCTACTACGTATTCCTTCTCCCTATTACCTCAAATCTCTCCTCTACTATGTATTCCTTCTCCCTATTACCCCAAATCTCTGCTAAGCCAAATGCATTGAGATGAAAATATCTTCTAGACAAAATGGTATCAGGGAGTGATTTTAACCAGGGGCACCACTTTGAGAGTAGTGACCTTTACAAAGTAGGCTAAAGATTTTAAATTTGAAGATGCTTTTAGAGAAAAGTTGAGATGCTTAAAATCAAAGAAAGGTGATTAATACCAGTGTTATACCAAAGTTGTCCAAAGATGGAATGGGCAGCTTTTTAAATCTGAGAGTTCTCTTTACTAGAAGTAAGTTGGATAATTAATTGATAATGATGTTGTAGAGGAGAGTTAAACATTGATCAATGGATTAGACTGATATTTTCTTCCAGTCTTGATTTTTACTTTCACCTAGAGATGCATTCTTTTACCTGGAGATGTATCATTATATGTTCAGTGATCATAATCAGCAGATATTATAGTAACCAACAGTAAGGACATCTAAGTGTTTATAATGCATTTTACCTACATTTCTTTTCACAGTGACTTATGGTCCGTTAATTGTTCTTGTTAATGCTTAGCACCAAAGTTTTTAAACATCTATAATTTTAAAGCAAAATTTGAATTCCAAAATTAAAATGCTGGAGTAAAGGCATCTCTAAATCATTTTCTTTATTTCTTTTTAGTTATTTTTCTTTTAAACATATTTATTTTAGATTCTGAATTTGAGGCTTTTATTATCTGAAGTTCTTAAGAGTCCAAATCTGCTGTTGGTTGATTCTCCTGACTATGGCTCATGGAGTTTTGTTCGGGGATTTTTTTTTAAATTAATTAATTTTATTTATTTATTTTTGGCTGTGTTGGGTCTTCTTTGCTGTGTGCGGGCTTTCTCTAGTTGTGGAGAGCGGGGGCTACTCTTCAATTTGGTGCGCGGGCTTCTCATTGCGGTGGCTAGTTGTGGAGCAGGGACTCTAGACACACGGGCTTCAGTAGTTGTGGCATGTGGGCTCAGTAGTTGTGGCTCATGGGAGCAACTGGGCCCGTGAGCCACAATTACTGAGCCTGCGTGTCTGGAGCCTGTGCTCCGCAACAAGAGAGGCCACGATAGTAAGAGGCCCATGCACCGTGATGAAGAGTGGCCCCCACTTGCCACAACTAGAGAAAGCCATCGCACAGAAACAAAGACCCAACACAGCCAAAAATAAATAAATAAATAAAGATATTTTAAAAAAATAAAATAAAATAAAAAATAAAAAAAAATAAAAATAATCAGGTATGAAATATAGACAAAGGTAACATATTTGTAACTGATATCCTGAAAGAAAGTAGCAAAAATAATAGAACAAATAATATGTACATATATAATTGTAGAAAACATTTCAGTAATAAGGACTTCAATGCACTTATAAAAATGTCATTCTAAAAATTCCACCCTGGTTGTGATGGGATAACAAGATCCTGATATACTCTCCCTTCTTAAATAAGTAGAAAGATATTCAAAATATAGGAAGCTGTGGTTTTTCAGACAGTGGACAAAAGATAGCACAAGAGCATGACCCTAGTCAAAGAGTAACAACTGATGTGAGCCCTATCATCGTATCTGTAGTACCAAGAGGAGAAAACCAAACAGAACTTAGATGTCACACTGAGTTAAGGGCACAGAGAAGCAGAGTTTATAGAGAGCAAGTTGCTAGAATTTGCAGGGCAGACAATGAGTTAAGAGAGAGATGAACAAAGGGAGCATTCTAAATATCTGCATTGAGGCCCTTGAGTCTTTGGCTGAATACTAATATGCACAGGGTTAGAGGAAACCACACAAGACAAGGGAAAGAATCATGACAAAAAAGAAGCTGGAGCTTACACAGAACTGAGAATTGATTGTATTCCCATCAATTTGATTCACCGAGGCACTGGACAGATTCCTATGAAGGGTATTTCCTTAGTAGTTAGGTAAAATTAGCTTTAGACTAAAGGCTTTTCTGGATCTACTCAAAAAAGCTTAAATGAAAGATTAGAAAGGGTCCAACTGATTCTAAGACAATTAACAGAGTTCCAGAACAAAATCAAACAGTATTTAAATAAATACAACAAATCCAGTGCCGAGGCCACAAAATTCATCATGTCTGTCATTCAACAAAAAATTATGATGCATGTAAGTAAGTAGGAAAATATGACCTTTCATCAGGAGAAACATCAATCAATAAAAATTGCCCCAGCAATAAAAGACAAAAAACCTGCAGAGAAGGATGTTAAAGTAATTATTATATACATGTTCCATATTCTTCAAGAAAGTAGAGAAAAAATGAGCATGATGAGGAAAGAAAAGGAAGGCAAAAATGCTCCCAAATGGAATATTTACAGATGGAAAATACAATCTAGGAAGAGAAAAATACACTGTTTGGGATGAAAGACTTTTTAGACATTGCAGAAGTAAAGATCATTTAACTTGAATGCAAAGAAATAGAAACTCTGAAATGAAGCACAGTAAGAAAATATACTGAAAAGAAAATGAACAGAGCATCAGGACTAGGGGTACAATATTAAGCAGTCTAATATGAACGTTATTGGACTTCCAGAAGGAGAGAAGAGAGGTGGTACCGAAAAAAAATATTTCAAGAAATAATCACTGAAATTTTCCCAAATTTGACAAAAAATATAAATCCACAACTCAAAAGAGCTTAAGGAACCCCAAGCAGAATAAACCTATAATGGAAATCATGCCAAGGCACAGCAAAAATCACATCACTGAAAACTAGTGATACTCTTAAAGCAGTCATAAGAAAAGGACACTTTATTTGTAAAGGGACAAAGGAAAGAATGAAGACAGACTTCTCATCAGAGACTATGTGAGCTAGAAGACAGCTGGACAACATTTTACAAGTATAAAAGAAAATAAAATCTATCAACCTTCAATTTTTTTACCAGCAAAAATATCCTACAAAGTGAAAGCAGATAAGATAATGTAAGTTGAGAGAATTTATTGTCAGCAGACATGCACCATAACAAATGGTAAAGAAAAACCTTCTGGCTGAAAAAAAAAGAAAAAAAGATAAGTGAGGAATCTGTCTCTTAGTTAATAACCTATCTGTGATTTTTTCACACCAGAAAGAAAGAAAATTGAGTGTTTTAAGTAAAAATAATAATATTTACTGAGGGGTTTATATCATATGTAGAACAAAATGTTTGACAATAACACAAAGGATATCAGAGGAACATACAGCCATATAGATGTTTGGTTATTAACCTATACTTGAAGTGATATACCATTATTTGGAGCTGGACTGTCATAAGTTTAAGAGATACATTGTAAAACCTAGGTCAACCAGAAAAAATTATAAGGCAAAGCAGTATATTAAATATGGCACAAAAACAGAAATCTAGATCAATGAAACAGGATAGAAAGCCTAGAGATAAACCCACATGCATATGGTCACCTTGTCTTTGATAAAGGGAGCAAGAATATACAATGGAGAAAAGACAGCCCCTTCAATAAGTGGTGCTGGGAAAACTGGACAGCTACATGTAAAAGAATGAAATTAGAACACTTCCTAACACCATACACAAAAATAAACTCAAAATGGATTAAAGACCTAAATGTAAGGCCAGACACTATCAAACTCTTAGAGGAAAACGTAGGCAGAACACTCTATGACATAAATCACAGCAAGATTCTTTTTGACCCACCTCCTAGAGAAATGGAAATAAAAACAAAAATAAACAAGTGAGACCTAATGAAACTTAAAAGCTTTTGCACAGCAAAGGAAACCATAAACAAGGCGAAAAGACAACCCTCAGAATGGGAGAAAATATTTGCAAATGAAGCAACTGACAAAGGATTAATCTCCAAAATTTACAAGCAGCTTATGCAGCTCAATATCAAAAAAACAAACAACCCAATCCAAAAATGGGCAGAAGACCTAAATAGACATTTCTCAAAAGAAGATATACAGATTGCCAACAAACACATGAAAGGATGCTCAACATCATTAATCATTAGAGAAATGCAAATCAAAACTGCAATGCGATATCATCTCACACCGGTCAGAATGGCCATCATCAAAAAATCTACAAACAATAAATGCTGGAGAGGGTGTGGAGAAAAGGGAACCCTCTTGCACTGTTGGGGGGAATGTAAATTGATACAGCCACTATGGAGAACAGTATGGAGGTTCCTTAAAAAACTAAAAATAGAACTACCATATGACCCAGCAATCCCACTACTGGGCATATACCCTGAGAAAACCATAATTCAAAAGGAGTCATGTACCACAATGTTCATTGCAGCTCTATTTACAATAGCCAGGACATGGAAGCAACCTAAGTCTCCATCGACAGATGAATGGATAAAGAAGATGTGGCACATATATACAATGGAATATTACTCAGCCATAAAAAGAAATGAAATTGAGTTATTTGTAGTGAGGTGGATGGACCTAGACCCTGTCATACAGAGTGAAGGAAGTCAGAAAGAGAAAAACAAATACCGTATGCTAACACATATATATATGGAATCTAAAAAAAAAAAAAAAAAAATGGTCATGAAGAACCTAGGGGCAAGATGGGAATAAAGACGTAGACCTACTAGAGAATGGACTTGAGGACACAGGGAGGGGGAAGGGCAAGCTGGGACAAAGTGAGAGAGTGGTAGTGTATATATGGACATATATACACTACCAAATGTAAAATAGATAGCTAGTGGGAAGCAGCCGCATAGCACAGGGAGATCAGCTCGGTGCTTTGTGTCCACCTAGAGGGGTGGGATAGGGAGGGTGGGAGGGAGGGAGACACAAGAGGGAAGAGATATGGGGATATATGTATATGTATAACTGATTCACTTTGTTATAAAACAGAAACTAACACATCATTGTAAAGCAATTATACTCCAATAAAGATGTTAAGAAAAAAAAAAGTCATAGTCCAAATGTAAAGCAAATGAAAATGGAGAAAAATTTCAGTAACTGGTAGAATATATTAAAAAAAAAATCCATTTGACTTAGATAGGAAAATCCTCTCTTTGAAAAAACTTTTTTATTTTTATATAATTTCAAACTTGCAGAAAAGTTTCAAGAATACTGAAAGTTTATGTACTCTCTTCAGATGACCAACTGTTTATCTTATAATTATTTCTTCCTTTCTTCTGCATACTTTGGGTTTGTTTTGCTCTTCTTTTTCTAATTTCTTAATGTGAAGATTAATGTAATTGAATTAAAACCTTCTTTCCTAAAAAAAAAAAAAAAAAAGAAAGAAAAAAGAAAATGGAAGGGCTAGGTGTAAACTGGAAGAAACTTCTCCCAAATTATATATCACACAAAGGACTTATATTCAGGATATTTAAATAACATTTAAATAACTCAAATCTCAATAATAATAAGGAAAACAGCAACCTAATACAAAAGTGGATAAAATAGTTGAACAGATATTTCACAAAATATAATATACAGGCAGCCAAAATGTACATATGAAAAAATGCTCAATGTCACCATGGAAGTGTAAATTATATCCACCGTGAGATACTAAACACCTGTTTGAAATTCTAAAATAAAAAATGACTGAGGCTACCAAGAGTTGGCAAGAATATTGATCAGCACTCATACTTAGTTGGTTGAAATAAAATGGTGCAATTTCTTTGGGAAATAGTTTGGCTGCTTCTTAAGTTTTTAAATATACACCTATGATATGAATCAGCCATCCCACATAGGTAGTTGCTCAAGAGATGGGGAAACATATGTCTACACAAAGGCTTGTACACAAAAGCTCATAACAGCTTTATTTGTAATTAAAAAAACGTGGATAAAAATATCTATCAACTGATATGTGGAGAAACAAAATATGGCATATCCATACAGTGGATACTACCAAGCAATAAAAAGAAATGAACTACTTATAATGCAAAAAATATATTAATCTCAAAAGCATAATGTTGAGTGAAAGAAACCAGACAGAAGTGTATATACTGTATGATTCCATTTATATAAAATATAAAATTCTAAAGATGAAAACTAATGTATAATATCAGAAAACAGATCTGTGGCCACCTGGAATCAGGAGTAAAGGGGGCAATGAATTATGAACAGGTATAGGAAAACTTTCCAATGTAATGTAAATGTTTTATATCTTGATTGTGATGGTGGTATTCACAGGTGTGTACATCTTCCAAAATTCATCAAACTGTATATTTTAAATATGTGCAGTTTCTTGCATGTGACTTTTTTTTTTGCATGTGACTTTTACCTCAATAAAGTTATTAACAAAAAGAACACTCTCTCACTCCCAAGTACATACCAAGAATGAAGAAAATGTTTCAATATTTTGAAGTACATTTTTCTCATTTTACATAATACTGTATTTAAAACGAAATAATTTCCATATGCTGGAAAGTCATTTAATAAGATACAATGTTCAGCCTCAGTTTTCAACATTCGTAATATAAAGGAATAGATGCATACCTAATACTGGGATATAAACCTATTCATACATACACACATAAAGACATGTATAAGATAGAGAGAGGGAGAGAAAGAGAGAGAGAAAGAGAGAGAGTGGAAGAGAGAGAGAGAGAGAGAAACAGAGATACAGAGACATTTATTGGGAGAGCTCCTAAAGTCAGCATCATGCCTAAAATGAAAAGCAGAAGCATTCCCATTAAAGTCAGATACAGGACAAAGATTCTTTTATCACTATAACATTCTCCTGGAATTATTAACCAAGAGAAGAAATCAGTATAAATGCTGAAGGAAGAAATAAATTTATCTTTATTTTAAGTTGATATTATACAACCAAAAAATTCTAGAGAATTAACTGTAAAAAATCATGAAGAGTAGCAGAATCCAGCAGGTTATCTGGGTACATTATTCACACAAACTTAATAGTTTTCTTATATAAGTACCAATGATTTAAAAAGGAGGTTGGAAGAAATAAAAACAGTATTGGAAATTCTCCAAGATATACTAAAATGGAAAAAAAAAAGGGCACAGAACACTATCAGGTGCTACTCTTTGTCTTTAAAATTTTATAAATATTATTTTGCATGCATAATTTATCTCTGGAAAAATACACAGGAACTGTTTAATAGAAATAATATATTATAGAACTTGTAGTGTCTTCCCAAGATACGTATGTTTTATCATGAAAGGTAAGTTCTTGGCATCACTGATCCTCTAAGTCTTTGCTACCTGCCAAGTTAGCATCACCTGTGAGCTTGTTAGAGATGCAGAATTAGACATATTGAACCAGAATATTTTATCGTAATAAAACTACTTTGTTGCTGACATGAACATTAACACTTGTGAAGCACGGCTCTAAGAAATCAGTTCATATTTGTTTAGTTGAGAGTCTGGAAGAATTTTTTTGAGAGAGCTAGAAAGCAAACAATCCTTTTGGAGTTCATCACAAACCAAAGAAAATCCAGAGACATCAGCAGAGAGTGTCAAAAAATAGAACCAAAAAAAGGCAAATTAGAAAAACTAAGATCCTTCTTTGATTATGTA
Organism: Balaenoptera acutorostrata; assembly: GCF_949987535.1. Classification (NCBI taxonomy): domain Eukaryota; kingdom Metazoa; phylum Chordata; class Mammalia; order Artiodactyla; family Balaenopteridae; genus Balaenoptera; species Balaenoptera acutorostrata. Next base: position 67,250,832 of record NC_080081.1, read on the forward strand.
TTCAAACAATGACTATATTGTCTTGCCTGTCGACAGCTATTCCTTCTTTCATGTTGCTTTGAAAAGGAATAGGCCGTTTTTAAACAATTACTTTATTTATTTATTTTTAGATAAGTCTTTTCCAGAGTATTTTGCCTCCAATTAATTGAACCAACATAAAATAAAAAGCATGTTCTATTTCCCATTCTTTTGAAATATCCAGAGTCATGAATTTCAATGATCAATTTGCATAGTAAATTATTATTTTCAGCTGTATCAGTGATCTATAAGTATTTGGAGATGGGGAATAATTATCATGCTAATCAAAGGACGTAAAGTTATTTTCATTATATGGTTAAGAACGTCCTAGATTCCCCCATTTATAAACAATATTTCCATTTCCTCTAGAAATAATTGTAGACCCAACAGATATACCTTTAAAATTTGGAAGATTTTCAGAGTTAGCCAATATGAGAAATATACAAGAGAATCATGGAGTGCCCAAACTTTTTAAAACATGAAACTAGGTTTAGCAAATCACTAGCTAGTTAAATATAGACTACAGGAAAATAATAAAGTGGCGTAAGGAATTGATCTGGAACATCTTTGAAGAGAACATGGGCTCTTAAAAAGCATAACATATCTGGCAGGCACGTTTTCTGTTTGACAAAGTAAGAGCCTAGTGGGAGACAATCAGGTATGAAAGATATTTAATATAAGTAATAGGGGATAGATTTTTTGTCTAAAAATCAATCTTGATTCCTTGGAAACTAACGTACATCCCAGCAGGGCTGACCCGTGTTTTCTGTCAAAGACAGGCATCAAACTGGGTACTCTGTTCAAATAAAAACTTAAGGACTACCAAGACCCTTTTGCTGAATAATAGATATTCAAATACCTTATCTGTTGTGTATGCAATTAGTTTAAATTGTTTGGCAAAAATAATAAGGAAATGCAAGGGACCTAGAATAGCCAAAACAGTCTTGAAAAAGAGAGCAAATTTGGAGGACTCACACATCCAGATTTCAACATTTACTGCAAACCTACAGTAATCAAGACAGTATGGTACAGTGTGGCATAGGATAAATGTATAGATTGGTGGAACAGAATGAAGTTTCCAGGAACAGTCCTTTACATTTATGGTCAATTGATTTTTGACAAGGGTACCCAAACAATTCAATGGCAAAAGAAGAATCTTTTCATCAAACATTACCGAGACAACTGGATTTCCACATGCAAAAGAATGAAGTCCATCTCCTCCCTCACACCCTACAAGAAAATTTAACTAAAAATGAATTATAGACTTAAAAGTAACATATAAAACTATAAAACTTAGAAAATATAGGAGAAAATCTTTGTGACCTTGGGTTAGACAAAGCCTTCCTAGAGATGACATCAGAAACATAAGCAACAAAGAAAATTAGATAAATTGGACTTTATTAAAAGTAAAAGCTTTTGTGCTTCAAATAATACCATCAAGAAAATAAAAGGACAACATACAGAATGGGAGAAAATATTTGCAAATCATCTGTCTAATTTGTTTCTGGACTTGTATCTAAAATATATAAAGAAATCCTATAACTGCATAATAAAGCAAATCACTCAACTAAAAAAATGGGTGAAGGATCTGAATACACATCTCTCCAAAGAAGGTATACAGCTGACCAATAAAAACATGAAAAGATGCTTAATGTTATTAATCATTAAGCAAACTCAGATCAAAATAACGAGATACTACTTGGTAAAGACTAGGATGGTTATAAACGAAAAGAGAGCAAATAACAAGTGTTGACAAGGATGTGGATAAATTGGAATTCTGATACATTGCTGGTGGAAATACAAAATAGTGTAGCCACTTTGGAAAACAGTATGGCATTTCCTTAAAAGGTTAAATATAGAGTTATGATACAGCACAGCAATTCCACTCCTAGATAATACACCCAAGAGAATGGAAACAAAACACAAAAAATTTTACAGGAATGTTTACAGCAGCATTTTGCATAATAGCCAAAATACAAATACAGCCCAAATGTTCATCAGTTGATGCATAGATCAACACAATGTGGATTATCCATACAATGTTATTCAACAATAAAAATGAATGAAGTACTGTTACATGTAAGAACATTGATGAGCCTTGAAAATATTATGCTAAATGAAAGAAGCCAGTCATAAAGGACTACGTATTGTACAGTCTCATTTATGTGAAGTGTTCAGATAGGCAAATATAAAGAGAGGTAGCAGATTAATCATTGTCTGGGGCTAGGGCTATTGAGGACAAATGGGGAATAACTGCTGATGTGTTTCAGGGTTTCTTTTGAGGGTAATTAAAATATTCTATAATTGATGTGAATGTACTAAAAACCAGTAAGTTGTACACTTGAAATATGTAAATTGTATGGTATGTGAATTATATCACAATAAAGCTATTAAAATTATTTTGGGAAGCTTATGTTAAATCTTCTATGCTTGTTTTATATAAAATTTAAGGAAAAGGATTTTCTTAAGACAAAGGAGAAAATAGTATAAATTTCTAAACTTAAAACTTCCAAGAATTTAAAATGTATGCTACAAACGTAAAATATGATCAGTACAGTCACTGTGGCAATATCTTCACCCTGCATAATTTAATTTTCAAATATTTATACATTCATTAAAATGCAGGAGAGTTGAATCAATATGTGGAGACACTTTAAACTCTTTAGAGAATTTCTATCTTATAAATCTTCTACAATATTCAGTCTCAAGTAACTGCTTCAGAAAATAATCTTTGAAAAGTGCTTCTGATATGATAATTTCTAGTAGAAAGTAAGTTTCCATTCCACTGAGTTTATGATGTTTATGTAATTAAAATACAACCGATTGCTCTGAGAAACTATTACATTTCTGAGGTTTGAGGAACAATAAGAAATGTAACATTATCAATGCACTCATGTTTTTAAATGAGTACCAAGTGAAAATATATCAATATTTTTAGCTGGAAATGTGTTAATTACTCACTGATGTTGTAGTGTCAAAAAGAAGAATTTGACTCTTAACCAAAAGGAATTCACATTTGAAAGATAATTTCAGCTGAAATTGAAACGTTAAATAGAAATAAGTACACTGTGAAGTCAAATGACTGGCAGTCATTTACAGAGTCACTGCCAGATCCCGGACTTGATTCCTGGACCTGAATGGCTATTGCCGAAGGTTTCAGGGTTGTCATTGAGTCCGATTCTCTCCAGCTCAGAATGTTTGCCCTCAGACTCAGAGAGAAGGAATGAAGGAGGAAAACCATTGGAGGCTTTAGCTCTTCTCTGGGAATCTGGGTGTGTATTCAACATTTAAAGACATGTTGATAAGCACTGTGTACCAGGCATTGTGCAGAATTCTGGCAGTATAAAGCAGTCATGACTTCTAGGAGCTCTTAGACTATTTCAAAGAGAGATCAGAGCAGTATTGGGACCAAATCAGGTGGGTCCTTGTAAGCTCCCATAAGGATTTTCTCTGAAGGAAATGAGCCATTGCAGGGTTGTCAGCAGAGAAGTAATATTATCTGTCTTTCACGTGCACGGAGACCGGGCTGCTCAACTGAGAACACACTGTAGAGAAGCAGGGATAGTGCAAGGGGGCTATTACAGTTATCGAAGTGCGAAATGGTGTGGCCTTGGCCAAAGGGTTAGCTAGAGAGGTGGCTTGCAGAGATATGGATGTCTATACCCTGTATCATGATATATCTACAGTCTGATCTATTTAGGTTCTGGATACAAAGAGAGGTGGGAAGGCCACTGCCAAGCAGCGAAGAGGGTCGGGGAGTCATTCCATTCCTGCAGCTCAGTTTCAGAATACAGGGGCAGGAAGCCAGCCGAGAGACAGCAAGCACAGGTGGCACGGCTAAAGTGTGCTGGGGTGCAAATAACAACTTCCAGATGTCCAGAGGCTCCAAGAAGAGAAGACAGGGTAATGAAGAAAGTGACGGGCCAAGAAATGGTAGGGACTCCTGACATCTAGTTTCCATGGGAACATTTAGTCTTCAATTCACCAGTCTGGGAAACAAGAGGGCTTGTGGGTCATAAAGACTAAGAGGAGTCGATGACATGTCTTAGGAATAATGCGTAACTACAACCCCCCCCTCCGCCCCCAGCTCTCTCCCAACACACACAGCGGTCTTTCCAGGAACCACAGGCAACCAGGTCGACAGAGACCACCATTCCAAGGAACTTGCTGTGTCACTGAGGTGAATAACAGATTTATTATTTTTCTGCTTGCTAACTATTCCTTAGGCTATTGCATTTTTAATGAAGAATCTCAAAACCTTACAGTTTGAAATCACATCTGCAGGTACTCAATAGTCCAGGAAATCAGGTTATATTGTCCAGTCATTTATACAGTCAGCACTTTGGAGCATATATAATGTATGCCTGACATTGTGCTGCGGGTAGAGAATGAAAGGAATAATCACAAAACTCAGACCCTGCCCTTGAGGAGTGCAGAGTTAGACTATGAAGACACATTAAATGGCATATATTCAATGTGGAAAATAAGTCTCCTAGTCTAAGTCTGGGCAAAATTCATCCTTGGTTTGGTATTTGATATATATAAGATTATAGTTTGCAGTAGGCGAGGAAAATGGCCAAAAAAATCATTTGAAACAAATAATTTTTGAAGTAATCATGGGAGGGAAATATCAATGCCTAAACGAAGGGATGGCAAATGTTTTCCCCCTGAACTTTGAAAAATACTTCATAAATGAAGGAAGGATTTGGAAAAAGAATCTAAAAAATTAAAAGACGGAAAAGACTTAGGACAATTAACTTTTTGTTTTAAAGATCACCTAAATTTAGCTCTCTCAGACACAGATCTTAGGCATCACAGGTCTTGAACCAAAAGACACAGAGGCCTGAACAACTATGCCCAATTATTCCAGGGACATTTGTCCTGCAAGTACATTGTTCATACCTGCCTCTGGAGAGTGTGGTAGGAAGAAAAATGGCCTCCCAAAGATACACACATTCTCATCCATGGAACCAGTGAATATGTTGTGCTACATGGCAAGAGCTAATAAATTTGCAGATGGAATTAAGGTTGCTAATCAGCTGACCTTAAAACAGACAAAGTATCCTGAATTATCCAGGTGGGCCTAATGTAATCACAAGCGTCTCTAAAAGATGGAAGAGGGAAGCAGAAGAATGTGTAAGAATAATGCAATGTGCTGGCTATGAAGGTGAACAGCTTCTAGAAGCTGCTTTACTCCAAGACCCTCCAGAAGGAATGCGGTCCTGCTTACACCTTGATTTTAGCTCAGTGAGAGCCATTTTGGACTTCTCCAGAACTGTTAGAGAATAAACTTGCCTTGTTTTAAGCCGCAAAACTGTGGTAATTTATTACAGCAGTGATAGGAAATTAACACAGATAGCACGTGAAACTGACTGTTACATACCTCCACTTCTGCTCCTTTCACCCCACCCTGAATGCATAGTTATTTCTGATCAAAACTTATCCCCAGCTTTGTATCTCCAGTATCCAGCATGGTGCCTGGTACACAGTAGACACTTGGAAAATATTTGTTGAATCAATAAATGAACGAGAGACTATTCCATCTTTACCTTTAGTTGCTCACTTCAAGTTTATGTTTTTCTACTATATTCTCTTTCTATGACCTCATACTTTGGAACTGACAGTGATTCCATGGACAGACAAAACAGAGCAGCTAATTTGGAGGCTTCATATTGGTAATCAGATATTTAAGTGGATATCCATTAGCAGTTCACTTCCCTGCTGCCTTGCTTTTCTTATTCTTACATTTGAGGACAAAGTTCAGCTCTTGTAAATCACTCCAGTTGCCATTTTAAAAGACCCTAACAGAATGAATGGTCCTGGAACATAAGCCTTGAATATACAGTCTGAAACAAAAGCCTGTGAAAACCTGCAGAAAGCCTGAGCAGAAAACCTGAGAGGCTCTAATTTGGAGTTATAAATCTCGACATTTTCTTTTTCCTTTCTCCACCGAACTGTTCAGCTCCAGCTTAACGGTTTTCAGTTATTACTACTTATAATCGTATAACTGCAGGGGCCCCCCCTTCCTACAGTCACATTGAAACACCTTGTCTCACAGGTAAATGGGGCTGTGAAAATTGATGTTGCATTCATTTTAGCTGCTTTTCATCTAAAATTATTCATACACTGAAAAAACTCCCTCTGTTTACTAATCACTGACATGGAATTATTCATAATAAAAATAATTCTGAGTACTTTGAACATTTAACACCTTATTCAAAGCATTTCCCACACTTAAGAAAAATATTTTTCATTAGAAAATAGAGAAAAACCTCACAAAAAGAATCTCATAATCCCACTACATTATTTTGTTATGTAAGGAAGCACTTTTTAAGTTTGGTGCTCATCCTTTCTGACTTTCTTTCCATTTCAAGATTTTAGCCAATTATCTTCAAAGTGTGCCTCAAGGTTGGCATGTAATTTGAAATTACTGCATTGAAAACGCTTCAAGGATGGAAGTCACAACTGAAAGGGTCAATGCTAGGTTAATGTTAAGAAAAACCAAAGTGGCCTTCGGCAGCTAGGAACTTGCCAGGTCCTGCCAGCCACGCTTTGGTATTATGGGGAGCCTGGCACCCCTTAGCTGGTCCCTGGTGTTCTCCTGTTAAATGTCAACAATTTTCAGAGCACCAACATCAGAGGAGGCCACTCTGTGGCCATGTTGGATCAAGACAAAAATAAGACCACTCTGTAATTATGTATGAACACTTCAGAAAAAAATTTTCCAAGGTACAAAAATTCCTCCATCTTCTCTGATATTACTAGATATAGCTTCTTTACTAGAATGAGTTTCTTCATTCTAGTCTACCCTCATTCAAGATAAGATTTATTGAGACACCCAGTTAAAGAATTATCTCTGCTTTCTGACAATGCCTGATACAGAGTGAAGCCTTGTTTCCTTAAATCCTCCATAAAGCCACCTACCCAAAGCCCAGATCCACCACTGAGTAAGTCCTTCTGAATACCCTGTTACTGTGATGTCTTGCATTTCGCCCGTACTGTGTATTTCCTGTAATTGCTGTTAGCAGTCAACCCAATTCACTCAACTACACATGTGTTTCTGGTGGCCTTTGGTCAGAGAGCCCTGACATTTCAGAGAAGAATGTCAAATAGATCCTAAAACCTGTTTGTTCAAATTTTGTATGCTATTTATAGACACTGAAATTTTCTGAGAATTTACAGTGTCTAGCTGAATTCTAGGTGGTGAGGATTCTGCAGTGAAAGTGAAAAAGTTCTAGTTCTTATGGTCTTTATACAGTATTGGGTTTGACGGTCATGTTTTAAAGAGGTTAAATGTTTCCTCAAAATATGGAGGAAAGTCCATTTGTATGTAACAAGTTTTTCTTCCGGATACTTGTGTGTAATTTCTTCCGTGTAGCTCTGTTCTTAGGCTTTCTTAACAAAGAAATGTACATTAGGAAAAAAATTATCCTACAACATACACACGATTGTATAGAGAAGTTATAAGCCAGATGTGCTTTAAAGAAAGTAACTGTATGTGTTCTGTATGACAATGCACTGATGTGCTTATTTTTATCTGTAGAACTGTATCACTGCTTTTGCTGTTCAGAAAGAGATTTTCTTGTAAATTCTCTAAGGTTTCATCCTCTAAGCATCTAAGTATCAAACATTGGTAAATATTGGTAATTTGGTCATCTTCAGTATCTGAACTCTGCAGCCTTTTAGATATGGATTGATTTTTTAAAAGATATTTACTGTTCTCCAATGTTGTAAATTTTATTGTCCTTCAAATTATATAAGAGACTTCTTAGGAGTATCAACTAGGCCTATTGTTTTACAGAGTGAATAGGGTTTAGCGCTTTCATGTTAGCAATTTGTTCGCTGTTTTTATCATTGGTAAATGAAAAACAGATTACCTAGAAGTACACTAGGTACTTTTCAATAGCATGGTGACAGTGCCATATTTCAATATATAATTTTATCTAAGGATAATATAGTGTTAAAAAATATGGAACAATAATGTTACATATCATTTCGGAAGAGTGTTCTTTAACCAAGATAGATTAGTGGGAAAAAATGTAATTAATAACCCAAAGATCCTTTCTCCCTGCCCCAATTTGTTTGTTTATTTCCAAGTCATACCACCAGGTGATATTTGGGTCATTGGAGTCTCACTGGAATATAGTTGTCCTGAATTTACAGAGCGGGGCTGACGAAACGGATGCTCTGTTGAACACCTTTTACCATGTAATCCATTAATTTTGTCAATCTATCAACATTTGACCTTATGATCATACCAAATGTAAAGAAGTGCACCTCGGTTAGGAAGGTCGAGTCTGTCAAACAGAAAACAAGCAGCTGGTGTGCAACACACGTTGATCTTTCACAAAATAGCTTTGGTCTGACTCAGAACAGGATAGGATTTGCAAACCATTTTCCTTTAAACATTCTATTTAGAATTCGGTGTACTTCTAGGTAACCTGTTCTTCATTTACCAACGATAGAAACAGTGAACAAATTAATTGCTAACATGAAAGCACTATAATCTCTCGTAATTATACTGATTTTAAACGTCCATGTGGGTGGACTGTTATTAAGTATTGGCACAATTTGTTCCTGAGTAGGCGGCAGTGTGTGCCCGATGTATCAGGAAATAAGACTAGATCCAAACTAATGCAAGAAGCATTTTCTTTATCAAAATGTATGTAAACATTTAGGAAAATGAGCGGCATTGCCAGACTTGCTCTTAGGCTAAAAATCAGAACTCCTCAGCCCATGCAGGAATAAAGCCTTTTATGATCTTGCGTTTGTCTGCCTCCACTGATTCTCAATTTTCACACGATGTTGTAGCTGTCTTCCCTGACCACTTTCCCAGGCTTCAGGATTTTTAGTATTTTTCTTCTTAGCCAGGACAACTTCCTCCCCGGTTCTCCCCATCTTGAAAGAGGTTATCCTACTTATGTTTCCAGATTCTGGTCCAGTATCATCTCTCCTAGGAAGCCTTCCTGAATCTCTTAGGTGCCCTGCTCTGTGTTCCCATAGCACACTGTGGATATTACCATTTTAATAAAATCGTTTTGAGTACTTGCTTCCTTGCCTGCTTCCCCAGTTGGATTGTAAGAAACTTAAGTGCAAGAACATGATATCATTCATATTTATATTCCTGCCTTCTCAATAATTTGAATGAATGATTTAATTAGCGAATCTAAATGAATGAATGAATCTATATTAATAAATGATTTACTTCATTAATCTAAATAACCCAGCTACAAACCTTTTTAAAATAAAATAGCTGAATAGCACCTTCCTAACTTTAATGGATCTAAACATGTATATTGATATACTTGTTATTTGTTTTTTGATTTTTGTTTTTCTGTTGAAACTAGGATAGGAGCAGATTTCTACATCCATGTTCCTGGCTGCTTTATTCACCATAGACAAGAGGTAGAAACAACCCAAATCTCTATTAACAGATGACTGTACAAACTAAATGTGATCTATATATACAATGGAATATGATTCAGCCTTTAAAAAGAAGGAAATTCTGAATATACTACAATAGGGATAAACCTTGGAAACCTTATGTAAGTGAAATAAGCCAGACAGAAAAGGACAAATACTATATGATTCTGTTTATATCTGGGGTAGTCAAATTCATAGAGACAGAAGGTAGCATAGTGGTTACCAGGGGCTGGGGAGAGAGATGACTGAGAAGTTAGCGTTTAATGGGGACAGAGTGTCAATTTGGGATGATGAAAAAATTCTAAAGATGGATAGCAATGATGGTTGCACAACAATATGAATGTAATTAATGCCACTGAACTGTACTCTTAAAAATGATTAAAATGGTAAATCTTATATTTATGTATATTTTACTACAATTTTTAGAAAACAAATTGTATTATAACATGTTATACACACAGTCTCTAGGTGATAGAGATGTACATGCATTAGAACATTCTTGGCTGGGTGAAGTTAGAATGGAGCCTAGAAACATCACCCTCATGGAGGGCCTCCATTCATTCTAGGAAAACTTGCTTCTTTTGGCCACAGAAGGTGAGGGAGACTGAGACAAAAGGCCCGGGTCACTCCTTAATTTACATGGAACTCAAGGATCTCATGACAAAAAAAAAAAACTTGTTCTTAGCCTATAATTAAGATACAGACTTTTAAAATGGGAATAAGATGCTGAAAGACAATGGAGCTCTTGACCATAAAGAAGTCTGGCAGGACAGGTCAGACAGAAAACAGGGATCAATATTGGCAAAAGCAATGCCTGCAGGTACAATGAAATTTATGCTGTACCTGGCGATCTCTGTTCCCTTCCCAAGGTATCTTTGTGGCCTGAGAAGCAGAGGGCTGTGGTATAAAGGGAAAAAAGAAAATGTCACAAGAGGGTCAACCACTCTGTGAAAATCAACCTACATGAACTGGTCAGGGAAAGTGAGGGGAGCTCTCCGACCAAAAGGAGACAGAGATGAGCAGCAGAAGTCAATGGCCTGATGGTACAAAGTAGGTCCACGTTGGTGGCAGTGGCCAGAGGCATTAGGGATGGGAACCAGCCTCAGCCAGCAATATATAGGGCCCAAAGGCAGCAGAGCTATGATGATCAAGAATGTCAAGAGCAATGGATTCCATGATGCAGGAGTTGGAGAGCTGCTAGCTACAGCCCAGATTATGTATAAGAATGAAGAAAATTTTGATCATCTCTTAGTTAAGTGGGGGGGAGCTCAGAGCATTGAGGTATGGGGTATTGCTATAAATGTGAGCTATTTGAACTCATCACTGTGTAAAATCAGACCTCATGAGGGTTTTATATAGCACAGATATATTTGAAATATTAAGGTTAGAACTTCAGTTTCCGTAAACTGTGATTTCATATAAATACTAATAGCATTTTCTTTTATTCTCTGATTAACACTTAAAATGTTAACTATTTCAATCCCACCCACCCCGAATCTTAAGGCCTAAGAACCTCACAAAGAGCCCTAGGAGTTAAGATTATGCAACAATTATAGAAACTATATCCCTTATTTTCAACCATAGACATTGAAACATCTATGAATTACCATCCTCGTCTATTTTGGAACTAATTTTACTTTGAATTAAATGGGTATGTCAATATAAATCCAGCAAAGAATTAGGAAAAAAGGCTTTCTTCTATATAACAGGCTTTAGGTATAGCCCCCCAGAGGATGTATTTCATTCTACCCCACAAAATTAAAAACAAGTGGAAATCAAGAGATTCCTACAATAAACAATCCTTTAAATATCTCCAAATATATTCCATTAGAACAATGCACAAGGGAGAAAAAAATTAACCCTTTATATCCACAAGACGAAGAAACCGTAATCTGTTTTCTCTCAGGATAAACTCAGCAGGGCAATGCCCGGGTTGTTCAAAGGCAGGAAGAGAGAAGAAAAAAGACAAAACATATAGTCAGAGCAGGAAAAGAAAGAATTTAGAGTTGAAAACATAAATAGGAAGAGTAGATACCTCTAGGGTGGCTATTCAACAACTTATTTTCTTGGAATTGTGCTTTATGATTGGTCAGTCTGAAGATAGATACCCGGCCCAAAGTGGATCAAACAGATGCTTTCTTCCCAGACTGAAATATGGACCAGAAAATGGAGACTATTAGTCACTGAAGCCAAGTCTAGTGAATGATCATATTCAAGGACAAAAATGTCTGCTATTCCTATGATTAAGTCCCTATAGCAGTACTGATTCTTTCCCTACCCAGTTCTTTGTTATTCAGCCTTTTCTGTTTCTTTGAGATCTTCAGTACCTTTCAAATACATTCCTTTCCTCTTCCTCTTCCTCCCTCTCATCACTTAAGATTGCTTAAATGGATTTCTGTAGTTTGCATCCAAAAGAACCTTAATAAATATAGTAGTCATAGCATAAGACCCTTGAAATGTGGAGCATATCGGTAAAACTTTTCAATAAGCACTAACAGGGCGAGAAGAGTCAAGAATTTCTTCGAAGAGTCAAGAAGAGGGTGATATACTAGGATAAAAGAGTGCATCAAGAACCAGAAACCAGCCTAAAGCTCAGACTAGCAGGGCCTGAAAGCTGCAGAAATCTCCCCCTTGATCAGTCTCTTTGTGCCTAACTCAACTGTTCAACATTTATTATACCCAAGTTCAAAACAGCATTCAGGTGTTGCTGAGCTAGTAATCTCTAAACCTCAATGGACTCAATAACTATCATAATAGTCAGATATTTCTTCTGGTTCATTTTTAAAAAGTTGGGGGGAGATGCTTTACTAGTGAGAGACCTTTCTGCTGAAATCACCTGCCATTCAAACTGATTATAGAAGTAGAACCAGAGAGAAATAATTCCTACTCAAATATTACTCATAAAAAATTAGGAAAGTGAGCAATAAAATCTTAGGCACTGAGAAACAGTCAAGAGAAATTCCTGTTGAAATGAATTTAAGCCACCAGTGTTAGTAGCTCTTGTATTCACACAATTACTATTTACTGTATTGAAAGTCACAGGAGCTACAAGACACAATAGATTGTATCCCTGGAATGGGGAAACTGTGTCTAGAAATATCACCCACTGAAAATGAAACCAGAAATGAAGAAATTTCAAATTTGTTGAACATTCAAGTATAGTATTCACATGGATTCCATGAAAGGTTTTCTCTATCCCCACTTTCCAAATGAAGAAACCCTCAGAGAAGTTAACTAACTTACCTAGGGATACCAGGCTAGTAAGTGATGGGGTTGGGATTCGACCAGATCTGTTCCAATCTAAATCCTATGCTATTCACATGGGCTGCAAAGTTTAGTCATCATCAGCATAGTAACCAAAGCTAAATGTTGATTTGTACATATTTAGAGGATGAGACTAAAATACTTCCCATGTGCCTATTTTGGAAATAAGTCACATCCCCAGAAATATGGGACTGGAATGTAAATGAGATTTTAAAAAAGCTATAATATAAATATACCATGAATTTTTTTGATACAGTATCATAAAAAAGTAGTTTAAAAGAGAGACTAGGAGAAAAATCAGTATTTAGGATAAGCCAGCATTTCTGATTCTAGTGGTTAGAACTGCATATAAAAGTACTTAATGCTAATATTGCCTCAAATGTATGGAGTTTAAAGGGAAAATGATAATTTCCAAGTAACTGGAACTAAGGGGATAGGAAGCCTATATATAGATGAACGTCAAGGATCAATGGTGTTTTGAGTTGCCGTGGGTAAAATTGAGGGAGAAGGAATAGATTTTGTTCCTATTTGAACCTTCTCTACATTGTTGAACAGAGACTTCCAAATGACTGGCAGTCAACAGTAAAAGTTCGTTAAATGAATGCAAGTGGACTTCTAATCATTATTTTAATTGCATTGCAACAATATGAAGTCTTCAAGATGTAGCAATAACTTCTATCTTGGGACACACTCAGGCTTTATATTGAGTTACTGCATCTTCTACAATATGAGTCTCTGTTTTAAAAGCTCCATACTTTTCTCAACTTGGAAATTTTTTCTAAGGCAAGGGGCATGAAGTAAAAACGTTCTTGACTGAAAGGTACTTTATTTTCTTTTTCAGGTTTTTCTAAGCACTGATTTATATTGAGAGCACTTTTGATTGATCATGCAAAAAAGTAACAGGATGGATGAAGATTATTCTCAAGTCAGTTCAGCGTTCTTATATGAATCAGTGTTGTGGTAACCAAGTCATTTTCATTTAAGTATTTAAAGCTACATCTCCACTTTGTTGTGAACTGTAAAAAAATCTTATGTTTCATAATTTAAATGTCATTAAATATAAACAACAGAATGTATGTTCATACATTTATTTTAACTAATACATAAAACTGTACACTAGTGTATAGTTGAAAGTGCAACACTGATCAAATATAGCTGTACACATGTTTGTTTAAAATTAAAAAAAAATGTCAACCCTAAATTAATTGTTCATCCCAATGCCAGGTCATTGAAATAAAAGAGCTTCCCCAGTGCTATACATCCTGCAACAAGCACAAAAATATTTCAAATTACCTACCAGCCTTGAACACATAATTGAGTAGTCACATTTATAAAGCTGAAAAAAAAAACTTTTCTTATGTGATATTCATGGATCATGGGACACTGTGAAAAAAGAAACCCTTCTTATGCCCACTCTTGTAATACATTAAGTACTCATGGCTTTCTATACAGTGATTCAATCAGGCTCCTTCCATATTGGGCTCCTTCCTCATTTGGGGCCTCACTTTCAGCCAGGAGACAGGGGGAATAAATGGGTGTAGAAAGCAAAACGCTTCTTAAATACTTTGGACTGGAATAGAAAGGCTTTGCTTCTCACAGTGCATTGGAAAGAACTAAAAATATGAGCTCACCTACACGAAAAGGAGGCTGAGAAATATAATCCCTGCATGGGCAGCTACTTCCCTGCAACAATTCTGTACCATAGAAGTGGGGCAGGCAACTCTCATGAATAGCTATCTCTGTCCTAATTGTCAACCTCTAATCTTATACCTAGCTAAATTAGCATTAAAGAATGAGGGTAAAATAGAGAATTTTTCAGGCAAACAAAAACTAAGTTTATCCTTAAACTATACAGGAGGGACTTCTGCAAAATGTACCCTAGTAGGAAAGAAAATGATTTCAGATGGAAGATCTAAGATGCAAAAAGGAGTGAACAACAATAAAATTAATACACATTTGGGAAAATCTAAGTATATACTGATTGTATATATAACTCTAATAATATCTACTTTGCAATGCAAAAAACTGAGGTGAAATAAAATATTGCATCTCATCTATTAAAAAAAAAACTAACAAGGATGAATTTCTAAAGCATTTTGTGAAAGAAACACAGACACAAAAGATTATGTGATTCCACTTATATTATACTCTAAAAAAGCCAAATTATAGTGGCAGAAAGTACATCAGTAGTTTCCAGTGGCCAGGATTGGCAGAAGGAGATTGACTACAAAGACACACAAGGAACTCTGGGATGAGGAAAATGGTCTATTTCTTGACAGGAATATGACTTACATGGCTGTATTGTGAAATACTGATTCTTCTCATTATGTCATATAGTCTTACTTCTTAACTTTACTTTTTTTTTTTTATAAGGCGGACTGTTCCTGGTGTGATAGAAGTACGTGGTACTCATTATCACAGTAATTATTATAATGATAGATAACTTGTACTGGTTGGTATTATGCAAAAAAGTTTATATGCATTATTGTATATAATCTTCACAATAGTTTGGTGTTTTCATCCATATTTTGTATGTAAGGGAAGTGGGGTTGACGAAGTTTAGGTAATCTTTCCTGTAATTTCTACCAATGAATGTTTGAGGGTATTCTCTTGGACCTGCAAATATTCAGATGATTGATAACACAAGCGATATTTTCAACACATGCAAACCTGGGACCTAGGTGATGATACATATGATAAGTCTCTAATTTTAGGTAGCAAAGCACAGCTATTACTGCATTGTTTTTCATTTCAAGTTTGCAATTTTCCAAGGCCATATAAAGAAAAGCATAGCTTCTAGGTTCTTACTAAATAAACAAATGTTCAAACATCCTAGTAGAGAATACTGGCCAAAGGATACTCCAGAAAGCCTCAAGTAATAATAAGATTTAAGTGAGTGAGATTTTAATGACAGTTTATTTTTATTTGAGTGTCTTAAGAATAAATCATTCAAACCATAGTAAACTAGTTGACCATGATTATTTGATTTTACTGCCCAGAAATAATACGTAGCCCTAGTAACTGCTGAAAAAGTCTTATATTTATATTTTGAAACATTCAGAAATATCAGCTAAGGATCTATTAGGTACTACTTCTATACAGTGGTAAAAAAAAAAAATTTCTAATCAGGTTCTCTTGGTGTTTTCACCAAAGAACTTCTCATAACCAGGGTGACTGATGCTGTTTCTAACAGGAAATTGTGTGGGAACAATAGAATATGCTGAAGTAGATCTCTTAGTCACCATCAAAAGAGTGACTTAGCTACTCTGAAGCCAGAGAAAAGAAAAGTAGCTTCCAGATTGAAAAAAAAAAAGACTTAGAAAATCTAGTATACTAGAATCTAGTACACGATACTATGAAATATTGCCAGTGAGCCAAAAAAAAAACAACAAAAAAAAACATATATAGCCTAAGCAATTTTGGAGGACTCCTGTTAAGGTGATGGGTTTCTGCAATAAGAAAAGATGACTAAAAGAAGACATTACCTTCCTCAGATAAGTTTTCCTTTTTTCTATCTTTGACTTTTTAAAAGAAATTATTTATTTTTTATTCAGGTATAATTGATTTACAATTTTATACTAGTTTCAGGTGTACAACAAAGTAATTAAAACCTTTTATAGATTATATTCCATTTAAAGTTATTATAAAATATTAGTTATACTCCCTGTGCTGTACAATATATCTTTGTAGCTTACTTATTTTATGCATAGTAGTTTGTACCTCTTCTTCCTCAAATATTTTGTATTCTAACACAGAGCATGTTTGATGAAAAAGGGTAAAGCATGCATTCTATAAAGTATTTGTTCTGTCAATTATATTTATTTTACACCTCTCCGTGTTACAAGAAAGAGAAAATGCTGCCCAGGCTGAGATAAGGGGAAGGATATCTAACCAAAAATAAACAAAAGTTTTCAGTGTTATTTTAATATAAATCCTCAAAGCATTTAAAATTTTACTTTGGTTCACTGAATAGCTATTAAAGAGTAGAAAGATCATTTATGATTATGAATTAAGCCAGTTTACAGAGTTCATGGCATTACTCTGTATCTAGCTGACTCATTGCTGAGTTTGCCATGATGTTTGTTCATTTCCCCTATTTGATGCATTTGCTCACTTGCTGCCCCTCCTCCCACCAATGAGGAATAAGTTTTTAAAAAGTGTCCCTTAATTGCTGAGAAGCTTCATAGGTGAAAAAAATGATAATTCAGGAAAGAAAGTACTAAATAAAAATCATCATATATGTTTACAATTTAAATCATTCATATGAAATTATTGAACAAAATTACTTTAGGGAGAGATGGTATGGATCTATTTTAATTACTCTGCATAAATATCTAAAAAAAAGATCCTCCCACAAGGAGTTTATCACACATAATAGTTTATGTTCATTGCATATTTAATATGTGCCAATGTGCTAAGCACTTTACAGGCATTATCTCATTTAATTTTCAGAGTAATCCAATAAGATTCATAGGACAATTTGCCCAGAATTACAGTTTAATATGATAGAAAGAAACAAAGCCATTTAAGTCATTTGCATGCAAAGACACACGCATAGGCTAAAAATTAGGGTGAGGAGAAGATTAAAAGAACAGAGTAAAATTAGAGGGATTGTATTATGTCTAGGAGATGAGAATCCAACAGTTTGTTACATATAGGAGGAAGAGCATGCTATTTTTCAGAGAGTCAGTAATCGCAGACTATATTATTCCCAGGTATCGGACACAAGAATTACAGAATGTCAGCCTCATTGGCAAAGGCAGAATTTCATTCTTGAGATGTTTTGACCTACTCATCAGGGATACTAAGACCCGTCAACTCATCAGTTGGTGAATTGTTGGACTAGTTTCACTTCATAATATAAAATTAACTCAACGAGCACAAGCTAATTGGCAGTTTTATGATAAGATAAAACTCTCATTTCAGTTGGGGTAAACTGAAGAACTTTCTCTCTCTGTGAAAAAGAGTAGATGGCTAAGGCCATTCTCAGTTTAAATAAATTTACTAGAATCAGGGAGATTACTCTAGACCTATGGAGACCAGTAAATCTTTTCTTCATTTTCTTTAGTGAAACATGTCAAGTACTCTGTATCCAGTGCTGACACTGTTCCTGGGCAGAACGACCAGAGAATCTTAGAGAAAAAACATAAATGAAAAACCCTTTTCTCGCTGATGGCCATATTGTTTTGGTTAATCCTCATTGGAAACGCTACCTTTGGATAAATTATATCTTTTGAAATGTGTGTGTCAGAGTACCTATTTTCCCCTGAATAATGAAAAAAAGGTAAATGGAAATTTTCCATAACCTCTATCTAATGATATTTCATACAACATAGTTTTAGATGAAAGATTATAGAATTATTTTTATTAAATTGGATCACAAAGTGAATACCTAATGATGGATTCCGACCCTTTAATGAGCTGCAGCCTTAGCCAGGCAAAACTAGTAACCTGGGAAGATTCATTTAAGATCTAAGAGAGAAGATAAATCTTTTCACTTTTAAAATTAGAGTCAATTAGCAGAATGGAGGCCCCAAATTCTGCCTGTGAGTTCCCCAGTAGAGGGAAATCAAAGCATGTCTTCTGAGTCTCTGAGGATTCTCACAGTTTGTGTGGGTTCCCTGGCTGTGAAGCACAGCTATGAGATACGGACCAGTGTCATGGCCTTGTCCACGTTCCCTATGGGAATGACAGCAGACTCCATGCACAAGGGTGAAGATGGGATTCATGAAAATTCAGGTCTTACAGTTGGTGGAACTCACCGAGGGTTCCTCCAAATCACACACCGAGGCTCACACTTACGTGTCTCACATCAGTGTAGTAGTGCAGGCACACTCACAGTCTTCACTGCTGTTCTACAGACATTTGTTTCAAAATAGCTATAATTTGCTGCGCTAAACACTTTAACATCTGTTCTTTAGATACATTATCTCATTCATCTTTCCACAACTACTGGGTATAAGGGAATGTCTCAGAGCAGTGTCAGTTTCTATTGGAAATCGACGTGTGGCAGCGTAGAGTTTGAGCCCCACAGCTTAACGACTCCATCAGTTGAGGGTTTTGTTGTAAATACCTTGTTATTAGTAACAGTTATAATGCTGGTTTGCATATAATTAATATTTGTTGAGTTGTAATTTATACACCAATATATTTAAAGGTACCCATTTGAAGTATTGAGTTCAATGGGTTTTCATAAAAACATATACCTGGGTAACCCAAACTATTATTTCTATACATGAAATACATTATATATTTATGTATGTATATATATATATAATTTTACAAGTATTTTACATAAATTATAATATATTTTATATATAAAATTGCCATCACCACAAGAAGTTCCTGAGTACCTCTGTAGAACTGAACTCCTTGAGGCAACAGCTCTTCTAATTTATAACATTCTATCAATAGCTTAGTTTTGCCCGTTTTAGAATTTCATGTCAATAGAATCATATATCCTCTTCTATGCCTAGCTTCTTGCATTCAGGATTGTGTTTTTTTCGATTCATTAATGTTGTGGCATGTATCTCTTTCATTGCTGAAGGTATTTGTATGAATATACCACAGCTTGTTCATTCTCTTGTTGATGGAAATTTGGATTGTTTCCAGTTTGGGTTCATTATGAAGGTATTTGTGTAATTCTTCTGTGACATGTATCTTTAATTTACCTTAGGTAAAAGTCTAGGAGTAGAATTGCTAGATCATAGGGTAGGTATTAGTTTAGCTATATAAGCCACTGCCAAACTGTTTTCTAAAGTGTATCATTTTGCATTTCCATCAGCAACGTAAGGAAATCCCATTTCCTCCGTATCCTTGACAACATGGTACTATCAGACATTTTAGTTTTAGCCCTCCCTAGTGTTTGTGACATAGCGTTTCATGGTCATTTTGACTTCTCTGATAACTAATGATGTTGAGTATTTTTAAAATTTATTGGTCTGTATCTTTTCATTTGCAGATTCTGTTCACAACTTTCTTACAATCTGTGTAAAAAATCTTTCCTTACACCAAGGTCACAAACATATTCCCTGTTTTTTCCTACAAGCTTTGCATTTAGCTTTATGTCTGGTTTGTGATCCGTATGAAATTAATTTTGTGAGGTACTGTTGAGGTTCATCTTGACTCATGATTCTCTAGTTGTTCTAGTACCATTTGTTGAAAAGACGATTCATTACACACTGAATTACTTCAGCACCTTTGCTGAAAATCAGTTTACTACATATGTGTGGTTCTATTTCCAGATTCCACTGACTTCTTTGTCTAGCTTTGTGTCATGACCACATTGTCCTGACTGCAATAACTTTATGATAAGTCTTGAAATCAGGTAGTGAAAGCCTTCCAACTTAGTTCTTTTTTTTTTTAAAGATTGCTTTGGCTGTTATAGAGTCTTTGCATTTTCATACAAATAATTATTTTATAATGTCTACAAAATACCTGCTTGGACTTTACTGGAATTTCACTGAATATATAAATCAATTAAAAAGTACTGACATCTTAAAAACATTGAATCTTCAAATCCACAAAAATATTTCTTTTGCGTGTTTAATTTCTAGCAATATTTTATACTTTTAAATGTAGGGATCTTGCACACACTTATTAAATTCATTCCTAAGTTGTTTATGATTTGATAGTATTTTAATGCTACTCTTATTTTAACCTCATTTCCTAATTGCTCGTTGCTAGTATTTAGAAATACAATTGATCTTTAAAATTTTGACCATAAGTCATATGACTGATAAATTTGCATATAAGTTCTAGTTGATTTTTTCTGTAGATGCTTTAGAATTTTCTTTTTAACAATCATATAATCTGAGAATATAGACAGGTTTACTTCTTTCTTTCCAATGCTAGTTAATTAATTAGTCTTGCCTTTGGGATTCACTAGGATATCCAATACAATGTTGGATAATAATGGTGAGAGTGGGCATTTTTTGACTTTTCCTGATCTTTGGGAAGTAGGAGTTCAATATTAGCTGTTAAGAATGATGTTAGCTCAGGAGGTGTTGTTGCTTTAACAGACATAGTTTATCAGATTGAGGAAGATCTCTTCTAGTTTTTGTTGCTGAGAGCTTAAATGCACCTTAAATTTTTCCAAATGCTTTTCTTGCATCTATTGTGATGATAATATGAATTTCTGCTAATCTATCTTCAACTTTACTGACTCTTCTGTCAACTTTTTCTATTGAGCCCATCCAATGAATTATTTATTTCACGTTTTGCATTTTCAGTTCTAAAATTTCCAATTGAAAAAACTGTTTCTATTTCTCTGCTAAGAATTTTTATCTTGTATTCATTTCATGTATGTTCAGCTTGACCTCATGTAACACAGCTATATCAGCTGTTTTACACTCTTTGACTGAAAAATTCTGACATCTGGCTCTTTTCCCAGATTGTTGCTTCTCTTGAAAATTGGTCACATTTTCTAGGTCTTTTTATGTCAAGCAAATTTGATTTGGATTCTGGATATTTTGAATAGTATTTTTTTGTAAACTGTGGGTTCTGCTACAGTCTTCTGGAGAATGTTGCTGCTGTTGCTGTTGTTGTTTTAGTAGGTGATCAACCCAGTTGGGTTCAGACCACAAGTTCTATCCTGCCTTCTGTGGGTGATGGTTCCAATATCAGTTTAGTTTCCAAAGCTTTTGCTCTGCTGCTTTGGGTTCTGTCACACACATGCAGCAATCAGGGGTTAGTCTGAGACTCAGGCCAATGTTTAAACCAGTTCAGTTCTCAACATCTTTGTTATGCTGTTTTGCGTTTGTTTCATTCATGCGCAGCTAAGGGATGAGGCTGAGATTTGTGCCGGTTCGTAGATAAAGTTAGGGAATCTCCCTCTTCAGCTCTCCTGTCTGGAATCCACTCCCCTGCCACCTCCTGCACTCTGACACAATCTGTTCTTTTTCCAGCTTCCTATGGTCAAGTATATAGGATTCTATAGAAGTTCTGGCTTCCCATGCCACTGTTCTACTACGCGGCTGTGCAAAAAATAATAGAACACACACACGCGTGCACACAAACACACACATATCCCATCTGGGTTGCTTTTCCAAGTTTTGGCTTTCCTCCATAAGCCATCTATTTTTGTTCATTTCAGAATCCTCAGGTGGCTGGTGTTGTGTTTTATCTAGCACTTTTGTTATTATTATTATTATTATTATTTATTTTTGGCCGCTCGGCATGTGGGATCTTAGTTCCCCAACCGGGTATTGAACCCCTGCCCCCTGCAGTGGTAGCCTGGAGTCCTAACTATTGGACCACCAGGGAGTTCCCGATCTAACACTTTTAATTGTCATCATCATGGGAGAAATATGTTGTAGTGGGCATTTCTTGCCACGGTGAAGGCAGAACTTGATTATCTGAAATGTCTTTATTTTGCCAAAATTCTGGATGATAGTTGTTTGGTTTTGGATTTCTAGGTTGACAGCAATTTTTTTTTTCTTTTTTCTTTTTCTTTTCTTTTTTAGCACTTTAAAGAAGTTGTCCCATTGTCTGGTGATCTACAACTTTTATGATGAGAAGGCAGCTCTCATTCTTATTGGAGTCCTCCTGTATGTAATTGTCTCCTTCCTCAGCTCCTTAATAGATACTTTATTTTATCATTTGTTTTCTGTAATTGATAATGATGTATCTAGATATGGCTTTTTATTTGTCTTGCTTGGTCTTTGCTGAACTTCCTGGATCTATGGGTTACTATTTTTAAACAAATATAGAGTATTATTTTTTGGCCAATATTTCTTCATGTATTTTTCTGATCCAGTAGCTCTATTCTTTCCTCCTGGGATTTAAATTACGGGTGTGTTAGATCATTTGATACTATCCTACATGTTAAAAGACTCTGATTAATCTTTTAAATCCTTCCTTTTTGTGTCCTCCAATCTGTATAACTTTTACTAACTTGCCTTCAAATTAAATAATTCCTTCTGTTGTTTAATCTATTCTGCTATTAAGCCCATCAATGAATTTTGTAATTGAGGTATTACATTTTCAGTTCCAGAATTTCCTTTTCCCTCTTTTGTAAACTTTCTAAATTGCCCCACATTTCTTCCATCATATCTATCTTTTCCTGAAGGATCTTTAACATATTTATAATAGTTATTTACAATCCTTGACTGCTAACTTCAATGTCTTAGCTATTTGTAGCCCTCTTTCTAGTCATTAATTTTTCTCTTGATTATAGGTCATATTTTCGTATTTTTGGCGTGTCTACTAATTTTTTATTGGGTACTCTACATTGTGTATGACACATTGTATCAACTGTAGATTACTTTACCCTATTCTGGAGAGTGTTCTGTTTTATTCTAGAAGACAATTAAATTATTTAATCACCTTAAATATGAAGAAACTTTAATTTGTTAATGTGAGTCTATTTTGGTTTTTCCCTTAAGTGGATATCTTATTCTTTGAATCAAGTCTATACTTCTATGGCATAGAGTTTCAGTAGAAATCCCAATGTGTTACAAATGCTCTCTAACTTGGGAGGACTTGAATTTTAACTTCAGTTGAAACTGCAGTGGGCAGCAGCTGAAATCTCTGCCCACCGCTCTGTCTTCTACCTTTATTTCCCCCCCACTGGGATCCTTAAAGTATCACCCAAGGAAGCACAGTTCAGCGATCCAACCAAAAATTTGGTGTTTATGTGCATCATTGAGAGCAGCTCCTCTTTTGGGTTTCTTCTCACTGGAATTTTTTTTCTTAACTTCTAGATGTTCTGACATTCCCAATTTCCATCGTCTGACTTGATTTCTGCCTGAGTTCTAGCTCCCAAATGCATCAAGTTTGGAGAATTCCCTCAGGGAAAACCCATAAAAAAGAGATCATATGTGCAAAGATAAATCGTTCAACTTGTCAGTTCTTTTTATTTTGTGGTCAGTCATTGACCAATCTGATTTGTATGGATGTGTGGGTATGCGTGCTAAATTTTGTGAATATGGTAAATTGGACTTTAATTTTATACCGAATGAAATATATAATTTAAAATTGTGTGCTATTTTAGACTATTGATACACAGAGACAGCATCAACTAGAAAAAAATCAAAATTGATTATACCGTTAGGTGTTGCAGAAAGAACATAAAGGTTGGAGGCAATAAGGTGTCTCCTACTTCAGGATTTTTCAAAAGTAGCTGTATGATTTTTGGGAAATCACTTAATCTGTTTTTCAAATACTCTTGTACTCTAACGGGTTACAACTTTTCTGTTCTAGCACTACTGCTTGCATAGATAATTCAGTTACTCATTCAAAAATATTTTCTGAATGCCTACTATATATATGCCACACATTGTGTAAGCACCAGAAATAAAACAATGAACAAAATGCTGATATTTTCATTCAGCATGGAACTAAATTTAACTTTTAATCTTAAATTCAATATGGGGGAACATAAGTTGATATACATTTTGAAAAGGAATCATGCAGTATGTATCAAGGACCCTTTTTAAAAAATATATATTTTTGACAGTGCAATGTTATTTTGGGAGGCTAAGAAACTGATGAAAATGCATTAAAAATGTAATAATAATAGTAAGGACAAGAAAGAACTCATTTTCATAATAGAGTTATGATTAGTAAAGAATGTTATGACTATATGACAGTAAAGTGCAGTCATTAAAAAGATTGTTTACAAGAGATGTTTAATGATGTGGGGAAATGCTTATGATATAACAATGATTAGGAAAAAGCAAGATGGTTTACAGAGTTTGTCCTCAGAGATGCATAACAACGGGTACAGAAGACAAAATGTACACTAAAATGTTCATAGTACTTATATTTCCTAATATTTCCCCCCTCTCTTTTTCCTACTCCATTATTTAAGGAGTATTGGTGGTGATTAATATTAGAATGTAATCTTTAGGGTATAACATATCAAGGCAGCTGATAGAACTAAAAAAAGCAAGTATTACTCAGATAAGGATGTTGTGACTGGTAGGACTTGTATCATCCCTTCTTGGGAAGAATGTAGTTTTCTTTAATCTTATCAGGACTAGTTGTGTCATGGTGTCATTGCTATTTTTGCTGTTTGGCAGTTCAATACGGATAACAGTTGGTTTATGAATGTTGAGAAGACAAAGGGGTACACTGTTCCACATATGGTCGTGGCTACTCAGCTCCTGTTTCCTTTGTATTGCAAGGATCTGGAAGCCTGTAAACAATAATTCCAAGATTCCCTAGGCAGCTGGATTGTGATTAGGTTCTATCAAAGGAGGTCACGGCTAAGGGATTAAAATGTGAAGGAAAGTGTCATGTTATACTGTTCCATGTGGAGAAGTAGCAGGCAAATGCAAGTGACTGAGAGCATCAGAAAACTCCATCAATTTCAGTATGTACAATCACTGCTACTCAGATGCAGGGATGATGTAACAGCATCAGCAGTTACAGTCAATAACTTCCGATCTCTGGGTGACACCTTCTCCCTTTTGGACTCTCAGTCCTTCCAACATATTACTTTCTAATTCCTATGTTCCATCTCTATTTCCTTTACTTATGTTCCATCACCTTTGTTGCCAGTTCCCAGAATTAATCCCTGAGGTATCTAGAGTGAATTCTGTCTTCCTGACTGAACACCGACTGATATTTACACTTTCTGACTATAAGAGAGGATGGAGGAACGTGGCGGGGAGGGAGGGATTGGAGAAGAAAAAGAAACAAGTTAAAGCACTTACTGCAGTACTCTTTAGAAGAGCAAACTTTGTACAGCAGAATATCTCGATGAGCCATCTGGTTGTAGAATGATAGCCCTAAGCACACAGCAGGGTCTCACTAAGAAGACCACATAAATAAATTCTTGAGTATAGTAATGAATACAGGTATTTTGGTATTTTGCTAGTATCCAGAGATGGAGTCTGTGAGGAAGCCAAGAATCTAGAGAAGGGTTACATGGGCAAGACAGTTATGAAAAAATGGTGGAAATCCAGGACCCATAAAAGCAAATAAGTGAGAAAGTCTTCATGGTGAGAATGGCAAATGGACAGAAGTGACAAATGGACAAAAGGCAGAATTGTTCTGTGTTCCTAATATTACATATGCCTAATATTCATTGTTAAATTCTTTCTTGCTGTACAGTAATGTAACATCATTACCCCAGATATATGACATGATCTTCCACCATTCCCACAATCCACATTTTCCAGAAATCTATTGTACATAAATACCCAGTGTTTTGGAAAAGGCAAGGAATCAGGGTTACTTTCCACATTTGGGTTGATAGTTGGGGAAAAAACGTCAGCCTCAAAAGAGGCATAATATGAAAGGGATTATGTATTCCAAGGAAGCAGGAAACCAGAACAAGAGATAACTAGAACAACCGTAAGCACCACTAGAAAACCCACAGAGTATAGTTGAAATACTAGGTTTCCCATTGTGTCAGGGGAATGGAGATTCAAGCTAATTTGATTTGAATCTTAATTAATAAATATTAGGAGGTGCTGATCCTTAGGTCACACTTTTAAATAATTATTTGAAGAAAGAAAAAATTTAAATTCTACTTTCCTACTTTATAAATGATGAAAATGGCAATTAGTCCTATCAATATTTATGAGTTGCCCTACATATTCCTATGTATGGGCTGCACATACTGATTTCCTTCCAAAGAACACAGTATGGAGAGGTGAATAAAAGAGTAACTTAGTAGTGGAAAAACTTGCTAAATATTATTTCAGCCAGGTGATCAAAGTCAACATTAACAGTGATAAGTCATCCTGATATTATATACCCTATAGATGATGTGATTAAAATGGGATTTTATATCTGTTGTCTTCCCCTACAAAAACACACAACCACAGTGTAATTATGATAAAAACATTAATTAAAAGACATTCTACAAAATACCTGACCGGTACTCCTCAAAAGTGTCAAGGGCATCCAAAACAAGGAAAGTATGAGAAATGGTCACAGCCAAGAGGTGTCTAAGGACACAGGATAACTAAATGTAATGTGGGATCCTGGATAGGATCCTGGAACAGAAAAAGGACATCAAGTAAAAACTAAGAAAATCTAAATAAACTATGTACTTTAGTTAATCATAATGTATCAATATTGGTTCATTAATTGTGGCATATTTTACCATATTAATGGGAGATGACAATAATGGGGGAAACAGGATAAGGGGTGTATGGGAGCTCTAAGAAATATCTTCTCAACTTTTCTGTAAATATAAAGCTATTTTACAATGTAAGATAATTGTTTTTAATATATGGACTGCATTATTCCACAGAAAAGCAGAGGGGGCACTTGAATATATTGTCCTGGTGGAGTAGGGGGCCTCTCTTTAGGAAGATTCTGTGTGCTGGGCTCTTGGTAGATCAGCTTCTTTGTTGTCATGGGTCCCTATAGCAGCAGTGATCACAGAATATTCAGGAGCCTGTAAAATAAATATTGTCCCATATTCTCTGATTTTCACAGGACTCAGGGGCCTCATAAGAAAGAACGTTGAGTCCTGTCAGAAGGTAGAGTTCAGACAAGTATTGAATATTTAGACAAATATTGAAATGTCCAACCAACATGAGCTGACACAGATCCCTGCCTTAACTTGATTTCTCATCTGTGACTGTATCCCTGTCACTTATTCTATGTCACCCACACTGGCCAGCTGGCTTTTTCTCAACCTACAGACATATGGTTCACAAGTCCTGGCTGAGTTGTGGACTGAGGTTTGTGCTCATTACATGGATTTCACACGCGATTAGTTATCCTGGGCATTTCTCGAAATCATAGGACTTCCTGTTAATCAGTTGGGTTTCAGTGCCTTGAGATTTGGGGAATTATTGCTCATAGTTAATGTGACCACGGCTGTACTTAGGATCCAATGGCTCCTTGGATATTTAACTTACATCTTTCTAGAACCACCCATACTTTAGTCATCTCCAACCCTGCACTTCATATAGTCAATCACAGATTCTCATGATTTAGTGTTTATTTCACTACATTATGGAAGAGTTTGGTATCTGGCACAGAAAAACTTGCATATCTTCTTCCTTTTCCCTGAATGTGTGTTCTTTTATATGAACTAAACTAGATTTTAGGGTCATTTCTTAACCCTATTGCCTTTGAAGTTTTAATTTTCCTCAGCATCATGCATTATACGGCATAATGCTTTTATCTCAAAGATGCTTTTAAAGCTAATAGCTCCTATCCATTTGTGGCACTACCTAAGAAACTTTCTTTGAAGCACCACAGTATCAGCCATCTAAATGAGAAATTAGAGGCTTTAAAATTAAATTATTTAACTCCAAAAGTTTAGTGCAAAAAAATGTTTTTGCTTAGATATATTGGATATTCTGCGGTTTTATCCAAAGAGTGTGGTCACCTAGTATTGTACATATTCATGAGGTCCCTTCTTCTAAAGCATTGGAACCATGATAGAATCATTAAAGGTAAAACTTCTTATTAAGTGGCTTCATGAATTTCTTGCTGTGAAAATTTAAATAACTAAAGCATAGTGAGATGACAAGTGAACTAATAGCTAGTAGATGACCAGCCTCAAAGACACAGAAGTGCATTGGGGATGCTCAAGAAATCATGTCTCCTTCAGAGAAGCTGAGAGTTCTAATGCTGAATTTTGAGCCCCAATCTTGGCTAAATTATTCATAATTTCTATGGTTGGTCTCAAAGGATGGCAATTCTAACTACAAGATGTAAATTCTTCTAACACTCTAGAATTGTAGACCTATTCATCCTTGGTAGACCCTCCAAATGGTATTTATTCAGCTATTGAAAGTAAGTGAATCTTGATCTAAAATCTTGCATGGGATTGACAGTACATGCATTTTACAACTGATTAATGATGTACTCAGTTCTATTAACAAGAAAACAATGAAGAACACTGTAAGACTTTTCATAGCACTCAGAAAAATAATTTTGGATTTTAACTCTACAGGCAGACCCTTTGAACAGACTAATCTTTTACATTAGCAGAACTGTTATTAGTGTTTCTTCAAAGATTATATCTAAACATTCTCCGTGACATCCTGTGATTTGCATTGCTACATTCAGTGAAATCATGAGACCATGTAGGAAGAGGAGGAAGAATTTCATTGAGTTATGATCCAAGATTACAGTCTCTTTTTTATGAGGGGAAACTCTTATTTGATATTTGTGTTGTGTATTGGTTACACTATTTTAAAAGATATTGCTTATTTTTTCAAGGATTCATAAGAGAAATTTCTCATTAAATTAACTGCTACAAAAGTTTTTTTCTCAACATAAGGATATATGTATGGGCCAATTTTATATTAAACATTGATTGAATATATATTTTAATTAGAAAAAGGGAATTCAGCTATTCAATACTTTTTCTTTATTCTTAGATGCCAGGAAACTCAGAATTTAGATTTAATACTAGACTGACAACTCACTTCAGGTTTCAAATAACATCTAATTTGCTGTTCCTTCAAATTAAATTGACTGTCTTTTATCATTATGGTATTGTTTTATACCTTAATTAATTTTATGTACATTTAAATGCCTTCTATAGACAGAATGTTGATTAAAAATTATTCAAGTGACTGAAGTACATTGGATAAAGATGTCATATGCTGATTATTGACCTTGAAAAAATATTAATAAGAAAAAGGCAGAGGTCACTGGGATTTAGTTTTGTCTGAAACTGAAAGGAATATAAATCTTATAACAACATAATTAAGTTCCTAATATAGAAACACATAGGATTATTTTGGTTTAAAAAAAATAAAAATTTAAATAAAATATAAGATTCTTATGTAGGAGGAGAAAAAAAGGAACTGACAAATTCTGACATATTTTCAACTAATTGTTTGACCCTGGTTTTGCCAGCTATTCTATTGGGGGTCTCAGTTCTCCAACTCCAAAATGAAGGGTTTGGACTAGATGATTACTGATGATTTCTCCACCAGCAAAATTCTCTAACTCCATGACACTACATATTTCTGTAACTCCATGATACAACAAACTTCTATAATTACAAGACATAGCAAAATTCTGTAACTCCAAGATGTAAAGAAAGTCTATAACTCATGATACAACAAACTAAAACTTCATGACACAACACACTTTTACAATTCCATAATTCAACAAACCCCTCTAACCCCATGATACAAAAAATTCTAGAAGTCCATGCAATAGCAGTACTCTTACATATGGATCCAACCGCAGCAAATTTTAACGGTTCATTCCGGGACAGATCTACTCTTCTCCTCATGAAATGTACAAAGCAAGTTGCTTCCCTACTCACCAGTATTTTGGATAATTTCTGTTCATTGCCTTTTTTCATGTAATGATGAAAAAGAAATTTTCACATAGGGAAAATAAGATATGGCTATTCTCTAGTCTGATCATTATTCAGAAATAATATTTAATTAATTAGATTATCCAAGATGAAACACTAGGAATAGTTACTAGTCAGCCTGGATTAATTTAGTTTTCTGCTTTTACTTCTGAAAGGTTGTATGTGTCATTCTTTTACAACAGTTGCATAACAATCCTGTCTGGATGTTGGAAAATGCATTCTTACATGTAATTTACTTAGATTATTTTTAAAGAGCAGAAAGATGAAAAAGGATAAAATAAACACACAAGCCAAAAAAAAAGCTGACTATAATAGAATTCCTTTCAAATATATAAGTTGAACTTTTAAATGGAGATTTAAAGACTCACATTTAAGTTCACCTCTTCATTATATTTTCTCCAATTGCTCCAACTCATAACTTTTTCTCTTTTGTTTAATGTTTGTTTACCTTAAAATATAATCTACAGCCTCTAATTCAGTTCAGCCTCTAATTACTCTCCAAATGTATCACAGGGGTAGTTCTGGTGCCCCTGTTTTATGCATTCATTTATTTGTCATTTATCATGTACTGATTTAATAAATATTTACTGAATACTTGCTAGAAATTCAGAATATATACGATAACAATGCACATTTTCCATGCTCACAAGTTCATAACTGTGTAGGCTTTGCATCTTAGAAAATACTTAGTTAATATAAACAGCTTTTACTTTTAATTTAAAAACAAGAATACATATATATCACAGTGTCACAAAATGATTTAGCAAATAGATAAAGTGTTGCTTATCCTTGTACAGAAACCTTTGTTCACATCTCTGATTACTTGCATTGAATAAATCCCTAGAAATAGAGATCACTGGGTAAAAGGAGATATTTAAGACTTTTGAGAATATTACCAGTGGTCCTCCAGAAAGATTGAATCACTTGACATTGATACCTGACCTGTATAAGAGGGTCTATGTCTTGCATCTTTGCCAACTCTGGGTATCATCTGTTAATTTTAATCTTTGGTATTTTGATGGATGAAATAGCATCTTATACTACATTTCATACATACATTGTATACTTATATTATTTTGCATCTCTGATTTCTAGTGAGTTTGAAAATGTTTTAAAACACGTAAGCCATTTAAATTTTATTCCTCAGTGAGTACTTTTTTTCTCATTGAGTTGCAAAGGCCCTTACATATTAAGATTGACACTATATCTGCCGTACCTACTAATGGCAACTTTTTTCCCCTGCTTGACAGAAATTCCTGGAGCTCATACTAAGATGAGAAGCAACTGCTCCAAATTAATTACCAAAATTTGGGTTGATTTGATAACAAGAAATTCAACAAATTTTGATCTCCTTCTATGTGCCAAGCGTCACACTGAGTACAGAGTTAGAACACATAGACCCTGTGCTCCAGTCACACTCAAGACACAGGGGGATGCAGGTACGTAAACAGTTAATTAAGAAATGGTGCTGAGGCTTGAGACATTTACATGCTGTGTGGTTTCCCTGGGGAAGTAAGAGCAACCGGTATTGTTACTGAATTCCCTTCCAAATGTTATTTTGCTCTGAAGAAAGACTCACATACACACTACACAGACATCACACAGATAGACATAACACACACACACACACACACACACACACGCACCCCTCCCTTCATATAGTCTTTTTACAGATGTTTGCAGAAAAGGAAGCGTGGTAGGTGAAGATGGAAACAGAGGACAAGGCAGGTCTGTTAGAATCATTACTTCCCGCACGCAGCCCCTTTGGAATTCGTGTCCCGGAGACGCTGTTCATGCAAATAAAGCTCTTTGCTTCCCAAGTTCTCTCTGGCCCCTCGCCATGCAAATTACAGAGGAACACAGGCCAGGCTCAGCTGTGAGATAATCATTCCACGTCCCACTGACTTCCTTGGAATTTCCAAAGAAGTGAACCAAGGGCACAGCTTGGCTAGTTGGCAGATTAAAAAATAACAATGAAACTTGTTTCAGACAAAATGATAAAATGGAGGCGTCTCTGTCAAAATAAGAGACACTTAAATACTTTCTAGGATTATAATAAAATAACCATTTAGTGCTCAGAAGGTAAGCAACATTTGTCCCTGGAAAAGGGATAGACACCTTCTTTTCTGACATTTTCTGGCCTTTTCAAAGGTACCCTAATTTACATGGGAAATAGACTATATTCATAAAGTGACTTTCATAAGTGACACAGGTAATCAAAAGCGATACTGGAGCTGAATCCAGATGCTAGGGTCCTTGGCCTAGTGCTCGTCTCATGCACAAGGTTGCCTTCCCTTTTAAGTATATGAAATATAGGCTTGATTTGCCCAAGAAAATCCACTTACCCAAGAAAAGGTATATGGGCCATATGGGGGTATATTAGGTAGATGCTGGAAGAAGGTGAGTGAAAGGCAGGGGATTCAGTGTGGCCTGGAGGGGACAGTCCACAGCAGGCCTTGGCAGAGATAGTGATGTCCTAGTTCAGGCAGGCCTTTGTCATCATCATCACCATCATCATCACCACCGTCAGCATTTTCACTATTATCATCATCACCACCACCATCATCACTATCATCATCCCCACCGTCAGCATCATCACTATCATCATCCCCACCGTCAGCATCATCACTATCATCATCCCCACCGTCAGCATCATCACTATTATCATCATCACCACCATCAGCATCATCACTATTATCATCATCACCACCATCAGCATCATCACTATTATCATCATCACCACCACCACCATCATCACTGTTATCATCACCACCACCATCACTATCATCATCACCACCACCATCACTATCATCATCACCACCAGCATCATCACCATCATCATCACCACCGCCACCATCATCACCATCATCATCACCACCACCATCATCACTATCATCATCACCACCAGCATCATCACTATCATCATCACCACCACCACCATCATCATCATCATCATCATCATCACCTATACACTGCCACAACCTCCCTACAACTTACTGTTGTGAACTCATTCTCTTCAGATCATCCTCACACAGATGCCAAGGTGACATCTGTAAAACTCTTACTTGACTGGCTCACCCTGTAATTAAAACCTACTACCTATATGATTAAGTTTAAGCTAACTAACATGGCTCCTCTGTGGTCTGTCTCTGCCTACTCTCCAGCCCCCTTTTCCATTGCCCCTGGCTTGAACTTGTTGCTCTAGGTTTAGTTCATCCTTTTAGGAGGCCTCCCCTATTCCCTTTAGCTGGGTTAAGTGCCCATCTTTGGAGCCCCTATATATTACTCCAAAACTATACTTAAATTTTATTAATATTTTCTAAAAATCAAAGTCTTATTTTTGTGTTTGACTATAATAGGCGCTGGGACATGTTTGTTAGGAAAATCCACTGAATTTGGTAGTTAAGAGCATCGGACTCTGAAACCACATCTCTGGGTTTGAAACACAGTCCTGACACTTGTTAATTGTATGACTTTGTGCAAGTTACTTAACCTCTTTTTTCCTCAGTTTTTCTGTCTATAAAATGGGTCTAATAAAAGTCTATAGTGTTTGGGGGAGGGTTAAATGAGTTTATATATATATAAAGCACTTAAAAGAGTCACTGGCAAATCCATGCCATATAAGCTATAGAAATATTTGCTATCATGATTGCGATTAAAGGCACATATAACATGTACCTGACCTCAAGGAGCATTAAAAGAACTACTAGAAAGACAAAGAATGTATGTAACAAAAAAGGATAACTAATAATTGTATTCAAACTACATTGGCATTAAACATACAGACTAGTAGATAAGAAATCTTTCTGCATTTCAGAAAAGGGGCAAACCATCTCAGGTCCAAGGCAGTTGGACATCAAAAAATTCATTGGGGGTAATAGGGCTGGAGGGATGAGCAAGATTCAGGGTCTGTGCTCTCAGTCGGGCTTGAGGGGCATTTGGCACAGAGCAGTTCTCTGTCCTCTGTTGTGTGCAGCCATCCATACATCATGGCATTGCAGACTGCTAACAACCCCAGCTCCGGGCGCTTATTGCCAGTAGCACCCCCATTGTGACAACCATAAATGCTGTACACATTTCCAAACATCTCCTAGGAGAGTGGTACTGTACCTGGTTTAAAACCTTGCAGGTGGAGAAGAGTAAACATGGACATTCCAGGCAAGAATAGCATGACCAAAAGGATGACTATAAGAATGCTCATTAAGGGTTATGGGTCAGGGTGTAGGGCGAGGTGTAGCAGAGATATCATTCTGATAAAGACACCAGGGACCAGAATGTGAAGAAACTTGATGATTGATTGAGAAATGAGATTTCTCACGTTCTCTTCTTATGTCTCAGTTGCTGGAACTGAGTGGAAGGAATATAAGCTTTAGAGTCAAGGAACCATAGGTTTGAATTCTACTTCTACCATTTACTTGGTGTATAAGTCATTGCATCTCTCTCATCATCCATAAAAGAAATATATAAATGGATCAATGTGAAGAATTAAGAGGTACATTAGTTAAAGCTCTTAGCAAAGTGTCTGGAACATATGACGTGCACCAAAAATGTGAGTTCGCTTCTTGAAGTTCCTCTCTGTCTGCCACCACTCCAGGTTAATAACTTTCCACTTCATTTTATTTTTAACTTTAACTAAACACACTTAATTATCAAGTTTACAGATTGGGAAAGGATGTATTCTGCTCAGAGTGTCTGCAACAAATTATAGTTTCAAGGCTCAATGGTACATTCCTAGGGGACGCTGCTCTTAAGGGGGCCACTTGAGAGTGGTTTATTTAGAACTCTCATAACAAAGCATCACGGAGAGGCAATTATCCTGCACCTTGAATCTGGTAAGAGGAAGGAGACGATTACTTTGGCAGGCAGAATGAATGTTCTTTTTTATATATGGCCTATCATATTTTTTTTTGTTTCACTGAAAAGAAAACCTTTAGAGGCAGATTTTTAAAACCTATTTTGAGGTCTCTTCAACAAGCAGAAATGTACCTATAATTGGCTCTGCGGCTTCTATTTCCTATTTAATATGAAGCCTCCACTTTAACTGCATCTCCCTGCTTACAGTTTGTTCTTTTAGAGGATGCTTTGGGCGCCCACACTGTCTTGTATCAAATGGGTAGTTGAATGATGGGTACAGCTTTTTGCATCTTTGTAAGCAGTGTAGACAATGGAAAGCAATCTGGCTACTGAAAAGAAAAACAAAAAACAACTCTTCATTTGTTTGAATGATACGATTGCATCCAGTAAAACGTCCAAGGTAAGAAGTCTCAGAAACATAACTTTCCAGCCACTGTCGGAAACTCAAGCTTTTGACTGTTTGGAGACTAAGGTGTCTGAATTACTGGCTGGAAATTCCGTGCCTTTCAGCTGCCTGCCTTTAGGGTTTTGCTCTGCTCTTTGTGTTTCCAGGGGAGGACATAAAGAAAAGAGAAACTCAGGGCGTCATTTGCAGGACTGGGCAACAGATTGTTGGGAGAGGTTAAAGTGAAATTTGGGAATTAATAAGGCCTTTCATTTTCCCTTCTATTTAATCCAATTCATTCAATTGAGTTGTTTAAAATTATGGAGATTTGTTCATAAATTTCTGATTGGATTTGTGAATTGTATTCACAAATGCAAAGATTATTTTTAGGACACATTTTTTGTAATTCATGTATTTCATCTATAACCTTATCTAGGAAGCATGAGGTAGGCTGTTATAAGTTGAATTGTGTCTCCCTGCAAAAACAAAGGTATGTCAGAATCCTAACCTCTAGTACTTCAGAAGGTGACCTTATTCAGAAATTGAGACTGTCATACAGAGCGAAATAAGTCAGAAAGAGAAAAACAAATATCGTATATTAACGCATATATGTGGAATCTAGAAAAATGGTATAGATTACCGTATTTGCAAAACAGAAATAGAGACACAGACATAGAGAACAAATGTATGGACACCAAGAGGGGAAAGGGAGGCAGTGGGATGAATTGGGAGATTGGGATTGACATATATACACCATTGATACTATGTATAAAATAGATAACTAATGAGAACCTACTGTATAGCTCAGGGAACTCTACTCAGTGCTTTGTGGTGATCTAAATGGGAAGGAAATCCAAAAAAGAGGGGATATATGTATACATATAGCTGATTCACTTTGTTGTACAGTAGAAACTAACACAACATTGTAAAGTAACTCTACTCCACTAAAAATCAATTTAAAAAAAAGAAATTGGGTCACTGTAGATGTAATGAGTTAAGATGAAATCATTAGAGTGGGTCTTAATCCATTATGACTGATATAAAAAGGAAAAATCTAAACAAAGAGACAGATACACAGAGAATAGAAATTGTGAAGAGGAAAGCCGAGGAAAGAAGCCCAGAGCAGATCTTTCCTTCACAGTCATCACAAGGAACCAACCCTGCTGACACCTTGATTTCCAGGCTCCAGAATCATGAGATGATAACTTTCTATTGTATAAGCCACTCAGTTTCTGGTACTTCATTAGCAGCAGCCTTAGGAAACTAATACATAGGTTTACACTTTATTTTTTATTTATTTATTTATTTTTAAACATCTTTATTGGAGTATAATTGCTTTACAATGGTGTGTTAGTTTCCGCTTTATAACAAAGTTAATCAGTTATACATATAGGTATATCCCCATATCTCTTCGCTCTTGCATCTCCCTCCCTCTCACCCTCCCTATCCCACCCCTCTAGGTGGTCACAAAGCATTGAGCTGATCTCCCTGTGCTATGCAGCTGCTTCCCACTAGCTATTTTACATTTGGTAGTGTATATATGTCCATGCCACTCTCTCACTTTGTCCTAGCTTACCCTTTCCCCTCCCCGTGTCCTCAAGTCCATTCTCTAGTAGGTCTGCGTCTTTATTCCCATCTTGCCCCAAGGTTCTTCATGACCACTTTTTTTTTTTTTTTTTTAGATTCCATATATATGTGTTAGCATACGGTATTTGTTTTTCTCTTTCTGACTTCCTTCACTCTGTATGACAGGGTCTAGGTCCATCCACCTCACTACAAATAACTCAATTTCGTTTCTTTTTATGGCTGAGTAATATTCCATTGTATACATGTGCCACATCTTCTTCATCCATTCATCTGCCGATGGAGACTTAGGTTGCTTCCATGTGCTGGCTATTGTAAATAGAGCTGCAATGAACATTGTGGTACATGACTTTTTGAATTATGGTTTTCTCAGGGTATATGCCCAGTAGTGGGATTGCTGGGTCGTATGGTAGTTCTATTTTTAGTTTTTTAAGGAACTTCCATACTGTTCTCCATAGTGGCTGTATCAATTTACATTCCCACCAACAGTGCAAGAGGGTTCCCTTTTCTCCACACCCTCTCCAGCATTTATTGTAATATTTGCAAATGAAGCAACTGACAAAGGGTTTATCTCCAAAATTTACAAGCAGCTCATGCAGCTCAGAAAAACAAACAATCCAATCCAAAAATGGGCAGGTTTACACTTTAAAATTGCTATTTCTTTCTTTAGACATCATATTGTTTCATTGACATTAACTGTGTTACTCTAGATATTTATTATAAGAACAATTTCAGTTGAAAGATCAGAAAGAAGACACTTATTTTACTTATCATTTATTTTCAGTGAAGTTTCTAAAAAGCAAAATTATGTGCCAACATCTGTATCTGTCCTTACTGATACTACCCTGTACTATATTCAACCTATTTAAGCATCTTCCTGATGTGGTTTTTTAGTTCCCACCAGGAAGCATTGAACAAATGGGTTCTTGACTTCAGATTTCCTCCTGCTTCTTGGCTGGAACAGCAGTTGTGTCAAACTAAATTTCAGATTTCTGAACACCCCCTGAGACACACCTACATCAATTTACCCATCTCTCTCTTGCCAAATCATACCCCAAAATACCCACCATACCTTGACTAATTGTGGGTAGGCAGAAGTGATGGAGTTTGTCAGGCCTTAAACAAGGAATGAGAACATCCAGTGAGACCTACAAAAGACTGTGGGAATACTTAGAAACTGTGGCCAACACACCCTGCTCTCCAAGCCTCAGTGCAGGGACCTTAACTCTGAAAAGCAGTGAGTAGTACCTGCTTTTTTATGTACCCTTGGTAAATAAATGCCCGAATAAAGGAATGAAAGAGTTACATAGAGATAGACATGAAGCAGCATGAAGAAGTATGGATGTAACTGTTGAGTCTTCTATTCATATCACCCTCCTTTCTTACTGGCTTTAAGATATATAGGAGGGTTAGAGAGAGGTCAGGATGAATAACAAAGAAGAAAGTGGAGAAAGAGGCCAAAGAAGGAGGCACAGTGGAAGGTACCAGCTTTCTGGGCTTTGAACTAGACTAACTTCCCAGGCCCCCAATCAGCTCTGTAGTGCTTCCTGGGGCGTCCTAGGAAGGGACTGAGTTACATATACCATTGCTTCCTATTAGTTGTGTAACCTCAGAAAAATAACGAAATCTCTTTGAACATTCCAGCTTCTTAATCTAAAGTTTGTGAAAAAATAGTCTTGATCTCATAGACTATAATGAGGGTTAAATAAGAATGTAAGGACTTCCCTGGTGGTGCAGCAGTTAAGAATCCACCTGCCAATGCAGGGGACATGGGTTCAAGCCCTGGTCCAGGAAGATCCCACATGCCACGGAGCAACTAAGCCCGTGTGCCACAACTACTGAAGCCTGAGTGCCTAGAGCCCGTGCTCCACAATGAGAAGCCACCGCAATGAGAAGCCTGCACACCACAACAAAGAGTAGCCCCCGCTCGCTGCAACTAGAGTAAGCCCATGCACAGCAACGAAGACCCAACGCAGCCAAAAATAAATAAATAAATAAATTTATATATAAAAAATAAGAATGTAAAACATAATACACAGTGCCTGATACAAAAGCTCAATAAATATCAGTTGTCCATGTGTGCTATCTTTTTCAGGAAGAAAGAAGTTAATAGAGATTATTCCTTTCTAAGACTTTAGGTTTAAGGCTCTTAAGTGCCAGGTGTATCCCTCCCACATACCAAAAATAATAATAATAATTTACTTATTCAACAAATATTTTTCAGCATCTTCTAACACTATGCCAAAACTGAAAATGTTGAGTAAAACAGTCTAGCAGGTAAAGAAGATGTGGTACATATATACAATGGAATATTAGGCAGCCATAAAAAGGAACAATATTGGGTCATCTGTAGAGACATGGATGGACCTAGAGACTGTCATACAGAGTGAAGTAAGTCAGAAAGAGAAAAACAAATATCGTATATTAATGCACATATGTGGAATCTAGAAAAACGGTACAGATGAACCATTTGCAAGGCAGAAATAGAGACACAGATGTAGAGAACAAACGTATGGGCACCAAGGGGAGAAAGCGGGTGTGGGGGGGCGGGTGTGGGGTGGTGGTGGTAGGATGAATAG
The DNA here is from genome assembly GCF_949987535.1 of Balaenoptera acutorostrata. Lineage (NCBI taxonomy): Eukaryota > Metazoa > Chordata > Mammalia > Artiodactyla > Balaenopteridae > Balaenoptera > Balaenoptera acutorostrata. Next base: position 67,290,196 of record NC_080081.1, read on the forward strand.
GGAGATTGGGATTGACATTTATACACTAATATGTATAAAATAGATAACTAATAAGAACCTGCTGTATAAAAAAATTAAATTAAATTAAAAAAAAGGTCTATCAGGTAATATAGATTTATGGCAGAGGTTATAAAGGATGAAGACCTCTGACTCACTCATTATTCAGTCATTGTCTCTTATGTGTTATTGCTACATAATGTGCATACCTAAGGATAATTTAAAAATCCCTAATCTGTCCAACACACTTATTTAAAAAGTCACAGAAGCTAGCATCTCCACTTAAAACGTCAAAATGTTTGTGGCACGGACGATAAACATCACATAGAAATTTTTTTTCCTTAAACAGCTCAGCAGTCGTAAATTGTGCATTTAAGAATTATTAAATCCACAGTGTTACTCAGCCAAACAAATATTGACATGATGTATCATCACAATATGCTCTCAATAACAGCTTTTACATTGCTAACAAGTTTTGCCAGAAAATCACGGATTTATGCCAAAAAACTGGCTCTCAGTGCTTGTCTGCCAACCTTGGCCAGTGTTTTGCATCCAGACAGAATTTCCACAACACCCCCTATATAGCAAAGCAGGTAACAGGGCCATAAACCTACTTTTCCAATGTTCACAATTCTCTTTGTAGTTATAAATGTATATATATTTACTAAAAGAGTCTTAACTGTGTAGATTATTGAGTGTTCAATTTTTCAAAGTGAGATCACAGAAATGGTCAGTAGCAAGCTATGAGGCCCTCCCCAGATGTATCCTTTTCCTTTTTGGAAAATATTGCAATATAATTCTAGCAAAAATCATGGCCAACAAGCCACAACACGCGGTGTGGATTTAATAATCCCATTAAAGGTTGACCTAGGAGCCAACCTCATTGTTCTAACTTTGAACACATTAATTTAAATCTTGGCTCCCAGTAAAGAAATGAACATGGCAGTCTGTGACAAGATTAAGGTTTAAATGAGATAATGTAAATTTCCTAGCTGTGCTCTGCCCATTAAAAAATGGTTTGAAGTATATCCTTCCATATAGTTACTTCAGTTGGCAGATTTTGCTGGTTTTGAAATGTATAAATTTTTGAGAGCTCAAGAAAAAGGAATTAATCTTAAACACATTTCATCTCCAGTATTTACCAATATTCATAATACAGTCTGGTGGGAAGAGCAAGTTACTAGGGAACTAATCTTGTAGCTGCATCTGCAAGATACACAAGGTTAAAAAACATAAATTGTCTGATGGGGCTGATGAACGCGGGGCCATAGTCCCACTCCCACCAAGCCACCCTATGGGGTCACACCAGACTCATAATTACCTTTATTTGATTGGTTTTTACTTAATGTCCTACAATCATACCATATTTACACCATTAGTAAGTAATGCCATTCATGATTACACACATATTTGGTACTCTGAAATAAGAATTTAAGCCTGACATATTTCTCTTATATTTTTAAATTTATAATTCAATATAGATCTAGTATATTGTGAAAAAGATACTGAAAAATTCTCCCAGTATGATATGGAGAGTTCCAAAGTCAAACAAGGAGTCAAATTTTAAATCTCAACCTCTTTAAGCCTCTTTCTTCTTCAGTAAAATGGGAATAATTTGGCATTGTTGTGAAGAATGAGACATGTGAAAGTAAATATCAAAATATTTGATGTTCAATACATATTGAAACTGTGTATTCATATTCAATACATATTTGTGCAATACATTTCTTTTAGATGAGTTGCATATGTAAATTATGTGTGTGGGTATATATATATATATATATATACCCACTAATTCCATAGGTAAATATATAAAATAGATATATGTATACATACATATATATATGATTTACGTATGTAATATGCAGTTTTATAAATAGCCTTGGGAACACTAATATTTGGTCAGTTAATTTATAAGTGCTCCATTACAGTACATAAATGCTTTCAAGTTACAAACATTTCTAGGTCTTTGGGTAAAGACATGGTGGGTATTTTTAACGTCTTAATTTGGGGACCGGGGAGCTTAAATTGGACTGAGTTTTCTTCCCACTGGCTTTTCTTTGAATAACTAATCTTAAGAAATAAAATATCCAAAAAACTATTGGACGTGGAACACTTTAAAAGGAAGCTTTACTACCGGTGAGTGAGAGAGACTGTTATAGCATCTCTGCACTTAGCTACCGGAGGAACAAGCAGTGGGATGTACACTCCCAAGATTCTAGAACATATTCTAGTTACTCTGACCCCTTACACTGCATTTCGTTCATCTACGAAGCGAAAAGTTATCATTAATTCTCAAACTGAGTTGCAAAGCAGAAATCATCAGGACTGCTTTTATGAACAGAAATTCTTATACATGACTCCAGATTTAATGAGTAAGAACTTTAGGGGTGGCTTCCAGAAATCTGTATTTATAATTTCCGAGGTGATTCTGATAATCACCCCAGGTTTAGGACCCACCAACCTAAACACTTACTATAGACACTGTAACTTGAATTTTTTTCCAAATGGACTGGCATTTGGAAATATATATTCATTTCTAAGACCTATAGCCATTAATCATTTTTGCCCTTTGTTTTATTTTTTGGCTACATTTGTTATATACTGGCTCAACAGGTGCACTAACTAAACACTAATAATAAGAGTAGACAATATGGTTTATGGTATAAGAAAATGTATTTTCACAAGAGTACCAATAAAGCATTTAAACTAAATACAACACTTCAAAACATTCTGCACAAAGAAGTTACAGATCACATTTATTTAATAACAAAATGTCTAGTTCTTTAAGAAAATATTTTTTAAGACCTTACTGCAATACAATTTTCCAACCAAAGAACAAAAATATTAAACAAATTACGGTAGAAGACATCATAAAACTTATTAATGTAACAAATTAGGCAGAATTTTGTGCTAGAAACAGAATGGGGGAAATCTAAATAAAACAGAAAATTCAGAAACTGGGTATTCATAAATTTCTGGTTAACTGAGGCTTAATGTTGTTAAAGACCAGGAGTCTTTAAGCATCAGACTTTGTTTATAAAAATAAAAAATTCCCCAAACATTAGCAACATACTACCTCAGCACAATTTTTTTTCCGCTTACAATTCAGAATCCTGCTGTTCGTTTGTCAAATATATGAACAATATCTAGTTACTTCCTTAAACTTAACCAATATTACTTTTCGGATACTGATTCTGTTGCATTATTTTTTTCCCAATGAACCTAGAGCCTATGCACACTTAGATAAAAATTGGTTTTAGAAATACTTTATTCATGAATAATTCTACACATATTCATTGAAGGCCTACATTTCCAGGCCTAGAAAGAGCAAGACAGACACCAGGCCTGCCTCCAGAGCTTACCATCTAGAATACAGCAAGTCAAGCACTGGTTCTCAATCACTACGAGCCTTCGTTTCACCTTTCAAGATGTGCATGGATATTGATGTCCTGTATAAGGTCAAACAAAATCTTCCCTTATGCACGTCATTCTTTAGATTCTCTACAGGGAATTGTGAAACCTGTATGTTGACAAGGCCTCTGCTTTGCTTTCTCTGATTGCCTTCTGCTCCTTTTAACAATGTCAAGTATTTTATTTTCCTTTCAGTTCTTCCCAACATAGCCGCTGCAGTTTTGTCTATCCAGTTTGGCCTTCTCTGTGACACTCTGTTACAGCTTTCTGCTCCCCTTCATTTTTGTTTCTTTCTTTTTTTTTTTTTAAAATTAATTAATTAATTAATTTATGGCTGTGTTGGGTCTTCGTTTCTGTGCGAGGGCTTTTCTCTAGTTGTGGCAAGAGGGGGCCACTCTTCATCGCGGTGCACGGGCCTCTCACTATCGCGGCCTCTCTTGTTGCGGAGCACAGGCTCCAGACGCGCAGGCTCAGTAGTTGTGGCTCACGGGCCTAGTTGCTCCGCAGCATGCGGGATCTTCCCAGACCAGGGCTCGAACCCGTGTCCCCTGCATTGGCAGGCAGATTCTCAACCACTGCGCCACCAGGGAAGCCCTCTTTCCTTCTTACTAGAAGCCTGGTCATCTGGGCTTCCCCATCTTCCTTTCCTAGCTTCTTATTCACTCCAGTAACTAATCTTAACACATCCTTAAATGTTGGGTGTTCAGTAAGCAGAATTAGTGAGCATTTCAATTAGCATTTCCTTGAGCTCTGTTGTGAATGTCAGATCCTCTTTACAACAATACTTTCTCCCTGAACACTATTTAGAAATATTATCCTCAAAAAGATGGTTTCTTGAGGATTCCTGTTTTAAAGGTTTTTTTAAAAAAGAGATCAATAAAGGAATGCATAATTCAGCAGCTGATGCTTCTACTTTAATCTCAAACTCTTTGGCTTGGGATACCAATGTTACACGTAATGGGCTAGATCGAAAATTCATTTTTTGGATCTTTGATTTTTAAATTAAAATTTATAAGAACTCCAGAAGTCTGAAACTTCAAAACAAGCTAAATGATAAAAAGATAGTTATTCATTGATGTGATCCTTTATCATAAACGATATATAATGAAGAATTCAACTATTTTTGTGTCTGCAGGTCAGATGCTATCAAGCAAACTACCACGTACGGATTGAAAATCTTTTTACATTTTTAACTCAAAGACAAACAGGAAGATTCAGTAAACTTTAATTTTCCAAATGTTCTCAGAAAGAATGATCAGAAGTATCCTCCAGTTATAAGACACAGCTGGATAATCCATTTACCCCCAATGAACTACCTGTGTGTGCTGTGAGGTAGTAATGTGATCTTCCGTGGTGATGACACCCTCAACGCAGAAGCCGCCCCTCTTCACGTGAAGAGCGTGAATAACAAGAAGGGACAGGCAGTCACCTTTCATTACTTCATCAACTATTGGTGTCTTCATAGGATTTCAAATGCCTGATTCCAATTTTACAACAATAACAATACCAATATTTATTCTGGAAGGGGATTTTATGTTCCAAGCAGCAGATATTAACAACTTCCGACACGATCTCTAGGAATTATTCGCAGTTCTGAACCGTGCTTTAGAAAAACATTTCCTATACAAACAAAACAAAAAGTTAGGTATTTAAAAAACGACACACTATCTTAACATTTCAACAATTATTATGTAAAAGAAACAAAGGAGCATCAAGTGGGTACAAAGCTCAAAGATCATTAGAACCCGAGTCCAGGCTTAAGTCTTGTTCCTACTCCTCTCACATCTTCACAACAAAACAAATGTTTGAAAATTTTAAATAAGAACACTACCCAAAGAACTACTACCAAAACCAATCATCAAATAAAACATAAGGTAATTTAACCATCAATACTCACTTTAATATACAATAAAATACTGAGGGGCAGGAAAAATAATAAATCTAAATCTACCCCAAGTGACAGAAGTTTAGAAACCCTGACCTACTTTGGGTCTGTGTTGCCTGCTGAGATTTTCTTCACACCTCGTGATACCCACAATTCAATTTTATAGGGTAATCCAACAAAGCAACATGTCAGAGTAAGCAGTAATTCAAATTAATATAACTACCAAGCATTTCTAGAGTAGGAAAAGGAAAACCTTTAAATCTAAGTTTAAAGGCATCCATACAACAAAATGCCTCATGATTCTCAAAAAATAGCCTTTTTAATTTAATAAAATTATATACTTAAAACAACTGATTTATGTAAAAAGAAATTATTTAAAACTCCTCTTCATTTGCTGTATGGCTAAATTTCAAGCCCAGGACCTAGGAGGACGATATAATTTTGTAGAAGTACTTTAGAATATTAATAGTTTAAAAATAACTACTTCTCAAGATTGAGGTTACATTATATTAAATCATGATTAATTTCAAAATATTATAATTAGACTATAAGCTAAGGAAGGTACATCGAACACAAATATACACTGTCTGTTAAAAAGTTTACTTTTATCCTTCCTGCTTGTTAGGACATCAATATTTGGCACTGTATAATGTTAACAGCTTGAAACTCTGAGTGTAGACTAGGCCCCATGAAATTTAAATGACTGTACTTCTTTAAAATAATAATAGCCAGCACCTATTGAATGCTTACTATAAATAATGCAAACTTTTAAGCACTTTACATGTACTACCTCACAACTACCTTACGACGTAGTTCAAAATCATTATTCCCGTAAGAGCACAATATTCAGACTTTTTGTTACATGTATTAAAATACCTTTAAAGCTTATTGGTCAGGTTTTCTCTTTCTTGTAGCCAAAAGCATACATAACTGATACATAGAAAGAAACAAATTACTTACACACATAGGTAAAGACTGCTATACAATCCCTAAAAATCAACTATCACCTTTGTTAAATTCTATCAAGTCTAATGAGAATGAATTAAATATTCAGTACCAATTGATAAATATAGCCTCACCACACCTCCATGGATTTCAGATAGATACTCACCAGCAGTCTGTGCAGGATTTATTCCTATTCCATCTAGAAAATAAGTTGTAAAATCATCTAAGTTATTTCTAAAGCTAAAAGGCTTTAATAGTAACAAGAACTATGCCAAAAAAGTGCTGCTGTGTACACAGGCATAAGCCAAACAGTTATACTGAGAACACGAATGACAATCTGTCAGGTGAGTTATGTGTTGAAATCTCTCACTATTATGTATTCACACATATTGCTGTATTAGACAAGAACATCTGTCAACAAAATGATCCTGGTAAGTTTTACAAAGAAGATAGTTTTTATACTATTTTGCCACATCCAGTGAAAAATAAAGCCAAAACACCTTAGGTATGTCATTAATCATTTAATATTGCTCTGAGGCATCAAATCCTAAGGCTGGAGAGCCCACGTAGTAATGTAAGTTCCACTAACACTTGATAAAAGTTTACAAAGCACTTTCCCAATAGCTATTCATTTGTGAATTTAGAACTTTCCAGAAAAGTTAAGGTAGCTTTCATCTAAATACAGACACACTTCAATGTGACAGCATGCAGAATGTTTCAGAATAAGAAATTCTGTCATATCTAAACTAAATCATACTACTTACTGCACATTAAAGCCACCTTCTTGGGCTTCCCTGGTGGTGCAGTGGTTAAGAATCTGCCTGCCAATGCAGGGGACACAGGTTCGAGCCCTGGTCTGGGAAGATCCCACATACCACGGAGCAACTAAGCCCGCGCACCTAGAGCCCATGCTCCGCGACAAGAAAAGCCACCACAATGAGAAGCCCACGCACAGCAACTAGAGAAAGCCCGCGTGCAGCAGCGAAGACCCAATGCAGCCAAAAATAAATAAATAAAATAAATAAAACATTAAAAAAAAAAGCTACCTTCTTTTAGTCTGTCTTAACTACTAACGAACCACTCACCAGTACCTGTGAATATTACTTTGTATTCTTGAAAGATAATAAGCCTTCCCTCCAATCTTTATTCGTCATCTTGTTTCAGTATTTTCTCATAGGGCTAGTTCCATTAAACTTAATTATTAGTAGTATCCTACGATATTCAGAATTTAATTTATATATCTAACTGGATAAAATCCTCATTATTGCAGTCTATAAGAAATTGTTTTCTATCAGGAAAGCAATAACAAGGTATAGCAAAGGTACATTCCTGCTTAGCTTCCTATATTCTAAAAGCATTTACCAATATAACTTATTTAAAAAAACCCAAAAAAAACCCTTGTTAAATAAAATGACAAGTTATTTTAAATAATAATTTGTCATGAAGTTATAAGGACACAAAATATTATAAAGTGCTGTACTATATAACAAAAGCACAAAAAAACTGAAAAGAGACAATTATGACCAATAACTTTGATTTAATATTTACAATTAAGTATATCATTTATCTTGATATAAGTTTTAGCCTTTTATATTTAAGTCAATTTTAACTAATTTGGTTTCTTTTAAACAATTTCTATAACTCAAAGTTAATACATAGTTTTAAAATGAATTCTTACCATTGGTAATAATTGCACTTGTTGCTGCAGGAACTTTAAACTAAAAGGGAGTAAAAGATAAAAAATACATATATATATATAATATTAACTACGAAAGATGGGTAGCAAGGATGGGGTACATATAATCAACTCTATAATTCTAAAATGTGATTTATCTTTAGGATAAGTAACATCATCAAAGAACACTATAACTTGCTTTATCTTTAAAGAAAAACACTGTTCTCTAAATACTGCATTTCATCGTTATCTAGGACACCATACATTGTAAAATGCGTCTTTTTTATGCACTACAAAAAAAAGAAAAACACTGTCAATGAATCTATGACCCAATGTTTACTCTTTCAGACTTAGATATGATTTACTTTTGTCATATATAACGCTCAGGCATAAGCAAAAATAAAAGCGAAGCAACTGCTTAGAATATTCCTCAAATTTCTTTGTGGAAATAGTTAAGTTCAAACAAATGCTCTCTTGTGTTTAATGGGAGGCCAACCAAGGCTCATATTCCTTCCTCAAGTTCTCCTTAAATGATTTGCTGACTTAAACCTCATGGGACTGCAAGAGTCCAACTATGCCACCAGGAAATACCTCTAAGTACAAGTAGGTGCAGGTGATGTCAGCTAGACAATTACGTGACTGCCACATGGCCAAGCATGACAGGCAGACTCCACTGAGATGTAAGAAGAAGAGCTTTCGGAATCAATGAAATGTGGTATGGAACTTATTGGTAGCTAAAAGGTAGAATTCTCCTCTTAATGCTCTCGAGACCACTATTTGTCCAAGTGTGTTCATGTCCTCACAGTTCATTCTTCCAACAAATATTAATTAAGCACTTCTATGCCATGGACTAACTTGATAAATATTATAGTTGAGTTTTGTGATTAGATAAGTTTGGAAAACATTAAGTTAAACTACTAGTCTTTTCAAAATCCTTTAATATGAGGCTAACACGGTTTATTTAACTCCAGGCAAAAAAATAGTCAATAATGTGTTTCCCATACTTTTGGGCCACTGCTCTCAGTTTTTAATAGTTTTTTTTGTTTGTTTGTTTTTCTTTTTTGGTGGTGCTGGTGGTCCGGGGAAAACACTCTCTCCGGGAAATGCTGCTCTCGGTGTTTATAGTGGTCACGTATCATAGTTGAGAAAAACAACTAAAAGCTTATTTGAATTTATGAATCGAACAACCAAGTTGTAAAATAAGAACTTAACTATGCAGAAGAACGACTGCTTGTTGCAGGCTTACGTACCTAAAAAGCAAATAATTTTACTCTTCATATGGCACATTCTTCAGTGTACATGTCCTTTCAAAGTTTTAAAAATTTTAAATAAACCTAATTTAAAGTAACTTCAAAATGCACTTTAATACATTTAAAAAAATACTTCACAAGTTTTTGTAGAGGTTGTAATACTTATTAAAATTTTATCAAAAACCTAAATAAAAAAAAAAACCTAAATTAATGATAGGCAATTGCAGATTTCTAAAACTTGAATATGACAAAGTTTCTACTTGTTATTCTTAGCTACGTCCATTTTAAGACAAGCTATGCGTTTTCCTAGTGGTAACATATTTTGTGACATTAAAACTCAAAAGCAACTGCAGACATAATTTCTTCCTTTTCCAGCATGTAGCAGCAATGGTTAAACTGACATGTGGGGAAGCATTACCAGTGATGTACATACAGTAACTACCACTTCTTTCTACAGTACTGACAAGTTTTTTCCCAGATGCAAAGTGCATTTTATGTTCCTCAGTTGTCATTCATTTCTATCTCATATCCCATATGTCTTATAATTTAGGATGTTAAGAGGCTCTTTCAGGCTTTGACAACTCGTTCTTTAGTTAAATTAATTCCCAGTCATAGGCTGGGGGATTTTATTTTTTATTAAGAGAATTTTACTAGGGATTTATATCCACGGACTTCTGGTTTCTTAAGTCAAAACTTATTCTTCCTGGAAGAGTCTACAATGTCATCTCGTGAAAGGCCTTCTCACTGCTGCCTTAAAGCTATATCCTTTCTAAGTGTGTAACACTCGTGGTTCATTATAATTAAAAGGTACACTAAAACCTTAAATCAATACATGTGGTTGCGTGAAGTTTGTTCATTTTCTGTTGCACGTCTGTTAGGATTTTCACAAGCTTTACTAGAACACCCAGATCACAACAATGCCTTTGCCTTGTAAAAGGACACACTATAAAATAATTACAAAATTTAATAATAAATATTAATTATAGCTTGAAGAGATCTACTTCTTAAATTGGAATCTGTGGAACCTGCTAGGCCACAAACAAGGAGTATTTCAACCAAGTGATCTGTGTAGCAAAAAGTAATGATGCTCTGTTCAGATTTGTTCCCCATCTCTTTTTAGTTATTCTTTCTGCATGAAGGATAGATCAAAATTGACAATAAAGCAAGTAATACCACTTTTCAGTTTAACTCTGAATGAGTGATGAACGATGGCAGTGGTCCCTGACAATTGTTTATAAGGAGTCGGAAGCACTAATGGGCTGGCTGATGTTCAATTAATTCCTTAAGTACAGGGCCAGAGTACGGATTAAGCCGGTTTCTTATTCATTTAATTACTAAATTTTTTTCTGTGACGGTAAACTTGTAAGATTTCGAACGAAATATTCTGCGTTGGGTTACTCTGTACCTGCACTGCACCTTTAACTTCACAAAATTTTAGTAAATGCTATTATATTTTTACACAAAATCACTTAATCAGGTAGGAAGGGTAGGCATTAACTATTCCCATTTTACACATTAAGAAATTTAAGGAAGAGAGAAATTCGTGGGCTGGCCCCATGTCAAACAGATAATTAATGACACAGTTAAAAGAGGAATGCTAAGTCTCCCGAATCACATTTTCAGGTCACTTCCACCAGACCAAGTTTCTCTTCCAATTGTCAAGTCCAAAGAGTTACTTTACAGATGCCTCTGATAAAAAATTCTGATGAAAAAATTTTATTTCTTAAAAACAGAAACCCAAACATATCTTTAAAAACACTTTTAAAAACAATAAGTTTTACTGACAGTCCACATGCTTTATGGAGAAAATTTGAAAAATAAGACAAACATATAATAAAATTGTACTTCTAGAATCAAAGCTAGTAAAAACACAGGCGTACAGATTACAGTGTTATATAATTTTTTTTAAAAAATTGACATATCATCACTATCTTTTCAATTTCAATAAAAATTCTCCTTATAATTTTCAATGGTTACATTAAATAGATGTGTCAATTTGTTTAAGTCATTCTTTTATCGGTGAGTCTCAACTTTCACTCTACTTTTATCTATAAGTGAGGCTTAAGTTTTTGACAGCATAAACCTAATAATGAACCCATGTGGCAGTGGTGGGTCAGGATGCATGCAGATTTTTGAGACACGTCACTAAACTGCACTCTCTACAGGTTGTTCCAATTTCTATACTTACTTCTTCTGCTGCAAACTTTAAGACTGCTGTAAAAGGTGTACTTTCAGGAACACTGAGTCTGCAAGAATTAAAAAGAATCTTTTAAAAGGCTGAGTTTTTCTTTCAGGTCCTTTGTTACTTATTTCGGCTATTGACAAAGCTGTCTTTTGAGTCTGAGGTTGGCTTGGCTATTACGATTGCACACTATGTTCATTAACTCTACGAAGAAAGAAAGCAATTATTAGCCTTATTGCTGAGATGGTGCCCTCAGCTCCACTTGAAAATGAATAACCTACATAGGTGTGGATTTGTACATGCTTCATACTTTGATACAAACAGGTCTAGCGTGTAGGTTGCTTCTTGTTTCTAGAGATGGATTTCAAAAAGTTGAATCTCTCCTCAGTCTTCAGTATACTTTGCCGCCTCCAGTTCATCCCATGCAAGAATGTGATCATTTTCATTAGAAGAGGCTACCTGGGAAGCACCATCAGATCATAAGTCTTTTCACGAAGCCTTCTGTGAACTTTCAATCATCAAGTCTAAAATAGTAGTCCAAGTTGATGAAAATGAGTATGTTTACTATGGCAAAATGTTAAGTGATTTTCCACCTTTATGTCATTTGAAAATGGGCTCACTCAATACAAACATTTCAGAGAGTGATGTGTGATTTTGTTAACTGACCTGTACAGTGGGAAGTATATTAAAGAGCACCAATAAACAGTCAATCCGCATCAATTTTCCAACTTAAACATTAAAAAATAATTGACATTATGCCTTAAGAAAGCACTCAAAGACACAGAAATAAGTTAAAAAAATAAAATAAGATAAATAAGAATCCTAATGTAAAATAAATTACTATGATTAAAGATAGAAAATCAGATCCTCTTTCAAAGTAGGGAAAGCTAACATTTCTCTTTGAAACTTCTCTATTTGTCCCCACTGTATTGTTCTCTAACGACTTAATACCAACTACTACTATGTAACACCCTCAGGTGTATGTGCCCTCCCCTCACTTAGTCTACAGATGTATTGCTGAATATAAAAATCATTTTATCAGACACAGCACATTACAGTGACTTTCAGTAAGCAAAGTGTTAATAGGTTTCTCAGTTGCCCTATTCCACTCCCCCCAAATACTGCTAAAGAGTGAAAATAGATGTCATTTTTTTTCCCTTTCCTTTTTTTTTTTTGCATCAATATAATTTATTATTTAAGAACAAATGGGAATAATCTGTATCAGTGAAGATAACATCATGCTTCATACTATTTTTGACAATGGCAGGTTTAAGGAAGTGTTAAACTACTTGGTTTATAATTTATAAAATACAAAAATGTAACTGTAAATATTTTAACATCTTTAGGAAAGAAAAACTAAAATGTGTGACAACCATCCCAAGGGGAGGAGGGTGTATGCCCCAAAGACATTTCAAGAGAAAAGTCTGCCTGGGAAGCCTTCTAGAGAGGATTGAATTAATTGGACTATCTCCCAGTGGGTCCTTTGATAGTTGTGTTGTAAATGAGGAAAGTCATTTACATCTAAACAGATTCTTCAATAAATAACTTCCACCACTGAGTAATATAGCTTAGTTTTTTCAGCCTAACTTCTGTGACTAAGCGCTTAGTTCTTAAGAACGTAAAATGAAACAATGTTTAGAGTCAAAATACTTACTCTTTCCTTTTTTATATGGAATAAAAAGAGAGAAAAACAAAATTCTAAAGGATAGCCATTTGATGAAAAAGTATCTAATAAACTGGCAATGTAAAAGTCTACAAAGTTGGGAACAGTACTTTGCAAGTATTTCTGTAGTTCATTTATAGTTTAGAACCTGAGACTCACTGTCCTAAAGCTCTAGAGGAGAACTTCTAAAAGTCTGGGGTTTCAATTCACTTCTGGACTAGAGACTGGAAATGTCCTTGTATCATATAATTAAATGCCATGTTGATATTCATTAACATAAGTTTCTATCTGCATATTAAATTGGTGAGATTGTCCAAAGAAAATCCAATAAAACAGAAAATAAAAACATATTTTGGTGCATGTTCTAATTGGCAGAAAATTGCCGAGGGACTGGGAGTTACTGCAACTCCAGAAACCTTATCTAGGTTTGAAGCTCTTGTGTTTGCCAGTCACATCATTTTGTAAAACTTACGCTTCCATTATATTGGTGTTTTGAAAAAATAGGAACTATCCTGCATATTAAAGTGAACTTTTAAAGTAAATTACTGGCAAAATTTGTTTTTATAATAAATATTTCACATAAACAGAACTAGGGCATAACTTGACAAGTGTTATTATAAAGAATAAAAACAAAGTTTCTATAGGACACTAGGGAAGGGTGAAATGAACTCCCTAGATCATCACAGAAATTGTCTCAGAGGTGAAATTTTGATCATTAAAGGATGTTGTCAGGAAGTGGTAGCCACGAAACTACATTAGAAGCACACAAGAGAACGAACGTGTGCCAGACCGGGAGGACCCAAAAAGACTTGCCAATTTGGGAACAGGATGGCTGAAACTCTGATTAAGTGGTGGTGGTAGTAAGGAGCCGGGGGTGGGGTGAGGGGGAAGAGGTGGGAAGTAAGACTCGAAAGACTGGAATTAGACTGAAAGAGTCAAAGGTGCTTTTTAACGCATCCTGTATATGAAAGAGAATGTTTGATTTCAACATTTCTATAACCAAGTAGCAATACCAACAGGGAATCTATCAACAAACAAAAAAACAAAGCAAACAATAAAAACTCGGACATTCCCCCTGAATAAATCCAGGACTGAAACATCTTTTCTAGAATTCAACTATTAGCAACTCAAGGAAAATTTCTCTATTGAAGTATGTATTTACCTGCCTGACAAGTGAAAAGTGGCCTTAAAAAGTTAAAGCATGTTTTCCCACAAATCTCAGAGTTGCTTTTACTAGTACTCAAATACTAGATACCATTACTTTGAATAGGAAACATAACATAATTACCCTGACACACCCATACATGTGTTATATCTGTTTTATATACACATACCCGTACACAAATTATACATACATACAACTACACACACACTGAGCTAGAAGTGTGCTGCTAAATTCACTCAGTCAACACATACTAAGTGAACTGGTACCACGTTCCAGGCACTCTTATAGATACCGAGGCTGCTCTACTCCTTCATCTTTCTCCCTCCCTCCTTCTTATTCTTTTTTCCTAGAGCCAACTTACACGTTGATGAAAATAATCCAATGTAAAGGGCGAAACCAAAGATGAGAGAGGGAGTAATCTCTCTACTTCGTGAAGCCCAACTATCGAGTGAGTCACACTCAACGAGTATCAGGAGGCTCACTGTTCTAGTAATTTCGGAACCTGGACTGGGAAGCTTTCCCTTACTTCCTCTAACAGCTGGTCAAAGTGGTGAAAGGCCTGTCTCATCACGAGCAGACTGAGACTGTTTTAAGGATGCCAGCAAATCACCAGAGCCCCGTCCACACCTCCTCCCGCTCCATCACCCCCGCAAAGAGAGATCGCAAATCACCAGCAACGTTCCCATCACACACACCCGCACAGCCCCGCGCCTGGGCAAGCTGACACTTATAGGATATCTCAGTTCGAGTGGGATGTGGGAAGCTGCGGGGAGAGAGGAAAGGAACGCGGACCGTTGGTGTGGAACCTGCGGGGAAGGCTCACATCGCCCAGCCCAGAGCGACCCCCCTACCCCCCCGCGACCGAGCTACTCACACTTTGTACGGCAGCCGCGGGTCCGACGTCAGTGTGATCTTAAAGGAAACCTTCGACCTGAGGAAGAGAGAGGGAGAGTTATGGTCGGGCAGCGGGACCGGGGACTGGGGCTGGTGGAAAGCAAACACTTACATGGTGCAGTCGGTCTGGACACAAACCCCACGCCAACTCCGTCCAGCAGGCCCACTTCCTCTGCGGCGTCTAGCCCCACTTAAGCCCACGTCTCCCTCCGCAAGCCGGGGTCCTCCAAGGTTGCTGTTGTCCAAGGCACTGCCTGAAAATCGGGTCTAGATGCTCACGCTGGGCGGAGCCTACAAGTTACAGATAGCTACTGCTTTTGCATGTATATCTCTGAAACAAAATTGCGGATCGTTTGGAAAGAATATTCTTCTAATTGCAGTTATTTTCTTCTGTATTTTCAGTCAGGCACAGGCATAGACAGCAGGACCCCAGGGCCCAGCTTGCAGGTTGGGGCGGAAGTAAGGGTCCTGGGAGGCGGGCGAAGAGCGGGCCGGAGGCGGGCGCTCTCCCAAGTTGCCGAGGCAACCTGAGCGCGGAGAAGCTCGATTGATGCTCTAGAAGTTGGAATCGTCACCTAGCTTTAATATTAGTATTTTATGCCTGTCCAGCAACCTAATCATGTTATGTCTTGTAGATTTCTCGTATTTTTTTTTTCTTTTACGTTTTTAATTTCAACAGCTAAGGGACTTATCAAGCTGGTGAGAGAAAGACAAGATCCCTGCACTTGAGGAGTCCAGTTGAGAAGATTAATCCGTGAACAGATTTAAATAGTTTGTTATGTGGGTCTAATAGGATTAAACCAGGGAACTAGGTTGCCTATCACCGGTCACATTTATTCAGCTTAATAAGAAATTTGAATCCTTTCTATGTGTCAGGCGCTAAAGCTAAACGCTGGCTATGCCGGGATGAGTAAGGTAGGTAGGTGCCAACCCTCCAGGATCTAATAGTCACAGGTTCTTATATAGTGAGGGAAGACGACTGTATGTCCTCTAAATTTTATTACAAATCTAAGCATCTGTGTCTAGAAGACAACATTCTCTTACGATGTCTGTGATTCCCTCTTTAAGAAACATTGCAATAAATAGACAAAATGGGAAACACGTAGGCACTAATATAATAGAGAAAAATTGTTAATATTTAGCATATTACGTTAGATTCTTGAGGAGATATCTAAGAGAGGAATAGGGAAGCAACTGTAGTGGGAGTGCTGAAAACCAATTTCATCTTTGCCATAATTTTGTAGCAGACTACTTTTCTATGGTGGTATCTCCCCATGCAGAGAGAGATGATTCTGACTGTGGGAAAGTAAGCCCTCAATATTCTCATGACAGTCATTGTCTTCTTCACTTTTAAAAATGTAGGTCTTGCCATATATGTAGAGGGATGGAGGCAAATGTCGATTGATAGATTTGGGGATCAACAGTTATAGCATTAATAGCTGAAACTATGGGCTTTGTTGGTATGACTAAGATTTTTGAGAATAGCAGTAGGGAGAAAACTGATTGTGTCTACCTGGTGTCTGCTAGCCAAACAGCAATGAAGAATTAGAGTACATACATACAGTCTCTATTTCTAAGAATACATGTCATATGATTTTAAACAATATTTGCATCTTGATATTTATAGTTTTGTTTCTGCTCACATATAAAAACATGGGGCAAAATCCTGAAAAGACAAACATTTTGGTCAGCATTTTTATTGAATGTGTAAAAATAGTGAAGACAGGATTCAACCTCAGGCAGTGTGACTTCAGTTCACATTTAGCTGCCTCTTCAGAAAATATGTTAATATATTATATCAAAAGTACACTGGAGGGCTTCCCTGGTGGCGCAATGGTTGAGAATCCGCCTGCCAATACAGGGGACACGGGTTCGTGCCCCGGTCCCGGAAGATCCCACATGCCGCGGAGCGGCTAGGCCCGTGAGCCACAACTACTGAGCCTGCGTGTCTGGAGCCTGTGCTCCGCAACAAGAGAGGCCGCGATGGTGAGAGGCCCGCGCACCGCGATGAAGAGTGGCCCCCGCTCGCCGCAACTGGAGAAAGCCCTCGCACAGAAACGAAGACCCAACACAGCCAAAAATAAATAAATAATTTAAAAAAAAAAGTACACTGGAAAAACATTGTGTTCCCAAAAGACATTGAAAAATACATGTTCCTAAATGTTTAGAATTCTTTCTCACCTCAGTCCTCTAACTCTCCTCCCCCATAAGTTTGTCTCCTCAGAGTCATAGCATAATTTCTGTTTATTTTATGCATAAAAAATGGTAAATGAATCCATGAATACTCAATATTTACTCTTTTTTTAAACGTTGCTAAGACATTTAGCAAAATTTGGCAAATATTTTAACAAAAGAAGGACCTTCTTATTTACTGAAAAGTTAGTGTTGAAATATATTTAATGACTGTAAAGAGAAGCAAACTCTGGATGTTAGGAGGTTATTGGCAAATGTAACATTTTAAGACAACAAACAGCATAAGTGGACAATGTGTTTTGGAAGGGGCCCAATTAGTGTCATGTAGAGGCAGAAATGATTGTAGACGTGCACAGTGTGCCCATATTAGAACTCATTAAATGTCAATGAAACATGCCAATATTCTGTTTGCAAAAGCATGTAAAGTTCTCATTATTAGAAAGGAATTGGAGGGAAATTAAATTTACTTAAGGACAAAAGAAATTTGCTAACAGAGTCATAAAATTCTTCTTACCAGTTATTTTTGTAGCCAGGTTTAAATAAAATAGAAAACATGTCAGATTTATTATTTTTTTATTTTTTAATAAATATATCTTTTATTTATTTACTTTTGTCTGCGTTGGGTCTTCATTGCTGCGCGCGGGCTTTCTCTAGTTGCGGTGGTGAACAGGGGCTACTCTTTGTTGCGGCGCTCAGGCTTCTCATTGCGGTGGCTTCTCTCGTTGCGGAGCACAGGCTCTAAGCACACGGGCTTCAGTAGTTGTGGCACGCGGGCTCAGTAGTTGTGGCTCGCAGGCTCTAGAGCACCGGCTCAGTAGTTGTGGTGCGCAGGTTTAGTTGCTCCGCGGCATGTGGGATTTTCCCAGACCAGGGCTCGAACCTGTGTCCCCTGCATTGGCAGGCAGATTCTTAACCACTGTGCCACCAGGGAAGGCCAACATGTCAGATTTAGAGGCCTTTTTTTTTTTTTTTGGTCTTTCTAACTTTTTCACCCTAATTTGACCATATTTATAATTATGACTAAAATCACCTGATAGTCAAGGTTTTTAATCCTGGAAGGTTTACACTGGGATAAATCTTAGGGTCTTCTACTCCAAACACTTTATATTACAGGAAACAAATTGTAGGCTGACCAATTAATAATAAATGGATATTTTTAGAGAGGTTTAATTTGGTTATTTTTTTCCTGTTATTTTTCTTCCCCCTGCAATCCTGTAGCAGGCCTTGGTATCATTGGGGAACGATAATAATAATAGCTCAAAATTCATCAAGATTTACTGTGTGCTGGGTATTATGTTAAGCATTTAGTATAAGTGGAATCACAAAATATAGACTTTAAACTTTCAAAGACCTTGGCTGTAAGTTATAATTCAATGACAAGAAGCCTTATGCAAAGAGGAGAATGATCTGGTAGACAGAAGTATGTGAAAATATGTAAATGCTGTGTTGATCCTAAGGTAACTACTCTAAGGGTAGGGAGTGTTTACATCCTTGTACGCCCGAGAACAAAGAAATATAGGTAAGATTAGAGCCTAGCAAGGCTAGGCAATGGTCTTAGAGGTGATACAGCTTCAAATGTGCTGCTTCTGATTATTATGATTACATACCCTTCCCAAATATTTCCTGAAATTTAATGAGAAAAGAAAGGAAAATAAAATGAACAAGGGTTTTCTAGAAAGGTCATTGTTTGACTATAAGCCTTATAGATGTGAGACTTAATCACAAAATTTGCAATATTTTAAATACAGAAATTATAAAATACCTTTATTACAAAAAAGCATTTTAAATTGTATGAAGTAGGAATTTACCAGTCCTGCATAATTAAATTTTCTCTCTAAATACTATGTGAATTATTTGCTTAATGGGAATATACTTGTTGGAAAAATTAAAGTCACCTCTCACAGATTTATTCCAACCACAAGATTGTGTTTCTTTTACATACATATTTACTCATTTTTATCCTTCCAGTAGCTCTATGAGGTCAGTACTAGTAATACTCTATTTTCAGGAGAGGAAAATAGCACAGATAAATTAAATAGCTTATCCTAAGTTTAAGTAAGTGGCTGAAAGGAGATTGAACTCAGATATCTGATATTAAAAACTGGGTTTTGGGGCTTCCCTGGTGGCGCAGTGGTTGAGAGTCTGCCTGCCAATGCAGGGGACACGGGTTCGAGCCCTGGTCTGGGAAGATCCCACATGCCACGGAGCAACTAGGCCCGTGAGCCACAACTACTGAGCCTGCGCGTCTGGAGCTTGGGCTCCGCAACAAGAGAGGCCGCGATACTGAGAGGCCCACGCACCGCGATGAAGAGTGGCCCCCGCTTGCTGCAACTAGAGAAAGCCCTCGCATAGAAACGAAGACCCAACACAGCCAAAAATAAAGAAATTAATAATAAAAACTGGGTTTTAATCACTTCAAGAGGTTAAGGATCTAAGTCATATCCTTAACTAGTGGCAAACAATTCTTTGAGGTAGGAAATATTATTATCCTTATTTCACAAATAAGGAAGTTAAGACACAAAGGCACTAAATAATTTGTTCAAGGTCACACAACTGATTACCATTAAATATTAATATTATTAGTATTATGTTAATTTGATATTGTTGGTCTTAAATATATTTTAAAATTATTTATGACTCTCTTGCCTAAACAGAGCAAGAAATAGTCATTGATAATATACTCTCTTATATTTATACAGCATTTTGTTCCTTTGAAATGTTTTACATTCACTGTCTTATTCAACGTCTAAAATAAAATATACAAAGCACTCAGAATGTGTACTATTATCTTTTTTAAAATGAAAAAATGGACAAAAGAGGTTATGAACAGGCCTAAGGTCACACACATGGTTTGTGAGAGGATAGTGACAAAACATAGTTATTGATGTTTCTTTATGAAATTCACCTAATTTGACCCTATACAAGTTTATTTTTAGTAGTTACTGTTTAAAATACAAATAGTTGAATGGTAAATTCATTTGATGAGCTTCTCAAGGAGTTCTTACTCAATTTTTCTGTCCCAGCACCTAGAAGAGTATCTGGCATATAGCAGCTATTCTATCAGTATTTGTTGAATTAATTAATGTTACTTTAAAAATGTTGTAGATTGGTAATGCTTCCTAAATGCAGTAATGTTTTTACATTCCATTAACTGCAGTCATAAATGTTCTTAATGCAGTAGATTATACACGATGATTCTTGCTTTGTTCTTATTTTAAGGCTTATCTGTTCAAAGGACAGTCTACTCACTCAATTCACTGCTCCTGGTGAAAGCAGAGGTTAGAAAAGGCTAGTTAAAGATTCTTATCAAATATTATTAAATAAAGAAGCCATTTGAATAAAAGATTATGTGAATATCCTCACATGTTCCCACACCATTACTTTATGTGACATGTTTACTCTGAATCAGAGACCCTGTGCTAGAAATCTCATTACTGATTTTTCTAGGACTATATACTTCTTAGAGATGAGGAATTGCTCATTGATATTAACCTTTCTTGTATGGTTGTGGTGGGAAAGCAGAGGTTGTGAGCTGGTAGCAAATGGCCCAGGAGAGTTTGGGGCTTGGTCTGTATAGTACAGCTAAGTGAGTATTAACATTTGGCACAGATAACCTGTCGTCCTAATCACACTTTCATGTTTTCTATTGATCCCCTGCAGTCATTTGAGCTTATGACCCTTGGTGTAAATGATATGATTTAGGGAAAGCAACCCAGGTGTCAGGCAACTAGAGACCACCCCCATAGCCCAAAGCGCACCAGAATTATTCCAACTAGCCAACCCTACCTAAGCTGTTTACCTGACCCTGCCTTGCCTTTCCTGCAGAAATTCCAATAAAGGCTCTGACCTAGGCTTTCCCCCGCACTCCTGCTTCTGCCTCTTAACCCAAACCTGGTGATTTCCATTAGGCCCTGCATGGCTGTTGTGCCCCCTTCTCTTGGGAAATGTGAATTGAAAAATTTTTAATGGCATTAACCTCTTTGTGTTATCACTCAGTCACCTCTATAAATGAAAATTCCATGAGTACAATAATTGGCACACTGTGTGATAAATGAGTGAATTTACATTGTCTTTAGTAAAGGAATAACATAATTGATTATCTGGTAAAATTACCAAAATGGATTTCTGCGTTCAGAAAGTATAATGCCAATAATCTCTAATGCAGCCTTTCTAAGATCCCTTTGAAAACACTGATGAAGGCATTAAACAAAACATGAAAAATGACTGCATAGCAATAGGGATAAACAAACAGCCTCCCAAGAATTTGAAGAATTAGATTAAACAAAAATATCATTTTAACCTTAAAAGAAAATGATGCATTATGAAAAGAGGAAATTTTGAAAAAGAAAAATGATAAATTCTGAAAATAAAAATATAGTGATTAAACTGAAATTTTAAAGGGCATGCAAAATAGAAATAAAATAAGTTGAAATCGTAATGAGTAAGCTACTGGGTGGGCCAAAAAGTGCCTTCAGTTTTTAAAGTAAAAGTAAAAGACACATTTTTCATTTTCACCAAGAACTTTACTGAACAATGTATTCACCCTTTTGTTCCACTACCTTCTGCCATTTTTCAGGCAACTTCATAATTCCATCTTGCCAAAACTTTTTATCTTTTAAGCAAAGAACTTTTCCAAGTGCCTTTTACAGTCTTCCAGGGAATTGAAATGTTTTCCATTAAGAGAATTTTGTAAAGACCGAAATAAATGGAAACCAAAGGTGCAATGTATGGTGAATACAGCAGATGAATCAGAACTTCCCAGCCAAGCTGTAACAGTTTTTGCCTGGTCATCAAAGAAACATGCGGTCTTGCGGTATCCTGATGGAAGATTATGTGTTTTCTGTTGACTAATTCTGGACGCTTTTCTTCGAGTGCTGCTTTCAGTTGGTCTAATTAGGAGCGGTACTTGTTGGAATTAATCGTTTGGTTTTCCAGAAGGAGCTCATAATAGAGGTCTCCCTTCCAATCCCACCATATACACAACATCACCTTCTTTGGATGAAGACCGGCCTTTGGTGTGGTTGTTGGTGGTTCATTTCGCTTGCCTCACGATCTCTTCCATTCCACATTATTGTACAGTATCCACTTTTCATCGCCCATCACAATTTGTTTTAAAAACGGAACGTTTTCATTACGTTTCAGTAGAGAATCTCATGCGGAACTATGGTCAGGAAGGGTTTTTTTTGCTTAACTTATGTGGAACCCAAACATTAAAGTGATTCACATAACCAAGCTGGTGCAAATGATTTTCAACGCTTGATTTGGATATTTTGAGTATGTCGGCTATCTCCCACGTGGTATAACGTTGATTGTTCTCAATTACTGTTTCGATTTGATCGCTATCAACTTCAACTGGTCTACCCGACCGTGGAGCATCGTCCAGCGAGAAACCTCCAGCATGAAACTTCGCAAACCACTTTTGACACATTTGATCAGTCACAGTACCTTCTCTATACACTGCACAAATCTTCTTGTGCATTTCAGTTGCGTTTTTACCTTTCTTGAAATAATAAAGCATGATATGTCGAAAATGTTGCTTTTTTTCCTTCCATCTTTAATATTAAAATGGCTACACAAAAGTTTACCAATTTTGATGTCTTTTTTAAAATGCACCCTGATATGACAGCTGTCACATACAATCTAACGAAATTGTTTCGAATGAAGTTAAAGACAACTAAGTGCTACTAGAGCCATCTTATGGAAAAAACCGAATGAACATTTTGGCCCACCCAATAAAACTTCTGAGCATAATAGAAGAACAGAAACCAGATCTACTCCCCTGCATTACATGACTAGAAAATGAGATAAAACATATGAGACAACTATCTTCAATATTAGAAAAACCAACAAGGTGAGTTCTATGAATGCCACAGCTTACTGCTTATGGGCCACAGCACAGGAGAGAAACTCAAGCAGAGCCCAGTTGTCTCAATGTGCTCAGGAGACCAGATATTAGAATTTAAGGAGTCAAAGATGGATAGAATTTTCAGGGCAGAAATCAGAGAGGAGAGAGCTGAAGATAAAGTCTGTAAGATATTCAGAGGGTCTTTCATTGAGTTTTCATTTGCATATGCATGAGAGGAAATTCCTCAAGGCTAAGGATAGATGCAGAGGGGGTTGGAACTGAAAAGCAGTAAGCCTAACAACTGCCAGTGCTCACAAAGAACTGGAAATAATTTGTTTCTACTCAGCAACTGAAAAGACCTTAATACACAGGCCATTAATTAGAATCTTCTAAAGGGTTAGGGTTAGGGTTATGGTTAGTTACTTACTTACTTTAGTAGTAGTAGTAGTAGTTCTAAATTAACTATAGGCTAGATGGTGTACTTTACCCACGCCAACAAGCCTTAAAAGCAAGCCTCAAAAAGTTCAAACTGATTCCAAGTAATGTAATTACGTGTCATAACATCACCCTGTACTATTTAAAGGAGTACAACAAAATCTGCACCCAGAAGGTTTAGCATCCAATAAAAAACTAACAGGCATTCAAAGAAGCTGGAGAAAAATCAGTCATTAAAAACAGACCAAAATGACAGAGATACACGATTTGGCAGATGATGATCTTAAACAGTTGTTATAATTACCTCTGTAAGTACAAGAAGATAGAGGAAAATTGAACATGATGAGAAGAGACATGGAATATATAAAAAAGACCCAGATGGAACATCTGTGTGAAAATGACACTATCTAAAATGAAAATCTTACCAGTAATGGTTAACTGATTAGACACTGCAGAAAATTTAGCAATAAAAACTATCCAAAATGAAACACAGAAAAAAAAATGAATGAAACATCAATGACCTATGGGAAAATATCAAATATATTTTATATATTAGAGAAAGGGTGATATCCAGAAGGTTATGGGTACAAAAATGTATTTGAAGAAATCATGGCTAAAAAATGTTCCAAATCTGATGAAAATTTTAAGTACAGCAATTCAAGAAGTTCAACCAACCTAAGTAAAAGAAATATTAAAAACAAAAACAAAAAAAGCAATTTCAATGAGGTACATAAAAATCAAATTGCTGAAAACCACTAATAAAGAAAAAAAATATTAAAAGAAATCAGAGGGAAAAAAGCACATTATTCACATAGGAACAAAAATGAGAAAAACAGTCCATTTTTTTTTGCCAAATAGTTTGCAAGCCAGGCAATAATAGAGTGACATCTTTAATGTACTGGAATAAAAAACTGTCAATCTGGAATTCTATAACTATGAAAAATATCTTTCAAAAATGAAGATGAAATAAAGATTTTTCTCAGATAAACAAAAGAGCTTTCATGGCCAACAGTCCTGCATCATAAGAAATACTAAAGGAAGTTCTATGGCAGAAGTAAAAAAATACAAGATACCAGAATGAAATTTGGATCTACACAAAAGAACAAAAAGTGCTAGCAATGGTGGTTATGTAGATAAAAATACAAGAGAGTTTGTCTAATTTTTTAAAGCTCTTTAAAAGATAATTGTTCAAAGCAAAAATAATAAAAATGTCTTGTGGTTCAACATACGCAGAAACAGAATATGTGACATCACTAGGACAATGAACTTTAAGTAGGTGGGGAGTAGAAGGGTAACATTGTTAAGTCTCTTTCAATAGAAGTGAATGATAAGTATTATTTGAAAGTAGAATATAAGTAAAAGATGTATATTGCAAACAATCGAGTAGCCACTAAAACATAAAATAATTTTAATAATAAACCAGTAATGGATATAAATAAAATCATAAAAATTCAATCAGTCCTAAAGGAGGCAGTAAAAAAGGAAATAAGAAATAAAGAAGTGACCAATGGAAAACAACAAGATGGTAGATTTACCCATTTTACCATGTTGATAATTACATTGAATGTAAATGTTCTAAACACAACAATAACGATGCAGAGATTAAGATAAACCTCCAAAGAGAATAAAATGGGAACATTTGGGATAACTATACAGAAACCTGCTTAAGAGAGTATATATTTCTTCATGTAATAAATTTCTTCCTTTACATGAAGGAATTTAGCAATTTTAGAAAATTGCTAAATTCATGTGTAAGACTATATAGCCCTAATACAATGACAGTTAGCTCAGGAATATGATTTAAGCTTTTTTTTGGGAGGAATTTACACAAACGTTAGAGAATGAGAAATCTGAAAACTTGGAAGGAATGCAATTGTTGTTTTGTTTTGTTGTGATTTTCAGCATCATAATCTGTTAAGAATTGGGTGGTGATCACTTTTACAGTTTTAGATTTTGCCTGTAGCTAAGCAGGAGAAAAAAGAAATAATTCATCTGTTCCATTGTTGGGATACTTTCCAGATATGTTGAACACCCAAGGCAAGGCTGTTGATTGAGAAAAGCTTCTAAAATTGAAATTTTTTGGACTTAGCATTTCTTGACCAGCTGCTTGGTAGCTAATGGGTGATAGATTCAAAGATTTAAAGATTTTCTGAAGGACTTTTTTTTTTTTTTGGTAGCAAACAGATTTAAACATTTGGCTTAATAGTATAATTTAGACTGAATATATGTGACACAAAATGAATTTTAATTTATTTTATATTCTAGGAGCTATGGAAGTGTGGTCTAGCAGTCTAAGATTAGGAATGCAAGCCAAAATCACTGAAATTCTTTGGCTATAAACATATTAATTGCCTTCCCTTCTAACACTTTCTTATTTTCTTTTTTTAAATTTTCATCTTTCCTGAATGTTACAAAATTTAATTTCTTCTGCCCTGAAAAATTTTAATGTGGATATAATCACGATTCCAAATTTTCCTTCTCAAAATTTTAATGAAGTTTCTCTCCATTTTGGAATCCTAAAATGACTCACGATTTTCAGAGGAATGAGACTACGGTTCTTGACTTGTTCATAAGCTTTTTTTTTTAATTTTTATTTATTTATTTATTTGTTTGTTTGTTTGTTTGTTTGTTTTGGCTGTGTTGGGTCTTCATTTCTGTGCGAGGGCTTTCTCTAGTTGTGGCCAGCGGGGGCCACTCTTCATCGCGGTGCGCGGGCCTCTCACTATCGCGGCCTCTCTTGTTGCGGAGCACAGGCTCCAGACGCGCAGGCTCTGCAGTTGTGGCTCACGGGCCTAGTTGCTCCGCGGCATGTGGGATCCTCCCAGACCAGGGCTCGAACCCGTGTCCCCTGCATTGGCAGGCAGATTCTCAACCACTGCGCCACCAGGGAAGCCCAAGTCGTTTTTTTAAAGTGTAAATTTTACAACTTATTATGCCTTTAACCAAGTTCTTAATTTTAAGAAAATTTGCCATGCTTTTATTAATGCTTGGGTTTATTAGAATAAGATCATAATTAGTTAATTATCACAAGGTTTTTGGGTAAAATCAACCTCTATAAAAACATACTATTCAACTTTGGATGAACAACCCAGTTTTCTGCAACAAACATTCTAACACATGTGATTTCCGATAACAATTATTTTTAGTAATAAGTTTCAAGTAGCACTTTTTGGAATTTTCATTAAAAAGGAAACACTTTGGCTTTCTTGGGAAGCAGACATAGACATATGGACTTGAAACATATTTATATGTGTACATAATATATAGACACACGTATTACTTTGTTAAGAGAAAATTTTAAAAATAGTTCTGTAAGTCAGTCTCAGTTTTCATAACCTTGAATAAAAGAAAACTAAAAATGAAATAAAGAGCTTTGATAGCTGATCATCACCTGTACAGTTGCCATATATGAGTAAATTTAAGTACATCTTTTTTCAACACTAAAACTGACAGCTTTCCTTTCTCTGTGAATTCTTTTCATTCAGTGCAAAGTGATAACAAGGTAAGAAGATGACACTTTTATTATTAAAACACTTTCACTAACTAGGTGTTTTGATATGTAACTTTTTAGTGTTTAAATTTGAACAAACTGTTTGGAATAATAGAACATTAAAAAGGAAACAGTCACAGTTCGTAAAACACGTGTGATTGTTTTCTCTCATATTGCAAATGTTATCACCAATGTAGTTCTTATTTCATTTTTCGTTCTTCAAGAAAGTATAAGAACTTAGAAAACTTTAAATATTTTAGATGTCTTCTGTGATATTTTTTTCTCTCTCTTTTGGAAATTTAAATATGGTGTTTCTGATCAATTCAGATTAGAGAAGGAAAAAAAGAAACAGAAGGACCGAAAGCCATCACTGAAGATACAAATTACAAATAGATTTAAGTGCATGGTAACTAACATATAATTATTCACTAAACTTTTTCCTAATTGCTAACAAGTCTTTATGGCTAGTGAGTGTTTGTCTTCTAAAAACACTAACTATTTCTTAGTAAATGGGGAATTCTGGCTTGAAGTTTTTGGCTTTTGTTAAATGTCTAGTTATGACTGAATTAAAGAATATAAAGTTGGTAGATTTCGCTTCCATCCTACACCGAGTATGACTGCAGCCTCTGGAACCAGACGACTAGTTTTCAAGGCCTATCTCTAGAGCAGAGGTTTTCAAAACATACTAACAGGCACATGAAACCTATCTAAGAATAATGCTATGAGAATAATGTTCAATACATTTAAATATACATAAGGTAAAGTTCATTTTATTTAATTTGCTGATTCATAACTTACATAGGAAATGCACAGATGTTAAGAGTACAATTCAATTAGTTTTGGTAAATGTACACATTCATGAAAACAGCACCTCATAAAGATATAGAAAATTTCCATCATTCCAGAAACTTCCCTTGTTTTCTTTTCCAGTCAATTCATCTCACCCAGGGTAACCATTAACGTTTTGTGCCCATCATCACAGCTTAGCCTTTGCTGTTGTAAACATCACATAGTTGGAATAATACAGTATAATATCTTTTGTGTCTGGTTTCTTTTATTTGGTATAATGATTAATCCATGTTATCAGCATATTGCTGAGTTGTGTTTCATTGTTTGGATATACATAATTTGTTTATTCTTTTGTTCATTTGGGTTGCTTCCAGTTTTTTGACTATTATAAATAAGGCTGCTGTGAACATTTTTTACAAGTCACTTTGGTTATATATATTTTATATATCCTGAAGAGAAATTGCTGGGTAGCCGTATGTTTAGCTTTAAAATAAATTGCTTAAGAGATTTCTGAAGTGATATTACCATTTAGAATTCCGTCAGCTACATGTGAAGTTCCAACTGTTCCTTCCCCTCGTGAATACTTGGCATTGTCATTAAAGAAAAAATTAGCCACTCTAGTGGTTGCATACTGGTAACTTATAGTGGTTTGTAATTTGTATTTTCAGGATGACTTATGATGTTGGAATTTTTTCATGTGCATATTTTGCAATTATATATCCACATGAGTGAAATGTCTTTTCAAATCTTTTGCCTATTATTTTGTTGGGCTATTAAAATCCATTTTTTTCTTATTGTTAGCACTATATTACCTGGTATAAGAAATCATTGCCTAACCCAAAGTCATGAAGATGTTCTCTTATACTTCCTTCTTTAGAAGCCTAATAATTTTACCTTTTACATTTAGGCCCATAATCAGTCTCAAAGCAGTTTTTGTGAGGGGTTTAAGGTCAGGGTCAATGTTAAATGTTTTTTTCATAGAAGTATCAAATTGCTCAAGCACCATTTGCTGAGAACAAAACAAATGAAAAGAAAAACTAATCAGCCTATCCCCCTCTGTATTACCTTGGCAACATGGCTGAAGATCAGTTGACTGTATATATGGAGGTCTACTTGTGGAGTCTGTCCTGTTCTTTTGTTTTATGCATCTGTCTTTATGTCAGTGCCACACCGTCTTGATTACTATAGCTTTAGGGTAATTCCAAACACCAGATGACGTAAGTACTCCAGCTTTCCTTTTTATTTTTCAAAATTGTGTTGTCTATTCTAAATGCCTTGGATGTAAATTTTTGAATTAGCTTGGACATGTCAACAAATATCCCACTGGGATTTTAATTGGGATTGTGTAGTTGGTAGAGGACTGTAAGGAGGCTAGCATCTTAGTAATATCGAGTCTTCCAATTGATGAATGTGATATATTTCTCCATTTGTTTATGTATTTTTACAGTTTCTCTCAGAAACATTTTATAGCTTGCAGTATAGAGATTTTTCCCACTTTTGTTACCTTTATTCCTAGATATTTTGTTTTGATGTTATTTTATATTTCATTATTTAAATTTAATTTCCATGTGTTTGCTGCCAGCAAATAAAAATACAACTGTTCTTTGTATATTGATCCCATTTACTGTGACTTTGCTAAATTTGCCTATTAGTCCTAGTAGGGTTTTTTTTTTTTTTTTTTTGTATGTTCCTTGGGATATTTGTATAAACACCATGTTCTTTGTGAATAAATATAGTTTTACTTCTTACTTTATGGTTTTTAATGCCTTTTTTTTCTTTGTTTTATTAGCTAGGACTGCCTATAATATGGTAAATAAAAATGCTGTTGGCGGGTAATCTCACCTTGTTCTCAATCTTAGGGGAAAAAAATTCAGTGTTTCACCATTGATTTTGATATCAGCTACAGCACTTTGCAGATATATTTTATCAGTTTGAGATCATTCCTTCTATTCCCATTTAAAAAATAACTCAACTGATGAAGTTTCCTTTTATTCATAGTTTGTTGAGAATTCTTCTTTCCTGAAAGGGTGTTGGTTTTTCTGCCTCCGCTGAGACAATCATATGATTTCTCTCTTTTATTCTATTAATGTGGTGAATTATATTGATTAATTATCTAATTGTGACTTAGTCTCTCATTCCTGGAAAACCTCTACGTGGTTATGCGTTAACACTCATTTTATATTTTACTTGATTCAACTTGCTAACATTTTGTTGAGGATAACTGCATTTTTGTTCATAAAGTAAACTGGTCAGTAATTTTCTTTTCTTATAATGTTCTTGTTAGGTTTGGCATCAGAGTTATTCTGGCACCCACAAAACAAGTTCAGAAGTGAGGGTGCACATTGAACATTGAGGTAGTTTTGACAAAGCCACGTGTATGTCATATTGGACACCCAATTCATTTTGGTTTTGTATTCTGATGGTTACATGTGTTGAAAATCCAAAATTCCAAAGGTATGTTAAGTAAACTCTTGTTTATATTGTGCAATATAATCCAAATACCTTTTTCTCTAGGGTAGAGTAAACAAATATCTTTTTTTATATTTAGGAAATTATGTGTTTTTAAGAATAAGAATATATTCGAAATCTGTCTGAAACATGATGACATCTAAAAACATGCCTTGGACGGCATTTTAATATGTAAATTTTCTGAAAATAGTAATATTAGACCAATGAGAACTAGCCAGTGAGAGGATTTATGACAGAGCAGCTTCACGGACTCTGCTGCCACCAGACCCAGCGTCCATTTTGGTGTGTGTTCCATTCCGGCACCTTCCCTGACCAAGTGGATTGGGAGCTAGCACTTTAAGTGCTCTAATTCATATAATAAATATATTATATATCTAGACCTGTCGTCATCCAAAATGGAAGCCTGGGGATCTGAAGATAAATTTAGGATGTTGGTAATAAGGGATGGATATGGCAGATATAGAACAAATACAAAATATATACACACAGCAGAAGTGTAGACATTCTAGAAACAAGCCAGTTTGAATTTTTAAATGGAGGCAGTTAGCATAGTGAGATTTTACATTACTTAGTGATGGAAAATGCCTAGTTGTGTTTTAGTGTACTCTGAATAAACCATACATTGTTCATACAAAGAACCAGAAGTTGAAGTTTTCAATAACCAGGGAAAAGGGAATGAGGGAACTCATGTGACTTAATCATATGCAATCACATTATTCCTTTTTTTTTCATTGACACAATAAACAATATGTGGACACTTGCTATGCTCAGTTTCTTTGCTGGTATTATTAAAACACATACAAGCACAAATAGAAATGCAACAAAAACTCTATTTTAAGTTCCTGTCAAGGAAGTTCTTGACAAACTCACTATGTAGCTTCCTATACATTTGGAATAAGATGTAATGAAAGAGTTTTATAAGAGATGAGGGTGGGGAGAACAGAAAAAGTTTGATGGAGAAAGAAGCTTATGTACAGAAGCGTTGATGTTTTCATTATTACACTGAAGGTAGGGATTTTATTAACTATTCACTTGTTAATATAATTGTATTTGATAGAGTATATATACTGTTACAGTATAGTTTCTAGTTGTTCAGCTCATGGACCCTAAAAAACATGTTAAAACTATATATGTAAAAGAAATTATTTTTTTACATCTTTATTGGAGTATAATTGCTTTACAATGTTGTGTTAATTTCTGCTGTACAACAAAGTGAATCAGCTATATGCATACATATATCCCCATATCCCCTCCCTCTTAAGCCTCCCTCCCACCCAAAACTATATATTAAACATCTGCTTAATAACATCGTTCTGGAATGAAAACCATGAAGTGTTAGATAAAATTCCTGACCTTAAAAATTACTATTAGTTAGAGATTCAAAACATACACCTTAAAATGTAGAATAAAACGTGGTTTTTTAAATGATGGACTAGTTACCATAGTTTGACATTACAAAGGATCTTTCTCACCTTTTCCCTCTTCCTGAATTGCCTTTTTTCTTTTCTGTTCACATTTACTTGTGAAATCATTTCCATCAATCAATTTGAGAAAGGTGACTGTCACTCTGAAAACGGTTCTAGTACTTTCTAGCAGAAGTTGCTGCCTCCAAAAAAAGCATTTCTCGACAATATAAATGCAAGTGCATCCGTCTCCCTTTCTTTCTTGCACCTTTAAATCTCATTTTTTTCCAGTCCCTATCCCCAGCCTGCAAATGTTCTCAGATCCCTTTCATTCTTAAACTCTTTTTTGTTCCTAAGAGAAACTTTGTTCTTAAAAAAATTCTCAGAACATGCTTTTTGCTTGCTTTCTCCTTGCAATTTCTCCCACTTACTGCCCTCAGTCTTTAAGGAGTGCCATATTCTTGCTGCTTTCATTTTTCCTTCCTTCATTAATTCCTCAACAAGCGTGTGAATTTCATTCTAGTGAATTTCATTACTCTGTTGAAACTCTTTTCTTGAAGTACAACAATGATCTCTTTTACTTATGACTTCCTCAGTTACAAGTGAGAGAAACTATACTCATCCTAGACAGAAACTATATTCACTTCAGTTACAAGTGACAACAACTATATTCACCTAACAAAACAAAACGAAACTAAAACTAAAACAAAACCAAAACAACACAAACCTACAAAGCTGAAGCTGCCACCAGGGTTAAAATGTGTTCCCTCTCAGAAAAATCTTTCTTTATGCTGTGGCAGGATGACCCCTGACACATCGCAATTTACAAGACTTTCGCAATTTTTAAATCCCAGAGAATGATGTCTTATTCCTGATAGCTACTGCTATCATGTGCAAGGGAGAATCCCATTGGTTCAGCTCAGGTTGTGTGTGTTTCTGAATCAATCCCTGTGGCCAGTGTCATACTTTTAGGGCTGAACTGAGAGATGGAGTAAGTCCTACTTATAACCACATGGATTGACCAGAATTACTGTAGCACATGGGAACTGTGGGTCACCAAAGAAAGAGACACACGGTAGGGGTGGGAATTTATGCCTCATATTCCTACTGAGAGCCCAGGCCAAAAGCTTCCTCTCAGCCTCTCCTTCAATCCAGTGACCAAATTCACCTTCTTGGAAACATTCTCCATTAATTCTATGACAAGATGATTTTTCATTTTCATCACTACCTCTTTGACTTCCTCTTCCTTTTGTTTTCTTTCTCTTTAACACATAGAAAATATCTAAGGGTTTATTCTTGTACATTCTGTATTTTCTTTTCATCTCTATCTAAAGTTATCTGCATCACATTTCTATTATCAACTCAATGTCATTAACTGCCAAGTTTTAACAATTGTGTATTTGCCAAGAGTTTGACCTCTTCATTTGAGTCATTTGGAGAATCTAGTAGGTTCTCCAAACCCAGAATTATCAAAACAAAATTTGGAATCTTCCTCTTGTAATGTTTGCCTCTTTTCTATATTTTCTTATCTTATTGAGAAGAATTGTCTAACATTCAGTAAGAAATTTTCAAGCTGTCTTAGGAATACTCCTCCTTTACTTTGTGGTCGTCAACCTTCCCTTACCCATCTGATTGAGGAGGGAAAGATTAATGTTGCCTGACACGGTTATATGAGCTTTTTTATAGAAGGATAAGTCGTTTTTAAAACATATAAAAGTCATTTGTGACAAGGAGTCTGGCAAGGTGGAGGATATTCTAGGCAAACTAATCAGCATGAATAAAGATATTGAATTATTCATTATGTTCAGAGAATCACAATTACTTCATAGGACTAAAGCATATGTTGCTTTAGTGGTTGAGGCCAAAAAGGTAGGCATAGAGCTGAACTCTGATGAGCCATGTCTGCCACGCTAAAGAGGTTGAGCTTTATTCTGCAGGCAGCAGAGGAAGAATGTTATAAAAAGGATGCTATTTAGTTTTTGTTTCCTAGGATATCTTATAGCAGAGAATTATTCCCAATTACTCCCTCCCATCCTGTGGGACATTGCTGTCATTCACTTAACCTATCTTTATGCTATAATTACCTAATACATTGTTACTTTTTATTATTACTTTACAGTTATTTTTAAATCAGTGAAGAATAATAAAAATAAAAGATGCTATTTTATTTTTATTTTTCCCTTTTCCAATGTGCTTCCTTTTTTTTTTTTTTTTTTTTTTTCTTTTTGAAAACCTGGAGAAAAGGGGTGGGAAAGGGCAGGAATTGAAGTAGATTTGGGGATCCATGGAGCAGAAACAAGTCAACTGTCTTTGCAGGGCCCCACTGCTGGAATGAGTGAGATTCAAACATTGTTTTTTATTCTATCAAGATTTAAAGTCCCGGGAGAGCATGTCTGATTTTCCAAGCTCAGGTCAGCTGCTCACACTTTGGGGCAAGAGAGGCTCGTTGATTTACAGCTCCACCAGGACTAATGTGCTTCCTTTTTTTATATAGACCTAAGTTTCTGACCAAGTTTTCCTTCTGCCTGAAGGATTTCTTTTAACATTTCTTGTGGAGCACGTTTGTGGGTAATGAATTCCCTCAGTTTTGCTTTTCCAAGAAAGTCTCTATAACTCCTTCATTTTAGAAGAATAATTTCACTAGGTACAGAATTCTAGGAATTCTGAATTTTTTCTTTCAATGCTTTAAATATTTCATTCAGTTTCTTCTTGTTGGTTTGGTCTCTGACGAGAAGTTGGCTGTAATTTTTAATTCTTGTTCTTCTGTATATAAAGTATTTTTCTCCTCTGGTTTTTTTTCAAAATTTTACCTTGCTTTTGATTTTCTACAGTTGGAATATGATATGTATAGGCATATTAAAATTTTTTTTTGTTTATTTTGTATTTATCTTGCTTGGTGTTTTCTGAATTTCTTAGATCTGTGGTTTGGTGTTTGCCATTAATTTTGGAAAGTTCTCAGCCATTATTACTCCAACCGTTTCTTCCACATTGTGCTCTCTTTCTTCTCCTCCTGGCATTCTGGTATTCCAACTACAACTATGGTATGTACACCTTTTGAAATGTCCCACAGATCTTTGATCTTGGATGGTCTGTTCTGTTTTTGTTTCTGTAATTAAAAAAATTAAATACAGGTACAGTAGCAAATGAGGTGTAGTATTATCTCATGGAAAAATGTGTAACTATGTAAGGTTTATGAGATAATTTTCTACACCATACAGAAGCTGAGTCCTATTTTTATTCATTGAACAACAGATAAAATGTACTAGTAATCAACTTCTGCATGTTGGTCTGCTTTTCAGACGAGAAATTTCCTAATTTGCAAGGTGCTATTCATGTGAGTGGTATTGCATTGAAGAATTGTGGATGAGGTCCTTTACGCTTTGATTGTTTAGTCGTATCATAGACTTATAAGAAATAACTACTAACAATTTTAGGTTAAGAAATCATCTCCCATATGTTTACATTAATTCCTAGATTTTATATACGAGATAAATAAAACTTGGAGAAATTTGATGACTTGTCAAAGTTTCAGAGGGGATGAGGAAACCTAGATATCTTTTTTAAACAGGTGGATTGACATTTTAATTTTTTTTTGAGATATAATTGTCATATAACATTGTGTAATTTTAAGTGTACACCAGTTGATTAGATACATTTATGTACTGTAGTATGATTACCACCATAGCATTAGCTCACACCCTATCACTTCACATAATTCTTTCTTTTTTTTTTTGTGGTGAGAACAATTAAAATCTAGTTTCTTAGCAACTTTGAAGTTTTTAATACAGTATTGTTGTCTATAATCACTATGTCGTGCATTGGATCTCTAGGAATTATTTATATACTAGATGCAAGTTTTTACCCTTAAACAACATCTCCCCTACACCCTCCCCCCAAACTCCCTCCCCTGGTAACCACCATTCTACTCTCTGTATTTATACATTTGGTTTTTTTCAATATTCCACATATAAGGAATATCACACAGAATTTGTCTTTCTCTGTCTGACTTATTTCACTTAGCATAATGCCTTCAAGCTTCATCCAAGTTGTTGCAAACAGCAAGATTTCCTTCTTTCTCATGGCTGAACAATATTTCATTATACACATGTACTGCATCTTTTACATACACTCCCATGTTTACTGTAGCATTATTCACGATAGCTAAGATACGGAAACAACTTTGATGTTTTATCTTTCAGTGCAGAACTGAGACAGGCAAAAAGCAGCCTGTTATAGTAGAAAAGGCGTATTTTGGACCTGGCAGTATGAATGAAAAATTCCAGTTCTTTCATTTGCTAGCTGTTAGGTCTTGAGTGAGTAAGCTCAATTTTCTCATCTTTAAAATGGTGAAAAATCATATGTAATCTCATGACTTTTGGGAAAGATGGGAGGTGATTCATATTTGACATGTAGAAAGTGTTCAATAAACTGTAGCTATAATTATCAGAATCAAAGAAGTTACCTGTAAAACCAGGTTAAATATCTTCCTGGTTGCCTGGAAGGATGGTTCACTGCTTTAGTCAAGGATTCTTCGCCTTCAAAGAACAGTATCTAGTGAAATTGGCTTAAGAAAAAATAAAATTTTTCTTAAAATTTAGAAGATTCTTGGATGTCTTATGGAATATGATGATTCTGCCAGGGCAAGGATTTGCTGCTTTGTTCTTTGCTATATCCTCAGTGCCTAGGGCAGTGCTTGCCGTGTACACAGCGGGCCATAGTTACTGTTAACTACAGGGCAGAGGACCTACAGCAGAGTTCCTCAACTTTTGTTCAGTATCACCCTCCTAAGGAGCCTTTTTAGATATTCTGTTCTAATCATTCTCTTCCCTATAAAATTACATACTAAGGAGTAAGATTTTAAAGCCACAGAAACATGAGATAAATAAACCACTGCTGTTTTAAACCACTATCTCTTAGGGTGGTTTGATTTTTCCACAAAGGCTAACTGATATAACTTCCCTCAGGAGGGCTTCCTAGATTATAGTGCTATCGTTATCCATTTTGATGGCATCTTGGCATACATCATAAATTAGTTCAGTATGTCTTCTAGATGTGGAAGTTCTCCAGGCAACTTAAAACACCATCTTTGTAGAATTTGGAGATTTTGTTGATAGCTGATTTGCCGTTCCCTTGTTATCAGTTTTCTCCTAGGTTCTAGCCGCCTGAATTTTTTCATCCACAAGGTTATCTAATTTATTTTTTTTTCATTTTTAAAAAATGTTTATTGGAATATAGTTAATTTACAATGTTGTGTTAGTTTCTGCTGTACAGCAAAGTGAATCTGTTATCCATATACATATACCCACTCTTTTTTAGATTCTTTTCTCACATAGGTCATTACAGAGTATTGAGTAGAGTTCCCTGTGCTATACAGTAGATCCTTATTAGTTATCTGTTTTATATAGAGTAGTGTGTATATGTCAGATAACCAATCAATTCTGTAGTGCCATGCAGAATTGCATTTCGGTAAATTAACTTCACTCTCTTCATCATTAAGGCCTCACCAGGTTGAGAAAGGTGGGGAGAACAGGTGGTTCTGAGGATGTGGGTTAGAGAGCGTTGCTGTGAGATGTCACTTCTAGATTTATTTTAAAACCGTGGGGAAGGGACAAGAAGGATCTATGAATAGGATAAAAAAATCTTTGGCAGCAAATGCTTACACACAGAAAATAATATATTATTCAAACAAGAACCAAACTATCTTACATCTACATATCTGTTGCCTAAAATAGGCTTTCTGTGTTGGCAGTCACCTGCCTCATGCAACGGATTTATCCGTATTCATTCTGTTTTCTTCTCCTCTATAGTGACTTCCTAGTAGAGATTTTCCCAGCTTACACTTGTCCTCTGATTTGTAGTAATAGAGTTCTCTCTCCCAGCTCCTAGTCTTTCTAGGTCATAGCTTTGTTTCTGCTCCATATTCATCTCCCATATTGGATTTCAACCATCTCTAAGCCAGTACACTTGAGATAGGTTATGTATCTAATGCCCTGATTAAAACCCAATAAGCAGGCGTTTCTTGTTCTAGGTCCAGTATCCTAAACTCCTCTTCTGTGACAAGGAGTCATTCTTCATAAACCTCTCTGTCTAGAGCTTTCTTTATAACTTCTGTTCTGTCTTATGCCTTATGGCCAGAACTGTCCATCAGTTCTCAGAGTGCACTTAAAAATCCTAATGTAATTTCCTCTGGAAATCAGTCCTTTTAGGCGAGTCCAATCCTTATAATGAGCTCCTTCATGCTGCTTCCTTGATCACATTACCTCTAGTGGTTGCCAATGTTTATTCTCCCACCTAGATAGATTTTCTGGAATCAGGACAAGGATACTTATTTGACTACAAAATTACTGATTCTGCTTGTATATTCCTGCTGCTGTGACCAAAATTGATCAAATTATGATAAAATTTCCTTAGAAATTGTTATAAACCTAAGACTATTCTTCTACCTTCTCTCCAGTTATTATAATTTGGACAGCCAACACCCCCCTTTACCTTGGCAGTATCCTTGACATGCATCACAGATGAAGGTGGTTGGACTTGAATCTAAAGTATGTACATGACTATTTCCATCTGAGACATTGTAACTACTATTAAACTGTAGCTTACTTTACTCTCTAGCTTTTGTTTGGTCCGGTTTTATTTTGCATTGCTTGCTACCAAGGCCTATTTTTAATTAGTTTCTATTAATTTCCTATTCAGATTTTATAATTGTACTTCAGCAGACTCTGAGGTGAAATTTGCTTTGTTTGATTCTATGTATTTAACAGGGTAAATGTTTTTAAATGCTTTTGTTAATCATTAAGTTAAATGATTAAGTAAAGCCCCTTAGTGGTAGTTATTTAAAGGCTGCTAACATTACTGCTTTTTTTTTTTTAGTATGTTTTCCTTTTCTTCTTAGGTTTAAACCACCACAAAGGAATAAATAACATGCTTTGGACTCTGTGTCAGCTTAGAAAGTGTAAGAAGAAAGTAAAGATTTTGACAACGAACCCTTCTCTGAACTTCGAGATTGAGGGTTTTTTTCTACATAAGCAGCAACAAAATAACCATTGAAATCTGTCAAAGTAAGAAAACTGATTTTAAAAGAAAATATAATTATTTCTGAATAAAACCCTAAATCTGGATAAACTTAAGAATATACACTTGTTGAAAGAGTCATCTTTTTTTTTTTTGCCTCTCCTGAATCCCCACTGCAGTACTGCATCATGATAAAGTAATTCCACTGTCTGTTTAGTGCTGTATATAATCATAGGCTCACTCCCGAACCCCCTTCACAGTGAAGTAGGTCCCCTGGTCAGATGCTGTATTGTGTAGGATTCTATGCCTGTGTACCAGGCACTCAATAAGACTCTGGATAGTAGTATTTGCTGTTGACAGTCATAGCTGGAATAGGTTTCTCTTCCTGTTTGGATCAACCACTGGCCCTTCCGGTATGAAAGGGACATAATATTGTCAACCTGTCATTAAGTGACTGGTTGGTCTCTTGAGAACAATTGTGTATCAGAGGCTTAGGTACATTCAGAGGCTTAGGTACTAGCACGGGCTTAGAAAGTCTATTCTGTTGGACCATGTTTAGCCTTCAATTATTGCCCATTATACTAATTGTAGCATGGCTGATGATGAAGGCTGGGTTATGTCAACTTACAAAATCACTTTGTCTACCTAGTGGTTTAGTGCCTCTACTATGATAGATGCTTTTTGGTGGGGATTAACATCTGATATAAAAATACTCACACTTGGTGCCCACTTCCATTAATCAAACCACATGCCTCTACTTCACATCTTATCTCTCATCTTCCAGTCATTTTCCTTTTGGGCAACTGACCAGCTACCCCTGTCCATAAATCCACATGCATTATTACCTGAGGCCACTTTTCCTTCCACATGAAGTGGTCAACACAAAATGGACAAGATGCATTGCTTGAAGTCCCACCCACTGTGAAGATTTTCCTTCAGTACTCTCTTTCAAGGCCACCCCTTGGTATGATTTTATTGCAGCCACCATCCATTTTTAGCTGTGTCTGCAGACAGACTGATTCACTTATAAATTAAAATTCACTTATAAATCAAACTTGATATTATTCCTTATCTTCAAGGAAAAACTTCGCTTGTGATTCCTCATCGAACCACAGGTATGCGCTTGTGTAACCATGGTGGGTGATACGGAGGTCTGGGCTACCTACTCATACAGCTTAGTTATGCAGCCTGAATCTGCTTGGACTCCATCACATACGTACCATTTCCATCCTATGATGGACCACAGCCAGGTCTGCCCAACTTGACAACTTCATGGTCTAATAGAACTCAGTTCATAATGGGATGTATTATCACCTGGTACCTCTTAGTTAAATGTTACGTCTGTCCCAGGGCCCCGTAACATGTTGGCATCTGTTTCTTGAATACTGCAAACATTTCTGCTACAGAAGGCATGCCCTTGCTTCAGAACCCTAAGGGTCACATGATGATTCTCCTACTGGGGCTTGCATACTACACACTGCATCTTTTCACCCATATGATCCTTCTAATGTTAGAAGTACTGATGGTTTGTCTGGTAAAAGAGGCAGGCAGCTTGGACCACAGCTTGGCCCTACCTCTGGGCTGTTTCCTGCTCCAGGTTCCACTGAAAGCTGACAGTCTTCCATACACCTGGTATACGGACCAGAATAAGCCCATATTACTATCATGGAATGTGTTACCTCTAAAATCCACAAAACCCAGACGGATTTAGCAGCTGTTGGGCTTGCTCCTTTTTTAGAGGGTGGGGTGGGGGCAGGTAATGAAAGATGCAAGATGCAACAATTTGCCTTTTACTTTGGGGAATGACGCTGACCACTGGACATCTAAAATCTTTACTTAATGGCAGCTCTTGGAGCCTGCAGAGAGTTTATTTCTCACTCTTTGGAATACATGTATCTCATTAAGGCCTCTGA
This sequence comes from Balaenoptera acutorostrata, assembly GCF_949987535.1. Lineage (NCBI taxonomy): Eukaryota > Metazoa > Chordata > Mammalia > Artiodactyla > Balaenopteridae > Balaenoptera > Balaenoptera acutorostrata. The sequence continues at coordinate 67,330,817 of NC_080081.1, forward strand.
CATGCTGTCCTGCCCTGTCAACATGATGCCATTGATGGATGTAATGGATCAATGTGATGTTCTTTGGGCTGTCTAGACTGCCAAGATCTCTCTAGACTGTATTAGGACAGAAGACAACACAGTTAACACATGTAGAGCAAATGAATATTGCTGTTAATTTCATGTTAAAGCAAATTATTTCTCTTTCCTGATGGGGATAGAGAAGAACACAACACCAAGTCAATAGCTGTGTGTCATATGTCTGAGGCCCTAACTAACCTGCAGTCCCCGTATTAGAATATTATATCAGGTCACTGTATTAGCATAGTCATGTGATCTATCTGATATACCAGCTCAGCAGTTTCAATCAGGGCTACTACTTGGTTGAGCTTCTAGTCTACAGTCATTTCTAAGGACCTGTCTAGTTTCTTTAGGGACCATGCTAATAAATTAAATGGAGATATGCAAGAGACCTTTTCTTCCTGAAAACATTAGATATTTAAAGGTGATCCTAATCTCTATCATCTTCCCCTAAATGTGATATCTTGGCTTGGATGGGGGAAGAGTGATTTGTTTTCAGAGGTTTCTTCTTGGCCTTCCTCACTATGATAGCTCTTAAAATATAGACCAAAGACCCAAATGAAGGGGTTACTCTAACTGGATGAGTGGTTCTTCAGACCAAGTAACCTCAGGACCCCATTTATTATATTGCCCTCATTTGTCTCTACTCTAATGATGCTTTGGATCTTTAAGTACCAACTTAGACAATGTTTCCAGTAATCCTTGGAATATCTGGGTTATGAAGTTATGTTCTGGGTTATCAAGTATGTTTTGAGGTCTGTGGAAAAAACTATGCTCATAAAAGATATTATTTGCCTAAAGGCCGGGTGGATATCTGAACACAGGCTACTCTTAGAATGGAATAAGAGAGTAACGGATGCTGAAAAGGTAAACATGAACATATAATCTGCTTTCTGTCCTTTATGTACATGCATAGGAATGAAACTTTTTGGAATTATAGCAATAGCTGTTTCTGGGTAGTAATGTTTAGAATTTTTTTTCCTACATACATTGCAAAATGTTTGAATTTATTATAATATACTCACACGAAAAAAGTGTCTTATCTGAAGATACTATTAAGAAGAACACTGCTTTTTGTATACCTGAAATTTCAGAAAACATTAAAGGCATATGATGAGACTACCAGTGAAGTAAGAGCTTTTCTGCCCTTTACCTCTAGACCATTTTAACCTCCAAACTCAGAGGACCCAGAAGTCAGCATGGGATTGAGGGGAGAGGAGCTTCATATAAGGAGAATAGAACAAAGCTTACCGTATTCCTCTTCCCAATACAGATTTTCAACTAAAATAAGATCTGAGGAGAAAGAAGGGATAGTTTCATTTTGATGGAATGTCTAGTGTTACTATCTCATTAGACTAGGTATACAGTTACCAAAATGAGACTCTTATGAGATTAAATGATTGGAGTTTTAAGTGAAAGTGGCCTGAATAGTCATGTCATCTACCCGAGACTTCAACCAAAGGGCTTGGAAGAAATAACAGATTTGATCGGGCCCTGGAGGAAAAAGAGGAGAGTTTATTTGTTTGCCATGACACTATGAAGTCCCACTCTTTTAGCATAATGGTTAGGTTTGTGGAAGAGTAAGAATCACAAATGAGCTTAGATGGGGGCGCAATTTACAAAAATAAAAGACTATAGAAGAATCAGCTTTGAAGAAGAAAAGATAGGTTACTTCTGAATATGTTAAGTTTGAGATACCTGTAAGACATTTAAGTAAAGGTCTCATACGGGCAAGTAATTGCATGTGTTTAGAGTTCAGAAAAGAGGGAGTGTGGCAGATCTAAATTTGGAAGTCGAGAGGGATGGTATTACAGTCGAGGAGGTGGATAAGTTCCATTAGGACAAGAGCGAAGATGGAGAGAAGAGGACTTGGAACAAAGCAACGCAACCTCTTACATTTAGAGATCAGAGAGTAGCAGCTGCCTTAAGGTACTGAGCAGGGATATTCAGAGAGGTGGTGGGAGAATGACTAAAGCTGGGTGCCACAGAAGTCAAGGTAAAGGCCAGAGATTATTGATAAATATGTCAGATATTGCCAAAATTCAAGAAGAGGTTTGTAAATGGTTCACTGGTAGCATGAAGATCATTGGTGAAGCTAACAAGAGATGTTCAAGTGGAACGGGGGGGTCAGGGCTCATCAGAGCAGGTTAAAGGGCAAGTGAGATGAGAGAAAAGGGAGAAAAAACAGTAACTGTGCAGCCAACTCAAAAAGTGCTCTTGTGAAGGGGAGCAGAAAGATATGAAAATAGAGCGAAATGGATATAGGCTCGTGAATTTTGTTCGAGGAAGGGAATTATGAAAGCATATTTGAATGATGACGGAAGGGATCAATTAAAGAGCAAGAATTTAAAGAAGAAAGACAAAAATGTGTAGCTCTTAGTGGATTTTGAGAGGGCATGAGATGACGGAACCAGAGATGCATGCGGAGAGATTTTCTTTTGATAGAAAGTATGCTCGTAAAAACATCATCATTAATTGAACAGAAGTCATCACAGTTTGCAGGGTCCTGTATATTCTTTTTTTTTTTTAATTTTTATTGGAGTAGAGTTGCGTTACAATGTTGTGTTAGTTTCTACTGTACAGCAAAGTGAATCAGCTATACGTATACATATATCCCCCTTTTTTTGGATTTCCTTCCCATTTAGGTCACCACAGAGCATTGAGTAGAGTTCCCTGTGCTATATGGTAGGTTCTCATTAGTTATCTATTTTATATATAGTATCAATAGTGTATATATGTCAATCCCAATCTCCCAATTCGTCCCACCACAACCCCCCGGTATCCATATGTTTGTTCTCTACATCTGTGTCTCTATTTCTGCTCTGTTAAGATCGTCTATACCGAGTTTTTTCTAGTTTAGAGTTATATTCGTTAAGGAAGGAGGTTGGAAGGTGACTAAATTGTTGTAAGGGATCCAATAAGAGGTAAATGAAAGAGCTGTGATCCTGACCTAGAAATCAAGACATTTAAAATGTATTATTACATTGGGACTTCAACATTCTATGTTCAACTTCTTCATCTAAACACCAGGAGTTCTTTAGTATTTTCTGAGCCTCTGCTCTATGCCCAGTCTTGGGTTACGGCTATATTTATTTTGGTTTACTTACAGCTTAGGGCAGCCATAAAGCAGAGCCATTGATCTCTTTATTTTATGGGTGAATAAAATGAGGTAAAGAGACAATAAGTTACCCAAGGTCATAGGGCTAAAAAAGAGGCTAAGAAGAACTAAAAATGTATGTCTGCAAGATTCTAGTTCCATGTCTACATTACAGGAGTGCTGAAAAATATAAACATATCATAATCAGTTAAAGAGCCTTATACTCTTTTCAGAAGAAAGTCCCATTATGTGTTTAGGATAATTTTTAAAAATATGATAATAGCTCCACTATTATAACTTTCATGTATATCTTGAAAATTTATGTAACTGGAGACAGGAGTAAAAAAAAGTCATCTGCGAATATTCAGTATTTCTTGCACAATTTGCACTGACTCTATTTTCCAGAGCCCTCCCTCCTCCTAGTCACGGCCATCTGGTTTCCTTCCAAATCCTGCTCTCTCAGTAAAGCTAAAGGAACAAACTGAGCTGCCGGGAGCAAATCAATTTCTCATTATCCTTAATGTGTGAAGACGAGACTACTGACAGCGATCGCAGTCTTTGCCTGATTGGTTGAAAACTCGTGTTTACATAACAGAAAATGTTTTCATGTAGAAGAGAAGGAATGGGCATACATGACTGTGGGATGCTGTGTCTTCATATGGGAACTGATTCCTCTCAACATGTAAACTTGGCATTTCTCTGTGTAGAGGGCTAGGGGGCCTCTTTCTGAGAATGTGGAGGGATTTGAAAGACATGTGTACTTATCAGATTCTTCAGAGTGCTTGAGAGAATCTGTCCAGCAGAATTTAGAGGTGGGAAAATAAAAGCAAGGAGGACGAGATGTACAAAGATAAAGAGCCCCACTCATCCTCCCTTCCTCCCTCCCTCCCTTCCTTCCTTCCTTTCTTTCTTCCTTCCTTCCTTCCACCAGTACTCACTATGTGACACACTGTACAAGATACTGTTGTTGACCAGTGGAAAAAAGAGATAAGGTTCCTATTCTCATAGAATAAACATTCTAGTGGAGGAAGACATAATACAAACACATTCAAAAAATGAGAAGATGCCAGCGGTAAGTACCATGTGGAGAGGTAAAATAAGTTCTTGTGATTGAATATGGCTGGGTGACTGCATTATTTTGGTGGTTATGAAAGGCTTCTCTGAGGAGGTGACATTTAAGTGAAGAATGCACTTACAGGAATAACTCAGCTGTGCACAAATTAGGTAGAAAAGTGTTCCAGGCAAAGAACCAGTGTAAAATTCTGAGCAAACTTTGGAGCTGGGAATGACAGAGAAAGTAAGTGAAGGTGCCCATAGCTTGCAGAGAGTGGGTAGATAGAATGAGATGAAATTAGAGAGATTGGCAGGGAACAGATCTCATGGGGCTCTGCAGGACACAGTGAGATGTCTACATTTTATTCTATTTGTATAACAAACCTATTGGGAAGTTCTAAGTAGAAAAAGAAAGTAATCTGTTTTACTCTAGGAGATACGTGGAGAATGAGTTCTTGGGATGCAGGAATACAAGCAAAAAGAACCTGTAGAAGTCTTACACACTTACCTGTCATTTAGTGGAGTGTATGTAAATTTTTACATAAAAATTTTTGGAAAGGTTACTCTACAAAAGAAAAAATAATGATCAAAAATCACAATTCTGGTCTATGTCAACATTATAAAAATTACAAAAACATTGATCAGTCCACCCAAATGTGTCCTGCTATGCATTCCCATAGGTGTCTAAGTTGTTCCCTGGATCAGATATGTGAATATTTGCTAAGTTGGTCCACAACACTCATACTCTTGTCATTATTGCTCTGAAAGTCTCCAATTCACTCCATTTCTTAGATGCATTATAAATTTCCATTTGTTCCCTTTCCTGAGGCTGTTAATATTTTAGTGACATAATTTTAAGAATGTCGGTGTGCAGTACACACTGTATAGCCTCAGGAAATTGTGCCCAGCTGTAAGAAGGAGTAGGCTATTATAATTTTTGTAATTCTTAGTGAGACTTTTCCATTTTACAAGAATGCCAACTGAGAAATGTCTTTGTTTAAGACACATGGACACCTGGAGTCTGAAAAAATATAACAAATCTGAAAACTAGAGCCAGAAAAAATATGTTTTGGATATTGTTAAAGTTATATAATAATTGTAAGAGATGCAAAATATTTTAAGGCTTTTCTTTTATGTTTATCCTTGACAATCAGCAAACATTTAATCACTGCCAACTATAATAATAAGCAAACATTACCGAACGTTCACTATGTACAAGGCGCAGATTTTATAATCATTATCTTTTTAAGTTTTTAAATTTCCCAGCATTGTGCTTTTAACCATTTAACTTTTTAAATATCCCAGCATTGTGCTTTTAACCATTATTCTAATCCCTATGTGCCAATCATGTGTTGTACGCTTTAGGATATCGAGAATACATGAAGTTGTCAGTTTTAATGAGCTCATGCCTGTAAGACAGATAATTACTTTGCCTTCTGTAAATACACTAATAGCTCTCTATAGCAAGGATCTGGGTTTCAGTTTAGTATATTCCATGGCTGGTTCATGAATGTTTGGAAAATTTGGGGAAAACAGAACAAATCTGACAGAAGTTAATATGCATGAGAGGTTTTGGATTTTGACCTAGGGAGGAAAGAAATATTTGTGCGTGGGTGTCTGTAAGAAAGAACAGAGTAGTGAAGTGGGATGACCTGGTGTGTTAGCCTCATGAGTTAGATATGAGCCTTATGGAGAGACATGGCATAGGCAGAAGGAAAAACCTCTACATTAGCAAAGGACTTAATGAGACACAGGAACCAAGAAGGGAAACTTCGGGGGCCAAACGACAAAGATAGCTGAATACATAAAGGCAATCGGTAGCCCCCATGTTAAAGGCTGCTTCTAAGAACTGAGGGAGACAACCCTTGAAGGACTTAGTTTGAGGCAGTAGAACTATCCCTGTTACACCTTTTTTCCCCTTTCTTTATTAGAAAATTGGTGAAGGCAGGAAGGGAACACTGTGAGTCATCTATTGGCTTTACGGGGAAAGCAGTGTTTGCGGTTAGAAATGGTCAGAAACTTTTTCTTTTCTCCTTGTGGGAAGGGAAAAAGAAAGGGATGCTTTTCTCCATTACAGCAATTCCCCTCCCCCTTCTGAAGCTAAGCGAACACAGGAAGCTTCCAGTTAATCATTCATAGATTCATATGAAAATCTGCAGGTCCAATCTGGAACAGAGGGAGCTTACAGTAGTGACAGCTTATCCAGGCAGAGGGTGGAGGTGAACAAGGAGATCTGTTAAGACTTAACCGGACAATGTGATGCCTAAGCTCACATTTAAACATGAGAAGGGGTCCAGGTGATGAAAGTAAAGGGCATTTCCAGCAGGGAGAACAATTTGGCTAAAGCAGTGGAATTATCAGGGAAGTTACTTTCCAGGAACATAATGTGGTTCAGAAGAGAAAAGAGTATGAGTGCAAATCAGAGGCTGGAGAACAGAGAGTGTTCACATCATGACAGATCGTACATGCTATGCCAAAGTTTTGAATTTTTATCATATAGGATAGGATCACTACAGATTTACGTCTTTGTAATTATTTTGGCAGAAGTTTTGAGAATAGTTTAGTGTAGGAACTATTAACCTATGGTCCAAGAACTGCTTGGAGGATTAAGAATGGGATTCAAGGATATATGATTAATTTACAATTGTAGGCAAAATGTCCTGTGTAAGAGCATATGTACCTTTTTGTAGACAACGTGTTCTTTACTCTCATCTGAGAAAGAGTTCTATGCTTCCAATAAAGGTCAAGACACATTGGATTATGGGAAATACTTTGAGAGTCAAGGAGACAATTTAGGTGGCTGTCACCATAATAGAAGAAATAAATGATCAGAGTCCAAACAAATGAAAAGCACATTTGTTGGGAGAGAGACTTGAGAAGGAATCAGGTAAAGGATACCAGTTTTGACATACTGAATTTGAGATTCCTGGTGAGATCTGCAATTAGAATATTCAGTTAGCACTTGGATATATCCCTTTGGAGTCTTTTAGAGAGAGCTGGATTGGGAAAATATATTTTGGATTCACCAGAGTACACACTACAATTAAGTCCATGAAGTTGGGCATGCAAAAAATAAGTGATAAAAATTTATCTGATATCATATCCTGAGGTGCTTTGTTAACCAAATGTATTGTTTTCTTCTGCTTGCCTCTTAGTTGGTCATATTCTAAGGCTATTTATTTTCCCATTCTCTCCTTCCCTGCCCTGAAGATTTTTAGTTTTGTTCTAGGTCTAAACTTAAGACTTATTTCCTTTATTGATGTTCCTTTCTCTCAAAGTAGATGGAGCCTGAAGAAAATGAATTTTATTTTCTGGAGTGCCCTGGGATTTATTTATTAACTTCTTACTTTGACAATGGTGTTAAGGTTCTCACTTGCTTTTACAGCTGACATGTGAAACTGAGCATGAACTCCTCTAAATACCCACTCTTTAGAAATGTGGGAGATTGTATGGTTTCCCCAGAGAGCTAATCTTCAGAAAATTGTTTGCTGCATCTATGAATAAGTTTTGTGAGCACACATAATACAGATTTATTATTTATTATTTTTGTTCATTATTGCACACTGAGAACATCAAACTCTTACTGAGGATAAATTTTTAAAAAGGGCATGAGGAAGAAAGCATGCACGTGTTTCCTTAGAATATTAAAAAAAGTAATTTTAAGAGGAAATAAATATATAGTTTAGAAATTTGAAAGTAATGACTTAGAAAAACATTTCAAAAATGTATAACTATTCAATATTTATAACTGATTTTTACCACCCCTTCATGTCTCGGCAATAAAACTGGATGGTATAGAAAATATTTGGTTGGGGTCATAACTTGAAGCATCAATCTTTAGATCTCACTTTCTTCCCTTGGGATCATTTCCCACCAAGATCACGTAGGACAGACACTAGATTACCAATGTCAGTACTTATTGAAGATCTTCATAAGGGTGATGAAACTTGAGTTAGAAGGTCTAGACTGTCTCTTTCTAACCTCAAGCTATTAGAAAAAGTCGCTTGTCCTTTTCTTCTTCTTTCTTATATTTCTTATTTGTCCTTTGCTTCGTGTTTTTTATATTTATATACATGAGGGTGGTTCAATATATTTTCCCGTGAAAGAGAGTCCCCGGCACAATCCATAATAAAGATAAGTGGTATCGTCACTTTTCATTTCAATCATGCTGAGTGGCAGAACTGATAAATACATTTGGAATTGCTAAGTGTTGGGAATAGCAGAAGAGACATGTCAACATAGCACAGGAGATCAGGAAAGAATATGGATTATCTTCCTGCTTTGACATTTGGGATTTTTGTTGCCTTTTCTTTTGATTTTAGGGATGATGATGAAATGTACATGGGGGATGGATTGATTCATCAGCTCCCCCCAAAGACTACATAATAGGACAATTAAGTCCTCCCATAGAGATTTTGAAGTGGATTGCTGGCTAAGGGTAGGAAGAAGGAATGTGTTAATCTTCAAATTCAGGAAGCATTGGAGAGTGTGTCCAATTTAGTGCTTGTAGGCCGTGCAATATGTACAGCTATAGAACTAGGAGTTACAAACTTTAGAATGAGTAAGAACACAAGCTACAGTGGAAAATCAAACACAAACCAGTGTGCAACCTCATATTTTGCAGTTACAACCTATTTTAGTAGACTTTTCTTCCTTCCCAGATGCTGTCACCGTGAAGAACAAATGTAAGACTCTTTCTGTGTTCTTCTGAAGTTATATAGTAAAGGCAAGGAGGGAAAGCCCAGAATGAATTTTTTTAACTGAAGTATAATTGACATATAACATTATATTAGTTTCAGATGTACAACGGAATGATTCAATATTTGCATATATTGCAAAATGATCACCACAAGAAGTCTAGTTAACTCCTGTCCCCATACATAGTTCAAAATTTTTTTCTTGCGATGAGAACTTTTAACTTTAACAGAATATGTATTAGAGTGATTGTTTTTACGGCTCACATTCAATCTGTTCAACCTGACTCATCTTCTCAATTAAAGACACTAATGCTAGAAATAAATTCCTTGAACTCCTCCCCTTCAATTACTGTGCCCTCCTTCACACCATCTCAGCCATTCACCCCACAGCAATATTCTTGCATGGACCTTGTCATTATAAATAAATGCAACTGCTTCATAGTCTAAAGGGCCATTCACTGATCTTATTATCTTTTCACTCCCTCTCACTTCTTTGATATATTCTTTGCCTTCCTTTATGACTTAAATCCCACAATCATTATCGTCATTCCATTGTATTAATGCTCAATTCCCTGGTCCTTCTTTCCCTTCATTGGCTTGCTTGTCAAAACCACAACCCTAGCTAAAAGCAAATCTCTGCTTATTTTGCATTTGCGACCATGCAACTGAATGTGACTGGAGATGACCAGAATGACCGTTCTCAGTTCAAATTCATCCCTATAAATTTCTAATGGGTTCTTTAAGTCCCAGACAATTATTCCATATTTCCTAATCCATTGACTCTCTTCTTTTCCTAGAGAACTATTTTAAAACCACCCATCATACATCACCATCTCCCCAGTCTTCACTAAGCTGATGATCTTGCTTCTTACTTCACCCAGAAAATCAGAAGAGAACACCCACCTATTAACAATTGCACATATACTCTCTGCCTTCCTGCCTCCTATACTGGAGGTGAAAATATTCATGGTTCTATTTAAAATCAATCCTCACCTTTTGCACTGAGGTCTAGTCCCCTGTTGCATCCAAGGACATCAGTCCAGCAATTTTCCCATCTTTCTCCTAGTTTTAATTCTGTAAGGTTGGATTAGTCCCCTTAGTATAAAAACAAGCGGTTATCTCTCCATGTTAAAAAGAAGCTTCTCCCGAGCTCACTTCTCATACCAGTTATTGCCTCATAAGCTACAGCCACACAGGTTTTCTGTTCCTCAGACATAACAAGCCCATCTTTAAACTAGGGCTTTTGCACTAACTCTTCTCTCTGCCTTGAATTCTCTTCCCTTACAGTTTAGAATGGTTGCGTCTTATCATTTAGATATCTAGAAAGCCACTCATTTTGAAGGTTCTATCAGTAGAGAGACCAATCAAACCTTCCAATTTAAAGCACCTTTTCTGTTAATCTATCACAAAACCCTCACTCTGTCCTATTCAGGACATTTTCCACTCTTTCATATGTTGCTTGTATAGTCATGTGTTGGTCTGCCTTTCCTCTTTACAACATAACCTCTGTTGGAGTAGGTATTTTATCTGTCTGTTCTCTACTATGTGTCTAGTATAACATCTCTTAACTTTTAAAAAGTTGCACTCCATGTAGCGTCTTTAAAGATTTTTTCTTAGTCATCCACACCCTATGAAATTTGAATACTACAATGTATTATGGCCCTTCGGAGGTTTACAAATCACATAGCGCTTAAGTTTCCCCCCTCCTCCAGACCAAATTTGTCTCCTTGGGTGCAATGTTCCCTTCCTTGAGCATGTGTGATCTAGAAGAATGTCTAATATGTGCTTGGTGTGTGTATATATATATATATATATTTATATATATATATATACACACATATATGTATATATATTATATACTAACTATATATAGCATATACTTACTAATATATAAACACATATACATATTTACATGTTTTATATATAAAAATATATATGTATTATATATATAATACATTTTAATTAATTTTTAAAAATACTCCCTTGAGAGAAGAAAACCCTCATTTCCAAAGCAAATGTATAGAGGATTATTCATTAAAGCATTATTGAACATTTATAATGTACAAACTACTGAGGAGTTGGGCAGGGATGCAAATAGTGAGGTAGAAATTTTGTAGGAGATAAGAGTGCACAAGAAACTGAGTGGAATACACGATAGGATAAAATAAGTGCACAATAGAGGCTGAAACAGTTCCGAGGGACCAAAGGGGAAGAAGTGATTGACTCAGAAGAATAAGGAAATGCCCAATGGAAGGAAGGGTAGATGAGTAGGATTTCAACAGATAAGAAAATGGACTTTGCCTAGATAAGAAAAGGAGTCTTGAGGTCCTTAGATTCAGGCTTGAGAAACTCTGCACCAGCAAATAAATGATCCTGGAAAAGAGAATGGAGGACTTAGAGATGGCAAGGATCTTTTTTTTTAATGTTATTCTGTTGGCACTAGTAAGTCTTTGAAAGTTAAACTACACAGAGATTCAAAAAATGTAAGGAGAAATTATCACTCTAGTTTTTATAGCTTCTTTTAGAATGAGAAAATCTGCTGCTGTTTAGCATTTCATATTTAGGCTTCCACATTGCCGCCGGCTTAATTTACCTAAAATGCGCATCCAACCGTGGCAGTTTTCTGTTTAAAAGGATTCAGTGACTTCACAGCACGTGCCAGGCGAAGTGTTAATTCCTGAGTTGAGAAGAGGTTCTTGATCTCCATAATCAGCCTCTTTCTTATCTGTTGAGTCTTCCCTCTTATGATTTCATGCCTCAAACTCTATTCACCGGGAAATACTAATTTCTTGTAGTTTGCAAGTTGGAACTTGCTGATTCCCATCTACTTTTCCAGGGATGAGAGCTCTGTTAAAATCTATGGAAAATCAATATTTCCTTCTGGTCAAAACTTCAATACAGTCCTTCTCTAAATAGTAACTTTGGTAGTAAAAAGACCTTTTATAAAGATATCAGAGAATTTGGAATAGCTTAGAAAGGCATTCAAAATTTTCTTTTTTTTTTTTTTTTAATTTATTATTTATTTATTTATGTCTGTGTTGGTCTTCATTTCTGTGCGAGGGCTTTCTCTAGTTGTGGCAAGCGGGGGCCACTCTTCATCGCGGTGCGCGGGCCTCTCATTATCGCGGCCTCTCTTGTTGCGGAGCACAGGCTCCAGATGCGCAGGCTCAGCAATTGTGGCTCACGGGCCCAGTTGCTCTGCGGTATGTGGGATCTTCCCAGACCAGGGCTCGAACCCGTGTCCCCTGCATTGGCAGGCAGATTCTCAACCACTGCGCCACCAGGGAAGCCCCAAAATTTTCTTTTATATACAAGTAAGATGTGTTTTTTACTTTGAAAATGTATAAAATATGACTATTTTTGTAGAAAATTGTTCACTTTCTTAACATTTTTTCTAACTGTGAAACATACCATACTTGTGAAAGAGAAAATATAATTGAGCACTTTAAAAGGACAATTAGAATGCTACCAAAACCACCAGCAAGATTGATAATTGACATAATACTTGTACTTTTGAGCACCCTGAGTCTCTCTCCTTGACCAGTCTTGGATTTTGTAATATTTCATTTAATTTTCTTTAAAATTTTAGTTTCTATGTATGAACATGTAAATATATAGTGTTTAGTTCTGCTGGATTTTGCAATGCATATATGCAATCATGTAATAAGTACTCCCTCATGTTGGGTTCCTCTGTTCAATATTATGTTTTTGAGGTTCATCCTTCTACATGTTCATGTTGTTCCATGTAACTGTGTTTATTCATTCTCAATGCTCTGTAGTATTCCATTGTGTGAATATGCCATAATTTATTTATGAGTCTACTGTTGATGGATTTGGGGGTTATTTCTGGTTTTTGGCTATGATAAATAAGTGCGGTAATGGACATTTGTACATGCCTTTGTAATGTAAATATGCATCTTTGCTTGGTACTAATTTTGGAGTGGAATTTTCTGGATGATAGTCATGTACATGCTCAGCCTTAGTAGGTGCTCTCAAACAACTTTCCAAAGCTGTTGAACTAATTCCGGTATTGTACTCCACATGCTCAAATTAGGTACTATTGTCTGCATTTTTAATTTTAGTCACTCTTATCAGTGTGTAGTTGTATCACATTGTGGTTTTAATTGAATTTCACTCAACTAAAGAAGTTGAGGAACTCTTTATGCTTATGGGCCATTTAGATATCTTCTTTTGTGAAGTTCCAGTTCAAGTCTTTTGCCATTTTTTCATATTGAGTATATCTTATTCTTATTTATTTCCTCTATTGTATGCTTGTTCTTATTTTTATTAATTTGCTTTGCTATTCTCTATACTATTTCCTTGTTTTAGATTTCTTTGAGTTGAATTTGCTATGCTTTTACCGTGCTTCTTAAAATGGAAGCTTACATCACTAGTTTTCAATATTTCATGTTTATAATATATCCATTTATTTTGGAGTACTCCTTTAGATACGTTGTACAATATTTCCTTTGCTATATTTTTATTATTATACAATTAAAATATTTTCTTATATCTAGTGTGATTACTCTGTTGGCCCATTAATTATTTAGAAATGTGTTTTCTATCTTACAAATATTTTGGGATTTTCTAGTTGTATTTCTATTCTTTACTTCAATATTAATTCCATTCTAGTCAAAAATTTCGGTTGTTTGAAATTTATTGAGTCTTGCTTTATTGCCCAACTTGTGGTCTCTCTTGGTATATGCTTCATGCACACTTGAAAATCTGTACACTTGACATTGTTGCTTCTTTAAAGGTAAAGTGTCTTTTTTTCTGTGGTCATAAATAAGATTTTCTCTTTATTGTTGGTGTTAAGTGTTTTGCTCTAATGAACCTTATTGTTGTGTTCTTTCAATTCACTGACTGTTTGAACCCATTCATAGAAAAATCAGTAGTTCCTGCCTCTCCCACCATGAAAGTTATGCCCTCTGGATATTTTAAGTTAGCTTTTAAGCCACTCATGTGAATTCAAAATGTGACAAATATCTTGAGGAAGAGAGCTCTGATGGATTTATTGCTATTCCCTCTGGTGTGATTTTGTCTCAGTTACATGTTCAGACTTTACAGAGGACTTACTTTTTTGGCCATAATACCTGTAATATTTCATACTGTTAGAGAGATCTGTGGCATATAAAGAAAAAGTATTGAATCTCTGGAAATACTTAAAGGAAAATTACAACATAGACACCTAGAATCCTGCTGAAGGGTCATGCCTCAAGACTGTGGGACATTTGGCCTTACATCTTAGGTTCACACTCCCAGTCTCCTGTGCCACCACAGACTCAGCAAATGTCCTAACTGATAACATAGACAATGTATTTGAGCATCCACTAGATTTCAGCCCAAATGGCCATCGAAATCCCTGTTGGTTTGTCTTCTTTTTAGAGCATTTCTCTGTCTATAAAATGCTTGATCACAGATCATGTCCAAGAATGGCAAATTTGCTCAGGAAATAAAAGGGCCAGCAGTTATCAGCTCATATAGGTAAGTATTTTCCCTATTTGGTATTGGAGGTCATCTAGTGCTTTTTGATTTCACACCTCTTTGATGGCTTTAAAATATTATTTTCAAATGTATACAAGTTTGTTGTTACTAATGGAAAGGCTGCCACTATCAAATACATTCTACCAAGAAGGTGAAATTCTAGACCATTTACATTTTTTAAGTTTTTCATTTAAAATAATTTTAGATTTACAAATAGCTGAAAATGGTGTGCATGGCTGCCCTACCCTTCACCTAGATTTCTCTAATGGTAACATCTTATATGACCACAGTAAAATGATTTAAACCATGGAATTAACATTAACACAATTTTATTAGCTACTCTATAAACTTTCTTTAAATTTTGCAAGTTGTCCTACTAATACATTTTCTTGTCCAGCATTCACACCTTCAAAGTTCATTTAGTTGTCAAATCTCCTAGTCTCCTCAAGTCTGTAATAATTCTTGAGAGTTTCTCTGACTTTCATGGTCTTTATATTTTGAGGAGTACTGGCCAGTTATTTTGTAGAATGCCCATTAATTTGTCATCATGTTTTCTCATGATTAGATTATTTTGTAGAATGCCCATTAATTTGTCATTATGTTTTCTCATGATTAGATTGAGGTAACACATTTGGTAAGAAAGCTACAGATGTGGTGTTGTACCCTTTTTAGAGTATCATACCAAGAAGTGCATGATTTTAAAATAAAGGATTTTTCATTTTGTAGCCAGGTTTATAGAAGTATAATTCACACAAAGTAAAATTCACCCTCTTTAGCCGTGTACAGTTCTATGAGCCTGGATAAATGTCTACTGTTGGACAACCAACACCACTATCCAGATATGGAGCAGTTTTATCATCTCTCAAAAATTCTCTGTGTCCCTTTTTCATCAAACACTCTACCTCACTCCCTATTCTCTAGCAAACATTGATATGTTCTCTGTCCCTGTCTTGCGTTTTCTAGAATGTAATATAAACAGAATCATATAGCACGTAGCCTTTTGAGTTTTGCTTCTTTAACTTTGCATATTGAATTGTAGATTCATCCATGTTGTGTGTATAACTAGTTTGTGTCTTTTTATTGTTGAATATTATTCCATTAGGTAGTTGTGCTACAGTGTGTTTATTTGTTGACTAGTTTTTGACTAGTTGAAAACCTTTGGGCTGTTCCAGTTTTTGTTGATTATAAACAAAGCTACTGTAAATTTTTGCATATATCAGATTTAACTTTAAAATATAAATACTTCACATTTTTTTTATTTCGAATTATTCTATTGAAGTTATTTGTAGTTTACACAAAGGACATTTTCTGTACAAGACTTAGAGATCTAATTCATGAATGTATAACAGATGATATCCCTCTGTTATACGATCTGTGTAGTCATGCAATTGAAACGAACTTAGAGTATAGTCTGTTAATCATATCCATAACTTGTAAAAAAGTACCCATTAAATGCTTTTGCTAGGATGCAAGACATAGAAAGAAAATTTTTCATGCTTCAAAGTGCGTGATAATATTGTTCTCAGGGACCCCACTGAATATTCTGAGAACCACGGCCTGAGAAAGAAAAGTGAAAAAATGAGACTAAAGTTGATGAACTGAAAATTAGAAATTTAGAGAGCTCTTTATTGGTTCACTGGAACTAGACTGATATCCAGAAGGTGTTGTTTAAATCGTTTTGTGAGTATTCTAGTTAAGAAAAGTGTATGTCTACACTTTTGTAAAGTGGTTAAGTATGTCACACTAAATTAAGAAAAATACATTCTTTGGATAATTTACATTTATAAAACATTTGTAAGTGAAGAATGTAAACTAGAATTATGGATGAAAAAGAACACATTGTATCAAATCTCTGAAATAGACACTGTGATTGAAATATACAGGATTTTTGATAAAATTGAGTAAAAAGCATCAGACGAGCGACAGAATACTCATACCTATGATGCTCAAGTTTACACTTGGAATTTGTCACCATTAATGCCATTTTTCTAACTTTAAACTGTGATTTCACATTTTTCTAAATATAAGCTAGTATTTATGATAGATCATCAAAACTATTCTTTTCAAAATATTGCTTATGGAATGAAGTTGTTTTTTCTTTTGTTTATTAAAAACAAAACCAAAAACCTGGCTTCATAGATTCTTGACCTAATCAGCTCATCTACCTCCTCTAGATTTCATTCACCCACCAATATGGTAAAAATAAATATATTTATTACCATCTGAAGGTGTTTCACCTAGAGTATCTCAATCTCTGACCATAATATCTTCAGATTTTTCACTCTCCAGCTCCTTCTTTCTCCTCTTGAAGACTTCTTACTTCTTAGGTTGGCTTTATCACGCTCTCTGCCCAGCTGGCATTTTCTGAAATTTCAATTGATTTCAAATGTAACATATGATATAATTAATATTAGTAGGCAATGATTATAGTTCAGTTTGACATTTATTAAAATCTCAGAATTCCTTATTCCCTGATGTTATAATGTACGACACCTGGATTAGCTGTCCTCTGCTTTGCCTGCTGTGCTTTCTTAGATAGAAACCCAATCCTGAAGTCAGTGGAGTACCTTGCCCGTGAGATTCAACCCATGTTATCAAACCTAAGGTAAACTCTTAATGAACTGCAATAGTCCTTAAGATCAAATCTTATGATTTGTCCTTTACTTTATTGAACTTATTCCAAATCTCACCCACTGTTCCTGCACCCTCAGTTCTACCTGTGACCTTGTTTTCTCTCAGTACACAACTCCACATAGTCCTGATAAGAACTTCCTCAGTTTCCCTATAACTAACCCTCCATCTTTAATGCTCCTTCTGTTCCTTTATTTCTATCCTTGAGGAAGAAATTTCACTCCTCTTTGGCTAGGCTAACTCTCTTCTTGTTTTAGTTTTCCTCATCCTATTCCATTCTATGTGTCTTGGGACCTTGACCCTTCAATAGTCCAGACCTGTACTCCACATCTTTATATTATCAGTTTCTTCTCTGACATCTCATTGATTTCTGAGGATGTAGTGTTCAGATTCATCAACAGGACATGCCTGCCTTATCACAAAAACACAAAAGATTGAGCAAAAAAATTGGCTCTACTCAGAGCAGAGATACATCTTGTCAGGTAAGATATAATACAAGAAAATGGGCTTTTGTAACTATGAATGTGATTGTACACTCTGACTCTTACTTCCTAAGTACTTGTCAAGTTGCCTAATTTGTAACAATTATGGTATATTTCAGTAAAAAAAAATAAAAATTTTAAGCAAGAAAGGTATTCTGCTTTTCGTAATGAGAGAAACTCAAATTGTACTATCCTTACTGCTGAAAAAATTATCAAAACTGGACAAAATATATTTTTAAAAACAATGGTTTAGGACCTCCCTGGTGGCACAGTGGTTAAGAATCTGCCTGCCAATGCTGGGCATACAGGTTCGAGCCCTGGTCCGGGAAGATCCCACATGTCGCCGAGCAACTAAGCCCGCAAGCCACAACTACTGAGCCTGCATGCTGCAACTGCTGAAGCCTGCGCATCTAGAGCCCATACTCCGCCACAAGAGAAGCCACTGCAATGAGAAGCCAGCGCACTGCAACGAAGAGTAGCCCCCTCTCGCTGCAACTAGAGAAAGCCCATGCACAGCAACAAGACCCAATGCAGCCAAAAATAAATAAATAAACAAACAAACAAACAAACAAGCAAACAAACAAACAAAAAACCCACAATGGTTTAAGGGCAATGGAGAGAAAGAAAAAGTAGGATCTGAAGCGATTAGAGTCCTTGAGTGGACAGTGTACCATGTCATTTCCACATCTGTCCTAGCTTTTTCTCCTTAGGGAAATTTCTAGTTTACCCACTGGGGGAAGAAACACCAAGCAGCAATCAGCAACCCTACTTAGCTGAGAAGAAAGAGATTGGAGTTTGAGGCTTCCAGACTGATTGAAATTAAAGCAACAGAATTCTGGAGAGAAGGGGATTGCAGAGAAATGAACCCCAAAATCTGTATACAAATTGTTTGTAAGTTAACTGCTGATCCTCAGCTGTGCATGCATGGAGAAAAACCCTAGGAAACCCAGCAAAGAAAAACAGCTGGGAGGCTAAAGATCTGGACCAAAGTATTAGCAGCTGTGTGGTCCAACTTTGACCTTAGACCCCAGAGGAGTCTTAAAGTAAGTACCATGGTCTACAAGTGAGTATGACAGCCTATAGGTAAATATAAACCTGATGTATAACAGCTATTATAAAGCCCAAACTGATGCTTGAAAATATCAAGGTGATTCATTGTTTATCTGCCTACCAAGAGAAGATTTTAAGTTCTTTGGAAGTAGATAACATCATCCAGAATCTCATAAATATTGTACACAAAATGTTCATCTTCTTATCCAAAATTACATAGCATGATTAAAGCAAAACAAACACACACGTAGGCTCACTGACTGAAAATGAAGAGAAAAAATGTATTTTATTTACAAGAAGCTGACCAACTAGTGATTGATATTTTGGGTTACCATACAGAGACATTAAAATAATTTTGATTAATACATACAAGATCATAGAGAAAATTATGGAGGATTTTAGTAGAGACCCAAAACTCATACACACACACACAAAGAGTAAAATAGTAAAATTAAAAAAAAAAATTAATAACCAAAGTTAAGAATTCAAAAGTTGTAATGGAAGGTTAAAAACATCAGAAGACAGGATCAGTGATCTGGAAGGTAGGTCAGTAAAAAAGTATCAAGATGATGCCAAGAGAGAAAAACAAAAAATATAAAAGAACATAAAAGACATAAGGTCATGGTGAAAAGTTTTGACATACGAGCAATGAGTCCCAGAAGAGGAAGAAAGAAAAACTGAGTAGAAACCATATTTGAAAATATACCACAAATCATCAACACACATTTTAAGAAGATTTCTGATTGTATATTTAGAATATCCAAAAGAATTTACAAGTAAATTATTAGCATTATTAAGTGAATTAAGTAGTTATTGGACCCAAGGCAACACACAAAAATTAACTATATTTCTGGATGTCCTATTAAGGAATAGAATTTATACCTAAATGATTTTCCTAAAGTCCTATTTGACTTTTCCCCTTTCTAACACCTACCTTCCCCTTATTCTCCCTCTTTTCCTCCTTTCTTCTCTTTCCCTCCATGTCTTTCTTCCTTTCCTTCCTTCTTTCTCAACCTTCATCATTTGAAATAGATTGAAAATGTTGAAGTTCTAGTTATCCATTTATTTAGTCATATAGTATGTAGTGATTGGATAATTGTTAAGATACTGTCTTAATTGAACTCTGATTGTCACCTAACCTTACAGATTATTTTTAAACCGACTTAATTCTTACAAGAGTTAGTTGAAAAAATCTTCTTATATAACTTTATTTATTTATTTATTTATTTTTGGCTGTGTTGGGTCTTCGGTTCGTGCGAGGGCTTTCTCCAGTTGCGGCAAGCGGGGGCCACTCTTCATCGCGGTGCGGGGACCGCTCTTCATCGCGGTGCGCGGGCCTTTCTCTATCGCGGCCCCTCCCGTCGCGGGGCACAGGCTCCAGACGCGCAGGCTCAGCAATTGTGGCTCACGGGCCCAGCTGCTCCGTGGCATGTGGGATCTTCCCAGACCAGGGCTCGAACCCGTGTCCCCTGCATTAGCAGGCAGATTCTCAACCACTGCGCCACCAGGGAAGCCCCTATAACTTTAAATAAATTTTATTTATAACAAATTTGTTTAGTAATCCATAAGAATATTGGAGACATGATCCTTTCACTGTTCCTAAATAAGTGAATTCTGGGACTCAAAAAACCCCAGATAAACCGGGTGGCACCAGAAGAAGGCAGTAGCAGATCTGCGTATATCCCAAACCACTTTCTTAAACACTAAATTTGGAAATAATAAATCAAATATGAGTTAAATTGTCAGTTGCTGAGAATTGGAGGAGAAAACACTGTCCAGTTTAAAAAAAAAAAACCACTCAGCTACTCAGGAACATTGCTTATTTTCCTAACAAGGTTAAATTATACTTTTCTCTCTTTTGCTCATCTTTCCTTTTCAATTCTCACAGTTCTTCCTGTGTCACAAAAATTCAGACCATCTATAGATTTCTAGTCACTTCATGTACATAAATGTTTTGCATAAGTTGATATTAGGAAAACTGTAGGAATCTGAACAGCAATGGATGTGGGAAAATGCTGCCATATCAGAATTTTACTTTTGCAAATGTTAATGACTTTGCCATTAAAAAATACTGGGAGTGCTAGTCTTGAGTTCCATATGTTGTTAGAAGTTTTCCAGATGTCTGAGAAATATAATACCATTCATTTGAATCTCTCTATAGTTAAGCCATCTGGTACAGTTAAGTACAAGAAGCTTTGCAATCATGATTCTGTTACATAGAATGCCATTTTTGCTATTGGAGAGTAAACTGATACCACAGATATGTAATTAGTAAATCTGAAAAAGTTCCCCCATAATGGAAATAGATGCTGATGTTCCCATTAAGAGGTTGTGTCAATTATTACTGTCCACATTCATCAACACATAGATGTTATAAATCAGATGGTACTTTAAACATCCACAATTTCATTGAGATCTGGATTCCACATATTTTGTAATATGCTCATCATATTGTATTACAACATATACATTTATATCCCTTCATAGAAGTCATGGGTTTGAGTACAACCTGTGGTATTGTTACCAGAAAAAGGTTCAGGAGTTGAGTGAGTCCTCAAAAACTTTTATGGGTTGTTCATTCTAATAGTTTCAGCAACTGGGAAGGGACAAGAGTATCAGAAATTCAAGACAGCTGGAATAAATGATAGAAATATAAACTCTATTTTTTAGCATGTCTTCACTGGCAAGGGAGTACCTGCTATTTGATGCTAATTCTTCTTTACCTCTGAAATTGTCACAGTCGGTGTAGGATTTAAAATCCATTTATTAAATCTTCATTGAACATATAAAATGTACCAAGAACTCTTTTAGCCACAGTGAGAGTTATAAAGTCAAACAAAGTGTGATTCCACCTTTAAGGGGTTTGCTTCAGTCTTACTATTGTTCCTGATCACTTCCTTTATCAGCTCTATGGACTTCAGTTTGATTCAAGCTTGACAGGTGCCTCTGAGGGAATTAACCTCCAGAATCAGGTGATAGAAGTTTCAAACTTCCATATGTTCTTTTTAAAATTATTTTTATTTTTTATTTTATTTTTTTATTTTATTTTATTTATTATTTTTTGGCTGCGTCAGGTCTTAGTTATGGCACGTGTAATCTTCACTGAGGCATGCGAGATCTTTCACTGTGGCGCGTGGGCTTCTCCCTAGTTGTGGTGTGCGTGCTTCCTCTTCTCTAGTTGCGGTGCACGGGCTCTCTAGTTGAGGCGCGCGAGCTCAGTAGTTGCGGCGTGCGAGCTTAGTTGCGCCGCATATGTATGTAGGGTAGATTGAAGGGGTGGTTTTGGATGTAGGTGATATAAGTGATATAGTATCTTGATATAAGTATCAGGTAGGAGGTATAAAGACCCAACTAGGGTATTGTCTAGAGAGCAAGAAAGAAGTCTGTGGGAGGGACCTTATGGAGCTACGGCAGGATCCTACGCCTGGGCCTTCCCTCCTCTACTTCATCGTTATCCAAAATGCAGAAGTTCTTCAACCTGTCTACTCAGGACCTGCTCTCTGTGCTTTACTAATGTATTATGACGATATCCAATCAAAATACTTCTTTCAGGGCAAAATTATTGCCTTTAGTAGGAGCTTACAGAAGAAGATTTTTTTTTTAGTCCAAAGGAGTGATAATAATAGTAGAAATGCAAGCCTTGTGGCAAGTCTGGGAGCTGATATTGAATTTAGATCACGATGTCTATTTGTTTTTGTGAAGTAAGCTCTGGTGTGGGAATTATTTCACGTGAAGGAATGGTATGACATAAAGAGAATAGCACAATAAATCTCGGAAAGATGACAAATAATACTAGAAAGTACTAATAAATACAAACAATGCATAATGAGTCTCTATAACTTTCCCTTTCCTTTTGACAAAACTAAAGTATTGAAAATAATATATTTTAGTAAGAATTTAATTAAATGAAAAAGTTATGCAAGACTGAATAAAAGTGCCATAAAATTAGCAAGTATGGAAGAAGAAAGAAAAGCAAACATACGACGTAATTTTTCATTTTGTTTCAGAATGACTAAGGTGGAAAATAAAAATACGTGACCCTATCAAAAGAGAAATGTAAGGCTTTGATTAAGCTAAACACAAGGTGTACAATGACTGTCTCGTGCTTAGACACTGCCATGCACCTTCTGGAGGCTTGATAAATATTGTTTGAACTTAACAACCAATCGACCTTTTAAAAATGCACTCATTTAATTTTCATAATGAGAAAAAGTTTTTTGTAGCTATGTATTTTGGTGAATGTTAACTAGACTTATTGTGGTGAATATTTTGCAATATATACAAATATTAAATCATTGTGTTGTAAACTGAAACTAAAATAATGTATACGTCAATTATACTTCAATTTTAAAAATATAGTCATTATATATGATTATATGATAAAAGTTAAAAATGTATATATGTATTATGTGGTTGGTAAAAGAGTGCTATAGCACTCACGTAGCCCAATAACTTCATCTCATACTTGAAAAAATGGAGACCCTGAAAGTTTATGTGACTTAACTGAAATCACAAAACTAGTTAGTGAATGATACAGTAGTCTTGGCTCTACACATGGGCCACTATAAACAATCTCTCACCATATGTTGTCTTACAGTGTTTCCTCAGATTATACTGTTCTGATCCAAACTCTAACATTCAAGCTCAAACTCTATATATCATTTTCTTCAAGAAAGCCTTTCCTGACTGTGGTAGGCAGGGTAATGAACTCCAAAGATGTTCATGTCAAAATCTCCAGAACGTGTGAAAATGTTACTTAACAAGGCAGAAGACACTTTGAAGCTGTGATCTAGTTAAGGATCTAGAGATTAGGAGAGCATCCTGGATTATCTGGCTGGGCCTCATGTACTCACATGAGCCCTTTAAATGTGGAAGAGTGAGGCAGAAGAAGGAGTGTCAGAATGATGTAACATGAGAAAGACTTGACCGGCTATTGCTGTGTTTGAAGGTGGAAGGGGACCATGGACCAAGGACTATGAGAAACCTCTAGAAGCTGGAAGAGGGAAGGAAATGGATTGAGATCTACACCTACAGAAGAAATACAGCCCTACCAACACCTTGATTTTCCTTCCATAAAATCATTTTGGACTTCCGACTTCCAGAACTGTAAGATAATAAATTTGCGTTGTTTTAAGATACCAAGTGTAGTAATTTGTTACAACAAAGATAGGAAACCAATACAGTGACTATTCTAGGACTCTGGTCATCTAATTATACATAAGCTTTTCACTGTCTATTATTAGTTTTTAATTTGAGTATCTTTTTACAAATAGGTAACAAGTCCTTTTGAAGCTGATGCCCTGTCACAGAGACCTGGACACTTAGGCTAATAGGAAAATTAGCAATATGTGCCTACGGGCAAGTTCTGCAATCTTTTGCAGTTTTAATATTATAACCGTATAACAACGATTATAAAACCTAATCTTGGGGAATTTTGTGAGGATTAACAATAATAAGTTTATTCCAGGCAACATTTTATCACTGGTGGAATAAAACTATTTATTTAAACACATCCATTAATATAAAACCCATTGTGACTATACTGCTGAACTGAATGAATAAGCATTTTCAGAACTCTAATGGAAAACTGATGAATTCATAAAAGTGCTAACAAAAGATCAAGATGAAAAAAAAATTAATTACATGGGACTGAGTGAACTGATGAGAACGACATAATTTTTGTGACTTTCTGTTTGAATAAAAAAAAAAATCCCACAAGGACTCAGAGGCAAAAAATATACAAATCAATTTTCACTGCAAAGTAAAGGAGCTGTTACAGTGGAGGATTACTGGACTGAATGTCAATATTATGACATAGTATGAGTGTGTTTCGTGTTTGGTATTTGCAATCATTGTTGCTTTTGTTGTGGTCATCCATTTACAATGCTTGGAGTCAGTCTATTTATCTCCTGTAAAAATAAAAAAAAAAAATAATAATCTGTTGTACCATTAAGTAATACACATAACCTTTTCATTACTAAATTAAAAATCATGCTAATCTTTTTATAAAACATAATTGGAATCCTAAAAATACTGTAAATAATATAGTATTAAGCCTTCAGAATAACCATAATATAACCATTATTCTTCTGTTTATTGCCTATAAACTTGATTACAGTTTTATACTACGGACCCATCCCTGAGGTTGGAGACGTTGTTGGAAAAGAGGTCAAAATTAAATGGGATTATGGGAATCAGAAAAAAATGTATGTTACATATATCTTAACATTTATAGAGCTACATATTAGCAGTTACCCTCTGTATCACTATTCCCCAGCTCCTAACAATTACTACTTTATATTGCTACTAATCTTTACATGTGAATCTTCTGTGTCTGTTAGTAGATGTCATACATGTAATATGCATGCTGTGCTTTGCATGCTAACAGACATATGGAAAGAGCTTTAGGTGGGCTACTAAAATAAGCTTTGAATCCTGACTCTTACTGAGTATATAAACTCAGGTCGTTTAATTAACACATAAATTAAAATGAGAACATTTACTGAATATTCAAAATGACTAAGATTCTGTATGTGAAAGCATCTCTGTAGCATAGAGTCTGGTATGCAGAACGTTAGTTTATTTTCTCTCTGAGGTTTATACTTCTTTTGACTCCTCACTGCCCCCTCTTGGGATAAGCCCCTGAGAAACTCTGAGTAAAAATTTGTTGCAGTTGAGAACTATGAAATGTCTAATTAAGGTAATAAAATAAATCAAAGAAACCCACCATGAAATATATTTTAACATTAAGAAAGAAATAGTGGAAAATCTGTATTTTGTCAACATTCAGTTTTTATACATTCAAGGTCAGAAATATTTTGAAATACTGGTATATTGTACTTTTTCTCAAAATGTATTTCAAGGCAGGGAATTTGATATGGCCTGGGAATACAATGTTTAGAAAATCTGCTTTTTCATTTAATCTTTAAAAGAAATTGCATAGAATAAATATCTTTAAATATCTTTAAAGAGATGAATAGGCAATTCATTTTTAAATACTATTTATTTGTTGAAAAAAATGATTGATGCTCATTTTCTACAGAATAAATTTTGGTGTTTAAGGCATTCAAAATATACAGTCATTCTAGAGTCAGAGGTGTGGTTCTCTTAAGTCTCAGTTACCATTTTGGAAACAATATGACCCTACAAAGACACTTTCCTGGAAATAAACACCATGCTCTAGCAAGACCAGCTTTCTCTGTGTCCCTAAATATAACATATCTGCCATTACCTCAGGTGGAATAGTTTTATCATCACCTTTTCACATTCTGTAGAACTTATTAATCAAAGAGTACATTTTAATTCTTTATCTTGTTCAATTATGATTATATATTCTCCTAGATGATGAATTTCTTTTAAGGATCTGTAAATAACTTATATTCTGATGTTAACTCCTTTAGACTAAATGTGACAAAAAGTAATTACTTAAGTGGGAACAAATGAGGTACTTGGTATTAATTTAAATCACAACTCTTCTTAATAGATGTAAACATAACAATATGCAAGTTACTTAATCTAAGACACAACTTTCTTACCTGTAAAATGATGGTAATACATACCTTTCAGAGTTGCAGGAAGATAAGGGATAATACATGTAACAAGACTGCACTTAATAGGTACTTAATAAATGCTAATTGATGACAATAAGCAAATACTATTAAGTATTTATCATATGGAAACTTTCATTTAATTCTCATGATGTACCATACATTCTGTTATAATTTTATCTTTTCTGTCATTTTACAGATATGGTTTTACAAAAAACTAGTCCATGACATGTTGTCAGCAGTAGAGTAATGAGATGATTCAGGCATTTTGACATCAGAACATACGTCCGATACATTTTATGTACTGTCTTTCCACATCCACATTCCCTGTATTGGAATATTACACAGGCTTTAAGCATGATATTTTATATTGTATTTATTTATTGATATATAAATGTGATTATAAAACACTGTGCGTATATCTGTATATCTATAAGTCTACCTGTGTATCTACCTATGTTGTATGGTCCATTCAGCTGCTGTAACAAAAATACCGTAAACTGAGAGACTTATAAATGACAAAAATTTATTTCTCACAGCTCTGGAGGCTGGGAAGTACACCATTAAGATGATTAAGGTGCTGGCAGATTCTGTGTCTCGTGAGGACCTGCTTCCTAGTTCACAGGCAGTTGTCTTTTCACTGTATCCTCGTATGGTGGATGGAATAAGGAAGCTGTCTGGGGCTTCCTTTATAAGGGCACTAGTCTGGTTCATGAAGGCTCCATTCTCATAACCTAATATCCTTCCAAAGGCCCCACCTCCCCATCACATTGGGAATTAGTAACAAATATGAATTTTGGGAGGACACAAAATTCAATCTATAACTTATGCCTATATCTGTGTATCTATATTCATTCATACAGATATACACATTTATATCTAAATGAGGAGGAGTAACTATAATCCAAAATATTAGTGGTGATGTCTCTACATGATGGGGTTAGTCATGATTTTTAAATTTTTTCTTTTGCATATGTTTATTACCTGATTTTTATGTGATGAGCATTCATTCTCATGTAATAAAATTATTAAAATAGGTAGTTCTGTTAAAACGTGAACTGAAAATTTTGAAATGCATAAAAAGTATATTTTTGAATTATATCAAAATATTATCAGTGGTACAAATCTGGTTAATTTCATCTTTATGTTTATCTTTTGATATTTCCATATAGTATAAAATAATGTAGTATGGTGTAATGAAATAATACCTTTAAAATTAGCACATACTCCTAGAAATATAGCATTTATTCAGCATCATTAAAAATACATATATAGACAAAGAATCAAGGGAAACATGGCAAAATGTTGAAGGAACTCTGTTGTGAATTAAGGATAATTTTCTTAATATGTGTTTTCAAAACTTTCTAAGAATGATTAGATAATATTATTACAATAAAAATGAGTATTATTCAAACACAGTAAATTAATATTGACCTGAGTAATATCCCTCTTGTATCATTTTCATTTTGTTTTCCCCACGATACGATAAATGATATGGTAAACTTGTTTTTTAGATATTTATACCATATAGATATTTTGATTTAAATTCTCCATCAACCCTTACGTTATCTGTACAGTTATATCAGTAAGGGTATTCTGATTTTAGCTAATGCCTTTCAAGTTTCCAAAAGCTGAGTCCATGCCTTTGAATACCTAAATCTCTTAACATTTAGTAAAAATCATAAAATTTATCTTTCGTGAACAAGTTCATAATACAAATCTTTGGAGACTTTTGGCATCGCTTTTCTAAAATGCCAGTATTCATAGAGCTCTAGAACAATGATCTCATTAATTTCTCTCAGAGCCCTGAGAGGTAAATGGCAAATCTGACCTGTGAGATGGATTAGTGAGCATTTTCATCAAGTTCGCGGCAGACACTGAGTGAGGTGGCCAGCACTTAGCCTGATGGAAGTAAAAATTAAAAGACATTTTATAGGAGTGACTAGATGCTACAGAATGGAACTTTAGAGAGATTACTTCTGTGCAGTAACAAGAATAAACATGTACTGCAAATTGGGAACAAAAAACAAAATGAGAACTGGAAGTTGTAAGTGAAAGACAAAAAAGAAAAAGCCATACACACTTTTTTTTTTTTAAAGTTCCATACACATTTATTTTTTTGAAAGTTAGACAGAGATCAGATTTTCATAAGGCAAAAATTTAGCTTTGCAATATATTTAGTGTTTGATACAGTCCACTGGAAGTGCATTTTCTAGTTTTTCTCCAACTTGAGAGAAACCAGGAAAAGTTCAAATATAGACAAAGAAAGCCTGATACAAGAAAAAAGATTGAAATACAGGATGTTTTAGAAGTGATTAAAACATTTTGTGCTGATTTTGTATGAGAGAGAGTTGATATTTGCAATACACTTTAAGTATGAGAAAGGTTATAAGCAGATGGAGATTATAATTTCATCTTCTACAAAGGTTGAACATATGTAAATAACTTTAAAGGGCAACCTCAGTTATTTAAGACGGAAAGAAGAGCTCTTAAATATTACTAAGTGAATGACGCTGGAAAGGCTCAGAAGAGTTGGGGGCAGGGGCTTTTTCGTATTTTTTCTATTGCATTAAAATATACATAACATTTACCATTTTAACCATTTTTAAGTGAACAATTCTGTAGCGTTAATTATATTCACAATGTTGTGTAAACATCACCGCTATCTATTTCCAAACTTTTTCATTACCTTAAGAGAAACTCTGTACCCATTAAGCAATAATTCCCCACTACTTCTCCCCTAAGTCCCTGGTAACATCTACATTCTCTCTCTATGAATTTGCTCATTCTAGGTAATGCATATAAGCAAAATCATATGATATTTATCTTTTATGTCTGGATTATTTCACCTAACATCATGTCTTTAAGGCTCTTTCATGTGATAGCATGTATCAGAACTTCACTCTTTTAATGGCTGAATAATATTCCATTGTATATATACCACATATTGTTTATACATTTATCAGTTCATGGACATTTGGGTTGTTTCCACCTTTTGGCTATTGTGAATAATGCTCTTATTAACACTGGCATACAAGTTTCTGTTTGAGGCTTTGTTTTAAATTCCTTTGGATATATAGCTAATAACAGAATTGCTGGATCATATGATAATTCTGTTTAGTCTTTTGAGGAACTGCCAAACTGCTTTCCATAGCAGCTACACCATTTAAATTCCCCCAGCACATGAGTTCCAATTTCAACAAATCCTCACCCACATTTGTGCATGGTGTTCCCTTTAACATAGATTAAAAATAATTGCTTGATGCGTTTGTCTTTTAAATCCTGTAGGAAATAAAAAGTGGAGTTATAAACCAAAAATAAAATAACACTGGATTTTATACAGGCTTACCTCTTTTTACTGCACTTTGTTTTATTACGCTTCACAGATACTGTGTTTTTTACAAATTGACGGTTTGTGGCAAGCATGCATTGAGCAATTCTATCAGTACCATTTTTCCAACAGCATTTTCTCACTTCATGTCTCTGTGTCACATTTTGATAATTATCTCAGTATTTCATACATTTTATTATCACTGTATTTGTTACGGTGATCTGTGATCAGTGATCTTTGAGTTACTGCTATGACTCACTGAAGGCTCAGAGGATGGTTAGCATTTGTTATTAATAAATTTTTAAATTATGTGCATTGTTTTTTTCAGACACAATGCTATTGTACACTTAATACACTATAGTGTAGTGTAAATGTAACTTTCATATGCACTGGGGAACAAAAAATTTGTGTGACTTTATTGTGGTTGTCTGGAACTGAACCCATAATATCATTGAGGTATGCTTGTATTTACCTATGCATTTACCTTCACTAGTGTTCTTTATTTCTTCAAATGGCTTCAAGTGACTCTCAAATATCCTTTCACTTCAACCCGAAGGACTCCATTTAGCATTTCTTTTAAGGCAGGTCTACTAGAGACAACCTCACTCTATTGTTGTTTATCTGGGAATGTTTTAATTTCTCTTTCATTTTTGAAGGGCAGTTTTTCTGGATATATAGTTCTTATGTGACAGTTGTTTTTTTTTTTTAACATTTAAATATGCCATCCCAGTGTATTCTGACCGCCACATTTTTCTTTCTTTTTTTTTTGGCTGCACGGCTTGTGGGATCATAGTTCCCCGACCAGGGATTGAACCTGGGCCCTCGGCAGTGAGAGCACAGAGTCCTAACCCCTGGACCACCAGGGAATTTCCTTAGCCTCCACATTTTTAATGGGAAATCAGCCATTAATCTTATTAAAGATTCCTTGTGTATTGCAATTTACTTCTCTCTTGCTGCTTGCAAGATTCTTTAGCTTTGGTTTCAGACAGTTTGATTATGAATATGTATTGGTCTAGACATCTTTGAGTTTATCATAATTTGAGTTCTTCAGCTTCTTAGTTGTGTAGATTCATGTATTTCATCAAATTTAGGAAGTTTTTCTGGCTATTATTTCTTCAAATTTTATTTCTACCTCTTTCTCTTATTTCCTGTTGTGAATCCTATTATGCGTATGTTGGTACAATGTTAGTGTCCCATAGGTCCCTTAGGTTCTCTTCATTTCCTTCAATATTGTTTTCTTTCTACTCTTCCAACAGTATAATTTCAACTGTCCTATCTTCAGGTTCACTGATTTGTTCTTCTGTTTCCTCAAATCTGCTATTGAATCACTCTGGTACCTTTTTTTTTTTTATTTTGGTTATTGTGCTTTCAGCTTGAGAATTTTTATTTGGTTTCTTGTAACAGTTTTTATGTCTTTATTGATAGTCCCTATTTGTTTATACATTTGTTCTTTTTTCTATGATTCCCTTTAGTTTTTTGGGTATATTTAAGACAATTTTTTAAAGTCTTTATTTAGTGAGTTCAATGTCTGGATTTCTTCAGTCTTAGATTCTGCCAGGTTTTTTTTCCTCATGAATGGGCCATACCATCTTGTTTCTTTGTGTGCCTTGTAATATTTTGTTAGAAACTGAACATTTTGAATAATATTATGTGGTAACTCTGGAAATCAGGTTCTCCTCTCTAATATGTTTTCCTGTTGTTAGTTGTTAAGGACTGCAGTAATCCATTTATGTACTGAGTTTTCTAGAAAAGGTTGTGTATTGACTTTTCTAAACTATCTTTGCAAAAATGTATTCCTTGTATTGTGTTACCACTGAAATCTCTGTTCCATTACTTCAGTAGTCAGTGATCTGACAGATTTCCTTAAACACATAGCCAGAAAGAAAAAAATAATACTTTCTTGGCCTTACATCTTGACTCTGAGCTGAGGCCCTTCTTCAATGATCAGCCAGGCTGCCTATAATTCTACCTTAGCCTTCACCTCCTGCTTGCGTGAAGCCCATAGATCCATCAGAAATTCAAGCCTAGGGTCCTATCAGATCTTTCTTGAGCATAGGTCTGACCCTGTGCATGTGCATTTCATTTCACCCCAAATGGGCAAAGCAGAGTTCATTTTCTTTGTCAGTCCCTCAGAGAACTATCAGGTCAAAGCACACAACAACAGTATTTTAAGAACAAGGTCCATATTAGTTTCCTGGCAGCAGCAAGTCATGCCAGAACTGCAAACTGCATGCCAGAACTGCAAGATGAGTTTGGAGCTCCTAATGCTCCCAGAGCATTGTCAGTATTTGACCAGTCTCACAAGTCCTTGGAAAAGCTCCATTTGCAGGATGTTGTTGTTATTTGACCTAATTTTGGATCACAGACACATTGAGGTGTGGTGGATGTTAGGCAGGTAAGAAAAATGCTACAGCACTATCTTACCAAAATGTGGCTGACTTTATCTTTAAGTACCCCTCCAATTGCTCTTAAGTTTCTGATTAGATTCCAGAGTTCCAAAATAGTTAATTTTATATCAGTTTTTGCCACCTTAGTGGTTGTTTCAGTGGAGGCACAGATTCTTTGAGCACCCTATTCTTCTAGTGTCCCTAAACAACTCTTTCTTTCATTTTCAAAGGATGTTCTTTGCTGGATTTAGAATTCTTGTTCGACAGTTGTTCTTCCTTAGGACTTTGGATATATCATCCCCATGCTTTTTGGTCTCCATTTTTTTCTGATGAAAAGACAGCTTTGAGTCTTATTGAGGCTCTGTTGTACATGAGATGTCATTTTTCTCTTGCTGCTTTGAATATTATCTTTGGATTTTGACAGTTTGACTATGATGTGTCTAGATGTGGATCAAGACACATTCTTGTTTTGACTTTGTTTTATTTGAGTTTATATTACTCCTTGAATTTATATTACTTGGCATTATTTGAGCTTCTTGAATGTGTAGATTAAATTTTTTTAATCAAATTTGGGAAGTTTTCAGCTATACTTTCTTCAAATATTATTTCTGTCTCTTTCGCAATCTCCTCTTTTCTTGCACTCATATTACATATATGTTGGTACACTTGAGAGTGTTCTACATGTCTCTAAGGCCTGTTCACTTTTGTTCATTGTTTTTTTTTTTTCTTTCTGTTAGGCAGATTGTTCTCATTTGACTTGTCTTCAATTGTTTATTCTGCTAACTCAGATCTGCTGTTGAACGCTGCTTGTGAATTTTCTTTCCAAGTATTGCATTTTTCAACTCCAGAATTGCTACTTGGTTCTTTTTAATATTTATTTATCTTTATTGATATTACCTACTTGGTGAGACATCATTGTTATATTTTTTCTTTAATTTGTTTAGATGTGATTTCTTTTATTTATTTAATAGCTTCTTTAAAGTCTTTATCTTATAAGTCTGGGCTCCCTCAGGGACAATTTCTTTTGACTGCTTTTTTTTTTTTTTTATTCATGTGCATGGGTAGCTCTTTCTTTTCCTTTTTCTTTGGCTGTCTCATATTTCTGTTGTTTGTTGAAAACTGGACATTTTAGATAATATTCTGTGGAAATTCTGGCAATCAGATTTCTCTTCATCCCCAGAGTTTTGTTGATGTTGTTTAGTGACTTTCCCAAAATAATTATGTAAAGTCTTATATTCCTTGTAGAGTGTGGTTGCTTAAGTGCGTGTTCACTTAGGTTAGTGATCATCTATTGATTCGTTAGAGGTTTCATTTAATTCCTTGAAACATTAAGTCTTACATCTTTTGTTGAGGGGCTCTTTGTGTTGGGATACACCTTCTGTTCTTAGGTAGTTAAAAACTCTGATGTAGCCTTTTCTTTCTGTTTATGCAGGACCTCATGGTCAGCTAGCAGTGGTAGATTCAGATCCTCTATTCCTGGCATGTGCATAGCCCTGCATATATATACTGTCCTCTAGATCACCAGGAATATGTCAGTGCTTTTCAAAACTCCCTATGGGTATCTTGTTTCACAGATCTTCCCTGTATGTTTTGGCCAACCTCTTATTTGTTCCAACTCATATTTACAGCCTTAGAGAGTTGTGTGGTAAACTATTGCCTTTGATTTCTTTCAACAAGTTTCCTGGAGATGGGGTTTCTCATGGAACAAGCTCCAAAATTAAGTCAAATAACAACAACATCCTGCAAATGGAGCTTTTCCAAGGACCTGTGAGATTGGTCACTGACAATGCTCTGGGAAAAGCTTCATTAGGAGCTCCAAACTCATCTGCCCCCTCGGGTGTCTGCAACACTGCTGGTTTATACAGCTTAGTGGTCGCAAGGCTACCAGTTTTCAAGGCAACTCTAAGTTGGGGAGTTGGAGATAGGAATAGGTCAAATTAAAATGACGTAAACTGCCATTCTAACTTAGGTTCAGCAGCTTTTCTTGAATAAATGTTCCTGAGATTGTTGCAAATCATTGGTTAATATTCAGAGTTCCAAAGCATTGGTTTTAACAATTTTTTCTCAGTGTTTTTGTTGCCTTTATTTGCAGAGGTTCCCCACTCTGTCTTTTCTGAAAGTAAATAATGTGTTTTTGACAGCCTTTTAAGGCCCGTTGAAACTCAGTAAACTGCTAAACACATATCCCCATGGCTTGGAGAAGAAAAAAGCACATGAATTTTTCTTCAGTTAGACAGTACAGTTGCAGAATTAGTTTTGCTCAAAATTGTATCTCTTTACCAGTTTAGCATATTTTGAAGTATTATAACAACTGACTCTTTTCCAATAACTAAAGAAAAGAAAAGTCTGATATTTCACATGAAGTCTATTTAAGGTCCCAGGAAACATAACTCCTTGAATATGTGCAAGGCAGCATTTGTAGGTGTCAAGAACATGAATTTTGGATTTCAAGTGTTTAGATTCAAATCTTGGCTCTGTCACTTGCTAGCTGTGTGATCTTATCTAAAGTGCTTAAATTTCTCTGTACCTGAGTCTTATTAATATGTAAAAGTCTGGTAATAGTCATATGTACATTATGGTGTTTTTAGAAGGATTAAATGAGTGAATACTTTCTGTGTGCCTAGGACATCGCCTGGCATATATGAAAACTGCATAGGCATCTTTAAACTAAAATTTAAAGTGGAAAAATGCTATGTGAGATTCATAACTAAGCACATGGATCACCATATAGTGTTCCAGGATCAGAAAAGAATCTTTGGTCTACTTCTCATTCTTTTAGCAATCTTGAGAATGTGACCTCACCCTTTTCCAACTATTCTAGCCTAGTTAATGGCTTGACCTAAATGAAAAATTAGGAGTAGAATCATTTATCTTTTTACTGTGAGACAGAAAGAAGTGACTGAAATCCCTGTTTGGTTTGGCACAATCCTGGAGTTTGAGTTCTCTTTCTGTGCTTAGGGCCAAAACTTTAAAAGAATTATCAAACAACTTTACATAAGCAGGGATCTTGCTGTTTTCTTCATTGCTGTATATCAGCACCTAGAATATTACCTGAAAGATATATTTTTGGCAATGAAAGTATATTTCAAGTGAATGAATAAATTAGTGATTGAGTAAATCAGTTAGTTAAAATAGTTCCCTTTGGCAGTTCAGTGGTTGGGGACCTAGTAGCATCTGATTTTAGCCATGTTTGACTCATCAGGGCAACAGAGACATGAAGAAGTTCATTACACAATCAAGTTTATAATAAACAATAGAAGAAACCAAAAGTTAATGTAGATGGAATAAAAATCAAGTATTCAAAATTTGATCACAAAATTTTGTAACTTTGGTTTCAAGAAAGTATAATTCCTATAGATTCCTCTGTTATAGTCAAATGTAAAACAGAAAATTTAGTGAAGTGTACAAAATCCTTGAATAACTTCCACTATGTTTATTTTCTTCATTTTTAATTATAGGAATTTTGCAGATGTTAAGCCAGATGGGTCTTGTGTTTTTAATAAATGGTATCTTAGAAAAGTATATAATTAGTTGGTGAGCAGTGTTTTCTCTCAATTACTCTTTTCAGTTACAGAGCAAAAGCTGAGGTTACATTTTTAGTTTTACTGTGTCAAGTATACTCTGTTTTGGAAGAAAGATTTGTTTTCTTACTTATAGACAACTGCCTTATATTCCCCATTACTTTTAAGGAATAGATAAATTTGTCAAAAATATATTAGTATAGAAGATAATTTATCTTGGACAAGTTTATATTACCTATTATTTTGAATAGAAATAGTTATTAAACTATTTAAACACACTAGAAACTTTGCATATATAATCCACTCTGTAACAATATCAAAATTATATTTCTAATAAAAATTTTTGAAATACACTATTGTAACAGTAGTAATTAATTTTTGATGCTTAGTATGAATTTTTAAAGAAAAATTTTAAACAGAATTAGTAAAAACTTCCAAACAACTTATTATTTTGTGACCAAGATCTGTGGAGGTTAAGGAGTCCTCTGACACTATTGGTAGCTTTTTAAACATTTCAGTATTTTCAAAGTAACTGTAATTATTTTTGCCCTTATTATTTCATTTCTCTATTTCTTTTTCTTTTTCATTTCGAAGGTGAACAATGAATATCAGTTTTATGGATGACCAATACAATAACTTTAACTTTGATTGCTCTTTTGTTGTGGAGACTGGAGAGAGGTCTACATTTAAAAGTATAATTGAATGAAGAAAGAAAAAGTTGATTCACATCAGTTCTGCATCAGCTTATAGCATTAAAAAAAAAAGTGTTAGAGTGTCTTTGTTTTCCATCATGATGTAGACAATATTCCTTTGTGATCTATGCTTTTAAAATTTGAATCAAGAAAACCTTCCCTAACCATACACAAATTGCCTCATATTTTTCCCATAAAGGTGTTAAAGATTTGCTTTTAAACCTAATAGCTTTATATATTGGAATGGACTTCTGTTAATAATGTAATCTAAGATATCTATTTTTATATCAATAACAAACCTCCAATAGCGGTAATAACACTTACTTTATGGAACTAATGGGCTGATTAAATATAATTAAAGTTTAAAGAGAATGTAAAGTGTTAAGACTCAGCCTAGAGAGCCTTAGAGATTATTATTAAATAGAAGCTACAATGATAACGTTCATCGCGATGATGAAGCTGCCGCTACCCACTGCTGCTCCTGGTGCTTATTAAGTTGTTATTGTCTTGTTATTTTAGAGTCAGTTTCCTGATTTAAGATTCCCAAAGGCATCATCCCAACAAAAAGGAACGTGAAAGATTTAACCTGTTCACCTTCATTCAGTGTTGGTATGAATAAGGTCCGTAGTTCTTTACACTCAATATTTCTCACCTTTCTGCAGCAGTCTAGAGTAAGAAAAATGAATATTTTGGGTAAAGTGGGGACTGCTTTGGGCAGGAGCTCTGTGACAATCATAGTTTCTTGCATTGTGTCTCTGATCCCCTACTATGTGTGACTCTAGGACCTATTCTAAAATCTTTTCTTGCATGAGAATTTGAAAGGGTTATCAACTATTCTGTAAGAGGTGCTAGTGCATAAAGACCCTCATGATAATTTTTATATTCATAAACTGGCAAAGAAATGGTGGGATTTTATAATGTATAGTCTTCCAGAAGGCACAAACTCACTTGGAGTAAGTAAAGAAAAATATAAGTATATAAATAAATAAGATTGTGTGCTTAATGAACACCTGTTTGATATAAACAATAACAATGCATCTAGACACAGGGATTTGTGTTTACAGAACAGATTTAATTTAGCTGAATTGCTAACTGGGGGAAAAACTGCATCTAAACATCACTTAATAAATATCCTTGTTATCTCAATTTCTGTAAGAAGGATTTTAATGAGGTTTGTTTATGACAAGACCTTGTAGCTGAATAGTCCGGGCAGTAAAAGGGAAATGATATATATGTTACAGAAAGAGATCATATCACAATGACCAAACTGGAAACTCTTGATAATTTCTCACTCATCTGCAGCTGTCAGATAGGTCTTCTGGGCCCTGGATATCTCTGACAAGCTTCCATTCATGGTGGGTGGCTTGTTACAGGCACATGTCCTCATAGACAACCAAGCTACTCCCTATGAATACTGACATATCTTGTAAGTGCAGCAGACTCTCCTCTGGGTATTGTGGTAACTAGCTAGATGAACATTATTTGTAATTAAATGGTTCTCTCTTTGATTCTCAGTTTGGTAAAAAAATTTCACTCTTTAAAATAATTGTGGTGTTATCTTTGTTGTGACCATATGCCATTACCCTTTCTTGACCAGCTAATTCAACTGTAAGGCGTTGCCAAAAATTCACTCTCATTAAGGTCCTTCTTATGGACATTCAGATACATTATTCCAAAATACAGCTGATTTCCAGAATCATTCGTGCAGCTTTGGAAAATACCAAATCCTGGGCACCACTCCAGACATAACTGAATCAATCTCCTAGAGAGGCTCTCAGGAAAAGATATTTTATTTGTGATGATCAATAGAATTTGTCAATGTGAGCTACAAATGAACCCCCCCTCAGGCCCCTAAAATATTGACTATTTTGTTTCATTGATACTTGAAGGAAAATTTCATTGCTAAGATTTTATTTCTTATCTGAGCGCCAACAATATGCCCTTTTGGAATAATTTAGGGGTAAAAGGGGGAAAAACAAACCTTAAAAATTAAATTTTGGGGCTTCCCTGGTGGCACAGTGGTTAAGAATCTGCCTGCCAATACAGGGGACACGGGTTCGAGCCCTGGTCTGGGAAGATCCCACATGCCGCGGAGCAACTAGGCCCGTGAGCCACAATTACTGAGCCTGCGCGTCTGGAGCCTGTGCCCCGCAACAAGAGAGGCCGCGATAGTGAGAGGCCCGCGCACCGCGATGAAGAGTGGCCCCCACTTGCCGCAACTAGAGAAAGCCCTCGCACAGAAACGAAGACCTAACACAGCCATAAATAAATAAAAATAAATAAATAAAAAGGCATCACCATACCCAAGGTCATCTCTGTTAACTTCTAGAAATTTCAGTTTTGTGTTTTACATTTTGTCTCTGATACACTTTGAGTAAATTTTTTGGAGGGTGTAAGTCTGTGTCTAGATTCACTTACCTTTTTGCTTAAATGCAAACACTGCCCGTCTCTTCCTGCACACTCTCCACTTTGTCTATTAGAGCCCTTAGCGTATTGATCATAGTTGTTTTAAATTCCCAGTCTTATCATTCCAACATCCCCGCCATGTTTAGTTCTGATGCTGGCTTTTTTTTTTTCTTTAATAGTTATTTATTTTTTATTTTTTGGTATATCTTGTAAAGTTTTCTTCATAGCCACATAAGATGTACTGGGTGAAAGGAGCCAGAGTAAATAGTATTTCAGTATTTTTGTGATGAGGTGGGAGGGAGGAGAACCATTCTCTAGTCCTATGATTTGGTCTCAGTCTTATCATGAGCCTCTGCCTCTGAGCTGTGAACTTCCATGTATTTCTCAGGGTTTTTTTTCCTCTCCCCTTAGGTGGGAAAGACTGGGTAGAGTGGGCTGGAGTTGGGTAGTCCCCTCTCCCAGGTCAGTTAGTCTCTGATAATACCCCAGCTGTTTAGGCTCTGGTTAACTAGTTTCCACTGAGGGCAGGTCTTACTAAAAAGAATTAGAGTGCTCTAGCATATTTAAAAATTGTTCCTTTTCCCCTCCCCCTGTCCCAAGCAGGAGGGGATTTTTCTTCTGTATTTACTGTGGGAATCTGGTCGAGCTCCTGAACATAATTCACAATACTGTGCTCCCCTCCCCTCCAACGCTGGACCTCCTGGTGTTTTGATCTATCAGCGTTGTCCGCACTGAACCTCCAGTAATTCAGCAGTTACGGTTCAGGTTTTTCCTACCCCAGCACTGACTCCCACTGAGGTTTCTATTTGTGAGCCTCTGCTCGGGTAAATTGTTATTCTCTGCATTTCCCTGTTACTGTCACCCATCTTGGAGGTAGTGGTTTGCCCTGTGTCCTCCTGTCTCTTAAGGATCCAAGAGGAGTTGCTGATTTTTCAGACTGTTCAGCTTTTTACTTGTTAGGACAGAGTGGTCACTTCCAACTT
Organism: Balaenoptera acutorostrata; assembly: GCF_949987535.1. Taxonomy (NCBI): domain Eukaryota; kingdom Metazoa; phylum Chordata; class Mammalia; order Artiodactyla; family Balaenopteridae; genus Balaenoptera; species Balaenoptera acutorostrata. The sequence continues at coordinate 67,370,238 of NC_080081.1, forward strand.
CCCTACAGGTGGAACTAGAAACCAGAACTCTCCAATTCTTGACTTTTCAAAGCAAAAAGTAATAAAATGTATTGTGGGGTTAATCGTATGTGTAGAAGTAAAGTGTATGACAAAGTAGCACAACATCTTGGAAAAGGGAAATGGAAGTATACATTTTATGGTTCTTCTATTATAAGTGAAGTGATATAATATTACTTGAATGTAGACCAAGCAATGATTTTTAAAGATGGCTGCTGTAAACCTAAAGTAATCTCTATAAAAACAAAACAATGAGGCATAGTCCATAAACCGACAAAGGACATAAAATTAAATAGTAAAGAATAGTCAATCCAGAAGAATACAGAATTTTCAAGAAAATTCTCTTCTTGGCAGTAGACTAAACTCAGAGAGTCAAGCTGTGAATTGGTTAAGGCTAATTGCTAGCTTTATGGTATGAAGCTAAGAAATGCAAAATGCAAAAATTTTCAATCTAGCTGCTAGCAATTCTAAAAATGAGATATTTCAGTAAAGACTTATAAAACTATTAGAAGACTTTAATACTAATTATATGCAGAAGAATTATATACAGATCCAAGTTAGTGAATACCCCAAAATAAGATAAATCCTGGGATAAATTAGTCACTTTATTCACTTTTGTTTAAAAGACAGCTATATTATCTTTTCGTAATTTTTTAATCTCATTCTGAAATGTTATGAAGCATAACATTAAGTTTATGTGAGGCTTGGGTTAACTTTCTCATAGAAAGCCTAATTAATTTTTTTTTGGTGCTGTTGGAATGTAATTGCTTTACAATGTTGTGTTAGTTTCTGCTGCTCAACAAAGTGAATCAGCTATACGTATACATATATCCCCTCCCTCTTGGACCTCTCTCCCACCCCCCCATCCCACCCATTTAGGTCATCACAGAGCACCAGACTTCACATATTTTTCGATAGCACTTTGGTGGTCAGATATGTTATTACTTTTAGTAACTGTAACTAATGTGACATTAATTACCTTTAATCTTTCAAAATTAATTAGGAATCTGAGAAATTAATTTTGTTGGCATCAAAGAGCAACACAGTTTAAATTAAATTAATTTGTAATATATGAAAATCATACAACAAAGAAAAGATATATGCTTACTTGCAAAGATAATTAGTAATTACATTGGATTAATTTTATAATTTGTTAATGTATTTCATTATTAACATAACTAATTTATTAATTAATTCTCTGTGGAGATGGGCAAATATCTTTTCTACTAGTACTATTTCAATATTTTATATGCATAAAATAATCAAAATCTATGACATGCTAGGAAGGAGATTTCTATCCATTTCTCTCTCTTTTTTGGCCCTGCCGTGTGGCTTGTGGGATCTTAGTTCCCTGACGAGGGATTGAACCCAGGCCCTCGGCAGTGAGAGTGCAGGGTCCTAACCACTGGACCACCATGGAATTCCCTCAATTTCATTATGTACTATTTTCTGTGGTACCTTGTTCAGAATATTTGTTGCTCTGTCTCTAATCCTTAAATTAGATCATAATTATGCAAATCAGAATCAATTTTTTGAATAGTGTGGTGCTTCAATTGACCTAATTTCATTGAAAGAATAATATGACAAGCCAGAGTTTCCAAATTTATAAAGGAGTGAAATAAAATTCTCAGAATAATTTCACAGTTGAGCTCCATGGTGTTCTGACTTTAAGGTGACCTTCGTTATCCCCACCTTCTTCATATCCTGGCTTTTATGTAATTCCCCCCACTTGTGTGCAGGTTGTACCTATGACTTGTTTAGAATCAACAGATTGTGGCAAAGGTAATAGGCTGTAGGCATTGTGTGTCCATGAACATAGCATAGTGCTTATCTTGCTAAAGCCTCTCTGTGCGTGTTTGTGTCTGTCTGTCTGTCTCCCTTGCTGGTTTTGAAGAAGCAAGATCCCATAAATCCTATAGCCACAAAGAAATAAATTCTGCCGACAACCTGAGGGAATTTGGAAGTAGATCTTTCCCCAGTCAAGCCTATGATAAAATCCTAACCTGGCTGATGTACTGTTTCCGGCCTTATTAAATAGTAAGCAGTGCCTGCATTTCCGACCCAACGAAATTATGAGATAATAAACATGAGTTGTGTTAAGTCAACTAATTTGTTGTACAGCAGAGCAAACAAATACAAGCCCATCCCTACAGAACCCACCGCAATGGAAAGCATTATGTAGGTAATCTTAGTAGATCAACACTTGTAACTTCAGGTAAGCTAATAAAAGCCTCAGGGCAATTTACAGGTAATGGCTCTAGTAACTGAGATTTAGATAAGTACTTTCTGCAATAGGTTAAACTTAGAGAAATCATAACTCCTTTAACAAGTGACTCTAAATTTGAATTTTGCTAACCCTAAAAATATCCATAAGTAACTCAAATTTTTAGATAGCCTCACTGGTGCAGTCTATAATTATTATGCAAGAAATTTGAATGGTAACAATTGACTTTTCAAAACACGGAACTACTTGGGATGATGGTAGATATTATATTGAGTGTTTTTCAACATCCCTTTATTTTGCATAGTTTCAATAGGAATCAATCTTCTTTTCTACCAGGATATAAATGGGCAATACAACTATGCAACAAAGGCCTTATTAAGTGTATTATATTTAAAGATACCTCTTCTTTAATTAGGCATAAGTGCCTGCTGTTAGGGAGCAGGTGTTGTACTTCAAGTGTGGGAACAAAGACTATTATGGTCTGTTAGTAAGTAGCACAATGATAACAGAGTCACCCCTTGGGAGTAGTAAACGATGTTATTTTCTGGGGTGAAATTTGTAGACTTAAAGAAATGAAATATAGCCCACATTATTGTTACAGCAGACAAAACCTTAAAGATACACATTTCCTGTTCTTGTTGACTATCTTCAGATTTTGATGCATGAATAAAGACTGGTAAAGTAAATTTTTGAAATGTTATAGGCCATAGAGAAAGCACCCTGTATTTCTTAAACTTATCTCCAGGTAAGAGTAACATCCCTTGGACTTAGAGACTGTCATACAGAGTGAAATAAGTCAGAAAGAGAAAAACAGATACCATATGCTAACACATATATATGGAATCTAAAAAAAAAAAAAAAAAAAACTGGTTCTGAAGAACCTAGGGGCAGGACAGGAATAAAGACGCAGACCTAGATAGATAGATTAAAAAAAAAATACACAATAAGTGTCTAATTTCAGAGATTCACAAAAATAACTGTCATTTAAAGTTATTTGACTTAATATTTTATCAGGAATTTTTTCTGTAGAATTGGAAACTTAGTTATAAGGAATAAAATCAGTGAGTACTTAAATCTTGCATTGAATCCTGTTTGCTATTGTATTGTATAAATAAAGCTGGAGTCTAAATTTTACTGGTGATAAGAATTTTAGTAAGCTTTTTACAAGCAACACATTCCATATATTTCTTAACATAAAATTATAATGAAAATGAAAATGACCAAAAATGGGGAATGGAGAAATAAAATGAAGTTACATGTTTGAGAACATTCTGATAGCTACTGGAGAGGTGTCTCTGCTTAGCTGACCTTTTTTTTTTTTTTTTTTTTTTTTGATGAATGTCTCTATTAACTGACCTTCCTTTGACACATTTGGCACCTCTGGGCTAATTGGCTGTTTAATAGGCTGTGAAGCCTGGTTTGGTTCTTTTGATTAACATCCAAATTCAACATGCTTATCATGTCCTTCTCAACTGTGTTCCTCATCATTTCTGATTCCTTTCATCTCTATATGTTGGAGATTATTAGGGAGGTATTTTGGTTGTTTTTAATTTTTGCTGGGAAGGGAGATCTGAAATTGAAAGGGATTACCAAGTATTATGAAAAAAATTGCACATGTCATCTGACCTCAACACCAGTGTTTACTCAACCACCATAATCACCTGCATTCTAACGGAGGTGGGGAGAGTTGTCCAACATATTTCATTATTCTGAAGGTGAAAATCAAAAGTCGTGCAGCACAATGTTCATTGCAGCTCTATTTACAATAGCCAGGACATGGAAGCAACCTAAGTGTCCATCGACAGATGAATGGATAAAGAAGATGTGGTACATATATACAATGCAATATTACTCAGCCATAAAAGGAAACGAAATTGAGTTATTTGTAGTGAGGTGGATGGACCTCGAATCTGTCATACAGAGTGAAGTAAGTCAGAAAGAGAAAAACAAATACCGTATGCTAACACATATATATGGAATCTAAAAAAAAAAAGGTTCTGAAGAACCTAGGGGCAGGACAGGAATAAAGACGCAGACGTAGAGAATGGACTTGAGCACATGGGGAGGAGGAAGGGTAAGCTGGGACAAAGTGAGAGAATGGCATGGACATATATACACTATCAATTGTAAAATAAATAGCTAGTGGGAAGCAGCCGCATAGCACAGGGAGATCAGCTTGGTGCTTTGTGACCACCTAGAGGGGTGGGATAGGGAGGGTGGGAGGGAGATGCAAGAGGGAGGGGATATGGGGATATATGTAATACATATAGCTGATTCCCTTTGTTGTACAGCAGAAACTAACACAAAAATGTAAAGCAATTATACTCCAATAAAGATGTTTAAAAAAAAAAGAAATATATATATATAAATATTGGATTTAGAAAAAAAAAAAAAGGCAGTTCCCTGTATTGTTGCATAACCAAAAACAATTACTTGCCTTCTTACATATATACACGAAGTTATGTCTTCTCCTTAGTGAGGAATAGGCTGGAGAAATATAGTGTTATCATAGTTGAGAAACAGATGGTTCTTGTAGTAGGAAAAATAATACCCTAATCTCCAGAACGTGTAGATATGTTACCTTAGATGGCAAAGGGGAATTTGAAGATGTGATCAAATAAAGGATCCTGAGATGAGGAGATTATCCTGAATTATCCAAGTGGGCCAACGTGATCAGAAAGGTCCTAATAAGAAGTAGGCAGGAAGGTCAGAATCAGAGAAAGAGAGGTGATGACGGAAGCAGAGGTTGAGTGATGCGGCCGGGAGCCACGGCATGTGCAAAGTTTCTAGAAGCTGGAAAAGGCAAGAAATGAATGGGTTCTCCCCAAGTGCCTCCAAAGAAAACCAGTTCTGCCATCACCTTGATTTCTAGCCCATTGAGACTGAGTTTGTATTTCTCACCTCCAGAAATATAAGAAAATAAACTTATGTTGTTTTAAGCCACTGAGTATGTGGAAATTTTGTTACAGCAGTAATAGGAAATTAACACAGTTCCTTTTTAGCCCGCCAAACACAAGCTTTCTCATGTGTGACTTGCCGGTGTCTGAGAGTATAGTGCAAACAAAACACCATTGACTTTTTATCAACTGGGTTGTAAAATGTGTTTCTTCTTCCTGTTTACCCCCTCCCAAGTCTTAGAAGTTTATGAAGTCTTGTTCATAAACTTCTAAGAGCATCTTTCATATCTTTCACAATAATTTTTTTTCTCCCTGTGTTTAAGAGCTATGTTTGAAGACCATGTTTGTATTGTTTTATCAGCCTGAGAGGTGAAATGAGCATATCAGTGAGCACAGAAACTGTAATGATAAAATGGAAATTAAAACAGATTCTCCCCCATGTTCTAGAGGTCTTGGGAACTCTGTGAAACAGCAAAAATGTGTTCCATGAAGTTCCATTAGGTATGTTCCATGAAGTCCCCAAAGAATAAGGAAACCCTCGTATCTTTTATTGTAACACTGAGATATTTCTCAAAGTGAACAAACACAATGTGCATAATGATGGGATTCTGACTCTTAGTCAGCACCAGCCAGAATAATATTGCCTTCTTTCAGACTTCTAGAAAAGTTATATTATGGCTGGTCATTTATTGGCACTGAGGAAGGCCAAATAACACGATGGAGAGCAACTTTGACAAGGAATTATGGGTCCTGAGTTGTAATTTCGGCTCAGAAAAGACTGTATGACTTCAGGCAAACGTCAGACTCCTGAAGAACTCAGTTCATGCAAAGAATAAATGAGGCAAGGAGGATTTGATACTTTGAAGGGGTTTCTTCATCTCTTAGGATTCTGAATTCGTATGATTTTTGTAGACTGCTTTATACTATAATTTCCTATCATTTTCTATTTTCCATCTAGTAACATACCATGTTTACTTATAACTGCTTTGCAATTTTGCAAATTTGTTGTGAGACTTAAATAAACATATCTAAAAGTTTGAAACGACTAGCTCAGGGCCCGACATTTGTAGGCACTCCATAAAATGCTATCGATGGGTAGCTAGTTAGATAGATGACACAGACATGATAAATCATGCCTAAGTACTTAACAGAAAGAGATAATATCAGAAACTTCTTTGAATTTCTTATAGGTACACTAGCTTCCAGAAGAACACAGGAGGTGCATGGCTCAAAAAAATCTTTTTCTCTTTGTGTCTTTGGCACTGCAGGAACCAGTTGGAGACAGATGTTAAGTGAAAACTGCTAAGCATTAAATGGAAAACAAACTAGATAATTTTTTTAAAACCTGAAAAGGAGTTAGAGCAATTAGATAGTGTATGTGTATTACATATTATAATACAGTATAATATATAGTATATGTAGTACGTATAATGTGTGTGAATATTTTACATATACATATATACGTGTGTGTGTATATATATATATATATATATATATATATATATATATGATAATCTCTTTCAAGATGTTAGATTCTATTCTAGTCTTTCCCATTAATTCTAGACAACTCCTCCCAGAGGATTAGAACATATGTTTGATAAAGTCCTTTTTCAAGCTAATGTAATTTTACAAAGTCCCTAGGGCTTTCAATTTTTCTATGAGAAGAAGGGCTCTGATCTCATTTTCTTTCTTCAGTATCCAGAAAAAAGAGAAAAACACAAAGACCAGGTGTGTGATCCTATCTGATTTATGTAGTAATTACAGCAAAGTACCTCACAAAGCATGAAATGGAAGCATTAATGGAAGAATAACAATAACAAAAAAGCTTTGGGGAAAGAATCAGCAGGCAGTAGGCAAGGGCAGTAAAGAATCTACTGAAGCTGGTCAAAGCTTAATGCAGAAACACCACCCAGATCACCTGTGAGGAGGATGTCAGGCCTGTTCTCTGTTGGGGGTAATTAGTTTAGAACAAAATATTAGGGAGACAGTGTTTATTATTATTTATTATTTTTTTAAACAATCTATAATATTTAAAGAAATTTTAGTGTATAAAATTTTCTTGATTGTTTTTGAAACTTGGGGCTTTTGTATACCATTTACAGGATTTAGTGTAGTCATTACCCTTAGGAAGAATGATTTTAAAAGAGAAAAATGTGTACATTATTATGAGTCTGGAAAACACTGCCTAATTTTCCACCTGAAATGATAAGGTTAATATTATATATAAACTTTTTTTTTCTTCTCTATTTCTGGTATTGTATGTGCTTTTACTTTATAATATTAACTTTATCATTTCTTGATTTTTAAAGAGAATTTCTGTATTCTATTAGCATTATGGTTAGGATAAGCCCAAATACAACACTTCTTTGTTTAAAATATAACTTCCTTTTACAGAATCAATACTCCAATTTCTGAAAACGTGGTGGCACAGAATATCCTTGCCAACGTGACGATAATATCTTATATATCAATAATATTTAACAGCTTTCTTAATGTGGGTTGCCTCAATTCTATAGAATCGATTATCTTCATTTTAGAAAAGCTATTTCGGGCAGTGCCCAGGTGGTTCATAAGTGGTAAAACCAGGTCTAAAGCACAACCCTCTTGGATAACTGGATATCGTATCTAACATCTCGTTCCCATTTATTCAGCACAGCATTTTTGTCTCAAGAACATTAGATTCTGGAATTTTAACTACCTGATACTTGAGAATACTATAGCAAGAGGTCAGAGCATGTAAGGGTCACAAGATTAGTTCACAGCTCTCAGGATAGGAATCAGAAAATCATTGAGATGCAAGAAAGCTTAGGAATTATCCAATTCAACTAGTTAACCCTTTCTTGTACTTAAGAAACACCATTGAGAATCTTATATTTGCTGTTTTGCTAATGTGCAGACAGGTGCACACACACATAATTGTGTACGAACATTATGAATAACAGACTAAAGCCCTCACTATTAATCATCATCATTATGCCATTAACCATAAAGAATTAACTGTTATTTTTCAGCTGTCCATACATGTCAGGTTCATTGAGTTTTAAGTTCTTAAAAAAGACAATTATGTTGTGGAATCTGAGAAGCTAGTTTTTTAAAATTGCAGTTATTCCTGTGTGGGTTTTTTGTATTTAAATAATGTTTTAAGATAGTTTTAGATTTACCAAAAAGTAAAGATAATACAGATAATTCCTGTATATTCTGCATCTATTTTCCCCAATTGTTAACATCTTACATTACTATAGTACATTTGTCACAACTAAACAGCAATATTGACTCATTATTATTAACTAAATGCCATACTTTATTAAGATTTCATTAGTTTTCCCTAATGTCCTTTTTTCTCTTCCAAGATCCCATCCAAGTTACCTCATTACATTTAGTCATTAAGCATCCTTAGGTTACTCTGGTCTCTGGCATAGACTAGGGTTATGTGCTTTCAGGGGAGAAGACCACAAAACTGAAGTATCATTTTCAAGACATCATGTCAAGGGTACATGCTGTCAACAGGCCTTCATGACATCACTGAGGAGGTTAACCTTGGTCACCAGCTTTCTACAGTGTAAAGTTATTCAACTCCCTCTTTCCATACTGTGTTCTTTGGAAGCAAGTCCCTAAGTGCAGCCCAAAATTTAGGAATGGGGAATTTTGCTCCATCTCCTCGGTGGGGAGATTTACATAATCATTTGGAATTCTTTTGTATAAAAGAGTTGTCTATTTTCCACCAGTTCTTTACTTATCTGATAATTTATTTACATCAGTCTGGACTCATGAATATCTATTTTATACATACTCTGGGTTATAGTCCAATACTTTGTTATCTATTTTGTTCCTCAATTTTTTTCCAGCTTTGGCCACTAGAAACCCTTTCAATTGGATCCTGTATCCCTTGGAATACCCTCTCACTTTATTTTTTGAATACTTCCTCCTTTGCTAATACTACAGGATGCTCTAGGTTTACTTTGTATACTTCTTGCTTGTGTCCTAGATTCAGCCATTCCTCCACGGAGTGCTGATTCTTTTTACTGAAGAATGGTATTAGGAACTAAGATCTGGGCACTGGGTAACTCATTGCTATTGGGGTGTCATTGTGCCAGGCCATCTTAGCAGACAGTGCTAGGAAGTATAAACCACATGTTTACCAGCACGGCTGTTATTATCTCTCTGTCGATCCAACAGTATCTATATTAATTTGAATAAGTTCATCCTGATGTCTCCAGCTCTAATCCAGTTCCATGTGGTTCATTCTAACCTCTCTCTCCCTGCGCATCTCTTACCTCCCACTCTAACAGGGAAGATCAGTCTCATCCACTCACCATCCATTTACTTTTTTATTCAATCCCTGTATATATGTACAGTGGTTTCAGAATAGTCAGCCCTTACCCTCGTGAGAAACAATTTTACCGACTAAAGTGCTTATATCCATTTTTTTTTTTTTAATCTTTAGCCTTAGAGCTTCCAGTCATTTCCAAAGTTACTTAGGTCAGCACCTCTCTTTCCTGATCCACTTAAGTGAGGTTATGCTATGGCATGTGTTTATAATATAACTAGATTATTTTGTCACAGTTTATCTACATTATATTCTCATTCTTGATTTTTTGAATATGCACAAGTTTTATTCTTTGTGACTTAAAATTGTTTGGGTTTTTGACACACAGAGAAACTAAGATTTTTAAGCTCCCTATGAAATCTGGAAATAAAAACAGGTAAAGCTTACGTAAGATAGGGTGGGAAGCAAGCTCTGCAAGGGAAAATATCTTCCTTCTTCACCTTTGGAGTTCTGCACCTAACATATTTCCTGGCTTATAGTTAAGTGCTACTATAAGATATTTGACTTAAATGTATTTCTTGATGCCAGCAAGTTTTTTTTATCACTATTGCCCTATATCACTCTTCCTCATCTGGATAATTTGAGGTTGTACAGACAGAGCTATGGTATACACATTGATAAGTATACCTCCTTTCCTTAATCGTGTTCTGTGTTGGAAAATTTAAGCTATTTGTTTTAAGTTTTGCCTTTGCAAAGTATGCCTTACAAGTTTGCAGGTGCCTATCCTTTACCTTTCCCAAATTAAATGCTTAGGTGTTTCTGTTTCCACCTTTACAACTGCCATTGTTTCTCTTGATGTTTTTACAAATTTTTCCCATTTGATTCAGAATTAGGTTCCTCTAGTCACTTATTCTATTCTTGGAGAGAATAAACTATCACCCCAGGAGTTAAAACCACTTTTAGCTGAAAAAACTGTTAGCAGGAACCAGGAACCCAGGGAGTTAAAATTTCCCAGTGCTGCTTTATCTCTCCTCTGGGTCTACTATAATTTTCATCATACTCTTATTATAATAACAACCAATGTTGTTAACATTATTCTTTGTAATTTATAAGGCACAGTGCAATTTCATTTGATTATCACCATGAATCTAGAAGTAGATCTACAATTCATTTTGTAGTTGAGTTTCAAAAAGGTGAAAGAATTTGTTCATGATCATCATACTAGTCATGGTCTAAAAGATGAACACAGATTTTTCTATATCTAAATTTTATGCTCCATTTTATTTTATTTTTATTTTGACATAATTTGAGACAGAGAAGTTGTAGCAATAATTTAAAAATCCCATATATCCGTATGTATGTTTCTCTCTGCAAAAATACAGATTTGTTTTCTGAACGGTTTTAGAGTAATTGCAGACATGTTGCCCCTTTACACTACATACTTCAGTGTGTATTTCCCACAAACACATACCTTCTCTTACATAACTGCAGTACAAAATCAAGGAATTAACACTGATATAATACTATTTTTAAAAAACCTATAGACTGACTGTTAGATTTTGCAACAGTTCTCCTGTCCTTTCAATGACACCCTTTTGATTTTAGTCTTACTCACAGTATCTCTAGGATGATTTCACTCTTAAGTTCCTGAAATTTCTGGAACTTACATCTCTGTTTTTTGACCAAGAACTCAGCTCTCTTCCTGTCCTTTCTTAACAAGGCTGTTTCTTTGCAATAGGCTCTGTTCCACATTTTAATACATGGTCTAAATTCATCTAAATGCTTTCTAGAGGATAACATGAGCAGCGCGGTGATGGGCTCTCCAGTGTGTGTATTGCCCATTCTCTGCTTCTAAGTGTGTGAGTTTCCGGAAGTTGCCTCTCTGTATGCAGTTAGTATCAGGTAATATTGTGTTCTTGCGTGAATCTTTAACCACCTCCTCCATTTTTCTGGCCATGTTAAACTTACTATTTGCATACAGACCGACTAGTGTGTTTACCCAGAGTATTTTTTCCCATCCGTCTACAAATTCAGTGTAAACCCCTCATTATCAAGCCATCTATCTCTGGAATAATACTTTCCCCCTACAAATGACTTATTGGCAAAGGATAAAATGTATCAATCTGGTATCTTGAGTCATAGTTTGGAAATGCACGTTTTTAAGATGCCATTTTCATCCCCAACGTTTTTATTCCCATGTATTTCTTTCTCTTCCGAAGTTCCAACTGCCAGTGTGAACAAAGACTAAAACACCACCTGTGAATATTCATCTTTATTAATTGCCGTAGGGTTCATAATCTCTAAAAAAAATATTTTACCTTATAGTTTACTCAAATCATAAGGATGGCAAGCAATTGATGGAATATAAATATCTCAAAAAAGGTTCTCTCTCAGATCTAAACACCTATAAAGACAATGTACCTATGGATTGACTATTTGGGGTCTTCATTCATTCATTCAATTATCCGTGTGTTCAAGAAATATTTGAATTCTTGAATCCACATATCTGCCTGACATTTTGAAAAGTGCATTACAGAGGTAAATAAGACAAGTGATTCGCCTCATTGAGCTTATATTACAATCAGAGTTTCAGACAGTTAAGAAAGAGGAAAATAAATAAGTAATAAATAAGTTGAAACAGTGCCATCTGTACCAATTGAAATAAACAATAGATAGAAAGTGATTTGTGGGGAGGGTCTCTTTAGGTAGAGTGAGCTGAGTAGACTTTTCTGAGCTGATGGCAAATACAAGCAAATACCTGGAGAAGAAAGTCAGGTAAAGAAGATTTAAAAGCATGTTTGCTGTTTCCAAATATGAGGCTGTATAGATGCGTAGGTATTGTGATTTGATCAGATAAATAAATGCCTATCTCTTAATAGCAGTATGAAGATGGTAGTGAAGTTATTATGGGTAGACTAAGAAGCATGTAGTCCAACTGGTGACCAGAGAGAGAGGGATGTGAGACTTCGGGACTTAATCTGAAGACAAACTCTTAAGTAAGATCAGTCTGATATTCTTGAATAATTCGCCCAATGATATGGGGTTTCCGGATATTTTTCTCCCTTTCCATGATACAGTGGTGGTGGGGCGGAGGCACTCTGCTATTTGTTGGACAAAAAGGGACTGACTGTCAAAAGTGAATTGCCTACTGTAAACACATGGCTTTTCCTCCAAATTGCCTAAAGAGTTTTCTTCTTGTCCTACTTGTCTAACAAAGACTGGCATTTCCCTAACTGGAGTCTGGTCTTCATATTCCAAAAGTCTCCAATCATGCCAAGTGTCTCCTCTCTTCCTCTTTTCTCTTATTATTTCTCTTGACTCTGGTTTGCATTCTCCTCCACTACTAATAATCTGTGTAACTATGGGAAAGCTATTCAACTTTTTGTGGTTCAGGTTCCTAAACTGTAAAAACACAATCATAATACTACCTACCATTTGGGCTAAGTCAGGGGTCACTTAGATAATCTTTTTAAAGCAATTAATGCAATCCTATGAACTAAGAAATGCTCGAAATGCATTAGCTATGATTTTTATTATGAGGCTGTTGTACTACTTAGATGTCTTTTTTTTCCCCAAACATTTCGTACATTATCATTTTACGTCATATTCTTGGCTTTGATATTCTGGATAACTGAGTGGTTTTATTTAGTCCCTTCAATCCTTCATCTTTTTTATTAATCACATTTTAACTATATCTTGAAGTATACATTCAAAGACTGCACAAATTTTGAGTCAATAGATAAGTTAATTTTCATAAAGGGAAAAGTCATATAAACATGACTTACATCAAGAAATACAATAGAATGTTACCAGTATCTCAGACGTCCCCCTTTTGGCTCTTCTTAGTCACTACCTCCTCACAAAGGTAGCCACTATTCTAACTTTTATAACCATAGGTGAATTTTGCCAGTTCTTGGATTTTATGTAAATGAAATTTAGCTGTCAGTATATACTCCTTTGCTTCTGCCCTTTTGCTCAATATTGTATTCACAAGGTTCTTTAGAGTGTTGCATGGAGTGCTAATTGGTAAATTCTCAGTGCTGTAAAGCAAGGTGAGCCAACTACACCCCATGGGTCAAACCTGGCCCAGCGCCTATTTGTGTAAAATAGTTTTATTTGAGCATAGCCATGCTCATTTGCTTATGTATTGTCTATGACTTCTTTCACACTGCCTTGGTAGAGTTGATTAGTTGTGATAGAGACTGTGACCTGCAAAGCCTGAAATATTTACTTTCTGGTCTTTTTTAGTGAAAAGTTTGCTGACCCGTGCCTTAGTTCAATGTGGGCTCAGCTGTGACTTCCATGTCCTCAAGGCAGGAAGTGTTACTTGGGAGCATTGAACCCAGCCCCTACGAACAGAGGACACAACATCAAGTCAAACTCTGCCACTTAGTGAGTGTGGGGAAGTTACCCAACCTGTGTGAAACTTAATGCTTTTTTGTTGTTGGCGCCAAATAGTGATGATCAGAGTACCTTCCTCATATGGTGTTTTCTGAAGGGTTGTAAGGTTTAAATGTGATATTGAGAGCTCTTCTCATTTGGTGCATCTCATACTAGCTGGGAGACCCAGAGCAGATTTCTTAAACTCATGTCACAACATCCTCATGTGTAAAAAGAAGACAATTACAGTTGTACCTCTAGGAGTTGTTTTGAGGACTGACGAGTTTCTTCTTTAAAAAGCACTGATAAAAGCATTGATAAGAATGCCTGCCAAAGAGCTGACACTTAGTAAATGCGAGACATTCCTGTCACAATCATTGCCATCAATATTATCATCAAGATTATTACCAATAATATCATCAAGATTATTACCAATATTTAATTAAATAAAAAATAACTCTAAAAACAAAGTATAAAGAAAATGATTAGAAAATTATGACATAGAATCTCCTAATGAAGAACGGAAAGATTTCTCTTGAGTACCAAATATATCAGAATTATTTGCTTCAATTGGGAGATTGGGATTGACATATATACTCTCCTATGCATTGATATAAAATAGATAACTAATGAGAACCTACGGTTTAGCACAGGGAACTCTACTCAATGATCTGTGGTGACCTAAATGGGAAGGAAATCTAAAAAAGAGTGGATATATGTATGCATATAACAGATTCACTTTACTGTACAGCAGAAACTAACACAACATTGTAAATCAGTTATACTACAATATACAATAAAAAGTTAAAAAAAAAAAAGCTGGGGAAAACAACGTTAGGGAGATTGGAATGTTAGAGTGGATTTGTCATTTAAAACCTATTCACTCTCCCTGGGCAAGTTCAGAATACACACATTTCATCAAGACTGTGAGGAATACGGCCATAAAAAAGAAAGAAATAATGCCATTTGCAGCAGTATGAATGGACCGAGAGATTGTCATACTGAGTAAAGTAAGTCAGACGGAGAAAGACAAATATTATATATCACTTATATGTGGAATCTAAGAAAAAGGTACAAACAAACTTATCTACAAAACAGAAATAGAGTTACAGATGTAGAAAACAATCTTATGGTTACCAGGAGGTAAGGGGGAGGTAGGGATAAATTGGGAGATTGGCATTGAAATATACACACTACTATATATAAAATAAATAACTAATAAGGACATTCTGGATAGTATAGGGAACTCTACTCAATACTCTATAGTGACCTATATGGAAAATAATCTAATAAAAAAGTGGGTATATGTATATGTACGGTTGATTCACTATGCTGTACCCCTGAAACTAACACAGCATTGTAAATCAAGCATACTCCAATAAAAATGAATTGAAAAAGATAAAAGACTGTGAGAAATTTGTGAAGGAGTCTCAGCATCCTCTGTGATTGCTTTTCTCTCTAGACCAAACTTTCCAGTGGAAAGCGCATTACTGGATTGGGAGACATTAACGCATTACTGGATTGGGAGACATTAGTGCAAGGAGAGTAATTGGGTCCTGGAGGGGCTGGGGCTAAGTGGTAGCACTCAACCACTGAAGGTAAGGTGGGTGTGGCTACCGTAAAGAACCATAGAGTTAAAGAAGCAGTCAGAATAATCTGACTCACAGAGACCTGTGGTGTTAGCTCGTTGATCATAGTGTTCCTGGAAGTGAAATAGATAGAAAACCTATCAAATTCCTACTTGATCTTTATGGGCAGAAAAGTTCTGGATCAAGTGAATAAGATTTAACTTGAAACATAAAAACCCTGTAACATTTATACTGTTAATATTTCTCCCAGCCTTTACCAGGCTTACTGTGTATTGGGGAAAAGGAAGTGGTCAGACCTTTTGGAGATCACTGGGCACCGGTTCTGAACTGACACTGATTCCAGGAGGTCTAAAACGTCACTGTGCTCCGCCAGCGTAGTGGTTTATGAAGGCCAGACTGTCAATGGAATTTTAGTTTAGGTCTTTTGCACAGTGCATCCAGTAGATCCTTGAACCCCTTCTGTCATTATTTCCCCAGTTTCAGAGTATATAATTGGAATGACCATGCTCATCACCTGGCAAAATCCCAACATTGGCTCACTGGCCCGTGAGGCGAGGGCTATTATAATGGGAAAGGCCAAATGGAAGCCATCAGAACTGCCTCTACCTAGGAAAATAGTAAACCAAAAGCAATACTGCATTCCTGGAAGGACTGCAGAGATTAGTGCCACCATCAAGAACTTGAAAGACACAGAGGTGGTGATTCTCACCACATCTCCATTTTCCTTTCTTATTTGGCCTGTGCAGAAGACAGACGGATCTTGGAGAATGACAGTGGATTATCATAAGCTTAGCTAGTTTGTGATTCCAATTGCAATTCCTGTGCCAGATGTGATGTTATTGCTTGAGCATGTTAACATGTCCCCTGGTACATGGTATACAGCTATTGATTGGGCAAATGCTTTTTTCTCTATCCCTCTAAAGACCACCAGAATGAGTTGGCTTTCAGCTGACACAGCCAGCAATGCATCTTCATTGTCCTATCTCGGGGTATATAACTCTCCAGCTTTATGATATAATTTAGTTCTCAGGGATCTTGATCACCTTTCCTTTCCACAAGATATCAGCCAGGACCATTATATTGATGACATTATGCTGATTGAACCTCATGAGCAAGAAGTAGCCACTACTCTAGATGTGTGTCAGAGGTTGGGAAATAAATCCAACAAAATTCCAGGGACTTTACACCTCAGTGAAATTTCTAGAGGTCCAGGGGTATGGGATATGTTGAGTTATTCCTTCTAAGGTAAAGCATAAGTGGTTGCATCTTACCCCTCCTACAACTGATAAAGAGGTCTTGTGATCTGAGTTTAACACAGATGCTATCAAGAAGTCTTGTCCTGACCCAGCATGCAACCAAATGGGTAACCTTCTCCAGACCCATCTACCGGGCATATGGTAGTCCTCTGGGAAGTGATTCAACTTGTAAGTGTGACGTGAACAAGAAAACATCTTGAATCTCGGCATAAATCTGACACAGCCAGTGTTTCATCTGTGCAGGATAAGCATCATTATATTATGTAGGGCCAACATTCAAAATTACTTGTGGCAAGAACTGATTAAAAATTGCTAAGGGACTGATGAGACATTCCTCTTCTCTTGCTTCACTTTGCTATTGAAAACATGACTGGAGCAAGTAAATACAAAGTGTAAGTGAGCAAGCACCTGTGGTACTCAGACAACTCAATGAAAGAGAAAGATGGATGGCCAGATAGAAATAGATTAGGCTTTTTGTTAAAACGGAAAAAGAGATGCTCTTGAAAGCTAAGTGATTCATTAGAAAAATGAAAAAAGGAAAGAAGTATGGTCATATTTGCCCACCAGACTTATTAGCCAGTCCCATTACATAGATTACTACCATAAAACACAAACATGTGAAAGCATCCTTCTGATTTTTTGGTATTGCCCATTTAAAAATGAAATCTATAAACTTTATGGATAAAATAAGATAGCCAATCCCCTTAAATAAATGTAAATAAATGAACGTCCACACACTGAAAGTAATACATATCCAAAGACATCATAAAGCTTAAAAGGAATATAGAAAAGTGGTTATATTAATAATTTTTAAAGTAAATATAAATAATAATTCAGTACATGTTAAATGCATTACTTTGTTAGTAATCAAAGGAATTCAATTAAAACAATACTGAGACACCACCTCACACATATCAAGCTGGCTAAGATTTTGTAGATGGTTCTCTAGACAGTGAGGCAGACATTCCTATCCACTGCTGGTCAAAATGAAAGTTGGCCCAACCTGTAGGGAAAGAAATTTTAAAATGCAAAGACAGATTTTTGACAACTCACCGTCCTTAATCCTAGAATTCCCACATTAAGAGCATTTCCTAGGGAAATAAATAAGCATTTGTATAGAAAGTTTATACAAACATATGCATTAAATCTGTATCCATAATAATAAAAATATTTATGAACACAAAGGAAATAATCTAAAACTCCATAAATAGGGATTGGTTGAGTCAAGAATTGTGTAGACATCACTTGGAAAATTATACAGTACTGAAAGAACTTTTTAAAGGTTAAATATAATACCATATGTAAGCATTATTACCAAATGATAAATGGAGAATATAAAACTGATTTCAGAGTGAAAAATTTTGAATCAAAATTTTCAATAAAAAGTTATATTGATCAATAGCCAAGTATTTTTACATATCCATACCATCCGCAAATCCATATGCACTTATATGTAAATAGTATATATATCTGATGGTGTACAATCTTATTTTTCTCAACATTTTGTAATTTCCAAATATTTACATTTTCTACATTGAACATATGTGATTTTATCACTCAGAAAAAACAAAGTAAACAAAATGCTATGAAAAGAAATAGCTCGTAACAAATTTACGTTGGTGTTTGCATTAATTACAATAAAAGCTGTCTGTTTTGTTTTTAATTTTTTGACAAATCCTAGGTTTGATAGTCAAAAGCCATTGCTTTAGTTTTCAAAACAGTATCCAGATTAAGTAAATCTAACAGAAACTGACTGCTCTTCTTTGCCAAAAAAGTAAAACTCTTGCAAGTGGCAGCTTGTGACACTAAGTTACCTGGTGAGCAGCTATCTTTTTCACATAACTCACCAAATGGGCCCAGAGCTTTGCATCTGGGGTTTATGATACATGAAATGTCACCGCTGGTTTTTGTAAGAGATCCATATTGCAAAATGTTCCTTCTCAGAGTTGGTCATGGGACTCTTGTCCTGCAGTTGTATATCAACTGGATGAGCATAGGCTGAAACAGTAGGAGTACACACTTCCAGTTTTGGGCAGATTCATGAATTTGTCAGCAAGAGAGATAATACCTTCAGCAAAAGCCATGGAGAAATCATGCTAAGAGGAAACAGTATTCACAGTTCCCTAAGCTGGCTCCCCCTTCATTCCTTGGACGTTTTTGCTTTTATTTCACCTGTTGCTACTTTTTAAAGTAGCCCTAGATGATAGACAAAAACCATAACTGTCACAATTAAATTTGCAATATTATATATATATATACATATATCACTATATTTAATATGGCTATTTAATATATGTGCTTAGTAAAATCCTTTTGGGAAAATACAAAATTAAAATCTCAGACACGGAAGGCATGAAAAGTCATTGTATACACATGTAACCTATGTGTGTGCACACATACAGGTTTAGAGGAAATTACTTAAAGCTAGAAAATTGGTTAGGAGATTTTAATCGGTGACAAGTATCATGAAAATGTTCGTTATCACCTAACAACCAATTAATAGTAAAAAGTATGGGCAACATAAAGACCAGCTAGTGTAAGTCGTTGACCCTTTTATTCTCAACAAAGGCTAACACATGCCTGCCAATTCAGTGATCTCTATGGTCATTTTCATTTAAGGTGACTGGCTCTGTTTATAATTATCTATCTATCTACAGAACTGCTGTACTTCAGCACATCTCAAATTATTTTGGTGGCAATCTTTTTAAGGGTTTATTTTGCTCCTCAGACAGTTGTCCTATAAATAATAGTGTAATCCATGTTATTGGCAGAATTCTTCATGTTTATGCATTAAGTATCACTAAAAATACATTGCACATTTTCATACTGGAAAAAAATTAACCTTTGAATCTCTTAGGATATAATTTATAAATATAAACATAAATTTTAAAGAAATGGAAATTTTAAATATAGACAAATATGGAGTCACTAATAGTTCAAAATAATAAGTATCAGATGAAATCAGATTTACAGAATTAAAGATATCTGCCCTATTATTTAGTATTTGTGATGAGAAAATGCTTTATAAAGTTATATAAAGATAATATATATTCTGTCACAGGAACTAAGTTTTGCCTTAATAAGCTTCTTTTTCATGTTTTGACAAAATTTGCCGTTGCTTTAACTTGTTTTCATTAGCACCACAGTCTTTAGACCTATCCTATTTTAATGATAGCTGCTAATACCTTTTTAGTCTTGAATAATAAAAAAATACATATTGAATCCAGTTTTATTGTTTTTGGCTATTGATTGTATAAATGACAGGAAAAAGCATCAGTAGGCAGGGGAGGTTATTTGACAGTTATTGAATACAGAAAGAAATAATCTGAAAGGTGCTTTAGGTATACGTGTGAGGTGACCTTTGGGGAAATTGTTGAGATGGGCAACTGTTAAGAGGAAATGGCAAAATAGCAAAAGCTTAAACAAAGATTTGGCAATGGAATATGAAAGTAAGGGGAATGTAGTAAAAGCAATCGGGGAAAAGATGTGTGTCCAAAATCATTTTATTCTCCTTTGTATCCCCTGAACCTAGAACAGTGCTGTCAACTGGGGCTCAACCTATGCTCATTGATAGAAAGGAAACAGGGAATTATCTGTGAGTGACTATGGAAAAAAGCAGCATTACTCCTGTCTAAGCTACCGAAATCAGGAATGGGATGGCTTTTCAAAACAAGGGTTTTATTCAAATCATTTGGAAAGGAAATGATGGCAAGCTAGTTTAGAGAGGAAATTATTTGAAGAGAATGCTTATGGTTGAAATATGGAAAGCAGTTTTATAAATGTCAGAAAAAGTGGAAAATAAATGATTGCCACATATTAATCTTTTCCCACAAGCACAAACATAGCCCCAAATATTCGATTACCCATTAAACACATATTACACAATGATGAAAAGATGTTTAAAAGGGTATTCTATAGCTTATAAAGCACATTCATGCTTCCATGATTTACATTATCTGAAAATTAAGGCAAGATATTTTTAGATGGAGCAGATAGAAGAGGCAGTTTTATTATCATTTTATAGATGAAATACATGAGGATAAGAGAAGATAATTTTAAAACACAGCTAATTAAGAAGCAGAACTATATTCTAAAGCTTTTATCTTTTTCTTTTTTGTCTATATAGTTTAAATTATATTTATAACTATAAATATAAATTTATTTATAAACTATAAATATAAATTTTATTTATATTTATAATTATATTTATATTTATAAATTATATTTATATTTATAATTATATAAGATTTCATACAATAGAATTCACTAATTTTAAGAGGGCAATTTGGTGAATTTTGACAAATGTATTAAAGCAGTGTAACCATATCCACAAGTAAGGTGTTGGGGAGGAAGAAAATTTTCCTCCACCCTTCTAGGTTCTTCACTGCAATTTTGTGTTTGTGTGATACATTTGATACAATCTATGAACCAGTACTGATATATTATTTTTTTTTGATATATTATTATTAAAATAGAAGTTCAACCAGTTTACGGTATGATTTATTCTTTGCGTCTATAGTTCTATGGGCTTTTGACAAATGCATAATGTCATGTATTTGACATTACATTTTCATGCAGAATAGTTTCATTGCCCTAAAAATTCCCTGTGCCACACCTATTCATTCTTCTCTTTCCTGCCAACCACTGTCAACCACTGATCTTTTATTTTCTACAGTTTTGCCTTTTCTAAAATGGCATATCGTTAGAATCATAAAGCCTTTTAAGAATGGCTTTTTTCACATAGTAATGTGCATTTATGTTTTATCCATATTTTTTCATGGCCTGATAGCTCATTTCTTCATAGTGTTGAATAATATTCCATTGTCTGGATGTACCACAGTTTATTCAGCTACTACAGAACATTTGGTGCTTACACATTATCACAACTATGAATAAAACTGTTGTAAAGATTTGTGTACAGACTTTTGTGTGGATATAATTTTTATTTTCTTTAGGTAAATACCAAAAAGAAGCATGATTATTAAATTGTATGATAAGATTATGTTTATCTTTGTATGAAACTTTGGACTTTAGCCTCCAGGACTGTAAGAAAATAAATTTCTGTTGTTTAAGCACCTTAGTCTGTGGTTCTTTGTTATGGTAGCCTAAGCAAGTTAAAACATTGGGTTTTGGATCTTAGTCATTCCAATAAACATGTAGTGGTAGCTTATTAATTTTAATTTTCCCTTCTCTCAGAGTTTACAGCCATGTATCATCTTTATTTCAATGTCAGAAAACATTTTTTCATGAATTTTGTCCATGTTTCTTGATGTTTACAGTGAAGAATGTATCCCATGTAATCTTTCATGGGTGGTAGTGGAAGTCCTGTCCATTTGTTTTGAGGCATTCTCAGTGCTAAGTCAGTTTGCATGTAGTCACTCAACCTTTTATTTTGACTTTACTTGGTGTACATTTTTTAATATAGATATCATCTGTGGAATAAATTAAATAACATTGACTCAGTTTCATTCAGAAACAAACAGAAAAATTCAAAAAAAGAATTAACTTCCACTTTCTTTCTCCTGACTTTCACATGATTAGAAATCTAAAATATTCTGTGTTTCACACAGGAACGATCAAGATGTAACATTTTAGAGTGGCATGCTTTGGCATGCTGGCATATTAAATGGTCAGAAAGGAGGCTCCCCCCCAAACTTTTAAGACCAAAATGGCAAGAACAATATTATCCAGACATGACATAAGAACATACAACAAATTACAAAAGGGAATATATCCTTACTGCAGTATTTATGGAAAATGAATGAAAAATATTATGGAGATTGAAGGAGAATCTATTAATGATCATTTTCTACACTTAAATTCTGAACCAATTCATAAATATGACTGAAATATAAGGTGCACGGAGAAACAGTCATGTTCATTACTAAAAAAGTGCCAATGGTGACAATTTCCTTTATTGGGAGGCAAGTGGGCTTCCTAATAGTGAATTCCCAAAAGTACATAGAATTTTTTTCCAAATTACTGGTAGAACTGGATCACCAAGGTTCCCACTACAGGAAGACCTGTCTTTGCAAACACACAGCTTAAAGGAAAGACCCTAGAGTGTGTTCCTTGCCATACCCACAGGCTCCCTTGAGCAATTAGAGGAAAAGGAGTTTGGCTACATGTGCAGTTTCTCCTCCCAAAGTCTCAGTTTACTGCTGAAGGTGGGAGAAGGCTGGAGAGAGGTCACTGCATTATATTCATGATACAAATGGTGTCACTCAAAATAATGGAAATTTGAGAAGTGTTTGTATTAGATGTTTCATCCTTCCAATCTACAATATGGACTTCTTTTTCCTTATTGCATGTATCTGCAGATACAGAGGGCCGACTGTACTGTAAGTTAGCTACAAGAAGGGTCTGAAGCTGTATTTGGGAGACCTGTAACTGAATATGTAACTGTGGAGGACTTCTTTCACGCAAACTTAAATGAAATTACCTGTTCTAAACCATGTCACCAATTCACTGGCAGGTGAAAGTTCAAAACCTGCCCACAAGATCTCAGCTTTCTCTGTTTGGCATGAGTGGGAAGAATCTTATCTTCCCTTGCCCTGTACTACCTATCAGTTCATTTTATAACTTTTTGTTTTATATAATTTTGAACATTACCTACAATGTTAATATTTAACTCTGAAAATAATGTGGTGCATATCACATCATTGACAATAACGCCATGGCTCTATTACAGGGTATTTTGAACAATTATGACCTTAAGTTGAAAAAGCAGGAGTTAACATCACTATACAATTTTTTGGTTTAAAAATATATTAGGGGATTGGAGAAGATGGCGGAAGAGTAAGACGCGGAGATCACCTTCCTTCCCACAGATACAGTAGAAATACATCTACACGTGGAACTGCTCCTACAGAACACCCACTGAACGCTGGCAGAAAACGTCCGACCTCCAAAAAGGCAAGAAACTCCCCCCGTACTGGGGTAGGGCAAAAGAAAAAAGAAATAACAGAAACAAAAGAATAGGGACGGCACCTGCACCAGTGGGAGGGAGCCGTGAAGGAGGAAAGGTTTCCACGCACTAGGAAGCCCCTTCGCGGGCGGAGACTGCGGGGGGCGGAGGGGGGAAGCTTCAGAGCCTCGGAGGAGAGCGCAGCCACAGGGGTGCGGAGGGCAAAGCGGAGAGACTCCCGCACGGAGGAGCGGTGCCGACCAGCACTCACCAGCCCGAGAGGCTTGTCTGCTCACCTGCCGGGGCGGGCGGGGCTGGGAGCTGAGGCTCGGGCTTCGGTTCAGATCGCAGGGAGAGGACTGGGGCTGGCGGCGTGAACACAGCCTGAAGGGGTTAGCGCACCACAGCTAGCCAGGAGGGAGTCCGGGGAAAAAGTCTGCAGCTGCCGAAGAGGCAAGAGACTTTTTCTTGCCTCTTTGTTTCGCGGCGGGCAAGGAGAGGGGATTCAGAGCGCCGCCTAAACGAACTCCAGAGAAGGGCGCGAGCCGCGGCTATCAGCGCGGTTCCCACAGCAACAGGGGCGCAGAGGGAAAAACGGAGAGATTCCCGCACAGAGGCTCGGCGCCAAGCGGCGCTCACCAGCCCGAGAGGCTTGTCTGCTCCCCCGCCGGGGCGGGCGGGGCTGGGAGCTGAGGCTCGGGCTTCGGTCGGATCGCAGGGAGAGGACTGGGGCTGGCGGCGTGAACACAGCCTGAAGGGGTTAGCGCACCACAGCTAGCCGGGAGGGAGACCGGGAAAAGGTCTGCAGCTGCCGAAGAGGCAAGAGACTTTTTCTTGCCTCTTTGTTTCGCTGCGCGCAAGGAGAGGGGATTCAGAGCGCCGCCTAAACGAACTCCAGAGAAGGGCGCGAGCCGCGGTTATCAGCGCGGACCCCAGAGAGGGGCATGAGACGCTGGGGCTGCTGCTGCCGCCTCCAAAAAGCCTGTGTGTGAGCACAGGTCACTCTCCACACCGCCCCTCCCGGTAGCCTGTGCAGCCCGCCACTGCCAGGGTCCCGGGATCCGGGGACAACATCCCCGGGAGAACGCACTGCGCGCCTCGGGCCGGTGCAACGTCACGCCGGCCTCGGCCACCGCAGGCTCGCCCCGCCTCCTCCGTACCGCTCCCTCCCCGCGGCCTGGGTGAGCCAGAGCCCCCGAAGCAGCTGCTCCTTTAACCCCGTCCTGTCTGGGCGGGGAACAGACGCCCTCAGGCGACCTACACGCAGAGGCGGGTCCAAATCCAAAGCTGAACCCCGGGAGCTGTGCGAACAGGGAAGAGAAGGGGAAATCTCTCCCAGCAGCCTCAGGAGCAGCGGATTAAAGCTCCACAAACACCTTGATGTGCCTGCATCTGTTGAATACCTGAATAGACAACGAATCATCCCAAATTCAGGAGGTGGACTCTGGGAGCAGGAGATATTAATTTTTCCCCTTTTCCTTTTTTTGTGAGTGTATATGTATATGCTTCTGGGTGAGATTTTGTCTGTATAGCTTTGCTTTACAATAGCTTTATTTTACTTCACTATATTATAGCCTCTTTCTTTCTTTCTTTCTATTTTTTCTCCCTTTTACTCTGAGCCGTGTGGACGAAAGGCTCTTGGTGCTCCAGCCAGGCATCAGGGCCGTGCCTCTGAGGTGGGAGAGCCAACTTCAGAACACTGGTCCACAAGAGACCTCCCAGCTCCACGTAATACCAAACGGCAAAAATCTCCCAGAGATCTCCATCTCAACATCAAGACCCAGCTTCACCCAACGACCAGCAAGCTACAGTGCTGGACATCCTATGCCAAACAACTAGCTAGACAGGAACACAACCCCATCCATTGGCAGAGAGGCTGCCTAAAATCATAATAAGGCCACAGACACCACAAAATACACCACCAGACGTGGACGTGCCCACCAGAAAGACAAGATCTAGCCTCATCCACCAGAACTCAGGCACTAGTTCCCTCCACCAGGAAGCCTACACAACCCACTGAACCAACCTTAGCCACTGGGGACAGATACCAAAAACAACGGGAACTACGAACCTGCAGCCTGTGAAAAGGAGACCCCAAACACAGTAAGATAGGCACAATGAGACGACAGAAAAACACACAGCAGATGAAGGAGCAGGCTCAAAACACACTGGACTTAACAAATGAAGAGGAAATAGGTAGTCTACCTGAAAAAGAATTCAGAATAATGATAGTAAGGATGATCCAAAATCTTGGAAATAGAATAGACAAAATGCAAGAAACATTTAACAAGGATGTAGAAGAACTAAAGAGGAACCAAGCAATGATGAAAAACACAATAAATGAAATCAAAAATACTCTAGATGGGATCAATAGTAGAATAACTGAGGCAGAAGAAAGGATAAGTGACCTGGAAGATAAAATGGTGGAAATAACTACTACAGAGCAGGATAAAGAAAAAAGAATGAAAAGAACTGAGGACAGTCTCAGGGACCTCTGGGACAACATTAAACGTGCCAACATTCGAATTATAGGGGTACCAGAAGAAGAAGAGAAAAAGAAAGGGACTGAGAAAATTTTTGAAGAGATTATAGTTGAAAACTTCCCTAATATGGGAAAGGAAATAGTTAATCAAGTCCTGGAAGCACAGAGAGTCCCATACAGGATAAACCCAAGGAGGAACACGCCAAGACACATATTAATCAAACTGTCAAAAATTAAATATAAGGAAAACATATTAAAGGCAGCAAGGGAAAAAAAACAAATAACACACAAGGGAATCCCCATAAGGTTAACATCTGATCTCTCAGCAGAAACTCTGCAAGCCAGAAGGGAGTGGCAGGATATACTTAAAGTCATGAAGGAGAAAAACCTACAACCAAGATTACTCTACCCAGCAAGGATCTCATTCAGATTCGATGGAGAAATTAAAACCTTTACAGACAAGCAAAAGCTAAGAGAGTTCAGCACCACCAAACCAGCTTTACAACAAATGCTAAAGGAAATTCTCTAGGCAAGAAACACAAGAGAAGGAAAACACCTACAATAACAAACCCAATACATTTAAGAAAATGGGAATAGGAACATACATATCGATAATTACCTTGAATGTAAATGGATTAAATGCTCCCACCAAAAGACACAGGCTGGCTGAATGGATACAAAAACAAGACCCATATATATGCTGTCTACAAGAGACCCACTTCAGACCTAGAGACACATACAGACTGAAAGTGAGGGGATGGAAAAAGATATTCCATGCAAATGGAAATCAAAAGAAAGCTGGAGTAGCAATTCTCATATCAGACAAAATAGACTTTAAAATAAAGACTATTACAAGAGACAAAGAAGGACACTATATAATGATCAAGGGATCGATCCAAGAGGAAGGTATAACAATTGTAAATATTTATGCACCCAACATAGGAGCACCTCAATACATAAGGCAAATACTAACAGCCATAAAAGGGGAAATTGACAGCAACACAATCATAGTAGGGGACTTTAACACCCCACTTTCACCAATGGACAGATCATCCAAAATGAAAATAAATAAGGAAACACAAGCTTTAAATGATACATTAAACAAGATGGACTTAATTGATATTTATAGGACATTCCACCCAAAAACAACAGAATACACATTTTTCTCAAGTGCTCATGGAACATTCTCCAGGATAGATCATATCTTGGGTCACAAATCAAGCCTTGGTAAATTTAAGAAAATTGAAATCGTATCAAGTATCTTTTCCGACCACAACGCTATGAGACTAGATATCAATTACAGGAAAAGATCTGTAAAAAATACAAACACATGGAGGCTACACAATACATTACTTAATAACGAAGTGATTACTGAAGAAATCAAAGGGGAAATCAAAAAATACCTAGAAACAAATGACAATGGAGACACGACGACCCAAAACCTATGGGACGCAGCAAAAGCAGTGCTAAGAGGGAAGTTTATAGCAATACAAGCCTACCTCAAGAACCAGGCAACATCTCGAATAAACAACCTAACCTTGCACCTAAAGCAATTAGAGAAAGAAGAACAAAAAAACCCCAAAGCCAGCAGAAGGAAAGAAATTATAAAGATCAGGTCAGAAATAAATGAAAAAGAAATGAAGGAAACAATAGCAAAAATCAATGAAACTAAAAGCTGGTTCTTTGAGAAGATAAACAAAATTGATAAACCATTAGCCAGACTCATCAAGAGAAAAAGGGAGAAGACTCAGATCAATAGAATTAGAAATGAAAAAGGAGAAGTAACCACTGACACTGCAGAAATACAAAAGATCATGAGAGATTACTACAAGCAACTATATGCCAATAAAATGGACAACCTGGAAGAAATGGACAGATTCTTAGAAATGCACAAACTGCCGAGACTGAACCAGGAAGAAATAGAAAATATGAACAGACCAATCACAAGCACTGAAATTGAAACTGTGATTAAAAATCTTCCAACAAACAAAAGCCCAGGACCAGATGGCTTCACAGGCGAATTCTATCAAACATTTAGAGAAGAGCTAACACCTATCCTTCTCAAACTCTTCCAAAATATTGCAGAGGGAGGAACACTCCCAAACTCATTCTACGAGGCCACCATCACCCTGATACCAAAACCAGACAAAGATGTCACAAAGAAAGAAAACTACAGGCCAATATCACTGATGAACATAGATGCAAAAATCCTCAACAAAATACTAGCAAACAGAATCCAACAGCACATTAAAAGGATCATACACCATGATCAAGTGGGGTTTATCCCAGGAATGCAAGGATTCTTCAATATACGCAAATCAATCAATGTGATACACCATATTAACAAATTGAAGGAGAAAAACCATATGATCATCTCAATAGATGCAGAGAAAGCTTTCGACAAAATTCAACACCCATTTATGATAAAAGCCCTGCAGAAAGTAGGCATAGAGGGAACTTTCCTCAACATAATAAAGGCCATATATGACAAACCCACAGCCAACATTGTCCTCAATGGTGAAAAACTGAAACCATTTCCACTAAGATCAGGAACAAGACAAGGTTGCCCACTCTCACCACTATTATTCAACATAGTTTTGGAAGTGTTAGCCACAGCAATCAGAGAAGACAAAGAAATAAAAGGAATCCAAATCGGAAAAGAAGAAGTAAAGCTGTCACTATTTGCAGATGACATGATACTATACATAGAGAATCCTAAAGATGCTACCAGAAAACTCCTAGAGCTAATCAATGAATTTGGTAAAGTAGCAGGATACAAAATTAATGCACAGAAATCTCTTGCATTCCTATACACTAATGACGAAAAATCTGAAAGTGAAATTAAGAAAACACTCCCATTTACCATTGCAACAAAAAGAATAAAATATCTAGGAATAAACCTACCTAAGGAGACAAAAGACCTGTATGCAGAAAATTATAAGACACTGATGAAAGAAATTAAAGAGGATACAAATAGATGGAGAGATATACCATGTTCCTGGATTGGAAGAATCAACATTGTGAAAATGACTCTACTACCCAAAGCAATCTACAGATTCAATGCAATCCCTATCAAACTACCACTGGCATTTTTCACAGAACTAGAACAAAAAATTTCACAATTTGTATGGAAACACAAAAGACCCCGAATAGCCAAAGCAATCTTGAGAACGAAAAATGGAGCTGGGGGAATCAGGCTCCCTGACTTCAGACTATATTACAAAGCTTCAGTAATCAAGACAGTTTGGTACTGGCACAAAAACAGAAATATAGATCAATGGAACAGGATAGAAAGCCCAGAGATAAACCCACACACATATGGTCACCTTATCTTTGATAAAGGAGGCAAGCATATACAGTGGAGAAAAGACAGCCTCTTCAATAAGTGGTGCTGGGAAAATTGGACAGGTACATGTAAAAGTATGAAATTAGAACACTCCCTGACACCATGCACAAAAATAAACTCAAAATGGATTAAAGACCTAAGTGTAAGGCCAGACACTATCAAACTCTTAGAGGAAAACATAGGCAGAACACTCTATGACATACATCACAGCAAGATTCTTTTTGACCCAGCTCCCAGAGAAATGGAAATAAGAACACAAATAAACAAATGGGACCTAATGAAACTTAAAAGCTTTTGCACAGCAAAGGAAACCATAAACAAGACCAAAAGACAACCCTCAGAATGGGAGAAAATATTTGCAAATGAAGCAACTGACAAAGGATTAATCTCCAAGATTTACAAGCAGCTCACGCAGCTCAATAACAAAAAAACGAACAACCCAATCCAAAAATGGGCAGAAGATCTAAATAGACATTTCTCCAAAGGAGATATACAGATGGCCTACAGACACATGAAAGAATGCTCAACATCATTAATCATTAGAGAAATGCAAATCAAAAGTACAATGAGATATCATCTCACACCGGTCAGAATGGCCATCATCAAAAAATCTAGAAACAATAAATGCTGGAGAGGGTGTGGAGGAAAGGGAACACTCTTGCACTGCTGGTGGGAATGTAAATTGATACAGCCACTATGGAGAACAGTATGGAGGTTCCTTAAAAAACTACAAATAGAACTACCATACGACCCAGCAATCCCACTACTGGGCATATACCCTGAGAAAACCATAGGTCAAAAAGAGTCATGTACCAAAATGTTCATTGCAGCTCTATTTACAATAGCCAGGACATGGAAGCAGCCTAAGTGTCCATCAACAGATGAATGGATAAAGAAGATGTGGCACATATATACAATGGAATGTTACTCAGCCATAAAAAGAAATGAAATGGAGGTATTTGTAATGAGGTGGATGGAGTTAGAGTCTGTCATACAGAGTGAAGTAAGTCAGAAAGAGAAAAACAAATACAGTATGCTAACACATATATACGGAATCTAAGGGGGAAAAAAAAAAAAAAAAAAGGCCATGAAGAACCTAGTGGCAAGACGGGAAGAAAGACACAGACCTACTAGAGAATGGACTTGAGGATATGGGGAGGGGGTGGGGTGAGATGTGACAGGGTAAGAGAGTGTCATGGACATATATACACTACCAAATGGAAAATAGATAACTAGTGGGAAGCAGCCGCATAGCACAGGGAGATCAACTCGGTGCTTTGTGACCACCCAGAGGGGTGGGATGGGGAGGGTGGGAGGGAGGGAGATGCAAGAGGGAAGAGAAATGGGAACATATTGTATATGTATAACTGATTCACTTTGTTAAAAAGCAGAAGCTAACACACTATTGTAAGGCAATTATACTTCAATAAAGATGTTTAAAAAATATATATATATATATATTAAAATACATTTACTTTGTGAGTACACTCCATATACCCATTCTCTCTATGCTTGAGTCTCAATGAAAAATTCCTCACTTATTGTCAGAGAAAGGAAGAAACCATCAAGAAATCATAAACCAATAGAATAATTTCTTGCTTTAAAGTGAAAATATCACATTGTTAGTTTGAAAGGAGAGGAGAGCTGGGAGGTATATTTATGGAAGTCTTTCTCTGTTAATCATAATTCAACCCAATTCTGACTGGACATAGCCATTCAAGTCCCCAACCATAGTTTTTTGTTTTGCTTTTTTTTTTTTTAATTTTAGGGAAAAAATATACAACCTTAGAGAAAGAAAAATGGTAACGAATTCCACCATAAGAAAAAAGTCTCAAGAGAAGAAAATTAGATAGTGTATAAAGAAAACTCTGTGACTTTGGAGGATTCTTTGGTGATTGTACATTTAGAAAAAAGCACTATTCACAACAGCCAAGATATGAAAACAACTTAAATGTCCATTGACAGATGACTGGATAAAGAAGATGTGGTATAGATACACAATGGAATACTACTCAGCCATAAAAAAATAATGAAATAATGCCATCTGCAGCAACATAGATGGACCTAGAGATAATCATACTAAGCGAAGTAAGTCAGAAAGAGAAGGACAAATACCATATGATACCACTTATATGTAGAATCTAAAATATGACACAAAGGAACTATCTACAAAACAGAAATGACTCACAGAGATAGAGAACAACATTTGTGGTTGCCAAGGGAAAGGGGAAAGGGGGGCGGGAGGGACTGGGAATTTGGGATTAGCAGGTGTAAACTATTATATATAGGGTGGATAAACAACAAGGTCCTACTGTATAGCACAGAGAACTTAATTCAATATCCTGTTATAAACCATCATGGAAAAGAATATGAAAAAAAATGTATACATATATATGTATAACTGAATCACTTTGCTGTACAGCAGAAATTAACACAACATTGTAAATCAACTATACTTCAAGAAAATAAATTTAACAAAAAAAGAAGCAAAGCAGAGGAGAAGGTGCTTGAACTTAAATACAAATGTAATAGTTGCACAAAACTGTAACAGGAAGGCTAACAGAAAAAATTCTGAGCCTTGCAGCATATGCTGTGGACAATAAAAAACACAATTTTGCTAGGTTCAAAACAGGAAGAGAAACAAGGAAGAGTGAGTTCCAATCCTTGGAACAGATGGCATAATGTTAACAGAACAACTTCACTGCTGTTTTGCTTTTGTCCTGTTCACAAGGAGAATTTGTCTCCCTGAAACTGCTGGAGGAAGATAAGATGCTGTTTACATCACAGCATAGCTGAGCAGGTAGGGAGGTAGCACACAGCTCCAGCACCTCCAGATGAGAACATCTCCAGGTCAGAACAATTACCAGAGGACAGAAAGAAAGAATTTCCAGAACCAGGTTCAGCAATCATTGTAAAGCAAGGAAAATGAGATACGTGACTCGGGGATAATTCCGTTTTTTTAAAAAGAGGTAAATGACCCGTGAGACCTTGACATCAATTATTTAGGTTGCCTCAGTATTGTATACAGAAAGGAATGAAGCAAATACTAGGTTCCAGTAAGAATTTATGAAGAACAAACCATGGTATGAAGTGTAATTTCCTTTTTTCTTGGGAAAATAGGAGAATGCCATTACTTCGGTCTCAATTAACTTTTGTGAAAGACTTCTTTTACTCAGTATCACGTTTCGGAGATTCACCCTTGTTTTTGCATATATCAGTAGCTCATTCCTTTTTACTCCTGAGTAGTATTGCATTGCATGGATATATCACAGTTTATTTTCTGATTCTTCTATTAATAGATACTTGGACAGTTTTAGTTTTTTATTACAAAGAAGAATGCTGCTACGGGTATTCTCATCAAAGACCTTTTTAAAAATAGTCTTTCAGTTTTCTCGATTAAATACCTAGGCATGAAATTCTGGTATATAATTTAATTTATATATATATTAAAATATGATTATATATTTATTTATCAGACCCCTTTTTCCAAAGTGAAAGGGAATTGCTATATTACATTTCCACTCACATGAGAGTTCCTGAGTCTCCACATTCTTGCCAGTGTTTGATTTTGTCAGTCATTTTAATTTTAGCCAGTCATGAGTGTGTGAAGTATTGATTCTAAAAACTATTGATTCTTAACACATCATTGAGAGATAGTGATAGAATAATCTGGAGAATTATAACTAGTGGAATAATCATATCTTAGGAACGACAATCAAAGGATCACCTTTGATTCTCTCAGTCCACCTACTAACCGCATGACCTTGGGCAAGTTACCCATGTCTCTGTTTCTTTTTTTTGTGAAATGGTCTTATCATGGACCCCCTCATAGGTTTTTTATGCAGATTAAATGAAAATATCTATAAGAGACTTAAAAGGGCTCCTGTCACGTATCATTCACTCAATACATCTTAAATAAAATCATTCCATTTTCCATTTGTAATTTTGGGGCCAATGGCTATGAGGAGACTGAAAGGTCAGGACACACAGGAGGACCAGTCATAAGAACATGAAACCCTAGGTCAATATGGAAGGGCAAAGAAAGATAATATTTGATGGACATATTTTTAGTACATAGAGAAGAAGGAAAAGCTTCAGAAGATGAAGAGGTGACCAGAGCAGGGTCTGCCAGGTGAACTACACACTATAAACAGGGCAGAAGTAAAAGAGACATGTATTTAAAAGAAATTAGCAAACAAAGAGAGACTAGATGTAATACGGAATAAGATGGAAGTGGAAATGTGTGTAAAGTAGATTCTGACTTTGAGGAATATTGTCTTCTTGACTGGAGTCTTGGGGACCCCTGTAGTAGATCTTTTTCCGAGTGGGAGCAGGTTCTTTGGCAGTGGACAGTCAGTAAGTATTTCCCTGGAGACATTTATTTTATGCTACACTAGAATTCCAGAAGGCCCTGTTCTTGACCTTCTATTGATTAGCAATTTTATTATTGCCTGGATGAAAATAGAAGCAATGCTAATCAAATCTCTCAATCTGATAAGAGAGTTAAAATGTTTGGTATCAGAATTTAGCTTCAAAATTTTGAACAGATTGAAACATGTACCATAATCTGATAGGGTATTTTTTTTTAAAGCAAACAAATAAAAACCTACTGCATTTACATGGCCTTGCTGCATTTAGAAAATACAGGAGGAGAGAAAAATTGGTTGAGTGTAGCATTATGACCCTAACTACCAAAAAAGTAATGATATCTTCAACTATGTTTATAGAATTATATTATTCATATCATAACATAGTATCGTGTTTACTTTGGATAATTATATTTTAAGGAGGATTTTGAAGCAAAGAGTATATTAAAAAAATAAATAAGATGCAGACTTCTTTATGTCTGAGAAGCAGTTGATGAGATTTAGGAGGATATGGTGGCATTGGTGTGTCCAATTAGGTCAGAAGAGAAACAAACAAACAAACAAATAACCAACAGGAACAACAAAATTTAAGAACTTGTCATGTAGAAGAGATGTTTGATTTCCTATAGACTAAAATGTATGAGTAGATCCAAAGTATGTACATTTTGGGGAAGGTGATTTAGCTAAAAGTGGTAGAACCTGAACTCCCTTTTCCCTCTCCATCCCATTTTTACTTCTTTCATAGCACTTGTCAGACTCTGTTGTAACGGGTACTTTTCTGTACGTCTTCCTGAGTGAGTTCTTTGAGGAAAGAGATTATG
Source organism: Balaenoptera acutorostrata (assembly GCF_949987535.1). NCBI lineage: Eukaryota > Metazoa > Chordata > Mammalia > Artiodactyla > Balaenopteridae > Balaenoptera > Balaenoptera acutorostrata. The sequence continues at coordinate 67,404,792 of NC_080081.1, forward strand.
TTTTGTTGTCTTGTTCATCCATAACAAACATCAGGCCTGGTACATATGCTTGAGAGATGTGTGTTAAATGGAGAGGTATAGATTATTTAATAAAGACATCCAAAAGCCTGACTAGACACATTTGCAGGTAGAATGCACCCTATTCCTGGCAATCATCCCACAATTGAGAAGGCAAATGATATTGATAGTTTAGAGAGAGTTTCTTTTTGTATTAACTGGGAGTTAGTTCTAGAAGCTAAGTCTCCATGTCAATTCCATGACGAATCAATGAATGAGATACGGCTGTTTAATTATAAATACTTCATATGTGAATAAATTTTCACAGATTCACAAGAATTCAAAAATGATAACAATAAGATTGAAAAACTAGGAATATCAGTAGTGCCTCCTGCATTTAGGCCAGAATCTATGACTAACTTGGCACAGAAGCATTTAATATCCTGGAAGTGCTAATAGATTTTGCTGGGGTGTGAATCACTCATTTTGTTTTTCTGGAATGTCAGTTTCTGCTATGTTTTTGAAAACCATATGTCATTATCAAAAGAATCATACCTCAAGTTTCAGGCTCTTTCAGTACTGAACATGATTGATTATTCTGAAATTTTTAAATGACTTAAACCATAATCATTCATCTCTATTACTTAAAAACATTTTGCCTGACTATGGACAGAGGTATTAAATGAGGCTCATTAAGACCCCCTTTCATACTGGCAGAAGTCAAGTTTGCACTGTGACATTTAGTAGATAAAATGAGGAGAGCCTGGTGTTTCAAAGACAAAAAGGATCCCTAGCTTTTTCACTTTAATTATGATTGTCATCTTTTATCCGCTTTTGTTTTCTACCATCAGTTTTATGAAGTATTATATAAATGACTTCATCTTGTACTGAAATCCATGCATCACTTTTCATTGGCTACTTACTTTATAAAAATGCAGTCTCCTTTTTTTGGTTGTTGCTGTTGCTGTTTATGTTTTTCCCTCAGAGTTTTGGACCATTGCCTTAAATATTTAAAGTTTTTAAAAAAAACATTCTACAAATAAATTAATCAAGTAATTGAAACTCCAACATCTATTTTTTCACACCTGCACTAAGAATAAAATGAAATGATTTCCAAGATATATTGTAAGTTACTTATAAAAATACAAGCTTTCATTATGGAAGCTGAGACACTGAGTTTGTTGAATGACAGATAATTATTATTTTGCTCTAAAAAGCTGATTTATAAGTAATTTTAAAATCATAGAATAGGAAGAAAAAGTAGATAGACTCAAACAAAATTACTTTAAGTTCAAAAAAATAAAAATGTAAGAAAGAGAAAACAAAACAGTATCTCAAACCAAAATAGAGATTATACCATTAAAATGGAATAAGATCATGTCTTACAAGTATTTCAGGAGCGACAAGACTCTGGGGTCCAGACTGTCTAGCTAGCAGCAGATGGGAAATTTACACCCACTTCAACTGGGGTGTAACTTTTTCTCTACTGTGCATTTTGCAAAATATAAACTTCTATCACTAACTCAAGGGCCTTTCCTCATAACGCTTATTATGCATTTCAAAGTCTTTCTCTTTTGGGACAATGTTGGTATGATATTCACAATATTTTGTCCTAAACTATAGCATGCATAAAAGTTAGGGAAAACCTATGCCCCAGTTTTGGGGGGAAAGGTCCTATTTATGCCTTGTGGCCAAGCACATTTATTAATTTCAACTCCATTTCACTCCCTAATGTGTCCCAGTTGAGTGAAAAATCCATGGTCACCCTACTTATGGATTACCAGTTGAATTCCAGTTACTCCAGTAACCCATGGCTTGGGGCCTTATTCCTCAAAAAGCAGTCCTTGGATAACAGCACGGAGCACAATCCCTTGCTAGACTCTCAGGCCCCAGCCCAGATCGCTGAGGCAGAATCTGCATTTTTAACAAGATCCCCAGGTGATACATATGGACAATAAAATTTAAGAAACACTACCCTAGAAAAACAAGCTGATCTGACGTTAGCTTCAGGACAGTTAGTTTTTGTAAAATATTATAAATATCTATATACAAAATACCAAGCAAAACAGAAAGTTGACTAAAACAAAGAAAAAAACGTCAAATTTTTTTCCCACCTCTCATTTGCAATTAGATTGCTTTCCTCATTTGCAATTAGATTGGTAATTAACATAGCATTAAAAAACTTCTCTCTATATCTTTAGAATCCTACTTTGTTTTAATTTTAATAGCTTAATATATCAAAAATGCAACTGAATCATATGCTTATCTATATAAAATTTTATTAGATTATTATGAACCTAAAATCTATGTTACCTACTCATGGTAAGAAAGAACATAATTAGCATCCATGATGCCCCCCAAATTCTCTGCAAATTTCTCTTGGATGTAACTGCTTTTCTGAATTTGTAAAAATCAAATTGTCAATCTTTCTTTATAGTTTCAACAAATGTGTATGGATTCCCAAATTATATAATTCAATTAGCCTGGTTTGAAACTTCATATGAATGAAATCACACTGCCTGTATACATGCTTTTTGCCTTTTTTTCCATTCAACATTAAGTTCCTGAGATTAATACATGATGCTATAGGTGATTATGATGTGCTTATTTCATCCCATATAATTTTCTATTATATAAATATAATTTAATATAATTTAAATATAATTTATAAATTTATTCTATTATTTATGGATTTGTGGTTTGGTTTTTTGTCAGTTCTTGTGTACTAAAAACAATGTTGCCAAAAGTATTTTTATAATTGTATCAAGGTGCAAATATAAAAAAAAAACTATCTCTAAGATATGTATCAAGAATTAAAATGTAGCTTTGTAGGATATGTGTATCTTTACGTTTACTAAATAATGACAATCTATTTTTCAAATTGTTAGTATGAATTTATAGTCCCACCATTAGTGCATTTGTGTTATTTTTTTCATTCCCGTGCTTGCCAATTTTGCTAATGTTAGCGAACCAAACTTGGGTCCACTCGCCCATGCGCAGTAAAGCCAATCTACTGACACCGGATTGTGGTGAAGGAAAGTGCTGTGTTTATTGTAGGGCGCCATACAAATACTCCAGGGAGCGCTGGTGCTCAAAAAGACTGAACTCTCGATGGGTTTCAGGAAAACATTTTTAAAGACCAGATTGTGGAGGGGGGTGCGGGGCACAGTTTATGTGACCAGCTTGCACACAATTCTATAACTGGTTGATGGTGAGGTAACAGGGCAGTGTCACAGGGGTTACCATTATCAATCGCTAGGCTCCAATAGGCCTGGGGGCTATGTGCTCATGGTCATCTAATAGTTATTATCTTGCATTTGGTGTGGGTTTTAGCATCTGTAAAACAACTCAGGAAATGTGCATCAAATACTATTATCTAGATTCTTTAGAGAGGAGCTAAAGCAGAGGATGTGGAGGAAGGGTTTGTTCTGGGAAGGCCCCAGAGGGTCCTGCTTGGTTACACTGATTTTTAGACTTTTAACTTTTGCCCATCTATCAGATGTGTTTTTAATTCTCATATCCGTGAACAATTCAACATGGTTGAGCATGATTTCCTGTGGGTTCAGAACATTTGAATAGTTTTCTTTGTAAACTCTAGTCAAGTTAGTCCATTTCTCTTGTCTTTTTACTCTCTTTATGGTATGTGTTAATGAAGAGAAGTCCCTCATTTTTATGTAGTTGCATTTATCAATTTTTTCTTTAACATTAGCATTTTCCATATGTTCAAACATCCTTTCATATTTTGAAGTCACGATCTATTTACTTATATTTAATTTGTATAAAACATTTATAGTTTTGACTTCTACATTTAAGTCTTCAAACCACAAGAATTATTTTTCGTGTGGTGTCAGATGTGGATCTTCAATTTTATTGACTTCATTTATTTGGTGTATTTCATTTCGGTTTTCATGTATCAAGTATCCAAATATGAGTAGATCTGTTTTAGAGTACACTATTCCATTCCGTCAGATATTTGCCTATCCTACTAGAAATGCCAAGCTGTCTTAATTACTATAAGTATGATATCTTTGTATAGGTATATATAGTTAAGTGCTTGAGCAAAGTCTTCCATTTGCTCTTCAATGGTATCTTGGCCATTGCATTTCCATATAAATTTTAGAATCAACTTATCAAGTGCCATAAAAATAAATCTGTCTGTATTTTAACTTGGGGTGCCTTAAATACATACATCACTTTTTGTTGTGTTTAAACCATGAGCATGGCCTATCTTTCTATCTATTTATGCGCCTCAATATTTGTTTATGTGAACTTTATCATTTTTTCTCAGAGGTCTTACACATCTTCTATTAGATTTGTTTCTATGAAGTTCATTTTTGGTGTTACTGTAAATTGAATCTTTTTATTTTACTTTATAACAGAATTTCAGTGATATTTAAAAATGTAATTGATTTGTATATGATAATTTTGTATATGGCTATCTAACCCTTTTATTAATTCTAATAATTTAAGGTAGGCTTTTTTGAGATTTTCTGTTCATACAATGATATCATCGGCAATTAGTGACTATTTCCATCCTTTGCAATATTTTTGCATCAAATTTCTTGGTATTTGCCTTTTTTCCTGAAGGACATCACTCAAAACTGTTTAAAAAACATGGTGATGGGGCCATTCTTTTTTTATTCTGGATCTCAAAAGGAAAGATTTCAAGATTTTGTCAGTGTAATCTCAAAGGGAAAGAGTTCAACGTTTCACGGATATGATACTTCTTGCAGAGTTTCTTGTAAATAACAGGAAATTCTCTTCTGTTATCCATTTTTTAAATTTTCATCATAAATTGATGTATTTCATCTATTGAAATGGTTAATTTCACTTTTTCCCTAATATGAGAGTGAAATAAATGCTATTAATTCATTTTCTGATGTTAAATGTTACACTTCTGTAGCAAACCACTTCTTGATCATGATATATTATAATTTTTATATATTTCTGAATTATTTTTGATAATATGTTATCATTTTAAGTATATTTATATGTGACATTGACGTACATATTTCCTTTTTCATAATTTTGTTCTCAGATTTTGGTAACAAGGTTATAAAAACCTCCAAAACTAAATTGGGAAACTCATTTTTGCCTATGTTTCTAACTATTCTTCTGACTGATTGGTGTATGAAGATTTCTTTGTGGGCAGATCTTCTGCTACTGCTTTAACTTCTTTAGTGGATCTAGCATTATATGGGTATTCCATTACTTGAATCATTTTTAGTAATTCTTTTTTTTTCTGGGTATTTTCTAATATTCTCAATTTTCAATACTTTGGAATAAAAGTGTTAATTATCTCATATTATTGTAATATTACATCTATTTATGTGCTCCTTTTTTATTCCTATCATTTATTTGAGCCACCTTCTTCCCCTCCTCATTAGTCAGATTAAAGATTTGTCAGTTTTCCCTGTCTTTTCAGATTGCCAACTTTGGGATTTTTTTCTCCTGTTTTTTTTTAAAGTGTATATTATACAAATATCTAAAGCTTAGGACATGTATTAAAATAACCCTGTATCAACAGCAATTTATGTCTCTGTTGTTCTCAAATTGTCAGGTGTGCTAGTATTTCTTAGTTTGTAAAAATGATATTAGGTAAAAGATAAAAATTTATTAAAAGTTGGAAAGGCAATTAAATTTTCAAATAATGGTATGCTTAAGAAATTAGTCTCTCTCAACCAGCTGCAAGTCCCAGAAATATGTAAAGATCTATAAACCATTTTTTAATCCTTAAAGTATGGATTTTAAAATATTTTTTGTATTGCAGACTTTGAGTCAATTTTATTTAATCCAACTACAATTTATTGACTGTGTAATCTACACTGTGTATATTGTAGCAGCACCATGTAATGAGTTCACCAAAATGTTTTTATTTTGCTTGTATACATATATTTAGGTCACATACCCAAGGCCCCTTTTAATCAAGGGAGACTATTTGACTAGTTCTGGCCAATAGGATGTGTATGTAATTTCTGTATGTTAAATCTATGTTTGGTCTCTAAAGACTCTTAAGAGACTTTCCACACATTTTTTCTTTCTTATTAGTGCAGCTGGATGCAAAGGATCTCAGTATTTTGGAAACACGTGATGGTAGGATCCCAGATTCCTGAGTCATACATTGGAGGAGATCTGGCTTGATGATCTGTTCAAACTGCTTTAACCTGTAATGTGAGGCAGATATAAACCTTTACTGAGATAAACCACTGATACTTCAAAATGCAATTGTTACCCTCCTATGTCCCATCATTACCTATATAGTAATCGCTACGTTGAATTGGGACGCTGCTATTGGGAAAAAAGTAAAATACATAGCATTTGTTATAGCCAACCTATAAGATAAAATATATGGTATTAGTCACATGGAGGTGGTAAGTAAAAAGATGTATTAGAACAGATGGCTGGATATTTATTCATCTTATGTTGCTGCAAAACATTTAATAAAACTCTTACCTGCTATAACTTGGAATGTAAATAATGTCCCTGCTCTGTAGCTTAGGGGGAAAATTTGGAAAACAGTGCCATAATAGTGCATAATGCTTTTTGCTAGCTGCTTTTGGCAAGGTATTGAAAGAAAGAGGAAATGAGCTTGGTAAAAAATTAGCTGCTTTGAAATCAGAACCGAAAGGCAATGGAAAAGTTCCAGAAAATAAGTGCCTTGCATATTTTGAAATAGATTACTTTTATCCCCAAAAAGGTAAAAAAAAAAAAGAACTTAAAAAGACCTTGATTCCACATATAAGCGATATAATATGATATTTGTCTTTCTCTGTCTGACTTCACTTTGCTGCACACCTGAAACTAACACAACATTGTGAATCAACTATACCCCAATAAAACTTAAAACAAAAAGACCCTGAATGTCCAGGGCTAATAAAATTTCTCAATTGTGTAAGTTATTCAGAGTAAATATTAGATCAAGGTGGTGGCCTCCCCAGTTGCTGTTCCAGATCACCTCAAAACAGTCACCCTTAAGTTTAAAGAGTGATCCTTGTGCCAGGAAGCTTAGAAATAAGCCAGATACACTATACTGGTTATTTAATTGGATAATTGATTATTTTCCTGCTTAGTTCAGTAATAAATTCCTGTCTATTAGCACATAGAACTAGTCTTCCCCTTCATTTTCTGGTTCTGACTCGTATGGATACTAATTCATTCCTTCAGTTGACACTTTACTAATCTAATCATAGATTCAATCTAAGATGTCAAACATCAGAAAAATAGCAGCTCTGGGAAGACATTGAATATCAAAATGGTGAAATAATATCGGGAGAGAAGGGAAGGGATTATGTGGCGGGGGATGGGTAGTGTAGAAGTGCTAAATCTTGATCTCAACAATAAGAATTAAGTGGATGATATTTAATATAGAAAACTAGGAAATAAGATTATGAGGAAATCATTTAGAATTACAGAGGTGAAGTCAGGAAAAAATGGAAACATTAGAAAGAGATTTTTGGGGGAAATCAGAAGTAGAGTTCGGAACAGTTGATATTTATTATAATACAGGTACAATTTCGTTTTTAAACTATGTACTTTATTTTGAAAACAAATAATAAATAAATAAATAAAATAACAAAAACAAAGTGGAAGTATTTTGCATGTGCGCAGGATTTTAAAAACTTCTGTGAGCGTGGATTACGGTGGATCCATTTTGACACATTGAAGAATGTGAGTTTGGACTACGTCATGAAGAGCTTAGTGTACGATACTGTGTTTTGATTCTATCTTGAGGGGGATTGGAAATTAATGAAGGATTTCAATTTAAACAAGATTAAATTTGCATTTTTAAAAAGGTCACTGCGTCATCTCATGGACGATCCTTTGGTCACGAGTGCTCTAATAATCTAGTTTTGATAGCTGTTTGGACACAGCCCCTAGACGAGTCCTGCTTGTTTTTGCCTCATTTTGCTGCAGCTCCTTTTCATTTATTCTCCTCGTCACACTGTAGCCGAAGCCTTGCTAACTTGCCACAAGTACTGGAAGAACCTTGAGTCTGTCTAAATTCAGAGACTTGGCAAACTTACTCTGTAAAAGGTCAGACAGTAAATATTTAAGGATTTGGGGGCCACATATAATCTTTGTCACATACTCTCCCCCAATCCCACCCCGCCCATAATTCTTTAAAATCATTCTTAGCTCACTGGCCCTACAAAAACAAGCCACATGCAACATTTGGCCCTTGGGGTGGAGTTTGCTGACCCCTGATCTAATTCATACTTCACCATACATCTCAAAGCAGATTTAACAGTTATTTAGTTGGTGCTATTGATAAATATATCTTACATTCTATTGTTTTCACATCACATTGCCTTTTGGGGCTTTTCACTGCCTTTTGGGAATTGGGTCTCCCTGTCATTCATCCAGATAGAGCAGAGATTCCTTATTGGAAGCTTCAAAGCACTTTATAAACCAGTTTCCTTACCCCAGTTTCTTACTTTGCCTTTTCCCAATGGTTCCCAAAGCAGCTCCATATACCATAAGCTACCTGCATAGAATCACCTGGAGTGCTTACCAAAGTACAGATTCCTAGGCCCAGCTAAACACATGAAAGCAGTTTCAGGCTTATGATTATTTTTTAAAAGGCTCCTTAAGTGATTCTAATATACTTCCTGTTTTGAAAGCACTGTATCCTATTAATGCATTTACCTCAATCCAACCTCTGAGTACAATATCCTCCCTGCAGGCGTTCTCTTGGCATTCACAACAGGTCTTCCTAACAAATTTTGTCCCCATTAGTATGGAGCAAGTTATAAATATGCTAAATTGTATCTCATCTCACCATCTGACTGTCTTTTGCATGTATATATTATTGTGTGTGTGTTTTTTATGTAAAGAGAGTTTCAGGCCCATGTGCAGAAATAAGCCTCATTGCAAATTATTCTGTGATTAGGGATGATGGCGTCTACCCAAGTATAGAAGAAAACCTGCTTTAAAAGAACAGAGTAAAAATAAATTTGTCTGATTCTGGCAAAATGGTAGACCAGGATAGCCAGAATCTTTCCCCATATAAATAACAAAGGATTCTGGAAAAAGCAAATATATGTTTTTCAATAATAGTTCAAGCTCACAATAAAAGAAAGCAAATGTGTAGGGTCCAGAAATGAAGAGGAAACTGAACCACACCGGTAGCAGCAGAGAATGATGGCCCTGGCGGGCCTGGAGGATCATTAGGCCACCAGGAGAAGAGGGGGTAGATGAAGAATGGCATCACATAGCTAAGAATTATAGGCCACAACCCTAGTGAGAGGGGGCTAATATACTCTATCTTCTTATTCAGAGAGATGACAGTAAATATGCCACCCCCTAGCCCTAGGTGAGAATGTTTCTCTCCTATGAAAAACAAAACTCTTAATCTATTTGAGGCCAGAATTTACACTAATTGCACAATATAGGAAAGCTCAAACTGAGAAATGAACATAAATTTGTCAAGGGCTAGAGCCTCTGACAAAAACAAAGGGAAAAAAAAACTAATTGGAAAGAAACTTCAACAACTCATGCTGCATAGGAATTCTGCAATGGAAGAAAGAACCTATGTCAGACATAAGATGGGATCATTTAAAAATATTGCAAATAAGAGAGGAAACAATCCATTGTAAACAAAGGTAGTAGTTACTGCAAAGAGAAATGTGTTCCCCAAAAGCTTGAGATGTTGAAACTTCAATCTCAAGGAGATTAAAACATAATTACCTTTAAAATGATTGGAGAAATACAAGGTAAGGATCCCCTAAGTAAGTAATAAAGCAGTGTGAAAATAAAACAAAGAGACAGATAAGAAACTTGGAGAACATATAGAAATTAAAAAATAGTAGTTGAGCAGCAACTGAAAAATCACCCCAAATCAGCACAGAGAGTTAAGGAGGTGGGAAAGGAAACATAAAATATAGAAAGACAATCTGTAACTTATCTATAAAAGAAGTTTCGGAGAAAAAGAGTAGAAACAATGGAAGAGAAGCAGTATTTGAAAATATTTTCAGAACTAAGGAAAGATCTTAAAACCTTAAAAGATCTTAAAATTTAAAAACGCTCCAAATTTTGAGCAGAATTTAAAAATATAGTTGATCACATGATAGTAAAACTGTAGAACACTACAGACAAGTAAATAAGGCTCAAAAGCACCCAGAAAGAAATGAGACTACCTACAAAACAACAATTAGATTAATGAAAAATCTTGATAGCAATAGGAGAGAACAGAAAAACATGGGGTGCTATTTCCATGTTGTGGGAGAAGGTAACTAAACTACCATTGAAAAGTGACAGTGAACTACATACAATTTTGAGGAATGAAGCAGAGATTTAAAAAGAAAAATCAAATTATATGATTTTCATGAAAAACTTACCAAATATATACTTCAGGAAGAAAGACTTTTGAACCCAGAAATCAGTAAGATGTAAGAAACTATATATATATACACACACACACATACATATATATATACATGCATATACATATACACACATATGTATGCATATATCTGGGGTGTGTGTGTATATACATATATACTGCCAAGAATGGATTCCAAGATTCAATAAGGCAAATAACACTGATTAATTTGAAGAGTCTTTAAAACTGGTCAATACTAGAAAATAATAACAAGAAACAGTAAGATAATTGTTAGCCTTTAATGCTGATATGATGGTCAAGCAATTTAATAACTAGTTTAAAAATTTAGCTAATTTAAAAGCAGCAAAATGGGGCTTCCCTGGTGGCTCAGTGGTTAAGAATCCACCTGCCAATGCAGGGGACATGGGTTCGAGCCCTTTTCCGGGAAGATCCCACATGCCGCGGAGCAACTAAGCCGGTGCGCCACAACTACTGAGCCTGTGCTCTAGAGCCTGCGAGCCACAACTGCTGAGCCCGCGTGCCACAACTACTGAAGCCCATGAGCCTAGAGCCCGTGCTCTGCAACAGGAGAAGCCACTGCAACGAGAAGCCAGCGCACCACAACGAAGAGTAGCCCCTGCTCGCCGCAACTAGACAAAGCCTGCGCGCAGCAACGAAGACCCAACGCAGCCAAAAATAAGTAAATTAAATAAATAAATTTAAAAAGAAAACCCAGCAAAATGTGAATGTTGATTCCATTCCTGCATGATTTCTTTTAAGGAACAACACTGACCTTTTCAAAGACCCTCCTCTCTGAATTAAATCGATAGTTATTACATGCTAAATAGTTTCAAGAAAAAAAACTTCTCTGAAAATCAATGACATTGTTGATGCCACTGCTTCCTCTCTCTGCTTCTGCTGAACTACAAATACATAAAGATAAATAAAGAAGTCCTAAATGCACCCAGAAACAAGAGATTACTTGTAAAACAACAATTAGACTGATGGAAGACTTCATCAGTTTTATAACACTTATAATACTGCCTGAGATCTTTATATTATCACTATCTCTATTTTTGACCAATTCTTGAGAACCATGGTTTGGACTCTCATTTAATTCATCAGGTCAGATGACATGTGGCATAAGAGGAAAATTGAGAATATGGCTCTATTGCTGGGCCGCCAGTGACAGCTCTGTCACCCAGTGTGAAATGACTAATCAGAGTTTCAGTTTCTTCACCTTTAAAATGAAGAAGATGATGAACATCATATCCCTCTAACAAGTTAGTATGCATTTTATCACAAGAAGAAAAAAATTGTAACTATATGTGCTGATGGGTGTTAAGTAGACTTACTGTGGTGAGCATTTCTCAGTATATATAAATGTCATATCATTATGTTGTACGTCTTAATCTATTATAATCTTATGTCAGTTATATCTCAATAAAAAACTAGTAAGTTGAATTCAGTAAAGACGTGTTTTTTATGATACATTTTGACCACATATGATTTTCCCCAGATACAATAACACAAAATTACTTGACTTTTTAAATAGTAGAACTTAGCAAATATGTATTATAAATAATTAGAAATAATTTGTACTATGAATAATATTCATATATTGTATAAATAACAAATATGCACCCTAAATTGTGAAAATGATGAATATGTCATGAATATTCTGATGTATTCATTTTTAAAGCCACATATTTCAAGAGTTTTTATACTTTTATAAAACCTCAGAATTATATAGCTGTATCATATAATTGGGTGGGAGGAATGAATCAAGAATTTAATGTTAAAAATTACATGTGGCCAAGATTTTATGAGTTGGGAAGAGCAGAATAAAAGACATAAGCTGATTGCCACATTAATGCCAAGATAATCAGGAAGGAAAAAGAAAAGGACTTTGTAAGCATCTGGTAGATTTTGTGCTAACCAGAGAAGAAAATATACTTTGGGAATTATTTCTATTATTATGTTCAGAGCTAAACGATTCTAAAATGTAGAATATTAATCCCAGTTGTCTGTGTCTTCTTTAATTTTTAATGGCTTAAATGATAAATGGTAGATTCATAGTGTGAGGGTTTTGAAACTTCTTTGGGTTACAAGCCTATACAAAGATAGCTGAACACTTAGATTCTTCAAACAAGGGGAATTCCAAAACTCCTATAAATTAAAAAGCCACAAAATAAAACAGTCGATAATAAACTAGAGAAAAGCTCTGGCATTCAAAATTCACAATCCAATATATAGGAGAGCGGATTTCAGTAAGTAGTTCTATACCATTGAAAGTTGAGAACAAGTCATGGAGGCAGTGACTGAGCCTTGCTTTCAACATCTTGATTTCCACGAGAAGCGAAAATGCCACAGACAGAAGGGTCATCTATTATAGATTTTCACCTTTGATTTTCACCTACAATATCTTCTCTTGCTGTTGAAATGGTCCATTTTTAAACTCCCAGTAGTAAAAAGTTTTAAAAGTCATGTGATCAGATTTGATCGAATGAGCAACACAATTACAGTCCCAATAGCACTTGGTTCACACTAAATTGTAAATATATATGTGAAAACTATATACTTTGGTAAGTATAACACTGTACTGATTGATTAGCTGGTCACCTACCTTATATGAATAACCTTTTACTAGCCCAATACTGACTATCAGAATTACGTAAGTACCCACAGTTCTCACTTACATGAACTTGAGAATATTGAAATGCTACAGAGGTATTCATTTCTCTGTGCCCCATGATGTTTTGTCTATAATTCTTTTATTGCTCTTATTATAATACAGTTTATTAGTTTACAAATATTTCCTTCAACAATATTGCATGCTCATTGAAGTCACAGAATAGGTAATATTCATCTTCGTGTTTCTCGAATTCTTTATGTTCCCAATGCATTCTAAATGCTCAGTCAGTGTTTGCTGGATGAAAATAAAATAGGAAAAATTATACAATAGTTATAGAATGAATGAAATGTCCTCCTATAGAATAGATAAAATCTCATTACCGGTTTCAACACTTTAGCTTAAATATGAGCTCTTTATGGAGTAGAACCACAGAGCAAGTGGACATAATGATGTTGGTTCCGTAGGCTATTAGTATAGGGCACCCTCCCTTAGTGCTAGGAGCACAACAGAAAGAATACAGGAATGGAATTGAAAGTTGCCAAGAAAAACATATCACTTTGTGTCACAATTTTAACTAGCTAGAGCCTGTTGGTTTCTGGAGAAAAAAATGCTTGAAGTTTGCTTTTGCCTTCACGGAGTTCACCTCAAGGGAAAGATACTAATTAATATGCACTACATCTAATATCAGTGAATCATTCAGTATTAATCATATACACAGAAAAATCTGTTGTGTCTGAAGGGACTGTCATATTCATTTGATAGCCAGCAATTTTTAGTCATACAAAGGTAGCATTAAATATGAGAAATGACAAGTCAGTGAAATTGGAAGGAAATTAAGCATTTTATGAACAAGAAACTGACTCAATAGTGAGTTATAACCAGTGGAAAGAAAGTTTTGTTTTTTTTTAATTTTTCCAAAACAAATCTGGTAAAATGATCCTGCTGTATATGAACTTTTCCTGCATTTTTCCCATTTTATAGTGAGATTCAGCTTCCAAATTTCCAGGCCAGCACCAAATGTTCTCTGAGACACAGGATTTTCTGACAAAGAGTGCTTCTGAATGACTTTGTCATTACTCTTTACTACACAAGAATACCCTTCCCTTCCTATAAAACTTGTCTCAAACTCTTTTATGAAATCTTCCGTAATCGATTCCATAATATGTTTTTTTCATTCATAGGATAACACTGTTATCTTTTTAGTGGTAAATTTTGTACATACTTTTATCTAACTCAGTCATTTGGTACTTGTGTATAGGTTTCCCTGTCTGAATTTCCCATTGAACGATAGGGCTTAAAACACATGTTTACTTCAAAGTCAAGATATTAAAATAAAAAAACACAATAACTATCAATATCTTAACACCCTCAACCAACTACCATTACCACGCCCCGTTCTGTGCTTCGTCATATCAACATGGGAGAGTCAGTCATTCATCACCTTGTTTAACTTGAGCAGGCTAATCTGCTGTTAAATAATCTTAGTTTTTCCAATAATGAACTTAACGGATGCATAAAAGCAGAAGCAACGGAAATACGAAATTTCTAGAATCTTCCAGCCTATATCCCATGAGGTTAGTTCGAGCGCAGAATTTGGAGTAAAAAGAAGTAAAAGGTGGCAGGAACCAGCACTGACTAAGCCTTTTATGTGTCAGTCTCTATCACAGGAACCTGACACCTAGGACATCACTAATCAAGGCAAAGATCCAACTAAGGAAGCATGATTTACATTTTGTGCCTGAGGAAGTTGCAAATTCAAAGGGCCAAGTGCCTTGGACAGAATCACTCAGCTAATACCTAGCAGAGCCAGGATTTGCACCCATTATGGTGTGGTTAGATTAAAAACTCATCTCCATTCAAAACATGTGTGCACCTCAGAAAGAGAAATATTTTAATTTGTATTGCAATTGAGAGAATATAATTGAGACTTTGGGAAGAGAATGAATTAAAAATTAAGGTTTTGTTTTTGTTTTTAGTTATAAATAACACTTACAGATTTTTTCACTAGAAATTTCCCAGCCAAAGGTTTTAGAAATGGTAACAATTATTTGCTTTACCAAACACATATCAAATTTCTCTAGGCTTGCTCTTGGTTTACATTTTAATAGAAATTTAATTCATTCAAAAACAAACACTGTTGTAAATCTGAATTACAATTAATCACTAATTTTCTTTACAGCCTGTCATTCTTTTAGAATTTGGTTTGATTTAGCTGTTCGGGGGCGGTTTTTTTTTTTTTTTTTTGCAAATAACCAGGGAAAAATATAGAAAATGTAATTGAATCAGCGTTGCTTTCATATCTGCCACCAAAACTACCCTACAACTCTTAGAAAAGAGCTCAGCAACAAGATAACATGAGGGATAAACACCCCAGTATTCCATACTGAAGACAAATCTTAGAGCCAACATACAACATTTGTTCTTTCCATAAATACTTGTATTTATCTAAATTTTAGAAAGAAAAATGCAAATTAATGCAATAACTCTTGTCTCTTAGGCAGATATTTTCAAATGTGTTGTTACACTATCATTTATTCAGTGCCATAAATAAACTTCAGTGTTAGCAAGCATAAATTAGACCAAGGTCTCTGACCCAGGATCTAGCTATCAAGTAAAACCATAACAAATCATAAAATGTAATCACATATAAACACTTAATTGTTAGAAACATTCCACACGGAGTAAATAAAGAAAATGTGACTCGTGTTTTTATTAGGTAGAACACTGGGGTAATTTGTGACAATCTTTTAGATAATTTTTTAATAGATAGAATTTCACAACTGAAAGGAAATTGGTCGTTTCTTATATATATATATATTCCAACATCCTTGTTTCTTTGTGGCTGTTGTTTTTACAGAAGAGAAAACTGATGTCTGGAGAGGTTTATAATTTGCCTGAGGTTACACAGATTTTTCTGGCAGGGCTGGAACTATAACAGAAGTCAAACTTCTTTCCTTCTTATATGTATATTTTTAAGCATATTACAGAAAATAAAGGTAACTTTATAGTTTTTAGTTAAAATATTTTATAACTTTTTTGATTCCTCAGTTTTTAAGTGGTGAGGGAAAATTAAAATAAAACTAAAGTCAATTATTCTGCTCTTCGATGCTGAGTTATTCTTCAGTTGGGGGTGTAATTGTAGGACCAGATAATCAATGAGGTTGGAATTCAATGAGGTCAAATATAGCAAAGAACATTATCTCGAATACTTTGCATATTTCTAAACCAAAGGAAGGGAATACACTATTAGAAAAGGAAACCAAATTGAGTAGTGACTGACATTCGTGACAAAGTGGAGAAGGTGACATAGAGTGACTCAAAGCTAAACCAAGGTCAAACCATAAGGATAGTAGGAAAAGTGTAGACCTTATGTGGACCCACACTTTCTTCCCTGGTCTTGGATTGAAGAAGAGATATTGGGAGTGATTTATGGGTTGAACTGAGCTGGGCACCTTTACAGTTTTGAGACTTGAATACGTTTTTTGTGTTTTTTTGGAACACTATTTAGTGAACACTAGCTGTGCTAGGTACTCCTCTGGATGTTTGGGAAACATCAGTAAAACAACACAGACAAACGTCCCTGCCCTCCTGGAGCTGACATTTTAGCAAAGGCAGACAGTACACATGGCAAATGAGTAAGTTATGTGCTAGTACTAAAGATGATTAATACTATGGAGTTAAATAATATAAATTAAATAACTGAATATAAACCAGGTAAGGGGGATGGAGAGGATCAGGGGCAGGAAGCTACTTTCAATGAAAAATAGGGAGGTCAGATTAGACATGATGACAAGTCATATAAAAGCAAAGACCTGAAGGCAGACAGGTCCACAAGAATTAGAGGAGGTGAGAAGTATAGCCACATACATCTCTAGAGAAAGGGGACTTAGGCAGTGGGAACACCCAGTGTGTAGGGTCTAAGGTGGAGGTGTTGTGAGTTGTTGGGAAACAGGTGGGGCTGGAGTGAGTGACAGGTACAGTAGTAGGAGGTGCGGTCAAAGCAGCAGTGACAAGTCGCACAGCGCAGAAACTTGGGGATCATTGTAGGAGCCTTGGTTCCTATTCCCAGTAGGATGTGGACACCCGTGCAGGTTTGAGCAGAGATGTGACACGCTATGACATTGAGTTTAAAGGTATTTTTAAAATGTGCAAGAAAGGAAGCAAGGGCATCAGTGAGGAAGGTATTGCAGTCATCTAAGTGAGAGGTAATGATGGCTTGAACAAGGGAGAAAGCAACAGAAGTGAAAAAAGTGGGCAGCTTCATGGTATATTTTGAAGGTAGAAGAGATATTTATTTAATCATTTAATTGATTTCATATATACAGCAAATGTGTGAGTCTAGTAGACAGTTATTAGAACCAGTCTAATTGGCCACCAATAAAGAGTCTTCAACTGCCTTTAAACAAACATCTCATGGGTGCTCACATAAACAATTTAATCTTTAAATTCAAAGGATTGCAGAACATACATGAATTCTAGAAAATCCTTCGACTGCCCAACTTGTGTTGTGATTATTTTTCTCTGCTGTCTCCTCTGGGCATCGCTCTGTCATTTATCAAATGTCCTTTCTTATATTTCATCTCTCTCTTCTACCATCTCATTAGATTCAAACTTAAAAGCACTTTTCTTTCTTTACTAATCCACCATTCATTCAAAAATCTGCAAAATACATGTGATATTTGCCCTTCAAAAATAAAAACAGTCAAAACAAAGAAAAAACACTCAACATTGTTTTCCCATTTAATTGTTAGCCGACTAATCTTTCTGTAGTAATTAAACTTCTTGAAAGAGTGCTCTATGCTGAATCTTTCTTATTCTTCACGTACTGTTTATTCCTTAAGCCATTTTAATATTGCCACCACAGAGACAGGTCTATGTGGACTTTTCTTAACATAGTGAATGATAATCTACTTTTGCTAAATCAAATAACTCCTTTTATGTTCTCATTATTTATTGCATTTTTTGTCCCTAATTAAACTTTCCAAATTGCAGTTCAAATTAATGTTTGTGAATTCTTCTGAGACCTATTTAATACTCTTTTTTGTCTCTTTCACTAGCATTGCTTCCTTCTAAGTCATGAAGTACTTTAATGCCAGTCTTCCTCTCCCACCAGGAATCTCTCTTTTCTCCTCTCCTCATCCTCTTTTTTTTTTTCCCCTCTTCTCTTCGGTGTTTTACTTATAAATACAGACACCTCCAAGAAAACCCAAACCATTCCATTGGTTTCATCTTTGACCTATATGCTGACTAAAACCAAATCCAAGATTTCTCTTAATTAAGACAGATATTTCTTTCTGGACCCAGTTTCTGATTGTCCCGGAGGCAATTCAAATAAAAGTTGTCCAAAATAAAAACCCATTCCCTCCCTCTCAACACACTCATATTAATTAAAACCATGTCAACATTTGTGTTTTCTATCTCAATAAAAGACTCCATTCAGCTACACAAGCTGGTAACTTCCCTCTTATTATTTATCCCAATTTCTTCATAATTGTAATAGTATTAAAAATTATATATGTCTAGTAAATCCCTTTCTTACCATATATTTTCAGTGTCACTGTGTTATTTTTGTTCTTCAATATTCTATTGCCTCGGGGCTTCCCTGGTGGCGCAGTGGTTGAGAGTCTGCCTGCCAATGCAGGGGACACGGGTTCGAGCCCTGGTCTGGGAAGATCTCACATGCCGCGGAGCAACTAGGCCCGTGAGCCACAATTACTGAGCCTGCGCGTCTGGAGTCTGTGCTCCGCAACAAGAGAGGCCAGGATAATGAGAGGCCCGCGCACCACGATGAAGAGTGGCCCCCACTTGTCGCAACTAGAGGAAGCCCTCACACAGAAATGAACACCCAACACAGCCATAAATAAATAAAAATAAATAAATAAATAAACATTTTTAAAAAAAAGAAAAAAAATATTCTATTGCCTCTATTAGCTCAGAAACTCTTGACTTGTACACTTATATCAACCATCCTTTCCTGAAAGCTGTTTTTCCTAGTCTGAGTTAGCTCCCTAAAGGATAACATAGACTTATAGTTCAACATGGCAGATTAAATGGAGGCTTCTATTTTCTCTTCCCCATAAAAATCTCTAAAATCACAGTAAAAAGACATAAAACATAACAGCCCACAAAATGAAAAGAATGAGAGAAGAGAGAACAATGTGTTATTTAAGAATACTCAGGGAGATAAAATTTTGATGAGACAAGTTCATTTCTGTCCCAGAGAGAGTAACAGGGATTACATTCACCCTGCAACCTGAAGCAAGCACAAAACAGACAACATATTCGAAACAATGATGTATAAGACATTGGACATCAAAGAAGAAGGCACAGTGATCCCCAGGAAAGAGGAAACAAACCAGGTGAGCCCACGATTGTCCCAGTTTAGTGACTGGAGAGTGTACCCAGACTACAGGTCGGGAGGGAGAACCCAGTCAGAGCCTGATGGATTCGCTGAGTCGAGATGGAGCTCAGAGTCCAGGGGGATGAGGGAAACTAGACCTCAAAGGACGGAATGCCTGAGAAGAGGAAGCTGCCCGAACCTGGAGAGTCATAGCAGTTCCCACTCAAGTACCCAGGCGAGTACTGCTTAGTGCACACGTGTGAGGAAAGTACTTTGGCCAAGGAAAGAACCACCCAGACAAACTGAAGAACCTAATAATCCATGGGTTATTGGGTGGAGTACACAGAGGAGTTTTTCTTACCTCGGTAGTAGAGAATGATTAGGCCTGGAGCAAACACTAGCTCAACTGATTACGACTGCTACATTCTAGACCCAAAATCAAGAATATTTACGGAAATAAAAAACCAATCTATCACCTGACAAGGTAAAAGTCACTATGTCTGACATCCAAAAAAATAATTATAAATAAATTATCAGACATGCAATGAAGCAGAAAATTATGATTTGTAATGAGACGATAAATCAATCAATTGGGTACAATCTAGAATTAACACATGTTGGGAGCAGCAGACAAGGATATAAAAACAATTATAACTGTACTCTATGTGTTTAACACAGTAAATGGAGACAGGAGAAGCAGGGGAGAGTGTGAGGGATGGATTAGACAGTGTCATGGGGAATCTTTAAATGGTGATGGATGTGTTCATTATTTTGAATGTGGGGTTGATTTCACAGATGTATATGTTGTCAAAACATTAAATTTTATACTTTATATATGTGCAGTTTATTAAAAGTCAATTACATCTCAGTTAAAATATTGAAGAAATAATTTTTACAAACAAAAAAACAATTGAATGACTTTCTAGGCAATGAGGCAAGATGGAGCTTGTATTATGGGGTGGAGTCATGGTCAAACAGTGGTCAGGCCAGGCCTGGAATCCCCATCTTGGAGTTCCTCCCTACTGGCAACTGGGCAGAAGCATTGTCCACAGACATTTGGAAGGTAGTGTCCCAGTTCAGAGTCTAATGGTATAAAAAATTTGCTCTTCATTATCATTCTATACTAGGAAAGTCAGATGTAATTTGTTTTCTATCACGATAGTCAGAAAATAGAAATAATTTCCCAAAGGGAGTCTGCTGTCACATGTAGATCTTCTTTTACATCAGATAACATGGGGAATTCAAGGTCCGCCTTTCCAAATTGTAGACACAGGGATCTCTGCTAAAGATGACTGACTTTTCCTGAGGATTGAGGTGCCACGGGGAATGTTCAGGCAGTGTTCACCACCCTTATTAGCCCTTCTACAGGTGGAGGTTGAGCGCCCATGCAGAGTCTAGAAGAGTGAACACCCAGCATATAGTCACTCCACATGACGGATACCGCTTTCTGGGTTCCCTCTGCCATGTCACATGGGGCGACCTTACCTCAAGAAAGAGTTTCTACTATGTTTGGAACAGGCAAAAAAAGCTATACTTTTCACCTTCTTATGCTTCCCAAAATATTTCCAATGCCATATTTCTCAGTTTGTGATTATGGAAAAAGAAGATTGTGATGGTCCCAAAAAGGGTAAGAGAGACCATGAACAACACTAAATAGAACAATATGTAGCACACAGGGTCAGCACTGTGAATACTCCCTTCGGCTTCTGCCTGAGGTTCATCAGCAGTGCCATGGCAAGGAGGAATTAAACCCCGATAGAAAAGACAATAGATAACCTTTAATAATGTGTTTTATTATGGGATACAAATCTCGGAATATAGACTTCATTATTCTAAAAAGTTGATTCTGAAATATGAAACTCCTCTCTGTCTGGTTACATTTTAATGGGAACTTGTACAAATCTCAGTTAGGAGTCTAAATGTTAGCACTTCTATATTTGGGAAGATCTGCTCAAGAAGATATCAAATTTTTTAATATAATCGTAAATATTAATAAAGTTCTCAGTTGACAGATTCTGAAGGATAAAACTATTAAATGCAAAAGTATGGTCAGCTACAAACTCTGGAAAAATTTATGTTCAAAGGGAGTAGGCTAAGGGAACAACTTCTGCAGAACTTTGAAACACTGATGTAAAACATTTTATTCTAAGTGAAGTATCTCATATGATAACTTTATGTGAAAAGTCTCTCTCTTGTGAGTGATTTAAGAATTAGTAAACACATTCATGCTCAATCTCCCTTTAAAAGCTTTGGGAGCAGTTAATGAGACCACTGGGTTCACTTTCCAACGCTCTCTCACATCATTGTTAAAATTTGCCAAAACCCGTTAAAGGAAAAATAGGAATTTGCCAATTATTGGAGGCAACATTTACTATTATTCTGTATGGTCCATCATGCATTTTGCATATTTAATTCAGGATGATCTGGTATGAATCTGCACTAGTGAGATCATTCACAGGACTTTTAAAGGCCATCATTTTCATTGCTCTGTCTTTTAAGGACTTCAGGTGATCAGGAGACAGAAACTAACACAGATACCAACTTTTCCTCAACTGTAGGGAACTAGTTTATTATTCAGTAAGATTCAGAGCAAACACTAGTAGACAAAGTGAAAGATTCAGAGTCACTAGTAGATAAGGTGAAAGGCTGAGGTAGAAAGAGTTTTTGCTTTCCTCCAAAATAGAGATAAATATTACTGCAACTACCACTACAACGAATAGTAGAGGACTAATAATAATATTATCTCAGTGCCAGGCTCTGAACTTGAGCTTTGCTGAAGAAATATGAAGTTCTAACCATATTTTTGACTGTGGCTGCTTCTATTCCTTTTTCCTAAGAACTGATGATTGGGTTTTTTTTTTTCCCCCAAGAAAATAAATTTAATAGAAGGATTCTGTTGACTTCGAAGTAAAAAATATGCAGCCATAATAAACAAAAAGAATTATTTCAATAAAAATGTGAAATATACAGCAATGAGAAAGGTGAGTAAAGGGGAAAGATGCTGAAGAGTTTATTTTTAATTTTTAAAAAATTTTAATAACATTTTTAAAGGTTGCACTCCATTGACAGTTATTACAAAGTATTGGCCATATTCCCCATGTTGTAGGATACATCCTTGTAGCCTGTCTTATGCCCAACATTTTCTACCTCCCTCTCCCCCACCCCTATATTGCCCCTCCCCCCATGATAGGTTATTTTTATTCTTCAAAAAATTCTGTGGCAGAGAGGCAAAATAGGTGAGGGGGATTAAGAAGTACAAACTACTAGGTAAAAAATAAGTTACAAAGATGTAAAGTACAGCACAGGGAATACAGTTAATATTTTTCAGTAAATTTGTATGGAGTATAATCTATAAAACTATTGAATCACTGTGTTTTACACCTGAAGCTAATATAACATTGTAAGTCAGTTATAGTTCAATTTTTAAAAAGTCTATTTATTTCCTTTTGCTTTTATACCTTCTCTCCATTTTTTAACAATAACATAGATTTGAGGTGTTACAGATGAGCAATCACACTTAGCTGGAATCTGTGGGCAGAAAAGACTGTGAGAAGGTAAGTTCTTGGGACCTTTGGGCATTTTTGTCCTTCCACAGGGAGTAGAGTTGGGGCTTGTGCCATCTTATCCCTAGCTTGTGAATGAAGCAGATTCCCAGGAGAATTTTTTTTTCGTCTGAAATAAATCATATGATGTCAAAGGAGTAACACGAACCATAGAAGAGATTGACAAGGGTGAAGGAAATTGGAGGATTAGAGCAAGAAGCCTGTTACTGACTTGGTCAAAGGCAAGAATACAATAAAGTTTCAGTAAAACAGTAAGTAAACAACTTTCACAGTTTTCCTGATTTAGTTGAACGAAGAGGCCACCTTCTAACTGACAAGAAACAGTTTCCACAAGGGTATTTGATAATGTTGTATTACATACTGTCACCCAGTCATTAAAATATGAAGTCAGTAAATATATGAGGCCATTGGCTGTCTACCATAATTAGTAAATTCATCAACTAGGATCTTGTTCCTGTGTCTGTTATAAAGGGAAATCATGTATGTCATGGACTGAATTTTTGTCTTGGTTACAGTTATTAGTGTCTATAGTTAAGTTCAAAAACACTTGGACATCTGGAAATATATTTTAATTAATCATATTCTGCATTTCTCTGTATGAGTTTCATGACTGAGATGAAATATTACTCGAGTTTTCAAGTGAACTAAGTTCTGAATTTAGAAATGATAATAGTTTATTATGCATGCTTCCAGTACCTGAGGTAGGAATGTGCTATTTTTGACAACTGATGGGTTATTAATCTTCACCTAGACACTCTTTATCTTTGTGTCGAATCATAGCTTATCATTGTGTACTTACCTCTTAAATATTTACTATCTACCTCTTGCCCACAGTGTCGCATTTAGATCCCATCAGCGTGAGTAACATGAATTTTGGAAGGCAGACAGAGAAACCATGCCGGGGCTGTGGTGAGGTGAGGATTTGCCAGTAGCTTCCAGGAATTATCCTTTGACCTGAAGCTGAGATGATTGACATTTGTCTCCTGCTATTCCCTTCTCTCTTGCATTCTTAGAACCAGCAGATGCTTTTCCTGGTAATTTCTCCTTCATTCCTTTCAACGATAACGTTGGCCTCCAGTTTCCTGCTTAGATTGTCTAGAGTGGTTTATTCTCCTGATCAAACCCATATTGATATAGTCCCTCTTACCTTGGCCCCAGCCATTCAATTCATTCTTTCCCTATTTACATCATTAGTTGAATAACATTTTGCCTGATCTTATATTTCTTTGCAAATGGCAAAAAGAAATAACTCTTTCTTCTGGGAGACTACTCCAAGTTCTTGCTGGTTTGAATTACTCTTAGTAGATAAAATAGGTTATTTTTTTCCCTCCCCTCAAGGCCTAATACTTGGCTGTTTCCTTTTTCCCCCAACCTCGGCAAAACAATTAGCACTATAGACAAAACATATTTTCTATGATCAAATATCTCCTGCGAGGTAATAAATTATATTAGTAAAGACACTTTTGACAAATATCTGATGATTTTAACTTGTTAAATACTCAAAGGTAAATTCATTTTTTTCTGGATTTTAATTAAAATGACAATGGTATTTCTAACCATTTTAAAACAGGTTGTTATGGTATTTGAATCAACTTTTTGTAAAACAAAACAGGTTTTAATAAAGCAGAAAGACATGGGGTTTTGCATTGCTTAATGAACTGTTACTCTTCCTAATTAGACGATTATGTGCTTATGCAGAGGTCAGTCAGAATAATTAAGTTTATATCTACTTACCAAACTGTGATAGTATGAGTCTATGGCAATAGTTGATTGCACACATTCAAAGAACTGTGAAAGATAATTGGAAAAGAATTCACCCTTCTAGTGCAGAAAATGTTCTAAAATATATGATACAACCTTTTTTTAAAAAATAAGTAAGCATATTACTTAGAAAAATTATAACTATTGAATACTATTGGACCTGGTTATACTTAATATTCTCTCTCTCCTTACATGTTCACCATCTTCTACTGTTCTTCATATATACTTACTTAGTGCCTGGAAATAAAATATATATATATCATGCAAATTCACATACATGACACAAATAATAGAAGAAAACACAAATCTTAAATAGATTAACTTTTATCTCCAATAGATTTTTTTGTGTGTAAATGTAACAGCCAGTACCTACTTATAATTATCTTTTTTACAAACTTTATTTAATATAATTATAGAATCTAAAAAAAAAGTGACATACTTTACTAGCCTAATTTACCTTCTTGACTTTAATGGAAATAGAAAATGGGTCGTTTTTAAAAATTATTTTATATTGGGATAATTCATACATACAGACAAGTGTATGAATTTATAAGCACTTTTTTCTCAGTAAGAAGGTGTTATTTTTATTTTTTAATTAATTTTTATTGGAGTATAGTTGATTTACAATGTTGTGTCAGTTTCTGCTGTACAGCAAAGTGAATCAGTTATACATCTACATATATCCACTGTTTTTTAGATTCTATTCCCATATAGGTCATTACAGAGTATTGAATAGAGTTCCCTGTGCTATACAGTAGGTTCTTATTAGTTATCTATTTTATATATAAAATAGTGTGTATATGTCAATCCCAATCTCCCAATTTATCCCTCTCTATAAGCATTTTTTAATTGATTTATACATGTACCTGCTAACCAGGTTAAGAAGTAGAATATAACCAGTGCCTTAGAAGCACTTGGACCTTTCCTAATTACATTCCTCTCCCACTCCCAGAGGAAACTAGCAACCTAAAATTAATCATTCCTTTGCTTTCCTTTATAATTTATGTCCAACGTAGTTATACCTGCAAAATATGTAGTTTTGTTGTGAAAAGCTGAGTAGCAATCCCAAATTTAGCTTTGTAAGGATAAGCCAAATAGAGTATATGGATCACAGTCTGACTTGAGCTTCCCTGAGACCTTATAAAAGCCCCTTCTGGGAAACTTAATGGTCAATGTCACAGAGGAGTCCTGTGAAACGTTTGCCACGTCACAGTGGAAATATTTATCAGGGCTATAGTGCCAGGAAAATGCTGCACATTCAGCCCTAATAAGTTCAGGCAGGGCGGGCTACGGGCTACTCTATGTTTTGCTTCTAAGTTTACCATGGTGCACATCAAATCTTAGGAGGAGGTCGAAATGAAAGAGTTCTTTTGGATTAAAGGAATATTTTCAGCTGACCCAGGCTTCGTGGAATGGAAAGACACAAAATTTACTCCCACATTGTCAAGACTAATGTTCCCAGCTTAAAGATGATGCAAGGACCTGGGGCATCAGGTTACGACAGCTCCCAATATGACTTTCCTGAAACATCATTTGCAGACTAAATTGATTATCCTCCTTGGTGTTGATTGTTTCCACTCCACTTATCTTTTCTCTCTTTCAGAAAATGTTCTTTTCCAGATGTTGCTTATCTAGATAAGCCCTATATTTTCTTAAACTTTCTCTACAATTAGTTTAAATCTCTTTATATTTTTGCTCCACTTTCTGAAATATATCCTAAAACTTGATCTATCAACACCTCTTTCCATTTTTTGTATTTTTGCTTTTTGGGTTTTCCTTCGAGTTGGCCAAATGAGTTTCCAAAAACTTATTTTCTCCTTCTTTTTTAAAAATGAAATTCTCTTTTTAGTTTCACTTATGTGATAGTTCCTCTCACTTTTCTGTGGATATTAATGCCTCGAAGGAGAAAGGTCTATGGGCTTTGTGGGCGCTCCCTGGAGGCAGAGGACCAGAAGCCACAGAAATCAAAGCAGAGTCACGCTGTTTACTCCATCTGGTGCCCCAGCCCAGGCAGGGGAAAAGCAGTCTGAATGATTGTGTATGGGGGAGGGCATCTGTGGAGCTAACTCCTGTCAATCATTTTTTAAACATTTACATTTATTTTAGACCCAACTTTGGATCCTCCAGTTTTGGATGACTCAAACTGTTATTTCCTAAGACTCTGAGAATTCTCTGATCAATTTGGTTTGGTTTTCATTTTTTCCTGATTTCTAGCTTAGGATGTAGCTTTCTCGGGTCTATTAAATAATGTACATTAATACATTAGCCTGCACTCCTGTTTCCAGAATTTTATTCCTATTGTCTGCTCTTCTGTCATCCCCCTCCTTCTGAGTTTAATCTTTAAAAACATTTTCATTATTGTAATTTTACAGTGAAGATTTACATTAGATGCCTATGTTTAAAACCCTAATCTGGAAAAACCATAGTGCCTCAATTTTAAAAACTATATTCAATGTCTTGTAATAACCTATAATGGAAAAGAATCTGAAAAAGAACATATATATATATATATATATATATATATATATATATATCTGAATCTCTTTGCTATACACCTGAAACTAACACAATATTGTAGATCAACTATAAGTCAATTTTAAAAATGTGTAGGGATGAAAAATTTCTAATCTGTTTATCTCTGTGAAATGTGTTTTCATGGTTGATGTAGATAAGAAAGAATTTAATGTACTCTATTAAGACTGATTTTTTTTTAATTGAAGAAAAGCTTAACAAACTCTAAACATATGCTACTTCTGAGCAGATTCTTAGTAAGAACTGCTTCTCTTTTTTTGTAGTACCTTTAAGAACCTAATAAATACTATGCTAACCTTGCTTAGCAGGTCATTAGTTTCCTCACAAAGTTGTCAATTCCTACAAGCAGAATTGTTTCCAGAATAAAACATTCAGTTTCTACAACATCATAAATGGAACACTGGTCAAGGAAAAAGCAAATAGCAGGTTTTCCTTAGGTTAAGAATATTGTACATATTAAATGTTACTGGTCTTCAGTATTCCTAAGTCTGGAGCAGTGTAACTCTGGACACTATCTCTAATACCCTATAAGACAGAGAAATTTGAGAGCATATTTCTGCAATTCGAGAACTGCTAATGTGCTGAAAAAACTGTTGTGAAAAATCAAGATAATGTAATAATAATAATAATACCCTCAACACAAGATAGAAATCATCATCTTGTCAAGAACTGTAAAGTGACTGAGGTTTTTAATCTACTTGCAAACTAGCAAGTTAACTAACAAGTTAACCTGCCACAGTTGCATGGATGCTGGCAGAAAAAACACAACTCCTGGGTTAGAAACAAAGGACTTTATTACTCACAGCAATAGCAGTAGCCAGAATATTAGAGTTGTCTTGTACAAGTTTGCCAAGCCCAATTCTCACAAGGAGGCATGGAGATGGCCAGTTAACACCTGCATATGCAATGGGTTGTATTACAGGAGAGAAATCGTGATCCCAAATATTTGTTTTTAATGGACAGCAAAAAAGACTTGACCTTTCCTCCAAAAGGAGTTATTACATTTATTATCACGGGCAGTAAGTATACTTGCCCTTTGCTCCAGAGGGAGACACTATCTATAGCTCTAAGGCTGTAAACAAACCTGCCCTTTGCTCTGAAGCGAGGTGTTATTTCTTTCTTCCAAGATTATTTGCTATACGAATATTCTTGTAATGGGGAACAACACAACTACTTTCCTTGCTCATAAGATGTGCAGAAATGTGAGAGCGACTGATGGAGAATTTTCCCCCAACATGCCTCAGCACACTTTCCACGGGCTAATCCCATTCTTTCTCTTGTATTTAACCTTAAGTCATCAGATTTAGTTGTCATTCTTAAATAAATTTATTTATTTATTGCATTTTTTTAAAATATATTGGGGCATAGTTGATTAACAATGTTGTGTTAGTTTCAGGTGTACAGCAAACCGATTCAATTATACATATACATGTATCTAGTCAATAAATTTAAAGGGAAAATTATTGCTATATATTTTTATACTACATTAGCATATTACTATGGCATCAGGAGAGAATGATTTTATAAAAGAATGAATTTAGACGTCACTTTACATTTTTAAAGCTCATAATCCCTTTTGGGTTAGTGTATTTTTGGTATATTTTGGAATTTATTCCATAAAGAGGATTAATGGTATCTTCCTGTGCTCTTCTGTTCATTGCCTTTTAGAATTACTCCCTAAAGCTATTATATGAAAATTAATTACATTGGCATAGCAAGGCATATTGTATTCATTGCATAAACAGAGCAATATTTCTGCTATAAAATACAAGATCTTGTTTCATCAAATTCCTGTGCTCTTAAAAAATTTCTATGAATTATAATTTTGTTCTCCAAGGTAAATATTTTGGAAAATCAGGTTGGAAAATATCTACATTACAAAAACACTTATTCTTAAGCAAAGATTTTAAGATTTCTCTTCAAACTTAGCAACTCACTAAAGTAATATTTCCTGTAATTGTCACTATTTCTACCTAATTTACCTTGAACAGCCACACACTAATCTTATAGTGAAAATGTCAAAACTGACAAAAATGTATGACAAAATTAATATTAGCCAAATTTACCCTTGAAACTCATTGTGTTTCCAACCCTTCATCTCTGCAAAACTTCTGCACTTAATATGCTTTTAGCTCATCTATGCCTAGTGAAATCCTGCATATATTTCAAGATTCAGTTTGAATGCCTCCCCCATGAAGAACTGCCTATTTTACTCTGTTAGAATTAATCATTTTTTTCCCCTATTTTTTCCATCATAGAACATGGTTGACAGCTCTTAGGTCACATCCATATTTTGCTCTATCGCTTTTTTCTACTTTTATTTTCTTCTCTACCAAAACGTTGTTGGAGAAAAAGTTCTGTCTGGAACATCTTGGTGTCCCTTATATAACATTTATCATGGTAGGTTGTTTGTTTGTTTTAAGCCCTTATGCTCACAGAGAGATTTGCTGGAAACACAAGTGTGGGGAGTTTGTATGATGGATTTTATAAGGACGCATGTGGAAACAAGCAGGAAAGGAATCTAATGGGAAGAGCAGGGGCTTCACAACACATTCACTGGATCTTAGTCTGGAAACTGGCATTTGGTTCAGGATAAAATCAGTTCTGGATTATAAGCATCCTGTTTGAATTGCTCACCTCCCTCCTTTTAACTGCCCCATTTCATAAGGAGAAAAAGCCAAAGTCTATATCGTATTATAGAAAACACTATGTGATCTAGTCTCAGCTTCCGCCATGACCTCAAATCCCATTACTCGGTTCCTCTATCATATTTTCCCAAGCACACTGGCCTTTTTAGTGTCTTTACACATGCTGTTCCCCCCTCTTGCTGGAATGCTCTTCACACAGAAAACTCCAGA
Source organism: Balaenoptera acutorostrata (assembly GCF_949987535.1). Taxonomy (NCBI): domain Eukaryota; kingdom Metazoa; phylum Chordata; class Mammalia; order Artiodactyla; family Balaenopteridae; genus Balaenoptera; species Balaenoptera acutorostrata. Next base: position 67,434,799 of record NC_080081.1, read on the forward strand.
ACTGACTCCTTTACTTTCTTTTTTTTTTTTTAACATCTTTATTGGAGTATAATTGCTTTACAATGGTGTGTTAGTTTCTGCTTTCTTGAATTCATTATTTAGATGCCACCTTCTTTGATATTTTTCCTTCATTTAATATTGCACCCTAACTCTTTGTACCCTTGAACTCATGTCTCTATACTTTTTATGTCTTATTATTAATACTTATCTTGTTTTAACATGCTAATATTTTCTTCATTCATATTACCCCGCTATAGTGTAATATGTCTCTATGTCTATAGGCGTTTTTAAATGAAACTTTCAGTTTTGATACAATTGTAGATTCACGTACAGTTGTAATACAAGACATAATACCGAGGGATCCCATGTACCTTTCATCAGTTTCCACAATGGTAACATCTTGCAAAATAAGATATTGACATTGGCAATAGCCAAGATACGGAACATTTCCGTCACCAAAAGTAGCTCTCTTGTTGGTCTTTATAGTCCCACCCACTTCTGCCCGCCTCCCCTCTTCATTTTAATAATCAATTTTTTACAATGATAGCATAATAAATAAAAATGATCTATTAAAATGTACTAATATGAAAATATAATACATGACAGGCACTATTCTTCAGAGCTTTACACATATTAATTTACTTAATCCTCACAATAACACTATGAGATTACCCCTACCACTGTCCTCATTTTACAAGTGACAATGTTAAGACAGAAATATGTGGTAATCTGCTGAACTTGCGAGTGGTGAGCCCACTGTACGGGTCTGGGCACTATGCTTTACATTAGTTAGCTTCTACTCTTCGCATTTCAGGGTTATTTCTGCTTTATTGTTCCTGTGTTTATTTTCACTTCTTATATCATTTACAGCCTATTACACTCATATATTATAGGCATTTCGTTATAATAATTAATTAACAGTGCTGGTACTTTAAAATGGGGAAATTAAAGATGGTTTTGTGTAAACTTTTGTATTCTTCAACATTTTATACCTGGAGGATAGTAATGCAAACTGAATAAGCAGTAAAATAACACATCACAAATCTCTCTGTGACATATATGTTGAAGAAGGAATTCATTATAGCATCTTTTACATTTCTACCTTTGCCAAATAAAAGCTGTGAGAAACAGGTTCGTGTAGTCTCAGCATTTTTAGACTCCAATGGGAAAAAATAATTTTGCTGATCATTAACTTTTGGCTCCTTTTTTCTGATATCTCTCTAAATTGCTTTTTTTGGTCCATGAAAAGTAACTATTTTACATTTTTACAAAATATTTACAGAATATTATATCGCCAGTTTCCAGACTAAGATCCATATATATATAGGTACTATATATACACCCTTTCTGCAGATTTTATTACCTCAAACATATTTGATACTCTTATTAATTTTGATAAATATGATGATGATGAGGAAGATAATTTTTTAACCAGCCTTTTTTTTTTTTTGCAAGTCACAGAGGCTCAACTGGCTGAGGAGGAGGAAATGTATTAACTTACAAGGTAAACAGAGGAGTGAAGTAACAAAGTTATGGGAGGGGTAGGGGTGCAGCTAGGCCTCCACATCGATTAGACAAGAATTTCAGACACCATAGGCTCAATCTCTTCATCTTTCATCCACCTATGTCTTTGCTATTGTTTAGTAATCTATCACTCTGGGTGTTTCTTCTATGTGTTAAGCAACATATATCCAATGACCCTCAGATCTCATACCTCATAGCATTTGCCACCTTGGAAGGGCCATTGTTTCAGTTCTAAAAGATTAAGAAAACTACATGATTATCTTAGCTGGGTCTGGGGTTCAGCTCTGGACAATGAATAGTGTCCATGTAATAGGGTCATATGTTAAAATGAAACAGCCCATAGGAACCAGAGGACTGGGGTGGCATAAGAAACAGTGCCTAAAAATACGGGACTGCTCATCTGAATATGAGGGCAGGGTCTCTGGCTTAACAAATCAATGGGTATCTATTGTGAAATAGACCTTGATGATCATAATGATGGTGGTGGTACAGCAACATTTAGTTGATTTAGCTACGATTGTTACTGAGAACAATGCCTAGGGAGAATTTGGTAAGTTTTTGTCCTCCAGGTAGTTACAATCTAGTTGGCAGATAAAAATATATTGAAGCATTGAATAAAATAAAAACACTTAGTGAAAGAATATTATATAAAAAAATAGAATAAAATCCCCAAAGTTAAAATTTAAAAATTATTTTCTGTTAATTGAAAAATGTCTTTGAGTAATTTTAAAAATCCTATACCATTATTTCATTTTTATGAAGGTATGATTAATATTTCATTAAAAATATTGTTATATTATGTTAATATGCTGTTCTTCATCAAATGTCTTCTCACCACCCTTAGAATCCATTGATGACTCCCATGTTTATCAACTACTACTATGATGGCTGTCAAGTAGTAATTATATAATTTCTAACATTTTTTTCTTCTTGTATTAGTTGATTTTCCTGAAAAGCTTCTAAACAGGAGTTTTCATACACACACACATTTACACATACATATATATTTAGTTTAATGGATTCTTACTTTATTTAGTGGGTTGTGGTCTGATTTTCTCATTATTTTATTTGGTGCTGAAATTGTCCTAAATTTAGCCAGTGGGAGCCCCTTCAAGCTGGGTCTTATGTTCTTTTCATGTGCTCCACTATTCCTTGAATGTTTCCTATTCCTTATTCTTTAATACAATACAATATTCCAGGCTCATCTGGTACTTTTCTGATTTAAGTCCTGTTCCTTTCAATAGAGGATGGTATTTACCCTGGCACCCGATGAACTCAGTGCTTCTAAGCCTTCCCAATAGACAGAGCTAAGAAATAGGTACCAGTATATAAACATATAGATATACAGTTGATCCTCTTTATTCATGGATTTCATTTTTTTAAAATTTGCCTACTCCTTAAAATTTATTTGTAACCCCCAAATCAATACCTGGGTGCTTTTGCTTCATTCATGGAATACACAGAATGGTAAAATATTTGGGTCACCCTACACACATGTTCCCAGCTGAGGTCAAATAAGACAATGCTCTGTATTCCTGTTTCAACTCTCATACTCTAAACGAGTATGTTTGTGTGTGTGTGTTTGTGTGTGTGTGTGTGTGCTTTACTTAGCACTATGTGTTTGTTGCATTTTGCTTCTGTTGGTGATTTTTGCTATTTACAATAGCCCCCAAGGGTAGTGTTGAAGTGCTGTCTAGTGTTTCTAAGTACAAGAAGCCTGTGATGTGTCTTACAGAGTAAATATATGTGTTAGAATAAGCTTCAGGCATGAGTTATAATGCTGCTGGCCATGAATCAACCATACATATTAACTAAAGTGTCTTTAAACAGAAACACATTTAAAACAAAGTTATGTATTGATCAGTTGACGAAAATATGACCAGAGGCTTGCAGGAATCTAACTGTATTTTCCCTAAGAGCAATGGTTCTGTATTTGCTAATTCCATGTTCACAGCAATTCTATAGATCATAGCTACCATGATAACAAAAATTGGCTGTATATACACATATACACACACATATTTTTATTTCTATGTGTGTATGTATAAATAAAATCCATGAGTTCATACTAATCTTTCCAATACCTCCAATTTCCATCCAATAACTTAGGATTCTTTTCAGCTATTTATTTATTTATTTTTAAATTTTATTTATTTATTTATTTTTAAATTTTATTTATTTATTTTTATACAGCAGGTTCTTATTAGTTATCCATATTATACGTATTAGCGTATATATGTCAATCCCAATCTCCCAATTCATCACACCACCATACTGACGAATCTCTTCTCAACCACTCAGAAGCTTGACTTCCACAGTTGCCAATATACTTATTTATCTGCCCAGTTTCTCCCAATTCACAACCATGTGGGCCCTCTGCTCTGCTCTTCCTTCACAGGTCACATCTGTTCCTAGTTCCTCTGCCCTTCTGCTTTGTTAGCTACAGGGCATTACTTCCAAAGCATCCATGGCACGCCTTCCTCCTCAGCATCCAGCTCTCCTAGGCCCTGGGACATGGTGCTGAGACTTTGAAGTGATTAGGCAACTGGCCCAGGGTTCTCCTGTTTTCAGTAGAACTGCTGAGATCTGGAAAGATTTAGAAGTACCACTTGGACGCAGAGGAACTGGTTTAGCGCAGCATCATACAGCAGTTCATTTCAGTTCAATAAACATTTCTCATTAAAAAAAAGAAAAAAACCCTCTGCTGGGCTTTCAGTCTGACATCATCCCCAGGAGTGAAAGAGAAGATGGGAAGGGAAGAGAGGATGTTAAAAAAAAGATCGAAAAGGAAAATAGAAAGAAGGGCATGTAGGGAATATTCATGACATATTTACATCCAGAAGAACACCTTGAAATTTTTGTAAAGAGAGCAAATATATTTATCTGTCAGTTGTGAAGATATAAATATATATGTAAATATATAGATATTTCATATATAAAATATATGTGAAAATGTGGAAGCAATAAGAGGTAGGATGTGCATTGAAAGGTGAAAAATCATAGAACACCTATAATTGTGCAGCGTAACTGTGCTATTTTAAAGCCCCCTATAAGCCTGAAATACAATGTATATGACCTAGTGACGTATGATGTAACCACCAGACCTACGACCTAATTGTCTACTTCAATGGATCATAATCTCTTAATCAAATATTGGTAATTTTTTTAGTAATGGTTTAAACTATGTATTGTAATCTCTATAAAGCAAGTAAACTCTTTGTTACTTGTACACTTATTTATGCTTGATTGATATGACTTCTTTGAATTTTCAAGACCTTGGTTAAGCATAAACCAGTATATACATTCATGCCTTTTTATATATACAAAACCATGCTCACAGATGATAGTACACTGACTTAAATAAATGAAATCCTAAGCATTTATCTCAAAATGGCATTGAGATTAAGTACACATTCTGTCATAACTTGAATTTTTTCAGTTAGCTTATTATAACTTTAACTTTAAAAATAGCATGAAATATTAACATTCATGTTTTCTCAAAATGTATGAGCTATAATGGAAAATTAAACTCTGCGGTAAGAGAGTGTTTGAAGCAAAAGGAAAATAAATCACCTTCTTGAAAAGATTAATATTCATTTATACAAACCATCTGAGATGTTAGCAATATTCTCAAATAACTCTACTCTCTGCATATGCCAGAAGGAAGTGATTTTATTTTAGGGATGTAAAAAAACCTTTACTTTTCATAGTTAGAACACTTTGAGTTTCTGTTCCCTAGAGAAATTTCTCATACTTAGTGTTTTGGTGGTACTAGAAGCAGTAATAACAGAGAGTATAGGAGTAACTGATATGAACGAGCACTTACTATCTGCCAGGCATTGTTCTGAACCGTTTACATTACTACCTCATTTAATCCTCTGGACAACATTATGAAGTAGATATTATTTTTGCTCCCATTTTACACATAAGACAATTTGAGGGTTAAATTGACTTGTCCAACTCCACACTGTTTCTAAATGGAAAAAGTCATGTTTCAAACCCATCAAGTAGCATTCAGGAGCCAACTCTGCTGTTCTTCTCCTCCTGTATCATTGAAATGTAGGGAAATCTTAGTCTTTTAAAATACACTTAACCCCGCTTTATACCATAAATATTTTTAAAATATTGAATAGTCAATTTTTAAACAGATTCATTGCATTTGTGATGTACCAGGAATTCAGAATAGTCAAATAAAGCAATGATTAAGTCTCTGAAAAGGATGACTTTTTTCTTTATGATTTATGTTTTGTATTTTTGAGTTGAAATACAGACAATTTGTTTAAAATGAGACACATCAAAGAAAATGATACATATAATGGACTAGTCAGATCATTAATAACTAATACTCAGACCCCTCACTGTTTTAGAGAAAAATGAAAAGAGTGACACAATTAGCGAGTGTTTTTGACTCAACTTGGGACGCAATAGAATAACAAAGCTTCATTACTGAGGTGATGAGGTTTGGGGCTGTCTCAAATTTTTAAAAAATATTTAAATTTCAAGATATTTTTAATCTTAAAGACCATTATTTCTGACTCGTAAAAATGGGCGGTGATGACCCAAATTGTTACCTAGCTTCATCCCTGGGTTTTTTTTTTTTTTTAAATATAAATTTTATAAGAACCACACAGCTTTTAACAGACAAGCCTTTCCTTGGGAAATATCAATTTTGCCCTGTCATCTTCTCATCTCACTTTGTTCTTCGGGAGAGAAAATGGAGTATCATTTTACTTTGTTCCTGAATCTCCTGTAAATGTTTGCACATTTGTCCATTATTTTGATCGGGAAACAATTTTTAAACGTTCATTTATTTCTGCTTTGGTTACCTTCATTCTGGAACAAGAAGAATCCTAAAAGATGAGTTATATATTTCTATAAGCTTTTTTGTAAGAATTGATAATTGATGGGCACTGGCAAACCATGGACCAGGACCATGAACTGCAGGCACCAGAGCTCCTACTCTGGCTGAACTACTAGAATATCACGTCACCAGCCAACTTTTACTAGTTTGTGTGTGTGTGTGTGTGTGCATGCACACAAAGTTCACTTCTTAATTTCCTTTTTTTTTAAGGAAAGAAAAGCATTGCTACATGAATGCATTGTTACTAGGGCGTCCCAAAGCACCTGTTACTTTAAGTAGCCAGAGGGCTCTGCCAGGATTCTAATTACATGCTGTAGAATGTGCCAATTGTGTTGTCTCTCCTCTCATAGATCTATCTCTCCAGCACCCTGGATTACTTTAAAACAAATCCAAAGGAGAAAGACAGGGAACTCCCTGGTGGTCCAGTGGTTAGGGCTCTGCACTTTCACTGCAGGGGGCAAGGGTTCTATCCCTGGTTGGGGAACTTAAGATCCCTCATGCCATGCCGTGTGGCCAAAAGAAAAAAAAAAAGGAGAGAAAGACAAGATAAATACCGAATGATCTCACTTATATGTGCAATCTAAACAAAAAACAAACCATAGACACAGAGAACAGATCAGTGGTTGCCAGAGGTGAGAGATCGGGGGGGCGGGGGGGAAATGTGTGAAGGGGGCCAAAATGTACAAACTTGAGTTATAAAATAAACAAATCATGGGAATGTAATGTAGAGCATGGTGATTATGGTTAATAATACTGTATTGTATATTTAAAAGTTGCTAAGAGAGTACATATTAAAAGTTCTCATCACAAAAAACAAGTTTGTAACAATGTATGATGACGTATGTTAACTAGACTTATTGTGTGACTTACATATACAGAAATATTCATTCACTAATATGAGCATTTGACATTTGCTTCCTTCTTTGAATTATCCTTTGCATATTTATCCTATAATTACAAATTGATTTTCTGCTAGAAGAAGAGCAAAAGAAAGTCCTTTTCCTTGTCTATTTCCAAACTAACATAGAAGGTACTATTTCCTAGAGTTCCCTAGAAATTAATAACACCTACGAATCATATATGTCAAGTTGTAACTAGAACTTCTTATGGATAAGTAAAGAAATACATGGAATAGTCAGTGTGCAAGTTTTCTTTTTTCCTAATTTGCAATGAATATAAAATACACTAGAAGATAAAATTTATTCTCTAATTCATACTTGGGAATCAAAATATCTACCACCTCCTTTAAAAGAAACTACATATTTTTCTTAGTAAGTATTTTTCCACCACAGTTTTTGACTAAAATAGTCCTCAACTAACAATTTTAATTATAATAACAATAGTAATAATAAGTACATTTATTGTGTGCCTAGGATGGCTGGACTTTAAATTTAATAATTATCTCATTTGATATTCACTCAATATACCTGTAAGCTAATTCTAAGAAAATTTGACTCTGCCCAAAATCACCAACTCAAGTGGCAGCCAGAAAAGGCGGTTGGTACCATAAGAGCACATCTTCCCTCCTTTCTACACCCAGGCATTTGTTGACTGGCCCAAGTGTGGATTTGAGACTCGACATCGAACCCAAATCGTAGCAAGTCACCAATAATGCCATACTTTGAATAAAATATAAGCAGGTACAGTCACATTTCTTTGTCTTGGAAATTGAAATAGGGCATATTAAGAGAGAAAGACAGTTCCTTGGGACCAGAAGCTTAAAATCATGAGAAAAACTGGGAAACTTATGTCACATTATACACGATATAAAGTAAGGTAAAAGTTGAAACTACAAGTAAGTAAGAGTTATTTGGTGGAAATAGAATAAATGATAAAACTAATTGGAAATAGAAATGAATAAGAGAACATACACAGGAATAATCCAATCCCCAGGTAATGGTCTCACATAAGACTAGCAGTTCATGAAGTCAAGATTGCATTGGATTAACATTAGCCTCTTAATCATCTTCCCCACTGAAGACAAGAGATCCTGCAACTTCCTTCCATGGATTTTGTACCTTTTTCATCCCTTTATTATTAAAGGATTATTTTGCAAGACAACCCTGCCCAGACTCAGCCTTAAGGCACACATATTATCATCCTTATTTTACAAAAGAGAAATTGAGATATAAGTATTAACAAAGTTTTCCAAGGTTATGTAATTCATAAGTGGCAGAAATAATTTGAGTTAAAATCTTTCTACCTCTAAATTCTACACACTAAACCACAATTAATTTTTTCCCATTATCAACCCTTCCTACTCTTCTTTGTTGAAACTTTGATTTAGACCGTTGAAAATGAGTTTGAAAATTAATTCTAGCTTTCCACAGAATGTTACTGAAATGTAATCGATCCACTGTTGCTTATATACAAAAAAGTATCAAAGCTTATCGAATGCAGAATGTACTAATTTAGCTGAATTGTGAGATTATGAGTTACTGTTTTTTTTTTTTTTCTCTCCTAAGGCATAAGTACATTGACTTGGGGTTCTTATTAATGTCACTCAGTACCGTCAGCCATCACCTCACAACACCCTGATGAGCAAATATAAAATGTATTTCTATTTTGAAAGGAGAAAAGGAAGCTCAAAGAGCTGGTTTGCTTGCGTAAAACATCACACACAGTTAGTGGTGAATAAAATAGTAAAAAACACATTTTAAAAAGTTTCCATTATAGCACTCTTTGCAATATACCACACTGCTAATAGTTAACAAAGTTGTGTACATGTCTGTGTGTGTGAGAAAGAGAAGTGAGGGGCGGGGATCAAGGTGAGGAATTAAAGGCTTATGGTTAACCAGATAACTAGGAAATACTGTCTAAGCAGTAAATTGCCAAAGATTCTCATTAAGCTGGGTTTTATAGGAAATCTTCTTTTGAGTCTTTGGCCCACAATCTAAACAGGAGTTCCAAGAGGCTGCTTCAGGGGTCTCCCAGAAAATTTCTACGTAGTTCAAACTAGAGGCTACGATGGTAAGGGGCTAAGGCTTGTTTTCGATGAATGATGTTACCTTCTTAATTTTGAACTAGTTCTTTCATTTTTCTTTATGGTATCGTAAACTTTGTATTTTACCCTTATAACAAGAATAAGTTGAAGAAGATTTTTTGACTCCTATTCTTTCCTCTCCTTGAGGCATTAATGAGCTGAAAAAGAACCCAAATTCAGGCAGCAAAAGGATAATCAAGATGTACATTTCACCACCCTTCAAGCTTTCAGTTGCAAATTTTCAGCATGAAAATTATTACATATGCAAGACATTGGTGTGTTTATTAGTATAGTGATGTGGCAGATTTAAATAGCTTTGTTTAAAGCCTGATTTGTAAACAACAGAAGAAGATATTTGGGGGTTGAATTTAAAGTTCTCTTTAATAAATGCATATGTTCTCCCCCCTTTCCACCACCTGAAATTAGAGATTCTTTTTATAGCAGCCGAGGGCATGAGGCAACATGAAACATGTCACTGTATGCACAATTGCATGCACGTTTATTTTTTTCATCCCGTGTTAGTGGGTAGACACATCCTGCTGCTATAGCTCCTGGGGAAGGTGGCTGCGTTTCTTAGTTGGAGGCTTGCAAAATGAAGGGATTTCCGAAGTTCAAAAGTTGGGTTTGCAGCTGCGGCATGCCACCTTTCTATAAAAATGAGAGCATGAGATGCTTTTCATTTCTCTGGAAGGCAAATGCCACCTGTCATCGAATGCTGCAACCCCTGCTCAGATTTTGATAAGCAATTTCCATTTAGGTTTTCTTTTCCTAATGAAAGGTCTAAACTAATTGAAAAGGTTTTTTTAGCCAATGTACCTAGGGGAGTAAGGAAAAAAAAAACTTCAATTGTGAGAAACTAAAAAGACTATTTTAGGAAAGTATATTGAATCATCAAACTTTTACAGGCGGAATGGATGTTGGAATTCGTCTACTTCTCTCATTTACAGAGAATGAAGCTGAGACTCTTACTAGTTCAACATCGCATATCTACAGAGTGACAAAAACAAAGCTAAGACTCAATTCTTCTAAATTCGTTGATATTGTTCTTTACTTTAAAAACCAAACAAGTTGCAAGAGGATCATGTCCCAACTTCTTTTTGTTTTGAAAAATAAAAATACTTGATGTCACCTATAAAATATCCTTGAACATTTTGTTCCATTAACCAATTATATTATGTTTAATTTTGGTGAATTCTTAATGATTTTTTTCTAATAAATTAAATAAGCATTCAACAATTATATTCCATAGAAATAGATTAGGAACTGCAAAGAGACAGTCATGCTTACCTTTTAACCTATTATATATCAAAAACATGTCAAAGTGCATAAGACACACTATAAATAAATATATGTTAACTATACAAATATATGTTAACTATATATATATTTAGTAATTAAATATATTCTATGTTAACTATAAATATATTTAATAATGAAATATATGCTATATTTTGAAGAAACTTACCTGAAACATTAAACCCGACTTTCAGGAACTTATATTTCATTGAGGAAGACAAACATTTAAACAATGAAATATAACACAAAATCCAATAAAACTAATTTATAAACACACCATTTATGTGAAAGTTGCAAAAACACTGAATTGAAGATGGTGATTTTCAGAGCATCTACATGTAATCATAATTATGTTCTTATAAATGAAGCATTATTTAACCATTCCAGCTCCATACAATTACAAAATGTATTTTAAATTTTCTCAATTATTGATGTAAATGCTAAGTTATCTGAAGCTATGACCAATTAGTGAAAAAGTTGCTAGGAAGTATATATAGTTTTCACAATACGGCACAGCTTTGACTTATATGGAACTGATGAATAATCAATGAATAAAAACAAATAGGCCTGGCTTCCCGGGTGGCGCAGTGGTTGAGAACCTGCCTGCCAATGCAGGGGACACGGGTTCGAGCCCTGGTCTGGGAAGATCCCACATGCCATGGAGCAACTGGGCCCGTGGGCCACAATTGCTGAGCCTGCGCGTCTGGAGCCTGTGCTCCGCAACAAGAGAGGCCGCGATAGTGAGAGGCCCGCGCACCGCGATGAAGAGTGGCCCCCGCTTGCCACAACTAGAGAAAGCCCTCGCACAGAAACGAAGACCCAACACAGCCAAAAAAATAAAAAATAATAATAAATAAATAAATAATTTAAAAAAAAAAAGAAAAAAAAAAAAACAAAAACAAATAGGCCAGCAACCTCTAAGGACCCATATAAAAGTATTCTTTTAGCACACCGAAGGTCATAGCTGGATAGATGACTAGGAAGGAAGTCAGTTAGAGAGATTTTGGCTTAAGTCCTTGGAATTCTACAGATGTTACTGTTTGGGTAGATTTTATGAGGTAAATCTAGAATTCAGCTTGGTCCACAGTGAATAAAACTGAGCGTGAAATGTCCTATAGAGAATGGAATTTTTTGTACTGGACAACCTAGTCACTGAAGATTTTTCTTTTGGGATGAAAATAATTATCTATTGAAGATTTACTCTTTTCCAGGTAGTGGGATTATCTCAACTAGTCACCATGATAAGTCATCAAGATAAGTACTATTATATCCCCATTTTATAGGTAGTCACACAGCTAACAAATGGTGGAGGTGAGATCTATAGAGAAAAAAATAGGGAAAAAATAAATGGATACTTGCCTAGTTAATTTTTACCTTAAAGATATCCTTAACACTTAGCTCAGGAGCAAGAAAATAATACTGCCTCTTAGCTGTCTGACTGAGGTGCCTATATTGATTTTATATCACTTTTTATATAATAGATCTATTACTAAAGGGTATAAAATATCCATTGTTTAAATCTGGTCATATACCTCATCCTCTATGATCTATCACACTTCTAGAAGGGATCTTGGAAACCATGAAGTTTAATCTACTCATTTTTCATTTGAGTGGACTGATGGAGCGAGAGAGACCTGCAAAGATAAATATAAAGGCAGTTCAAACAGTAAGCGGTGAAGCCAGGATGAAAAAAACAAAGTTTCTCTACCGCAGATGAATGTTGTGGTTTCTAGTCATGATGTTAATAGTATTTAGAGACACAGGATTGACTCAAGAACATAAAGATGTGAATTGAGTCAAATAGCCATGATGATGAGGATAAGTTCCTTGGAAGATTTGTGGTGTTTACTCTTTTTTCTTAAATAATGGTTTTATTGACGAATATTCACATACAGACAGTTTATGCATTTAAAGGGTACTATTTAATAGTTTTTAGTATACATAGCTTTTGTATATTCAAAAAGCTGTGCAACCATCACCAAAATACATTTTAGGACATTTTCATTACCCCCAAGAAAATCTCACACCCATTAGCAGGGAATCATCACTTACACCCAACCTCTGCCCCTAAACCTATGGAATTACTAATCCACTTCCTCTCTTATATTTGCCTATTCTGGACATTTCATATAAATGCAATCATACAATATGTAGCCTTTTGTCACTAGCTTCTGTCACTTAGCATACTGTTTTCAACGTCCATCTACGTTGTAGCATGCATCAGCATTTAACTTTTTATTGATGAATAATATTCCACTGTATGGATATACCACACTTTTGATCAGTTGCTCAGTTGATGGACGTTTGGGTTGTTTCCACTTTTTGGCTATTATAAATAATGTGTCTATGAACATTCATGTAAAAGTTTTTGTGTAAACATGTGTTTTCATTCTAATTGGTTATATATCTAAAAGTTGAATTGCTGAGTCATAAGGTAAACTCTATGTTTGAACTTTTGAAGACCTGTCGGACTGTTTTTCAAAGGATTGGATCAGTTTGCATTCTCATCAACACTGTATGAGAGTTCCCATTTCTCTACTTCATCTACAACATTTGTTATTATCTGTGGGGTTTCTTTTTGGGTGTAGGAGGTGCCCTGTGGCTTGCAGGATCTCAGTTCCCTGAAAGTGCTCGGCCACCAGGGAACTCCCTATCTGTGTGTTTTTAAAAAAAATAGCCATTCTCAAGAAAGCTATTTACTGCAACTAAAAGTCCACTCATTTTCTTGTTTTCTAGGGTTAGGTGATACCCTCCCTCCTAGCTCTGATATTTGAATGTAGGGACTTCAATACCCAATTTGAAGGAGTGGAAATAAACCAGGGATGAATGAGTGAAAAGAGAGCCTTGATTACCTCTCCTTTTAAGGTACCTCAGTTCTCTCAGCTTTATTATTTTGGGTTAGATTCCAAGCAGTCAGACACTATTATCTTGAACAAATTATTTCTCAATATGGGTCAATACTCAGCTCACAGAAGAATATTTTTTTTAAAAAAACTGGCATGAAGCATGTGTGGTCCATTACTTTTTCTATAGAATCTATACTTTGATCAATTCTTGTCAACCAAGATGAGGGAATAAAGACTACAATGTATTGGCACCCCATGAGGGTTTTTAAAAAAATTTTTAATAAAAAAATTTTTTTTTTACTGAATTGTATCTTTGATGTATCATGCCTGCACTGAGGGGGCTATAATGAAAAGACCTTTAAGTAATGGTGTGCTGGTGAATATTTGACAACTAGTTCTCCAGGGGACAAAGTCCTGATTTGTAGCATGCACTGATTCCCATGGTTTGAACCCTTCCACAGTGGGTGATTTCAAGATACCCATGTGACCTCACTAGAGTCAGAGTTGAGAAGAGGTGTGTATAACTGAATCCCGTGACATGATTTGAGCTAGTGTGAGTCAGCCCCTGAACACCATTACCTTCGGAGTAAGCATACTTCTTACCTTATGGATATGGTAAATTACCTACGGGATCAAATGTTAATTCTTGCATTTGTACCGCAAAGTTAACAGCCGAATTAAAAGCTAATTTAAAACAACATATATAGGTCTTCATGGTATACTTTTTGTCATCTCATTTCTGTGTCCATTTGTAATGCAATCTTTGTTTTTCTTTCTTTTACTCCTATTTTTAGTTCATTCCATCTTTAAAAATTCTATTTGTAAGCTGTCTCAGTTAGTTTCTAGAATGAATTATAATAGACTTAAATAAATAAGTGGATAATCCTTATACAACTTCAGGCACAGAGAGGGGGATTAAAGATGAAGTACTGGATAATCCCTGGGATGAAAGTACAAGCAAGAAGATTGCATGCCAACCCCATCTCTATCCAGGCAGGAGCAGTTCTCTTCTCTCTTTAGCTCTCAGAGTCCTTACCTCTGCAACTAGGTATGTCAGGATGAGCTCTAATGTCATAATTATCCATAATTTTTTAACTCTGAAAGCCTCTGGTACACTCTAAAGCTAACTTCTATTGATACTCAACACAGTTTGAATAAACTATGTAATTTTATGTGTATGTTCAAATGCTTTTAATATTATACTCAATTTTAGCTTCAGCAGATCACTATTGGCTCATTGGTGTTGACAGGCAAACTTGTGGGTGCATATTATTAACTTTTTATAAAATGACATTTCATCTGTAGGCAGAGTAACAAATTTTGAATTTTATGCATGAAAAGATTGATAGCTGGCACAATTATTAATTTCTGCAGGCTTCCTGTTGGTGGTATATGATTTGGAAAAGACATTTGCATTTATACTCTAATAAAAGAAGGCTCTATCCTCTCCTTTAATTTTGGGTAGCATAATACTTTAAGCAACTCTAACTTAATAGTCCTAATACCTAGGGATATGTTAGCAATTCATATGAGCAGGTGCCTATAGCATGAGAGAAAATGTTCTGGGTTTGTCAAAACTTGGGTTTGAATTCCAGCTATGTCTTAATAACCACTTGACCTTGGAAAATATGTGATAGCTGTAAGCCTCAGCTTCATGCTGTAAAATGGGCCAATCGATTTACCTCTCAGGGTCGGTTTGAAGATCAAATGAAATAATAAGTTAAATATCCCTAGAGTAGTTCCAATGTGGCAAACGTGAACATTTGTGAAAACTCTCTCTCTGATCTTTTCATATATTCTTTAGCGCAAAATGGCTCAGTCGCACTCAAGGGCTTTGTTTAAACCAGATGGCATGGGAATTTTTTCCTCTCGAATTCCTTAAAGCAGCTATATTTCTTCTCGACTTTTCTCACAAACAACAATTTAGGTAAAATATTTTAGTCACAGGAATCCAGAAGATAAAAAATAAAAATCTAAATCATTGCCCTAAAAGGCAAGGACTTTGTGCTACAGATATTCTAAATTAAAAAGACTCTTAGTTCTATTGTTTTCTACTGCTTAAATATGTGAAAAATCACATTTCTAAGTATCTTACACATGGGAAATATAGCGACCTATTATACATTTGAGAATAATTACATTATACCATAATTCTATATTATAAGAAGACATAATATAGATGTTCTTAGAAGTTAGATTTAAAGAAAAAAGACTAAAAGAAAATCCTTTAAAAATTCTTCGGGTCTGTACATTCAAAATAAAGCTTACTGTGGAAGATATTGCCATCACCTTATTTTTAAAATGTGTTGAGAAAGGAAAGTGTCAGATAGTGAACTTGTGAAAGTATCATTTAAATGCATTGATAGGGTACAAAATACACCTTATTTTTTTAAAAAAGTTATCGAATTCTTATTTTCCATTAGAAACTTTTACCTTTAAATCCCAAGTAAATAAGATATGAATGATGCCATATGTATTAGCTAAAAGGCCATAACAAGTATGATATTGATGTCTCATTATATGTCTATTTCAAACATACAATATACAAATGTACCATGAACAGATATAGTGGGGCAAACATGCAAAAACTTTCTTGGAACAGAGTGGACTGTGGCATTACAAAACAATAAGGCATCTTTCTAAACATATAAATGAAATTTAGGAATATATAAAGCTAATTGCCCCTTTATCTTATGGCTTAATGTATATAAGCATGTAAAACAGTATTAACATCTGGACTCGATAGCTCACAATTATCACTACTCATATGCAAACACAGTTACATCCATTAAAATTTTTAATACAAAATATATTATACTGAAATTTTCAATCGCTCTCATGTCTATTTACAGACATGATCTGTCATTTTCAACCTGAGTGTTTTAAGCCCCCTTTAATATGTGTAGAGAAAAGAGCAAAATGTCTTCCTTTGCTCCCATGTTCTCAGGGTCACTTGAGCCTCTGCCCAGATACCAGTCTAATGTGCTCCAGGCTCTGAGATGCCTGGGATGGGACCTCATTACTATCAGCACAGAGTGTGTATAGCTCTGAACCTCCTTTATTCCTAGGAACACAGTCAGAGATGCAAAAACTCTATCTTCCCTTGTGGACTTCTGCATCCTCCCTTTTCCATACTTGAAGCAGAACATGAACTGAGCACTTTTACCCCTGGGACTATTAACTCCCTTGATATTTATTTTCTTCTACGGCAATTATACCCAGTACTTAGTAGTCTCCCAACAAGTTGTTTTTTTTTTTCTTTTTTGAAAGACTGGGGAAGATAGCGCCTACGTTTCTTACCTCTGAGATGATGTCTGTGAGGTCAATTCAGTAAGCTATACAAATGTGAAGAGGTATTGTTATTAAAGGCTTATATTATTTAGCCCAAAATTTGTACATGACTTCAAGTAAAAACTTGTTAAATTATCTTATGAGCATGTCTCACTGCCAGCTGCCACTGAAAGGATGAGGAAAGAGGAAACAGTGGGTAGGAGATGATCAAGGGCTTTCACACTTACAACAACAGTTTCTATCTGCTTTCAGAACAATCTTTCTCAAAGAGAATGTAGAGACTAGAAAATAACTGGCAAAACTATTCCTGTGAGACCATAATGACCCCCTGATCTTGGACTTCCCAGCCTCCAGAACTGTGAGAGATAACATTTCTGTGGTTTATAATCTCCCTATTCTGTGGTCTTCTGTTACAGCAGCCAGAATAGACCAAGACAATCACCTGATAGTCTCCAGTCTTTTCCAGAATTCTCACTAGGATGTGGGCTAAAAGTGTGCTTTCCAAGATGACTGAAATGTATAAAATACAGATTTTCCTCGTGTTTAGTATTCAATGTTTTGTCTGCTTATGACAAACAAGGACATGACATGAATTATTGCCTACCAATGATTAATTAATTCAATAGTTAGCTTTCAAAAGAGCAAGATATATTGATTTGGTAGCCACTTTTCTCCAGGCACTGTTCTAGACACTAAAAGATGGTGATGAATAAAACAGACCCACTTTTCTCTCTCTCATGGTGTTAACATTCTAGCGGGATATACAGCTACACAGGTGACTTTTGGATTTGAGATGACTTTTCCAAAATATGTCATATGCTGAATTTAAGCACCCTTTGCCTTAAAAGTCATTCCAATGAAAACTCTGACATTTCAATGTATTGACTGATTTTAAGAGAATAGATTTAATATATTTACTTAATACAGAATTTTAGTGCACAGAGGGTACCTTAAAGTTTATCAAACCAAATCTCTCATATTATATATGATGACACTAATAACCAGAAGCATAAAGTCACACAGGTTTATTCTGTAGTCATACTGAATTTTTCTCTGGTCCCCTGCTCAGTATTCTGACTTCAAAGGGATACACTTCATATTCTTACACTCCTGGAACTAAAAATGGGCCATTGTATATCATCCTCACCAATTTCAAATCACTAAGTCAGTATGGCTTAGAGGAACATAGGCTCTGGAGACTAATTGCCTGGCAATTACCTGGAGGTAAATTTGGCCATTAACCTCCTAGGAAGTGTGTGTTCTTGAGCAAACTACTTAAGCTCAATCTACCTCAGTTTCCCTATCTGCAAAACAGTAATAAAGCGAAAATTAAATGAACTAAAACCTGTAAAGTGCAGAGAACAGTATCTGGCACACAACAAAGGGTTTATAAGTGTTAGCTCTTGCTATTATTATTGTGATTACTTTATAGTGATTATATTATTTGATCATATATCTCTGTTTATAGAAAATAAGACATATTTTACATGATGTTAGAGAGACCTGGGTTCCCATATTACATCATCTTATGTAGTTTGACATTCTGAAAATATGGTACTAAAATGTAAAAGCATAGAATCCATCAAGGGGGGAAAGTTGGTGGGGGGTCGTGGTGGTGGTGGGATGAACTGGGAGATTGGGATTGACACATATACACTAATATGTATAAAATAGATAACTAATAAGAACCTGCTGTATAAAAAAATTAAATTAAATTAAAAAAAAAAAGAATCCACCTGAGGCTCATATTTCTTATTATTGGGTAAATAATGGTATAATTCACCAAGCTAGAGAAAACACACTGGTATGAGGAGAGGTTAAACATGATGAGATGGTTTAGGACATATTTATTTTGAGCCACCTAAGGCATTGTAGACAGTTTTAACTGTTGGTATATGGGTCCTGAATTTAGGAGAAAAAGACATTAAGATATAGGAGTAGAAATACCTATTTTAAAATCTTAGCTCCGCCCTTTACCAACTGTTTGACCTGGGACACAGATAACAATTTTGGAATTTTAGTTTTCTAATTCGTTAAAAATAAATGGAAGTGATAATAACAAACTAAGTAATGAATAATAAAATATTGTATGTGAAATTGGCTAGTACTGCACATTAGGTTTTCATTTTACCCTTTATCTGTCTTTCTTTCCATCCCATGCCTCCCCTTCCTTTCCCCATACAGTATAGTGGAAACATCAGGGGTAATGGAGACAGAAAGACCTTGTTTTGAATCCTGATTCTATCACCTTTGATAAGTGACCTTAAACATATTACTTAATCTCTACGAAATTTAGTTTCATAATCATCTGTAAAATGGGCATATAACTATGCATTCAATTCATCATTTAGGTAATATGACAGGAATATAGAAGATGTTGGTAGTGTCAGTTTTCATTATTATTTCTTTTTTGCTTTGTATCATTTCTATTTTCTTCCTATACTCTTTCCTTATTCCTTTTTAATTACCTTGAGAAAATGTAGAATAAATACACTTTAGAAATATACATAAGATCTTGACTTTGGTATTCTATTCCATACTTTTGCATGGGTTTTCTAATATTGGTCACAGCAAAACTTAAATGATGTCTAAATGCAGTTTTCTATTAATAAATGAAGGCAAAATACAATGTTATGCATGACTTACTTGGTTGACACTTTCTCATTTCTTGAAATAAATAAAACCTTCAGAAAGATTAAAATATTGGTGAGAGTGAAATCTAAGGATTTCTGAATTCCCAATTGATCCTTCTAATCCTTTCTTTAACTGCCTCCAAGCTTTGAGCACCACAAAATGTATTAGAAAGAAATCATGCAGAATAATCATTTTATTTTAATAATGATGGACTAAGATCAAAGAAATCAGAAGAATTAGTTTTTCTTTTCATTCAACAACTTGCTCATTCTATTGTTAGCCATTTTTCTTCCTTCATCCGTAAGGCATAAATAATATCTACCCTTGTTTACATCTTGGGATACTAAAATGAGGAAATAATCTATATGCAATTTTTAAAATTCATAAATTAGTAAGGTATTGATAATAATACCTTAAGGAATATTAATAAACAATAAACACATTAAAAGATAACAAATTATAATGTTGTCTATCTGACAAAAACCTGTTGTTACTAATGAATGTGTACAATCCAGCAGCGATTTCTATACTACTTTTTAACTCCAAAAGTAAAAATTTCAGGGAAGATACCATTTAGATGAGTCTTAGAATGTTAAACATATTGTTGGTAGAAGAAATGTGAATGCTGTTGAAAAATAAGATTTTGGGCAGTTCATTTTCAAAGGAAACACATAAAACTAGAGTGTCTACCAGTTGTATAGTACTAAAATAAACCTATCCTTATTTTTCAAAATTTTATCAATAACCTTGCAGCTGTGAACTGCACATGCTAAATTAAATCAACACGTTGAAGAAAAGAAGTTGATGACGGCACTAATCACTGAGTATTTAAATGATGTAAGAGCTGAGAAGGAATAAAAAGAGGAGAGAGGAAAAAATAAATCATAGAGGGCAGACAATTGGTAACTAGGGCAAGTCAGTGGCTTTAATGAACATATTCTGTAAAGTAGAATGAAAAGTGATACTTAAAATATTGTACTGACAGTAATGCTCTTCTTACCTAGAGGATAATATGCTGAATTTGTAATTTTATTGTTCCAAACAGTTTTTTACATGATTCTGACAAATTCCTTTAATGTCTTCATAACATTTAGTGCTAGATATAATCAAGTGCTATAAAGTAACTGGATGTACTGCAGGATGGTTCTAAGTGCCATTACTAAGATAGCAAGTGTTTTCAAGAATACTCTTGTTTAAATCCTAAGTTAAATATCTGTCAAGAATAGTTTAAAATTGAAAACAAATTATCTACATTATTCAACTCAGGAAGCTAAAGAAAGGATTTAAAAGGGACTAAGGAATTTGGCAAGAAAAAATGATAAACTATTTTATAAGTAGTTGAAGTAAACAGTTGAAATATAAAACCAAAGGAAACCAAAAATTAAACAGAAGGACAGCATCCAACTTTATAGATAATCCCATTAAATTTAATTTAGCCCATTTTACAATTATGGTTGGAGATTTTAGCGCTTCATTCTCAACAGCTGAAAGAAAAATAGGCAAAATAATCATTAAGACATAAATAATATAAATAAGACTACTAACCACCTTGCATCCTAAACCTATAGATCTTTTTTTTAAGAGCACATAATGTATTCACCAAGAAAGTCCGTAATCCTAGCCATAAAACACATACCCTTAAATTTAAAAGACTGGAATCATACAAATTAAATTCTCTGACCACTATGAGATAAAATTAGAAATCAATAATTTTATACTATTTTCAGTTTTAGTATTAAAATCAATACTGCAGTGATATTCTTGCAAATGCCTCCTGATGCCTACTTATATGAGATTCTCTTTGGTACTGTCCTGAGATTGAAAATGCTTGGTCACAAGTATGCATATCTTTTAAATTACCTAGATATTGTCACATTGTTTTCAAAAGTGTTTAGACCAATATACTTCCACAAATGCTGTATATAGAATTCCCATTGCTGTATCTCCTCACCAACACTTGGTACTTTGCAGAGACTCTGCCTTTTGTAAAAAAAGAAAAAAAAAAAATGGTTATGAAGAACCTAGGGGCAGGATGGGAATAAAGACACAGACCTACTAGAGAATGGACTTGAGGACACAGGGAGGGCGAAGAGTAAGCTGGGACAAAGTGAGAGAGTGGCATGGACATATATACACTACCAAATGTAAAATAGATAGCTAGTGGGAAGCAGCTGCATAGCACAGGAAGATCAGCTCAGTGCATTGTGACCACCTAGAGGGGTGGGATAGGGAGGGTGGGAGGGAGGGAGACAAAAGAGGGAAGAGATAAGGGGATATATTTATATGTATAGCTGGTTCACTTTGTTATAAAGCAGAAACTAACACCATTGTAAAGCAATTATACTCCAATAAAGATGTTAAAAAAATGAATGTAAAATTATATTTCAGTTGATTAGAATTTCCCAGATTTTAATGAAGATGGCCATTTTTCATGCACTTATTACATTTATATCTCCTCTTCCATGAAATTTTTTTTGTATCTTTCCACACATTGTATTCATGTTTTAAATTTGTCTTGATTGTTCTATGACTTTTTTCCTTCTTCTCTTTTTCTATTGTTTATTCATAGTATTATCCCAGTGTCATTTTCTTTCCTCTTGGTTTATTTTTCTCACTCATTATTGATAGATAGTTTTGAAAATGATTGGATAGGTTTAACAATAGATTGAAAACTAGGAAAAAATCAGTTTATTTGAAGAAAGAAATAGAACCTATCAAAGCTAAATCACAAAGAAAAGAAAAAAGCAAATAAAAATAAATAGTTCCTCAGTGACTAATGGGACAATGCAAAGAGGTTTAACATACATGCAAAAGAGTAAAAAATAAATGGAAAAAGACTTGGACAGAAAACATATTTGACAAAATATTGGTTGAACATTTTCCAAATTAGATGAGAGATAAATACAAAGACCTAAGTAACTCGAAGAACCTTAAGGGGATAAACATAAAAAACAAAACAACACACACACATATGCCAAGACACAACCAAATCAAATTGTTGAAAACCAATGATAAAGAAATACTCTTAAAATTGACCAGAGAAATAAGACACATTTCTTATCAGAAACAATTCAAACTGGAAGAAAAAGATAGAGTTTATACTAACACAAGTATCTTGAGTAAAATGAGAAGTCATTAGAAGATTCTGAACAGAGAAGTGATGTAAACTACAGTTGATCCTTGAGCAACCTGGGTTTGAAATGCATGAGTCCTCTAATATGTGGATAATTTTTTCCTTCCAGTTTTATTGAGATATTATCGACATACAGTGGCATATAAGATTAAGGTATAGAGTATTACTATTTGACTTACATACATCATAAAATGATTACTATAATAAGTTTATGAACATCCATTATCTCATAAAGACACAAAATAAAAGAAAAATTAAGAATAAGATAGTTCTGCTGAGTATAAAGTTCTAGTTGGTAGTTTTATTACCTAACATTTTGAATGCGTTATTCCAATACAAGTTAGCTTTCTTTGTGATTTCTTTGCATGTGATCTTTCTTTTCTTTCTTGCTGAATTTAGTATTTTCTCTTAGTGTCCTGCATCCTCAGTGCAATAGGACTAGATGTGGCTTTATAAGGTTAACAGCTGATCTTTCAGCAGAAACTCTGCAAGCCAGAAGGGAGTGGCAGGACATATTTAAAGTGATGAAAGGGAAAAACCTCCAACAAAGATTACTCTACCCAGCAAGGATCTCATTCAGATTCGACGGAGAAATTAAAACCTTTACAGAGAAGGAAAAGCAAAGAAAATACAGCACCACCAAACCAGCTTTACAAAAAATGCTAAAGGAACTTCCCTAGGCAGGAAACACAACAGAAGAAAAAGACCCACAAAAATAAATCCAAAACAATTAAGAAAATGGTAATAGGAACATTAATTGTACATACATACAATTAAAGAAGTTCTTTGGTCTTTTTGAAACATCTCTATGACTATTTTTGATAACCTTTTAATCCATGATTCTTTTGTTTCAACTTCATCTTTTATTCAATAATTTTATACATAACTAATCATTTTCATGTGTTATCTCTGATCACTTCTGAAATTCTTGAGAGTTTTTCCCTTATATTCACTTATATTGTTTTACTTCTTTGTTTTTTAACACTTTACTTCCAGTTCATTTTGCCTAAACATTAGCTTGAGGGTCTTTATATGAAGAGGTTTTCATTCAGAAGATCTGAACTTCACTCTGAGTGTGCCAAGGAATGCTTTAATTTAATTCTTCCTTAGAGGTCTTGCAATCATGTACATAATACAAATTTAAATTCTACACCCAAGTGAGGTAGGTCTTCACCACAAAATCTCAGGAGAAATTATTTTAATCTGGAGCTAAAACACTGTTTCCCCTTAGGGTCCTTTTGCTCACAATTGTATCTGAATCCCTTCATTTGCAGTATTTCTCTGAAGGAGTAGCTCTTTACTATCCAATCTATTAAGTTATTTGTGAGAGATTTAACCCTTCTCCTTATGCAGAAAAATTGTTTTATTTTGTCCTAACACTGATTCAACTTCCTATTTCTTTTTGTATTTGATTTTTTCTTGGGGATTTTCATTAATATTTTGTGAGCTTAGCTAGACATTTAAAATTATGTTTGCTAATTTATCCAGAATCAGGATATTTTTAAGCAGAATAGCTAGTCCATGATACTTCTAATGCAGAAAAGTCAATTAGGTAATATTAGTATTATTTGTGATTTTTGCTAATATACCATAATTTGGTGATAAATTAGAATTAATATTTGACATGTTTCCTGCCCTAGGGATTTCTAAAGAAAATGGTATAGTCTTATTATAGTCAGCTTTTATGTGAAAATGTCATTATTCATCTCTTCTAACTTTCTTTTCTTTGTTTTTTTCTTTCCACCAGGCATCTCTTCTAACTTTCAACATTCAAGATAAGACTTTCCCTCCTGGTACCATTCAAAAGCACATCCCTGGGCTTCCCTGGTGGCGCAGTGGTTGAGAATCTGCCTGCTAATGCAGGGGACACGGGTTCGAGCCCTGGTCTGGGAAGATCCCACATGCCGCAGAGCAACTAGGCCCGTGAGCCACAACTACTGAGCCTGCGCGTCTGGAGCCTGTGCTCCGCAACAAGAGAGGCCGCGATAGTGAGAGGCCCGCGCACCGCGATGAAGAGTGGCCCCCACTTGCCGCAACTAGAGAAAGCCCTCGCACAGAAACGAAGACCCAACACAGCCAAAAATAAATTAATTAATAATAATTTAAAAAAAGCACATCCCTGACATTTAGTCCAAAAGATTTAGTCATTTGTTTTACAGGGTGACATTGGGCTTCTCCATGAAATTGAAATGAATGTGAAAAGCAAGGCAAAAATATGCTTCAGGTAAGAGAGACTGAGAGAGAAGTTATTTTATTTCAAACGCTCCCATTTATTGGGGCTCAAGGAAGGCTCTGTAGAAGGCAAGCATGCTGGAGCAGGGCAGGCAGAGGGAAAAACGAGAAGTTTCATTTTACGTGTAACTGACTGAAAATTCGATTAAAGAGGGAGGTTAGAAACCGTAGCTGGGAAAAACAAAAAAGACCAAGTTTTAGATATGTTCTAAAATTATTTCAATTTCAATCAATTTCAGTAGAAAAGTATTCAAATGAAAGGAAAAAATCAACTACTGTCTTAAGAGCCTTCATTTTTATTTCTCTCTGTTGACTTAAAACTAAGAACTAGCTGGGCATATTGAAACGTACGTGATGTCGCTTAAAAACAGACACGTCATGCAGGAGCGTGCGTCACACTTTTAAAATTTTAAATTTTACTTCTCCACTTGCCTTTTATCATTTGCTGAGAAAAAGAGACATTCTTTATACTACACACAATCTATAGATGATTTTATCTTGTTACAGGGATAAACCTGAAAGAAATTTTCATTAATATTAACGTTCCCATTTTTTCCTCAAAATTGACTTTGATGGAGGATCGCTTACAAAAGCTATTTAATAATAAATTAAAACTTACTACAGTGTTATATTGATCATTGAGAAGAGTTGATCACAATTTTCTTCAAATAAAGAAGTACCTCTCAGTGTACCTAGGTAATTAAAAATTGTTACTAAAGATAAATTGTATCCACCATATATGATATTATGAAGGATGAATCTGTAGAGTATGTATAATCTATTGGCTATTTGATTCAGTTTGGGAAGAATTACTTACATTTTATCAGATAATCGATAACTTATTTTATAAATTTTGGTAGTATTTACAAGTTTGTTTTTTTAGCAGTTAATAAATATGAAATCCTTTTAGAAAAGACTAAGAGGTTTCTGTGTCTTCTTAAAATAAAATTGCAAAACAGTTTTCTCTTTCTGCATCTATAAAATGAAGAAGTGTGTGGTCTGTTGTTTTTATTTTTTGAGAAACTGATTAATTGTCCACTTGTGGAATTTGCTAGTTCTGTACTTTCCACATAAATGTGTAGCTATGGAATGAGGTTACTAAAAAATTTTACTTTAAGCTTTGTCTTTCCAGCTTAAAATAGGAAAAGCAAAAACTGCCTCAAATCCTAAAATGACTGAAATTAAAGGCAATTACAGGTTATGTGTCTGGTTAGAACATACATTAGCTTGAAATACAATTGAGTTAGCACAGATGATTAATAACAAAAGTGAAAGAAATTATAAATTATTCCATTTGGCTCAAGGACAAATAGATGTCTCATGTAAGACAAAAGCAAAAACAAAAGCACTGTTTGGCTTGTACATGCACACTTACAAACTTCCTTATTTGCCTTGGTTTGGAACCCTAAAGCGATCAGCCTGATGCAAGAAAAGAACTACAGCTAAACTTACTGCTCACAGACTGTCTAAATAATGATACAAATCGACCCAAATAAAATTTTACAAATCCTGTTCATTGAAAGATATCATAAACTGGAAGCATATGTAAGGGTTGTCCAACAAAGTTGGACAAAGTTGGACAAATTATATTTGTCCCACAAAGTTTTAGCTTGCAGAGTATAAGGAACTCCTAAAAATCAATCTAAATTAAAATGTAGGGCTTCCCTGGTGGCGCAGTGGTTGAGAATCTGCCTGCGAATGCAGGGGACACGGGTTCGAGCCCTGGTCTGGGAAGATCCCACATGCCGCGGAGCGACTGGGCCCGTGAGCCACAATTGCTGAGCCTGCGCGTCTGGAGCCTGCGCTCCGCAACAAGAGAGGCCGCCACAGTGGGAGGCCCACGCACCGCAATGAAGAGTGGCCCCCGCTCGCCACAACCAGAGAAAGCCCTTGCACAGAAACGAAGACCCAACACAGCTAAAAATAAGAAATAAATAAATAAATAAATTAAAAAAAAAAAAAAAAGTAAAACAGCCCAATAGAAAACAGGTCAAATAGAAACCGTCCAATAGAAAATAAATAAAACAGCCCAATAGAAAAACAGGCCAAACACATCTGGCAAAAGAAGACACATAAGGCCAGATAGTGTACAAAAACTGCTGGAAATCGATGTTAATTTTAGATAAAAAATTAAAATAAAAGTGAGAAACCATTTTATACATTCTAGATTTTCAAAATTAAGTCAGATAATACAGCCATGATCTCATATATTTCTAATGTAAATTTGTAAGCTGTACAACCATTTTGGAAAATAATCTGGCACCATTTCATAAAGCTAAATATTTACGTACCTCTTTCCCATAATTTCATTCATAGACCTGTATCAAAACCTTAGCCTGTTGAACAATGTACGAAAGCATGTTCTTATCAATACAGTTTGCAATAGGAAAAAAGCCTAGAAACAATCCAAATTCACAAATTGTGGTACATTAACACAACAAAACATTAGACAGCAGAGGAATTAATAGATTGCATGTGCACAAAACAACATGAATGAATTTTGAAAGCATAATGTTGGTAAAAGCAGTATGTTCCACAAGGTTATCTATTGTATGTTATCTTTTATTCACTAATTTAATAAGAAAAACTAAGCAACTTATTGTTTTAATAAATATAGATGATAAAATACAGAAGGAGGGAGGGAGACAGAAAGCTGAAGTAGGTAATGCAGGTTCCAGATTATATTCTAATTATTGGATTGGGTAGTAGGTTCATGGTTGTTCGGTATATCATTTTATTTTGTAAGTCATATTAATATTACTTATGTCTATTTGAATTTATTCAATATATTGAAATTTGATAAAGAAAAAATAGAGAAAAAATTAAACAGCTATATACAAATATCGTTGTTTCATACTGAGACAATGTCAGATTGCTTCATCTGATAGTTTATTTCACATGCTGTATGAGAAAGAGGAAACTCCACATTATTTTTCTCAGACATTTTTGTATTTTCTTGTGATTTTTCTATTAAGCGATCAAATAAGAAAATTTTCGATTGGGATTGACATATACACACTACTATATATAAAATAGATAACTAAGAAGAACCTACTGTATAGCGCAGGAAACTCTACTCAATACTCTGTAATGACCTATATGGGAAAAGAATCTAAAAAAGAGTGGATATATGTATATGTATAACTGATTCACTTTGCTGTACACCTGAAACTAACACAACATTGTAAATCAACTATTAATTAACAAAAAAGAAAACATTCATTGTAGGATTAGAGTTCATACCATATGGCTTAATACGTTAAATGATATGTTGAAAAATAAACACTTTAATGTTGGACAAAGTAAAAGATAATTCCATTTCCCTTCATAGAGAGTCATGTAGAGCATGGAGGGTATGTTTGAGTGCGTGTAGTATCTCAGAGAAGAAAGAAGCATGAAGATGAAGTCTATGTGTACATGGAACTTTTTATAAACCTAATAAATATATTTTTAAAGGTAAAAATTGAAAATTTCTCATATTCATTCAGATCTTTAGACTGCTTTTTATAGTCATGTAAAAGATTAATGAAATATCTGTTTTACGCACTTCAATAAGCCTTCAAATTGACAATGGTTTTCATGACATTGTTCGTTTCTTCAATCATGTATTCATACCGTTTACAAATAGATTCATTTTTGGGGGGAAATTTTAAGTTGCCACTTTCGTGTAAGAAATATTTAGCATTTCCAAAACAGCCAGATGTATCTTAATTACACCATAGCTTTAACTAATTAAAGAATATCACTCTGCCAGTTTTAGGTGAAGATTAACCATTTGGATGAAAGGCGGTATAAAGGTCCTATCTGTGGCTAATGGAGCTGACATGATTTAAAAAGGACAAAGTCCAGCACTGTACAAAGACACCAATGGTGACCCAAGACTGCAGCAGGAAAATTCGAGTATCTTAGAAATGGAAAGGGTTTAGTGGCAATCCATCCAAGCAAGAGATTTTCTTTCTGCAACATCCCATAAATGTTAATTTGTTTATCAAACTAAATTAATAGCTTTTGTTCAGTTCAAACCTCTTTTTCTGAAACGTAGTATAGTAATTTTGAACCAAGTAACTAAAATTAGAAGCGTATTAAATTAAATACGCCCATCAAATATAGCCTCGATTTTCGTGTTATTTACCAGAAGATAAAATTCTACTGTGATAGAACATGTACACAGATTGCCCTGATATTCTTACTTTGGAATCACTATGCTGCGTGGCAACTAGTTATTAGTTATAAGTAATGAATTGTTCTGTAACTCATCAAAATAAGCATTGCTTCTATACGATCAAACCAGGTGTTAGTAATTGGCCTCTTCTTGTTTATTTATTTTCATATGTTTTCATTTCAACTAGATAATTAGATAACAAAGTAAATGTTTATTCTTACTGCTACATTTTTGTTTTTGCAAATAGAAGAGGGAAATTTGGATTTAGAACTCTGAGGAAGAAAAGGAAGGTGTACTTGAATAAGAACAGGAATTGAAAATGATGCTGCTGAACACAAACTTAGCAAATCTGCACCATGAGACAAGTAAACCTGCAGATGGAGCACCTAGTCATACCCTATAGTGTGCTAAACTAGCATTTCCAATTATAAGAAATCTGTGCTGTTACTGTCATAAATTATTTACAATCTACGATTGCAATCTCAAAACCACTTTCCAAGATTGATTCTCAAACTCTGCACCCCTCACTGCTTGGAATAACACAAATAGGAAATGAAAAGCACAAGTGTGTGTGTGTGTGTGTGTGTGTGTGTGTGTGTGTGTGTTGTGTATGCAATTGAAGTAAACGAAGTTAAGCATCCATCAGAGGAGAAATTTTTAAGTAACTTATGCTAAATTTATACATTAGAGTAAAATATATTTATTAAAAATATCTAAATCATATTATACATATTAACCTGATAAAAGGTCTATGATGCATTAAAGGAAAATATAGTATTTCAATGAATCCAATGAAAGTGATTGGATGAAAAGAATGTGTGTGTGTGTGTGTGTGTGTGTGTGTGTGTGAGAGACAGAGCGAGAGACAGACAGACAGGCAGAAATTAAATGTAATTACATTTAGAAAAGCAATATAAAAATATTTACGTCCCAAATTTTTATTCAAAACTTTGTCCCACTTTTTGGTTCAAAAAATAAACATATCTAGACTATCCCACAAAGTATGTTGCAAGAAGAGTATTAGAATGGGTGTATTGTGATATTCTTCCCTTTATGTTCTAGTTGTAAGAATGTTCTACTAGGTATTCAGCAAAACAGTCTTAAACAATGTAATCTGTACTCCTCAAGTTGCTCATAGTTTAAAATTCACAGTGCTCCAGAGCTGATTAATTACATATAAATTATATTTTCTTTGTGTGTAACTCAATAGATAATTATACTTAATTGCACTGTGAGAGAATAGGAGTCGTGTGTCAGAGAACAGGAACTCCTATTATATGAAATTAAGAATTTTAAAAGTTTTCAAAAATAATTCTAAAACAAATATTTGACTTGTAAAGACTCCTAATTAGCCAGCAAATTTTGCACTGGCTCTGTCCACATTTAATAATAAAGTACATCTGCTCTTTAATTTGATTTCTTCTGAATGTTTTTCATGTTAGAAAAACAGAAGAACCTGCATGATGTAAATGAATTCACATATCTTTTCTCACCCATCCCTACACCCAGAAAATAACCCTGTGCATAGATGGTCTATATTCAGTTTTCTCAATAATTTCTCTTCTAATTTTTTATTTTACTGTAAGTATTCATTTCTTTTAAACTTTTCATGAGTTATTTACTAATATTTTCCAGATCTATAGACAGGTTTCGTTTAGAGCTTTAAAACTTTTTGTGGCATTTTACAGTCAATTTCAGGAAAAATTGAGTTTCTTTCCATTCATGTGCGATAAAGGTTCAGCTTTTCTGCTTCAGTGACAGAACTCTGGGAGACCGAAGTAATCGCTATTTACCATGAAATTGCTCACCTGCAATTTACCTTTAGCTTTAGCTGCAAATCTATATGAGCTAATTTGGTGGTGGACTGGTGGGGGTGAAATAGAATGGACGGTGGGTTTTTTTTGCTGTAAATATATATATATATATAAACACATATTTTGGACCTTGAATTGAACTGTTAATCCTGAATTAGACAGAGGAAGCAACCTCATTATACAATTAATATTTTCTCTCAAATTGCCAGTTCTTATAGCATCTTTCCCATTGAAGCTTTTCACACGCAAGGTTGAACAGGGTAATATCTGTCCCGTTATCCCATTGTCTTTATAAAATATATGCAGCCTGACACCTAGGAAACTTGGGTGTAGGAGGAGCCATTCTGAGCGATTGCACATGGCTCCAGTTGCCAAGGAAACCCGTGCCTTTCTTCCTGTAAATGTGCAGAGCAGTTTCCTTATTAGGAATTGGGTTAACACTTCTCAAAGGAAAAGCTGAGTGAGGAAGGCAGTAGGATTTTTTTTCATACATACGCACTGAATTGTAAACTCTGTATAAGCTGTGATGAATTGTTTTCAGCATGTAGGTTTCAGTGATAAAAGTAAAGTCTTCTGGAGTTTTAATCTGACATAATTAAAAATATTCTAAAGTGCAAAATCTTGCCCTTAAACAGAGCATGGGAGCATACAGAAAAGAGAATTTTTTTTGACTAACAAACAGCAGATATTGACAATATACGATATTCATAGAAATCCTTGCTGTTGAATGTGCATTTTTTGAATGACCTTACAGAAAAATATTTTCCATTAAATACTTTTGTAGGTAGGAATTCTAATTAATTCTTTACGTTTAGCCCTCTTTTAAAAATCACTCTGTTATTATTGTGCTAAAAATTGCATTTATTTTATATTCTACTAAAATTCTATGTTTTAAGTTTTGGGTTAATTAAAATACTTTAAAATATAAAATCCCAAGTCACATATTATAAATATTACATCAGCATGATCTATCACAATCTGTTATTATTTATTAAGCCCTCACCTATCAACTATATAAAACAACTGTAGTCACAATTTCCTAACAATATTCTTCCAAATAACATAAAAAAGCATGTACTATGGGAGAAAAAACAACCCCAAATGTGGGAATCTCTGCATAGTTAGCAAGGAGGTCATTTCTTGAAAACATTAGCCTTGTTTTCTATGTTGAAGTATAATCACTGTGTCCTTAGGCATCCAACCTAAATGCAGACAGAGTTATATGCAAGTATTTTATTGCAAAAATAAGGAGAAAAGTTTAAGTTTCTTCCTCTTGGGAAATAATTCATGAAGAAGCATAATTCTTTGAATATTCTATCGAGCATCCAAGGTGTGTGAAAGTAGGCACCCTCAAATATTCCTGGTGAATTGTATATTGTAACAGCTTGTGTAGAATGCAATTTGGAAAAATGTCATAAATGACTTAAACTGTTATAGTTTTCACTGGACTCAGTAATATAATTTTAAAGCAAATTTCTAAAAAATATATGTACAAGGATAATCTTCACAACTTTTTATCTTTTAAAACATTTAAATTCCAACACTTGATCATTGATAAAAATATGGTAGTATTCAATAGTATACAATAGATAGTATGTTGATATTAAGCCATTAAAAAAATCACAGTGTGAACACAACATTGTAAGTAAACTATCCTTCAATAAAAAATAATCATTGTGTGAAAAGCACACAATCACATGAACAGCATTCATTAAAGAATGACAAGTGAAAATAAATGACATGAAAAACATAACATAGGAAAATACTAGAAGTATATACAGCAAAGTGTTAAGCCTAGATGCTTTTGGGTGTTACTTTTTCTTTGTGCTTTTCTACTTCTACCAAGTTGCTTAGATTAAACATTCATTACTTCAGTATTTAGAAAATGTTTGAAAATGTTATAAAAGGCAAAGTTTTTGAAGAGTTTAAGTGACATAGAGGGATACTTATGGTATAATGTCAAAAGAAGAAAAGCTGTTTTGCACAATATATAGATACAAATGTCACAGTGACAAAGCCCCGATGTCGACACCCATCTTGGGACAGCTGAGCAGCCTGTGCTCAGCCATTGCCCAGAGATAAGGGGGACCACCTGCAGGACGAGGGCACAACTCAACACCAGCTATTGAGCTGTGGGCAGAAGCAGCTACAAGGAGTAGATATGACAGAAGCACTAGAAGTACAGAACACAGAAAAAAAGTAAAAACCAAAAACCTCTTGTAGCCTCCAGTTGAGAACAAGGTATTATTGAATGAGAAGCACCCATTTGTTACTTAAGAATTTCTATAAAGGGGAATAACTGTGTGGAAAATTCAAATGATAAAAAGGCAGGCTTATGCTTGAGAACTTGGGGAAGTGTGGTGTGATTGGTTTTGATGTCCTGTATTTTTTTTATGCGATTTATGCATAAACAAATGCATTTCACTAAGATCTGAAAACCCCAAATATTTTCTTAATGAAAGCAACATAAAATTGTGGGATGTGGGGATGGCATCAGAGTTCGATAATCTATAGATGGCCACCAGGCTAATTGATACATGAGTCCTAAACAGTCTTATATGGCTTGTAATAGATGAGTCCTAAGTGGTTTCACATACATGTTGCATCTATAAGACATGTATTTGGAATATTAGTTGCTGTGTTTATGAAATATCCCTCTCCCCACCAAGTGTGCTGGCAAAATACATATACCCTTGAATGAAAGCATCTACCAAAAATTATAGTCTAGCTGATAGAACAGATGAAAATAACTTTGAGCAGAAACCCAAAGGAAAGATACTTTCAGAGATACTTTCTATGGCAGATATGACATAAAATTTCAAATCTTTGTTTTTGAAGTCTGCAGACTTAAATACTAGCATATAATTATTGAAAATTCAGTAACTCCAAATTCAAATGTGCAGCCCAGTAATGTCAGTAAATGCTGAAATCGGTGACAAAATCACACCATCATTATTTTTCAGAAGTTCCAAAACAAGCAAAATGAGAAAATACAATATTTACTCCATGATATATCTGTGGATCTCTATCTGCCAGAAATACCTGGATAATAAAAGGCACCCAGCAAGGAAGACATAAATACTGTTTAGTATTGCAAAAAATTAGCAGTAACTCGGTGATGGGAGGAACTAAAAAGCGAGTGCTTAATTCACCTTGATTGACCAAGAAATCACAGTGGATCTCATAAACTGGAAGAAATATGTTTCTCCTGTAAAGTAGGAGGACTCATTTTAAAACTAATTCTCTCAGCTTGACAATAATGTTCCCAGACACTCTTGCACTGAAACCACTGGGGAAGCTTGTGTAGCCCTTCTGCAAGTCTCTAACAAAACAAGAACAAGTTGGACTCCTAGGAGGATACTAAAGCTAGCAGCTCTCATTCTGGAGGACGAAGCCCTGCTCTGTAGTACTTGCCAATGTCAGTGGTGTGAATTCTCCCAACACAGCCAGTTATAAGCTATCAATTGGACATCACTGAATGTAAAGAGAAGAACAAATGTGTGCCATGGGCTCTTGCCAAGTGTAAGAGCCAGCGCCGCCCCACTACTGAAAGCCATTTGTCCTTGAAGCTCTTAAAGAAGGCACTAGAAAAAGGCAAAAAAAAAGAAAAAAAAGAAAAAAAGAAACACACACACACACAGAGTAAAATCAACCCAGCTGGATTGCCTCATAGTTTTATGTTAGAAATACTCCTCTTTTAAGCAGTAAAAGAAGATCAAATTGAAAGTCTTTACCTAATTAGGAAGTAAGGAATTTCCTAGACCTTAGTGTTCTCAGATTGCCAGTAACCTGTGATAACACACAGATGACGGCAAAAAGTAACTAATGTCTGCAAATAATTTGAGAAGTATGATAGTCTTAAAAAAAATATATCACTATAAATAAGACAAAAAAGTGAGATGATTAAAGCCTCCCAGGAGAGGTTTCTAATTCTTTTTCATGTATTTTCAGGAGGTGGCAACTCTGAGTGACAGCAAGCCTGGCCAGGCAGCCTCATGTGCATTTCAGATTTTAATTTTGTTTAAGGTACTTGTTTGATACTGTTCAAGGTTTACATCTATTCTCCTGAAAATTCAGCTGGATAATCCAATGAGGTTTCTTATGAAGAAAAGGGTCATACAAAATAAAGTAAATTATATGATACAGTCAGTTAAAATATTTTACGCATTTTAAAAACAAATCCAATGACAAATTTCAAATTTTATCAGAAAGATTAGGACATACTTATATGACATGAAAAAGGCTGCAAGTAGCAATAACTCAAGCTCCAAGAGCTTTCTCTAACTATGGTGCCAGATTTAAGTATCAAAAACAGGAAATCTCTGTGATCTTAAAAACTATAGTGATTTATTGATAAACTTTGCAGAGATGAAAGGAATTAAAGAAGAAAGGAAGGGAAGAGAGAGATGTATTTGTGACTGTCGCACTGAGAAAAGTAGAAAAGTATAAAACGGTATGAAAACTTTCCAGCTGAAGTCCTTTTAAGCACACATAAAAGTTTCAATACTAGTGCTAATCTGTTTTGAGAATTTACACCAGGTTTACTCAACTATGGCACTATTGATATTTTAGACTTGATAATTCCTTGTTGTGGAGGACTGTCCTGTGCATTTTAGGATGTTTACTAGCATCCCAACACTTTATCCTTCTGTATCAGTAGCTCCTCCCCCCATCCCTATAAATGACAACAAAAATGTCTCCAGATATTGGTAAATGTCCCTTGATGGGAAAAATTGCCCCTAATTGAGAACCATTGACTTGTATCTAATTGGAAGGATATTTGTTCATTTGTGTTTGTCTGAAAATATTATTTATATGGGAATGTAACAGATTAATAGCCATTCGACTTGGCCATAAAGATTTCTCTAGAAATTTTGTTGTGAGTTTTGCCTGAAATAAGCACAATAATAATAAGCTAACACTTACATAGCACTTTCTGTGTGTCAGGCACTACTGTAAGCACTTTACATAAATAAATTTTTTATTCTTCACAATAACCCCATTTGTCCATGAAGAAACGAAAGCAGAGAAGTAAATTAAGTTGCTCATGATCACACAGTGAGGTTCTAGAGTTCTCAAATTCACACAGTATGCAATAGAAAATTACCATCCATGAAATCAACCGACCTCTGAAATCCATGCTTTCTTATTTTAAAATATTAGAATTATTCAGTTACTCTGAGCCCTGGGTATCTTTTGCTTGGATTGTTTCCATAGTCTCCTAAATGTCTTCCTCCTTCTTTCCCTCTTCTTCCTCCAGACTCTCTTCACGAAAACAGCGACGCAGTCTTTTTAAAACATAAGTTAAATTACGTCACTTCGTTTCTCAGAATCTTGCTGTGCTGCCCACATCACTCGGAGTACAAGCCCAAATCCTTACCATGACTCTAGAGCACCTCCTGTCTATGTCCTAGAACCCCCTCTCTTGATTTGTTGTGCCGCCTCCCAACTATTATTTTAGCATTTTCTGTGCCAGAAAGCATTCTTAGTGCTTACAGTTATTAATTCATTTAAGCATCATAACTATGTAATGAATCAGGTCCTATCATATTCCCCACTTTACAGATGATGAATCTGATGCATGAAAAATGAAATATTTTACCCAAGGTCACCCAACTAATAAGTAGCAGAGCTAAAATTGCCACTTAGAAAATCAGGATCTTAAACTTTGCTTCTTTTCTCTGATTATTCCTTCTGAAATGGGAATCTGAGGGGAAAAATAGACATATGCTATGAATAGTGTTTCAGAAGTTGTTTTTCCAATCTATTTTGAATAAATATATGTTTTCCTCATAATATACTATTGCGTTAGGAGAGAGAGATTTTTATTTTTCAATTCTTGAAATTTTATCTCAGATAAAATAATAATGCACTATAGAATGGGAAAAAGGGCATTTTTTTTTCTGATTCTGCATTTCTAGTCATAAATGAAGGTTACTATTTGAGAGCAGATGGAAGAGTACATCATTAAAATAGATAATATTCACCACAAACATATATAATTCAGAGGGTTAAAATTCCAGTTAAGATCAGTCTTTAAAATGTAGCCCTTTTAAAAAAATTAATCTAAATAAATTTATGGTGCAAAGAAGCATTAAAATAGCTTCTTGAAACGAAGGAATTCATGCATCAAAGAAAATGACGATAAAGTGCTCAAATGCAAATAAAAAGTATTGATTCGGGGTAGTAGCTTCTGTGTTAGAAGGAAAGAAAAAACATGCTACTCTTCCAGTTTCTATTTTATAAGAAAATTAAGTGTTTCCTAATCAAAGTGTACTGATTAATAAATATTTAACAATTTAGGTAACAATTAGAAAATGATTAAGTATAGGTTGCAGCTTATCATTGAAAATTACAAGCATTAAAAATAGGAGGACAGAATAATTTGCCAAGAGGTATATCTGAATATCTAGATGTTTTATGTCTTAGTCATATTTCTAATCTCTTAGGAAGAAGACAGTTAGATGATGAACTTAAACAGATGGAAATGACGGATTTTCTCAGATTTTGGTAGAAAACCTTTCATTTACTTAGAATCTAAACAAGTAGGAAGTAAAAATAATTAGAATATTTTGCTGCACATTCTTTTATGTGAAAAACAAAACAAAAATTAAGCTTTCAGTTATCAAGATTTTCCTTTTTAAGTGCCTACTGTAGGCAAACCATTGGCAAAATAAAGTCAGTATATGAAAGGCTATCTCCCAAATGTATTTAATGGTACAAGACTATCAGAATGACTCTGATACACTTTTCCAAAGCAGGACAATGTTATGGTTGAATTTTAGCCCCTAAATAAAATTTGTATTAGAGTTGCATATGCAGCTCCTTTGAGATGCTAGCTTCACCTTCCGTACCTAGCCCTTCAGAACTGTGCCTAGACTCTTTGCTTTTCAGTCAGGAAAGAGGCTTAACTGGATCAACAAACATGCATTGCATTATGTGACTGACTTGAGTCACCTGCTCTTTCAGATAGTGAAATGAAATCTGTCAATTCCAATGCAACGTTCTGCCCATAGCATCAACATAAGTTCATTATTATTCATATACATTTACTGTTAGGTGTATCTCATTGTGTTGTTCTTGGAAAATTCACAGTTTCATATACTTGAACTTCCAGTCTAGCAAGATAGCCAATGTAAACCATTTCTTGAAACACTCATGTGTAAGTCGAAACTAGTTTGTAGCAATGATGTGTCTTGAAACGAAAGTCTCCTGGATTTCCTTCAGTCTCTATTTTCTCTGCTCCTTTGCCAGCTCTGTCCTCTGCCCAGGAGCTAAATGAAGAACATTCTCAGCTCCAGGTCCTAGGCACTTTTATTTTTTAACTCTACATTCCCAACTTAGGAAATCTCATCAATAACCATGGTTTCAATTACTGTGTATATGCTAACAAATCCCAAATTCATATATCCACCCAAAAATTCCACTCTGAGCTTCAGACTCTAATATAGAAGTGTCCATTAAACATTTTACTTAGATGTCTCAAAAATATCCACTCTCAGCCTGTCTGGATAAAGTGTGAAAAAATTAATGTAAGCATATTCTGTTCATTCCTCTTTTTCCCTTTTGTAGTTCCTAAAAAAGAATCCGAACCAGCCTGCTTTTATCTTAGGACTTCTTTTAGTCTAATTTAAATAAAGGAAAGAGAACGATAACCAGAAAGAACCAAATTTGGGTTAAGATTATTTTATATTGGGTAACAGAGAATCTAACCAGAGAACATGAACTGATATAGAATTTGGGGTGGTGGAGACATGAGACAAAAGTCAACATACCCATTTTGGGAGAAAATTTTGTTCGGATATCAACAGTGAGTTTGAGAGAGATTTGGGGGTAGTGGCAACTACTTTGGTGAAGGATATTGTGAGTGGCAGAAATCTGGGTATAAGAGACATTTACATGTTTTCCTGGACATTACTAAATCACGCTTCTCCCTAAATTAAAGATTGAATTTTCTTTACATTGTACTGTTTTTGGAAACAATGTTAACTCTCCAAATCCAGAGCTAAGGCTATTATATTTGAATCATGTGCTTTATTAGTTAGGATTCATTTTCAATTCATATAAAAGAAAACTCAAAGTAGCAATATCTAAAACAGATAAACATTTAATTCTCTGTTATGAAAAACAAATCTAAAGGTACATAGTCCAAAACTGGCATGGAAACTCTAGACATACCAGGGATCCAGGCTTCTTCTCCCTTGTCTACCTCACTAGCCCTGGCTGGAACTGTACTCACAATGGCCTCATTTAAGACAGCGGGACAGGATAAAGCTGGCTACTTTCAAGTACGTAGCCCTACTAGAAGTCCAACACTTATAATTTCATCCATCTCATTGGCCAAAATCTAGTCACATGACACCTCTGCCCCAGGTGAAATGAAAGTATCTAGTCTTTCTTCCAAGAGACAAGATGCTCAGCTAAGAACTGGGGTTCAGTTACTAAGGGAAGAAAGAACAGATCTTTAGTAGATAACCACTTGCTTCTACAAACCGGAATCCATTACCTCTCCTACCCTCAAACCAGCTTTTCTGTCAAGGTTCCCTGTCTCAGGAGAACTATTCAGCTGCTCAAGATGGAATTCAAGAGTTATCACTGGCTAAATTTTTTATTACCCATCTCCCTCACCCCTAAACCCAATTAAACTCCATGGCTTACTCAATATCTCTTTCATTTTCTGTCTCCACTACAACCATCCTAGTCTAGGCCATAATTCCTTCTTCTCTCATCAGGATTTTGAATGCAACCTTATAAATGAACTTGTGCTTTGTGGTTTTGCTTTCCTCCCTGAGTCACCTAATTTCTTTCTACAGAGCGCAGACAGCATACCTTTGTCTAAAGTTAAGTCTGATCATTTTACTTCCCAAATAAAATCACTCAAGGACAGACCATTGTTTTAGGATAGTGTTCCATATCTACAAAATATACTACATAGCCATGCCTATTATGAAACCCACTGTACTATTGTGCAGTGTAAAAATTATCTTTTAAGATGTT
Organism: Balaenoptera acutorostrata; assembly: GCF_949987535.1. Lineage (NCBI taxonomy): Eukaryota > Metazoa > Chordata > Mammalia > Artiodactyla > Balaenopteridae > Balaenoptera > Balaenoptera acutorostrata. Next base: position 67,474,572 of record NC_080081.1, read on the forward strand.
GAAAACTAAGTTTTACAAGAAAATAAATTGACAAAGCATCTTATTACTTTTCTATTTGGGGGAGCTAAGAGGAAAAGAGGGATCATGTTTATAAGTCCACCTTTTAAAGCAATTAGGGGGAGAATCTGAGGCCTAAAAATATTTCAGAGTTCTCTCAGAAAAAGCTTAACAATATTTTCGCAATTTCTCCATTCAAGTATTCAACAGAATGCTGCACAATCACTGCCTCACATCTTAAAGATGGTAGACCGTGAGGGTAATTATCAATAGACAATTAGCCTTAAGTGAACATTTTGAAGTGTATAAATAGTTGAGGGGGAAATTTCCATTCCATTTGGGTGAATTTGGATAGCTGAATCTTGCTGGAAGCAAAAGATTTATTTTTCTACAAACAACGACTTCACAGCAGGATTGCCAGTCATTTTTATATGTGCAGCTTACAATCCTTAATGCAAGCTCTGAAAGGAAGCATTCTTACATGGGCAGCAAGTTCACAGCAAGAAAATTCCCATTAAAGGCAAGTGAACATTGTGAAGTGCATTTAGGCATGTATTGAAGGCACATTCTGGAATTCTGAAAGAAGATTCTAAACTTGTCTTTCATAAAGGAACACACTAGTTTAATGTAAGAAGCCAGATCAAAATGCGTATGCCCAACCGTAAGCTGATACATCCATCCCCATAAGCATTATGATAAAACAAGACAGAATTAAAATATATGCCCTCTTCCCATGCAAAGTACATACAAAAGAAGGGAGAGAGAAAGAAAACAGGTTTTTCTAACACAGTGTGTTATAGTGACTATTATAGTACTTAAGAATTGCCTCAAGCTTCTGGTAACAAAGATCAGAAACGAGACTGGGTTTTATTTTTCTCTCAATTATATAGAAAAGTACAAAGGTGCACAGTCCAGGGCTGATATGACAGTGTATGATTTTTTTTTTTTTGCTTCTTATCTTGAGGAATGACTTTCATTCTAAAGTCATCTTGTTGTCCAAGAGAGCATCTGGAGCTCGAGCCATATGTATTAGGGAACAAGAAAATAAGGAGAGGGGAGATAGAAAGAGATCTATGTCATTTTTCTTCCCCTTTGTAATGAGCTTCTCCAGAAACCCCATTCCAAAGGCTGGGAAGTTTAGTCTTTGGGCTGGAGCATTCCTTCCTTGATAAAATCTGAATTTTTTGCTTGAAAATAAAAAAGAGACTAGATATTGAATCGACAAACTTCTAATGATAATAACAAAGTGCAACCATCAGTCTCTGTCACAATAGGAACTAGGCAAGTGCAAAATGCTATGTTCCTTCAGTTATTCATTCATTCATTACCGCATCCTTTCCAAAATACATACTAATTCTCAAATATATACCAAGTACTACACTAGAATATACAGAGACAAATTCCTGCAAAGAATGGATAATATAGAGATCAATAAACAGAACACTACAATAAAATGCAGAACCATGTCTGTGAAATAGTTACGAACAAGTAGCTGAATTCATTCATTTATTCATTCCATCATCAAAATATCCAGTAATTGCCAAAAAGAAGTGTCAGGTTTTATTATGTTCTAGTAATATTCCATAAGTAAGTTTGAGTCCTTGCTTTTGTGACTTAAACAAGCTAAGTGTCAAGGTTTTTCTTTTTCTTTTTTTTTCCTTTTTTTCTTATTCTTTATTCTGAATCCTGGTTTGGTTTCATCTCAATCTAAGCCAATTCAAACAGAATCTCTTGAGTGAGATCCATATACAGATTTTATTTAATTACCCAGGAAATTCTAATTAGCAACCAAGATTGAGATCCACTTGTCCAGAGCCGTGATTCCCAATCAGGGGCAGTTTTTCTCCCCAAGGACATTTGGTCATGTCTGGAGACATATCTGGATGTCAGAACTGGGGATGAAGGTAAGTGCTGCCAGTATCTAGTACGTAGAGGCCGCTGAATGTCCTACAATGCACAGGTGAGTTCCCTTCCTAACCCCACCCCCCAAGTAAGAATCATCCAGCCCAAAGTGTCAATAGTGCTAGAATTGAAAAATCACTCGTTTAGAGGGTCCAACTGACAAGTGAACTGGCAATTATAAAACAGGTCATCTACGGAAGTACTAAACGCTGCTGGGCACTCAGGAGGTACATCCTCTCAGCAGACTCTTTGGAGGGAGTAAGATCTAGTTGATAGGCTTCAGTCATGCTAAGGTGGGAGGAGGTGCACAAAGGGAGAGAAATAAGTGTTACAGGCCAGAGATCAGGGTATCTGTAGACCTAAAGGCGGAAGAAAGCAGCAAAGTGCAGTGCCATAGATAAAGAGGCTACTGAATTGGACAGAGGAGAGGTTAACTCATGGGATGGTGGCTTTGGAGGGTAATTAACACCTAGAATTGACAATGTTGCCATACTTTTCTTTAACTTAAAATCCATAAGTCCCTTTGATTTTGTTGATTACTGAGTAAAAAAATGAAATACTATTGAAGCTAAAGTATTGATGTTTTCTTCATCATCAGGATGAAGAAAACATCAATACTTTAGCTTCAATGGAATTTTCACTGGAGTTAAGGTCAACTGGAGTTTCCTTTTAAAAACTCCTCTGGCCATGTCTTTCTTCTTAAAAAATCACATTTTACACCAGCTGGTATTCCGTTTTTTCAAATACCCTTCTTGAGAATTTTCTGCTACTTTGAACATAACTCTAGTAATAATGTAATTAATAATAATAGCTAACATCTTTTGAGTACTTATAATGTACTAAACACTCTACTTGTATAATGTTATTTAACCTTCACTCCGCTCCCCAAAAATAAACAAAAAAAAGCCAACAACAACAACATGATGACTGTTAGGAAGGTTAAATAATTTTGTAAAGTTCCTATAGCTGGTAGGTGATAAAGTCTAAATATGAGCCCTACCTCCAAAGTGTAAACATTTAGGGACTGTGTTGTATTGCCTCCTACTCCATAAAAGCATAAAAGCTTAGGATCGTGTTACTATAAAACAATCAAAAATTCGTGGTGCTGAGAAATCTAAGTAGATACTATTGCCTTTAGAGAAAACTCAAGAAATTCATAGTTAGTTATAAAGCAGAGAAATTGCTGCTCTCCTGGTGCTGTTTTTCATAATTAAACTCATGTGACTCTAATAGCTTTCAGGATTTATGTTCCAAAGAATTGCGTCCAGATAATCTTATTCTCATCAGAGATATATGAATTGTATGTCTTTTCCTCCTGCCAAACTCTTCTATATTCTTATTTTCAATCCTAAACCCACCTTGTTTAATTGATTTATCCACATATAATAGTTTGGATATGATATATCAGACCTAACTTTAAGCAACTCATTTTTATTAAATCTTTAAAAAAATTTTTTCAGCTTTATTGAGGTTTAATTGACAAACAAAATCATAAGAGAGTTAAAATGTATATTGTGGTGATTTTTTAATTCAATTTTTAAAGGTTACTTTCCATTTACAGTTATAACAAAATATTGGCTCTATTTCCCATGTTGTACAATACATCCTTGAGCCTATTCTACACCCGACAGTTTGTAAGGTATTAAATCTGTTTTTATAGATACTGTCCATTTCCTTAAATAACTAAAGCAACACTATTATTTAGCCATCTTATTGAAATTATTTTAACAAAAAGCTTATTTTGTCAACATCATAATAAATTAGTTTATTTGAAACAAATTTTGACAACAATTCTAATGCTTTCTATTTTCACTTAAAATAGTTTATTATGGGAGATTATCCTCGATTATCTGGGTGGGCCCAATGTAATCACAAGAGTCCTTATCAGTGCACAGAGAATCAGTGTCCAAAAGATGTGCTATGAGCAAGACTGATCAGCTATTGCTGGCTTTGATGCTGTAAGGAGATCATGAGACAAGAAATGAGGCCAGCTTCTCGAATCTGGAGAAGGCAAGAAAATGAATTATATTTTATCACCTCTGGAAAGGAAAATAATCCTGCCAATACCTTGATTTTAGCCCATTCAGACCCATTTTGGAAGCTTGACCTCTAGAACAATAAGAAAGTAAATGTATGTTGTTTTAAGCTGCTATGTTTATGGTAATTTGTTACAACAGCTACAGGGAATTAATACAGTATACATGTATATTTCCTTGCTTTGACAGCTGAGATGACCTGGGAGCAACCATACTCCACTAGCAATAAGCATACCTAGTCCACAGATCTTGGTTTGAGAAAAACACTATAAAAAGTTTTACTGAAGGACATGTTACCAATTATCTGACCAGTACATTTCAAAGCTGCAAGCTCATAAAAAACAAGATACCACTGAAGAGCCCTAAGAAGACATGGTAACTAGCAGAAGACATGGTATCCTGGATGGGATTCTGGAACAAAAAGAGATGTTAGATAAAAATTAAGAAAATATGCATAAAGTTCAGACATTAGTTAATAATAATGTATTAATGGTGGTTTACTAATTGTGACAAATCTGCTATACTAATGTAAGATTTTAACAATAGGAGAAGCTGGGTGTAAGGTATATGGAAATTCTCTGTACTCTCTTAGCAATTTTGTGTAAACCTAAAACCTTTCTAAAACAATAAGTGTAATTAGTAAGTTAGGAAGTGAAGGAGAAAATGGGCATTCAAGGCAAAGTTAACACTAATGATTATTGACGCTGATCATAAAGTGGCCAGAACACACGGTTTTTAGATAACACTGAAAATTTTTGCATGCACACACTGCTATATTTAAAATAGATAACCAACAAGGACCTACTGTATAGCACATGGAACTCTGCTCAGTACTCTGTAATAACCTATATGGGAAAAGAATTTGAAAAAGAATAGATACATGTATATGTACAACTGAATCACTTTGCTGGGCACCTGAAACTAACACAACATTGTTAACCAACTCTTCTCCAATATAAAATAAAAATTAAAAAACAAAAACAAACCAAAAAAAACACTGAGAATTTTTGTATGAATAGAATAGAGACTGTTTAAAGATGAGTGTTGAAACATAAGGCTAGGGAGGTAGATTTGCGGCTTGATTTTGAAAAGTATCACATGGTGAGACTTATATTTGAGAAAAAAATGTACATTGGTGGTAATAAAGGATAAAGCCAGAAGGAGCAGTGGGAGAGGAGAGAAAGGAAACAGGATAACTAATCAGGAATATTTCCACTACAGCCTAGGAAAGAGCGCTGATGAGAGCCCGAGCACATCAAGTATATAAGGTGAGAGACTGTTAGGGATACAGGGCCTGGAAATTCATCAGTCATATATTTCAAAGTACCTTTTGTCATTATTCATCAAATACAGCTGTGCTTGAAAATATTCGAGCAGCGGTTTCCAATTTTGTGTGTGCATCAGAATCATCTGGGGAACTTGTTCACAGTTCAGAGTCCCAGGTTCTATCTAAACAAAATACCACATGGAATGACAGAGGTAGAGCCATGGTAAAATGAATTTTTAACATATCCTTTACACAATTTAGAACGGAAATTTGGAGAAACAAAGACACCAGGTTGGGAACGATGTCATAAAGTGATGAGAAAAAAATAAGAGTATAACCAATATAAACTCTATTTAAAAAAATTTTTTTATTGAAGTATAGTTGATTTACAATGTTGTGTTAGTTTCTGGTGTACAGCAAAGTGTTTCAGTTATATATATATATATTTATATAATATATATAATATGTATATATTATATATTTATTAAATATTCCTTGCCATTATGGTTTACTACAGGATATTGAATATAGTTCTCTGTGCTATGCAGTAGGACCTTGTTGTTTATTTATTTTATATATAGTAGTTTGTATCTGCTAATCTCAAACTCTTAATTTATCCCTCCCCTGCCCCCTTTCCCCTGTGGTAACCATGTCTAGGTCTGTGAATCTTTCTGTTTTGTAAATAAGTTCATTTGTATCATATTTTAGGTTCCACACATAAGTGATGTCATATGGTATTTGTCTTTCCCTGTCTGACTTACATCACTTAGTATGATCATCTCTAGGTCCATCCTTGTTGCTGCAAATGGCATTATTTCATTTGTTTTTTATGGCTGAGTAGTATTTCATCATTCATATGTGCCACATCTTCTTCATCCATTCATGTGTCGAAGGACATCTAGGTTGCTTCCATGTCTTGGCTATTGTAAATCGTGCTGCCATGAACACTAGGATGCATGTATCTTTTTGAATCAGAGTTTTCTCTGGATATATGTCCAGGAGTGGGATTGCTGGATCATATGGCAACTCTATTTTTAGTTTTCTGAGGAGCCTCCATGCTATTTTCCATAGTGGCTGCACCAACTTACCTTCCCACCAACAGTAAACTCTATTTTCAACCCTTGCTTACTTTTAAATTTTTGGTTAAAATGAGAAATATAATTCAAGAAGACCTAAATTAATATTCTGCTATTCAATCCAGAAAAATTAATCAAATCCATCAACACATAGGTTCTTTTATTTTGGTTGTGGCAAAATGCTAAAATGTATGTTAAGTGTTTTTATGTACATTACGTCATGTTTTGTAACATGAAAATGAAATGAAGAGGATATATTCATATTGATTCATACTATAAGCCATAAATCAGACACAATTTCTTGTTTGAAATAATGAATGTATTTGGATTTTGAGTATAAATGCATCCTAAGTGGTTTTTAAAAGCTAATGATATGAAATAGTTCATTTGTACTTTGTTAATGTACAACATTAATGATGTCTGCAATTTTAAATACATTAGACTGTGGTTGACTATTTCCCTGTGTACACATTCCAGCTCTGAAATTTAATTGAAGCTCAATAATGTACTATATTTCTGTCTTTTCTTTCAGTTATTCTATTATGCAGATCTAATGTGAAGGCAGATCAAAGTTGCATTTGAACAAGATTTCTGCCTTTTAAAAGTAGAATTATATTGGGTTTATAATGGGAGAGATTTTCTAAATGGAATAACATTTAGAAAAAAATGTAGGTTTCTATTACTAAGAATTAAGCTCTGAGAAAATCTCATAGAAAAGAAAAAACACTTCACATGTACTATTAGAAGCAAAGCACAAGATGGAACCTTAGAAATCATCCATTCCAAATTGTTCATTTTTCAAATAAGGTTATTACCTTGCAGATAAACTAAGCATCTTTCTAAGATACTGATCCTGTTAGTGATTACATGACAACTGTAATTCATGTCTTCTAAAATCTTGTAAAATAGGCTTATAAAACTTCTAGTTAAGAAGGAGGCAGTTAAAGTGAAGAGAATAAAAAAGTTCAAATATCTACTTTTTTATTTTAAAAAAATCTCCTATGCATGTTCACATCTATGGAGGTTTGGACTCTGTCAGATCGGTTAGTCTGGGGCTTTATTTACTGGAATATGCTTCCCTGTAAGGTTCTGGATTGGTGTAGACCATAAGAGACATGGAGGAGTTTAACGAAGCAACAGTCAATATTCTCTGAATGCCGTCATGTTTAGATGCAGAGACAGACATATGTAGAGTTTTGGTAGCTTCTGGTTTGCCTACACTCTCCTTTGTTCCACATCCAGCTCTTTTTGCAGCCCATTACCCCTGATGACTAATTGTGACCCCAATATCTGGTGAACTGAGAAATAGAGATTGCAGAGAATTTGAGGATCAAATTTATACTCCAGAAGCTTTTGATGGGGCCAGTGTAAGGTGGACTTGTGTTTAGTTTTGGACTACATGTTTGTCCTCTTTATTGCACATTAATATCTACTTTAGAACAGTTTCTGAATGTTGGCTGTTCACTTGTGTCAAGTGAAGAGAGTCATCCTTCTATTGTGTTCTCAGCCAGAACTATAAGCCAATAGACCACATTTTTTTTGGCCTTCCTACTCTAAGGATTTACCAGGGCCAAGGGTAGCTTGACTCATCTTCTTGGCCTTTGTATCCTTTCTGATTGCCTTTCTTTCATCAGGTGCTAATTAGTTCTGTCAATTTGGGAGATCCAGTTTGCAATTTTTACCCCTAAAAGTGTGGTGAACTTTATGATCAAACAAAGGGAAATAGGGATGGTTCCAACCTTGGAGATGGCAGGGATTGCTACTGTCCACTAAAATCCATCCTCTATTTTTTCATAGTAATGAACTCATTCCCCAATATCTCCTGCAATTGATCATGGTCACATGACTAAACTATCTCCAGTGGAATATATGCCATTTCTGGGGCAAGGTAAGAGCATGAGTATTACTACCCTACGTACCCCTCCACTTTCTCCCCTGGATGGGATGATAGCTGCCACAGCATCCTTGAAAGTCACTACTGCGGATAACAAACCCAGCATTTGCATGGGTTCCTGAATGGCAATAAGATGCCCGCCTTCCTCAAACACTCAACTCAGAGAATTGGCAATGAACTTCGACATTCTTTGAGCCACTGTTTTTTGAGGACACTGTCTTACAAGTTAAATATATCCTAACTAAATCAAGAGATGTAACCTCCATTTTGGTAGATGGCATAAAGAAAAGTGAATGAAATTATAATGATTCTGAAGGTCCCAAATGTAAATAAAGAAAGCTTAGAGTAATGAACCCTTAATTTGAGGAATTATGCTTGCATAGAAACAGAAAAAGGTCTTAAGAAAGAAAAATATCAGGATGCTTTAGATGAGGGGTCAACAAAGTATATAGCCTGTAGGCCAATTCAGGCTCACTACTTGTTTTATAAATAAAGTTTTACTGGAATTCAGCTACAGTTATTCATTTATGTATTTTTTATGACTACTTTCACACTACTGTGTCGGGCTTGAGTAATTGTAACAGAAACTGGACAACACACAAAGTCCAAAATATTTACTATCTAGATATTTAGAGAAAAAGTTTGCTGCCCACTGCTTTAAATGAACAAAAGAATTGTGGCTTAGAAAAAGTTTTATCTCTGGAAATGAGAGAGACTAAACCATGGAAGTAACAAGGAAGTACTTGAATGTATTTTTCAAAAAGATTCAAGGTTTTCAAGGGTAAGTTTAAAAGTTTATGGAAGAGAAAAACGAGAAATATGTAGCAGGAGCTCATTGATTTGAAGATGATATGAGGGGGACTTCCCTGGTGGTCCAGTGGTTTGTACTTCGCCTTCCAATGCAGGGGGTGAGGGTTTGATCCCTGGTCGGGGAGCTAAGATCCCACATGCCTCGCGGCCAAAAAATAAAACAGAATCAATATTGTAACAAAGCCAATAAAGACTTTTAAAAAAAATGGTCCACATCTAAAAAAATCTTTAAAGATGACATGAGAAAGAGATGAGGCAGTTCAGTGGTTACCAAACTAGGGAAAGTTGTTGGAGCCCAAACCCAGGACAACATAGAAGTATTTTAAGGATAAGAATAAAATTACTTTTCTGGAGGATTTCAAAATCCAGAAAACTTTTGAAAACCTCTCTAAAGATGGAAAAAGACTCCACAGGTAAAAAAATAATAATAATAATAAAAAATGGAGGAAACATAACTGACAACTGAATAAATACATGGAAATATATGTGTGTGTGCGTGTGCATATATAATATGCATATCATCCATCTATCTACCATTTCTAAATGTACTCACTGAGAGGACCTAGAAGCAATGAGAACAACCAGCACACAAATACTTTTTATGTGTACCATTCTTCACTAAATGGAGCCAGGGTTCTTTGGAGAAAATGTGGATTCCAGCGTTGGGGCTGAGGAAATAAATTTAAGATGAACTTGGAAATCTAAGTGTTCTAGAAAGTAACAGATGATCTAAGAATAATGGGGACATGGAAAAATAAAGCTAGTCAGCTTGATGGGGCACTCATTGTCCAAGTATGGGATGATTTGCATATCAAAATAATTGTAATAAGTTATAACCAATTGTAAAGAATCCATGAGTTAAAACTCATTTAAATACGTAAGTCTACAATTTTGTTAATAATTAAATGCATATAGGGACTTCCCTGGTGATCCAGTGGTTGAGACTCCATGCTCCCAATGCAGGGCGCTTGGGTTCGATCCCTGGTGGGGGAACTAGATCCCGCATGCATGCCGCAACTAAGAGCCCACATGCCTCAACTAAGGCCCGGCGCAGTCAAATAAATAAATAAATATTTTTTTATAAAACTAATTAAATGCATATATAAATAAATAAGAAAGAAGGAAAAGCTCTTCCTTCACTCATTTACCAGCACTCCCCACCCCAAAATTCTGAAGTTAGAAAGCAATATTAATAATTGATTCAGCAATAATCATTGAATGCTAAATCTAGTTGGTGAAAATCTGATGAAAACCAAGGTACTTCCTTAGGCTCAAATGATATCTTCACAAGCTATTTATTATTTAAAAAGAGAAAACGGTAACTTTACTCTAGAGAAACTTGTCAGACACCACCTTATCAATGGCTCAAGTTAACATTACAAGTAGTAGAATTCATTATCAAATGCATCCTAAAATGACTCAGTGAGAAGGACATGACCTTGGTAGTGTAGGATCCCTGATAAAAATTCACAACTTGGATCTAACCATGTGGACACATCATACACACCCAAAGCAAAGGACATTATTCAAAATAACTGTCTGGATTCATCAAAAAGTTAAGGTCATAAAAGACAAAGGAAGGCAAGAATCTATTCCACATTAAAGGAGATTGAAAATAAGACACAACAGCAAACTTCAACTTGCAGTATAGATAAAGTAACAGGGCCTAGATTTACTCTCCCTTGAAACAGCTGAATAGGTAGATAAAGTAAAAGAAATAATGGCACTCAAGGTGTTGAACATTAGGCAAAGAAAGGCACTGATCCATGAGAGAAGAGACACAGATGAGGAGAGGCCTATGACTGACAGTTTACTGCCTGGAGAAAATTTCCAAGTTTCAGCATAGAGAGCAAGCAGCCTGGAATAGTTCAGAAATCTCCCTGAAAGGATGAAATGGGACTCTGGGGGAGGTAAGGTCGTGTGAGGTTTTTTGTTTTTTGGGGTTCTTTGGCCACGCCGCACAACATGTGGGATCTTAGTTCCTTGACCAGGGATCGAACCCTCGCCCCCTGCATTGGAAGCGCAGTCTTAACCACTGAGTTTGTAAGACAGATAACCAGAAAAGAGAGAGCTGACTCTAAAGAGAATTCCAGAGATCTTCAGAGTCCCCCTCGAGTATTCAGATGAGTATTGATCAGCTCATGCTTATGAGGAAAGTACCCAATGATGGAGAAGAACCACCTGAAAGGATTAGTGACCAAGGCCCACAAAGGACTAGGAATAGTATCTGTTCAGTAGGTGCCTTTCACATTCAGTTCAGCAACTCTGATCCTCAGGCTGGATTGTTTGCAGAATGATTCTCAATAATGGCTTAGTATTTGCAACTTTCACCTGCCAGGCATTCCCATCACCAACATTTCTCCTCAGGTGACATGATTTCCTTCTTGGGAAAGTACTCTACCCAGGGAAGAAGTGGGGAGTCTTGATGATATGCTAATCTATGCATGAGTAGCGGGTAGCAATGGAATGAGAAGAGTACAAATGTAATTTGATAAAAGACCCAAAGAATATTCTGAACTGTCCCTCAGTGGAGATATTCCTCCACTTTGATGTTCTTCCCCCAAGCAGATTAGAATTCTGTCAACACCAAGAATGTACCCCCATTTATCTCTATTGTTACCTTCTCCTGTCACTGTCTTGACTATTCCTTCACTTTCTGAATATCTTCACTCCCAGAAGCAGAAAATACAATCATCTCTTTCCTAGAATCTCTATTCAAATCCTGGTCTCTGCAAGCATAGCGCACATGGTCAGAATCCCAGAGAAGACACTGGGGGCCAAGCTGGGTTAGCATGCGGTGTGCCTTTTATTATTTATTGATTACTGGACCCAAAAGATATATTCAAAATATGAGAACATAGAAGATATAGTAAGAACACAGGAACCAGGATACAGGGAAGAGATGAGGAAAGAGATCCTTACAATTAGATATGCTTGGTGAATTACCTTCACAATTATTACATAAACCTAATAATACTCTACTCTGTGGGTTAAATTACAGGCAAAAAAAAAAAAAAAAAAGATTAAGGTTTTCACTGGGTGTTTTTTTTTGAGAGGATTGTTGTAGAATGTTTACTGTTAGTAATGGTTGGACCAGCCAAACAATAGCAACTTCGGAGTAGAATTAACTTTTTAGTGAGAATACAAGTTCTTTTATAACTAAGTAGTTGTAGGTGTGTGCAAGACAGTACATCCTAGAGGTAGCACACCTTCTTTGGAATCAGGCACACCTAGTTCAAATCCATACCGTATTATTAATAAGCATGTGTCCTTGAATGAATTACTCAAGCATCCTGAGCCTCAATTACCACATGTTTAAAATTGGTACCATAAGATTATGGTCTCGGACTTCTCTGGTGATCCAGTGGTTAAGACTCCGTGCTTCCACTGCAGAGGGCGCGTGTTTGATCCCTTGTGGGAGAGGTTCTGCATGCGCGAGTTGTGGCCACCACCCCCCCAAAAAAAAGAATATGGTCTCATTTCATTTATGACACTAAGAGAGGTGCTTAGCATAGATTTGACATGAGGTAAGAATTCAAGAAAAGCTGCTATCATTAACTTGGAACTATTATATGTGACAAAGAGCTGTGGCTTTTCTCATGTAATCATACAGAAATACATGTATCCACTTGCAGCAATGTGGAAAGATTGGATTAATAGATGACAAAGTTTCAAGGTCAATAAGCCTTTATAAACCACTCCATGCCCCTGGTTCCCTCTATTAGAAATGAAATAACTTATGGATAGGAATGAAAAATGTATCAAGCGGCCTGAAAGCAGCAATAATTCAATTAAAAAAATAAAAAGTAAGAGTGAGTAGTTTATAATTATTAGTTACTAAGTTAAAACTCATTACATTCAAGGGCCTCAGGGGAAATTATTTCAGATAACGAAAGGACCATAAACTCCTGGAGAAAGAATAAAATTAAAGATAAGCAATTACATAAAGGTTTTTCTGTTTTCATTCTTGTGTTTCTGGTCTATGCAATCCTTTTGCATTATTGGATTTCCATTAATCCAATAATTAACGTAAGATATAATTAATTATAATTATAATAATTATAATTAATTAACTATTCCTAAGTAAGTCACCCCGAGAAGCTTACTGAATTATTTCTATTGCTAAATGCATAGAGACTTTGAAGTCATATGGTCAAGAAAAACCTCCAATTTTCTTTTAAATGTGGCTTAACAATTAGTGATTCCTTCTTAAACACTAAACACTGAAACACAAATAGTATAACTGAAAGTCAGTAAAAATAGACATATGATTTGGGACCATCTTAAAATGATCCACGATCTGAAAGTGAACTAGAAACCTCCAATGTTTGATTTGATTAAAAACAATGGAATGTGTTTGTATTTTTTACTTTTTAAATAAATGAACACGTTTAATCATACCATAAAAATTTAATTTTAATATGGAAGATTTCCCCACTATTTGTGCTAATGATTGGTGGTTTCCCTAAAACCAAATTCGGCACTTTTACTCAGCACTCAGAAAGTTCCATTGTCAATAAAGAGTTTCAGAATAGAACTGAAACTGACAAAGAATAAAACAAGGCCAGAAAAGCTATTTGACTTGTGTTGTAAGTCTCAATGTCAGAATTTTCTAGACCATAATCAGATTAGATTTACACACTTCAATTGTAATGCCTCCAAGTGAAATTGAGAAGGCAGCCTATTGATCTTGAATGTGCATTCCACTGTATAACTTGTATTTTATAAATACCTCATATTTTATGACATGATATAGGAATATGAAAACTGATTTTTACTCTTCCTATTAATTAAAAAAATTCTTAATTACAACTAAGACCTCTTCTAAATACCATTTAAAGTCTTAAAATTTAAAAATAATTATACTTCTCGGAAATCTTTTAAATTCACATTGCTATGAATATGAGAGTGCTATTATTCTGAGAGTCTTTGGAAAACTCCAGATAAGGACTTAGAGATAAAGTTAAGGGTTAAATATTCTTTTTCATAAGCTTTTATCTTTTAAGCCTAGTGCACTTTGAATGCCTTAGTGTAGATTGTAAGGATTGTGAAAGACTCAGAAAAAATACGTTGAATTATATAATTCCTAATTATTTTTAAGCTTGAGGTGTTAACAACTAAACTTTATGAGGCCAAAGATATGCATGACTTGTTCACTAGCTTTAGCCTTTGCCTAGAACAGTATCTAACCCAGAGAAAGACCTTCATCACATGTCTGGTGTGAGAATGTAAATGAACGGATTCTGCAAGTATGACTTAAAACATGGTTAATTTGATTTATTTTGTTATATTCATAGCCTCCAAAATCAAGCAAATCTCAGTAAATCAGTACAATTAATCCTATATATATCAGTATTCTTTCGTCTGTACAGTTCACAATACCTGATGTGAAGTATCTATTTTATTGTTGATGCCTAAGATACTTGGACCAAGGCAACTCGGATACATCAGTTCTTCTGTGTTACAGGAGTCCAGGAATATCCAGGGGTTCTCAGAACAGATACTCGCTCCCTTGATTCTACTTTTCTTTCTCCCTATTTATCTCCCTAGAGAAAAATTATACCTAGACTGTCACACATACTATGCACTCCATATATATTTGATTGTTTGACTGATAGGATAGTTCCCCCATCCACAAATTTCTTCCCATCACTTTCCTAAAATCTCACTAGTCAATTGGTCAATAACAAAATGAATGAATGAATGTTGCACCTGTCATCTAACCAAAAGGTCCTTTTAGATTAGATTGTTAGAGTTAGATAGAATCTGAGTAACCATCTGCTTCATTCCACGTTAAAAACAAAAACAAAACTGAAGCCCAGAGGTAAAATTACTTGTTAAGGTCATTGAGGTAGTACTTAACCACACTATCTAGCACTAGAAGCAGTGTTCTGGAAATTTCTGCTGTATGTGGGTTTACCCAACATTTCCTCATATTGACACTGATTAGCAGAACAAGTTATCAAGAACTCAAAACGGTTCTAATAACAATGGTGTGACTGGATCCCAGAACTCATTTCAGGGGATATCCTGGTGGTGTCACCCAGGAAGCTAGAGTTCCAGCTTGCACATGGCTTTAGGACCCCTGAGTAAACTTTTCTTCTAGTTCCTAGGACTCCTGGTTTTCATGTTCCATGCAACGTGACTTGTAAAGAAGAAGTAGCAGAGACATTCCAAATTGCTATTTAGAATCACTACACAAGGAAAGCATGGATAGCAATGGGATAAAGATGTCCAGCACAGGGTTGGCATATAGTAAATACTCAATTTACATTGTTTTATGAAATGTGGAAAGAAAAATAAGGCCACAAGGCTCGACTCAGGAGCCTTGTAAACACAAGTTGATCTCACCTCTGACAGGGTACTAACCCAGACACCCCTGAAACAAAAGGGAGTGCCCATTAGAAAGGAAGAGATTTAGAAAACTATTTGTTTTGTAGATTGCAAACATTAAACTTGCTATGATTAGGAGAAATCGATACATCTCGACACCTAAAGTTTTTGTCTTCTCTCAACATAGAGTCTAGATTTTTCAAGGGAAGAAAATTCTGAACATTTAAGAGAAGATTCTAAAAATAACCCCCAAATTTGGGTTGCTTTGCTGCTCAAAGTTTTGCATTTTCACTTTTATTATTAGGTTTCCAAATGTCTCATGCTTTCTTTCTGACACACTAACACTTCTGTAATCAGACCCACGGACACGTTCCTCACTTGGTGCCGCCACTCAAAGCGGGCAGAGAAGTAAAGCCTGCGTGGAGACCGGAGCGCAGAGCTTCATTGGAGGGGCAGGGAGAAGGAAATGACGAGCTGCCTTCGCTGACGGAAGGATAACGCCCTGGATCAAGAGCGCCACAGCCCCACCGCCAGATACAAACACACTCAGTTCCACGGGGTCCATGGAAAGGCAGAATTTCCCGGGGGGTGATTGCCTTGTGTTCAGTGACTTATACGTATGAAAATTTGGATACACCTCAAAATGCCGACCATAACGGTGGAAAGAAATCTAAGAGGAGACAGTTCGTTGCTTTTGATGTGTAAAGTGCGTAGATTTGATACTTATCAGGGTTCTTGGCGTTCCCCAATCACTGGAAATTAACTAGAGGCCAGACAAGAAATTCAGGCGGGGCTTTACTGGGGCCCCTGCGCCCGCTGCAGGAGGGAGCGAGAACAAGTCGCAGGTTCACGAGCTCACTCCCCACTCCTTACATGGCGTGAGGGCAGGGGTGTGTGCAGGGGTCGGGCCGGAGGCGAGGCTTAGGTGGTTTGCCCACCCCTTTGCGGTGCTGAGTGCACGGGGCATGCGCAGTACCCTGCTTTTGCTCCCGACGCCCAGTTTTTGCTCCCGCCTCTTCAGAAATGGCTGTTGGGTTGGTTTGTTTGTTTCTTTCTTGATCTTTTGGTGCAGAATTTGCCTGAACTGCACACACAAAGTTATTTTTAGTGCCATGTAGTTTCTTTGTATTTTGTATCTGGAGGAGTGCTGTGTCCAGGTGCAAGCTTTGCAGCCCTGCAGCAAAGGGGCCCAAGTCCCAGGCCCGTCTCAGATTTAACAACTGAGTAGCTCCAGAGAAGAACGCGTGCTTGAGGCAAGAACTCACGTGGCGATTATGTTCATTTATACTGATATTTGCCGTTTGATATACCATGAGGTCTTCGGCCTCAAAGCTCTGTTTATATTTTTCAATGTCTGTGAACTGAAACATGATGCTTTGGAAACACTTAAAATATTTTTTGATCCATTTTCTGAAAAATCAATGTACGTGACCATATAAATCTAAAAGAAGAACTAGCTTCACAAGGGGTGTTGTCTATTAGGCTTAGCATCTGACACATCCAAGGCTATAAATTTTAATAGTTGAGGAAGTTTGGCTGGATTGCTTTTTGTTGTGACTGCCAGAATGGCTAGCCAGGAAATAATCTAACATACTCAAGAACTAACAAGCAGAAAAAGGTTAAATGAAACACACCATTGGCAGAACAAAAAATGGCGAGCAACTTTTATTTTTTTGCCAAAACTGGAAAATATTACTGATGTTCAGGTAAGAAAGGGAAGCTGTGTATATGTTACTTTTAAATTACACATCAAATATACAACTTTGGTCAAACTGCCGGAGTGCTGTTTTTGAAGCCTTATGAAAATCCTTCCTTTGTATTTAGAATGAAATGACTAAAAAAACCTGTAATGATGTTTATGTTTTAAAAAAGAATGAAATCATAGAAATAGCTGGCATCTAACAATATCTCACTTCTCCAGGAAGTGGAGTTTCTCTCTGTTTCTTCTAGGGACTAATCATTTGCAATCTTTCTCTTTCTTTCTTCTTTCTTTCTTTTTTTTTTTTTTTTTTTTGATTAGTAACTACCAGAATAATGTAACTGCATTTAGGCAAGTCTTAGTTAAGGCAATGCATTTAATGTAAACATCCATTTCATTCCAGAGTCATGAAAAATAATTAGGGAAGATATTTCCTGAAGTCTCTTAAAGCAGCAGCAGAGGGGATGGGGGTGAGGAGAATAACATTTGCCAACATTCAGCAAAATCCCTAAAAAATCCTCTAAGCATCTATTTTACTCCATCTCCGTCTTCTTTCTCTGAGTTTCCTATAAGAGCACCTGGTCCCTGCCACCACTCTTCCCAATTTCCAGGATTGGGAATTTTTCTAGTGGTTATGCAATAATCTTTTTTCATAAAGATTCGTTCACCCTTCTCTTTTGATTTGTTAAATTCTAAGCCTTGACCCATTCAGAAGCCCAGAAAGCCCAGCAGAACTGAGCAGTAAACAGAGCCTTCTCTTTTGAAGACACGGGCAGGCAAAGGCTATATTTAGACCCCTATCCAACTCCCATCCTACAGAGCTCTGCTTTCTGTCTCCTCACCGTACAAGCAAAGGCTTTGAAATCAGTCAAACAAGACTCTAATCTTTCTGTTGCATATGCCTGACTTGTTCAACTTAGTCTTTAGATGACTCTGCTTTAATTGGTAAAAGAGGGGGCAACAGATATAAAATTAAACAAATCCTAACATATATAAGTCCCTCAAAGTATGCTTTTTCCTCTTCAGTAACAAAAAGGTAGGCACTCTTCTCGTCAATTGACATTCTGTTATAAAAATGTTAGTTATGGAGAATCTTGAAATAATCCACTTATATGATTAACTACTCTCCATTTAATGACATAAGACAAGCCTGCCTTAACCATCAAAGCATTCTTTGAAATCTACTACATTTGGAAATGTCCACGGACTTGGTGATATAATATGCAGGACTCTTATCTTCCTAAACCTCTATCTTTTCATCTCTCATAGGCTATAAAAGGGAATGGTATTGGCTGGAGAAAGTAAAATTGGTTTCATAAAAACTGGTATGCCCTGAAGTAAAACAATGGAGGAATTGGAAGAACCAGTATTCTCATAATGATTGTTTTAAAACTCTCTCCACTAGGATTCAACGAATGTTTGCTGCATAACAGTCTGTGCTGGGCCATGTGTTACCCGATAATGGTGCAAAGATTCTGTTCCAGCCAGTCATGTGCTGGAGCCAATGGTTAAATATTCAGGAATTGTGTGAGGAGGTTGTTAAACCCTTGGTAACTTGAAACCGGTGGTGTGGAGTGTATTTACACTGATCAAATTGGAATATGGTACAAGTCAAGCTCCCACACTCCAGAACAGATTTACGAGAACACCACTGACTCAGCACTCAAGATTCTCAGCCTTGTTGATGGTCCAACAGACTCAATTCAATTCAATGTCATTTCCATATAACAAGTCCTAAAATAAAGGACCCACTAGAGGAGTTCAGAGATGAGGTAAATGTAAACTTTGTTTTCCATTTTGATATCAATACCAATTTGCACCTCTTAAGTTGACATTCTCTGAAAACCAAATTCTTCTGGAATTTTCTGTTCTTCCATCTTAATCTGTGGTAAACAGGTTTGACTTCAAACTAACACAGCGACCCTTAGACAAATTGAGATAAAACTTCCTTTCTCCATTGACTAGTTTCTCCTTTTGTATGACCTAAAAATAGCTTCCCTTCATATGTTTTTTTTTTTAATTTTTGGCTGAGCCACATGGCATGTGGGATCTTAGTTCCCTGACCAGGGATGGAACCCCTGCCCCCTGCAGTGGAAGCGTGGAGTCTTAGCCACTGGACCGGCAGGGAAGTCCCATATGTTTTATTTTAAATAAAAAATCATTTATCATTCTGAATGCTACGTGAGGAGTTACAATAACAAAGCTTATTTTTAGTGTGCACATCTTCATTCTGCCAAATATGGGCAGCTCGGAATTCTCTCCATTTACTCAAAAATGGCTGATCCCACTTGCTATCAGTGGGGATTACCCACACTTCCTCGCACCTGCCATATCCTTCTCTCTCTCTCTCTTTTTTTTTTAACATCTTTATCCGAGTATAATTGGTTTACAATGGTGCGTTAGTTTCTGCTTTATAACAAAGTGAATCAGCTATACGTATACATATATCCCCATATCTCCTCCCTCTTGTTTCTCCTTCCCACCCTCCCTATCCCACCCCTCTAGGTGGTCACAGAGCACTGAGTTGATCCCCCTGTGCTATGCAGCTGCTTCCTACGAGCTATCTATTATACATTTGGTAGTGTATATATGTCCATGCCACTCTCTCACTTCGTCCCAGCTTATCCTTCCCCCTCCCTGTGTCATCAAGTCCATTCTCTACATCTGCGTCTTTATTCCTGTCATGCCCCAGGTTCTTCAGAACCTTTTTTTTTTCAGGTTCCATATATATATATGTGTTAGCATACGGTATTTGTTTTTCTCTTTCTGACTTACTACACTCTGTATTACAGACTCTAGGTCCATCTACTTCACTACAGATAACTCAATTTTGTTTCTTTTTATGGCTGAGTAATATTCCATTGTATATATGTGCCACATCTTCTTTATCCATTCATCTGTCGATGGACACTTAGGTTGCTTCCATGTCCTGGCTATTGTAAATAGAGCTGCAATGAACATTGTGGTACATGACTCTTTTTGAGTTATGGTTTTCTCAGGGTATATGCCCAGGAGTGGGATTGCTGGGTCGTATGGTAGTTCTATTTTCAGTTTTTAAGGAACCTCCATACTGTTCTCCATAGTGGCTGTATCAATTTACATTCCCCCCAACAGTGCAAGAGGGTTCCCTTTTCTCCACACCTTCTCTAGCATTTATTGTTTGTAGATTTTTTCATGATGGCCATTCTGACTGGTGTGAGGTGACACCTCATTGTAGTTTTGACTTGCAGGTCTCTAATGATTTGCATTTCTCTAATGATTAGTGATGTTGAACATCCTTTCATGTGTTTGTTGACAATCTGTATATTTTCTTTGGAGAAATGTCTATTTAGGTCTTCTGCCTATTATTGGGTTGGGTTGTTTATTTTTTTGATATTGAGCTGCATGAGCTGCTTGTATATTTTGGAGATTAATCGTTTGTCAGTTGCTTTTTTTCCAAATATTTTCTCCCATTCTGAGGGTTGTCTTTTCATCTTGTTTATGGTTTCCTGTGCTGTGTAAAAGATTTTAAGTTTCATTAGGTCCCATTTTTTGTTTTTATTTCCATTTCTCTAGGAGGTGGGTCAAAAAGGATCTTGCTGTGATTTATGTCATAGAGTGTTCTGCCTATGTTTTCCTCTAAGAGTTTTATAGCGTCTGGCGTTACATTTAGGTCTTTAATCCATTTTGAGTTTATTTTTGTGTATGGTGCTAGGGAGTGTTCTAATTTCATTCTTGTACGTGTAGCTGTCCAGTTTTCCCAGCACCACTTATTGAAGAGGCTGTCTTTTCTCCATTGTTTATTCTTGCATCCTTTATCAAAGATAAGGTGACCATATGTGCATGGGTTTATTTCTGGGCTTTCTATTCTGTTCCTTTGATCTATTTTCCTGTTTTTGGGCCAGTACCATATTGTCTTGATTACTGTAGCTTTGTAGTATAGTCTGAAGTCAGGAAGCCTGATTCCTCCAGCTCCATTTTTCTTTCTCAAGATTGCTTTGGCTATTCGGGGTCTTTTGTGTCTCCATACAAATTGTGAAATTCTTTGCGCTCGTTCTGTGAAAAATGCCATTGGTAGTTTGATAGGGATTGCATTGAATCTGTAGATTGCTTTGGGTAGTATAGTCATTTTCACAATGTTGATTCTTCCAATCCAAGAACATGGTATATCTCTTCATCTGTTGGTATCTTCTTTAATTTCTTTCATCAGTGTCTTATAGTTTTCTGCATACAGGTTTTTTGTCTCCTTTAGTAGGTTTATTCCTAGGTATTTTATTCTTTTTGTTGCACTGGTAAATGGGAGTGTTTCCTTAATTTCTCTTTCAGATTTTTCATTGTTAGTATATAGGAATGCAAGAGATTTCTGTGCATTAATTTTGTATCCTGCTACTTTATCAGATTCTTTGATTAGCTCTAGTAGTTTTCTGGTAGCATCTTTAGGATTCTCTGTGTAGAGTATCATGTCATCTGCAAACAGTGACAGTTTTAATTCTTCTCTTCCGATTTGGATTCCTTTTATTTCTTTTTCTTCTCTGATTGCTGTGGCTAAAACTTCCAAAACTTTGTGGAATAATAGTGATGAGAGTGGACAACCTTGTCTTGTTCCTGATCTTCGAGTTAATGCTTTCAGTTTTTCACCATTGAGAACGATGTTGGCTGTGGGTTTGTCATACATGGCCTTTAATATGTTGAGGTACGTTCCCTCTATGCCTACTTTCTGGAGAGTTTTTATCGTAAATGTGTGTTGAATTTTGTCAGAAGCTTTTTCTGCATCGATTGAGATGATCATATGGTTTTCCTCCTTCAGTTTGTTAATATGGTGTATCACGTTGATTGATTTGCGTATACTGAAGAATCCTTGCATTCCTGGAATAAACCCCACTTAATCATGGTGTATGATCCTTTTAATGTGCTGTTGGATTCTGTTTGCTATTATTTTGTTGAGGATTTTTGCATCTATGTTCATCAGTGATATTGGCCTGTAGTTTTCTCTTTTTTTTTGACATCTTTGTCTGGTTTTTGGTAACAAGGTGATGATGGCCTTGTAGAATGAGTTTGGGAGTGTTCCTCCGTCTGCTATATTTTGGAAGAGTTTGAGAAGTATACATGTTAGCTCTTCTCTAAATGTTTGATAGAATTCGCCTGTGAAGCCATCTGGCCCTGGTCTTTTGTTTGTTGGAAGATTTTTAATCACAGTTTCAATTTCAGTGCTTGAGACTGGTCTGTTTATATTTTCTATTTCTTCCTAGTTCAGTCTCAGAAGGTTGTGTTTCCCTAAGAATTTCTCCATTTCTTCCAGATTTTTTATTTTATTTGCATATAGTTGCTTGTAGTAATCCCTCACAGTCCTTTGTATTTCTGCAGTGTCAGTTGTTACTTCTCCTTTTTCATTTCTAATTCTGTTGATTTGAGTCTTCTCCCTTTTTTTCTCGATGAGTCTGGCTAATGGTTTCTCAATTTTGTTTATCTTCTTAAAGAACCAGCTTTTAGTTTTATTGATCTTTGTTATCATGTCCTTCATTTCTGTTTCATTTATTTCTGACCTGATCTTTATGATTTCTTTCCTTCTGCTAACTTTGGGGTTTTTTTGTTCTTCTTTCTCTAATTGCTTTAGGTGTAAGGTTAGGTTGTTTATTTGAGATGTTTCTTGTTTCTTGAGGTAGGATTGTATTGCTATAAACTTCCCTCTTAGAACCGCTTTTGGTGCATCCCATAGATTTTGGGTCATCGTGTTTTCATTGTCATTTGTTTCTAGGTATTTTTTATTTCCTCCTTGATTTCTTCAGTGATCTCTTGGTTATTTAGTAGTGTATTGTTTAGCCTCCATGTGTTTGTGTTTTTTTCCTGTAATTGATATCTAGTCTCATAGCGTTGTGGTCGGAAAAGATACTTGATATGATTTCAATTTTCGTAAATTTACCAAGGATTGATTTGTGACCCAAGATATGATCTATCCTGGAGAATGATGCATGAGCACTTGAGAAGAAAGTGTATTCTGTTGTTTTTGGATGGAATGTCCTATAAATATCAATTAAGTCCATCTTGTTTAATGTGTCATTTAAAGCTTGTGTTTCCTTATTTATTTTAATTCTGGATGATCTGCCTATTGGTGAAAGTGGGGTGTTAAAGTCCCCTACTATTATTCTGTTCCTGTCGATTTCCCCTTTTATGGCTGTTAGCATTTGCTTTATGTATTGAGGTGCTCCTATGTTGAGTGCATAATTATTTACAATTGTTATATCTTCTTCTTGGATTGATCCCTTGATCATTTTGTAGTGTCCTTCTTTGTCTCTTGTAATAGTCTCTATTTTAAAGTCTATTTTGATAGACTATATGAGAGTTGCTACTCCAGCTTTCTTTTGATTTCCATTTGCATGGCATATCTTTTCCCATCCCCTCACTTTCAGTCTGTATATGTCCCTAGGACTGAAGTGGGTCTCTTGTAGACAGCATATATATGGGTCTTGTTTTTGTATCCATTCAGCCAGTCTATGTCTTTTGGTTGGAGCATTTAATCCATTTACATTCAAGGTAATGATTGATATGTATGTTCCTATTACCATTTTCTTAATTGTTTTGTGTTTGTTTTTGTAGGTCTTTTCCTGCTCTTGTGTTTCCTGCCTAGGGAAGTTCCTTTAGCATTTGTTGTAAATCAGGTTTGGTGGTGCTGAATTCTCTTAGCTTTTGCCTGTCTGTAAAGGTTTTAATTTCTCCGTTGAATCTGAATGTGATCCTTGCTGGGCCGAGTAATCTTGGTTGTAGGTTTTTTCCCTTTCATCACTTTAAATATGTCCTGCAACACCCTTCTGGCTTGCAGATTTTCTGCTGAACGATCAGCTGTTATCCTTATGGGGATTCCCTTTTATGTTATTTGTTGCTTTTCCTTTGCTGCTTTTAATATTTTTTCTTTGTAATTAATTTTTGATAGTTTGATTAATATGTGCCTTGGTGTGTTTCTCCTTGGATTTATCCTGTATGGGACTCTCTGTGCTTCCTGGACTTGATTGACTATTTCCTTTCCCATGTTAGGGAAGTTTTCAACTATAATCTCTTCAAATATTTTCTCAGTCCCTTTCTTTTTCTCTTCTTCTTCTGGGACCCTTATAATTCGAATGTTGGTGTGTTTAATGTTGTCCTACAGGTCTCTGAGACTGTCCTCAATTCTTTTCATTCTTTTTTCTTTATCCTGCTCTGCAGTAGTTATTTCCACTATTTTATCTTCCAGGTCACGTATCTGTTCTTCTGCCTCAGTTATTCTGCTATTGATTCCTTCTAGAGAATTTTAAATTTCATTTATTGTGTTGTTCATCATTGTTTGTTTGCTCTTTAGTTCTTCTAGGTCCTTGTTAAACGTTTCTTGTATTTCCTCCATTCTGTTTCCAAGATTTTGGATCATCTTTACTATCATTACTCTGAATTCTTTTTCAGGTAGATTGCCTATTTCCTCTTCATTTGTTAGGTCTGGTCGGGTTTTGCCTTGCTCCTTCATCTGCTGTGTTTTTCTCTGTCTTCTCATTTTGCTTAACTTTCTGTGTTTGGGGTCTCCTTTTCACAGGCTGCAGGTTCGTAATTTCCGTTGTTTTTGGTGTCTGTCCCCAGTGGCTAAGGTTGGTTCAGTGGGTTGTGTAGGCTTCCTGGTGGAGAGGACTAGTGCCTGTGCTCTGGTGGATGAGGCTGGATCTTGTCTTTCTGGTGGGCAGGTCCACGTCTGGTGGTGTGTTTTGGGGTGTCTGTGGCCTTATTATGATTTTAGGCAGCCTCTGTGCTAATGGATGGGGTTGTGTTCCTGTCTTGCTAGTTGTTTGGCATGCGGTGTCCAGCACTGGAGCTTGCTGGTCGTTGAGTGGAGCTGGGTCTTAGCGTTGAGATGGAGATCTCTGGGAGACCCCTCGTGATTGATATTATGTGGGGCTGGGAGGTTTTGGGTGATTCAATGTCCTCAACTCGGCTCTCCCATCTCAGAGGCTCAGGGCTGACACCTGGCCAGAGCACCGAGAACGTGTCAGCCACACAGCAGCAGCTCTGTCCCTCACTGCGCCTCCTGGATCATGGCCTGTTGGCTGCTGCTGAGCCCATCTCCTGCTTCCACCTGTGGTAACTCAACAGGAGCAAGGGCAAACAGACAGTCTCGAGAGGGTCTCCTGCTGAATGGTGGCCAGCCTCGTTCTCGTCCCTCAGCCTTGTAGCAATCCAGCAGTTGCAGTCAGGCCTCCTTTCTAACAAATCCTTCCAATACTAATTTTGCTTTCTTTTGGTGAATCTACCCCCTTGCTTCTCAGTGGAATTAGCTCTTTCTTCCCCTGGTTCCTATGGCCCGCTCTTCATACACAGGGTTACTCTTTGTCCCAATTCAGCCTGCTTTTTTAAGCTGGATTTTCCTTTGGGTCAGGGAATATGCTGGAACTAATAAAGTACCTGGTACATAGCAGGTCTCAACAACTTTCTTGAGACTTGAATGTCTGGAAAGACTCACGTCTAGCGATGCTGGACCACATCACTGGAGACCCAACCTTCTTGCCCACACAGCCTGGGACCACCATTGTTTTAATCAGTGATAACATCACTGTCAGAAGTATATACATCTCTTAAACACAGTTGTTGATTTGACATGAAAGACCCTCCTTCTGGGCCCTGGGGATGTACTGATGAACAGAGCAAAACCACGGATGTCAAAGAGTTTACATTTTGTTGAGGAACTATTTTAAATAGGGTAGTTGAGGAAGGCCACTTTGAAATGACATTTAGGTAAGTACTCAAATGAAATCAATAAAACATCTATCATTCAGTATAATTAAAACTGTCCTAATCCCTATAAGGTAAAATGGACTCTATGAAAGAGTTTTATAAAACATGTGTTTTGGAGGATATAGTTTTGTTATGATATGTTTATGAAAACCTCATGAACCATTTTATTCCACCAGAAGCAATTTGATTTACTTCAGATAAATGTGTATTCAGTGACAAGGCCACTTTAAAAGCAAAGATTATCTTTAAAAGCCTCTTGAAAAATGAAAAATACAAGTCCTTAGAATTTCAACTATGTTTCTAAGACTAAAATGATAACATAAAAATAGCTCAAGCTCTAAAATTATATTGTATGAAATTATGGATGCACAAGAATCAGTTTCCTCTGAGCTTTGATAATTACATTTTAAATAGAGTACTGACATGCTGTAATTATAATATTAAAATACTAAGATAATCAAAATCTCAAAAGGGGTATTCTGGGCTTCTAAAAGATTTCGTAAATGTCATTAAGATTTTTACTGTATTTCAGTTACACCATAGGAAGACTATTATTATTTGTACGTTTCTGTTCACATCTAACTGGCAATCTTTTTTGACAGATAAAATTATTGCCATTGTATCTATCTAATAACATTGATTTTTAAAATTCTTATTTTATGCAATGCCCTCAATTTTTCCTTTTAACAGAAAAATAAATCCCTTTACTTTCGCTATTTCTTCTTTCCACCCATTTCAAAGAGCTACCTTCCCTTTTTTCCGAAACCAATTGAATCCCCTCCCCACCTTCATTCGTATTCCTCTCCTCTCCTACATGCTCTGAGATACTGTTCCATTAAGTGTCTCTTCTCTTGTAGTTTTGGCCCCTTATTTTACATTGGGTAGCTTCTTTTTTTGTTTGTTTATGTTTTTTGTTTGTTTTTTATTTTATTGAAGTATGGTTGATTTACAATGTTGTGTTAATTGCTGCTGTACAGCAAAGCAATTCAGTTATATCTATCTATCTATCTATCTATCTATCTATCTATTTATATTCTTCTCCATTATGGTTTATCACAGGATATTGAATATAGTTCCCTGTGCTATATAGTAGAACCTTGTTGTTAATCCATTCTATATATAATAGTTTGCATCTGCTAATTTGGGTATCTTCTTTTAAAGAACATAGTATCCCAGTTCACCTCTGTATTGAAAGTAAACTAAGAATACAACATCTTTAAGGATCCTGCAGCTGATTGAATAATTATTACATCTCTTTTCATCATGCCCTTTTCTTTTTGGAAAGACTGCATCTTCTGCTCATTATTATATTTCTCTTATTCTCTCTTCAGTCTTGATTCTACCCCTTTTATTCTACAAAACAGTTGTCTTATAGGTCACTAGTGCCCTGCATCACTTAGAACTCAAGGGTCTTGTCTCTGGCAATGTACTACTTGACTGTTTTTCATGTTTTGACTTATGTAGCACTTTGTTCTCGAAGTCTCCTTCTATAAGAATTAGCGATTCATTTTCTTGTTTCATTTCCTACCCAATTGCTCCATCTCAATCTTCTTTATGGTTCTCTCTTTATCAATCATAAATTCCATTTCTTCATCCATTTTAATATAGCTTTCCCTGGTGTTCCAGTGTCAGCTTCTCTTCAGTCTCTTGCTTACTGATTCCACATACAGTTTTCATTCATTCAGCTATAAAAGTGCTTGTTACTTTAATTAAAGTTATTATTCAATGATAAGTATGTCCCTTGCCACCACACTTAGCTAAGTATGTATGGACATGAGGATTAGAGCAGACAAGAATATAATTTATTGTTTGTAATGCTATGCCATAAGTGTATTACTGTGTTCAAGAAATAATATAATGATGGTACCAAGGAGAAATGGCCAAATATCCTTCTGTCAATTAGATTTCCCAAATGAGAAAGCCATTGATCTGGACCATGAAGAGCAAATAGAACATTTGTCAAAATATATGAAGAAAAGGAAATTATTCTAGGCAGAAGAAATAATATATGTAAACATTTAAACCATGAGTTATATGACAATAATATTGCAATCTACTTTTCTCATCAATATTTCTCTCCTAGACTTCAAAGTTGCCTTTCTGCCTATCTAATGGACTTCCCCACGAGGACAGCTGGGCAGGCTCTCAAAATAAACACTTTTTCTCTCCTTTCTCCCACCTTCACCTCAAATCTGCTTTCTATCTCAGTTAATGATAAACTCATTATCCCAATCATCTACTGATTTCTGGAGATAGCGCAAACTTTATCTCGCCTTCTCTATACAATAAATTACCCAGTATTATGAAATATCCATCTTAATGTTTCTTACATCTGTTCCTTCCTTTCCTTTCAAACTATATGTATCAATTCATTTATTCGGTTTTTTATAAAGTACTTATTGAATGCCTTCAACGGCATTCCCCAAGGTAGCTTCCCAGAGCTATAGCAATGAACCGACCAAAGAAACTCCTACTCTCATGACTTTACATTTCACAATAATCAAGTGAACAAATGCAAATGTAATTTTAGGTATGGACATATTCTGTGCAGAAATATCACTTCTTTGGCATGGCTTTGTTAAATAGGTTGGGCAAGGAAAGCAGAAGGGTAAACACAGAAGGAGGAACACTGGTTAAGACCGTGATAGATTCATGGCCATGCAGGCTAGTAAGTATCTTTAAGTACCTATATGTGCACGGCAGCACCATATTAGGGCCTGAGCATGCCATGATGAGAAGGACAGATAGCAATCACAGAGCTATCACAAATAAATATTAAGTATATTACGTCTGCCCATTCTTCTTCTCCAATATTTTCCCACTAGTGTCAGCTTCAAGAACTCTAAAGAAGGGCTGACATTTAAGCAATGCTGAAGGTGTAGAAGGAATTTACACACTCACTTAAATTTTTTTGATAAATGTACGATTCCTTTGATTATCTAGGGATAAAATGCAAGATGAAAATATGTCATTATTTAATGGGAACATTAATATCATGGATGTTATTTACTTGTTTTTTTAATAAGGGATTAAAGATCCCAGAAGACTAGTCTAGCTTGCAAAACCCTGAGAAAATATTTCATTAAATGAATTCTGACAAGTGACTTCCCCAAAATAGCACTGACCTTAAACTTTACAAAACATTTGTTTAGAACTTATTATAAAGGAGCATCTATCTTGGACAATAGAGAAAAGCCTAGATATATTATCCATAGCAAAGAAAACTGCTATTTTAATAGTAATTATAAATTAACAGTTCAACTATCTTCTTCCACACTATTCCTGATTCACAAATTGGGTGGTCACACCACAAGATAATTAACAGGCTTAATAGAGTAAGAACTTTGCTACTGAATGTTTTATTCAGAGGTAAACAAACTGATTTTATGGGTAAGAAAGACTAGTGCTTAGTTTTGTGTTTCTTTGTTTGTTTGTCTCCCTACTTTTATTTCCAGCCTGTAAAAGGCACAGAATTAAATGTTTTTACTAGTAGAATTACATCAGTGTCATAAGGACATTGAATTGTATTTACTGTGATTGTTTAGTTCTGCTACACGCTTAATCTGGTATAAATTTTTAAAAATGCAATCTTCTCAGAAACAACGACTTACCTTCAAGACACTATGTTTTCACAATATTTTTTCATGTACAAGTACAATACGATTCAAACTAGTTTTAGTAAAAAATGAAGGGAGATTATTTTAACTATCTATTAGTTAACTCTGAAGGGCAGGAGTGATGTTGGTTTTAAGAAACCTCAGGATCTGGAGACTTAGAAGTGTTTTAGCTTCTAACTAACTACTCTTCATTCCTATCCCTACTACACTCGGTATTGATTATATTCTCTTTTACACAGAGCTTTATACCCTGGGGTTGGAATATGTCTGTAGGGAGCCCTAGGGCTGCATCATCCTAGATAAGCAACAATGCATGTTCAACTCTATGTGCGGGTATCAGGTGGTGGGTTGTAGAAGATTTTCCATTCCAGTGTCAGTATGGAAAATATAGAGTAAGATCCTGATTGGCCTGGCTTCCATCATAGACTATCCACGGGTCAATTATTGTGGCCAGGGGAATAGAATATTCTTAAGTCACATGGACTAACCTAAATTAGTGGTGGTGATAGAGCGTTGTAACTGGCATCCAGAACTACCTGGATTGGGTTGTAGGGATGGATCAGGTTGCTGATGCGAAGCGAAACACCAACTGAAAAATTATATATATCTTACAGATACAATTTTAAATATTATAATGCATATTTTCTAAACATTAAATAAATCCATATTTGCAGCATTTCATATACATGCATTGTTTATAAAATTTAAAATTTCTGATGAAAGTACGGGAGAGAGAATCTCTAACATTTTAAAATCCTATCCTAGTCCAACCATTTTGTACTAGTTTTCATTAAGAGCTACCACACGTGCAGGGCACTTTTTGGCCTCTTGCCCCAAATATAAACCCAGTGTTCCTCATGTAATTTAGAGTATAAAAGACAGAAAAAGAAACAATTCACCTTTGACATATCTAGCGCTGTTTCTAGTCTTGTTATTTCTCTGAGATTTTTGTAGTTGGACCTTTCCTTATCCATTGATATTTCCTTGATTTTTTTCTGCTTTAGCTACTTTCCTGTATTCTGTCTCTTACAGATATTATTCTCTGGCACTGATATAATCTCTAGAACCATTTTTTTCATCAGGATTCAAATTTATTCTTGATAAAACTATATTATCCATCAGATCATTCTACTAACGCAGACTCCAGAAACTGTTTTCTCCTAAAGAGAATTATTCTCCACCATCCAGTCCTCTCATCACAGAACCTTGGAACATTATTGGTTAGTGCCTCTCCTGGCCTTTTATTTTATTTTTTTAATTAAAAATTAATTAATTAATTAATTAATTTTTTGGCTGCATTGGGTCTTTGTTGCTGTGTGCAGGCTTTCTCTAGTTGCGGTGAGTGGGGGGCTACTCTTCGTTGCGGTGCGCGGGCTTCTCATTGTGGTGTCTTCTCTTGTTGCAGAGCACGGGCTGTAGGTGCACGGGCTTCAGTAGTTGTGGAACGCAGGCTCAGAAGTTGTGGCTCATGGGCTTAGTTGCTCCGTGGCATGTGGGATCTTCCCGGACCAGGGATCTAACCTGTGCCCCCTGCATTGGCAGGCGGATTCTTAACAACTGCGCCACCAGGGAAATCCCTCTCCTGGCCTTTTAAATGGAGTCAGCCAGCCAAAGAGAGTAAATGAATAAATGTTTGGGAAAGAGCCCACATCTAGCATTCAACCTCAACAGCATCCTACTTGCCCAGTCCCACTGCAGGGTCTGCTTTTCGTTTATTTTTTTTTTTAAATCTCTTGATTCATATTCCAGTTACAAATATCTACCCCAGATCCTTACTCTTGTATTGGTAACGCATATTGCCTCTTTTCTGTGTCCCTGATTTTGCTTGGTTCTGTTCCCTCCCCAGACCCAACTTGAGGATTTGTTCACTTTCTCTGTTTTACCTCAACTCTGGCTCCCACTAGATCTAAAAATCTTTCACACTCAAGAGATTTTTCTCTAGCCATAGTCTTTCTGTCACAGTTTGGGACAAGATCAATATGAATTTTTGGTGCTGTTAGCACATCATCTTAGGGGTTATAATCTTTCTAAGGGTTCCTGAGGTAAATTTGTGAGAGAATTAATCAGTATGGCTACCAGAATCTTAGAAAAATTACTGACTTCATGATGCCTATCACTGTCATGGAAATAGGAGACACTCTGGTCTCAATGTCCACTTCATTGAGTACATTTTATTGAAAAAATATATATACACACTTGGGCTTCCCGGTTGGCTCAGTGGTTGAGAATCTGCCTGCCAATGCAGGGGACACGGGTTTGAGCCCTGGTCTGGGAAGATCCCACATGCCACGGAGCAACTAGGCCCATGAGCCACAATTACTGAGCCTGCGCATCTGGAGCCTGTGCTCCACAACAAGAGAGGCCGCGACAGTGAGAGGCCCATGCACCGCAATGAAGAGTGGCCCCCGCTCGCCGCAACTAGAGAAAGCCCTCGCACAGAAACGAAGACCCAACACAGCCATAAATAAATAAATTAATTAATTAATTAAAAAATAAAAAATAAAAAATAAAAAAATAAAATTAAACATTCATAGGGAAATGCAAGTTATCTTTGGAAGGTACTATCTGTGGGAAAAATATACAAAATATTAGAAACTTTCAGAAGATTTAAGGAGTAAAATGCAGAAGGAAGTCAGACTCAGTCAGGTGTGGGATATCCAGCAAGTTTAAAGCTTCTGCCTTAAGTAAAAACCAAATACAGCTCATTCCAATTCCAATTAAGCATCCTTCTTTTTAAGTGTTCCCAGCAAGGAGTGTCACTTCTTCATCTGGCCAGTGGCCTTTCCAGGAGGAAAAGCATCAGGACTCGAAAGGAGGCATGCTTCTCATGGCCTGCTCTACTCCCCTTGTGCTCAGATGGTTGCCTCCTGCGCCCAATCCCGTAAAAGGAAGGATGCTTGTGACACTTTGCAGTTCCTGGCATTCCTGGCTGATTCCCTTATACATGAAGTTAGAAGCCCAGTCCAAATGTATTTCAAAACTACCCTTATCTGAGGATTCCAGATTCCAAATCCATCTGTTTGGAACTGGTAATAAATATTCTTACCTAGACAGCTAGAAGGGCAGTTACCACAGTGGCCAAATATGCAACTAAATTGCTAATCCAGAAACGGTCATTAAAGATTACTTAGCCCAGGTCCTTATTTTATGGGTGAGACGACTGAGTCCCAAAGTAGTAAAATGATTTACTCTATGCCATTTTGGAATTCAGCTCTTCAGTGTCTGTTGCACTGCATCGCACTGCCTGCCACATGTTTCTTGTAAACAAACGATCCGAGCAGATTCGTTTGTGAAATAAAACCCTTCCACTGGCTGACATTTTAAGAAACATGAAGACATTTAAATAATAAAACACTGCTAAAGCCCTCAGTGAGGTGGCCTTTACCCAAGAGCAATGGCCAGTAAAGGATAATCCCTTCCTGCTGCACTTTATTCATAACTCTATTAGAGCCTTTATCACACTGTAAAGGGTAATCCATCTCCATATCTATTTTCCTACACTTGAGTGCTAGTTCATCGAGGGCATGTCTTATGAACTTATAAATCCATAATGCATAACACTACAACAGGTGCATAGGAGTTCAGTACGCCAGTGACGCACAAGTAAAGGAGTGGATAAATGCACGAACGCATGAAAGGATTGAGAAACAAAGTTGCATATGGAGATGGGTCCATGTCATGTGACACAGTAAAAGCCAGATTAAAGTGCTTGAATTTGATGTCGCAAGACATAGAATAAAGAGACTTGATGAAAATAATGCTTAAGAACAAACCTGGCAGGAATAGGGAGGACATAGTATGAGGAAGGTTACATAACTCAAACTCTACTAGAATACATCTAGTCTAAAGAGAGGGATTACCAAGATACAAAAGCAATCAAGTCTAGAAATGCTATTGTTGCATAATCCATGAAAGATGTCCTAAGTGCTAAAAACCATTTTTGACTCGCATCTTGAAAAACACAACTCAGATATCACTTCCTCATAGGAGTGATCCATGGTCTTAGGCAGAGCTTCTCCACTGGCGTACAGAAGCCTTCAGGCAGCCTGAAGAGCCAAAGGTGGATAGAGACCTACGGCCAGTAACCTGTCACTGCAAGAAACCTCGACTCTTTACCCCATATGCTATACAAATCTTCTCATTGCTATGAGTAAATGACATGAAAATCAAGCACTATCAATTTTTACTATGTTATCTTTAACTCCTGATGTAATTAATGTTTCAAACAGTACCACTTTAGGCAAAAGATGAAACGGATATTAAAAGATTACCTGCAGGGTATCCAATTCCAATGATCTTCAGTTGTACAAGGCATCGCAGATGGAGCTGGATACGGCCTGATGCTCAACGGCAGCAGAACGAAGGTTCAGTTACCTAGGGGAAGACAATATCATAAGAGGAGATTGATACTCTGCAACCACAGGAGATAAGCCATAGACTGTCTATTCAATCAGTGATTGAGGGCAGATGTTTGCCAGTTATGGCCAATGATATGAAAGGGACAGTGGCTAAACAGGGTTTTCAGGGAAATAATTTCTTTCTGATTAAGAGAAGAGAAAGAGAGGAAGGGGAGGACCAGAAAGGTAAAGAGGATGAAGAAACGAGGAAGAAGAAGAGGGAAAAGGAGAAGGAGGAGAAAGAGGATGAGGAAGGAGAGGAGGAAAAGTCCTTGATGCTTTCTGCATGCTCAGGAGGTCACCATCTTAAATTGCTGCAGTTAATCTGCAACCATAAGAGCACAGCATAGACAACGGATACAAACTACTATACACAAAATACATAAGCAACAAAGGTTTACTGTATAGCACAGGGAATTATACCCAATATCTTGTAAAAACCTACAATGGAATGCAATCTGCAAAAAAAAAAAAAAAAAGAGTCACTATGCTATACACCTGAAACTAATACAATATTGTAAATCCACTATATTTCAATAAAAAAGGATACAGCCTAGAGGATCCCAGAAGAGCTTGCTGAAAACCCCCAAATCAACCCCAGAAGAGCTATCTTCATAATTTTTTTATGTGAAACATATAAACACCTTTTTAGTTTAATTTAACCTTGCATTTTTTAGCTGCAGCCAATACTAACTTAACAAGTACAACTAAGACTTAAGAGAAATTCCAGAAGTTTTGAAGGGAAAGGAATTGGAACGAGACGGACATGAAACTTCTTGTCAGGATCACAAGATACTTGATGACAGTGCAATAATATTCGAGAAGTTTTGAGATCAGTGGTTTTGAAACTGGGATTCTGTAGCTTGCTAATCCATCAAGTATGAAGGTATTTAAACCTTTCTATCTCTCCTACTTCTTTATTGATATAATTACATGAGGATATATATCAGCAAAATTAAAAAGGCATCTAAGATATGAAGATATCAAATCTAAGAAAGACTGGGGAGGGGCATGAGAGAGAGAGAGAAAAAACAAATTCCCTGAATGACAGCTATGCACAAGTCATAAAGAACAGCTTGTCTAATACTGACCTTTTATCAAGAAGCTGCATAATCCTAGTTATATAATTTAAAAAAACAGCATATACTTCTTTCTTCCATGAGATTAAAATGAACAATTAGAAATTCCAAGAATAACAAACATGTACAAAATTCATGACCCAATTAGTAAGGGATGTGGCACGATTTCTACTGAGTGATGAAATGTAAGAACATGGATGCCATTCCGCCTTGGTGCTTTCAAGTTTCTTCTTTGAACAACACAGAACCTGCTACCTGGCTCTTCAATGGATTCTCCTGCATGATATTTTAAAAATCATCCCTTGAGGATTTCACTTTTCCAGAATAACCCTAGAGAGCCCATGGTTTCTCAAACTCTGCACTGTTCACATTTGGGCCAGATAAATTGTTTGCTGTGGGATGCTGTCCTGTGCATTGTAGGATGTTTAGCAGCATTCCTGACCTCTACCCACTAGACGCCTTTAACACTCCAGTTGTGACAATCTCACATGTCTCCAGTCACACTAAATGTCCCTTCAGATAAGGTGGCAAAATTGCTTCTGAATTTTGAAACACTACTATAGACAAAGCATGAAAATATTTTTAAATATAAAAAAATTGTATGTGCTATAAATTCTGAATAAAATAGGGGTACAGCTGAATGATGGTGTGTAGGGAAGGAAGAGATACATAGAATTGGATGGACATTGTTTCTTCTTATACAGGAGGAAATTGAGATACTATCTAAAGTTCCTGAACCTATAAAAAAAAAAATGTTAAGGTTATTTTTAAATTTACAGACAGGGCTTCCCTGGTGGCGCAGTGGTTGAGAATCTGCCTGCTAATGCAGGGGACACGGGTTCGAGCCCTGGTCTGGGAAGATCCCACATGCCGCGGAGCAGCTGGGCCCGTGAGCCACAACTACTGAGCCTGCGCCTCTGGAGCCTGTGCCCCGCAACGGGAGGGGCCGCGATAGTGAAAGGCCCGCGCACCGCGATGAAGAGTGGTCCCCGCGCCGCGATGAAGAGTGGCCCCCACTTGCTGCAACTAGAGAAAGCCCTCGCACGAACCGAAGACCCAACACAGCCAAAAATAAATAAATAAATAAAGTAGCTATAAAAAAAAAAAAAATTTACAGACAATAACAGACCCAAACAGCTATTCATATTTAAAAAGATATTGGGAGGAGGGATGGCTGCAGGGAATAGTGTGAGTAAATTATTTTTCATACTAGATAATAAATAAGTATACATAAAAAGTTATAAATCAAGAATGAATGGTTTATATACATTACTTAGAGTTACTGAGTTTACAATTAGGAGTATTAAAAAAGAAACAGTCAAGGAAGTTTTCTCTCACAATGAAAAGTTCTGACTTTTCAATTTATAGCTCTCTATTATGTTTGCATTTATATATACATACATTACTTTTATTATAATTTGAGATGTCTTTTTTTTTGAGATACCTTTTAAACAATGGCTTTTATTTACCTTTAAATATGTCTCAGTATCTACCTTACTCAAATGACCTTTGAGATTATGAGTTTACATGGTGAAGGGGGTTCTAATAGTGAAAAGGGGAATTTTCAGTCACTCTTGGGTAATTTTTCCTTTTTAGAATGATATGGCCAAATTTTTCTATATTGGGTACTCAATAAATATTTATTGAACATTTCAATTCAATTTCTTGCCTGTTTCACCTATAGTTAATGTGGAGACCCCCTTTTTTTTTACCCACTTAGCCTGGCTTGACTTCCTGCCACCCATTCTCCAGATGTCAACAAGATAACCAAAGTTCACCGCACATTAGACCTCTTAGAAAACCATGAACACTCATGTTTAGACCTCACGTTAGGGGTCAATTCAGCTTAGAGAAGACAGCATCTGAGAGCTCACTGAATGAGACGTAGCAATAATCCTTAGGTGATTATTCTCTAATCTTTGCTGGCAGAGGCTTTAAAGACCGTTCAGAGACTTCATTATGCAAATAGAATTGTCTGGATCTGCTGACGGTAACTGAACTGAACAGACGCTCTGCGTAGATATCCGCCTGACATCCTCTTCCATGTGCAAGGAGACACCAGGACAGGCTTTCTCTCATCTGCATGTATTTATACTCGATTAATGAAGGGCAAGAAAGTTCATCTTGAAGATGAGTCGCAGATAGCTTTAAAACTGAACAGACTCAAAAAGCAGGGAATCTTCTTTATCATAGCTAGTCGTTAGTGAATGCAGGAACATTTCTGAGGCTCTGAATATATATTTGTATATATATTGTATTATATATATTATATATTATAATTATATATTATAAAATATATACAAACACAAACATACAACACTAACACACATGTACACATTGGAACTCATTAAACAATTCATATGTATACATATATTTGTACACATATTTAATTAATATATATGTGTATGTATATGTATTGTGTATATATGTGTGATGTGTATGTGCATATACATATATATGAATATGTATGTATGAGTATCTACACATATATGTATAGATATGCATATTTATGAGAGAGAGAACACATTAGCCAGTACCCAGTAGCTGTGTGCTATGAGCAAGTTACTTACTTATAGATGATGTTTCCTTATCATCTTCCCATTCCTTATCATAAGCCTCAGTTTCCTCATTCTACAATGAACTAAGAAAAATGCCATCCTCAAAGGGTTGGTCCTAATGTTTTTGTAAGGCTCACATTAGATGATTTGTGTATAACGTTAAGTTTATGTGTTGGATTTACCTGAAATACTTTTAAACAATTCATTTCTAAGTTCATTTACTTCGGGCACTACTTTGAGATACTTGATATGTGACCTGATTAAGAAACATAAAATCACTTTACAAGTTTTCAGAATAGAATTCTTGTGTGAACGGAAGCACGTTCAGTCGAGCTCGGTCACCGTCAAAGTCAGGCAGCGTCACCACTGTATGTCAAGTCCATCGCTGGCCCGGCAGCCTTATGTCACAGTCAGTAGTGGTTACTGAACATCGTCCACGTACCAAGATAGACTCCATGGGACTCTCTGCAAGGCTGTCTGTGATTGTTCCATTCTTCAAGTTACGTAAATCCAAGAGATAAAGATAAGGATATAAAGCAAATGCCAGTTACAACAGGATGATATTGGGGTTTTGTTCGTTGAAATTGGCAAATATGTATTTATCATAAAGATGAATACATATATATTTAATAATAATATTCGGCTGACATGGTGAATGAAACTTGTGGCACACATTGTTGGTGTTAGTATAAACTGATCAACCTATCTGGAAAGTGGTATCAAGTTATTGAGAGACATAAATCTTCATTCACTTTGATAGTGCATTGACACTTCTGGGAATTTATCTTAGAGAAATAACTTATGTACAAGATATTTGTGCATCAATATTCATCATAATACTTTTAAAAATTTTCAATGTAAATGTCCATAATTGTAAAATGTTTAAATAAATAAATCATGGTGTCCATACATATAATATATATTAATATAATATATATAACATATATGTGTATGATGTGGGGAGGTTATATGGTATAGTTTAAGTAAAATGAAAGGGTATAGAAATATTAACTCTCATATCCCCCCAACACATACACACACACACAGAGGAAAAAGAACCTGCTTAAAATATTAGCAGTAGATTAATGGTTATTTTTATTTCCTTATCACTTTCCTTTTTTCCGTGTATTACACAATGAACAGATATCATTTTTGCAATCAGAAAAATAACCATTATCTCATAAATAAGAATTTAAAAACTAGTTTCTCATTGTAGTATTTTGTTTGTTTTCCTGTTTGCACATTTCCAACATGCAAAATGCAGAAGAAAGGGAAATGTTTGCTTTGAGCCAAGAATGTAATATGAAAGTAACTGAAAGCCTGTAGTTTTGAATAGCTATTGGCATTATTTTAGCCATTTATCCATCTTATTCTTTTAGCCAGTTTTTTCTTTTTCTTGAGAAGACTCAGCAATTAAATGACCTTTTCTAACTAGACACATGCAGATGTAGTCACAGGTATTATGCAAGCCCAGTGTCTGCTGTAAAACTTCAAACATGCATTCTACCAACTAGCAGTTTTCCCAACCAGCTTTTTATTTTACCATGCCACCATCCTTTAGAGCCCTAATCATGGAGGTGGCTCTGGAGAAAGAGCTGTGTTCCGTTTGAACCCAGTGGGTAATGAATGTACAGGGACAGAATGTGCTTTTTGCTCTCTGTAGCACAGCGTGCTTTCCCTCTTTTGCAGTCATTTTCTTCAATTCAATGCAAATTCTTGTAATTTCCCCCAGAAATAAATGCTATTAAATGCCCTATTTCTCTCTCCTATGTCAGAAGCTTTACGCCCTACTATCAGCTGTATATTTGTCAAAATTAAAAAGCTACATTGCAAGCCAGAGAATGACAGACCCTAAATAGCCAAAGTTGTCAGCTAGGAATAAGAGCAATGTGCAGCGTGCAACAGACAATGAGTTGCACAAGCAGACATTTCTGTGTGATGGACATCATGATCCTTCATCTCTCCTGTCATACCTGGCTGTTTAATATTAGGTCTAAATAAATGGCTTATAAGTCATCACAAAAACAAAACAAAACACAAAAAATCCAATGAAAACTAGTACTATGATTATTTCCTAAATTTTAATCCTGGCTGATTTATGATGGCTTCATTCAAACTCCAGATATACAAGTAGAAAACACAGCTTGGTTGGTAAAGGACTGTTGGTTGGCTGACCTCTGCTTCAGACTGAGTGAAAATTGCACAGTGATTGCTGGAGGCCATTGAAAATGCCTTGGGATATTTTTGAGAGCTATTATTAACACTATATTAGTCTATGTGTTAATTAAGTTAATATGTAGAGAAAGCCAGAGAAGAGCAGATTGAGAAAATGATTCTAAATTAGAAATAATTATTTTTATAGTTTTCTTTTGGTCAAAATTCTCATTAATCTTCAAAAATGAATATATTGTAGAATGGCATAGCCCACCTGGGATTACCCAGGAATACATATAAAACATACAGGATCAGGTCTGGAATCACCGTGTTGGTTGATTTCTCTAGGATAAGACCAACCAATGGATAGTAGATTTCAGAGGAATAATCTGGTTAGGAAGTATAATATCCTGGGCAATAAAACCTTGTCCTATAATAGTACATGTTCTTACTCTTCATTTCAAAGACCATAAATATGAATAAATTAAGGAAGACTTTTTTTTAGACAAACACTGTTATATGACTACAGTAAGTCCCCCTACATACGAACAAGTTCCGTTCTGAGAGCACATTTGTTAAGTCCAATTTGTTCATTAAGTCCAACAAAGTTAGCCTAGGTACCCAACTAACACAATCAGCTATACAGTACTGTACTGTAATAGGTTTATAATACTTTCCACACAAATAATACATAAAAAACAAACAAACACAACAAATAAAGAAAACATTTTAAGAGTAGTGAAGGAATTCAAGATGCCTTTGTATGATGTGTTCTTTGTCCTTACAATTGTTTTTGTGATTTTTTATAGTGGGATGGTTGAGATATTTAAAGTCAGGCGAACTGAGGGAAGTTGGAAGACAGTTTTATTTACTGACTCTGAAGCCAAGTGTCAAGCACAAGGCATTGGGCCTGGGCTATGTCTCCCACATGAAGCTGACATGAGTTTCTATGAAGATAAAACAAGGCAAGACACTGTACGCTACCTCCTTTTAGGTCTGCTCTTTGATTTACATTTTTACCCCTTGATTTCTTCTAGGTTTTTGGCATACTTCCCAGGGTTTACTTTCTGGCTGTATATAGAGCTTTCTTAATCCATAGCTTATGTGAATTCAAAGAAAATGTATTTAATATTTGTGATGTATATTGAAATACTTAGATAAAATCTAGCTCCAGGCAGCAGTCAGCCTTCCCAGTTAGATTTTACCTCAATATATGACATTTATTTTTCAATCTAACTACTAGGCCTGAAGGTGAATCATTTACTTTGTAATCGTAAATGCTGAGTTGGGCATACTACAGCTTTGTCCAATTGATTCTACAGAGAATGACTGTTAATTTTGCTCAGAAAAAATAAAAGCTGACTTCAAAATAGCCCATTTGGTAATTGCATATAAACAGGACTGTAGACTCATATTTTCACAGATGTAAGATGTTTTCCTGTCATCAGAGTTTCTTAAGTAGATCACTGCTTTAATATACAGTATAAAACCAAATTATTTCTTTCATTTCATTAATCTTTCTCTTGAAGTGCCTAATTTACTATTGGATTGCAAGTTAATTTCTAATCCGATCAAGTTTACAACGCACAAGGATGTTTAGCATTTTGAATCAGTGCCATTTTGTCCAAGTTTGTACTTCTGAAGGGATATTAGTAAAGAGGATCAGGCCAGTTCTTGGAAATATTCCACCATGTCAGATGATAAAAATATATTGTCTTATAATTACAGGTCATGACTGCTTGATAAATTACAAACATGTGAAGAATCAAAGTAATATACAATCAAAATCTCCATTATAGACAAGAATAAAAGTTTACCACAGAAAAGTATAAGTTCAATACCGTGTTTGCAAAATTTGTATTAATAATAAGTTAGGAAATAACACGAGCAAAGATAGTACAGGCAACTGCTCTAAGGGCATGCTTATGAAATGTTGAAAAGGAAAGTAGGTCATCTTCTTTAACTCAAAATATCAATATTTCCCATCAGATACAGAGGGAAAGGATACCATGAAGCAGCTGCATAAATCTATACGCTTTAAACAAAGCACAGCTGTAGCAAAAGTTAAAGCACAAAGATGTGTAGTTTCTCCTTTCATGTTTACTGTCCTTCAGTGAATACAACTTGCCACTGGCAGAGAAAGATCATGCCAGACACATGCTTGTTAAGCTGCAGAACAGCTTTAAAAAATCTCAAATACAGTGGTTACAATAATCATCTGATTAACACTTTTGTTGACAGTATTCTTAGGCTACATAGCTTATTATGGCAAATGCTACAGTTAAAATTGCATCAAAATGATAGCTAACTATTTGTAGAAACTGTGTAATGATGTTCTAACTACTGGAAGATGGTAACAGCCCTACTGGCTCTTGTCCAAGATAGATCACAGTACATGCTGATAACCCAGTAGAACATTCTTGTTTTTTCTGCATTATGCATTCAAATGCTCAGATAGAGCAAGCAGTCAGCTCTCTGGCACCATGGGCAGGTGAAGTCTTAATCCCAAGAAAATTCTCCAGGTAATCAATGCATAATTCTTTAAGCCCTGATATTGTCTGCTGTAAAATTATATTCATTTTTATTAAAATCTTTCTACAATTCATTCCATATTTCCAGGACTTTTCTTTGTTATTATACTGTCTCACAATACTGTGAGACCTTTGAAAAGTACTTATTTGGGATAAGATAAAACAATTTTAGCCAGATTCTGAGGGCTTTTGTGCATTATAATATAAATTAAAATAGTTGATAATAATGATAACTGAATCATCAAAAAAATATTAAATTACATGATACGTGGTCTTATCAGGAGTCATAAGATATGTAATGCATATTGGGAAAACAAATGTGTTTTATTTGTCTTTTAGATTTTTTTTTTCTTTCTTTTGTCTTTCTCTGCTGGTAGATATTCAGTGATACCTACTCACTGCTAATTGAGTACCAGTACATAATAGGACTGCCCATCATTTCTAATCTTTAGCTTCTACACTTCTGTGGAATAGAAAATAAGATAATTGAAGTGATAGAATCATCCCTTGGTCTAAGTCTTTCCTATGGGGTAAATTATACAAACCATAGAACATTGTTTGCTTCCACTCTCGGTGGCTTTTTTGTTACTTTTAGGATTTTAGGGATGTTCCAGGAGGCTGAGGTGAGAGAAAGCCTGTAACCGTTAGAGCCACAATCATTAATTCAGGCCATGGCAATGCTTCCACTTCAGATGGGAGGCTATTTATATCATTGAAGAGGCACTGTACAAGGAAATAAAGACATATGCTTGAAAATCCATCTAAAAATATTGATTCTTAGA
The DNA here is from genome assembly GCF_949987535.1 of Balaenoptera acutorostrata. NCBI lineage: Eukaryota > Metazoa > Chordata > Mammalia > Artiodactyla > Balaenopteridae > Balaenoptera > Balaenoptera acutorostrata. Next base: position 67,517,428 of record NC_080081.1, read on the forward strand.
AGCGGAAATATATAGATCGGCATGCTTATAAGTGAGTTTAAGGGTCAGGATGAGAATCAAAATATTCTTAAAGGGCTGTCTAAGTAATTGAGTAGCCAGACCAAATGTTCCAGGTCCCTTAGATATGAAAGGGCTAAGAATCCTTTTGAGATGGATGAGAAGCCCCTTCTTGCAAAACAAACTATACTATGATTCTCAACACGGATAACCTGTACCAAAGTATTGATATAGCACGCGACAAAACTGTCTAAGCTCAGAAATTTGAAGAGCAGCTCTTTGAGATTCATGTTTTCCAAGACAAGACCAGAGATAAATTCTGAATGGCTCCTGTATTCCAAAGATAAGACCACTTTCCTTCCCCACCCTCCTGCCCCCTCGAAACTCAGTTTACAAATTCTGACCTTCCATACCTACGCCACACTTAACCAATTTCCACTCTACAAAGACCCTATGACTAAACCCCAGTCTCAAATCTTAGGAGTACCCTTTTCTAAATTCTCCTTTTGAGATGCAGTAAGACTTCATCAAGTGGGTGTTCTTCTTGGTCATAAAGTTTCATAAACTCAGGCTTCTACGATCAACAGATTTCTCTGGGAGCCTCTAGGGCTTTCAATTCTTCATTTATTAATATGTATCCATTTCTCCAACTGTGTGGCATGAGGTAAAAACTGGGAAATAACTCTTGGATTTGGTCATCTGGAGCTCATAACTGACCTTAACAAGCAGTTTCATTGAAGTGGTGGGAAAGTGGTCTAATTGTAATGGGCTCAAGAGAGAAGAGGAGGTGATGAAGTGGGGCAGTGACTATAAATGACTCCCAGAAATTTGGCTATAAAATGAGGCAGAAAAATAGGACAGAAGCTAGAGGGGATGGGATTTACCTCATGTTAGTGTGACAGCAGAAACAATTTAAAAATGAGAAAACAATAGTGCAGGGGAGAAAGGGAAGAATTTCAGGAGTGAAATACTTGAGTAGTTGAGAGAAAAGGGGGTCAACTCCCCAAATTGAGGCGCTGACCTTACGCAGGAGCGTGAATTGTGACTGCAACGTATGGCTGCAAATATAAATAGGTTGGTTCCTTTGGTGGAAAGATAAGAAGATTCTCTTCCATTTTTTTCCCCCTGGCTTGTCAGGTAGAAAAATGTGCGAGTGAGAAAAGGAATAATGGAGGGAAAATAGAAACAGAATGATGTAGTGGAAACCTTGAGGTCCAAAGTTAGAAGTTTAGGTTCGTGTTTCCGCTAACATTCAGTAGCTGCATGACCAGTTCATCTTTCTTTTTGATTTCTGTCCCATAAAATGGAAATAATATTCATCTCTAGCCTAGCTGCTCTATCACTGAAGTACACTAGACTCTCTGCTTGCACTATTTTGTACATCTTCTATTTTACTTACCACCTGGTTTTCTAGTTGTGTTTGCATCTGTTAACTCCCCAAAGACTCTAGATTCTTTGAGAGAAGATGTTATACATGGATCACAACCTTTTTTCTCTGAATCCTGAGCTGTAGCCAACAAGCTCATCGTTGATATCTAATAGCTTTGATTAACTCATATTAGCAAAACTTGTTATACAACTGAAACTAATATAATTTTGTAAATTAACTATACTTCAATTTAAAAAAAACTTATATATAACGCTTACTGTATGTCAGGCACTGTTCAAAACACTTTCCATATATTAATGCATTCAAGCCTCAAAACAAACGTATTAAGTAGAAATTATGAGCATTACTTTAGAAATGAGAAAACTGAGATACAAAGAGTGGCAGAGCTGGAGTTAGAACTGGGGAATCTGGCTCCAAAACCTGAGCTCTTAACATCTACCCCATACTGACTTCTCATAAACTCAATTAATATCTGTGTTATGGATGAAGAAATCCATGCTGTATGACTTTGCATTTTTGTGGCAGACTCTGAGTGGGTCTAGCACAGGCTTCAGGATAAATAACATTTGAAACACTGCTTTGGCAAATAGCTTAAAGAGTACACAGAAGATGAACTCAAAGTACATTGTAATTACATAGCAGTCATTTCTAATGGGTCCATTGGCAGAGTTTATTCATAGCCTAAATATTTTTAGTGGCTGAGAAGCAAGAATTTATAATAGTTGATACAATTATTGAGAATTTGCTATGTGGCAGGCACTAAGCTAAGTGGCTAACATATATTATCTCATTCAATTCTCATAAAGACCCTATTGTATTGATTTTTCCCCATTTTAGAATAAGGATAGCTGGTACCTGTAGAGCATGAATTACAACGTAGGTATCTTGGCCCAAATTGTAGGTCCTGCATTTCTGTGTTCTAGTGTGTGGTGGCAGGTCATCTGGAGCTGGCGTAGCAGGTGTGAGGGAAAGTCAAAAAGACAGAGCAAATGTACGACGCTCCAAGGGCATCACACAGGACACTCTTTTTCACCCAGGTTCTTATCATTAAAAATAAAAATAATAGTAGCTCCTACCTCATCAGGTTGTCGTGGGACATAAATGAGTTGAACTGTAGTCATATAAAGTTCAAAATAAAAATGAAGTTTACTGCTGTTGACATTGTATGTTAGAAGGTGTACATGTATTGTTGTTACTATGATTTTTGTTACTAAGAATATGAGTATTAGAGTTCCTGGGAATTTAGTTTAGGAAAAAGAGAAAAAGTAGAAAAGAGGTGTCTGGATGCATTTCTTCCAAATCAGCTGCACATGAAGTCAAAATCCGAAACCTCGTCACTTTCCCAAAGCTATCTGAAACACACAATTATATCAAGTATTTAGAACTGGATTATTCATATTGAAGAAAAAGTCCTTAAATTATTGTTTTATTACTATAGATATTTTAAATAGATGTTTTAATTTGTAATTATATTTATACTCCTTTATGCCTCTCTGTTTTGCAGAATATCCTAAGGGTAAAGAATAAGGAGATTATTAAATCCTATAGCTTGTCTCATTTTACAAGAATATCTGATGTTGGTATATTATAAGCATTTTTATTCTCATAATGTTTTATATGTAAAGTATTTTTATATTTATTAGCTATAGAATATTCCCTAGGAACTTCACCAATACACTGCAGTTTAAGGTTTGTGACAGTAATTGTAAGAAAATGTAAGACAAGTTGTGAAACTGGACATAAAATGGATCTAAGTACAGAAAGTCAGAGTTCCTTTTGGCAGTCTAACCAACCATCCAAACTGCTAAATAAGCACTCTAGCTGTTATCCAGAGAGACTGTGGAGGTGGGCCTAGTCTTACATGATTAGCATGCCATTTGTTGGCTTTTCTATACTGTTTTAACTGATTTCCCATTCATTTTTAATTTTGGAAAAAATAAGTGGAATTGAAAGCAGGCAATAACTTTTGAAAGTATTTGTTTACAGGGGTTGGAAGGCTCTCATCTCCCTGGTCACTCAGGGACCTTGGCTGATGGAGGTTCCAACTTGATCCATACTTCCAAAATGACCACAGCAGGAAACGTGAACAATTGTGCACAGGCCCTCAGAAATGTAGCATGGCATTTCTGTTCATATTTCATTGGTGAAAACAATCATACCTTAAAAGGAAGTGAGAAAGTGCAAGTCTGTCATACTCCTGGCTGGAGAAGAAGCAGAATATTTGTGTCGCTCTAATGACTATAATGCCAGGTTTCTAAACGGCCCCCAAGCTAAGAAGCTGGTGCTCTGCCCCACTTGGACTCAGACATGCCTTTCCCTGATGCTGCTGACTCTAGAAAACCCAGGAAAGGTGACAACGTGTAGCTTTACCCCCCAAACATTATTTTCTTCACTGGAAATATCTTAGAATATGATTCATTTATTTATTACAGCTAATATGTTTTAGGCAGTGTTTTTAAAACTGTGGATTCAGCACTGAATAAGAGTGAATCTCTACCAGCAACAACAAAAAAGAGTGAATCTCTGCCTTGCAAGCTTGGAACCTGGTAGGGAGGACAGAGATTTAACCGAATTTCAAGTCAAATATTACAGGAGATTAGAGCCTGGCCTGTTGGCTATCACTCTCAGTATCTCTCCCCAAAAGCTCTCCAGTTTCCCTCTTCTAATATCTAATTATTCCTAAGCAGCTGTAAGAGGGAAAACACTGTTCTAAATTTTTTGTATTAAATCTACAGTTCGGTAGACTGAGAATGTAAACCTGATGGCTTCTCCACGCGTAAATTAAAATATTCCTTTTTTTCTTACTTTCCACTACGTGGCCAATTTTATAATGGGCAATGTTTTTAATAAAACCCTTCTAGATAAAAGTGTTACTGTTCTAGTTGAAGCTATTTCTATTCATTTATGCTTTGTCTATGGAGAACACAATTCGATATGAGGCTTATCTAGTTTGTTTGATGTGAATATCCAGTGGAGTTCATTTGAGTCCTAGGACAAAAACATGTCTTTTACCTGCATTTTCCAACTTGATTTTCTGCACCAAACAAATAAAATAAACCAGGAAATCTCTTTGGTTTGTGTTAGATGTCTGTGCAGTCAGAACTTCATTTAATTCACCAGCTACTGCAGTCAAAGAATCTATTCCCCAAAAAGAAACAAAGCAAGCACTCTGAAGACATCCTTCAGTCATTGCCTGGCTGATTTGCCTTCTCAGTGAATGTGCTATTTATAGTGAGATGAAATTATTCAGTGTTGGTGGTCTGCATTCTTTCTTTTCTGAGTTAGAAATGATTTAGTCCTTTTTCGATTCTGTTTGTTTTCTCCCCATACCATCCACATGTGCTGTGTGGTGTAATGTTCTAAGCCTGCTAATGTTTTATTTCAAAAGGCAAATTAGGCTTGGCCCAAAAGATAAAAAAGCAAAAGGACCAGAGGCATGGCAGAGCCTTTGGCATTCTGATTAGGCAACAGTTAGCAAGTCCCAGACTTTCCTATGTTTATCATCTCTAGGCCACCCCTCTTTGCTCCACTGGCTTGTCAGGCTGCACTGTGTCTGTGAACTGCTACTTCGCAATTTTCTTCACCTTTTGGACCCTAATCTCTCTCACCAGAGGACAGAAAAAAAACAGCCGTGAAATAAGTTTCTCTGAAAAACAGATTGTCATGGGCACACAAAGACATTGGATGAAAATCGACACAATAACACTCCTACCATTCTCATTTCATAGGGCAAGTTCATCAAATGGACCATGACCACTTTTCAAGCAGTGTCCCTATTAAATGTCTCTGAGTGGCCTTGGCCCAATGCCCTGCTCAGGACACTCTAAATGAGTTGTAAATGTTGAATGGAGGTGTTAAATGGAGGTAGGGAATTAGGAAGAGTAGGATGTGGTAGTGAAGAGAGCCCAAGAATGCAACACCCTCGATATTGACCTGCCTGAGCCTATTCCTTGAGTCAGAAGGTCAATAATTCACTTACACAATTGATGACAATACTAAGTGCTGGGTGTTCAGTATATATACCTTAATCTTCTCCTTTAGCCTATCATCAACAAACTTCATCATGCTAACTCTCTTCACACCACCAGGAGTAACCTGCTGCTGGCAGTATACTCACAGATTGCAGGAGTGGAAAGAGAACTTTCTCTGCTGAGATTTCAGAAGAAGAAAATTCACTTACTGGTCTACTTAAAGCCTTCTCAGAAACAGAGAAATGGACTGAATAATTATCCTGCATAAATACTTGTGCTGTTATTCGATGATGTTTTAAAAAGATAAACTATGTGGATTCACATACAGTTGGAAAAGAATGCATTGATGATGGACTGACAGCAAGGCGGAGGGTGATGAAAGTGTGAGGAACTCCATTGACTTGTTCTCTGGAAAAGCTGATAAAGGTCATTTTTAAAACAATATTTAAAGGCTCTGGAAATTGTCCTAAGGACAAACAGGAAATGAAGAAACGTCTATTCAAGGCATCCTGTGAAGAGTTGTGTAAGAAAGGCAAGTCTGTGGTATTTGAACCAAGACCCTCCCTCCCCGCTCCCAGCTCAGCAAGAGGGACAGTCCACTGGAAGTTGCTGCCCCCGAGCACACAGCCTTGCTCTCCCCTGCCTGGCCCAGCTCCCGGTCAGAGGGTTATCTTCTGGGGAAGAAAGGGGTTTCAGCGATTCTCATCTTGCCCCCAGCTGTCTGTAGTCCTGGCTAGTGCCGTTAAGAACTGGGGGCTCTTTTCTTCCACTTTGTGAAATGGAGGCGCTGCCTTGGGTGCGGTACACTGAGAACACAGAGCCCCAGATTACCGTTGCCCCAGCTTGTGTGGTTCTACACCAGAAGAGGCAACCCAGAGAATACCATATGCTTCTCTTGAGCTTTATGATTGAGAATTTTCATGTTTGTTTTCATTCTTGTTGAGTAATATTATTGAGAGCCTAGCCATTATATTTGGCAATGCCAAATTTTTAAAGCTGTATTTTAAAAATGAGGTTAAGCCCATGTATATAACATCTTCCTCTTTTTCTTTGTCTAACAACAATATGTCACAGTCACTCCACTTGGCTATCATAAACCTGAAAAAATATTCTCGGTCTTCATTTCTCCTCACTTGAGTGAGAAAAAGTATCATTAAGGCGAGTTCACAATTAATCAAATCTCTCCTTTCAGTGGAGTGATCTTTCCAACTGATGCCCAAATTTTTGAAAGACCCAAAGAAGGCTGATATGCTTGTTCTCTGAGTCAGTTATAGTCTGAACCAGGATGCTTCATTAAAAGTTTCCATTTGGTCGAGAGTCCAGAGCACACTTGTATCATGATATTGCCCCCAAATCCCTTTGCCAATGAGTCCTTCTTCTTTCAGTTCTTCTAGATGTTGGAATTCTGACATGGAATCTGAGATTCCACGAATAGGTGTTTTTTCCTTAAACGCAGGATTTTTGGAAGCTCGGTGCCTCTCTAGACCTTCCATCTACATATCATCCATTATCTTGTTGCATTGTTCTACCAAGCTGTTGAGAACTTTTCTTATTCCCAAAATCTGAAGTCTTAACTGATTCTAGATACATTTAGATTGTAACCATTCCTTGCCTCAGTCCTGCTACTGCCAGAACCAGGTTTCAAATGATCGTAAAATATGAGAGTTAATAGGAATCAGGAATCACATAATGCAACTGCAGTAGCCCATGGGAATTATATCCAACGTTTAGAAGGAAACATTCTTGTTACATAAAATCTTAGTAATCTCTTATGCTAAATCACAAAATCTCATGCTTCCATAATCAGAGAAATTTCCCTGCTTCTCGGTCCAAAGAGATATTGTAAACATGTCTCAGGAAAAGATAAAGAAGAGTAGATTATCCCACAAAAATCGTCCTCTCTTGTTCATCCTAACACCTTGCTTCTGACACCTGCTTTATGATGCCAACCACACTGCAGAAGGCAGCTGTCAACTCCAGAAATTTCTTGTAATATGAGGTCCAGCCAAGAGCTGACCTAGCCATCTCCCTCTTTTTTAAGTAGCAGTGGGATAAACTATTATTGCACAATTTTAAACTGAACCATAAGTCATAACAGATGCCTAGCTTGAGGGGGACTGCTCCCTGACCTGTCTTCGACTTTGATGTCTCTTACTTCTCTTTTCCTCATGCATTGTACTCGAGATGCCCTGCTTTCCTTTCTTTCCCTCAAATGTTCCAATATTTTTCCTGGCTCACAGTGTTTATTCTCATTCTTCCTCTTCCTGGAGTGCAATGCCTATTCCCTACTCATTATACAGGCTCAAATTCACCGCCTTGAAGAGGTCTTTTCAGACCACCATCCAAAGTAGTTTTCTACCCACCTCACTAACCCCCAGTTTCACTTCCTATTGTGATTTTCTCCATAGCACTCATAATTTCAAAAATAATTTAAAGCCTATGTTTATCTTCATATTTCTGTCCATCCCAATAAGAAAGTAAGTTCAATGAAGGCAAGGATCTTACCTGACGTGTTCAACATGCGATGCTGGTGCTAGAATAGTGCCTGATATGAAGTTAAATACTCAATAAGGGCTTCCCTGGTGGCACAGTGGTTAAGAGTCCGTCTGCCAATGCAGGGGACACGGGTTCGAGCCCTGGTCCGGGAAGATCCCACATGCCGTGGAGCAGCTTATCCCGTGCACCACAACTATTGAATCCTGTGCTCTAGAGCCCGCGAGCCACAACTACTGAGCCTGTGTGCCACAACTACTGAAGCCCGCGAACCTAGAGCCCCTGCTCTGCAACAAGAGAAGCTACTGCAGTGAGAAGCCTGCACACAGCAAGGAAGAGTAGCCCCCCCCTTGCCGCAACTAGAGAAAGCCTGCGGGCAGCAACAAAGACCCAACACAGCCAAAAATCAATCAATCAATCAATTTAAAAAAATTCAATAAATATTCGTAGAAGGAATTTGTAGCCACCTGCACACACAGGACCGTGAATAGGTATGAGGTCTTCCATATAACTTTTTAAAATGCTATTAATTTTCTTTCTTGTTGAAGTATAAATCAAGTAAATGTTCTTTAAAATTTCTTTTATGAAAAAGTACAGATTTCTGTGTGTATTGCCTGTGTATCTTTTTCAGTTTTGTTTACTTTTTATCACTGTTTCTTCCCAGAAATGAGCAAATTTCTTTTGATGATTCTGTCCATGCTTAATCTGTGATATTTCAAGGGCTCACTGTTTAATTTCGGGTTTTCTTCCCCCTAAAACAATAGACTATTTGCTTGATCCAATATCAATAATGTCAGCTGCGACTTCCTTTTTGTTTGAGCTCCTGGATGGACACCAGATGTACGGCAGTAACTTAAACGTTACAGCTAGAGCTCAAAATGTTGATTTAATTGAATTTCCGGGCTATGTGCTGAGAGGCTATGCCTGCAGATGTAATTGTTAGTGTCTCCTGAACTAGGAGGTGGGATTCTAAGGTCCTGTGAACTAGATGTCCTGCAATGAATTGCTAATTGATGATTTGGTCTCAGCTACATTATTAACCTGTTCTTTTGGAGTCTGGGAAAGAGCAGAGTACAGACACATGAAGATTTCCTAGGCTCAGCAACAAAGACCAGAACTGGTGGCATGGAATAGAATGGAATCATTGAGGAAAAAAGGAGCAAACTACTCATTATTCCTTCTCCTAAAAGGGTTTTATTTTCCAGGCTTCACAAATTAAAATCAGTGCTCATTTATTTACTCGTTCTGACCTATTGAACCCATAATTAAACTAAACCATGTAAAGGTACCAAATGGGAGAAAATATATCATATATCTGATAAGGTGTTAATATCCAAAATATATAAAGAACTCATACAACTCAATAGCAAAAAAACAAAAACAAAAAAAAACCCAATTAAAAAAATGGGCAGAGGAGCTTAATAGACATTTTTCCAAAGAAGACATACAGATGGGCAACAATAAAAATGTGCTCAACATCATCTGTTACCAAGCAAATGCAAATCAAAACCACAAGGAGACATCACACCTCTCAGAATGGCTATTATCAAATATTATCAAAAAGATAAGAAACAGCAAATATTGGAGAGGATGTACAGGAAAAGGAACACAATGCACTGTTGGTGGGAATATAAATTGGTGCAGCCACTATGGAAAACAGCATGGACGCTCCTCAAAAAATTAAAAATCGAACAACCTTATGATCAGCAATTCTACTTGTGGACATTTATCTGAAGGAAATGAAAACTCTAATCAGAAAAGACATCTGCACCCCCATGGTCACTGCAGCATTATTTACGATAACCAAGACATGGAAGCAACATAAGTGTCCATCATTAGATGAATGGATAAAGAAATTGCAGTATACATTATATAATGGAATATTATTCAGCCATAAAAAGAGAGAAATCTCATCATTTACAACAACATGGATGGGCATTATGCTAAGTAAGATAAGTCAGACAGAGAAAGACAAATACCTTACGATCTCACTTATATGTGGAGTTTAAGAAACAAACAACAAAACAAAAAACCAAACTCTTAAGATAGAGAGAATGGATTGGTGGTTACCAGAGGCAAGGGACAGGGGGTGGGCAAAATGGGTGAAAGGGGCCAGAAGGTACAAATTTCCAGTTATATAATAAATAAGTCATGGTGATGTAATGTACAGCATGGTGACTATAGCTAATAATACTGTATTGAATATTTTAAAGTTGATAAGAGAGTAGATCTTAAATATTCACATCACAAGAAAAAAAATTTGTAACTATGTGTGGTGATGGGTGTTAACTGGACTTATTGTGGTGATCATTGAATAACACATACAAATATCAAATCAGTATGTTGTACCCCTAGAACTAATATAATGTTATATGCCAATTATATCTAAATTTTTATAAAGGTATATATTTGGATTTAGGCATCCTGTTCTCCCAGAACTTCTTCTTCGATATTAATTTCTACTCAGATGCCCCAATATTATCCCAATACCCTGTTTTTTCCTACACCAGAGCTTGCTTACAGGATGCTTCCATAGGAGGTTTATATAGTACAGGTGATAATCAAGAAGGTAAAGTAGGACCCTAATATTAATGATAGATAGTGAATTATTATGTTACCATTTCCATAAAAATGTACATTTTGGCAAGGACATTTAATGTCTTGATCCAAAACATGGATTACCATGGCCATATAAGGTTGGTCATGAAGATGCTTTGGAGAAGAATGACAGTCCTTTCCTACTCTTCACGTTACACAATGGTGAGATTACCAGCATCTTACTCAGTTCCTCAGAGAGAAGAACTATCATTACTTAATTTAAAATCTTCCAATGCCGACATTGGATCTAGCACACTATCTCTCTAGTCTTATCTCCCACTATACACTTTATAAGTTGCAGTTTGTAATATCAAAAATATACTTACACCACATTGTTTCAGGGCTTTATGTCTTTGTTCAATGCTTCTTATTTTGCCAGTAAATCCCACTTACACCCCCTTCCTGAGACCCTTTCTTTTGGGTGCGCTCATACTTCGAGAATCAGCTTAGAAGTCCTCTCATCCAAGTTTCCTCCTTCTGGTGTCCCGTGGCAAACTGCACAGACATTCACCATAACAATTATCAGATTGATTAAAGTGATATGTTTACGTTTCTATACACCTAAGAAGACTGGAAACTATCACTGTAGGGCAGTGTCCTTACTTTATCCATCTTCATAGCCTTTATACTGTAAGGAGGATTTGGCATGTATACTTCATAGATATTAATGGAATTACTTTGGGTTTATCCTGTTTGGGATTTGCTCAACTTCTTGAATGTTTAGTTTATTTCTTTGGCCAAATTTGGAAATTTTTTAGCTGTTATACTTTCAAGTGAACTCAAAACCCCACCCTCTTCCTTTTTTCCTGCTGGGACTCAGACAACACAAATGTTAGATCTTTATGTATCTCACAGGTCCCTGATACTGTTCATTTTTGCTCTATATTTTCTCTGTTGTTCAGATGGGATCATTTCTATTTTTCTACTGAGAGCAAGTTTACCAATTCTTTCCTCTGGCCCTTACGTTCTGCTGGTGAAGTCAACCTTTTAAGTTGCAGCTACTGCATTTTTCAGTTCTAAAATTTCCATTTGTCCCTATTTTATATCTTCTTTTTCTTTGACGAGTCTTTCTATTTTCTCATGCAGGGTGTCAGCATCTGGAGTAATTTTCTGGTCCCACATAAGCAGATGCAAAGTGAGAACTGCCTGTGTATATTGCTTAGACATAATTTGTCTGAAATCAATCAATCGAATTATTTGCATCCATGTTAGCTTCTTACACACTTTTCATTTGCACAGTAATAAAAATTTTTAAATACTTTTGGAGAAAATTATCCATCCTTGAGCTAAGCAATGCAAAAGTCAAATTATTTGATTCTGGTATGATTTTTTAAATAATCCCTTATAATGTTGAAATCTTATTTCTCAAATTTCCTACGTTTTCTCTCAAAGAGTCTTGCAAGCAATCTTTTACTCAGAAACAATTATTTAGATGACAAAAACCTGTGATTGTTGGATAGAAATCAATTTACATGCCTTACATTTCATAAGATGCTTTAGACAGAGTAGAAATGCTAAATATGAATTGCTGGAGCTATTCTTTAAGATGACAGTTTCTGATTAAGACATTTTATCAACACGTAATGAAACTAAAATAGTGATGGAAACAATTTGGGGCCAAAATTTAAACTTTAGCATGCGTCAGGATCACCTAGAAGGCTTGTTAAACTAGAATGCTTAACCTTCAGAATTTCTGCTCTAGTAGGTCTGGGATGGGCTCCAGAATCGGCATTTCTAACAAGTTACCAGGTCATGCTACTGCTGTTAATCCTGGGACTACCTTTAGTCCGACTGGCCTAGAATCACAGAGGGAAGAAATGGCAGAACTGCTCTAGAAATCAAATGTGCTGGCTATTCAGTCCATTCTAGTAGATTGCGTTATTCTTTTATGTCTGTTATTTCTAAACTTCCTAAACTTTCACACCAGTCTATAAAATCTTCTTGAGGCCCGACATCCTTTTACATCCACTATATTCAAGATATGTATTAAATATTATTGAAACTTTATTTTCTTATTCAATAGAATTCCTACTCTAATGGCTTCTTCCTGTATCTCAGTGGATCAACTTGCACACCTCTCTGCCACATACACCACAGTCTGGAACAGAGCTTTATGTTATAAGCATACCCTTTTTATTTCATTCACCTTGATCACTACTAAATGGTAATCTACACTGATTTTTAAGAGAGAAAAAATGACTAACTGAATGATCAATTGTCTCAGTATAAGAGATGGGCTATAATAAGTATTATTAATATTTATTTAAGCTATTGTATGTACCAGAGACGATTTCAAGCACTTGTTCATTTATCAATCCATTAAATTCTCTCAAGAACGCGATGAGGTAGCTACCGCAGATGCATTTTGCAAATGAATTGCAAACGAGGAAACCTAGTCACACCAAGGTTAAGTAAATTGCTAAAAAGCACTTATCTAGCAAGCAGAGCAACTCGGATTCAAACACAAGCACATCTCAATGACAGCCCTGTGCTTGACTGCCTCTCGAATTTTCTATGTTAAATTACATCTCTCTAATATCTTCTCTGTTATTATGTCTCAAATTTGCCAGGTAACCATATGATCACTTGAGACAAAAAGTATTTCTTAATCATAAAAAGACTCATTGAATACTCACAACAACCCTATGAGAAAGACCCCATTATAATCCCCATTTTGCAGATGAGGAAGGATAGGCACAGAGAGCTTCAACAGCTGAGGCGGTAACAGAGCAGGCACCTAAACCCAGGCTATCTATCTCCAGGGTTCATGCTCCCAACTCTTACATTAATCTTATGTGTCACCAAAGTATATGTTGTTCTTCAGCTGATTAGATGTTATAACAATTTTCTAACAAATAAATATAAGGAATCATTTGAACATGGTAATCTCAAAATAGTTCAACATTCTGAATTTTTGAAATTCTGTGCTTTATAGCTCTTAGAACTTTATTATATTCCTCCACATGTCACAGATTTTGTTTCAATTTTGTACAAAATTGATGAAGGCCTTCAGTTAATTGGAGAAAAATTATGTAACAATTCCATTGCTGTCTTAATTCCATCCGAAATGTTTGTTCTTACATTCAATGCTAATTTCATCTAGAAGGCGAATTTTTAAAGGAATAAATGTGTTTTCTAGACCTAATAAAGAGTAACCTCATTGTGTGAAAGTCACCTAATTAGATGAAAAACTCATTCACGTGGAAACACCATGGTCCGCCTCCTTAAAATGGGTCGAGGAGAGATGGCTCTCTCTCCAGGATGCTACCATCCGCCCTGCTCCTCTTTAAGAAGAGCGTGACCAGATTGTAACTCTCACTAAGTGCCCTGAAGATCCCCAAACACCCACTTCCTCCCTGGGTACCAGGGGATTTGCATTGTGAGCCTTATCCCCCTGGGTTGTTTCCTGGTGGGAGTTATTTCATCATTTCTGTGCAAACTCTAGTCAAAAACATGCTTAGCAGTTAGTGCATTTCTCTGATTCTGAGCATGAAATGGCCACTCCTAAAGAAGTTAGTATACTCAGTATCGCCCAACTGATGTCAGGAAAGATATAGAGACATATTTACAGGTTCCTGCTGAAATCCTCTGAAAGGCTTTTAAAAAAATAATTTTTCTAAAGCAAGACCCTAAAATTGATCATCAGATAATTTCACTGTTTTTTGAAATTCCTCATTTTGCTTCATCTCATGATAAGAAGTGAATTTGCACTAGATTCACTGCACTGAGAATTATTTGCAAGTCCGCATTCCTACAAAATTTACTGAGTGATCTATCTGTTGTCTACTCATTATAGAAAAGTACTGCCATCACCTAAAATATTTATTATAGTATATGCATGTAAAAGAGTATAAGATTGATTGGCAGTGAATTTTGGGCACTTGTTAGCTGACACGTATATTGAGAATTTTGTTCTATTAAGATAAAACAGATGCTCATGATTTGGTTAAACTTATTTCTTAGGTCGAGAATGGGTGATTCACCTGTAGATTCAAAGACCAAAAAGCATATAAAGAGAAATAAACTCTTCCTCCCATCTTTGACCCCATGGTTCAAGTTCCCACATTGCCCACAACTCATATACATATAAAAACTGCTCTTGGCTCTTATGTGTTCTCGGAGAGTTTATCATGCAGTCTTTCAGCGTTTCTTTATGCATATTTCCAAAAGTACTTATGTAGCTTCTCATTTTTCCCTCTTTAATATCTTTATTTTCTTCTGAAAGGTTTTGCTAATTCATTTTTAGTTTTATCCCTAGATATTTCATCCTTGTTGTTAGTATTCCAAACAGGGTCTTATCTTTCACTGTATGTTCTACACAGATGTTATTTCATATATGAAAGCTATTAATTACTGCATATCAATTGTGTACCTTACTGATTCACTGAATTCTCTCTTTTTTAAAGTTATTTTGTTATCTTCTGGTTGTCCCTTGTACAACATTCACATCCTATGCAAGCTAAAACGTGTTCCCTTCTCATTTTTACTTTTTATACCTTTAATTTTTTCTCACATATAATAATACCTATTATAGAATGGAATAAATTTACATATATATTCTCAACTGGCATATAGGCACTATATAAGAGACTGCTGTTATTTTTTCCGTGTCACTTCTATGTTATCAGCTAGTCATCTTCTGTATCATCCATACCAAGTGTTGCCTTTTTTTTAAATCAGGACTTTATTTGTAGAAAATTCTCAGTATCTCCTAAGAATTATTTATTTAGTCCCTAGTATGTACTAGTTACTATGATAAATTCTTGGGATATATGTTGTGGTGAACAAGAATGGCCTGAATGAAGTGTGCAATCTGTCCAAGGTTGCAGAGAGGTATGCAGATAATTATTTTATTAACATCTTCATCAACTATGTAGATAGCTTTGGCTATCCATGTTCTTAATTGGATACTGGACAGATCAAAGTATTTCTGGAAATCTAGGGATTTCTGTCTCTTTTAAGTACAAATTTCTTGCTGCCATGGTTTACTACCCAGGTATACCCCTCTTATTTCTGTGCAGTGGAGGCGAAGTTACATAAACAGCCCTTTGTTCTGGAGAAGTATAACTTCCAAGTTAAGTCATATATGAAAGTCTTTCTGCCTCTGTAGAAATGGTTACTTTGCTTGCTACCCCTTGAGGTGTAGCAGAATGGGGTTTTATTATTTAACTATATAATGTTCATGTGGTGTCACATGTTATTAGCACATGGAGTATTCAGTGGTACAACTTGGATTTTTGTCTTAATGGACTCCTTTATGTGACTTGATAGTGGCACACTAGGCTCTCTAAAAAACTTAAGATTGAATAATCTTATAAAACTCTCTCCCTCTGCCCACAGTGGGTGGTTGCATTATTCTGCTTTCCACTTTATTTTTTAACCCCACTAGGACATGGCTAGATTTCTTTCTTTTCATTAAATTACTCAAAAAATAAAATAAAAACTGGTTTAAAATAACATTTAGATCAATTGGAATATGGTAGCCCTTATTTCTTAAGGGAAAAAACATCTGACAGCTTTTCACACACCATCTAGAAGTAGGGCAAAGAAAGTAGGTTGATGATCATTTCCGCAGTCCAACTGCAAGTTTCTAAACCTAAACAATGTCTTACTTCTCTTTCAGTGATTCATGGGAAATTAAATTTTGGAATTGAGGCAGAGAAAAGCATGTCCTTGCTGCTGTTGTTAAGGAGATAGCAATTTTTCCAGCAGAGAAAGAGAAGAGGACGACTACAGTGGAGACATAATTACCATAATCAGCGAAGTCAAGGGCGCCATCACAGGGAATTAACTAGAATGACCCCACCCCTGCCCATGCATGCTCTAGGAGCATGTTTCTAGGATGTGTCTGTAGGGAAGAAAACACGGCCCAGCGGCGGGGGGGGGGGGGGGGGGGGGCGGTGCTAAAAATATGACGCAGTGAGGTTAAGAAGTCCATGCAAAATAGTGAGGATGAATAGTGAGGATTCTACAAAAGGAAATTGAGCATCGTGTAAACTACTGGACAAGAGCATTAAAGACTGTGTCTATCTCTAACTTTTATGATGGATTCATTTGTAGGTTCATTGTTTGATATTAGCAAGGGAAATTTCAGTGAGAGTTTCACTTGGGAATATGAAATTATAGATCAAAGGAGGGACAGTGGCGAGAAAGAGGTGTTGAAGCACAGATTTGGGAGACATCTGCTTGGTGGAGATAAATGAAGCATATTATTCTCCCAAGAGTAAGAGAGCACTAAGCATTCAGAAACTGCAGGGGCCATTGAGAAGGCAACGTAAAGACAAAAGCAGAAATCAGGGAAGGACCAGAACTATACGTGTTTAAATTATTTCTTAGTTTCTACTCTAAACATAGAATGTGCATGGATAATTTATACTTCTCTTCTTAAATAAGTATTTTTATCATTTATCGTATGATCTTTCTCTAATATATACCCATCAGTGTCTTGAATAGTCTAGTACAATATAATTATATGAAATAGCTACCTAGAAAAAGGTTGGTGATTTTCACTGTTTAATAAACCTGGGTAGAACTCTCAAGGAATGTGCTGAACAAAATACAATTTACTTAGCATTACTTTGTATAGAGTTATGTTTTCAATCAAGAATTAATCAACTTTTATGATTGGAAAGAGATTTGAGTTAAATGTATTTTTCAGAGCTTTTTATAGAGCTATATACTCTGGAAGGCCTCTATGATCTATTATTCTCTGTAGCGTATAGGGAAAGCTCATTGGCTCCTACGTTAATTTAGCAGTGTAAATTATAAGGTGGAAGATTAAAAAAGGCTCAGATGAGTGACTACCCCAGGGCTTCTTGTAAGTGTACATTAGTGCACAATAAATCCTTGCTATTTAAATCTTCTAATGTTTTTATTCAAAATAAATAGTTTGCCATATATTTCCAGTTATGAAGCTTACTTATGGTGATTTAGATAATCTCAAGACAATTATATTGGTGACATTACTGCAGTGCATGTTCCTTTTGAGTTGCTATTTAGAGACATGGAGATCAGATATGGCCCGCTGCTTTGGATGACAAGGATTATTAGTTCATTATCCATCAAAAATACGTCACCTTATTTCCTATGGACTTTGCCTAGGATTGTTATTTACACAAAACCACCCCTATTTTTTTTTTAGTGTAAATGTAATTATTTTGCTATATAAAATACATGAAGTATCCTTATGTCCATTTAATTCAGCTAAAAACCCAGATCTATAAAGTAGATGGGAAGATAATTCTGAAAATTCTCAGAATAAATGACATAGTCTACTAAATGGAGCAGTTAAGTAGGGCATTTAGATAGCACCTGTCTAGAAAGCTTTTTCACAATGGAAATATTATTTAAGCTCTTGGTTTTGGAAAATAATGACTATTTTTTCCCTCCACCTCATAGAATTTTACCGATTATTTTAAGTGAGAAAATGAGTGATATTCTATTAAATAGAGAGGCAAAAACGACTTGAACGTATTTGTCTTTCAAGTACTATGGGTATCCTTTGTGCGACATGCCATAATAGGCAGAGTTAAATAAAGCAATCCTTGCCATTGGATTGCAATGCCCTGGGACTCAGTTTGGGTCAGAGAGAAAGTGAAATACTGATCCATTAGCCCAGGACAGACCTGGTTTATTTTTGTTGTCCCTGTTTTTTATTAATAGCCCTCTCATTGCACTCTCTAATGTGCCCTGATTTGGATGATAAATCATAGGCCACCCTAAGAGCTCTACGGCAGTGAGAAATTGCTCTTATGGCTCTTTCCCCTTCATGAACAAATGCTTCTCCTGTTTATCTTCTAGAACAAAGGTTCACACACCTGGGTGCACACCTGTCGGGGTTTTGTGCCCAGACTTCACCAACAGAGATTCCAATTTAATCAGCTGTAGGTGAGGTCTTCTCAGGAGTCCTTTTTTTTTTACGCACCTCAAGTGATTCTAAGATGTGGACAGAGTTGAGATTCACGCTTCTCTATGGAAGCAGCTCAGAGGAACGGAGCTTTGGGATCAGAAAATCTGCATTAGGCACTGAGTGGTTCCACTGGGCTGCTCTGTGACCCCAAACTGTCCCCTAGGTTCTCTGAGCCTCTGTTGTCCTGTCTTCAAAGTGGGAATGGAAATATTAATCCTGCAGGGCTAGTGTTAGTTTAAAATATTGGTAGATAATATGTATACAATATGTGCAAAATAGTAAACATTGATAAATCCCACTGAGCCTTCTATATAAGAGCAGGGCCTTATACTGGGAAGGGCTGAAGCCATTTAGTTGAGAAAGCTTTCCCAGAAGTGTAACTCACATGTTTCTAATCTGAAATAAATATCATTTTTATAAAAATGACTTTTCTTAATATTCTAGAACTGGAATGTGTTTGCATAAATCCGACTACCTAGATTATTCAGCAAGTCACAGGAGAGGGAGGTATTTTTTTCCTCCAGCTATAAAGACCATGGAAATTAGCATTGTTTATCAATAATTTTTGATTATAAGCACATGATTAGATATTAAGAACCCATATTTTATTACAAACAAGTTATGTGATTTTGAGACACTTAACTCTTCTCTATGTTTTAGTTTCCTCATCAAAATTATTCATATTTTTTTGTTCTCCTTGAGCTCTTTTTAAGTTTTTCTATGTATTCAGTGCTTGATACTAAGGGAGAAAAATAGGAAATAATACTCTCTAAGACAAGAAACTTAAAACTAAGATAATCTAACTAGTTATACTATTAGGTAAATCATCATCATCATCACTGAAATATACTATAGAAGAATTAGCAATATAAAGATTGTATTTAAAGCATACGGAAAACAAATCCATACTCACTTGCTATTGATAGATTTCCAGTTTTAGCTGTTGAATATAAGCTACAACCACACATTTCAACATTTTATTGTGACTTTTGGGGCACATTTTTTTGCCTATGGAAATCTTTCCTTAGCCAGTATTTTATTCAACAAGTAACTCACTTTGGAGTATAGAAAATTCATTTGCTATTACCCAAATGCAGACATTTTCTGATTCACCAAAATTCTGCCTTTCTGGCTTTTAGAGGTTTCTTGCTTTTCTGATTAAGTTCTCCTTCTGTAAGGGCTTCACAAACAAGTAGCAGTTGAGAAAGTGATGCGATGTGAAATAATCCCATCAGAACTCATCTAGAATGTTTCATTTTAGAAATGCAATCTGAGGGTCATCTTAGCATGCCACCTTATTAATCACATCCTGTTTTACATTGTACCTATTGATATTGTACCTCAGGACTTACAGAGGGTGCTAAAAAGGAAATGCTGAAAGGAGGAAAAATAATTAAATCTGATGGAGGTATAGCCATTAGCAACCTTGTTCCACCCCCCTTCTTCTACTCCTCTTGCTGTTCCCACACAATCGGACTAAAAAAGCAAAATCGTCACCTCTTCTCCAAAGTGTTAGAGCAGATGAACAGGAAGGATAGCCAAGCTGAGGCACAGGCAACCTGGAGGAAACAGTGTGATCACCCAGCATTCTGCTTTATTGCCGTCATTAAACCATTAACCATGAAATAATACGACAGGTGAAATGCCATTCGTATGTGTCACTGGCATCACTTTCTCTAGGTTCATAAAATACAGTAATATTTGGTTTATTGCTTATATCCAGAAACACATGGCAAACATCCACCCACTTCATTTACTTTGGGTATTGAGCCTTCTAGAAACATTAGGAACAGTAACCAAGTAAAAGCCCTTTCTAAATAAAATAGAAGAAATTTTTTATATTCTACGTTAAATGTCACCAAATGGTATGGATCAAAATACAAAGCAAAATGAAAGGAAAAGTCACCCTTTCTTAAGAGCCTTAAAATGGATTTCAAGTGCTCATTTTCTTAAAGAACATAAAGAGCCACAAAGCCTGCAAAAAAACAATAAAGTTATTGAAAAGAGGACACCCCCGTTTTGTTGATTTAAAAGGCTGGAAAGGATTAAGGGGAACAAGAAGAGTAGAGGATAATTCGAGAGGAAACAGGCTCCATTTCTGTAGGAAACTTGCAGAAATAGTTACTCTGGGCAAGAGGGCTTCCTGTTACAAAGCGTATCCATTCCCAAAAGTGCCAATGACACCACGTCATGAAGCATCTTCACTGAGGTAGCCAGCAGCACCTCACAATCGATCCACTCTTTCTTTGCTCTCTACTGCACCTCCTTTTCCAGCTCAGTTTTCTGACATACAGATCTGGGTAGACTTTTCAGTTCAGTTTAGAATGATTAGATAGTCCCTTCCTCTTTCAAATCACTTTTGATTTTCCCAGAGAGTCTATGAGACAAAGTTTAGGATCTCCATTTTACTAATAAATGGATGACATTAAGAGAGAGAGATTTTCCCACATATCACAGTGAAAAAGTGGTGGAACTGATATTCTAATGGGTTTTCAAGTCCTTACACACTTTCTATTGCTACACCTTTGTCCTTTGGTTAATCAGGACTTTACTTTTTTAAGTGACAGGACCCCAACTCAAACTGGTTTAACAGAAAACAAAACTCAGATAAATCAACCAATAAAAGGGAAATGCACTGAATCACCTAAAAAGGATGGAGACATATAGAGCTCCTCTCAGGCTAAACTGGATCCAGAAACTCAATTGCTGCCTCTAGATCTCTTTTTCTCTGTATTCATCTTTCTCTCTGTCGTTATACATCTTCTTCTTTCTCTATCTCTTCTCTGTAATGCTGTCCTCAATCTATTCTACTGAGATTATGGAGACCAGGCTGAAGAGTCATTGTTTTCTCCACAAAGTGGGAGGTATGTCTCTCAGCGCCTCTAAACTTAAATGATCTTATCCCAGAAGCTTCAGAAGACAGGAAGGGTTTCACTTTTCATTACATGTAAATTCCAGGAAATAATTTGCCCATCCTGGGTCAAGAGCCCATCCCTTTGTTCAACCATTAAGGCCAGGGGATACATGCCCTTCTCTGTGTTGATAGTGGTGGGTTTCGTGTGAGTTTATAAAGCTTGGGAGAGGGAAGAGTATCTTGCCCTGTAAAAAGAGATAAGTTTAGAAAGCAGAAACGGACAGCTGCCTTTAGCCCTTAATTTTAATTCAATCACCAGAGCTGAAGACAGAATTTCTGTTCTTTAAAAATGATTATTAGTTATGGCTTCCTAAGCCCAACAAACACTGTTCTTGTTTTCCACTGAACCAAATTTATAACAATTACCTAGAAAATACAGTAAAAGAAATGTATTGAATAGTATCCTACTCTAGGAAAAAAACTATTTTGCTGAAACTAAATGAGAAAATCTTTTCAGCACTGGGTCTAGCTTTTCCTTTACATTCTAAAACCTGTGTCCAGAATGTAAAAGTTATTTGCCACAGGTAGAAATTCCAGCTTTAAAAAGAGAGCATTTGGTTAATTGCAGTATGTGCAAGAGTAGGAGTGGGTGAATGGGAAAAACCGATGCCTTTCCATTTAAAAAGGTTTTCATAATGGTTGTACTAGCCATTTCTCTTCGCCATTTATGTCACCAGTCCCGTTGTACCCTCTGTCCTTTTCCCTCTCTCTGGATACATTGTTTTCTGCTTGCCAAGTGTCAGTCTACCCTTTTCTTCCTACTGTGACATCTGAAGTACTTCAAGATCTCGTGATTTATTCTGGCTAAGAAATAATTAACACATAGTCTGTGCCATTATGGATGATATGACAGACATTTCTCAAAAGGTAAATGCAGATTCCAAGAGAAATCTTTATAATTATCTGACTTCTTAGAGGGAACAAAACTTTATGTTAAAGAAGCTAGAAAGAACACTGTTTTGCTATGTTTTATCATTTGATACCTTTCATGCTAAAAAAGGCTCATTTAAAAGAAGGAAATAAACATGGAACAAAGTGTTTTTGGAAAACAATAAAAGTGTACAGATTGTATAAGGAAAGCAAGGCTACTATTTTTCTTAAAGTGAATAGAACAGCAGTTCCTGCTTTAGGATAAGCTCATACACTTACTATGAATCACCAGGCTGATACAGAAGTCAGACAGATCGTACTTAGCATACATGGGAATCAGCAAATTAATCAGAGAAAATGTAATTTTGCAAAGAAGCAAATTCATATCATTGAATTGTTTGCTGCTTGCATGCATTACTCTATAAAGTCAGTATGTCTCCGTTAAAACATTTGTAACAGTGATTTGACGGTGGTGGGAGAAGCAGGGGTGGAAGGAGCAGCTTGCAATTGTCCCAGTAAGCATACTAGACTCCTTTCAGTTTTATTGTTCTTAGTTAAAATAAACTTTGTTGATATGATCAGGGGAATATGACCTGGGCTGTGGAATGGTTCTTTGCATCTCAGCAATATCCATATTTCTCTTTTATTAATTCTATTTTGTGGTCTAGTATTTTACACCATAACTAACCAGCTTACCCTGTTTTCTGCTACTTTTGCTCACGTATGCCTTTCCATTCATAATGCGCCAGCTGCTTTTTTCTCCGTTTTAGAGCATTGGCATCTGGGCTAACTAGTTTTATTATATGATCTTGAGGGACTTATTTCTTCTCATTTCTTCCCCTGTAAAACCTAGAAATGGAGTTAAATATCCTAGGGCT
The DNA here is from genome assembly GCF_949987535.1 of Balaenoptera acutorostrata. Classification (NCBI taxonomy): domain Eukaryota; kingdom Metazoa; phylum Chordata; class Mammalia; order Artiodactyla; family Balaenopteridae; genus Balaenoptera; species Balaenoptera acutorostrata. The sequence continues at coordinate 67,540,448 of NC_080081.1, forward strand.
TTTTCTAGCTGATCACTTTAAAAGTCAATCATCTGTATCACATTTTTTGTGTCCATATGGAAAAGCGGTGTCTGGACACAGAGGTGTGAAACATAAATTTCCTCCTCAGCACCATCTAGAGGCCTATTGCATCAATTCTCATGTCATCCAGCCACTGCTCACTTTCACTGTTAATTATAAGAAACAGTTTTTGTTTGCCATTAACATTTTTTCATATTCAACTTTGAAAATTAATGATGAATTGATCTCACTAATAATGACCTGAACTGAACCTTTCAGATTATAAAGCTGAGCCCTATTCCTCAAGAACTGTCTTGCAAGGGAGGACACACAAAATGTGTGTCCTCCAGAGAGTGTCCCTTTATAAACCATGTCAACGAATTTTAAAATAAAATTATGTATTGCTTGAATCAAAATGACTTTAATTCTTAACACTGAATTCACTTTCTCTTGACCAGTTTTTTGCCTTTTGGAGTATGACTTGTGCTAAATGATTAAACAGTTCTCTCTCTTTTCCTGGTATTACTTTCAATTTATAAGGCTGTTCGTTACCAGTTTCTACTTGCAAGAACATTTCAACATTTAGTGTGAAAATAAAAAGATTTTTATGTCTGTACTCCATAGTGAACTTAGTAACTTTCCAGTAGAAATTATTTTGCTTGACTGATATCATACATATACATATATTTCCAAAGAACTCCTTAAAACTTGCAATTCTAGTGGGAGAAAAGACAATTGAAAGCATTATGTATGACATCTTAACAACTTCTAAATATCAAATGCATTTTGATAGTATTTATTTCTTTATTTTAATTTTATTTGCAGAAAGGCGGCTCAGAGTTGAGAAACGAAGACGTTTTAGATCACACTGGGAAGAGGCACTGAAAGTCATCAAAACAGAAGAAAGGAATTCTGGAATTTGGTTCAGAGTACGAGTTACATGCCCCGTGCACAGTCATTAATAACCCAGAGATCACACAGCACAGCTGGTATGCTTGACACTAATGTCACATTTACATATGGTTGTGCTAGTTGGAGCTGCTCAGGTAGGTGTGCTGCTTTTAGTCTTCCAGACTACCAATTTAGCCTCAACTTTTCTTACTGCAGTCTGTGGCCCAAGGAAGCACATATGATTTCCACATGAGAAACAGGAAGGCTCCAGATAACAGGTGCTTATTATCTTCTCTTTATTTCACAGCTCTGTTGCGTTGAGCGCTACATAAACTATTATTATTTTAATCATCCACTCCCTTCCATCCCAGAATTCATTAAATTGTTCTTTCTAAATCTTTATTTACCATAGATCCTTGAATACAAATCATCTGCTTCCTCTTTCTTTCATGAATAAGATTTAAATAGCAACACTGTAAAAGTAAAAGGTACTCCATCTAAAAATCAAGCTTTTTCCTATACATAGAATTTTATTATAAAAGCCTCTGAAACTAGTTCTACTACATATGGTTAATAATCTTGAAATAACATTTGGAACAGTAAGTAAAAAAATTCATGTGCCTAAATAAGTTGTAAAATTATTTCATTGTAGGGTAGATGGGTAATTGTGATATCGTTCTACATATTTTGTAAGAATGTTTCACTTACGTAATCAAAATTTGGTGAGATTATCATGCAAGATACTATTACTTCCAAGTTGCAGATGAGAAACCTGAGGTTTGTCAAATTTAGCAAACACGGCCAAGACCACACAGGTTTACCATATGTGGCATAAACCAAACTTTGTCCATGCCAATTGACGTTATAGAAATAAGATAATATTATCTTTACAAATATATTTTTGTAGTTCTCTAATAAGTACTTATATTCTTTAGAAAATCAACAATTTTCCTGACATGTAAAACATTTCTACAATAAAAATAATCATAACATGCTAATGCATAAGTAGTGGAGAGGATTAAGTCCATCTTGAGAAGGACCCAGCCTCTCCTTTTGAAGAACAACACTTTTGGCTATTCAAACACACACTCCAAACAGAACCAGCAAAACTCTCATAAATGGAAAAGATACTCCAAAAGAAACAAGCAAAAAAACAACAACATAACATTTCTTTCTCTAGAGAAGCTGAGGTGCTTTGTTATATTCCACTATATCAAACACTTATATCACGACCACAAGCACTTCACTGCTGGCTTCAGGCTGTGACACGAGACATGGCAGAGGCCACGCTTACAGCAGCTAATTTGAATTTAACCCAAAGGACCTCTGGCAGAAAAGTGACACCACTGATCTGAAACCATCATTGCGTGGTGATAGAATAATAAAATGCATCCATCCGTGAAAATGGGAGTATATATTTTTTTTATTTATTACATTCTTAAAGAACATCAGAGAGCTTGACACACTAGGGATAAATGAACTATTTCTAGGATATCGAAAGACCAGGTCTTTTCCTCCCTTTCACTCTCCCCCCACCCTTTGTCTTCTCTCCCTCTCTCCATCTTTATGTATTTTGCCCTTAGCAGCAACTAATAACTACTTTACCTTCTCCCAAATGAAATATGAAGATGGGTGCAACAAGAATAACCAAGACTACCAACAGAAAACAGCTACCTTGGCATTTAACACAGCTGTCAGCACAACTACGTGTATCATGTAGTCCAATTGAATCTTTGTTTTATTTCCATTTGTATACTTCGATTAATAACCCAGAAAAGGAACAATAACCTTCTCAGAGTCCTTAAGTAGCTTTTCATGTTATGCAGTGGTGGGATTGGGAGTCATAATTTCATTCTGATGAATGAAATAAAAAGTAATATCTAGGAGATGCAAACTAATCTTAAAGAACCTCAGTCAATGCCAGTTATGGATGCTTAGAGCTCACTCGTGAAAGAGTCACCGTTAAAAAAAGATGTCAAAAAAATACAATACACAGGTGGTAATTATTTCTAGGAATATGTGCTCATAATTTGTGTTCAATAATATTGTAAATTAGCCTTATGTTATTAAAAGCATTACATGTTTTTATTTGTCTGTTTGGTGGAGATCAGCAGTACACGTATAAGAGATGAAAAAATTTTTTCTAATGTTATGTGAATGGATTCTTGAGGCATAAGATAAAGCTTCCCGTGACAACATCACGCACAGAGCACATGATGCATTTAAAAAGGGCAGCATATCTCCAAGTGTTTAAATGGAAATGAAAATAAGGTTTTCTATAAAACTGTTAAATATCTTGAAAAATGGTTCTAATGGTGACTAAGAAATTTATTTTGAAGTTGCAGGTGAAGAATCTGAATTAAATTGTTTCATCAAATATGAGAACAGAGAAAAGCAATATTTCTAAGTATCTTTATTTCCTATAACATAATTTTTAATGTATTGATAGATAAATTCATAAATTAAATATGAATAGATATTTTTCAACATTATCTGCATGTTTTATATTCTAATGGACCAAATCAATGTTTTCAAACTTGTTATAGAGAAAAATAGGGTTTTACTTTGTATTTAGATTTACCATATATTTGATTCTATATATTATTTTGGTCTTATAATAATTTTGAAAACTTTTTTTTTCCTCAATTGAGTTTGTAGACTGAGAAACATACCTGGTACAATAGATGTTGATAAGAAAACTTCATATTTAAAGAGCAGTTAATTAAAACTCTCAACCTGATACAGCCAGCAGTATTTGAATTCAGGTATACTGGCTTCAATGCACATGTATGATTCATATATATGGTGTTGCTTCCTCAAGAAATTAAAATTTACTGAGGTAGTAAAACCCTTTACATATGACAAAATGTAAACTCTGGAAGTACCAAATGAATGTAACATTCTAAACATATTACATAAAAATTTAGAAGCAAAAGAATTTATTCTAGGTTGGGATTGTCAACAAAGAAGTATGTTGCCCAACTGTCCTGACTGGCCTAGGGCTGAGGAGTTTCCGTGGGTGCAAGACTTTCAGTGCTAAAATCAAGAATGTCTTGGGAAAACTAGGATAAGCTGATTACTCTACAAAGGGGTGAAATCATACAGGGTCATGAGTAACTCAGCAAAAGAAATTTGAGCTCCTTCAAGAATGAAAAAACAGAGAAGTTTGTGCCATGATTGGTATGTTAAGAAAAGGATGTACTTTTTTGATGGCATATATAATTGTTAACAAGGAATGCCGTTGCTTTGGGATCAGAAAGAATAAAACAAATTGGAATTCCCAGATTCCATTAGGGAAGCAGGGTTGATACAGAAATTACCAACAAGATACCGATGTTGGCTTTAATGACAAATCTCTGGTGACTGCTTTTGAGCACTGTGAACAATTAAATTCCATATCTTTATCTTATGCTACAGAGAAATATTTGTGTCCATTTCATAAGTAGAGCTGATTACACTTTCATAGGTTTTCTTCCGTTAAAAATAATTTGTGCTCACATAAAAACTACAGTTTTAGTGTTTACATATTGTGTTCTGTGTATTGTTCTTCTTAGAAGCTCTTAAAACAAGTTTCAGGAATTGAAAAGAAGGAATCAAATTTACTACATTTATTGAAGTCTTACTTTGCACTTTATAAATGCCACCACATTTAATGATCATAACAACCACAGAAAGCAAATACTCTTATGTTCATTTGCCAAATAAGGAACTGGAGTCGCAGAATGGTTAAGTTATTCTTGCCTAAGGTCACTTTGTTAGACAGGGGTAAAGGCAGGATTTGAACTCAGATATTCTGACTCTATAAGCCCATGTGCTCAGACACCATACAATATCCAATACGTGAAAAGAACATGAAGTAATTTAAAACTTTGCATCATAAAGAACTCATAAAAGATAAGATACCCGGGCTTCCCTGGTGGCGCAGTGGTTGAGAATCTGCCTGCCAAGGCGGGGAACACGGGTTCGAGCCCTGGTCTGGGAAGATCCCACATGCCGCGGAGCAACTAGGCCCGTGAACCACAATGACTGAGCCTGCGCGTCTGGAGCCTGTGCTCCGCAACAAGAGAGGCCGCGATAGTGAGAGGCCCGCGCACCGCGATGAAGAGGGGCCCCCGCTCGCCGCAACTAGAGAAAGCCCTCGCACAGAAACGAAGACCCAACACAGCCAAAAATAAACAAAAATTAAAAAAAAAAATTAAAAAAAAAAAAGATAAGATACCCAAGTTTCCTACTTTTGAGGACAAATGTATATCTGTGTGCTGAAACCTCAAAGCTATTTTTTGAGTTAGGAACTCAGAATTTATTCTATGACATAATTTCCCCTGGTTTGGTCCTATTTCCTACACAGCAGGACCCAGCTTTTCCAGCATAGTTGGAAGGATAGACAATCCAGACAATCCAGAACGAATTGCTCTTGCAGCTCTGAGGTCCTTGAATTTGCTTTTCTCTGCTTGAATTCACTGATGAATTGCAAACCTCTACGCTACTTTGTTCTGCACTGATACATTGCAAGAACTCCATCAAAATAAGTCTTAACTTTCTTGAATAGACCACATTTTTATTAACACTTTAGGAAATAGCTTCACCATCTGTGAAAAGTCAGAATATGAATATAGTTCTATGTAAACTAAAAAATAAAGCAACATACAACACTTACAATGGTAGGTACTAGAAGCAATTTACATTCATTATTTTACATTTGTTTACACAGATTTCTATACCAGTCCTACAGCGGAGGTAATATTATATTTCCCACTTTAGGAACAAAACACTGAGGCAGAGAGGTTAGGTGGTATGCCCAAAGCCATACAAAGATTATGTGGCAAAGCTCAAATTCAAACCTAGGCAGTCTGGTTGTAGAATATGTATTCTTGTCCACTTAACTGGCCATTTCACCTACTGTTCAAAGTAATTTGATCAGTTCATGTATTCTTTTTTTTTTTTATTTATTTATGTTTGGCTGCGTTGGGTCTTCGTTGCTGCATGCGGGCTTTCTCTAGTTGCGGCGAGCAGGGGCTCCTCTTCGTTGTGGTGCGTGGGCTTCTCATTGTGGTGGCTTCTCTTGTTGTGGAGCATGGGATCTAGGCACGTGGGCTTCAGTAGTTGTGGCTCACGGGCTCAGTAGTTGTGGCACAAGGCTTAGTTGCTCCACGGCATGTGGGATCTTCCAGGACAAGGGATCGAATCCATATCCCCTGCATTGGCAGGCAGATTCTTAACCACTGTGCCACCAGGGAAGTCCCCAGTTTATGTATTTTTAATCAATTATCTAGAAACTAAAGGCTGACACTCAGCAGTAATTGGGTTCCTGCTATGAGTTAGGCATAACCCATAACCTAAATATTACTTCCTGACATATTATTTCATTTGATACTGTAAGAAAGATAAGAGCCATTCCATTTAACATTCAGTTATTTTCTCAGAAACTTATGATCCTTATAAAAAACAGTAAAGACTCAAATAAATCAAGACATACAATGGTAAGGAGAAGGGTCTTTAACCAAAAACAGGATGCTATTTTTTCTTTTTCATATATGGTCTGATTTAAAAGACTAGGTAAGGGAAGACCTTCAATATGGCAGAGGAGTAAGACGTGGAGATCACCTTCCTCCCCACAAATACATCAGAAATACATCTACATGTGGAACAACTCCTACAGAACACCTACTGAATGCTAGCAGAAGACCTCAGACTTCCCAAAAGGCAAGAAACTCCCCATGTACCTGGGTAGGGCAAAAGAAAAAAGAAATAACAGAGACAAAAGAATAGGGACAGTACCTGCACCTCTGGGAGGGAGCTGTGAAGGAGGAAAGGTTTCCACACACTAGGAGCCCCTTCGCGGGCAGAGACTGCGGGTGGCAGAGGGGGGAAGCTTCGGAGCCACGGAGGAGAGCGCAGCCACAGGGGTGCAGAGGGCAAAGCGGAGAGATTCCCGCACAGAGGCTCGGCGCCGAGCAGCGCTCACCAGCCCGAGAGGCTTGTCTGCTCACCCGCCGGGGCGGGCGGGGCTGGGAGCTGAGGCTCGGGCTTCGGTCGGATCTCAGGGAGAGGACTGGGGTTGGCTGCGTGGACACAGCCTGAAGGGGTTAGCGCACCACAGCTAGCCGGGAGGGAGTCCAGGAAAAAGTCTGCAGCTGCCGAAGAGGCAAGAGACTTTTTCTTGCCTCTTTGTTTCCTGGTGCGGGAGGAGAGGGGATTCAGAGCGCCGCTTAAAGGAGCTCCAGAGACGGGCACGAGCCGCGGCTACCAGCACGGACGCCAGAGACGGGCATGACACGCTAAGGCTGCTGCTGCCGCCACCAAGAAGCCTGCGTGCGAGCACAGGTCACTCTCCACACCGCCCCTCCCGGGAGCCTGTGCAGCCCGCCACTGCCAAGGACAACATCCCCGGGAGAACGCACTGCGCGCCTCGAGCTGGTGCAACGTCACGACGCCTCTGCCGCCGCAGGCTCGCCCCGCCTCCTCTGTACCCCTCCCTCCCCGCGGCCTGAGTGAGCCAGAGCCCCCGAAGCAGCTGCGCCTTTAACCCCGTCCTGTCTGGGCGGGGAACAGACACCCTCAGGTGACCTACACGCAGAGGCTTGGCCAAATCCAAAGCTGAACCCTGGGAGCTGTGCGAAAAAGAAGAGAAAGGGAAATCTCTCCCAGCAGCCTCAGAAGCAGCGGATTAAAGCTCCACAAACAACTTGATGTACCTGCATCTGTGGAATACCTGAATAGACAACGAATCATCCCAAATTGAGGAGGTGGACTTTGGGAGCAACTGTAGACTTGGGATCTGCTCTCTGCATCTAAGTTGTTTCTGGTCTTATGTTTATCTTAGTTTAGTATTTAGAGTTTATTATTGGTAGGTTTGTTTATTGACTTGGTTGCTCTCTTCCTTTTTTTAAAATATATATAGATATATATATATATTTCCTTTTTCTCTTTTTATGAGTGTGTATGTGTATGCTTCTTTGTGTCATTTTTGTCTGTAAAGCTTTCCTTTTACCATTTGTCCTAGGGCTCTGTCAGTCCATCTTTTTTTTTTTTTTTTTTGCATAGTTTTTAGCACTTGTTATCATTGGTAGATTTGTTTTTTGGTTTGTTTGCTCTCTTCTTTCTTTATTTCTTTTTTAAAATTACTTTTCAATTTTTTTATTTTTAATAATTAAAAAATTTTTTTTATCTTAATAATTTTTATTTTAATTTATGTATTTATTTTCTTTCTTTTTTTCTCCCTTTTCTTCTGAGCCATGTGGCTGACAGGGTCTTCGTGCTCCGGCCGGGTGTCAGGCCTGTGCCTCTGAGGTGGGAGAGCCGAGTCCAGGATATTGGTCCACCAGAGACCTCCCGGCTCCATGTAATATCAAATGGTGAATGCTTGCCCAGAGATCTCCATCTCAATGCTAAGACCAGGCTCCACCCAACAACCAGCAAGCTACAGTGCTGGACACCCTATGCCAAACAACTAGCAAGACAGGAACACAACCAAAACCATTATCAGAGAGGCTGCCTAAAATCATAATAAGGTCACAGGCACCCCAAAACACACACCACCAGACACGGTCTTGCCCAACAGAAAGACAAGATCCAGCCTCATCCACCAGAACACAGGCACCAGTCCCCTCCACCAAGGAGCCTACACAACCCACCAAACCAACCTTAGCCCCTGGGGGCAGACACCAAAAACAACGGAAAGTACAAACCTGCAGCCTGCAAAAAGGAGACCCCAAACTCAGTAAGTAAAGCAAAATGAGAAGACAGAGAAACACACAGCAGATGAAGGAGCAAGGTAAAAACCCACCAGACCAAACAAATGAAAAAGAAATAGGCAGTCTACCTGAAAAAGAATTCAGAGTAATGATAGTAAAGATGATCCAAAATCATGGAAATAAAATGGAGAAAATACAAGAAATGTTTAACAAGGACCTAGAAGAACTGCAGAACAAACAAACAATGACGAACAACACAGTAAATGAAATTAAAAATTCTCTAGAAGGAATCAATAGCAGAATAACTGAGGCAGAAGAACGGATAAGTGATCTGGAAGATAAAATATTGGAAATAACTACCACAGAGCAGAATAAAGAAAAAAGAATGATTGAGGACAGTCTCAGAGACATCTGGGACAATATTAAATGCACCAACATTCGAATTATAGGGGTCCCAGAAGACGAAGAGAAAAAGAAAGGGACTGAGAAAATATTTGAAGAGATTATAGTTGAAAACTTCCCTAATATGGGAAAGAAAATAGTCAATCAAGTCCAGGAAGCACAGAGAGTCCCATACAGGATAAATCCAAAGAGAAACATGCCAAGACACATATTAATCAAACTATCAAAAATTAAACACAAAGAAAAAATACTAAAAGCAGCAAGGGAAAAACAACAAATAACTTACAAGGGAATCCCCATAAGGTTAACAGCTGATCTTTCAGCAGAAACTCTGCAAGCCAGAAGGGAGTGGCAGGACATATTTAAAGTGATGAAAGGAAAAACCTACAACCAAGATTACTCTACCCAGCAAGGATCTCATTCAGGTTTGATGAAGAAATTAAAACATTTACAGACAAGCACAGCTAAGAGAATTCAGCACCACCAACCAGCTTTACAACAAATGCTAATGGAACTTCTCTAGGCAGGAAACACAAGAGAAGGAAAAGACCTACAATAACAAACCCAAAACAATTAAGAAAATGGTAATAGGAACTTACATATCGATAACTACCTTAAATGTAAATGGATTAAATGCTCAAACCAAAAGACATAGATTGCCTGAATGGATACAAAAACAAGACCTGTATATATGCTGTCTACAAGAGACCCCCTTCAGAACTAGGGACACATACAGACTGAAAGTGAGGGGATGGAAAAAGATATTCCATGCAAATGGAAATCAAAAGAAAGCTGGAGTAGCAACTCCCATATAGTCTATCAAAATAGACTTTAAATTTTTTAATTTATTTATTTATTTATGGCTGCATTGGGTCTTCGTTTCTGTGCGAGGGCTTTCTCCCGTTGCGGCAAGCGGGGGCCACTCTTCATTGCGGTGCGCGGGCCTCTCACCATCGCGGCCTCTCCTGCTGCGGAGCACAAGCTCCAGACGCGCAGGCTCAGCAGTCGTGGCCCACGGGCCCAGCCGCTCCGCGGCATGCGGGATCCTCCCAGACCAGGGCTCGAACCCGTGTCCCCTGCATTGGCAGGCAGATTCTCAACCACTGCGCCACCAGGGAAGCCCTCAAAATAGACTTTAAAATAGAGACTATTACAAGAGACAAAGAAGGACACTACATAATGATCAAGGGATCAATCCAAGAAGAAGATATCACAATTGTAAATATTTATGCACCCAACATAGGAGCACCTCAATACATAAGGCAAATGCTAACAGCCATAAAAAGGGAAATCGACAGTAACACAATCATAGTAGGGGACTTTAACAACCTAATTTCACCAGTGGACAGATCATCCAAAATGAAAATAAATAAGGAAACAGAAGCTTTAAATGTTACATAAAACAAGATGGACTTAACTGATATTTATAGGACATTCCATCCAGAAACAATAGAAAACACTTTCTTCTCAAGTGCTCATGGAACATTCTCCAGGAGAGAACATATCTTGGGTCACAAATCAAGCCTTGGTAAATTTAAGAAAATTGAAATGGTATCAAGTATCTTTTCTGGCCACAATGCTATGAGACTAGATATCAATTACAGGAAAAAATCGGTAAAAAATACAATTACATGGAGGCTAAACAGTACACTACTAAATAACCAAGAGATCACTGAAGAAATCAAAGAGGAAATCAAAAAATACCTAGAAACAAATGACAAGGAAAACACGATGACCCAAAACCTATGGGATGCAGCAAAAGCAGTTCTAAGAGGGAAGCTTATAGCAATACAATCCTACCTCAAGAAACAAGAAACATTTCAAATAAACAACCTAATCTTACACCTAAAGCAATTAGAGAAAGAAGAACAAAAAACCCGAAAGTTAGCAGAAGGAAAGAAATCATAAAGATCAGACCAGAAATAAATGAAAAAGAAATGAAGGAAATGATAGCAAAGATCAATGAAACAAAAAGCTGGTTCTTTGAGAAGATAAACAAAATTGGTAAACCATTAGCCAGACTCATCAAGAAATAAAGGGAGAAGATCAAATCAATAGAATTAGAAATGAAAAAGAAGTAACAACTGACACTGCAGAAATACAAAGGATCGTGAGAGATTACTATAAGCAACTATATGCCAATAAAATGGACAACCTGGAAGAAATGGACAGATTCTTAGAAATGCACAACCTTCTGAGACTGAACCAGGAAAAAATAGAAAATATAAACAGACCAATCACCAGCACTGAAATTGAGACTGTGATTAAAAATCTTCCAACAAACAAAAGCCCAGGACCAGATGGCTTCACAGGCGAATTCTATCAAACATTTAGAGAAGAGCTAACACCTATCCTTCTCAAACCCTTCCAAAATATAGCAGAGGGAGGAACACTCCCAAACTCATTCTATGAGGCCACCATCACCCTGATACCAAAACCAGACAAAGATGTCACAGAGAAAGAAAACTACAGGCCAATATCACTGATGAACATAGATGCAAACATCCTCAAAAAAATACTAGCAAACACTATCCAACAGCAAGTAAAAAGATCATACACCATGATCAAGTGGGGTTTATCCCAGGAATGCAAGATTCTTCCATATACACAAATCAATCAATGTGATAAAACATATTAACAAATTGAAGGAGAAAAACCATATGATCATCTCAATAGATGCAGAGAAAGCTTTCGACAAAATTCAACACCCATTTATGATAAAAACTCTCCAGAAAGTAGGTATAGAGGCAACTTACCTCAACATAATAAAGACCATATATGACAAACCCACAGCCAACATCGTTCTCAATGGTGAAAAACTGAAACCATTTCCTCTAAGATCAGGAACAAGACAAGGTAGTCCACTCTCACCACTATTATTCAACATAGTTTTGGAAGTTTTAGGCACAGCAATCAGAGAAGAAAAAGAAATAAAAGGAATCCAAATCAGAAAAGAAGAACTAAACCTGTCACTGTTTGCAGATGACATGATACTATACATAGAAAATCCTAAAGTTGCTACCAGAAAACTACTAGAGCTAATCAATGAATTTGGTGAAGTAGCAGGATACAAAATTAATGCACAGAAGTCTCTTGCATTCCTATACACTAATGATGAAAAATCTGAAAGAGAAATTAAGGAAACACTCCCATTTACCATTGCAACAAAAAGAGTAAAATACCTAGGAATAAACCTACCTAAGGAGACAAAAGACCTGTATGCAGAAAATTATAAGACACTGATGAAAGATATTAAAGATGATACAAACCAATGGAGAGATATACCATGTTCTTGGATTGGAAGTATCAACATTGTGAAAATGACTATACTACCCAAAGCAATCTACAGATTCAATGCAATCCCTATCAAACTACCAATGGCATTTTTCAAAGACGTAGAACAAAAAATTTCACAATTTGTATGGAAACACAAAAGACCCCAAATAGCCAAAGCAATCTTGAGAAAGAAAAATGGAGCTGGAGGAATCAGGCTCCCAGACTTCAGACTATACTACAAACCTACAGTAATCAAGACAGTATGGTACTGGCACAAAAACAGAAATTTAGACCAATGGAACAGGAAAGCCCAGAGATAAACCCACACACATGTGGTCACCTTATCTTTGATAAAGGAGGCAAGAATATACAGTGGAGAAAAGACAGCCTATTCAATAAGTGGTGCTGGAAAAACTGGACAGCTACATGTAAAAGAATGAAATTAGAACACTCCCTAACACCATACACAAAAATAAACTCAAAATGGATTAAAGATCTAAATGTAAGGCCAGACACTATCAAACTCTTAGGGGAAAACATAGGCAGAACACTCCATGACATAAATCACAGCAAGATCCTTTTTGACCCACTTTCTAGAGAAATGGAAATAAAAACAAGAGTAAACAAATGGGACCTAATGAAACTTAAAAGCTTTTGCACAGCAAAGGAAACCATAAACAAGACGAAAAGACAGTCCTCAGAATGGGAGAAAATATTTGCAAATGAAGCAACTGACAAAGGATTAATCTCCAAAATTTACAAGCAGCTCATGCAGCTCAATATCAGAAAAACAAACAACCCAATCCAAAAATGGACAGAAGACCTAAATAGACATTTATCCAAAGAAGATATACAGATTGCCAACAAACACATGAAAGGATGTTCAACAACACTAATCATGCAAATCAAAACTACAATGAGGTATCACCTCAAACCAGTCAGAATGGCCATCATAAAAATACTACAAACAATAAATGCTGGAGAGGGTGTGGAGAAAAGGGAACCCTCTTGCACTGTTGGTGGGAATGTAAATTGATACAGCCACTATGGAGAACAGTATGGAAGTTCCTTAAAAAGCTAAAAATAGAACCATACAACCCAGTAATCCCACTAATGGGCATACACCCTGAGAAAACCATAATTCAAAATGAGGCATGTACCACAATGTTCATTGCAGCTCTATTTACAATAGCCAGGACATGGAAGCAACCTAAGTGTCCATCAGCAGATGAATGGATAAAGAAGATGTGACACATATATACAATGGAATATTACTCATCCATAAAAAGAAACAAAATTGAATTATTTGTAGTGAGGAGGATGAACCTAGAGTCTGTCATGCAGAGTGAAGTCAGAAAGAGAAAAACAAATACCGTATGCTAACATATATATGGAATCTAAAAAAAATAAGTGGTTTTGAAGAACCCAGGGGCAGGACAGGAATAAAGACTCAGACACAGAGAATGGACTTGAGGACACCAGCAGGGGAAAGGGTAAGCTGGGACGAAGTGAGAGAGTGGCATGGACATATATACACTACCAAATGTAAAATAGATAGCTAGTGGGAAGCAGCTGCATAGCACAGGGAGATCAGCTCTGTGCTCTGTGACCACCTAGAGGGGTGGGATAGGGAGGGTGGGAGGGAGACGCAAGAAGGAGGAGATATGGGGCTATGTGTATATGTGTAGCTGATTCACATTGTTATACAGCAGAAACTAACACACCACTGTGAAGCAATTATACTCCAATAAAGATGTTAAAAAATAAAAATAACAATAAAATAAAAGACCAGGTAAAATGTTCAGGCTTGAAATAACATCTGCTAGCAGCTCTTTTACAACTTCCATTAACTTTCCCAAAATTCATGTATCAGAGAAGAGATTTCATAACAATGTTGATCTTATGTAGGACTAACTGTTGCTCTGTCACCAGAATGTGGAAGGATTTCCGCTAAATTAAAAAATTATGGAACAGAACATGAATTGTACAAGAAAATTGATGTTGCACCAGTGCTTTGCTTTAGGAATTGTGCAAAGCTATCCTGCTGAAATCAGGAGGAAGGTCCTTCAGCCAGGTCTCATTATCTCCTTCCTTTTTGAAAATTAGTATGCGTTATGTGTATTGGTGTGCTTTAGTAACCATTAGGAAAGTGGGATTCTGCAAGTCTACTCCTTCTGTTTCTTGAGGCAGCTAAAATATCTCTCTCAGGTTCCCCAATGGTATATACTTCTGTTCTAGATCTAGGAAAAGACTTCAACCTCCAGAACATGACTAAGCAAGAATTTGTGGAAGAGAGTGTTACCGAGTCCAAGCACGTACTGCTCAAAGCTCAACAGGTCAATAAATCAAGAGACGAGGTGTTGGGGCAAGGAATAACGAGTGACTTTATTCAAAAAGCCAGCAGACTGAGAAGATGGTGGACTGGTGTCCCAAAGAACCATCTTACTCGAGTTAGAATTCAAGCTTCTTTTATACTAAAAGGGAGGGAATGTGGCTGGCTGCTGCAAACTTCCTGGTGCTGGAATCCTTTGTTCCTGCAGCTGTCACAACGTTCCTGTAAACCTCTAACAAGACACAGATTATTTTCTGTTATGCAGTGTTCATCTCTATATGAATTGGAAGGTGTTATAACTTTAAAGATCAAGACTGGGAGGCAGAGCCTTGAGAATGGGCTCTCATGTATATTTCAGGCTACGGGCCACATTCTTTCACAAAGGTGCAGAGCCAGCATGACTGAGACAGGCAACAGAGCACGAGGGTTAGAGCTAAAGGAATAGATCCAATATGGAGTCAGGTTTGTTCTTCTCTGTTACAAGAGTAGTTAATGAAGGTGAACTGTACGCCGTGAAAATGTTTCCAGGTTAGGGTGGAGAACACAGAGGTTCTGGGATAAGTAGTGCACTTGGGATAGGAGTCTGCTACGTACCATATGTGATGGAGTGCTAGGCTGAGGGTAGGAGGGTAAACAATTATCCATCTTAGGGGCAGCAGAGCCTCATTCGTTGATGGGTACTGATAATGCTGACATCAGTCAACAATTATTGAGCCTGTATATGTGCTCATCCCTGCTACTATCATTTTACAGGTATTAGTTCATGTCATCCAGACAATTATGGCTTTCACTGGCCGTACCCATCTAGACATTGGGAACTGATGGGGGAGCTAGCCAACACCATCCTTCCAGCTGTGGTATTTAGTAACCGACCAACTCCAAAAAGGATAGGGAATGAGAAAAAAGGAAATTTGGGGCTAATTCATAAAAATGGAGGTATCAGTAGAAGAGTAGATAGCTCAGAAAGAGGCATTGGCAAAAGAATCTGGTTTATAATAAAGGTGACATTATCAATCAGTGTGGAAAGAAAGAAGTCGTTCATGAATTGCCAGTTATAGTAAATAGTTCTGGTTCCCTATTTTGTCAGAGAGAAACATTAGATCTTCACTAAATAATGCATGCTAAAATAATTCCCATATATGTTAGAATTCAATGTAATGAAATGAATAGGCAAAATCTACATATTGTATACGCTGTGTTGATAATTGCCATAAGTGCTTTACATATAAAAATGCTTTGGTCCTCATAACAAGTTCCTATGAGGTAGGAACAATGATTTCACTCTTTCACAGGTAAGAAAACCAGCGTGGAGAGAGGTTAAGTAACACTGTACAAGGTCACACAGCTTATCTGTTCCAATAGCCGTCTCAGACTTAACATGTCCACAAGCAAATTCCTAATCTTCTTTCTAAAAAATAACATATACCATCCTCTATCATCTCCATCTCACAACATTATTTACTTAGAGTCATCTAGTTACTCAAGTCAAAAATCTCATAGCCATCCTTAACTCTTCTTACAACCTGCACACAAGCATTTTGGAAAATGTGAGTGGATCTAAGTTGGTCCACACCCTATTTCCTAGCTTATTTCATCTCCTAAGTGGTCTCCCTGCTCCCACCCTTGTTTTTCCACAGTCTATTCTCACTGAAGCAGCCAGAATAATCCCTTAAAACGTAAATCAGATCAGGTTACTCCTCTACCTGAAGATTGCTCCCCAGTGAATCCCCATAGCCAGCTCTCCAACCTTCAAGTCTTTGCTCAAATGTCTCCATAATAATGAAGGCTACCCTGACAATGTGTCTAAAATTGTGACCCACCATCACCATCTGCCCCCACCAGCACTTCTAATCCCCATATTTCACTCTTTTAATCCCTCTCTGATATCACATATAATTTATTTAATATACTTATTATTTTTTGTTTGTCTTCCCTAAAGTATAAGTTCTGCACGGGCATGATCTTATCTGTTTCATTCATAGATATATGCTAAGCACCTAGCACAGTGCTTCACCCTTAATACAGACTCCATAAATATTTGTTGAATGAATGTTGGGACTAGGACTTCAAACGTAGGCAGCATGAATCTAGAGTCCATAAAATTAATGACTAAGCAGCTCCAGAAAAATAAAATTATTTTTTTAAATGTTCAAAAAATCGGTGAACATGGGAAGGGAAAATGCTTTAGGAATATTAAAGTACTAAAAGAAATTATTCAGGAAAAAATGTGACAGTTAAAAGTATATAAGAATTAAACCGTTTTTAAAATATAACGTTATCCAAGATGTTAGCAATAAGTAAAAATGAGAAATATCTACTATACATGTGGTAACCTATTACAAATCAAATGGGGAAAAAACCTTCAAACCCCTATAAGTATTAAAAAGATATATAAACTCACAAGAAAAGAAACAAATAGAAAAGCATAATATATAGAAATTCACATTGTCTAATAATACAACT
Source organism: Balaenoptera acutorostrata (assembly GCF_949987535.1). Lineage (NCBI taxonomy): Eukaryota > Metazoa > Chordata > Mammalia > Artiodactyla > Balaenopteridae > Balaenoptera > Balaenoptera acutorostrata. The sequence goes on from NC_080081.1 coordinate 67,557,506, forward strand.
CATTACATTGAGGTGTCATTTTTAAAAAATAGGAAGTCAGCAAAAATACAGAAAGAAAAGAGGGAAAAAAAGACTATGTATACCCCGTGTTGATGAGGGCTCAATAAATCATATATAACATCTATCATGAGCTTTAAGATATTCCTGCATTTTGATACAGTGGCTCTATTTCTAAAAATCTACTCTGAGGACGTAATCGGATGTGTAGAGAAAAGTATGCGTACAAAGGCTTTCATCAAAGTCTCAGAATAAGGAATAATACTGTAAAAACAAACCATACTTTCCAGACTTGAGAAATACTTAAGTATTTCATGCAAATGTATAGTAATCCATTAAAATGAATGTTTTTGAAGAAAACTTGGAAACATAGAAAATAACTTTTTTTTAAAGGCGGGTGAACAGTTATGATGATAGCATGGTCTATGATGGTTGGATCAAAGCCTAGTTACAACTGGAGGATGCAAAAACCTAGAGCAGGGGTCACAGTCTATTAGGCAACCTGATCAGACCCTTCAGTGAAGGGCCTTGGGTGAGCCTAGTGCCAAATCATGGAGACTCCTGGTCACATAGGCAGAAAGGTCACTTGGGCTTCAAAGACAATGCTAACTTATTTCCCAGATTTGCCTAAGGTAAGTAAAGGCGATTATCATGTAATGATGATGATGATGGCATCACTATATAGAGAGTATTATATATATATATAAAATCACATATATATGTATATCACATAAAATCCTGATAGTGACACACGTAAAAAAATAAATTTTCCAAATACCTTTTCCAATAACCTCTCTTTGTGATTGCCTTTAAGTCTGAGATACAGCAGCTTTGGAAGAGAGTTCTTCACATGTTAGTAATCAACTCCAAAGTGGAAGAATAATTTTTAGAAAGAAGTTGAAAGTTCCTGAAACAATTGTAATTCCAGTTCCATGATACATTTTAGCTATGAATAAATAGGCATTGTAGAGAATAGTTTCACCGCTATCATTTCTGGGGTCACTCAATTATCTCTTGCTAATTTCAAAATGAGCACTTTCTTGTTTTTCTGACTAAGATACTAAAAAGAAATTTCAAGTAACCATTTGACCTTTTATTGTAAATTTCTGTGACTTCAGTGAATTGCATTTTAAGTGCAATGCCAGTTTGTGGAATGATGTCACGTTTGTATTTTAAAATTTATACAAAAGCAAATTGTCCTTCTATTGCTAATGACTGTAGAATACACAGTTCAGTGTTGTTTAAATAGAGATTTCAAATAACTTTCTTGTAATCGTTAATCATTTTAGCAGGTGGCATGAGGTCAGCAATCAATAAGCACGTGAAAGTGTTGCAAATGAGGCTCAGGGATCAATAGAACATTCCTCTTCCCATGGAAACACAGCCTACTCAGATGGTTGTCCTCGCTGTTCCTTTCTGTTTTGTATTTATGGTAGATTCACAGGCACATTTTTTATGGAAAAACTGCCAAATTAGGGAAATTGACAAAATGCATCTCACCAACATCATGACAGAGATGGCATTTGTTATAAAGAACATATCCTGAGAGAGGCCGGAGCAGGCATATAATTTGGTACAGAGGCTAAGGTTGCAAAGTAAAATTCTCAGCCTTTAATGGGGATGTGTCGTCACTGATCCACTTTCTTTTGCATGTATTTTTAAATGTATTACAAAGGCATACACTCATCTTAGTATGTGGAATTCTGTTACGGGTTTATTTTAAAAGACACACACTTAAATATGTAGGCTTTTGTTTATCAGGCTGAGACAAAACATTACCTTAATAAACGTCAGCTTCACTTTTGTTTCTTAGGCATTAAAACATTTTAATTACTGATAATTAATGGGAATATAAGTTGTTTCATGAAAAAATACAAAAATATTTACTGCTCCATTGCATAAAATAGATTTTCATATATACTGTCCTCCCCCTCCCTTGTTAGGCAGAAAGTAGATTTGTATTCATTATAAAGTTCATTACCGTGTCTACAGATACATGTGTTCCTGCATATTTCATAAATGTCATTGTTTAACATAAAACATTTTACAAACTGTTTAAAAATGTTAAAGTACTTTTGTGGTAAAGAAGTAAAAAGAGAGAGATTCGAGGAAAGAAAGGAATCCCTTTGTTGTTTGAGCCTTTAATTATTGTCTGGAGAGATATTATAGGAACCACATTTGCTTCTGTGTACCTCAGTATCTGTAGGAGATGACCTAGAAATTTACAACAGGGGTCAAGCCTGGGCTTGAGATAAACCCATGAGAAGAGCCGTAAGCTAGAGAGAAAGAAAGTTTAGAAATAAGAAAAGTGATTTTTTTAAAAAAGCAGCATGCACATCACCCCAGGGGGTGATCTCTAGCAATATCCTCTTTACTCATGTAAGTACTCAAAAAGAAAAAGAAAACAAACAAGCAAAAAACCCCTCAACTCTTGTGAACTTAGGAGGAAAATATAAAAGACAGCCAAGAAGCAAATTCTCTAATGTTGCACTTTGCAGTCTGCGTAGGGGTCCCGCCTATCCTTGACTCCCTTGGGGGAGTATTTCCTGGGCAGAAACTGGTCCTCCCCGCAGTCGCCAGAGCACTGATTCCCAGAAGGTGTAACGACGCGTGTGGCTGGGACAGGGAGAAAGGGTTGCCACTCATCTGTTGCACAAGCGCGAAGCTGGAGCAGGCATCTGCTGGGACGCAACGGGCGACCAGCAGCACACCCCAGGGCTTTTGGAAGATAATAGGAATCAAGTAGAACCCGAGGGTGTCAAGTCGGGTAATCGCTAATCGCTAGCTAAGATTCCGCGTGGACGCCACTCTCTGTTTTACAAATGGACTCTCCAGTCCCTGGGTCGTGACCAACAAAGCCTCCGTGAGTGACAAGCTGGGAACCACCGCGTCGCAGTGGCAAGCAAGTAAGTTATTGCCAACTTTGCCGATATATATCATTTTCCTCTAAACACTTTGATTTTATTCTCAGGTGTGACCATTAAAGTGATTGCCAAAAGATAACTTTTATCCTGAAATCTCAGTACGCTGATGGGAGCATCTCTCTCTCTCTGTCTCTGTCTCTCAATACATCCCACCTGAAGCCACCGAACTTCGCGCTCCTAGGCTGGTGCGCGTTTGGGGTTTTAGTTAATATTTGGAAACTTACTGATTTCCTATGCCTGTTGCAAAGCCAGAGCTGGATGAGGGTGGGTGGAATGCTGCCTCGTCCTTTATTCATTGCGACTGTCTCCATTGTTGACACTAGTAGCAAGCCGCAGACGCCTGCTCTTGCAGGGGAAGTCTGACACCTTGAGGACGGGAGAGCGGGTGCCGGGACCCCAGAAGAGCCAGAGTGGGAGAAGCGTTGAGAGTTACGGGGTGAGGGTGGCGGTTACTTTTTCAAGTCAGGCGACCTGCCGCCCGGGGGCTTGTTTACTAGGGTGGGAGCAGGGTGCGCAGAAGCCGGGTCCTGACGCCCACTGGAGTCGGGCAGCCTGCGGAGCTCGCCCGGAGCCTGGAGGTGTGTCTGGCTCGCCTCCAGGATCACTGGGTGGGTTCTGGCCACCGACCGGGCTGGATGACCGCTGGTTCGTGGTGAGCTCGCCTGTCCCCAAACACTTGGCTCACCCCAAACATTTGGCCCCGGGAGGCGGAGGGTATTCCTGGGCAGCCGAGCCGGGGTCCCGCCCTCGCGCGGGTCCCATCCACCGCCAGGCAGAGCGGTGCGTGGGACGCGCATCTTCGCGAGCGGTCCCTTCCGAACCCGGTCTGTACGGACCCCGAGTCAGGAAGCCGGCGGAGATGGAGGGAGGGGTGCCTTCCTCTGGGTTCATCGGCTGACAGCCGTGGGAACGCTAACTTTATCCGGAGGGGTCCGTAAGGGCGGGGGTGGGCGAGGTTCTCCTCCCCCGGAGCTCACCTCCCCCGCCAGGGCCTCCCCTCCCCCGCCTCCCATGGCATGACTCTCGTAGCATCCTCACTCCGCCCAGTTCGGTGCCAGCTGCGTGGGCTCCAGCTTCGTGCGTTTTCCTTGGAATGCTCCAAAACTCGGCGGAGACTAAGGAAATCCCGCTGGAATTTGCCGGGCGTGCTCTCACCCGGCAAAAGCACCCGCGCCGCCGACCTTGACTCGATCCCTCTTCAGCCAGAAGATTGCAACTTTGCAGGTAAAGAGGGTGTCGCCTCAGAGCTCCATTTGACCCGACCTATACCTCGCCTGCTGTCTGGGATCTCGGTTAAGTTTCTCAAGCTGCCTGGGAAGCCGGCTGTCTCTTGGGAGGCAGACATCCCTGGGGGGTTACGAGTTCAAGAGGCTCCGGCTGCACGGTTTCTCTTTAAGGCTTGGGACTGGGTCCGTGAAGCTTTCTGTGGTGGACCCGGGCTGAGCTGGAGTTCTCAGCCTTTCACCGCAGCCGGCTTTAAAGCAGGGGAGAGGGCAAAGCGTGAACCCCCAGTGTGACTTATATGGTACTCAAAGCAGCAGCAGCTACGACATGGAGCTGGGAAAGAAGGCTGTTTTTAGCCTTTTATGCATTTAGGGAAAATGGAGATCTTGGTGGCCCCTGGGCGTATATAAGTGAGCCCTTAGATTCTGGTACCTAAACTGGGGTAGTGAAGAAAGGATAGTTATCAATATCCTGTCGATCAATTATACTCTGCGTCATTTTCATTCTCCATCAAAAAACAGAAACACTTATCCGTGTCGCTGGACCCAGGCTAGGGATTCCTAGTTTGCTTGGCAACTGAAATTCCAACTAAGCCAATGACCCTGTTTGCTACTTGGCTGAATCACTGACGTTTGCTGCACAACTTGTTGTTCTAGCTGAGAACTCAGCTGCCTTTTGTGATGAGGTAACTAGAGGAGGGGATACGGTTGGGAGAGATTGAGACAAGGGAGCTCCCGTGTCTTGTCTGTATTCGCTATGCTGTATCCACTACGGTGTAATCCTGTTCACATGGTTTCTTAGGGTGGCCCTTCGCGGTTAATATCCACAGGGGAAAAATGCAGCAGGTCGCTTACTCTGAGTAAGCACCAAGCCAAGGGAGCAGGAAGAGACAGAAGCAAGTTTTACTTGTTTTATTAAAAGGAAATTTAAAACAGACTTGTAACACTGAAAAAAAAAATTCCATTCTCATATACTTTCTGGATTTCCTAATACGGTAATTGCTGCACAAAACGTATTACAAATTCTTTAAGAGAAAAGGTTAGCTAGAGTTTGTTGTGTTTGTTTTGTTTTTTTAAAATTCTGAATTAGGGAGAGTAAGAGTGGGTGGATATGTTAAAACATTGAAATCGTCATCACTGTGTTATGGTTGGCTATTTAAACTTAGATTTGTAATACCTACTTCTGTTTACCCGGACAGTAGACCAAGAAACACCGTCTTTTAAGTATGGAAGGCAAAGAATCGATAAGATAAAGGGATAACTAGCAGTTCTAATATTAGAATCAAAATTTAGTAAGATATTGCTAAAGTAGCACTTTAAAAACTATATTTATAAATTAATGCTGTTAATGCAAATCAGTATGTTGGTAGAAGTTGAATTGGCTTTATCAAAGTATTTTATGCAAATGTCTTGAATTAATGGATGGTTAGTACAGGTAGAAAGAAAGCAAGCACTTTCATTGTTCATGAATGAGACCACAGAGCTGGAGACCCTGTCAGGAGAGCTGATCAGAGCTCAGCTACCCTGCTAAGCTTGCCATTGTGGAGTGAAGTGCCAAGAGATTTACACACAAGGAGAAGTACTAACAGGTTAATGAAATTGATGCATAAGATGTACTTAATATTCATTGAGTGAATGAATATATAGTTAGGTAGGCAGACAGTTTAAGGCATAGCAAGAAGATTTGTAATTGCAAATTTAGAAAAGTTCTTCCACTTAGGTAAGAGCTTAAAGGAACATGGGCATTCATCAAAGCATAATCTATCTCAGCTCAACAGATAAAAGAAACATGTCTCTTTAGTAAATCCTGTCAAATATTAACTCTGAAAATCTTGCGTTTTGAAAAGTAAGTTTCAATTTACTTGCTTAATGGTCATTCTCACAGATATAAGAGGTGGAATAAATTTTCCATTACTTACAAGCTTTAACATTTTGTAATTTTTACATTATTTATTTTTCTGTGGCAGTTATTCCTGTAAAGTCAAGCTCAAAATGCAAAGAGAAAACCTTAAGAAAATTAAAGTTCTATATGAATTTTATGGCCACTTTGATTATTAAAATGGTAAGACATCAAATAACTTTCCACATAAGATAACCTTTATTAACTCATACTTTATATAAGTAGGAAACACCAGACATTGCTTTTATTCTTTCTGATTAGGGGAATTTGAATATCGTGTTCAGTACATACATTTCAAACTTTTAAACTTAAACTCTATTATAAATGTGATAAATTACTATTGAAGTATAATAATAACCTCTAGAGATGCACTGATTAACCCCACTGTATTGAAAATAGTTTCACAAATATATTGTAGAAAATATTGTCATAGTTTTATGCCTGTGTGTTTAATTGCCAGGATAATTTATGGCAATTCAGATTATCCACATTATATTTAGCAACTGAAAACTGACAATCTGCCTTTTCTAATTAATTCATATATTGGAACAAAAATAAAGACATGCATACTTTTGTTCAGTAGTTAATATTGTGAATATCAGTGCTCCAAGAGATAAAGGATTTTGTAAATAAAGATATAGAAGAAATACTAAACACTAGCTAGGAAAGTAAAACTGTGGACTGAATATTTTCTTATGAAAATGTGCCTGGTTTATTTTTAAAAACAAGCTAGACGAAGGGAAATATAATAAACTATTAACTTTTCTTTTTTCAAAATCATAATTGCTGAACATTTTATGAGATCAGATTCTAATGTGCATCTTTTCCTCCCACGTTGTACTGTCTGGGCCAAACTGAAACTAGTTTACTCACCTCTTTAATATCTATGGAAAACCCACCATAAGCATTTTGGTTCTTATTAAAAATGATGAAGAGACAGCTCAGAACAAAAACCTTGTCTTTTCACCTAATTTATGCTTCATCATGCCTCGCAACACATACTCAGACCAAATAAACATTAAAACTTGTTAATTCAACCCACCTTAAATTGGACATTTGCTTCTATCTAGTTGTGATGAAAAACTGCTTTAGAACTATCTTTCTTCTCCTTATGTTTTCTAGTTCTAATCCTCCAAGATGCATTGAGACCTTAATATTTTAAGAGATTTGAGAATATTTTGATCAGGGATGTAATATCATAGCTGTATCTTTTTAATCAGTACAAATATAGACCTGATCTCTGAGAACATTAGTACTACCAAAATACGCTAGGATGAAAAAATACATTTAGGAGAAGAAGCTCTTCATTTGTGAAACTGAAAATTAAAGACACATGCATTGAAAATGTATCAATTTAAAACTACATTGTTCCATGAACTATTCAGTAAATGTACTGACATACTTAAATTTTAAAAAATCTCAGTGATCCCTCTGAAAGTTCAGTTTCACTTAAACAGGTTATAAAAGAGAGAAAATAGTTTCAGTACTTGATCTTTTCTTTTAACTGATATCCCATTAATATTAGTGTATGTTTTGTCAATCCTTATAAAAATGTTTCCTTTGAAACACAGCAGTGTCACTGAGTAACGGCTTCTTGAGAAGCAACAGATGACACATGGGCACAGTTTTATTCATAAGATTAGAAATGTTAAGTAAAACGTTAATTTAAAAACATGGCTTGATGGCTTTATCTAGCACACTGCATTCTTTTTCAGAAATGGCAAGTGAAATGTAATGAATCAGATGTGCATTCGTTACACTCTGCCTGTAGTTTGCTACGTTTTTGAAATCCGTTGAAAAAGTTACCATAAGTCATTCCTTGAACAAATATTATCAAGAGTAAATTTTACTTAAGACCGGAAAACAGGAACTATTATGAAAAAAGGAAAGGAGGAAAAAGAGAGAGGGGGCCATTATTTATGGGTACTTAAGGTATGCCAGGAGCTATGCTAGAAACTTAGAAAAAAATTTTTTTTCTCACGTTTATCTTCACATCTAGCCTAACACTAAGGTATTATTACTACCTTTTAAAGAATCTGAAAAGACTAAATTACTAAAAAAAAAAAAAAAAAAAAATCACAAAGCTGCTTTATGGTAGAGTCAGGATTTGAACCCATGTCTACTTGATTCTAAAGCCAATACTCTTTTTACTGGATTCTTATGGTCTCCAAAATAAAATTAGTAATCTTTTAACAAGATCCATAAACTCATTGGATTCTTGCAGCCATTTATTGCTTTAATTTTTCAAATGTTATAACACTGGGACATAATTATGAGGCTAGACCCCATTATGAGGCTAGAATTTGAAACAATACTCTTTTTTTAAAAAAAATTATTTATTTATTTATTTATTTTTGGCTGTGTTGGGCCTTTGTTTTTGTGCGAGGGCTTTTCTCTAGCTGCGGCGAGCGGGGACCACTCTTCATCGCGGTGCGCGGGCCTCTCACTATCGCGGCCTCTCTTGTTGCGGAGCACAGGCTCCAGACGCGCAGGCTCAGTAGTTGTGGCTCACGGGCCCAGTTGCTCCGCGGCATGTGGGATCTTCCCAGACCAGGGCTCGAACCCGTGTCCCCCGCATCGGCAGGCAGATCCTCAACCACTGCGCCACCAGGGAAGCCCCTGAAACAATACTCTTAAGTAAAGCTCCATGGGTTTTGAAGCAGAGGCAGGAGATGAGCTACTCAGCTCAGGCTAGTTTCTTAAAATTATTTCCTTTCTTACTCTCGAATCTAAATGTAACATACGTGGAAAGAAAAAAAGGCTTATTTTCATGGATAGCATTCAAGGTAATACATTTTAAAATAGTCATGAGATTATAATTTCTAAATAAAAAATTGTCATTCAAAACTTTAGAACATCTGCAGGCTGTTGATAAAATGTCATTGTAGAAAACAGTCATGTTAAGACAGGTTTATATTGCACCTTATCAGTGTTATATGAAATTTCTAGACAAGTGTTTGTTTTGTTTTCATTTTAATTTCTTAATTATTTTGCATGTCCCTTGGTACTTAATGAGGGGAGCGCTCTTTCATGCATCCCAGAAGATATCTGTCAGCTCGTGGCACATTTTAACGAACTTGCCATGGGTTTTGTTTTTTAAACCTACACCTGAATTTAAAACCAATGTGCTTAAATCCAAAAACCTATTGATGTCAAAATTGAGGAAATAACTTTTTTGAATATATGTCATACCATTACAAAAATTAGCACTGAAGTGATATCCATTCAGTAGATATTGTTTGAATATTAGTAAATGAATAATTGAATAAACAGATGAGTGACTCACAAATGAGACCTTCATCTTCGCATTTGCTGGCAAAGCTCCATCTGTACAGAATAACTTTTCCCCTATTGCTTCCTGTCAAAATGTGTCCAGGTACCAAAACCTAGCTCAATATCACTGTCTCCTTGAAAGTTTCCTTTATGTCTCCAGGTGTCGCGCATATAAACACAAGCAAAACCCTTGTTATATTCTGCCTTGCAGATGGGTAGACGTATATCTCCTGAACTAGACAGTAAACTCCTTTAAGAAACCCAGAGAATGCTCAAAAAATGTGTGAGTTTTTAAGTGACTTAGACTGACAAAAATATTACGCTTTTGCAATTAAGCATACTTAATTTATTTCAGTTTTATAATTCCATTGCTGAATTGTGAGCATATTTATTTAACTAATGAAGCCATTATAATGATAACTTTGCACTTATGTGATATAGTGAGTACCATATTACTTCCTATGTTATAAACATAACCCGCCATTATTCAATGGACATAACTTTCAGTCAACTAGTGACTCTATAATGCTCATTTTCACAGGATTTATATAACCAATTATATTATTAATGTGCTTTAGTTTAAGTGGTGCTGTGCTGAAATTCTTAGGAGGGAGTTTTAGTTCTATTACACCATGAGAAGTGTGATTAGAGTTGAAAGAGGACAAAACAAGTATTTCTCAGGAATACCTACTGAACTAAAGAAAGTCAGAGACTTCTTTGGTGTGATTAGACTTGGTAAATTAAGCTAAAAATTCATGTCAAAACCTTGACAGTATATGATGTCCAACTGTGGGTGGCATGAGCTTTTATTTTTTGGAGGGTGGTTGGTGTATCTTTAGTCTTTTTATTCTACTTCATTAAGAGTAAAATTCTTACAAATGAAAGTTTATGAACAGTGTTCAGGTAGTCTGCTACACTTTTAATATATTTTACCTCTAAATGACAGTGGAGAAACAACACAATTGTGTAAGCTAGTGCCCTGTGCATACCAGGATAATAGTTCATAGCTCATTGGATCATAATTTTCATTTTCACAGAATTAGGATAATTAGTGTTCAACATATGCTTTTTGAATGGGTGAATGGAATAAATGAATGCACGGGTGACTGTTGTCAGCTGCTATGCTCAACCTCTGTATTTTAATATGCTGTTCTTTCAAGGAGCTGGTCACATACCAATATGAATCCCCCCAAATATGATGGAAGGATGAAAGGACAGGCGTAATGCATAGTGTACATTGAGTGAAGGATGGAGAATCCATCATGCTTTATATATAATCATCCCTACTGTTTGTGAAGCATGGGTATCATTTTATGTAAAGATCTCTTTACATAAAATCTTTAAGCTGTATACCCTGAAGATCACATTGACGGCTACACTTTAAATGAATTCTCTTCTGTGATAGTTGTAGTTTGACAAGCAATGTTGGGATTCGTTTAACTGTGTGGAAATATATATATATATATATATATATATATATATATATATATATATATATATTTATTTGCATTTAAACATATACCAGCCCTTAAAACCTGCATTTAAATTCATTAATTAAGCATAAATTATATATATCTCCATCTGTATGTACTGTATATGTATATATGTAAACCTGTACATATAGCTATATATAATGCTATATAAATAGTACAGAATGATAAAGAGTGGGAGATTGCTCCTGGGGGTGAGTTCTTAAGATGATGCTTACAGAGTAATTATCAGAGACAGGGAGATAAAAATTGTTAGCAAAGAGGGTAAAGTAGCCTATAAAAGACAACAGAAGTTTTTTGCCAATGTATTAGTGCCCCTGTAGAAATGTTAGATATGTAATGAATGACTTGGAAGTTCATCTAATTCAAAAGTCTTTTTTTAAGCAAATGCTCAAATCCTACCAAATGATTTTTTAAAATACTATATACATATATGATACATATACACACATATAGAATGCTTCATGAAGGACTTATTTAATGCATGGCAATCGCTCTACTAGATGCTGAGCATACAGAGAGGCACATATTACCTTTTTGTTTAAGGTTTCCAAAGAGGATTCTCATAAGCCTCTTAACACGTTCTAGTGTCCCCTGTTATCTTGTAGATGTTTTGCTGTTGTATTGTCACCTGATCTCTTCTCATAGAAATAGAAAACTTATTAAGAAAATAACAAGTCATGCTAAAATAAATACAGTCTATATTTGGAATTAAAAAAAAATAACATCAGGTCATGTTGGAAGAAATCCAAATGCATCTTCCTTGCCTCCAATTATTGTTTTCTATAAGAGTAGGGCTTAGAGTTTCCAACCAGAAATTTATGTTAAATTTAAATAGTATTATTGACACTGTTAAAGATGGTGCTTTCCTTTTATATATAGATATTACTGAATTACCATTCAAAGGTGATGTATTTTAGGAGATAAATTGTTTTCCAAAGTCTTGGTGGATTTACGGTGATACAGCCACATGTTACCCAATGGCCCTTTGAACCAATGAAGCAAACCTAAGAGAAGAAGCCAGTTTTAGAGCTAGGGATATCTTGACCTGGATCCACAGCCCCCATCCCTTTGCCTTGGTACATAAAAAACTTTGGCTCAAGATATTCTTAGATGGATGAACCCATCCTAGAATCATCTAAGAGTTCTCAGTATCCACTGTTAGTGTTTCTAGGAAGCTCTTCTGTCTAGAGCTGAGCATGTATTGAAGGCCTCGAAATAGGCCATCTACCTCATGGTCTTAAATATTGGGAACAAAAAGGGGAGTACACTGAACTACATTCATGTTTTTAGAATCATGTTTGGGGGAGTACATCCCTAGGACTATCCACTCTACCAGAAGTTTTTATTGTCTGAGAGTTATCATGTGAAATAATCAGAGTGCCTGTCTCTAAGCCTCTAATAGCCTCTACAATTAAAGAGAAAAAAATATTTTTAAAGAACACTCAAATATTCGGGTTATTATTGCTCTGTAGGATATTAAATAGCTTTGTATCTATAAAAAAAAAAGATATGTCTCTCTGTATGTGCTGTATAAAAAGAAAATGTTGGCAGAAGGAAAAGACTTATTTGCTTATCTGGTTCATTTTAACCTCACAGCTTAACATTCTGATTTGTAACGTGCAAACTACTTAGAGAATTGAACCGTGTATTTTCATTTAGCACTCCAGCATATTCGTGGAACAGAGTGAACCAGCAAGTGATTTTGCCCTTTCGTGAATAAAAGAAGCCTTAATGAGAAAACATTTCATTATAATAGTGCTTATGATAAAGAATTTTTCCCAACATATAAAATATCAAAAAATTTAACCTGAAGAACAATAACTGCTTTTGTCAGTTGTACTTAACAGTGAATCACTAAAACCAGAACTTAAAACCTAACTTTCTAATCTTCTTAAATATTTTCTTACTAGTTATTACATTGTTATAATTGAAATATTGGGAACAATTAAATATTAAAATTACCACTTTTTTCCCAACAAATTGAGTATTTGAAATGATCCACTGTTGAATAACTTAGGTATATTTGAACCATATAACCTTGATTCGTTTCAGTTTATTTAAAGAGAGTTATTTGAAAACTGAACTACTATCTTATGAGTCAAGATCTTCTCATCTATAAAAATATATAAGGATTATGTGTCAATTATTTAATGTGATTAAAGATAACCTCTGCTCATAGAATGCATCGGTATTCAATAGCTTCTAGGAGTGTTTCAGAGTCTGCCAGAATTTATTTTGATTTGAATCATAATGAAATGGATCTACAGGTATAACAAAGACAGTGACAGCTCAAAGGGTTTCATATACCCTTCGGTTCACTTCCAGTGCAGCATTCAATAATATCTACTGTTTGCACTCCATCCGTCCTCATATCTGCAGATGAGCATCTTCAATTGTCTAATTGGTCCTGTGTTTAAGGCTGCTCCCTCATAGACGGGAGGCTGATGACAGAGAAATGGCCGTCTAGGAACCAACATTCCCTGCTGCCTCTACCAGATCAGGGTACTTCCATATGTAGATGGCAAGTATGATGAACATTTATTTCTCTGAACATTTATAAAATTGTGGTAAGGTTCTGTGTTCATGGTGAAACTTAATTGCAACCTCTAATGAATCATGACTTCTGATAAAATACTCTTGTTAGTTTCTTTTCTTTAGGTTAGAGATAAAAGTTTCTTTCTAATATATTTAAGAAAATTTCATATCAAGAAGGACTTAAGCAAAGGATTTTAAGAAAGGAAATTTCACATTGTTACATTCTTTCTTGGTATACCAGGGGCACGTTTAAACTATTGTATTTAAGAAAAATGGTCAGTTGTATGCTCTGCTCCATTATGAGGGGAAAGTCATTACATGATGGTGCTGGGATTTCTGGCCATTTTTGTGTTTTACACTAAAATAAATGCTGACCATAATCATAAGGATAAATATTATATGAATTCACTCTAAAGATCTATATGAATATTTTAAATGTCTCATCTGAAATAACAAAATACTTAAGATACACTACTGATTTATTAATCATCACTACTCATTCATTTTAAAAAGAGTTTAACCCTTTAATTTTAATTCATACAGCAAATACTTTCAGTTAATTTTCTTAAAATTCACAGCAGTACTTTGAAAGTGTTTGCCAATTATTTGACATATATGTGTAAGACCAACCCATGCAAAACATTTACCTGACTATTGATGAGCTATAGTCGTCTTTCTTTCTTATCACAGAAGAAAGTGGAAATAAACTTGAGGGGACAGTATATTGATCTTTTAAAAAATAAAATTTTATACACGCTGACATACATGCATTTGGTGGAAGGGTGGGCTGAGCTGGAGAGATTTAATTTTAAAATTTTTTTCAAGAACAATTACAGGGCTTCCCTGGTGGCGCAGTGGTTGGGAGTCTGCCTGCTAATGCAGGGGACACGGGTTCGAGCCCTGGTCTGGGAGGATCCCACATGCCGCGGAGCGGCTGGGCCCGTGGGCCACAATTGCTGAGCCTGCGCGTCTGGAGCCTGTGCCCCGCGACGGGAGGGGCCGCGATAGTGAGAGGCCCGCGCACCGCGATGAAGAGTGGCCCCCGCTTGCCGCAACTGGAGAAAGCCCTCGCACGAACCGAGGACCCAGCACAGCCAAAAATAAATAAATAAATAAATAAATAAATAAGAAAATCCTTAAAAAAAAAAAAAAAAAAAAAAAAGAACAATTACAAATCTGTTTTATTTTTAAATTTTGGTTTTCTTTTTTATTTTTATAATTACAGATGCTACACCTGATGTCTTTAGATGCCCTCTGTTCCTTGTAGCACCGCCATGCCTCTGTGGGCAGCCAAGAGTTCTCTTCAGCATGTTTAGCGTCAGTATGTTGGCAAAAATTTTTCTCAGTTTTTGTTTGATTAAAAACGTTTTTATTTGATCTCACTTTTAAAGCTATTTCCATTGGTTATAGTATTCTAGATTAGAAATTATTTTCTTCCAGTACCTTATGCCACTCAATTGACTTTTTTTTTTTTTTTTCTTTAGATTTTATTTTTTTTTATTGATTAATTGATTGATTGATTGATTGCTATGTTGGGTCTTCGTTTCCGTGCTAGGGCTTTCCCCAGCCGCGGCAAGCGGGGGCCACTCTTCATCACGGTGCGCGGGCCCCCCACTGTCACGGCCTCTCCCGCTGCGGAGCACAGGCTCCAGACGCGCAGGCTCAGTAATCGTGGCTCACGGGCCCAGTTGCTCCACGGCATGTGGGATCTTCCCAGACCAGGGCTCGAACCCGTGTCCCCTGCATTAGCAGGCAGACTCTCAACCACCGCGCCACCAGGGAAGCCCCCACTCAATTGACTTCTGACTTCTATCATTTCTGCTGAAACGTCAGCCGTCAGTCTGATTGTGGCTCTTTTGAGGGCAATGTGTTCTTTGTTTTTGGTTGCTTTTATGTTTTCTTTTAGTCTTTTGTTTTCAGTAGCGTTACAATCATGTACCGAAGTGATCTCTTTGGATTTCTGCTGCTTGGCGTTTGGAACATTTCTTAAATATGGCTTGATATCAGTTTTGGAAAATTCTTGGTCATTATCTCTTCATAGGTAGTTTTGCACCTACCTTTTTTCCCCCTTAACACCTCCAGTTACACTTTTTTTTTTTCCTTTTTAGTCTGTGCCATATTTCTAGTATTCTTTTAATTCTTCTTTTAATGTATTTCCATACATTTTTGCTCTCTGTGCTGTAATCTGGATATTTTTAATAGCTTTATCTATCCTCTGGCAGGCAGATAAAATGGGAGTAAACATCTTACTCCAACCAGACCTAAGCTGATGAGAGGCTAATTTCAGACTTTGCAAGCCCATAAACCCCTGGTTGACCCCGTTGTTATAAGACCCCAGGGTCTGAGAACCTTGGCTATTTAATAGATCACTTCTCCTTGAAGGTTCCTGAATATGACTTTTTCCTCTGCATTTTTGCGAGATTGATGAATACTCTAAATTTCAGCAGCTTTCTGTTAAGTGTCTTACTTATTTTCCTGCAAAGCTTAAGATTTTAACAAATGCTTTGAGAAAATTGCTGCTGAGTGTGAGACTCACTTCCATCTGTCTCCCTTCTTACCAGGACATGAGAAACTTGTATTTGCCTTGGCAGATGCATTGAGGGGAAATGTGGTTTTTAGAAGGTCAGGTCATCTCTCTGTGGTTTCTCCCTAACTGAGATATTGGCTCCTCAAATCCTAGTCAGCTCTGCAACTCTTTTTTTTTTAAGTTGATTTTTTTTAAAAAAAATTATTTTATATTGGAATACAGTTGATTTACAATGCTGTGTTAGTTTCAGGTAAACAGCAAAGTGATTCAGTTATACATATACATATATCTATTCTTTTTAAGATTCTTTTCCAGTATAGGTTATTACAGAGTACTGAGTAGAGTTCCTTGTGCTATTCACTAGGTCCTTATTGATTATCTATCTTATATGTAGCAGTGTGTATATGTTAATCTCAACCTCCTAATTTATCCATCCCTGCCACCTTTCCCCTTTGGTAACCATAAGTTCGTTTTCTAAGTCTGTGAGTCTGTTTCTGTTTTGTAAATAAGTTCATTTGTATCATTTCTTTAGAGTCCACATATAAGTAATATCATATGATATTTGTCTTTCTCTGACTTGCTTTACTTAGTATGATAATTGGAACTCTTCTTTAGACAGAGATTTGTTTATTTGCTTGTTTGTTTATATTTACCCAGCTTTTCTAAACGTTGTCAGAAGGAATGTTAGTCCACTACATGCCATTCTATCATAGTCAGAAACACAAGTACTTCTTTTATATTTTGAATTTAATGCCAAAAAATTGAGTCAAAATGTTTAAAAGGAAGAAATTATACTTATATGGTATAGTATAGATACATAATTATACCCACAGAGAGATGAATATAGCAACTGCTAAGGAGTTTCGGAAAGTTTAAACTGCTTTTTTTATTAGCTCAGTAGTAACATTATTCTTGCAAAATGACCAAGTCTGTGACATTAGAACAACCATTTTAAACAATCATTTTAAAGCTATTTTGTATAAAATAATAAATTCTAAATAAAACCGTATTAATGTGGCTCAAATCAATTGTAATTAAGTTCCAACTAATAGCTCTTTCTTATTGAATAACAAACACACTATTAACTGAACAAAAAGTAGAGGCAATATAATGCAGCAGCAATTTGACCCCTTTGTCACTGAGGTGAGTTTTTTTTTTTCAGGCCTGTGGTTTTCTGAGTAATCTTCATTTCTCCATTCGAAATCCATTATACAAGGACGGGAAAGTGTCATCGGTCACTGCTGTTTGTGTTAGTTATAACTGTTATTGCTAAAATTGCCTAAGGCCTGAAATTTTTCCTTAATGGTGTTCTGCAGATGCGCCCAACACTATAGTAACCAGTTCATATAACTTAAGACGTCACCCGAACCTACCTATGAGATATTATCTCTGAATTTTTCATCAGTATCATTCAGCATTTGATTAATATATCTGCTAGTTGTGTTCATATGATCCGAATCAGACCTTGTTTACCCTGAGATGTGCACTATTGTCTTTTTTGAAAAAATATACATTGTAGTTTTATTCTGTGCAAAAGGGATTCAGAAGTGGATGAGGAAGATGCCATCTTCCCAATATAGACTGTACAGATCCATCATTAAGTCCAAACACAGCGTGGTCTCAGCTCCAGACTGACAAGTGAGTGCTAGGTTGTCAGTACGAACCTTCCAGGCATGGAGAACCTTAAGTTTTCTCCACAGCCCCTTCCAGGTTAATAAATGGCTTTAAGTATGATGAGGCCTTAGAGGAGGGTCTGGCTAAAGGACCATTGTGTTTGCTCAGAAGAGAGTGAGGAGTTAGATTAAATTCTATTTAATCTGGTTGGTCCTGTCCCAGAAGTGAGATGCATATTTGGTTTTTGATCTGACATTCCTAACCTGTCCCTCAGCCCACAGTCTGCTGCCATGGCTGTGACCATGGTCCTGAACACCACATCTACCACCATGGAAAGGAATTCATCTCATGGTCAACAGCAAGTACACCATCTCTGAGCTTCAGGAGAACCCACCCTAAAGCTGGACTTTCCTTCCAGTGGAACCTCTTGGCCACCAACCCTAGATTCATCCAAGTAGTTGTGTTTATCAATAGCTTGTTCCTTTTCACTCCTTAGTAGTATTTCATGGTATGGATGAAACACAGTTTTCACATTGGCTGGGACAACAAATGGACAAGCTGGAGGACCACTGAGCTCCCTTGCCCACGGGGCTACCTTCCTATCCAGGACCTGAGCCTCCGTAGCTGCACACCCAATCCTCTGCCCAGGAAGCCCATAGATTTCCTCTGACTGTGGGAATCCAGGCCCATGCAGTGGGCTGTGATGGGACTTCAGTCAATCTCCGGATATATCTGGAGGGAGGTAATCAGCCTTCCCCAAAAGCTGTGGGGTGTCATCTGGAGGACTTTGGGGTTATAACCTTTATCTAAGACAGTCCTTGAGGAAAGAGCAGATGTTTGGGATCTCTCAAACCCAACCCAGAGGACCACTTCATTTCTACTCCACAGACCTGTAAAAAAGCAGATACTTTAGACCTGAATTCTTCGTGACCTGAGTACTACTTTCTTTTTCTCTACATACCATGTAGATTTGCCAGAAAGCCATCATGCCTCTTTTCTCTTATTAGTACTAATGACCAAGAACACCTGCTCACAGACGTGAAGGCTTTCTTGAATAAGGACTTCAAGATCAGTTGTCTCCTAACTGGATCTGCATTTACATAGATTATGGAATGGGAGGTGGGGTGTAAAATTGGAGGGGTCTACCGTGCTCTACTTCTGGTCTTCTTGGTGAAGACCTCAAGGCCCATCCATCTCTGTATGTTTTGACATGCCCTGTAGTAAGACCAAGTGCTTTTACAAACAAGAATGGTGTGGGCAAAGGCAGAATTCAGGAACCTGAATACCTCTCCCTTTCATATATTCCTGTCTACCCCAGCCTCCTTTTCTGCTATCTCTGTCTGCCATTATGCTCCATGGATGCTGCCATGATTGCAGTTTGTATATTAAAGATTTTTCTATTGAAGTTTTTTGATGACCAAAAAAATTTATACTGTGAATATATATATTTTTTATAAATATCAATTTTGAGACACAATTCTGTAACTGCATAATTATAAACTCTCAGGACTGAAATCCTCTTGGAGCCATGAAGTCGCTCAGACTTTAACCGTACGGGTTCAACTTTCTTAAGTGTTTTGTGAAGAGTGACATGCCTAATACAATTTTTCTTGAAATCTTCTCGTCTCTTGCTTTGTGGTATTGCATTGGAGCTTAAAGTCACACTGCAGTTCCCCAAATACACAATTATCATGCTAAATAACTGGATGGCTTTTAATGATTCTGGGACCAGATAAGAGTACGGGAAGTTTAAGGTGCTCTGATATTGGCTAGAATGAAGTTTTCCAACTTTTTTTCTGAAAGTAGTAGCAAAGTAACATGAGTTCACATTTAGTGAGTGATTAGGCTATGGCAGGCCCTAGGCTGATTGGTTTGCCTGCCTTATATTATTAGCCTCAGGACAACTATCATCATCCCCATTTTACAGATTAGGAAAATAAAGGCTTAGGTTGATTAAACAGCTTTCCCAGGTCACACAATTATTATGTGGTATGGCTCTGAATTAAACCCAAACCTGACAAATTCCACAACATAGTTTCTTAGCAATTATGCTATAATATAATGCAAGTTTGAAATCTGAAGCATTTTCTCAGTGTACCCACATGAATTACTGAACAGTCTCTAGTTTTCTGTTTATCAGTCTTAGCATGTATAACATCACGTTTCCAAGCCTTTTCAGGTTTTATAACACTTGCTAAAGTATTAACTTTTTAGGGACTGGATTTAAATCCAATTATACAATGTCTGGGAAAACAATGTCCTTATTCCTTCCTTTTTAGTTCTAATCCATATTTATCAATCTCAATTTTAGGAGGACTCACCAAATCTTTATCTTTTTTTCCTTTTCAAGTCTATTTTAAACAGGACTGTTCCAAGGTCTGCCTCTTGATTTATATTTTAACTTGTGTGTGTCTGTGTGTTTTTTTGATAGACACCATCTCTAACCACTAGAAACCATTCATTTGTTTTGCATCACTTATTTTTGTCATTTTGAGAATGTACGATAACTGAAATCATACAGTATTTGACCTTTGGAGATTGGCTTCTTTCACTCAGTATTAATGCTCTTGAGATGCATTGTATTGTGTGTAGCAATAGTTTTTTCCTTTTTATTGATGAGTAGTAACCCATAGTGTGGATAAACCACACTCTACTTAACATCTGGATTATTTTCAGATCGTTACCATAACCAACAACACTGCTATAAACATTTGTGTACAGTTTTTTGTGTGAACATAAGTCTTCATTTATCTGGGATACATGCCCAGAGTGTAATTGTTGAGTCATATGCTAGTTGCACGTTTATTTTTTTAAGAAACTGCTAAACTATCTTTCTGAGTGACTGTACCATTTTGCACACTTAGCAGCAATGTATGAATGATCCAGTTTCTCCACATCCTTAACTGCAGAAGGATGTGGGAACATAGGATAAGGTGACATCTGTACTTCAATGCCATTACTATTTTTTTATCCTAAAATTCAGCCATTCTTCTAGTAGTGATATCTCATTGTGGCATTAATTTGCATTTCTCCAATGGCTAATATCAGACATAATTATATGTGCTTATTTGCATCTGTATATAATCTTCCATGGAATGTCTCTTTATGTCTTTTGTGCATTATCTAATGTGTTTTTGTTCTTGTTTTGTTTTTCAAGGTTGAGATTTGAGAGCACTTTAAATATCTATGTACTAGTCATTTATCTGATGTGGTTTGCAAGTATTTTCTTCACGTCTGTGGCTTGTCATTTCATCTCTTAAACAAATCATTTGCAGAGTGAAAGTTTTAAGTTTGATGAAATCCAGTGTATCATTTTTTTTCTTTTATAGCACCTTTCTTTTTAAAAAGGAAAAAAATAAAGCATAGAGAAAACAAGTGATTTACTCAAATCCTCACAGCAAAGAAAATCAGCTTATTGCCTTCTTTTCTTGCTTCTCGTTGTAGTGTCGTGTAAATGGGTATCTCAGTCATACTGTCCCCAGCTGTTTGCTCACTCCTAGGCCATTCTTATTTCTGTTGACATTCAGGTGTAGCATAATATAAAATTTTTCTTGTATATTTTTGATTAAATGCACATGTGCTTATTAACAATCATCTGTAAATCACCTATCCTTATATACAATTAAGCTCAATTTGAACTATTTTTCATTTTATTTTGCATCATTCCAAAAGTATTTACAATGCATCATCTCGAGCCACTGATATAAAATTTTTGCTTTTATGGTGATTAGAATTAGGTGAGTCTGTCTTGAATTCCAGATTCAAGATGAATTAATTACTTGAGTAGCAAAAAACAAACAAACAAAAAAAATAGATTCCCAGGCCAATACTCAACTCTGTAATGAATGATATTCATATAGTTATTATAATGCAAATGAATCTTAATGGTTTTCAACCATAGAATCAAACTTTAGAAAAAAGATGGAGGGCCAACTTTGGTGACAAAACCTACTGGAAATGTTACAAAGTTGAAAATGTATAATTAAATTTATAGCTCACTGAAGTCAGGAGGTGAAAGTTAAAATGAAAACAGAACATTAAATATAAATTTATGAATATTATTTATGAACAGCATTTAAATTTATGAATATTATTTATTAAATATAGATTTATAAATATTATTTCTAAAATATAAAATAGTTTGAACCATATGAAACTGCCTATATGTGATGATTTTTTTCTATAAAATGACTACTTCATATGATTCAACCTAATACTAAAATAATTGTCAACATTGGGGAAAGATACGGAAGGACAGGAAGGGATGTTATATGTGAAAGAGGTCCTTATCATTCTTAGCAGGACACCAATAGAAAAGTGTCTAAAAAATCACATTAAAATATTTTTCTTACAAAGTTAATCCTTGCAATTATTAACTTTCAGATACCAATCAAATTCATACTTGCAACTGTCTAAATATTTTTTCAGCTTTGTTGAGGTATAACTGACAAAACTATAAGATATTTAAAATGTGCGTTATGGTGATTTGATACATGTATACGTTGTGGAAGGATTCCCCCATGTAGTTAACAATCCACCACCTCACATATTTATCTTCTTTTTTTCTTTTTAGTGAGAACTTTTAAGTTCTACTCTCTTAGCAAATTTCATCTAGACAATACAGTTTTATCAACTATCGTCACCATGTCATACATTAGATCTTCAGATCTTAGTCATCTCATAGCTGACAGTTTGTACCCTTTAAGCAACCTCTCACTATTTTCCCTACCCACACATCCCAGCCCTTATCAACCACTTTTCTTCTTTCTATTTCTATGACTTTGACTTTTTTTAAGATTCCACATATAAGTGAGACCATACAGTATTTGTCTTTCTCTGTCTGGCTTATTTCACTTAGCCTAATGCCCTCAAGACACATCCATGTTGTCACAAATGGCAGGATTTCCTTTTTCATGGCTGAATAGTATTCTAGCGTGTGTGTGTGTGTGTGTGTGTGTGTGTGTGTGTGTGTGTGTGTGTGTATCTTCTTTATCCATTCATGCATTGATGGATACTTGGGTTGTTTCCATGTCTTTGCTATTGTGGATAATGCTGCAATGAATATGGGCATGTGGACATGTCTCTGATATCCTCTTTTCATTTCCTTGGAATATATACCCACAAGTGGGAATGCTGGATCATATGGTAGTTCCATTTTTTTGAGGAAACACAGAAATATTTTAAAATAAACATTTGTCTTCTTTGAATAATGTTTGCATTAGAGATTTCTCATGTTTAATAATCCTCTTCGTTTGCGGCATTGCCTCTGTCTAAGGCCCATTGCCTGAAATGGCTGGAAATATTTTTTCCTGTAGTGCCAGACACCTGACAACAGTAACAATGAAAAGGCAGAATTAAATAACTGATGTGGCCCCTTCTGGGATCAACCTCTCTTTGATTTGCTTTGATTTATCTGCCTGGTACTTTCACTGACATAACCTGTCAACGAAGTTGTAGAGTAAAACAAAAACATCAAAACACAAGGAAATGCATATTACTTTCTGTTTGCAAAACTTCTGCTTTAGGTAAAATTTGTGTCTGAAAATTGATTGTTGATGAGCTGACTAACAAAAAGATCATATTTCAGGCTCAAATCTGATTGTTTTTACAGTAAATTACCCAAGGCAGATGCAATCTTCTAGTTGATGGAACGTTATGGTTAAAAGCATTTGAGAAAAATATTAGAGTGATGACACACTTTCACAGTGTGTGCTGTTTGAATTTTGCTAAGCCACCCCAGTTGCTTGGGAAGAGGTGATTAAAAGCCTCAGATTTGATGTTATATAGACCCCAGTTTAAGTCCTGACCCTCACATTCACCAGCTGGATAACCTTGTAGAAATTACTTAGTATTTTTAATCCTCAGGCTTCTCATCTACAAACTGAGGATAAAAATACCTAGCTAACAGTGCAGTTGGTAAGATATATAAAATAAATATATCACAGTGCCAGGGGCATAATAATCTTTCACTAAGTGGCAGGATCACAGCTAGTAATTTATTACTGAAAGTTAATTATGAAAATAGCATTGAAGCTCACAGGTTGTTTCTAAGTCGAGTGATAGTAACTTTTTCATTGAAATTGTGCTCTCTCTAATAGTTAGAGATGCCCTGGATATGCCTGCATTATAAAACAAATAATGCCATTGACCCTAATGATATTATTTAAGTTTAAAAGAGAGAGATGTGATTATAGTTTTAGAGGCCAGGAAGTAATGGCTTCTGCTGTATTCCTTTCCATCGTTTTGTAGTGGGGCAAGGACTTCTCTGAATGGGGAAAGCAGAGGAAAAGAAAGTATGTAATAGCTCCAGGAGGAGGTATGCAGAGCTATAGTGTATCAAGGCAACCAGTTAGTGGAAATCCTGGGGACTTCTTCATGTGGGCCTAGGAGTAATAACAATGATACTACTAGTGGTTAAAGATATCAAAATCTTTCTGCATATTACCTTATTTAATTTATGAGATAAGTTCTATTAGGGTCATAACAGACAGTGGCTACGAGCATGGTATCACACTTACCAGGTTTCCATTTCAGCTCTGTCACTATCTGTGTCACTTTGGATATGTTATTTATTGAATTTAAGCCTCTGTTTCTTCTTCTGTAGAGAGTATTTTTATAATTATAATCATGGATGAGGGCATTCAGGCTTTAAGTCTCAGGGCCTTGTAGCAAGTATGTGCAAGTCTAGAATATGAATATTGGTGTGTATATTGTTAATTTCCCCTCAGTGCTTCTGTCTCCATAAGAATAAAGATATACTTAAAATGTCTACACATAGAAAAGTAGATATTGTCTATTGTCTATATACTGATTTGTGTTGGGGCAAAGAAAAGGTCAATTGAATACAACCGAATGTTTGCTACTTTCTCTTTTCAAGTAGATGAAAATTCGAAAATGTTAGTTACAAGAAAAAAAGAAGTAATGAATCATCTGAGTTATGTCATTCAACTGACATACATTTGATTAATGACTGCATGCAAGGCAGTATTTATCTAGACCGTGCCACCCAAGATCACTTAGTTAGGAAAAAGATATTCTAGGCCCAACTTTAACCCTGCCATCATGACTTTGCAATTCAGTGTTTTCTTTAAAAATATTGTTCTAGCATCTAGGTAAGTGGTTGTCAAACTTTAGGGTATATCAGATTGCCGCCTTATGTTCCAGACTTTCTGGTTCAGTGTGTTTGGGGTACAGCATGAGATTTGCATCTCTAACAAGTTCCCAGGTGACATCTCTGCTGCTGATTACACACTGAGAACCACTGGTCTGGATCAATGGTTCTCATCTCAGCGTTGTACGTAGCATTCCTATGTGATCAATACCAAGTTTGGTGCAAATAATTCATTATTAAATATAAAGTAGCAGTGTTTGAGAAAGATGTAATTAAACATTGGAGGATATTTATATTTACCCTAATAATATCATTCCTGTGTACAAATTAATGTCCTGGGAATTACGCATAGGAATACGCTGCACATCTGAATGCCATCCGTCTCGTGTGTTGATTCGAAAAACAAGTTCGCAAGTAGGCTACAAACATTTAAGTTATCTTCCACTTGTTTTTGGCTTCCTTGTCACTGTCTGTCAAACTGTCCAGTGAATTCTGCTGCAGTCACTGGCTGCATACCATCATCCTTGCTACGTAACCCCTGCCAGTATCTTGGGTGTTATCAATAGCGAGTAAGAGGTAGAGGAAAGAGGAGGAACAGAGTTTGCAAGAATAAGAAACCCATCGTGTTTGCACACCATCACAAAGATGCAGGGGTAAATACTGGACGAGAACACAGGTGAAGCATTTTGCATTTAACAGAGAGGAACATCCCAAGCCTCTAATACTAGGGAGAGGCATGGCTATGGATGGAGGACATGGGACAGTCATAGACCGTATTTTACAGTGAAATAGAAGGCACAGCTGCTTCGTGAGAAGGAAAAAGCAATAATTTATAGGAGGCATGAGGGAAAATTGAAAGCTTCCAAGAGTCACCAAAGAGAGTAGAAGTCAGCCGACTGAAACAAAAGTGTTAACTAACAACTTTGAGAAGGTAACAGTCATTAGAAAATGGATTTCATGGTGACCGACATTCCCATGTATTTTTGGTTTTGCTTTGTTTTTATTCCAGCAGCAATAAATAGATAGGACATATAAGAAAAAAAAATCAGAGAGTAGGATTTATCCAGGATTCATCCAGATGTGGTGGAGAAATAAATGTGTATCCCCAGTCACTGTGTACTCATCTAAAGATGCTATGATAGGAACTATGTCAAAGAGAGGGCTCAGAGGCAAAAACCTTAACACAAGAAATATGATGAGAACACATTCTTACCCATCCTAGAATTTAATTAGGAACTGATGAGAAAAATAATCTATTTCAGTGTGACAGTATTTAGGGTTAGGGTTTATAGAAAAGGATTTCCTTAAAATGGCTTGATAATTTTTGACCCACTATCAGTAACATACTTCATCTTCACAGGCAAACTCAATGGGCAAAGTTTTGATTTTTTAAGTAGCAGCTTTCCTTATATAAAAACATATAAAATAGTCAAAACCAATTAAGAGCAAATCTGACTTAAAGTATTCAAAACAACAGATAATTTAGCTTTAAAAACTTAAAAAAAAAACAACCCACAGAAACAAAACCAAGGAACCGTCTAGAAGACATTATCTTTTTGAGAGTCTTATTGCTATGATGTGTGAACCCCATCTAGCCTGGATGGCTGTGGCAAGCTGAGTTCTCTGTTACACATACTCTGAAATGGAAGTTAGGGCCTACTAGATGTTTATTACAGAGTGGAAGGGAAGGAAAGGAAACAGGACTGACAAAAGCATCAAGTTGAGTTGTGGTGCAAACTCAAGGGTAACCTCGGCTGCTCCCATAGGGTGCTCAGGGGCTAACCTGACTCCAGATTTACCTGACCCAGGCACAGTGACTGGACTTTCTACTCCTGCATCCATTAATCATTTGCTGTGATGCCACCCCAGCAGGTGTGACCTTGGGTGAGGTGAAGGGGCTGGCGGCTGAAAGCTGTCTCCTGTCCACATTGGCAACAGTTGATTCAATAAAGCCTTAACTGAAGAGGGATCTGGGTGGTATATCACAGTGCCACCAAAATGTTTTCCCCAAACTCTTAGTTACAATCATAATGAGTCTCTAGAGTTATGTAACTGTTAATGTGGGGCATCCCTCTTTTTTTTATGTTAGCCATTATACTAGGTACCATCTCCCCCCCCTCCCAAAGACTCAAAAAAGTAATTTTCTGAGACAGGCCTGCCAACGTTTTCATTTCCATTCTAGTTTCATTGAAGACATTTTAAAGGGTCATGGACTTTAGGTGTTTCAGTGAACCTCTAAAACATAACACTGAGATAATAATTGGGAAGCATAGCTTTGAACTCATAGAATGTTATTTCCTTCCTAGTTATATTCATTTCTTCCTTTGTATTATTAAAAAAGAGAGCAGAATCCTAGAAATGTTCTTCTAAATAAGTAGTAGAAGAGGAAAAAAAACAGATGTGAGAGGAACAAGATCTTTTAGCACCTGTCAGACTGAAAGGAGTCTGTAATCAGAGAATCAGACACCTCCTATGACCAAAAGGGTGTCAGTTTTCTTTTGAAAATAAGTAAAAATTGCATTGGCAGATCAACAGTTTGCAAACCTAAATTTATACATTTAATTGAAGATCTCAAATTATTATTTCAAAGGGCTTTTTAAGCCTTTCATTAGTCACCGTAGGCTAGGTGGTTTTTTCTCCTTTAAAACAGATTGTCATTTATTTCAGAAACAGAATTGACACAAATGAGAGCAGTAGTGCTCATGACTCGATTTGGAAGGATGAAAAGAGTTTTCTGTTTGTTTCTCTTTGGAGGTGGCATTGCAGTGGACATCTGTTGGGTTTGCATAAGTTAATTTAGTCCCTTTATACTTTATAGTTGTTCCAGAACAGAGCCTTTTCCATGAATGGGTGTGACAGAGGGGGAAGAACCGAAGTATCCTCAATTAGTTTGCAATGTTTCACATTGTTTTATATTGCCTATTTGTTTTTCTTAAAAAGGATACTAGAATTTAAGATTATGATTATTACTCAGGTGTATTAGATGGAATTCTTGATTTCAACTAATTAAACAACAATACTACTATCACCACCGTCATCATTATCATCATTATTCTTATTTTGCTGACAGGCGGAAAAGTGAGTGTGACACTTTTAAGCATCCATATTTTAGGGAACTGTTTGTTTTTGATCAGTTTCCAGTCTGAATGCTCAAATGGAATGTTTCCTAAGAATCAGTAGCTCTTCTGTGCATATGGAGATTATAAGAGCTTTAATGGCAATCAGGAAGGAAGGGTTTGAGGTGAGAAGAATTATTGTAGCAATTTGACAAATTCTGTATATAAAGGGGAGATGGAGGGAGAGGGAGTGTTTAACTCAGTTTGAAGTCTTCATCAAGTATAAAGAAAGGGCAGAGAAAGAAGTTGGCACATATAATAATTGCAATTTTTTCATAGAGCATCTGAATGTATAAGGTGCCCCAGAAATCATTTTTTTCTATAAACTGATTTAAGCAGTTTTCTGCAGTTCCTTTCATGGACATTACTATGGTTGGAGTGTTGATTAGACAGTTCTTTGGGAATAGAGACTTCTAATTCCAGTGCTCTTGAAGAATAAGAATAGTGCATTGCTAAGTCCCAGTGCTCCAGAGTCAGGAGAGGTTCCCAGGGTGCAATGCGAGGGTCCACGGGCCACGGGGCCAGAGCCTGCTGGTGTGAAAGGAAGACACAAGGGTTTATGCTTAGACGCAATACTGGTAAGAGGACATATCCTTTCCTCCCCACCTCCCTTGTTAATCAGGTACAACTGGGAAGAGCAACGGTTATAATCATTCTGCTGACCTCTCACTTTGGTTCTAAAGACCACACAGGAAAAGTTTTCATAGGTCATGTGCATTGGCTTGAGAAGTTAATAGAAACAGAGGGAAGAATTTTTCAGCTACGCAGATGTCATTGCAGTTGTCCGAGGAATTATTCATTATTTGTATCCTAAATGCCCAGTATATATGGTTGCAGCTGTGTATCTGAGCTTCTCTGGTATCCATAAAGGTTTGATGAGATACCAGTAAATGCCTGGGGAATAATAACAGTAACAAACCCCCCAGACTTAACTTGTTTTTTCTTTTGTCTTTAATTAAACTCAATAATCACCTTGTTCTGTACAGTAATATCAAGAGGCCATCTTTTGATTTGTATTAAAATTGAAGTTAGCATATGGAGATCATACCGCCCATATTCCTACTGACAACAATGCAATGTATCAAAGATGAAGGTGGAGGGAAAGGACACTTGACACCTCTGAGTTGCAATATTCTTAATTGTTTGACATTCTTATATACTAGCAACATTGTATGGTGGACTTCTCTGGTACCTACTCCAGAATCTTTCCATATTTTCCTATTTAGAAAGTCTTTTGTCCAGATAAATGTCCTCTAGGCTTATAACTGAACTTGTCAAACTCAATCAAGGCCTCATTCTTTCTATCAAACTTCCCTTCCATTTTCCCAATGTTATGCTATGAATTTACTCTTTCTCTGGTTTATCATCTTCTTATTTTACCCTTGTTTCTG
This sequence comes from Balaenoptera acutorostrata, assembly GCF_949987535.1. Classification (NCBI taxonomy): domain Eukaryota; kingdom Metazoa; phylum Chordata; class Mammalia; order Artiodactyla; family Balaenopteridae; genus Balaenoptera; species Balaenoptera acutorostrata. The sequence goes on from NC_080081.1 coordinate 67,586,610, forward strand.
TGACACTTCTGATTCTTTTCAGTTTTACTTAAGGATGCATTTACCTTGATCTCAAGAAAAAATGTTTTTATTTCTCAGTGAGACAGTGTTTAGAGAATGGAATTTCTCTCCATGAAGGACATCAATGAGAACTCTACTCACCGGGACTTACTGAAAGATTTCATTCTTAGGGCATTTTGGTTGACATTGGGTTGGCTCTTCTGACTTATCACAATGTTCCTTGTAAAATATAAAATGCAAGTCTCATGACAGCAAATTTTAAGTCTTAGATTTCAGAATCTGGGATGTATTTGGTAATACCAGACTACTTTACTATTATCAAGAATCTCAGCTTTAAAAAAAAGGCGTATAACCTTCCAAAATGGTGCAAAACATACCTTACAAAAGAACAAAACCTAAGGGTCACATACTATTGAGAGAAGAATCTCTCTCCAGCCAGGCCCTAGAACCTTGTGTCTATTGGAGGCATTCTACACATAGACATCCTTACGGCAGATGGAAATGAACATCATGGGTTTATGTTTGAGGGAAGAGAAGTTACTAACTCAAGAATCCTCCAGTGAAGGCTTTACTTCTCAGTAAAGAAAAAGTGTTTATATAAAAAGTGTATATACAACATGGTAGCAGCAGTAAAGATATGTTTACTTTATTGTATGAGTGGACATGTAATTTGCCATCGATGGAAATGGGTTGCCTATAGCATATTTGCATTGCAAGAATTCATAATAATAAGTTATACACAACCGAGAGACAATGCTTCCTGCTTATAGAACAAGAAGTACTCATCAGTAGTATTCATTACCTCATATAATAAAAATAGTATGAACCATTTTCAGTAGGAACTGTAGTAGGAATCTGAATTCTTTCACAGACAGAATAATCTAAGGGTGATGGAGAAGAAGACCAATGTGTTACCTTGCAGATTTGAAATTCTGTGATCTTTTAATGATATATTTATAGTAACCTATGCCACGTAAAAGTAAAATACCAACAGTTTGAGACTGTCAAAACATTTTTTGAAAGAATCATATATCTATAATTTCTCATCTATAGTTTATTAATACAGTTCTTAGTTGTTAAGATATGTCCTTGTGGAAATATTTTCATTATCTTTTATGTGTCTTTTTGTGTGAAATCACTTGGACACATTACTCCCACACCTGTTTCCTCACCTCTAAAATACACTTCCTCCTGGGATTGTTAGGAAGATTCATATAGGTGAAAACACTTTGAAAGAGTAAAGCATTATGTCTTATACTAGAATTCTATCTGCAATTGTTACTCACTTTGCCTATTATAGTTCTTTTCAAATTATCAAGTGTAATCTTGATAATTTTTTGTTTACTTTTTAAAATACTCAAACATTTTATTGCTATTATAGATTCACAAAGTGAAATTTGAAGAGATGTAAAAATCTTTCAACCTATAAATTTCAATATAAATCTTTTTAGTTAAAATTATTTCTCAATAAAAGTAATGACCCTTTATAAGTCAGTCATAACTCCTTTTTTCTTTTGATAAGAACTGATATCCACTCTTTATAGTTCTTTGCAATTTGTATTGAAATGCCAACACAGTGCAGGGATAAAGAGTGTGTGATCTGGAGCCAGACTGCTTGGGTTTATACCTCAATTCTGCCACTTACTCGTTGTATGATCATGATGCCGAACGCTCAGCTTCTCTGTACGCTGGTGCCAAATTGAATCTCAGAGACAGAGTTTTGAGTGAAGTAGAAAAGGAGAGCTTTATTACTTCGCCAGGCAAAGGGAGTCACAGTGGAATCCTGCCTCAAAAAGCTTTGTTTCCCAACTTGGAGGGGCTAGTGAGAAGTTTTATAGGAATCGTTCAAAGAGGGCGTGATCAGCACATTCTTCTGATGGGTTGCTGGCGAGGTAAGCAGGAGTCAGAATCATCAGCCTTCAGGTTCCAACTGGTCTGGGGTCTACATGCTTGTGGGCAGCATACCATCGTTAATCGTTAACTTCTCCCACCTGGAGGGGGTTTCAGTATCTGCAAAACAGCTCAAAGATGTTGTGTGTATTGGTTGATGGGGAAGCAGGACCTTGTCCCAGGGCTGCATTATTGTTTCTCTTGACTGTTTTTTTCCTCCCTGATCTAACATCCCCTCTGTTCCCTAATTAACAACTGCTTGAATCTGTCCGTTGGAACTCAGGGAAGGTCATGGAGGCTGAATGAAAGCTATTTCCTGTGATCAAAGAAATGGGGGACACAGAAAGGCTTTGTGCCCAGGAGCCCCACAGGGCCCTGCTCAGTATCAATCATAGGGAAATATCTTAATCTCTCAGAGTTTCAGTTTCATCATCTATAAAGTGCATATAATAAAGTTACTTCCTCTTGGAGTTGTAAGAATTAAATGAGATAGTGTATATAAAGCACGTGGCAGAGTACCTAGAACATACTAAGCACCCAGTGAGTGTCACCTCTCTTTACTGTGGTCTTTCTCTGGAAGTTTCTAATCCATTCCCTCATCCAGTATAATTCCTACTTCCTAATACAAAAAGGGTTTCTTAAACATCTGGACCATCAACAATCTTACTATATAGATTTCACCTTCCAGACAGTTCTGCATTTGCACATGGTTTTGTGGCCTCTAGATTGTAGTCCTCAGGAGCCATACTCAATTAGCTAGGAGATCTTGAAGTCCAATATTACTAAGAGGTATATCTTGATGGCCTTTGTAATGACCTCTGCATTCATTTCACATCTTTCTCCCAGTGTGAACAAACCAACTTTCTTCTAGCCTTATAGCCTTGGCCCCCTCTTCCTTCTTCTGCTGATGTTGTCATTTTCTTCAATCTTCCCAAGCTCACTCCTTTTGTCATTCAGATTCCAACAAACTTCCGCTAACGCAGTAATGGAACTAAAGTAGCCACATGGGTCCTAGGTATCACATCACCAATTTTATTTGTCTACACTTCCTGATGATCTTCATGATACTTTGTTAAATTTGTTTCTATCTCCCCATCATGAAATGCGAGTTCCATGAAAACTGTGGCCATATCTGACTTACTCACTTACTGCGGTTTTCTCAGCATATTATACGTGTCACCTACTAACTATACGATACATATTTATTGAACGCATAAATGCAAGAGAATCATTTACTTCAAATAAAATGGCAGAGCAATTTTCATATATCTAGAATATCTTTCCCACATTTCTTATTTGTCAAAATGGCACTCATTCCTATTCTATGAAGTTTTTTAAGCTTCACACAGGAAAAAATTAGCCTCTGTCCTATGTGCTCCTATAATATGCAGTTTCCTTAGATGCAAAGGCCTTTGTTAGATATGATTTAAGAGAAACTACTTGTGCATTTGGTCCATACTGGGCTGCAACAATTTTCTAATAGGGCTCACACTATATAGCTTGAAGGAGATTCCTTTGCTTTTTTAAAAGATTTTTTTAAAGGTGAGTTGAGAATCATTATGTTCATAACGTGGAAAAGAAATGCACGGGTTTATTATATAGCTAACAAGCATATATTATACACAAAACCTTATAAAAACATAGAGTATGTCCTGGTTTTTACCATTCAATTACCTTTAACTAAAAACTCAGGGGAAGCCTTTGATAAATGTGACAAAATGCAGTGTTTCTGGTAAAGTGTAGATTGTGCTTTTGACAGCCTGTTTATCATCATTTGTTTACCCGCTTTAGTGTTGCACGCAGTCCTGATTTGGAGCAGTCTCTTCTTTGTCCAGAGTTTGCTAACAAAAATTCTAAGCGTACTTAATCTCCATCTGCTCTTGTAAATAGCTCAAGCGCACAATCTTCATTCATTCACTTATTTGACAAAACAAAACTGATTATTATAGGGTAAGTAGTGAGAATACAGGGAACAGCAAAACAGCCTTTGCTGTTAAGGAGGGACTATAATATTAAAAGTCCCTTAATGTATAGATGGAGCTAGGGTGGGAGACAAAAATAGAAAACCAGTGAATACAGTGGAGATTTTAAATGCTCAGAGAATCTATTTGCTTAAAGTTTGAGACTCTAGCTGTAGGGAATGGAAATAAAAAACCTACCTGAACCTGCCGTTGCTGGCAGGGAGGAGGGTCAGGAAACTCTTTCAAGAGTAGGTGGTGCTTGAGTTGAGTCTTGAAATTCAGGTGGAGATAAACAAGTTGAGCAACTGTGTTCTCATAGCCCTGGCTGTAGAACAAAAGAGTGCAATGCTGGAGCTGCCAGGACATTTTCTACAAGACACTGACTTTCTATTTTCTCAGGTCCTCTTTCTCTTTATTTTATGTGCAAACATTGTGAGCAGTCTCTTCCTTTGAGCTTTGTTTCAATGTTGAGAATATTTTAATGTTTCTTATCTTTGGCAGGAAGACAACAATTTCCAAATATTTTAATAGAATCCACCCTGAAAACAGAACTCCATTACCTGAAAGCTGTTGACACTTGAAAGTCTCACACACTTAAAAGTCTCTCTAGGCTGTAAGAGTTTACAAATGTATTGATTAATTCCCCTGAGACTACTGGATGAGACCTCACAGCCACTTCCTTTTGTGCATGTCCCTAGAACACCACCGACTCACATATAGATATTTCTTTTGAGGAAGGATCATGCCTTACCCACCTTAAACTTTACTAGCCCATTGTCAAATACATATTATAATCTCAGCAATATTCTTTGAGTGAACAAATATTTTATTATTTTACCAAATGCCAATTTCATGATATTTTATGATAAATATTAATTGGCTTTCATGTACCAGGATACTCATTAATATTTACATGTTATGATTTGGGTTGGGGGTGTTTCTTCATCATTATTAATGCAAGCAAGAGCTCTTCACTTCACTTTAGGAGATCTAGCATAAGCTTTACATCTTTTGTTCCACACAGTAATTTGTTAATGATCAATCTCTCTTGGACTGTAAACATTAAAAAACAAAGGAATGGTGGGGAGGAAAGGACATGATCTAAATAACATTGGAAATTAACATTTGGTCTAGATACTACAAGGCTGAGACACAAAGAACTGTACATAGACACTGTGCTCTAGTTGGTAAATCTGTTTCTCACAGGGATGTGGTCTAGTAATTCGGAAACTATATTATGTGTACACTAAGGTTCAACAAATAGGTTTATTGAGTGAAAACAATGCACAACCTAAAAGTTGAGAATTACGTTTTATTTGGCAGACAAAATGAGGACTTAAGCCTGGAATGTAGCCTCTCAGTTAGCTCTGAGGGACGGCTCCAAAGAGGTCAGGGGGGAGCCAGGATAATATAGGAGTTGTTGCAACAAAGACCAGGTATTGGGAACTTCAAAAGATTGCTGTTAATTAAAGAAAATGAGACATCTCAAGTTAATGAATTTAGTGCTTTTCTGTGTATGGGAAGATGGGCTCACTGAAATCATTCCTTTGATATGCATCTCAGCTCTCTGGGGCCAGAATCCTGTGTTTTCCCATCCTGAGTCTCCTCGGGGTGCACTGTTGGGGGGGGCTGCAGTGGCTGGTGGCTTGATGGTGGGCATCCTGTTTCTATCCTGAGTTCCCTCAGGGGTCACATTTGGGGCAGCTGTAATGTGATGACGTGATGGCTGCAACATCCTATGTTTACTGATATGGCAGGCAACATTTTTTCACTCACAGGTTAATATGTTGTAAATATATGAGAGCCAGCCTTCTTATTGTCAGAATAAAAGTTACAAGTAAGCAAAGGGAAGTACTAGAATGAACATCAGGGACACCCCGCTAGCAGTAAGCACAGCTAGCACCTAGATATTAATTTCTAAATAACATGCTCCAATAAAAGGAACTGAGCTCCTTTGAAAAACTGTTACTTCTAGAGTGGGGCAAGGGACATATAAGATGAGCCTAGAGCATCTTGTATTGTCAGAAAGTAACAAAGTGCTCAATAAATAAATAAAAAGTATAAGAGCATCACAGAAGAATACCTGTGCCAATCTGAAAGACCTCTCAATGGGCAAAGCTGAAACAATTTGAACAACAAAAGAAATAATAGTATTATAACTCAAAAATAAAATAAATATCTACAAATCCATAATGATATAAATAAATAATTGGATAGATAAATAAATAGGAGTTGAAAGGACATATTTTCCTTAAAGTAGAATTTCAAGTAATAAGTGTAGGAATGGGAGAAATAGAAAAATCACCATTAGAGCACTGTGGTAATAATTGCTTCAGGGAAGAGCCTCAAATGGATGCTGAAATAAATCAGTAGGCAAACTTCAAGGAGAGAAAGAATATTTACATTATCTCAAACTATCTCTCCAAGATATTTGTAGATTTTTTTTTTAAACATCTTTATTGGAGTATAATTGCTTTACAATGGTGTGTTAGTTTCTGCTTTATAACAAAGTGAATCAGTTATACATATACATATGTCCCCATATCTCTTCCCTCTTGCATCTCCCTCCCTCCCACCCTCCTTATCCCACCCCTCTAGGTGGTCACACAGCACCGAGCTGATCTCCCTGTGCTATGCGGCTGCTTCCCACTAGCTATCTGTTTTACGTTTGGTAGTGTATATATGTCCATGCCACTCTCTCACTTTGTCCCAGCTTACCCTTCCCCCTCCGCGTATCCTCAAGTCCATTCTCTAGTAGGTCTGTGTCTTTATTCCTGTTTTGCCCCTAGGTTCTTCATGACCATTTTTTTTTTTTTTAGATTCCATATATATGTGTTAACATATGGTATTTGTTTTTCTCTTTCTGACTTACTTCACTCTGTATGACAGACTCTAGGTCCATCCACCTCACTACAGATAACTCAGTTTCATTTCTTTTTATGGCTGAGTTAATATTCCACTGTATATATGTGCCACATCTTCTTTATCCATTCATCTCTTGATGGACACTTAAGATGCTTCCATGTCCTAGCTATTGTAAATAGAGCTGCAATGAATATTTTGGTACATGACTCTTTTTGAATTATTGTTTTCTCAGGATATATGCCCAGGAGTGGGATTGCTGGGTCATATGGTAGTTCTATTTTTAGTTCTTTAAGGAACCTCCATACTCTTCTCCATAGTGGCTGTATCAATTTACATTCCCACCAACAGTGCAAGAGGGTTCCCTTCTCTCCACACCCTCTCCAGCATTTATTGTTTGTAGATTTTTTGATGATGACTATTCTGACCGGTGTGAGATGATATCTCATTGTAGTTTTGATTTGAATTTCTCAGAATGCAAGCACCATTCAAGCTTAATATATTTTATCTTGACCCTTTAACACAAGATTCTGAGAGAGTCAGTATTATCTTGATTTTACACATGAGAAAACATAACTCTGAGTTAAGTAGTTATGTGTAGACCACACTGGTTGAAGGCATCTGCATTGGTGTACAAACTAGCTCTTGCTGAGTGCAAATCTTATGTTCTTTAAAAATGCAAAATGCAGACACTCAAGAGGAGTTCTAAAATTTGACAAAAGAAGAGGCAGCAGAAGGTGCAATGTATTAGGGTTCCCCAGAGAAACAGAACCAATAGGAGATATAGAGATGGATGGATGGATAGACAGATAGATAGATAGATAAATGATAGATAAGATAGATACATAGATAGATGATAGATAGATAGATAAATAATAGATAAGATAGATACATAGATAGATGATAGACAGATAAATAATAGATAAGATAGATACATAGATAGATGATAGATAGATAGATAGATAGATAGATAGATAGATAGATAGAAGATAGATGATAGATAGATGGATAGATAGATAGGTAGATACAAATGATATTTATCATAAGGAATTGGCTCACACAATTATGGAGGCTGAGAAGTACCACTATCTGTCATCTGTAAGCTCAAGACCCAAGGGATCTGGTGGCATAAATTCCAGTCTGAATCCGAAGGTCTAAGAATCAGGAACACAGTCCCACTCCAAGATCAGGAGAAGACCCATGTCTCAGCTCAACAGTCAGGCAGAGAGCGAATTCAGTCTTCCTTTGCCTGTTTGTTCTATTCAGGCTCTCAGCGGACTGGGTACTGCCCACCCACATTAGGGAGGGCAATCTGCTTCACTCAGTCTATCAATACAAATGCTAATCTCTTCTGGAAACATCCTCATAGAAATGCCCAGAAATGTTTAACCAGATATTTGGGCATCCCAGCCAAGTTGACACATAAAATTAACCGTTGTATACAGAAAATTTTAAAAAATATATCAACTAGAGAAATCAGATTATTTTCACAGAAATTTAGCCAAGGGCAAGTTAAGCTTTACAGCTTTGCTAAATCCCAAAAATACAGCATTGGTTAGGTATCGATGCTAAAGTTTACCTCCATTTAAGATGGTCTTTCACTATGTTCATTCATTATATAACATTTAAAGAGGAGATCTAAAATAATTATTAACTAAAATATATTTCTAGTATAATATATCTTCAGTAAAATGTATATAGAAAATGTCACAGAATTTGCATAATAATGATTATTTTACTTCCAAACACTAACAATGTTGGTTTCAGTGGCAGAAGGCTATAATTACAATGTGTCAAACATCTGGTTTAAGAAAAATAAATATTTATACATATTCTAATTTCTGATACTCTATAGACAAAATATTTGATTAATAGATTTTTATTTAGCTTTTCGTCTAGATGTTCCATCAGTGCATACAGAGCGCCTGTGAGGTTTTTAATATCATGGCATTTTGGGATTGTAATTTTGAATGGTAAACTGACAACTAAAATATTAACTCCCAGCTTCAATTTCATGGTAATTTTAATAAATCAGCAATGTTTACAAAACTAACAAACCGTTTTACCTGAGGTGGTGTGGAATCATATCTATTAGAATTAGAGTAGATCTTGGTAGTTTAATTCCTCAATTTCCTTAAGGCAGCTGGGTCCCCAGGAAAGAGAGAAAATTAGCAGAGATCTAAGAGCTGTTTTAATGGAGCCAGAGTCAGAATGGAGAATTCTATGAAATAAACCATAGCTCTTTCTCATTTCTGAAATCAGTGCTTTAAATTAGTTTAGGCCGACGCTTAGAATAACAGGAGAACATTGACTTAAAGAAAATTAGCTTCATTTAGTTAGAGTTTAAATGAAGACTTGATGGAAAATAAACTATACCACTTATATAAGTAATCCTATCATATCTGTTAAATTTCCAAAGACAGAGCTAATTGAATTTGGAAGAAAATGCTAACATGCCTGCTGACAAAAGCTGTTTTAAGTGTGGTCTTAAATCTTTCAATGCCAATATAGTAAGAAGATAAACTTCTAGGATGAGTATTTAAACATCATAATATAGCTTTATATCGTTAAAAAATGATCACAATGTCATAGGGCAAATGACAGTACAGAATAACAAAATTCTCTGGAAGGCAAATCTATCATAAATTTGGACGATAACCAAATAACCTGTAAAAAAAACCTGCTTTGCCAAATAAATGTAATCTTTTAAGTTGCTATGGTAATTACTATACTTGTTGGAGGTATTTAAGAAATGCTGAATTCCTTGTGCATAATGAACTTTTATGAAGAGTATTCTAAGCAGTCGAGTTTTAAAAAAACTAATTTGTTTTTGATTTGCATAATTGATGTTTGAGTTCAGCATAGAAATAAACTCAGTTGGTAAATTGAAAGGACATGAAAAGATTGAGTGAAAGATTTTAAAGTTCAAGACAAAAGGAAGAGATTGCCTTCTATGATATTTATGCCTACCTACTACTTCTCTGTTAATTGTATAAGTGCCTTTAGGTTGTTATTCAGTCTGAATTACTATCCAGAAACAGCAAAGAAAGTGAGAGTCGCCTTGCAGCACAGTTCTACTGAGCTTTAACATTCTGGGTTTAATTTAATATTGGGAGTGAAACCCACACTTAATTATTTACTAATTGCTACATCTCACATGAGCAAAGGACTAAATTATGTTCTCTTTTTCTAACTGCATTCATAGTGAATTGAACCAGATTATTTGAGATGTTATGACTGGAGAATGGGAAGGGAGAGATGAGGTGACTATGACTTGCCAGGGGTCTTTTTAGCAGGCATCTGTGAACCTGGAAATAGTCTACAAACAGGAGAAGAGCCAACGGGGGGAGTGACAAATAGGCCTCCGTTATCTTGAGTATAGGTTAATATGGCTGCCAAGGCTCAGTTTGCAAAGAAGCCTAAGATCTGAGGGACCGATGTTTAGGGGAGGTCCAACAGTGCTGGTCAGGACTCAGAAGGACTTTCTGAGAGCCAGTGATGAGGAATCTGAGGTTCAGAATTAGGAGACCAACTACACAGGTTAAGGCATCTGGAAAATTAGGGAACATGATAAAAACCCAGTCACTGGGAAACTGAATGGCTATTTCATTAACAGAGAGAAAAGCAAAATGTGTAATATGGGATGAAGAAAATTGGACATAGCGTAGGGAACACATTTCTCAAGCCCTTGTGACCTTGTCAAGTTAGGCATCTCACTATCCATCCCAGGGGTCACTGATCAACTGTGCTTAATCCAGGCAGGTTTCCTGAGGATTGAGTTCATACATGTAAAATTTAGGACAGTGCCTGGCATGGATTAAGTGCTCTGTAAGTGTTGTTGTTTTGGTTGTAACAATGTTTTTGTTGTTACAAGGGACTGAGTTTCAAAGTAGACTCAGTCTTTGGAGATCTACGCAGTAAGGCAAGAACAAAATTCCTAGGGACATGGCGGGACCAGCCTCATTAAGGAACAGCCCTAATCTAATAGAACTCTCACTCCCACCTGCCTAGACCAAAAATTGGTTGGGAATGTGGAATAGAATTTATCCTGAAGGTGTTTACCATGTCTGACTCTGACTACTTGCTGAAACCATCAGCATTTTGCTTGCTCGCCATTTTGCAGCATCTTCTGGACGCAACACTAAGTGGTTGCATGTCCTTGCAGAAGTGTAAATTATTTTTCTGAGCCACAGAAATGTATCTTTTCCTGTGACTTTGTATAGTTCTTTCAAATCCCCAAATTTATACAATCACTAAAAAGTTCAGTATTTGGTAGGGAATAATAAAGGTCACTAAGTAATTTAGAACAAAATTGGGGTAACCAAAATTCTAAAAGGCATAATAGGAGAGCCATTGTGTAAAAGTCTGGATGCTTATGAACAATAACAGTTATTCTAGGAAGAGAAACTAGCATAGAATGAGGGAGCTCTTTCTCATCCCCATTCCTTTAAAAAACTGCTTCCTCCTCCTGGAACTCCTTGCTTCCAATAGTCACTGGGGAAACACCTACTCATAGTTAAATACTTACTTACATAGAGCTCCATAAACAAGCATTTCTTGCTCCACAGGTACAACTAACTGCTTTCTCTTTGGAATCCCCAAGAAACAGTTTATAAATCTGTACTGGAGAACTTGCCACGTGGTGTTTATTATTGATTCCCAACAAAACTCCTCTACTAGATAGTGTCTTCCCTGAGGTCAGGGATTTCTTGCTGTTGTTTTAACAGCTATATTGAGATATAATTATGTGGCATAAAATTCACCCAATGGGATTGTGTTTTATTTGACTTTTTATCTTCAGCCCTCAAAATAGTCCTGGTGTGATATAGAATTAGCCTCAATAAATCTTTTTTTGAATAATGGAACCCACATATGAAGGAGTAAGGATTTCCAGTGGACACCAAGCAGATGTGAAACTGATGTACCCCGGTTAACTAGTCTGTCTTCAGGATCAAGTTGGTAGATCAGGTCACCCTCTGCCACCCGCACTCACTCCGTATACTTTCCTTTAAAGGTTGTGCCTTCAGGGACTTCCCTGGTTAAGACTTTGCCTCCAAGTGCGGGGGGCAGGGTGTGTGTGTGTGGGTTCGATCCCTGGTCCGGAAGCTAAGATCTCACGTGCCTCGCGGCCAAAAAACCAAAACATAAAACAGAAGCAATGTTGTAACAAATTCAATAAAGACTTTAAAAATGGTCCACATCAAAAAAAAAAAAAAAAAAATTTAAAAAACAAAAAGAATGCGCCTTCAGATAGAGGAGGGGACATTGCTTCACCAAAAGTGACCTCTTGCCTGAAATTGCAGTAGACTAACATAAATAAATCAGCTTCAGGATTTACAACTTGGGACCTTAATAATAGGCTCGCCATGCTGTCTTCAGTAACTGAAAATGGGGAAGCAAAACAAAACAACCTATCTTTTCCTTTTTGTATCAGGACAGGTTGTTTTAGGAATACAGAGAACAATGGATTGGGAAACATTCATGGATTAAACCTCTAAACATAAAAAAATTTTAGGAACTATATATCAGTGGTTGCAAGGGAGTCTAGTTGTGTCCTCCCAAATGCTAAGAGCTCTCTTGGTAATGCTAAATAAAGCAAATTATACAATCAATAAGTACAGGGAACACTGTTTCCTACTTTTATATTTCCTCCAAATGCCTCAGATAAAGGCTATATGAGAAATGAATGTCATATAAAAACTATCATTTAGAAGAAAAAAACTAATATAGACTGTCATATTTACAGGTATAACAAATAAAGATACATGTGTGAGTTTTAAAAATTATACCCCTAATAAAAACATTCTGTCTAACCCCAGCATGACGGTAAGCCTGTATATCTTCACTATCCAAACACAAAATATATTTTAGTTTTAGTAATAAAATAGTACTTTTTAGAAATAAAAATAACCAAATTACTTCATAATAAATATTTAGAATGAAGACTACGATGGAAAATTCTAAAAACTGTGTTATCTTCAAAAAGCTAATTTCTCTTTGTAGTTATAAAATAAGTAGATTTGAAATGACTTCATACAGTTGTGTTTATCTAAACAACTAATAAGTTTGAAAACAGTTTCCTTGGAAAACTCATTTGTATAAAATGAGGAGATACCCAGTCTATAACCAAGAGCAAAAAGTCATGTATCAAAGCAGAATACAAATAACCTTGTATTTATAAAAATTAAGTCAAAAATTATAGAGCTTTATGAAAACATGAAGATGAATAGAAAGAATGACAAAGTTAGTAATGTGTCTAAAGTCACATGGCTTATGGGCAGAGACAATGACAAAAGCAGAGACTAATAGGGTCAGAGTCTAATCACTATAGTCATTATAGATTATCCACTTTAAGTCATCTGTCTAGTTCTTGAATTCTCTCTCCAGTATATTTTCCCTTTTGAGTTGTCTCTTGCATGCTTGAATACTGTCAGCAACAGGGAATTTACTAACCTCTGAGAAACACATTTAATCTTTGACAACAAATATTACCATTAATAGATCATTCTTTAGTTGAGAAGAAAGCTTTTTCATTATAATCTCTACCTATTAGTCTTTGTTCTAGTATTTGCAGTCATGAAAAACAAGTCAGATACCTTTTAAACATGATAGTTCTGCTAATTATCAAGGACAGCTGATTGTTCCTTTTATAAAGTAAACTTTTACTTTGTGATTAAGAGGTTTTTTTGTTTTGTTTTGTTTTTGTTTTTAGTAACATATACTGTGTTATCCTTATCAAACCTTAGAAAATTTAGGCAAGAACATAAATCACCAATTACCCATAGGTAACCTTTCTTAATTATAAGCGTAGTTACCTCCTTCTTACAGGTTTTATCATTGTTGTAGACATTAATTTTACTGTGTTCAAAATTTTATCCATGATTAGCACGTATCATAATATGATTATTCTGCATAATATTAACTTTTAATACATATTATTTTAATAGTAGTACACTTTTTAATTAAATAGAAATTTAGCTCTTAATTGACTAGCTTACAATTATTGTTTTTTAAGTCTCTCCAGTTTTTTCTGACAATATGTTAAGAGTTATTTTTCCTATATAAGAGTTATTTTTCCTTTTGTGTATACATCATTGCCTGCTTTATGAAATACAGCTCCAGGATTGATTCCTGGGAGAGATGTTCGTGGGGTAACGGGCTTGAACCCTTCAAAAGGGTGATACACATATTTCTAATTCCTTTTCACTTTAAACTATCACCAACAATTAACAAGAGAATCGTTTTCACTGCATCTTTTCTGGTACTGCTTATTCTTTTGTATGTAATGTGATCACATTTGACGTGCAATGTCTTTTATCGTACTGGTAGACTTCACAGTTTTAGAGGTCAGTAAAGTAGAATGCATCTTCAAATGATATTTTCCAGTTATATTTCCTTTTCTCCCAGAAGGCTGTTCTTTTTATTCTTTGAATCTTAGTGATTTTTCTTTTCTATTTAATAACCTCTTCTCAGTCATATTTATTTTGAATAATTTTCCTAGTTGTTTTGGCTCTTAATTTTGTACATTGTTTTCATACTAAGATTTTTTGCATTCTGTATATACATAGTATGATTCTTCCTCATGGTCATCTCTCCATTGTATTTTGTTTGGAAAACTTTTCCCCATCGAAAGGATTGATTAATATTTACTGACATTTTCCCGTCACTTTGCTTCAATATTTAACTTTTAAATATACTTTGAATCACTCTTATGGTGTTACTAAATAACACCAAGTTTCCAAAACTTCTAACCAACTGTCTCAACATTGTTTATTGTTATTGCTTTCCTGCTCTGATTTTTCATGCTTCTTGGTTGATATGCTACTATGAAATATGTGTTCCGTTACTTCTCCCTCTCTCTCTCTCTCTCTCTCTCTCTCACACACACACACACACACACAAAAACCACCACCACCACCATGACCAACAGCAATAACATCTAACATGGTATCCTTACCTCTGCAATAATCTAATGGGTATTTTTTTTTAATTTGGGGGTCATATATTTATCAAAAATTCTATATGTGCATACACATTTATGCATTTTTATATTACTTTTGCTATCACTACAAGATTTGTTCCTTTTTGTTTTGCTCAAAAGACTCACCATTACCATAGTTACCATTCATACATACACACACGTGCCCACACACAATGTCAGAAACTAAAGGTCAGCTATGGACTGCAGGATCTGGTTGTTCTGGGCGACTTTTGAATAAATTTTGCTGTTGAATATTTCATTTTTGAAACTAGGTTATTTCGTCTTTCTTTTGTTTAATCTTGTAAACTACTTATTTGCAACATGTGTTGCTTTTCCCCCACATTTCTTCTTAATATTGCTTCCTTTATGACAACTTACGCTTTCACTGTCCACAAGTAGTGACATCTTTGACACAATGAAAGAAGTAAAAGTGTTTCTGATGTAGTAATAGCAATATGTGTACACACATTCTTGTTATAAAATGATATATGTATTCCTTAAAATCTTCACATTCTATGAAGTTATGAAAAAATAGGGATATGGGAAAGGATTAGAATGAGAGTACTTGAAATATATTCATTCAATCAGAGCACTAATAAAATATTAATAAACTCAATAAAATATGAGCAGACATTTAAACCTCCACAAACATACCACCATCAGAGTCTGGGTTTTGCATTCTTAATACTAAGGGTTAATGTTTCCTCCTTCATGATATAAACTCTTGATGGCACTCACTTGGTTTATTGGCAGATGGTCTTAGTTTTCACTCTTACGCATTTCCAAATCAATCAGCAGCCTAAATGACCATTAAAAACAGAAATTGGAGGGACTTTCCTGGCGGTCCAGTGGTTAAGACTGCACACTTTCACTGCAGGGGGCCCGTGTTCCATCCCTGGTCAGGGAACTAAGGTCCCACATGCTGCACAGTGCGGCCAAAAAAAAAACCCAAAACAAAAAAACAAATAAAAAGAAACAGAAATTGGATCATGTACGTCCCCAGCTCAAAGCCCTTCAAGAATTGCTTACTATGTTTTAAATACATTCCCAGATCCTTGCACTGCATTTCCTGGCTACAGAACTCATTTCTTCCACTCTCTCCCTTGCTCACAATACTCCAGACGTGCTGTCCCTGCTTTACATCCTAGGATGCATCCTTCTCCTCCTGCCTCACTGTTTTCTCACTTTCAGATCGTTTTAACATCATGGTCTTCTCTGCACTTTTAAATTTCACTTAGCTGGCTTTGTGTCATCTTTCACGTCATAGAGAGGTAACCCCTGAGCCCCCTACCTAAGGTAGATCTCCATCTCCTCCCCCTCCTGCCATCTTTCTTCACCCCCTCTCATCATTTGTTTCCATTGTAGCCCTTAAAAACTGTAATTTTGCTGTTGGTTCCTTTGCTTTTTTAATTTTTTGTGGGTCCCGTCCAATGGACCATAAGCTCCATGAGTGAAAGGATCCTGGCTTCAGGGTATTGCCAATGTTTAATATACACATTTGACATACAGATGTTCAGCAGATACTTTATTCATTCAGTAAATATTTATTGTGTACTTTTTACATACTAGACCCTTTTCTAAGCCTCGTACATAGATCAGTGAGCAAAACAGACAAAAACTCAGGTATTTAAACCATAGAAATCTTTCTCTTTATATCTATATTTTCCATATATTGTAGTGTCATCCTATGATCAAATATGGTCTTCATGTGAGCAATCTTCTGAGGCTGTATGCATGAGACTAATTTTATTCCTCCCTGCATTTAAATAATTTTAATAAATATGAAATTCTAGCTTCAAAATTCTGTTTGGGGGGTTTATCCTTTTCTACTTTTTGGTAAAAACCTCATTACATTCTAACCTCCAAATTTGTTGTTAAGAGGTCTGATGTTAATCTGTTTCTTTATTCTTTTTATGTATCAGACTCCCAAGATATTATCATACAGTTTTCCAGTAAAGCAAGGATAAGTTCTTTATAACTCCCAGCAGTAGGGAGAACATCACATTGATATAGCTGTGTAGTGCCACCAAAGGGGCCAGTTGGGGAGAATATCTGTAGGGTTTTCTGCCCTGGGTACAAGGAGTTTAAGGTGGATATTTCAAGGTAGGAGAATGATTGAGATTGGGCAATATTTGTGACATACTAATTTAAGATTGGTAGATTTGGCGAAGTGAGGGTTCTGGAGAGAGTCTTGATAAGTAAAGTGTTTGATAAGGAAGCTATTTGCCCAGGTGAGCAGGATGTTATCTCAGATAAACTTACACGCAGGAATTTCTTGATGGGGATAGTGAAATCCTGAGTTATTTATTGGTTTACAGTCTTATCTTCCCTGGGCAAAGTTTTTCTAGAACAAAAACTAATGTTGTCACAGCTATTCCTTATGATGTATGTGGTAGGGGATATTTTTTTCTCCTCCTTTATAATTTTTTTTAATCTGTGAAGGAGTTATTCTTATATATCTTATGTGGTACTATGGATTCTTTCCATGGGAGGTCTTACATCTTTTATAATTATGAAAATTCTTGATCATTAATACTAAAAATATGTCCTGCACTCCATTATTTTATTTTCTCTTCATTCAATTGCTATTTTATAGATTTGGGCTCTTATACATCCATTCTCTCTTTCTCTTCACTTTTACTTTCTCCTAACTGGGAGAATTTCATGATCTGAACTTTCAGTTTACTGATTCATTCCATGGTCATTCTGCCAGTATCTCCAATTACTTATTCTTGATGATCTCTTATTCCTCAGATTTTCTCATATTCTCTTTATAATTTTGTAGATATTTATACACGTATTTTAGTCTCCTGTTAACGGGTATATTAACTCTGTTTCTCCCATTATAAGATATTCAATTTGCTAGCATTGGCTGTCTTGTACTTTTTTCCTCTGTGCTCACATTTCCCTGGAAGTATCAGCCAACTGACCAAAATCTAATGCCTTTCTGATGATTTAGGTAGTAGTGATAGGAAGTGTTTTCCAGAGCTGAGAGCTACAGATATGTTGATTTACGCATTACAGTTATAATTCTTTGTATGGGTGAAAAAATCTTGGGGGCAAGATAGTTAGAGAAGAAAAATAGGTAAAAAATGAAAGCATTTTTCCCAGGGTATTCAGTAGCTTCGTGACTGTTGACTGGATGTCCAGTTATGCATTGTTGCCTTCAACGGGCCTACAAGTGCTAAATCATTTTTCAGCACGTGATTGAAGCAATTTTACCCTATTAATTTTATTCCTTTACCCAAAATGACAGAGGAATAACTCTGAGAGTATAGTCATTAATTCATTGATTCATCAACAAATTTGGGGCACTAACTACCTGCTTAGCATTGGGGATGCAATACTGTATAAGTCACAATCTTTTATACAGTAAAAAAAAAAATGTTCTAAAGCTAAGAGGTCCACAGGGTTTATGAAGATGTATAAAAAAGGCCATTAACTCTGCCTTAAGAGGAAGAGAAGAAAAATCCTCAGAGGCTATGATACTTCACAGAAGGTTTTAAAACTTCGCAAGAATTGCCAGAGACTCAGGGGAGGAACAGTTTTCCTCTTGTAAAGAACAGTGTGAGAAAATGCTTAAAACTGTAGTGGGCAAGTGGTTTGGGATTCTTGTCAGTGTAAAATAAGGTTTTCCAGGGACTGCCTTGGTAGATATGTCAAAGAAGGCATTTAGAAGCAAGGTCATGGAGGTCCCGTATTCCATAATAGGTTAGTGTTTTTCCTGTGAATGGTTGCCAGTCATTTAAGGATTAAAAGTGAGAGAGTGATTGAATCAGCTTTACATTTTAGAAATATTAGGCACGTGGCATTGTGGAGACTAAACAGGGAGGATGCAAGGATAACATCGGTGAGATTATTAGAAGGATATTGGTGTAGCCACGTGAAAGATGATGAGGAAAAAGGCCTGGAGTTAGGAATGATAGCAAAAATGAGAGCATTATGCTTTTATGTGGAGTATGCATTATATCAAAGATTATTGAGATAATATACTATACCAATAGCAAGAAAAAAATCCGAATTGGATTGAGTGTGAATAAGTTATCTGGGAAATTGTTATTTTATATCAGATTTCAAAAAAATATACACATACAACTTAGATATGTGCCACAGTATCCTAACAAAAAATGAGAGTCTTTATTTCTCACTGTGTCATAAGGTCACACGTGTATGAAATGTATCTTTTGGCAGTTAGGGAATAAAAAGCAAAAAAGAAAAAACAACGTTGTTTGGGAAAATTTTATTTTACTTTTAATAATGTATACTCAAGAGTGGAGATTTCTGTCTATTTTCTTTCCTTTGTGTTCTTCGGAATTCAAGTTCACTGTTCTTTGCACCACACAGCTAAATTTATCCTTTAGGGAATATGCCTTCAGACCCTATAAATATCTGGAACTTTTGTTTTCCTGCATATCTTCATGTTGTTTAGATGATTGTGGTTTTCATATCTAGGGACAATTTTTTTTTTTTTTAAATACAATACACTTTATTAGAGTTTAGAGGACTTGTGAAAGACATGATTGAATAGAATGTTTGACTAAATCTAGTGCTACAAATGTATTGTTATTACTTTACTACAAGGATGGTTCATGGTATTAATGTGTGAATCAGAAAAAAATTCTAAGATGTCAGAATTAGCTACCTTTTAACATATAGGTGGTTTCTTTAATGTTTTCTAAAAGATACAATTTTCTATTAAGTAAATTCAATTTTCTACTGACTTTGATTATGAAATCAGAATATGCTCTGATAAGACAAAACTCTTTATATGTAACATAAATACATTTTAGAAGGCAGCAATCTTCCAAAATCATGAATTTTGAAGGAGATGGTAACTTTCTTCTATATTTACATTAATTTGCACATTGTCACTGGTCTTTTAGAAGAGATTTATTCAACTATATTCAGTGTATGTCTATTGATTCCCTATTATGTGCTAGGCACTTTAATAGCTGCTATACTTTAATATCCAGATGTAGTTATGATTAAGAAATAGATATAATCTCAAGAAACTCATGAATATTAAGGGAAAAGCTGAAGATCCCATGAATTACATTAATGTCAGAAATACACAAATGCTATAAACTTTCTATATACCATATATATACATACTATGTGATATTGCATGATTGAATCCAAGAAGAAATTGAACATTATACAAATCATGAGATTAAACAAGATTAATTTCAATCAACTTATAATTGTTTGAAACTAAAGAGCTTGAAACACATTTTCTCATTTGCTATGCTACTTAACACATGGGGAAGCTTGCGTAATATTTTTAAGGTGAATTTAAATTTTTACAAAATTTAATAATATTTTACTATGCATTAAAGTCTAGATTTTTAGTTCAATGTGTAAAAACAAGAAAATAAAAGAGACAGAGATATACAAAAATTCTGTGGAACCATAGAAGCTAAGCATGTTTTCCTTTGCTGTCTTGGATAGTAACAGACAATTAGGGACAATTTTTTAAAATTTCTCTTGGGATTGATATCAAGGTGAAGCTCTCCCACAGTTTTGTTTCTTAAGTCCCAAACATATTTAGGGAAAATAAATGTTGGGTTCATTAAGAATTCACATCGCGGGATTTGAGTTTTTCTTCATCACATCCCATATCTCTTCCAAGTCTTTGAAACATAACTTGATGAAGCAGCCATTTTACTTCCGGCTTATGTGTCATAAAGGGGGCATTGAAATCAAAGGATCTGTTGAACTCTGTAATTTATGGGGAAAAAACATCTTTTTCCTCCAGAAAGTTTATTCTGAAAGTGCAGGATCAGAAACAGGCTTTTAATTCAGACAGAAAGTCACAAAAATTATACTCATCCTCATCAGTTAGAAACAGGCTTTTATTTCCACATTTGAGGTCAAGATATTTGCTTCAGGGAGATCCCTGGTGTTTTACAGACTTTCTATCCAGTAGCAATTCCGTTGTTGCTGATAAGAGTGTCAGCTCAGGAGCCGTCAGCCTTATCAGCGGCTTCTCCTTGCAATTACATTCGTGTATCACAGTTTTCAAATGTTAAACTTGATTTTTGTCCTTCTGTTAGTATCACTGCATCAAGTAATCCAGAAGGACAAGTGGATATACTGAAAAATTATACACTCTTCCTGACTTTAAGTTTTTAGCCATCAGTCAGAGTTGCTCCACCTTCCTTCTTTCTCTTCCCCTCTCTCTCTCTTTCTCTATGTTTTACTATTCCATTGTAAATATTTAAATTTTATTTACTTTATGTATTTACATTTTAAGTATATTTCAAATCCATGTAGCCTTCCAAACATGAATTCTTGTTTTGTTTTGTTTTGTTTTGTTTACCAAATTCAAGATGTTAAAAGAGGACAGCAGATAAAAGGTCTTTCTCAGCACTAACTCTTTGATTTTCCTCACCCATTCCTTCATCGTTGTTGTTTCTCCTCACTTTATAGATGGAGAGACAGGTTATCTAATGGAAAGTCTCATGCCCAATTCACATCTTAACACAACGTTGAGTAGAATATATCTTTCTCTCAATGTCATATTACTCTTTTTGAAACTTACATAGTTTACATTTATGGTAGTTATCTGGATTAAATGAAATAGATTTTAGTAAGTCTAACTTCTCATTATGTGACCCCTCCTCTCGCACAAATTCTCCAGTATCTGCTATGTTGTCCTCCAATCCCTTCGTTGTCACCAACATCTTATACTCTGAAAATGAGAAGTCAAATGCTGTTTACTGTCTAATATTTTATATGATACCATCATTAATAAAACAAAGTAAATGAAATAAAATGAAATACAGTTTTTCCATCCTCTAAGCTGATTCCTAATCCTGACTGAGCCATAATTCACATGAATTTCTGATACTGTGTATGTGTATGTATGTTCATACTTTCATTTTAACCTGTATTTTGGGGTAAGCTACAATGAAACACTAGTCTTAAGCAAAAATATTGTTGGTGGGAAACCTTGGATTCAACTCTAGAAAATGAAAATTAATGTATTTTTCCAAGAGCCATGGGTAAGGACAAAGTGAGGTAATAGAGAATGTATACTGCTGAAATAGAATATAAATGGCGGTTATTATCATTATGAAGACTTACACTATAGTCTGGATAAAATTGCCATGTGAAAACCACAACTTTGATCCCGCACACTTTCATGGATAGAAAAGTTGTGCTGGGGAAGTGGGCGACAGTTGCCTTCCTAAGGCAAATATTTTAATGTTACCACTGATGCATATGTGGGGCATTTGGGATCAGAAAATTAAAAAGAGATATGTAACATAATAATGATGTTGATTTTTGAAGTTTTGGTTATACTGGAGGACTATTAAATTGTCTTTGTTGTCTGATAATATAATTTTGTTCCCGTTATTCTAGTCAGTTAATGCATTGTCTAAATACTGAAATTATAATCAAGCTTCAAGGAAGCAATTTGCATGTCTAAAATTAATATATTTGAACACCAGTATTAATTTTTATGTTCCTCTAAAAAGGTAATATTGCTATTTAAAGAACTCACAACACACTTTGTCTGCAATTGTAAAAATAAATTTATATCATGCTGTATATTTGGTCATTATAAGTTTAAAACACCAAGACTAACAAAATGTGAAATATTTGAGAAAAATATTCTGGATTATAGGATTACCACTTTTTGCTTAGTCTATGAAGAGGCCTTAATAAAGTGCTGAATCTAATATGCCAGAAAGGAAGAATTTATGGAATTGCAGTTTTGTGTATTAGATCCTGAACCTAGATATTTGAGAAATCATGATGCATAATCTGGACATCAAAAAATAAAACTTAACTATTTGATAACTGAAATTACTGTTAAATTGAGGTAACGTGCAAACAATGCATACTTTCCCAAGTTGAGAACATTACACTAAATATAAGCACATTTGTTAATGCAATGCATGTTCAAGCTACAGTTAAAGCATTATTCAAATCTGGTTAAGTTACTTATAAAATGATTAGATCTAAAAAGATCAATTAAGATGAATATGCATGTTCAGGTACTTAGAACGCCCCATTCATTTTAATTTGATGTAGTGAATGTATGTAAGTAAACATGTGGGTTGAATATAAATGACATAGAATAATAAAATAGTTCAGACCATAAGTATGAAATCAGGACCTAACTGCAGTAAAGAAATTATATTCAAAACAGAATACATTTTTCAGTAAGTTTGTATCACTAAGATGATAACCAAATCAGTATAACTTCTAGCGACATCGGACTTTTTTATTAATCTATTTTAAGACGATAATCTCTTATTTACTTGAAATAATTTCCTCATCTTCAACTGTATATTTACTGTAACTTCAAAATAATATTACATTTTACAGTATATGTATTCCTGCCTTGTGGTTTATTGTTTCATGATACGGAGGTAAGAGAATTAAGAAAATAGCATTTTCATAATAAACCATATATTTAATCCTTTCCTAGATGCTTCCATTGGAAATTAAATTGCCTAGACTCATCTTGATAACTAATATCATTGGTACACATTCTTTCTTCCTCAACGAATTTACTTACAAGAGGAAAAAAATAAAATTATGCTCATCGGGCTCAGTATGATATTTTATTGACATTAATATCATTAACTCACAGTAACTTTAATGTCAGTTCTTACAAACATTAAAAATAGAAATGAAAGTGAAAAACATTTTGCCCAGATATTGATATTCCGTAATCTCAACAGCCTCTCCATGATGAGCAAAACTGACAGTGACTGACATTCTTGAAAATCCCTGGTCCAGTTTGGGGACCCCAGAGATACAGCCTTTGCCTTTCAAGGTTCTCTGTTAAAAACAATATATATTTATGATAAATTTATAAATAATTTTAAAAAATTACAGGTGGAACCTCTGACAGACGTTACTTTTAAAGTAACTTTTATAAGTAACTTGCCAAATACCGGCCTCTCTTTCTTCTTAAATAAGAACTTTGAAACCTGTGTTTCTAGATAACTGAATAATTACTGCCTATTTCCATTGTTTAAAGGGAACATAACTTATCACTTAATAATTACGGTTTCATCGTTGTTATTGGCCTCATTGTGAGTTGTTAAATGCGATGCATAATCATTCAAAAGTGTGCTAATGCTAATCCTTGTGTGTGTTGGTTTTTGTTTGCACTTTCAGAGACCAAGAAATAGCATGGCATGAAACATGGCTCAGTTCTATTACAAAAGAAATGTTAATGCCCCCTACAGAGACCGCATCCCTCTCAGGATAGTCCGAGCAGAATCAGAGCTCTCACCGTCCGAGAAAGCCTACTTGAACGCCGTGGAAAAGGGAGATTATGCAAGTGTCAAGAAATCCCTAGAGGAAGCTGAAATTTATTTTAAAATCAATATTAATTGCGTCGATCCACTTGGAAGAACTGCTCTCCTCATTGCAATCGAAAATGAGAACTTGGAGCTCATCGAACTACTCTTAAGCTGTAACGTCTATGTTGGAGATGCTCTATTACACGCCATCAGGAAAGAAGTTGTCGGAGCTGTAGAGCTGTTACTGAACCACAAGAAGCCCAGTGGAGAAAAACAGGTTCGTGCAAAAATACTGGCTTTAGTTTATTTTACTTGCAGAAGGTTTCTATGGGTGGTCATATTCTCCCCAAATTTTAAGAAATGTTAGCCTTGAAATCAGAACTATTATGACACAAAACCACTGCTAAGTACACATGTTATACTCTCCAAAAGTCACCGCCACCTGCACCTCCTACCCTGGCTAATCAGACTTTAGTGAGAACCAAAGCAAAACAAAGTAGCCTATGGTGGCTTCCCATACATTGCAAACATTTCTATCTAATGGTCAATAATGTTTTCGGGGGGCTACTGTGTACATGTGGGTGTTTCTCCTCTCGTGTGTCATTTTCTGACGTTCTACAGTGACAGGCTGAATTCTTTTGCTAGTTTCCTTTTTAACATGCTTGCCTGTTCTGGAATTCTGCATGTTATCGCAGAAGTGAGTTGTACATATAATTCTGATATTGTTCTTTAGCAAACTCCAATAGATTCTTTTAAATTGAGACTTAAATTTTTAAAAAGCAGGGGGAAAAAAAGATAACTAAAAAGTAACTGAACTCCGACTGTAGGCTTAACTATATCACATTTACTAATGGCAAAATGTAGCTGTATCTTAACATCACGGGTAGAAAATAAACCAAAATGGCACACAATTATAAATACAATGTGGTTTTATTCCTATTTTTTGTTCTTATCTCCCTATTTTTTTACCACTAAGGAAGTGGAGAAATCGTTGACAGAAACGAATAAGGAATCTATTTTTTCCTTATTTTCTATTTTTCCCATTTGTCTGTCTGGATCCTTCCCTTTGTTACTGCCCTGTATCTGAATCGTCTCTCTGATCCTTCATCCTTTCACACTGAACTCTTCACTTCCCTGCATCAAGTCTCACTGACTAATTGCAGAGACATTGCATGTATTTCAGTGGCTCAAATCTGTCCTTTAAAGTAAAATCTTATAAAAATGTGTGTTATTACAGCTCTAGCAATTTCTGTTCTATTTGATAAGGCGCAAACATTTTCTGCAAATGATGGACTCTTAGAGACGTTACATTACTTTAAAGCAAGCTCTCCTGTAGCTACTATTATCTTTGCTTTACTGGAGGACTTTGATCAGAATCCCCACCACGATTAGGAGAAGAACTTCATGGCTGGGTGTCTCCTGAAAAAGTCTCCCCAGAAGTTCGTGTTCTATGGCCCATTCTTATGTCTCACCACCATGCACCCCTTTCCCTTACCTGAGCCCAAACTTTGATAAAACAACACTCCGCAATGACAATAGTTCTTTGCTTGTTGCTTTACTAGCTTTTTGTTCTTTGTTTCATATCCAGTTGTTTGGGATACCTTCCCATCATATTGGTAAAACTTTCCTGATAGAAGGATTTGCTTCTTTCATGTATCCTTTCAAACTTGTAGTAACCTTGACAGAGGTGGTTAGGTAATGGTAATCTCTGAAGGCATATGTTATGTTATATCGCAGTTTTCCACCACTAGAGGAACACAGGATATGTAGACAGGAATGAGTAAGAGTGTGTTTTTATCTGTGTAAGTTCAGGCTCTACTTTCCCAGGCACCTTGTGATTTTGAAACTCCTTCCGCAATCAAACCCCTAAAGTATCTGCATTTCCTAATAACAATGATCTTATATCGTACACCTTGTTGTTTCATATCTATAAGGGCAACCATAAGACAGATGTTGGGACTGTGGGCCTAGATCATTTGAGGTTGCAACAAGTCTATAGAACAAAATTGCGATTGTGTTTTCCCTGTTTATTACTGTATAACCTTCTTAATTCTATTGTCTAGAGAACAGTGACCAAACATTTCAGTGTCTCTTTAGTCAATGACATTTGTGCTGGCCAAAGTAATTTGGTGTCTGGAGAAGATATCTGCTATTATGAGATTGTTTGCTGGAAGATGTTCAACTTCTGAGCTAAACTCTAGTCTGACAAGTGGGTCCTGGCTTCTTAGAGGCACTTGATCTGAACCCTGATTATTAATAAATGGCAGTAAAGGTTTGCAATCTGCCAGGAGTCTGAAGTATCCCAGGCCATGTGTTTCTGGAAGATTTCTCTTGTATCAGTTTGTAAGCCAAGAATTTTCCTTTTCTATTTGCACATTCTAGAATTCCTCTTCAGCGAAGGCACTGAGAATCAACAAAACATTGCATCTTTTGGTTTGAACTTTCTAATTTGGAAAGAGCAACTCCAGTCTACCTCAGAGTGCCTGGTATCTTGTACAATAAAAGTGAGGTTGTTACATCATGAAATGTATACAGTATAGCACATAAAAGAAGTCCTCAGGGCTTGCTGGGGGGAGGAAAGGCAGACAAACCCCATGAGAGCTTGGCTGCTTATCTGTGACCTACTTAGATAATGCATCTCCTAAGTATGGCCAACCTTGTTTGGAATAACAATTTCCATAAGCCAGTGTCTGATAGGTAACAAATAAACTCTTGACAGGAATTTTTTCTCTCATAAATTGTAATTCCTTAGATGATTCTTGTGATAATTGAAAGCCATTTTGTGTTTACTATTTTTGCCTAATTTCCAGTCTCATGGGCTTCCCCCAAAGACCCTGGAACACATTACCATTAATTTTGTTGAGGTCACTGAAGCCGAGTGTTAAAACCTGAGAACACTAATATCCAAGAGGACAAGATAAACATAACTTGTCTTAAGATGAGTCAAGGAAGAGGATCTAATATAAAAAAACATACAAATCTGATGATTAGAACACTTACTTAGAACTTAAAATGTGACAGACGTGGATCAGGAAATACAGTCTTCTTTTACAAATTTGTCACAAATTGATTTCTTTCTCCTGAAAAAAGATGCAATGTGTGATGGCCTCCTGAAATCATGGGGGCTTGAGAATTCAGATTAATCTGTTTACTCTTCCAGTACATTCACCAGGGAACAGTTTACAATTTGCATATGCTTATTGTGTCAGGTCTTAGCCCGGGCACTGGGGAGAAGACATTATTCCTGTTTTCTAGAGTCTAGTTGTGAAGAGAAACAGGAAAAATATCATGGGAATATGAATAAAGGTGATCACAATGGAAAAGATGAAAGAGAAATAAATCCTTGGGTAATTATTAAATTAAATTGACTGGACTTGGTAAATACAAAATATTATGTTTTAAGGTTTATAACTGGAGAAAGTTAATTCCATTAACTGAGATAGAGATTATAAGTAGGGTTTATGAGACCTGCTTGGATATAGTCAGTTTTCAATTTATTGACATTAACATCTAGGAGATAATTAGAAATTTTGAACTTAAGAAAGGGGTCTGGGATTGATATACAGATGATAGGGAAGACATTGAAACACATAAAATCACCTGTCTTCCTATCACCCTGACATTGATTGTCTATCCTTTCCATCATATCTTGTTTAAATGATTATGATTGTTAGTATGTTAAAAACTTTTCTCAGTGCAGCATCTAATGAAGATATTTAGGTTTCGCCAGATAAATAGGTGGGCATAGATCATTAAGTATTTCCTTCCCTATTTAATGTACTTCTTCATAAACCAGGGTTTTGAGTTCTTAGTGTTTTATTTTCATCTTTACTATAAAAAATAGAAAGAGTAATACTTTACTTCTTTCATGTAGTAGACAGCACGGAGAACCTGTAGTTCTCCACACTAGGCAGGAAGATGGAACATTATGTATTCTTACTGGGGCTGCTCTCTTGCTAGAATCATTACTCTGATACTCTCTGATGATTTTATTAAACTTTTCTTTAACCTTCTTAGTATCTTATTTCTCTACAGGGAATAACCGACAGTGGCTTCTTAGCCCCTTTTCTTAGTCAGTTGATTGGTTACTTGACTTCTAATTATTTCTAGCAGACCTTTCTCTTTGATATCTTCTAAGGCCAGATTCAATTTCAGTTTTAGCTGCTTCGGTAAATGTTTAGCAGAAACAGAACTTTCTTTTTCACTCTTCACTCAGACCATAGTACTAAGTCTTCAGTATTATCAAAATTTCTGCGAGGGCTTGTTAAAACATACTTTGCTGGATCCCACCCCAAGAGTCGCTGATACAGCGGGTCTGGAATGGGTCACTGGAACTTGTGTTTCTGACGAGTACCCAGGTGATATTCAATACTAATGCTTCCGGTCTAGAGACAACACTTTAAGAACCAGTGACTTAGAAGATGTTGACAGTTACAGAATACCTATAGTTGTCTACCTTGTGTTAGGTGTGCTGGACTCTACCATGCTAACCTTACTTTAAGGAGATTTCAAATAATTAGCTTAAATATGAATGATTAAGTGATATTTAATGTATGAGAATTTCCCAACTTCACTAATATATTTATTATATTTTCCCTTCTTTGGGAAAAATACTTTACTAAACATTACTTATCAGTTCAACAGTTAAGATCCTAGAGTATTTCAACTGAAGAAATTTTTGGTTTGAAAGCTCTGCTAAAAAGAGTACCAGATTTTAAAATTTTGAGGGATCTTGGAAATCTTGGAGACCATCTAATCCAGTCACTTCATTTTACAAAAGAGGGCAAGGAACCATGGACCCAGTGGCCTTTAGGGTTTAACCTAACCAAAAGAATCTATAAATTAATAGCTAGCAACCAACCTGGAGATAGTCTGAATGATGAACGTTCATTGAGCTTGTCACCATGCCAATAATTGTGGTAAGAATTTTGTTTGCATTATCTCATTTAATCTTCACATTATCCTGTGAAGGTTGGTGCTTTTGTTCTCCCCATTTATAGATGGGGAAATGAAGGTACAAAAAGGTGTAAGTGACACGTCTCCGATCACAAAACCAGGAAATACCATTGCTGGAACTCAAGAGTCAGAAGATAACTACCACATTGTCTGGCTCTAGCTGATTAGTTAATAATGCTACTTTAAGATATGGGTCATATAAATTTAAAAGAGCCTCTAGAGGTACATATTTAGGCTGTGTCTCTGTCTTGAACATTATGATGCCATTTATAATTTAGTGGCTCAATAGATACTGAGTCATTAGAAGTCATTAGAAGCTATGAAATGCCAGGGAAGAGCAGAGCTGAGTAACAGAAATGCTGACTTCTAGTCCTGTTCAACACTTGCTAACAGGACAACCTCTGAAAATCATTCTGAGCCTTGGTTTTCTTGGCTATTAATTGGAATCATAGAATTAATTTACTTGCTTCTTAATGTCTGGTGGTGTTAAAATTCTGTAAAAGTGTTTTATAAGGTGACATGTAATAACATAATATACTGTTATTACTGTTTTATGCCATATTCTCTGCCTTCCTATTGACAAACAAATATATGAATAATACAATATACACTGAAAAGAAGTTCAGCACTGGCAATTTACCTTCTTGAGTGCATGACTTCATTTTCATTTGAAAAAATGCACTTACTGGAAATAGAAACCCTGTTCAGGGAGAGCAAAGGAGAATTTAACTGTTTACCCTTTCTCTTTCCATCTCAGTGCACATAGGGGATTTAAAAAATAATTTCTGTAGATGTTCTAATGCAATTTGTGACTTTAGAAACAGTACCTATTATGTGATCAGGAAATCAAAGGGTGAAATAGGAGATTGGCATTAGCAGGTTAATGCAAATATATATCCAAATCAAAATATACCCTGCTGACTAAAAATAAAGGGCATTTTTTAGTTGATATGAGTGCTAATAAATATATCCCTGGCTAGTGGGCAGAGATAAAGTTTACTTTTATCTCTTACATTCATCTGATTTTCCTCACTGGACTTCAGAACAAGTAATTTACCTTCTGCAGTCCCATGAACTTCATATGGTCCTATTAAATGTTGTATATGCTAAGACAGCCTATCTGTTCTAGTCTTTAGAGCTGCCCCTTGCAGAATGAAAACATTTCAGCTTCCTCAGTAGTTAAACACTTGAGGTTACCCCTTTCTATTTGCTTTTGTTACATCCTGGATATTGACATAAGTGAAACTAAATAAATGTATAATAACCATAATCTTGGTTACTATCAAAATTCAGAGAGTATGAGAGTAAAAGCAAGAGCAAGAGAGAATTATAGTAAAGTATTAAAAATGTTCTCCCCCCAAAATACTTATCCTATTGTGAGACATAGCTAGATAAATCATCAGTTATACTTTATTTATATCTGGATGTAAAATATCAATAGGAAAGATGTTTATAATATTGTCTAAATCCACCATTAATATGAAAAAGCTGAAAATTATCCCCAAATATGATCTTTATAATGTAAAGTAGAAATCAATATAAAGTAATTTTTATTAAAAAGTACTTTGAAAGTCTAAAAATTAAATTGAGTCTTATTATTCCACAGCAGGGAATTTAAATGCTATTACAACACAGAGCCTAGATTGCCTTTAGTCAACTGGCAATTGGCAATCATAAGAAATCTGAATAATTCTACCCTAAATGGAAGAATTTTTAAAAGACGGACTATGTTACACTGTTAATATGATGAAGTGGATTAAGATAACAGGTCATTCTGACTCATAAAATAATACACACTGACATTTTCTTCTTCTTGAAGACCAGCAAATTATAGACAAGTAATTCTCCTGAACCATGTTCTCTGTTCTTTCCTCTCAGCATATCACACTTATTATGAAAGTAAAAGTAATCATCATCATCATTAAATATGTTTGGAACCCACAAGAGCAAAAAGCTTTTAGCTCCTTTTGAAACTCAAATGAAAAAAAGTACAAAAAACAATCTCAAGCATTAGAGCTCCATGCAGTGAGGCATTTCCACACCACAATAAGAAAATACAAGACAGGGCCCTTATTCTCTGTTTGTAGACAGGGAAGGAGTGAGATATAGTGAAAAGAGTCGAGAGAGAGAAAGATGTGTCTATAAATCCTATTTTATAATCTCAGGCAAATTATTTGAGCCTTTTGAGTCTCAACTTTCTCAGAAATAAGAGGGGGATGAGAGTCCCTGCTTGCCAAGTTGTTGTAAAGATTGGATAGTTAACACACTAATGTCACTGGCATCAAAAGAGCTCAGTACATGCAAATCCCTCCACCTTGATGTCATTTGAGTATTTTACACGTATTCAGTTCAATTTAATTAAAAATACATATGTGCATTGAAGAGGCTAAAAATGCCTCAAAGCAAATGCATTGTGAAGTGTTACTGCTGATGTGAAGAGTGAGTTTATGTTAGAATAAGAGAGACGGAAACTAGCCTTTCAAATGTGAGCTTTGGTGAAAAGATTTTTGGGGGTCATTTTTATTAAATACCCCCCAATCCATTATAAATGTTGTGATTAAATCTAAAAATAATAACTTGATGTCTTAGTAAGCAGTATATCAATTGAATTTCATTAATTGTAATAATTTAAAAATTAATCATTGAGGAAAAATGATGTCATTCAACAATTGTAATTCATTGAATAGATAAGGTTTTAATATAATTAGGAATTTAAAAAATATATATTATGATTAGAATGTCTCAAAACTGTTTTTAAAATGTCCTTTCAACCTATTATATTTACTTCTGCTCTGATTAGATATAAAGTGAGTGAAGTTTTTATTGCTTTAATATCTGAAACACAAGAAAGTGAGGATTGAAGTAATGTAGAATTTTAAATGGTCTTTTCAAGAACCAATTTTCAAGCATTTAGAAAGAAAAAATATTGTCATTTTTATTACCACAATTTATTCTTTATGCAATAATTTTCTGGTTCAAGTAATGTCTAGATATATCAGTATTCCAAGTCTCTAATGTTTGAATCAGGTATTAGAAACACTTGACAGTAATTCCAAACTGTGAGTTTTGAGCATGTAAGAGCTGATTTATAGAATCTAGCCTTCTCAGAGAATGCTCAAACCCACCCAGAAAGAGTGGGTAGTTTTGGGAGAGTAAGAGAAATTCGTAGTTACAAATTTACCAAATGGATGCATAACCTCTCTTCCCATAAATGAGATGATGATGGAGGAGTAGGGTGGGTTTAAGTCTGAACAATCTTCATCCCTGTCACATGTGTAACTTAATTGCAACATTTCTTTTCAGTTTCTGGACTCTCCCAGGGAAAAGTATATAGATTTGTTTGATTTGGAGATACAGGCTTAACTTTTAAGCACTACTGGTACCGTCAGGTAAAAATGTGAATTTTTAGTACAATAATATCTTGATGAATAAAGTATAAATTAGAAATAATTATGCATTTATTCAGACCTTATACTATGTCTATTTCCCACTGTCCAAAATATCAGAGAATCCTCAACTAGTAGTATATTGTAATTTTCCTCAAAAACAATACATAATTTGAAAAAGTAAATAGGTTGAGTTGCATTGTAAATTTCTATTAGATGTTACCATGGTGGTGGTAGGTCAAGGGATACTAGTAAAAATTGTTTATAATAATTGAGCATTATAGTGTGCCAGGCATTCTCTTAAGACCATTCTACATTGTTATCTCATTTAAACCTCATAACAATCTTTGTAATAAGTTCTTTATTATAGCCATTAAAAAAATAAAAAGTTAACTTACCCAAAGTCACCATCACTAACTAAGGATTTAAACTGTTTTCTCCCCTCCAGCCACCAATGTGGACTCTACAAAAATTGCAGACTGCATACTTGCTGACTTTAAAACCAGCTTTAGAATTTCTTTTAATAAAGATGAGGTAAAGCACATCATTTGTTTTGACCACACTTAAGGAAAAGACTGCCACCTGGTGAATATTTGAGGCCTTTTAAAATACATTAGTATTAGTTTAAACATCTGGCATGAACTCAAAAATAATAGTCATCCACTTTATATTATTTTCCTTTAATTTCATTAGATTACAGTTTTGCACACCACCATATTAGCAGAGGTTTTGTAAGGCACCATAAACATCACAAGTTTCCATGAAATTTATCCATTTTTACCTAGTACAAATGCATCTTTTACAGGTCACCTAATTCAGATGAAATACTACCAAGAAAAAGTAAACAAAAATTTATGAACCACCATGATATACTTCTTTGGATTTCTTCTTTACTTAATTCTATAGCAAAATGACAAAAATAATATCTTGAGATCACTATAATGCTGATACATTCCATTCTTTACAAATCTGATCCAAAAAGTCAAGAGCCGGGGAAAGTCATTTTTCATTCTATAACTAGTGCTGTAGCCAGAGTCTGTTTTGATTTTCCCTGGGACTTAGCTTTTTCAGTATATTTTATCTGAGGCATGAAAGATAAGGAATTAATTCCCAAAGTTTTCTTCTTCTAGTAGCATGTTGCCACTCCACCTATCCTGGTAAATATTTTTGACACACTAAAGTGGAGATTAAGAAGTCTCTTAGCTGGTTGCTACAGAACTTGTAAATTGCTGAAGTCTTTCATTGTTGTATATCGAGATTCAAGATTCAAGCTAAAGAAACTCAATGGAGGAAAGAAAAATAAACATGATTCTTTCCCTTCACAT
This sequence comes from Balaenoptera acutorostrata, assembly GCF_949987535.1. Lineage (NCBI taxonomy): Eukaryota > Metazoa > Chordata > Mammalia > Artiodactyla > Balaenopteridae > Balaenoptera > Balaenoptera acutorostrata. The sequence continues at coordinate 67,620,237 of NC_080081.1, forward strand.
GTGTATTTCTCAGCCCCCAGTCAAAAATCTAGGTAATATTTTCTTTATCAGTGGATGGAGGAAAGCCATCATTCCATTCAGAGGACTAAGTGCCTATCACTTTACTTTTGCCGAGAAAGTCCAGCTATGGGGCTGACATGACTTAGCACCTGTCTCTTTTCATTAGTTTCACACTGTCATATCCTCAAATTTTTCCAAGCATTAGTTCAGTTATTTTTATGCAATCTCAGAAGAGAAGTTTTGTGAAACAAGTTATTTCCGTAGCACTCCTTAGTTTTAGAGCTATGTTTTTATCCTGAAAGACTGTTTTTGTGTCCTTGCCTTTCCTTGATACTTACCAACATAACACATCGTGTGACAGTGATGGATCATACTGTTAACCTCATTTGCGTTAACTTGCTAATTCTTCTTTTTCTTCTTTTTTTTTTAATTTTTATTTTATATTGGAGTATAGTTGATTAACAGTGTTGTGTTAGTTTCAGGTGTATAGCAAAGTGATTCAGTTATACAAATACATGTATCTATTCTTTTTCAAATTCTTTTCCCACTTAGGTTATTACAGAATATTGAGTAGAGGTCCCTGTGCTACACAGTACGTCCTTGTTGGTTATCTATTTTAAATACAGCAGTGTGTACATGTCAATTCCAAACTCCCAATCTATCCCTCCTCCTACCTTTCCCCCTGGTATTCATTAAGTAAGTTCTCTAAGTCTGTGAGTCTGTTTCTGTTTTGTAAATGAGTTCATTTGTATCATTTTTTTAAGATTCTGCATATAAGCGGTATCATATGATATTTGTCTTTCTCTGTCTGACTTACTTCACTTAATATGATAATCTCCAAGTCCATCCATGTTGCTGCAAATTGCATTATTTCATTCTTCTTAATGAAGTCTTTTTACCTTTAATTTTTCCTCATGTGGTTACTAATATATAAATATAAAAACTTTAATTAGCCGTGTTTGTTGTACTTTGGGTCTTTAAAAAACAAAATCTTTTTCACCCTGTTATACTGTGATGGTCTTTGTAGTTCATTTTCTTCTCAAACTTATGAATACCAGCCTATTCCTTAGGCAGATTTTACTCTTCAAGCCAAATAAAATTTTAGTCCTGTTTTCTTCTCCTGACTACATAATACTACGCACATTCTAGGTATTAAGTAACAGTTTGCTGAATAGATGGATGAACATGACAGATTAAAAACCCCCATCATCACTCATGAAAATAAAGCAGGCAAAAAACAAACTGGCAAGATAAAATCAAACATCAAGGAGCTTATAGGCATTAGTGAAGGTAGCACTTCTGATTTAGATCATATTCAGAATGAAAACAAAATTATTAATACCTTCATCATAAAATTTTCTGGGAATATATATTTTTTGAAATTGGGCCTCTAGTTCACCACGATGCTGTGTTATGATTGTAAGTGAAGTATTGCGTTCTGAGAAGCCTCACCTCATCTTAAAAAGTTAAAGTTCCACGTGAAGCATGCAGACTTCCTTGAAGTAACTGCAGTATTTCCATAAAAGCCTGCAACTGGTAAAAAAATATAAACCACACTACCAATTTTGTAGATATTGAGAGAGAGAGAGAGAAAGAGAAAGCATGTATATCTGGGTGAGAGAAAGACAATGTATATCTCTGGGTAGTGGGATTTAGGGGGAATATTGCTTTTCCTTTTGTACTTTTGATATTTTAAAAATCTTTAGGCAATAAGGGTATATAGCTTTTGTAATAGGAAAAAGTCAATGCTTGTCTCAAAGATCATAATGCTCCTGCACATCACAACAGAAAAAGGCAGTGAATGAGAAACAAGTTATTAAATATATGGGCAGGTTAGGCATAAATACAGAGTTGTTACCATTATAGTAATCAATGAAAGGGATATAAAATTTAGCAATCTTATACCCATTCAACAGGCCCATTCTTTTAGGGTTCATAAATGAAATCTAAAATTTTATTTACTATACTTAAATTTGATTTCCCATTATTAATAGAAAAATAAACACCACAATTGTAATAATTGTGTTTTCATTTTTAATCTCATAAAAGTAAAGGGTACTTTCTCCTCCTTACATTTATGAATCACTCCAACTCTGTCAAAGTTCTTTCATCATATTAAGGTGACTTGATCCTGTGGGTAAACAGGCAATGCTGTTATCGCTAAAAGTGAAGCTGGTGAATGAGGTGCTGGAGGCCACACTGATAGTGGATGAGCCAAGGTCACCTGACAACTCAGCTTTATCTCCTCTGCTCCTTTCAAGGTAACCGATCCAACCTCACACCCACTTCATAATAGCTAGACATTCAGAATTCTACCCAGCACAGCCTTACTGACTTGTAGCCTCTAATATCTTCTTAACCTCAACTGCTGGTTCCATATTTTCAATTTGCATCTCCTCATTCATGGTGTTTTGGATCAGCATGGTTTTTCCATTAGGATACACTATCAATGTAATTCTGCTGCATGTCTCACTGCCAGAAAAGCATCCATATGAAATTCTTATTACATCCTCTCTGTTTAATAGGTGCTTTGACAGATAAAAGCTCTTAGAGTGAGTTTTCCACTTGAAGCATATATGTTTTAAAGAAATTGAAGTACTAACAACAACATGCAATGGAATTTTGCTGTACTGGATTGATGAGACCTTGTTCCTATACTTCCACATTCCCCATATTTTGAGTGTTCTTCAATCAGAGTGGATTAAGATGTGAGGATTCATGTCATTTGTCCCTACATTCCTGCCAAACATGTTCCATTCAGTTTGGCAGACAAAATCTAGTGCTATATTTCCCATCATCCTAAGAGTCTCAGGGCACTTGAAAATTACAGGCAAGCTTGATAATATTGGTTTAAATTTAACATAAAATAAGATCTCTTACTCCATGGAGCCTTGATTGGAACCTCAAATCACAGGACTTGACATAATTATATCAACTTTTATTCATTCATGTAAATCTACATTAATCATGTGCAGCACAGTTTAAACAAATCTATGAAGAAAAATATAAAACAGAAAAAAATGAAGGTTTACCTTGATGTGATTTTTAACCTCTGAAAGATTTGTTTTATTTCAAAATTATCTCTATAATAATTTAACAGTATGTGTTCCTTGGTGTGTTTAAAATAAAATCATAAAATCAAAAATTGAGAAAGGAATTCATAAAACATAAGACAAAAATTAATAAAAATAATTCTATTTAATGCTGACTAATAAGTCAACAAAGGACAATAAGGCAATTATGCAATCTTCTGAATTTTATGCTCCATCTATATAGTGAAACTAGCACCCTTTATTTTTGTTGGAACTAAATCCTTTTGGAAAAGCAACTTAGCGACGTTTAGCAAAAGCAAAACCAAAGAAAAGGGTATTCATATTAAACCACTCTTTCATGTATTCAAAATGGAGGTGATTAAGTAAATTACAGTGTATTTTTAATTGAAATATTGCACAATCATCACAATAATATTTTAAAGTTTTAAAATCTATCACGAGATAAATAAATATCAAATAACAACTGAATTCCATATGGATTAAATAAATAACGTTATAATTAATTTAAATATGATGCAAATACTAAATCTCTTTAGCAAGGGTTAGGGGTTTTCATGTGGACAAGACTTTCTCAGCTTAAAAGTAAAGCAGATATTTAGCCTATACAAAACCCTATACAAATGGCTTTCATTCTCAAAGATTGGTGACCTATTTTCATGGATGAATGTCTGGGCTACACAGAGCAATATTAGGGGAAAAAAAGACTGATAAATTTGTTGAGATGAAAATAACATTAACAATCTTCATAATAAAAATTTGCATAAAACCTATAACATGGAAAATATTTGAAATAAATATGATTGATTAAAAAAAGGTAAATAAATATATTTTTTAAATAACAATGAAGAAAAATAGGTGAGATCTACCATTCAAGGAACATATTATTCTAATCTTTCACAAACATTTCTAATTTTATGAAACTGATACAGCCTTGGCATCAAAATCAGAAGAGGACAGTGTGAGAAAGGAAAATTATGGTCCATCAAAAATTAAATGCAAAATCTAAAGCAATTATTAGAAAAATCTATTAATGTAATTCATTACTTTGACAGGTAAAGGAGAAGGAAATGTATGATTATCTCACTAGATGCCAAAAAAATAAAGCATTTGATAAAATGTTTATCCTTGCATGTTAAGAAAAAAAAAAAAACCAACTAAGCAAACCAAGAATGAAATAGACAAAAAACTTTCCTTAACTTGATTGAGTCTACCCAAAACCTACATCTTATATTATTCTGAATAGTGAAATATTAAAAACATTCATGTTACTATCAATAACAAAATAAAGATTCTCAATATTGTTCTTCCATACAACACTCTACTGGAGGTTCCATTTTGAATAATCAAAAAAGAAGTAAAAATAAAAGATATAAAGACTAGAAGAAATAAAAAGCATATTCAGATAATTTGTCTACATAAAACCAAAATGTAATCTACATATTATTATAATTAATTAGAAAGTTTATGCAAGTCATGGCATGAAACATTAATCTAGAAAACTGTCCTTCCATTAAACTGGCCAAATACTCTAATCATACTCATGCTTCAGGATCTTCGCACTTGCTGTTCTCTCTTCCAGGAATGCTCTGCCCTTAGATGTAAGCTTAGCTTGCTCTCTAAATTTCCTCAGCCTTCTATTCAAATGTCATCATAGCAGTAAGACTTCCCTGTCACCCTATATAGGGCAGCAGCCTCTCCTTGCCTCTGACACTCTTTATTTCCTCTTACTCCACTGTACTTTTCTCCATGGCCTTTACCGTTTGAGATTTCTTCATTCATTGATTTATGCATCCACTTGTTCATTCATGTTGTGTCTTTCCCTCCCCTCTCTTTCTAGAATGCAATTAGAATAAAGGCGAGGATTTTGTCTGTTCTGTTCACTGCTGTATTCCTCAAACTTTGAAGAGTGACTGGCATAAAATGGGTGCCCCAAAGTATTATTGAATGGCTGGAGGCTGGAAGAATAAAAATTGGCACATATAGACTATAATTAACATGAGAACAGCCAACCTTCAGGGAGTGCATATATGCCGAATGTGAAGAACACTGGGCCTAAGTCTGATCCCTAAAGAAACAGTGTTCAAGGAATGAATAGAAGGGTCCCCAGTGAATGAGACTGAGAAAAAGCAACCAGAGAAAATGATGATAATAGTGATGATGATAATTATAGTTATTACACTAGATTTTGTTTTATCAAACATTTGTACTGATACAAAACACTTTCATATTAATTATTATTCTGTATTACTTTTTGAATCCTTAAAAAAACCCTATGAGGTGAAGACTATAATAATCTCCATTTTATAGATGAGAAAATTGAAGTTTAGGGGGTTAAATAATGTTTCCAAAGCTACAAACCATTAGTGGGACAGCCAGGATTTGAGCCAATACACTACCCAGTTATGGAAGTCAAAGGACTGGTGACTTTCAAAAAAAAGAGACAGTGATAAACACTGTCAAGTGAAATTAAAATGAGAATATCTGATCAGAATTTGTGTAATTCTTATAAAATTAAGTATACACTTGGCCCGTTGAGCTACGTTCTCTACCAATAAAAGATTTCACTTGGATATCATTTAATAGATTCTCCTTCAATGTAGCAGATATAAAGAGAGAGAGTTTTAAAAATAAAAGTGATGTCTGTGAACTAAATGATCTGGGAGTCAGTGATAGCAATCTTCTCATTATTTTAGTGATTAAACCTAGCCAAAGCTGGTGGTGATTTAAAGTTGCTATTTGTTTGATGTCGCCCTAGGAGTCGAAATAGATTTCTCCAGTTCTTTATCCAAGATGCAAATGATATTTAATAGCTATTATTTATGGTATATCTATAGCAGTATACAACAGAGTCTATGCCATTTTAGGAGATCCACAGTTTAAATTTTCAGTCATGGAAAGTACACGTTCCAAGCTTTGACATCTACACTGACGAAACTGGCCCACCAGGAAATAATTGTTCTACTTTTCAGATGAATCAAGCACTATAATTGGGATTGTGTTTATGTGAGGAGAAACAAATCAGTCTGGCAAAACTGAACAAGACTGTTTTATGCTCTTTCTCCTAACAATCTTAGGCTTGTCACATAACACAAGTCCCTGTTATTTAGTGATTTGTAGATACCACATGCTTTCATGTTGCCCTGAAACATGAAATTTTCACTGCAGCCCTATGAGTATTAACTTTGAGAAGCCTTTGATATATATTTCTCCAGTTCATATTCCACAAGGAGAAATATCTTGAATAAATGTCCAGATTTCAAAATGGGAAACTGGAAATGTGGAGAAATTAACTGGCTTTGTCATTCTCACACAACTGAAAATGGTTGAGGCAGGATGTAATGCTCACTCTTGATGCCTGAGCTATTTCCAGGACCTTACAGCTGCCTTACTTACAAGACATATCGTTTATTGACGAAGGGTTTAGACCCAGGAGTCAAGCTGCATGGATTTCTGTGTGACCATGGGCAAACTATTGCACTTCTCTAAGGCGTATTCTATTTGTCAAAAGAGGATTACAGTAACACCTAATTCCAAAAATGATTTTGAAGATTAACTAAGATGTGGCATGAAAAGCTCCTAGCATGGGGCACGACACATGATAAGTGCTTCATACATGTTAGTTGTTACTTGTGTCACTGTAATCAGACTCCAAGCAAATTTGTATTAACGGTATCACCGAGTTGAAATGATTTTTGCCAGATCCTTGTTCATTTGGTTCAAGTGTGCTTCATAGTTCTAAAATAAATCTGTTATCCAAGTTATTGTAGAAGTATATTCACTATGTGCGTCCTACACCTATTCAAATCAATACAAACTATATCTATATGCTGGTATTTTGAATTCAAAGTAGACTTGAAATAGGCTTACCATAAAAATATATAACCAATGCAATTTAAAATGAATATTAACTTTAAAAAAGTAGAAATAGTTATTAATGTTACATTATTTATATTTATATACTGGATGTATCACTGACCAAAGCCTGGGTAAAGTTATTATAAATAGTTTGTATGAGAGCACTTAAAGGAGATAAGAGAATCGTAAATTGTATAATCTGCACTCTCATTCTTCACCTTTCCCACAAACTCCTCTTTTTATTTTATTTTATTTTTTTTACAAACTCCTCTTTTAAAAAATTGATATTTATCTCTTCTTGTAAAAAGCTAGTAACAATACCTTCCCTTTCCCCTGCCTCCATTTAAAGAAAAAAATGCCAGGTTAATGACAGTTCAATTTTACTAAAGGGCATCATAGATACCATAAGATTTGAGTTGGGTCTTGAAGGTTTGGTAGAATTTGACAAGTGGGAGGGAATAGGCAGAAGTCAACAAGAAAACTATGAATGGAAAGTTTGACACTGAAATGATTGGGCCATGGGATGCCTGTCAGGGTGGAGTACAATTTAGGTTTGAATACACAGGGTGGGACATGATTATAGAGGTCTTTGTTTATCAAATAAAGTAGTTAATAAATAATTAGGTAATACCAAGGACAGTCTCTGATATAAAGTTAACTAATGTTTAAAGAACCTAAAATAAGGAGCCTTTATGTAAATAACTACGCTACAACTCTCCAACAGGGCAAAATGAGACCTCAGGGGCAACCCTCCAAATTGATACATACAGCATGCATTCAAGTTCAAATATTCAATAGCATCATAATATTTCATGTAGAGATATTCCACAGTTTGTTCAACCTTTCTCTTTCGAAAAACATTCAGGTGATTCCCAAGTTTCTATCACGACAAACAATGATGAAATAAATACATAGTCTCCAGGTGCCTGATTTTCTGTAGGAAGGGTTCCCTAACTAACACTATGGTGCTTAGAATTTATGTTAAGTGCCAGAAACCTTCCAGCAAGGCTGCTATAATTTGCATTCCCCTTGCTTTTGATGAATGTGGGTGCATCAGCTCCTTAAATTTGGCAAAATAATTGTAGTTCATTATTATTTTATATTTCCTTTCCCTGTCTGTTAATGAGATCATTCATGTTTCTGACCTTTTTTTTCCTTCCAGTTTTATTGAGATAAAATTGACATACAGCACCATATACGTTTATGATAACGTTTAGCATAATTATTTGACTTACATAATCGTGAAATGATGATCACAATCCATCATCTCATACAGACACAAAATAAAAGAAGAAAATATTCTTCCTTGTGATGACAGTTCTTAGGATTTGCTCTCTTAACAACGTTCATATATAACATGCAACAGTGACAATTATATTTACCATGTCATACATTACATCGCTAATACTTATTTATCTTGTAACTGGAAGGTTGTACCTTTTGACTGCCTTCATCTATTTCCCCCTCCCCCTAACCCCTACCTCTGGTAACAAGAAATCTGATCTCTTTTTCCATAGGTTTGTTGTTGGTTTTTGTTTGTTTTTAAGTATAATTGACCTACAGCCGTATGTTAGTTCTTGGTTCACAACATAGTGACTGGATGTTTCTAACATTATAAAATGATGACCATGGTAAGTCTAGTTACCATCTGTCACCATACAAAGCTATTACATTATTATTGACTGTATTCCCTATGCTGTACATTTCACCCCCGTGATTCATTTATTTCATAACTTATATTACATTTGTGCCTCTCAATTTCCCTCACCAATTTCACTCACCCCCGACCCCCTTGTCTCTGGCAACCACTTGTTCATACTTTCGGTATCTATGACTCTGTTTCTGTTTTGTTATGTTTGTTCATTCATTTTGTTTTGATTTTCTTCTGTGAAAATCTTGGGTCATTCTACTTGAGAACTGTAAAACCAAATATGTAGTTTTCCATATTCTGTGTTTCCAATCTTGCTTTAAGAGTTCTCCCCAACCCTTGGGCTATACAACTATTTTTTAAAATTCTTTTTCTAAACTTGTGTTGCTTTTTGTTTTTACATTTAAATATTTACTCCGTCTCAAATTCATTGTTATGAAATGAGATACACACTAATTTTGCTTGTTTGGGGTAGAAAATTGTTTCAATAAATGAACCACTTTTTCCAATTGAATAGAAATTTTACTTTTTCACATATCAAGTTCCCATATAAAATAAGAAGTAATTCTGGGGACTTCCCTTGTGGCGCAGTGGTTAAGAATCCGCCTGCCAATGCAGGGGACATGGGTTCGAGCCCTGGTCGGGTAAGATCCCACATGCCGCGGAGTAACTAAGCCTGTGCACCACAACTACTGAGCCTGTGCTTTAGAACCTGTGCTCCACAACAAGAGAAGCCACTGCAATGAGAAGCCCGCGCACCACAACGAAGAGCAGTCCCCGCTCGCCGTAACTAGAGAAAGCCCGCATGCAGCAACAAAGACCCAACGCAGCCAAAAATAAATAAATAAATAGACGGAAAAAAAAAAAAGAAGAAGTAATTCTGGTCAAAATTCTATTCAACTGATCCCGTATTTCTTGCTATATTTTCTTGGATCATAGGTTTCATATCATAATTTTTGAAACTCTTGGTTATATATTTCTCCCTATTAACTAATAAAATAGTTTTATCAAGTTATAAACAAAACAACGTAAGTAAAAAAGATTCGGAATAAAATGCACATATTTATTTTGAGACAATCTACATAATTAAGATATTAGGTCTTCCTATTCAGAACATAATATTGTATTTTCCCCATATTTTGGATTTTTGTGCAAGTTCATGTATGAGTATATATGTATGTGTGTGTACGTGCATGTTTATGAAAATTTCAAGTTCTAAATAACTGATGTTAAATTAATTTTTAAATATAACTCTAAGTTGAAACTCCCTTATGTTGGTTTGAATTAGAAGGTAGTCTGGGTGATTGAGAGAGGTAAATTTGATATTCATAATCCTGAGTTTCAAAAAATGTAGGTTTCAATACATTATATAAAAACATTAAAGTTAAAAAGCAAGATGAGGGCTTCCCTGGTGGCGCAGTGGTTGAGAATCTGCCTGCCAATGCAGGGGACACGGGTTCGAGCCCTGGTCTGGGAAGATCCCACATGCCATGGAGCAACTAGGCCCGTGAGCCGCAATTACTGAGCCTGCGCCTCTGGAGCCTGTGCTCCGCAACAAGAGAGGCTGCGATAATGAGAGGCCCGCGCACCGCGATGAAGAGTGGCCCCCACTTGCCACAACTAGAGAAAGCCCTCGCACAGAAATGAAGACCCAACACAGCCATAAATAAATAAATAATTTAAAAAAAAAACCAACTATGCCTTCAAGGAAATGAAAAAAAAAAATGAGAATTGGGAAAATAAATCCGGAATTATTTAAAAAAAAAAAAAAGCAAGATGAAACTAAAGATTTTAACAAATTTTTATTGAAGTACTTGAAAAAAATTCTCATAAATTTTCAATTACTGTGCTATCAACTGGAGTATAAAAATAGTTTTTGAGTCATAGAATTTCATGTTACAGGGGATAACCTCTTTCATATAACAGAACTATTAAGGGACTTTCACAAGATAATATAACTAATTGAGTACAGCCAGATTAGAATATGGATCTATTTAGTCTTAATAATTTAGGATACCTCAAATAATATTATATAAGTAAATTTCTTTTACTCAGTTTATACAACCCAGTTTAATAAATGCTGAATGCAAGGGAATGAATTCTTTTAAATTGATTGAATGTCGCTCCAGGATGAATTTCTCTCCTAGAAATGTATACTTCAGCATTAATAGTTCAAAAATGTATATGTTAGTCACAAAGAGACATTTCTATGTTTGGGTAAAATGTCACATATGCCTCAGACTGGTGCCGAGTCATTTCAAGGTAAAGCATTTGGTTGAATTTGAGAAAAGCTATCAGTTTCTAGGTTAATAGTTAATCACTTAAACTGATTAATTAATTAGCTTATGTGTAGGTCAGTCATTCTGAATGCTATGTGACATGAAAATGATTCAGTTAATAATGTAACTAATGTTATGATAAGGTTGAGAAAAAGACGTTGAATAAATACTCATTCATAAATCTTAGACAGAAGAAAAGCCAGAGCAAACTTCCAGCTATGCAACATAAGAAACAGGGACATGAATTTGGTTTCCAGATCCTCTTTTAACTGCCTCTTCTACTTAGCTGTAGATTACTGGGTCAACTGTATAATTCAATCAGTTGGAATTTGTTAAACGGTGAAGTGTGTTGTTTGTTTACGAGTAATGTGAGTATATATTTTCATGCATGTATGTTTGCCTGGGTGTAGTGTTTTTATGTCTGTAGAGTTTACTTCAGCTAAAATAAGTCAAGCATAGTGTGGTTTTTATCTACAGGTTTATCCTCATGATCTTCATATCTGTCCTTAAATATGCCAAATGGCAAATTTGAAAAATTTGGAAAAATACAATATTTCTATCAAAACCATTTTTAGGTAATAGCTACCAAGCACTTCTAGTCACCTATTTATTTATTTTAATGTTAGAAAAATATGCTTTTCACTTGTAACATTGGCACCACAAAAGGAAAGAGGGAGAGTTGCATATTGAAGATATTGAATAAAGCGTAGCACAGGATGGAGACAGAAAATAGACTGGTGAATGAAGCATGAAAAAGAGGGAGCAAGCCCATTTTCTGCATTTTCTAAATGTTTCTGAGATCAAATGCCTTATATTTTAGACTCCTTCAAATTTCTGAGTATTTAGTAGAGAGCAAAGTGGCTACTCAACGGATAAATTTCTCAGCTGCGGGAGCTCAGCAAACAGCAGTCTCTCAGCTTGCTGCCCTCTTCCTGTCTTCAATATCACCATCTTCCAAGGCAACAGGCACTCTCATCTTTCCAATGAAGTCAGTAAGAAGTGGCCTTTTATCAATTGTTATTCATAGCCAGCTAACAGACAGAAGAGAGGGGAAAGGTCATTGGCCCTTACTTGATTTAGGACTTCTCTGAAAGTCCCCTTTCAGGGCAAGATTTTGCAAATGTGCCATTAGCACATGGCCATTCTGTAATGGAACTTTGAATTGTTTAGTTCTGTTGACCAGCTTTCCCTCCCAGAAAAGTAGACATTAAAGAAAGTGAAATCTGAACTGGAAGGTATCTCAGGGCATCTGGACTAGACCCCTCTCGTTTTCTGATATCTTTGCTTCGAATTGTTCTATGCCATGCTTGCTCTCCCTCACACCCCCAGCACCGCTTGATGGGTCATATGCACAGCCTCTCCTTTTCCATTGCTACAACCCTAGTTCAGACTGCACTCGTTACCAGGCTCCGTTATCTGCCTCTACCCATCTACTTCTCAATTCAATAATCAAAATATGCTAGCGTGATGTTAATACTTCGGAATTACTCCATCACTCTCGTGGTTCAATTCTTCTATGACTCCACCAATGTCTACAAAATAATGCGATTCAAAACCTTCCCTCATCTTGCCCTGATCTACACTGAGGCATTTTATGATTATTTATCTCTATATGATTTATCCCATACTCTAAAGAAAGTATTTGCTATGAATCTTTCTTATTTTCTTCTTGTTGTTGTCATTTTCTTGTAACTTTTCTACATTGCTAGTTCCAACCAATCTTAAGTTTAAATTCCTCCTAAAATCCTTTTCTAAGTCTACCAAGTAAAAATAATGTCTTCTCCAAATTCATTTCCCTTTTGCTTTATTCATACTCTCCTTAGGGAATTTACTAATTTTGTATGCTAAAACCATTTGCATAGTATTATACTGTGTGTGTGTGTATGCAGGTGTGTGGGTTTGTGTGCACACGCACCATATTTTTAGGACTAAGGAGAATAATTATGATTATCCTCAGAGAAGCATAAAAGGCCTTAGACAAATTCAATACCCAGCCCTGATAATAATAAATAATCCAATTCAAAATGATTGCTTAACAAGTTGAATGGTGTAATTAATAGATGGATAGATAGATTGATAGATAAATAACTGGGAATACCAAGTATAATTTGTGGTGGGCATGAAAATTGGTATCACTGCTTAAGAAAATTGTTTGACCCAGAAATTCCATTGCTAGATACAAGACCAACAGACATGGACAAAAATGTGCATAGGAGCAATATTCTGAATAGCCACAAACTGGAAACCACAAAAATATCATCAAAAATAGAATGGTAAATAAATTGTGCTGTATTCATAAATCAAAATATGCAGAATTGAAGTAACAAAAACGATTGCTACTAACAAATGAATGTATTTCAAAGAGCTAATGTGGAACGGAGAAAGCTAGACATAAAAAGTACATACTTTAATTTGTTTATATAAAGTTAAAAAGTATGTGAAAGTAATCTGTGGTGATAGCAGTTAGATTTGTGATTACAAAATGGAATGACTGGGAGGTGACAAGAGGGAGGTCCCTGGGGTGCAGGCACTCTTCTAGATTTTTTTTTTATGAATTTATTTATTTTATTTTTGGCTGCATTGGGTCTTCGTTGCTGCGCGTGGTCTTTCTCTAGTTGCAGCGAGCGGAGCTACCCTTCGTTGCGGTGCATGGGCTTCCTCTCATTGCGGTGGCTTCTCTTGTTGTGGAGCACCAGCTCTAAGCACACAGGCCTCAGTAGTTGTGGCTCATGGGCTCTAGAGCACAGGCTCAGTAGTTGAGGCGCACGGGCTTAGTTGTTCTGCGGCATGTGGGATCTTCCCGGACCAGGGCTCAAACCTGTGCCCCCTGCATTGGCAGGCAGATTCTTAACCACTGCACCACCAGGGTAGCCCTCATCTAGATTTTTGTCTGTGTCTTGTCACACAGGTGTGTTCACATTTTAAAAAAGGTTTCTAGCTGTACACTGATCTCTCTGCATTTTACTGTATGTATGTATGCTATACCTCAATAACAAGTTCAAAATGAATAATTATTGCAATGAATCAAAATATATTGAATAAAATAAAGGAAGAATCCATGGGTTCATGAGTAATACTCAATAATTAAGAGGAGAAGAGAGCAAATTGTACATACAGAAGAATGCCGATTACTAAACTTAGAAGTGATGGAAGAATAAGAAAACCCCCAATTTTCAGACTCCATGTAATAATTGATTCAGGTGTGTAATTAGCACTAAATAACAGGCAATTGTTTAAGTGTTTTTGTTTTATTGTTATTTTTCAATGCAATGCTTACCCTCTGGGACCTGGATAAACAATCACGTGTGCCTGCTGGGCTGATCTGCCAGAGTCCCAGCACACTACTCTCTGTTAAGTATATATAGTTTGTGTGTTTTGTTTGAATATAACTGGTGAAAGTGATGGGTTTTTTTAAAAAGCAGTAGTGATTTGGGGCTTTTTTGAGTTTTGTTTTGCTATTTCATTCCATTCTTGACCAAAGCTTCCTTTAAGTCATTTATTATGGAAAACTGTCACACTAACTTAAAGGAAGGGGTGGGGGAAATTCATAAATTGTCTTCTAAAAAATTAAATAAAATACTAAATATGTTAAAAATATGTATATATATATATATATATATATATATATATATATATATATAGTGTGTCTTATGAAATAAATGGATATTCAAAATGGCCAGATGAACTAAAAGCATGTGAGTTTAATTATTCTCATATAAAGATTACACCTCTACTTAAAAGTAGTGCTACTGAAGTTTCATATGACCTTCGTTTTTCTCTACATAGTTGTTTTCTTTTGATCCTTTTGTGGTTTTAATCATATTTAACCAGCAGCATATTTTAATGTGACATGTCATCACTTTTTCTGCCATGCCTGTTTAACTTGTCCTTATGTAACATTTATTTTCATAGAGGCCTCTATGACTTTGCACCAGCAGGAAGAAATACTAAACCAAAAACTGTAAAGCAGCAGGGTGTAGTGCAGTACGTACAGGCCTGGGTGTCAGACAGATGGACCTAGGTTCAAATAGCAGGATTCCCACTTACTCACCAAGATACCATGTCTATAAAATGTAAATAATGAATAGTTAGGGTGGATGTGCTTTAGGCCTACTAAATAGTGCTTATTAAATTATTTTTGTCATTACCATTCCTAGAGTATAACCCAAAGGAAATTGTTCATAAGTGCATTGGTGACCTGATTCATTGGGAAGCATTTCTTTCTTATTTTTTTCTTTTTTAATAGCTTTATTGCGATATAATTCACATACCATAACATTCACCCACTTAAAGTATACTATTCGGTGATTTTTAGTATATTCACAGGGTTGTGCAACCATAACTACAATATTAGAACATTTTTCTCACTCTCAAAAGAAACTTTGTATCCTTTAGCAGTCACCTTCCATCCCTTCCATTGCCCCCAAGCCTAGGCAATCACTACTTTCTCCATATACAGATTTGCCTATTGTGGATATTTTATAAAAATGGAATCATACAATATGTGATCTTTTGTGACTGGCTTCGTTCACTTAGCATGATGTTTTTAAGGTTCTCCCACAGGAAGCATTTATTTCTAATAACAGCGATGTTAGAATGGGGCACCTCTTGTCATCTGGAAAATATTCCATAAAGGAATGGGTGAAAACGGAAAGCAGAGGGGCTAGCACTCCTGCGTTCTGCTGCCACCTGTAATCGCAGGGTGGATCTTAGGACTGCAGAAGATAAAACACAAACAAGCAGAAAACCTGACTGAAGAATTTAAAACCTTCTATTGCAGAGGAAGATCTTGGGTTTAAAACAAATCATTAACTATTTTGTAGCGTCTTTCTTATTATTTAGAGAGCCCATATCACTGGGAAAGAAAAGCAAAGATTGTCAGCCAGAAAATAAGTTGGGAGCAAGATAGTCTTTTATCAAGAGTTTCCATAGGCACTGAGTTTAAGATATCATGAAATGTCACAATTCAGATTAAACAAAGAATAATGTATCATTCTACTGCAGAGCTACTTTTTGTTTAATTTCCTATTGTCTTTTGAGGGGAAAAAAAGCCCTATCTCTCCTGCAAAAAAAACAAAAGCCTGGCAAAAGACTTACGAATCTTGTTCAACACTGCTATAGCGCGTTGTTTAAATTCACTTGAGCAAATGCGTTACTACTCACGACCTCTGCTTTCTTCTTTCTAGGTGCCTCCCATACTCCTTGATAAGCAGTTCTCTGAATTCACTCCGGACATTACACCCATCATTTTGGCAGCGCATACAAATAATTACGAGATAATAAAACTTTTGGTTCAGAAAGGCGTCTCGGTGCCCAGACCCCACGAGGTCCGCTGCAACTGCGTCGAATGCGTGTCCAGCTCGGATGTGGACAGTCTCCGCCACTCCCGCTCCAGACTCAACATCTACAAGGCCCTGGCCAGCCCTTCTCTCATCGCCCTGTCCAGTGAAGACCCTTTTCTCACGGCATTTCAGTTAAGTTGGGAGCTCCAGGAACTGAGTAAGGTGGAAAATGAATTCAAGTCAGAGTACGAGGAACTGTCACGACAGTGCAAACAATTTGCTAAGGACCTACTGGATCAGACAAGAAGTTCCCGCGAGCTGGAAATCATTCTTAATTACCGCGATGACAACAGTCTCCTAGAAGAACAAAGTGGAAATGATCTCGCGAGACTCAAATTGGCCATTAAGTACCGTCAGAAAGAGGTGAGTTCTGCCAGACTTTATCCATCAAAATGCCAGAGAATTTAAATGGCAGTGAGGGAAATTAGTACTCCAAAATTAGGTTGGGGGTTTAAAGCATTTTCTGTTTAACTGTAAGTGGATGATATTTATTGTTTGCCGGATTACTGATGATGAAACACATTGAAGAGTGGCGGTAAGTAGGTTAATAATTAGTGATGGTTTTTGACATCTGTGTTAAAATGTACACATTTAATGGTGTGTGATGGTAAAACTAATGAATTTTAGAATCTCTGCACTAAGAGTTCTAGTTCTGCCATTTATAACTTTTGCTACTTTAGAGGGTCACACAGACCTCTTTGAGTTTCGGTTTTCTCATCTGCTTAATGGACTTAATATTTATATTTGATTATATATATATATTTCTTTATACATATAAAATATTTTACTCACAGATTTGTAGGAAGTGTAAAATGAGTGGATGTGTGTGAAGGCTCTTAGTAAATTATAAGGTACGATCCTAATAAAATACATTATTAGAAGTTATTAATAAAGGAAAGCCTTTAGTCCAACAGCAGATGAAAATACTAAAACTTCCTTCATGTCTGGCTTAGTTCTTGATTTGTCAGGAATGAGAAGTTAAGAAGTCAATTGCAAATTGCACAAGAGTAATAAATTTTTCATTAGAGTTCCATGGATTTGAATATTCAATAAGGAAAATTAAGGTCTATTACACTTATCACCTAGTGTAATTGTTTTTTGTTTCCATCACTGATTTTGAGTAAGTTCTCAAAAATCTATTTACTTCTACCTCCAGAAAATATTGGTTTTCTTTTGATTGGTGAATTATAGTAATTGTTCTAGAACAAAAGTTGGAAAAAACTATGTATGTAATATAAGATGAAAAAGAAAAAGAAAAAGAAACTTCTGAAAAAAATGTATTCATTTTTTTTTTTTAACTTGGCCCTAAATATTCTACATTAGCACTGGCTGCTTTATCTATTGCTACTTACTAAATACTTAAGATTGAAGATACCTGAAATTGCTTCTTTGAGTTTTTCCTGTAGTTCTTTGGCCGGTTGTCATGGGAGTCTAAAAGTAATTAACAATCTTTTCCCTGAACAACAAAGGAAACAGCTTCTTTCCTGTGCATTCCCACTGATTCTAAAATCACATGTACTAGTATCAACTCATTTTTTTAGGGTATCGTGTTTAGGACTCAGGGCTCTTTTTTTTTTAAGGGACTAGAATAATTTTAATATGAAACTAGAAGAAATTGATGAAAAATTTCACTTGATTAAAGATTGTAAAACACTAAATATGAAACTTACAAATACACCAGATAGATTTAATTGATATTTATAGGACATTCCATCCAAAAACAGCAGATTACACTTTCTTATCAAGTGCACACAGAACATTCTCCAGGATAGATCACATCTTGGGTCACAAATCAAGCCTCAGTAAATTTAAGAAAATTGAAATCATATCAAGCATCTTTTCTGACCACAACGCTATGAGATTAGAAATGAATTACAGGGAAAAAAACATAAAAAACACAAACATATGGAGGCTAAACAATACGTTACTAAATAACCAAGAGATCACTGAAGAAATCAGAGGAAATCAAAAAATACCTAGAGACAAATGACAATGAAAACACAACAATCCAAAACCTATGGTATGCAGCAAAAGCAGTTCTAAGAGGGAAGTTTATAGCTATACAAGCCTACCTCAAGAAACAAGAAAAATCTCAAACAATCTAACCTTACACCTGAAGGAACTAGAGAAAGAAGAACAAACAAAACCCAAAGTTAGCAGAAGGAAAGAAATCATAAAGATCAGAGAAGAAATAAATGAAATAGAAACAAAGAGAACAATAGCAAAGATCAATAAAACTAAAACCTGGTTCTTTGAGAAGATAAACAAAATTGATAAGCCATTAGCCAGACTCATCAAGAAAAAGAGGGAGAGGGCTCAAATCAATAAAGTTAGAAATGAAAAAGGAGAAGTTACAACAGACACCGCAGAAATACAAAGCATCCTAAGAGACTACTACAAGCAACTCTATGCCAATAAAATGGACAACCTGGAAGAAATGGACAAATTCTTAGAAAGGTATAACCTTCCAAGACTGAACCAGGAAGAAATAGAAAATATGAACAGACCAATCACAAGTAATGAAGTTGAAACTGTGATTAAAAATCTTCCAACAAACAAAAGTCCAGGACCAGATGGCTTCACAGGTGAATTCCATCAAACATTTAGAGAAGAGCTAACACCCATCCTTCTCAAACTCTTCCAAAAAATTGCAGAGGAAAGAACACTCCCAAACTCATTCTATGAGGCCACCATCACCCTGATCCCAAAACCAGACAAAGACACTACAAAAAAAGAAAATTACAGACCAATATCACTGATGAATATAGATGCAAAAATCCTCAACAAAATACTAGCAGACAGAATCCAACAACACATTAAAATGATCATACACACACACACAAAAAGAAAGAAACTTACAAGTAAGTGCATGCATTAGAACTGATAAAGCATTACATATACATTGTTCTCTGTTTTGTTCTTGAGCCACGAAAAATGTTCATTCCTACTGAACATTTTTTTCTTTGCTTAGGTTCTTTTGTATATTTTAGGAATATACAAAGTGAACACAACTTCAAAGCCTGTTGAACAAAAGCCACAAATTTAGTCCCTAGCTAGATATGTCAGAATCAAAGCAATAGAAAGCATTTGGTAATTTCTAACACTTCTTTCAAGATGCTTATACTTTTTGCTCATATTAAGTTTTGGAATTGGAAAGTGATAGAACCTAACATTGCAGCAGGGTGAAGGAAGGCTAAAAACATATAACATGTAATAAGAAAATAAGAATTAGTAATATCTTTTAAAAGATACATTTTTAAAAGACCCTGCCTTTGCATTTTCTATTTTAATCTTTTGGGATTACATTGGAGAAAAAAATTAAAATTCTTACAGAGTTGTTCTGGAATATCTTTCATTCAATATTAAAGAGCATATTTCCCTGGAGTTGACAATTTTTCCAGAGCAAAGTAATGTTGGATGGCTAATAGCATTATAAAATCAAGAATAAGATTTTACTTTCATATAAATTCTTTGAAATCATAGGTTGTGTTTTACGAAACATATTCCTAAATGATTCAGAAATTATTGATTTCAAAATATTTAAGATCTTCTAGTAGGATCATGTGTCTTAAATGAAACTCTGCTTTAACATAAATGTCTTGCCTTGTTACCGTTTAACCACAAGTTTTCCTCATTTCAGTCTACAAAAGATTGAGGTTTGTCTTTGGTCCATCTCTTACATTTTTGGAATACCTTCCCATTAATCTTCACATGGCTGAGTCCTACTCAGTCTTTAAAGTTCATCTCAGGTCTCTGCTCCCCCAGGGAGATTCCATGAAGCAATCCCCCTCCATACAGTCTCTGGGATAAATGCCTTCATTATGCACATTCTAGATCGCATTGTACTGCTATATTTCACTTGCCTTCTCTAGGCTGTGAATGTCAGGAACACAACTGTCTCATTCACCAGTCCTACCTCAGTACTTGATAGAGGAAAGATGCTCCATTTGAACTGATCTCAATATGTTCAGTATGAATGCACTTGAATGAAGTTACAGAATTTCTTAGGTCTGGAAGGCTCCCTGCATGTTTCTTTGCCTGATTAATTTGCAGTGTTTAGGTTAATAATGGAAAGCAATGAAATACATTATTTTTTTGTGAAAAGACTGTAGTTCACTCCCCGTATAGCTCTTCAAATTAAAGTGCAAAAAATAATCTCTACATAGTAAACAGTATATGTTCTTTTAAATTTACTTTTCCCTTTCATGAACATATGTCAACCGTTTTGCAACATTAACTTTAAACTTTGTTACTAATCTGGGTTCTCTCTTAGAAATTAAGGAAGTTGTTAAGGAAGAAGTAGATAAATCAACATTTGGAGAGCTCTGTACTCATACCTTTTTATCCCATCCTGGAGCAATGAGAGAAATATGAAGTGATTCATGTCAATCAGATGCCTTCAATAGCATGATGCATTGTATTGATTCCAAATATTCCATAACACAGTTCTTTAAAGCTCTCAAGATTTGTGGTTTTATGTTTCTTGATTTATTCAAAACTCCTTGTTGTGGAATCAAGAAACAAACCTCCTGTCAGAAAGGATACATAGTGGGTAGAATTCAGGGTCAGTAGAATCACAGAGGATAAAAAACTCTAATACAACCAGGGGGTCTCCTGGATAGGAGAGAAGGGGAGGTAAAGGGCAAGGCACCAGAAAAGTTCTGGGTAATGGGAGAGCAGTGATATAATGAATGGGGCAGAAGCAAAGAAATTTGTTTTCTTAAAACTTCATAGGGCTGAACTTTTTGGTATTTCATAAGCTTTGTTTTGTTATGTTATAAACTCTTTATTGATAAGTTTATCATGCCAAATGTTTTTAATTCAAATTTCATTAGAAAAGAGTCAATAAATGGCAGTATAAATTCAAACTTGCTACTGGCTGAATTTCATATTAAAACAAATAACAAATACCACTCATGTTCCATATGTACCTGAAATGTACATGGGACTCTCCTTCTGGAGATCTGCAGTCAGATGCCATTTGGTGCTTCTGGTAGTGGTTGAGGAAAAATAGCATCTATATGTATACATATATTTTAATTTGCAGCTACCAACCCTCAAGGATGTACCATTGCCCATCTCCACCAAAAAGAAAAAAAAATCACAGAGAAATCAATAATAATGTTGCTTCCTAGCTGTTATGTCAGAACCTTGGGATTGTGTTGGCAAACAATGGCTCTCTCCTCTTAAATCCATTGGATTCTGGTGGCAGCCATGTGAGAGCTTTGCATTTGCTACAAATGGGGCACGAAGAGCTGACCTTTGTTAACCATTGGTTGTCTTTGAATCTTTTGTTTTCTTCCTTTTCCACTCTTATTCAAGTCTAGGATGTCTAAAATATACCTTTCATATTTTCTTGTGTCTGTTAAATTCCACATAAGTGTATGGATAATTTGGAGGGAAAAAATGTCTCATACTATGGAGATATTGTCTCATGGACATCAAATAACTATAATAGAAGAATAGCAAAGAGAGCACTTCTGGGGAGAAAAATGAGAAAAGGTACTGCATCCAGTGTTCCCCTCCATAACTGAGATTTTTCTGCTGAAATAACTTCGAGAGTCATTCATATAAGTAAATATGGTGATGCCTTTGCCTTAGTTTACTTTACTTAACACATACTGGGTTATTTGAATTCGATTTGATATTATTTACCATGTTCCTCCCTTTTTTCTCTCTCCTCTGTTTTGAACTGTTTTGAAAACATTCATGTTTTTCAGATCTCTTCTTAAATACTACTTTCTCTGGGAAGCCTTCCCTTTGAGTTCCTAACTCAAAATTAATCATTAGTTTTCTCTTACTATGACAGCAACACTGCTTTATTGCAAGTGCTGTTTTGCTTCCTATTTGTTTTCACATTTTGTTTCTCCAGTTGAACACCTTGCCCTTAGTCTTACCTCCTTCAATCCATTGCCTACCACACCACTAAAGGGTCTTTGTTTTGTTTTGTGTTTTAGGAAAAGTAAATCTAGGGATAAGTTTTCCAGCATAGCACTGAAAGTCCACAGTCTTGGAGAACCCCTCGGTTTGTTCCTCATAAATGTGAGCATATGAGCTCTGTGTAAAGCATTGCAGTGTTTCTCTCACTCTCTCATGTAAAGTACCAGTGTCACCGCTGCTTTATATGAAGTCGGCCTAAATCATCAATTTCATCTTTCACCATCACTACTTATAGTTCACATTTCAGCCAAATGGAAACACTCATAATACAATTGTACTCTTTTACCCCATTGGGCCTTTCCACCCAGGAGCCTCTTAACATAAAAAGACCTCTGCCCTGTTTCACATTGCTTGCCTATTGTCATGGGTTTCATCTGGACCACAGTAGAATCGCCTGGGAGGTTTTTTAAACACTGCACTGCTGCTTCTATCCCAACACTCAGGACAGTTACACCAGAACCCCTGGAAGTGTGGTGGCATTTTTTTTAAAACTACCCAGATGATTCTCATGTGCAGTCAAGGTTGAGTGAGTACTCTTTGAAATTATCTATCGAAGTTTAACTCATGAATTAAAACTTCTTTAGATTTCCTGGACTTTCTCAAGTAGAGAAGACAGTGGTCACCAAATGTGACTGATCATCAGAAGCACCTGGGCAGCTTTTAGAAACAAGTGTCTCAGCCCCACATGCAGAAATTCACCTTCAGTAAGTCCTTGCGTTTGTGGCACAGTACAGAGGTCCTCTCAAGTTCTTCCCATCTCTCCACCCCACCTATTATGGTTGCCCGGACCCCGATGCCCTCCCCTCTTCTTAAGGTCTATCTTGCTGGTAACAGGATTCTTAGGGCTTTCATTTCTTTATTTCCTCTATCATCTGCAAAGGAAGACTCAAGATTTAGGTAGGAAAAAAATCCTACTTAGAAAGGTGAAGTAGACCTAAGGAAATGAAAAGATGGAGGGGAAGGGGTCATACATTAATATTCACCTGTCATGTGACAGAGAAATAAAAACTTTCCATCTGAGTGTGCATACTGTAGCCACACCTCCTTTCAGGTAAATTTCTGGCCATCTGAGAACTATTGGAAAGATGTCTTTTTGTCGGTATCGAGTAACTCATCTCTGTATCATTGAAATAAAATATCGTATGAAACACATGAAGCCTGTGAAATGGATATAATCCTCTTTTCTGCTCCTAATCAGGTATGTGGTGTTAGACCAATTATCCTTTAAGTTTTTGTTTTCTCACCTTTAAAATAGGAAAATACTGCCTACTTCATAGGTCAGTAGTTAAGATGAAGCATGACAATACAAGTCCAGATCTAGGCATACTTCCTGGCATATTTGTCCATTGAAGAGGAGCTATCTATTATATTTAGTTATTACTGTTATTATCATTGTTTTTGCTTATACCCCCGTGGACCCTCAGTATAAAAAGCTAAGTGCATTTGCTGTGAAGCAAATGCGGCTTCATTATTAAATGTTTTAATATTTGTACTGAATATTTATCTAGGCCTCGTGGGTTGAATTGCACTTTTGAATTGGGAGTTTGGGATTGACACATACACACTGCTAAAAATAAATAAATTAATTAATTAATAGGAAAAATTTTAAGTTTATCCTCTTACAGTCTATTGTTATAATCAGTATGCTAAACTGTTTATATTAAAAAGACATTCTCATCAAAAATGTATAATGTATAAACTTTATCTCAGACCCTAGGGTTGTCCATGCTCTAATTCTTCCATTATCAGCTTTCAAAAGTAACTTAGATTATATACTACACACTTTATTTTAATTTGTCCTTCTGCCTTGCATTTTTAAAGTATATGTTAGGTGGTTGATTATGTATGCCCTTTGAACCTGACTGCTACATGCTACACCTCAGAATCAGGAACTGTTATCATAGCAGAGCTCATCAAAAATGCCAGACATATGATAGGGTTTTAATACATGAGGCTACACTGAGTGACGTAAATAATTAAGAGACTTGTAAAAGGGATAAAAAACAGCATTTCTTTAGCTTACTTTCCTCTTCCTCTGTTCTCCGGAGCACACTCATTGACCAGTTTCTGGGCCCTGCCTCTCTGTCCTCCAAGCAAGTGCCCACACCGGCTGTTGCTGGGCAAAAGCAAAACACAATCAATGGCTCCCAAGGCCTCAGCCCAGCCCCCTCCTGGGGACCAAACATTTCAGCACCTGCCACTGGATAATGGATGAAGCAAATGCCTGTTCAGGACTTGTCAGCCCGGCTGACAGAACTATGACAGGTCGTTAGGCATTTAATTTAACACTAGGATTTTAGAGCTCGGAATGCAACCCCCATGAGTTTCTTTACAGCTAATTAATGACATGAAACCACTTTTCCTAATTCATATCTGAAAGTGATTGTTTCTGTTTCTTCCACAATTAAATATGAAATTGTATATGTCCACAACATTGTATAACTTCAGCCTTTTAAACTGCACTGATTAGAGTGTGATAAATGTATATCTTCCAAAACATAAAATAGCAATTTTTAACTTTAAGTTAGATATAAAACATAGCTTGTATTTGATACTGCTTTAATAAATACAAAAAGGAAACTATTCAGGAATTTATTTTTAAAGAGGTATATTCTTCTGTTCACCTAATAAAAATGCGTTGCGTCAGCAGGATAAACAACTCTTTCCAATGTAGCCTTCATTTGCCGCAGACATAAACTAAAGACATTAGGTTAGTTTGGGATTGACATGTATACACTACTATATTTAAAATAGATAGCCATCAAGGACCTACTGTATAGCAAAGGGAACTCTGCTCAATACTCTGTAATAACCTAAATGGGAAAAGAATTTGAAAAGAATAGATGTATGTATATGTATAACTGAATCACTTTGCTATACACCTGAAACTAGCACAACATTGTAAATCAACTATAGTCCAGTGTAATATAAAATTTTAAAAAAACATTAGGTTAATGATAGTATCTTTGAAAAATTTCACGGTGAATTAGAAACCTTCTCTTGGTCCTCCAGTGAATTACTTTTCTGTATAAAACTGGTGCTTCTGACTCCATGATGATTGACAAACAAGGGTAGCAATAATATCAGCTCTTTTTCATTATTCGGATCTGATCATTTCATTTGTCAGTGATGAAGAACAATTTCTTTTGTTCCTTTTGCAAAAAATTCACATTTTGGGGGGGCCACGCATCTTGCAGGATCTTAGTTCCAAGACCAGGGATCGAACCCGAGCCCCCTGCAGTGGAAGCGTGGAGTCCTAACCACTGGACCACCAGGGAATTCCCCCAAATTCACATTTAAATTTGAGGGTTATTTTCATTTGGGTCATTATTTAATGTTTCATATCTTCTCTGTCACTCATCACGAAACAAAATTAAGAATCACCACTTTCTGAAATTATGGATTTAACAGCTTATCCCAACCCACACATTTCCTGGAAAATACAAAAACCCAATAGGTTGTCTTCTAGAACTTTATGGAACAGAAACATAAAGTCCTGCTCAAGATCCCTTATAAATTATGGGAATAAGAGGGATCTTTTAAACTTCTCCTTACCCTCATTTTCCTTCGACCATATGAGGTATATTTACATTTTTTCTCAATAAAGATGGGTTGTTTTTTGTCTCAATTCTTGGAAACAGAAACATACAGTAAAACCCTCTAGGATGTATGATACCTGTGCTATAATTTGGTGATTCGTGATTCTGAAGCTGAATTCTAAAGCTGCGTGTTTACAGATTGCTTCTAGGTAATATAGAACTGGGAAAGCAATCCCATAAGGTCATATTTTTATTCTTTGAGTCACAAAGGGAACACACTCTGTTCCCTTTTCCCCTTCAGCTTTAGGGAGCACTCAGTGGCATGCCCTCTGCTGCCACAGAAAAATACTAAAATACTAAGACCTGTTTCCTTTATGGTTTTTACCTTCAGCTGCCCCGTTGCCAGCTCCCTGCATGTTGTAAGAAGGCCTGCTTTTCCTCATTCCAAAACACGACTTCAGTTTTAAATGTGGGGCACTATTGCTGTTTTTCTCCATGGCATTCTCTGGGCTCCGTGATTTCCCCCAGGTGGCTCTGAAACACGCAGCCCAGAACCACTTTTCATCCTTTGCCACATTCTCCTCTAATATCAGGGCATGGGGGGAGCTGGAAATCTTGTTGGCAGCTGCTGTTAAGTAAACATGTGAGGAACCTAGTGGATGGGCTTAGGGAGCTCTGGCCAAGACCTGCTCTTTCTCTTTCCAAGTGCAAGTCCACATGTGCGTGCAGGGTGTCTGTTCTACGCCAGAGACAGAGGACAGCAAAATGAGAAGACAGCAAGCCCTAGGCCAGGTTTGGATTTCTTCCAGAAGTGTCCTAGAGCCTAGAATTTTATTCTCGCTTAGGTAATACAATGCAGTCCATGTGTGTGCGTGTGTGTGTGCGTACTGCAGTACTTAATCAAGCAGAAAATGCTGGCTATAAGCTAAAAATACCTTTGTAGATAGATTGCACTAACGTTTTACATGCTACCTTCCTCATTTATGATGTTTTCCTCATTTTCTTTCCTCCTTCCCTCCCTGTCCTCCTTCCTTATTAGCCCCTTCACTCACTTATTTAAGAGAGCCTTTACTATTTGCTACTTGCTGGTGATGCTGAAATCAAAGACAAATGCCTTGCCCTCAAACAACTACCAGATTATTAGGGATGGAAGAAAGGTTAACACAACTGTCACAGTGTGGGTTACAGAGGCTGTGGCAGAGCTGCCTTCCTGGAGCCCAGGAAAATGCCTCCTAATTTGGTCTGAAGGTTTTAGGGGAGGCTTCCTGAAGAAGAAAGTGGCTTAATTGAGTTTCCGTGGAAAACCAGGAGTCATCCAGGCAGAGAAGTTACAAAAAGTCATTACGGGAAGAAACACCATGTACAGATGCAGGGAGGCCAAAAAGAGGATGGAGGATGGAGAATCCCTTCATTACTATTTTTTTAAATTAAGGTCCATCTGATTCATTTTTAAAAATTGGAGTATAGTTGATTTACAATGTTGTGTTAGTTTCAGGGGTACAGCAAAGTGATTCTGTTATACATATATATTCTTTTATATATGTATTCTTTATATATTCTTTTTCAGATTCTTTTCCATTATAGGTTATTACAAGATATTAAATATAGTTTCCTGTGCTATACGGTAGGTTCTTGTTGTTTATTTTATATATAGTAGTGTGAATCTGCTAATCCCAGACTCCTGATTTATACCTTCCCCCTTCCCCTTTAGTAACCATAAATTTGTTTTTTATGTCTGTGGGTCTGTTTCTATTTTGTAAATAAGTTCATTTGTATCACGTTTTATGGTTCCACACTAAGTGATATCACATGATATTTGTCTTTCTCGGTCTGACTTACTTCAGTCAGTATGATCATCGCTAGGTCCATCCATGTTGCTGCAAATGGCATGATTTCATTCTTTTTTATGCCTGAGTAGTATTCCATTGTATATATGTACCACATCTTCTTATCAATTCCTTTGCCAATGGACATTTAGGTTGCTTCCATGTCCTGGCTATTGTAAATACTGCTGCTATGCACATTGGGGTGTGTGTATCTTTTCAAATTATAGTTTTGTCTGATATATGCCCAGGAGTGTGATTGCTGAATCATATGGTAATTCTATTTTTAGTTTTTTGAGGAACCTCCGTACTGTTCCCCATAGTGGCTGCACCAATTTGCATTCCCACCAACAGTGCAAGAGGGTTCCTTTCTCTCCACACCCTCTCCAGCATTTATTGTTTGTGGATTTGTTGATGATGGCCATTCTGACTGGTGTGAGGTGATACCTCATTGTAGTTTTGATTTGCATTTTTCCAATAATTAGCGATGTTGAGCATCTCTTCATGTGCCTCTTGGTCATCTGTATGTCTTCTTTGGAGAAATATCTATTTAGGTCTTCTGCCCATTTTTGATTGGGTTGTATTTTTTGGTTTTTTTGACACTGACCTGTTATGAGCTGTTTGTATATTTTGGAAATAAGCCCTTGTCGGTCACATCGTTTGCAAATATTTTCTCGCATTCTGTAGATTGTCTTTTTGTTTTGTTTATGGTTTCCTTTGCTGTGCAAAAGCTTTTAAGTTTAATTAGATCCCATTTGTTTATTTTTGCTTTTATTTCCATTACTCTAGGAGATGGATCCAAAAAAATATTGCTGTGATTGATGGCAAAGAGTGTTCTGCCTATGTTTTCCTCTAGGAGTTTTAAAGAATCCCTTCATTCTTTCTGCCCTCATTCCCACCCTGTGGCCTCTGCTTTAGCCTTTCACTCTGCCTGGCACTCATGGATGGCTTCTGTATCAGGTCTCAGTTCACATTATCACCTTCCCAGCAAAGATCCAGAATACCCACCTAATCACTGCCCTCTTCCTTCACCCTTTATTCTCAGGCATTCCCTTTACATCACAATGTTGTTATCATGGCCTTTATCACACCCGAAAATATTCTGCTTATTTGTGTGTTTAATTATTTGTATCTGTCTTTCTTCACCTATATCTGTTATCTTGTCTGACTTCATTATCAGTGACAGTCTAGTGCTTGGAATAGTGCTTGGGACATAGGAGTGCTAAATAAATGATCATAAATTAGAGGAGTGGCAGGAGTTGAGATTAGAGAAGATGACAAAGAATAGGTTGTAAAGGGATCAGCAATCCTCAGGATCATGGCTTTCCTAAAATCTGGGAAAATTTAATCATGGTTTAAATGTATAAATTCATATAATCTTTATTATTTTCTCAAACTGCTGTTGCCCAGAGATGAACTCATTATCTTCCCCTTTAAGCCTGGCTCTTCTTCTGTCGTCTCTGTTCGAGTATAAGGCCTTCCCAGTTACTCATGCTAGAAATCTGAGACTACTCCTTGATTATTTTATATGCATCACCTCCCAAAGTTTTCTCCTCGATCAGATCCTGCCTTGGCTACCTGCCTGAACCAATAGAATGCAAGAGAAGTGACTTTCTGTAACATCCCAGGCTTGGTTGTAAGAAGCCTTGCAGCTTCCACTTATGCGCTCTGGCAGCCCTGAGCCCATCTTATTGCCCATTATATTCCCTAATATTCCCCAAATTATTTCCTCCCTTCCAGCCTTACTCCTCCTGCCCTCTTTAATGAAGTTTTACACTAGTGTGTCTCACCCAGTTTCCCTGCTCCATGGCTCCAATCTCGTTCCATCCAAAATCACACCACACTTTGGAATTTTTAATATGTAAACATTCCCCACAGTAAAATTTTTAATTTTTTAAGTATATTTATATTGTGGTATAACCATCACCACCATCCATCTCCAAAACTTTTTCATCTTCCCAAACTGAAATTCTTTACCCATTAAGTAGTAAGTCCACATTCACCCCTCTCCCCTGCACCTGGCAACAACCACCCTGCTTTCTGTCTCTACGAGTTTGACTAACCTAGATTCCTTATATAAGTGGAATCATATACTCTCTGTCCTTTTGCATCTGGCTTATTTCACTTGCATAGTATCTTCAAGTTTACCCATGTTGTGCACGTATCAAAATTTCATCCCTGCATGCATTTCACTGTATGTATATACACTGTATATACATTGTCTGAATAATATTTCACTGTATGTATATACCACATTCTGTTTATCTATTAATCTATTGATGGACATTTGGGCAGTTTCCACCTCTTGGCTACTGTGAATAATGCTGCTCTACTATGTTATTTTAAAACTGTAACCTGGTTTCCTATCCCTTACTTTGTACATCCCATAAAATAAAACCCAGTCTCCTCAACAGGATAGATGATATCTGGGTGCTGACTTCCTGCCCAGACTCATCTCTCACCCCTTCCTGACTTTTGCTGTATGCTCAGCAATTCCAGATTGCTGTTATTTCCTCTCCTGTGCTGTGATCTGTGAACATTACCCCTGTAAACTTTCTTGTTATTTTATTACCTTGAAATACAACCATTACCTCTGGCTGGATCCTACTCCCTGTTCAAGATGTTAAGCCTCGGCTTCGGAAAGGTCCCACATTTGCTCTCTCAGGCTGGGTTTGCACTCCCTCTTCTATGTCTGGAGCATGCACATTTACCACTTTATAATTTCCTTTTTACATTTCTTTCCCCTTCATAAGACTGTGAGCTCCTGAAGCCAAGAACTGTGCTTTTTTTTTTTTTTTTTTTTTTTTTGCTATAGTCAGCATCTGTGATGGCACTGGCCTGTGGTATATGAGCTCAACAAATGTTTTTTCTGCCAGTCGATGCATTTTTATAATACCTTGTTAGTAGTCCTTCTAAAGGATTTTGTGTGGCACAATAAGTTGATCATTGGTGAGAAGAAAGTAACAAAGCTTTGTGTGTAATTTCTGTTGATTGCCCCCCTATGTTAATGACACTGGTAAATTCTACAAGGAGAGACAAAAACAGTAGACAGCTCCCTTGGGAGTAGGGAAGGGGAGATACTCCTTAAATAATATTTAGGCAAACATATCAAAAATACAATTGTTTTGTATGAGTTTGCTTTGAATTATTTTAAGTAAAGAATGAATTTTTAATAAAATAAAATGCTTTTAATAATATTGATAAATTTCTATCTTTATTTCTTATACAGATTGACTTTTATCTGTTCAAACAAGCATTGTTGTAAATATTACACACATAGCATTGATCGTGTGATTACAGTTTAGGTGCCAGGAAGCTGTAACAGCTATTAACATATAACTGAGATATTGTTGTATTGAACCTTTTTATTTTTTGTCCTTCCTATGTACATTCTCATCTTTTTCCATTCTGTTTTTGCTTACTGTTTTATCATTTCTTCATGGACCACCAGTTGCTAATACAACTCTGGCTGGGTCTTTGGCTCCAGAAGCAGAGTTTTGAGTTTTGCAGCTTTTTCTGTTAAGGAAAAATAATCAGTATCCCAGGACACATAAGCAGCCTCGGCTTTGAGATAAGGCCAGTAATCTAGCTTCTGTGTGGTGACTGTGTGGATTGGGTGTCTGAAAATCTTGGCAACCCATTTCGGAAAGGGCAATGAGTGAATATGCAAGCAAGTCTGTTATCCAAGGATACTGGAGAATGGAGAGATATAAAAATAATGCTAATAACATTCCATATAGTTGAATTTTAAGTGGCAACATTTTTTTGTTTAAAATGTCATCAGTTCATATGAGAATCATTGGCTGAAAATGTACAATGTTATCTCTTTTTTAAACAAAATTCACAGAGCATAACCTTTTCTTTATAATTCAGAGCTTTGGAATGAATCTCAGTTACTGTACTCTATGATCTAGTTGTAAGTTTAGGATTTTTAAAAATGCTGATATTAATAGCTATTTAGGCCTATATAAAAGTATAGCAGAAATCTGTCCTTTACATAGTTTTGAAGTCTCTCTCCTCAGGATCAGACTTTCAGCTATCAGTTCTGGAGAGTGCTGATTCAGCTGCCTTTTTATATTTATTTATTTTAATCAATTTCATACTAAGCAACCCAATAACCACTCCAGGTAGAAGTGTTGGAAAACATAGTCAAAACTGTCTCAGGGCTTGAGGACGCCTCCATAAATATGATGCATAAGATTTAATGCCTTAATACTGTGATATTATTCAACTTCTTTGAGAAGAAGAAAATAACAACCTTATTGCTCAGCTTGTCAAGCCCAAAGCCAAAAACAGAATCAGCTTTCGCTCTACCAGGAATGGCTCGTATCTGGAATCCTCTTTCCTCCTAAGATCCATGGTAGATATTTGCATTGTGTTTTAGTGGCTGCTTTAAGAATTGCAAGATATACCTTTATTAGTTTTCTCTTGCTGCTTTATTAGTTTTCTCTTGCTGCTTGTATAGTAGCTTAAAACACCACAGATGTATTATTTGCAGTTCTATATGTCAAATCTGACACAGGTCTCATGGGCTAATACTGAGTATTGGCAAGCCTCACTCATTCTGGAAGCTACAGTTGAGACTCAAGTTTCCTTGCCTTTTCCAGCTTCTAGAGGCTTTCCACATTCCTTGGCTCATGAATGACTTTTTCTATCTCTAAGGTCAGCAATAGCAAAAGGTTTAGTCCTTCCCATGAGCATCACTCTGGCCTCCTCTTCTACCTCCATTTCTCATCTTTTAAAGACCCTCTGACTACATTGGGCCCCCCTGGATAATCCCGGATAATTTCCCAATTTTAAGGTTAGCTGATTAGCAATCTTAATACCATCTGCCACCTAATTCGTCCTTGCCATGGAACATAACATATTTACAAGTTCTGGGACTTAGAATGTGGACATCTTTGGGGGGGCCATTCTTATGTCTACTACAATGCCTTTAATTTTTCACAATCTATTTAGAGTTCATATTGTATAATTTCATGTAAAATGTAGAAGCTTTGCCCCAGAACAGGCTCATTTACCCCATACAACTGACCTTTATGCTCTAGTTACAGGAACATTCCATACATTACAAACCTCACAAGACAGTGTTTTAATTTTTGCCTGAAATATTGGCATGTACATTTTTTAAATCATAAGAAAAAAAATTTTTTTTAATCTATTTGCATTTTATGTTTTTCATTCCTTCCTGATGATCTGAGTTTTCCTGTGGAATCATTTCCTTTCAACCAGAAGAATTCTTAGCATATTTACCAACTGATATTCTTAGTTTTCTTTTATCTGAAAATGTCTTTGTTTCTCCTTCATCCTTGAGGAAGATTTTTGCCGATTATAGACTTCTGCATTGACAGTTTTTGCCTTTCTCTTTCAGGCTTTTTATTGGCCTCCATAATTTCTGATGAAAAGGCAGCAATAATTTTAATTTGCTGTTTCCCTCTATGTAATGTGCCTTTTTTTTCAGGCAACTTTTAAGATTGCCTTATTATTCTTTACTTTTTAGAAATTTGAATATTATGTACCCTAACGTGGTTTTCTTCATTTTTATCCTGTTTGAGGTTTTCTGAGCTTCTTAAATCTGTAAATTGATTTCCTTCACCAATTTGGGGGAAATGTAGGCTGTTATCTTCAAATATCCTTTTGCTGACTCATTCTCTTTCTCTTATTCTTCTGAGGCTTCAATGATACCTTTTGATATTGTTCCACAGATTCTTGAGGTTGTATTCATTTATTTCATTTTTTTCTTTTTTTTCTTCAGATGGGATAATTTCTATTGATCTTTCATCACATTGACTTACTCTTTCCTCTGTCATCTCCATTTTACTGTAATGTCCATTCAGTAATATTTTTAAATTTTAGATATTTTATTTCTCAGCTCTAAGCTTTCCACTTGGCTTTTATATAGTTTCTCTTTCTCTGCTGAGATTTCTTATGTTTTTATTTATTTTGACCATATATTTCTTTGCCTTCTGGAGCAGAGTAATAATAGGTGCTCTAAAGTCCTTGTCTGCTAGTTTGCCATGTGAATCATCCAGGGGTCAGCCTTCACTGATTGTCTTTTAGTAATAATAATAATGAACCAATAGTATTTAAAATATATATTTAAATACTTTGTAAAACAGCAGTAGTACTCTGTTCTAAAACTATTTTCTGATACTTTCATCTATTAGCTGTTCATTTTTTGTGAAAGACTCCAGTATAAACTATCTTAAATCTCTAAATTATGGTAATTCACTGATGAGGAGGAAATTCTATTAACAATTTTGAAAATTGTTCTTGAACCTATGTCTCTCTCTCATAGCTCCCTGTAAAACATGGTGAATGTGAAATATTGTCATAGAAATAAGCTTTTATCTACTGGGCAGCCTAGTACTGATTTTTTCCCACCTATAT
This sequence comes from Balaenoptera acutorostrata, assembly GCF_949987535.1. NCBI lineage: Eukaryota > Metazoa > Chordata > Mammalia > Artiodactyla > Balaenopteridae > Balaenoptera > Balaenoptera acutorostrata. The sequence goes on from NC_080081.1 coordinate 67,654,106, forward strand.
GTATTATTTTACCATTACCCTACATCACCATGTCAGAGTTAAAGTGTACATCTGTGTATAAACATATATTCAGTCTATATTTTACCATTCTCTCTTACTGTAGTCTTCTATATGAACCCAAAAATAAAATAAAAACCCACAAAACTTAGATGTACCCAAGAGAAACAGCTATGAGGAAAATAAACTCACAGAGGACAATTTAAAAATAAATTTTTTTCCAGCTTCCTAGTTTAAAAATAGCATGCTTGTTGAGATGTGTAACAATTAAAAATAGCTCTTAAGTAGAGAGACTGTGGTTTTTTAAGATGTTTATCTGACTTTTCATGTCAAAAATATTTAAGAATCAAAGTTTATATTTCACCAGTAATGTCTTTAAAATCCTCAGGGTAAACCCCCACACACGCCCCACCACATACGCATAGTATTAACTACTTCCTGGATATGCTAGATAAATTCAGAGTTCATATCAATCACTTTTTAAATATACTATATAGGTTCAGAGTTCAACTTTATTTTGAAAAAGAATAAATCAGTTTTGAAGTTTTCTTATATAAAACTTGGCTAGAAACTCAAAGCCAGTGAACTATAAGCATAGTTCACGAACCACCCCTTGTAGGCAAGTGTATGGTAAAGAAATCCGTGCTTGAAGGATGCTGGTATGAAATAGAAGTGTACATTTAAATGAATAGCTTGAGGAGAATGGATTTGTAATTTTAGGATTCAAAGTTTAATTGAAAATTTAGTTGAAATTGAGTAACTTAGAGGCTTTACTAGGAATTTTTAGTAGTAAGATAGAAATGTATCTCTACACTCCTTAGGAAAACTACTAATATAATCAAATACATTCACCAATTTAACTTTTTTCCAGTTCTTTTTCTCCTATATCAGGAAGCACCCACTCTTTAATGAACTTGTTCATCTTCCTACTTGTAATTCTTATATTTGTTTAATATGTAAAATCTCCATAGACCTTTAGGGTAAAGTGATAGCCCAAGCAATTACCTCATCTAGGAGACTATACAAGAAGTCACAGCAAGCACAGAAGGTACTTTCTCTTGGAAAAAAATTAAAATTTGTTTTTAATAGTATTTGTTCTCTGCTTTTGATTTGCAGCTAAAAGAGAAAAAATGTTTCATGTTCTTCTCAATCTTAAAAATACACACAAACACATAAAAACAATATGTTTAATTCCAGCAAAGGTTTATCAAGTCTAGAAGCTCTTAAGAACATACCATAAGCCTATGTGTAAAAAATTAATAGGAAGCCTAGGGCTTGACCTTGGCTCCTGAGAAGGATCAGGATGCCGAGGCACATTCCCACAGTTCCTCTGAGTCATTTGCTGTGTCATTCAAAGGTTGGCAAGGATAGTTCCTAGTCATCATTTCAATTCCGGCCACAGTCAAACCTCCATATACAGTTATAGGAGAAGAAAGATAGACAGTTTCTCATATTTGCCAATTCTGAATAATTACCAAGATCACATTTCAATCAGCAAATCTCTCAGGAGTTTTGTGTGTCGAAACTGCCTATGATGTTATGATCCAGTGAATAATAATTTATTATAAGGTCAAATGCAATGCCTGGAGTAAGTAACACATGATCCAATTTAGTAAACCCACTTCTCTCTTTGCAGAGTTGGGAGTGAATACAGAAATACTTGAAAATTGCTTTGAGCTGTGTAATGCCTCAATGCAGACATGTGCATAGGTAAGGGAAGGCAAGAGAAAGGAAAGAAGTAATAATATTTTTGCACCTGGTTCTATGATAAGCACTTCTTAGACTCTGTTTCATTTTATTCTTCAAAATCATGGCCACTATTTTTATAATCTTCATTTTAAAGACAGGTCTTTTTTCTGGTTCTGGAGCCTACACACTTAATATAGTACCACATTATTATTATCTATGAAACGAAAGATTTCTGTATTCATTTGCTCCTTATTCAGCCCTAGCTAAAAGGATTTACCTTGTTGGTTTCCTTTTAGGTCTATATATTGGCACAGGTGATATGCATGTCTAGCCTGCAAATGGCATGTCTCTCTCCGCTTTGACATCAGGTGGCTCATACTGTACCATCCAGCCATATTCAGGTGTAGGTCCCAGGAAAAGGGTGGACAAATCTGAAAGTTAAGCATAGACAAGAGCTTCCACGTTCAGGCCGTGAGAGTTCTGTAAATTCATTTGGACACTGAGAACTATTTTAGGGGAGGAGAGATAAGAATCACATTGCTTTCATTCATGTATTTATGCATGTATACATGTAGTTATTTATCATTCACTAAACAAATATTATTGGTGCACCTACACAGGCCAGGCATTGTTAGGCATCGGAAATGCAGAGGTGAGTATGACAAGTATAGTTCTGGCCCTTATATACCCAGTAGTCTAGTGGAAGAGAATAATATAAAAAAAGAATTACCCAAATAAGTGTATGAGGGCAGTCTTTGAAAAGTATAATGAAGGAGTGTATTGGCGGGTATATAACCATGCCAGCAGGCAGTCTGAACTATTCTAGATATTCCAGACAGACTGAATGAGAAATGGGAGATAAAGAGGTACAGGCGTGGGGTGGGCGGGGGTTGGGGGTATGGATAGCATTGCAGACCAAGCGAGCATCATCTGGGACAATTCTGTGGGGATGGAGACACCAGAGGGACCGGAGCACAGAGAACCATAGGGTGAGTGGTTTGCAAAACCCTGTGGAGTGGTGGGGCAGGAACCAGGTCAGCCATATCCTCATTAAGAACGTGTTTTCATCTTAAAAGCTGCAAGAAGTTTTTAAAAGACTTTAAGCAGGGAAGTGGCATGATTAAATGTGTGATTTGAAAAGATCTCTTTAGGTGCCGTGTTTAGAATAGAGTGGGGAAAATAACTGAAGTGTTTCAGATAAGACATGATGGTAGCTTGGGCTAAGTGGTAAGAGGAGAGAGTGAGAAATAGAAATGTAGGGGAAAAAATCGTACTTCTCAGTGATTGCTTGAATCCTTGGAGCTAGGGAAAAGGATGCATAGGGATGAACCCGGACACTTCCTATATAAGTGTTGAAATTGAAGTGAGGGATGCACAGATTCTTATTAAATGTGGTCACTGCTTGGTTACTGCATTCATCTTCTCATCTTCCTGAGCACATCTCTTGTTTAGCAGAGAAAATTACCCCTTTTACCCTTAGGATCAATAAGTGATTCCTCTCCTTGACCTTCTAGAATTTCTGCCCTGTCTGGAAAGTTTGAGAAAAGCTAAACTGCAAAACAAAGCACCCAAGGATTTTTTTTTCTTCTGTCTGGCTTCTCTTCTTTTTTTCCCCCTGATTATATACATCCAAACTACTACATCTCCTCCCACATAAAATGACTCTTCTCCCTCAATCCTTTAACTCTGAGAAATTCTTTTAGTTCCATTTAGAAAACATCCAGTAAGATTTAAGAGGCTAGGCAGTGGAAATACTCATTTCTCTTTGGAGGGATTATTTTTTTTCTTTCAAGGTTATTAGTTATCTAGAGCATGAGAAACGGCATCTGCAACAATCCCAGGGACTCAGAAGATCAAGAAAAAGAAACGAAAAGCCCTCTTGACCGCAAAGCCGGTACTTTGGAACCGAATGCTTAGTCTTATTTCATTCAATTTTTAGAACTTGCTTAAACCAGTATTATTGACTTGATATCTTTCATTATCTACATAAAAGAATGCAAAATGGCAGAAGGTGATGGTAGATTGCTACCATCTCACTGCCACTATCCAAAGTCTATAACTACTGAGCTGGGATTATAGATCTGCAACTTTGACTTCATTCGGGGGTTGATTTGCATCCTGAGCTCCTGCCCCTCACCCTGCATTCCAGTCAGCACCACACCTGATAGGGAACTACTTTTGCCTCTGCCGTTAACTAGTTCTGTGGCTCTGGAAAATTCATCTGACCTTCCTGGACCTCAGTTTCCTGGTTGTAAAGCCAAGAGGTGAGGCTTGATGATTTTTGAAGTACCTTCCACTCTAACTTTCTAAGAAAGACAAATCTTGGTATGTCTGACACAGAGTGTGTGTGTGTGAACCGGTGTTTTTGCTTTTTATCCAGCTTTTTCAATCTTGTGCCTCATAAATGTTACAAAACAAACCTCACATATTTCTTTCTCCTTTGAGAAATAAAAGCAGATAAATAATAAGCCAGGCATTTACAGTTTTAAGATCCCAGACATTTGAGATGTTTGTTAATTTGCCCCCATCTTATCCATTTTGGCCTGTCACCCATCTCTAGACTTACCTCCTCCAGGGCCCTTAGGGTCTCCAAATGTCCCTTTGGCAGGCCCTCTCCCAGGCCAACCCAGTGAGGAAGTGCTCCCAAATCAAAACTGAGCAGCCCACCCGTGCTCGTAAAGATAATCTTAGCAAGGAGGAAAGTAACCTGATTTCCTGATAAAAAATGTTACATTTCAAAGATGGCACTGACTGATAGGCTGGACTACCCCAGTGTTATTTACATGTTCAAATAGGAACAACTAACACCAGTGGATTGCTTATTGATCGGGTGCCCATGAGAAATGAGTGGGAGCCGTCAGGCCATCTCATTGCCTAGGCGGGGTTGTCTGCCTCCAAAGTATATCCTCGGAACAGAGGTCTGCGACTGGATGCTCCACTCTGAAATCTTACTGAGCCGCATTATTCAATCTCTTTTTAGCGCTGCAAGGAACAGACACTATACAGAGGAGAGAGGAGTGCAAATGCTCTGCACCACGTAGCACTGGGGGATGGGGGAGAAGACGTGCAGAAATCATTAAATCCAGTTCACTACCTGCTTGTCACCCTTTGGAGAGAAGGTCTGTCAGGGAAATAGGTACAGTCACTCTCTTCTAGAATAGACTTTTTATTAAGAGCTGCTGGCTCTCTGCATTCAGTACTCAGTGATCCTCTTAGAGTTTTTTTTTTAATTTCAAAAGATATCTGTTAGTCTATAATTTGAAAAAACTAGACCTGTGTTGTCAGTACATATCCACTAGCTACATGAGGCAGTTAAGCACTTGAAATGTAGTTTGTCCAAACTGAAGTAGGATCCAAGTGTCAAATACATCCCAGATTTCAAGCCCTATAAAGAAGGCTACTCATCAGCTGAAGATTTTTCTAACAGGAGAAGGGACAAATAACATGATTGATAAGCAGACTGTATACATTGAATAGTATATTTTGCTAGGAAATAATCATCTGGTATTTATATTTCTAAGCGTATCCTTCTCTTTGATGCGAAAACAAATAACTTTCACACCAAAGCTATCAAACGAATTCTACTATAGTTGAAAAATAAGACGGAGAAAATTTTATAAACTACTTTTTTCTTGGTGGTAGGGGTAGTACTTATCTTCTCAAAATCTGAAAAACATAAATAAGAAGCTCCTTCTAAAACTCAAACCAGCAGCCAAAAAAAAAAAAAGTTTTGTGCATTTTTTTGATTAACTTTATTCTTCAAGCATTGCTTATTAAAATACAGTCACAATCAACACTTAGGCACAAGTCTTATGCATGAGCCAGGGATCAGTGTCTTATCTCAATGTTTACATAAACCAGGAGAGTAGAAATCTCATAATCCAGCAAGAGTCAGAAATCGGTAATTAGTTTGTAACAGAATTAAAGTAAGTAGTTCCTTTTCCATATAGCATGATCATGTTTATTTACTGAGAAAATAATTTTCTTCCTAATTCTTAGGACAGAGTAGAAAAGCCAGTTGCATACTGTGCTATAGACCTTTGACTTCCTTTAGAAGGAATGTTGTATTCTTTGCCCTTTTTTCTTTAGCCTTCAGCCATATGTTTAGGCTCAGCCTCTCCTTCCATGCTACATAGCAGCATGAAAGCCCTAAAATAACCTAGACACAATTTTGAAAGCAGTGGATAAAGTCAGTCTTTCTACTGTTGCCATTCATATATTTACTCATTCATTCTAAAACTATGTCTCAAGAACCATCTTGGTACCAGAAAGTCTGCAAAGCATTATAGATGCAGAAATAAATAGTATCAAGTTGGTATGGAGGTATACAGAGATAAATATACCAATTTCTATTGGATGTAAAGAGTTAACTATAATATTATATATTATAGTTGATGCTGATATAAAAATATATATAGAAAGCCCACCACTATGAAGGGTGATCCTGGACCGCTTTCTCAGAATGAAACCTGGCCAGAGATGAAGAAGAAGACGGGGTGGTGGTTGCAGTGGTTGAATTGAGGATGTTGCGTTTGGGACAGAGGATTTCTGGAGCTTGAGGATGTATGTGAAAGGAGGAAAAGTGAATGATGAAAGAGGATGTAATTTTTCATTCTTTAGTTGCTTCACATACAAAGTTTTGCCTTCGTCACTTATATAGTAATTCTACAGTGATTATTATCAATAATATTATTGTTAAATATTAATTCCATACTCTTCACAAGGATAAGACTATCTTTTTTGGGGGGGGGGGTTATTTATTTATTTATTCTTTGCATTTGACATCTCTCTAATGTAATTGGCAGATCCTTGTGATGTTCTGAATTCCTTTCAAATGGGTATTGGGCAGTGTCTGGACACTGACATTTAGTACCAGAAGATATTATCACCTCTTAGATAATGAGTGAATGTTCCAGATCTCCAACTCAAAAATATTCTCGATCTTTAAACATCTAGCCACCTTTTGAGGCCAAGACTGCAGTGACACTGTGGAAAACTGTCTCAAAAGAGACTCCCCATGATTCTCTGCCCGGTGTTTTCTGCCTCCACAATGTCCTGGGGTGGAAAATTTTGCCTTGGACGTCGCTCCAGTTGGAGGAGGACATTTCCTTCTCTGGGCAGGCTCATAAATTGTACAGACACAACAGAAGATTATCATGCTGAAGATGAAAGAGCGAGACTATGTCAATCCCAAGAAATTAGGTCATAAAAGTTTTTCTAGCGCTTTGCTAAATAAGAAACCTATCTTCAGTGTACTAAGGCCAAGATTACTTGGATGCCATTTATTTATATGGAGAGAGAAAAATGAAGTTTCTTTGTCACTTTTGGGGACTTTAACTTTCAACTATCTAAATAAATGATGTACTGAAAATTAGGTCTTCTTATTTAAATATTATGTTTTGTAGACCCTTACTCACTGTTCTTAAATTCTGGGAATAGGTATGAAAATCTTCCCTTCTTGAATTCCTATTGTGATTTTGAATTCTTTTGGGATTAGAGAATGAGGTGCCTACGGAAATGTCCAGAATATGTATCGTGGTCTTACTGAATTTAGTAAAAGGAAAAAGAATTCAAACCATCTTCAGCTTTTAACAATGTTTTAGGTAAAGTAAAATTATCCTGACAGAAATGTAAGTAAACATTTTGACTACCTTCCTCATATGCATGATGCACCAGAAATTGCATTATAAATGTTTGGAGGTGGTTAAATAGTTACTCAGAGTTGGCAATAATATGTCTAGATGACATGAAGCAGATAGGTTCTGCTTGCCATCAAATGGACTTTCCACCTCTAGGGAAGAATTTAGCAAGAAATTCTTGAGCATCTGTAAACCTCCTCATAGCTTTCATTTCTTTTGACTGAAAGTCTAGGTACCAAAAAAAAAAAAAAAAAAAAGAGACATTCTGTGTAATTATCATTATCTTTATTTTTGCTGAGATTGTAACTCTATTTACTAACAAGTATGGAAGCTTCTCGTTTGTTTGAATCAAGAAATCTAATCCCTACTGTAGGATAGAGAGGGCGCCAGCATTGAAGGTTGAAGATATGCGGACTGCTTGCCCTTCCTTGCCAGGGTCAGTTAGATCAGAAGACTCAGACCAAAGACACGTGGTGGGAAGAACCCAGGGCAGAAAGGCAAGGTTCCTTCAGTTCTGGGACCTAAATTTCTGTCATTCACTACCTTTTATTATTTCTTAAATGCAAATGAAAGATTAAGGTGAATGCAATTCACTGTCATTTTGTATGAATTCTTTTCATCTCATAATCAGACCCTTTCTAGTTAAGTATAGCTATGAATATATAAATAAAAATAGAACTAGAGGGACAGTCTTGGTTCTGCTGCTAGGAAAGGAGGTACGCAATTTTGGGCATCCCAGGTTAGCAGGAGGACCAAGAGTTATTGGATGACCATCCGTAGGACCACCTGAATCGCATTGTGGTAGCATGGGTGGTGGGATGGGGCAGTGGGGGAAGGTTGGAATGGATACTGGTGCTGGCGTAGGAAATGTTCACATCTTGTCATATTTAAAGATAACTACTGAAAATCTTTTAGAGGCAATCCCTAATTTACAAACAGATTGTATTACAGAAGCTTAACAACTTGATGAAATGAAGTTTGGGGATATAATTACCTTTCGGAACAGAATGATAGTGGGTATGGAGAATTCCAAGTCAAAATACACAATTTGCTTTAACCTATCCATAGATGTTGTCTGATATATGTTCATGACATAGGAGAATAAAACTTTAAATCTACTTTTAAAGTGTTTCAATTCTCTATGAATAGTGAACAGTAAATATCCTCCATATAGAGATTAAAAATTATTTTTAAAAATTTGTAGTTTATACGTATGCATTTTTAACATCAGCGGGTTTTTTTGCATAAAAGTCCAGCATTGCTACTTCTTCCCAATGTTTGGACATCACCAATGGTTTTGTAGTCAAGGAAATGGGTTCCTTGAGGTTGGTTTATCTTTTTTTTCTTACATTTTTCATCAGACACATCAGACGTGCATACCTCTGATTGCACAAAAGAGCAAGGTAGAGAAAAGAATATCATTATTATCTTTTTTAAACACTGTTAAGAGGATCACAGAATCCTGAAGACCATGTTCGCCACTTCAAGTTCTCGTCCCTCTTTCATTGATTCTCATGGAATTGAACTACATTTCTCTGAAATATATTTCCTTGGAAACTTCTTGAAATACTCTGCCTCCGGATTCCTTGTAAAGATGTATTTTCCAAGAACAACTTGATTTTCAATAGCTTCTAAGAACTGGCCTCTAACCTAGACTGAGGCAGCCTTCTCATCCTATACTCAAGCAACACCATGGATCTCCTAGGAAGCTGCCTGGACTAATTAACATTATATTCAGAAGAAAGAGAGGCAGCTAACTTTGTATTTTCTGGAAATAAGCGCAAGAATATAAAGTGCCCTTCTTATTGTTGAGGCTAATGATTTCAACCAGGCTTTTCCGTGGAACTTACAGGAGCGGTTAGTGCCTAATTAAATGGATTCATAAACCCTGAGCTATGTTCAGCAGTTAATTCAATTGAGAAAACATCCATTGACATCTCAGGGCCAGGCACTGGTGCGAAGGATCAAGTGATGAAAAATGACAGACCCTTGTCAAATAGCTCACTCCAACCCATGATTAAAATGCAGGAGATAAGAGGAAGAAGTGCAATTGTAGGTGTATGTTCAAGGAACAATATCAGTACCGAGAAAAAGAACAGTTGACTATAAGCGTGATCAGATGAATAGAAGCTGAGTTGGAAGACTCAGGAATTTACTCTGAGAAATTAGGAGATGGATGATTCCAGGCAAAAGTATCAGCACATGCAACCGTACAACAGTAAGAAAGGTCCAGACATGGTCAGAGCACTCTGAAGGGTTTGTGCGCCTGCGGTATAAATATGCAAGGGTGGAGGAAAGGAGTCTTATGGTAAAGGAGCTCAGGGCCTGGTAGGCCTTACATAAACTGGGGACTTTTTCCTGGAGACTATGAAATGACAGTACAGACTTTTAGTTGAGAAAGAGACACAGTTAAATTTGCATTTTGCAAGGCCCTTCATCTCAGCGGTATGGTACATAGGTTAGTTGGAGAAAGAACTCAGAGGCTAATAGGCTTTGGCAGAAAGTAGACCTTTTTTTTTCCTCCTAGTTTAAGTCTGAAATAATGATATCTGATGTTATGATAATATCTCATGGTAGTGGAATTGAAATTAAAATGAGACGAATCCAAGAGAAAGAAGCCAACTTGGTAAGACTGGTAACAGATTGGAGGTAGATCATTCTGAATGTGCTTTCTGGCACCAGCAAAATAGGGGCAGCCATTTTTGAACAACATTGACACACAGTAAGTTGCACATAGTTAAAGTGAATACTGTGGTAAGTTTTTTATAATATGTGTACACCTGTGAAAACATCACCGCAATTAAAATAGTAAACGTGTCTGTCACCCCCGTAAGTTTTCTTTTGCCCTTCTATGATCTTTCTCTGCATGCCCCCCACCCCTTCTCAGGCAATTGCTGATCTGCTTTCTGTCACTGGAATCATACAGCATATTCTCTTTTGGCCTCCAGCTTCTTTCATTCAGCATAATTATTTTGAGATTCAACCATGTGTGAACATCAATAGTTCCTTCCTTCTCATTGCTGAGTAATCCTCCATAGCATGGATATACCACATTTTTTCTTCCAGTTTTATTGAGATATAGTTGACATACAGCACTGTATACATTTAAGGTGCATAGCATAATAATTTGACTTACGTACATCATGAAATGATGATCACAATACGTTTAGCGAACATCCATCATCTCCTATTAATACCAAAATTAAAGAGATAGAAAAAAGATTTTTGTGATGAGAACTCTTAGGATTTACTCTCTTAACAATGTTCATATATAACATGCAGCCATATGAATTATATTTATCATGTTGTACGTTACATCCTGGATATACCACATTTTGTTTATCCATTCACTGGTGGATGGAAATTTGAATTATTCTTCTTTTTAGCTATTAAAAACAAAGCTACTATGACACTTGTATGAGAGTATTTGTATGGCAATATGCCTTCTTTTCTTTTGGAGAAATGCCTGGAATTGGAATAAGCCCATCATATGGTAAGTGTAAGTTTAATTTTTTTTTTTTAAATCCTGCAAACTGTTTTCCAAAGTGGTTGACCATTTACATTTATTTATATATTTATTTATTTATTTATTTATTTATTTATTTATTTTTGGCTGCATTGGGTCTTTGTTGCTGTGTGCAGGCTTTTCTCTAGTTGTGGTGAGCAGGGGCTACTCTTCATTGCAGTGCATGGACTTCTCATTGCGCTGGCTTCTCTTGTTGTGGAGCACAGGCTCTAGGCTCGCGGGCTTCAGGAGTTGTGGCACGCCAGCTCAGTAGTTGTGGCTCATGGGCTTAGTTGCTCCACGGCATGTGGGATCTTCCCCGACCAGAGCTCGAACCTGTGTCCCCTGCATTGGCAGGCGGATTCTTTTTTTTTTTTTTTAATTTTTATTTATTTATTTATTATTTTTGGCTGTGTTGGGTCTTTGTTTCTGTGCGAGGGCTTTCTCTAGTTGCGGCAAGCGGGGGCCACTCTTCATCGCGGTGCGCGGGCCTCTCACTATCACGGCCTCTCTTGTTGTGGAGCACAGGCTCCAGAAGCGCAGGCTCAGTAGTTGTGGCTCACGGGTCTAGTTGCTCTGCAGCATGTGGGAATTTCCCAGACCAGGGCTCAAACCCATGTCCCCTGCATTGGCAGGCAGATTCTCAACCACTGCGCCACCAGGGAAGCCCCGTCAGGCGGATTCTTAACCACTGTGCCACCAGGGAAGTCCAACCATTTACGTTTTGATGGCTGATGTATGAGAGTTCCATTTTCTCCAAATTCTTATCCACACATACCATGGTTAGTCTCTTTTTAAAATTTTCTCAGATATAGTTGGTCTTGAAATTATGTGAAAAGGGATAGAAAAGGGGAAAGATGAGTGACTGTATCCTTTCATCTCAAAAGAGCAACTAGTATTCATTCCTGTAGTGCCTCTTTTTGCCTCTTGGATACTTGTCCTCATGGCAGATAATAGAGCAGAGTTTAGTCCTCAGTAGGCTTTTCTCCAGGAGACTAAGAGGGGACCATGCTTTCTGAACTGCCACTCTTCTTGCAGAAACTGTCATCAGAGACTGGAAAACCAGCCCATTGAGGGCTGGCCAGGACCAGGAACAAGCTGTCCTCTGTTTTCCATCTACCATTCTCACTTATTACTCACCTACATGATTCAACAGTCAAATGGTGGTTCCTTCAAAAGAGGATGGACTTGAGGACACAGGGAGGGGGAAGGGTAAGCTGGGACGAAGTGAGAGAGTATCATTGGCATATATACACTACCAAATGTAAAATAGATAGCTAGTGGGAAGCAGCCACATAGCACAGGGAGATCAGCTCGGTGCTTTGTGACCACCTAGAGGGGTGGGATAGGGAGGGTGGATGCAAGAGGGAGGGGATATGGGGATGTATGTATATGTATGGCTGATTCACTTTGTTATAAAGCAGAAACTAACACAACAATGTAAAGCAATTATACTCCAATAAAGATTAAAAAAAAACTGTATAATTGTCTGCCTCCACATCTCTTCATTTTTAAGAAAGCATCTAGGTAGCCACTTAGAAATGACTGGCGGTTTTTCATCTCTTTTCCATGATAGTTTAAAACAACTCTTCATGCGCACCCTGAAGAGGGTTATTGGTGAAGAGACGTGGAATTTCTACCAACTGCTGCCCTTTGTGATTTTCAAAGAACTAACGATATCTATTGACTCTGCCTTCCCACTACCAAAATCTCATTTTGTTTGTTTGCCAAGTTCAATAGTTTAATGTATTCAATGTTGGGTTTATCACCTCCCACCGTATTTCCTTTGTCTCTGCATTTTCTGCTTCCCGTTATTGCCCACTCATCATCCCAGCTCAGTTGCCAAACCAATTTTGAATTTAGGCCCAGAAATGATTTAAGAAGTTGAATCCTGCCCCCGCCTCACCAGCACTGTCAAATGGAGTTTAGCTGTCATCTTCCCTTCTGGATATGTAGACATCAGAAGTGGTGCCCTAGTAATATGCTTTGAGTTATTCCTTGAATTCCAATCTGCAAATCTGAATTTGACATGCCTGTCCAAGGAAAATAATCATGTGATTTGGTGACTGGATAGGAGATTCTTTGACTTGACAGAGCCAGGGGAGTTGTAGGCCAATATCCTGCGGAGGAAAGAACCTAAAGTTTATCAATCAGTCTTCTTGACTAATCTCAGGCTTCTTAGCCAATGTCATCTCAGATATGATTAAATCTTCATTAATTTTTTTACCTTTTAAAGACACTGATAAAAACTCAGTCAACTAGTTATTTTATTGGATTCCATATGCCTGAATTATTATTATCTTCTCAGTGTAAGTTTCTTATAGAAATCTTTTTAAACTAATCTCCCATCTTGTGACATTATATTCATTAAAATTAGGTTATAAAATATGTAAATATATTAAAGTTGGCATAAGTGCAATACTCTGTAATTCAATGAAAGTGAATAAATTTTATATATTTGTGTATAAGACTATAAGTGATTGTACAGTTGTCTCTCGGTATTGCCAGCCTCGGCCTCCACTGAGCAGCAAGGATTTAGACTTGAGAAATTGCCTCAATAAACATTTTTATCTGTGTCCCGATATATGGCCGCAGTATCCCTTTATAATACATCTCTAGCATATTCACCATTGAATGTAACATTCTAGAACAAGGGATTGCTCATCTGAACTTGCTTATCTCCATCCTCAAGTTTTTAACATGATAGTCTCTAAATCTGAATTAAAACACATCCACCTACCAAGCTGTGCCTGTCAAAATTCTACTTGTTATCTCAGGCTTAACTAGCAAATTCTGCTTCCTTTCTTCAGTCTTCCCTGATTATTTCATATTGGGCATAATTCCTCCTACACATTCTACCTCTTTTCTAACAAGTCACGTAATGCTCTGTATTTAAGTTACCCAGTCACGTTATCAGCACACAACAGATTTTGAGATCCTAGAAGACAGATATATCTGGTTCTTACAGATCTTGGTCCTCTCCCCACTTATCTAGCCAATGCCCCACTCATATATGATGCACAATACTGTGGGCTTAATCAAACTAGGGAGCACCAGATGAAAATGATGCTTTGAATAATGAAGTAGGTGAGTGATTAGTTATGCAGTATGACCATGCTCAAGGAGACTGGAGAATTGTTTTAATTAGGAACACAACTAGAGCTATCTCTAGGAAACAGAGAAAGGCCCAGACAGTTAAAGGCCATTGGCAGCTATGAAGGGAGTTAAGGGCAGAAGTAGAAGAAAAAAGGGTTTTCAGTTATGGACAAAGTAATTCCCTGAAGCTCTTCTGCCTACAAATCATTCTTAAGCCTTGTTATCCACATTACAAAATGAGTTGTCGAAAAACATTCTTGGGCAGAGGAAATAAAAGCCCAAAGGATATAGATTATTTTTGAAATTCTAAGAAGTAAATAGTAAGACCCAGAGGAAACTGGCATGTATATGAATCTGCAGTCCTTTTTAAGCCCTTACCTAAATCACTTTAATTCATTCAACCCAAAAGTTTCAACTCTCTTTATAATCGTCCAACAGCCAATAGAAACTCCCATGTAACTATCTGACTTAGTCAAGATGCACTAAGGTGCCAGGTCGGTTGTTTCCAGAATCTAGATTTTGCTCATTTAGAGAATATGGCCACAGCCTGAACTTTGGATACAAAATTTTAAACTAGAAAAATATATTGAAAAACTAAAAAGATGAAGAAAAAAAACAAATAGGAAATCTAATCCATAGTTATTTTAATTATCAGAGCTCCATTAATTTTTGAATTCTCTTCATCTTATTTTGTCCATATCCAATTAATATTTTAATTCCTCGCCACATAGCAGTGAGGTTTCTCGGTTGTTTGGGTTTGTTTTTTGTTTGTTTGCTTGTTTGTTTTCACTTTTAAGCTTTATCTCCTTTCTCTTCATCATTTTTTATTTGTTTTCTTTAGGTTTGGGGTGTTTTAGTACTTTGAGTAGTTGTTTTTCAATCATTGGTACTGGAATTCACTTTATTTGTAAAAATGAGATTAGATTCAGTAATCGTCACAGTTTCTTCAATATTTAAAATTCCATGACTCAACAGTTTTATAAATAATCATGAGATTAGGTTTTTAAAAAAAATTTAAAGGTTATTGAAAGAGAGGAAATCTTTCTTTTTTTAGAGTGTCCTTTCTAGTTTCATGGTACAAATGTGAATTTGAATGTTTATAATGTTTTAATATGAATTTTAATGTGATGGCAGGAATTGTTTAGGAATCGGCCAACGACTGCAGAGAGAGAAGGGCCTGTAACACGATGTGTTTAAAAGAAACCCCACCTCCCGCAGTCCTGGGATGGTAAAGAAGATGGTGGTTCCCGTGACTCACCGTGCAATAGAAAGATGGGGCAGAGGAGGCGCGACTCTAGGCTCCCCAGCAGGCAATGTGAGGGCCCACCTGAAGAGGGCTTTGCTGGAATGGACCAGTGGCAAGTGTCACAGAGATAGGGTGGTCCCCTCTGAGGGAGTCCTTCAAAGGGGGTTGGCATACAGCTGAGTAGTCTCTAAATAATCCAAGGAAACCAAGAGATGAGGAGGCAGGGAGAAAGAGAGAAAAAAAGGCAGGAAGAGGGGAGACAAAGGAAAAACAAAGTACAGAGAAGGAAGCATCTAGGAAGGAAGCAAAGAACAGAAGGAAAGAAGGAAGGAAGGGACACATGAGAGAAATGAAGTGCTTTAATCTACTTTAACAGTTACACGCTGTGAAAATTTTTGTAATATAAAGTTTTAATTTTTTTAATCTTTAACTTGGTAACTGTTTTTATCATGGAAATATTTATTAATGAATGGGCTACAATTTGGAGAATGCTGGTGTAGACATGCAGCAAACAGGTGTAGAAGAAGAAGGATGTAAAACCATTGTGAGAATATTTAGATCTATAGCGATTCTTAGGAATACTTTTGCAGTTGTTTCAATCCTAAGATTAGAACAAATTTGTAGCCAAATAATACCTACATTTTGGGAAACTTGTGTATTAAACACACCCACTCCTGCTCTTCTTATATTATCCTGCCTCTATTCTTTACCTGTACGTAAACCTCACTGTGTCTGTGTTTGGTAAAAAAATTCTGTACACTGTTCATTTACTAAGCACAGATATATACTTTCCAATAATTAAAGAAAAAGATCTTTTAAGAAAAAGCGTTAGTAAAAATTAAGGCTAACTGAGTGCTTGGCAATGGCAGGTGTTCTATGAGGATTAGATGATTTGCTTCTTCTAGGTAATTTAGCACGGTCTATATTTGTGTATTAGGCAACGGAAATATTTTTCCAAGCAAATCTTAAGTGCTCCCAATAAAGTTATTTGCTCAATTGCCCTGGGGTGTCTCATGCTCTAATGAGATTTGGGCTAAGGGCAGAGTATGTTAGTCCTAGAATTCACCCAGACCATGTTGAACAAAGTACATCCCTTTCTTTTACTTTTTTTTTGCACGTGTCAGATGTGTTGTTCATGCTTAGTCCCTTATAGTGTTTCTTCAATCTGTGAGAATTACTGAGATTATAGCAACTGTTCATTATATCTTGCATTTTTCATAGGTTTCATTAATTCCCTTCTATTATGGTCTTCGTGCTAAATTCTAATGAAGAAAACTGCAGAACATATTTTATATGACAAAATAGCAAAAAGATGGTAGACTATGCTTTGTGTATAAAATGCTGACATGAAGGATTATGTGTGTGTGTTGGGCGGGGGTGAGGGAAACTAAGAGAACAGAACTTGTTAATGACCTGTATCACTCTTTCACAGTACTCTACAGATATGTCAGCAGAAGCTCTATTGTGACTTTCAAACACTTGACTCTGACCAAAATAATAGGCAAGGAATGTGTTAAGAAAAGCTCTTCTTTGGATTATAAAATTTAACTTTATTAACTATGGAGCTTGAAGCTTACTTTCATAAATTACTTACAAAATAGTGAGAAGAGCCCCATCATCCCAGTCTTGAAGAAATGCAGTTTTATCTTGTTTTAGCTGTACTTGCGGAACCTATTATTATACATTTAATTCCATTTATACATGTGGCTTTGCCCACTATATCTTTTGATGAACACAATATCTAAGACAAAATGAAGAGAAACGGTTGCATGAGAACTCATTTGACATCCAGCCCATATGATTGCACATCTCAGCTATTGAACTGCTCTTTTAATCAATCACCCGTCTCTCCTTTCACTTTCAAACAGCTTTTTGTTTATGATCATCAAGCCACTTTCTGTGTACCCATCAGAAAGAGTAAGGGTCAAGTAAGGGTCTCCTAAAGGAGATCCATAAAGTCTAAGACTTAAGAAGAAAAATAGGAAATATTGGGGCAGGGAGAGTCCCATGAAAGGGCCAGGTGTTCAGTTTGCTTCTAGGGTGGGTCTCTTTTTGATGCCAACAGAACTTTCTTGAGTCCCTTAACAAGGGCCTAAAGCTTCTACTACAGTCCAAAGTGTCCATAGGGCATCCCTTAACCACACTCTACACTTTCTCACCTGCATGCCTTGCCTTCCCCTCTCTTCTCTGCTTATACAAATCTCCCCTTTCAGAGCGCAGACCCACTGGGAAGCATTTTTGGACCATTCCATCTGGAAGAGAAAACTCCCTCTGAATTTGTATAATGCTTAGCTGTCAGTGTCAATGAGAAAGATCATGTACAGAAAAAAAAGAATCTTGGACCAGATAGCCATACATTTCATCATTTACTAGATATGTAATCTTCTTGAATAAATTTATAGCCCTCATATAAGCCCCCCATCTTCATCCTTAAAATAGAGTAAGATCTATGCTACATCTCAAACATGTTGGCAGGATAAAAATGATGTCAAGTTTGTGAAATGTTTTGTATGTGGTAATTGATTATACTTAGGTAGGGTATTTGCTTTATTTCCACCAAATTCAGCTATGATGATTTACATCCTGGTAATGTAATATGCTTTCAGTTATGATTTTCTTATTGCCTCAACCCAATTAAAAATATATTTACTTTTTCTGATGTGTTTATTGTAGAAAATATTAAAAACCCACCAAGTATAAAAATGGGAAAAAAGTATAATGTCTTAACCAGAAAATAACCACTAAACCAAGAAATAACCACTAGTACCATTTTTTACTTCATGTCATATACCTATATATATATCACAATTCTTATATATGCACATATATGTGTATATCTTTGTACACAGCTCTGTTCAGTTATCAATACATCCTATGGATATTCTTAGTTCTCAGCTCTATCTTTGCTTCCTAAGGTGCAGCCATAGTATTTTGACCCCTGTTGTGTCTGGCTAAGCACTCAGCACTTTGCCGTGGGTATAAAATGTTCAATAAATGAGCTTTGTTCACAGAATGGCTTAAAGCACTTTATGATGGTGTAAACATAAAATTATTTTATGTTTTGAACAGAACTTGTGACTTGAACGATAGCACTGTGTTCCTGTTGATGAGCTGGAGCCCCTGCGTGTAACCCTGACTCTCACTTTTCCTTTCCTTTCCCTGTAGTTTGTTGCTCAGCCCAACTGTCAACAACTGCTGGCATCTCGCTGGTACGATGAGTTTCCCGGCTGGAGGAGAAGACACTGGGCCGTGAAGATGGTGACGTGTTTCATAATAGGACTTCTCTTTCCCGTCTTCTCTGTGTGCTACCTTATAGCTCCCAAAAGCCCCCTCGGACTGTTCATCCGAAAGCCATTTATCAAGTTCATCTGCCACACAGCATCTTATTTGACTTTTTTGTTCCTGCTGCTGCTTGCCTCTCAGCACATCGACAGGTCAGACTTGAACAGGCAAGGTCCACCACCAACCATCGTCGAGTGGATGATATTACCATGGGTCCTGGGTAAATGTGATACTATAGAAAATATAATCCGAACGTGTTACTGCCATGGAATTTTGTTGCTCAGAAAAGAATATTCATTAAAGTTGGGGACATAGGAATGTTTAAAACAGGTTCTGACCGTTGTAGCTCCAAGTCCTAATCCTCAAAGCTAAATAAACACTTTACAAACTGCGGTGGACCTGCCCCCAAATGCAGCCTACAAGACGTAACTTTAGGTTTTAGAATTCCAGATTTTCATGACTTCAGGTCCCGTGAATGATTCTCTGGGTTCTGGGGTTTTTTTTTTTTAGTATGTTTGTCTTCTGAAGCCTTTCAACATGTCTCATTAGCCATATGTAAATAATCTTTTTAATTTTCTTAACAGATACACCTTCTAAAAGTACAAATTACTCTGCAGAATTGGTGATTCTGCACATAAAATAACTGTAACCATTTTTTTAAATCAATTCATTTAAGTTTATCTTTGAAACTATATAATAAAGGAAAATAATAGGAAATTAAACAGTAGGACATCGTCCATCTCTCTCTGTTCTTTTCATAGAAAGAAATTTTGTTTTAGATCTGCAGCAAATCATGATAAGGTAGAAAACCTCAAAGTAGCTGGTAAAAACCTTGTTTTCCTTTCCTCTTGTTATTGAAGTCATAGTTAAAATTTAAATTTTAAGTATTCTTCCTTCTATCCTACTGTGGTTTGCTGAGAAATCACATTTTTCTCAATTTAGCTCATCATTTTAAACCTCTCTGATATTATATCCATCTCAGCACTTAGTAATTAGCAAATATGTGACAAATTTAATGATTCACAGTCTCAGAAGATCAGTTTGGGTTAACTGTCAAAACGGCTGGAGAGACTGTAAAATGAGGAAAAGGCAGGAAAAAAAAAAGACAGTATCTGAATCTGAGATAGTACACTTTTTAAAGATTACAAATACTGTAAGTACTGACAACAAGAAAAGTTCTTAGGAACAAGATTTGATGTTTTACAAATATTTCTAATAATAAAAAAATAACCCTTCTCAAGTGAACTTTAAAATAAAATACATTCTCAATCTGAAGTAAAGTGTGATCTTGGGAAGGTTTATATAGTCTGTAAATGTCTTTTTGAATAAAACAATTGTGACATAGCAATTGATATTAAATATAAAATTATCCTACCTGTATCCATTTAAATTAAATATCTCACAGTAGGAATCTGTTCTTTATTAAGTTTTCTTCATAGAAAATTTCTTGGGAACAATTCATAAGGAAGATTTTGGAAGTCAAATTTCCCATTGTGTGTAACTTATATTGAACGTCTAAAAATCCTGGTGTCCCAAGTGAAACACAGAACATTTCACTTTGAAAAATGGTATAGATATAATGCAGCATAAGTAGATATAATATTTCTAGTCTTTTCTTTATGCAGTCAATGAAAATATGTAGGGTACTTTCTATGGATTAAGGGCAGTAGAGGGCAATAGTGAAACAAAAATTAAAGAAAGAAGAAAGAAAGAAAAAAGAAGAAAGAAAGAAAGAAAGAAAGAAAGAAAGAAAAAGAAAGAAAGAAAGAAAGAAAGAAAGAAAGAAAAAGAAAGAAGGAAAGAAAGAAAGAAAAAGAAAGAAAGGAAGGAAGGAAGGAAAGGAAAAGAAAGAAAAGAAAAGATCTCTTCTCCTTATGAAGGTTAAATTTTACTGGAAGAAATGGATAATAAACAAACAATGAGATATGTGATATAATATCAGAAATGGTAAATAATATGAAAGTTAGAGGCTCCAAACTTTGAATAATTCATACAAGTAAAACAGTCATTGGCTGCCTCCTACATGCAAAACTTGTAACATAATTTTCCATGAAAATTGGCTAGAAGAAACCATATCCAAATCTCAGCTGAATGGTTAAATAAGGTATAAATTTAATTATGAGAACTACAGTTCCAGCCAAAAGAAGTAGCTGCTAAAGGCAACCTTTTCTGAAGATATCCTGCTGCAGCGAGTTCATTTATATGGGAATTTTTAGGATGAAAAGAGATGTTCTAGAATTAAAAAAATACCCATGAATGATCATCTTGCTTAAATAACAGAGCATGAGAAAAAGAATGTTTCTATATCAAATAGATCTGTCAAAACAGATTATTCATCAAGCCTGGTGAATTCTGAGTGCCTCATATCTAAGACTGAGTTCTAAGTGCTTTGCTAGAGTCATGATTATAAGGGGTATTCTCCATGTTATTTGGCTGTAGAAGAAAACTGGATTTGAATACATGTCCAAGTTCTACCACTGAGAGGCTATTAAATTATGGATGGACACAATCTCTCAGGATATTCTGTGTTTTCATCAATAAGATGAAAGATTCAGAGTGATAACTTCTTCAGTCCCACTGTGTCCTATTATCCTGTCCTGGGGACCTATCATTATTGGCGCAGAGAAAATTGATCTTTTCGTTGGTGGGGAGAGGGGGTGGGTGGAGGGAAGAGGGCTAAAGACAACAGGGTAGGAATCCTTTAACCTCTTACCAGAAGTGTGATAGATGCAAAAAAAGCATGGTCTCATTTGATGACTATATTAATGAACCTTCTATATTGCCTCACTCAGTCCTGCTGTTTGGTAAAGTGAGTGACTGTACATTTCATGGTCCCTGCATTGTAAGGCTCTAGGCTTATAATAACAAGACTTCACGACTTATGGAGAAGAGTGTGGCTTGTGTTTCCCTCATCATGTTAATTTTCCCAGTGACTGAATGAAGCTGTGTGCATGGGTTTTTCTCAAGTCTTCTTGAACCGACTTAGGTTTTCAACTCATGTCACCTCTGTGAGCTGCTTGCTTTGTAAAGAAATATTTTTTCATTTTACTAAACTTCCTTTCCTTCCATTTTCAGATGTTTCCCAGACCTATGATACTGTAGCTTAAGGGAAATGATTACTTTGATACCTCTCATTTTGTTTATCCTGGCAAAAAGACTTTTGCTTTACTTGTTTTATATATTTATATCATAAATTTTCAACTTTTCTGAATAGAAAATTTTTCTAACTTTAAAGCTTATCCTCTCAAATCAATCCCTTTATCTGAAGAAGTATGGTTTTTGCTTGGGAATTTCCATGTTATATACTTTGCTGTGTTTCAACAATAAGAACTTATACAACATTACAGATCCAGATACCTTGTGATTTAGTACAGTGGAGAAAAATGTTTCTGTGTCATTTTCACTCTTTCCTGTTGAAGTTCAACATCTTTTTGACTATATAAATTGAAGTCTATTGAGTTTGATATCTTTAGAAGAGAATCTACAGTGGTCCTTATATCCTTTCGCTGTAGTGTCATTGATAAATTGTAGCTCATCTCCTGCAAAGCTTTTCAAATTATTTTTCCTTCAGACTGAAGGTTATCAACTCTTCTTTTCTCCCATCAAATAACCTCTAGAGATCTTCTTACCTATGTTTGCTGTCAGGATGAACTTTAGCATATAGCAAAGAAATTTAAAAGCCTGATACAGGGATAAAACTTATGATTCTGGCCGTCTTGAGAGATACAGTTTTAAGCAACAAAGAAAACTAATCACAGATAATTCCGTTAGAACTCTGTCAGTAGAAAGGTAGATTCTAGACAGACAGACACCAGTATATTTCTCAGATTGTCAAATTACTCATTTGAACTAGAGTAAAAAGTAAAACAACAGTTTCATCCTGCATGCATATGGCCTGATAACAGAGCTATGCTTTTCAATTGTTTAGAGAGAAAGTATCACCAGGAAGACTGTGATGGATTAAAAGAAGCCTGGGGTCAGTTTAGAGACATGGCTACTTCTATTTTCTGTTGTGTCATGACCCCAAGGCTCTTAATTTATTAAGGGTTTGATTTTAACAATATAATACTAAGGATATGAAATGAATATAATATTCATATGAGAAACTCATTTTTATATAGAATTTAAATGCAAACTAAATATAGCATGTTATATGTAGAATGCGTATTATGAGAATTCATCTAAATTACAGCAGAAGTTTTAACTCCAGTAGATGTCATTTGTTTCTGGAGATAATGTGGAGTAAAATGTGAAAAAAAATTTTTTTGAATGCTAATTTTTAAAGCCTTCCCAAAACTAGATTGGCTTTTTCCACAGAATCCATTATAACTCAACTGTAACAATCAAATTTGTGTCATAGCTTATTCTCCTGCAAAAAAAGAAAAGCGTGCATATATATGAAACATCCAGATGTAGACTTATGTTATCACTTAGCAAAAAGAATATGAAATTGATAACATTTTCCACAAAAGAATTAGAATGTTAATGAAAGCTATCGTATTAATAAAGCAGGAAATACCTTGTTCCCAATGAGAATACTGCCGAATGGCTGCCAAAGTGACTTGATATTATGTGTGTGCTTAAGAATATGCCATAATTACATAGCATATAAATCTGTGCATGCCGAGCATGATGAGAATGGTGAACTGAGGAAAAGATATATCAGAGGAAGAGATATGAGCTCTGTTAAAAATAGCTTCTAGTGAATTTCTAGGCATAAATTAAGAATTGCTCATAAGATCCAGATTCTATGTCTTTCCTGTAATACATACTTATTTAACAATTTTTCTGCAACAAAATTGGCCTCTCATTTTCATAATTTATTTTATATTTTTATCTTTTAAAGGGTTGATATTAACAAATCTGAAAATTTCAACAAGGCCTGCCAAATTGAAAATGGAAAATGAAAAATGGTGATCACGTTCACATCTAGATAAATACTCAGGAACAAACAATCCTATATATATTCTTTCTTTCCTATGACCATTTCTTCATCTTTTGTCTAATAGGCATTAAGATCACATGGCTTCAGGTACTCGTATTTTCAGCCTCACCCTTCAATTATCCATCTTCCCCCAAATTAAGAATTATAAGGAACAAGTCTATAGATTTCCCCACTCTCTCCCTTGGCAAGGTGTTCTAACCACCTCAGCAAACTAGCTGCAGACACATATGGACAACTCAAACACAGCTGCAGAACATCTGTTTATTAATTTAAAGAGATATTTTAATTTTCCAGAAAACCAGATAATCATTGCAGCATGACATAGAATTCTCATTTTCCTGTTTTTCTGTGAGGAAGAAATTTTAAAGTCATCTTTACCAAGACTTATCAAGACTAACACAGTAAAATCTCAAACAATAAAATATTCATATAGTTGTAAATTGTTCAGTGTGCACATACTATTGCTGACCAAATGACTTCTTTTTCTATTTTTTAATATTTTTTATTGGAGTATAGTTGATTTACAATGTTGTGTTAGTTTCAGGTGTACAGCAAAGTGAATCAGTTATACGTATACATATATCCACTCTTTTTTAGATTCTTTTCCCAGATAAGCCATTACAGAGTATTGACTTCTTTACTGGAGAGAAAATTAAGTCTTTTAGGTCATACATGCAATACAAATTTGGTTCACCAACAAGTGAAATCTACAGGCCTTGGGAGAATGTTTGACGACTGTGGTTCTGATGGTTCAAGGGAAGAGGAGAAAAGATAGGAAAAGAGGAGTGCATAGGAAATGAGGGAGGGTCAGAGTAAAAGATTGGAGGTAAGCTGGAAGTGGTTTCTGTTAGTTCAGAATAACAATAATAGTAATAGTAGTGATGGTGGTAATAACAATAGAAACTAAGAAAGTTGGCACTGTGCTAAGTGATTCAAATGTGTGTTCTTATTTGAACTTCATAGTCAACTCCACTTTACTCATAATAAATGATGTTAGTATCTCATTTAATAGAGAGGAAATAGGCTTAGAAAAGTGAGATCACTTTCCCAGGTTCAAGGAGCTAACAAATGGTAGATACTAGATTCAAACTCCAGTTAGTCTAACTCCAGAGCTAGAGACTTCATCCTCCATAAGTACTGCCCTTGGAGTGTGAGAAATGGAATTTAAAGGGGCAAAAACAGCCCAAGAACTCAAGTTTCCATACATTGACTTCTTTCCTATTTTCTCTGCCTCTGTTTACGAACTTAAGTCTTTACACAGGTCAAATTTGAGTGGACCACGTTTCTGATTTATTAAAGATGCAATGCTCTTTGAGATACACACTTGATATAATTTCCTATTGAATGTGATGTTTGTTAACAAAGCGAACTTATCGTTGCCATCAGCATCACATCAGCAGGACCCTCCATCTTCATCTCCACCACACGTCTCTGTTTTAAAACACATGCATTATAAGTGGTTCCCTAATACTGACAGAAGCAATTTCTATTCTAAGAAAGAAAGAATAAAGTCTTTTGCCGTGACCTTGAGATGCTTCCTTTTTAGTTTCCATGTTTACTTGCTAGGACCTAAAGCTAAATTTCCTTGCTTCCAGGGATATCATTAATTTTTAATCTTTCATTGGTGTGTATATGTATGTGTGTGTGTAGGGGGTCTTCAGGAAATATAAAGAGATAATTATATTTCTTTTGCACATAATTGTTTTAAAAATAGAAGTTTATAGTAGGTGGAAAGTGGTAATCTTCATAGTGAAAAATTAATAATCACTCATTCAAAAATATTTATTAACAACTACTGCCACTCATTGAAAAGGTGACTTGAGAAAAGACTTGAGGAATATTTATTCATTGTTTTTCCACCTACGTAAATATATAATGCCTTAGTTCTCATGGAAATTTTTAAATTAAACAGAAATCCTATAAAAAGTTTAATACTGCATTGACAGAAACATTTTACTTGATTTTTAAGTTACTACATTTATGTCGTAAGCAATCAGATGAGCTAGAATTCTAAGGTTCTACATTTTTTACATCTTAATCGAAAACTAGCATTGTATCGTTCCTTGGCACAGTTTCAAAACGTGTACTTCCTTAATTGTATATTACTAATATTTTTTCCTCTAAATGTTAAACTGATGCTATCAAAACTGTAGTAATTTAAGGGTTTTTAGATGTCTTCAAACTAAACATATTTGACTATGCACTGTCCCTTTAAGTCAGCGTTTCTTGAAGCGTGGTGTGCTGACTATAATCATAATCACTGTGAATTTTTTATGAAAAATTTAGATTTTGAATTCTCCCCTTGGTTCACTGATTCAGAAATTTCAGAGGTCTTTAAACACTAAAGATTAAGAAACAATTCTAGAAACCAAATTTTATGCAGGTTTCATATTTAGTTCTGATTTCAGCTTTATTGAGGAATTGAGACTCATTAGAATCTAAACATGAAATGGTTTAACCTTTTTCAATCACTCTTCCCAACCACCCTACACCAAATATCCTTTCCCTTCACTATCTGTCTAGTAGATATCATCAATTTCCTGAAATTTTGAGTTATTAAAAAGTAGTCCCAGTTCAGTCTAAAACACAAAGCTTACCATCAGTTTAAAGCTCTCTTCCCCACAAAGCCCTGACACATGTATCAAAGGACCCAGAAATATTCATTTTTTGCTCATCCTTCAACCCCAACACTGGAATGGAAGGAGGGACACAGACTTTTTCTGTTCTCCCCATTGCTTGGTTTCTGCAGGCAAGAAGGATGTCAGGAAAAGTTAAAAGTCTTCTTTACCTCTTTGGTACCCTGGTCACAGCTCTTCCCGTGTTGGTTGTCTGCATCTCTGGCTAATACTGAGTGGCCTATGTGACAGGTCTTGACCCTCTGACTCTCCTGATGGGTCCATGAGTGTTCTTTAGAGGGTCCTGTGTACCTGCACACTACCTAGTTCTCCGAATCCGAGTTTCAGCTCTGCCTGACATCTTCCAGTCTGGGAACTCTCATAACCAGCAGTTGGCCCCTTTATGGGTCCTGTGACCCTAGCAAGGGCAGGGGAACAAGATGGCTAAAGCCCGGCTTCTTCCTGTGATAAGCCCTCGCTCCCCCAAGAGATCACAGAACCTTGCTTCCTCAGATGGCAAGGGGTCAGGCTGCTGCCAGCTGCCCAGCTGAGACCCACTGTTTGTCTGTTTTCCCTGAAGTGCAAGCCAAGTGAGAGATGAGCAGGCCAAGTGCTTGGGAAGATGCCCCGGCAGGGGTTAAGAGCCAGCTTCTCCTTGCAGAAATCCCCCATCTTTCTGAAGCGTTTTTGTGGAGTCTCCTACACTTGACCTAGGGAGGTGGCAGTGCTGGTGAGGTCGCTAGCACCCGACCTGCAGTGCCCTGAGCTCACGGCTCTCTGGCCCCCTCTTCCCAGCATTCTCTCTGTATAACCCATGGGTTACAGTGTGGCAGGAGGTTGGTAGCAGATATGGTCCTCATCCCTCTTAGGAAGCCCCAGAGGGAAGGGCTACAGTTTTCTGTACGCTCTCTTCAGAAAGTGGATACTTGAGGCTCTTTACCTTTGTCTGGGTTTTAAGAATAACACTGAGACCATAGCAGCTGCCCCTTAACTTAGTGCCTCGTATGGGTCCGGCATAATGTGAGTCTCTACTGAGTAAAATAACTGCATTTAGATTTCTTTTTGAACAAAAGCAGAATTTTGACAAGAAACTGCCTTTTTGTTTCCTGACTTGGGGAGGGAAAGAAACCCCCCAGCGAAGAAGAGTTCTTTTTTGTTGCCTTTATCTTCATTGATTTGGTGCCACAGCGTGGATTTCAGTGTTCCGTCGAGGGACTTCCAAGGCCGGATCCCTCGACTAGCTCTGGGGCTGCTGTAAAAAGCCCTCAGAGGTGTCGTAGGTGAAAAGCTGACTTGCCCTTTGCTTGGGGTTATTTACTCTTCGTGTTAATACTGACAGCAAGAAAGGAGAGGCAAGAGGCCTGTGTGCAGAATTACACATTTCTCACATGAAATCGAGGCTGCTAAATGCAGCATCGGAGGTCTGCCTGCTCCATCTCCCCCCCACAGCCAGCTTCACATGCTGGGATATAACAGAATACTCAAATGGCCCTGGTGAAAACTGCTATGGGAAAGGTAGAAAAAAATAGTCAAAACTTCCAGGCATCCACAAATATTTTTAAAAGGAAGTTCTCTGACTCGTTTGCACTGAGATCTTTCCGTGGTTGGTCCCTGCAGTCTTACATCAATGCTTGTCATTAGACTTCCACCACCACGCTGAGAAATCATGTCATCTGTTTATAAACAGCAGAGAATAACTTTGAAATGTTCCCATTGTGGGAACAGCACAAACATTTTCTGACAGAAGCTCCCTCAAGCTTTGTTTGCTTCAGTCTTTTTTTAGTTACCATGAATAGTTTACTATCTGGATGCATTTTTCAGCCAGTTAATAGCACCTTCTAGTTTTTCTAAAGGCTTGTTTCTTCTAAAATTTCAGTGAATATTGCCAGAATAGAGGAAACTTGGTATTTCACTAAAGTGCGCATAACAAATAGAAATCAATGTCATTAAACAAGTGTGTGGTGATACAGGAAGTGATCCAAACAGCTATAGGACGTGATCCTACAATCTGGTGCTTTGAAAACAAAAGATCCCAAACCCCATTAGCCAACCAGCACTGACTGACAGTCTTATTTACAGTTCAGGTTAAAAAAACAGTGGGTTAAGTCCTCAATTTCATCAGGATCTCTGTTTTTTCCATACAGTTGTGCCTTTCCAAAGTCACAAGTAATATAATTTTTGTATAATTCAGAAAGTTAGATTTTAGGGATTTAGATTGACTCCAAAGGAACTGTAATATATCCAAATTGTGAGTTTTTGTTTTGACTCTTCTTCAGAAACCTTAGAGGTCATCTATTCAAGTGTCATGTCCTTGAACCTGTCTAATAGGAACAGAGTCTGCTCAGATATTAAGGAGCTCCAGGTTAAAATGGTGCTTTCTACTGAGCTCCTAACTGCTTCTTCGTAACTCCTTCCCCTCTAAAGCAGTTAGTTTTTGGTGTCTTTACTCTTTTACATAATTACCCACAAAATATTTGAAGTTCCGTATTTTCGTGACTGTTAATAATCTCATTTGGCTTTCCAGTTGGGTAGAAGCAAAAAAAGAGATACAATTTATCTATAAAGGGAAATAAAATATAAACCCTCTTGTTGGTTAGTAGGTATTTTTAAATACATTTCATTTTAAAATACATACAAAATTTGAAAACACCAGAATCACAAATTCATAAAGTTGGAATGACCTTTAGAGGTCCAATGGAACAGGTCTCCACTCATTGCTAGAATTTCTCTGGAATATGACTGATCAAAGACATTCCAGGCTCTAGATTGGAATCTTAACCCCAAAGGGTGATCCATTCCAGTTTTGGGACAACTTTGACAGAGAATCCCCCTTACATTGTGCAAGAAGTTTCCGTTCTATAACTTTCATATCATAGATCCAATTTCTGCTTTCTGGGGCAGATCAAAGCTGGTGTGTGCCCTCTGTGTGTACAGAACAGTTTTTAATCTCTCATGTCAGCTATTGTGATGACTGATTTTCATAGAATATTGATAATTCAAACAGGAAGAATCAGTGTCTGGCTTATTTATACCATTAAGGTAGAATTATACTTCTTGTATGATTCTATATATAGAATTCTGTGATAATCCAAACCTTTCTTTTTTTGAAGTGAGATAACTGAAACCTAGAAGGACGAGACTACTGGCTAAGATTACAAAGCTGATTACTAGTTGAGCTGAGCCTGGCACTTCACTCACCTGGCATTATCACTATGCCTTCTGATGAAAGTGAACTTGAATGCATTTGTTCAATCAACGATTGCAATGCTCACATCGCCTCATCTCTGGGAATTGGCAAAGTTTCAAGCAAAACAAAACAAATAAGCTCCATTGTGAAATCTCAGGAGTAAGAAAATATTGTCTAAGAGCACTGCCTAAGGAGACTGGTATCCTGTTCTGGTTTCTCCATTAACTGGCTTTAGTCACACGGCCTTTGGTGGCCTTAGATTTCTTATGTAGGTTGTGGTTGCGTGCTGGATTCTGAGACTGTACCCAGGCTCAGTAGGAAAAAGCACCACGAATGTGGGAGAGGAGAGTAGTTCCATGAGTACTGAGCATTTTTCCTCATTGGATAATATAAATTGTAAGTTTCCCACAAGCTATAAAATCAGTGCGTGTATCACATGTTATTCAGATCTTATATATTCCTTTCTTCAATAAGGAGTCAGTGATCATTATCACCTCCTCAAATATGCCCAATTTTATCTGAGTTCTCAAGAGAGATTTATTTATGAAAGAAACTTCAAAGGGGAAGCTGGATATAAACAACAAATCTAGAATAAAACTGTAGTCTACAGCAGACTTTAAAATGCACTCTATATTTAATTCAACTGAAATCAGTCCTCATCTGGGTTCTTAATTTAAATGTGACAAAATTTGAAAATAAAACTTTATTAATAATATTAAATAACTATTGCTAGTTCTCACTAAATAATTATGGACTAATATACTTTTATTTCTTCCAAAGTTTTATCGTGCAAATTTTCAAACACATCTATCAGCAATATATCACAATTGATACTTTATTATATTTCTTTATTTTTAATCTATCCCTATTTCCATTGTCCAACATCAATCTCTCATAATTTTTGCTGCCTTAACATTAAGTTGTACCACTACTTTTTAATTTTTTTTTTCTAGGGCACAGGTATATAAAATGTTGACAAACACATACAATCATATAGTACCACCACAATCAAGATATAGGACAAACCATGGCCCAGCAGGCCAAATCTGGCCCTTTGACAGTTTTTATAAATAGTTTCATTACAACAAAGCCACACTCATTCATTAATTGCAAAGCCTAAGTTATTTATTTTCTGGCCCTTTACAAAATAAGTATGATGGTAGTTTAGATTTTTATAGATGTCCTTTATCAAATCAAGACATTTTCCTTCTAGTCATACTTTGCTGAAAGTTTTTGTTGTGAATGAATGTTGAATTTGGTCAAATGAATTTATTGTATCTATTGAAAAGATTTCTTGCATTTAATGAAAAGATTTTTTTCCCCAAAAATCTGTTGATGTGACAAATTACATTGATTGATTCTTAAATTTTCAAACAATCTTGCATTTCTGGGAAAAATAGCATTTGGTCATGATTTATTGTTAAGTTTATATATTACTGTATTTAATTTGCTAATATTTGTTGAGGATTTTATGCATATTCAAAGGGTTATTAGTGGGTAGTTTTCTTTGTATTGTTTTTGTATGACTTTTTATCAGAATAATACATACTTTTCAAACATTTTTTCTTGTAATTTTGTAAGTGTTTGATTAGCACTGGCATTATTTTTTCCTTAAATGTTTGGTAGAATCACCAGGAAGGAAATGGACCTGAATTTTTCTTTGCTGGAAGGTTTTTAACTATGAATTCATTTTCTTTAATGAATATAGGACAATTCAGGTTATTCTATGTCCTCTTATGTGAGTTAGGAAGGTTATGTCTTTCAGGGAAAATGTCCAATTCATTTAAGTTGTGAAATTTATGAGTATCAAGTTCATTTTATCACTTATCCTTATGAAGTCTGTAAGATCTGTATTTATGCCCCTTCTTTCATTTCAGATATGGATCATTTATATCTTCTCTCTTTTTTTTCTTGACCATTCTAGCTAGAGTTTTATCAATTTTAGTGACCATTTCAGAGAACTAGATTCTGTTTTCATTGACTTTTCTCAAGTTTTATATTTTAAAATTTATTGATTTCTGCTTTAAAATTTTCTTTCTTCTGTTTGTTTTGGGTTTAATTTGCTCTTCTTTTCAGTGTCACAGCTGAAGCTGAGATCACTGATTTGAGACCTTTATTGTTTTCTAATTAAGCATTCTACTCTAAGTACTGTGTTAACTGCATCACAGAACTCTTAGTTGTATTTTCATTTGTAATCATTTCAAAATATTATCTAATTATTCTGTTAATTTCTCTTTGACCAAAAGTTATCAGAAGCATATTATTTAATTGCAAAATATTTGGGGATTTTGAGATACATTTTATAATTGATTTGTTGTTTACTATGTTGTCATGGTAAACATTTAAACATTTCAATGTGTATAAATATGTTGAAGTTATGTAGCCTATCTTAGTGAATGTTCCATGTGCACTTGAAAAACATGTCTTCTGCTATTTTCAGACTTTTGATAGTGCTGTTCAGAACTTCTATATTCTTACTAAACTTCTGCCTACTGATTCATTTACTTATAGAGAGGAATAGTAAAGTTTCTAACTAATTGTACCTTTCTCTATTTATATTTAAATTCTATGGCATCTTGCATTATCAGATTATTTTGTTAGCTGCATTCATATTTAGGACTGTTCTGTCTTCAGAGTGATTTGACCTTTTTATCCTTGTTATATCCCTGTACATACCCAGTAACACTTCTTCTGAAATATATCTAGTCTTACATTAATATAACCATCTAAGTTTTTTTCAATTAGTATTTCATGGTATCATTGTTATTCATTTATGTTTAACCTATCGATGAATTGTCATATAGTTATGTTTTGCATCTTTATTCTATGTGAACATCTCTGTCTTTTAGTGTGTTTAGACCTTACCTTTCATTCAATGTAATTTTTGATATTGACAGATTTAAAATCTACCCTATTGTTTTTCCTATTTGCCCCATGTATTGCTGTATTTTTCCCTTTTTTTTCTGCCTGTTCTTGGATCGTTTATTATAACTCCATGTTTATTTACATTTGTGGCTATTTATGCATTTAAAAATATTTTGAGAGAAAGCCCTAGGATTTACAACATAAAATTTAATTTATCACAGTCTAACTTCAAATAATATTTTGCTTTACATGTGTATAAGAACCTTATGATAGTATGTCTCTAATTCCTCTTTCTCATCTTCTGTGCTAATGTTGTCATATGTTTTACCTTTACATATGTTATACATGTTATAAACCACAATACATTTTTGCTATATGCTATTTTTGCTTTATGCAGTCAGTGATCTGTTAGAGCAATTTGAAATAAGAAAAAAATATTTTATATTTATTTTCATTTTAACAGTTCCTGAATAGAGATTTTTATTTATTTTTGTAAACCTAAATTTCTGTTTAATATCATATATGTTCTGCCTAAAAAATATCCCTTTAGCATTTCTTGTAGCATGGGTCTCTGTCTGAATTTTTGATTGTCTGAAAAAAGTTTTTCATTACCCTTCATTTATTAGAGATATTTGTGCTGTGTATAGAATTCTGGATTGATTTTTTTTTCTTTTCAGCACTTTAATGATGTCAGTCTGTCCTGCGTGGTTTCAGATAATCAGTTTGATACCAGTCCTATATTTCTTCCTTTGTATGCAACGTGTCTTTTATTTCCACCCACCCCCTCCCTGTGATGCCTTCAATAATTTTTCTTTTATCTTTTTTTGAACAGTTTGAGTATGATGTAACATGGTGCTCATGTGCTTGTATGCGTGTATTTTGTGAGGGTATTTATTCTGCCTATGCAGAAGGCTAGACAGAAGTGTATAGCATTTATGCTTGAAAATGGACATATCTCTTCTGCTAGAACATTAGTGCAGGAATTTGAGGCAATATAATCAGGAGCTGAGCTGGGTTTGGGTTTCATTGTTGCTACAATCAGTTTCAGCCTACCATACACTTCTGCTTAGAGTGGTGTTATGGGCTGCAAGTCTTTGTCCCCCCCAAAAGTCACACACTGAAATCTTAACTCACAATGTGATGGTTTTTGGAGGTGGAGCCTTTGGGAGGCAATTGGGTCATGAGTGTGGAGCCCTCACGAATGGGATTAGTGCTCTTATAAGAACAGACCAAAGAGCTAGCTCGCTTTCTTTCTGCCAAGTGAGGATCCAAAGAGAGGTCAGCAGTCTGCAACATGAAAGAGGGCCCTCACCAGAGGCTGACCCTGATACCCTGATCTTAGACTTGTAGCCTCCAGATCTATGAAAAGTAAATTTCTGTTGTTTATAACAACTCATCTATGATGCTTTGTTATAGCAGCCTGAACAGACTAAGACAAGTGGGGAAGAGGATTATTATCAGAATTCCTGCTCCACCCACAGCTTTTGGCCTTCCTTGAGCACCTCTGCCTCTGAGGGACTTTCTATCCATATGTTTGCCACTCCTCCAGTGGTTGTCAGCTTCTGCTTCTTACTCAGTGTTTGTCAGCCTGGTGATGTGAGGCAGGAAGGTTGTCTGTTGTCCAGGTCTAGGGTCAGACTTAGGTAAAACTACACCTGGGCATCAGGGGTGGAGCTTCTCAATGATCCAAATCTTCCTTCTCAAGGCAGTAAAACTGTGCAGGTCATGTGCCAAAGAGAGTTTCCTGACCTTCCTCCTGTGGTAGGAAGCCTCTAAGGATATTAGTATAAACTCTAGGCCCTGGAGTGTTTTCTGCTTCTCCCATAGGGCTAACATGTTCTGCTTCGTAGGGGAGAGGAGCTTGGGTAGGGCTTTGTGCCTTCCCCCCAGAACCAGCCTCTTGAGCAGTGGTGAGGTCTATGGAGATGAGCTTACTAGTGAGTGGACGCCCTGCTGTGTCTGTGTCCCAGGTGTTCTGTCCTCTCACACTAGCTCACACTCAGCCTTTAGAAGTTTGTTTAAGAAGGTTTTCTGAAATTGTCCTTCTCTCTTGTATGATGCCAGTGTGTCTTACCCTGCACTCTGCCGCAGGGGAGCTAATGCTCACCTCGTCACTCTCTTTACAGGAACCTGTTTGTCTTTGAGGTATAGGCTCCTTGGTTTCTCACCTCTCTGATGGATTCATGAAAAGTCATAATTCTATAGTTATATGACTTTTTCTTGCTTTTAGTGTAGGACAGATATGAAACTCTGTGCTACCCACATTCGATGTTTCAAACTGTCATTACCTTAAAAGTCTTGTTGTTTTCTTGCTTTAATATAGCTTTAAAATCATATTTATCCTTTTAATATTTCCTGATTCTAGATATTTTGATATCTTTCTTTCTCATCATTAGGCTGTAAAAATAGATTTATAAAAATTTAATGAGATTATGGAAATAGAATAATGATATACAGTGATATTTTATAAGTGCTTTCTAATATTTGAAAATAAAATATTTCCTATTAAAAACATGACCATAATAAAGGAAAGTGATTTTTGTTTTCTCTGGATATAGCTTTAAAGCTACTGCTAGATATAAGGTCTTTTATTGAAGTATGAATGTTATAATCGTCTTCTGTCCAGAACTGAAATCAGATCTCTGAAGGTGTTAATTGCTTACAAAAACAACACAAAGTACCCTGCTTAAAGGAATTAAGCCAGTTATGTTCACTAGATACACTGTTTTTTCATAAATCTTTGAGTCATTTTGATTTGGGAGGAAAAATATCTTCAAGTATCTGTTTACAAATAAACGTTATGATATTTTTCAGAGAAAGATATATAGGTATAGAGGAATTATAGTTTGATTCAAAATTGCACAACCTTATCAATTCATCAAATGGATAAAAGAAAGTGAAGCTGCCCCAAGAGAATTCTCTACAAATTAGCTAAATGTCCTGAAAGTTTTAAAATCTGACTGGGACTCAATTATTACTACCTATAAAAATAGGTGTTGCATTTAGAGTAACTATGTAGTCTCTTGAAGCTCCAAGATTCTCTATTTCCTAATTATGGATCTCTGTTTTTAGTGATTTGATTGAAAAATCACACTTATGTGAATCTTTCTATAATTGCAGGTTTTATATGGGGAGAAATTAAACAAATGTGGGATGGTGGACTTCAAGATTACATCCACGATTGGTGGAATCTAATGGATTTTGTGATGAACTCCTTATATCTAGCAACAATCTCCTTGAAAATCGTTGCATTTGTAAAGGTAACTATTGTTTATGTTATTGGTAAAGCATAAGTTCTGATAAGTATCGATGCACCTTTCACTGCTATTATTTTTATTAATAATGTTACCTAGAGCATTATCTGTATGTGAAATTCATCATCTCATGACTTTATTGAGAGATAGGAATAAAAGACATAGATAATACACAGTTTATAGTCATAAAACAAATTTTAATAGATTTCTAAATAGAAGTTGTCACCCAATTTTCTTGCATCTAAATTGAATGATGCCTCAAAATGATTCACAATAGCTGCTCTCATTTCTAATCCTTTCCATTTCTAATGAAATTCTACCTCAAACACTGTTCAAATTTCGGCAACCAAAATCTATTTTTATCAGTTACAACTAACCGATGAAATTACATAGACAGATCAAAATATTACTCTTTCAAAGCATTGAAATTATTATTTCAGTTTAAACTAATATAGTTTGATATAATTAGAGCAGAATATAATTTTTTTCTTCTCACCCCATTCAATATGACAGTGCTGAAATCTCACACACCCATTACTCCCCCGCATTTCTTACAACATCAATCTTATCCCAAACCACATAATTTACATAAAATGTTTTTGTTCTGCAATGACAATTGGGATTATTTTGTACTTTGGGGGATGTTTTTCAAACCAAAGTATTATATTATTGCCTCCTCCTTCCTGCCTTTCTTTTTCCCTCTTTCCTTTTCCTTTTTAAAAAAATTTGTGTCAAAATGATGAGTGAATTAGTAAAAAATAGACAGTGTTTAATTGAGCTGTACATGAATAATTCATGCCCTCTAATGAGCTGAGCTAGGAAATGCTAACATGTAAGTGAACTCTTATTCATTTAGTCTTGTCCTAAGTCGGCTCCTGCAATTTTCAGCTATAACAGGGTCAAAATTGCCCAAAGTTGTTTCCTGAATTGTTCAATTAAAATGTTTCCAACGCTCATATAAACATTAAGAAAAAGCATTTTCTACCACTTCCATGGAAAGCAAGCTGTGTTTTAATAATAGAAACATGATTTGATAATTTTTCCTATCTGCATTAAGGTGAATGGCCTTGAGACCTTCTGAAGATGACAGAAGGTATTGTGTTAACCAAGGAGGTTTTGCATCTGTGTAGGAGATGGACATCTGTTTTGAAGTGAATATCCTTCCAATTCTTCTTTCTTCTGTAACGATCTTTAAGTATATCTATAAAGTTGGTTTGGACATCTCTCTACTAAAAAGTAATACATCTGTTTTTTGTGGTCCTGTGCACTTATAAAATTCTGATATTACATGACTATAGCAGTTCTTCTCAAATTTTCAGGTGCTAAGAATCACTTGGAAAGCATGCTAAAACAGATTCCTTTTCTCCATTCCCAGGAATCAGGAGTATTAAGGAGGGGCCTAAATTTGCATTTCTTGCAAATTCATTAGGTGATATTGATGTAACTGGTCTAAGGAAGACACTTTGAATAGGCCTGGACTGTAAAATCCTATTCAGCAGCTCAGAGAAGCATGGGATTGATGCCAAAAGGATCCTCTCTCATACAATATTTATACTAAGAAACATAATATTTTTACAGGTCTTATTTATATGGTGTTTACTTATAAAACATATATTTTATATATATATGTGTATATATATAACCTCTGGTATATACTGGGTACAGTTACATGAATTAATGGATACTTGTGGGTTTTTGGCCTAATGGTTTAAATACTGGATTTGAATTTTCTTAAAATGTTGTAAATTTTTCACCTGCATTGTTCTTTATACTATACGAAGGGAAAATTTATGTTATAAATTCAACTCACCCACCCCAAGTGATGAAGAAGAAAGGAAAGAGGGGAGGAAAAGGGAGATAGAAAAGTAGACAGAAATTACCTCTGATGACAATGATGTAAATACTATGGACTCTTCGGGAAATACATAGTTTGTTTATGTGCTTTGGCCATAGGAGTTCAGTTAGGATTGTAAATATAGATGATGAAATGTTCTTTCTGAATGATTAGTTTGTGTGACCAAAACTTGAGTTGCGTGGGTAGTATTTGAATGGCTGTACTTTATTTTTTTTTTAAATAAAGTTATTTATGTATTTATTTATTTTTTTTGGCTGTGTTGGGTCTTCCTTGTGGTGTGTGGGCTTTCTCTAGTTGTGGTGGCCTGTCTTGTTGCGGAGCATGGGCTCTAGGCGCGTGGGCTTCAGTAGTTGTGGCTCACAGGCTCTAGAGCGCAGGCTCAGTAGTTGTGGCACACGGGCTTAGTTGCTCTGGGGCATGTGGGATCTTCCTGGACCAGGCCTCGAACCCGTGTCCCCTGCATTGGCAGGCGGATTCTTAACCACTGCGCCACCAGGGAAGTCCTGAATGGCTGCACTTTAGACTTGGGTTTCCTGGGCTCAGTTTTCTTTTATCACTTACTAGTTATGTGAACTTGGGTCTGTTTCTTCAACTCTCTGTGCCTCACCTATAAAATAAGGAGAATAACAATTTCTGCCTTATGTGGTTAGTATGAGAAGTAAATGAGTGCATACATTTAAAGTGCTGGTTACAGAGTAAACATGCATGATTAGTTTTTCTCCTTTCTCTTCTACTGCTGTTTCCTCCTTCTTCATATATTATTGGTCCACTGGACTTGCCTTTTGTAATGTCTTTATTGTGTCCTTTCATTTGCTTTTTTTTTTTTTTAGTTGAAAAGGAGTCTAGCTCTGGATTAGGACTGCCTTTACCACTTGCAACCTGTCTGATTTGGGGCAAGTTATTTAATGTGGGCCTCAACTGTATCATCTGTTAAATGATGATAATAGTCAAAAGAGCACTTACTTTGGGAGTCTGTGATGTCATGCTGATTTGCCGATTCACCCTTCTTCATCTTCTTTTGTTCTATCATTCAATTTTTATGCTAATTTTTAATAACTTACAACTTGCTATTTGAGGAAAAGGTGCTTTATTTGTGTACAAAAATAGACTGCTATAAACAAGGCAAACAGTCATTGTGTGAATCAAGCAATAAGAATTTATGGGGTCACGCTAAGAAATCAGCTTTCCATCTGTTTGCTGAGAATGCAGAGATGCCTGAGATATAGCCCCTGCCTCCAAGCAGTTCAGTAAGGAAAGAGAAATGCACATGAAGACCTTACAGTGTGATAAAGTCTACAACAGGGGCCATGCTGGCGTCAAGGAAGGAACGAAATTTTGCTGCCAGTGTCCTGAAACTATTTAGAGGACAGAGTGAG
Source organism: Balaenoptera acutorostrata (assembly GCF_949987535.1). Lineage (NCBI taxonomy): Eukaryota > Metazoa > Chordata > Mammalia > Artiodactyla > Balaenopteridae > Balaenoptera > Balaenoptera acutorostrata. Next base: position 67,692,657 of record NC_080081.1, read on the forward strand.
TGGGCATCTATCGTGTCCATGAGCATGCATGAGCATTCCAGGGAGAAGAGACAAAACGTGCAAAAGTCTGAGAGGGTAAAGGAGGTCAGATCTCAGAGGGATGATCCAGGGAGATGGGGGCGGGAAGAGCATGGGAAGAACTTTCCAAATCGTGCTATAGAATTTGGACCCTATAAATAAAGAGGAACCATTAATGAGGTTTAAAAAACAGAGGATGAGTCAAATGATGATGAATGCCTGAAGTAGAGCAGTGGACACAGGAGAAGCTTTAGATTTTAATTAGGAGGTAAGATCCACAAGGTAGTTGATTTGTTATTATGAAAGATGAGGTAGATGGAATCATCTTGATGCCTCTCCCCAGCAAATAGCTCACTTCTCATGGATCAGGCAAGATGACCAAGGAGTTATAACTGGGATCTCAACTGAAATTGCCCAGGTTCTATCTTCTGCCTGCAGGTGCATAAATGGTAGCAAAAATCTAACCCTCGGTGATTTTGGCCAAGCCATGGATCCAGACCAAAAGAACTGTCAGCCCACAAAGAGGGAAACCCTTCCATAATTGGTCTTCAGGGGGAAAACCTCTTAGATTAGGTCTGGCAGAAGGGCAGTTCTTCCTTATTTGGTTCATCCTTTTGTAATTCATCCACCTGGAGGAGATTTTTTTTTTAACATACAAAAGGGTCGTTCTAGCCAAAGCCATGGTCTGGGCTATGATCCATACTTGATATGACTACTGCCTGTACCACTTCCTACCAGTGTGATGTGGAGTAAGTTACTTAATCTATGCCTCAACTTTCTTACCTGTAAAATGACAGGAATAATCAAGTCCCAGAGAATGTTTGTGAAGATTACATTTAAAAACACATAGAATAGAGCTTAATAAAATCACTCAGCTTTTAATTTTTATTAAAATGCAACAGCATCGGGCTTCCCTGGTGGCGCAGTGGTTGAGAGTCTGCCTGCCAATGCGGGGGACACGGGTTCGAGCCCTAGTCTGGGAAGAACCCACATGCCGCGGAGCAACTAGGCCCGTGAGCCACAACTACTGAGCCTGCGCATCTGGAGCCTGTGCTCCGCAACAAGAGAGGCCACGATAGTGAGAGGCCCGCGCACCGCTATGAAGAGTGGCCCCCGCTTGCCGCAACTAGAGACAGCCCTCGCACAGAAACGAAGACCCAACATAGACATAAATAAATAAATAAATAAATTTATTTAAAAAAAATGCAACAGCATTATATTGTACAAAGATAGCACAGAAGTTCATGAGATTTCAGTACTGTCCTCCTTCTGTGCAAGGCTTTGTGGCGCTGCCTTAAATGCCTCAATTCATTAGCATTTCACAGCTCAGAGATTGTAGCTTTTTTTTTTTTTAATTTGCTCTTAATTTTTTGAAGGAAAAGGTTTGTCAATCATTTCCCCTTCTCACCATGTATAAAATGTTAGTTAATTCAGAGCTTTTTGATGCCTGGGCACGCTTAGAAAATGTTACTTTATCTGCATTAGGACTGGTTTTCTCCTAAATTTACCCAGTCCCTGTCCCTATGTACAACTTGTCTCATATTTATCTTCAGCCATTTGGCAGAAATGATTAAATTCCTATGCCTCGACCACTGTGTAATATAAATAATATTTTCAAAAATCACAATGATTAGGAATAAGATCATTTATTTTAACAGTCTTGCTGGAGTTTTCCATAGCACCATTCGTCTAAATAGTGCTAAGTATTTATCTCACCGATCCCTCTTTTTATCAGTTAGAAAGAAGGCAAATGTTTCCATTTCACAGATGCTATAACTGTAGGGAACTCTCCAAATGATGAACTTTTCTTTTTTTTTTTTTAACTTTTCTAAACATTCTTTAGTTTTATGACAGAGAGCTGTAGATATTTAAATCCAAGTTATTTAATCTAGTATCATCCACCACAGGAGAAAATCATATGCCTTCCTATTGTCTTTCACTACTTAATTATCTAACCAACTTATAGAAAGGGAAAGGTTTTCACCTTACAAATCAGACATTAAAACCAGCATACATTTTCTATTTAATTTTGCATGACAAATGTTTTCATTTTGCATTAAATTAATTATTACCCATTTTGATTGATTACTTGACTTTTTATAAGTGTGCATTGGACTATAGAGAATATAAAGATGAACTTTTCCTATATTCAAGGAGCTTGTGACCCAATATTATGCTGCAATCCATCTTCCTCTCCTAACACTTCTGCTAAGGTGTTCGTGACCTGGTTTCATCTTTCTTTTAGAGTTATCACTATTCCCAAACCCTCTGTATTCCAACTATATTAAGATACTCACATTTCCGCAAATCATCCATCTTTTCTAACAACCATGCTTTTGAATGTGGCTGTGATTCTTCACCCTAGAATGCTTTTTGAGCTTCTATCATATTTAAACACTATACTAGATGTCCAGTACCAAAAACGTGTTAGACAAAGCTCCCTGCATGGAAATCTGACAAGTGATTCAATGGTAAATATTCTATTTCATAGGTCTGCATAGGACCAAGTCTCTTAAAAAGAATCTAAATAGAAATGAAGGCTTAAGACAAAGCCAAACTATGGTAGGTTTATACTAGAAAGCAAATTTTTGAGAGAAAGAAGAAAGCAGGAACTGCTGGTCCTCGAAGGGCTATAGGTGTGTACATAGCTCTTGATCTCTGTCTAACATGGAACTACCAGCTTTGGTCAGCAGGATCCTAGCGTCTGCACATCTGTGGTCTGAGAGTACTTCTCAAGGGAAAGAGCAGCATTACTTATTTAATGTCTGTCTTCTTCACTATATTGTAAGCCTGCATGGCATGAATTATGTCTTGTTTGATTACCACTGTGAACCCTGAAGTTAGCTCCTGACACAGAGTGGGCACTCAACACATATTTGATAACTGAATAATAGCCAAAGAATCAAAATAATTAGAATTTAAATCCATTCTAAACAAAGGGTCCAGTATTCATAGAAAGGTATTTTGATGAGAATGTGAGGGTAATTTGGGGAATTGCCAGCACTAAAGGTTTGAGCCAGAGTAGTAAGTATCTAATTGGGTATAAGTGGCAGGTCAATCTCAAAAGAAAATCACGACCGAGATTCCAGAGGCTTCATGTGACAGATTGGAAAATCGGAATTTCATCCCGAGGACATTGCAGTCATTGAAGAACATTAAGCAAGATGTGAGATGATCTGATTGACCCTTTTAAAAGATGATTCTAGAGGAAAGTAGGGACAAGTTTCAAGGTAGGGAGAAGAGTTGGGAGGCTATTATAATAATTTCTGTGGGAAATAGAGAAACTTTTTTAACAATGAGAATACCAATGTAGAGGAGTAAGCAGCACATCTAAGATTTCAGTTTTAGAGGCTGCAAGTTTGGAAGGGAAGACTATCAGATCAACATCAAATGCTGCCTTGAGTGATTTGCTGCCATTCACTGAGATGAGAAAGCATAAACTGAGAAGGAGCTTGAGGATGAAAACATGATGCGTTTCAATTCTGGCCTGTGAGTTTGAGACACCTGTGAGATTTCTAAGAGGAGAAGTCAAGAGGCAGGAGAATATAGACTATGATTGTAAGGTGCGATTTCTGGGCTGGAGATGTGGAATCGGGAGTCACCAGCATATAAATGACAGTTGAAATCACAGGCAACATCCAGGGAGAATAGACAGAATGAGAAGAGAAGGGGTTTGAAAAGCAAAGTCAACGTTTAAGGGGAAAGTGAGGAAGAAGAGCCTGCAAAGGATACTGACAAGAGTCATCACTATGGCTTGAGGCAAACATGGAAAGACGAAACATGAATATAGATTTTGCGAATAGTTTTTAGAAAATAGAGCCAAAGAAAACTTTAAAATTAGAGTTAATCTTTTCATTTCTAATGATAGGTGTGGGAAATACATTTAATCACTGAAGAATTACCATTTTTCTCTACAAATTCACAGAACAGTATGGTTTGTAAGAATTTTTAGAATTGCTTTTGTAAAATAATGCCTATATTTAAAAACCTAAGCAAATATACATAGATGAGAATGGTAGAAGAAAAATTAAAAAGTAAAGTTAAAAGAATGTAATCAAGAGATAATCCCTAAAGGTTCATATCTCCATTTACTAACAGGAAACAAGGTTTCTGGGTCAGAGAACAGACAAATTATTTACTTACGTAAGAATCTTGGCATTGGTTCCCTGTGCTCCAAGCCTCCACAGGGCGACCGATGAGAGCCAGATGCGCCCTTCACATCCATGAGTTTGTACCACAGGAGAGGAACTGGGAAATGATGCATCTCAGAGCTTATATAGTGCAGCTGTGCCCGCTGCCCATCTTCCCCCTGGAGACGAAAAGAGAAAGACCTTAACTTTCTAAAGAAAACAAATTCTCTCTGGGGAGGCAAAGGTCCCTTAGAATTATTATCCTTAGACGGTAAACAGATGGCTCCAGGGGAGATATTTCTAAATCTCTCAGGAGGTCTCTATCTTTAATTTCCAAGACTCATTTGCCATTCAGACATCCTTTAACCCCAATACAATATATTTCTCAGCAAGCCCAGCCATGCATAGGTGTGAACATATTCACGTTGCGTTGTTTCCCAACAATTACCAGAAGTGCTGGACTCTGAAACGGTCTTGGGTAATTATACTGAGGCAGAAACTAGCATCTCTGATTTGTAAAATGGGAAACGTTCCTCTTATGATTTTGCAAGTCCCAGCTGAGAGCAGTTGCTAAGAAGGGTTCTAAAGCTTAGTAAGTCAAAAATAGAGCTGGGGTCAGTGACCACGTGACGATGGATTCTACATCCAACTGCCACAAACTGGCTGTGAGAAGTAGAACAAGGAACAGCATCTCCACCAGATGCAATAACATCGAGGGACCCTTAGAGCTTGAACAACATGTAATCTCTATTCATTGCTGGCCCCATCAGCCCCAGACAGACTGTATCACTTTCTCTTCTCTATTCTCACAGCAGTTTGTGTTAATCTCTTAGAGCATTTTTATTATAATTAGCTGCCCCTGTCATCCTCACTGGACTATGCATGAATACTTGATGGGATAAAATGTCTCTTGAGCACCTGTTACACGGAGGACATTGTGTTAAATGTGGTGAGAAATTCCAAGAAAACGATTACATCCTTAAGAATGCTTACTGTTTAGTGTTTTGTACATTTTGAGATATGGTTCTAAGCCATATTAAGTAAGAAAGAGAGAGAGAGACAGAGAGACAGAGGAGAAATATGTAATTAACCATCAACAGAAGGGTAGATACTCTCTACTAAAATACATGTGTCTTTCAAGAGAAGTGAAAAAAGGAAGGTGAATGTTATCGTAGTCTTTGAAGGAAAAGGTGGCATAATATACCGGGGGAGGGGAGTGGAGAGATTTAGGTGGTGTTTGATACCACAAACTGTCACTCCAATACTCATTATAATGAATAAAAATCTTAAATTAAAAACTTTTTCTGTATCCTCAATCATTAGCTATTTTATGCTGAAGCCATGCATGGGAATGTTCAAGAACGGTTATGAGGATTCAAAAATAGAAAATAATTTCCTTCTAGTTCAAACTTGATTGTTTTAAATTGTCACTCAAGCAGGAGTCTGAGTGTTGACCAAAATCAAGAGCTTGTGATGTATTTTCTCCCCAAGGAGATTTTAAAAATACCATCTATTAGCTTCAAGAGAATTAATTAACATTTGTAAAGGTCTTTAGTATACAATGCAATATAAAAAGAATGGAAATATTCCGAGAGACTCATACAGAAGTAAATTTCTTTTCCCTACATGATCATTAGGAAAAAGTTGCAATTGTCTAGACGTATTTTTAGTGATGTATATGAAGAAGAGAATTTAACTTGTTCAGTTCTTATACAGGTGTAATAATAGATGTTCACAATGTAATATTTCAAAGAGTGTATTTGACCTTTTTTCTTGTAGGGGTACAGATTTACCTCAAGACTACAAGGGATAAATTTCACTGTGCTCTTTATATAGCCCAGCTTCAAGATAGTTCAAAGCTGACGTTTTAATTAAATCATACTTTTAAAATAATTGCTGGTTAAAGTTTAATGTAGCAAATATTTTTCTCAAATCACATATTTTATGTAATTAGGGAATGTTCAGACAAATATCACACTTTCTACACATGAAATATTAAAAATTAGCAATTCATTGACTGCTAGGATGATTTCCAGGTTAGGTTTTATGTACATTTAGGATATAACAGATACAAAATATTAATCGTCATACCTACGTTAGTCATTACTATATCCAAGACAACAGACCACTACTTCCATTCATTTATATGTAATTTGTATCCAGCATGCATTCCTCTAGAATAGGCAAGTGTGTCGAACATAGTAAGCAAAGCCATTGATTTTGTTCAAAATGTAGCAGTTTTCCTTTAAAATGTAGTTTTCTTTGTTATTATGATATTGCCATTTTTTCCCTATATAAAACAGACTATCTTTTCCTATGTAACATTTTCCTTTTCTTTTTTAAAAGTCCCACTGGAAAGATCAAGGACAGATGTAATTCACAGGTTAGCAAATACTACAAATGACAAGGACAGACCCGGGAGGTCACTTTGATTGAAACTCAACAATTATAAATTCCTTTAGGAAATTCTTATTTTTCTGTAGATTAGAATTGCTGCCACCATCACGGAAAACATCAGCTTCCTGCCAGTAGGCTGCCGTGGTGCTGAAGCTGCATGAAAAATCATCCTGTTCTGAGATTGACATATTTATATGTATGTGTTTGTTTCATATTTTATTTCCCCTTTGTCTCTCTCTTTTCTCCAGTACAGTGCTCTTAATCCACGAGAATCTTGGGACATGTGGCATCCCACACTGGTGGCTGAAGCTTTATTTGCTATTGCAAATATATTCAGTTCCCTGCGACTGATCTCACTGTTTACTGCAAATTCTCACCTGGGGCCTCTGCAAATATCTCTGGGAAGAATGCTCCTGGACATTCTGAAGTTTCTATTCATCTACTGCCTTGTGTTGCTAGCATTTGCCAATGGCCTAAATCAATTGTACTTCTATTACGAAGAAACAAAAGGGTTAAGCTGCAAAGGCATACGATGTGAAAAGCAGAATAATGCATTTTCAACGTAAGTCTCGCAGACTTTTTTTTCTATCGGGAACGTTGGGCAGAATATAGAGTGTATTACATTTTGAATTTGAACCGTGACAAGTGGTTGCAAAGAAAAATTGTGCTTAGTGTGGAAAACAGAAATATCCAGTACGTTTATTTTAAGTTTTAGTAAAATGGTCTTTTCTTTTAAATGACCTCCTATAAAAGACAGTTATGTATACTGTTTTAAAATGTGGAATAGAAAGAAACTTGTGCCTAGTGATAGCTTACAAGCACAGTAAGAGATAGAATATATGGAAAACCAATCATGGAAGAAAATCCAAATGCTTTTCAATCTTTGCTTAGGTGTTTTCCAGATACTAAAGTTCTTTCACATGTCTCTTTGATTCTCGGGTTCCCCAACCAAAAATCTAAGCATGGAGAAATAGTCCAAAATCCCTAATAGTCCAACCTAAGCCATGATTATGATGCACATATAACCCTCTGTGCCCTTACAGCTGAGGAGCGTCAGGTCTTGCTCGGTGTCAAGCTCCGGTAATTCTCACAATCAGGCTTGCTGACAGCACAGGTTCACGGCCATGGTGTTTCATGCTCACACAGTTCTGATAGAAAACCCCTCTACTTGCCTGTGTCCATTTCCTTCCCACTGTGATAAACAGTGAATTGGCAGATGGATTAAGAAGTGAGGTGATTTTCCTCTCCACAGTAACCACATGTGAACACATGGTGATTTTGTAGATGACTTTGAAAGTCAGCTGGCCATTCATCGGCCCTTCTAGAATTTTATGTAATCTGAGAGAGTACAGTAGTTTCTCCAGTGGGAGGGAATCAATAACCTCCTGTTAACTAAGTCACTTTTGGTTAAAATAATCTTGTTGGCTCAATTCTGTATCAGTTTTACCTTTGATCCCAGTATTTAAAACCCCATTTAAATTCATTAACGTCTGATTATTTGCACGTAAGTTTTCATCGCAGCCTTAGCTGCCTCAAATCCTTTCAGAAATCGATTTGATACAAACCATGAATCATAAAGAAAACAAAAAGTCATCCCAGCTTCTCCTTGTCACTTTATCCCTTGCTCCAGCCTCTTTACTCTCCTGGACTTAAGCAGTTCTCCAGCCCAACCAGTTTACCCAGCCTTGTCATCTTCCTCACTCTCTTTTCTCACCTAGTTCAGGAGGGATTCAGTGAAATCCCTTTGCAGCAATAGCCTGGTGAGGAATAGCCTTGGATTGTGTCTCAGTGTTGATATCAGAACTTGTCTTTCCCCACTGGCTCGTGATCCTTGACTTGGCAATTTGCTCCTGGCAACGGGGACTAGGGATTCACAGTAGTAGATCCCACCAACCTCCCCCTTCTTAGACTCAAATTCTGCCTCTAACAAAGTTCCTGGACAGTGCCTGTCTGCTGACTGGCCTCCTGGATTTCTGATGGACAGCCATTTTGCATGCTCCATCTTTCACAACTCCCTTGTTACTTTGCACTATGTGCCCTGGTGTGACTACTTGCCAAGACCACCCTGTTGACATTTGTGGTCACATACTTCTGATCATGCTTTGTCTTCCAGAAAGAACTTCCACACAGCCCATAGAACTGAGTTCCCTCCTCAGGTCTTCTTTAATTCAGGGAACAGCTCAGGTTCCAAGACCCAACCCCTTCTCAGACATATGATTCATCTGTAGTTAACAAGGTTCTATCTAACCCTATCCTGATTTATGATCCGTGAGATTCTCAGGAATCCCCTCGCCCTGTTACTGGTGTTGTGGTAAATGCTGACATATTGTGAGCTAATTTTAATATCTGTCTCAGAAGAATATGGCTAGAGAATCTGATGCAACATGTTTAATATAAATTTTATTCTAAAGCAAACACGTTGAATTGCTTGGATTATGTATTCTTTTAGTGTATCCTTACCAATGGTTTTCTCTATTACCATGAAAAGCAACAGATAACTGCATTATCACTCCAATATTATAGGTCTAAATCATTCAATGCAAATAAACCAGGTGTTCTACTTGAATTCTTTTCCAGATAATGGAATGTAAACCTGCAAGCAACAAATTATTTTTGTTCAAAGTTACTCACAAAGAGTAACTGCTAGTATGACTTGTTGCTTGCAGTTATAACTATATCTTCTTCTTTTTATAACTCTGCAACTTCCACAAATTTCAACCTTTTCTTTTTATTACCCCATCTCATGTCTTCCCTATGAAAATTTAAAAAAAGTTAATGTAAATTACCTAATACAGTGCTTGTCATATAACGTGATAAAAAATGTTATCCACTCCACTGCTTTTTATTAGTAGTAGTATCTAGTGTTTCCTTAGCTGTATTCACATGGTTCCTCTCTATAATTCCTTCCAGTCAGGGCACAAATGTATGCTGAAACTCTGAACTCTGTTTCTCACTGGCTGCTACTCCTGTCTCTCTCCTTCCTCTCATCCAAGCAACTCTGAAAAGAAGCCTAAACAAGATATCTTGTTCTTGCTCTAGAAAATAGCTGGAGGCTCCATATCCCTACTATCAATGGACATTTCTCTCTTTGTATCCTATTTAAACTGTATCATTTGACCCTGTTTAACACCTTCATTTTTAAAATCTTGCCCTCCTTTACTTTTAATATTACTATGTTGTAATACTTTATCTATTACTTTTCTAATCTTTCTCATGGTCCTCTAATAATTATATTTCAGTGATTGCTTTTATATAGTGATCTGCCTTAGTAACTATCCTCTGACCCTGTTCCAATATCTCTGTGAAAACTCATCTGATGGATTTGGCCCTATATGTCTAAGAGATGACTCCTATAGTCAATTTATATCACTAGCATGGGCCTCTCTCCCCAAGATCTGTAAGTCCAACTGTCTTTCGAATGCCTCTCCATGCAAATCTCCTAAACATTTAAACCCAATCAGAGAAAACTCATCAGAGTCTCTCTCACAACTTTTTAATTCCTCCTCCTCAAATCCCTTTCTTAGTCAATGCTACCACAACCCATTTCAGATACTTAAATCAAAAACTTGTGTTTTATACTAGATCCCTCTTTCTGCTCCCCCCCCACCACATGCAGTCAGTCAATAAATGTCTACTCTTTATTGTCTCGGGGCCATCTTCCCTCGCTCGCTGACCCTGCCTAAATCTAAGTCCCTCTGCCCCTGGTCCCTGCCTTCCTTGATACGTCTTACATCCTGTTGCCTGAATGATCTTTCTAAGCCCAAATCTTGACACTCCTCTATTTAAAATACCTAAATGGTTTCTCATTCCTTATTGGATACAGTCAAATTTCTTAACTTGACATACCAGGTCCTTCAATGATCTGCCCCTTGCTTGCTTTTTTAGCTTCATCTTTCTCCATTCCCAAATAACACTTTATTCTTCAACATTTTCTAATGGGTCATCAATCCCTAAATATGTCTTATTCTTCTCTCATCCCAGAATGCTCCTGTTCTGCCCTCTCACTTGGCCAAGTTCTATTTTGTGTTCCAAAACTTACCTCAGATGTACCTTTTCCAAGGTGCCTTCCTGATCCCTTCCTGACTGAGAGCTCCCAGTGGGAATAGGCTGTGATCTGTCTTCTGTGTCTCTCTGTGCATTTTCCCACCAGCAAGTGGACACTTCTTCCTGCCCCTTTAATGCTTCCAGGTTGTTTTCTCTTTGACATGGGAAGAACTACATGTTACTAAAAGAAACCAAATATTTAATCACTGAAATTATTCTGCATAGAATTTTAAACCAATAGTCTCTGGATAAGGGGTTCTCTTATGAATACAGAGGCGTGGACCATGTGACAGATAATTTCTCATTAAGAAAATGCCTTTTATGTTGATTGGAGCTGTATTTCTGATAATTGAAACTGGCCAACAGAAGTCGTACTTTGTTTTAATATTACTTAATTCCTTACAAACTAAGAATAAAACAGTCAGATGTCTTGTATTAACTTATGTTTCCTCATCGATTTCATCTCAAAGGATAGAGGGAAACTCAACTGTGAAATACATGACCTTTTTACCTGTTCTCTTTCTCTAGTTGTAAGTATTTAACTGGGGAATAAGCTCATTTTTAAACGTAGAAATTGAAAAATAGCCTCAAGAAACAAGAGACATCTTTAGGATGGCAATGCTATAGAAGTTGCCAGGTCTTAGTCTTTAACCAAGATTCTATGCAAAGTGTGATTTAATTAAGGGTGCCATTATCCTGGAAAGCTTTCTGTCCTTATCTTTCCATAGAATTAGGAAAATAGTTGCCACATAAAGGCAACCTAAAATGTGATGCAGCTAACGCTAATGGCCCTTCAATCTATGGGCAATGTTTTTATCAATAATTATGAAAACAATTTTAGAACAATGGCTTTGAAATATTAACTTAGATTGATTTTTTAATCCATGTAATAAAAGAATAATTAGCTAAGAAACACCAATGTCTTGATAACAGGGTCTTGATTCATCTAAAACTAAATATATTTTGGTTAAGTGGAACTATTCTGCAAATCTTACTTCTGATTCATTCAACTGAAAAAATGAAAAGAAAATAAAAATAAGAATGAAATTCAGAGTTAATCATAAAATGTCATCTTGTTTTGAATTTTCTTATTTTCAAATTTTAATTAAATATGCAAATAAATGTTTTGCCAAAGGGTCTGCTAATATCCTAATGATGAATAGTTCTTATTTAGGTAGAAGAAAATCAGAATTATTCAACCATAACAATCCATTTACTCTACATCACTTTTTTATTTGAACATTTAGAAAAGTAACTGTTATGGGATTTATGTGGCAACATTTTATATAATTTATCATATCACTCATGTAACTTCTACTCTCTCTCTGAACTGCTATTGAGGTCAGGGAAAAACCAGTTGAATTATATTTGTATATTCACAGTGAGAATATGCACTGTTTAGAAAGGAAGAACAAAATCAATTCACATTGAATCCAATGACACTGTCATTAATCTTAGAAATTCTCCCTAAAGCTACTGAAAATAAAGAACTCATGGCCTTGGGTCAAATTTACTTTTTTTCTGAGAAAGTTTTCAAAGAATACCTTCTAGTGGCCTTTGTCTGAGGCCAATGAATTATATTAAACTTTCCCTGATATTGTTAGAATCTGACATCTGGTTGTCCTTTAAGAATATATGGGGAACTCTTCACAAAGTACATCCCTGCCGGCAAGTCAAGGTCTGATTGAGGTTGATCACATTGAAACCTTTATGATAATTTGCCCCATTGAGAGTTGAACAGCCCTAGCAAAATAATTCAGTGAAGAAACCATTACATTTCATATCCTATAGTTAAAATTTTATTATACAATTAAAAATATGAAATGGATTACTTAAAAAAAAAAACCAATTAATTTAAGAAAAGAAATCCTGAACACCAGTTAAGGCATCCTTAGTTTGATTCTCCTTGTCATACTGATCAGAAATTCATGGATTGTTTCAAGTAACAGGAGTTTGGTACAAGAATCCAGCCCTTTGATTCTCTGAGCAAGGGTTGATCTTAGCAAGGGCAGAGCCTAGAGCAAGACCTGGCTTCAAGAAGAGCAGGAGTTGATGCAGAGCTGCACCATGGGATTTTTTTTCCTCTGAGAACCGATATTAACATGACTTAGCTACTCCACGTGTATTCTCTTCAGGGTTTACTTATTATCTGGCTTATTTATTCTCAATTCTCCGTTTCTTAGTTTGTGCTGTCTCAAACCTTTGGCTTCTCATAATTCCAGTGATCCTAATTCTACATCATAACTCCTGTCATTTCAGTACTTTTTAATGACTACCTCATTCTCTTGATATTTCTAAGGTAAAGTTTCACAGAGAGGAAATCTGATAGTTTAAGCTCATCTTTTCACATCAGGCCATACCACTGTCCCCTGGCCTCGTATGAATTTGCTCTCCTTGGGGCATTTGACCACTGAAATCCCACATCCTTAGTCATCATGCCACGTATAAGATAATTGTGCTTTTGTTTTCACAGTATAACATAAATACAGTCTTTTTTAAACCATTTCTCAAAGAATATAAGAGTTCCATTGTCTTTTTATTACATTAAGGTGTCATAATGGTCCTACTGAAACAATTCTTCATTTGGGTTCAGACACTCTTCATCTTATTCCGTTTTTGGAGTAATTTAAGTAATGAAGAAAATGTTCCCTGAAATATGAAAATTAGCAAATCTTATTATCTGACCATTCTGAGACATTTTGTCATCATACAGGATTCACTCTGTGCAATTTTAATTGTAAATGTGGAAATCCATAATGATAACATTATTTTTAATCCTTCTATAATCAAAAAGGAAAATCAGGTAAAAGAACTTACATTTTTTAAAGACTAAGCCTGCAGATTTATTATTTATTAACTGTCACTCAGTGCCCTGGGACACAGGTTTGTAAACTTGTTATGAAAAGGACAGGTAGTAAATATTTTAGGCTTTGTGGGCCGTATGTTCTGTGTTGCAACTACTCACAGCTGTCACTGTAACACAAAAGAAACCATAGACAGTGTATAAATGAATTGGCATGGTTGTGTTTCAGTAAAACTTTATGTGCATTGAAATATGAATTTATATAATTTTCACACGTCACAAAATATCACTCTTCTTTTGATTTTTTTTTTTCCGACCCTTTGAAAAAGTAGAAACCATTCTTAACTCAATGACTATACAAAAACATGCTGTGGGTCCGACTTGTCATCGCTGGCCAGGAAACTAAATAGTTTTCAAAGCTCTTGAGAAAATTAAGTACACATTTGTGCTAGTATAAGGGAACAATTTTCTTTAATTCTTTTTATTAAGTTTATTTTTAAATTAATCAACTATAACCTCATAGTAATCATGTTCTATCATTCTATCTTATTGTATAATGGTTCTATTAATGTAGCTATTAATGTCATTTTATCTTTATTCCAGGTTATTTGAGACACTCCAGTCCCTGTTTTGGTCAATATTTGGGCTCATCAACTTGTATGTGACCAATGTCAAAGCGCAGCATGAATTCACCGAGTTTGTTGGTGCCACCATGTTTGGGACATACAACATCATCTCTCTGGTTGTCCTACTTAACATGTTAATAGCTATGATGAATAATTCTTACCAACTTATTGCTGTAAGTTGAATAACTTCCCCCCTAGAATGTGTCGTTCCTAGCTATACTCCATCCTATTATCATAGGAAATACAATCTATAATTGCTATTGATGAGACGAATCAGAATTATAATATAAATGGTTAATTTGATATTTCTAAGCACTATTACCCTACTTGGCTACATACTATTTTAGTTTTTTCATATTACAGGTGATTATACTAAATCTATCCTACCAGGCAGTCATTGGCTATGGCAAACAGTAGGTGAGGTACGGATTATGAACAGGCAACTCATCTCTACGCAGTGCCCTTTGGGTTTTGCATTGTCTCTGACCATCTAATCTACAATCTTGATATAAGCAAACTCATGCTAGCTTGGCAAGATACAAGAGCTAGCCCAGAGAGGAGTCGGAGTGAAAAAGCACAGGATTTTCAGTTTCTTAAAGCCCAGGAAAAAGTCAGAGAGGAGTAACCCTGAATGCTGTAGCAGAATATACAATACCATATGTGTTTATTTGAAACTCTAGAATCCAGACAATTTAGCTTATTTATTCATTCATTCAATAAATTCTTATTAAGTGCTTACTCTGTTGCCAGGTACCGTCCTAAGAACTAGAAATACGGCAATGGACAAGAATGGCGAAGTCCTTTATCCCCTTCAACTTGCATACTAGTGATCTGTGTCTATGGCCATTAGCAATAGTGACAAAGCAAACCCATACTGGAGTGAAATATATTTCTTAAGTCTTCCGTATGTATACTTTAGACAAGCAGCCTTTTATAACAATAATTACAGGCTGCGCATTTACTCCATAAATAACTGCAATTATATTGCATCTTTGAATCTATTGCTAATCCTCTGGGGTGTTATTATTGTTATTTTGAGAAGCAGCACTCCTAATTTTAATTATACTGTCTTTATGGAAGCAAGACACCTGTCACAGATGAAAAACTGCATAAAACATAAAAATAAATGATTTTTATTTACTGATTCCAAGACTAGAGTATTCCCACTGAATATACTTAGGTCCTAGGAGTTGCGGGTGAATATCTGAATTTGTGGAACTTCACTTAAGCATCTCACAAATCTTAAACTTTTTAGATAGTCCATAAATATATATGTATATTTGTTTCAGAAGCTCTGTGTTCCTCTAGTCAACACATTTGCCAAATGTGGACTCTATTTTCCAGACCACCCTTCCAAAAATATTAGAAAGCCTCTAATTATCAAGCTATATACAGAGAAATTGTATATACAGTTTGGATCCTATAAACCATTAAATGTATCAATTTCATCAAGAAGAGAACATTATTCAGGAACCGTGTAATATTTTCTTTTTGCTCCTGTGTGGGGTGTGTCTTTCTAGGTGACTTGTAGAGATGAGAACGATCTTCAAATTTCTATTCTTGTTTAGCCCAAACTCTAAAGCTACTTGAGAGGAGAGCAGGCACTGAGAACCTGAGACAGGTGTACCCCCAACATCCTGCGTGTGATGCCTCCTTGGAGCATGAACATGCCAAGTATTTGATTTTCGCCTGTGCCACAATAGCAGAATTTACCCTGAGGTCTTTCTCTTTTTGTCCTGCTACCCTTAATTCAGAGCTCTAGGATAAAGCATGAAAGAAGAAGAAAATGTAACAGTTGAAAGGCAAAAGCGATCATGCAGACCATGTCTAAAGCCTGCTTCTCACTCGCGCTTTTGTTCATAGATCAAATATTTATTGCGCACCTAGTATATGCCAGACATATGCTTGATTTTAGGGATACCCAGAATAACGAAGTCCTTGCCCTCGAGAAAAAAGTAATACAGGATGGACAAAAAAATTCAATAAATAATTTCAATATTGAGAAAAGGAATTGGAGAATGTGATAAAAGTACAGAAAAGAGGACTGTAACGTGGGCTGGGGAAAGGAGACAGCTGAGATAGATGAGAGTCGGGGCTGCCTCCTAGGAGAGGAAATACCTAAGCTAAGCTTTAAACATTAACTAAGAGTTAGAAGATGGGTAGCAGAGGTGATTGTAGTCATCACCAGCCTGGAACTTCTCACCTTCAATTTTTCTAACCACTGTAGATGTTGTTATAGACCCTTTCAGAATCCCAAAGGAAGAGTCTGCTTTGTGACAGCAGTAAGAGAACATAGTGAGGTCAGGATAATCCTCAACTTGTGACTCCCTGAGAATGAGAAGGAGCAGAGCTACTCACAGGCCGACACTTCACCTGCGGGGCTGCCTTTTTATTACCTGAAGCCAATTTTACTCAGTCCCAGTCTCCGTGGCGGCAGCAAACAACATCTACTTTCCTTCATTAATGCAGAATCTATAAGCTTGTTTAGGAAGAAAGATAGGGAAGGAAGTAGAAATGGGAGAGGAGAGACAAGGGGAAGCTGTAGCTTCTGTACATTGATCTATCGATCGTTTGCTAAGCAAAAATGAAGACCATGAATTTTCTAGATACGGTGACTTCTGTTGAAAGCACGAGCTGTCCAGTGTCTAGACTAAAATCCATATTATTCAGAGTAGAATGTATAAACAACATATGCATTCATCAGCACACAGCAATTTAGGAAGATTAGAATGAAGTATACTCTGATTTCTCCTACTCTAAAACTCGAGGGTTTTTTATAATATTAATGGGTTAAAATGAACTATTTTGAATTTGTATGTATGCCTAGTTTCTACCACCTCCTACTTCCCAGATTTTCTGCTTAAATAAGATTTGTGGCTAAGTTAAGAAGAGACTGGCTGCCCCATATCTAATTGCCACAAATGCTCCTAAGTTCTTCCAGGAGATTAACAAAGCAGAATCATTAAGAAATAATTAGGAGGATGCCTCAGGCTTGTGGGCAACCCCTAGCCATACTCTCACCTGGTACCATTTGGCCAAGGTTACGTCAGGGTTCAATGCTGTGTCAGAGACCCTACTGTACATCTGTTAGAGGAACTTCTCTCTGAGTTTATGCCTGTTGCCTAAAGGTGGACAAGGTTTATTCAAATGGAAACATATCAAGTAAGACTTTTACTGGAAACACCAGAAGTATGAGCCATGGGCACCTACCTAGGCAGGTTTTCAAGGCCTTGGGTAAGACCTAAAGCCCTGCTTGTGGCCAGAATCTAATGAAACTGAGCTAATGTAAGCCTACAGTGCAGTAAATGAAGATTCATCTTCAAGTCATAACTAATCACTGCAGTCTCTTTAGCATGGATTTATTGTAAATGTCTGTTTCCTGCAAGTGGGAAAGATGAAAAGTGACAAGAGAGCCGTGACTCCTTTCCAGGCTAAGCCACTCTCTGAATTTAGATGACCATCTCTGGGAGTCAGCGCTGTTTTTACAGGCAATTTAATATGTTCCAAGAGCCACTCAAAGTCAGGTTACAGGCTCTCTGTGAGGTTTATCTCACCTTATTAATTAAGAAACCTGTCAGCACTTGTCATGTTTTCCTGTTCAGGACCATGCAGATATAGAATGGAAATTTGCTCGGACAAAGCTTTGGATGAGTTATTTTGAAGAAGGAGGTACCCTGCCTACTCCATTCAATGTCATCCCAAGCCCCAAGTCTCTCTGGTACCTGATCAAATGGATATGGACACACCTGTGCAAGAAAAAGATGAGAAGAAAGCCAGAAAGTTTTGGAACAATAGGGGTAAGGACACAGTTTTTTTTCAAATGTGTGCTTGAGTATGTTTGTATTCCTTATTGAATACGTTTGCATTTTATTCTTTTTGTTCTCACTGGGTGCAATTCGGTGCACATTTATTGCACAGCTACTGTGTCTAAGAAACTGCCTGCTTAACTATGGTTAACTATGGTTTCACAAACCCATTTCCTCCACTGAGGGTGGTCACTGTTATTTTAATAGGAACCACACTGTACATAGGCCTCTCCAAACCCATCAGTCAAGGCTTGGAGAACTAGTACATTCTCTCTTAGAACCTTAATTTCTAGCTCTATTCAGAATTATAACCTCAGGTTACCTGTGGCATGACTGACTCATTGTCTGTTTCTCTGGATTGTAAGGGAAAGGATCTGTTTCAGATACCTCACATTCTTAGTGCCTAACCTAGGCCCCCGCACAGAGCGGAGAATGCTTGATAAAAAGTTCTCAATTCAGTGATTGAACAAATATTATAACTTGAAAATGCTATGCCATATTCAAGTGCAGTGATTTCAGAATATGTTCGATTGTCAACATTTTGCTTCTAACTCCCAATCATATTAAATGCCAAGAAGTTGTGTTTGTAAAAACTATTAGGACTGTTCAGAGCCATGCCCCTGTTATACTAGAAGATTATACTTCCCTGGGACATTTATTTCATATTGGAAAGCAAGAGTTCAAGCAACTCCAACAGAAAAGGTGTGGATTTAAGGCTTTGTTCCAGCCAAACCACTGACATGTCATTCTTGATTTCTTTCTCACTCAATTTCCTAATTTTCAAAGTTCTCATGCTTTAGAAATTAATACCTTAACATTCATTAGTCACTTGGACCTTCTCAGAGAAATTGCTTTGGAAGTATTCTAATATGACTTTATATTAGAATCAAGTAATATCAGTTATTTAATTAAAAATTAATTCATTTTTAATTTTATTTAACTTAGTTTATGACTGCTAGCTATGCCCTTAGTGATTCTTCTTTTTCGTTAATTTCATTGCCCACCAGGCATCATTATCAGCATCAGATGGGGCTTTCTCTCCTGAAAGTGGCATTGATTGTCCTGTCATCTCTGTAACAATTCTAATTCTAAAGAGAAATTGACTGGCAAGGGAGTATAGCAAACAGAGGGTGGTTAGGAGAGGCAGTTATATTCTTTCCTAGAGACCGTCACTCCATGAACTTGGAAATTGGGTGTCTATCTGATCTTAGAAATGGAAGTCAGATTATGGTGAAGCCTTACCTTGCAATCCTCATACTAATTTACAGAGTTTATCACTGACCTACAGCAAAATTATTGTACTCCAAGTGTTTTATTTTCCTCTTAAAAAATAAGCTCAATTTATTAAAAAAATATGTTCATTAAATAAATATAATGATTTGGGTTTAATAAGCAATTACTGTACATTTTCCACGTGCCAGGAGCTGAGCTAGGAATTAGAGGTGGGAGGAGATATACGAAGGCATGGTTTCCATCCTTGAGGGCATTGTTTTTAACGTGGGGGACACAGATATGAGAACATCTTACTATAATACATGTTGCATGACATACTTAACATTACCGTATAGTTATATGCAAGAGGCCATGAGAACAGTGTGAGAAGTAATTCATGTTTTCCTTGAGATAAACAGGAAAAGATTTCAGAGATGCCGAACTCTGGCTTACTCCCTTCCATATCACAATATACTTGTCCTTTTTCTCATCTTATTCTTAAATTCATAAGAAATTTATTTTATCAATCCTTGAAGAGATATTAATTATTAGTACTATCTTATTATGCTTTCTCTCATAGGAGTATTTCAATTGAAAAAGAGTTTCTGGGCCCCCAAATAAAAGCCACACGCAAAAGAAATTTGTCTTTAATATTTTAATTTTAGGCAATAGCAGAAGGAATCTTGGGTTTTAAGATGCCATGGAACTTGTAAAAAAAATATAGGGCCCTGCTCTAATATTTTAAGAGCGCCATCTGTGCTGCCACCAAAATAATGGAGGACCACTCTAAGAATTTGACTTCCAACTCTCTCTCCCGTCCCCCAGAATCCTCCCACTGTTGACATATTTTTAGGAGTATATTACCATCATTTCTTAGATGCAAAGAGGAGCTTAACATTGACTTGGGCTTTCCTATGAAAACAGTGATTCAAAGGGTAAATGGTATAAGTTAAAGAGCTTTCTTTTCTATACATTCCTGATCAGAAAAACAAATTTCTTTTTAATGTCTCTGTCTCTAAATTTGAATATTTTGATCCAAGCTGGTGCACAGAAAGATAATTCACAATTAATTGTGACCTCAAGTCACTCCTTCTCCCCTAGCCATATAAATTTTACTAACCTTTGGTAATGGATATTTTTATGCTTTGGGAATTTATGATAAACTAAATCAATATTGTGAGTCACCTCTCTCTTCTCCATTCTCTTCCTACTCTCAGTCCTGCCTCTTCTCTGCCAAGTGGAGGCTTGGGTAAAGCACCAACCTAATCAAACTCAGTGCCATACATTTGCCTTTTACCTAGACTGCATTTCCAGAATGAGAAGGACATATTGTGGCATGCATACTCTTAGTTGAGTTTTATACATTTAGGTTTTAGATGGAAATAAATAAATAATATGCAAATAATATTATTTGCAAAGAAAAATGTAAGATAAATAAAAAGTAAATTAAGAAGAAGTTTGTAATATTAATGGAGGAGTTAAATGAGAAAATAATTCCAAAAGTGAGTGCTGTGAATTCATTTCAGTTTGGTTAATCCACCTGATAGTTCATCGTGTAGACAGATGAAGACAAGGAGATAGGTGACTTTGAAGTACCACTGGCAGTCACTTTGTATAACGAAGGCATGGCTTAGAAGACCCCATGACACTTCAAAGGGACCTTAGAAATCATTTAGCTCAACTATTTCCTTTAAAAAAGAGCTCGTTTACCTTGTGCAGTGTTTTAGGTGACAGAGCTGGGGAAAAACTCGGGTCTTTTGTTTCCCCACCCCATGTGCATTTCATTGCCCTCTCTTGTTTCCCTGAAAACTCTGATGACCTTGCAACAATACCCTCCATGTTGTGTGTCCACCTTTTGATTTTTTGCAACAGCTTTTGCAGATACCACCACTGTTTTCCGCGGCCTCTTAGATTCCTGTGTCCCAAAGCCCGTGTTTAACAGGCTGGCCTACCTTCCGCTCTCATTCCAACTTGCTTCACATTTGTGAAGAAGAAAATTAAAGCAGACCTGGAGGTAGAGTTTATACATTCTTGGAGGCATTTTCTCTAAACCTTCCCACTTGTGCTTCACATACTCCTGTCACCAGCAGCTGCCTGAATGTTACCCTGTTGACCCCTCCCTGCAAGCCTGAAGCCAGTGCTCTCAGGGTTACTGATTGGCCACAGCCTGGGAGCCCAACATTGGTGATCTTATCTTGCGATTTATGGGTAATAACTGATACAACTAGCTCTGAAAACTCATTAACTTTTTTTTTTTTTTTAAACTTTGGACTTCCTTTTATGGGTGACTGGGAACTCCAAGTAAATTAAGTTTTCCTTTGGAATGCTTTATGGGAGAAAGCAGAAATGAAGCAGAAATGCTTTATTGAACAACACTTTTATTGTGGGAGCAAGCCCATGATGGAGAGATGTGTTGTTTCTGCGAAATCATGAAAATCCCACCAAAGAGGCAGCATATTGAAAGTACAATCATAAAATAAGCAACATTTTATAGCCTTCTGGTTTTTTATATTACTTGTCGAATTTTAACACATTTTATCAGCAAATACCCTTCTCGGTATTAAAACAGTGGTTCTCAAACTTTAGTGTGTCTTAGAATCATCAGGAATTTCCATTTTAACAAGCACTTCCAGCCTGTAACTTTAATTAGAAATTCCTGTTAAAAAAAGCATTGATTGGTATCTAGCTCAGCTTTTTAAACTAAAAGCCAATGTTTGTACTTGTCCAAGAGGTCTAGATAATTTAAAGTAAAAAGATGTTAATGCAATAATATCCTGCCAGTGTTTAATTAATATGAATCATTTTTAATGCCATAGACCAGGTTTCCAAATAGAATGCTAAAGTTAATGGACAATATACTGAACCAAAAAACTACTAGGTTTTTTAACAAAATCATTAAAAAATGGTTTTAACCTCTAGTTTTATGTTTCCCACTTTCTCTGGAGCACATAGTGAGGGGAACACGAAACACCATCTCTGTTAGGGCCCCTTAGCATCACTCAACTCTGGGGTCACAGATGGGATTCTCATGCCTGACCAGCTGCCACAGAAATACATTCAGTTAAGTCACTGCAAGAGAATTAGGAGCAGTGAATGGATTAATATCACCTAGCATTACTAAAGAAAAAATGCTAATAGTACTTGCCTTTCAGACTTCATGTTTTATAATTATCAAAATGTGTCATCCCTTAATCTTCATGACTTTTCACAGGCCTACCAACAAATCTTACAGATATGACTGTGTTCATCCATGGGTACCTCTCAATCCCTAATTTATTGCTGTAAGATTTGCTGATAGGAAATTTCAATTAAATTTTCTTTCCTAAGTGGGAATCTAGAGGAACAAATTTCTTCTTGGTATTTCAAGAGTGAGATCCTGAATACTTGCTTTGACAAGGCAACCTTCAGCTTTTTATATCATTTATTTTTATATGCTTAGAAAGTATGTTTATAGAGAACAATATGTATAGATCCATCTATAAATGAGCCAAACTACAATCTTTACAGAGGGATCACATCCTGAAATGGCCCCTTGCCTTTTTACTTGTTTTTTTTAAAAAGAAGAGCACAGCAAGCTGCCCCCCTTCAGGGATTCACTGAGCAAAGCAGAGAATAAAAGGCATAATTCATGGGCTTAAAATCAGTGATAGACCAAAACCAGAGTGGAAATGAGAGAAAACGGCACTGACAATTGACAGCAAGGAACCAGCTACGTGGAGTGAGCCTGACATTCCACATATTGGACCCGGGAAAACGAGAGATAAAGAGTGACAAAATGTCACCATGGATTCCCCAGAGCCCTTTCTTTCATAGCTGCAAAACCCTTCCTGCTCTAAAGCAACCTGACACTGCTATTGAAATGAGAAGTTACCTCTGGGCAGCAAGGCTTCTCACTAGTTGGTCGTTTCAATTATCATTAGTTCTGTGATCCAAATACTGCCATTGTCTTCTCCTAACAAATCGGGAGGAACCTGCAAAGAGAGAGATCTGCTAATGTGGTGGGCAGGTGTGCCCCGGGACCCTGTGTTCAAAGCCACCCTGCCAAAGAAGCGTGCAAGACTTCCGACATAATTCGTGGAGAAAACTGCCATCTTAAAGTGCATGTCTTCCTCCAAAATATTTTTCCTAGACATCAAGTTAGGGAAGGAAGGTCCCTGATCAGTCATGTGGCCCATTTTTCTTAAACATAACAGAAAGTCAACCCAAGTTATTTTAGAAAAAGCTGCCAAATGCAACTCCACAAATTTCTCAGTAACGCTGTAAACATGAACTCATCCACAGAAAATTCTTTATTCCTAACCCAGGTCTACTATGCTATAATTCTACCTCGTTCATTACTTTTTAGTAAAAATAGAGAACCCCTAGTCATTGCAGATCACTTATCAATCAAAGTTTAACATGTGAATGGCTTGAAAAAATTAAATACCTCTTACCCACTTAGGTATTTTTTAATGAACTGTCCTTCATTGTATTACTTTTATAAACACACATTGGTCCATTCTGTTCTTAGTCACTTCCAGTGAGAGTTATAAGATGTAATGTTTTCCCTTATGAGAGTAAATCCTTTTGAAGTGCAGCTGATCTTTACCCAACCAAGAGGTTGCAAACGTACGAGGTATTGTTGGTGGCAGCTCTATTATAAATATTTAATCATGTCACCGGTTGCCAAAAATGATCATTATGTTTATGGCAAAGAGTGCATATATTATGGATTGAATCGTGTCTCCCCCAAAAAAGATACTTTGAACTCAAAATCCCCAGCACCTCAGAATATGACCTTATTTGGAAACAGGGTCTTTGCAGATGTGATTTGTTAAGATGAGCTCCTATTGGAGGAGAGACCTCATAAGAACATGAACAATTGAAGACCTGGGAACACAGGAAGCACGTCTTGTGGTGATGGAGTAGATACTGGAATTGTGCAGGCATAAGGCAAGGAGCACCAGAGATTGGCAGATACCACTAGAAGCTAGGAAGAGGAAAGGCAGGGTTCTACTGTGAGTCTCGGAGGGAACGTGGAACTGCCAACATCTTGATTCGAGACTTCTGCCTCCAGAAGTGTGAGATAATAAATTTCTGTTGTTTTAAGCCACCCACTCTGTGGTACTTTGCATGGTAGCCCTAGGAAACTAGTACAACATATGCCGTGCATTTTGTGGTTAATTTTTATTCAAATAAATGAGGATCCAGTCTGGAAAGGATGCTGATCCACAAACTAAGATGTGTTGGGAGAAAGAAGCAAAGTCATAGGATGCAGAGCAGATGTTCTCATATGTCTCTTAGTGTCTACTTGATCGAAAAAGCAAGGAGTAAAGAGTAAATTCTAGCCCGGGATTCTAGAACTGGCACTGCCTTTAGAACATTGTAGTATTTTCGTTATTCACTCGACTGTGTGGACCTTGGTTTCCTTGCTTATAAATGAGGCAATGAGACTGGACCAGCTCTTTGGTTCTAATAAGTAACATGTCTGTTCTTAATGCCTACATGTCAGTCGTCATGTATTGAAATTTGAAACCCAATCTTGTGTTCCTTGACCTTTGGTAGATTCTGATAACTTAGATAATTAAATTAATTTTAGTATTAGCCTAAGAAAGCTAATTTAAAAAGAAAGGAATATTTTATGCATTCCTAATAGATATATTCACAATTTATCGAAGATTTTATTGTTCATGATAGTTTCCCTTTAGCAATGCCAAGAAATGTGGACTTGTGATTGTATCCACTCTTGTACCTATGCATATAATCCTCAAAGCTTTTTCTTTAGTCCTAACCTTCCCCCAAAATATAAAATAGACAGTGGCATCTCCACCTTAATGTCCCTTGTCAGCATATCCCAAATTGAATTTTTCATTATTTTTCTAATAGCACCAACATCGCAGCAGCCAGGCTAGAAATCTTAGTCATCATGCGCCCACCCCAGCACCAGGCCTCCAGCTCTGTTTCCCCTCAACATTCCCTGTCCCCCTGGGACTTTTACTGTCCCCTCCTTTCCATTCAGAACCCATAGAATGTACAACACAAAGAGTGAACATAATGTAACTATGGACTTGGGGTGATAGTGATGTGTCATTGGAGGTTCATCAGTTGTAACAAAGGCACCCCTCTGGTTGGGGATGTCGATGGTGGGGGAAGCTAAGAGTGTGTGGCGACAGGGGTTTAAGGGAAATCTCTGTTCCATCCCCTACAATTCGCTGTGAGTCTTGCATTGCTCTAAACAATAATAAAGTCTTAATAAAACAAAAATAACTGCCTACAGAATTTGTGTTACATCTATACATATTTACCAGGACCATCCCTTCACCCTATCACTTAAATATGAATTTCGTATTTCCAAATCTCTATTGCCTAGGCTAAAGCGTCCAACTCTCTAGCTAAAGAAAATGTTCTTCTCAAGCATGAAATGCCATGCAAATCACACAAAGAACAAAAATTACCCCTAAGTACATTCTTTTACTTTTCCAGAGGCAATCCCAATATGTGTTAAGCTATCCACAGGTTTTGTGATTCAAGAATATTTTTTTAAAACATATTGTTTAGGTATGTTAAATCATAATATTAATCACAAAGGGAAAATAATGGAGAAAGGACAGGAACTAACATTCGTTAGTAATAGAAGCCTTAAATCTCTTATCTCATTTAATCTTCAAAATCATTCAGTGAGTTTATCTTTACCTTGCAAAATAAAAAATGTGGAAGGGAGAGGGTCTCAGAGATAAATTCCTCATTCAGGCTTAGTCACCTTCAGTTCCAGGTGTTCTTAACATCACACCACATTACCTCCCTGAAAGTAAGAAAATAGACACAGGTAGCCCTGATAGTAATGGTCAATAAGAATTGGTGAATTCATTGCATTCATTTTTGCTTTCAGTACTCAGAAGATGGTTAACTGCATCCATTCTTATTTTCTTCCTAGGATAGTGAAGTCCAGTTGGCTGATATAATCTCACAAGACTAAAAACTGTTTTGTAGTATGACCATCTAGTTGTGGAAACAAATTGGTTGTCAAAAACAATTAACTATATTAACTTAGCCTTAAACCCGGGCTATGGATATTGAATAAATTTTTACTGTTATCATAGTAAACTTTTTCTATGTTCTTTCCTTCTGCCAGACTATCTTGCTTAAAAAAAATTTTTTCCTAGAAAAATAAACCTGGAATTACTTTTTAAAGTGTGATCTTTGATCTTTTTATATTTGCATTACAATTTTAAAATTCATGTATGAGTAAGGTTCTACTGAAGGGAAGACAGTTTGTGCTCATTTTAATACTAAAATGCATCATGATAATTTTCACTTATTACTCATAATTTTCTGATTTTGTCATCCCTAGTTTTAGTTTTGCATTAAGGAAATATAAAGTTAACTCATGATTTCAAACTGCTCTCTGCTGACTAGTTTTTATTGGCTTTTTACAGACTAAACTAGCGAAATGCTATAGAACCCCAAGATAATAAAAATTGAGTCGACTAAATTCTATATTAAATTCAGAGTTTCTATTTACTTAAACCATGGAATACGATCTCCTGTACAATATTTACACTGAGAGTGCTAAAGAAGTTAGCGTACAGATTGCTTTTGTATTTGTGTTCACTTAAAAAATAGTGAAGGAGACCTGGAAGGCTTGTTTCCTTCCAGAAGTGCTTTTGTCTCTGGTTTCAGCTGATCTGTGTCTCAACAGGAGTCACATACCTCCATCTTGTGGCCCAGTCATAAAATTCCCATGCTCTATTTCTTTCAAGATGTTCTAGTTTTGTATGAGTTTCAAATTTCCCAGTCTTTTAATTAATACCATAATCATTTGAAAATTTGTTTCTTAAGATTCATGTAATATTGAATGGTATTCCAATCATTAGTGGCCTTTAGAAAGTTAAGCACGGTCTCATCTGTTTCTAAAAGTCACTGATAGTCATGAAACACAAATCCCTTCTCATGGCCAGTGAAAATGCCAATTTCCCCTACTGCCCTAAAGAGAAAAAAAGAGTTTCTTTTGAATTGTTTGATTTTTTGTCTAATATCATTTCACAGTGATATATACACAGCCCTTTTCAAAATTCCATTTTAGCAGCCTATGATTAAGTATTTAGTAAGGAACAAGATCAAAAGACTTAATTAAACCCAAGATATGTTATCTCTTTTGCTTTCTCACAATTTACCAAATTCATTCCCTTGTAACAGAAGTATTTTTATTTTACATTACTTTGGCTAGTTTTCTTCCTTAAGAATCAATACTGATATTTATTTGACATGCATAAAATTGGGATTATGATAGCTTTTTTTCTAGTATCTTTAGAATACTAGTGAAATCTGCAAATATATAATTTGTCATTTATTATTTAACTCAATTTATAATGGACATTTTTTAGTCATTAAACATCTTTCTCCATTTTACACTCCATAATCATTGCTCTGTGCTAACACCAGCTCTGCTCCCAAACCATTCTGATCTCTTCAAAATGATAGCTCAGAGTCACATTTATTTTTTTTTAAATCTAATGAACCCTATCTTCGAACAGAACCTTTTATTTTATTTTGTTAAATTCAACCATCTAATTAAAACAGCAATCTCCTCTTAATGTACATCTGCTTGAAATTAAGTGTTGGGGAGTTCACTGTCTAACAGTGTTTCTGATTACATGTTTTATATCATGGTTAAATTCTTAATGTTGCTATGTTGATATTGATGAAGATCTTCATATTGTTATAATGCTAGATTTTTATCCAACAAATTTTTATTTTTATTTGACATTTATTTTGTATTTGATATGTCCCATCTGTGTCTCTTAGGATCATTTAAAATGATTTGGGATACATACTAAGTATGATTACTTAATTCTTCATCACATATTAAAAGAACAATCTTGCCATAATCATTAACTTATTCTATATATTAAATGCCATAAGAATTTTAACCTTGCCCTTTGTTGTTTTGGTTCATTCATTCTTTTGATTCATGTGAAGCACTCTCTCTAGCTATTTATTGTCCGTTGTCCAGTAAAATTCCCACTTTGCAGAAATGAGGGAAATAATATTCTTGATTAAAAGAACCAGGCATTATTTTATAGAATGGTACAATATCACTATAACCAAAAAGTAAATGTCCCTTCCCTTTTCAGAGGCGAGCTGCTGATAATTTAAGAAGACATCACCAATATCAAGTAAGTTATTCTTATATCTTGACACTTACATTAAAATAAAGCACAATCTCCTCTTTGGAACTGACTCAAGAGAGAATTCACATTTATGCACTGAATATCAATTCTCTTGTTTTCAAATGCCTCAGGAAGTTATGAGGAACCTGGTAAAGCGATACGTGGCTGCAATGATTAGAGACGCCAAAACTGAAGAAGGTCTGACTGAGGAGAACTTTAAGGTAACCACTTTCATCTTTGTCGCCAAAAGGCAGATTCCGCAGAGCGTGGAACCAGGTGCAGCACGTTTAACACCAGAGCTGGAAACTGGGCCACGTGTTCTGAGCAAGCCTGTCTGTCTTATGATTTTTAAATTCAAGCCCTATTGATTTATATACAAAAAAAAAAGTGGTAAAATTTCTTTTCAAAGTACATTGCTTTCAAACAGACTTAATCTGAAAGACCCAGGGGACTTATTTGGAGGCAGAGAAAATCGTAGTGCCTTGTGGCATTCTGATTGCTGATCCCAGCCACACTCTACTGAGTGAGCTTTACTTTTGGAAATGTCGGTCTGATTTCTAAACCTGAAACACTTAGTAACCAACATTCTGAAAACAATGACAACAAAAACCTTCTTTGTGTTCAGCATGGCTTTGGTAAAAGAAAATTTAAGGTTTGAGCTTAACTGTAGCTTATAAATGTAGTTTTTTCTCCCTGAGTTTTTTTTTTTCAATTCTATCACAGAAGAAAGGTAGAATACATGAAGTATATATTTGCTCATATCATGTGTATAAAATGCCTTTGTTAGCCTGCATGAGTTGCTAGAGATTTTGGAAGACTGACTAAAGTCAGTAAGATCTCATAGGCAAAAACAAACAAATAAAAAACCCTACAGGAGACCTTTGACAAAGAAAAACAGCAGGCTTAACAGAGAATAAATATAAGCAGCCAGTTAGGTAAGAAGAGAGAGAAATTGCAAAACTTAAAGCACAGATTGAAAGTTGGCTAGGATCCAAAACGTTCTTTGCTGCCACACCTCTGAATCTTGGAGTTAAACGATTCCTGATGCTTTGGGAGACGGACTGGAGGCAGGAGGCCACCACAAGGCCACCAGCAGGTTAGGACTGAGAATTCAGCTGCCCCAAAAGATAAAGGGATGAATCTAGGAAGTGCTGTGTGTCCTGAATCAGTTCCCAGGATTTAGTGGCTGATTTTTTATCCCCAGAGGTTGGGATAAAATCAAGTCCAAGGTAATAAACAATTGAAACTAACTGCCAACTCTTGGAAGGGTAGACTCCACTTTAATTATTTTGTTTTAGATATCCCCTTGGACAGCAAAATGTCCCTGAGAGAATGTAAGATGACTTGAAAGCAGATGAATATTTTGGAGAGAAAGAATTTGAAACTGTAGTTCCAAAGAAACCCAACATACTCCACTACAGAGTGGTGGGAAAGAAAACTCTTCCTGTTTCTTTTTACATCAACGGTAGGAAGTCTCCAATTACTACAGAACTCCCATGGGGAAATTAGGAGATAACAAATAGATACAAGTGCCCCTGGGAAAACTGACAAGTCTAAACAGAACCACAGCAGAGTGGACGCCTAGCTCTCAAAAATGAATGAAGACATGTCAGATCCATATATGAAACAAGCAGATGATGTTTCCTAATGTTTATTTGTTTAGGTCACAGACTAATTTCGTCGTTTTCCATTTCACTTAGGAACTAAAGCAAGACATTTCTAGCTTCCGCTTTGAAGTCCTGGGGTTACTAAGAGGAAGCAAACTCTCTACGGTCCAATCTGCTCAGGGCACGAAGGATTCTTCTAACTCCGCAGACTCGGATGAAAAGAGCGATAACGAAGGTAGTATCAAGGACAAGAAAAAGAACTTTAGCCTCTTTGACTTAACCACCCTGATTCACCCACGATCAGCAGCGATCGCCTCCGAAAGACACACCATCAGCAACGGCTCCGCCCTGGTGGTGCAGGAGCCACCGAGGGAGAAGCAGAGAAAAGTGAATTTTGTGACCGATATCAAAAACTTCGGGTTATTTCATAGACGATCAAAACAACACGCTGCCGAGCAAAATGCAAACCAAATCTTCTCCGTTTCAGAAGAGGTGGCTCGTCAACAAGCTGAAGCACCACTAGAGACAAACATCCAACTGGAATCTCGAGGGTTAGCTTCCCGGGGTGACTTGAACATCCCAGGTCTCAGCGAACAGTGTATATTAGTAGATCATCGAGAAAGAAATACGGATTCCCTGGGTTTACAGGTGGGCAAGAGAGTGTGTTCGTTCAAGTCAGAGAAGGTGGTGGTGGAGGACACGGTTCCAATCATACCAAAGGAGAAACACTCAAAGGAAGAGGACTGCAGTGTAGACTACGACGCAAACCTCACAGACATGGTCACCCACGAAGACTACGTGACCACAAGATTGTGATACTTGACGGAGGAAGCATTTCTCATCCATAACACACATTTTCCATAGTGCACTGGGTGGGGGATGTTTAAAGGTGAATGAGCCAATGCTAACGTACACTTTATAGCATTTATCAACTGGGGCGTATTGACATGTCATGTTTAAATAAGGCAAAGGCTATCAAACACCCTTGTTTTGTAGCCCGCTTTTGCTTTCACAATTTGTCTTACAATTTGTTGTTGTTGTTAATAAATAAATGCACCTTGTATTCTTGTACTGTTGCAATAACTTACAGGAAATTTTTAGCTCTCTTTTTCAATTAAAACAAATGTGACTCAATATGTGCTAGTTGACTCCTATAATAGATATTTTTATATGCAAAAAACAATGTAGCTGAAATATTAGAGCTTTTCACAATTTTTTAGGGTCTCTAGAGATGGTTACTCAGCAAGGACTTTTCACTCAGCCCTACAGTTTGGCTTTAAAACACAAATATTATCCAATTTTTTTTAAAGAACATGTAAAACATTATCATACACAGTTTAAGCAAACAAGCCTCCTTCTCACAGAGTCAAGCTCAGACTTTTAAAATGAAAGTCAGGTATAATTTCTAGAGTTTTAGGTTGCCCAGTTTTTCCTTTCAGTAAGTAAAGGAAATGTTCGTCTTAATAAATGTTGATGACTGATGATTTTTAATGGCATTTTGTTAGAAAATGATTTTTATTTCAATGTTTTTTTTTAATGACCTTTTTCAGATTCACCTACCAATCAGTATAAATATGAGGCTTTGTGAATAAGGGAATTTCAAAAATGTGCCAAAGTTCTAGAAAAGAATAACAATAAATTAGAACAATTTAAGCACCTTAAAGCGAGATGACTGCATGTTCATAACATCCAGATGAAAATGAATTCATTCTAATAATCTAAATCTAAGCAAAGTTAAATCCTATTTTCCATCAGTGCAACATTTTTGTAATTCAAAAGAAGTACAAAAACCTAGTAGTTTCTTCTTCTTTATCTCAGTGACTGGTATTTCTTTAGAATTAAAATCACCCAAAAATCATTATTAATTTTAACAGTAGGTATAGATATACAGTTTTCCCCATGGGGAAAAATCTTCATTGCTTGTTTCTTCTATTGTTTATAAGGTAATTTACCTTATATTATACTCATTCACGGGAAAGGAAGTGTTTTCACCTAATATCAAAAAAGGTGCTGGCAACTACTTAAAATTTAAATTCTATAACTTGTATCTATTTAAGCCACCATGGAAATAGAATTTTCCTCACCACATGCAATAGCATTTATTTCAAATCAACAGAAACATGCTGAGTTTGTTTCATCAAATATTACCTCCATGGACTAGACAAATCATATATGATTTAGCATTGACCAAAAACTGCGTAGTATTACAAAACCCAGTTTCTGATTACCGTACATCAAAAATAAGGACTAACAGCGATAGCAATGCCAGCCACTGTCTTATGTGCTATGCGTGTACTAACACACATGTACTGCTCGTGACAACCCTCTGAAGTAGCTACTATTCTTATCCCCACTTCTTTGGATGAGGAAATCGAGGCAAGCACTAACTAAGCTGAGGTGCACAGCTAGTGATGAAGCCATGATGAGTCCTTCAAGGCCATGCCCTTGACTGCTTTATTGTACTGCCTCTCAGAACGGAGACCAAGCAAAACAGTGTGTACACACAGACGTGACTGTTGCCACTTTTGAAATGCTACAGTTTGAGAGAATGAGTTTGGTAAACTCCATAAATTTGTGTCCCTTCTTGTAAAGCAAAAGGAATATGCAAAATTAAAGAGGTAATGTATTTGACTCTTTAAACAATTACATTATAGAAGTTAATAGAGTTTTTTAAATGGATTTGATATGGGATATCAGAATTCAACTTGAAATATTAGATTTTAGTTTTCAGGAAAGCCAAAGGCACTGACATGCTGCTCATTCCTAAATCTGGATTTTGTCCTAGGGATTTAGGAATGGGCCAGGGAGGTTTAGAGAAACACAATAAGCCTAACGAATGTTCTGACTGCTTCAGGAACACCTTTATCTCAAATATGTTAGGACTCAGAATAAGCCCTGGGAGACAGTGAAATACTCGAGTTGTTCTAAGTCAGACATATAGTAGTAGGGGAATTGCAGTCATACTCTCAATACGTGCGGTATTTTCCAATGATTCCTTTTTTGCTGCCTCTGTTGTGTGTGTATATTTTTCCCCCAACGGTAAACATCATATATATCACCATGATACATACTTTACCAGAAATTTAATTCCAAATTTCCTCTGTTCCTTCCAATAACACCAACACCAATAAAAGCCACCCAAAATTTTTTCCCAGTAGCTTATTTATATCAGGTTAGGGTGCTGATGTTTTACAGGTAAACATGGTGATAGTAGAAGGATTTCTTCGGAGCAGGTTAACACCCTGCTTTTCAGTGTTCCAGAAATGATGGTGTCTAACAATCCTCGGATGTCACTGACAGAGGTATTTATGAGTTTAAACAAAATATTGGATATTGCTTGTACTGGATATCCTAGAATTGGATATTATTCTAAATATGTAGTTATATTAGGTAGTGTTAATGAAGAGGAACAGCAGGGAAAGAATAAGAAAACATAAAACAACAGCAGAATTGCAAAGTAAAGGGATGATGTGTTTTTAAGTTTTTTAAGTGAGTAATTTGAGGCTGCTTCTGCTTTCTATTCATATTTCTATCAACAGAAATTCCTAAACACCAGAGAGAGATTTGACATCATGCTTCGATTTGTGTAAATAATGTATCTTGTCTTCATGCCCTCTTGATCTTCTTGTTGCTTACCTTTATTTATTTACTTATTTGTTGCCAGGGTTGGGTGGAAAAGGATCTAGAAAATTCAGTATAACTTTAGTAGAATTAGGTTCAGTTCACAGCACTTCACTTAACCATAGGTATGTTTTGGAAAACCCATTTACACGAAAGAATGCTATAAGGATGCACTCCACTGTTTGTGATGAATGTATTCCTGAAAATATCTGTGTAAATAAATCTATATTAACTTCAGTAGGGAACTAGCTCTGTAAAAAAAGAAATAATGGTGGTGAATTATTTTGTAAAATTATGAATTATTTTTCAAAGTGATAATCCTCCTCAAAATGTAACTGTTTCATAAGTTGGATATTTGTATATCAAAATTTCTTAAATTAGATATTTTATTTACGGGCTGGCAATTAAAATACTGTGAAAGCATATTCACTTTCTTGCCTTGACCTGGATAGCAACTTGACATATTTCAGTCATCAAGCACACAAACGCAAACAATGAAATTTCTTGGGTAACTGTTGGAGTATAAAGAAAAATTTGATGAAGAGTTAAGGGTAGTAAACTTATCATATTATTCTCAAAGAAGCAGTCAATTTTTCAGCCAATGTGGAAGGAATATAGATAACCAGTGGCATAAAAATGCACTCTTCTACTGTTCAATAACCCTTCATAATTCTGTGATTTGATTGAGTGAATGATTGTCCAGTCCCATGACTATCTGTTGAAGACCAGACATCAAGCACTGAAATCCGTTCATTCTCACTTATTTGTGCATTGTGTTTGCAGCAGAATTTCTACAGTTTAGACATGTCAGTTTCAACAGTTTAGGTAGTAACCCAAAAAACCAGCCTAGCAAAAACCATCCATGTGTCTCTGTAAGTATGACACATGGATGGTTTCACAATGACTCAAATTTTTTAAAAGCCAAGTTTATGACTATATTTCCTCATTTTGAAAATTATTTCTTCAGTTTAGCCTTATTGTATATTTTTCTTGTCCTATAGTCTCCAAAATTCAGACTGTCCAGTAACTGTAGAATTTAGAAATTTAAAATAGGTGGTAGTCTCCATAAATTCAACTTCAAAAAATTTTATTCTAATTATTTCAGAATATATTACAAGGCATTTTGTTTATATATTGTTATCACGTGACTTTTGTAAAATTTGAAAACCGTATTAAATATTAGTTCTCCATATATAACTGGAGAAACTAAGGCTCAGGGCATTTATGGCAATTTTCAAATTTACCCAGCTACTCAGTGGTTGAGTGGGAGCTTAAAGAAAAAACTCTTCATCTAGATATTCTGATAAGACACCAGGTCATAAAAGTCTTGGCTAATGAATTTTTATTTTTGTGGAATTATTTCTTCTTTGCCCTCTCCTTCAGTAGAAAATATTTACAGTCGTTCAAATTTTCAATGGCTAAAATTTTGAGTTAATATCATGTTACCATTTTTCCCCTACAAAATTGTGTTCACAGATTTTTTTTAAAGCTGGTTTCTTACTGTTTTCTAAAAATACACTGTTCAGTACTTTCACTTCAACCTGTAGATTTTGTGACAATTCTATGTGCACACTGGTAATAATAAAATGTATTGACTAATATTAAACCTTCTTAACTGATACAGGATAGAGCTGGAAAATATGAAGCAGAACCAAGACTGAGACCATGGGACCAGGGCTAGATATGGCCATGCCGTCACTGAGCTGACAAACAGTGTGGCTGTCGCTTCACTGCCAGAGAAATTCACCAGTAGCAAAACCATCAGTTTCCATTAGAGCTGCCCTGTCCAACATCATAGCTACTATCTACATATGGTTACTAAGCACTTGAAATGTGGTTGTAAGTGTAAAGCACACAACAGATTTCAAAGACTTAGTATGAAAACAATGTAAAATATTAATATTTATATTGGTTACGTGTTGAAATGAGAATATTTTGGATGCATTGGGTTAAAATATACTAATGAAATTAGTTCCACGTTTCTTTTTTTTAATGGAGCTACCACAAGATTTAAAAATACCTTTGTGGCTTGCATTTGTAATTTGCAGTACATTTCTCTTGGACAGTGGTGCTATTTGTTTCACTCAATTCATGTATTTCCTTCATTTGAATTTGATGGGTAAAGCTTATATATTCAACTGCTCAGAAAACATTGATGTGGCTGGGCTAAAATTTGTCGTCTCTCATTGATTCCCAATTTCCTTATGGAATCACCGCTAATACTTTTCTGTTTTTCATATGTTTTTCCTCGCCTTTGCAAATATATTAATATATGAATATATATAGGTTATGGTTTTTTGTTGTTTTTATCAAGAATGGGATTATACTATACGTATAACTTAGCGACTTGTTTGTGTTTCATCAAGCAGGGTATCATGGAAGCCTTTTGTAGAGTCATTTAATATAGCAGAGACATTTTAATCCATTCAAAGAAAGTCCTTCACTAGCTATTTTACCTTTCGAAACACATTCATAGGCTATTCTAAAAGCTCTTTGGAAGAGCTACTTATTGGGTCAAACGCGAGATTTTGAGGAGTACTTGAGAAACGACGACGATGAGGTATTTTGAAAGGCAAATATGCTCACTTTTCTCTCTGTTCAGTCTTGCAGAGCTCTCTATTTCCCTTGTGTTTAAGTGCAGATTCCACAGCAGGACCTGAATAAAGTGGCCCCACTTGATGGTACCAGCATCATTTCTCAGCATCATTCTTTCGTACACGTTAAGCTTCAGCCATGCTGGACTTCTTTTCGCTATTTAAGACAATATTTCTCTTTCCCCAACATTTGCAAATACTGTTCTTCCAGGCTTGGATCATAATTGGACTAAAAATTTATAACTTTAAAGAATTTTCTTTAATATAGGATTTTAATTAATTCTAATCTATTGTTTTTATGGTTGCCTTTAGGTCTAATTGTTTTACCAAATGTCTTTTTCCTTAAAGATTATCTTTTCCTGAGCCTGAAGATACTAATCTAGGCTTCCCCACTCTGGGAGTAAGAGTTTATCTGCACTGACTTCCTTTCAGACCGTCAACTACTTAGAGAGGTTTAATTTACTCTCAGGAAATAACTCACCGTGTTGCTTCAGCATTCACAACGCAAAATGCCCTGTGGCCTGGAAGAAGGCAGGAAGCTGGCATGTTTTCATAGCTGCTGTGGAGCGACCACAAATTGGGTAGTTCACTCATTCAGACTTCATCTGCTGATATTTGAAATTTCTGGATGAAAATGTCCCATCGATCTCTAAAATACTGAACAATGCTAAGTCATCTTTCTAAAGTTCTAAGTACCAAATAAATAGGAAAGTGGAAATGTGGGGAAAAATAGACACCATAAAATATTCAGTGAATGCTTATTTCTTCTGTTTTATTTTTAATTAAACTTAAAATTTTTTTCAGACCTTTATAGATTCATATGAAGTTGTAAGAAATAATACAGAGAAATTTCACGTACAATTTACCCATTTTCCCCTCAACAGAAACATCTTTCAAATCTATGGTACAATATTGCATAATACTGATGTAGGTATAATCCACCAATCTTATTCAGATTTCTGCAGTTTTACTTGTACTTACGTAGCTGGGCTTGTGTGTGTATTTAGTTCTGTACAATTTTATCACATGTATAGGTTTGTGTATCCACTGCCATAGTCAAGATACAGAACATTTCCATGGCTACAAGGATACCTGGTATTGCCTTTTGCTTAACCACATCCATTTCCTAAACACCCCCCTCAATTCCAAACCCCTGACAGTCTAACTTGTTCTCCATTTTTATAATTGTGTCATTTCAAGATTGTTATATATGTGGAATCATATGGTATGCAACCTTTGGGGATTAGTGGTTTTCACTCAACATAATTCTCTGAGGATTCATCCAAGGTGTTACACTATTAGTAGTTTGTTCCTTTTCTATTGTTAAGTCTTATTCCATGGTGTGGATGTACCACAATTTGTTTAGCATTTCACCCATTGAAGGACATCTGGGCTGTTTCCAGTTCTTGTCTATTACAAATAAAGCTGCAATGAACATTCATGGACAGGTTTTGGCATGACCAGAACTGTAATTGCTGGGTAGTATGGTAGTTGCATACTTAGTTTTATAAGAAACAGCCATAGTATCCTGGCATGGCTGTACCATTTTACATACTCACCAGCAATGTATGAGTGAGTCAGTTTCTCTACATTTTTGCTAACATTTGGTGCTGTCACCAATTTTTATTTTATGTATTCTGATAGTTGTGCAATGATGTCTCGTTGTGGTTTTAATTTGCATTCCCCTGATGGCTAATGTGTTGAACAACTTTTCTTGTGCTTATTTGTCATCTGTATGTCATCATGGTGAAATATATGTATATGTCTTTTGTACACTTTCTAATTACATTATTTATGTGCTTTTTTCTTAATGCTGAGTTTTTTGAGAGTTCTTTTTATATTCTAGATGCCATTCTTTTGTCAGATATGTGTTTTGCAAATATTTTCTCCCAATCTGTAACTCATCTTTTTATCTTCTTAATGGGGTTTTTTGCAGAGCAAAATTTTAAAATTTTGATTAAGTGCAAATGTTCAGCCTTATGTTTTATGGCAATTCTAAGAAGCCTTTGTCCAGGCCTAGATCATGAAGATCTTCTCCAGTTCTTTTTTTCTAAAATCTTTATAATGTTACATTTTATATTATGTTTTATACCTAACAATATTATATTTTCTATTTTTTCCAAGTACTTCATGCAGATTTATGGAAAAAAGTCATCTTGAGGAGTGAGATCACATACATAGAGAGGTAATGAAGAAAAGGATTGTGGACAGGTAAACATGCAGGTAGTAGTGAAACTGGGGTGACAAAAAGAAAGTTTAGTAAATCATTTTTTATGACATAACAACTGACTTAGTTACTCAGAAATTATAGCCAGACTTTTCTGAAGTTTGAAAAAAAACTCAAACTATTTCAATTCCATTGCATTTCTCCCAACTTCCTGAATCAGATGGAAAAGAAATATAGAATGAGAAAAACTGCTGTGATGAGACTGAAAACCAGAAACACAAAAAATTTTCAAATGCACCCGTTCATGAAATCCAACTGCTGTTTGAAAAAGCCTGGGATTGCTGAAATATGATCTAACCCTCTACTTTCTGAAGAACAATCACTAAATTTGAAGCTAGTATGTATGCACCATTAAAATTACCAATCATTTGTTTAAAATGCTTCTTTTTGGCTTTAACAGTGAACACCACCAACAACAAATGAATAATTTGGATATAAAAAAAGTAATGTATCATTAATGTAAACTTAGTAAAACTAGAATAATGAAATTAAAACTACATGAGAATGTACATGACACATTAAACAAAGAAATTTAGTGCACACAAAAAAATAATGATTAGATGATAAACAGTGTAGCATAAAATTCCCATGTTAATTAAAATCATTTCTCAGGCTTGCATTAGAAAAAAAATTATCACTAATAACTAAAATAAAAAATAGGGACTAGAATTTTGGCTGAATCATAATGATTTATATAATACCCCAATATTTTGATTCTCTAATGGAAATATGGCAAGTAACTGAATTGCTTAAGCAATGGAAACAGTTGGAATTCTTTTCCAATAAAATTCAAAGTTGCCACTTTACAAAGCACAAATTTGGAAATTATAACTCAATTCATAAGGTGATGTAGATCGTTAATTTTGCTTTTACTTTCTATCATTTCCTATTGCCCTCCACACAGTTAGAGATTCAGCCCTGTGGCAGACAACAGGGATAGAAAGATGAAGTATACCTTCTAGAGGAGCTCACAAAGTCAAGTCTGGAAAATCTCACTTAATGTTTCACAGTGTAAGACACTAGAAACAGTATTGTTCTCCAGACAGCTGGTGCTTAGCAGTCAGGGTTTATAGGCTGGATTTCTTTCTCTTCATCATCCAGCAAGCCATGTGAAAAGACACTATTTTGTTAAATGAGGTATGTATTTTAGTTTTCTTTGTGGTAGAAATGTAATAAGAAATACAGAAAAGATGCAGTGTTTAATTTCATGCCTAGAAAAAATTATTTAATTGGTGATAAGTTGATCAAATAGCATCTTCGTATTTTTACCCAGTCACCGAGTAAACTGCCTTTTGCAAAAATTATTCCTTCACTCGCAAACACTGATTAAGCACACGTTTTGTGACAGGCACTGCAATACATGCTGAGAATTAAAAAATAAACCAAAGAGTCACTGAACTAAAAAAACGTTAATCTTCTGGAAATAACAATGCAGTCTGATGAGCATGATGTTGTCCCTGGGGAGCATCTGGGGGAGCACCCAACCCAGCACGGGTAAAGGGAACAAGAGTTGTCTACGTCAGTTCCTAAAGATGAGTAATAGTTATGAAAAAGTTGGTTTTTATCCTGGGTACAATTGAAAGTCATTAAAGAATTTCATGTAGGAGTTTGTCATGACAAAATTCTCTTGAAGTAGAGATGGAAAGAGATGTGGAAATCATCACATTTGTACTATAGAATTAAAGAGTGAGTCCTTTCAATTCTGAAAAAGAGGATTTTTTTTTTTTTTTTTAGAATTTCGCTTAATGGTTTTAAATAGCCTAACCTCCAATCTGCAGGAGACAAATGGGTCATTTTTCCTCAAGTTTTCTAAAGCCAAACAAGTCAATGAAATTCTAATTAGTTTTACATTTTATCTTTCAAAAAGCTTTATATTCAATCATAATAAATTTTCAGGTTACTCCATCATCTGAAGAGTAATTATCTCTTTTAATAGTTTTATTGAGATATAATCCACATACCATATAATTCATTCATTTAAAGTGTAAAATTCAATGGTTTTTAGTATATTCACAGATATGTGTAATTGTCACCACAGTCAATTTTAGAAAATTTTCGTCACC
The DNA here is from genome assembly GCF_949987535.1 of Balaenoptera acutorostrata. Classification (NCBI taxonomy): domain Eukaryota; kingdom Metazoa; phylum Chordata; class Mammalia; order Artiodactyla; family Balaenopteridae; genus Balaenoptera; species Balaenoptera acutorostrata. The sequence continues at coordinate 67,732,954 of NC_080081.1, forward strand.
TCAAAAAGAAACTCTGTACCCTTTATCTATCACCGACCTATCTTCCCACCCCACTCCTCTCCAACCCTAAGCAACCACTAATTTCCTTTCTGTCACTATAGATTTCCTAGTCTGGAATTTCATATGAATTTGATCACATATTCGATGTTTTGTGACTGACTTCTTTCACTTGGTATAATGTTTCCAAGGCTCATCCATGTTGTAAAATGCATCAGTACTTCATTTCTTTGTATGGCTAAGTAACATTCCATTCTATATATATACAATTTTGTTTTTATCTATTTGTTTGCTGATGAGCATTGAGTTGTTTCCACCTTTTGGCTATTATAAATAATGCTGCTATAAACTTTTGCATGTAAGGTTTGTGTAGACATATGTTTTCATTTCTTTTAAGTAGGTATCTAGGAGTGGGATTCCTAGGCCATACGGTAACCTTACATGTAATTGTTTGACGAACTGCCAGGATGGTTTTCAACAGTGGCTGAACCATTTATATTCCCACCAACAGTGTATGAGAATTCTGATTTCTTCACTTCCTCATCAACATTCTTTCTCTAAAGTTTTTTATTCTAGCCATCCTAGTGGGTATGAAGTGGTATCTTATGTGGTTTTGATTTGCATTTCCCTGATAACTTATGGTGTTGAGCATCTCTTCATGTGCTTCTTGGCCATTGATATAACTTCCTTGGAGAAATATCAGTTCAGATTCTTTGCCCATTCTTAATTGGGTTATTTGTCTTTTGTTATTGAATCTTAAGAGTTCTTAATATATTGTACATACAAATCCCTTATCATATATATGACTTGCAAATATTTCCAACCTCTCTATGGGTTATATTTTCACTTTACTGATGGTATCTTGTGAAGCACAAAAATTTTAATTTTGATGAAGTCCAATTTATCTATTTTTCTTTTGTGGCATATGCTTTTGGTGTCATATCTAAGAATCCAGTGAAAATGTCATGAATACTTAGCCAAATGTTTTCTTGTAAAATTTTTATAGTTTTAGCTCTCATGTTTAGGTCATTGATCCATCTGGGGTTAATTTTTAAATATGCAGTGAGATAAGGGTCCAACTTTATTCTGGTTAGTAAGATGTTAACCAGTTACCTCTGTACCTCTGCATAGTTTGTTGAAAATACTATTCTTTCCTCATCAAAATGTCATGGTACTCTTGTCAAAAATCAGTTGACCACACATGTATGTGTGGAACTATTTCTTGACTCTCAACTCTATTTCATTGAGATATATGTTTATCCTTGTACTGTTACCACAACATTTAGATTATTGTTACTTTATAGTAGTTTAGAAATCTCTTACTTGATTCTTTTTTTTAATTGATTTATTAATTTATTTATTCATGTAAGAACACTTAACATGATATCTACCCTCTTTTTTTTTAACATCTTTATTGGAGTATAATTGCTTTACAATGTGTGTGTTAGTTTCTGCTTTATAACAAAGTGAATCAGTTATACATATACATATGTCCCCATATCTCTTCCCTGTTGCATCTCCCTCCTTCCCACCCTCCCTATCCCACCCCTCTAGGTGGTCACAAAGCACTGAGCTGATCTCCCTGTGCTATGCGGCTGCTTCCCACTAGCTATCTATTTTATGTTTGGTAGTGTATATATGTCCATGCCACTCTCCCACTTTGTCCCAGCTTACCCTTCCCCCTCCCCGTATCCTCAAGTCCATTCCCTAGTAGGTCTGCATCTTTATTCCTGTCTTGCCCCTAGGTTCTTCATGACCTTTTTTATTTTCTTTTTTAGATTCCATACATATGTGTTAGCATACGGTATTTGTTTTTCTCTTTCTGATTTACTTCACTCTGTATGACAGACTCTAGGCCCACCCACCTCACTACAAATAATTCAATTTCGTTTCTTTTTATGGCTGAGTAATATTCCATTGTCTGTATGTGCCACATCTTCTTATCCATTCATCTGTCAGTGAGCACTTAGGTTGCTTCCATGACAATGTTATGAGACTAGATATCAATTACAGGAAAAAAACTGTAAAAAATACAAACACACAGAGGCTAAACAATACGCTACCAAATAACCAAGAGATCACTGAAGAAATCAAGGAGGAAATCAAAAAATACCTAGAAACAAATGACAATGAAAACACGACCAAGCAAAACCTATGGGATTCAGCCAAAGAAGTTCTAAGAGGGAAGTTTATAGCAATACAATCCTACCTCAAGAAACAAGGAAAATCTCAGATAAAAAACCTAACCTAACCTACCTAAAGCAATTAGAGAAAGAAGAACAAAAAAAGCCCAAAGTTAACAGAAGGAAAGAAATCATAAAGACCAGATCAGAAATTAATGAAAAACAAATGAAGGCAACAATAGCAAAGATCAATAAAACTAAAAGCTTATTTATGATAAGATAAACAAAATTGATAAACCATTAGCCAGACTCATGAAGAAAAGAAGGGAGACTACTCAAATCAACAGAATAAGAAATGAAAAAGGAGAAGTAACAACTGACACTGCAGAAATACAAAGGATCATGAGAGAATACTACAAGCAACTGTATGCCAATAAAATGGACAACCTGGAAGAAATGGACAAATTCTAGAAAAACACAACCTTCCGAGACTGAACCAGGAAGAAAAAGAAAATATAAACAGACCAATCACAAGCACTGAAATTGAAACGGTGATTAAAAATCTTCCAACAAACAAAAGACCAGGGCCAGATGGCTTCACAGGTGAATTCTATCAAACATTTAGAGAAGACCTAACACCTATCCTTCTCAAACTCTTCCAAAATATAGCAGAGGGAGGAACACTCCCAAACTCATTCTACAAGGCCATCATCACCCTGTTACCAAAACCAGACAAAGATGTCAAAAAAAAAACAAAACTACAGGCCAATATCACTGATGAACATAGATGCAAAAATCCTCAACAAAATACTAGCAAACAGAATCCACCAGCACATTAAAGGGTCATACACCATGATCAAGTGGGGTTTATCTCAGGAATGCAAGGATTCTTCAATATACTCAAAACAATCAATGTGATACACCATATTTACAAATTGTAAGAGAAAAAACATATGATCAACTCAATAGATGCAGAAAAAGCTTTGGACAAAATTCAACACCCATTTATGATAAAAACTCTCCAGAAAGTAGGCATAGAGGGAACTTACCTCAATATAATAAAGGCCATATATGACAAACCCACAGCCAATATTGTTCTAAATGGTGAAATATTGAAACCATTTCCACTAAGATCAGAACAAGACAAGGCTGCCCACTCTCACCAATATTATTCAACATAGTTTTGGAAGTATTAGCCACAGCAATCAGAGATGAAAAAGAAATAAAAGGAATCCAAATTGGAAAAGAAGAAGTAAAACTGTGACTGTTTGCAGATGACATGATACTATACCTTGAGAATCCTAAAGATGCTACCAAAAACTACTAGAGCTAATCAATGAATTTGGTAAAGTAGCAGAATACAAAATTAATGCACAGAAATCTCTTGCACTCTTATACACTAATGCTGAAAAATCTGAAAGAGAAATTAAGGAAACACCTTATTTACCACTGCAACAAAAAGAATAAAATACCTAGGAATAAACCTACTTAAGGAGACAAAAGACCTGTATGCAGAAAACTATAAGACACTGTTGAAAGAAATTAAAGATGACACAAAGAGATGGAAAGATATACCATGTTCTTGGATTGGAAGAATCAACATTGTGAAAATGACTATACTACCCAAAGCAATCAACAGATTCAATGCAATCCCTATCGAACTACCAATGGCATTTTTCACAGAACTAGAACAAAAAAATTCACAATTTGTATGGAGACACAAAAGACCCTGAACAGCCAAAGCAATCTTGAGAAAGAAAAACGGAGCTGCAGGAATCAGGCTCCTGGACTTCAGACTATACTACAAAGCTACAGTAATCAAGACAGTATGGTACTGACACAAAAACAGAAATATAGATCAATGGAACAGGATAGAAAACCCAGAGATAAACCCACGCACATATGGTCACCTTATCTTTGATAAAGGAGGCAAGAGTATACAGTAGAGAAAAGACAGCCTCTTCAGTAAGTGGTGCTGGGAAAACTGCACAGCTACATGTAAAAGAATGAAATTAGAACACTCCCTAACACCATACACAAAAATAAACTCAAAATGGATTAAAGACCTAAGTATAAGGCCAGACACCATCAAACTCTTAGAGGAAAACATAGGCAGAACACTCTATAACATAAATCACAGCAAGATCCTTTTTGACCCACCTCCTAGAGAAAGGGAAATAAAAACAAAAATAAACAAATGGGACCTAATGAAACTTTAAATCTTTTGCACAGCAAAGGAAACCATAAACAAGACAAAAAGACAACCCTCAGAATGGGAGAAAATATTTGCCAATGAAGCAATTGACAAAGGATTAATCTACAAAATATACAAGCAGCTCACGCAGCTCAATATCAAAAAAACAAACAACCCAATCCAAAAATGGGCAGAAGACCTAAATAGACATTTCTCCAAAGAAGATATACAGATTGCCAACAAACACATGAAAGGATGCTCAACATCACTAATCATTAGAAAACTGCAAATCAAAACTGCAAAGAGTATCACCTCACCCCGGTCAGAATGGCCATCATCAAAAAAATCTACAAACAATAAATGCTGGAGAGGGTGTGGAGAAAAGGGAACCCTCTTGCACTGTTGGTGGGAATGTAAATTGATACAGCTACTATGGAGAACAATGTGGAGGTTCCTTAAAAAACTAAAAATAGAACTACCATATGACCCAGCAATCCCACTACTGGGCATATACCCTGAGAAAACCATAATTCAAAAAGAGTCATGTACCACAATGTTTATTGCAGCACTATTTACAATAGCCAGGTCATGGAAGCAACCTACGTGTCCATCAACAGATGAATGGATAAAGAAGATTTGGCACATATATACAATGGAATATTACTCAGCCATAAAAAGAAACAAAATTGAGTTATTTGTAGTGAGGTGGATGGACCTAGAGTCTGTCATACACAGTGAAGTAAGTCAGAAAGAGAAAAACAAATACTGTATGCTAACACAAATATATGGAATCTAAAAAAAAAAAAAAAAGTTTCTGAAAAACCTAGGGGCAGGACAGGAATAAAGTTGCAGATGTAGAGAATGGAGTTGAGGACACAGGGAGGGGGAAGAGTAACCTGGGACGAAGTGAGAGAGTGGCATGGTCATATATACATTACCAAATGTAAAATAGATAGCTAGTGAGAAGCAGTGGCATAGCACAGGGAGATTAGCTCAGTGCTTTGTGACCACCTAGAGGGCTGGGATAGGGAGGGTGGGAGGGAGATGCAAGAGGGAGGGGATATGGGGATATAGGTATATGTATAGCTGATTCCTTTGTTATACAGCAGAAACTAACACAACAATGTAAAGCAATTATACTCCAATAAACATGTTAAAAAAATAAAAGAACAAAGAAAATAGGGCAGCTCTGGTGTGCTGCACGATTTCCTCAAATAATTGATTTTCCAAGTTCCTGGTGGATTTGGGAAGAGAGTGGAAACATTACTCACATTACTATACCTTCTGGGAAAAATCAGCCTTATCTTTGATTAATTGTGTTTCTGAGAGAAGCTTAGCCCAGGTGCGCAGGCATGTAATAGGTTTTATTAGAGATTAAGAGTCTATATGTAAAATTGAATTACTTTGCTGTACACCTGAAACTAGCACAACACTGTATTAACTAAATTACACTTTAATTAAAAACTTCTTCTAATTAAAAAATTTTTTAAAGAGTCTAACCAGGAGTCCTAGATAATGGTAGATTTATTCATTTGTTGAGTGAAAGCATTAACTGAAATCAGCATTTTTTGGTACCTTAAAAATTGTTGCTGAAAACCAGGAAAGAAAAAAAAAGAGATTGGTTAAGACAGTGACACAGGCTTATTCAAAAGATGTTAATCGATCCAGTGCAATTTTTATGAGGTTATTTTCTAGCTCCCAATTTTTATTATAGTCTTCAAAAATCATTAGACTGGGGCTTCCCTGGTGGCGCAGTGGTCGAGAATCTGCCTGCCAATGCAGGGGACACGGGTTCGAGCCCTGGTCTGGGAAGATCCCACATGCCACGGAGCAACTGGGCCCGTGTGCTACAATTACTGAGCCTGCGCATCTGGAGCCTGTGCTCCGCAACAAGAGAGGCCGCGATAGTGAGAGGCCCGCGCACCGCGATGAGGAGTGGTCCCCACTTGCCGCAACTAGAGAAAGCCCTCGCACAGAAACGAAGACTCAACACAGCCAAAAGTAAATAAATAAATAAAAGAACGTGAATTTCTTTAAAAAAAAAAAAATCATTAGACTATCTAAACTTTTTCCTAGCCATTAAGTTATTTGTTCCTTCTCTGTTTATTGTCTGCCTCTTCCTCTCTAAAATACCACTCCATAAGGCAGGGGCTTTATCAATCTGGTTCGCTCCTAATTCTAGTGCTTAGAACAGTGTTTGAGATATTAGGATATGCCTAACAAATATTTTATAATAAAGTTTGCAATGTTCCTTCACACTTCCAAGTTTACTAACCACCCCAATTTCCTCTGTCAATAAGTCAAAGAAGTAGGAATCATAAAATACATATAAATTCAATGTTTTTCTAAAAATCACAGTTTTTACAGAAATTTTAACAAAGAAATGAAGGAAAGAAAAGAAATCTATTTTCGAACACTTACTTATGCCAGGAGACTTTCACACATATTTCATTTAATGTAACTCATAAAGGTTGTTAATAAATAAGTTTGGTAGGTGAAGGAAGAAGAAACTGAAAAAAATTAGCACTGCCCTCTGTCAAATACCATGTTTGGAGAATAAGATGGATTTTAACATATGCAACTCACTTCCAAGAGAAGGAAGAAGGAAGAGAAGCAGGAGAAGGAAGGAGAGGAGGAGGGAGAGGGGGAGGAGAAAGAAGATAGAAGAAAAATTAATGCTTCTTGGGATAAACACTTTATCTCATAATTTTCACAAGAATTAGATGTGATAAATTTCATTCCCATGTTATTCAAAATTGATGATCATACAGTTTTTATGATCTTTCCATGTGATTCTTAGCTAAAAGTTAGTGTAGCTGAGATTTGAACTGGGCTACTTTTAATCCCAAAGCCCATGCTCTTCTGATTCTATCATCATCTTTGACAGTAAGAGAAAAGAAAGGCAGAATAGATTTACTTTCATTAAGAACCCAAACTGATTTTCAGAAAACTGTATTTGGGCTGGTTCTTATAGTCACGGTAAATGAAGGACAAGGTGTTCCTTCTTATTCACAAGTCCCCATGCTTCCATTAGCTGGAGTTACATTGTTTGCCTTACATATTAATACTCTACTAGAAATAAAATTCTGAGGAAATTAAGCCTAGTGTCCCTTACGCATATACCATCACGGTAGTTGTTTTCTCTCACAATGGAGAACCTGTCAGAGAACCACTCTATAAACACAAACAAAAGGAAAGATTTTTTTCCCTTCACTTTCTGCCTCCACAGAACATAGACTTGTAGAGTCACCATGTGAGTCCAGAGAAATGCCCCCAGAAATTAGCCAGAGTGATCTATGTGATAAAATAATGGAGTGTGGTGTGACGTTAAGTGCATATTTCATTAAGGATGCATACGAATTACTGCATTTTCCATTAATGAAGGTAGAGGGATTCTTAACGAGCTATGCCTACTCTAACTTTTCACATTTGTTCTGTCTTTCCTGAGCTTTCATGCTGTTTCATGGATACACGTCATCACCAACAATAATAATTGTAGAGACTGATTATTGGGTAAGTGATTCATATAATAGCAGCAGATGAAAAATCAAAACCTACAGAAGCCAAGATTAGCTTTGTGTGCAAAAAATAAAAGAGAGAGAGAGAGAAATAAGTGTCTCAACATAGAGTCAAAGGAGAGTCTCTTGTCATAACATGATGTCTTACAAAGTGTTATCGTATAAATTCGATCTGAGAGCAAAGTTAACAAATGCTGCTTTTGTTTGCATTTTTTGAAGTGCCATATTTTTAAGATTTCTATCATGAAATTTTTGATACACAGCCTTTGCCTGACTCTAAAATCAAATGACTGTTGTATTCTTGTCATACCCTGTGCAGGGTGATTTCAGCTATTGAAGAGAATTGGTTATTGGCTGGTTGGAAGAGAACAAATAGAGGCACAGATGCCCTTTGTCTATTCCTCTCTGCTCTCATCCTGCAACCTCTCACTTTCTCCGGCTGCTAGTTCTCAGGATAAATGATGGCTTTTTCCTTGTATAAGAAGTCTCTCTTAACCTGACTCAAGTAGAGAAATAACGGCAATTGTCACAGTTGTAACTCTTCTAATACAGGTTATTACAACAGGTTATTACAATAGCAACCTATCTATTTCCAAACTTTCACTCGCTGTCAAGAAGCAGGGGACATCTCTGAGGGAATTTTTACAGAAGAGACACAATGTGATGTGTCCAGGTCCTAAATGCTTTGCCTGTGAGTAGGGGAGGGAAAAATGTGAACTCCAATCAAAAAGAGAGTGGTCCAAGCATGACTTCAAAGTGATTTTGACCTTGGAATGTGTATTTGAGTGTAAGTCTGTACACTGGCGCGTGCGTGTCTGTGTCATAGGCAGGGAGTAACCACAGCCTGGCTCCCAGCTCAGGGGAAATGATCAAAGGTAATTCTTCCCAGTGGGGAAAAGTTTGGCAATGGCAACAAACTCAGGTGATGCATAAGTTTACTGTAGTGGTCTTTAAAGAGTTCTCCATTCTCTTTGTTTATCAGTACCATGAAATTCCCTATGAGAGATATTAATACTAAATATAATAACAAAAGCAACAAAATGTGATTCAGATGCTGCAGAACTTTAAAAAATGCTCACTTTAAATATATCCAAATAATATATGTACATATGTAAAGATGATGAAACTGAGGGTTAAAAGGTTAAAAAGTTGCCAGTGTCACACAGCCAGGAGAATCCGTGTAATAGCTGCTTGAGTGTTACAGAAGGGCATCACCCAATCTCTACTGTTAGAAACAAACTCTCAGCCGTCTTTCTTTTACATCCTACACGCTTTGAGCTTCTCACTCCTGCTGTCTTTTGTCCATGGTAGCTGATGGGAACCCAGGGCTTAAATTTGGGGATGCTACAAGTGAAAGGAATCTCAGACATGTACAAAGGAGCAGATGATACTTCTTCACCTGCAGCTTTCATGAAGACACTGACATTTATAAAAATTATTTGTCAAAAACATAGAGAAGCATTGGCGCTTCTGACTTGTAGCAACACGTATGAAGATATAAATTATTGTTTTGAGTTCCTTATTCAGAGGAATATTTAAGAGCTGTTATCTCACTTAAATTAACAATGTACTGTAGCTGTAGAATTTCAAGGTGGAGGGAATCTTTCAAATCATCTTCAACACTCTAATTTCAGCTGAGGTTTTGTGAAGTGAAATTATATTCACAAGGTTACACGGCAAGTTAGAGATGGAAGCAACTCTGGAATCCAAGTTTCCAGATTCCTAAGCCAGCATCTTAAGTCCTATCCACATGACCAGCCTTCAGGAATTATACTGAGTGACACCTAATGCTGATTAAAAGCTATATTTTAGAGCTTCCTGTATAAACATATGAGATCTGACTGGGGTTGCTCAGAACCTGATGTGATCCTGTGGTAAGCTAATACCACATAGGTATAATTAAATCATGCTTAGATCATACTATGTTGTATGACACTCATATCAAGTCAAATTCAGGAAATTTAAGATGAATTTACATTCTGTAATAATTTATAGTATTTCATCTCCTTGTAGAATTTGTTCTGGATATTACTAAGCACCAGAGATCTAATAAAAAGTTTACTGCAACCTGGGGCCCATTTATCACAATTTGGTCGGTAGTGGCTTATTCTGGCTAACCTAAAGCAGTGTGCAAAGTCAGAAGACTTTAAGTATTACTCCAGAATCCATCATTTAGGTCTTATTCTAACTTACCTTCACCAGGAGCTAGTTGCCTTAGCAATAAAGTGGAGTTAATCATAGCACTTGACTTACTGAATTATGAGAATCAAATGAAGTCAAGTGTTTGAAAGTTCTTTGAGGTATAAAAATGCGGTAAACAAACATAGCCTGGTGGATCTTTTGCCTGAACTCAACTTACAGAGGCCACCGAAGCAAGAGAGAGGTTGAAAGATGCCAGAATCTTTCTCTGTCTCACACACACGTGCACACACACACACACACACACACACACACACACACACACAAATACACTGATAGATCCCTGGAGAAGAAAACATGTTTAAATTCAAGTGTGGGTTTGGGGGCAGAATGGTAGCCTAGGACATTATAAAAAGTGTGTAGGCTAAAGAAGAGATTTCTAGATGTCTGTCACAAAGGGAATAGATACCTATGATGTCCTATAAGCATAAGATTGAATGTTACGTGTCTGTCAGAAGTAACAAACTAAATCTACATATAGCTACATGGATCGATTTTAAAGCATGGTATTGAGTTGAGTTTAAAATATACATATCTATAGCAAAATACTACTTGTGTAAATTCATAATGTGCACACACACAAAACAAAACAAAACACTGTACATTTTTCCCACTACACACACATATTAGCAGTTAATTGAGTTTCTATAAGAAAAAGAGGAATGTCATATGTGGTGAGTTTTTTAAAAAAAAGAAAACAATAATGAAACAGAACAAGGGAGGAGTCTTAACGTTCCCTATGCGGAGAATGTTTCATGAATATCATTATCTTCAATCCACCAATTCCATGCAGAAAAAGAAAGGAGCAGGAAAATAGGAGTAGGAAAGTGGAGAGCACTGCTTAAAATCAGGCTAAGCTTCACCTGTCTTCGCTGTTGGTACAGAAAAGTATCCTGTGATGTTTTCACAGTAACCATTCCCAATCATACATGTAATCTTTAACAAGTGCAAATTGTCATTGTCTTTTTTTTTTTTTTAAAGTCTATTTATTTATTTATTTATTTATGGCTGTGTTGGGTCTTCGTTTCTGTGCGAGGGCCTCCTCCAGTTGCGGTGAGCGGGGGCCACTCTTCATTGCGGTGCGCGGGCCTCTCACTATCGCGGCCTCTCCCGTTGCGGAGCACAGGCTCCAGACGCGCAGGCTCAGCAATTGTGGCTCACGGGCCCAGTCGCTCCGCGGCACGTGGGATCCTCCCAGACCAGGGCTCGAACCCGCGTCCCCCGCACCGGCAGGAGGACTCTCAACCACTGCGCCACCAGGGAAGCCCTGTCATTGTCTTTTACTGATATTTGTATTCCTGTATATATATGCATTTGCATACACTGCATTATTTCATCTCATGTCTTTACTATCTTCTTAGATATAAAGATACAATAAAAAGACTATAAATAGTCTGACTCTATTTTTGATGTTTGACTGCGCAGAGCTTTCAAGCCTGCCCCTCCCTTTTCCCTCCTAACTGGCATCTAGATAAGCCAATGAGAAAGACCACAAGTACTCCCAAGGGCTTTTCCACTCTCTCTCCCTCTCTCTCAAGAGCAAACCCAGGGCCGAAGGTGAGACCACTTACCCTGGCCCCATACCCTAACTCCAACAAAAGTCAAAGTCATTTTCCCCTTCCTACTCTCTCAAATCCCTTTTGGACCTTCTTGGGAGCCTGCCCTGCTTTCCAGAGAAAGCTTTATTATGTAAGTAATACATGTCTTTATACCCTCTTTGTGCATGTGTGGAACCATCAGTCTTGACCTCTAGACAAAATTTGAGTAGTGGAATCGAGAGTACTGCCCCCTCTCAAGAAACCACAAATTAAAAAGGAAAACAAAATCTCCACAGGCCCTAATTCCCATTCGCATGATCCTTCTAATGATGATGCTGGCCTGAGGAGCAAACACAGGGTAAAAGAAAGTTGCTAAAAAGAGATATGCATTGATTACCTTTATCCTTTTTAGCTGAAATCACCATTAAGGCTGAAGGCTAAAGAAAAACATTTTTTATCATTTTATCTCTATTTCATTTTGAATAAAATAAAAATAGCACGTAAGGAAAATAAGTCTTTTATAAGCCACAGGGAATATATTACTATGGTAACATGATCCCCAACAGAAATAGCAACAGTGATCTTGACACACTCCTAGGATTAGTTTTCTCTTGATATGACACTGTGGCATATAGATAAGTCCTGCAAAGACCTTAAACAGAACACCTAAGCTACAATGGAAGGCAATGTCATAATAAGGTTATATAAAGCTTGACCCTCAAAGTCATCATGCAAAATAATCAGAAACTCCTTTTTTCAACTGCGCATTTTACATGTTAAAAGGGGATACAAAGGATCGTTGCTTTTTCAGGGCACATTAGCAGAATAGAAACCCTGTCAGGTACTCTTTACTTTTAAGTTAGTGTCAACTATGTATGTCTCCTGGCAGCCAAAAATAAAACATCAAAAACCAAATCATGCATCAACAACAAAATATCTTGTAACTTTTTAGACAAAACACTAAAAAGGGATTTTTAAAACTCAATTTACATTTATTTACAAACAAATATGTAAAGTTATTGTATATCATCCTGATACATTATTGAATAATATTCCTATATGTGTATACATATTTTTTTTCTTTTTAATTTGGATACATTGCATTTTGAAAACTTACCAGTTTAGCATTTCACTGTCATCATGACCTAACTATACAACCATAACAGTGAACTTATTCAGCAAGTACTTTGTCTTTTGTCCAATTGACCTGCCCTTTCTCCTCCACAGCTGGGCTCTCGCTCTCTCCCTGTATCGCCCCAGAGTTGATTATCTGTGTAGGTTGAGTAGGTGCTTCTGTGTATTTTCTTCCCCCCAGAAGTGTCTTAATCCTCTAACTCTAAATGTTCCTTCACCTGCTGTACAGTATAAAAATTGTACAATACACACCCTCCACTTCAAGAAAAATAACTCTGGACATTTCATTGATATTTTTCGTGCTACTGCAGGATAGTTCCTTGAGGTCAATCACCATGCCTGTCAAGACTGAAAAATAGATATCTCTTACTGCCTTTTGAAGGTCTCACTTGACATAAAAACAGAATTGGCAATTTTGAGTATTATTCACTTCCGTCAACCTCGAAAAGGCATAGGAATTACTCTATTTGGTTATTTACTTTAAAACTCTCTCCTACATTAAAAATAACTCCTGAAACATCTCTGAGGGGTTGAAATGGCAGATATTATTAGCTGATTAGTCAGCTAAGGAAATTGAGGCACAGAGATGTTAAGCAATTTTCCCAGTGATCTCACTACTGAAGACTGGATAATCAAGGGTTCAACCGAGGCCATCTAACCTCCCAGTAGCAGCCTCTTTAAAAAAAAAAAAAAATATATATATATATATATATATGGCACTGTGTCTCTCTTTGTCTCATCTTTAAGTTTTTAATTTCTTTACTCTGTCTTTTTACTTTTATTAATATCCAAACTCCCTTTAAATTTTAACAGTAATGTATAAGTTTCTGTGAAAGAAGAAAGATCCAATGCAAAGGTTGTAGAGAGGAATAAAAGAAAAGAAATAAAAAGGAAATAATCTTTGCTAAGGGATAAATATCGTGTCAGTCATAAGTTTACTTACAGTTTTTCCTGATTTTTCTTAGAGTCTGAAATCAAGCAGAACTATCACAAACTCATTTTTCCGAAATAAACAGCTGATCGATTGAAGTTTTACTCCTGCTTCTCAGAGAAGTTGTATCTTAACAGATAAAACTGTGAAGAAAAAAAAAAAAGACGTTCATGCAGTAGAATTTCAGACTACATCAGACAATGGAAGACATTAGAAGGATGAAGAATTTAGAAGGGAAGGAAAGAGTGTATCTGCTGGTCTCTGAGAACATACGCAGGGTGAATTTTCCTATTCAGTCTTTTATTCTCATCTCTGCTTTAGATTTTGTGGTTTGGGTGACTTCCAGTCTGTAGCCAAACCCCAAACATGATCCATCTCACCTTCACCCCTTTCTACTGTGTGTGTAGTGATATAACACTATCTCAATCAAAAGCAATCCTAAAATTCATCTGATTGCTTTATGTTGAACTAATGTCAAAAAATACCATCTTTGACTGGCACAAAAACAGAAATATAGATCAATGGAACAGGATAGAAAGCCCAGAGATAAACCCACACACATATGGTCACCTTATCTTTGATAAAGGAGGCAAGCATATACAGTGGAGAAAAGACAGCCTCTTCAATAAGTGGTGCTGGGAAAATTGGACAGATATATGTAAAAGTATGAAATTAGAACACTCCCTGACACCATGCACAAAAATAAACTCAAAATGGATTAAAGACCTAAGTGTAAGGCCAGACACTATCAAACTCTTAGAGGAAAACATAGGCAGAACACTCTATGACATACATCACAGCAAGATTCTTTTTGACCCAGCTCCCAGAGAAATGGAAATAAGAACACAAATAAACAAATGGGACCTAATGAAACTTAAAAGCTTTTGCACAGCAAAGGAAACCATAAACAAGACCAAAAGACAACCCTCAGAATGGGAGAAAATATTTGCAAATGAAGCAACTGACAAAGGATTAATCTCCCAGATCTACAAGCAGCTCATGCAGCTCAATAACAAAAAAACGAACAACCCAATCCAAAAATGGGCAGAAGACCTAAACAGACATTTCTCCAAAGAAGATATACAGATTGCCAACAGACACATGAAAGAATGCTCAACATCATTAATCATTAGAGAAATGCAAATCAAAACTACAATGAGATATCATCTCACACCGGTCAGAATGGCCATCATCAAAAAATCTAGAAACAATAAATGCTGGAGAGGGTGTGGAGGAAAGGGAACACTCTTGCACTGTTGGTGGGAATGCAAATTGATACAGCCACTATGGAGAACAGTATGGAGGTTCCTTAAAAAACTACAAATAGAACTACCATACGACCCAGCAATCCCACTACTGGGCATATACCCTGAGAAAACCATAGTTCAAAAAGAGTCATGTACCAAAATGTTCATTGCAGCTCTATTTACAATAGCCAGGACATGGAAGCAGCCTAAGTGTCCATCAACAGATGAATGGATAAAGAAGATGTGGCACATATATACAATGGAATGTTACTCAGCCATAAAAAGAAATGAAATGGAGGTATTTGTAATGAGGTGGATGGAGTTAGAGTCTGTCATACAGAGTGAAGTAAGTCAGAAAGAGAAAAACAAATACAGTATGCTAACACATATATACGGAATCTAAGGAAAAAAAAAAAAAAAAGGCCATGAAGAACCTAGTGGCAAGACGGGAATAAAGACACAGACCTACTAGAGAATGGACTTGAGGATATGGGGAGGGGGTGGGGTGAGATGTGACAGGGTAAGAGAGTGTCATGGACATATATACACTACCAAATGTAAAATAGATAGCTAGTGGAAAGCAGCCACATAGCACAGGGAGATCAGCTCGGTGCTTTGTGACCACCTAGAGGGGTGGGATGGGGAGGGTGGGAGGGAGGGAGATGCAAGAGGGAAGAGATATGGGAACATATTGTATGTGTATAACTGATTCACTTTGTTATAAAGCAGAAGCTAACACACCATTGTAAGGCAATTATACTTCAATAAAGATGTTTAAAAATATATATATATTTTTTGCATAAAACGAAGAGTAGAGCCTTTGGATACTGTTGCCGAATTTTCTGACATAAAAAATACTGGAAAAAGGAAAAAGAAAACTGATTTCTACTATGAATCTCACCATCAGTTCATCTTTGATCTCAGTCTTAGAAAGAAAGACAATCTAATGGTCAGTTCAGCATTCTGGATACCATATGAATAAACCACTACAACTACTTAAAATTTTGCAACTGAAATTGATTATGAACAGAAAAAGAAAAATTATTATGTTTTTTTCTATAATCTAGCTTGAGTCTTGGTGAAATGTTACATTGCATGTGTAGCAATAATTTACTTCATTCGTTTCTGTACACTTTTGTGTAGTACGTATGCAGTATGTCTAATTTTGCAGTATGTCTAATTTTGCCATTATTACCAAAATTAAAATTTACCAAGAACTATGTAAATTCTAAAATATCACAGAAAAGACTGTCAAATCTAGTGACCATATCTATAATAAATTGAATCAAATAAGCCCTGAAACAATCCTAAAGAATTACATTTTCATTAAAGCAAAATGTTTATTTTATTCTAGTGATTTTGAGTTGCTAAATATTATGGTTAAACATTCTAATTTTTAAATTATTTTTATATTTGGATTTGTGCAATCTGTCCAGATATACCCTGGGATTGTTATTATGGAGAAATAGATAGTATGCTTCCTTAGGCAACCCTGCTAGAGTTATGCCATTTTTTTTTAACTTCTTCATTGTGTGATTCCATATAAATGTATTAAAATTTATTTAACAATTCCAAAAAAAAAAATACCATCTTTGTATTGAGTTCTAAATATTTTATCTCTTCAAGCAATTTTACATGCTAAATTAATTAGAAGCTGAAAGAATTTCTTTAAATAACTTAAAAGGAACAACAAAATTAATTTACTTTGTGTCACAACATCTGAACCAGTGGTTCTCAATCCTGGCTGTTTATTATTGTTTCTTGGGAAAGTATTGATTTATTTATTTTCTGGGGTGGTGATCTGGCTATCAGTGTTTTTAAAAGCTCTTCAGGGCATTCTAATGTGCAGTTAGGGTCAACAAGCACTAATCTAGACATTTCATATAATATTACTTTAGAGTTCAAGTTAGCTGGAAAATGGTCAAAATATATTTTTCCCTATGTAATTATAAAACCCTCACATTTTTAAAGGTTTAGCACTGAATATATAGTTAAGTTAAAAGTCATTTTTTAGGACTTTAGTTACTATACCAAAAATATTTTCATCTGCTACATCCTGGATCTGTTATTTTGTCAATAAAATCTCAAAGGAATTAGGTTAGTCACGTCTCTGAAGGAAATGCATCTTCCTTACAGTTGCAAAAAGTAGTTGCAACCACTAGAGGTCAGACATTTAAATCTGCAGTATGATGCTCAAATACTAAAGTTATGTAGTTTAGAATTCTGTATCCTCATTTCAAAAATATTCTCTAAATTTTCTTCCATTATTAAAAACCGTGTCCTTTCAAAAAGTTCAAAGCATTTCCTGCCTGTGTGGATAGGTGTTTTACACTCTATTTCATCCAAGCTTCAAAATTCTAAAGAGAAATGTAATCCAGAAGTACAGAAAGTTAAAGCACTATCAGCATGATGATCTTCTGATGCTTTTCTAAAAATAAAATAGAAAATGAAAGTATTAGATATATAGTACTTCCACATAATTATCTAATTTAACTACAGATTAGAGGACTCTGTAGGCATTTCAGGGTCTACCAGAAGTCCCAGGGCCTAAATGCCATTCTCCCATTGCCACAAGTATTTTTATCCTCCTGTCCATGAGGGGTGGAGTCTATGAGCTCTTCTCTTATATTTGGGTTAATTTGTGACACTTTCAATCATTAGCATATGTGGCAGAAGATCACCATGTGCGCTCTGAGTCAGCTCATTAAAAAACATGTATATTCTGTTTGTTAGGTGGATCCCTGAGCTGTCATGTACGAAGTCCAACTACTCTGAGGCCACCAGGCTGAAGAGGCCACGGGGAGATGCTCCAGCTGACAGTGCCAGCTGAGCTCAGCTTTCCAGTCCTCCTTGCTAACGTGCTGGACACGTGCGTGAAGACGCCAACCTGGAAGTGGAGCCTCCTCCAGTACAAAGGGTTCCAGGTGGCAGCCGGTGGCCTTTGGGGTTACCCCAGCCATTCTGGTCTCCCCAGCTGAAGCTGCAGACATCACAGAGCAGCATGGATTATGGGCAAACCCCACTGTGCACTGTCAGAATCCCTGACCCGTAGAAACCACGAGTGTAATAAATCGGTTGCTATTTTACGCCCCTAAATTTAGACTGGCATGTTAGGCAGCGCGAGATAACTGGAACTCCCAGAGAAATTAACTGAGCTTCCTCCCTTCAACTGGGCTTTTGTTAAAGCAGAAATGGCCAAAATGTAGGTCATTCTGGGCAAATGATTTGTTTGTTCTTCACAATTACTCTTTGGCTATTAACTTGGTAAGATTGGTGGGGCGTCGGGTGCGGGAGGAAAAAAGCTGGAGAAAAAGCCACTGCTGCATGGCAAAGACATGTACTGATAGATGCTTAAATACAATTGAAGAATTAACATAATCTATTTTAAAACTGAAGTTCCCAAAATTGTCTCTCAGACTGAAGAATTATTAATTTACAGCCTCTATGGTTTTTCACTGCTTGGCTATTCAATTTTCTTATATGTACCAGCACTACCAATGCCCACCCCAAATAACGTTTTCCTCCCACATTTTACTTTGTGTATGAATTCCAAACACTGCTGATGTACATGAATATATCCATTATAATGAATATCTGTTACTGTTATTTTTTAACCAATGTCCGCATGCTCAAGAGCTTATTTTACTTAAACTGAAAATGATTTGCTAAAGGCAAAAATGTACAACTTGTGAGTGTGTTTCTATGAAAATTAAAAGCAGACTTAAAGAATCAAAAATTCTTTTCTCATTTAAGGTAAAAGCTTCCATTAACTACTATAGGCCTTTTTTTTTTTTTTTCTGAATAACAACCATAGAATTAGTCTATATGTCCACTTGAATGATTTTTCTCCCTAGAACTCTTTCTAATAAGGTCACCTTCTTTTTTGTTGTTCATTATATCCTGGGAGGCTATTACGCCCAAACCCCTGTGTAGGTTGTACATGTAGACATAACTTTAGGTCCTATGACTTGTCTAATTCCATTTTTTCCACAAGTACAGGTATCTCTGGGAACAAGAATAAAAATGAATTTTGGACATTGGTTAAAATAAGAATAGAAGGGCTTTTCCATTTTTGTTCCCCTACAGTGCTAACACAGTACCCCAAGATTAGTTTGTATATAAGAAAATTGTAGTGAATAAAAACCTTCATCAGATGCATGTATTTAGAGAAGAAGTGACATTTTTGAGTAAATCTGAGCAAGGAAAGTGGGAGCTCTCACGATATTTGGAGAGAGCAAGAAGAAAGAATCTCCAATAGTAAAATTCATCATATAAGATAAATATCTAGAGAAGTGGAGAAACACAGTTTATTTTAGAGCAGAATATATTCAATGTCTTTGTGGATAGCAGACAGATTATAGTTGAAAAATGAGAAGTAACTCAACTTTGGTTGGCATTTTCCTGGGAAGAAGTACAAGAAACTTCTCAGGTGTGGAGAGAGAGAGAATATAGACCATGTAGTACAAACACTGCAAACAGAAGATGAGGATTTGAGGACATTGTCGACATGGACAAATAAACAGAGAAGATATCAGCAGATAGAGTGCTAAGTATGAGACCTGAGAATATTCCTGTTTTAGAGGGACAGAAGGAGGTGATCTATGGATGATTATGAATGATGGTGTTACCGTAATTCAGACCATTCTTTCAGCAGACCAAAAGTGCCAGGTGGGATGTTGAAAGTCTAGTATTTTAAGGGATAGATGTCTACAGAGTTCTTTTAATAGCAGCAATTTATCCATCCCTTCATCTTACAATCTGATCTGAAAGAATACTGGAAGTTATCTGTAAGTGGGAGACAGATGATGACTAGGGTCTTAATTGCCTCTGAAACAGTCATCCAAATCTAAATGAGGGAAAAGACGAAAAGCACATGTCAATATCATCAGGCAGGCCAGCGATGAGAAATACAGGACGTATAAATGCGAGGGCAAACCAATAAGTGAAAATAGACTGTGGAAGTGATTACTTCCAATCGTTTACTTGAATTAGAAAAGTCAGTCACGAGTCCTTATTCCTGTCATTAGCCTATGTCAACATAGAACAACAACAACAACTCAGATTTAAAAAATGAAGCAATTCATTCTTCAGCTACATACATACAAAACCGAGGCCAGATTTTTCACTTTTTATCTGGATTTGACAACATTTATTGTGGTGACCACAATAAATCTTATTTGAATTTGATTTGAATCAAATGATTTGAATCTAATCAGCTTTAAAATAATTTATATAAGAGACCATTACTGGAGGAGCTTAAAGAGGGCAGAAGAGTAAGATGCGGAGATCACCTTCCTCCACACAAATATATCTACACGTGGAACTGCTCCTACAGAACACCCACTGAACGCTGACAGAAGACCTCAGACCTCCCAAAAGGCAAGAAACTCCCCACATGCCTGGGTAGGGCAAAAGAAAAAAGAAATAACAGAGACAAAAGAATAGGGATGGGACCTGCACCAGTAGGAGGGAGCTGTGAAGGAGGAAAGGTTTCCACACACTAGGAAGCCCCTTCGCGGACAGAGACTGCGGGTGGCAGAGGGGGGAAGC
The DNA here is from genome assembly GCF_949987535.1 of Balaenoptera acutorostrata. NCBI lineage: Eukaryota > Metazoa > Chordata > Mammalia > Artiodactyla > Balaenopteridae > Balaenoptera > Balaenoptera acutorostrata. The sequence goes on from NC_080081.1 coordinate 67,753,385, forward strand.
TTTGGAGCCACGGAGGAGAGCGCAGCCACAGGGGTGCGGAGGGCAAAGCGGAGAGGTTCCCGCACAGAGGATCGGTGCCGACCAGCACTCACCAGCCCGAGAGGCTTGTCTGCTCACCCGCCGGGGCGGGCGGGGGCTGGAAGCTGAGGCTTGGGCTTCGGAGGTCGGATCGCAGGGAGAGGACTGGGGTTGGCGGTGTGAACACAGCCTGAAGGGGGCAAGTGCGCCACGGCTAGCTGGGAGGGAGTCCAGGAAAAGGTCTGGAGCTGCCGAACAGGCAAGAGACTTTTTCTTGCCTCTTTGTTTCCTGGTGCGCGAGGAGAGGGGATTCAGAGTGCTGCCTAAATGAGATCCAGAGACGGGCACGAGCCGCAGCTATCAGCGCGGACCCCAGAGACGGGCATGAGACGCTAAGGCTGCTGCTGCTGCCACCAAGAAGCCTGTGTGCGAGCACAGGTCACTCTCCACACCGCCCCTCCCGGGAGCCTCTGCAGCCCGCCATTGCCAGGCTCCCGTGGTCCTGGGACAACTTTCCCGGGAGAACGCACGGCGCGCCTCAGGCTGCTGCAACGTCACGACGCCTCTGACGCCGCAGGCTTGCCCTGCCTCCTCCGTACCGCTCCCTCCCCTGGCCTGAGTGAGCCAGAGCCCCCGAAGCAGCTGCTCCTTTAACCCCGTTCTGTCTGGGCGGGGAACAGACGCCCTCAGGCGACCTACACACAGAGGCAGGGCCCAAATCCAAAACTGAACCCCAGGAGCTGTGCGAACAAAGAAGAGAAAGGGAAATCTCTCCCAGCAGCCTCAGAAGCAGCGGATTAAATCTCCACAGTCAACTTGATGTACCTGCATCTGTGGAATACCTGAATAGACAACGAATCATCCCAAATTGAGGAGGTGGACTTTGGGAGCAATGATATATATATATATTTTCCCTTTTTCTCTTTTTGTGAGTGTGTATGTGTATGCTTCTGTGTGTGATTTCGTCTGTATAGCTTCGCTTTTACCATTTGTCCTAGGGTTCTGTCTGTCCTTTTTTTTTTTTAATTACTTAAAAAAATTTTTTTTCTTATAATTATTTTTTATTTCAATAACTTTATTTTATTTTACTTTATTTTATTATACCTTCTTCTTTCTTTCTTTCTTTTTTTCTGCCTTTTATTCTGAGCCATGTCGAGCACAGGCTCTTGGTGCTCCAGCCAGGCATCAGGGCTGTGCCTCTGAGGTGGGAGAGCCAAGTTCAGGACACTGGTCCACAAGAGACTTCCCAGCTCCATGTAATACCAAACAGCAAAAACCTCTCAGAGATCTCCATCTCAACGCCAAGACCCAGCTTCACTCAACAACCAGCACACTACAGTGCAGGACACCCTATGCCAAACAACTAGCAAGACAGGAACACAATCCAAACCATTAGCAGAGAGGCTGCCTAAAATCATAATAAGGCCACAGACACCCCAAAACACACCACCAGACGTGGACCTGCCCACCAGAAAGACAAGATCCAGCCTCATCCACCAGAACACAGGCACTATCCCCTCCACCAGGAAGCCTACACAACCCACTGAACCAACCTTAGCCACTGGGGACAGACACAAAACACAATGGGAACTACGAACCTGCAGCCTGTGAAAAGGAGACCCCAAACACAGCAAGTTAAGCAAAATGAGAAGACAGATAAACACAAAGCAGATGAAGAAGCAAGGCAAAAACCCACCAAACTTAACAAATGAGGAGGAAATAGGCAGTCTACCTGAAAAAGAATTCAGAATAATGATAGTAAAATGATCCAAAATCCTGGAGATATAATGGAGAAAATACAAGAAATGTTTAACAAGGACCTAGAAGAACTAAAGAGCAAACAAACAGTGATGAACAACACAATAAATGAAATTAAAAATTCTCAAGAAGGGATCAATAGCAGAATAACTGAGGCAAAAGAACAGATAAGTAACCTGGAAGATAAAATAGTGGAAATAACTACTGCAGAGCAGGATAAAGAAAAAAGAATGAAAAGAATTGAGGACAGTCTCAGAGACCTCTGGGACAACATTAAACGCACCAACATTCGAATTATATGGGTCCCAGAAGAAGAAGAGAAAAAGAAAGGGACTGAGAAAATATTTGAAGTGATTATAGTTGAAAACTTCCCTAACATGGGAAAGGAAATAGTCAATCAAGTCCAGGGAGCACAGAGAGTCCCATATAGGAAAAATCCAAGGAGAAACATGCCAAGACACATATCAATCAAACTATCAAAAATTAAATACAAAGAATAAACATTAAAAGCAGCAAGGGGAAAACAACAAATAACACATAAAGGAATCCCCATAAGGTTAACAGCTGATCTTTCAGCAGAAACTCTGCAAGCCAGAAGGGAGTGGCAGGACATATTTAAAGTGATGAAGGAGAAAAACCTACAAACAAGATTACTCTACCCAGCAAGGATCTCATTCAGATTCAACGGAGAAATTAAAACCTTTACAGACAAGCAAAAGCTAAGAGAATTCAGCACCACCAAACCAGCTTTACAACAAATGCTAAAGGAACTTCTCTAGGCAGGAAACACAAGAGAAGGAAAACACCTACAATAATAAACCCAAAACAATTAAGAAAATGGTAATAGGAACATACATATCGATAATTACCTTAACTGTAAATGGATTAAATGCTCCAACCAAAAGACATAGGCTGGCTGAATGGATACAAAAACAAGACCCATATATATGCTGTCTACAAGAGACCCACTTCAGACCTAGGGACACATACAGACTGAAAGTGAGGGGATGGAAAAAGATATTCCATGCAAATGGAAATCAAAAGAAAGCTGCAATAGCCATTCTCATATCAGACAAAATAGACTTTAAAACAAATACTATTGCAAGAGACATAGAAGGACACTACATAATTATGAAGGGATCAATCCAAGAAGAAGATATCACAATTGTAAATATTTATGCACCCAACATAGGATCATCTCAATACATAAGGCAAATACTAACAGCCATAAAAGGGGAAATCGACAGGAACACAATCATAGTAGGGGACTTTAACACCCCACATTCACCAATGGACAGATCATCCAAAATGAAAATAAATAAGGAAAACTGATGCCTAAAAGGAACCTGCAGTATAAAAAAACAAACAAAACAACTAAAAAAAAAAAGAAAATAAATAAGGAAACACAAGCTTTAAATGATACATTAAAGAAGATGGACTTAATTGATATTTATAGGACATTCCATCCAAAAACAACAGAATACACATTCTTCTCAAGTGCTCATGGAACATTCTCCAGGATAGATCATATCTTGGGTCACAAATCAAGCCTTGGTAAATTTAAGAAAATTGAAATCGTATCAAGTATCTTTTCCAACCACAACGCTATGAGACTAGATATCAATTACAGGAAAAAGTCTGTAAGAAATACAAACACATGGAGGCTAAACAACACACTACTTACTAACCAAGAGATCACTGAAGAAATCAAAGAGGAAATCAAAAAATACCTAGAAACAAATGACAACGAAAACACGACCACCCAAAACCTATGGTATCCAGCAAAAGCAGTTCTAAGAGGGAAGTTTATAGCAATACAATCCTACCTTAAGAAACAAGAAACATCTCAAATAAACAACCTAACCTTACATCTAAAGCAATTAGAGAAAGAAGAACAAAAAAACACCAAAGTTAGCAGAAGGAAAGAAATCATAAAGATCAGATCAGAAATAAATGAAAAAGAAATGAAGGAAACGATAGCAAAGATCAATTTTTAAAAAGCTGGTTCTTTGAGAAGATAAACAAAATTGATAAACCATTAGCCAGATTTATCAAGAAAAAAAGGGAGAAGAGTCAAATCAACAGAATTAGAAATGAAAAAGGAGAAGTAACAACTGACACTGCAGAAATACAAAGGATCATGAGAGATTACTACAAGCAACTATATGCCAATAAAATGGACAACCTGGAAGAAATGGACAAATTCTTAGAAATGCACAACCTTCCGAGACTGAATCAGGAAGAAGTAGAAAATATGAACAGACCAATCACAAGCACTAAAATTGAAACTGTGATTAAAAATCTTCCAACAAACAAAAGCCCAGGACCAGATGGCTTCACAGGTGAATTCTATCAAACATTTAGAGAAGAGCTAACACCTATCCTTCTCAAACTCTTCCAAAATATAGTAGAGGGAGGAACACTCCCAAACTCATTCTACGAGGCCACCATCACTCTGATACCAAAACCAATGATGTCACAAAGAAAGAAAACTACAGACCAATATCACTGATGAACATAGATGCCAAAAATCTCAACACTATACTAGCAAACAGAATCCAACAGCACATTAAAAGGATCATACACTATGATCAAGTGGGGTTTATCCCAGGAATGCAAGGATTCTTCAATATATGCAAATCAATCAACGTGATACACCATATTAACAAATTGAAGGAGAAAAACCATATGATCATCTCAATAGATGCAGAGAAAGCTTTTGACAAAATTCAACACCCATTTGTGATAAAAACCCTCCAGAAAGTAGGCATAGAGGGAACTTTCCTCAACATAATAAAGGCCATATATGACAAACCCACAGCCAACATCGTCCTCAATGGTGAAAAACTGAAACCATTTCCACTAAGATCAGGAACAAGACAAGGTTGCCCACTCTCACCACTATTGTTCAACATACTTTTGGAAGTTTTAGCCACAGCAATCAGAGAAGATAGAGAAATAAAAGGAATCCAGATTGGAAAATAAGAAGTAAAGCTGTCACTGTTTGCAAATGACATGATACTATACATAGAGAATCCTAAAGATGCTACCAGAAAACTACTAGAGCTAATCAATGAATTTGGTAAAGTAGCTGGAAAAAAAATTAATGCACAGAAATCTCTTGCATTCCTATACACTACTGATGAAAAATCTGAAAGAGAAATTAAGAAAACACTCTCATTTATCATTGCAACAAAAAGAATAAAATATCTAGGAATAAACTTACCTAAGGAGACAAAAGACCTGTATGCAGAAAATTATAAGACACTGATGAAAGAAATTAAAGATGATACAAATAGATGGAGAGATAGACCATGTTCTTGGATTGGAAGAATCAACTCTGTGAAAATGACTCTACTACCCAAAGCAATCTACAGATTCAATGCAATCCCTTTCAAACTGCCACTGGCATTTTTCACAGAACTAGAGCAAAAAGTTTCACAATTTGTATGGAAACACAAAAGACCCCGAATAGCCAAAACAATCTTGAGAAAGAAAAACGGAGCTGGAGGAATCAGGCTCCCTGACTTCAGACTATATACTACAAAGCTACAGTTACAGTATGGTACTGGCACAAAAACAGAAATATAGGTATAGTCACCTTATCTTTGATCAAGGAGGCAAGAATATACAGTGGAGAAAAGACAGCCTCTTCAATAAGTGGTGCTGGGAAAACTGGACAGCTACATGTAAAAGAATGAAATTAGAACACTCCTTAACACCATACACAAAAAGAAACTCAAATGGATAAAGACCTAAGTGTAAGGTCAGACACCATCAAACTCTTAGAAGAAAACATAGGCAGAACACTCTATAACATAAATCACACCAAGATCCTTTTTGACCCACCTCCTAGAGAAATGGAAATAAAAACAAAAATAAACAAATGGGACCTAATGAAACTTTAAATCTTTTGCACAGCAAAGCAAACCATAAACAAGACGAAAAGACAACCGTCAGAATGGGAGAAAATATTTGCCAATGAAGCAACTGACAAAGGATTAATCTCCAAAACATAAAAGCAGCTCATGCAGCTCAATATCAAAAAAACAAACAACCCAATCCAAAAATGGGCAGAAGACCTAAATAGACATTTCTCAAAAGAAGATATACAGATCACCAACAAACACATGAAAGGATGCTCAACATCACTAATCATTAGACAAATGCAAATCAAAACTACAATGAGGTATCACCTCACAGCAGTCAGAATGGCCATCATCAAAAAATCTACAGACAATAAATCCTGGAGAGGGTGTGGAGAAAAGGGAACCCTCTTGCACTGTTGGTGGGAATGTAAATTGATGCAGCCACTATGGAGAACAGTATGGAGGTTCCTTAAAAAACTAAAAATAGAACTACGATATGACCCAGCAATCCCACTACTGGGCATATACCCTGAGAAACCATAATTCAAAAAGAATCATGTACCACAATGTTCATTGCAGCTCTATTTACAATAGCCAGGACATGGAAGCAACCTAAATGTCCATCGACAGATGAATGGATAAAGAAGATGTGGCACATATATACAATGGAATATTACTCAGCCATAAAAAGGAACGAAACTGAGTTATTTGTAGTGAGGTGGATGGACCTAGTGACTGTCATACAGAGTGGAGTAAGTCAGAAAGAGAAAAACAAATACCGTATGCTAACCCATATATATGGAATCTAAAAAAAAAAAAATGGTTAGAAGAACCTAGGGGCAAGACGGGAATAAAGATGCAGACCTACTAGAGAATGGACTTGAGGACACGGGGAGGGGGAAGGGTAAGCTGGGACAAAGTGAGAGAGTGGCATGGACATATATACACTACCAAACGTAAAATAGATAGCTAGTGGGAAGCAGCCGCATAGCACAGGGAGATCAGCTCAGTGCTTTGTGACCACAGAGAGGGGTGGGATGGGGAGGGTGGGAGGGAGGGAGATGCAAGAGGGAAGAGATTTTGGGACATATGTATATGTATAAGTGATTCACTTTGTTATAAAGCAGAAACTAACACACCATTGTAAAGCAATTATACTCTAATAAAGATGTTAAAAAATAAAATAAAATAAAGATGGCTTCACTCAAAAAAAAAAAAAAGAGACCATTATTAATCTTCAGTTGTCTGGCATTTTGAAATGCATGTAGATTATTTAAATTTTTTCATATCAATTTCATATTAATTATTATTTTAATCAAAACATAATAGACTGTATCTATGCTTCTTGAAACATATACTGTACTTTCTCCACTAGATGTCTCCAGAGAAATACAAGTAAATACTGCTAATAAAAAATGCTGCTAATACACACCCAGCTCAACTAAGGACAAATAGTTACATTGTTTAGTTAGTATGAGAGTGAAATCTGTCCCTTGATAGGCTTTTAAAGAAAATGAGAGTCTAAATGTATAAAGGAAAGATGGCACACTACCCACGTTTATCACAGAAAGCCCGCTCGCTCCTAAATTAATTAACATTCAAGAGACATCATTTAGTGTTTACTTTGGTGTCCAGTTAGTCATCTCTTTCTTTGACTATGATTTCATTATCTTATCTATGCTTGGCCAGAGCATCCCTGAAGATCTAAGGGCGTACAGGAGGAAATCCACTGGAAATACACTGGGGGAATGGCTGGGGAGGTGACACTTCTTATAGGCTTTACAATGTGTCATCCACAAATATCTGAGCCTATATATTGCCTTTCTGACCTCTTTTAAGTTGAGCATTGATGTTCAATTTTATTTTGGCTTTTATGATTGTTTTAATTAGGGAAAAAAAACACAAAATTTAATTTTTGGCTTAATTTGAATTCCTTTTACTGTTGACTGAGTTCAGCATAATCTAACTATTTTAACAAAAGGTTTTCTCTCCCTTGAAGGAAGCGAAGATCTCTGGGTCTTTGCCAGGACTTCAGTTTACAAGGCTGCAAACCCAGGTACCAAGGAAGGCTACGCACTTCACTGGCCAAGGTGCTTGGACACTGAGAAGTGTGCCCCCAAGAAAGTGTGGCAGTAACTTCAAAGCCTTATCGTCTTTTAGAAGTAAATTCTATTACCTGTAGTTTCCAAATGGGCCAATAAGAAAGAAAAGTAGTACTTAAGAAATGCCAAGATCCCACAGACCACACATTTAAAAAACAGGGGATTTTAAATTATCTGGGGGAAATAACCACCCTGGATCATTCAAAACCAAGGAAATTCTGTTTTAAAAATCCAATAGTTTGGTATGTAATCATTCCGCAATGTATTCGTGTATCCAATCATCACGTTGTATACCTTAAAGATATACATTTTCGATTTGTCAAGTATGCCTCAATAAAGCTGGGGAAAAAAGTATGGTTCCTAGAAAAAAAAAAATCCACTCTTGGCTTGAGTATCCAGGTTTGTTGAATCCATAGGCCATGTCTAATCCCAGAGATTGTTAGGTAAGTTTAATGTTGGTTACATGCTGGTGATAGTAAGCATGATACTTTAATCACATCACAGTCTCCAGAGTCTCCAGAGGCTACGAGGCTGCTACAAAGATCCACTGGATAATTTGCAAACTGCCAGTAAATTAGCATCCTGATAGCTAGAAACAAATGTCACTGTCTTTTGAACACATTATTTTTCCTTGGTTGTGTAATAAACCATTTCTTTTTCATTAATGACTTACAGTTCTGGGTCAGACTTTGCAACCCTGAAAGTCAGACTTAATTGCCAAGGTTTCAAACTTCCTCCAAACTGTTAAGAAAATTACACAGCCAACCCAGGGTCAGGATCCTTTCATGAAGCAGAAGAATAAGGGTCCTGTGTGGAGTGAAAGAGAGAGATTAACCCTTGATGAGTGCTCAGAAAGGAGATAATTGTGTCCCTCTCAAGATGTTTAAACTTTTCTCTACAGTTTAGACAGTATTCCCATTCTCTGGAACTATTTCCTTCCCTCACCCTGCCCCAAGTTGTTGGCTATGGACCAGGGTTCCATATTAGCTTCCCTGAAGTCAGGATCCTGGCTAAAGTAGTTGCTTGGACTTTCCCCCACTATGTAATATCTTATAATATCACCCTTCTGGGCTGGGCTCAGCATTTTAAGTTGCAGTGCCTTTTTTTTTTTTTTTTTTTTTTTTAATATATTTACTCTAAAATTTTCCTTCTCTTGGAATGTTCTCCAACCTCTGAATTTACATGAAATTTATATGTACAATCTGGCCTTCATTTTCAAGATCCTCTTTGATGGCATTACTCACCCTGAATATAAATATTTGTTGAGGGCTAGCATTTGTTGACTTCCAAATATGATGCTCGAGATGGATACATTTAAGCCTCAATTATTTGAAACTCTGAAAAGAAAGATTTAAGAATACTCTTTTTATAGTATGAGCATATACAATGCTTTTTACAAAAAGTAAACCTCTACCTCCTGTCAGGAAGGAGAAGTCATCTTTTGAAATATGAATGCATTTCCATTTTCACGACTTTCCTCATGCAATTATTTGTCCATTTGTACCAAAGAAGGAGTCAGGGTGAATGGAAGCCATTGATTCCAGTGGATAAAACTGTGGTCACAGGAACACAGGTCACAGGTCAAAATTGTTCTTTAAAATAATCGATATATTTTCAATTTATAGGCGCTGTTAAGAAAGTAGGTAACATGACATGATATTAATTCTGCCTTCACCCCTATCTTCAAAGTTAAGTCCATCTGTTACCATTCTGGACCATATTTAAATAACTTTTTCACTCTTGATACATATTTTCCAAGTCTATATCTCTCTCTATACCTCATTCCTTCCTCTCCAATCAAACCCCATTGGATCTGAGCAGATTTCAGCTTCATTACAGAAACGCTTACTAACAGTTACAGCTGTCTAAAATGAAACGGGTTGCATTAATCTTAGAGAGCATCTCAGTAAAGAGTGGGTGACTATTTACAGTGATGATGTTGCAGGGATTTCTGTATTTTGAGTTTGATTTGTTTCCTGTAATTCCAAAATTCTATTGTTTTATCTTAGAAGATAAGCAATCTACTTTATAATGTCTCAACAGCCTAGAATTGAAGACTTTTATATAACTGTTATCAATAATGTTCTAATAGCTAATATACTGATATCAGATAGAACTTATTTTCAAAAAACCTCTCCATTCTACTCAATAAGCAATTACTGACCACCTACTATTTGCGCAACATAAGAGTAATAGAAACCTATTGTATAAAGCAAAACAGTGATATACGAGCAAAGTTAGAGTTAATTCCATTCAGAGAAATGTAAGTGATAGATTAATTCTCTTCTTCCTGCAAGGGACCAGGGATAAGAATACAATTTACCCCTTACCATCTTTTCTCCAGCTCTCCTTTTGAATTGCTCTTTCATTTTCTATACCTTAATGTCAAGATTTTCAAATTGAAAAGAAGCCTCTAAACATATTTTGGAATTTATTATTTCATTGTATGCTTTCTTACTAAACTAGCAGCAAATTGCAGAATTATTTTAGTGCCCCAAGACAAAATCTTATAGCAAGCTTAATATAACTCTCCTGATACTTGGAATCCTCTCTGGCCTAATCCAGCCTTCCCTAAAAGACCTTCCAATTGGGCAACATGGAGTTTCAGTCTAAAATTTCTCTATATTGCCAGTGGGGAAACAACTCTGATGGGCCACTACAGTGGGAGCACTTTGCAACAAGACATATTTGAATTACACTTTCACTTTAGGATAGTGTGTAACTTATTTATCCAGGGAAACTCATTGTAGTTATTTAGCTAATTGTTGACGTATCATGTGTGGAGTGGTGAGAGTGGATATCCCCTTGGCTAGGAATTGCACTGTGTAACATTAAGAGACTTTGGTTACTCTTGATAAAACAGAAGAAGAAGGATTCTGGCAATGCCCCTGTTTCTTAATACGTATTGCATTATTCTATTGCAGTTAGATTGGTAATACTTGTTTCCAACAGGGGATGCTTTTGTCCGGTGGTTACCAAGAGATGCGCTGTCAAGAAATGGTCAACATCATGCCCTGTATGTAATGAAAAAACAAAATGACACATGTTTTTCTTTCCTGCTTTGCTTCAAAATTAGGGAAACTTACCAGAACCAGATTTATGTTAACTCTATCTATTCCTTGATATCTGAAAAGAGAAGTGAAATGGGAGGGATCCCCCCAGTTTACACATTGCAAGAAAAATGTGATCCCTCCTACATGTTTCATCAGCAACTTAAAATTCTTGTCCCATACTCTGTGAGAGTTTATGGCCATTCAACATTTGTTTTTAATCAACAGCCATTACTGCCTTGTGATTATCCAACTTACATCTACCTTTGTTATCTGGTGAAAAATAATCTTTCAGTTCTGACGTGAACTGAATATGACAAGATGTGATTAGATCAAGTCATACTGTCACTGAGCACAGGGACATGCACTCTGAAAGGGACGTATTACAGAATGATCCTTAAAATCTAAACAAAATCATTTCCCATAAAAACCCTCTAAATTACAAAAGAATAAAACGGAAATATGAACATGAAATGAGTCAGGTAGTAAAAATAAAGAGAAAGATAAATAATACAAAACTAAAATAAATATCCTTTTGATAATGAGAAGAAAAAGAGGCTCAGTGTGCTCAGGAAACATAGCTGAAAAAGCAGATTCTAGCTGGCGACTTGAAGTTGCTGATGCCTTCTGGAGAGAGTTCAGATTCCCAGGTTGATACAGAGCTCCCTCCCAGAACTCTGCCATGTATATAAACTCTGAGCTCTCCAAAGCCCACTGCCAGTTCTCTTCGTGGACTAACTGCAACGGAGAGACTAGAGATGATTCCTCTCTTACCCATATTTTCTCTGTTCTTGCTCGTTGTGGTTAACCCTGCAAATGCCAATGGTCATTATGACAAGATCTTGGCTCACAGCCGTATCAGGGGCCGGGATCAGGGGTAAGTCAGTGGTTTGATTTTATAAACCTTCTTTTCCCTTAGCTTGTTGTATGTACAATTCTACATATAGTTCCTTATTTATACCTCAGGTTTTGTGTTTTTTTTTTTCTACTTATTACAATGTAACAAGCAAAAAGGAAAAAATGAGTATTCTGTGGTTGATGTATGTGTCTTAAACTTTAAGGATTACTGTCCAAAAAACTTGTGTATAATTGCTTTTTATGAAACATTGTAAGATTTTAATGTAATTAACAACATTTAACAGGGCATTTCTTTATGATTCAGTTTATTTGTGTTTTTATTTGATTCCAAATTTCTGGAATGAGGTTTTCAAGATGAAAGAATCTATTGTTGGAGACTCTCATTATGTAGACAGCTTTGAAATATCTCACATTATGTTAGGGAAAATTTCATTTATTATGAAAATTAAACAATAGGTAATGTAACCAGTTTCCTGAATTTTTTGAAGCATTTAAGAATGCTTTTAAATTTTGCATTCTGTACAATTTGCAAAAACTTTATTTCTTAGAATAAACTCAACTACAACTTAGCATTTTTAAAGTTATCAGACATAATTTAGTAACTTAACCAACCATTTATTATTAATTTTTGAAATGGATCTTGGCACGACATCCAATGTCTCAGAGAGATGTTCATAATGCTCCAAAGTTCCCTTGCCTTACAGAGCAAATAAGACTTCCTTCTTTTTAAGGGAGAAAAACACTTAAAATTCTGGCAGAGGATGTCTTAATCTAATTACTTCCAGGCAAAGCAATAAATTTTCCTTTGTGCAGCCATATTATTTAAGTTAATCTTAGCATTCATTTACTCCTGTGATTGCTTACCTAGAAAATTACAGAGTACAGTGTCCTTGGACTTAGTAAAACTTGTCTATTTTGCTGTCTGATCTGTCATTGTTCCAGAGCCCTAAGCCACCCCAAACCCTAAATGAGCACATGTTTGGTTTAAAAGGGTCAGTGAATTACCTACTATTAAAAGTAATAAGACACATTGTTTAATTCTATTAGGTTAACTTTTGAAACAATGGCATTTTACTCTCAGAGATGTATAATTTCCCCTCTCTCTCTGTTTCTCATAGACTTTAGTTTTTCCAATGATTCAGTAGGATTGGATCAGAAGGAGATTTGTGCTGACTAGAATCACATCTTTTTTTAGAATTGTATGTTTGATAATCGAATCCACATATTAACTTTTTTCTTTTTTCTTTTTTTACTACCTGACATGTAGATATGAAAAACTAGTTGTCATTAGGACATTAACTTTCTTTCCTTCCATCTTCCAGCCCAAATGTCTGCGCCCTTCAACAGATTTTGGGCACCAAAAAGAAATACTTCAGCACTTGTAGGAACTGGTATCAAGGTGCCATCTGTGGAAAGAAAACGTAAGTGTCATTTTTTCCTTAATGTGCCAGTTCCAAAGACAACACCACAGTGCCCATGCCTTTCCTTGGACATACACACGATCTTCTCGAAAATACTCTCCAAAATTGTGAGCTTAAAAAAAATGGATCACATATGAATAAAGAAATTTTCCCTGAATTTCCTCCTCTACTAGTGGAACTCATGTTATTCCTGAATCTATGGCAATGGCCATGTGATCTGGTATAGAATCACTGACAGTTTGACTATTTCATTTCTACTCCTGGTTTGGCCTCTTTTATCTTAGGCAAGTCAGTTAACCTCTTTGCCTCAGTTTCCTCATTTTATTTAAAAAAATGCCAGAAGAACAAATTGATCTGAAATACCAGGGTTTTCACGTAAAAATTAATGTTTGCCTACAGTCATTTAGAAATTATATAAAGTACACCAGTTTACCCCTGAGTTTTCATCAAAGCTTAAAGTTGGAAAGGACTTAAGTTTCATATCTTCATTTAATCCAGTCATTCCATCCCAAACTGCCAGATCCCCAGGGGTCCCCAAAGGTGATAATGGAAACCCACCACTATATTACTATTTCAATAGCCAAAAAGATGATTACTTTTCAACTTAGTTATATATTTCACTGATTCACCTAGAGTTGGAAAACATTTTTATTACTTGATAGCTTATTGGTTTAATCAATTAATAAATATTGGTAGAAGAAATATTATCCTAGACATATAAAGGTTGATAAGTACTCATGTGGTGCAGATTCTTCATTTTAAGATGAAGGAGCTGAATTATAGATAAAAAAAATTAAAGATGTCATCCTCAGTCAATGAAACAGTAGAAATGGCTCCTGCCTGCCTCATTACTTTGGACCGCAACCTCAGTGACGCACGACTTGAGAACCAGAATATCTGAAGCACATCATCATTAAATTTCAGTTACTCTAAATAGGTGGAAGGATTGGGGGATTGTTAAAAAACATATTCTTAACTTAATAATATTGGTTATAAATACTAACTGTGGAATCACATAACATTTTGGAGTCTTGTTTCTTTGCCTGTGAAATGCAGATTTAATACTTGGAGAGTTTCTGAAGGTAAAATGAATGAACTAATGTGAAATTACTAAGTAACTCTAACTCATAACATTAATTGTACTTAAATTTAAACTATTTTAAGCAAATTGGGTATATGCTGGTGTGAAAAGGAGGCGTGTGCAGATCCCTATTTAAAATGCATAGGGTTCTCTTTATTTTACTAAGAATCATGTATTCAAGGCATATAACCTTATCTGGACTGTGCCTCCCCATGGTAACCAAGACTAGGACCCCACAGGACATTGCTGCCCGTTCCCACATGTTGGCTTAACAGAGTTTTAACCGATGTTACTTTTTGACCTGGACGTTTTTCTTATTAGTTTGCATAAATCTGCTAGACTTGTGGATCATTCACACAACTACAGTGTAAGTCAGTAGTTACAAGGATCCTGGCCATGAGTTAGGTCAGGCCCCAGTTGGGAACTCCAAAGCTCTGGATATTTCTCGCTTTCTTCTTTGTGTTCTTGGTTACCATGAGGCCTATTTGGAAGGCACACTAACTACATAAGAAAGGACCTGCTCCTTGAAATATTTAGGGAAAATCTTTATTACACACTTCCTGGAAGTTAAGGAAGTCCGATACAATCTTACTTTAACCATCTAAATATGTTAGCGATGCCAATGCTTGTACAAAGCTTATGCCAAGATTCTTTCTTGCTTTCCATTAAAAAAGAAAAAAAAATTCCTGCTTTGAAGTCTGGCTTTTCACCAGAAATATAACAGTGTCTCCTTTGTTTAATTATATTAGCTTATTTCCCTTAACTTCATTTTCACAAACACATTAACATCTGTGCTCTGGAATAAATGTAAATGCTAGTTGCTAGTTTCAAACAACCAAAGGAATCAGTAACATTGACAGGAAGAATGCCTGATTTGCCATCTGTTGCAGCTGCTAAAATTTCCAAAGTCATCTCTAGGACTTTATGTATCAGTTGACAGAAATGTTTATCTTCTGTTTGAATAGCTGCTTTGGGGATTTGGGGGAAGTAACTGGGTCTAATGAAAAACAGGAAGTTTCCTAGGTTTAAGATATTCCCGTCATGGACATATATACACTACCAAATGTAAAATAGATAGCTAGTGGGAAGCAGCCGCATAGCACAGGGAGATCAGCTCGGTGCTTTGTGACCACCTAGAGGGGTGGGATAGGGAGGGTGGGAGGGAGGGAGATGCAAGAGGGAAGAGATATGGGAACATATGTATATGTATAACTGATTCACTTTGTTATAAAGCAGAAACTAACACACCATTGTAAAGCAATTATACTCCAATAAAGATGTTTAAAAAAAAAAAAAAAAGATATTCCCCACAATATATATTGGCTCAATAATATAGTATTTTGTAGACCTCCTTCAAAAAAATGTCAGTGACATTGTCAGTTGGCATTTCCATGAGATTTTAGATACTATTCAGAAAATGAAGATAAATTTCTCACTTACAGAGATATGCACAGTCATGATTTTTTTTTACTCTTATTTGTCCTACTGACAATATGGGAACTTTGAGTTTTGTGTAGCATAAATTTCCTGGAAAAACTACTTTTTTGTTGTCGTTGCTTTCAAAGCATTAACTCAGACAACTGTATTGTTCAAGTATCATCTGAAATTGCAATTGCCTGTTTTGGAATTCTATACCGTATAGTGCATTAACATTAGCATGTGTTATAGAAATTTTTGCAACTTTAGCAATTTCTTCTTCTATTTACTATTTTACATAAAGTATTATTAGTCTCGAACTAAAAATTATGTATCTCATTCTTATTGTTTATGATATATGCTAAAGCTAAAGTATAAGCAATTCTTAATCAATCCCTTGGCATCCAAATGTTCACATTTATTTTTATGGGTATCCATGTAAATAAAATTACTTCAGGGACCATATTTGCATAAGGCTCTCTTACAGTCTGTATATGTTTCCAATACCAACTATTCTTGAAATTATGTTAAAATTAGAGAACAGTTTGAAAATTTAATTTCCCACTTATCTCTATATTCTTATCTTTTAACTATCCTTAAGCCAATATTCCATGCCAGAAATTTTATTCTCATCTATAGTTTCATATTTTACTACCTATAAGTGAGTTAATAAATTTTTCTGATGGTCTTAGTTCCTAATAACCTTATATTAATAAACATTTACAGCTATTTATAGTTTGCAAAATTATTTCCAAAGCATTGTTTTATCTGAGATTCACAACTACCCATGAATAAGTATTTTAGCTACTACATTCATGTTAAATAGTTGGGGAAACTGAGACTCAAATTTATTAAATGATTTGCTCAAGGTCACACATCAACTAAGTAATGGAACTGGGAACCATACTCTATTCTTCTGGCTCAAGATCCTGGAATTTTTCCACCATGCCATGAGGTTATAGAGAGAAATCAAGCTAATATAAATACCTTGATGTCATAAACAAACAAACAAAAAAACTGGATTTCTAAATTCTCAATAAATCAAGGCAATAAGTAATATGTTTTGCTAAGTTTATGTCAAAATGTATCCTTTGTAGTTCTCCCATTTTAATATTAATTTTCTTCCAATGTATAGGACTGTGTTATATGAATGCTGCCCTGGTTATATGAGGATGGAAGGAATGAAAGGCTGCCCAGCAGGTAAAGTTTCAATTACTGAATTAAATGAGGAATTTGTCTTGTTTGAGGAAAAAGAGTTGAAGTAGCTTATAGCGAAGCCAATTGTGTGTGTGTGTGTGTGTGTGTGTGTGTGTATTTAGCACCATGATAAATCCAAGATATATCCCCCATATCTTGGTGTTAATCATGACTTTATCATGTTGATAAAGTATTAATATATACATCATATACACTAGATGCTGGACAACAGAAGCTTATTCTAAATTTAAATTAGTTCAACTTTCCTTCAAGAACAAAAATCCCCACTACAAAATCCTTTTCTTTGAACTCGTCTAGGAACATGGGCTGACTACTTGGCAAGGAATCATCTTCTCTGATTCAACAGCTCTGATTTTATAATGTTTCTCAGATTGAAAGTTAGTTTCCTGTAACTTGCCAACTAGAGAAAAATTAGTTCATCTATTTCCTCTTTGAAATGACAGCCATTCAGATAGTTAACACAAATCATCACACCCTTCCTCCAGCTACCCTCTCTTCCCCAACAGAATCTTCTCTTCTCTGGGCTCATGGCCCCCAGTTTGAATGTGATATAGACTTCGGAGTCCTTACTGTAATTGACAGCAACCCATGAAAAGCCTCTAATCCAGTCATTTTTTTTCTTCTGATTGTGATCCAAGACTGGTGTCTACTATCTATGTGTGTCCAGGCAGCTGAGAAAATATTAAGACAAATACCTCAGTTTGGGGCGGGTGGGCTCCTGAATTTTGGTTAATGTTATTGGTAACCATGTCATATCATTAACTCATGCTGAATTTTTAATTAATTAAAATTGATTACAGATCTTTTTAAAATGAATGCTGTCAAATCAAGTCTTCACTGGGATTTGTTTTTTTTTTTAACTTAGGCGTGGGACTTAAATGGAACCCTGTGACATTTAACTGTTATGTTTGACTCATTTTTCCCATCCTGTAGGGGTGTTTTTAAATCCTGATTTTGTGATTTAATTTACTAATTGTGTACCTAGTCTTGATATATTCACAAAGGTAATAACCATTTCTCCTATGATATGATCCAAATCATATTAAATTTTAAGTAAGACAGAGTCATAAAAAATAAGTTGGCTGCACCCAAACTTCAGGCTGACATTCATATATTAATCTTTCTTCTGAAGTTCAGAAGATATATTCTAGAAGTATTAGATATTTTTATATATTTCCTTCCTGAAATTATGATGAAAAGAAGCAGGTCTACATATTTCTTTTAGGGACCCAAATCTATATAACTATACCCCTATACCTAACAGTATTATACTATTTAGGAGCTTTAAGCCAACATGAAAAAAAAAATTACCTTTGCCATTCTCAGTGAGAAGTGAGGAACTTTTGTTGTTTTCAGTGAAATAATCAAAGATACTTACTAATAATTAAAATTGAACCATATTGACATAGCAGATTTGACATGTAAATAGACTAAACATCAAAAAAGGATAATAATTGAAAATTCATTTTCCCTCAAGACCAAGGATATATGGAATGATATTTTTCAGTAGTACTTTATTATTTGACATTCAAAAGGCAAATGTCACATAAAATTGATGATTTATAGAACTGTATTGCTAAAATTATCATTTAATATATTGGGGGGCTTTGTGTAAAGGTTAAATTATTGTAAAATAACATTCTTGAAATTTTTTCCTAAGTACTTATTCATCTCTTGATTATTTCAGTTATGCCTATTGATCATGTTTATGGGACCCTGGGCATTGTGGGAGCCACCACCACGCAGCGTTATTCTGATCTCTCAAAACTGAGGGAAGAGATCGAAGGAAAGGGGTCGTTCACTTACTTCGCACCAAGTAACGAGGCTTGGGACAACCTGGATTCTGTAATTCATTATTTTTATTAATATAAATTTTTTTTACTGCTACTGGTATACTTTAATTGATTTACTAACTTGGAAATGAATAGAAATTGTATATCTTTCTGTCGTACATATATGAGGATACATAAAAGGATGAGTTAATTGAGGGTAAGGAGGAAATCATTTTAATACATCCATAAATGGAATAACACCCCAGTAGGCTCATGGACTAATAAAGCCAAACTCATAGTGGATTGAACAAGCACTTTATCATTATTCTATTTTACTCCTTTCCTCTTCCCCTTTTGGTTGTGAAGAAATATAGGTAATTTTAAATGACATATCTCATAGAAAGGCAAGTTAAGAAGCCTAGTGGAATTTGAAATTTTTAATAAGCTATATTATACATATACTTATTATTTTAATTATATGTAAATATATATGGCTGTTCAGAGACTGACAGATTTATAAACGTGTGTGGATATTTAAATTGAAGGGTTGTAAACAATACATTTAATTTTCAGGCTTTTTTTGTGCATAATCTAATTTACAACACACTAAATTATGACAATACACAAATCTGTAAAACTGGTATAGAAATATATTCCTACTTTCTACTTGATATGAAGATGAACTGATAATTACTACTAGAGTCATACAATATTTAGTAAAACTTAGGCAGATTCTTCTAGATTTTCTCTTGCTGCATTAACTGTGAGGTTAATTGCTTGCATTATAGAACTTTCTCTCTTCTGGTTGTCTTTGACCACATCTCTAACCACCTTTCTGGTCCTTTCTGCAGACGACTCTTCTTCCTTGCCTTAAGAATAGGTCTTATTAAGGTCTCTTCCAGGAACTATACTCTGCAGTTTAGATGTACTTCTGATGGCATCAGCTTTCACTTTATGCATAGAGCCATGGAATCTGTGTTTCTTGAATCCCAGGAGAATATTTCTAACATCTATCTTAATATTTCTCCTTGGATACACCATCTATATCTTTAAACAAAACGTTATCTAAAACAGATGCCACTTTCTTTCTCCCCATCAACAACTGCTTTTCTGCTGTCTTTTTTCCATAATTGGCAGTACCAGTCTCAGAGTTAAAACTTGAAAATTACAAGTCATCCTTACTTTGCCTCTCTCCAGTTCTTAGAAACTACTGTTAGTCACCCATATCCCATTTTTCATCCTCATAATAGTCTCTTTTCTGCTATGCATTACCACCGGATTAACCTTCCTAAAGCCCAGGCTAATCATTTTATTCCAAGCCCACAAAAGCCTCAATGGCTCTCCATTGCCAGTTTAATTTACTCTTTACTTGGGCATTAAAAGTCTTCTATGTTATGGTCCCATATACTTTTCTAAAATGTCTTTCTTAATATTATCTGAGAAACGTAAAGGCATACAATAACCACACTGGACAACTTCTGCTTTCCCAACGTTCACCCTGTGCCAGCAGCTGGACTTAGAATGATCATCACACCATCCCTACCCTGTCTACCTACCCTGCAAGACCTGTCTCCAAACCTGAATTGCCAGCCATCTTCATTTGACCTGGAAAGCATTTTTTTTCTCCTTCCGTCCTTTATCTTACTGTGTTTATTTTTGCCTGCTGCTATAGAATAAGTACCTCAAAGGTCGAGACTTCACCTTACTTATCATTGTATTTCTCATAACACCAAGTACAGTATGATATAGTGTGGTATTGGATAAATTAAAAGGTACAGGATGGTTGAATTCTTGAATTTGTTATAGAATAAACATAAAACGGTTATTAAAACTCTGATGTTGTATAAAAATATAATGCCATTTTTATTTTGTTTTCCACTCAAAGTACTTTAAATATCTGATAACTTCATATTCCCTAAGCCTTTACAGCAAGATCATCTCTTCATCAATACATTTATTAAAAATTTTGTTTTGTCTCTAAAAATGTCCAAGTGCTCTATAAGATCTGGAACCCTTTACTGAGTACCTCTACTTACAAAATTTCTTAATCAATTGAAATAGTATAATTTTAAGTTATTTATGTCAATTTGGTTTGACCGTCTGGGTAATTCAATGAGAAAGTAACAAGAGAGTAGAAACAGTGTGATTATAAGATTTTTAATAATTAACTATAATAAAATAAACTTCTGTCATTTCAATTTTTCCTAGGATATCCGTAGAGGTTTGGAGAGCAATGTAAATGTTGAATTATTGAATGCTTTACATAGCCACATGGTTAATAAGAGAATGTTGACCAAGGACTTGAAAAACGGCATGATTGTTTCTTCAATGTATAACAATTTGGGGCTCTTCATTAACCATTATCCTAATGGGGTAAGTTTCATTAATAAAAAGTACCTTTCTCAATAACATTGCCCTTAATTTTTTTCTATACCTTTTATATAAGGCTCACAGAAATAATAAAAAGTTAGTGAATATAATGTAAGTGCCATATCATGACTTTTCCCTACATCTAGAGCATGTAAATTTCTAATTCAGTGAGTGATTTCTACTAAAGAGTGATCGCGAGGAAGAAATTAAATCGATAGTTCATTGATAGTAGACTTAGATGTTCTACAAAAGGAAATTTTAGTATTTGATGTGTTTGAAAAACTAATAATCAGAAAAAAATAATAAATAAGAATTTGTCAGAGAATTTATCAGAGAAAAATCAGAGAATGAGTATTCTTTTATTCACCCTCTGGCTACTATACTGATTTAGGTTCTTGTGTGTTTTAATAAAGTCTTTGTGGGAAACTTCCAACCAGGGTCATAGAGCTCTTTCAACAGTCAGAGTTCCAGGAAATAAAGGGTCAGTGAGGAGTCAATATTTAGGAAATCACTGAAATAGAACTGATTATATTTATGCAATAATTGTTTGTTTCTGTCTCAGAACTTTTTTTTAAGGACTAATTAGACTTCTCTATGTAACTCATTGACCTACATTAGAAATAGTGTATGACTATCTCTTTGAAAGAAAGAGAGGAATAAAAGCAATAATTTAAACCAAAAAAAAAATGTATTTGCCTTGCACTTCTAGGTATGTTAAGTGTAACTGGACTTGGGTTCTCAACTGGTTGCATTTTTTCCCGGGTTTTTTTTTTTTGTTTTTGGACATAGTAATATGTAAGTAAGTCTTCACCCTCAGAATTTACATTCAGAATGTCAGTTCTTTCATGTTACATTTACCAGTAATCATGAAAAATAGGAAACGGGGGCTTGCAGTCTCAGTGGTCAACAGATAGCTGTGACTTCTAAAGTTTGATTTTCTCAAATAATTAGGTTGTCACTGTTAACTGTGCTCGAATCATCCATGGGAACCAGATTGCAACAAATGGCGTTGTGCATGTCATTGACCGTGTCCTTACACAAATCGGTACCTCAATTCAGGACTTTATTGAAGCAGAAGATGACCTCTCATCTTTTAGAGTAAGTACAGAAGTAATAGCAGATTGTCTTGGACCATGGAAATTCCTCCTCTTTCCCTCAGAATCTAAAATAATTATAAAAAGCTATTAAATCTGGCAGCCATGTAACCAATATATTTCTTGAAATGAAAAGGTTTTCATTTTACACAGAAGAAATCATCTCCTTATATGAAATAATAATATTTATGTGGACATGATAGATAAAGAATGATTAGTTTCGTGACTGTAGTGTACTTAGTGCATTTAGAATGAATTCATCAATTATTACGTTTACTGCTGTATATTGTTCAGTCACACAAGCATCGGCAGAATTCCCCATCTTACATACAGTTTGAGGAAAGTTTGAAAAGACATGGTTGTTTGTGCCAAAAGATAATATTTTAAAGATCTAACAAGAGTTATATCTAACTTCTATAGTTTTCTATATAATCAACTCCCTCATGTCCACCCAGACTGAGTGTATTGTAATTTTCTTCTGGATTTGCAATGTGCCAACCTCTAAAAAGCACATTTGTGTTTCAGGCAGCTGCCATCACATCTGATGTATTGGAGGCCCTTGGAAGAGATGGTCACTTCACACTCTTTGCTCCCACCAATGAAGCTTTTGAGAGACTTCCACGAGGGGTTCTAGAAAGGATCATGGGAGACAAAGTGGCTTCGGAAGGTACTTAACTGTCTCTCTCTAGGAGAAGCCTCCCAGAATTCCAAGAAAGGAAATGAAAAAGAGATTAAGTTCTGCCAGCATTATCACCTTTGATAAGCAAAGGCAAAGAAAAACTTTTATTCTGAGGTGGACTATAAAAATCTTAAAAAACAAAATCCTTGAAAGAGTAGGCAAAGTAATTCAATAATTAATTTAATAATTAAAGTAATTAAATAATCAGGGTATCCTAAAGATCACATTCTTCTGCACTGCTTTCAAGTAACTAAGTAGCAGATGTTAAAAATAATTAGAAAGTGTTGAAAAGAAATATTAGATCATCAAACTTTAATACTGTATACATATTGTTCAATGCTTTTAATTCTAAATTTACACTAAAGTTGAGTTGAGAAAATTGCATGGTTCTCTTTGGTCATTACCTATTGATACACAGAACTTGGCTTCTTTCCAGTCTCCTTTTTAGTTTCAACTAGATTTTACATTGTGACTAGCACATTTCGCTTACTCAGCCTACCCCAAATTGGCTTAACCAATTTATGATGAGATATTTTGGTGCAAATATAGACAGTTTAGGCACAGATCCCTTCAGAAGTCCTTCAAGAAATCATCTTTATTTTGGATATTTTCTAGATGTTGCCTTTAGGGTTGCCACAAACCTTCAATTTGTAAAAAACAAAAAACAAAAACCAAAAAACATAGTATCTGCAAAGCACAAAATAGTGAAGCTCAATGAAATGAAGTATGCCTGTACAGCTGTTCTGTCATGAGTAGCTGATGTAAGATACTGCTTGGGTGTTTGGAACAGGTATCACTAGCAAATAATTTTATAGGCCTTCTGAAAGGAGGAATTATTCTTGTGTTCCCATCGGAAAGTCCTTTCTTATGATAGAGGGAACTTGATCTAACACATTTTCTAGAACTACACAAATAATTCCATACAGCTGATCTTCTTTTCTTCTTACTTCCTACTGAGCTGAGCTAATTTTATTGTAGAGTTGATGGAAAAAACATTTTGAGAACATAAACAGAATTTTAAAACCTTAGGTCAATACTTAGGTCTTATATATATTATATTTCTTAGGAATACTTAGTTCCACAGTGAAACACGTCTGTTAAGGGTCAAATGCTATTCTCCTTGATCTGAAAGCTTACTCTTTGTACTTTGTCCTCCAGCTCTCTTGAAGTACCACATTTTAAACACCCTCCAGTGTTCCGAGGCTATCATGGGAGGAGCAGTATTTGAGACTCTGGAAGGAAACACAATTGAGATAGGATGTGATGGTGACAGCATAACAGTAAATGGAATCAAAATGGTGAACAAAAAAGATATTGTGACAAATAATGGTGTTATCCATTTGATTGATCAGGTCCTGATTCCTGATTCTGGTGAGCAACAGTTTCATATTGTTCTACCTACTATCGTTTACCAATTAGATGCCTTAAGAGTAGGCCCATGGAAAATAAATGTGCAGTATAAGGAATGCCATGTGAAGCACAAACACAAAATTAACAATGAGCTGAGTACTAAATAGGCAGCTTGTGTAGTCATGGTCATTCCATGCATTGACCTCTGGCTTTCCAGAGTTTCTTTTTTTTTTTAATGAATTTTTTGGGGGTATAGTTGATTTAAAATGTTGTGTTAGTTTCTGCTGTACAGCAAAGTGAACCAGTTATACATATACATATATCCATTCTTTTTTAGATTCTAATCCCATATAGGTCATTACAGAGTATTGAATAGAGTTCCCTGTGCTATACAGTAGGTTCTTATTAGTTATCTATTTTATATATAGTAGTATGTATATGTCAATCCCAATCTCCCAATTTATCCCTTCCCCCCCTCCCCCTTGGTAACTGTAAGTTTGGTTTCTTCATCTATGACTCTATTTCTGTTTTGTAAATAGGTTCATTTGTACCATTTTTTTAGATTCCACATGTAAGCGATATCATATGATATTTGTCTTTCTCTGCCTGACTTACTTCTAATACCTAATATTGATAAAGATTATCACAGTGCCAGAGTTTTTCTTGAAAACAGAAGGGGAGATATAACCAAATGGTTACTTTTGGATAAATGAAAGACCTATGGCACTCACAAGAGCAGAGAGATAAGAGGCAAGTAATAAAGAATTCAAGAAAACTGCAAAGCAAGAAGTCAGAAAGATATTGTCCTTCTGAAATTCTTTGGTCATCAACCCCAAAAAAGGGAAACTGGAACTCTCTTACTAGGGAAAGGCAGGATGTCACATTGCCAGTACAGCAAATAGCTCATGGAAAATAGCCAAGAACTGATTTACTAATTTCATGATGATGGTAATAACAACGATGACATTGTTTGAATGGTGATGGTTTATTTTACAGCCAAACAAGTTATTGAGCTAGCCGGAAATCAGCAGACCACTTTCACAGACCTTGTGGCCCAATTAGGCTTGGCATCTGCTCTGAGGCCAGATGGAGAATACACTTTGCTGGCACCCGTGAATAATGCATTTTCTGGTATGTACTGGACACTGTCATTCCTGCTCTTTCCTCCTCTACACACATTGTTTCTTCACCATGATTGTTTGCATTAAGAAATAATAGATATTTTGTGAGGTGTTGATTAGTTTCTTTACCAGCTACACATACAATGCATTAGCACTATGTAGTCTCTATTAAAATGTCCTTCATTTCAAAACATTTCATTATAATAGATAATAGCCTACAGGAAGTGAAAGTTTGTGATAAGGAGTCTTCAGTTGTTCTGTGAACCTGATCATATTTCCAGCACACGTAATGGATGTATTAACAGATCTTAAGAAAAATAAATCTGATTTGTTTATTTAAACACCAACATAATAATATTTAGGAACACGTAGGTGCATTTTGCAACTCAGAATTTGAAAGTAAGGTATCAAATTATAAATAAATACAAACAAGAGAATATGATACACTTCCATATTATGATGTGAACTATTATTACAAGTATTTGACCTAATAGCTGCTATTCAAGGACTGTGTTTAGATTAATACAACCTGACACTTTTTGCAGAAAAAAATGACTTCACAAAGACATATTTAAATTGTTAGGCAAAATTGAGCAATTAAAAACTAAATAAGTATCACCTTTTTAATGTTTTTCCAAATACTAGGTTGTGACATAGAAAATTATTAACAAGAAAATTCAAATTCCTAGAAATGCTGTTTTTCCTTTTTGTAATAATAATATCCATACATGTTGACATCAACCCGTCTTTAAGAGGTTACATGCTTCAACTCTCTCTCCATAAATAAAAATAAATTTAGAAATGATTCGTCAGTAGTTTTCCTGTGACTAATGGACATCAGATTCTCAGAGAAAATCTTGGCCAGGCTTAGAGTTTAACTTTTGTCAGTGACCACATAAAACCATGTGGCCCTCACAGAGATGAAACCCATTGTTTGGATTGCTTGGAATCATGTTGTAGTCATTTGATGAAACAGCTCATGGAATTTCTAATTTGTGCACAGAATTCTTAGTTTTTGGCATATAGTCAACTCATATACTATATAAGTGTAGGATCCGTAAGATCTATAGTGGTAGGGATTACCCATTTTCATGATTTTCTCTTACAGGAGAAACTTTATTGCTTTATAAACAAAATAACACTCTTTTGTAATGAATTTACTTATAGATGATACTCTGAGCATGGATCAGCGTCTTCTTAAATTAATTCTTCAGAATCACATATTGAAAGTAAAAGTTGGCCTTAATGAGCTTTACAATGGACAAAAACTTGAGACCATTGGAGGCAAACAGCTCAGAGTCTTCGTGTATCGCACAGTAAGTGAATCTGAATGAGATAAAATATCCACACTGGCCTAAATGTCAAATGACGTGCCCTTGTCAAAGACTGTTCTTTTTTCTTTTTTTTTTTTTTAACATCTTTATTAGAGTATAACTCCTTTACAATGTTGTATTAGTTTCTGCTGTATAACAAAGTGAATAAGCTATACGTATACATATATCGCCATATCTCCTGCCTCTTGCGTCTCCCTCCCACCCTCACTATCCCACCCCTCCAGGTGGTCACAAAGCACCGAGCTGATCTCCCTGTGCTATGCAGCTGCTTCCCACTAGCTATTTATTTTACATTTGGTAGTGTATATATGTCAGTGCCACTCTCTCACTTCGTCCCAGCTTACCTTTCCCCCTCCCCGTGCCCTCAAGTCCATTCTCTACATCTGCGAAAGACTGTTCTTGTAACAAATGTTCCTTAGAATTTTATTAATGTGGTCTTAATAGTAAATATTCATAGGAAGATCAGGGAACTGAATAGCTTGTTTGAAAAGACTTTGAGGAAAGTATACAAAAAGTGCTGTGTATTAATAATTCTGATAATTTGCACTTGTTTCATTATAAATAACTTTTTCTAAAGCATTATTTCAATTCCATAAATCACTAAAACTCCTTTAAAATAAGCTTTTGCTTTATAGAGTACCACACTTTACTGTTTACAAGGTAATTTTTATATTGAATCCAATGTTTAGGATGATCTTTTAATGTACGACCATCATCCAACCACCGAATCTCTTTTGAATGGCTTTAAGGATAAACTTTTATAGGCACATAAAGATTTCTAGTAAGTGGTTCTAATGTGCTTTATCTGAGGGAAAATTTCTAGAAAATATTGCTTATCAGAATTACAGTGCTACTAGTGGTGCTGTTCAGTTTCTGTCCAGGCAACCTTGCAGCTACAGCTAAAAAGAATTCATAGGAAGTCAAGCATTACCTTGAACTAAACATGACACACAGTGCTGTGCACCATAGTTCCACAAGGCCAAGACACACATTTTAAATGATGCAGAAAATGCACCACATTCTAAATGATACATATATAAATATTATTTGTTCAGAAATGCTATAACTTAATCAGTAATTTGACTTAAAATTGATAGGGTCTTACAGTCAAGATAATATACTAAATATTTGTGAAGATCACAAGAGGCAGTAAAGTCACGAAACTTTATGGTTAAAGAGGGTCTTAAAAAGTTAAAGGGTGAAAGTTTACTAAAGAGGGTCTGTAAGAATGATTAGAACCTAGAGAGGAATGACAGGAAATGTAGAAGTAGAATTATATGGAATTTTTAAATTTACTGACAAAACTACCTGTCCCACACATAGGGTAGCTTGCCTAGTAGTGGAAGACCTAGCTGAATAGGAAAAGTGAGGTCAGATTGTACAAGACCTTAAAAACAGAGGAGAGAAACTGTTTTTTCTTGCATTAGAAGTCAGGTGACCTCTTAGAAGCGCCCATCCAGAAATTCAATTATGTAGCTTCTTCTACATAGGGAATTTCAAGTAAGGAAATGGACAGCTGTATCTTTATTTCTTTGCTAGGCTGTCTGCATTGAAAATTCATGCATGGTGAGAGGGAGCAAGCAAGGAAGAAATGGTGCCATTCACATATTCCGAGAGATCATCAAACCAGCAGAGAAATCCCTCCATGAAAAACTGAAACAAGATAAGCGCTTCAGGTAAGCTTACTAGTTTCACCTCCACAAGAGAATAAGAGCTTTTGGCATAGTTTTGTTTCACAGTAAGTATTCCAAAATCCATTCGGTATTCAGTATTGCTGAGAACAGAATTTAGAATAAAAAGTCTATACAAATGTTTTTAAAATTAATATATGTTCTTAACGCTATTTTTCTTCCTGGTACAGCATAATATGATTTGGTGAGTAAAAAACAAACAAACAAACAAACAAAAATCAACCTAATAGACTGAACTACTTCTTGCAAATTTTTTTTATAATTAAGTTTTTAAAAAATGATAGTATATTCTAGCAAAGACTATTTTGCAGAATATTAAATAAAGTGTGACCTCGCCAAGTTTTATAGGGGGGAAACAGAGTTTAGGAAATTTAAGAATCATATGTATATTTAAATAATTTCCCCATGATAAATCTTTAAGAGTAAATTGCATTTGAAACATATGAAAACGTATGAACCATTTTCTCATGCTTCCACGTATAGGGATTCTACTCTATTTCATGCATGGTGGGTAGGCTTACCTAGATTAAATCTAATAAAATAAACATATGTCCATTATGTTCTTCCTGCTTAGCACCTTCCTCAGCCTACTTGAAGCTGCAGACTTGAAAGAGCTCCTGACACAGCCTGGAGATTGGACCTTGTTTGTGCCAACCAACGATGCCTTTAAGGGAATGACTAATGAGGAAAAGGAAATTCTTATTCGTGAGTAGACATGAACACCAGATATATTTGCCCCTTGATTTCAGGATCTCATTTCTTCCTCAAGCGTTCCTGCCCAGATATCAGCCCCCAAAGTGTCCCCTCTTTCTTATTCACAGCTAGCCTTCGTCTCCTTTAATTCCATTTGGAATAATTAGAGGGTCACTCATAAATGTTCTCAATTAACTGCTTACCATAATGTTGTTGGACTAGATGTTCACTTATGTTGTCTCTATTAAAGGCCACACAACTAGGTGACAAAGAAAGAAGTAGTCACAATTTCAAAAATAATTTGACTTTTTTCTCCCAGTAAGTTGGATAATATTTTGATTGAACTTATTGAAGGGACTGCATGTTTTGACATAGCTCTGATATCACATTGAGAGAACAATGACATTATGAGAAATTACAGTGTGGAAAAAATAAAGACAAGGAAATATTTTTCTCCTTCATCCTCATAATATCAAAATGTCAAAATATATAACATGTTATTAAATAAATATATATTTTTCTCCCTAGGGGACAAAAATGCTCTTCAAAACATCATCCTTTATCACCTGACACCAGGAGTTTTCATTGGAAAGGGATTTGAACCTGGTGTTACTAACATTTTAAAGACCACACAAGGAAGCAAAATCTATCTGAAAGGAGTAAGTTCTCTAGTATGAATCTATGAGAGTGTTAATCTATTATCCAATTATCCTAATGTTCATATTTCATTAAATTTCCCATTGACATTATCCCCTGTTTTAATAGGTGAATGATACACTTCTGGTAAATGAATTGAAATCAAAAGAATCTGACATCATGACAACAAATGGTGTCATTCATGTTGTAGATAAACTCCTCTATCCAGCAGGTTGGTAATTATTGAACTGATTAATGAAAACATAACTCTTTTTCAATAGAAACCTAGATTTTTATTTCATCCATTCTTACAATATTCATTTAATATTCCTCTTCACAGACACACCTGTTGGAAATGATCAGCTGCTGGAAATACTTAATAAACTGATCAAATACATCCAAATTAAGGTACACATGTTATTGCATGTGTTTCTAATGTGTTGAACAGACATTGCAGGTTTAACATAAGAAACTAGAAATGTATACATTAATAAGTAGATGTACACTGGGATTGCATTGCTCTTTGTTGATTATAATGGTACACTGGCATCATTTCTTCATGGTTTTATTTAAGGAGGATTTAATAAAAGCTACTTGGGGCCAAGCAGAATGTTAAGTATTATGAGAAATATTAAGCTGAATCAGATATGGCCCTTTATTCAAAAAGTTTACAGTCCAGCAGGGAAGATAAGACATGTAGATAAAAAACTATAATTTTTCTATTATCAAATATTTTTGCTACAGAATATAAGGGAAAGATAAAATATTTGCTTATAAGAAATTGTCACTAATCACAATAGTTAAAGGTAAAGGAATATTCTAGGATAAATATTGGGTTGAATATTGGTAGGGTTAAAGCACCAGACAATATAGGAAGTATTATTTAATGAACTTTTAATTTGGGATTCGCTATTCTATAATAGTTAAAACTCTGAGTAACAAATCCAACCATTTTATGCCATGTTGCCCAAAAGTAGGAAATTGGAAGATGATTTATATGAAGCCTTCATTTTTACTAAATATAATGATAGCTTCACTGTCTTTACTTCAGTGAAAATTAAAAATCATGGTGCCAAGATTTTGTTAATACAACTACTACATTTCATGTTACTAAATATAATGTTTATTTTCAGTTTGTTCGTGGTAGCACCTTCAAAGAAATCCCCATAACTGTCTACAGTAAGTACATAATGAATATTTGTCACATATAAGTGGCAAGATGTAAAAAAAAAAAAGAAAACCCAATAATTTTCTTTGTGTTTACTGAGATGATTGATAATCTGGTATTTAGAATTCCAAACAATGGCAAATCTCATCTCACTTGAAACAGGGCTTGAGGTCTGGATGAGACCTCTCAGCCTTGACTATACCCTTCAACTCCAATGAACCACTTCCTCACTCATCTGCTAGCTTGATATAGATATAACTGCTAGCGTGGCAAAGACGCAGTGGAAAAAAGACACACAAACATACAAAGAGGAGAGCTAGCTAAAAGGCACTCGAGAGCTATCTGAAAATTCAAATATGTGGACACAGAAATAACATTGCTGAAAGATTTGTAGCTCATTCCACTCTCAAGACCTCAGCCATCTAAGGGCAGGCTGTCAGAGAAGTCTAATATTTATGGGCTGGTGGTTCAAAAACTCTTCCCCATTCAAAATTGGATGAAGGAACAAAAAAATTGTCAGGTGATAAATCTAGAGTTTCTAGATTCCAAGGTTCTTTTATTCCTGACTCTACCAGATTATCAAAATTAAACCTCTACTTCTTAACAATGGCAAAGGTATTTCATTTTCATAAATGTAACTCATAGTATTTCTTTTTCAATGTGGCTTTTTCCTCCTTTGTCTTTTTTCCTCTCTTCCATTGCAGCTTTCAAAACAGAAATTCTTTCCATTTTGTTTTGACTCTATAATTCAACACTCAAAATGCATCAGTAGCTAAAGCATTGCTTCAATTCCCACATTTATCTTGGCAAGAATTATTCTATTTTATACCATGAGCATCCTGTTATTTAATTAAGAAAATTTTCCTTAATATTTACACTAGATATGGAAAAGGAGTAAAGATGATGTAAGGAGCAAAACAAAAGGTCTGCTGTTCTTACTGATTTTAATTATGTAATAATAACATAAACAATCCTAGTATCAGGCCAGCTCAGCACTGTTTCAATGACTTAGTTGGAATACTTATAATTCAACATGGTTTAGATTCCAGTATGGAAGTATACATCTTATTAAAGATATATTTTATAAAAAATGAAAGAATGCTTATGGGCTCTATTCATCAGAAATGCTATGTCATCTTCCTCCACTAAAAATGTATATCTGCACTACATTTCTTTACCTTTTCTACTTTATCCATGAGAGGTCCACTACCTTTTATATGTCAATGCAATATTTTGCTTACATTGAGCCAAAATATTATAATTCCTTTATTTTCCTCTACTTAAATTGTTCTCACAGAGAACAAGCTACAGTTAATGCAGTTATGCAAGTCTAATGAATCTTACCTACTTACTCACAGCTCTTGAAAGAGCTCTGAGATTTACATGCTGATGTGGAATATTTCTTTAACTCGTCTCCGTGTATGCTGTTATTTTGAAGCATAGTTCAGAGGTTGAGACTAATTAAACCAAAGATTCCATTTTCATGTTCCCTTATTGACTTGTCTCTAAAATTTTAATTTTCTTGCTATGTATTATTCTTGTCCCCCAAATACCATACATTTTAAATTGTCAGGGGGGAAAATGCTCTTTAGTATGTGTTGTCAAATATATGACATTTGAGGTGCAGAGGAAGAAAATCAGTATTTAATCCTCAGCCCGTGATCTGTCAAATCTATTTAAGTCTTCAGAAAAGCAAGACTGAAACAAAACTAGGACCCCAATAAACATTCTAAACTTCAAGTTCCTTAACATGAAGTGAAAATTTAAGCTAAAAGTAATTAACCCATTCTGATAGTAGCAGCAGAGACCTCTGTGAATTTGACCTTCATGGAAAGGTTCCTCTGTGGCCAGGCCACCTGTGGAATCAATAATTGGATACAAAGATTTGACGTATTTTAGTTTCATAATTTGAGATCTCAATATGTAAAATCTGAAATAACCGAGACACAGTCACAATTAAGCTCTAGAATCCATATTAATTCAAAGAGTTGACACAGATAAACATCTCAGAAACCTGAAGTGAGAATGTGACAGAAATCCAGACTGTGCTAATATCTCACCTCTAATGTTTCAATACAGTCTGTTATGATTGCACAGATAGCTTTAGTGCTTTATCTAATGAATCCATCTTTTAAGGCTCTAATTAGAAATGATAAAGAGCCAGTAGTAGCTCTGGTATCTGGCTCCAGAGGCACACTTCCAGTTAATCTATACAACCAAGAGCCAACCAAATAGTTGGCTGCTATCTGAAATATATTTTGCACATTATTATTATTTCAGTTGGATGGATAACATACATTCAAAATACATAGCTTTTAGTATAAAAATGATGATGATGATGATAAAGCTGAAAATTAAAGCCATTTTAGCCTGTAACTTAAATATTTAAATACATGATCATATCATATTTGTTGCATAGAGCTCATGTCTGGCTGGCTGGAATCCATTTTTACATTTAAGTATTCTGAACTATTTTTGTATTTTCCTTTCTGTATCACTGTTATCAAATGCATGAAAAATATTTTGAGTCTTTTTCTTTCAATGTCTTCTTCTAATTGAGAAAGAATCCAACAATGCAATTTAAGATATTATGAATTGCATGAAATTAATCATGTTTATTTGTCTTTGTTGCTATGCAGCCAATATTTTCAAGAAGTACAAAAGAAGGTAAAGAGCTTTAGTAGTGCAGTTCAAAATGATAGATTTCTAGATAGAATTCCTCACTTAGCAAGTATATATTTCACTGGAACAAATCCAAGTCACTGGACTTCAGAGTTCATCATCTGGACATGAGAAGATACTAGATAATTACCAAGAGTATTTCCTCTATCTGACTGCCTGAACATATTACCACATCTGATACCTCAGTACCCAACAAAGACCCAAAAAAAGAGACAATTTCGTTCAGGTTGTTTTTATGTAAACATCATTTATGTTCCACTTTCTATACTTTCAGCAACTAAAATTATAACCAAAGTTGTGGAACCAAAAATTAAAGTGATTGAAGGCAGTCTTCAGCCTATTATCAAAACAGAAGGTAAAAATCAATGTTATACATGGTTCCTTAAAAAAGCCATATAATAGACTGATCTCTATGAATGTATCTACATTCTTTTTGAAACTAACATGCTAAATATTTCTATATCAATGGCATGCTCATTTAACAGCAGAATGCGGAATGCAGGTTATTTAGCAGAGTAGATGGTGCATTCCTAATACTTTCAGTACATTTGCTTGTATTTGATTTCATTTGAACTTAATTTACCATTGCATTAGCACTAGTACCCAGATACTCACTATACAAATAAATCCTAAGTTATTTTTCCTGCACCTAGACTCTTTTAGAGAGTATACTCTTTATAGTTTTGTTTCCAGTCTCCTCACATAAATCTCTTTTATACTGTTGCGATGTGTTCCAAAAAGTGCAGGCATTTTTGATTCAACAACCTGAGAGCACAAAAGCTGTATATTGAAGAAAGCTTTTAAGATGTACATCCACACATGATATATTTTTTAATTAAACCACCAGAAACAGAGGAAATAAGTAGTTGGTGCAGTTGAGTCAAACCTTAGAATCCTTAATTCCAGCCCTGAATGTGTGTCTATATATAATATACATTACATATTCTTATATGTATACATATATAACACATTAAATAGACATATATACTTACATATATACTTATCTCCTGATGTTTCAGACTAGAGCATTAAATAAAGTTACTTTTCTCTCTCCCCCTACTGTGTATGTTAGCCAACTCCAACATCTCTGATGCCCCCTTCATTTCACATATTTTAATTACTCCTAAAGGATCGGAACTTAAGAATTATTTCCATGTCTAAGAATCTTACTGTGGTGACTGGCCACAGAAGAAAGACCAGGTTTTCTTCATTATTCTGTAAGAAGAATAAAACAGTCTTCCAAAAAAGGAATAGATGATATCCTCAATTGAATCTCAAGAAAACTATTATTGTAATTATCTTTGATTTGGGTATTCTCATTTTACGAATTGAGGTGGCAACTTCTTGAATACTTTTGATTCCTCTAAAAGTGAGTCATTACTTAAAACTTAGACATTAGAAGTATGTATGTAAAAGTGTATTTCCTAGCTAGTTAGTTATCTATATTTTTATACATTCTTGAGACTTAAAATTGAGGTATTTGGAATCTGTGCTTTTTTAAAAAAAATACCATACCTATTGTCATTTGAGTATTTGATTGCTCTTATATAGTGATGAAGAGAATTTCATAATTTAAGAAGTTAAATCTCAGAAATTTTTGTTGAGAAAATGTTTCTTGATCATTTTAATGAAAAATGATAAAATGATCCTTGATTTTTAAATTCTTTTACCCTTTTTTAAAAATTAGATTCCCTAAAATTTTGTATAATCACTTGTACACAGCTTCTATAGTAAAAATCATTCACATGTACTATTTTTATTTTCAAAGATTCTTCTCTTTTCTTTCAAGCTTCTTCATTCAACCCATTTATCTTCCCAATCTTTGTGAGCAGGATTCTATTGTATTACTTTTCTTCAATTAGGAACACAATGAAGCATCAGCTCTACTTGAGTTTTTCCTATGAAGGGAACTAAGATGAAAAATGGCTTCAAGTCACCTATGCATTAACAACTCTTCAGTTAAAAAATTTGGAAGTTTTACTTTGTGCAACAAATGAGGGAGACAAATACTTACCTTGGCAGCCATTTACAATTGTCCAGTTCTAGAATTGCTGTTGGCATTTCCTTCTCAGTGTTTGAACTTTTGCTGATTCATCGATAACTCTTGAATTCTTACTAAATAAATTAGACCCCAAGACACAATTCTAAGATGTTTCTTATAAACGGTACCTAACCAAATTTTAGAATTAAGAATAAATCAACTTAATACGTATTGAGCACGTATTGTGCTGTGTACTCTTGTAGGTGCCTGCCAGGAATAAATATGAAAAAAAATTTTTTTTGGTAGTAAATCCCTGCCTTCATAGAATTTAAGGATAGACGATGTTTCTGAAATTCCAGTTGAGGCTCTGCTAAAGAAATGTCTATTGGGATATTTTATTAACTCATTTCCTGTTCTTAAACTCCTTAGCTGTTCTTTCTTTTTGAAGTTTCCACACCTTGAAAACTTGGCCTTACGTTTTGATACTCAGTGTCCCTTAACCACATAGATCAAATATTATGGTGCGAAATACTTACTGTTTGAATAAACTGTACTCTTGTTTTCATTATTTTAGATTGTCCTAGACTATATAATTCTGGGTAATGGTGTACATTGACAATTTCTGAACAAACAAATAAACCCTCTCAAAGACAAGCAAATATAGTTATATTCAACTGTTGAAGGGTGTCACAGTATGAGTTAAATGTACTGAACTTCTCCTCTAAGAAACAGTCTTGATTAACTAATGTAGTAATCTGCTTTCTAACATTCAAAATGATTTTCTCTGGGAGCAAAATCATTTTGCAAGTCAAATGCAACACTTAACTTTTGCATTTGAAGGACTGTTTAACTATTAATCAGTAAATATGTGCATCATTCACAAATAGAAGGTAAGTACTCAAATCTATTTTCTCATAAAACCTGAATTTCATATTTTAAAGGTAGGCATAAAGTTGGGCTTTTTTGATGTTCAGTGTTATGCCCATTAGATAAAAAATGTAAGATATTGACTGATTAAAAATTAAATTAAAAATTTAACAAGAAAAGAAAGTAATAGACAATATCAGTATGGTAAAGTAAGATCTACACTAGTTATCATTAGAGCAACTCAAATTTGTACATACTGTATGATTCACAATGTATAGTCACATATAATATTTTGCATGATCATACTTTACAACTATAAATAAATGGATCAGTTAAACATCAATTTAAATGCTAAAGCAGATGAAAGTTATTTTAGTAGCACACCGATAGACTGAGTCATTTGTTCTCATAAATACTGCTTAATTTGAGGACAATGGGAACTGTTTAAAACCGATTTCATAAAGCCTGAAACCACTTTGAAATTTGAGCAACACCAAATGTTGAAATAAATTTCCTGTTCTGGTAAATTTAAAGGACTACGTTAACATGATAATTTGTCTCCTAAAACAATGCCTTAGGACCCACAATAACAAAGGTCAAAATTGAAGGTGAACCTGAATTCAGACTGATTAAAGAAGGTGAAACAGTAACTGAAGTGATCCATGGAGGTGCGTTCTGTGTGTTTCCTGTAGCCTACTGTGAACATTTTCAAACAGTGTTGGTTTAAATATATTGAATATCTGAGGTTTTCTCTTGGACTTTTGTTTTATATAAATTGTGGGAAAACTTTTCTCAGTTACGGATTCTTATTAGCCAATCAATTAAAACATAGTTTACCTTTTGATGGATATAGTTGGAATCGACTTAACCATTAACTCACCAGTTCCAACAAAACTGTCATTACTCTGCATATGCAAGGATGATTATGAA
Organism: Balaenoptera acutorostrata; assembly: GCF_949987535.1. Lineage (NCBI taxonomy): Eukaryota > Metazoa > Chordata > Mammalia > Artiodactyla > Balaenopteridae > Balaenoptera > Balaenoptera acutorostrata. Next base: position 67,790,544 of record NC_080081.1, read on the forward strand.
ATATAATGAAAACAATCATGTCAATACAAAAGAACATATTGTACTTAGAAGAAAGAGTGGCCATTCTATAAGACTGACTAATAAGTCACTTCTAGGACTTATAAGATTCCCATTCTAATGATGTATAATTCCCTGGATTCTCCCTGAACACTCATTCCGCAGTCAAGAGACAAGTATGACACGGAGTGTTAGCTTGCTAGTTGGCTCTTTCCCTTACCCAAGATTCAGGACATAACCACTACCTTTTAGACCTCTGCTATATGAATTTATTTGAGATACATCCCCAAAATTATTGTGATTGAATTCTGAATGGCACTGCTGTGAGAAATACATTTAATCATTAAAACGTCTAGCTTAAAAAAAAAAAAAAAAAAAAAAAAACGTCTAGCTTATGGCCATTTAGACGCCATAAGGGGATAAATCAAATGCATTTTCTTCCCCTATTTCAGAGCCAATTATTAAAAAATACACCAAAATCATTGATGGAGTGCCTGTGGAAATAACTGAAAAAGAGACAAGAGAAGAACGAATCATTACAGGTAATTTTTAACTCTGTATATGAACTATGCCTGGATTATAAAGAGCAAACCATATTTAATCCTAAAATATCTCTATAAGAATCATTAAAGAAACTAAGTCATTTTCTTAGTGGTTACTGAAGTTACTTTATTTCTTTTTTGGTAGAAATAATACTAATCCTAAGTATGTAATCTATGTTTTCCTCTGAATTGGAAATTTTGAGACAAATCTATAAGCATGTGTTTTTATTATGAATATGCATGTGTATTATATAATACACTATCTTCACTTTGCTATTTATTAATGAGTTACTAAATCCTAGAAGAAAAACCATTCCCTCCTTCGATTTTCCTTTAATCTTAAGGTCTACACATACACATCTACATACCAAAATAATATGCAAGTTTGTATAGAACAATTGATCAATAATTTCAGTAAACCTCTGTATCAGTCTTCCATCAGTGAATTAGCCTAAAATTCTGAACTCAGCTATTTTTTAAGTCTTTGGGAATTCCCTGGCGGTCCATGTTTAAACAAGCAGTCAGCAAATATGGCCCATGCCACCTACTTATGTAAATAAAGTTTTATTGGAACACAGTGTGACCATTCATTTACACAGTGTCTATGGCTATTTGCACTCTAAAGGACAAAGTTAAATAGCCGCAACACAGACCACAGACCCATGAAGTCTAAATTACTTACTATGTGACCCTTACAGAGGAAGTTTGACCAGCCTTGTTTCAGAACTTTTTTTTTTTTTTTTGTCTTTCCTTTAGGTCCTGAAATAAAATACACTAGAATTTCAACTAGTGGTGGAGAAACAGAAGAAACTCTGAAGAAATTGTTGCAAGAAGGTCAGTATGTCTAGAAGAATAAGAATGTGGATTTCTTTAAGCTATCTATATCAAAGTCTAAAATAATCTTTGAAGCCTCTTACACTTTCTACTCTATCTCATTCCTTTGTTCTAGTTCCATACCAACACAAGAAAAGAGTCCAAAGATAGGGAATGAAACTCAAATGACAGTCATATTGATTGTTTTGTTCTATATTTGCTATATAGTGTTCAACAACTTTGTAAGAAAATTGGTTTATCAAAAAGTAACACTAAAAACCAAGAAAGAACCAAGTGTTGGTCTGGAATTCATTGTTGGGCAGATGCCATTATATATCACATCACATCTCCTGCCTTTTTATTACATAAACCAATTTCTGCTATAAACATGTATCCTCTCAGAGGTCACCAAGGTCACCAAATTCATTGAAGGTGGTGATGGTCATTTATTTGAAGATGAAGAAATTAAAAGACTGCTTCAGGGAGGTTAGTAAAAGGGAAACAACTAACCCACTTAACAGGTTCTGATAACTGAGATTTTCAACTTTTTAAAGACTGAGCATTCAGGTTTTGTTTTGTTTTGTTTTAATTAGGTTAAAAAAGACAACATCATGTCTGTCTTAACAGACTGATTGGGTCAATGGTCGTTATAGTAAGCGTTATAAAGAAAGAATTACTAGTTTAAACAGTCTTTAAAAAGTTCAATGGGGAGCAGTGAATATTTTTTTGCTGTGATACAGACAACCGTAAAGATATTTTTAGTATGTGAAAGGGGGATACTTTAAAAATTGGTAGTTATTTAAAGAAGCCCAAATTGAAATACTTTTTATATTTTAAAAAATGTATTCACTGCGCCATCAATAATAAGAGGCATGTTTATGAATTTTTTAAGTGCATAGATCTAGCAAAAAAAATTGCATTTAGTATTTTTATTTTCCAAAACTACATACTTGGGAATGGGTTATCTGTTTCTTCTAACAGTTTGAGTGATAATCTATACCTGGAGCTGTAAATTATTTTGCATATGAAATTAATTTTAATATTTAAAATATGGAATGTTCTCTGCCTGTGGCGTTAAAAGGACCTACTTTTAAAAGGAAAGAAGAAAAAAAAGAATTCAAAATCTTACACAAACTGTCAATGGTAATTACTCAAAGAAATAGTAAATGTTAATAAAGTATAATTTGGGTAATTGGTATTTGAATAAATTAATTTCTAGTTCATTTTCTTAACAATAAAAGAATTTAAGGTAAGAAATTGTTTTAGAGAAACAAGTATTTAAATTATCTAGAAAAATCAAATATGCTCTTTGAAATATACTGTGAATTGATAAACACTAAATTGAAGTTCAATGTTTATCCAAAGTATGGTCCCAATGGGTTTTATGCTTAAAATTTTAAAAATTGTAGTACTACGTCCAAGAAGTTGTAAATTCTCTTGGGACCGTGTATATTTTTGGCAATTATTGTTTCCTTATTCTTTATTTTTATATAGGTAGAATCTCTTACATAGTATTGATACTGTTCAGTGATAGTAAAAATAAATAATTTTTATTGAACCAATGATTGAATTTCCCCTCAATAGAAAAATTTGTGTCTGAAAAATACAAGATTTCCTTTCAGACTGTAGGGAATATGTGACACTCCCAAAGACACAACAGAACCAGTTTCCTGTGAGATCTAATACAGAATTTACTCATCTACCTCTAAATGCTTAACACTGTACTAGAAAAAGGTAGGGATTTGAGGGAAGACATGAAGACATGAAAATTAAGCTGAATTCTTTTTTTTTTTCAGTCCTTGCCATAGTAAGCGGCTTTGTAGAATGGCAGTGCTTTGTAGAGAATGAACCAATTAGTAACTGCACTTGTATATATTGCTTTAATTTATTTAGGCTTAAACTTCGGTAAGTATGTTTTCCTCCCCTTCAATAAGCCCCCATTAACAAGTCCATTATAAATAACGAACTAAGTACTGAAGACTAACTTCAGCCAAGAGAAGATAATACCTGTTACAAGAATAAGATACTCTGATTTTTGCTAATGGAATCTTTCTTTAACTCTGGTTTATGTTCATCCCAAAGGTTGATGGTTGATTCCTTTAGTTCCCAGTATTTGGTTTCTCCACATATTCATAACGTGTTGGTTTTGTCAATGTCACAACATAAGTTTTTATCAAAACATTTCCAAGGGTTTTTTTTTTTTTCTCATAAGAAAGACAATATAAGCAGTATAGTTACTAATATCTGGACACTAAGTGGACATGCTAGTTTTCTTTCTTCCAGCCCTTTAAAACCATTGGGTCAACCATTGGGTCAACACTGAGTAACAAGTGTCTCTTGTCTAGATCCCAAGAGACACCAATTTACAAAGAAGCTGGTGTAAATAAAGATTATGTCATACAAGATTGGTTTTTTTTTTCTTTCAGAGTATTGATAATTGATCTATAGGTAAATGTGATCTTCATCTCAAAGCTTGGAGTTTTCTATCTGAACTGCTCATATTGTGGTACATATAGTACATTTTGATGAACTGAGTGTATTCCTCAATCATTTAGGTCATGCTTATTAACATGGCTAAGTGGTCAGTTTGGTACTAATATTATGATCTGTCATTGAAACACTTCAGACCACTTAACTAAAAATTTTTCTCATAAAATGTGTAGAGTTTTCCACTCTTGTCTTAGATAGAACTACATTTACTGAAACTACTAAAGTAATTAAGGGAGAACAGCAAAGTCGTAGGCTATGGAGAAAGGAACAACAACAAAAAGTTATCTGGGAAGGTTTTGACAAATCTGCCTGTATAACATGTAAAGATTTATGGCTTCTGTAGAGAACAGAGGATCAGGTTGTAGGTCTGGCTTCCAATCTGGGTTCCAACTTGAACTAACTTGTATTATAAATTGATGCTTTTCTGCCTTGCTTTCTTAATCTGAAAAGTGGGGATAGTAATGTTACCTACATATAAATGAATCAATATATGAAAAGCACTTGGAATAATGTTCAGCGCATATAAACTCTCAGTGATGTTAGCTACTATCAGGATTACAGTCAATTAACGTTAACATGGTCAACAAAGTAATACTTTACACTCTAAATTTCCAAAGTCATAGCCATGTAAAAATGCAAAAATCTTGCAAATAAGTGAGCTGAAGCATTTTGTATGTTTCAGGAAACATGCGGTGGAGAGGAGCATTTTTGTGGGATTGTTCAATGACTGATTTATCTTGCCACATTTCGCTTCTCTAAACACGACCTAATACAAGTGTCATTCAGTTTGAGATGGCAGAGAGCCACTGAGAGCAAATCTGGTTTTCTGCACTTTAATCAAGCTTTTCTTCCATAGATGTTTGTTTGCCACAATGAACACTTCTTATTTTGATTTTATCATAGCCAAATAGTAATAAATTAACAAGTTAGTTCATTGGATATATATTAATTGGATGCTGCCAAATTTATAGAAGAAAATCTGAGTGTAAGTGCTTGTTTTGAAAAGTAATTTTGAAATCTTGTTTTAAATTGCATAATAAGCGCTCTTTGGAATTTAATAAGTCATTATAAACAATGCTTTTATTCACTGCTTAAAGACTGGATCCATCTTTTCGTGACAATATTTCAGAAGCCATTTTTTGTGATCAAGTAAACCTGAAGTTAAGAAAAATATATCAACTGGAGCATATTCCATAATTCAGACTTTTCTATCTCACATAAACTTTCCCTCACTATCCAATCTAATCAGGTTTTCTATAGTTCTGTATTTTATTATAGTATTAATATAGTGTGTTAAATGGTTATGTATCTTATATTCTGGGGGGGGGGGAAAGACACGTTGGAAATGTGCTATGTAGACAGAAACAGAATTCTTCAAAAAATGCTTAATGTTTCTTTCCCTTTTTTTAAAACTTGATATTATACAGCCCAAAATACTGTTGGTGATAGTCTCATGTCTTATTTTTTATGGGATTTCAGAGCACTGAATACATATATAAAACAAAAATTTTGACTTCATTGTTGAGTATAGATGATATATAAAAATCAAGAAGTCAAAACTTGGAGAAAAAATAAAGAAGGTAAGCAGAGAAACAAAGCCGCTATAGGGACCACACTTATTCATTGATCTCAAATGTCCAACGACAGAATGAAAATGTGAATTTAGGTTGACCAAGTGGTCTTGTCAATGAGTTAAAAGAAAAATGAGGAATTGGTAAGTATTTTTCAATTATAACAACAAAAAACTGCATTGTTATGAGACACTTAAAATTCTAAAATAAGAAAGCTTTTATTATTTTTAGCTACTTAAATTTTAAATGGTCTTGTAGGATTGGAATTAAATTTGGGAGTATGTTGGCACACACTTCCTGAATTGCTTACTGGTATATTTCTAGAGTTATGATATTTTGTTGTCCTCATGTATTATAAGTTGATCATAAATTAATTTACAATGAGAATTTTACAGAGGCAGAAGTCTGATACATCACAAATAGGAATGACTGGAAAAAATGCGTGGATATCTCTGGGAAGATACTTCTGCTAAACTTTATAGAATGTTAGACATCCTTTCATCATAAAGTGATGCTTTTCATAAAAAGGGTGAAAAAGTCATGTAAGTCACTCCATGCAAATATGGAACATCATCTGGGGTGCTACATGCCCTAATAAAACAATATGTTTTGCAAATAGTAAACATTCATTATGATATATGGAAAACAAATGTCTGTTTGTTGCCAGTGCAAAAGTCTCACTATTCCAAAAGAAATCTACATGTTTACATGATGTTTATTTAAAACTTTATACTCTTCTGCTCAACTATGGTTTCCTGTCTCATATTAGCCATAATTTCAAAGTATTTTTAACTAAAGCTATTTAATTTCAGACACACCTGTGAGGAAGATACAAGCCAACAGAAGAATTCAAGGTAAATCTATTGACTATGGTAATTTGCATATATGACAAACCTTTTGTTGTATTAAGACAAACCAAAGAAAAGGAGAGTATTCTAATACATTTTATTTTGAGCAAAGTATTTTGATGATACGAATCAGAAAATAAATCTTTCACTATTAATAAAATATAAGAAAGACAAATGTTAAAAGAAAGGCAATTATACTCATGTAAAGTGCTAGACATACTGAACCACTGGGGTAGACTCAAGTAGAATTAATTTGAAAAGAAACCCTTAAATACCAGAGTCGAGCAAAAATAGGTAGCAGGTAGACCTGAACTCTGTGAAACTATTATTTAAAATGAGGCTACAGTTTGAGACAAAAATAAATTCAAAACTGTATCTACTGTACACATACAGAAAATGATTAATAAAGGTATGTACAAAATTTTGATATAATGTGTAGGTTATATACATGTATATATCACCCATGCACTATGATTTTCTTTATAACTTTATTTATGTGCATTTTCTAATCTTCCACATAGGTTACCTTACATTCTGATGCATTCAAAACTCAAAGATTTCCCTTGTGGAACTTAAAATAATTACATGTTTGGAATTTCTAAGATAATTATATACTAATAGTCAAAAGAAGTTGAAGGCTTATAAATGCATTATAGGCATATCTGATTTTAACCCAGTCCAATCTAGACATTTGAAACTAAAGACTCAATTGTACACATTATTTTTTATTGGAGTAAAATTGCTTTACAATGTTGTGTTAGTTTCTGCTGTACAATGAAGTGACTCAGCTAAATGTATACCTATATCCCCTCCCTCTTGGACCTCCCTCCCACCCAGCCCCCATCCACCCAACTAGGTCATCACAGAGCACCGAGCTGAGCTCCCTGTGCTATAAAGCAGGTTCCCACTAGCTATTTTACAAATGGTAGTGTATTTATGTCAAACTTAATCTCCCAATTAGCCCCTCATTCCCCTTCCCCCCCCGTGTCTACATGTCCGTTCTCTATGTCTACATCTCTATTCCTGCCCTACAAATAGGTTCATCTGTAAGATTTTTCTAGATTCCATATATATGCATTAATATACGATATTTGTTTTTCTCTTTTGGGCTTAGTTCACTCTGTATGACAGACTCTAGGTCCATCCACATCTCTACAAATGACCCAATTTTGTTCCTTTTTATGGCTGAGTAATATTCATTGTATATATGTACCACATCTTCTTTATCCATTCATCTAACGCAGGACATTTATGTTGTACACATAATTTTTAACTGAAGGCTTTATCACAGATTTCTTCTAAACATGCAAATTCATCCAAATTTTCTAAGGAACTAAAATCATCACTTTAAATTATTATTTTCATATACCTTTGATCAAAAGAGGACTTGGTTTCATCATCATAACCAGAATATATTATTAAGAAAACATAATCTAACATTTATTATAAGAAATGATGGTCTTTTATAGATATAGTTATGCATAAAGTATCATATTCTTAAACACTATAGTTTCATCACATTTACAATCTATATGCTCTCCCTTCTTCCTAATCAGGATCTAGAAGACGATCAAGGGAAGATCGTCCTCAGTGAAAATCCAGAGACCAGACAACAAAGTTTACAAAGCCCTAAATCAACAACCTGATCTTAAAGGAAAAATATGAGAGTTACGCTGACATGAAGAAATGAACCACCAACACTAAAAAGCAATCACTGAACAATTCTGAATGCAAATATAGTATTTTTTTTTTCTGAATGAGAAACAGGAGGGAAATTGTGGGTTTAGCCTCCTGTGGGATAGAATCTGAGGGAAACGTAACACCGTACAGGCTTTTACATCTTGACATTAAAATTTCTGGCTAACTCTGGAATCCATGAGAGAAAATCCTTGCCACTGGATTAATTACAGTTCAGATCTCAGAGTGGTGAGCTGTTACCCCTTGAGAAGATTGAACCTTGAATAATGGAGAGATAAAATGCATGCAAGGGGTTACCTCTCAACGGGAAATGGATAAATAAAAATGGGTGCTCAGTATTAAAAAAAAATAATGTCAAAACCAAAACTTTTACATCAAAAAGCTTTGCACATTTGTAATACAATGTGGGTTTACCAGAAAATTATGTTATTTCTACAACTAATTTTGTACTCTTGAAATGTTTGTCTTATGCTTCTTGCAATACATATTTTTATCTCAAACATTTCAATAAATCCATTTTTCAGGTATAAAAAGAATTACTTCAAATTGAGTAATTCAAAAAACTCAAGGTTTAAGTTAATAAGAGGTTTGGACTTGGGAACAGGACTTTATACCTCTTTTTTTTTTTTTATAACAAATACTCATTAAAGGAAATTGAATGAATTTAGTGTTTTTCAAATTTTTAAAACTATTATGATATATAAATAATCATTATACAATGAAGCAATAATCAAACATCAACTGAGTACATAATATAACCCTGGAACTGTGCTAAGTTATGAGGATTCAAAAGATGAATTAGACAACTACTGTCCTCAAAGGGTAAAAAGACAAATCAATAATCCACAATGTACCATGGGCTATAATAGAAGAATAAACAGCACTACAGGAGCACAAATACTTCAATTAATTATTCCTAGGCTTAGGCTAACATAGAAGGAGCCAAAGAGATGCCCTTAACAGAGACTTGAAGTAACATAAGGGTCTACTGCATGAAAAAGGAGGGGAAGAAAAATATTTGTTTGCTGAGAATGATAAAGAGATCAGTTTGATCTACTCAGATCTCAACAAATGTCATCCTTATCTTGGACTAGAGATAAGAGCAGACAGGGAATAGAATCCATACTGCTGAGAAACTGACTTGTGATAGTGTGATAAATTATATCATGCACTGAAAGTTGGTCATTGAGAGACTATAAAACTGAGGAAGACCAAACTAAAGATACTTCTTGGATCAGAGGCTCAGCACTAGAGTAATACTAAAGGATCTGAAAAGATTTGAGGTAGCTGAAAAGCATTGGTTCTTTGAGGAGCAATTGAGGTAAGGAAGCGAGATATAAAGTTCTAATGGTGCCACTAACTGCGGAAGTCCTGGATAGCCTGGGTTTTCCAGAATGTTTCCTACTGTGGACAGTGGTGAGATTTATGTCTAGCATTTAGAGCCCTTGCCAAGAAACAAAATGTCCTACCAACTCAGTACTCATGTAGAGAATCTTTGGACTACAATCTAAACTGGACAGAGTGTGGCTGTGATTTAACCAAAATGATTCAAAGGAGGTGGTTACGTAAGATGGTGCTGGTAGACTATATTACATCATCATCAACACAGATGGCTATTCCAGACAGACAGCATGTTGTTAATAATGCTCTGGAAGATCACAGGTTGATTGCATAGAACAAAGAGTATATGGATTCATTCAGTTAGCTCCCTTCAGGGTTTGCATCTGATAATGAACCAGGTGTTGCAAAGTTCGACTTTGAACATGGTCATCGGAGACAGTAGGGATGAAACCGAGGGTTTGTTTTTAAAGACTGTTACCTTTAATTTTAAGGCCCTGATGGGTTTTTTTGTACCATAGGAGAAAAAAAAATCAGTATTTGAGAGTATACATACAAAAGTCTAGCATATGTCTCTGGGAAAAGACAGCCAAGTGACATAAGCAAATATAAAGATAAAATTTAAAGAGAAATTATTTATAAAATAGAAATAAACAAATACAAATAAAAAGAAAGAAGGTTAAAACATATGAAAATAAACAATAATTTAAAACTGCAAAATAAGAATTTAAAATAGGTAAGTAGATAGATAGATCAATAGATAGATAGGTAGATAGATATCAATCTTCCTGGGACACTTTCTACAAATCGAAGCTGCAGAGTAGTATGTGCTTTTACACACAATATTTTTTCCTTTAAAAATTCTCAAGAGTCTTATCATCTCCAGTTTCATAAGAAAAACATGAGGCTTAATGAATTTACGTAACTTTTCTTATTTTGCACTGTACTGTTAAATCAGGCCATCAATCAGCTTACCACATGCCCATTACCCAGCAAGCATAAACTTGAATAGAGCAAACACATCTGTTTTTGAAATTGTGCTTACTCTGCACTACTTTATTTCAGCTCTTTTTCTAACTATCCTCTGCATAAGTGGCATTAAATTTAAGGCTGAATTTTAAAATAAGCCCTTCTAGTCAGTCCTGATGCACAAGGTCCACCACCCTAACTTTGAGAAATATCGCTTTATAGAGATTTCTGTTGAGACCATAGTATCCAAGCAACCAGTGATCTACTTTCTGTCACTATAGACAACAGCATTTTCTAGACCATTTATAAACTGAATCACATAGTATGCATGGCTTCTTCTTTGGCTTTCCTTTCTCTTGGATTAATATGTAGGAGTGGAATGGCAAGACCAGACGAAAGGTATAGGATTAAAGCTTTAGGAAACTGCCAAATCATACTCCAAAGGCGTTCTATTGTTTTGCATTCCGTCCAGAAGTGCATGAGAGTTCCTGTTTCTCTTGCCAACACTTGACATGGTCAGTCTTTTTAATGTTAGGTTTTCTAATAGGTGTGTAGTGGTATCTCATTGTGGTTTTAATTTGTATTTCCCTAATGTATGTTTTTCATCTGCTTATTTGACATTTGTATATCTTCTTTGGTGAAGTGTCTGTTCAAATCATTTGCCAATTTTGAGTTGTTTTTTAAAAAATTATTATTATTGAGTTGAGAGTTCCTTATATATCATGGATACAAGTCCTTTATCAGCTATATAAGGTGAAAATATTTTCTCATAGCATGGGACGTAACTGTTCATTCTCTTAGCATTGTTTTTGAAGATACCAAAGCCTATTTTCTTTTTTTTTTCCTTTTATGGATTGTACTTTTGGTGTCATATCTAAGAAATCTTTTATTAACCAAAGGTCACAAAAATTTTCTATGTTTTCTTTTAGAAGTTTTTATTAGATTTAGGTTTTACATTGATGCATATGATCCATTTTGAATTACTTTTTGTTTATAGTACAAGGTATGAACCGAGGTTCTTCTTTTTTTCTATAGAAAGCCAATTATTCCAGCACCATTTTCTGAAAAGACTATCCTTTGTCTACTGATTTCCTTTTATACCTTTGTCAAAAATCCATATATTTGTGTATATATTTCTGTTTCTTTCTATTCTCTTCCATTCATCTATTTGTCTATCTTAATTGAAATGTCACAATGCCTGGTTTGAAATAAATCAATAAATCTGTTAGAATTAGTACTCCAACTTTGCTCCTATTTTTCAAAGTTGTTTTGGCTATTTTAAGTTTTTACATTTCCAGATGAATTTTTTACTCAGTTTGGCAATTTCTACCAAAAAAAAGAGATATCTGCTGGACTTTGAAATTGTGTTGAATCTATGGATCAATTTGGGGATAATCAAAATCTTCACAATATTGAGTCTCCAAACCATGAACAAAATATATCTCTCTGTTTGTATAGGTATTCCTTAATTACCGTACCAATGTTTCATTATTTTAAGTGTACAAGTCTTGCACATCTTTTGTAGATTTTCCTTAAGTACTTGATATTTTTGATGGTATTATAAATGGCATTGTTTTTATTTCAATTGCTGACTGTTTATTTTCTGTGTATTGATCTTGTATTTTGCAAACTTGTTAAACTCATTTATTAGTTCTAGTGACTTTTTGTAGATTCCATCCTGTTTTCTACATTGACAAACATGTTGTCTTCAAATAAAGACAATTTTACTTTTTCCTCTGCCATCTTAATACCTTTAATATTTTCTTGCCTTATTTCATTGGTTGAAATTGAATAGTAGTATAATTTAGAATAGAAATGGCAGGAGTGGGCATTTTTTTGCTTCATGATCTTAGAGGGAAAACATTCATTCATTCTTTTAGCCTTAAGTACGATGTTTAGTTTCATGTTAGCATCACTACTTTTTCATAGTTCTCCATTATCAGGTTGAAGAAAGTGACTTCTATTTCAAGTTTGCTGAGAATTTTTATCAGGAATGAATGTTGAATTTTACCAAATGATTTTTCTGCATCTATTGGGATGATCATGTGGGTTTTTGTTTTTGTTTTTTTTCAGTTTGACAATATGGTGAATTGAATGGAATTAATTTTGAATGTTTCGGATGTAAATCCTTCATTCCATTCACCTCTTTCATTCTGGGATGAATTCCACTTGGTCATGATATATTCAATTTATGAAAGCTTTAACAGTTTTCACATGTATGTTCACGAGAGATATTGGTCTATACTTTTCTTTTATTGTAATCTCTTTGTCTGAGTTTGGTATCATGGTAATGTAGACCTCACAAGATGAGTTGGGAAGAATTTTTTTCAGTTTTTAGAAAGTGTTTTGTATAGAATTGATAATATTTTCCTCCTTAAATGTTTGATAGAATTCACCAGTGAAATCATCAAGGCTTGCAATTTTCTTTAAAGAAACAACTAAATATCCAATTTCTTTAATAAGTATAAGGTTACTCAGATTATCTATTTTTTCTTGAATGAGATTTGGTAGTTTGTGTCTTTCAAGGAACTTGTCCATTTTACACCATTTTGAAATTTATTGGCACAATGTAGGTCAAAATATTCCATTATTATCCTTTAAATATCTTTAGTGATGTCACCTCATTCATGCCCAGTTCTGGAAATTTGTGTCTTCTCTCTTTTTCTCCTAGCCAATCTAGCTAGCCATCAATCAATTTTATTGATTTACTCAAATAAGCTTTTGATTTTGTATGTTTGTCTGTATTGTGTTCCTATCTTCTATTTCACTATTTTCCACTCTTATCTTTATTATTGTCTTTCTTCTGCTTTATCTGGTTTTAATTTGATCTTGATTTTCTAATTTCTTAAGGTAGAAGCTGAAGTCATTGACTTAAAAACTTTCATTTTTCTAATACTATACTTTAGTGGTATAAATTCCCCCACTAAGTATTGCTTAGTGGTCTCTCACAACATTTCACATGTTTCAAAAATTAAATTAAATTAAATTCAAAGTACTTTCTAATTTTCTTTCTAAATATGTTTAAAAGTTCCATTATCTTTTTAAGAAATTGAACTAATAAGAAAAATATCTATTTACACGTGTAGTGATGATTTCTCATGCTCTTTGTTCCTTTGTGTAGATCCATATTTCCATCTGGTATCATTTTCCCCTTCCTAACATTTCTCTTAGTGCAGAGCTGCTGGCGATAAATTGAATTTTTCTGTCTAAAAAAATCATTATTTTGTCTCTGTTTTTGAAAAATATTTTTGCAGGATATGCAATTCCAGATTGCCTTTTTAGATTTATAATGCTTTAAAGATGTTATTTCACTGTTTTCTTGCTTGTCTCATTCTTATTTGCTCTGTATTTAATATGTGCTTTTTACCCTCTTTGCCATTGGTTTTGTAAAATTTGATTATGATGTGGATTGGGGTGGTTTATCTTATGTTTTTGTTCCTAGGATGTATTGAGTTTCTTAGATCTGTGATTTTAGGATTTTTATCAAATTTTATTTTCTTCAGTTATCAATGATTTGTTCTGTCCCCTCCTTTCTGGGATTCTAACTACATATATTAGACTACTTTTAAGTTGTTGTATAGCTCACTGTTGCCCCTTTTATTTTTAATTTTTTTTTCCTCTGTGCATTTCTATTTTAGAGAGTTTCTAATTTTATGTCTTCATGTTCACTAGTCCTTTCTTCTGCAATGTGTAACTTGACCCTGAATCCATTCCATGAATTTTTCATTTTGGACACTATAGTTTTCATCTCTAGAAATTCAATTTGGCTTTTTTTTATATCTTGCATGTCTCTCCATAACTTTTTGAACATATGGAATATAATTATGGTAACTATTTCAAAGTTCTCTGTTATTCTAACAATGTGCCAATTCTGAGTCAGTTAACTGATTGAATTTTGTCCTCATTATTCCCCATATATAACTTTGCATGCTAGTAAACTTTGATTGGTTCCCAGACACTGTAAATTTTTCTTGTTGGATGCTAGATATTTTGCATTCCTACAAATATTCTTGAATATTGTTCTAGGATGTAGTTAAGTTTCTTCGAAACAGTTTAGTCCATTCGGGTCTTGCTCCTAAGATTTGTTAGGCAGTGCCTGATCTGTGTATAGTCTGCGGCTAATTATTCCCTGCTATTTAGGCATGGTCCTTCTGAGTACTTTTCCCAATGCCCAGTGAATTATGAGGTTTTCCAATCTGACTGGTGGGAACACGTGTTATTCTAGGCCTTGTGTGAATGTGAGGTACTGCTTCCTCTAATCTTTTCAGATGTTTTTATCCTCTGTTCTCTATTAGTTTTCTAATATTAATGTGATTAATAATTAATAAATTATTTCTAATAATTTTCTAATATTTCTAATCATGTGCTGATGATTACCCTGCTGAATACTCATGGAAGCCCTCTGCATATCTTTAAAGTTCTCTCTCTGTGCAGCTCTCTTTACACTGGTCCTCTGTCCTGTGAACTCTAGCCTTCTTAGTCTCCCTTTACACTCAGCTCTATCTCATCACTTCCATGAGTCAGCCAGGCTCCCCCTGGATTCTCCCTTTCTGTACTGCAACCTGACAAGTCTTTCAGAACAGAACACTGGGACAATCATAGAGCTCACTTCACCTGTTTCCTGACTCTCAGGCATCACTGTCATTTGTTGCCTGATGCCCAGACACCATTCTTGAATACCATTCTTCGGAAATTTTTCTTTGTTTTTTTTTTTTTTTAATTGTTTTAGTCAGGAGAGTAAATCTGGTTCCTGCTATTCCACTTTTCCTGCAAGTGCAAGATCTTCTCTAATTTAATTTAGTTATATTAATTCCATTTCATAATCATAAACTGCAACTCTAAATAGGAGCAGCCAACTGGAAAATGTTAATCATAAGAAGAGCCAGATGGAAACATGTTGATGGGATGCACACAGATCTATCATAAGTAACAGAAAAAGAATTCAAGATGAAATATCTTACAGCTACTAACATTGCTATTCAATGTGCACATGCACTCACATATACACAGATAAGAAATTGTCTATGTCTACCTAGAGCGGTGAGATAGGGAGGGTGGGAGGGAGACGCAAGAGGGAGGAGATATGGGGATATATGTATACATATAGCTGATTCACTTTGTTATACGGCAGCAACTAACACAACATTGTAAAGCAATTATACTCCAATAAAGATGTTAAAAAAAAATGCTAGAGAGACAGTTAAAAAAAAATTGTCTAAAGGAAAATGGTAATTGAATTTTATTTATTGAGATTTCTTTTTATATTCATCTAAACAGTTATTTATTTTTATCTATAAACTCTGAAAATAACATTTCTTAAAGTTTTAAGCACTTATTTATGTTAATTGAAAATAGCCTCATTGTCTTCACTTCTGAGAGTCTCTGAAAGGTCTTACAAAACATCTTACAAACATTAATGTTTGTAATGTTTTACAAACATTAAATATTCATTGGTGAGATTTCTACGCAATATGATGAGAAAAGGCTAGTAATTTTCTAGCCAACCTAGGTTCTAAAAACAACACTTGGAAAACTTAGACCATATGTGAATAAGGCTGTTGGATGACTTTCATTTTTAGCAATAAAGTCATTAACTAATGAATTTCTTAAACTTTAATGAGGTCTCACAAAAAAGTTGTGGAAATACAGAAAAAAATCTGAAACATAAAAGGTAATTATGGAACTTCATGAAAGATAAATCAAAAAATTCCATAATTACAACCTTCAAGGGGTTGGTAAGAACAATTAGCTTGAAAATATAAGAAATAATCCATGAGAATTAAAAAAAAAAAAACTGGACAGAAACAGGGTCAGTAAACAATGTGTAGATTAAGGATCCAGCTCAGTTGAAGGAATTTTAATAAGTCCTTCCTGAATGAATTATTCCTGAAAATTAATTCCAACTTAATTTTGTTAAACTTTAGAAACTATTTATTAGGTTAAGGCTCTATTATAAAAATCAACCTGGATTTTTTTCTTAACATGGCAGAACGATATACCATTTAGCTAAAAAAAAATTGAAATCATTAATTTTCCTGTTCTAGGAGAGCTCAATTAAATTTTTTCTTAAGTTCATTATATATCACCAATACCTGAGTTTCAAATATTTGTGCCACAATTTCTGTTTGCTTCTCCTTTACTACAATAAAATGATCATCTCTCACACACTTTAGATGGATGGGGTCCACGTACGCAGCCATCAGACAAAGACAGCAAAGAACCTGCTGGAACCATACATAACTACTACATTGTTATCTCTGCAGACTCAAAGCTGCTCTCTGGTATTCACTATCTATCTTCTTAGCCCCAATGTAATTACATCTTCAGGAAAATGAGCATAAAAAGAAAATAAAATCCCTAGGTCTTGTTTTACTATGACAGTTTTGCCTAAGCAGTTTTATTGCCAAACATAGGAACTGTATTGGAAAAATTAATGCAAAGAGTAGGAAAAGACTGAAGTAAAAATTAACACAGTTTATGCTACAGTAGTCTTTGATGAGAAATACTTTTATGCATGAATTATTTAGGTAATTTCCTCAGTCCTTTATTATCTTCCTGTTTACAGCCATGCCTTTGCATAGGTCAGAGAAATAGGACAGTTAACCCACTGCATTCCCTTAAATACAAAAGTCATATAATCTTAGCGGTAATTATGAGTTCTACCAAACCCAAAATAGCTTAATCTAGTTTGAGTGTAAGCCAAAGGATAAGCGAACTATGGACACAACCAGTCCACTACCTGTTTTTGTAAATAAAGTTTTATTGGAACACAGACATGTATATTCATTTATATACTGTCTGTGGCTTCCTTCATACTATTAGGACTGAGTTGAAGAATTGCAACAGAGACAGATAGATCACAAACCTAAAGTACTTACTACCTGGTCTTTTACAGAAAGAAAAATGCCAACCTTTGGAATAGACTCCAAGTTAGGAAATATTTCTGTAATTTTACACTAAACACAAATCACATACTCAATTCATATATTTCCACCTGGTTGGAACTAAATAATTTGTAGAAATTAGTCCCTTTAACACAAATGTAATCCCTGCTTTGAAGAGATTTGCTTATTAGTTGATAACTTTGTATCCATTTCTAGTAATTTAGAATTATCACATGCTTTCAGCACTAGGAAAGGAATGCCAATGTATTAACTAAAGTAACATTAATTCTACATAATTTGCATATAATCAGGAAGACATAAGAAATGATCATTCATTTCTTTTTGGAAACTATTATCAAACACTGGATATGCCAGTGATGGGGGCTGAGAGAACAGTCTTCCTCAGGTACCTGCATCTGTAGAACTATAGCCCAATTTGAAACATCATTTCTAAAGGTGGTATTGTTTATAAGAGGTTTTAAAGCCTTCAATTCAGGTGTCTAAGAAATAGAATTTATTTGTCTTATTGATGACTTAGTCTCTATTTCTAGTCACATTCATTACGATTGGCAGAATACTTAATCTTTGGTCAATTGTAAATATTCTCAAGACATATAGATTTGAGTGCATATGTTTTTCTTCCACTTACTTCTTAGGTATCCAGCACAGTCTCTAGTTCCAGTTGGCATTTGCAGTACAGTAATCTCAAGGTATGGAAGAAAGGTACTGGACTGCCTGTATACACATGGAAATTGGAGACAAATCCTATTTAGATGTAGTTGGAGCTGTTGGCTGCTCAGTGCTCATCAGTATACCCAAGGTGTACACATTCCCACCTCATCCTGGCCATTTGGCCCATGCGCCCTCCTTGGGAACAAGGTTCTATATCCATGCTCACAAGTCTCTGTGGCAGCAGGAAACTAACTCAGTGTTTTCTCAGTCCTATTCTGCCAAAAATAAAAACCACAATACAATCATCCCCAAAGGGCCAATATTCAAAACATATTACTAAATTTGGGCAAATCTAAAAATAATACTAAATTTTGATGAAAATGGAAGTACATGGGAGAATTGCTGGCATATTCTTTTTGAAAATTATATCAACACTGATCTAATAATTCCTAAAACTATACTGGTATTTAAGTACGAAGATTTCTGGGTGTGAATGTCTTCATATTTCTTACAATAACAAAAATATTTCTAATGAACTTATTATTTAAATAATTTTAGATTTAGGGGAAAGTTGCAAAGATATCCAGAGAGTTTCTGTTTACTCTTCACCCATTTCCCCCAACATTAACATCGTATATAACCACAAAAAACATTTTTTAAATAACCTGAATGTTCAGATTAGATTACGACAGCTTTTTAAATGTGTTTAAAGACAGAAAACTTTATACTATACAAAATTTTAAAAGGAAATTTTATCATATAAACCTATTTATACAGTATAATATATATACAGTATAATAATTTACAATATATAAAATATTGCTCATCTTCAAGAATTTGCTCAAATACCTCCTTCTCAAGATCTCCTTCTCTTAGGGTAGATCTCTAACTACCCTTTAGATAGGGTAGTTAGAGATCTACCCTAACTACCCTATCTAAAGTTGCAGACTGATCCAATCCTGGCACTTAAAATCTCTTTTACCCTATGTATTTTTTTTTTATCCCATAGTATTTATCACCCTCAAGCATACTAAAAAATTTATTGATTTATTGATAATATTTGATGTTTATTATGTATTCCCCTCCCCTCACATAAACTCCATGAGGGTAGGGATCTTTATCTGTTTTGTTCACAGCTATATCCCTAATGTCTGCAACAGGGCTTCACATACTAAGCTTCAGTACTGAATTTGTGAATAAGTCTATTTATAATAACTGCAAAAATTTTGGAAGAATATTACTCAAAATATCAACAAGGTAGTTTTACAGGTATTTTATAATCCTTTCATCATTTTCTGTATGGTATACACTTTCTACCATTGATATTTATAATCAGAAAACATTTTTAAATGGATATTTGCACATGTTCTATTGAAAAGACATGGCTAATGGGATGTGTATGTAAATGGTAAGGAACATGTAAATGCTTACACATACCAGAGGCTCAACATTTTTTTCAGACTTCTGTGGACCTCCTCACTGCCTCATTTATTCATCATTGATTCCAGTCTGCAATGATTTCAGTTATTCTTGTTTTTTCTCTCCACCTTTTTTCCCATCTGTTAGATCTAAAATGTCTTCTCTTTGCATATCCCTCTAATAATTTCTTCATTTTAACACAAGGCTTTTCTTTTGCTTCTCTTCACCTCTTCTGCCTACACTACACATACCATACATCATATTTTCATGCTCTTACTTCTCTTACACATCCCAGACCTTGCGTTACATAAAACACTCACATCTCCTTAGCACGAAAGTGATCTATGTTTTGGTCACATGTATACTCCCATTGCCTTATACAAGGGCTGGCATAGACAATACAATTACAAAAAAGCAAAAATTAGGAGTAATAACAAAGTGTCATCTCCTTAATTGGACCTGTATTTTCAACTAGGAGCCTGTGCAGACCTTAAAGAAGGTAGACATGCCTTTGCACAAGAGATGAACGTCAAAAAGGGGAAATTCAACACCTATCTCTAATTCTTGGACTTGGTTTCCCAAAATGCCCTACATCATCTGCACTGCACAAATCCTTTGTTTCATTCTTCTAGCCTCTCTGGTCATATACTTACTGCCTCTTCCACTGCTAGGTCATCATCCTGTGCCTTTGTTCTAATAAATGTTTCCATTTTTCTTGTTCGCCACTTGGTTATACTTAGTATATATTTTTTCTTAATGAACTCACTCTGGGAAACAGCTTTCCTATGACTTTCCATTTCACACTTATAAGCAACCACCACCCAGGCAATCTGACATTTCTAGTGGAACCCAGAAGTTATACAACAATAAGAATTATTTTAAAAATAAATAACAGCTATTTGGCACCTATTATATGACAGAACCTGTTAAGAACTTTGTATGAATCCTCCTGACAATTCTATGAGGTAGGTATAATTTTTATCTCTATTTTAGGGAAGAGGAAATTGGATCACAGAGAGTTTAAATAATTTGCCCAGATTAGTAAGGAGCAGAAATCGAATTTGAATCTTTATAGTATGGCTTTAGAGTCTGAGCTCTTAATGATATGACAGACTGAATCTCTTTTCTCAGTTTTCCCTGAATCTGGTCTTGAATCCCATTACTATCCTTTGGAGGCTTATGATTTATTTTCTGGACTATAGCAATAGTTTCTCAACTGGGCATCCTACTGCTAGTGTTTCTTGTCTTATCTCATGTTTAAAAGATTAACTAACTTATTTTTATTTCTAAAACTCAACTCTGATGGTGTCACTCCATTGCTTAGCAACTTAGCACTTTCATTTAACTCTGGAAGTTTAAACTTTTATTCAGGCATACACAATGCCCTTCAAATTAACCTAACCTCACACTAAACTTGACCAACACTGGGTATACCAACTGATTGAAGTACTCCTAAATTTTACCACGTTTCATTCCTCCTCACGTTGAAGGCTCAGCTGGAGTCCCATATTGTCCGTGGCACCCCTCTTGATGTGCCCAGCAAACCATCCATTCCTGTTCTGATTTCACATATGGCTTCAGTGGAACCCTCTTTTGTCACATGTTATAGCCAACCTCATCCTCATACTGTATCTCTCCTGCATTAATTCATTCAGCAAACATAAAGCTATATATTTGTGCTATCTTTCCTATAAAACCTCAGATTTTAGAGACAGTGCTACTTTTTTTTTCATTTTGACATCCCTGTGGTTCCTAATTAGGTGTGTTTCACATAGGTTATATTTAATGAATGATGATTGAAATAAATATATTTATTTGCTCAAAATTTTATTGAATACTTTTCAACAATTTCTCCTAAATCAAAGTTACAGTGTTTCCAGTTGTGAATTAGTCCAATTTCTCTCTATCTTTAATAGCCATTTCTAGACAATTAGGCTGTAAACAAGGCATTTGGAGGGAAAAATTGGTGTCAGAATCTTCTCAAGCTGTTGCTCATCTGTACACATCTGTTGGTCATTATTATTCACAGGAAAACATCTAAGAGTTTACAAGTTTTATTTAAGTTCTCCTTCATAGTCTCTTTATATTAGCCAACCATCATCAGATCCTGTGTATACTAGCCCTTCCCATGTACAAGAACTTGGCTTCCTGCTGAATCTTCCTGCTCATTCTTTATGTTTATAAAATGAAAAAGTTCATGATCAATGTCAGATTGAACACAGTTCTGGGAACTCCAGATGGTCTTTTTCTTTCCTTCAGAAAGAAGAACATTTCACACAGAAATACTACTTTGAAATGACCATTTGGGGGTTTTGACAGATTATTTGACTTTTAATAGAGTGTTGTTAATGAACAACTGAATTTGGCAAAAATGATGGCCCCATTATGAAACATATCTCACTAACACAGACCAAGCATAAATACAACCTCCTGACAATTCTTAAACTTGTAGAATTTTTGTCTACAAATACTGCAATTGTTATCTATTCATAAGCATGATAATAAATACTTGTCAGGTCTGTGCGCAGAGCACATACAAATGCATGAATACAGAAGTCGGAATGCTACTAAGTTTAACGCAATATGCCATTTCTTTCAATATTATGAATCACTACAAATAGGAGCTAGGAAAAAAATTAAATGTTATGCTCTCACATTATATAATTGAATATTACATGTTACTTTTTAAACTAAATTTTCTAGTTTATATTTTCATGTGTATATTATTCAAGATTCACTAACTTGTAAACAATGGAAAGACCACTCATAATAAGTCAAGCCAAACAATAAAATTGTTAGTTTATATGCTAGTAAGCATAAACAAATAGCTCCCAAGTTTCAAAAAAAGAGCTGCAGACCAGAGCCTTAGGAACTGGAACAAGAAACTCAATGCGAATAAGCTCTAGCTCTTCCTGGGCTTTTGTTTTTGTTTTTGTCTCTGATTGTACCCATGGTATGGAACATGGGTACTGATAATATTAGTCTATAAGCCCCAGAAGAAAGAATGGTCTTATATTTCAGTGCATGGAAAGGATATCAACTGATCTGCCATGATTTATGTGTTCACTCTTTGGACCAGTCACTGTGGGCTGGAGACTGTGGTAAGAAGAATGCACTTGACTTTATAAAGAGCCAGATCTCTCCCAGGAAAAAGCTCCCACAATGTCCAACAATGTGTAACATGCTGGGGACTTCTGTACTGAAGTCAGCAGAGAAAGGGCAAGGTAACATAGGAGAGTCCATGCTTCACAGAGAGAGTGAAGTTTGGATGAGCAACATGAGAGCTTAATAGTATGGTGCTCTTTTAACTTATATGGTTAGGTAAAATTGAGTTCCAGGATACCAAAGGATTAATGATAGTTCAGAATTCTCTCAAAGCAGGAGATGAAAGGTGCTGGAGTTTTCTGTAGCTCCCGCTCGATCTATTACTGTAGAGGTTGCTCCCATCATATGCACCAACAGTCTCTTTACTTGAGGTCCCTTGTACCTGCCTTCATTGCTTTTTCTAAACAGGTTTCCTTAATCCAGGTAAGGAAATGTCAGCCATGTCTAATTTATGATTCTTACATTTTTTAAAGCAAAATTTAATCTTTTAGAACATAAATCATTCCTCAGAATATAAGAAGCATACGAAGACATACATTAATTATGAAAACTCGTCAAGGCCTTATTCTGTTCTTTTCATACCTAGGGGTTCTTTATTTACACCTTGGTGATCTAAAAAATCACTATCAACTTCTTTTATCCTTCCGGTTATAAAATATTTTAATAGAGTATATCATATAATTTCAAGAGGAAATGATCTCTCCTAGTTTAGAACATACTTGTTGGAATTTATTTTCAACACTCACCACCAAAAACATGAGATTTAACTTATCGGCCAAAGACATATTTCCAAGGAACTACCAAACCTATATTAAGTCACAAACTAGACTTATACCAGCTAGTGTCTGCTTAGTAGGATACTATTGTTTCTCATGAGTTTTAGACATTTTCCCCTAATAACTAGCACTGAAATCTGTGACTGTAGTCACCACACACCTAATACAATAGTTAACTTTCTGTTAACTCAGTATTCATATTACAGAAGTTACAAAATATTTTATAATAGTAACTATATTAACATTCTATGCAATATGTGGTTTTACTCGGTTGTTTTCCCTCACCCTTATCCTGACAGCTCACCTGGGTGCCCTCATACTCTGGTGGTAAAAGCATAAACAGGGCCAGCTTTCCTACGGATCAGTTTGAACTAGAAGCATGCCAATACTCTGGCCCAGTAATTCAGCTTACAATAATTTATTCAAAGGAAATAATCAGAGAACCATACTACACACTTACTAAAATGTTTACTACAGGTTCATTTATAATATTAATATAAATATATATTATAGTAATATAATACAAATAACATTCATGTCAGACTTCAAGAGAATGGTTAAATTATGGCTATTAGAATAATATCCAGGCAGAAAATGTTTTGATACATTTTTTTGAAGGACCTGGCAGAATGATCAGAAGAACCATAGAATAATATGTTACACAACAGGTTACTGCAAAGAATATACAGCATGGATCCATTTAAGTAAAATATGTATGCATAGGCAAAAATAAAACTTTTGGCAATATCTTAAAAATAATTATCTTTAATTGTAAAATTATACTTCTTATGTTACAAAATTTTTACTATGCATCACTACTAAAATAAAGAGTTATAAAAATTAATGTTTAGTTATTTAATTTCATTCTCTAATATATTTACAGGTACTCCATCCAAGTATGAAAGAATGTATGGTGATGATTATGAAGGCAGAAGTAAAGACAAATAGGGAATATTTCTTCCAACTTACAAAAAGGAAGGTATAAGAGCAGGTATTACTTTTCTGTTTTTGAAGACAAAGACTATCATTTGTTTATAAAAGCAGAAAGTAGGTGCAAAGATTCATTAAGGCTTTTTGTGGATGGAGTAGAGGTAGGAACATCTGGCATACTATCTACTATAAAAGAAAAATGAGGACCAGTTAGAAAGCTACTGAGGCAATTTGGATGAGAAATCCTGGTGGCTTGAACAAAGGTAGTGGCAATGAAGATGAAGAGAAGATGATGGTTTTAAAACATATTTTGAAGGTAGAAATGACAGGTCTTGGCAATGGATTGGGTTTAAGGTGGAAGGAGAGAAAGGAATCAGGATGATCCCCAGGTTCCTGGTTTGAGCAACTGGATGGGTGATGGTGCCCTTTAATAAAATAGGAAAGCCTGGGAGAAAAAAAAGATCACGAGATCAGTTTTGGACTTGATAACTCTTGGGACCTCTATAAACATACAAGTGGATATAACAAATAGATTCTTGGACAAAGGAATTTAGAATTCAGAGGAGATACAAATTATACATGTGTTGTCACATTGCTGTTGTTTGAAATTAAAAAATGGATTAGATTAGGAGACAAGTCAGAGAAAAGAAAGAAGAATTTCAGTAGCTGGAGATTCAGTAGCTGGAAGACGGGGAGATAGGAAACAAGATTGAGACAGAGTAGCAACAGAGATGGGAGATACATCAAAATCGTAGTTTCAAGGGAAGAAGGTTGTTTCAAAAACGGAGTGGATGAATGCATTGATCAATGGTAAGACAATGAGAAAGAGGATGGCAGAAGTGTGCTCACTGAATATTCCAACAAGATATCATTGTGGGCCTTGGCAAGGGCAGTATTGGGAGCAGAAGCCAAGAATGGATTGACAAAAAGATGAAAAGTAAGAGAACGAAGGCAGCAGAATCATACAACGTTTTTGAAAAATTTGTTTTTGGAGGGAACAGAAAATGAGGCAGTACTTGGAGAGGGCTGCGGAGTCAAGGGAAGTGATTTCTTAAGGAAAATCTTTTATTTTTATTTTTTTATTGAAATGATTCAGTAACGATTCTGTATTATAGGAAGCAAGACAGTATTACAAGCTGTCAATGAAAGTTTTCTGGGAGGTAGACAGCTTAAAAACGTATCGAAGAAACCTCATTAAAATGTTCTATACATCCAGTTGAAGTAAATATGAATTCAATATTCTGTTTTTTCTTCATTACCTCTCTTTGGATATGACTTTTTTCTACTATAGTCTCTCATCCGGATTACTACATTAGCCTCTCACTGCCTCAAGCCTTTCTTCTCTGTTATCAGTATCTTTCAAAATCCCAAATACAACCATATCTTACCATAAAAAGTTATCCCTAAGCTTTCAGAATAAATGCTCAACTCCTTATTTTACCTCTTCAAGTCAGCCCTTCCTCTTGAACACCTCCTCCCACTTCACTTATTATGCACCTTTTTCCAAACAACAGTGACATATTAAATATATTCTGACTCTCTGCTCCAGACTTTTGTATACGCTTAGAATACATATTTGCTTAGAATGTTCTCTGCAATAATCACAATACTCAAATCATATCCATAAATACATATACTCTTACACATAAAAAATGCTTTTATATCTAGATAATATTTTTCAGCTCTCAACTCAAGTGTCTCTTCTTCTGGTAAGCTTTCCTTAATCCATTTGTTTTGGATTCTGATTCCATAAAGTACATTTTACCAATCATAGCCCTCATCCCACTGTATAATATCATTGGTTTTCTTGTCAAAATTGGAAGAAAACAGAAGGTCCTGGAAGGCAAGAGCAAAGGTTCATGAACCTTGTAGTCCCAGACATAGCACAATGTCTGACAATTGTTCTTAACATAGAGTATAGCAAAATAGCTAGAAGGAAGCTGGAAGGAGAATTGGGAAGAAAAAAGAAGGTTTTACAATTTATAGACATTCCCCAGCTGAATCTTAAGTCCATTACGCCAACCTATTTGAGAACCACTGAACTGGGGGAATATCCATTCCTGGGAAGCAACAGGAAAAAATTACTTCATTGTTTTCCTTATGGGTCTGAAATCATACCTAATGAAAAGAACACTTTGTTTTTCTTAACATAGCATATACTAAGAATTGCAGATGTCAAATTTTGGCACATTTGCAATAAACTTACCAAACAAAAATTTAAAATTCACTACTTGAACCAGATAGAAGATTGGAGGAAAATAAAATGTAACATTAATGATAACCATATTTTCTTCAAAATAGGCTGCACATTTTTGAAGAACACTGTTATTCCTTATGGTTTGGCTAATCCAAGTGAAAGAATCGCTGCATATTTTGATGTGGCATACTTTTTGGTCTTACTACTAAAACAAACAAAAAAAAATGTTTTAAGGTATTTCACCCCTCAAATAATATGGCAAAACGACAACAAAAATATCCTTTGGCACAGTCCTATATATACATTTTCAAAACTGATTAAGCCTTCAAAATATGTGTCCTATTCACCTCTGCTTTCCCGCTCAGGCTATCTCTTCATATCTTGTGTTCTTTTCAAATTTACAACAGGTAACTGAATCATCTACTTGCTACAAATACACTGAGAATTTGTTTGTCACCCTCAGATTGCAAGAAAGGGGTAAAGGAAAAGAAAGAATATGTTCTACTTCTTATTCTGTTATCTTCTGATTAGTTTATTGATCCCAAACTTGTGTTTTCAGAATTATTTATCATCATGATATATGTTTGCTGAGTAGTTGGTTTCTAAAAGGACATGCATCTTGCTATGGGAAAACTTAGAATAAAACCACAGTAAAGTACTTAGAAATTTTAGTTCCTCTTGGGCAATACAATGTTACATGTTAAGGAAAAAAGAATATATATAGACACATATGAATCACTGGGCTATACACTTGAAACTAACATGATATTGTAAATCAACTATACTTCAGTTTTGAAAAATTGAGTAAAAAAATTTTAAAAATAAAGTGAATCAATTTTTATGTCTCCTGGTTTCCCACTTTTGAAACGCCTGGGTGAGTCCATTTCTTATCCTCTCTGCATCCTTGAGGCCTTCTTGTTTATTTGAAATAAAACTAAGAGCTGCATGAGAAACCAGATTAAAAAAAAAAAAAGGAGGCCGCAGTGAGGTAGAAAAATAAGGTTCACAAGAGTGAGTGAGTGAGAGAGCAGGAAGAATTAACAATCTGGCATAAATTTGGAGAGCATGTCCAAAATACAAAATAAAAGATAATTCTTTGGGAATATTCAGTTAAGTTGATGCTAATTGACTATATCCTCTTAGAATCTAGAAAGGAGAAAAATAACACCATGAAGTTGAGTTCATTTGTTAAAAACATAGTCTCTACTATATGGAACCAAATGGTCAAAATTAGAATTATGTTAAAATTCAAATAAACACCTTTTCTGATTGTGTTTCACTTTACTGATCTCTTAAATTTTAAATTTTTGTTTAGGTTAGGTAATTTATCTTTTATTGAATCTTCTTTGGGGTATAAATAAATAATTCAGAAATAGTAAATAAAATTTCTAATAAAAATGTCTGATTGTATAAAACAGGAACTCTTACATAGCAGAATACCAAGCATCAAAGACAAATACCAAAGTTTTCACCATGGAATAATCCAGAACAAAGCCTATAAGACATGGAAATACCCACCACTTCTTTGTGTAACATAACGTGTGAAACAATTATAAACTGATTAAGTGATGGATTTATTGACCTTTGTTTACAGGCTCTGACATCAACTGAAACAAAGAACTTATTTTGAGTCCAAAGCATGTTCATTAATTGAGTCCACTGCCTTTTCATATACTTGATTCTATCACCCCTACAACATGAGTGATTGGTCAGAGACGCTAATTAACATGCATTTGGAAAAGCACTAGGGAAGAAGTCAACAAAAATTTTTTATGAAAGGTTTGTGGTCCTGAGTAGCAATGTGATAAAATGCAGAAAAGACAACTTCAGTGGGAAGCAAGGTTTAAATATTTGAATCAAGGGTTTATAGGTTGGTTTTGCTCTCAGGGTTCTAAGTTCTATAGCACAGAGTATTCTGTGTTCTTTTTTTCAAAGTATGTTTTTGTAGAGGTAATGAACATACATGGCATAAAATACAAAGTACAAATGCCCATATTTTTAGAAAGTAAACCTCCTTCCTAAACTTAGCCATTCTCTCCAAATTTCCTGTGTAGTCTTAAAAAAATATGCTATGCATATATGAGCATGTCTATGTCTATCTATCTACATATCTGTCTACCTATCATCTATCTATTCATCTAATACATCAAAGGTAACATATTAATCTTACTTCCTATGCCAATCTTTTTTTTTTGAAATGGTAATATATTGTGAACATCTTCCATATTGGTATATATAGGGCTACTTCATTCTTTTTAAAGCCTTTTAAGTTCTGTAGAAGGTTTCTTCTTTGACACAAAGCTGGCCCCATAGTTTATTTGTTGATACTAAATTTTTATTAAAGAAAGAAGTAAAAAGATACACTTGTTTATCTATTGGTGGTTAATATATTCAATCTTCCTATAACCGACTTCCTTTCATGTTTACCATATATAATAATTTAATACATTTTCAAAATTGGCATAATTTATTTTAGTTGTACTTTGTTAATTCAAAGTTTGAGAATCATGATTTTGAATAATGTATGGCTGTCTTCCAGTTTTGAAAATACTCTGCTCTTAGAGGAATTGGGGAAATCCAGAGAAGTAATTATTGGGTTAAAACTGTCCATCCAGAAGGCTAGTTCTCCAGCTGAGAGACTGTTAACATGAATTTCATATCCATTAATTCTGATATCCTTTGCAAATATCATTTACATGTGTGCACAGCCTCATGGGGGTTTGGTCTCTGACTTGACTGCTTTGGGAAGCTGACAAGCACAGACTCTTTAAGAATAGAGCATCCAAGCTAAACTGTAATCCTTCCAGCCTAGTCATCCACTTAGACAAAAATGACCAAATCTTTGGTCACTATGTTGGAACAGGAAAGAGCCATCAAAGAAAGAGCCTTCAGTTGTATTCTGATAGATTCTGGGAACTACATGATCAACCTGAAAATGTGCAAAATAAATATCAGTTAACTAAAAAGATATGAAAGAAAATCACAAGCTAAATCAGTTAATGGTCTTTGCTCATGAGGTCAGAGAAGTATAAAATAATAATCACTAGCATTTGCACTATGTATTTTAGGTTTACAAAGTACATTCGCAAATACTGATTCAATTTAGTAATTGGAACTTGGTGTACTGCACGTGTATGAGTATAACCACAAAGAGAATTCAGAGATTTGTATGTTAACATAATACATATATGTTCACACAGGCCTCTACCTATGACTGACATAAATACCTGTAAATTATTACAAGGTAGTGAATAGAAGGGGGTGAAGGGTGCTGGGCTTCTTCTGAGGTATTTATAGTGTTCTGTCTCTTGATGTGGGTGCTGGGTTTCATTGGCATACTCAGTTTGTGAAAAGCCACCATGTATGATTTGCATACGTTTGTATATCCCAATTTACTTCAATTAAATGGTAAGAAAACTACAGAGTAATACATGTTCTAAGTGTTAAAACAAAAATTTTAAAACATTAACCATAAATTTATCCAAATGTTCATGGTTCACATGTTTTTGATCTATTATATTTCCACAAAATATATAATCATAATGTGGCACTTTTTATAATTCTTTTTTCACTTTATGATGTATTATATACTAACACCTTTCCCTCATAGTAATAATACCCCTAAAGTAGCATTTTAATTATTTTAATTTTTTCTTCTATTTGGTGAGACCATCATTTATTTTTGATTTTTGTCATTTTTCTCTTCATGGGACATTAAAATATATCACAAATGAATTGCTACCTTTACTTGTTATGTTAGCACCCTTGTGCCCTCAAAGTCTATTTTGGTTTCCATTTTTATTCTGAGCCATCTAATCAATAGTCATTAAAATTAAAAAAAGTCATTTTCAGTAGGAAAGCCAAGCTGTAAACCAAACACGAAGAGAACTGTCATATTTCATCAATTCTAAGATGCACATATTCTTCACATTTTAACATCTCTGAAATCAAAATGCATAATGTAACTAATGATGGCTTATAGACACTATCACTCAGGCAGCCCTTATGATGAAATTATCACTGCTTCATGTCTTACATGTGTCAACATCCTCATAGCTCTCCGAGTCATGTGCTTTTGTTTCTACTACATGTTTCATATAATTTCCGTTTAAATATTTTCAAAATGTTACATTTATCATTATTTTGTCTTATTTGAGTCATGGAAGCAACAGGAACAAAACTGATATTGAGACAAATATCACTGTAAGAGAACTAGTGATAATTCAATATTTTTGTAAAACAAAACAAAATACATTAAGTATTCTAAACGAGGAAAATACCCATTAGTTAGAATCTTCACTTCATTTTGATTGCAAACAAAAGCAGGAGAGGTATATTGACTGCAAAATTAACAAAGCTTAAGCTGTGGGGTCTTTCGTTTGTCTACTACATTTCAAATACACTGTTAACCAGAGTGTACAAAAACACGATCCTTAGCCCTGTGAGCTAAACTCCAAAGCTATAGAATTCATCCTTTAGCCTAGATGATAAGGAAGGTGGATGGGATACACTTAAATATCACATTCTCTTGGAACTTTTGTCTGGCTCTTAAATTATTCTTGGTTCCCTTGGTAATATTCCCACAGTGAATGCTTTACTATAATTACATATGAACTTGGGTATATTTTGAGGCATTAATCTTTGTTAATTGTTATTATGCATACATACATACACACAGAACAAACAAAAAGAAATTCTTCCATACCTAGGGAAAGAAAAGGGGTCAAGTATGGTCCTAATCCCTAAAACCTGTGAATATGTTACCTTACATGGCAAAAGGGACGTGGCAAGTGTGATTAAGTTAGGGGTCTTGAGATGGGGAAGTTATCGTAGATTACTATGGTGGATTCAATGTAATCACAAAGATTCTTATAAGAGAAAGCCAAGAAGATCAGTGTGAGAGGCAATACGTGATGTCAGAAACAGGGGCCACAGGAATGTGGAGCCACAAGCCAAGGAATGCAGGCAGTCTCTAGAAGGTGGAAAAGGCAAGGAAAGGATTCACCTAGAGTCTCCAGAAGGAATTCTCATCTCTAGAACTGTAAGAGGATAAATTTGTATTGCTTTAAGCCACTATGTTTGTGATACTTTGTAATAATAGCAGTAAGAATCCAATACACAGACGTTGATAAAATAAAAGGGTAAGTTATAAGGGGAGATAGCAGGTGTAAACCACATGGGCGAAAAAGCCCATTTAAGGGAATGAAATTTAAAAAACTAGGACAAACATTTGGAAAAACAAGATCATGAAGCCTTTTCTTCACAAGAGAAACTTGCGTATGTTCAAAAGGAAGAAGGAAAAGCAGAGAGAGAATTAACAAAGATTATAAAGAGAAATTGTGTGTGAAGGGATGAATTTCTCGTGGAAACAGGAAAGAATGCTGTAATAAGCACAGCTACCATGTGCTTGCTCTGTGACAGTCCTTGTCAGTCAGGGTCCTTCCCACTTTACAGAAGCGTCTTAACAAGTTCTTAGAGTGCCCCATTTACTGATGGGAAAATTATGGCTGAGGGTGGGTAAATAATTTGTCCAGGCTATACACATTATAAATTGTGGAGTAGGACCCGAATCCAAGTCTGCCTGATAACAAAGGTCATGCTCTTAACCCCCTGAAAAGAGAGGAAAGGTTAGCACTGCTGTCAAGCCCTTACTCCCTGTCCTTTGAGACGGGAGGGGACGAAGTGAAAATGGATGAAGAAATTAATGTGCTTTGGATATAAAAGCAGAGGGATGAAAATGTATTTCATAAGTTTAATGTTTTTTCATGAGCCAACTTTTAAAGTATGAGGTCAATATCAAAATATTTTCCATTGAATCACAATATTCAATCAATATGTAATTATTTTTATGCACAATTTTAACGACTACTATATGGTCAAGAGTTTCAGTTCAACTAAATTGTTATGTTTTCCCTTAAAAGAGAAAAAATAAGTTAGGAATAAAATTAACATGCCAGAGTGTTCAGGTTGAATCTAAATCAAAATAAATTATATTTCTAATGTGTTTCAAAAGTAAGAGCTATTTTCCCACATCTCTGAGTTACAGATTTTACTGAGTGAGAAAGTCCAAACTACTTTGTAGAACACAGTGTGAATTGACTTATCCGAATGGTATTTTGTGTTTCTAATTTGGGAAGGTTCTTGGTTTAACAATTTGTCTGCATCCAAAAAAGGAAGAGAGACCACAATAAGAACTGGGTAAGTACATGGAATCAGTCATTAGTATGCAGATATTCTCACTTAGTATTTTTTTTTTAATGTTTAAAATCTGTGCTTTCTTAAAAATCCTGGTATCATTCTAAATTTTAAACAATTAGATATGATTCATTCAACATTTGATTGGATTTGGGCTAAATTTTGAAGACAATTTAAAACGCAAATTGATGACAAAAGCAATGTAACCTGGGAAAATATTTCAAATGAATGGGCCAGTTTGAACAGTTCATAGAAGTAATAATAAAGATAAATCAATGATTTCAAGGAAACTGTTGTATAGCAGAATCAAGTATGTACTGAAGTAGAAAGAACAGATTGTCATTTTGAAATAATACAATTGTGATGTAGACAATAAACATAAAATGGTGCACCACACTTTACAGGAAAAGGAAAAAAGTTTAAAATCATAAATGAGGAATGGGGAACGGAAGTGCAAACTATGAATGGCAATGTTCCTGTAGGAAAACAAAGCAACTGAACCAGACTCAATAATTAACATACAATGAAGAAAACATCCCCGAGTTTAAAAAATAATACCTGAAAAAGACCATTCAAGTGAGACACATCCTGGAAAACAGCCTTCCAAAAAGATTAAAAGTATACCTCCAAGCATCTATGCAGAAATTGAACATGCAAAAACTGTGAGGATCTATTAAAGAACAAAACTCAAGTTCTCCCCCAGACACTCTTCCAAAATTCCAGATAACAATAGAGAAACCTTTAGTGCAAACATAAAGTTTTGAATGCACCTGATTTTGGTCACCCAGCCAATCTAGATTTATTAAAAATAGCAACAGAAAATTTCAGATATTTAAAGACCTGAAAATGTCTCCTCTTTCCCTTCTTGAATAAATTATTACAAAAGATATACTCCAGCCAAATAAGAGTTACATTACCGTCTTGTACATCCTTGCATAGCCCTTCTTGAAAGACCATGTGTTTGGGGATAATTTTTCCTCACTCATCATCCATCCTCATACAAGGAGAGTTACATTCATGGAGTTTACTCACAGATTGTACGATAACCATTGACTCAAGATCACTCTCTGCTCACATGCAGTAGAATGTTTGCTCAGATCTATTGGAAGCCATTATATGCCCAGTGTCAGTTGGAGCCCAGTTTATCTGGAGCGCTCTCATTTATTTTGCTTACAATCTGGCTCTCTCCTACTCTGGTCTTATTCTAGCCAAAGGCTTTCTGCTGGTATTTAGTGGCAGGATTGAGTCTGTGTTGGTGATGATGTGGGTTAAAACTCTTCCACTTCAAGCCCTCTGTATGCCTATAGCACCTGTATTCCTCCATCAGAGGACTTATAATAGTGCAGCTGTCTGTTACATGTTTCCTAATTCTCCTACCACATTCATATAATCCTTATAAACCAGTTCCCAGCAGAGTCCTTGAAGTACAGTACATATTTTAAAATTCTGAATAAATGGATGGAAAGGAGCTGCTAGCCAGACATCATTTTAAATTTTATTTTTGGTTGACTGAGACTTCAATAGTTTATGTGTGAAATTATAGAATTTGTGCATCTGTTGCTCCTCATATATTACATATTAAGCAATGTCCTAATTTGTGGGGCCACTTGTGGCTACTTTCTTACTACGATTTATTTACACAGAAAGTTTTTTCCCTTTTATTAAAAATATTATATTCCTAATATAATTGGCCCCAGTATATGTCTCTTACATGTAGTATTCAAGTTATGCAGTTAAAATGTTGATAACTTAATCAATTCTGAACATGTTAAATCTTAAGGATGGATGCACAATTAATAGTCCATAATCAGTGAAAACAAGAAAGTAGACAAGGTCAGAGGCATGCTGGTGCTGGCTCATAGCAGCTCGTGAGAACCAATTGTTAAATTTTCAGGAATTTTAAGAGTTGGTTGTTAAAAATAGGCATTAGTAAAAGTAAATTATATAAACCTACAATTAAATAAGTTGCATTAAAAACAATGACAACAAATAACCAAAACTCATCATTTTCTAATTCTTTACTGCATTGCACTATTATCTGTGCCCTTGAGTTTATTTACATTTACTGAACTGTATGGTAGACATAGCATATAATGGTGCACTGCTAAGCATATCTTCCCAGCTCTTCATTGTTGCCCACCCTCATCTTGGTTCACATATTCAGCACTCATATGTTGGATTTCCTCATATTAATTTGAAGTTTTCAATTTTTCAGTCAATGTGATTATTCACAACAAGATCTCAGTTCCCTAGAGAGCAAGGCTGAATCTTCTCTTTACTTAGTATCACTTCCATTGCACAGAACACATAACAAACGCTGTTAGGCTTTCTGCTATACAGGTATCATCGAAGACTAAAACCTTTAGAGTTCCTTTTGAGTAAAGAGGATCAAAATAATAGTTGAAGCTTCTGATTCTTCACCATAGGGATGGCTCAAACCACCATTATTTTCTTGATGTCTGACCCTGCCATGGTCTGAGATTTCCCGGTTAGTCTAAGGATCACAAGAGGAAGACTACAATAAAAAACTGAGAAAAATGAGAAGCAAGGGAACATCACTGGGAGGGATGCAGCAGTAGTACACTAGGTGATTTGAAACAGGAACAGCAAATTAGAGGCTTTAAAGAAAAAAACATAGGGAACTGGGAAAGGAACATACATTTTAAAATCTACACATGCCTCCAGAACAAGTCATTGGCCTTTCCACAAAAGGGAAGAGTGTTGGGTGCATCATTTCTACTTAAGCCACTGCTTCCTTCCTCCCAGGATTAAGCTAGTTACAGGAGGCTGTTCCTTATCTCTTAGTTTTTATGAAATCAAAACACTTCTTGGCTCATATCCTTATTTTTATCTAAAATTTTGCATATCTAACATCTCCTGTGCTTACAAAATTTTTTTCTTCAAGTGTCCCAGGCTTCTCCTGAGACTTTTCTAAGGCATCACACAGACCTTTGTGTAATTTAGTAAGAAATCTGAATATCCTTCTCACCCCCTCCTTGCTCATCACCAAATGAATAAAAAATAGAATTTCACTACTTCTTGTAAACTGATTGAGACATTGAAATTAAGAAAAATTGGGTTAAATGAAAAGAATGACATACCACAGATGCATTTATAATTTGTTTATAACTTTAATGTATAATTTGAAAGCAAAAGTTTCTCACAGTAAGAGTGTATGGATTAGTGAGTTATGGGCATCTTTGCATAACATAGATGTGGGGAAGAAGTTTTCTGTATGCATAGACTGAAGCCACTATATGAAATTCTGGCACTGGTCACCCCTTACAGGAATATTTATGTGAACTAAGTCTGAGCTATTGGACTCTTTTCCATGTCAGTGTTATTGGATTTTTCCCTGTCTCCAACTTTTGCTTGCAACAGCCTGTACATAGGATATTTGATTTGCTATGTGAAATGGCATACGCAATATGCTTTAGATCTTGATAAATGGAGGAATCTGCCAAGGTTGTATGTCTTCCATCCTCAATTAAATTTTAATTTACTGAGAACCAACTACACGTTCAGCAGTGGTGGTAGGCATGCCAGGATAATATTGATAAGATACAGTCTTTACTCTCAAGATGATTACATCAGGGAAGAGACAATTGTAGTGCCAAACAGAATCTTTTAGGTGAAATTGAAATATTTGGCAGAGAAAGAAAGTCTTTATGGATCTTAAAACTATAAATTAAGTTTTCCATCACAATACATGGCCAGTGGGAGAGTTGAGGGAGACAAAAAAAAAAAAAGACATCAGTGATTTGGTCACTTAAAGCTATGAGTCCTCTGATCTGCGTGTTAAATGATGTATAAAAGCAAAGAATTGGAAGTAATTCTTCCCAAGTATTTCCCAACTGTGTAGGTGTCCAAAACTGAAAGAGGCACATCAGATAGAAAGGTACACAAGAAATAAAAAACGATGCAAAGCTCTATTTACAATAGCCAGGACATGGAAGCAACCTAAGTGTCCATCGACAGATGAATGGATAAAGAAAATGTGGCACATATATACAATGGAATATTACTCAGCCATAAAAAGAAACAAAATTGAGTTATTTGTAGTGAGGTGGATGGACCTAGAGTCTGTCAGCGAAGTAAGTGAGAAAGAGAAAAACAAATACTGTATGCTAACACATATATATGGAATCTAAAAAAAAAAAAAAAAATAGTTCTGAAGAACCTAGGGGCAGGACAGGAATAAAGACATAGCTGTAGAGAATGGACTTGAGGACACAGGGAGGGGGAAAGGTAAGCTGGGACGAAGTGAGAGAGTGGCATGGACTTATATATACTACCAAATGTAAAATAGCTAGTGGGAAGCAGCCACATAGCACAGGGATATCAGCTCGGTGCTTTGTGTCCACCTAGAGGGGTGGGGTAGGGAGGGTGGGAGGGAGATGCAAGAGGGAGGAAATATGGGGATATATGTATATGTATAGCTGATTCACTTTGTTATAAAGCAGAAACTAACACACCATTGTAAAACAATTATACTCCAATAAAGATGTTAAAAAAAAAAAAAAGAAACAATGCACAATTTCCATACTTACCACTCTATCCTAAGAAGAGTTGAGATTAGGTAAATATGTCTGGAAAACAAGGTGTTTAGAGAAGTATTTCTGTGTTATCAAAGACTACTCTACTTTTCATTACAGTGTTAACAAAAACCAAAACACTTACACACCTCTTCAGATTTGGCCATCCCACCTTAACATAAGAAAAACTCCAGTGGGCTGGAAATCTAATCCTTTCCTTTTCCTCCTCAGAGTTTATGGTTTGTTTAGGGTTGTCTTTAAAGGAAATTTTGCTCCAATCACTTTTCAAAATAGGCACTACATGTATTAATGAAATAACATCTTAAAGGCTCAGAGCAAACCAGAATCTTGAGCCAACAATATGGTTATATGCTCTTATTATAAAGTTTTATAATAAGCTTAAACTATTGTTAGGCACAGGTAACTTTAACATAAAGATTTACAAAAGTAGAGTAAAGGATTTGCGGGCCATTGGTTTTATTGACTACTGCCTTTTTATAATTACTCAGATTTCAGAAATCAATTCTCCCTGAAAAAAATGGTATTTTTTAAGATTTTAGAAATTCTTCAGTTTCCTTCATACCAGCTTCAACTGATTATACCTATATTAGTCTGTTTAATCACACTAATTACCATGTATTTTGACTGAGCAAGAAGAAACATATTAGGAAATTTACTCACCAACTGTTTTACTATAGTATAAGTCACCAGAAAAGGAAAAAATGACGTTTAGCTAATCATTTAGTTTACACGGAAATAGCAATAATACCAGATACACTTACCAGTTGAGCATTCACTATGAGACAAATACACTGCTTTATTTAATCATGTCCATAACTTTTTGATGAAGGTATTGTTAGTGCATTTACATATAGAAAAATTATAAGTTGCTCAAAGTCATACTTGGTAAATGACAGACAGAACCAAAGCTCTGAACCAGGTCTGTCTGATTTGCTGCTCCTTAATCAATCTATTTAAAGTAAAAATGTTTTTGTCCTTTCTTCTTCTCTTTTCTCATTCTCATGGAATCAAAAAAATATATTTTGATTTATATCTTAAGCTTAAATTTTGTTTATTTCTTTAGAGTAAGAAAACTAAGTCATAAAATTATTGCAATACCAATGTTCCATAATCCATACTCTTGGGTTAATTTTTTTTTTTTGGTCAGCCTATCTGACAACACGACAATTTATCAGTGGTTTTCAGGTTTAGCTATATCAACTTTGCACTAATGAACTAAATAAAAAGGTCTCTCCAAGAATTAATTTTGTATTGGGGTTTTTGCAAATTTCATTCTGTCACTTCCAATACAATGTTAGAGAGTTTTGATTTATCAAATTTTAGGGAATCAGAAGAAATTTAAGAAATTTTTAAAGAAATGTTTAACATGTCTACATCATTAGAAATATTTTTATTAAAAATGAAGAGGAAAAACTTGACATTATCACTTATCTATTCCTAAAGAAACCAAGAGAAAACATAAAGTGTTACTACATATAAAATATTACTTTTTTTTTTTTTTTAACTTGGAGCTTCAGTAATGGGCCAGACTTCTGTTGCTTTTTATGTTTCTGAAAAGCCAAGTGTTGCTGAGGATTATGTCTGTACTAACATACTCCTGACTTTACTTAGAAGACAATTTGAACTTTGAGAGGGATAACAAGATTCACAATCAGTGGAACTTTCTCTGCATGTTCCATGTCTGACTATAACATCCCAAAGCAGTAAGTGAAAAAGTGAGTAACCCTTAACAGCATTTTTGTTCTTAAAAGATAAAAATAGTATTCTCTACGGAGTGAATTACTTCAGTAAGTCTGTTTTATGCAATTTTCACATGGTGTTTAGTTAGCACGAAGAAAGCTTGAAGCAGTGAACATTAAAATTTCTACTTTGATTCAGGATATAGGCTCTAAATTATATATGAAGGTCTTTTGTTAGTCATGTCCCTCTCTTAAAGATGTGGGTGGCATTTTGAAACTTAGCTATCAAAATTTTCTGGAAAATGTATGATTCAGAGAGGAATTTTCTTACATACTTTAAAATGAAGAAAACAATATCAGTTTAATAACCCTATTTGGTTTCAAGCTAAACGAAGTTAACGGAAGAGACACTAGAGAAAACAAATGTTAAATACAGCTTGCTTTTCCTAAGTGGTAACCAGAGAAAAGGGAATGCTTTGATAAACAATAAGACAGTAACACAGTTTTCAAATACTGTTCAGATGCTTTGAAAATGTGTGTCAGCCCACAATCGAAAATATAGAGAAAAAAGTCTTATTTTTAAGACTTAAGAAGAATTTTATTTCTTAGATGTAACAGCTATGTCTACATAGTAGAAAATAGAGGTGTAATTGGGCATAACACTATGGAAAGCTAAAATTGATAATTCAGATAAAAAATTAGATATGCAATCATTAGTTATAAATCTAACAAAATGTGTACAGGACTTGTATACTGAAAACTATTGATGAAAGAAAACAAAGGAGATATAAATAGAGAAACATACTGTGTTCGTCTCGACACAGTAATGATGTCAATTCACCTCAAACTGATATACAGTTTGATGCAGTTCTTATCAAAATCCCCACAAGATTTTTGTATATGTAAGCAAGATTATTCCAAAATTTATATGGAAAAGCAAAGAAACTAGGATACCTAAATAATTTTGAGAAAGTAGAATAAAGTGAGAGGTATCAGTCTACTCAATTTCAAGACATTATATAACTATGGTAATCAAGAATGTGTTGTATTGGTGAAGAAATTGACACACAGGTCAATGAAGCAAAATAAATAAGCTAGAAATAGATCCACAAAAATATGTACAACTGATTTTTGACAAATGTTCAAAAGGAATTTAGTATAGGAAAGATAACTTCTTCAACAACAAATGGTGCTGGATTAGTTGGACATCCATAGGCAAAAAAGTGAATCTCAACATAATTCTCATAATTTATACAAAATTAACTCCAAATTGATGATGGAATTAAACACGAAGTGTAAAACTTTTTTCCTCTTCTAGGAAAAAAGAGAAAATCTTCTCGATCTAGGACTAGGCATAAAGTTCTTAAACTTGACAACAAAAGCATCATCCTTAAGAGGAAACCATGATAAACTGGTCTTCATCAAAATTCAAAACTTCTGCTCTGAGAAAGATCCTCTTAAGAGGATAAAAAGAGAAGCTCCAGAGAGAACATTTTTGCAAACCACATATCTGACAAAGAACAACTATCTGAAATATATAGAGAAATCTCAGAATTCAATAGTGAAAAGACAAGCAAACTGGGAAATAAGCAAAAGACACAAAGAGACACTTCAACCAGGAGGATATACAGATGGCAAATAAGCACATGAAGAGCACTGATGGCGACTAGTGTTCTGGATTTCAGGTTGGAGTATACTGGAGTATATCCAAACTGGCATTACCCTGAGAAGTTCGTATAAGAGATAGGACTTTGTCCCCTATATCTACATAGTTTCTACCATACATTCTCCATATATCTGCTCTCCACACTTTGATGGTTATCCCTACCCTCTTTCTTTTCAGGTCTTCTTATAGCAATGGCTCCTGTTCTTGCAATCCCTGGGGTACTACCACGCTTGTTGGTTTCCCTAATCTGTCCATATCTTTATAAATGGTGTCTTTTTAAACTCTCCTAAAAGACTTGGTTTGAGTGGTTATCTCTTTCTTATCAGGACCCTGAACAATAAAGCGAACATGGTTTTAGATCTGCAGTCAA
This sequence comes from Balaenoptera acutorostrata, assembly GCF_949987535.1. NCBI lineage: Eukaryota > Metazoa > Chordata > Mammalia > Artiodactyla > Balaenopteridae > Balaenoptera > Balaenoptera acutorostrata. The sequence continues at coordinate 67,831,259 of NC_080081.1, forward strand.
ATGAGTTTTTTAATACTTCACCCTGAGTTAGAATTACCTACCTGGCCCTGGAACAGCTGGATAGATACAGGCCTCCCCCACAAGGACAAGATGCTTGCTACATGGTGCAGAGCAGGTCTGTGCATGTGTCCTGCACTCTTTTTCTCCATGAAAATCCATGAAAAGAGAGACTCAGAAAGCGTGGCACAGAGTATGCTTGGATACCTCTTTTCTCACTAGTGCGTTAAATCATTCAGAAGAGAGAATAAAGAGTAGGCAAAGAGTGTCAATTCCAGGGACATTTCATCACATTGAAAAATTAGGCCAGAGAGGTGGAGTTCCTCCCCTAATTTGCAGAGTACACCAAGAAATCCTGTAAGCAATGAGAAAAAGACAACACAAAACAGAAACTTTCCAAAGGGTATGAAAAGGCAATTCACAGAAGAGGAAACTCAAATTGTCAATTAGATCATTCCTACCCTAGTGGACATTCAACATACTATTTATTTTTATGAGATCACATTCATTATTAATTAAAATTAGTTTTCTATTTGGTGTCATAGTAACTATTTTGGCATTGAGCAAAGCAATCAGAGGTAACATGTAAGTCAGTTCCAAACTTTAACCTATTCTGTAAAGGCTTAAACTTTTGTGTCTTCTTAGTTCAGAATTGTTCTTCCCCTATCTTGGACTTTAAGGCTGCTGTTAATAATGAAAATAATAATGTCACTTATAAATAGGGCTTGCAATAAGCCAAACAATGTTCTAAGCGCTTCACATGTGACAACTAAGTTAACTTTTACAGCAATCATGAAAAGTACATAGTATTATTATTCTTTTTGATAAATGAGCAAACTGTGTGCCTAAGTTCAGTTGGCATTTGAACTAGGACAGTAGGCCTCAGGATTTGCGGTCTTAACTACCATGTTATGCTGCCTCTAATTTGCAACTCATTCCTGGCTTGAACAAAATTCAACCTATTTTAATCATGTTTCTCCCCATGATTTGAGTAGCATAAACATTAACTCCTTCAAGTACCAGGAAAAATACAAATTTGCTGACAGAAAATGTAAACTGTGGTCTAATCCAGTGTGAATACCTTGAAGAAAAATGGTAGGCAGTAGATTAATATATTTAATTGCAAAACAACAGATACAGTCATGTAGAGCCAACATTCCCCTCCATCTTTGAGTTTCCCAGTGTTTGGGAAAGATTTAGAAAGACTTAAGGGCAATGGGAGGGGGAATTCCAGTCTGGAAATAGATCTAGGACCTGACAGCCTATTTAAGGAGACAGACGTTGTGGCCTGCACAGGATTTCCTAGGGAGATAAGTAATGCAGACTAAAGAAGGAGCACCAACGCTCGACAGCGGATGCCACTGAACCTGTGAAAGCATTTCAGCAATAAACCAGGACCACAGGAATGCAGCGCTTCTTCCCTGGACAAAAAGATAATTATACTTTAAGCACAAAAAGTCAAAGGTCCTAAATGGTAGTACTTAACTTATAAACCACTTTTCCTTCCCTTTAAAATATTTATAAACTGGATTAAAATTGGCAAAAGTGGAAGAGAAATTAGGGAAAGAGGGAAGAAATACAAAATGTAGATTACAACTACTTTTTAAAGAGATTTGGAAGAATTTTTTTTAGTAAAGATGGAGAAAGCCTCCATTAAAATATATTCCATAAGATCCTTATTTGTCCTGTTCATTATTCTGTCTTTCTCTCCTCAATGCCTAGAACATTGCCTGGCATAAGGAGATGCTTAAGAAATATTTGTTGAATAATTTAATTAATTAAGTGACCAAAAAGTGAACTAATGTTGGCAAACCAGGAACCAAAAAATATTTTTATTTCTTTTTATACATAAACCGTACCCATTTTTGGCTGAAATCATCAGGACTATGTGAATGAAGATGGTGTTTTGACCCTAATGATCAGTCAGAGCTCAGCCGATTAAAACATTTATAGAGAGACCAGACGTCTGTTTTCTTGCCAAGAGTTCCATTTTTTTTCTTTCTCACCTTATTTTTGCCTCAACCCTTAGGCCTACTTTAGTTTAAACGTGAGAACTGCACCAATAGCATAACCTCTCTCCCTCCCAATAGCACTTGCACTTTCTCTCTCTTTCTCTCTTCTCTCTCTCCCTCCCTTCCTCCCGCCCTCCCCAGCTACTAATTAACTAGGACTGTGCTCTTAATCACTTCAGAGAAAAAATAATCATCAATCCATTCACAGATGCACGTGTTTATTTGTTGAAATCTCTGGGTTCTCCTGCCAGGGCAAACATCTCACTCTACCAAATGCTTCTTTCAGTTCACCCTGATCAGAGACAGAGAAAACATTCAAGAGCAGCCTAAGGAGTCATCCATCTGCCTGTGAATGAGAAACTGTAAGCTTTCAGAGCAGTCAATGAAAACACCTTAAAATCAGCACATAAATACATCTGAGACTACTGTCCTCTCTAAACCCTAAAGCTGCCGGTTAAAAAAGCGTTTGCCTGAAATCAAAGCCATATGCTAGACCTTGTCTGTAGTTTTAGAGTAAATACTGTGTTGAACGTTCTCACTATCATCTCAGAGGTTTCCTAGGGCCTTGCCAATCATGGTGTGGTAAGCCAAAGGTAAGCACATGGGGTAAGGACTCGTTTCCTTTCTGTTAATGTTGCTTCTAATGAGATAGTAAGGAGCTAATGTGGTCACTAACTGGCACGGTCCCTGCGACAGAGCAGCTGTCCAAGAAAAGTGATTCTCTTTCTCTTCCTCTGTTCCCTTCCCCACTTAACACAACTCAATCTCTTCCCCCAAAATCTCCTGCTTGAATATCTTAAATTAATTATATATGAATTGGAGTTGAAAATCAATGTTCTGGTTCCTTTGGATTTTCTTCTTGGCTTTTTGGGGGCAGATTTCATTAATATAAGTAAATTGATATAGGTTGCTTAAATGTTATCTGGATATTAAGACAAATATTTACTTAATCGTACTGGTCAAATGGAGGAAGGAGAAGGAGATTAAGTTGTCATCATTTCTTTCCCATTAACATGCATTAATCTTAAATTGACACTAACACTACAATACCTACTAGCATAGCATCTTCTTTAGTCACATTTGTCTATTTTCCTTCAAACTCTCCATGCCTTTGCTTGGGTCTCTGTCTTGAATGGTTTGAAACCTGACAGCTGTCTCTACCTTTCATGAAAAAATGCATGGAACCTGGGATATAACTGTTCTCTGCTATATTATTAACAATCCTACTTATGTTTTGATAGATTCTTAGGTACTCTATTATTTGTACAATTAATTGTATGTATTCTTTTGAATCTTTTATTAATTAACCAGTAGTTTATAAATCCCAAAAGCCAGAAACATGACTGAATAAGTCTTTAACTACTGGTCCACTTCTCTAAACCTGGACTTTAGGTCAAAGGTTATGTAAGACTTCAAGGAGGATAGCTGAAGAGTATGGACACTGGATAGAAGAGGCTTCTTCAGTAAGATATTATGAGACAATTTTTGTAAAACTGAGCTGACATGTCCCTGATGTTTTGATCTCAATGTCTGTATACAAAATGTGTAAACCATCACGTTCCAAGTCATATTTCCCTGAATAAAAAGATTGCTATGTAACATCTGGAGGCAACCTTGGAAGAGCCTGATAACAAAACTAACATTCCACAGGGAATATGTTGAAGAACATTAGAAGTTGTTGTCTGCTTCCAAGTTTCTTCCTGTTTCTTCCTGTTTGTGACCTTTGAGGCTGTCTGCACATTAGCACATTATGCATACAGGCTTTAAGTCAAGTTCTTCTCATGGAAATCAGTTTCAATTAAACGCCAGTTAAACAAGAAATCCTGTCAATGTATTGTTTTCTTCCTTCCTTTTCAAGAGAGTGATGGTGGTGAACATCATAGAATGTTATAACAAAAGGTGCTTTAAACTGAATCTAGACCAGCACTTATTTTTAACTCTTATACTTGGAAAACAGTTTCAGATAAAAGTTTGAATTATTTTGCTGTACAGTAGAAATTAACATGACATTGTAAATCAACTATACTTCAATAAAGTAATTTTTTTTTAAAGTTTACCATATAATAAGTAAAGTCTAGATACAAGTTTTTGATGTCTTATCACTACAGGTAGCCCCACACAGGTAAATTTCTTAAAATGCTCAGGGCTTGGATCCAGGATAATGTTAATGAGTTTGGAGAAGTAGGCTCCAGGTCCCGCTTTTTAAATTAAGTTTTACAACTATCCCCAACTATAGAACTTGAAAAAAAAAGAATATGTAATGTCGTAATGTGAAGGAAGAAACTGTAATAAAATAGAAAAAGAAAACAAAATCCTTTTCAGGAAAAGCCTTGTATTTATTTAGAAGAAAAGTTTCAAAGCCAAATTAAAAAGCCAATTGTGATGGAAAGGATTGCTTGCCTTACAAGAGGCTGTGAGGAAGTTGTTCTGCACAAGAAAGGGTAAAGGATTCGAGGTTCTGAGGAAAAAACCTGGATAACAAAATAAAGGAGCCAATGAGAAGGGACACAAGATCACAAAAGAGAAGATAATGAAGAATACCAGTGGTAGTGTGATGGAAGTGAGTTTGGAGAAAATAAAAATATTTAGTGAGGGAGAGAGTAAATGGTATGGGTTGTGTCACCCTCTCTCTCTCTCTCTGTCCTACAGAATCTTCATTTAAATCTATATTACTCACTTAAGGTTTTGTTTCAGTGAACTTGAAATAAAAAAGCTTGAAAATATCCCTATCCAGCTTTATAAGGAGGGAAAATCCACCCATATCAATGCAGAAACCCAGGGTGGAGATTGAAGCTTTAACCTGGGATACAGTAAAATGAAAATGTATCTGATCAATCATCATAATATCATCTTCCCCTGATAAATTAATTGATCTTTATTATAATCTCTCTATACAATATTTAAACTTTCCATAGGCCACACACATAGCCAAAAAATTAAATCCTGTAATGCTAGATGTGTCACTAAGAGTAGTCGTTACATACTATGACCTGTACAGACTGAATCTTTAGAAAGAGAGTTAAGATCATCTAGCAATTTTGGCATTTGCTCACCTAGCACCAAATTTAGTTTAAAAATATCTTGGAGCTTACATGTGTTTAGTTAACCTAAGTTCTCAAAGGACTTTATGTCTTATTATAATACAGGATTTTGTAGTGTGGATCTCAAAGAAGTATGAAATATGTTTCCATTTTATACAGTGCTCTCAATCACAAATTTTTATGAGAAAAATTTACATCTATGGATATTACATTGTCATACAGAAAGTTATTTTTCAACCATACCAATGCAAACTAAGACAGGAAGCTCACTTTTTTTCCCTAATATGTGTTTATAAATAAAATGTATCCTTTTCACAACTAAAAATTACTAAAAGCCTTGGAAACATTATTTTTTCTCTTGGAAGAGCATAGAGTCGACATTTCAGATTCAGCAAACAAATTGATAATTTTGCTCATTAAAAATTGTTCATATTTTCAATGTTTGAATTGATCTTTTTCTAAATATACATTCAGGAAATTAAGTGAAACTTCAAAATTGATGATTTTCCATTAAGAAACAAAAATATTATCACTTTTAAATGTTGACTACACATATGCTTTCTAATCATAGTTACTGACAAAAATTAGGTTGTAAATAATAATTAAGGAAAATAACATAATAAAACTCAGTTGCAAGGTAATATTTTCCTCAGAATAGGAATACAGATTATAATACTGCTGCTTCTTAATGGTAAGAACCAGGCACTAGGAGCCCTGCTAGGTAATTTTTATAATTATTTCATTTAATCCTCAAAGCAACCCTGGAAGTTAACTATTCTCATTTTACAGATGAGGTCATTGAGAATCAGAAATGTTGGATAACTTGCCAAGCATCACAAAGTAGTAGGCAGCACTGGGATTCTAAATCAATTCTGCCTCCAAAGCTCACAGTCCTTTCCAATGCACCAGCTTCGTGAGGTTCAGTTCATTGTGCTTTGAAATGATCTAGGTCTAGATTAGGTCTAACAAACTTAAAAAAATATTGCTCCATTCACAACAAAGCATGGATACATTTGCATCACCAAAATGTAGCTTAGATGGAGAAAAACCTGGAACACTGAAAGAGAGAACTGGTCATTTTTTATGAGTGTTCTGGGGCTTAATGAAAAAATACTTGAAGCAAAAGCTATACAAACAAATAAAAACCAAAAAAAATCTCTCCTCCTTTTACTGCAAGTTAATGATTGAGGTACATACAAAATGATGGGCCATTTCTAAGTGTTTGCTGGTATCTCTGTCAATCTCATTTCAGTGACTCATTTTCGTTTGTTCTTTCAAAAACCTTTTGTTAATAAAAGTCCTTTGGGAAATTTTTTTCTTCCAAAAGCATGTGTCAAGATCAAACTTAAAAAAAATTCTATTAAATTGGTTTTCTAAAGTTAATTGAATTTAAAATAAAATTTACTCTTTGTTAAGGAGGCCTGCTTTAAGTTAAAAGATGCTGCAGAGACTAACGCACTTGAGCTGCATGTCTGCTTCCGTGTTATCAAGGTGCCCTTTCTTTTTTTTTTTTTTTTTTTTTTTTTTTTTTAATTAATTTATTTATTTATTTTTGGCTGTGCTGGGTCTTCGGTTCGTGCGAGGGCTTTCTCTAGTTGCGGCGAGCGGGGGCCACTCTTCATCGCGGTGCGCGGGCCTCTCACTATCGCGGCCCCTCCCGTTGCGGGGCACAGGCTCCAGACGCGCAGGCTCAGCAGCTGTGGCTCACGGGCCCAGCCGCTCCGTGGCATGTGGGATCTTCCCAGACCAGGGCTCGAACCCGTGTCTCCTGCATTAGCAGGCATATTCTCAACCACTGCGCCACCAGGGAAGCCCAAGGTGCCCTTTCTTTATGCACATTGTGTGTGTGCATAGAGCAATGTCTTTCCCTTTCATTTTTTACCTTTTCCTTCTTTTAAGACTCAAGAAGATGATGACTAAAAAATGGAGGTTAATAATACTATTCAAGCCAAGCATATTTTTTGTGTGAAAACATTGAGATAACTAAGGCAACGTGTGTATATTTCAATTATCTGCATTCTTTCTCAATTTTTCATTTGATCCTGCAAAAAGAGGGAGACAGAAGACATACAGACACTTGTAGAATCTCTGGGGTACTGATCTCATCTCTTCTTTATTTCCTGGGGAAACGCTAGCTTTGGAAGTGGCTCCCTTTTCAGCATTAATTGCTTATTTATAATGTACCAATGAGTCTCCTCTTACACTTAATATGGGAAATGATAGAAAATCAGCACTGTGCAAAATATTTAGCAAATAAAGCAAAGAAGCAATTTTGTTGTTGTTGTTTTTTCTAGTTTCCCAGACAGGAGCTGAATGAAATCACATTTTTGCACTAATAGTCATTAGTGGAGCTTCAAGGTGAATAAAGATTTAGGAGAGTAATATTTACAAATAAATCTGCTAGCTTTTACATTCACCTAAGAAAACTATTAAATACTAGCTTGGGTTTATAAATAGCATTCTGCCATATAAGTTTTTAACTTTTTAAAACTTTTAACACACAATAAAAATTAAAAACCACAATTTTTAAACATAGCTGTGAAAATATAAAGTCAAAGGAAATAGAAAATACAATTCCTGATAGACTCAAGACAGATCTCAATGAGTAGAAAAGATAGAACCTATCTAACTAAATGAAAGTAGACTTGAAATAAATGTAAAATCATTTAAAAAGAAAGAATAATTATTGAAAATTATGGGAGACATAATTTATTATCAACAAATGTGTCAGACTTGAGAGTTTTAACTGGTGATACTTCTATTAAAAATCAATATGGACCACGATATCAAAAAAAAAAAAAAAAAGACCACTGAGATCCTCAGGGGCAGTGAAAGAATACAATGTATGAAAAAAAGAAAATTGTCATCCTACTCTATATTGCTCTTACCAGTACGTTTAATTCTCCCTTATGGTAAGACATCTGTGGGCAAATGAGGACATCTTCAAAGACTAGCAACTAAGATGGTATGGGAAACTGTATCACACGAAGAAAAGTTGAAGGAACTGAACACAGAGCCTGGTAAAGAGAAGACTTAGGCAAATGCCAGGGAAAAGAGAGAGTAACTTTCTCTAAGCGTTAGAAACATTGTTATATGAAAGAAGAGCCACACTTATTCTGTGTCCAAAAAACCATCTGGGCTCCACAGAGAAAAACATGCTAAAAGTCAAAACTGTATCGTTATAGGATAAGTTGCCATATTAGTCAAGTCTCCTTTGTTCGCAGGTTGAAAAATGAAAAAGTAAAGATGGGGGTACTTATTGGCCAACACACTTGAGAAAGCCAAGGGTGGAGTAAGCTTTCGGAACAGGACATTCAGAGCTTCAAACAGTGTCATAGTGCTCTCATTTCTGAGCATTCATCTCTTTGTGTTTGGTTTCTTTCTCAGGTGGCCTCTTGAATGAGAGCCAAGAGGGCCACTGGAAGTACAGGGTGTACCAGAGCTTGAAATCACAGGGAAAAGAAAGCAGCTCTATCTCTCGTCTTCCATTCATGAGTTATTATTGAGAACCGTGATTGAGTCTGCTTGGGTCCCAAGGTGTCACTTCTTGGACTGATCACCATAGATGGGGGGATGGATGCTCTGAGAGACTTACCCCAGGGGAGTCATGTGCCTACACTTAAAAGTGCAGCAACCACGACTGACATCAGCTGAATCAATCTGAGTAGAAGAGAGGACAGTAGGGAGCTGTGCAGGCACCAAACCAAACCAAAACAACAACAAAAAATAAATAAAAACGTACACCACAGCTCCTTGGAAAAGTAACGAATTTCTCATCACAAAATGTGTTTAAGCAGAAGTTGAATAACAGCTCGTCAGTGATAAAAGGTCACAGGGGTCAACTGTGGGACCCTGAGAAACTCATTCCTCATTTCCTCATTCAGTCACAGATAATCATTGAGCATGTACAATGTGGCAGGCCATGCAGACACAATGGTACACGATATAGGTGAGGTTCCTGCCCTGGAGGAGCTTACAATCTACAGTCTCTAATCTGTAAAAGAGATTATGTTCATCACACAATATGAGTGTGATTAAAAGAAAAGTTGTATGTGGAAATTGATAATTATAAAACAATATATGAATGCATGATGTTAAAGAGCATAAGTAGAATAACTAATATTTGTTCTGGGAAAGGTGGAAAGGATTTAAAAGCAAAATTTATCTCTAAAGGAATTTTATCTACACACGCTACATGCATCCTGCCCAACAAGCTTCTGATCTAATCCCAAATGAGTTATTTCCTCCAGTAAAGATCAAGGGAAAATAAACTCAGCCTAAGATTTAGGGCTAAAGATTTAAGGAACAGATTATCCCATGGGCCATAAACACTGACACTGCTTCTGGGACAGGGGTCTGGGTGAGATCCACAGCAGGCTTGACCTGAGGGCTCTGAGAGCCAGCACAAAGCAGGACAACTTCTCAGAGTAGCTAGAGCGCCTCAGCACCCAGCTTTTTTGGACACAATTGGCACTGGCTTGCTAAGCTAAAGCTTAAAGGACATGAAACAACCTTGGAAAGGTGGGTGGCCCCATCACCAGAGACTCCGATTAAGGAGGCTGGGAGTAGCACTATCTTATCCAGCAATGTGTCTCTAGTGCCCAGGTACAGTGCCAAGTACATCTCTGTGTGAATAGTGCCAACAGTGGAACACACTTTAATTCCAACTATACCACTTTGGGGAAGCTCTTTATGTGAGTCATGGTCATTTCATCTTTCTAAGCCTCAACTTCCTAATCTGAAAAACTAAATAAATTTGCAGAATAAATAATAGAATACTGAGTCCCTTTTACTAATTCTTAAAGGTGGCCTAATACCATAATTTTATCACCTTAAATGAGTGCCAACTTCTCCCACTGCAATCTGTCTATTCAATGAAGACACTCTAAGATATAAGAATTTACTGTTAGCCCATGGGACTCAAACACTTTTGATTCATGTTGAGTGAAAAAGAAAAAGGTCAGATAACCTTTTGGGGGTTAGGTGGGGTGGAGTGTGTAAGGTTATTGAGCAATTAGAAAAAAATTAAAAGTTGCTCAGCACTGTCTTAGATTTTACCCTGGTTGTATCACCCATGTTCTTTCCCAGACACACACATGATGTAGGGTGGCAGCCCCTGATGTATGGCAGGAAGTAGCAGGATTAAGAGAAGCCTCTAAATCAGTCAGTGCTTACCACAGCCTAGTTTCCAAACCACCTGAGCAGGAAGGTCTGTTTGGTCTAGGATTAGATCTGGCCCACACAGGACCCTTTGCATCTTTAAATCAGCCATGGAAAACCAAATATGGAATTTCCTTTTAGGTCCAAAGTATTGATGTCATATCTTTACCACAAGAATAAACCAAAAATAATCTGAAACAATTTTATTCCATCTGAGGGAGGAAAATAGGATGTAGAAACTCTGCCCAGCTGACTCAAAATGAAAAGTTCAGAAGTAACTGCCAAACATCTACCTCAAAGGGGATATTTATATTGAATGAGGAACCCCATTCCTTGGTAAGAACCAATGCTTTGGGATTGAAACACCAATGAAATAGCAAAGCCTTTTGGTTTTCCCTTTTGAAAGGTGAAGTAGGCTTTTAAGTCAAAGAAATTTTTTCAGATCTTAAATGTTCACTGGGTACTACTGACTAATGGAGCAGGAGGTGAGTTTTATTGTTGGTGTTCTTTTTTTGTTTTTAATTCCCAAGTTTCCATTATTGCATACTTTAGTCATTTGGCAATGGGAGCAATAGAAGTCTTGTCAAAGGTCTGCTTGTTCCTTTCCTGTTTGTATTAATTTCAACATTTTTTTCTGGTGAGAAGAACAAAGGGGTGTATGTGTATATGCATGCGCGTGTGTGTGTCTACCTTTCATTTTGTCCTAAAAACAGTACCAAAAAAAACAAAAAGCAAAAAACAGTATCTTGATTTTCTGACAGTCTCGACAGCTCAGACATTTCCATTGAGAGACCCTGCTTCTTTTGAGATAGTCTATTACCTCATGGCTGTGTTTTCCAACATTTTTCCCAACAAGGCACAAAGGGAACAGACAAGGCTGCCTTTGGATGGAGAGGATCAGATGCAGAGGAGCTCCTGTCAGGGTGATCAGAGCAGAGACATCAGCCACTTGGACTTTAGATACTCAACTGTTAAGCAACTCCCTCCAAAGAAGATGAAGTAGGCAATCTTTCTCTGCCATCAATTCTGCTAATAAGATCACCTAACTTGTCTATATCCCCTTGCAGGCCTTCATTCTCTTTCTCATTTAAAATACCTTAATTATCAACATGTTTGGAATGAAGTTCTGTATAATTCAGTATAGCTTTCCACAAATAAAGGTTGCCTGAATTAAGTGGGTCCCTCCGCACATGCAGGCTGGGGTATCTCTCTCTGGCCACACTGTCTCTGATAGGATCCGGTCCTATATATTTTTGCTGCATTATTCTGCAATCAGGGGGCCTTGGTAAATGAGCAGGCAGCTCACAAGTGAAGAACCAATACTTACAGATTCACAGAATTTCTTTCAGAATTCAAGGATCTAGACTTCAAGGGGAAAAGACAGAAGTAGGCAATTTGACCAAAGAAACAGCATTCCAATGTCAAAGACATCTAGGGTTGGGGCACTGTAGTTTAGATATTTTTAACAGAAAAGAACTAGTGTTCGCTGAATACAGCTGGTCTCTGCCTAGCATGTCAGAGGATCCATCCTTACAGAAAAAGCACTTGTGCGCAGAGGTGACCAGAGGACTTTCTGAAGAGTGGGGAGAAGAGAACGGGCATTTGCTGGGCAGCGCTATAGTTGACTCTCACAGGAGAGCTTTCTATTCTTTCTAAGTTTTGGCTTGCATACAACAGTGATTTCAGAGGGCTAAGGAGAAGAAATGGGAGAGAGCCAATCATTAAGCCTGCTAATTCTTTGCTTCTTTTTACTACTTCTCAACAGAGCATTGGGAGTGGCTGATTTAGTAAGTCTGAATTTAGAATTCAAAAATCTCTATGCTTAAAGTATGCTAGCTAATATCAAATATTTTTGAGAGAAATATTCTTTTTTTTACCCCTGTAAAAAACTAACCTACAATAATGAGGATGTACTTTCCCAAGGCTTGTTCTTGCTTACTCTCTTACTCTCATTCATTCTCAAATTCTAACCACATAAAACACAAGATTTTGGGCTTCCCTGGTGGCACAGTGGATAAGAATACATCTGCCAGTGCAGGGGACATGGGTTCGAGCCCTGGTCCGGGAAAATCCAACATGCCACGGAGCAACTAAGCCCGTGCGCCACAACTACTGAGCCTGTGCTCTAGAGCTCATGTGCCACAACTACTGAGCCCACATGTCACAACTACTGAAGCCCACGTGCCTAGAGCCTGTGCTCCACAACAAGAGAAGCCACCACAATGAGAAGCCCGTGCACTGCAATGAAGAGTAGCCCCTACTTGCTGCAACTAGAGAAAGCCCGTGCACAGCAATGAAGACCCAACAAAGCCAAAAATAAATAAATAAATAAATAAACCTATTAAAAACAAAAAAAACAAAAAACTCAAGATTACAATTTATTTTACCTATAAATTATATCACACTATCTTGGTTCATTTTTAAGGAGAAACAGACTTAGTTAAATTACGCTTTCAAAGTAGATTCCTATGGTTCAAATGCTTGTGAAAGTTCTCAGCTGAAGGTTTTTCTTTTCATCTTTTTTTGGTTTTTTTGCTTTGTTTTGTTTTTTAAGTGACTTTACCGTTAGTTGGTTTCATTGTTTCCCTAAGGGAAATGAGGTCCTTATATTTTAAAGATACTGGTCAGAAACTTGGAATTGCTCTCTCCTGTTTTTTTTCCAGCTGACTGCTTCCAGAATAGATTGTAATCCACAGTGAACCCACAAACACCTTTAGTTTTTTCAAATTAGACTACTGCTTTAATTAAAAAAAACACAACCCACTTCACCACTACCATAAAATCCTGGCTAAAAACATATATAAATATTAAAATGCTGATAATAAGTACTCATGCCTTATAGAATTTGAAAAATAAAAATGCTATTACACACATACACATAGGGTTGGAGAGAAATAGAATTGGAATAAGTAGCTTCTGTCATCATTTTTGGGAAAAGAAGAAAATCTTAACTAGAGATTATTTGAAAATCTCATCAGAAAGTATTTACTTAACAGCTGATTTAAAATATACATAACTGGAGACAAAAGCAGCTCTCACCCTAGTTGTTTGGACTTTGAAACTGAAAACTTTTGAGGAGAAAACTCTGCTGATTTTTTTCAAATGTGACAATAGATTCAAATGTTTCCTACAATTCAAACAAGAAACAGCTCACTAGACAATCTGCCGAGCCAACACTTTTATATATATTCAGCACAGTATGTGTGTGATTACTAAACAATTAGTAAATTTCTCCCTTGTGTGGCATCTGCACATATGTATGCAATGTATACTTATGGTTGTAAGCAGAATGAAAGCAATCTTTGTGTGAGCATAAGGTTCCTTTTTAGTGAATCCAAGTTTAATAAAATGTCATCTGCAGCAAAATATTTGGAATGAGCCATAAAAAAATCAAAAGGTTTTATTTTCTCAGGTGCTTCCACTGGCGAGAAAAAGAGCTCTTTCTGAATGTTCAGAGATATAAAGCATAGTCAAGAAGAACTTAAATAATCCCAAATCTCTGATAATATCATCATGAAATGTAACACTCTCCTAAAAATGCTGCTGAATGTAATTGCCAAAGGCTGACTACACTCAGAATGAACCGTTGTTCAGAACATGGATATTCTTATTTTCTAAGGTTGAAATAAAAGAACATAAACATATTGTGAAATGTATGGAATGGAATATCACTTTTTCAGTGGGCTCTATCAGGTTGAAGTTTCTGGAGAAACAGTAGTTTTGCCAGCTTTGGACTCCTTAGTGAACCCTTGTATTTCCTCATTTTTATTATTACTGGGGTTTTCAGGGTTTTTTCCCCTACCTAATACTGGCTACTTCTCAACATTTTTATATCATCCGTTTTGTCTCCTAATCATTCTCCACTCTAATCAATATCAACGACCATTGAGATTGCAATTAGTTCATGATTACATCATGAAAAGCCTGTTTTCTTGGCCTATTTGAGGGCATTATTTAAAATTTAAAATACGTCATCAGTTCCCTAATTAGAGCATCAGATTCCCCCACCTGATCCCTTCCTCCGCAATATTCCTGTGTCTAATGGAGCCTGCAAAAGGAAGCATTCGTCAGTCTGAGACATACTGAGCTCTCTCAGCAATGTCTTTCCATTGTGAATACATTTCCTTTACTAAAATGACTGGCTCACCACAGCTAAACACACCCATATGGCCTTCCCCAAAGGCTGCCTTTAATAAATTGGCCAAATGAAACATTGAGAATGTCTGTATAGCAAGAACACTAATGTGTACTTTTTAGAAAATGACTAGAGTGTGGTTTTATCAAAAATTACAGTGTTAAAGAGAGAGAGATACAGAGAGAAACCAGGCCTATTCATGGGTGGCCAGGTTTCCATAAAGACACTCGCTTACCTCATTAATCCATTCCTTCCTTTCATAGTAATAGAATTTTTATCTGGATCACATGACCACTCTGAAGACTAGATTTCTGTTTCTTTGGCAGATAGATGTGGCATGTGACCAAGTTCTGGCTAATAGGATGTCTGAAACTTGAAGTGGAGAGACATGTCATCACATTCTCCCTTCTTCCACCCCAGTACCTGGAGGTGAAGGTGGAAAGGAACCACGGAGAACTGTGAGGATAAGGATACACAGCAGAGATGGTGTAGCCACAGGTGACATCTCCTGGGTCTCTGGAAACCCAGTGGAATTGCTTTCCTCCAACTTTTACGTGAGAGAGAAATGAAACGCAATTTTGTGTCAGACACTGTTATTTTGGGTCCATGGTATAAGTAGCTGAAGCTATGTGTTAATTCTTTCTGTAAACGGCCTGTTTTTACACGCTAGACTTCAGATGTCTTGGGAGTCACATAGTTCTGATAACTTTATGTTTTTATTGTTCTAAGGAAGAACTTACACTTTTCGCTAAACCAGCTAACCTTAATTTTGAAATCTTTAAAATCTTCACTCCAGTGCTAACTTCTAGGGTCTTTTATCGGTGTACACAGGAAACAAGGGGATGGAAATAGGCCTGGGGCAGAGTATGTGCGCTGGATCAGAGTCAGTTCACAGACATAATCAACAGAACCAGGATTAGACATTTTAACAAGTTTTACTAGGGACAAAAGTCAAGGTCTCTTGACTCTTGGCCTGGTACAGGGATCATTGTCTTGCTATTTTGCCTTTTTTTTTTTTTTTAATTTTTATTTATTTATTTATTTATGGCTGTGTTGGGTCTTCGTTTCTGTGCGGGGACTTTCTCTAGTTGTGGCAAGTGGGGGCCACTCTTCATCGCGGTGCGCGGGCCTCTCACTATCGCAGCCTCTCTTGTTGCGGAGCACAGGCTCCAGACGCGCAGGCTCAGTAGTTGTGGCTCACGGGCCCAGTTGCTCCGTGGCATGTGGGATCCTCCCAGACCAGGGCTCGAACCCGCGTCCCCTGCATTGGCAGGCGGATTCTCAACCACTGCGCCACTAGGGAATCCCTATTTTGCCTTTTATATGTATAAAAAACTATCAGAAACTAAATCAATTGTACACACCTGAGCAATTTTTTCTAGCTTTTCCGTTTTCTTACTTTCCAGCTACATATTTCCCCTGTCAGCTCTTTGTTTACTAAACCAACAAGTGAACATCTCTTCCACTGAAAAACCAGTCCCATGACTCACAAGCAACCCTTGCTGGGTCTGTGCCTTCTCTCACTTCATGTTTTGGGGAATGAGGCAGATAGTGGTTGCCACTTTATTCTTAATTTCTTAAACCTATGCCTATCTCTACCACTGGTTCATGAAGGGGTTAGTGTTTCATTGTCAATAGTGGTCTATTTATTTGTCATACCCCTGGGTGACTTTTAAGTTGATTCTTCATGAGGCATTCAAGTGAGAGAGAGTTTCATAGAATTACAACATCTTACTGTTTAAACTGTCATCTAGTCTAACCTCATAACTAGAACAAAAGACTTACAGCTAGTTGCTAGCTGTGTATTTGAGCAAATTACTTAACCTCCCTTAACTTCAGTTTCTCACTTATAGGTACAAATAAATATCTATATTATACTGTTAGCATTGCTTCAATAATAGTAGTAATGTCAGCCAATGATATTAGTGTTTGATATAGTTGTTGCTTATAAAGTTTAGTCTTCTCTTGATATCTTACAACAAAACCTCCTTCACATCCTTCAAGAGGTTAAAATAGTTTAGTTACTCTCAATGTTAAAATGAAAGCTCATTCTCTGTAATTTTATCCATCTGCCCTAGACCTTCCCACAGGGCTTGGAGAATGAATCTACTCTGCTCCGTCCACATGATATGCTTCTTCCCAGCAAAACTTTTCATTTCCAGGCTGAACATTTCCAGTGACTCTAATATTCTCAGATATAGTAGAGATTCTAGTCTCTTTTGCAAAGCTGACCTTTCTCCTACAAATGATCCCTCTACTTAAAGTAGAGTACACAGATCCACGGCACACAGTTCAAGCACAGTGACCTGACTTGCACTTTTGATGGAGGGTAGTAAGCAAATGCCAGCATGCTCTCAAAAAAAAAGCCTAATCCAGAGGCAAATTTTATTCATGATAGGAATGCCTTTGTCCAAGCTTTCTTCCTCAAATTTTGCTGCCTGCTTCTATTTCATCTGGTTTTAACCACTTTGGTATGATTCAGAGAAGAGGATTATCAAACCATCCAAGGATCTGTGTTTGTTTCTAGGTTCAGTGATTTACATGTTGGGTGAACTTGGGCAATGCCTCGTTTTCCTCACTTGCAAAATTTCTGCCCTGCCAATCCCACTTGATTAATCCAAGATTCAAATGAAAATATGAATGACAAAGCAGCATATAAATCTTGTATGTTACTGATAATAGTAAGAAAATTGTCCTTTCCTCATTATTTTTCATCTTTTCTGAGTTCCTTTGTTTACAAAATGGAAATTAAAATATAGAACTATTTGAGGATCAATTGATTATCTCCTGAAGTGCCCAGATACTCAACAAACATCTGATAAATGACTGAGGTACTCCTTGGATGAATGAATAAACAAATGAGGAAAAGTAGTTTGAAATGGGCACTTGAGGATATTTTGAGCTGACGGTCTAGCTTTCATTGATTTAATATGTGGGCAATAGCATAACACAGTTCCTGGCACACATCGGTTAATAAATGTGAATTCTGTAACATACAGTTGATGAATTCTGGCTCTCAAAATGACACGGCCATTGTACCCATTGCATGAATGCAAGTCATTTTGCAGTCATCCCCTTGTGGTGTTTTTAAGAAGGTAAGACACTAAATCTGAAAATAGGTCACCCAGAAACTACTCACCTGCATGACAGATGAGCTAGATTCACCAACTTATTTCCTTGAAATGAATGACCAAAGTAGTCTCCTCCTTCCTCTGTCCATTAACAACCACTGTTCCTTTAAGCATCACTCATACACGAATCCAATAAGGGAAATCAATTGAAATCTATTGTCCTTAGGTAGAAATAGTGAGACACAACTTAACAAATAACACCTTGATTCTCCAGAAGAGATAATCCATCTCCCCTGTTCAAAGAACTTGTTCTTCTAACGATGATAATTTAAGCCAGTCCATTGCCTAACCTGACTCAACAGCTTACTGTATCTCCTGACCCCTTTTTAAGTACAGAGAGAGCAGACAGCCATATAAATTCACTGTGTCCAGTTAGGTATCCAATGTCTATTTGATGATTGTGAGTCTTTTTTTATGGTATCAATTATATCCTTGGGTCTCTGGCTACATTCCCCTATGCTATCCATTTGCAGTTATTTTAAATCTTTAAAATGTCTATTTTTCTGGTATGGTGAAAACAGCTTTTTTAATTAAGCCTGCAGGATTCTTCCATCATGCACTGCCTCAAATTCTGAGCTTAACAAAAAACTGCTGTTAGAAAAAGTTTACAAACCAAATTGACATGCACTTTCAGTTTCCAACTCTTCCCTAACCACATCGGAAAGCAACATTTACTGTTTTTCCTTTATTAAATATAACATGACCACGAGCTACAACTGTTCTTAAAAATGTTCAAGTGTCACCTAAAACTCCATTCTCCATTCCCATTCTTCTCTGCCAATGGTAACGATCTCGTAACTGCTTTAGAGGGAGAAGCAAGACCATAAGGTCAAAATATCCTCAAGTGCCCATTTCAAACTACTTTTCCTCACTTGTTTATTCATTCATCCAAGGAGTACCTCAGTCATATATCAGATATTTGTTGAGTATCTGGGCACTTCAGAAGATAACAAAAGAAGTATTTCACAATCTAAACACAAAATAAAGGAACCTTAAATCTATTTTCAAGGAACTGTGGTCTTCCAGAGGGTCCTTAGGTACACAAGCAGTTAATATACAATCCAGAGAGTAATGAGTGTCGTGACGAAAAATACAGTTAAAGCTGCTAAAGAGGAGCAGAGAATTCAAAGCTCATAGCCAGCCTTGGCTGGACCTTAGGTGATCTGGGCCCCAACTGTAGTGATGATTAGGGCAACAAAACATGGGAAGGGGGAGATTTTCCAGGGGAAAATTAGAACGTGAACAAAGAAATAGAGGTAGAAAATTACACAAAATGTAGAGAGATATTATAATTAGTATAATTAACCTGACTTGACTAATTCAGAGGAAATCTAAAGAAGAGTGAGAGAAAAAATTAAAAAGACAGATTTGAGTCTTTGTCAGGCTGGGTTGTATACATTTTTTTTTAAATTTGGAAATAGTGAGCCATTGATGGTTTTTTCAGTAGGGCAGAGATATTCAGGAACATTAATCTGACAGGTGTATCTAGAATGAATTGGAAGGGGAAAAATTGAAGTGAGAGATAGTTTGGATATTCAATGACCTAAACAATAAACAAAAGGACCCTGAAAGAGGCGATAGGAATAGGGTAGAGGAGTGAGATGGAGACAAGTGAAATGTAGAAGATGCAGGACTTGGCAACTAACTGGATACGGCAAACAAGAGAGTGAGAGGGAGAGAGAGAAAGAGTATTCCCATTCTAAACCAAAGTTATCTTTTTAAATTTATTTCATGGATAAAATTGACGTTCATTTGTACTCTATTCTAATTTATATATGGAAAGGTAAGTTGTTGAAATTCTGCAAAGAATTAGTAAAGAGAAATATGATTCAAAAATAATACAGAAATTAATTAAGCCAATCTAATGTGACAAAGTCATGATAAAAATATGATGCAGATAGTTTTCTAACTTAGGGTAGAATAAAACCTCTGGAAAAAAAATGCTTTGTTTACTGTATGAATAAAAATTAAAAGAAGAAACATATGAGACAATGAGCCTCAAATAAATATTCAACGTGTATGTGACTGAGTCAAACCAATGATGCAGAATTGATTCTAGGCCTAGTTTTCACCTTTTATACTCAGAAGCCAAATACTAAAATAAGTAAAACATAGATATAAATCAAATAAAACATAATAAAAATTAAAACATCATATTATTTGTTTAAAACAATACAAAATTAAAGCATTCTGTTCTTTACAAACACTACACTTTCATGATTTCAATTCTCTTGATCTTTTATTTTCATTGACATATACACACTACTATATATAAATTAGACAACTAATAAGAATCTACTGTATAGCACAGGGAACTCTACTCAATACTCTGTAATGGCCTATATGGGAAAAGAATCTAAAAAAAGAGTGGATACATGTATATGTATAGCTGATTCACTTTGCTGTACACCTGAAACTAACACAACATTGTAAATCAACTATACCCCAATAAAAATTAAAAAATAAAAATAAAAAGGGTTTAGCAGATAAAAACAAGGTCCTACTGTATAGCACAGGGAACTATATTCAATATTCTGTGATAAACCATAATGGAAAAGAATATGAAAAGGTATGTATATATATGTATAACTGAATCACTTTGCTGTACAGCAGAAATTAACACAATGTTGTAAATCAACTATACTTGAATAAAATAAATTTAAAAAATAATGTAGGAATTTTCTGTTCATTTAACTGTGAACACTGAAAAGTCCATATTCAGCCTCATTTGTGTGTGAAATTTATACTTAAATCTTTCCTCAATCATACTTCAAGAGATAAAGAACAGCAACCTCCCAGGTATTCATTGAAGGCTTAACAAAGTGAACTTCATTGGCGAGTCCCTTCCAGAAGGAGGGCAGTAAGATAGAACTTGCTGGCTACAGTGATTTCTAATGCCAGGAATGACAAGCAAAGCTTGTTCTGTATTTGGAGAGATTCAGAAATGGAAGATTCAGACAAGAAACTGGGGACGAAACAGAAGTAGAGTGAGAAAAAATAATACGTAAAAAAAATGGGGCTCAGATTCTGAATTTATACACCTTATCAAATGAACATACAAGTTTTTTTAATGTAGATTTGAACATAAATTATTATAGTTACATACTTGGAGAATTATAAAAATTCAACATCAGAAGTGACCTTATAGGCACTCTATCATAACTCTTTATGGACAAGAAAGTTGTTGCTGAGGAAGGGGAAAATTTCAATCTTTTTTCCCACTCTGGTTTTCTTGTTAATAATATCAGCATCATTAAAGTCTACTTTATTTCTAAATTGCAACAGTCTCTATTTTAATAGAAAGAGCAAACACGATTTGAATATGAACTAATCCTCTGAGATGTGGAGATCAAGCCCATTTCATTATTATATTCATTGTGGGTGTCCCTAATGATTCAACAGCTAGCCTCTCTCTTGGCTTCTGTGCATTTTCCATGGCTCTGAGTCTCTCTTTTCCTCGCTCCACCTGTGCATTGCTCACATGACATGTGATCTGGGCCTGAACAGCTGGCAGATTTTGAGCAAGGGCCTTTGCCACAGCTTATGAGTATGTAAGTTGTTAATTTACTAGATCAAAGAATGGAAAAGGCTACAGGCCATACCCCTAATGTTCCTCATTAAAAGCAAGTACATAAGAATGGAGTATGATGATTAAAAAACAGCACTAACTGCACTCATTTCATTAAAGAATTGTGAACTGACAAAAGAGATTAAGTGGAGAATTCTTTCCAAAGATAAAAAGGATCCAGGGGAGTACAGATACCTAAGATAGAAAGAAATATAAATATTCATTTAGAACTAGGATAGGCACTTAAAAAATATATATATGGTAAGTTCTAGATGCATTTGTCTAAAAGTAGGTGAAAATGACTTTCGGTTATTTATCACTTATCATTAGTTAAATGTCAAATAGCTGTGTTCTTAATCACTAAAACTCTGTGATAATAAAATATTTTTAGAAATGACATGCTTTTCTATTATTTACAATTCAGGACATCATTAAGAATAGCATATTTGGACAATGACAACTGTGTCTGGTTATGATATTTCTGCCAAACTAGGTGACACCACAATATAAATTAGACTTGACATGTGATTATTCTGAAGTTCTTTTCTTTTCCCACACTTTATTTCTGTTTAAAAAACTGTGGAAGGGTAAAATAAAAACGTGTAAACAATTTATTCTAGAACACTTGTAGGAAATCTTTCTTAATGTTGGCTGCATTTTTCTGTTCATTTGTCCCATGAAATGCAATAGTACTTTTGGATAAAGAACCACATGTGTTAGTACTATTTTAGCCGTTATGCCTGTAGATGTAAATAGATTTTCTTGTTTGAAATCCATGTTATAATGTGTGTTCGTGGCATGGCACTCCTGTGAGCAATCATCACTGAATGTCTACAATAGGCTTATAATGAGACACATGTTTATGTTAGCACAATAATTTTTTTTTTCCAATTGAAGTCACAGTCTCCTTTTTCAGACCTCTAGGTTGAAAAAAATTCATGCTTTCTCCAAACATCCTGGATAATCCTATAACACATCCCCATATGTTAATAGCAGATTTTTTGGATAAAGGCAGATCTTATAAGTATTCATAAATAATCAGTGTATACCTTGAATAAGTGTGAATGGGAGACTGCCTAGATTGTTTTAAAAAAGTAATAAAAGGTGAAATATATCCAGAATATATCCAGAAATTTCCATCATAATTAGATGAGTAAACAAAACTGGTGCTTTTTGAAGTTCAAAAGATTTAAGATATAAATAGCAAAACACAAACAATTTAATTAAAAAACAGAGGATCTGAATAGACATTTTTCTAAAGAAGACATAGAGATGGCCAACAGACACAAAAAAAAGATGCTCAACATCACTAATCATCAGGGAAATGTAAACTAGAACACAATCAACTGAGAAAATATATGCAAAGCATACATCTGATAAAGGACTATTATCCAAAATATACAAAGACCTCTTAAAACTCAACAATATGAAAAAAAATCTGATTTTAAAATGTGCCAAAGACTTTAACAGACATTTCACCAAAAGAGATATACAAATGGCAAATAAGCATATGAAAAGATTATCCACATTATATATCATCAGGGATATGTAAATCAAAACAACAATAAGATATCACTATATCCCAATTAGAATGGTTGAAATCCAGAACAATGACAACACTAAATGCTGGTGAGGATGTGGAGCAACAGGAACTCTCATACATTGCTACTGGGAATGGAAAATGGTACAGCCATGATGGAAGACAGTTTGGCAGTTTCTTACAAAACTAAACATACTCTTACCATAAAACATAGCAGTCACACTCTTTGGCATTTACCCAAAGGAATTGAAAACTTATGTCCACATAAAAACCTGCACTACGATGTTTATAGCAGCTTTATTCATAATTGCCAAAACTTGGAAGCAACCAAGATGTCCTATAATATATGAATGGATAGTAAACTGTGGTACAACCAGACAATGGGAATATTATTCAGCACTACAAAGAAATGAGCTATCAAGCCATGAAAAGACATGGAGGAACATTAAATGCATATTCGAAAATGAAAGAAATCTACCTGAAAAGGCTACATACTGTATGATTCCAACTATATGACATTTGAGAAAAGGTAAACTATGGCGAGAGTAAAAAGATCAGTGGTTGCCAAGGTTTGGGGAAGGAAAAGGAATGAATAGGTAGAGCACAGAGGACTTTGAGGACAGTGAAAATACTTCATTTGATACTATAATGGTAGAATCATGTCATTATAGATTTGTCCAAACCCATAGAATGTACATCAAGAGTGAACTGTAATGTAAACTATGGACGTAGAATGATTATGTTTTGTCAATGTAGTTTCATCAGTTGTAATAAATGTCCCACTCTGTTGGGGGATGTTGATAATGGTGGAGACTATGCATATCTAGGGTCAAGAGCTATTTGGGAAATCTTGTAATGTCTTCTCAATTTTGCTGTGAACCTAAAAGTGCTCTAAAAAAATAAAGCTTAAGAAAAAAAAAGAAAGAGAGGGCAGACAGCAGAAGCAAGAAGAACTAAAATCCTGCCACCTGTGGAACAAAAACCACATTCACAGAAAGAGACACAAAATGAAAAGGCAGAGGGCTATGTACCAGATGAAGGAACAAGATAAAACCCCAGAAAAACAATTAAATGAAGTGGAGACAGGCAACCTTCCAGAAAAAGAATTCAGAATAATGATAGTGAAGATGATCCAGGACCTCGGAAAAAGAATGGAGGCAAAGATTGAGATGATGCAAGAAATGTTTAACAAAGACCTAGAAGAATTAAAGAACAAACAAACACAGGTGAACAATACAATAACTGAAATGAAAACTACACTAGAAGGAATCAATAGCAGAATAACTGAGGCAGAAGAACAGATAAGTGACCTGGAAGACAGAATGGTGGAATTCACTACTGTGGAACAGAATAAAGAAAAAAGAAAGGAAAGAAATGAAGACAGCCTAAGGGACCTCTGGGACAATATTAAACACAAGAACATTTGCATTATAGGGGTCCCAGAAGGAGAAGAGAGAAAAAAAAGACCCGAGAAAATATTTGAAGAGATTATAGCTGAAAACTTCCCTAACATGGGAAAGGAAATAGCCACCCAAGTCCAGGAAGTGCAGAGAGTCCCAGGCAGGGTAAACCCAAGGAGAAACACGCCGAGACAGATAGTAATCAAATTGACAAAAATCAAAAACAAAGAAAAATTATTGAAAGCAACAAGGGAAAAATGGCAAATAATATACAAGGGAAATCCCATAAGGTTAACAGCTGATTTCTCAGCAGAAACTCTACAAGCCAGGAGGGAGTGGCAGACATAATGAAAGTGATGAAAGGGAAGAACCTACAACCAATATTACTCTACCCGGCAAGGATCTCATTCAGATTCGATGGAGAAATCAAAAGCTTTACAGACAAGCAAAAGCTAAGAGTATTCAGCACCACCAAACCGGTTCTACAACAAATGCTAAAGGAACTTCTCTAAGTGGGAAACACAAGAGAAGAAAAGGACCTAAAAAACAAACCCAAAACGATTAAGAAAATAGTCATAGGAACATACATAATCGATAATTACCTTAAATGTGAATGGAATAATGCTCCAACCAAAAAACACAGGCTTGCAGAATGGATATAAAAACAAGACCCATATATATGCTGTCTACAAGAGACCCACCTCAGACCTAGGGACACATTCAGACTGAAAGTGAGGGGATGGAAAAAGATATTCCATGCAAATGAAAATCAAAAGAAAGCTGGAGTAGCAATACTCATATCAGATAAAATAGACTTTAAAATAAAGAATGTTACAAGAGACAAGGAAGGACACTACATAATGATCAAGGGATCAATCCAAGAAGAAGATATAACAATTATATATGCACCCAACATAGAAGCACCTCAATACATAAGGCAACTGCTAACAGCTATAAAAGAGGAAATTGACAGTAACACAATAATAGTGGGGAACTTTAACACCTCAGTTACACCAATGGACAGATCATCCAAAATGAAAATAAATAAGGAAACAGAAGCTTAAAATGACACAATAGACCAGATAGATTTAATTGATATTTATAGGGCATCCCATGCAAAAACAGCAGATTACACTTTCTTCTCAAGTGTGCGTGGAACATTCTCCAGGATAGATCACAACTTGGGTCACAAATCAAGCCTCAGTAAATTCAAGAAAAATGAAATCATATCAAGCCTCTTTTATGACCACAACACTATGAGATTAGAAATGAAGTACAGGGGAAAAAAACATAAAAAACACAAACACATGGAGGCTTAACAATACGTTACTAAATAACCAAGAGATCACTGAAGAAATCAGAGGAAATCAAAAAATACCTAGAGACAAATGACAATGAAAACACGACGATCCAAAACCTATGGGATGAAGCAAAAGCAGTTCTAAGAGGGAAGTTTATAGCTATATAAGCCTACCTAAAGAAAAAAGAAAAATCTCAAATAAACAATCTAACTTTACACCTAAAGGAACTAGAGGAAGAAGAACAAACAAAACCCAAAGTTAGTAGAAGGAAAGAAATCATAAAGATCAGAGCGGAAATAAATGAAATAAAAACAAAAAAAACAATAGCCAGGATCAATAAAACTAAAAGCTGGTTCTTTGAGAAGATAAACAAAATGGATAAACCATTAGCCAGACTCATCAAGAAAAAGAGGGAGAGGACTCAAATCAATAAAATTAGAAATGAAAAAGGAGAAGTTACAACAGACACTGCAGAAATACAAAGCATCCTAAGAGACTACTACAAGCAACTCTATGCCAATAAAATGGACAACCTGGAAGAAATGGAAAAATTCTTAGAAAGGTATAACCTTCCAAGACTGAACCAGGAAGAAATAGAAAATATAAACAGACCAATTACAAGTAATAAAATGAAACTGTGATTAAAATCTTCCAACAAGCAAAACTCCAGAAACAGATGACTTCACAGGTGAATTCTACCAAACATTTAGAGAAGAGCTAACACCCATCCTTCTCAAACTCTTCCAAACAATTGCAGAGGAAGGAACACTCCCAAACTCATTCTATGAGGCCACCATCACCCTGATACCAAAACCAGCCAAAGATACTACAAAAAAAAAAATTACAGACCAATATCACTGATGAATATAGATGCAAAAATCCTCAACAAAATACTAGCAAACAGAATTCAGCAATACATTAAATGGATCATACACCATGATCAAGTGGGATGTATCCCAGGGATGCAAGGATACTTCAATATATGCAAATCAATCAATGTGATACACCATATTAACAAATTGAAGAATAAAAACCATATGATCATGTCAATAGATGCAGAAAAAGCTTTTGAAAAAATTCAACACCCATTTATGATAAAAACTCTCCAGAAAGTGGGCATAGAGGGAACCTACCTCAACATAATAAAGGCCACATACGACACACCCACAGCAAACATCATTCTCAATGGTGAAAAACTGAAAGCATTTCCTCTCAGATCAGGAACAAGACAAGGATGTCCACTCTCGCTACTATTATTCAACATAGTTTTGGAAGTCCTAGCCATAGCAATCAGAGAAGAAAAAGAAATAAAAGGAATATAAGTTGGAAAAGAAGAAGAAAAACTGTCCCTGTTTGCAGATGACATGATACTATACATAGAGAATCCTAAAGATGCCACCAGAAAACTACTAGAGCTAATCAATGAATTTGGTAAAGTTGCAGGATACAAAATTAATGCACAGAAATCTCTTGCATTCCTATAAACTAACAATGAAAGATCAGAGAGAGAAGTTGAGGAAACAGTCCCATTCACCATTGCAACAAAAAGAATAAAATACCATGAATAAACCTACCTAAGGAGGTGAGAACCTGTACTCAGAAAACTATAAGACACTGATGAAAGAAATTAAACATGACACAAACAGATGGAGAGATATACCATGTTCTTGGGTTGGAAGAATCAATATTGTGAAAATGACAATACTACCCAAAGCAATCTACAGATTCAATGCAATCCCTATCAAATTACCAATGGCATTTTTTACAGAACTAGAACAAAAAAATTCACAATTTGTATGGAAACACAAAAGACCCCGAATAGCCAAAGCAATCTTGAGAAAGAAAAACGGAGCTGGAGGAATCAGACTCCCTGACTTCAGACTATACTACAAAGCTACAGTAATCAAGAAAATACGGTACTGGCACAAAAACAGAAACATAGATCAGTGGAACAAGATAGAAAGCCCAGAGATAAATCCATGCACATATGGTCAACTAATCTATGACAAAGGAGGCAAGGATATACAATGGAGAAAAGACAGTCTCTTCAATAAGTGGTGCTGGGAAAACTGGACAGCTACATGTAAAAGAATGAAATTAGAACACTCCCTAACACCATACACAAAAATAAACTCCAAATGGATTAGAGACCTAAATGTAAGACCAGACACTATAAAACTCTTAGAGGAAAACATAGGAAGAACACTCTTTGACATAAATCACAGCAAGATCTTTTTTGATCCACCTCCTAGAGTAATGGAAATAAAAACAAAAATAAACAAATGGGACTTAATGAAACTTCAAAGCTTTTGCACAGCAAAGGAAACCATAAACAAGATGAAAAGACAACCCTCAGAATGGGAGAAAATATTTGCAAACAAATCAATGGACAAAGGATTATTCTCCAAAATATATAAACAGCTCATGCAGCTCAATAGTAAAAAAACAAACAACCCAATCCAAAAATGTGCAGAAGACCTAAATAGACATTTCTCCAAAGAAGACATACAGATGGCCAAGAAGCACAAGAAAAGCTGCTCAACATCACTAATTATTAGAGAAATGCAAATCAAAACTACAATGAGGTATCACCTTACACCAGTTAGAATGGGCATCATCAGAAAATCTACCATCAACAAATGCTGGAGAGGGTGTGGAGAAAAGGGAACCCTCTTGCACTGTTGGTGGGAATGTAAATTGATACAGCCACTATGGAGGACAGTATGGAGGTTCCTTGAAAAACTAAAAATAGAATTACCATATGACCCGGCAATCCCACTACTGGGCATATACCCAGAGAAAACCATAATTCAAAAAGACACATGCACCCCAATGTTCATTGAAGCACTATTTACAATAGCCAGGTCATGGAAGTAACCTAAATGCCCATCGACAGACGAATGGATAAAGAAGAAGTGGTACATATATACAATGGAATATTACTCAGCCATAAAAAGGAATGAAATCGGGTCATTTGTTGAAACGTGGATGGATCTAGAGACTGTCATACAGAGTGAAGTAAGTCAGAAAGAGAAAAACAAATATCATATATTAATGCATATATGTGGAACCTAGAAAAATGGTACAGATGAACCAGTTTGCAGGGCAGAAATTGAGACACAGATGTAGAGAATAAATGTATGGACACCAAGCGGGGAAAGCAGCAGGGTGCTGGGGGTGGTGGTGTGATGAATTGGTCGATTGGGATTGACATGTATACACTGATGTGTATAAAACTGATGACTAATAAGAACCTGCTGTATAAAAAAGTAAATAAAATAAAATTTAAAAATTAAAAACAGAAAAAAGAAAAAAATACATATATATGGCTCCTGCCTCCTAGTCTCTGTGGGAGAGAAGTAGTCTAACTTCAGTAAGCACCAGTTAACAAACACAGATGGCCTGATCACATAGACCAACTACCACCCCCCCCACCCGAAAATCCTCTAGTACTTTTTTAGTAGCTTGCACCAGTGCTTAAAAACTCTCCTTCCATTTATAAATAGAGACACAGACATAGAGAACAAACGTATGGACACCAAGCAGGGAAAGCAGGGTGGGGGGTGGTGGTGGTGGTGGGATGAATTGGGAGTTTGGGATTGACATCTATACACTAATATGTATAAAATAGATAAGTAATAAGAATGTGCTGTATAAAAAAATTAACTTAAAAAAAAACCTCTCCTGCCTTTTAAATATCATAGATTACTGATGCTGACTCTTTCAAATATAACTAGAATGATTTTGGAAATACCAGAAATTTTTACAGCATATTAGATAAAACATGTAGACAAAGTTTTGTTTAATTTCTTTCAAAATTTATGTGTGTAAATTCTGTGTAAGCTATAAGGTAGCTAAGAAATATTTTATTAATCATGTGATAAAATATTAATACAAATTTAGTCAATTCTCATTTTAAGTTATCCCATAAGATATTTAACATTTTCTAATTTTTATGAACAAAACTTAAAATTTAAGCTACTTGCCACATTGTTTAGTTTTTAGCTACACATACCTTTCTCTTCATTAAATAAAAAAGCAATATTTGTTCTTGATTAAAAAAAAAACTCTCCTGCCTTTTGCTTCAGTGGAATTGAGTTCAATCTCTCTCTCCTTCTGCAGTAGTCTTGAATAACATCCTCCTTGCCTGTTTAACTTGTCCAGTGCAATTTTACATTGACAACTCTCACAGAATTATCCCTCCATGGTTAAGGGTAACACTTGCTAAGTACTGGTCCAGGATCTGACATCAATCCAATCTTGAATATGATATAAGGAAATTAAGAAATACTAGTTCAATAACTCACATGAGTTATAGGCTTACTTCGACCACACAATTCTTGTAAACGGGGCTTCTACCTTGCATTTGCAATAACACCCCACTTCGTTTCCATCCCATGGACTATATCTCCTGGCCTCTCTAATTAAGATTTCTTACCCTACAACCTTCCCATTACTCCATTCCTCCAAGATCTTGCCATCTTCTAATCCCACCAGGAACTAGATCCCAGATCATATACCCTACATGTGCTATATGACCATATCTATAGGGACCTTTACTTGTGTGCCTGACACCAAGAGCCTCAGCACCATTTTCTGCTGTTCTGCCTACTTAGAAATATCATCCTGCTTCCTTGGTTATTCCATAACATACATTGTCATATGCTCTGTAGTTGTTATCTGTCTTGCTAAACTGCACTATTGTTCATCCCTTAGATTTTTTTAAGTAGGCGCCTAAGTCCCTGCCTTACCTCATGAGTGTGCCTAGATTTCCAGGATGTACCATCTGCTGGTCAAGCCTATCCCAAGGCACCTCTCAGGTGACAACTCAAGGCCATATTCTATGCTGAGACAAAATGTTTTCCTAACTGCTAACACTGGGAATGGAGAGTTAGGCTCAGGTGGTATCTGTGTTTTGTTCCAAGCAACAGACTGTGCAAATCATGCTTTAATATGTTTTGTTTTGTTTAAAAAATCAACTTAGGCATATCATTTCAGAATGAGTTGTGTTTTATGGTTTTATATTCAATTTAGGCATTTTATTTTTTATTCTTTTTTGGCACATCAATTTAGAATGATATTATGTCTTGGAATGCCTATAAATGCATAGGATTCTTTGGGGGATAAAATGAAATTCCATGAAAAGCTTCCCAAATATTAAAAAATATTTAATTTCCAAAGAAAATAGCAAATATAGGAGAGATTAGAGAGGCCTCTGGGGCTCCCAGAAATCAAGTCACGATATTGGACACAAATCTCTTCCAGCTGGTAGGTACGCTAGGGCATAGAGATAGGAACACATCGAAAATAATAAAGGAAATAAAATCTTGCTATTTTCTTGAAATTTCCCCTTCAGTTAGGTCTGCCCTTAATGGAAGAAACAATTTCTTTTCAGTAACTCTCAGGCTGCATAAATTTCCCAAGGAAAGTTTGCATTTCCTCAGAGAATCATCTACGGATGTGCTCTTGAGTATCAACTTATAACACTACCAAAACCATTCCTTCTGTTCTGCACAGAGTGAGCACTGAATTTATTGAATTATTTTAATAAACAACTTGGTCAAAGCACAACAGTGCTTGTGGAGGACTCTTTTCTATAAAAGTGTAGATAGGCTTTTCTAAATAATCACCTCCCATCTCTACTCAACTCAGTAAGAATATATATTCAAAATAAAGGTGGAAATGGGCTTTCATTATTTGCAGAATTCATTACAGGGAGATCATACCTTAAACTCAAATAGTATTCAGACATGTTAGGTATGTCTAGCAAATCTAGGCTAAACCACTGGTTCTTACCCAGCAATTTTACTCCCCAGGGGACATTTTTCAATGTCTGGAGACTTTTCACTATTACAAAGGTGGGGGGGGGGCGGTTGTTACTGGCATCTAGTGGATAGAAGCTAGGGATGTGGCTAAATATCATCCAACACTCAGGAGAGTGCACTCAAAAAATAATTATCTAGTCCAAAATCTCAATAGTGCTGAGGTTGTGAAACCTTGCTCCAGGCAAATAGAAGTCTTATTGCTCTCATGCAATTCTTGGAAAGAATTCACTCCAATAAAGAACCAGAGGGGACAGGGGTAAAACTGAGTACAGTATAACATGCTATACTTGTTTCCAACATAGTCTCCTTGAAAGCATCCCTGGGTCCTGGAGAAAGCAGAGACTGGAAGTAACAATGCCGGAGTCTCTCACGAAAATATCAATAGATCAGCATGATTTGGAAACATCTTCCCCAACATGAACCACAGAAAAGGGAATGAGATAACCTTCCAATTTCCTCAACAGTATTAGTTGGGAAACTTCCATTTCTGTCATGGAAAAGTCTGACAGCCTAGGGACCTCAGAATTTGAAGAAAAACAAGAGGTGAGAGGGTTCCCTAAGTTTCCTTGCTGTCTCCCAGTCAAAGTGCTGTAGAAGCCTCCAACACAGAACAGGCAACACACAGATAAAATAAGCTCCAAGAAAAGCCTGTTTCCCCTAGACAAGAAACTGAGGAAAGGGCAACCTAACAATTTCAGCAATACTTGCTGTACTCCGGCAGTTTCAGCGGGCCAGGTGGGGAGTTCATCCACACTCCAAATACATGGAAGCTGTGTCCATTCCCCCACCTAAAGAGGGAGGTAATCTTCCATCAGCTGCCTGGCAGAAGCAGCTGGTGCTCCAATTTCCCTGTTGGGATAGTATCAGAGGGGCTGAGTGGGAAGTTGATTTTCTTATTGTTCTCTCCTTTTTTCCCTGTTGCCCTTTCTTCTAGGTTTTCAGTGCAATTTGTATCTTATTTTTCAATTTATTTACATTCTTATAACTATATCTGAGGTAAAAAATAATCTCCTAAATTCTGCTTGCTACATTCCATAAATATCTCATTTTTTTAAACATCTTTATTGGAGTATGGTTGCTTTACAGTGGTGTGTTAGTTTCTGCTTTATAACAAAGTGAATCAGCTATACATATACATATATCCCCATATCTCTTACCTCTTGCGTCTCCCTCCCACCCTCCCTATCCCACCCCTCTAGGTGGTCACAAAGCACCGAGCTGATCTCCCTGTGCTATGCGGCTGCTTCCCACTAGCCATCTATTTTACATTTGGTAGTGTATAAGTTCCTATTCTACTGAAAGGTTATTTAATAGTTTATTTGATTTCCAAACATGAGGAATTTTTGTTTTATTGTTTGGTTCGTTTGTTTTTTTAACTATGCTTTTGTTACTGACTTCAATTTTTATTTCACTGAGGTCAGAAAACATGGTCTGTTTGGTACTGATTCCTTAGAATATATTGAAGATTTTTTAAAAGCATAACACAAAAATGTACAATGTTTGTAAATATTCTATGCATGCTCAAAAAGAATATGGATTCTATTTTTGGATGTAATATTATATATAAAACACAGGCCTGTAATCTCTTATTTGCAATTCTATAACCTGAAAGGGTCTAAAATTAATATTTTTAAAACTCATTTGGTGGGGAAATCTGAGCTGACCTGAATGCATTCAGTGACAAAAACCTATCCTGAACTGATAAGCAGCTACGTATGTCTTTATTTAGTTTTTATTTATTTAGCTGAAGAAATATTAATTTTTGATTATGGAATCCTGTGCTAGATCCCACCAGGGATGTCATATAATATATAGCATATGTATTATATAATTTTACCTTATTACCAAAAATATCTAAATTCTGAAATTCATCTGGTCTTGTGAGTTTTAAATAAAAGACTGTGACCTAAATATATATACTAGTTTATTGATTATATTTAAAACTGCTATAACTTTGGTTATCTTTTAAAATTTTTTGTTCATTTTATGAAAAAAAATGTTAAAACTTTTCACATCAATTTTGGATTTATCTATTCTCCCCATATTTCTCAGGTATTACATTATATATTTAGGGGCCAAAATGTTTGCTGCATATATGTTCAACTTTTATATGTTCAATTCTTGTGTTAGTTACCTACTGCTGCATTACAAATTATCACATACTTATTGGCTTAAAATGACACACATTTATTATGTGGCTCAGGAGTCTAATTATAACTTAACTGGATTCTCTGCTCAGGGTCTCACAGGACTGAAACCAAGGTGTTGGCCAGGCTACATTCTAATATGAAGGTTCTAGTAGACAAAAATCTGCTTCCAAAGATGGCTTAGGATGTTAGCAAAATTCATTTTCTTGTAGCTGTAGAATTCATAGCAACTTGCTTCTTCAAAGCCAGCAAAAGAAAAAAGAGAAACTGTTCTACAAATATTGTGGCCAGGCTGAAGGTGAGTCCTTGAGCCAGAATCAGAGGAGCTCCCTGTCTCTCAGGAACAGATCTACTTTAGTATCTCTGCTATGTCATTATTGGTTGGGAGTAGCCCCAGGAAAAAATTGAGAGAGAACCTAAAGAGTACAATGTCATGAAAACCAAGTAAGGAAATATTTTCAAGAAGGAGAGCTCATCAAATATATCAACATATCAGGTACTGCAATGTATGTTTGCGGGTATATGTGTATTAAACATGGACACAAAATCCACTATAAACCTGATTGTTCAGGGACCAAAAAAAGAATATCATCCCATAAAATCTTGTTTTCATATTAAATAAAAAATTCTAAAATGCTAAGAATACATCAGGCACTTAATTATAATAAAACATTTGTTCAGCACCTACTACATATAAGGCATTGCTATGGAAGATAAATAATTCCTTATAAATATCCAGTATTTTACAATTTATAAACCATTGCTCCTGCCTTCTAGGGGTTAATGATCTTATCAGAGATTAGAAACACAATTGGCATCAGAAATATTTTTGTTAATCACAACATGATATATGAGTTTATCCTGATGTTAAAATTATATTATTAATTATTTTTAAAAATCATTACTATTATTTGTTTACTGTTGTCTTATTTTCTTCACAATCCTGGCAGAAAAGAAAGTGTCTATTTGCAATGAACATTTAAATTCTACACAGATTTTGCCTTTAATGGTTTACTGAGAAGGAATAACTCAATTATGTCTTTCTCTCCCTCCTTTACACACACACACATACTCACACTCACAGTTTGAGCCTAGGATTAAAGGATTTGAAATGTCATCTGTTTTTATCATTTCTTCACTACAAGCAGGGATTTTACTTAGAGTAACATATTCATTTTGTCATATCTAAGACCATTAATCATCTTTGTATACTGTCCAAATATAACACGACTCAAATATGATAAAACATGGTGGTTTCTTTATAAAGGTTTCCAGACTGTTTTTCATTTCAAAGAGTTCTATCTGGGGACTTCCCTGGGGGTCCAGTGGTTAAGACTCCACATTTCTACTGCAGGGGGCACAGGTTTAATCCCTGGTGGGGGAACTAAGATCCCACATGCCACATGTCACGGCGAAAAAATTTTAAAAATAAAAAATAAAAAAATAAACAAAGAGTTCTACCTGTATTCTCCTGTTATACTCCTTATAAAGAGAGAGCTGATACAACACAGACCTTACTCCTTCCTACATGTTAGTGTTTGTAGGTATTATGATATAAAAAAATAGAACAAAAAAATCTAAATTTCTTACTAAGTCTTTCAAGGCTCCATACAATATGGTCCCTGGTTATTCCTCCAGAACTTCCAAATCAGGGATAAACACTTGGAATAGAACGAGAATAGGATTTGTGCTGGGAGAAGGCTACAAGTGGAGCATGAGGTGACTAAAGGGCAAATTAGATACACAAGAGACTAGAAAAGAAACCTGGGAAGCAAGATCCCACAAATGGACTACGAAGCATTGTCCTTCATAGATGAAGTCATTTTAGGACTCTTTACAGAGACAACAGAGTTCAAACAACAGCACAGAACTCACATGGAAATAAACATCAGTGGTTACGGGTGTTGTTGATGGCAAGAACTTTGGAGAGAAACTGGCAATCTGTGAATATGATGGCTTAGGTCCAGATAAAGTCAGTCACCATAGGATAAGAAAAGGCAGACTGAGATAAGGTTGAGAAAGCACAAGATAAAATATCCACCAAAATTGTGTACAAAATAGCACAGTTTTCTGAGGTTCCAGATGGTATGGTATTATTTACCTGATCATACACCCCTGGAACATATTCTTTATTAAGCATCACCTTGGTGTTGGTCTTTTGCTTATTTTTCAACATTTGCATTAATATCTTTCTCTTATGATATTATGTTTCATTCATGTAGTCTGCTTCTCAAGAAAAATTAGAGAGAATTTTTTAAAAGCATGATCCTAATGTAATGGAAACTACTATATGTCACCCAGTCTCCCCCCATGATGTTGCTTCAAAATACACAGGCAAACTTACTTAACTGTAAAAGTGTTGATATTTGAGTTGGTATTTTGAAAAGCTCAGCAATACTGACAAAACCTTAGCTAGACTAACCAAGGAAGAAAAAAAGGCTCAACTAACAAATTTCAGAAATGAAAGAGGAGACATTACAATTGATGCCACAGAAATAAAAAGGATCATAAGAGACTACTATAAATAATTATACCCTAACAAATTGGATAACCTAGAAGAAACGGTTAAATTCCTAGAAACATACAACCTGTCAACACTGAATCATGAAGAGTAAAATAAAAAATCTGTACAGATCTAAAAGTAATAAAGAGATTGAATCAGTAATCAAAAACCTCCCAACAAAGAAAAACCCAGTACCAGATGGCTTCACTTGTGAATTCTACCAAATATTTAGAGAAGAATTAAAGGCAATCCTTCTCAAACTTTTCCAAAATATTGCAGAGGAAACACTCCCAAACTTGTTATATGAAGACAGCATTACCCTGATACCAAAACCTAATACTCCAAGAAGAGAAAATACTATCAAACTGAATTCAACAGCTCATTAAAGGGATCATACACCATGACCAAGTGGGATTTATTCCTGGAATACAAAGGAATCCACATTTGCAAATCAATGTAATACACTGCATTAAGAATGAAGTACAAAAATCACATGATCATCTCAACTCATGCAGAAAAAGCATTTGACAAAACTCAACAGCCTTTCATGATGGACGCATTCAACAGACTAGGAATGGGAGGAAATTACCTCAACATAATAAAGGCCGTATATGAAAAGTTCACGGCTGACATAATACTCAACAATGAAAAACTGAAAGCTTTTCCTCTAAAAACAGGAACAAGGCAAGGATGCCCACTCTTACCACTTCTTTTTAACATAGTACTGAAAATCGTAGCCAGAGAAATTAGGCAAGAAAAATAAATTAAAAGGCATTCAATTTGGAAAACAAGAAGGAAAATTTTCTCTGTTCACATATGACATGATCTTACATGTGGAAAACTCTAAAAACAACAACAACAACAAAAATTGTTAGAACCAGTAAGTGAATTAAGCAAAGAGGCAAGATAAAATATCAATATAAAAAATCCATGGTATTTCTATACACAAACAATGAATAATCCAATAGGAAGTTATGGGATTGAAAACAATCCCATTTACAATAGCATCAAATGAATTAAATTCCTAGGAGTAAGCTTAACCAAGGAAACAAAAGACTTGCACACTGAAACCTATGAAACATTGATTTAAAAAAAAAAAAAAGATACAAATAAATGGAAAGACGACCCATGTTCATAGATTGGAAGACTTAATATGTTAAAATGTCCATACTACTCCAATCAATACACAGATTCAATGCAATTGCTATCAAAATCCCAATGGCATTTTTTGCAGAAATAGAAAGAAAATCCTAAAATTCATATGGAATCTCAAAGGACCCCAAATAGCCAAAACAGACTTGAGAAAAAATAACAAAGCTAGAGGTCTCACTCTTCCTTATTTCAAAGCATATTACAAAACAACAGTAATCAAAACAGCATGGGAGACTTCCTTGGTGGCACAGAGGGTAAGAATCCATCTGGCAATGCAGGGGACACAGGTTCAAGCCCTGGTCCGGGAAGATCCCACATGCTGCGGAGCAACTAAGCCCATGCGCCAAAACTACTGAGCCCGCATGCCACAACTACTGAAGCCTGCGCACCTAGAGCCTGTGCTCCACAAGAGAAGCCACTGCAATGAGAAGCCCGCACACCACAATGAAGAGTAGCCTCGGGGGCTTCCCTGGTGGCGCAGTGGTTGAGAATCTGCCTGCCAATGCAGGGGACATGGGTTCGAGCCCTGGTCTGGGAAGATCCCACATGCCGCGGAGCAACTGGGCCCGTGAGCCACAATTACTGAGCCTGCGCGTCTGGAGCCTGTGCTCCGCAACAAGAGAGGCCGCGACAGTGAGAGGCCCGTGCACCGCGATGAAGAGTGGCCCCTGCTTGCCACAACTAGAGAAAGCCCTCGCACAGAAGCGAAGACCCAACACAGCCATAAATAAAATAAATAAATAAAATTAAAAAAAAAAAAAAAAAAAGAGTAGCCTCCACTCGCTGCAACGAGAGAAAGCCTGCATGCAGCAACGAAGACCCAATGCAGCCAAAAATAAATTAAAAAAAAAACAAAAAAACAAAAAAAACAGCATGGTACTGGCATAAAGACAGACATATAGGCCAATGGAACAGAATAAATAGCTCAGAAATAAACCCTTTAGTATATGGCCAAATAATCTTCAACAAGGGTGTCAAGACTACACAGTGGGGAAGGACAGTCTCTTCAACAAATGGTGTTAAGAAAACTGAATATCTATATGCAAAGGAAGGAAGTTGGACCCTTACTTTATGCCATATAACTCAAAAAGGATTAAATACCTAATTTTAAGACCTGAAACTATTAAAAGCCTAGAAGAAAACATAGATGAAAAGCTACGTAACATTGGATCTGGCAATGATTTCTTGGAACCAAAAGCACAGGCAGCAAATGCAAAAATAGACAAATGGGACTACACCAAACTTAAAAATTTCTCTGTAGCAAGGGAAACAATCAAAGAGTGAAACAGAAACCTATGGAATGGGGAAAAAAAATTTGTAAAGCATTTATCTAATAAGGGGTTAATATTTAGAATCTAAAAAGAACTAAAGGGAACCTACTGTATGGCACAGGGAACTCTACTCAGTGCTCTGTGGTGACCTAAATGAGAATGAAATCCAAAAAAGAGGGGATATATGTATACGGATAGCTGATGCACTTTGCTGTACAGTATAAACTAACACAATATTGTAAAGCAACTATACTCCAATAAAAAGAAAGATAAAAAATAAAATTTAAAAAAAGAACTAAAACGTCCACTTCTTGGTATGTATCCAAAAGAATTGAAAAGAGGATCTCAAAGAAATATTTGCACACACATGTACATTGCACCATTATTCACAATAGCCAAGGGGTGGAAGTGACCTAGATGTTCACTAAAGGATGAATGGATAAAGGAATTGTGGTATACACATACAGTGGAATGTTTTTCAGTGGAAAGAAAGAAAGGAAGGAAGAAAGAAGAAAAGGAAGAAAATCCTGTCATATGCTGCAACACGGGTAAGCCTTGAGGACATTATGCTAAGTAAAATAAACTAGCCAGAAAAACACAAATAGTACATGATTCCACTTAAGAGAGGTATCTAAGTAGTCAAACTCTTAAAAATAGAAAGTTGAATGGTGCTTGCTAGGGGCTGGGAATAGGGGAAAAATAAGAATTGTTGTTCAAAGGGTGTAGTTTCAGTTTTGCCAGATGAAAAAGTTCTAGCAATCAATTGCACAACAATATGGATATAGTTAACACTACTACAATTTACACCTAAAAAGTTTAAGATGGTAAATTTTATGTTATGTGTTTTTTACCATGACAGAAAAAGTATTGAATTTGAAGGCTCTAACTGGAAATATTTTGCATAATTTGAGCATCAAAAATAATAAAGGTTATAGATAATAACCTAGGGACGCCATAAGTAAATAGAGATAGGTGAAAGGAGAGAGAGAGAGAGACATCTAATCTACGTAGAAAGACTGAAATAACTTTTTAAAGATGGATTTTATAGCCTCCAATATAATAATCAACTCATCAAGGATATACAACTATTGGGTGAAAATCTGTTGAAGACAGAATTTTTACATGGACTCAAGGTACTGCCCAATAAATTGCTTACAACTAGAAAGGGGAGATCTAGCAACAACTTACCCAAGTGATAGTTGGACATCAGGTCAATATGTGATACAATAAAAATTACATAACATCATCTAGAATTCTTGCCAAGAAGGTTTAACCTTAATCTAATCATAAAGAAAATGATCAGATAATCCCAGAATGTGAGACATTACACAGGACAAGTGCCCTGAATGTCTCAAAAAGTTACTGTCAGAAAAAACATAGTTGCTGTGGGCAGGCGGATATTCTAGGTGAAAATATACTGTAGAGGTATAACAATTTAAATGCAAGATATGAATCTTGATTGGATCTTGGCTTTTAAAAACAACTAGCTATAAAAGCAACTTGGGGGGACCATTGAAGAAATTTGGTTATGAGATGTATATCATTTGATATTTTTGAATTATTGTTAATTTCCTTATGTGTAATAATGGTTACATAGGAGAATCATTATTCTTAGAAGTTAAGTATGGTTAAGTATTCGGAGTTGAGGTGAAATGATTTCTTCAATGTACATTCAAATGATTCACCAAACAAAATGTGTGTATGGAGAGGGCCACATGTGGCAAAATCATAGAAACCAGTGTATCTATATAAAGGGTACACAGTGTTCAATTGTTTTAATTTTCAAAATGAAAAACCAGGGAAAATAAAGAAGCACAGATTTCTACGAAAATTGTTTTGAGGAAACAGAGGAGGGAAATACTGGGTTGGCCAAAAAATTCCTTTGGGTCTTTCTGTAACATCTTAGGGAAAAACCCAAATGAACTTTTTGGCCAACCCAATATATTGTGCATGAGCAATCTTCTCAAATATCTCCTTTATACACCCTTGCTCTTTTACCCAATGTCCACTCCCTACTGCAGCTACCACTTTCTCCTCATTCTCTCTCCTGCTCTCTCCCTCCCTCCTTCATTCACTCCATCAAGTACTCACAGACACACACAGAGACACACCTACACGCACATCCATAAACACGCATCCCTTGTAAAATTCATCCAGATTGCTCACTGTCCTCTACAAAACAAAAGCTAGGTAATCTGCCCAGCATTATAACAAGGTACTGCATATTTCTTTGAAAGAAATTAGGTTAGCAATGTGAAGAAGATGCTGAATTCATTTCTATCAACAAAGACAGTGACATGAATCCATGGGCAACATGAGGTTCCTACTTTCTCAGTCCATCACATGCAGCCCCAAAGCCTCTGGCCACTCAATGGGAGAATGTGAAAACTATTTGGGGTCAGTTGGAGGTTGAGAAGGTTGACCTTCAAATGCTGCCAAGTCCCTGGCCAACTGAGTTAGAAACAGTTGCAGTCTAAAATTTTGGCCCAGTAGCAAAGCAAACAAAGAAGGACTTAAAGAACTTAAGAGACTCAGGAAACTCAAAACACACAAAATGAAACCCCCAAGTAGTACAGACATGGCTAAAGTCACCTCTGTGCTAAAAGAGCAAAATGATAAATGCTCTTACACACTACAGCCCTTGAATAATGTCTAGATTGGGAAAGGGAAAAGCAACTTCATTGTGGGCAGAACATAATGATTAGGAAGGAATATTTAGTCTAAAGATGTTTGGTTAACAAAATACTAGACCTTAGAGTCAGAACCTTTAGTGATAAAATTTACCACAAGCCTAGTTTGCTATGCTCTTTCTTCCTTAACAATAGTCCATAGTACTAATGCATAAAAGACCAAGAGTTTTATATATTTGTTTTTATTGGCTTTGAAACATCCATATTTACAGACATGAGACCCACAGGGTCATGGCAGAGAGTTGGAAATTATTTTCTGTCCTTGCTGGCTTTCTTTCACTATGTGTGAGGCAATGCCAGACTTCTTTTAAAGCTACCTCACTCAGCTAGAAAATAATGGGGTGATGAATAGTAATTTTCCTTCAGTAAACCCAACTCCGCTGACTTCATGAGCCAAAGCCTTCATATGAAGTACAAAGTATTCAAAGCTATGGGCGTCTCCTAATATTTCCAGTACAAAAATTTCTCACAAAGTACTATTACAACACAATGGAAAAGGTTATGTCTTAAAGGAGTAAACCCTGATTGATTTAAGGACTGATTATTATTGCTCAGTGTCTATGTGGTCATGTTTACCTGTTTATTCTGTCCTAAAGTTGTATCTTTGTGGCTGAAGAAACACTTGTAGAGCAGTCCATTCAGTTGCCATACCATCAGTATAGGGCAATGGAGCAAATTAGCAATAAATTCAAGCAGATAGAATACAACAGATAGCTCATATACACATAAAACAACCAAACCAAAAACACTGAAAATAAGACAGAAAAATGTAACTGTGTAAAATGAGTGCAAAATAAAATGATCACCAATTAAGTCTAAGCAGAACTGGATGACTTCTAAGATGCTGATTAGGGGAAATGTCCTCTTGTTGAAAATAAAAGGAAATGTTCCCAAGAAAATAACTTGATGTTTATCAGAATTATGATGGGCAAAAACTAGCAAGAGATTGGTGCTACCCTGAAGAAAGGAAAACTTGACATTTGAGTTCCTCCCAATAATATGCTTATTTTAAAGCAGTGTTTATAAAAGAAAATTTGGTGGAGAACTGCAATTATTAGGCTAATGTGTTCACCTCAAATTATTTCAATTATTTAATTTATTTACAGAGATAAATTGAGACAAGCTACTCTTTAAGTAAAAGTCATTGTGTTTTTGGAGATCCAAAAATGTAATTCTGTGCTTTAGAACACAGCCTGCCACATTGGAAATCATGTTTGTCAAGATGTCTCTAAAGCAGCAGTTAGCAAAATGTGCTTGGGGAAATGCAAAAGCATTACAGGTTATTACAAAGAGTGTTAGTTTTTTCCAAATTCTTAAAACAATGTTAATTTAAAACATATTTATGACATCATCTGGTTTGTAATAGGAGGTTTTTTTAATCAAATGACAATAAATTTGAAAGGCTGCAGTTCATTTCACTAGAGCTGCATATCTCCAGAACAAAAGTCTCAAGACATGTTATAATGAAAAATGTTCTTTAGTCAATTATGGGAGGAATTCTGGCCTCGTGGTTGCAGGATTACTGAGAGACAATTT
The DNA here is from genome assembly GCF_949987535.1 of Balaenoptera acutorostrata. Taxonomy (NCBI): domain Eukaryota; kingdom Metazoa; phylum Chordata; class Mammalia; order Artiodactyla; family Balaenopteridae; genus Balaenoptera; species Balaenoptera acutorostrata. The sequence continues at coordinate 67,873,668 of NC_080081.1, forward strand.
TTTACAATGTGTTGCAGAGCTCCAGATATGTAGCCATAATGCACTTCTCCACGGAGCCTCTCCAGGGACCAGTGTTCAGAGGCACACACTTTGGAAATCTCCTCCCTGGAAAACGGTAGGCTTATAATGGCAGTTGAAATCCTCGATGTGGATAAGATGTGCATTAGTTTGCTAGGGCTGCTGTAACAAAGTAACGAAGTACTGCAAACTGAGTACCTATAACCACAGAAGTTGAACCTCTCAGTCCTGGAGGCTAGAAGTCTGAGATCAAGGTGTCAGCAGGGACAGCTCCCTCCGAAGGCTCTAAGGCTCTGTTCCAGGCTTCTATCCTGGCTTCTGGTAGTTCTTTGGCTTGTGGCTGCAGACCTCCAATCTTCATATGGAGTTCTCCCCATATGCCTGTCTCTGTCCAAGTTTCTCCTTCACATTTTACTCATCACAAGCAGTTCTTGTGTTAACTCACACTTCAATTTAGCCTTTTCAAATTTTGTACTGGAAAAGAAACCACTGTCACACAAAAGTAATGTCAGCAGTATTTCTTTGTGGTGGTCTTAATATATTCTAGTGAACAGGAAGCTAGAGATCCTGATGCATGTTTTGTTACATGTCCAAGGAAAACAAGTCTCTCCCTTTATCTGACCAACAATAGAATTCTCTGGGCCATATATTTTATCATTTAAAACAATTCAATTTAGCCTTATATTATATATATATAATATATATATATACTGTATATATATATACTGCCTTGTGCTATTTCAACAAGATTATAAGTCCCTGGAGAGCAACAGTATATTTCAAATCAATTCTATATCCTCAGTATTGCTTATCTCAGAGCTCAATGCAAAGTACATGCTCAATAGAAACTTATTCAAGAAATTGAATTATTGCCTACTCTCCAAAGAGAAATATCACATAATCATAACTAGCAAAGTCATCCAGAATTCTACACTGAAGAAAACAAGGCTGAATCTTCTCCCCAAGCCTTCTCTAACTATAAAGCATGTATAAAAGTTATGACTTTTGATCGTTGAAATTTTTGTCACCCCTTGGCTCCTGCCTCGGTATCTGCCTGCTTTGCTCCCATACTTTCTGATGACTGTTTGTTGGCTTCCTCAACCAATTCATATTACTGCCCCCTTACATGCTGGCATTCTCTGATGTCCTATGCTTGGCCTGATTCACATTTCTAAGTTATTTCCCTGGACAATATTCACATAGTTCAGCTGTCAACTCTGGAGTAAATTATGCTTAAGTATACCTCTCCAGCTCTGATCTCTTATCCCAAGCCCAGAGACAAATGTTCAATTTTCACTGAACCCCACTTAAACTCATTTTTGTCCCTGATCCTTTCTTCTGTAACCTGTATTTTGGGGAAAGGAAAGAGTATACACCAGTCATCTTTGTTCTGTTCCTCTCTTTCCCCTCCTACATGCAAACTATTGTTAAGTCTTGGTAAGTTTATCTCCATATACCATCTATCCTGCCCTTCCTGTCTCTTCCATTGTTACTAATGCTGCTCTGTGTCAGACTCACGATCTTTGCCTGGACTACTACAATAATTTCTTTCATTTCCTTGACTGCCCTCCTCATTCTCTTGCCATCCCAAACTACTTTTCAAATTGCAGCTCTGCTGACTCTCCCATTTGTCACTTCAAATCTACTCTTCACCCTTCTCCACATTGATCTGTCCCCCTGGAAGCTGAAGTATGTGGAATACATCAACAAGAGTTCTTGTCCTTTAGCTTTCTGTTGGTTTTGACCAATGGGAAATGCTGGTAGGAGTTCAGAGTAGGCGGAGAGTGAACCCAGATTTTGTATTGGCCTGATGTCTTTGATTCCATCAGGTGGCCCTCTCTATACACCTCTCTCTCTCCAGATTGTATCATTTAGAGCTGTGGAGGGTAAAACCCTGACCTTAACCCCAGTTTCAAGTCCTAGAGGCTGTATTTCTTTTGATTTTCATAAATTCTGCCAACATCTTTTACAGAATCTCTGTATTAAACTTTTCTTCAATTACCTGATTTGAATGTGTCACCTGTTTTTGGCAAAGTTATTTACCAAAAACAAAAAAGTTGTCACTCTCTGTTAACAAAATCTTAAAGATTTTTTCCATTGTCTAAGTTTCAAACTCTGTAGCATGGCATTCAAAATCTTCCACAGAGATTTTGCTCTGGCCTTCCTCTCCCATTATAACCATACCACTCTCTATCACTGATGTATGCTCAGGCTCTCTGTAGTGTCCCCAATTCCCTAAAACATCATATATCTTTATGCACTATGTCCAGAAGTTTCTTCTACTTCTTCTCTTTCTGGTAAAATGCTATTTTTTTTTCAATGCCCCGTTAAAAATCCTATCTTTCAATGAAGACTTCTCAATTGAAATCATCTCTTGTTTCTTTGTTCTTCTAAAATACATTGCTTTACTAATGATGTTTTGGCTTAAACTTTTTTATTAGTACTATTTTAAGTGATGGGCTATGTAGTAATATTTGTGTGTGTTCAGAATAAAATGTTCCCTTTTTTTGATATGTGTATTAATTGCATCAAAAGAATAGGTCTCTGTGCTGGCCAAAGTTTCTAGGAGGAAATGCAGCTTGAGCTGGATGTTACACAGAACTGTAGTTCTGCCACTTATGCAAAAACCACTGTATCCTCAATCAAATAGTAATTTGTATGCAATTGGGCATTATCAGAAACTGACGATATTGAGAGGAAAATACAGATGGCACAACTAAAAAAGAGGGCTTATGCGTAGTTCTTGGTGAGAGAAAAATAATCTGCAACAAACATAATTCTTAGAATGACATCTTAATTTCAGTGGAGAGAAAGCTGGGAACATAGGCAAGGGCCACAGATGGAGCCAAGTTAGAATATTCTTTTATGCTTTGACTCATAACTCTGTGAACTGGGAAAGGAAGTTGAGAAATTCCCCCAAGAGAACAAAGGGATTTCTTCCCTGATTATGCTGTGCTGAGAATGTTGAATGAATGCTACCCTCAAATTTTCCCATTACTAACATCCAAATTTATCTGACTCTCTTGATCCACAATCAAATTTGAGGCATAGATATCAACAACTGCAAAAGATACTAGCCCTTGAGAACCTGGTTTCTATCTTAGGCTAGAGTTAAATGCAAGTCAAGTTGAGCATATAGAATAGGTCTAAACTTTTTAATTTTTTTTTACAAGCAATATTTACAAGTGCTTACATTACTTGGATGGGAATGGTGAAGTTGGAGAGTATCTATTCTACACTGAATGATGAAAGTAAAGACTTAAGAGGCAATAGTGAGTTGAAAATTACATATATTGAATTACTCCAAACCATATGAAAGGACAGGGAGCAAATACAGCCCACCATGCAGGTATTTGGTCTACAAATGAACTACAATTAGATATCTGAAAACAATAAAAGTATTGCCAAAACTTCTCACTTTTTGTCAAATTGTTAAATGTCTTTAAACACCAAGTTGAAAAGGCACTACCTAAAACCAGCCCTGAACAAAGCAGCATTCTCAGCCACACACATTTGGTGTCTTGTTGGACATCTCGCTTCTCAACCACACCTACATGCAGAGGAAATACTCAACATGAAGGGAAGGACAGTAGGACAAAAAGTATCAGCCATGTACTCAGAACATCAAAGTTCATCTAGAATTTCCCTTGAATCAGGATTTTTCTTAAAGTGAGGGCCAGGCATCCAACGCCATGTGGGAATGATGAGAGTGCAAAGCCCAGACCAAGGCATGGTGGAAGAAAACACACATGCCAGGAGAGATCTCCCATTTTACCAACTCATGTCATTGCCAGCTCTAATTTTGTGGAACTCTTTCTTGCCTTTCTGTGCATTTATCTTCCCACAATCTCCATAGTCCCCACAACCCACAGCCCTTCCTCACTCCCCACCCAACCCACTGCTGGCAGAACACATGATTAACTTGAAAGCAAACTCAGATGCTGAAGTTAGAGGCGGCCCGTCACAGAAGTGACCCCATTTGTTTCCATTCTTTGATAAATTTTTAAACTAGAGGTGAATACTTCTTTTGGAGATAACAACCAACAAAAGATGCCCAGAAATCTAGGTCATTTCTTTGCACTTAGTGGGAGCTCAGTCAATTGTTAATTGGTAGTCATACTCATTTCTGTAAATTGGATTTAAAAATCGCATTATTCAGAAACCTGGATTGTATTTCCTCCTTGTAAATACATAATTATAGCTTCAACTTGGAGGCGAAGCCTTTGTTTTATAGAAAGAAATAAAAGTGTGCTTTGGTTTGAAAGTATATTAAAAACTCAGTTTTATAAACATCTGCTGTATTTATCAAATATTTTTCTTAAAAGCTATTTTTATACCACATTTTATATCCACACGTGATTGATCCAAACAGTCCCCTTCCTCTTGGTTTCTTTAGAGTTTGATTCACTGTACAACTAACCTCAACATGGTGTTTGTTAGTACTTTCACTGGAGCAGGAAGTCACTGAATGTTTAAATTAAAAGAATATAATAGCCAGAGACACAAACTGTTTTGTTACTTCTTTTCCCACTAATCCAAAAAAGTGGCTTTGTTTTATCAGAAAGGAATTCTGTATTCAATTCTGTGGTCAATTATCTTTGTCTTTGTTTCCCTTAAAGTATCATTACTTGGATATTCTGGTTATAAACAAACTAAAAGACATGTCCTTTTTTTTCCTCAAGATTACCATTAAAATATAAAAAGCATTATAGTATCTTTAGAAGAAAATGTATTTTCTATGAGCAGTAACTTTGTGTTAATTGCCAAACTAAAACTGAATGATTGTCTCATCATATTTAAAGTATATATGAATTTTCTACTTTAACTATTCAGTATATTACTATATTAGAGAATTAGAAAGGCCAGTTTGAATTTCTTCTGTCACTTAACCTTGATTCCTTTGTCTATAAATGAGAAACTCATTCAGAGTATTTCTGATTTCAGTCTACATCAACCATTATATGATTTAAGTCCTTCTCATATTGCTTGAACATAAAAAGGAAGAAGCTTATCACCATCTAAGCTGATCAACACAGCCAGACTATATAACCACTGCATTAAATGTCAATTTTAGGCTTGGCTTGATGGAACTACCAAACATAGCACAACTTTGTTAAATTGGACAGAATTTACTGATATAAAAGTTACAAAACAAAGAGAGCACCAGCAGGGTACAGGGCAGAGAGACCAGTCACACTGTCCAAGATAGAGAAGAGAGTAAGCTTCTGAACCCCCAAATCCACACCAGGATTATACAGATGGAAATGAAGTGTTTGAAGTAATAAGGTCTTTACCTGGAAGTCCAGCTTCTAGTATATAAGTCCCAGCTTCATAAACACATATCCTTTCTAACACAGGGTGAAATTATTCAACACATAGGCAACTGTAAATATGTACAAGAGACCACTTCCTCTGGTCTTGGTCTTAGTGCACCCCATATTATCAGAATTTTGCAATAAAACTTCTGACTGCAGTGTGGTACAATATCCTTCGGCATCAACACAGTTCTCTTTGATGGCATTCACCCTCCCCTGACTAACCCAGACTGGCCCAAGTGTTCACTGGAAATCACTGGTATGGTACAAGAACAGAAGTTAGTTCTTTCTAAGACTCCTGCTAGCAGGAGAGGAAAATAAACAAGGAAGACAACAATGTCAAGTTCTTACACTGAGAAGGAGATAAAACAAAGAACGAAAGACAACTATCTCCACATTATTTACTCTGGCCTCATATACTAGGTACATGTCCCTCATTCATTCATCTTAGTAAATATTGAGTACTTGCTTTATGCCTGATCCTATTCCAGGAGCTGAAGAATGAATGGTGTACAGAAGAAAGTTCCTGCTCACATGGAGTTCACATTCTACTAGGCTTATATTCTGTGTGACACTGAATAATATTGCTCGGAGAAAGACCCTACCTGTGAGCTATTCCAGGCACAGTCTCTGTTTACTCAAAGTTAATGAGAAGTGGCAGAAAGGGACAGACTGCTTGAAAAACTGTCAAAGTTATGAGGAGTGAACATATGGGTGATGAGAAAGTGTTCTGGTACAAAATTTGGGCCTTTCCCATGGGTCCACCTAGAATCTAGTCACTCTTCCTTTCATAATCAAAACCCATTTTTCCTTCAGGGCAACCAATCTGTCCTCTATTTTCTGACCAGGCATTTTGAATGAGTTCCCCCCTACCAGGAAGAGATGCAACACTTGACCTGGCATAAGCCAATCAAAGCATTACCATCCCCCAGAAAGTGATTGGTTTTGGAATAAGCACATGAACCAATCAGGCCTGATGCAATGCAATAAAATCCTCCTGTTATTTGTGGAAAACAGATTTTTGTTTCTCATGTTAGATATGAAAATGAGATATTGTAAGGTCTGGAGCATGGTTCTGTCATCATGGTATCAGGAGGGTAGAGCCTGTCTGACAGCAAAACCAAATAAGAGTACCTTGAACATAGTGAGTGGATGCATAATATTTATTGAACAAATGAATGAATAGTATCAGAATTTGCAGATCTGGGTTGCCATGGCAACTTAACATCTCTGTGGCACAGTTTCCTAAACTCTAAAGTAAAAGGGATAGTCTAGATTGGTGACTCTTACACTATCAACAGAGAAGAATAAATACAGTAGGCCCTCTCTATCCACGGGTTCCATATCCTTGGAGTCAATCAACCCCAGATCAAAAATATTTGGGCAAAAAAATTCCAGAAAGTTCCATAAAGCAAAACTTGAATTTGCTGTGTGCCTGCAGTTATTTAAATAGCGTTTATGTTGTATTTACAACTATTCACACAGAATTTACATTGTGTTAAGTAAAGAAATCTAGAGATGATTTAAAGTATACAGGAAGGTGTGTGTAAGTTATATGCAAACACTACACCATTTTATATAAGGGACTTGAGCATCAATGGATCTTGGTGTTCATGGGGGTCCTGGAAGCAACCCCCCCACAGATACCCAGGTATGGCTGGACTGTAATGACCCTCAGGTGAGGGGGTGTAACCAGAAAGGCCTCTCATTAGTGGAAATTTTATTCAATTTTTTGTTTTACTTTAAATATAGACACTTTTATTTTCATAACGTTTATTTTAATAAACAAGTAAAAACTGATGTTCTGGGGAAATGGGCATGTTTATTCTCTATCTTCAAAAAATCCTTGGAACATCACCCCTGACCTAGAGGTGCTGAGAAACAGGGGACCATACTGTTCATACAGAAAAGTCTATCATTAAAATCTGTTACTTTGCATTTCTGAACACTTGACCTTCAAGACATTCTCTTAACAATTTACAAGTATAAGAGCAATATTATTGAGCTTTCCTATAATCCAAGTTAAGAAAACATTACCAAATAAGTAGTACTTGAGAATTCAACTAGGCTCCCTTCTTCCCTCCTTATACTTCTCCTCATTACCACCATTCACAAGCTACCACTTGCCTTCCCCTGTTTTGACCATTGAGATTATAATAAGAATTTAAAGGTTGCTACTGAGCCAGTGAAAATAAGCAGCCCTCCCTTTCCTCACTCAAGATGTAAATACATGTGTCAAGTGCTTTATAAAAACAAAAATTTTAAATAAAGATCAACATCTTAGGCTTTACAAGTCAATAGACTGATTTTCCCACCTCGTTTCAACCAAAAAAGAGGAGAGAATGTCAAACAAGTTCTTAGAACTTGATTTCAATGTGCCCAGTTCTACGGATGCAGTGTGAATCCTGTGAGGAAAGGTGCCACCCCAAATCCTGAGGACATTCTGTGAACTTGAGGTGTACTTATGGAAACAGCATGTTACGGAGACACTAAAAATGAATCCTGGATTTTCCAGTGTAATGTACGTTTGCTGGAACACTCAACTCTTCCCCAGGCAGAAGTCAGAATGTTTATAGCTTTCAGCCTCACTGTTTGTAAATGGAAAGCTGGGCTTAGAATTCATAATCGCTGATTAAGCTGCTGTTTTTTACCCAAAACTGGGGGGAAAAAACAGTGGGTTCTCTCATACTGAACCATAAACACATGTTATGTTATATGTAATAAATTCCCTAACATTGCACTTCTTTTGTAGGGAAGGATGAGGGATGTAATAGAATATTTTGAGCTGAAAGTAAGAGTCTGTCTGGTTAGCATATCGAGTTAAAAATGAAAAGAAATCCCTATAAATACTGTGCCATATGTATTCCATAATTTTATTTTTGTGTTAGCATTAACATATGGAATGCTGAAGCTAGCAGGACCTCACAGCTCACCTAATCCAATACCTTCTTTATAAAAGAGAAAACTGAAAGCCACTGAAGCAAAGTGACTTACTCAGAGTCATATGGTGTCAACGTAGAGAATAGACTGTATTCCCCCCAATTTCTAATGTAGCATTACTTTCCTGAATAAAGGATTGTATAGAACATACACCAATTCTGTATGTTAACTACTAACCAGTGCCACAGATCATACAGATTGTGACACACCATTTTGAATACATCTGAATTCTACTTCTCACTGTCTTCATCACTGTAGACATAAGTGTTTAGCCATTATGCTGGTCTGGGACCTTGCTCACTGGAACTACTTTCACCACTTCCTCCTGCCCATTAATATGTGCCTTTCACTAAGCCAGAAAGCTCAAAAAATACTAGTTAGTAAGTCTGACTTTGCTGAATCAAGAGGTTAAGAATTGGTCTTGCAATGCAGGGGACGCCAGTTTGATCCCTGGTCGGGGAACTAAGATCCCATATTCAGCGGGGCAACTAAGCCTGTGCACGGCAACTAGAGAGCCCGCATGCCACAACTACAGAGCCCACGCACTCTGGAACTCTAGCGTCACAACTACAGAGCCCTTGCGCTCTGGAGCCCACTTGCCACAACTAATGAGCCCGTGCACCACAACTAGAGAGAAGCCCGTGCACCACAACGAACAGCCTGAGTGTCGCAATGAAAGATCCCATGGGCCGCAACTAAGACCCAATGCAGCCAAAAGATAAATAAATAAATAAATAAATAAATGTTTAAAAAATTAAAATAAAAAATAAAGGGGGAAGGATAAAAAGACCTATTATGAGCTAGGAGGAAAAGCAGTGGGTCAGAGTGTAATAACCACACTTTCTAGTTTCTGTATTTGATGCTTTGACATCTTGGGGTTTTGCAGACCTTGTAGGGACTGTCCCTCCCTTTAGCCAACTCTTAAAATAGTAAAGGAATGGCCTGAGAGTCCACCTTTCTTGTGCAAACCAATGTATCCAGAACTCACACCCCAACCACCTCCTTTATAGGGCTCTCACACCCTGGGCCATAACTCCTCTGTGCTAATTACCCTAGGGCCAGGTACCAGACAACTAGAGAGAGCTCTGACACCCCAGAGCCCACTGAAATTATTCAAACTAGCCAAACCTAAACCTGCTTGTCCTGTCTTTCCTGTGGAAACCACAGTAAAGGCTCTTTTTTTTTGGGCTACACCATGCAGCATGTGTGATCATAGTTCCCTGACCAGGGATGGAACCCATGCCCCCTTGCATTAGGAGCATGGAGTCTTAACCACTGAACTGCCAGGGAAGTCCCTCACAGTAAAGGCTCTTGCCCACATTTTCCCCTCACTCTCTCTGCCTCTTAACTAACTCCTAACTAACTCTGGTGCTTCCTGCATGGTGTGATGTGCTCCCTTCACTTGGATACCATGAGTAACAAAATCTTTTCAATGGCAATCCTTTCCTTATCTGTTGACCTCAGCATATCTGAATAATAGTAATACCTACATTTTACAACACACAGGTCAAAGGCCAGAAAAACTAAAGGTGCCAAAGTCAGAGACAGATTTGAAGCAAACCAGAGAAAACAAGAGGTAAGTCACAAGCAGGGAAAATATGGCAAAGGTATGGCTCAGGTAGAGCTCTTGCAGACCCAGAATTCTGATTGTGGTATAACTTTGGTGCCCTCCTGCTAATATGGGAGGGTTGCCTTAAAATGGCACAATAACGACTTCCTATTGAACACATTGCTTAATAAATGATACGTGAGGACTTCAACATTCCTAGACACAGACTCACTATGTATTCCCATGACCAGTGCCCTAGATCTTGTCCACAGCAGAACATTAAAATAGCCTCTTAGTCATCTCCCTGCTTTTTTTTCATCTTTCTTCCTTCTTCAATTCATCTATTCCATTCTTCCTAAGCCACAGCTTGTATATTCGTAAAAATACTCCATAGTTCCTCATTTCTTTCTCAGTTAAGTATTGAATCATCACCGTTACACTGAAAGCTCTCCAAATAGTGTCTCCAGCCTACCCTCCAGTCTTGACTTCCACGAGTCCCCTATATTCACTATGATCTGGTTAAATTAAACCATCCACTGTTCCCAGCACATTTTCCCGTGTACTGAACCACTCCATTGTTAGTAGCACTGTAGAGTGTATTGTACAATATTGGCTTTAGAGATAAGCATACCTGGGTTTGAATTCTTAGGTCCTCCAACAAATCGTTGTGTGATCTTGGAAGTTTAAGGCTCCTTTTTCTCATTCTAAAATGGAATTAATAATACCATGTTACAGGATTCTTATACAGGTTAAATGAGATAATATGTGTATAAATCTCAGCACAAATTAGGCGTGAATTAATGCTAGTTAATACCAGCTATTATATTACTATTAAGCTTAAAACAGAGTTTTCAAAGTATATCATGTACTTTGTCATACTCAAGAAACTGACACATTATAAATGTTGCCATTTTTTCAAATGAATAAATTCAGACTTAAGAGAAGTAACTTGCTCAAGCTCATACAATCAGATAAGAATTACAAAAGTTTCTTGCCACTTACTTTCACTCTTTTCTTCTCCATAGTACATCTGACCTGCCATATAAGTCATTTAGTGGAGAGAATGTGACTCATGTAACTTTTATTGTCACAGTACTTAAGAATTAAAAAAAAAATTTTAAACTAATGTTATTGAGTACTTGCTATGTATCCAACACTATTTTAAGAGATTTATATAAATTATATCATTTAAATGTGACAGTACTGTGAGTTATATATATTATACCCATTTTCAGGTGAGGAAATGGAGAATTCCAGAGATTAACTTGCTCATATCACACAGGGGTAACTGACAACACACTGTAGCCATCTAAGGCATAAGCTAATGCGCTTACACACTAGGTTAACTTGCGATTCAAAAGAGGTATGCAGGGCTTCCCTGGTGGCGCAGTGGTTGAGAATCTGCCTGCTAATGCAGGGGACACGGGTTCGAGCCCTGGTCTGGGAAGATCCCACATGCCACGGAGCAGCTGGGCCCGTGAGCCACAATTGCTGAGCCTGCGCGTCTGGAGCCTGTGCCCCGCGACGGGAGGGGCCGCGATAGAGAAAGGCCCGCGCACCGCGATGAAGAGCGGTCCCCGCACCGCGATGAAGAGTGGCCCCCGCTTGCCGCAACTGGAGAAAGCCCTCGCACGAACCGAAGACCCAACACAGCCAAAAATAAATAAATAAATAAATAAATAAATAAGAAAATCCTTTAAAAAAAAAAAAAAAAGAGGTATGCAATTGGTTGTTACTGAATCAAATTTTAATTGGCTTCTGGAAAATACATTTTCTTCCCTATGCTAAAGAGTTCAAAATGATGAGATTTTATGAAAACTCGTGTGTGTGTGTGTATGTGTGTGTGTAGTGCCTGACTGTGCTATGTATATTTTAATAAGCTTTCTAACTTTCTGCCAACAATAATAGAAATCCTCAGTTAAAGCTGAACACACGGCTACTTGGGGAGCAGAAGGGCAGGGAGAGGGTCGGGGAGTTGATAACATTTCCAGCCTTCTTTGCAGCTAGCTGTGACCCTGTGGAAAGTTCTGATCAATAGGATGTTAGGGAAATGATGTAAGTAAGTTCCAACACATACCTTAAAGGCAAGTGCAGGCCACTTCTGCCTTTCCTCCACCCTGCTTAAGACATGGATGTAGTGGCTGGAGGTACCACTGAGACCACAAGATTGAAGATTATTCCCTAGGAATGACGCTGTGGAAATCTCAAAGTAGCCTGAGTCCCAGACAGCAAATGATCCACCTCGCCAGTCCTGAACTCTAAATCCTAACTTCCACGTGAGAAAAAATTTATTTCTATCCACTTAAAGCACTGTTATTTTGGTTCTCTATCACATACAGCAAAATTTCATGATATTTATTTCTTAAGTATTTACTGATGAGTAAGGGAAAGCTAAGGAAGAAATAGGAAACAACTGAAATATATTTTGAGGGATTTGTGGGTTAAGTATCAAGCCATAGAATCATGGAACCTCGGGGCTGGGAGGGATCTAACAGTTATCTAATCTATCCACAGAGGCCACACTCAATACCCCCTCCAAACTTAGCAAAGTCAAGTCACAGGAAAACTATGAAAAAATAGGCTGAATTAGATGTACCTAAAATAAAGTGTGAAGCTTTGATACTTGTCAGAGCCACATCTATGAATTAAGTATGCATTACTTGGGTGGTGTATGTACAAGGCACTGATATAAACCTAAAATATGCTGGCTCTTTATGAGATGATGCAGGAGGGACAGAACTGCCGGAGTCACGGCCGAGGCCCAAAGGGGGATATTAATCAAAAGAAGATTTTCAGGGGCTCACATAGATTTACCACTTGGTGCTACATCCAAAGACTTTATTTAGTTCATGGAATTCAGAATACTTTGCCTCAATTCTTAGGGACTTGGAGAAGCATTTTCTCCCACACATCCCTCACTGCATATCTCCAGTGATTTGCTTCATGGGAAGCAGGTCCAGATCACATGAGACTCATTATGGTTTTTCAAATATGTATATTATAAGAGTTGCATTTACATGGTTATGCAGACAAGTCGAGAGTGAGGTCATTGTTGCTGCACAAAGTGACATTGTGGCTTATTCTCATGTTTATGCCAACTGTTCAGAAGGAAAAAACAGAAAATCAAAGATGCTGACTCCTTGATAATGCCTTAGGCAGCAGAAAGTTCAATACCATGCTCCTAATGGGTGCTACACAGCATCTGCCCAGAGGCCTGAGAAATGGTGAAACCCAGGCATTAGGCAGAGAGATTCCAGGAATTATGGTAAAACATCTTACTCCCTTCTGTTCCTCAAAGGGCAAGGATGTGTCAGAGGAGAACAAGCTGCCCTGGGAGCAAACAGGATCTTCATGCTTGACTCCTGGATTAGCCCAGCCCCCAGAGTACCAAGACTTGCACCAGCCCCACGGCACCAAAGCAAGGCTTCCCCTCCATCTTCCTGAAAAATATTCTCAAAAACTGATTGTAAAAGGCCAACTTAAAAGATGCTCTAAAATCTGCAGAGGATTCAATTCTCTTCATCTAACACAATTGCCTTTCCAAGCACTTGACTTTTTTATTCTCTTTCTTTTAAGACGTGATTTGTATGTTCCATTGAAGTGGAAATAAACTGTTACAAAATGTATTTTTGTAAAAAGCAGAACTACTTGGAAGGTCTTGTTTGATTTTCACTCTCCACTGGTCATGTGCCCAGAGCAATGCTGTTATGACCCATCAAATGTATTTTACTCCTTCAGAAGGGCCAAACTTAACTTACAGTGGATATGTCACAACTTACCAAAAACACAGGGATTAAACTGCACAGCCCTACATCAATTGTATTTGCCACTTGCCATTATTTTTGTGTTGTAAGGAAAGTAATATTGGCCTTTTAGCAAAATAAAATTTACTCACTTAATAAACACTCTAAATCTAATTATTTCGTTGGAGTTAAAGGCCAGGTATTTTACGATTTTCTTCCTGATAATAATATTTGTTTATTATAAAAAATGTATAAAGAAAAATTTTGTAACTATGTGTGATGACGATTATTAATTAGTCTTATCATGGTGATAATTTCTCAATATATGTCAATTATATCTCAGTTTTTTAAAAGTTTAAAAAAATGCATAAAATACAAATAAATGTAAAGAAGAAATAAAACTCACTGTAATGCCATCATAGAAATGTAAAGAAATATTCTGGTAATTTTATATTTTAATATAGCCCATATTTTATATTTAAAATTATATCACATCAGTTATCCAAGTTTTAGGACCTCATCTGTTTTCTTTGATATTTTCTTTGCATTCTCTTTTGCTACATGGACTATATTTTATTGAGTTTTAACTCTTTATATTTTTTTGGAAAAAATCTTCTAGCAGTAATGGTTAACGTTTCTTCTAAAATCATTTCATTATAGTGCTGCTCTAACTGTCAAAATAAAGAATAAATGGATATCATTTAAGTCACTCCCTTTTATCAAACACACACACAAAAGAAAATTTAAGCTTCCTCTGTCCCTTCTTATCATGGTACCAAAAGAAAATTTAGGCTTCCTCTGTCCCTTCTTATCATGGTACCTCCATAAAGTGCTATTCAGCATTATCTGTGAGTATTACAGAAACAGTGGTTAAAACACCTGGCACAAATCGTGGGAAGTAGTTCATGAGTTGATCTCTGTATAATTTGTAAGTTGAGTATAATCTGTCTGAATCTTTATTTGTGTGTTATTTGTAAACAAATTATGTGAAATAATTCCAAAGAATAAGATGTATTTTGTCCACTACTAGAAGTATTTTTATCCAAATTCCTGCTCTAGTTTAAAAACATAATTACTATTAAGTGACAGTTTACTAAATGAATTTGCCTGCTTGTCACCTCATACTTCTTTTCTTACTAGTCCCCTCCAATTCATTCTATATAGATAAAACTAATTCTCTTATCTCTTTACTATTTTAAGGTTAACTGAGTTTTTTCCTTGTTTTCTTCCATTTTTTTCCTTCTAGCAGATTTACAATTTGTTCTTTTTCTTCTTTCTTTTTTTTTAAAGTGGTAACGCTTGACTTTTACCATGCATTTTTATTACTTAATGATTTCTGAAGTTAAAATTTTAATCTCACTCGTGAACAACAGAAGCACCTTAGGTCCATGTTAACTTATTAGAGGAGGGATTGATTAGGCTTAAACACGGACGAAACCATGTTTGTATGCCTTCATGACTTTTTATTTCCTGGAGATAACAAGCTTGATCAAAAACTTTACTCAGCATGACCACTGATAACAGAGAAAGTCTTAATAAGCTTCAAATCACAATTCTTATGTTTTCTATGTATATGTCTCCACTTTTGATATTAATTAGTATCCTGGTCTCTGCCCATAATTAATTCATCCAAGCAGCCTAAGTACAATGACTTTAGTTTGAGAGAAGCAGGATTAAGCCTTTTAAGAATTACTCTATCAAATTAAATCTGTGTCATAAAGAGTTCTATGCATCTAGGAAGCAAAGGAGGGGAAGATGACCTAAGTCTGGCTGAGCTAAAGGAGCCATGGTAAGTCTTATGTTTATTCATATTATATTTTGAAAGGAAACTGAGAACTATTACATGCTGTCTTAAAACGTCAACTGCCTTATTGCCTTGCAATTTTATTTAACATTTGTATTGGTATGCTGCTTTCATGTTCAAAGTCTTTTCAAGCTCCCCCAGAGTAGAAATCATGGGCTGCGGAGGTCTGCATTCTCCCAGGCAGCCAGCATAGCACACAGTGGTCACTCGGTAAATTTGTGATCATTGTGTCCAGGAGCAAATGAATACATGAGTTAGTAAATGAAGGAAGATACAGGAGAAAAACTAATTGCAATGACCTGTTATTTTTTACCTAGGCTTTTTTGCAATTTTCTCACTATTATTTCATTTTAAAAATATTATTTAAATTTATTTAAAATTATTTGAATATATTATTCTGTTTAAAAAAGAACATGTGTCTTTTGTTTGCTTAACTCTTTTTGTGTGCTTGTATACTTGACAAATTTCCGAACTTCCCATTTTTGGATAGTGAGAGCTTTATAACATGCTAGCTTCTAGGGTGAAGCTCTCAGTTAAATCTCAGTTCAAATATAGAGCTTGCTTGCCACCACCATATTTTTCTTTGATTATTTTAAATAGCTTCATATTTGTCAGATAATTTTTTATTGATTTTTATTGATTTTCATACTAATCCAGTTCCATAATGGTCCCTGAAGTGTCCCTGTCTGCTGAGGTACTAAGTTGACCACTATCTGCTTGTGATCTTGGGTCTCACACAGCCATTTAGCACCTGCACCCATCCCAGCTTTGCTCAACATCTTGTATAACTACTCTGTAGCAAGCCCTGCTGAATAGCTAAAGCAAAAGACTTATTCCAGTATCTAGTTTCCAACCCTGAACACTGGTCTTTTTCTGACTAATCACTTTTGCCTTTGTGGGTTATTGCCCCATTTCCTTTTCCCTTTTTTGTATCAAAAATCCTTGAGAATTTGTCTGTATTCAGTGTCTCCAACTCCTCACCACCTATTTTCTCTGAATCCCACCCTACCCACCACTCCCCTATGACTATTTTCAAGGTTGCTGATGACTTCCCAGTTATTAACTAAAATAGCTAATTCTCAAGTTTCATCTTTCTGCAATAGCGCTCAGCTCAGGTGCTCATCCCCTCTTTCTGCATGAGCCTCTCAGCGACACCTCTCCTACCTCACCCATTGCTCCTACTGTCTCCTTGGTTAGCTCCTCTTCTCCCACTGCTAATGGCTGAGTCTCCCAGAGCTTAGTCTTGGACCCCTTCTCCATCTTCCCTCCTTCCTTTGATGATCTCATCCAGACTCGAGACTTTAAATGCCAGCTGTATTCCAATGACTGCCTACTTGACAGAGCCATTGGACATAAACTACTCCACCCAGCTCAACTGAGGGCAATTTTATACTTAAATTTCCTCAGGCCTGAAACTCTTAAAGTCATTCTTATGTCCTCTTTCTCTGACAGCTTATATCCAACCTCTCTGAAAATGCTATTGGCTCTAACATCAGAATGCATCCAGATCCACCACCTCCCACACCTCCACAGATCCCACCTTGATATAGGCCACCATCCTATCTCACTTGGATTACCACAATAGTTCCTAACTGATCTCCTACTTCTATCCTTTTCCTACTGCAGTCTATTCTCAACAAAACAATCAGATAATTTTAAATATAAGTAAGGCGACACATCTTAAGTCTCCAGAGACTACCAATTTCACTAGAGAAATAGCCAAATTTCTTACGATGGTGTACCATTACTTCTCTGATCTCACTGCCTTGCTCACTTTATACTGACCTCTTGCTGTTTCTCCAACACATTAGGCATATGTCCAACTCAGGGCCTTTGCACTTGCTCTTTCCTTTGCTTGGAATGATTTAATCTCTTTTTTCTTTCATGTATTTGCTCGATCCCTCCTTTGCAATGAAAGTTACTCTGATGATATATTTTAAAATTATAATCTGCTCTCCACACTTTTACCTCCTCTGCATTTCCCTTTCTCCTTTCTCTACTTTACTTTTAAATTTTTTTCCGTATAGTTTAACACTTTCTAACATACTACCTAATTTACTATTACATTTATTGTCAATTGTTGTCTTACTTGGCACATACTAGGGACTCAATAAATATCTGCTCAATAAACATGGCAAGACTATATTAATCAGCATTCTTAGAAACAACAGAATCCACTTTAGCTAATTTGAGGGAAATTATTAGATAGTTCCCTTTATCTTTGGTACGACTGAGGTAAAAGTATAGAGAATCACTTTTTAGTAAGTCCCAGAATCACATGGTAACATTTTCTAGGTAAAGAAGCAGCCACTGCCATTACCCCGACCTATGATCAGGAAGCAACAAAATAAGGAAACTGTTGCCACTATTTGAACCCAAGAAGAATCAGATTCTGTTGTCACCATTCTTGCCAGGATATCCCATCTCTTCACTCATGACTGCCACCATGGAAATGCCCACCTGGCTAAAACCTAGGTCATAGGTACAACCATAGCTGAAGGGCAATCTGATAAATATAGCTTTTCTCTTTCCAGTCTTTTGCCTTTGATTTCTCCAGGAAGATGTGCTGCAAGGGAGTGTGAGTGGGTGTGTCATAAGCCAGTTGCATTATGTATCACACCCCACCCTCGCGGCTACTCTACATCATAGAGTCACTAATCCTACACTTAAACTTCCAAATAACAATTGCAATATTTTTGCTAACCATAATGCAACTTCCCTCACATAAATGAAAAGGTACAGACCTTCTCCTCAAAAGAGGAGATTCAAAATGCCATCAAACATTACAACCGTTTCTGGATGATCAGCTCTCCTCAAAGGTCCCTAAAGGATACATATACATATATATTACAAAATTTAAAATGTATATATATAATAGTCAACTCTATTATCAGACTGGTTGTAAATATGTTTTCAGTTTTTCCTTCTCCCTCTTTTGACTTTTTACTTCTAAGATTTAAATTATTTATGTAATCATATGTGACAGTCCCCCTTTGGTTCCTTTTATACATCTTTTATACAACATTTTTATATCCAGCATCTTTTAATAATATAGTTTTTCTTAATGGTATCATTTTAAAATATTTTAATCTATCTGGAATGTATTTGGGGATCTGGTCATGTTCGAACCTTATATATTCTATGTATAGTCCAACACATGTACTATATCTATTGGGCTAATATCACAGTGCTATAGGTTTTGATTTTTATTTGTTCATTCATTCAATACATTTTAGACAAGGTAGTTACAGTGCTAGGTGAAAACGACAGCGAGAGATATCTTTATCATTACCTTCTAGGGATGGAAATAGTTAATAAATAGCAAGTAAAATAACTTCAGAAGGTAGAACAGTGTATCAGAGGAAACAAATGGGATGCAGGGATTTAAAAAATAATAATACAAGAACACTCTCTTAATAGCAAGTTCAGGAGAGAGCTCTTTGCAAATGAGACATTTAAGCTGAGAGCCAAAGGATGAGAAGGCAACCAAGATGAAGGAGTTGGGCAGAGGACAGCTTGTTCTGCATGTCCTAAGAGGGAAAGACCGGCCACAAATTCAATGTGATGAGAGCACCATGAGGGAGGCAGGAGTGGCTAGAGATTAGGTTGGAAGGATAGAGAAAGAAAGTCAAAAATTCTGTTTGAGACAAGTTAAGTTTGAAACTACTAAATAGAGCTGTCAGATAAGCAGCTGAATATGTGAATTTGGATCTGGGATCAGAAGTGATAGTGGCATTTATAAAATTTTGGACATGTCTGAATATACATGATAGTCAAAGCTATGGACATGAATGGGATAGTCCAGAAGGAGGTTAGAAAGACACCCAGAGCCAAGCCTTTAGGAACTCCAGCATTTAGCATTTGATAGAGGAGGAGATGCCGGCAAAGGAGATTATGAAGCAGAGACTGATGATTAGAAAATAAATACCAGAAAATTGTGTGTACCTGAAGGTAAGAGAGGAGATTTTTTTCAAAAAGAAAGGCACAATCACTTGCATTGAATGATGTTGGGAAGTCAAGTAAGATAAGGACTGAAGAGCATTCACTGGGCAAGTCACTGCTAACCTTGACAAAAGCGTTTTTCATGGAGTAACGGGCAAGGAGGCCAGCCTGGGTGAAGAGTGAGTGAATGACTAGGAAGGGAGTAGAGACCAGAGGAATGAAGGAAAGTAAGGGAGCAGATAGAGGGTAAGTTCATAGAGGAGGCTGTGAGGAAAGAAATGAGTTTTATTGTGGCTCATATTGTAGTTTTAATGGGAAATTAAAGTACATTATTTACTTTTAAGTATATTAGTGTGACGATGGAAATTATCTAATCAAGAGAGACTGATATTTTGATATCTAGGAATGTAAGTATCCCCTCAATTGTTTTTCTTTTTTTATTTTTTTTCATAGAAAATATACTACCTATGTTTGTTATAATTATTGTAATGACATCATGAAAAGAGTATTTTTGCCATCTGAGCTACATGTGCAGGAAGGACACTGAGTGAAAATTACCTTGCCAATCCTAGTCAACACAAACAGCTGTGAGATATCATCATAAATGTTGATTTAAGTCATTAAATTTTGGATTGACTTGTTATAAAGCAAAATGGTAACTGAAGCAATGTTTAACATTCATAACAGAAAATGAAAACAAACAAACAAACAAAAAACCCCCATCCTTGGTCAGTCTTGCTGCATGTAGTAAAATATTCCCTCATTTATTCGTTTTTTTTTTTTTTATGTATCTGTTCTTTTCGGATTCTCTTTTTTTTAATTTAATTTAATTTTGTTTTATTTCTTTTTTTGCCTTTTTTTAAACATCTTTATTAGAGTATAATTGCTTTACAATGGTGTGTCAGTTTCTGCTTTATAACAAAGTGAATCAGTTATACATATACATATGTCCCCATATCTCTTCCCTCTTGCATCTCCCTCCCTCCCACCCTCCCTATCCCACCCCTCTAGGTGGTCACAAAGCACTGAGCGGATCTCCCTGTGCTATGCAGCTGCTTCCCACTAGCTATCTATTTTACATTCGGTAGTGTATATATGTCCATGCCACTCTCTCACTTTGTCCCAGCTTACCCTTCCCCCTCCCCATATCCTCAAGTCCATTCTCTAGTAGGTCTGTGTCTTTATTCCCGTCTTGCCCTTAGGTTCTTCTGACCATTTTCTTTTTTTTTTTTTAGATTCCATATATATATGTTAGCATACGGTATTTGTTTTTCTCTTTCTGACTTACTTCACTCTGTATGACAGTCTCTAGGTCCATACACCTCACTACAAATATCGCAGTTTCATTCCTTTTTATGGCGGAGTAATATTCCATTGTATATATGTGTCAAATCTTCTTTATCCATTCATCTGTTGATGGACACTTAGGTTGCTTCCATATCCTGGCTATTGTAAATAGAGCTGCAATGAACATTGTGGTACATGATTCTTTTTGAATTATGGTTTTCTCAGGGTATATGCCCAATAGTGGGATTGCTGGGTCGTATGGTAGTTCTATTTTTAGTTTTTTAAGGAACCTCCATACTGTTCTCCATAGTGGATGTATCAATTTACATTGCCACCAACAGTGCAAGAGGGTTCCCTTTTCTCCACACCCTCTCCAGCATTTATCGTTTGTAGATTTTTTGATGATGGCAATTCTGACTGGTGTGAGATGATATCTCATTGTAGTTTTGATTTGCATTTCTCTAATGATTAATGATGTTGAGCATTCTTTCATGTGTTTTTTCACAATCTGTATATCTTCTTGGAGGAATGTCTATTTAGGTCTTCTGTCCATTTTTGGATTGGGTTGTTTGTTTTTTTGATATTGAGCTGCATGAGTTGCTTGTATGTTTTGGAGATTAATCCTTTGTCAGTTGTTTCACTTGCAAATATTTTCTCCCACTCTGAGGGTTGTCTTTTCGTCTTGTTTACGGTTTCCTTTGCTGTGCAAAATCTTTGAAGTTTCTTTAGGTCCCATTTGTTTATTTTTGTTTTTATTTCCATTTCTCTAGGAAGTGGGTCAAAAAGGATCTTGCTGTGATGTATGTCAAAGAGTGTTCTGCCTATGATTTCCTCTAAGAGTTTGATGGTGTCTGGCCTTACATTTAGGTCTTTAATCCATTTTGAGATTATTTTTGTGTATGGTGTTACGGAGTGTTCTAATTTCATTCTTTTACATGTAGCTGTCCAGTTTTCCCAGCACCACTTATTGAAGAGGCTGTCTTTTCTCCACTGTATATTCTTGCCTCCTTTATCAAAGATAAGGTGACCATAAGCGCATGGGTTTATCTCTGGGCTTTCTATCCTGTTCCGTTGATCTACATTACTGTTTTTGTGCCAGTACCATACTGTCTTGATTACTGTAGCTTTGTAGTATAGTCTAAAGTCAGGGAGCCTGATTCCTCCAGCTCCGTTTTTCTTTCTCAAGATTGCTTGGGCTATTCGGAGTCTTTTGTGTTTCCACACAAATTGTGAAACTTTTTGCTCTAGTTCTGTGAAAAATGCCAGTGGCAGTTTGAAAGGGATTGCATTGAATCTGTAGATTGCTTTGGGTAGTAGAGTCATTTTCACAATGTTGATTCTTCCAATCCAAGAACATGGTCTATCTCTCCATCTATTTGTATCATCTTTAATTTCTTTCATCAGTGTCTTATAATTTTCTGCATACAGGTCTTTTGTCTCCTTAGGTAGGTTTATTCCTAGATATTTTATTCTTTTTGTTGCAATGGTAAATGAGAGTGTTTTCTTAATTTCACTTTCAGATTTTTCATCATTAGTGTATAGGAATGCAAGAGATTTCTGTGCATTAATTTTTTTTCCAGCTACTTTATCAAATTCATTGATTAGCTCTAGTAGTTTTCTGGTAGCATCTTTAGGATTCTCTATGTATAGTATCATGTCATCTGCAAACAGTGACAGCTTTACTTCTTCTTTTCCAATCTGGATTCCTTTTATTTCTTTTTCTTCTCTTGTTGCTGTGGCTAAAACTTCCAATACTATGTTAAATAATAGTGGTGAGAGTGGGCAACCTTGTCTTGTTCCTGATCTTAGTGGAAATGGTTTCAGTTTTTCACCATTGAGGACGATGTTGGCTGTGGGTTTGTCATAGATGGCTTTTATTATGTTGAGGAAAGTTCCCTCTATGCCTACTTTCTGGAGGGTTTTTATCATAAATTGGTGTTGAATTTTGTCAGAAGCTTTCTCTGCATCTATTGAGATGGTCATATGGTTTTTATTCTTCAATTTGTTAATATGGTGTATCACGTTGATTGATTTGCATATATTGAAGAATCCTTGCATTCCTGGGATAAACCCCACTTGATCATAGTGTATGATCCTTTTAATGTGCTGTTGGATTCTGTTTGCTAGTATTTTGTTGAGGAGTTTTGCATCTATGTTCATCAGTGATATTGGCCTGTAGTTTTCTTTCTTTGTGACATCTTTGTCTGGTTTTGCTATCAGAGTGATGGTGGCCTTGTAGAATGAGCTTGGGAGTGTTGCTCCCTCTGCTATATTTTGGAATAGTTTGAGAAGGATAGGTGTTAGCTCTTCTCTAAATGTTTGATAGAATTCACCTGTGAAGCCATCTGGTCCTGGGCTTTTGTTTGTTGGAAGATTTTTAATCACAGTTTCAATTTCAGTGCTTGTGATTGGTCTGTTCATATTATCTATTTCTTCCTGGTTCAGTCTTGGAAGGTTGTGCATTTCTAAGAATTTGTCCATATCTTCCAGGTTGTCCATTTTATTGGCATATAGTTGCTTGTAGTAATCTCTCATGATCCTTTGTATTTCTGAAGTGTCAGTTGTTACTTCTTTTTCATTTCTAATTCTATTGATTTGAGTATTCTCCCTTTTTTTCTTCATAAGTCTGGGCAATGGTTTATTAATTTTGTTTATCTTCTCAAAGAATCAGATTTTAGTTTTATTGATCTTTGCTATCATTGCCTTCATTTCTTTTTCATTTATTTCTGATCTGATCTTTATGATTTCCTTCCTTCTGCTAACTTTGGGTGTTTTTTGTTCTTCTTTCTCTAATTGCTTTAGGTGCAAGGCTAGGTTGTTTATTTGAGATGTTTCTTGTTTCTTAAGGTAGGCTTGTATAGCTATAAACGTCCCTCTTAGAACTGCTTTTGCTGCATACCATAGGTTTTGGGTCGTTGTGTTTTCATTGTCATTTCTGTCTAGGTATTTTTTGATTTCCTCTTTGATTTCTTCAGTGATCTCTTGGTTATTATGTAATGTGTTGTTTAGCCTCCATGTGTTTGTATTTCTTACAGATTTTTTCCTGTAATTGGTATCTAGTCTCATAGCGTTGTGGTTGGAAAAGATACTTGATACAATTTCAATTTTCTTAAATTTACCGAGGCTTGATTTGTGACCCAAGATATGATCTATCCTGGAGAATGTTCCATGAGCACTTGAGAAGAATGTGTATTCTGTTGTTTTTGGATGGAATGTCCTATAAATATCAATTAAGTCCATCTTCCTTAATGTATCATTTAAAGCTTGTGTTTCCTTATTTATTTTCATTTTGGATGATCTGTCCATTGGTGAAAGTGGGGTGTTAAAGTCCCCTACTATGATTGTGTTCTTGTCGATTTCCCCTTTTATGGCTGTTAGTATTTGCCTTATGTATTGAGGTGCTCCTATGTTGGATGCATAAATATTTACAATTGTTATATCTTCTTCTTGGATTGATCCCTTGATTATTATGTAGTGTCCTTCTTTGCCTCTTGCAATAGTCTTTGTTTTAAAGTCTATTTTTTTTTTTTAAAGAATTATTTATTTATTTATTTTTGGCTGTGTTGGGTCTTCATTTCTGTGCGAGGGCTTTCTCTAGTTGTGGCAAGCGGGAGCCACTCTTCATCGCAGTGCGCGGGCATCTCACTATCGTGGCCTCTCTTGTTGCAGAGCACAGGCTCCAGACGCGCAGGCTCAGTAGTTGTGGCTCACGGGCCTAGTTGCTCCGTGGCATGTGGGATCTTCCCAGACCAGGGCTCGAACCCTTGTCCCCTGTATTAGTAGGCAGATTCTCAACCACTGTGCCACCAGGGAAGCTCTAAAGTCTATTTTGTCTGATATGAGAATTGCTATTCCAGCTTTCTTTTGACTTCCATTTGCATGGAATATCTTTTTCCATCCCCTCACTTTCAGTCTGTATGTGTCTCTAGGTCTGAAGTGGGTCTCTTGTAGACAGCATATATACGGGTTTTGTTTTTGTATCCATTCAGCCAGTCTATGTCTTTTGGTGGGAGCATTTAATCCATTTACATTTAAGGTAATTATCGATATGTATGTTCCTATTACCATTTTCTTAATTGTTTTGGGGTTATTATTGTAGGTCTTTTCCTTCTCTTGTGTTTCCTGCCTAGAGAAGTTCCTTTAGCATTTGTTGTAAAGCTGGTTTGGTGGTGCTGAATTCTCTTAGCTTTTGCTTGTCTGTAAAGCTTTTAATTTCTCTGTCAAATCTGAATGAGATCCTTGCTGGGTAGAGTAATCTTGGTTGTAGGTTTTTCTCTTTCATCACTTTAAATATGTCCTGCCACTCCCTTCCGGCTTGCAGAGTTTCTGCTGAAAGATCAGCTGTTAAATTTATGGGGATCCACTTATGTGTTAGTTGTTGTTTTTTCCTTGCTGCTTTTAATATTTGTTCTTTGTATTTAATTTTTGATAGTTTGATTAATATGTGTCTTGGCATGTTTCTCCTTGGATTTATCCTGTATGGGACTCTCAGTGCTTCCTGGACTTGATTAACTATTTCCTTTCCCGTATCAGGGAAGTTTTCAACTATAATCACTTCAAATATTTTCTCAGTCCCTTTCTTTTTCTCTTCTACTTCTGGGACCCCTATAATTCGAATGTTGGTGCATTTAGTATTGTCCCAGAGGTCTCTGAGACTGTCCTCAATTCTTTTCATTCTTTTTTCTTTATTCTGCTCTGCAGTAGTTATTTCCACTATTTTATCTTCCAGGTCACTTATTCGTTCTTCTGCCTCAGTTATTCTGCTATTGATTCCTTCTAGTGTATTTTTCATTTCAGCTATTGTACTGTTCATCTCTGTTTGTTCTTTAATTCTTCTAGGTCTTTGTTAAACATTTCTTGCATCTTCTCGATCTTTGCCTCCATTCTTTTTCCGAGGTCCTGGATCATCTTCACTATCATTATTCTGAATTCTTTTTCTGGAAGGTTGCCTATGTCCACTTCATTTCATTGTTTTTCTGGGGTTTTATCTTGTTCCTTCATCTGGTACATAGTCCTCTGCCTTTTCATTTTGTCTGTCTTTCTGTGAATGTGGTTTTCCTTCCACAGGCTGCAGAATTGTAATTCTTCTTGCTTCTGCTGTCTGCCCTCTGTTGAATGAGGCTATCTAAGAGGCTTGTGCAAGCTTCCTGATGGGAGGGACTGGTTGTGGGTAGAGCTGGGTGTTTCTCTGGTGGGCAGAGCTCAGTAAAACTTTAATCTGCTTGTCTGCTGATGGGTGGGGCTGGGTTCCCTCCCTGTTGGTTCTTTGGCCTGAGGCGACCCAGCACTGGAGCCTGCTCAGCTCTTTGGTGGGGCTAATGGAGGACTCTGGGAGGGCTCACACTAAGGTAAACTTCTGCTGCCAGTGTCCTTGTCCCCACGGTGAGCCACAGCCACCCCTGCCTCTGCAGGAGACCCTCCACTACTAGCAGGTAGGTCTGGTTCAGTCTTCTATGGGGTCACTGCTCCTTCCTCTGCATCCTGATGTGTACACTACTTTGTGTGTGCCCTCCAAGAGTGGAGTCTCTGTTTCCCCCAGTCCTGTTGAAGTCCTGCAATCAAATGCCACTAGCCTTCAAAGTCTGATTCTCTAGGATTTCCTCCTCCCATTGCCAGAACCCCAGGCTGGGAAGCCTGATGTGGGGCTCAAAACCTTCACTCCAGTGGGTGGACTTCTGGGGTATAATTGTTTTCCAGTTTGTCAGTCACCTACCCAGCAGTTATGGGATTTGATTTTATTGTGATTGTGCCTCTCCTCCCATCTCACTGTGGTTTCTCCTTTGTCTCTGGATGTGGGGTATATTTTTTTTGGTGAGTTCAAGTGTCTTCCTGTCAATGATTGTTCAGCAGTTAGTTGTGATTCTGGTGCTCTCACAAGAGGGAGTGAGCGCGTGTCCTTCTACTCCAACATCTTCCATTTGTGGGTTTTATTTTTACCTCTGTTAATTATATTTTTGGCAAACCATGGCTAAGTCCCAATCTTCCTTTGTATTTTAAATAAATGAATGCTTTCCGAATTGTTTAAAATATTTGGTCATACACTTAAATTGCTTTTTTTGTTTTTTCATGTCAGTAGGCTTATCCAAGACACAGAATTATGTGAAACTTTTTTCTTCCTAAACCTACACTAAATTACAGTAAAGAAAAAAACTTATTAGCTGTGATTTTTTAAAATAATTTGAAAGCAAAATCAAAAGCATAAACAAAAACTCTCTCAATGCTTAAAAACATTTTAATGTCAAAGCAAATTATGTTCAAATTTCATTAAAAATATACTCATATGTATGTATATATATATATATATATATATATATATATATATACATATATATATCTTCACATTGATCTATACACGTGTGTGTGTTTGTGTGTGTGTGGGCACATGCATATCTTTAGTTCCATGAGTGAAATAGACAGGTCTGTTATGTAGTTGAAAAAGAATATTATTCTGAATGGGGAGCCAGCCTAACTCAATTGACAATTGCAAACAAATGAAAATAAATAAGTTTTTAAAATTCTAATTCCAGGAAAAGAAATGATCAAAATTGTCTTAATGAATGATTATAATTTTCACTTTTAAAAGCATTCTAGTTAATCGTAAAAAATACTTTTGAATAAATTATTTTTCTATATAACTATTTGTCAGATCTAACAGTAAATTTTATTGCACTTTTATTTTCAACACTTCTTTTATATTTCCAAAATAGGAATTCAAATGGTAACCATATTTTCTGAATTAGATTCAGTAGTTTATTTTCATAAATAGTTGGTAGGAAAATAGAGGAATTGAACTTTGCCTTGTTTTAATATTCATTTTAATATGGAAAATCTCAGGAATGTATACTAAGGAAACTGTGAATATTTCATATATGAAAATAAATTGCTTTTACTGTGCTAAACCGCTAGAATTTATGGTATATTAACAGAATATATGGCATTTATATCATTAGAACTTTTCTGTTACGGTAGTGATGTTAAATTTTATGATGTGCATTTGCCCAATTTGCTAATTCTAGGAATGTATGCACTTTATACACTTAAGATAGGGATGTCATCTCCAATTCTGATTACAAAGTTAACCTCCATGGGAGAATTAGTCTCAGGAATCAATAACCTGAAAAACCTGAGTAACAAAAACAAGCATGTGAGAAAATGTATATAGAAAATTAAAGACCACTCATAGAATTCTCAAGGAAACATAGAGCCCTTACATAAGTGTTCAGATGGATGCTCGGAGGGATTAGTTTTCCCTGCCCCTAATTTTGCCCATTGATCCCCTGGCATGGAATTCAAAAACACAGACCTTAAGTCCTGGGTCTATTCCTAGCTCTTCTGATAACTTGCTTTTGCACTTGTTTTATGCTTTTTGTTTTTTAATTAATTTTTATTGGAGTATAGTTTCTTTACAGTGTTGTGTTAGTTTCTTCTGTACAGCAAAATGAATCAGCCATACATATACATAAATCCCCTCCCTTTTGGACTTCCTTCCCATTCAGGTCACAACAGTGCATTAAATAGAGTTATCTGTGCTATACAGTATGTTCTCATTAGTTATCTATTTTATACATAGTAAGTACATATATACAATGGAATATTACTCAGCCATAAAAAGAAAGAAAATTGGATCATTTGTAGAGATGTGGATGGACCTAGAGACTGTCATACTGAGTGAAGTAAGTCAGAAAGAGAAAAACAAATATCATATATTAATGCATATATGTGGAATCTAGAAAAAATGGTACAGATGAACCTATTTGCGAAGCAGATATAGAGACACAGATGTAGAGAGCAAATGTACGGATACCAAGCAGGTGAGGGGGAACTGGGAGATTAGGATTGACACATATACACTATTGATAACTTGCTTTTGTACCTTCTAAGTCCTTGACCTGTCTGTGCTTTAGATTTCCCCCATATATTAGTCAGGAGATGGTTGAATGCAAATAACTTAAATATACCTAAAAAATACATTTATTGGAAGACTAAATAGGTACCTCATAGAACCCCAAGGAGTGAAATGCAGCAAAAACTGAGGAACTAGAACCAGAAAATAAAACTGTTGGGAATCAAGGCATTTACTTTCCACTTTTCTCTCTCTGTAGCCAAATGACTCATTTGGACTTCTTTTCTGTCTGATTTTTCTTCTTTTTCCCTCCATCTTGGTTCCACAGGTTTATTTACCAGCACATGGCCCAAATATGACCATCCTCACTCATACATCCTTACAAACTGCATACCCACAACTAAATGAGCAAGTCTTTGCAAACTCCAAGTTCCTGGAGGAAAAAACATAATTGCCTAACTTAGATCATGTTTCTCCTTTGGTCCCACCAGTTGTAAGCAAAGAACAGGAAGAGATGGAGTCATGAGGAATAGAGTATATTCAGCCAGTACTGGGGAGAAGGGTCTCTGAGATAGTTTTTGCTAAGAAAGTAATATGCGCTGGAAAGGAATTGATTTGTGGGAGAAAAGGTTTGCATCTCTAAGACTCTTCTCTGAAACTCTTAAAGATGATGTAGGTGTAAATGGAGATCACAGATGCAACAGTGATTTGAAAATATATTTAAGTACTTTAAAATGCTGGATGTCAGTATCAATATGATTTCTTCTGTGGCTTGTATGGATTCCTCTTGTACTAAATTTAACATTTTGGATTAGTTAACATAAACTTCCTAATATATAGAGACTACATTTTAACAACTGCTCAATTTACATCTTTTTGCCAAAACAGTACTGGGAATGATAGACTACTTTTTGGTCAGTGATTTCTTGTTTTTGACTTCTTGTTTTTCAGTACCATGACTTTACCCCAAAGTACATTAAATAAATAGACATAAGAAATGATATTTTAACACTGGGTAAAGATTAACCAGTTTGCTCAACAAAAGTATCAAGTTAGTAAAGATCTTATGGGAAAAAAAAAAACTGACTCACATATCATGTTTGGATAAGCCCTAAGTATTTGCCTTGCATACATCCTCCAAGTGAGAGGGGACACAAAGTTGTATCTTTGACTCTTCAGTCTGTTGTGGTATTACATATATTTCAGAGAATGTTCATGTTAGTCTTTAATATTATCCTAAATGTGTTTTTCTATCCTAGAATTTTATTTTTAAGAGAGATCTGAGTGCAAGCTAACCATGAGTGTAGTAAGCTGAATAACGGCTCCCCAAAGATGTCCACGTCCTAATCCCTGGAACCTGTGAGTTTGTTACCTTACAAGATAACAGGGGTTTTGAAGATACAATTAAGTAAATGGTGTGGATTGGGAAGAAGACACAGTCAGTTCTTATTTGGATAGTCTCAATTATTTGTCTCTTCTGTAAATGAGTGCTATTGTCCCAATTTACTAATGATCTCACTCAGGCTCTGAGAAGGTAAGTAATTTATTCAAATTTATGCACTGATATGAATGAGAATTTTTTTATTTTGCCAGGCTAGGATGTACGAAACAAACATTAAAACAAGAAGGAAGAAGAAAGAAAAAAAGAAGAGAAGGAGGAGGAGAAAGAAACTAGACACAAAACACCCTAGCATCCGCTATGACTCTTATTTCATAAAAGAAACCATACATTTTACCAACAACTAAAAAGATCATAATCCCAGTGTAAACGATGGTTCTTAACATTAATTAATTTCTCCACAGTGGATACTCGTTTTTTTTCACCTGGGACCTTAAACACTTTGTGAGGAACCTCTTTCGGCACCAAATGGAAGAGGCGCTCTGACTCCCTGACTCCCGTTTACATCCTTCCCCCCAAACAAGGGGTTTGCCTGGAAGCCGGGTCTCCCCACTGCTGGCACCCGAGAAGGAAGCATTTCACCACATCTTACACAGAGGTTCCTCTTCCTTGCTAAGGTAAGAAAGAATCACTTACTACTTTCCCTCACTACTTTTTTAAGTTCAATTCAATCTTTAGTTACATACTCTGTTTCAAGTTGAAATTGTTTTTCTGATCAAAATGAAATACCTTATCCACTATATTACTGGAATGCACCAAAGGAAAGAATTTGTCTCGCACACTTATGATAAATATAACTTAGGCATTGACTTGAGAAAATTAAAAGATTCACGTTATGACCCGAACCTCATCCATGCTGAACTGGTGAGTGTGTTCCTTGGGCCCTTAAAAACACAATTTGTGGATTTGTTCTTTTTCATGTTTCAGAATTTACATAAACTCCTATATTGTTACATGACAATAGAAAAGTCTTTTGTTACTAATCATAGGGCTTAGAGGAAGAGAAATGTGTGTTACGAATCACCACACATGTTGAGAATAGATTCATAAAGTTTTATTTTGAAGACAGACAGCACTGATTGACTTAACAGAAAGTTATCATTGGCATGTTTTGCTATAAGTATTAGTTTGTAAAATATAAAGCATATTAGCCAAGATTATTATCATCTCTGAAAACGGATCTTGAGGAACAAACATTTAGCAATAGCTTAAGCTTATTGAATATTGATAGCAGATAATTCCTGCAGAATTCTCTCACTTCTAGAAACTTGAACATATTTACAAACTACTGTTTGTTTATCTTTAACAACAACAATATCAAAATGGTATAACCACTCTACTGTATCAGTGATACACTGTACTGGCCCCTAAGGCTCTGAGTGGAAGAATTCTCTGTAGTTAAGTCCTGAAACCTATCAGGTAAGAAGTAACACCTGAGGTTATTTCTGGACCAAGTAAACACATTTATGTAAATACAACTATATGTGATATGGAAGACAAACTGTCATAGGTTAAAGAGTATTAGAAGAGTTTTAAATGGGATTCTAATATATTGCCTCATTTAGTTCCAAGAAATACCTATCGACAATTTTTAAATGGTAATAATGAGTTCGTTTTTTAATTTCCACATGCCAAGTGGTATACAAAAACTCATTAAAAACTACTTCTAGAAAAAAGTATTACCAAAAACATAATTAAAGGAAATATTAAGTGTTGACTGTTCTTCAGATTTAGAATGAAGGTCATAAATTGCATCTGTTACACTGGAATTTAAAACTTTAGTTTTATTCCTTGCTATTTACAAGTGTCATTGTACAGGGTAACAAAAGCAATTAAGATCGAAAGATTTTCCTTAAAATAATTGTTAGATTTTTCCTTTACTTTGGGCAGATGTTGACATATTTTGAAAAGACACTCAAAGTGCTCACAGTTTAGAGAAACAGACAAATATACAAATAGATGTCAACAAAACAATGCGGTGAGTGTACTAAAATGCACAAGAAGGGGGCAACCAATATTGCCTAGGTGAGACAGGGCAGATACTACAGAGAAAACAGAATGGTTGCATTGTTTTAAAGAATAAATAAAGATTTGCAAGGTAAAGAATGGGGAATGGGGGTGGGGAGTAGAGAGGAAGAATATTTCAGGCAGACTCTGGAAATATTTACCACAGTAACATTGCATCCCTATTAGTCCCCTCTTAGATGGTTTGATTTTTCTAGTTTATATGATTCCACTCTCCTCCCTCAAGAAAAATCAGAACTAAGAAGTGGTTTGTAACTGACATGGTGATACAGTCCAGAGCACTTTTTCAAGTGCAAGGGAAATATTTACTGGAGCCAAAACTCTGGGTGAAGGAAAACAGTTGGAAACATAATGATAAAGTATTATTTTGAAATGGTGTCTATATATTGTTCTTTGGGAAGAAAAGACAAGCAATAGTATCATTTGACATAATATGACTATATGCAAATATTTTAATACAGTAAGGGTATTAAGAAGAAAAATCATTACTGCAATTTTTATTGCTTAAACATAAAGTTTGAAAATCACCTTAGTAAAAAAAATAAAATATCTACAGCAACAATTAAATGTGTACTGATGTAAAACATTATGAACTCTTATGGAAAATTCTTTCTTCTTTCAAACACATTTTATGGCAATATCATAATTAGGCACATATGTTAATGTGAATGAAAGTAGCACCTGTTTTCCATATTGTCTCATATCACCAGGGGGTTTTAAATTTTCTAGGTCAAATGCAAATTTCAGATGAATCAATACATGAGTGCTATTTTCTCCGATGCAGAAAATTATACATTTCTATTAACTTATCACCATGTGATATTTACTTCACATGGTTGATGTAACCATTTCAATTACATGACATATTAACAATTATTCACATCTATCATCATTACTCATGAATGTTAATCATGTAATGTCTATTCCTTGGTGAAGTAATCAGAGTTACAAATTCTCTCTCTCTCAAACAAGTCCAGACATCCTCAAGGCGGCCAAAATTCCATGGACAATTTCCAGTCTGTCTGTGATCTGAACTCTGTGGCATTTGCCTTTAATTGATCATTGCTCCTTTTTGAAATATTCCACTATTGGCTTCTGCAACAGCACTCGATTCTGAGCTTCTCCTTACCTCTCACATCCTTCCTTCCCAGCCTCATTAGTGGACTCTTGATCTTCTTCTGCAGGTGTCTTAAATCCTAGCATTTCTTAGGTGTCTGTCTTCAGTGCCCTTAACATCTCACTCTGCCACTCTTCTGAGAAGATTCATCCTCTCCATGATTCAACTCCTTTCTTCCTATGAAAACTGCCTGACCCTAAGCTGAACTGATCATCCTTCTCACGTCTGCTCTTTCTCTTACTGGCTTTTCCAGAGTTAATGACAGCACCAGTTTTTAGATCCCCAAGCCAGAAATCTTAGAGTCACTTTGATTCTTCATACTCTTTTACCTACCCACCCCCAAACTCTGGTTGGCCACCAAATCCTACATACTGTTTCTTCTTAGTTCTGGTCTTTAACATTGTTTTTCTTGATTATGACATCAGTATCTCTGCCTCTATTCCTGCCCCCTTACACCCATCCTCCTCACTACAGCCAGAGAGAACTTCCTAAAATATAAAAGGGCACATGTCCTCTCTTGCTTGCAATCCTTATAGAATATATCTCAACATCTCCAGCTAACTTCTGTTTCTTCTCCAACCTTACCTTTAGAGGTAAGGGTGTTAGAAGGATTTGGGAGCTGATCAAGAAAAAAAGATATGACCATGAGAGGCAGTAACCCACAGCAAGCTTTACTGAGCGATGCTTGAACAGGTTTGCATGTGGGGGAAATCCCTCACAGTAAAGTCTGTCCAGAGGCTATGGTGCAGGGGTCCCCTTGCAGAAGGAGAGGAGGACAAAGGAACTCCTGAGGGAGAAAGAGATCAGAGAGGGACCTTAGGTCTAGGTGATACATGCTCACAAGGTGGGAGTTTCTGGATTAGAGAGTTCCAGAGGGCAGCAGCAGTTCTGGTCTTTATGTCCTGGGGCTTATCCATTGCTAGCAACTGTGTGTGGCAAGATTTTGCAGGGTGGGCAAAACAGGCAGACTCTAAATGGTTAAAAATCTTCTTGTAGGGCAATTGTTTAAATAATTGGATGTGGGGGCTTCCCTGGTGGCGCAGTGGTTGAGAGTCTGCCTGCCAATGCAGGGGACACGGGTTCGAGCCCTGGTCTGGGAAGATCCCACATGCCGCAGAGCAGCTGGGCCCGTGAGCCACAATTACTGAGCCTGCGCGTTTGGAGCCTGCTCCACAACAAGAGAGGCCGCGACAGTGAGAGGCCTGCGCACCGCAGTGAGGAGTGGCCCCCACTTGCCACAACTAGAGAAAGCCCTCACACAGAAATGAAGACCCAACACAGCCATAAATAAAATAAATAAATAAATAAATAAAATTTAAAAAAAAATAAAAAAAAAAAAAAAAAATTGGATGTGGAAAAGTTTGAGTTTGGCACCAGTGGGCTTTTGAGTTAACAGGTCTCAGCCCACAGGGAAAAAATAAACAACCGAGGGGCCAATACACAGAGGCCACCTTTGCCTCGTTTATGTAACACTTCTCAACACCTTCTAACAGAAAACCTCCTTAATCCTGCCTGCTGAAACTTGGCTGTCTCCAAATTAGTAATTTATTTTTATATTTCTGTGCTGGTGCCCAAGATGCTCTTACGGGACCTACCATTTAGCAGGGGGGAAAAGGTTGAATAACAGAGTTGGGGGCCAGTACTGGAAGAAATAAACCCATTTCATGCTTTTATACCCAAAGAGCATAATGAAAACCTTCAATAAGCCAGTAACATTAAATGTATTAATTATAGTATTAATTCACTTTCACATAAACTGCTCTACTTCTTCCTCTGCAAACCGAGACCTCTATTCCTTCAAAATTGTGTCTAATTATTCCAGTCTAACTTTGTAAATTATATTATATATTCCTGTTTCTATGTCACCTAAATATTTTATAAGCATGTCTTCATTTAAGTTATTGGTAAAAATACTGAACAGGTTAGGCCCAAATCTGAGTTCCCAGAACACCGCTAGAGACCACCCTCTAGGTTAGCATGAAGACAAATACTTATTAGACATCTTGTACATGAGCACTAAAAGTGATGAGCTCGTGCTATATGTTATTTCATTCTCGTATTAGTCATGGTAGTAGCTAGCTATTATAAACCTCCTTTAGACAGATGAAGAAATTGGAGTTCAATGTAGCAAAGTAACCTTGCTAAAATTAGAAATGGCAGTGTTGAAATCCAAACCCAGATCTGTCCAACAACAAAGTTTTGTTCTTTCTACCAAAACACACTGACCTTCAAATAGTACTTCTTTCGACCTATTTTATTCCCTTTCATCAATGAGATTTCCCTGCCCTGCCAAATTCCTAGAAATTCCAGATATGCTATGCTAATGATAATTTTATAGTGCCATAGCTCAGACACAGGTGTTCTGAAACCTTAGAAGCGTGAAGCAGAGAATAAAAGGAGGGAGTAGAGAATAAATTTTCCAAGAATAGATGTTTGGGACAAGCTGAACTCAGATGCGGTTTGTATATTATTAATATGAATGGGATCTAATCCAGTCGAGGGGGTCCTAGAGGTTCCATATGAAAGTCTCAACACAGGGAACAGGGAGGGCCTTAGTTCCAAGCAGTCAGTAAGGTTGTGAAGGACACGAGTCCAATAACAGTGGTAATGGTATAAGGCAAGGCTCATTGGAAAGTTAGGATACTGGTTAAGTACTACAGAATATGAAACAATTTGTTCCATGAAAGTACTTTCCATGTCCATTTTCTTGAAAAGCATCTCCAAAAACATTAATCTTTTAAGAGAGACCTTTTTTTTTAATGTTGGCAATTTGTTAGAAACTAATTAGATTTTTTTTAATATTTTTTTTGTCTTAACTCCAACCACGAGATAAAGATAATGTATTCCCTTATGAGGAGGCTGTTTCTGTCTGGCTCAATTTGTTAGAGAATCATGAGGTCAGCTGCAATCCCCTTGTGGACCAGTTAGCTTTGTTCATGCTGTTCTGAGACAATCTACTACAGCCTTAACCAGAGCCAAACATCATGAAGATGAACACGTGAACAGGTGAGAGGGAAATAATTCTAACAAGAGAACTAGTTGCTATTGTGCTTTTGCCCACCTGTGAGTTTTATTGCATTGTACTCTAATACCATCATCCCACAGAGATTTAAAAGAAAGAAAGATCACTATGGAGAACAGTATGGAGTTTCCTTAAGAAACTAAAAATAGAGCTACCATATGATTCTGCAATCTCACTCATGGACATATATCTGGAAAAAACAATAATGCAAAAATATATATGCACCCCGATGTTCACTGCAGCACAATTTACAATAGCCAAGACATGGAAGCAACCTAAATGTCCATCGGTAGATGAATGGATAAAGAAGATGTGGTATATATATATACAATGGACTATTACTCAGCCATAAAAAAGAATGAAATAATACCATTTGCTGCAACATGGATGGACCTAGAGATTATCATACTAAGTAAGCCAGAGAAAGACAAATATATGATATCATGTATATGTGGAATCTAAAAAAAAAAGACAGACATGAAATATCTATATTTTGAAATATCTTTCAAAAGATAGAGACAAAACAGAAAGAGACTTGCAGACATAGGAAACAAACTTATGGTTACCAAAGGGGAAAGGGTGGGGGGAAGGATAAATTGGGTGGTTGGGATTAACATATATACACTACTATATATAAAATAGATAAACAACAAGGACCTACTGTATAGCACAGGGAACTACACTCAATATTTTCTAATAACCTATAAGGGAAAAGAATCTGAAAAAGAATATATATACATATATATATGTACATACATATAATTTAATCACTGTGCTGTACCTGAAACTAACACAATATTGTAAATCAACTATACTTCAATAAAAAAAAATGTTTAAAAAAAAATAAAGAAAGAAAGGCACTGGAGTCTCCCAGAACAGAAGGCATTTCTCATGTGATTCAATGAAGAAGAAGCAGATCCATAGATAAAACATCAGAACTTCAGAGGCAGACTTTAAATAAGTGGGAGAGGGGCATCCCATCTCTTCTAGGGCCTCCCCAAACTTGACTTTGGACTTCATGAAATCTAGACTCATGTTGAAATACCCCTGGACAATGGATGTTAAATGTAACATTTCATGTTTTCTCAGAGTTTCAGATGAGGACTCAATAAGAAAGAAGTAAAAAAACAAACAAACAAAAAAAAAAACAACTACCTTTATATCATAAAGCAAAGAATTGGGTCACCTATGCAGGGAGATCTATGATATTTTAAAGCAGATTCCTCTAGCCTCAGCCATCACCCACCTCCAGGCTAAATGAATAAAGAAGATGAATTTATTTGAGAGGTTTTAAAGAGTTTGAGTATGGTGGTAGTGAGGATTCCTTTACAGAGATTGTCAGGGTGTAGTGCATTTTTTTTTCATCTTCCAGGGGAGAGGAAATGGAATGCCTCAGTCTCCTCTTAAGCCATGGAACAGAACAACTTTGGATAACTTGTGTTATGTTCCCTGAAGTTTGACAGGCGAGGGGGCTAAAATTAGTCTCATTCCTGAAAAGAAAGGCATTAGGTTAACCAATTGTCCTGGGATATAAGAGCAAGGAAAGATGGCAGAGATGGGAATGGCCTGTATGTTCAAGGCTGTGTGAGCTATCCTAGGGCCAGATGTGGACTCCACAGAAAGAAGCTGGGCTGAGTTATCCTGAGTGGGACTGCTAAAGAGGAAGGCCCGGAGGCATGGGAGGAACCAGCAGAATCCAGAGGTCTTGGAGGAAGATGGCAAGCAATTAACAACAGGAAGTATCTACTATGTCAAAGGAACTGAGACGGGGACCTCCAAAGTATCAGAAAAGACTCCATAACAACAACAACATCAGCGACAACAAAAATCATCGTTTTGAATTAGCAACATCCAGAGGGCATCAACACCGGATTCACTTCAGGTAAGACTTTCCACTTTTATGTCTCTTCCCTCTCCTGCTCTGAACCCAGAAGAGCCGTGTGCCATACAGAATGATGGAGAATGAGTAGACAAGATGAAAGAACAGAAAAGACACTGACCTTAGTAACTCCCTTCGACTGCAGTCTCCTAAGCCTGAAACGTGCCTGAGCTGGGGCAGTATTAAAACTTGAACCCAAATCAGAGAGTGGGATAAAATGATTACACTGAAATGGGCCTTTTATTGTTTAACAATAAGCAGAAACATCACGGCACTTGGCCAAGTCCCAGGCACAGAGAAAGAGCTATTTGACAAAGCAGGTTTAGTAGAGAGTGGTGAAAACAAACAATGTTGTTGTCTTTTCGCACCTAGAATTCAACCTGTTCAATAAACTGGTGGCATTAAGGCACCCTCTGCCCTACAGGGTCAGGCGACTGACTGAGAGAGGGTCATCACTGTAGGAATTACAAGTGAGGATGAACAGAATCTGTCTGGTAAAACATCTTCTCTAGGTGTATGCTGCTCTCTGGTTATTTCCCTTTTGTTTACACTAAGCAGTTAATAATGTCTTATTTTAATGTTCCAGCCTGCTCTCACCTGCTAGTATCTAGTTAGTCCAGAGCTTTAAAACTCATGTCTCTTACAGTCATAATGGCATTAATTAGGATGAAATCCCCAAAGAAGGTCCCTCACATCAGAGTAAGAATAGGAACTATAAGGTCCTACTGTCCAACCATAGATAGATAGATTCTCCATTGCCAAACTAGGAAGATGATATTGATGATTGTCTTAAGGAGAGAAATTTTCTTCAAAACTACTATAAAAACATGTGAACGCACACATCTTAGAGCTAGCTAGTCAGTTATATTAGAGTAATTCAAGGGTATTCCTTACTCATGAGCAAAAGTACTTGATGTATTGACTTCAGACAGTACACACCCAGTGTTCTGACAACAGGGATGTCACAGCGTATTCTATGCTGAGGCTCAAGTATTCTAGGAACTGGTGGTTGCTGGGGAGATAACAGTCCCACCCACCCCAGCTTGAGCAGCAGAACTTTAGATTTATTTTGGTTCCATGTTGTGGACAGTTTTTGGAAAAGTGTTACTTCCAGTGTAACTGCTGAACAATGAAAGAAAGGCATATACTACATCAAAGCAAATGTAAAGGAATAGAGCCAGAATTAGGCCATAGCTCAGTGAGGCACTGGTGCATCCAGAATTCATACTCCTCTCCCTCCAAAGCCTGTGTGTTTTCTAGATTCCCCCTTTTACTCCTAAAACCAGTCTTCTGCTCCTGAAACCGCACCCTTAAGAGACCAGTGTCAATGACCTAACTGCCAAAGCCAAGGGCCCTCTTAATGTTTTCACTGTGTGTCCTTGTTTTCACTTTGCAATTAATCATTTGCGTGACTGTTTGATGCTTGCCTTGCCACAGTAGATTATAAGGTCCCATGAGGACATGTCTCTCTAGTTCATTGCTCTATATCCAGCTCTAAGCACGATGCCTAGTGTGTAGCAGTGACTTTAAAAACATTGTTAAATAAATAAAAGGTACTTAGGGGCCACCTTGTAAGGTGGTTTTGAATGCCAGGCTATAAAGTATAAATTCATTGCATGAGCAATGGGGAGGCAGTAAAGATTTCTTAGCTTGTGCCTCTTAGGTTTGACAACATGCTGGAATCATCTGGGTGGGAGAAAGGCTGGAGACCTATTTGCCACCACAGGGCCCACAGGGGTAGATGTGTAACCTCTTGCAGCAGACAGGTGAACTTAAACAAATGTCCAAGCAAATAAATCAAATAAATCAAAATCAAATAAGTCAAATCTTAACCAGTTTTGTTTTGTGTATTTGTGTGTGTGCTGTGTTTCTTTCCCCTCACTGACATGACTGGTCAGCTGTCTGAACTGATTAAAAATCACCAATAATTAGGGATATAAGGCCTATAGCCAAAATCAGATGGAAGTGGTTTCTGATCTATTTAGTAGGACCTCTTGCTGGAGAAGCCTTAACTGGACTTCAGTTTTGTAAATATCTGAAAATGGCCAGAGCATCTGTCCAATTTCTCTTTCCAGTAATTTTATATCCTTTCACATGAAGAGTCATTAATGTTTCACTTTCTGGATGGGAGTGGATGGCAGCCTCTCTTGAGCCAGGAAAAAAAAGTCTGGCTGGAGAGACTCTGGCCTAAGCTTGGGTATCCCTTGGGAAACAACCTCAGTTATAGGAGAAAAAGATCAGCCTATGGGTCAATGTCAATCAGACTATGGCAGGTTTTTAAACGGGAAGTAAGCATTGTCGTTCACATTTTCTTCATGTTAACCTCCTGCTCTATCTTCGACTCCATCTCTTCTAGAAACTCATGTTTACTCAGCCCAGTGGATTTACTAAATAGTACCTTGTCTCATGAGTCATGAAACCATATTTTATAAACTATATGGAAAATGTGCAGTTAACTTATTTTCAGACACTCCTGGCCTATACTACAATGAATTCATTTTCCCCCGAATTTTATTTCAGTAAAGACAGCCAGAAATTCCAAACTCAGCATTCTGTATCTGGGAGACCAAAAGAAGTATATGCTATTTTCTAAGATTTGAAAGTATCAAGATTATTTTTTAAAAAACTAAACTCCCCTCAGAGCTTTAAAATTTGAATTTTCAAAATCTTATTTCCACTCAGATTATTAGGACTACATCTACTATATAACCAAAGAAAGCATTTATAACTATATATCCAATAATTCTAACAATATGGTATTTATCATTATTCTTTAGGGACAAATATGAAAATAAGAAGAAATAGGTATTAAAGGTAAAAATATCTATTAAAAGGTAGTCATCGGTATCATAATGGTCTTGGCACACTGGAGTACACTAGAGATGGGTTTTATAGTATAGAATTGTCCAAGCAAGTATGTCACTGTTTTTCCTCACTGTGTCCCTGATACCTGGTACAGTGCCTGACTGAGCACTAAATATATATTTGTTAAATAAATGTTAGTGGATGAATAGATAAAGGAACGAGGATGAATAAATCCTTGATTTGAAATAAATAACTTAATGATAGTGTGAGATTGTGTTCTCCCCACACTTTTTCACTCATAATCTATTGCATCTGAAGGTCATGCAAATTCACTCTCTGGGTCTCTGAGTGGCCTAATGTAGTCCCATGGCCTTAGATACCACCTATATGCTAACAACTCCCACTCCACCTGGACCTCTTCCCTGAATTTCAGACTTATCTACCCAACTATCTATCCAAACACTTCTACTTCAGTGTGAGTATGTACATGTGCACACGAGTGTGAGCAAACTTAATGTATCCAAAACTGAACTCTGGATTTCTAATCACCCCCCCACAGCCAGCCTCTTTTTAGTCTTCTTCATATCAGCAAATGATAACTTCACACCTCAGACTAAAGCCTTGGAGTCGTCCTTGACTCCTCTCTTTCTCTGCATCCTATACCCAACTCATCAGCTAATCATTCTGCTCTATCCTCAGAATACATTCTGAGTCCAACCACTTCTTCCCACACCAGCACTAATCCTTCTAGTCAAGGTAAAGTAAGTTCTCTAAAGGGGCAGTTAAAGTAATAGGACCAGATGAGATGCCACAGAAGTAAGTTGGAGAGCCCATCTTGGCCTTGTTTGTACCTGTAGATAGCTTAGAATCAAGGCCTATTCTAAACTTTAGCTCTGAAAGAACAACACCCTCCCTTGCCAGGATATGTCAGATGGCCTGGATGTATGTCTTGGACAAAGTTATGCTCTCAGTTTGTCTTCAGTCTGACCACAGTTACGATAGGTTAATGATTTCTCCAGAGCAGTCTGAGTTTTCAGAGTCTAGTTTGCTAGCATCCTCCTGACCATGGCTGAAGAGTGATTATTCATGGGAAAAATATCCTGTTTTGACAAAAAACAGGGGAAAGTTTTAGTTACTTTACACTGCCTACTAGTTTCCTTCATCTGAATCTCATGCTGCATTCATCTCACTGAGATCACCTCAAAACACATAAAATTGGTCATTTATAACATTCATTTGAAATAAGAATTGTATTTTTAAAAAACATAAGACGCTGTCAAATTTTCAAGGTACACATGCCTGTGTAGGACCAGTCCCTTTCTTCTCTTTTCATGCTCAGTTACATTCCCTTACCAACAATTCCTAAAGCCTTAGCAAGACTTTCATTTTGAAAAAGTTTACACAAGAGAAGCATCAAAAACAGGAGTAATAATAATGGAAATTATTCTCCCCCCTTGAAAAAATTTTAGGTCTCCTGCTATCTAAAAATTAAATGTCAATGGAAAAATAAGTTTCTGTGAAAATATCTGTATAATGACTCTCTTTGAAATTTATTTTGCTTTGTTGTAATTAATGATCCACAGAGTAACATTTTCTTCCTATAAATTGGAGTAGGATTACCTCTCAGGAGAATTTTTGAGTTTTAATTTTTCCTGTGGTGATCTCATCCCAAAGCACATTTGCTGGAAGAGGCATCTTATTTTCTCTAAAAATTCACTTGAGCAATGAGCTATGACTGGAATTAAATAGTCATTTTTATAACAAATCAATTATTATCTTTAGACACTTTGTGAGAGTTAACCATTACCACTAAAACATGTCAAAACTATTGTTTAAAGAGTCAGTGGAGCTCCAAATGTTATCTTCAGCCTTAATTTTACATACACTTTTCCGAAAACCTTTTGATGTGTGCATAGCCCACCAGGAGGCACCCCCAGCCTGACCCAGGCCTGACCAATCACAGTATCCTATGACCCTAAATGCAGTGAGGGGTCCAGAAATAGGCCTGTAACCCAAGCAGGTCAATTAGAGCCCTTTCCTTGAAGTGATTTTTTCAGACATTAAAAGAGAAACACTCTCTCCAGGAGTGCTCAGCTGAAAGGGGCCACTTGACCAGGCTGCGCGAGCTGGAGAAGGTATAAGCAGCTGACCATCCAGGTGTTCATAGGGTGCCACCTTCGCAACTTGAAACAATCCTAGAAATTCTCATTTCCACTTATCAGAGCACAATGCCACAGCCAACTGGAAATAAGCAGTAAATTTCAACTGAAGCACAGTTAAGTGACTTGCTTTCATCCTTTCAACATTTCCCCAGCACAGATGTGCGGGGCAAGCTCTTTGACAGTAGTGTTTTTTATTTGCGATTTTGTTTTCCCTTTCAGGTTCGGAGCTTAGCTTTTATATTCCAAACAGGGAAACTCAGGCAGGCAACTGCAGTTCAGCTCTCTCTGCTGTCATTAGTGCCTGGAGCTATGGATAAGTCAGGAACTATTAGGGAACATATATGGAAGCAAGATGAGATGAGATGAGAAAGAAGGGTGTGTATGGCCCCTGGGTGGGCACGTAAGAATGAGAGCAGCCCTTCAACTACAGATGAGGCTCCCGAGAGAACAGAGGGCTCTCAAGCAAGGTCTCACATTGCTAATGGCAACTCAGCCTCCAGCCCCCTTATCAACTGCCTTTCATGGAGGAGGCCCATGTGTAGTTGCAAAGAACTAGGCTGACTCACGGAGGAAAATGCAGCTGAGAAAAAGGCTGGAGAGGGAGGAGAGCGAGCGGGAATGAGAGTGAGAGAAAACACTCATGACTCTGAATGAATTTGTGCTTGTTTTCAGTTCTACCCCTGCCCTCCCCAGGCACAGGTGCTCCCAAACTCTCTTTTTTTGGTTAAAGTTAATTTGGATTAGGTTTGTACTGCCCCATATATGCTGATTTTAGGCAACTTTAACTCTCTGAGCCTCTTCTGTGCCTCTGTAAAGTGAATACAATAATATACCTTCTCAATGTCCTATGAATAATTAAAGTTTATTAAGAGCTAGTGTGATTGATGGAAGGTACTTATATTTAATAAATGTTACTTGCCTCTTTCATTTACTGAGCCTCATGGTAGGTGTGGAAATTAAAAACGGTACTTCTAACAGAACTGTTCTTTCTAGAAAAGAATAGATGGGGATGGTTTTCTGTGTTGTACCCTACCGCTAAAGACTAACAAAAGCCCAGCCAGGATATCCTTCAAAATGTGCCCATAACTCTAGAACCCAGAGAATAAAATGGCCTCCAAACACAAAATGCACCCACAAAAATGCTGATTTTCTGCCTGGA
This sequence comes from Balaenoptera acutorostrata, assembly GCF_949987535.1. Classification (NCBI taxonomy): domain Eukaryota; kingdom Metazoa; phylum Chordata; class Mammalia; order Artiodactyla; family Balaenopteridae; genus Balaenoptera; species Balaenoptera acutorostrata. The sequence continues at coordinate 67,917,677 of NC_080081.1, forward strand.
AATAGTTTTTGTTACTATTATACAGATGAGTACCCAAAAAAGCTCACTCCAACATATGAGTCAGGGACTGCAAGTAGATACAGACACTGCCTGAGGTGGCAAAGGGGTTTTGAAGACATCTGGAAAGACAAGAGTACCCTTTTCACATTTCTCACAGTATCTGAATGAAGCCAGCAATGCCTTGAGAGTCTGAGCTCTGGCCGCCATGTCATCCAATTGTGGGCAGACTTCCCTCCAGCCAGGAGTGAGAAAATCTCTCTGCTCTTCCTTAACAATAGCTTTCAAGCCATGAGGGAAAGAACTCACCAGGTGTGTGTCCTCGGCAGTTTGCTAAACATAGCTATTCATTATTTTACCAAGTGCTTTTTTTAGTCAACATTTGTTTTAGTTGGGATTGGATAATACAAGCAAGCAATTTGGAGAATATATATATTCATACTCAAAAAATGTCTTCATGAAAATCATTGATCTAATTAAAATTAGATGGCAAAACTGGTTACTGCTGACATTGTTTGTGGATTCTGCCAACCTGAGGGAAGTGGACGTTAGTCAATTAATGAATGTTTACTCAAACCTTGCCAGGGCCATGGGACAAATGATGTCTTAGGGAAGGTTTGCATCTGAAAGGCAGATCTGAAGTTTGGCCTTTTATAGGTTGAGGGAAAAGCCACCTGTTTAAACTGTCATTTATTTAAGATATACAGAAGAATAAATAGAATCTTGTATCCAAATCTTACAGAATAAAGAAAACATGTATGCCTATTATGCACTGACCTAAATAGCTATTCATGGATAGAAATAAGAATAAACTGATAGAGCCTATGTGTCTTGTCACCTTGAGGACAGGGATTAGGTCTCTTTTGCTTGAGGAAGAGTGTAGTTCTGTGCTTAGAAACCAGGCTCCTGGGTTCAAATCCAGTGCTGCCCATTACTAGTGGTGTGATGTTGAACAAGTCCCTTAACCTCATTATAGCTGTTTCCTCAAGTATAAGAAAGATAATGCTAGAACATTCCTCCTCATAGACTCACTGCAAAGAAGAAATTAGGTATAATATGTAAATCATTCAGAATAGTGCCTGGCACAAAATCATTACTATATATATGTTAAGTACTACTACCACTATCATCATCATCATTCGAATCTCCTCAAAGCATATGCAGTCGTGTCTATCGCAAAATAAATGCTCATTAAGTAGGAAAATGAAAAATGAGTAGAAATTCCAAATCAAAGACATAGTCCCTATCTTGCATTTTCTGTACGAGGGGTGATTGGCTACGATGGTATATAAAAAGAATCTGAACTTAGGTGCTGGTTGACTTGGATTCAAACCTCGTCAACTCTATGCCCATATAAAAATCACTTGATCTCCCTTAGCCTCTGTTTCCACAGATGGTGACAATTAGCTAACACGTATGTAAGGGTCCAGTGTAGTGCTTCATGACAGATGCTCGATAGATGTTTGTTTTCCCTCTGCCACCCTCCCTCTCAAATGCTGGTTATCACTTTAGTGGCAGGAACAGTAAGTTTTCCAGTATTTAGAAAAGAAGGGAATCAGGAAATATGAATCATCCTGGACTGGAAATCTGGGAGGGTTTCCTGGAAGAGGTAACCCGATCCCAAATGCTGGGAGGATGTCAACACCCTGGAAGGGAGGGGAGGGACAGCATCGTGAGAGCAAAGCACAGAGCAGGAACTGGAGCAGCTGACCACTGAGGCAGGAGCAGGGGGCTATGTGAGAATCATTAAAGGGGAAGATAGGTACAAATGATAACATTAGTGAACTTGAAATCTGAAAGTTTTCTTCAAGAAATAGGAAGGCCCCAGGGTCCTTGGGCTCATGTAGCTGAGAATTGGTGCTCGGGAAGATTGGTCTGCTGGATGTGGGTGCCAAATAAGACAAGATTGGCAGAGGGCAATCGCATTAGAAGATGAGACTTTTCGTATTGTGGAGTGAGGGAAAGCACAGGAAGAAGATGCACCTTCTCTCATCAGGCTCAGGTTGCCTGGTATAAGGGGAAGGGGAGGAGCAGGAAAAAACCATCCTACTGGTTTGAGTCTAGGTAAAGGGCAGGCAGGTAAATGGCAGAAATGAAGACCTTAAGAGGTGACTCAAACTCTACTTTGAGACAGAAAATAAGAATTTTCCATGTCTGTCACTGAGACTTGTAAACTATGAAACCATGGAGTTATCATTCATCTCACAGGGCAGGCTTCCAATATCTGAATCAGGCAAAACGCTAACTAATAACTATAGTTATGAAAATACATATTTCTTGGTTTCAAGGAACAAAGTTCATCCTAAGTAAGTCAGATTTACTCAGTGTATTATCTGCAGCTATGTAAAGAAAATAATTTTCCTATTATCAAAAGGAAAATTGCATTAGGAGAAAGCATTTTTGAAAAGATTATAAATTACACTACAAAGTATTTATGTCTTTTTTTTTAATGTATACAGTTTAATGAGTTTAGAGATAGCATACACCCAAGAAATTTCAATTTAACAACTTCCCATTTCCCCTTCTCCATAGACCTTGGCAACCACTAAATGACAAAATTTCATTCTTTTTAACGTCCAAACAGTATTCTAATACGTATATATATATATATATATATCACATCTTCTTTATCCCTTCATCTGTTGATGGACACTTAGGTTGCTTCCATATCTTGGCTATTATTAATAGTGCTGCTATGAACATTGGGGTACACGTATCTTTTTGAACTCATATTTTTATTTACTTTGGATATATACACAGGGGTGGAATTGATGGACCATATGGTAGTCCTATTTCGAGTTTTTTGAGGAATTTTCATATTGTTTTCCACAGTGGCTACACCAACTTACATTCCCACCAACAGCATGCTTGTGTTCCCTTTTCTCCACATCCTTGACAACTTATGTCATTTGTGGTATTTTTGATCATAGGCATTCTTACGGGTGTGAGGTGATATCTCATTTTGGTTTTGATTTGCATTTCTCTGATGATTAGTAATGTTGAGCATCTTTTCAACTGCCTGTTGGTCATTTCTATGTATCCTTTTAAAAATTCCTATTCAGGTCTTCTGCCCATATTTAATTGGGTTGTTTGCCTTTTTGATACTGAATCATATGAGCTATTTGTATAATTCGGATGTTAACCACTTATTGATCATATCGTTTGTAAATATTTTCTCCCATTCAGTAGGTTATCTTTTCGTTTTGTCGATGGTTTCCTTAAAAGCTGTGAAAATCTTTTAAGCTTAATTATGTCCCACTTGTTTATTTTTGCTTTCCTTTGCCTGAGGAGACAGATCCAAAATATATTGCTGCAATATATGTCAAAGACTGTTCAGCCTGTTTTCTTCTAGGAGATTTATGGTTTCCAGTCTTACATTTAGGTCTTTAATCCATTGAGTTTATTTTTTAATGTGATGTGAAAAATGTTCTAATTTCATTCTTTTTTTCCTTTAATTTTAGAATTTTATTTATTTTTTATACAGCAGATTCTTATTAGTTATCCATTTTATACATATTAGTGTATACATGTCAATCCCAATCTCCCAATTCATCACACCACCCCAGCCCACCCTCCGCCGCTTTTCCCCCTTGGTGTCCATACGTTTCTTCTCTACATCTCTGTCTCAATTTCTACCCTGCAAAACGGTTCATCTGTACCATTTTTCTAGGTTCCACATATATGCGTTAATATATGATATTTGTTTTTCTCTTTCTGATTTACTTCACTCTGTATGACAATCTCTAGATTCATCCATGTCTCTACAAATGACCCAATTTTGTTCCCTTTTATGGCTGAGTAATATTCCATTGTATATATATACCACTTCTTTATCCATTCATCTGTTGATGGGCATTTAGGTTGCTTCCATGACCTGGCTATTGTAAATAGTGCTGCAATGAACATTGGGGTGCATGTGTCTTTTTGAATTATGGTTTTCTCAGGGTATATGCCCAGTTATGGGATTGCTGGGTCATATGGAAATTCTATTTTTAGTTTTTTGAGGAACCTCCATACTGTTCTCCATAGTGGCTGTATCAATTTACATTCCCACCAACAGTGCAAGAGGGTTCCCTTTTCTCCACACCCTCTCCAGCATTTGTTGTTTGTAGATTTTCTGATGATGCCCATTCTAACTGGTGTGAGGTGATACCTCATTGTAGTTCTGATTTGCATTTCTCTCATAATTAGTGATGTTGAGCAGCTTTTCATGTGCTTCTTGGCCATCTGTATGTCTTCTTTGGAGAAATGTCTATTTAAGTCTTCTGCCCATTTTTGGATTGGGTTGTTTGTTTCTTTAATATTCAGCTGCATGAGCTGTTTATATATGTTGGAGACTAATCCTTTGTCCGTTGATTCGTTTGCAAATATTTTCTCCCATTCTGAGGGTTGTCTTTTCGTCTTGTTTATGGTTTCCTTTGCTGTGCAAAAGCTTTTAAGTTTCATTAGGTCCCATTTGTTTATTTTTTATTTTATTTCCATTACCCTACAAGGTGGATCAAAAAGGATCCTGCTGTGATTTATGTCAAAGAGTGCTCTTCCTATGTTTTCCTCTAAGACTTTTATAGTGTCCGGTCTTACATTTAGTTCTTTAATCCATTTTGAGTTACTTTTTATGTATGATTGTGGGAGTGTTCTAATTTCATTCTTTTACATGTAGCTGTCCAGTTTTCCCAGTACCACTTATTGAAGAGACTGTCTTTTCTACATTGTATATCCTTGCCTCCTTTGTCATAGATTAGTTGACCATAGATGTGTGGGTTTCTCTCTGGGCTTTGTATCCTGTTCCATTGATCTATATTTCTGGTTTTTTACCAGTACCATATTGTCTTGATTACTGTAGCTTTGTAGTATAGTCTGAAGTCAGGGAGTCTGATTCCTTCAGCTCCGTTTTTATCTCTCAAGACTGCTTTGGCTATTCGGGGTCTTTTGTATCTCCATACAAATTTTAAGATTTTTTGTTCTACTTCTGTAAAAAATGCCATTGGTAATTTTATAGGGATTGCATTGAATCTGTAGATTGCTTTGGGTAGTATAGTCATTTTCACAATATTGATTCTTCCAATCCAAGAACATGGTATATCTCTGCATCTGTTTGTATCATCTTTAATTGCTTTCATCAGTGTCTTACAGATTTCTGCATACAGGTCTTTTGTCTCCCTAGGTAGGGTTATACCTAAGTATTTTATTCTTTTTGTTGCAATGGTAAATGGGAGTGTTTCCTTAATTTCTCTTTCAGATTTTTCATCATTAATGTATAGGAATGCAAGAGATTTCTGTGTATTAATTTTGTATCCTGCAACTTTACCAAATTCATTGATTAGCTCTAGTAGTTTTTTGGTGGCATCTTTAGGATTCTCTATGTATAGTATCATGTCATCTGCAAACAGGGACAGTTTTACTTCTTCTTTTCCAATTTGTATTCCTTTTATTTCTTTTTCTTCCCTGATTGCCATGGCTAAGACTTCCAAAACTATGTTGAATAATAGTGGCAAGAGTGGACATCCTTGTCTTCTTCCTGATCTTAGAGGAAATGCTTTCAGTTTTTCACCATTGTGAATGATGTTTGCTGTGGGTTTGCCATATATGGCCTTTATTCTGTTCAAGTAGGTTCCCTCTATGCCCACTTTCTGGAGAGTTTTTATCATAAATGGGTGTTGAATTTCGTCGAAAGCTTTTTCTGCATCTATTGATATGATCATATGGTTTTTCTTCTTCAATTTGTTAATATGTTGTATCACATTGATTGATTTGCATATATTAAAGAATCCTTGCATCCCTGGGATAAATCCCACTTGATTGTGGTGTATGATCCATTTAATGTATTGCTGAATTCTGTTTGCTAGTATTTTGTTGAGGATTTTTGCACCTATATTCATCAGTGATATTGGTCTGTAATTTTCTTTTTTTGTAGTATCTTTGGCTGGTTTTGGTATCAGGGTGATGGTGGCCTCATAGAATGAGTTTGGGAGTGTTCCTTCCTCTGCAATTGTTTGGAAGAGTTTGAGAAGGATGGGTGTTAGCTCTTCTCTAAATATTTGATAGAATTCACCTGTGAAGCCATCTGGTCCTGGACTTTTGTTTCTTGGAAGATTTTTAATCACAGTTTCAATTTCATTACTTGTGATTGGTCTGTTCATATTATCTATTTCTTCCTGGTTCAGTCTTGGAAGGTTATACCTTTCTAAGAATCTATCCATTTCTTCCAGGTTGTCCATTTTATTGGCATAGAGTTGCTTGTAGTAGTCTCTTAGGATGATTTTTATTTCTGCAGTGTCTCTTGTAACTTCTATATTTTCATTTCTAATTTTATTCATTTGAGTCCTCTCCCTCTTTTCCTTGATGAATTTGGCTAATGGTTTATCAATTTTGTTTATCTTCTCAAAGAACCAGCTTTTAGTTTTATTGATCTTTGCTATTGTTTTCTTTGTTTCTATTTCATTTATTTCTGCTCTGATCTCTACGATTTCTTTCCTTCTACTAACTTTGGGTTTTGTTTGTTCTTCTTTCTATAGTTCCTTTAGGTGTAAGGTTAGATTGTTATTTGAGATTTTTCTTGTTTCTTGAGGTAGAATTGTATTGTTATAAACTTCCCTCTTAGAACTGCTTTTGCTGCATCCCATTGGTTTTGGATCATCGTGTTTTTGTTGTCATTTCTCTCTAGGTATTTTTTGATTTCCTCTTTGATTTCTTCAGTGATCTCTTGGTTATCAAGTAGTGTATTGTTTAGCCTCCATGTGTTTGAGTTTTTACTTTTTTTTTTTGTAATTGATTTCTAATATCAGAGCATTGTGGTCAGAATAGATGCTTGATAAGATTTCAGTTTTCTTAAATTTACCAGGGCTTGAATTGTGACCCAAGATGTGATCTATCCTGGAGAATGTTCTGTGTGTACTTGAGAAGAAAGTGTAATCTGCCCTTTTCGGTGGAATGTCCTATAAATATCAATTAAATCTATCTGGCCTATTGTGTCATTTAAAGCTTGTGTTTCCTTATTAATTTTCTGTCTAGATGATCTGTCCATTGTTGTAAGTGAGGTGTTAAAAGTCCCCCACTATTATTGTTGTTTCTGTCAATTTCCTCTTTTATAGCTGTTAGCAGTTGCCTTATGTATTGAGGTGCTCCTATGTTGGGTGGATATATATTTATAATTGTTATATCTTCTTCTTGGATTGATCCCTGTATCATTATGTAGTGTCCTTCCTTGTCTCTTGTAACATTCTTTATTTTAAAGTCTATTTTATCTGATATGAGTATTGCTACTCCAGCTTTCTTTTGATTTCCATTTGCATGGAATATCTTTTTCCATCCCCTCACTTTCAGTCTGTATGTGTCCCTAGGTCTGAAGTGGGTCTCTTGTAGACAGCATATATATGGGTCTTGTTTTTGTATCCATTCAGCGAGCCTGTGTCTTTTGGTTGGAGCATTTAACCCATTCACGTTTAAGGTAATTATTGATATGTATGTTCCTATTATCATTTTCTTAATTGTTTTGGGTTTGTTTTTGTAGGTCCTTTTCTTCTCCTGTGTTTCCCACTTAGAGAAGTTCCTTTAGCATTTGTTGTAGAGCTGATTTGGTGGTGCTGAATTATCTTAGCTTTTGCTTGTCTGTAAAGCTTTTGATTTCTCCGTCAAATCTGAATGACATCCTTGTCAGGTAGAGTAATCTTGGTTGTAGGTTCTTCCCTTTCATCACTTTCAATATGTCTGCCACTCCCTCCTGGCTTGTAGAGTTTCTGCTAAGAAATCAGGTGTTAACCTTATGGGAGTTCCCTTGTATGTTGTCATTTTTCCCTTATTGCTTTCAATAATTTTTCTTTGTCTTTGATTTTTGTGAAGTTGATTACTATCTGTCTCGGGGTGTTTCTCCTTGGGTTTACCCTGCCTGGGACTCTCTGCGCTTCCTGGACTTGGGTGGCTATTTCCTTTCCCATGTTAGGGAAGTTTTCAACTATAATCTCTTCAAATATTTTCTCGGGTCCTTTCTTTCTCTCTTCTCCTTCTGGGACCCCTATAATGCAAATGTTCTTGCGTTTAATATTGTCCCAGAGGTCCCTTAGGCTGTCTTCATTTCTTTCCTTTCTTTTTTGTTTATTCTGTTCCATGGCAGTGAATTCCACCATTCTGTCTTCCAGGTCACTTATCTGTTCTTCTGCCTCAGTTCTTCTGCTATTGATTTCTTCTAATGTATTTTTCATTTCTGTTATTGTATTGTTCATCTCTGTTTTTTCATTCTTTAATTCTTTTAGGCCTTTTTCTTTAATTTTTCTAGGTCTTTTTTAAACATCTTGCATCTTCTCGATCTTTTCCTCCATTCTTTTTCCAAGGTCCTGGATCATCTTCACTATCATTATTCTGAATTTTTTTTCTGGAAGGTTGCCTATCTCCACTTCATTTAGTTGTTTTTCTTGGGTTTTTATCTTGTTTCGTCATCTGGTACATAGTCCTCTGCCTTTTCATCTTGTCTATGTTTCTGTAAAGGTGGTTTTTGTTCCACAGGCTGGAGGATTGTAGTTCTTCTTGCTTCTGCTGTCTGCTCTCTGGTGGATGAGGCTATCTAAGAGGCTTGTGCAAGTTTCCTGATGGGAGCAACTGGTGGTGGGTAGAGCTGGGTGTGGCTCTGGTGGGCAGAGCTCAGTAAAACTTTAATCCACTTATCTGATGACAGGTGTGGCTAGGTTCCCTCCCTGTTGGTTGTTTGGCCTGAGGCAACCCAACACTGGAGCCTGCCCAGCTCTTTGGTGGGGCTAATGGTGGACTCTGGGAGGGCTCACACCAAGGAGCACTTCCCAGAACTTCTGCTGCCAGTGTCCTTGTCCTCACAGTGAGCCACAGCCACCCCCCTGCCTCTGCAGGAGACCCTCCAACACTAGCAGGTAGGTCTGGTTCAGTCTCCTATGGGGTCACTGTTCCTTCCCTTGGGTCCCCATGCACACACTACTTTGTTTGTGCCCTCCAAGAGTGGAGTCTCTTTTCCCCCCAGTCCTGTTTAAGTCCTGCAGTCAAATCCCACTAGCCTTCAAAGTCTGATTCTCTAGGAATTCCTCCTCCCACTGCTGGACCCCCAGGGTGGGAAGCCTGACATGGGGTCAGAACCTTCACTCCAGTGGGTGGACTTCTGTGGTATAAGTGTTCTCCAGTTTGTGAGTCTCCCACCCAGCAGTTATGGGAATTGATTTTATTATGATTGTGCCCCTCTACTGTCTGATTGTGGCTTCTCCTTTGTCTTTGGATGTGGGGTATCTTTTTTGGTGAGTTCCAGTGTCTTCCTCTCAATGATTTTTCAGCAGTTAGTTGTGATTCCAGTGCTCCTGCAAGAGGGAGTGAGCACATGTCCTTCTACTCCACCATCTTGAACCAATCCTATTTATGTCTTAATTGCAATAAAAATTTGTATAGATAAGCACTATCTACCAAAATACAATCATTTTGCAATCATTTCTTTATTAGATTTATAGTCAATTTCTTGAGAAATGCTGGAGGGATTTGCTTGTCACATAAATCAGACAGATGGTAAGTATGTATCCTAATCTCTGTTTGTCCCAAATTATCTCAAGCTCTTTTACCAAAGCATTGCTTTAATTAATTTTCTTAGAAAATCTAGACCTCACTTTACAATTGATTCAACCAACACTAGATGGCTGGCACTTAATGGGAGGTAGCAGCCCCAGGTGTATGGACAGACTTCCACCTTCCAAGGGTTTCTGACTCAAATCATAAACAGGAAGTTAGTTGTTTAATGGAGGCTCTTCAAAACAAGGAAAGAAAGTAACGTGAAAATAACAAGTACTTTCCTGATTTGCAGAGGCAAACGGCACCATCTGCTTCTTAAATGCTACTAAAGTAGCTAAGACAATTTGGGAACTTGAACAAGCCAAGTTGATTTTATTTTCAAGGGTAGTTATTTCACTCTTCCCCTTCCCTTTACCTCTTTAAATTAAACCTGTTAACTAAGTAAGTGTAATTCTGTAAAGGATAATTATTCATTTAACTCTACATATGATTTCTTTACATTTTTAACTTCCTAAAACGTTTAACTTCCTTTATACTAACAAAGGAAATGATGTATGCTACTTAATGAATATTGAATTCTTAGAGGAATGAATATTAAAAATTTATAAATAATAGCTCAGATTTGGCTCTTTATTATAAGGATTAAAGTATGAAAAAATTGATTTTGGTATGTTTTACCATGTAGCACCTTTCTCATTTGTGAATCATTCACTATTACCATTCTAAGTCAATTCTATATCTTGGGAGACCAGAAAATGTAATGACATACGGCTCTCACAAATTTGAAAACAGTCTACAATGCTAATATATTAATTTAGATCATTGTCATCACCACTATCATCATTTATAGAACTAATATGTTCCAGTTACTACACGCTTAACATGCAAAATCTCATTTATTTCTCATGAAAATGCTGGGAGGTACAAAATATTATTATCTCCATTTTGCAGATGAGGAAACTGAGTCTTGCCAATATCAAGTAACTTGCTCACTGTGATACAGCTTATCAAAGGCAGAGCTGGGATTCAGTCTTAGGCTGACTCCAAAGGCCTTGAGCCACAGATATGCTGTCTCTGTGATATCATTTCTAAAATTCCTTTAATCAGAAAACATAACCAAGATAAGATAGAGCACTTGACTCTAACTGCGGGGAGGAAAGGATTCTGATTTCTCCTAGGAGCTATGTATAAGGGTAAAATTTTGGAGAATTCCAGATTGAACTACCTACAAATCATCTAACTCAGTGAGCAGAGCTATAGTAGGAAGATTCCGTAAACAAACCTTTCAGTAAAACACAAGTTTCCTGGTTAAGTCCACGTTTGTCTGACACACAAGTTTTCACAGTCATCTCCACTGGCCTTGGCTTTCAAACCCACTGTTTGCCTTCCCATCACATAATGGAAACGTGTAAAATATGTACACGCTCTTGGTAGAACTTTTGCAAAAATATTCTTGTGAAAAATTTTGGAAAAAATGATAACTTGTATATTTTTCAAAATATTTCATGCAAAAAAAATGCTTCCAGTTAAAATAGGCACCTCTTTCCACCTAAAATCTTATATATTTGTGAGTTTTAAAGCTTGTTCTGGTTTCTGGATTTATTTGCTTTTATAAAATTACCATTACATTCAATGTTTGGATGAGATAAAGACAGTTTATTTGCAGCCCTAGAACCCATATCTATACCAAGCTCTCCAAGTTTAGTTGCAGCCCCAGACCACTGAGCTCCTTTTCAAGAACAGTAAACCATGCCACCAAATACACAAAGCGGTGCCAAAAGTTTGGAAAGAAAAGTCAAAAAGCTTAAAGGATTTTACATTCACTAACAGCCTGTATGCTACACAAAGTGTTGCATCCAAAAATAAATGCTGACCTTTGAGAATAATGGCTTAGTATTTATCAGAAATGTAGCCCTAGCAAAACCACCAGCAAGCCTCATGGACTCAGAATCCACACTGAAAAATGGGAAGGAATGTAGCTTATTTCTCTGATTCCATGTTCTTATAAGATTTAAATAGCTAGACAACTACACATCCAAACTATTTTTTAAGACTATAGCTCATAAAGAAGGAACTGTTACATAGTTGCTATTTGTTGGTGTTGATTTAGGCAACTGGAAGGGTAATTTCGACTTCTGGTTTCCTTAAACTGAAGATAAGTGCTATCATCTCATTGCTGCTTTCCTGATCAGAATAATTACACCTCAAACAGGATTGACTTGTGCACCAGCAGATGGATCAGGGGTTGGCTTGGACAACACCAGGAAGGGGAAACTGGTTTTCATCTTCCTGGTTCCTGGTTTTCCACCATTACCAATAGCTTTAAAAAAAAAAAAATTGCCCTTCCCATTCTATCCTCTTTTAATGTGCAAATATTTTTGAAAGCACAAAAAAATTACAATAACACTTCCGTGAGGATCAGTGGATTTCTCTTTGCCTTAACAAGAGAAATTTAGGCTTGACGAGGAGCAATGTGCTTCTGAGAAAGGACCCTGAGATGGAAGCCAGTGGTAGAGGGAGGTAAAATGCGTGCTGGATTCAATAATTTTGCAAACTCTGTCTATAATTTTTACAAAAGCCCTGAAAAGTGCGTTTTATTTGCATTTTACAGAAGAGGTTCCAAACCAAAATCTGTCTTCCTCCAAAACCCATTTTCTTTCTCCTGCCATGGTAAGCTACTATTAGGTGATCAGTATGCAGAGTGATGGGAATGATGACCTAAATAACTAATGATGTCTTTCTCTATAAAACAACATGCTTTTTTTATTTGTCTAAGGTCACATAGGCAACATATCATGAGCATTAACTTGAATACTTGATTACTATTAAAATTCTTGAAAGCTCCAGGAGATAGAAATAGGAAAAAATACACTAGAAAAAAAAAATGTGGTGGTTAAAATCTCAGACTCTCATTGTGTAACTTTAGCATATTAATCTCTTTGAGCCTCAGTTTCCCTGAGAATAATCTTATAAAAGAATTTTTTAATTAACTTAATTTTACTATATTTGAAAACCTGACAGTCCACTCAAAATTTATAATTCCAAAATCTTTGTCACACCAAAGATTCGACAGGCAATATCAAACAATTTGAAGAAATATCTAAATGAATGACCTTTTAAAAAATGTTTCTGGCAGGAGAGTTAGGTGACTTGTGCAAGGTTGTATAATTATTTGACTACATAATACATATCAACTGTTCATATATTTTCCACTGTGATATATAAAAAATATGAATATACAAAGTTTTCATATATACATTTATAGTCAAGACTAGATTTCAAATGCTACTGGACAAAAACCATGGCATAAAAAAATCCAGTATAGTATTACTATATTGTAATTTGTCATTACATTCCATTGTAATTTGGAATGTCCTTTTGTACTTACCTTTGTGTGTGTGTTTGACATTTTGTAATTTGCACTATTTTGAAAACAGTAATGAAATCACACTATGAAAATGACTAAAATAGATTAAGAAAAGTTACATAGCTTTCCATTCTCATTCAAAGAGATAATCTTATACTGATGCAAAATGCAGCCTAAAATAAATTACAATAATCTAGCATTTATTTTAGCTATCTTTCCTGGATTTAAAAAGGTAATCAGAAGTTTATTCTATAGACTTACCTAAAGGATTCAAAGCTTCCCGTAAAGATAAACTAAGATGGAGACAATAAGGCTAACAGTAATATTGTGGGTGAGCAGTTAATCCCCATAGACTTGTAATGTCATGTTCTACTGGGGAACTCAGAGCAGGGGCAGTAATGGACCTGTACTCTTTGGGCCTTAGAACCAGACACAGTGGGTGGAAGAGAAAGGACTGGAATTCAATATGTACAATACTCACAACATTCCATGTTTAGTAGTGAATTTGTCAATTAAATAGTAGAAGATTGAGAATTTAATAATGAATGTTCCAATTTATTAAATACATCCTACTTAGAAACACATTGCACTGAATTTTTATTGGGACTATATATTATTGGTTCATGCTGTAATCACCTGCAGATTATCTACATAAGGTGTGTCCTTGAATGTCAGATGTGTTCACCCACAGCTCACTGGGTCAGGCCGCAGACCACCTGCCCAGAGGCAGGCCACAGCCCTTCCTGCAGCAGCCCCCATGCCCTCTTCTAGTCTCTGGACAACTCCGCCAATGAAAACAAAGCCCACTATGTCTGAAAGTAACACAACAATTTTCATCAAAATGAAGTTCATTAGTTTTAAAACATCTGCCCTCTCTTTCGACAATGGAAACACTGTTATTATTTTATTTTATTGGTTCTCTCATTTCCCAGATACATTTATCCAGATGTCTGGACTGTTTTCTCTATCACCCACCCTTGCTCACTAACCAGACTTCACTTTGTCCAACTTTTGTCAGTTCACCAGGTCCTCTCTAGAGACAGTTGAATCAAGAGCTCCTCAGAACTAGAAATAAACTTTTTCTTCCCAGTAAGGAAACTGTTTTCCTGATAATCATTTATATTTAATGACTAGAGTTATTTTTCCAAGGAATTTTAAATGAATAACATTTAAATCCACACTTAGTATGAAATTTCTCATCCTATCATCTTCTAATCTGAGTCATGACAGAAAAAAATATAGTTCCTCCATCAATATGTGTAGACAATTCCTTCAGAATGAGCATGACCTAGATTTCAGTTGGTAAAGTAACTAATTTATTGGAGAAGAAAATCAAATATATAATTGTTAAACTACTCTGTTTTCGTCAAACTGCCTTTGTAACATAACCAAGTTTGAATGAGACGTCTCAAAACGTTTGAATAGTTAAGATAATAATCAATCAGAAACCCACCAGATATCAAATACAGATCCCAAATTATTCCCTTTTAAAAGGCACAATAACCAAATATGGAATGCCAACTTCATTTAGTGCTAATGCTCAGAAACTCTAAACATCAGATGGTGATATAATCCCATATTTGTGCAATATAGTAACAACTGAAAATAATGATAGAATCATTTAAAATAAAGGTCTAACAGGAAAGTTTACACAGGTGCAAAAAAGCATTTGTATTACATATAGTATATTTTAATTATACTTAATCTCAAATAAATATTCCACAAAGTGCTGGAAAGGCTTTGTTAGCCCAGACATTGAAACTGTTTTAAGTCCTCTGAGAGCGTGGAACGTCTCTTACTTCTATGTGCTCCACCAGACTAGCACAGTGCCTGCCTCACAGACCGAGGCAAACCACCTGCCCTGGTGTCAGGTAGTGTGTTCAAGCGCTTCACAGGCCTCACTCCTCATGCTCCAAAACAAAAACTTTCAGGTGGACTATGGAAACCCACACGTTTATGTTCCCTAGGTGTGTCTCATGCACAGTGAAGTCTGATAACTACTAACGTAAAAAGTTACTCAGTAAATGTCTGGTGACTTTGGAACACCGATGCATAGAAATGCAGAAGAACTACATTCAAATTTGCCATTGGAAAAATGTTATCTGGACACGCAGCCCAGTATTCTCCCTCAAAGAGACTGATGACACTAAATTGCCATACTTTTCATTATTTTCATCAGTTAATATCAAAAACTCCAATCACACCTGCTCCACCTTTCAAACCCTGTCACTGGGCCATCAGGAATTACCTTTGTATAATCAGAAAATTCCTCTGAGTACTCGCTCTCTTTTCCTAGCTTCCCCCTCGCCATCTTGGCCTTAACTTCTCTGAAGGTACCCATTTCTCTGTGACGCTCTCAAGTGATGGCTCACACCGAGTACCTCAGGGTGCAGAGGGCATGTTGATACAATGGACTGAATGTTTACATCCCCGAAAATTCACATGTTGAAGCCCAATGCCATGGTATTTGGAGGCAGAGCTTTTGGGGGGTAATTAGGTCATGAGGATGAAGCCCTCCTGAATGGAATTAGTGCCCTTATAAATAGAGATATGAGAGAGCTTTCGTCTGCCATGTGAAGTTAAAGCAAGAAGGTGGCCATCTGCAAGCCAGGAAGAGGGCTCTCACCAGGAACCAAATTGGCCAGTACCTTGATCTTGACTTCTCAGCCTTCAGAACTGGGAGGAAAAATTTTTGTTATTTAAGACACCTAGCCTGACTAAGACAGTTGGTATCCGACTGGTTCTCCACTGTCACTTCCAGAACAATTAGGAGGCTGATGCTGTAAGCCAGGTTGGAGATGATGGCAAATTTAGACTAAAATTTGTAGCACTGGGAATAGTGAGAAATGCTTAGCCTTGAGATTCAGTGCTCTTCAATGCTAAGTTATCAGTGCCAAGTTCTCTTTGTCCCTTCTCCTTAGGCAAGCTCATCTGTGTCCGTAACTTCAATTACCATCTACACATGGGTGACTCGCATATACATGCATATTTCTTTGAAATTCAGACCCTTATAACCAATTGATTACTTGGCATCTCCACTCAATTTTCTCAAAATCAACACTTCAAAGTTTTTTCTTCCCCAAAGTTTAACACAGCCCTAACCTGCACACCTACCTGGTCCTTCTCCAGAGTTTCCCATCTCAGAAATGGCGCCACCGCCCATCCTTATACAGTGGTCATGGATTTCTCCATTCCTTTATCATCTCATATATATTTATCAGTGAGTCTGTTTATTTTACCTCCTAAATATTAGATCAATAGACACTTCTGCACCTCTATCTCCATTCCCCTGGTCCAAGCCACCATTTTCTCTTACTAGCTAGTTTCCTTGCAAATCACTTTTATTTCTCCTCTAAGTCTCTTTTCCTCAGTGCAACAAGAGCGATCCTAACAAATGTCAATGGTTTCTCATTGTTTTTATGATGAAAACCAACATTTTGGATGTGATTATGGTAAGGTCTTACATAATTCTCCAGTCATATTTTCTATCAGTACTATCCTTAGAGCTAGGAGAGGGACCTCTGTTGGGCCCCTCACTTTGGATGTTTTCCCATACTACACAAACACACACACACATACGTGTACACATACAAAACACATTAAGAAACACATGAGAGCTTCTGTCACTAGAATAGGCATTTCACCCTAACAACACAGTACACCTCATTTCCCTAAACATGTACTCCTTGATAGACACTCAAAGGCCATGAGGGAACATTTCTCCACGTCTCTTCCAATATGCCCTCAAAACAGAAGGTGCTGGTCTCCAAATGCCATGAAGGTTTACAGATGCTTATACCCCTGCTAACAGCAGGAGGACAGTGCTGCTTCAGAATGCAGAGAGGGTTTAAGCAACATAAACTCTGAGATTAGAATTTAGTAAATCGATTAATTTGTCAAATCCTTCTTCTCTGATAGCATGAATGTAATAGATTCTTGTATAATTTTACAGTATGTGCATGTTCCACAAATATTTTCTCCTGATAGACTATAACCTATATGAGGGCCAGGACTGTGAGGGTTTCTTGTCCACCCTGGTGTTTAGCATAGCCACATAATGAATAATGAATATTTGTTGATTAAATAAATAAATGTAGAATCAGACAGAAGTGGTGGAGTCACTCAGGCAATTCATTAACCTCTCTGAAATTTAGTTTGTCACCTAAAATGAGGATAAATACACCTACCTCACAGGGTTGCTTATGACTGTAACAACATAATGCCATGAAGACCACACAGACCCTGTAATTACAATTTATAGTAATTCAGTAAATTATAAAAGATGATGTCAATCTTTACCATCATCAGGATTTCCCAGATCCTACCATACTGATTAATGTTATGCTTATTTTTCCAAGTTTTCAGAACAAATTGCCTGGAAACTAAATCATAGTGTGCAATTATACTGGAAAACTAAATCCAATGCTTTTTTTCTTTTGTTGCCAGTTGTTTTCACAAGATGAGAACTATAATGAACCAGTACAGCTGAATTTTAACTACAGAGGAGACATTAAGTGACTCTATTGTGCTGACATAAAAATTGATCCTGCACCATACTGCCTCCCTTGAGCCTCCATTTGTAACTTAACACTCTTTAATTCTCTTCTAGTTATCTGCAGATGGCATTTGAAGAGCATATCAGAAAATCACATCGGAAATTATATTCTGTATCAGAGAGCATGTACTATTAACTGCCATTACTTTATCATACAGACCTTGTAACATGAGTCTAATTATATTTGTGTGAATACAGATGCCCTTCCAACACTCTGGCTCTCTGTATCTTGACCCTCTTCTCCCCCAGTGACATCATCCTTCATGCTACCTCAACCACTCACCCTCATTGTCATAGCATTGGATTTGATATTACCGATGTTTGCAGACCCACCAAATCTCAATTTCCAGCCATTCCATGCCTTTCTCCTCAAACTTCCAACATCTTGTGGCCTCTCTTCACACCCACTGATGACCTTGCTTCCTTCCCCACCCCCAAAGTAGAAGCACTCTTCTATTCTCTTTTTCAATACAGCAGCCAGATTTATCCCGATAGAGTGTAAATCAAATCATGCCATTCCTCTGACAAGAAATCACCCTTCCATGAGTTATTATCATGCTCAGCATAGAAGCCAAGCCCTACAATGGCCTCAGAGCAGAGTAAAAAAGAGGCACTACTGATAACTATATCAGGACAAGAGGCATAAACTGGGAATCTTCTATGCAAACTGAGAAGTATATTTCCCCTACATAGATATGGCTTCCAGGAGCTCTCTGACCTTATCCACTACTGGTTTCCCCTTGCTCACTCTGCTATAGAGTGTGAGGAACTTTCTGTTCCTCAAACACACTAGGCATGTTTCAGTCTAGGGCTTTTTCTCTACTATTGTCTTTGCCTTAAACATTCTCCAAGATATCCTCTGCATTTACGCCCTCTCCTCCTTCAAGTCTTCACCTTCCTCAGTGAGGAAAGACCTTCCCTTGACCCATGATCTAAAACTATCACATACCCACCTCAATCCTCTTTCTCCTGCTTTAGTTTTCTCTTTAGCCATTATCCCCATCTACTATACTATCTAGTTTACTTATTTGTTTTGTTGTTGTATGTGTTCTGATACACAAACACACAAGTATGTAAGCTCTCTTTGGGCAGGAATACAGGAGAGGGCCTTTTTTTGTTTTTGTTCCAAAACTGGAAGAATACAAAAGACCCTCAATAAACATTTACCTTTAAATCTGACTTAGAGTGACTCAAGTTCTTATTCAGTTCAGGTAACCTCATCCATCTAACATGGTCCATTCTCACAAGAAATGAGACTTTCAGCATCTTAAATGTAGACTGGATGGGTAAAAAGAAAAATCATGTGAAACATTAAGAGAATAAGAATATGCTCATGACCAGAGCAAAGGAAGGTAAGAAAAGATGAGGGTTTTGTGGGCTGGAGTAGGAGAAAGGAAGTGACCCATAAGCTTGGCCTTGAAGAAAATGGAACTGGAAGGTAAGAAGAAGAAAGGGAGCTTTCTGAGCAGGAAGAAAAAAGTTGGCAAAGCAGGAAGACAGAAATGAGAATGATGTCTTAGTTCAGATTTTTCCACAAGCAGACCCTGAGCGGGAGGTAGTTTGAGTGTGATGCCTGGAAGCACGTGTGAGGAAGGAGAGAAAGTGACACAGAGAATGGACAGAAGCCAATGAAGTGTAGCCAACTGTAGCTTAATTCTCCTAGAGAATTCTGAGACACCGTACTAGCTTCCTATCACTGCTATAACAAATTTACCACAAACTGGTTGGCTTAAAACAAATTTATCATCTTACAATTCTGGAGGTCAGAGGTACAAAAATGGGTCCTATAGGGTTAAAGCCAAGGTGGCAACAGAGTTGTATCCCTTCCAGAGGCTGTATGAGAAATCCTTGACTTTACCAGGTTTTAGAGGCTGCCCATATGCCCTGGCTTAGGGCCCCCTTCAGGCAATGGCATCATTCTACTTCCATTACCACATCTCTTTCTCTGAATCTGCTGCTTCCCTCTTTTTCCTGATAAGAACACTTATAATTACATTGAGACCACCTAGATAATTCAGGATAATCTCCCCATCCTAAAATTCCTAATTTAATCACATCAGCAAAGTCTCTTTTACCATGTAAAGTAGCATATTCATAGGTTCTAGAGATTAGGATGTGGATATCTTTGGCAAGGTGGTGGGGTTGGGATGGAGGGGGGTCGAGTTGGGGGGTGCATTGTTCTGCCTATACAGATATCACGTGGAAAAACTTCAGAATCATTCACTCCAACACCAAGGATGGGGAACCTGGGACATATTGCACTGAGTTCTAGCCCTGACCATTGTTTGAAAGTTGCTTTGGGTTGTATCTGCCTGCAGCTGAGCAAATTCTCAGGCAGGAGGAAGCCATCAAGCAGAGATAAAGGTGCTGGAGATGGGATGCTGCCAGTGGGCAGAAGTTGTTCTGAGGACAGGGCATCATTGTATGTAGTAGCCAAGGAGGACAATTAGGAGTGTGTGTGTGGGGAAACCACAGGATATAGTACTTGAACGGATAAGACTGGCACAGATTATGCAGTGGTCCAAAGGCTAAATCGTTGACTTTAGGAAAACATGAATTTTTAAGAGAAGAGATGAAAGCAATATTTTAGGGATATTTATCTCACAGAAAAGTACTGGGAGCCCAGTCCTCTAATAATCCAGAGGTAA
The DNA here is from genome assembly GCF_949987535.1 of Balaenoptera acutorostrata. NCBI lineage: Eukaryota > Metazoa > Chordata > Mammalia > Artiodactyla > Balaenopteridae > Balaenoptera > Balaenoptera acutorostrata. The sequence goes on from NC_080081.1 coordinate 67,937,757, forward strand.
GATGATGGAATGCCACTACTAAAGTTTAGACCTGAGAACTGAGAGGAAGCAGTAAGGGCAGAAGGAAAATTAAGGCCTAAGTACTAAAAATAGGAATCAAGGGAAGGAAAGAAAAAATCAAAGATATCATAAGATTTCTATCTTAAAAGGCTGAAATGATAGTGATTATAAGGAGTTGAGAATGAAAATTCATTTGAAAGAATGGATAGGTTCAAGTTCAGTCTCATTAAATTTTAGATAAGATGATGGTGGTATATATCTAAATGAGCTGTCAAGTCATAAAAGTTCCTCTAAATTATCCCTTATCTACACATTTCCAATTAAGTTGGAAATCTTATTCAAAACAATTAAGATAATTACCATTTCATTTTGTGTGTAGTAGAGCAAATACTTTGACATTTTTCATCAGTTCAGTTCCATTAGTATATTTCCAAGCTCATCTATATCAGTTTTATAGCATACTTAATATGAAAGTAGACTTTCTTGGAACCAGAGTTTTATACTAGAAGTTATGTAATAAGTCACAGCATTATGAATATACTTTCCAACTACAGACAAACCAGAAAGGCAGAATTGTATATTGAAATTCACATTGGTCTCAGAGTCCATGCATCTGGCTCAGAGTTCTACCCAGCCCTTATACTACCTAACTGTGCAAACTTGGGAGAGTCACTTAAATGCTTTGAGTCTGTATCATTATTGGTACCAAGGGAGGTGGAGTAGGTTCTCTCTAATGTTCCTCCTAGCTACAGAAGCCTCAGCTCTCAGCAGACAAACTGCTAAGTTTATAAGCAGTGTAGTCAAATTCTAATCACTCCAATATAGTGCACATTTTATCTGAGTATATTATTGAATTGACTGCTTTTTAAAGCCAAAGTGAAAAAATACGAGTGGTAAGCAGTATGTCATTAATGCATAAATCAATTCACATGTTGTGAACTCGAACTACCATGGAACAACCTACATTAGAATTATTAATGATATCTTATACCTGGTAGCATTTTAGAGTTCTTTTAAACATTCTTCACTTAATCTTAAAAACCACTTCATACATGTCTTAATATTTATTTCATTTTATAATTGAGGAAACTGAGATGCAGCTGGGCAACTGCCCAAGGTTAAACAAACAGTTAATGACAGAGTCTAGATTCAAACTCACCTCTAGCACCAAGTCCAACAGTTTTTTATAACACTAAGATATTTCTCATTATGCCAGGCATGGAATGTCTAAATGTAACTTGAGGTATTAGAATAAATTTGGATTTATTTAAATAGAATTTGACAATTACATAAGCATTATCTTTTGTAATGATTACTTTCTCTGTTGTAGAATATATAATATTGTAAGTGTTTATATTGTTTACTTATCTATCTGGGGAAGGAGATTCTCAAGAGTGGAGAATATGTCTGTTATCTGTATCTACCATGTGGCCTGGCACAAAGTAAGTTCTAAAATGGTTTGATGTATGAATGAATATAGTGACTTTAACTGGCATATCCATAGAGTATTTCATCACTGCTTAATACTTGTAATTACTGACTCTTGTCTTTATTGTGTGAAAGATGTTAAAAGCTGCCATACATTTTCACAGGGTAGTTATCTCAACTGTCATACAGAAAGAAAAAAAAAGCTGTAAGCCAGGGAATAGACAAATTCACAATAATAGTTGAAGTCTTTAAAAATACTCTCAGTAATTTATTGAACAATGAGATATTTAAAAAGGCAAAGATAAAAGAGACCTGTATCTACCATTTTATATAATGACATATTTATACCTTCAACAACTACAGAATACACATTCTTTTCAAGTGTACATGGAATATTCACCAAGACAGAATGTGTTGGGCTACAAAGTAATTCTTAATAAATTTAAAAGATCGAAATTTTACAGAGCACGTTTTCTGATCACAACAGAATTTAACAATAAATTTTTGGAAATAGGAATAAATGTAATTATATTCCTATATACCAAACCATAGAATGCTTTTATATGTACATGATTTTTTTGCCCACCACATAATAGGTGTTCAGTATGTATTTATAAAGGATGGATGAATAAAACCACTTTCTTATAATTATAAAAGCTCTTTGTAAGTTAGGGGAAAAAAAACTGTGAAACAGTGAAGGTTTTATTAAAAATTAGAAATCCAGTCTTTATAATTCAGACCACATTTTTCAGTCCTCAGATAATCATATCATAATATACACCAGGCAAATATTTTTACCTGTTTGGATGAAATTGAGCACAAAGATGAACGAGTCAAGTTATCCCCCAAATCATTTTACCTCTTCCCCGAGGAGATTTAATGTTAAGTCAAAAGGCTAAAACAGGCAGTCGCTTTCCACTTCAACCTGAGCGCCACAGATTAGCTCTTAACTCTTTCACTCTCACAGGTTGTGCAGCTTTTCTTTTGTGTTAAATATTTAATGTCTCAAAAAGGTTTAAGGATGACTTTTAGAATAATCTAACATTACATATTCTCTGTTTCCTGTATGATGATCCCTTCATTTTACTCCTTGATGCAGCATGTAACTAAATTCCTAAGAAACCCAGTTCACAATCACACCATCCAAACCTTTGGGCCAGGGTACATGTTTGTCTTCATGAGTGTTTGGAAATCATTAATGAATATCTCAAAATTTGAATAACAAAAATATTCTTATTACCATTTTTAGGACTATTTCACAAACTCTAGGACAAGTTCATTAAAATCAGCTTACTTATATTTTGAAAGAATTACAGAAAAACAAACATATTATTTCTTGAGAAAGCATTGTTCCAATATCCTAAAGCTACCAAGAATTTTATAAATAATCTGCTTGCCTATTGCTATCATAATCAAGGCAGTTTTTATTGTAAAGAACATCTGAGAATTTAACAAGCATTAAAACAATGAAATCTCTGGATAAGGAAGGGGTGAAGGTATCCAAGAGGAGCTAATTATGCCTAAGCTGAGCTGTGAAGACTCAGTAAGATCTACCTAGGTAAAAGGAAGTTGAGGGGGAGGTATTTCTGGAAAAGGCAACAGCAAAAGTGAAGGCAAAGAAGCAGAGAAAGACGTGGGTGTTTGGGAAACTGCAAAGAGTTTGATAAGCTTGAGGCAAAAGTTGACCAGGAGAGTGTGATGAAAAATGAGACTGAACAGTTTGTCAGGGACCTGATTGTAAGCTGCCTAGGACACTGTGGCAAGATAGCAAGGATTCTGGATTATATCCAAGCAACTATGGAAAACCAACTGGGAAATTTTAACTGAGTGGTGACATGATCATATTTATAAAAGAACACCTATTCTGGTGGGTAATATTAAGTGCATTCAGGATAGTCATAAATATCAATGTAGATACTTTGAAGGCCTGACCTAAGTTGATGACTGAGGATAATAATATGGGAGTACACTATTTTTCCTTCTCTCCACATTTCCCACCAATAACCCATAAAATTAAAACACAACAACAAAAAAAGAAAATATTGGACTGTGACTTCCAGGTGGTGACACCGAAAAAAAAGAAGTGAGCTTTGGGGACAAACCCACACATCAGAGAGATCATTGCCCTCCTCCCAACTGAGTCCATACAGTAAGCAAACCATATCAGAGCCCTGGGTCTGCCTTTTTAAAATTATTTTATTTAATTATTGATATATTTTATAAGTTTAAGGTATATACTGTATTCACTTGATACACTTATTCATTGCAATATGATTACCACCTAAGTAGCTTTAGCTAAAATCTCTATCACATTACATATCTATCATTTCTTTTTTGTGGTGAGAACATTTAAGATTTAGTCTCTAGGCAACTCTGAAGTATTGGGTTGGCCAAAAAGTTCGTTTGGGTTTTTCCATTACCTCTTATGGAAAAACCCAAATAAACTTTTTGGCTAACCCAATATATAATACTGTATTGTTAACAATACTCATATGTTGTACATTAGCTCTCCAGAACTTGTTCATCTTCTAGTTGCAATTTTGTACTCTTTAATATCTCCCCAATTCTACCAGCCCCTGGTAACCAACATTCTACTCTCTGTTTCTATAAGTTTGGCTTTTTTAGATTCCACATATAAGTGAGATCATACAGAATTTGTCTTTCTCTGTCTGGCTTATCTCACTTGGCACAATGCCTTCAAAGTCCATCATGTTGTCGCAAATGGCAGGACTTCTTTCCTTTTTGAGGTAGGCCATCAGGCCCATCTCTTTATATACCCCTGTTCCCAGGTTTTATTTCAGGGGTTTCAGCAGGCTGTATGACATGCAGTGGTTTCCCCAGGTAAGCCCTGAGATCTAGATCTGGGGTGAAGTATCAGGAAGTCTCATTCTGATCACAGATTCAAGCTTCACTTTCCAATCCAGCTTTAGTAATAATAAAGCTAATATTCTAGTCTTTATCTGAAGGCCATGTCTATTGCCGATTGATTCTCAGAGAGAAAAATCGATTTCATAGGACTGGATGACTAAAAGTGGAGAAAAAGAGGGGAAGGGGAGTCAAAGGCAATCCCTACATACAAGCCTTTCTCAACAGCTTCTCCACCACAGTCACCAAGAACTGCAATTCAGTGAAAAGGTCAATGATTAATCCAGCTTGGAAAAGAAATTTCTCTCTAACATGGCATATTTGGTCTCAGTGGATTCAGGCAGAAATGCTCTGGCAGAACATTCAAGGAAAGAAGCAGTGCCAGAATATACATCCTCAGCCCACTGTACGAGCAGAATGCAAGCAGCCCTCCATCGGCTCACTACCCATCACTTTTCCACAGTCAGTCAAAGGCACAGCCAAGGGAAACAGCTTTATTAACACCACATGGCTATTGACTTCCCTGCAGGTAGGCTGAGGACTGGAACTCCCTCAAATTAGGGACCCACCCAGAGATGATTCACATTTCTGAGAAAAGCACTGGTAAGACATCAAATGGCATGCAAAAGGTATTTGTTATTTAAAGTAAAATTAAGTTTCGCCGACATCGCACATGAAGACTATATATGAACAGTGTCCCATTTTTCCTTTTTTCACTATTAGGACCTGAAATCCACACAGGGCCAAAATCCAATACTCCATCATCTGTTGGCCCTCATCTTTTCTAGCTCCCTCTGGGCCTATGTTCTCATGTTGTGAAATTCAAAACTATTCAAATAAATTGTGTGTTGTGGATTGCAAACTTCTCAGTTAACTTGCTGAATTCATTCGTTTTTTGTTCATAATAATATTGAGAATTAGGACCAATGTCATAATATATGAACTGAAATCAATAAAGCATTTCAGTAGTGTACAGGACTTCATGTCATCTTAATATATCCTGAAGCATAAAGCCTTTCAAAAATATATTAGTGCTTAAAGAAATGGGTAAAAACAATAAATGCATGTCCTTGATATATTTCATATCAATAAACAATACCACACACAAAACTTTGATTGCAATCTTGACTGAAGGACATTGATGTATTATACATTCTATTGTTTTTATATCTGGGATGTCATTAATTGAAGAAGAGTTAATATGAACTACTTCTTGCTGCTCCTAATATAAAATGAAGAAATTTTTCACATAGTCAATTTCTTCACTATTTTTCACATAAGTGAACCCTTTGTGTTTTCTCCTCCCCAGGAGAGTAGGCATTGAAAGTGATTTCTTTCAACTTGGCTGTTTTTCTTCAAAGAAATCATTAAATTTCAAAGAAAGCATTGGGTAACCTGGCACACAGCCATCAATCAATTTACTGAATGAACTGATGAATGATCACATATGATCCTGACTCATCAATGCATAGAGGAGGAAAGGTAATTTGGGTAAAAGAGATAAAAGAATAACTTCCTTCTAATGAGCAAGAATCCTATTTTTAAAAAGAGAAAGGAAACAGTAGAAAACCAGGAGAAGATAATCACCCAAGAGCTATTTTTTTATTCAGCTACATATACAAATGCACACACAAACTAATCCCATCTCTATCACACCTCAAGTAAAGCTAAAGTTGTATTACAAGGAAATCTATTAGTAGAAAAAGCAGGATTTTTACCAATGCCTTTTTTTTTGTATCCCAGAATATATTAATCTAGTTACTGCTCTTTATTTCAAAGAAAAATAATGGTCAGCCAAGAGCCTCTGGTATTCAGGAAAGAGGTATATGGAGAACACATTCATGCAGTATCAACATCTATATAGTAACCACATGTTTCTTAGAGTAAAACATAAGTTGGGAGTCTAGAAAACACACATATTCTAAGTTTTTAATAATATATTTATATTGAAACTTATTTTCATGTTAAAAATACTATTACCCAATTGACTCACCTAAGGAGTAGAGACTACTTCATCAGGTTTATAACTTGGATAAATAATAAGCTATGCGTATCATATTCACATGAACTAGATATCACAGATGCTTCAGAAAGTCTCCCACATTTAGAATGATAGATTAAAAGGCTATGCTTGCTCTTAAGCTTAGCTGTTTTACAACTCATAATGAAATCCCATATTAGGCTTGGTTAACACTATGTTCTATCCTAAAAAATTTTTTAAAGATAAAAAATATCTCTGATGCATTACAAGGCCAATAATCTCATAAATAAATTATCAGTGATATTCTAGTTACCTGCCACATTTGCAGCATTTTAAGTTTGTCCTTAAAGAATGAAATTGACATTCAAAAGTAAAACAGGTAGGAAAAAATTAATAAATACTGTATAATCATGTATATATCTTGATGAAAGTTGGTTTATGAGTAGAAAAAGTTCTGAAAAGATATATACTAAATTTTTTTAGTTATTTTCTTTTTCACTTATCTGTATTTTTTGAAAACACTTTGATAATACAAAAAATCCTTGAAATTATATTCATGTTCAAGATTTATAGTAATCACTTTGCTACTTGAAAATACAAAATTCAAGCCACTTTCATTTTAATTTCAAGAAGACAGGCTCATGATTGCGTGCTCCTTTATCTATTACAAGAAGTCTGAGTTCTGGAAAGCCTTACATTCCCTCATTTGCTACCAATTTAGCAGCTGCTTCTTTTGTTCATTTGGACAGCTCTTTATTCCCTGAAGGCCAGAGATGAAGTTCAGCTATGTGAATCATCACTACTCACCACATGTTATTAATTTGACCTTACTTGGTATTTCTCAGCTGTGGGTCTCATTCAACTTTTAATTTTCTGTGATTGGCAGAAATAGCACCTCACTGAGGATGTGTAGCTCCAGCCTTTCTGCTAGTGACTTGCCTCCCCTTTTGGAAAATCCTGGGCTGCTCAGGAAAACAGCAACTTGACAATTTGATTAAATGTGCTTGTGCATCTAACCTAGAAGAGACTTCAGGCCTAAACTCTAGATTATAGTTATGTGGTGGTAATCATAGCAGTTTTTGTGCTTACAGCAGGAGGACACAATTTTTTTAACTAGTAATTTAAAACAATGTTTGTGCATTGGGTTCAGTGGCTGCCTCAAACTCTACACCAGAATGTTGAAGAGAGAAGATCAGTTTCCTCTTGCTCCTTTCTTCTCCTCCTCTGTGTAACACAATAACTACCCAAAGTATTTAGACCTGTGCTACCCCAGGAAGTCTTCCAAGTTAATATAACCATACTTTTCACAACTGGATAGAGCTTGCCATTTAGGTAACAAATTTATATTTGCCGGTCTCTTTTTATTCCCACACAGACAACAACATTTTTCTACGGATGTGAGTCTGTGATGGGATTTCCAGATCACCTCCGTGAAGTGAAAAAAGGATGAGAGAAACTGAGGCCCAGGAAAATGAAGCAACTTGGCAAGCTGTCTCGGGTTGATTCTCTTCAGCCTTGACCATCCCCACGGGGGCTGACAGCTGAGAGCTCTCTCTCTGTGGCGCTGCCAGCAGTGGGTAGTGTAAATCCTGCAATTCTGAGTGCCACAACACAAGGACATAAAAAAGATGGCAGAGCCAGAATTAACTTGGCTACTAACTTCACACCACTTCCTTGCATTTCATTGGCAGAGTGCTAAACAAGTATCAGCAAATAATTGACTACCACATAAACTCAGGGGCACGATGGCCAGAGACAAAGACAAATCAGAATAAAAACTCAGAGGTTAACCACACCCTCTTTTATTATAGTTTTAAATGTATTTGCATTTTTATCAAGATAATTCATGCATCTAGTTTTAAAGGTAATGCTACAACATTACAAAGGTAATACTGAAATGAAAAAAAGGAGTCTCTAGAATACCCATTCAGACCTCCCCAGGCTGTCTCCAAAGGAAACTAATTTCAGTCCTCTTCAGCTGGTTTTTTTTGGTATTTTTTTTGGTATTTGTCTCCATATTTTTAAATGACAGGCTTACATATCTTTTACTTGACGTGACGGTTTCAGGTATTATCTATCAGCTCCCTGTTATGAAAGATGAGGATTTAGCTGCTTTATATTCCTGTAATCGCAATCTTTCTCTCTCTTACTCTGTTACTACCTCTCCCAATATCACCCCTTCTAATACCACAAATATTATATCAATTGTCATAGCTCATATTAATGTGACTTAAATATTATCCACAGCTGATCCACATCATGAGCTAAAATTTTGTTTCTCCTGGAATTAATTGCTATTTTTTTTAATTTGCCTTGTTTTTTATACATCTATCACTAATTATTTCCCAAATTCTTTGACTGAACTATAAAGCTCCTCCCAATATAATCAAACACACTTCCTAATCCATCAGTTCCATTTTATTTTTGTCGAGTGCTTTGCTCCAGGAGCACTCTCTCCTTTTCTCCAGCCTAGGCCATTGTCACACTATGCCTGCTGCTCAGCTGTTGCCATAGCATTTCCCTTTACCATCATTCTGAGATTTCCAAAGCCTGTGCACTCACTGTTTTCTGGATCCCAACTTTTCCTCTTTCATCTTCCTCTCTGTCCTTTCACTGTAGAGATCATCTGTTCCCTTCGTGAGAAAGAATACTTGGAAGATATAGTTTTTAGAACTTCCATATCTCAAATGGTCATATTCTGGCTCTATGTGTAATGTACAGTTTAACTGGATATTGAATTCTAGGTTGAAAAGTTACTGTCCAAGACAGACTTGATACTTTGTCCACTAGTTACCATTGCTGTTTAAAAATCTGAGTCATTCTGATTCCTGTTCCTTTGAATATGTATTCTGTTTTATTTCTCTCTGGAAGTTTTTAGGATCTTCAATTTCTCCTTAGTATTTTGGACTTTCACAATGAAGAGGCTCAGCATGAGTCTTTCTCATTGACTGTGCTGAATACTTACTAGGACTTTTCAATCTAGAAAAGCATGACTTTGGTTATGTGAAATTTCCTTGTATTATGTCTCTATTTTGCTTCTCTCCATAATCTCTAGCCTCTTTTTGAAAGGGCAATTGGTTGTATACTAGAACTCTTAGCTTGACCATCTACTTCTTCTATCCTTTATTCTTTTTTTAAAAGTTTTTATTGGAGTATAGTTGATTTACCATGTTGTGTTAGTTTCAGCAAAGTGAATCAGCTATACATATACATATATATATCCACTCTTTTTTTAGATTCTTTTCCCATATAGGCCTTTACAGAGTATTGAGTAGAGTTCCCTGTGCTATACAGTAGGTCCTTATTAGTCATCTATTTCATATATAGTAGTGTGTATATATCAACCTCAATCTCCCAATTTATCCCTCCTCCCCCCATCCCCTGGTAACCATAAGTTTGTTTTCTACATCTCTGACTCTGCTTCTGTTTTGTAACTAAGTTCATTTGTACCCTTTTTTTAGATTCTACATATAAGCGATATCATATGATATTTGTCTTTCTGTGTCTGACTTACTTCACTCAGTATGACAATCTCTAGGTCCATCCATGTTGCTGCAAATGGCATTATTTTGTTCTTTTTTATGGTTGAGTAATATTCCATTGTATATATGTACCACATCTTCTTTATCCATTCCTCTGCTGATGGACATTTAGATTGCTTCCATGTCCTGGCTATTGTAAACAGTGCTTCAATGAACATTGGGGTGCATATATCTTTTAGAAAATGGATTAAAGACCTAAATGTAAGGCCAAACACTATAAAACTCTTAGAGGAAAACATAGGCAGAACACTCTTTGACATAAATTGCAGCAAGATCTTTTTCGATCCACCTCCTAGAGTGATGAAAATAAAAAGAAAAATAAACAAATGGGATCTAATTAAACTTAAAAGCTTTTGCACAGCAAAGGAAACCATAAACAAAATAAAAAGACAACCCTTAGAATGAGAAAATATATCTGCAAACAAAGCAACTGACAAGAGATTAATCTCCAAAATATATAAACAGCTCATGCAGCTCAATATTAAAAAAACAAATAACCCAATCCAAAAATGGCCAGAAGATCTAAATAAACATTTCTCCAAAGAAGACATACAGATGGCCAAAAAAGTACATGAAAAGATGCTCTACATCACTAATTATTAGAGAAATGCAGATCAGATCTACAGTGAGGTATCACCTCACACTGGTCAGAATGGCCATTATCAAAAAATCTATAAACAGTAAATGCTGGTGAGGGTGTGGAGAAAAGGGAACCCTCCTACACTGTTCGTGGGAATGTAAATTGATACAGCCACTATGGAGGTTCCTTAAAAAACTAAAAATAGGGCTACTATATGACCCAGCAATCCACTCCTAGGCATATACCTAGATATCCTTTATTCTTTCTCTAATACTCTTTTATACTTTTTGTTTTAGTTATTAGAAAATTTCATTAACATCTTCCAATTTTTACTAAATTTTTCATTCCTGCTCTAAATTTTTAATTTCCGGAAGCTCCTTCTTCTTTTCTGTACTACTTTACTTCTACTTTTAACGTATTCTAGGTTATTTCCTGAGAATATCAATTTTGTTTTGAGTTTTTAAAAACTTTTTTTCTACTAACTGCATTTTTTCCCTTTTACTCAAAATTTTCAAAGGCTTTAAAACCTACAGTTAAACAGGCTCTCAGAAAAATAAGTGATCATATAGCCAAGAGATGGGTTATTAAATATTTTGTACTGAAGATTATTCTGATAATTTAGTATCAAAATAACCTTTCATTTATGCCCTGATCAAAGACAAATATGAATAAGTGGTAGCACAGAAAATCAAAAGGCCTTGACCTAATCATTTGATTTACGGTTATTTGCTCCAGGTCAGACATAAATGAGTGAGAGCATCACACTGGCCACTCCTCATTCAGAGGAAAAAAGAGTCTCTAACACTGTAAATGAGATCCCTTTCTTTACAATTAGCCTTCTCATAAACAAGCAAACACTGACTCTATTTACATAACCTTGAGTAACCTCAAGAAAACCCAAAATGTGGGTGATAAAGTAGGATTTTTTTCCTTATACATCGAAAGGTTAGCGAGTGTGGAACAGCTTTTTTCCAAAGAAGAGGAAACAAATCATGTTAATAAATTCTCAGGAATTCAGGGACTATGTAGGGTATCTTCCAATAAATATCCTGAACATATTTCCACTTATAAAATATCTCTATCTGGCAGTTTCCCTGCCAGCTAAAGGGGATGTAATAGTTCATTTTTCTGTTACCAAGAACATTTTTTGCACATCATTTTGGCATAGAGTGGAGGATGAATTCTCCTCAGTAACAACTCTACTTTTTCAGGGGATGTAATCTCTCTTCACTAAGAATAGTTATATTTCAAGAAAAAAAAAATTTCACACAACAAACAACAAACTAAATAAAAGATAAAATGTGAGGCACAAAATAGAGCATATTTTCTTTCTTTTTCTTTAGTTTGTTTACTAGATCATTTCTATTTAAGCACGTGAATATTATCAGCAACATTTCATTTCTACAAACATGATCCTATACTTAGCTTATCTTGTGTCTTAGAGTGCCTCAGTTTTATTATTATGTAGTCTAAGGAAAAGTTTTGAGAACATTATACTATTCATCTGAGTCAAAATGCTTAACACCAAATGAAAATAAAAATTTCTTAAAACATAAAAAAGCAAAAGAATTGGAAAAGTAAACAACTAATTGTTCAATCCTATGATGTCTACTTGTAGGAAACAGTGTAAAAGAATTGTTGGCCAAAACTGTAATTAAAAATGTCATATCAGGGTATTTCTCTATTCTGTAGTCAATGATTTAAGAATCAACAGTAAATTCTAAATTTGTACCTATAATATTTTCATGAAAATGTGAGTTTTTAAAAATAGTATATAGCATAAAAGTTCTAGTTGTAGATTATTTGTCACAGTAATCTTTGCTATTTCAAATTATCAGTTTTATTTACATTTTTACTGTTTGGATTGCCCCATGAGAATATAAACTCCATGAGATCAGGAACTTTGTAATCTTTTTCACTGCAGTATCCCCAGCACAAAGTGACTCAATGAATATCTGTTGAATAAAGTAATTAACAAAACTTTTACACTTTTACACTAACATGACCCCATGTTTTTATTTAATCCTCACAAATACTCTGTGCTGTGGTATTTTTATCTCATTTACTGCTAAAGAATGAAAACTTTAGATTTGAATAGAACTTACTGACTTCTCCAATACTTCTATTCATAAAGAAATCAAATATAATCTAATATTTATAAACAGTTCATTAATCCAATCCTGTTGCTTCTGTGGGATTACTGAATTTAACTTGATTTCAATTCAAAAATGAATTGTGTGACAGATACTTATGATAGGCAGTAATAACAAGTAAATTTCAAAGAAAGAGCAACTCCATTTTTAATTTTTATGATTACTTGTGCATTTTAAAGTATATAATTTGAAATGTTTTAGAAATTCTACTGATTCACTTTACCAGAAGTACACCAGTTTTCTTTTAATTCTTGTGAATTTTTTGTCATCAATTTATTCAACAACTATGTCAACAAATATATTCATGTATTCAACATATACACTTATATATCTGTTGATTAATATTAGTACATTTATATTCATTCATAAAGAGAATTCTGACTATTTTAAAGGCACCATGCTGAGTCCTAGGCCCATGCAGCCATAAAAAATAGAAGTCAAATGACTCTCATTAAGCAAATTCATATTGATGTTTTTCAAACCTCCATCTTTACTTTAGAACATGAAAGTCATCTACTCTATACTTTATAAAATGATGTGCTCATCATATTTCTGAAAAATGCAGACAATAAGGCACAGTAAATATGTACCATCCTTGTTTTCTCTAATCATCTTTCCTAAAACTCATCCGCCCAATGAAATTGTCTAATTAGACTCTCAAAACAGTAAATTTCTTTTGATCTATAATTAATTGCATAAGTTAGTTACAAATACAACAGAATTTAAGGAAGTTCTGCTTTATGTCATTCAATGACCTTGATAAGGAAATAACAGTTACATGTTTCCAAAAAATATTAAACACCCACCCATCACTACACAACTATCCTTTTTTAAAATAATTACATGGTGAAAAATTGCTATAAATCAGTTATTGGACATGTTTCAAGTCCCCTGACATATAGCTACATAAAGTTAAAACTTTTTAAATGTCTTGTTTATATAATAGGCGGGGGGGGGGTGGGAAATGCTTGTATCAAGCAATATTAACTTAGGCTTGTTTTATATGGTAAAAGTCAGACAGCGGCAGTGGAAGAGTTAGACTTTTTTCTCAACTGTAACTGGATGCTACCATTCTGGAAACTGTCACCAGCTAGGAATCAAAGAACAAGATATTTGGCTGTTTGCTCCTGCTCAGTGTAGTCATTTCATTTCTGTTAAATTCTGTATTCTCAGCTAAGATAAACTGGGAATTTACAGCAGCTGTGTATGCCAGCCTTTTCCCATTAATCCATATCTTAACTCCAACAATACAAACACCTAGCTATTATACAGAAATTGGATTGGGGTGGGCAAGATTGTAAGTGAAGAGACCAGTTAAAGTAATTTTAGTAGTCTAGGTCTGAGAGGCAGCTTGGACTGGAGCAGAGTAATTGAGAGGAATAGAGGTGGCAATTAAAAGTTTACTAGTGACCTTATTAAGAGCCATATCTTTGGACGGTGACAGCAAAATCTGGATATCTAGGAGACGAGAAATGGGAAATAGAGAAAAAAAAGTGAGTATAGAACACTTTTTCAATAAGTTTGGTGTTTAAAGGAAGGGAAGAACCAGTCAGCATGTAAGGAACATGGGAGCCATCACTCCCATTCTCACAACAATAAAAATGCCCAACAAACGGCAAACCAACAGCTCTGCTTGAATATGAAGCAAAGAAGTGAGGTCACAGGGCAAACCGCTGCCCGCCAAATTGGAGAGGCAAACAGGAAGATACAGGGAATCAAAACTTATCAAAATAGAAACCCAGAAGCAGAAATCTCTGTAGGAACTATTACTAAGGTGGGAAAATTTAAACTGCAATTAATGAATTGCTGTAAGTTCAATGTGGACAAGTCTGAGAGTTAAAAATTCCAGGAGTGCCCAGATGGGAGGGGTGGGGCCTCACAATTTAGTGAATTTTACCTTCAAGAGGCCAACTAGATACTCTCAGTGAATATCAGAGAAAAATTCCCTCATGCTTCGAGCAGGAGAACAAAAAATAACCATTCTGAAATAAGCCCAGACTATTCTATTCTTCTTAGGCAAAGCTATTTTACCAGGGCCAAACAGACTGGGATTTAAACAGGGCTTAACAGACCTAGAGGAAGGGAAATACTCAACACCAATCCTCTTTAGCCTTCCTGCCCCACTTAAGGGTGGACAAAACACTAAGAAGCATTTGTGAAAGTCACAGCCTAGGGGCACAGGCTCACTAAAATTTTGAGACCTAATCATAGGTCTAAAGAATGCCTACTCTCCCCTCACACTTCACTACCACATCTTAGAGCTCCTGTTTATAATAACAGGGGATTACAACGGAAAGAACAGCACCTTATTGAAGAAAGGGACCCCAAAGGTAATAGTGACGACAACAACAAAGTCATTAGAGGAAGTTTTAGCTCCTGACACTTACAGCTACAGATAAACATAACACTTTATGCTAAAGTCCTATTTACCTAAGTTACTTTTACCCAGTACATTGTGTCCAGCTTTCACAAAAATTACAAGGCATTCTAAAGTACAAAAAGTTTGAAGAGACAGAGAAGGCATCAGAATCAGACTCAGATATGATAGTGATGTTGGAATTATTTGATCGAAAATTTAAAACAACTATGATTAATATGCTAAGGACTCCAACATAAAAAGTAGACAACATACAAGAACAGATGGATAATGTAGGCAGAGAGATGAAAACTCTAAGAATTTAAAGGACATGCTAGAAATCAAAAACACTACAGTACAATGAAGAATGACTTTGATGGGCTCATGAATAAACTACATACAACCAAGGAAAGAATCAGTGAACATGAAGAAATGTTAATAGCAACTTCTAAAACTGAAAAGTGAAGAGAAAAAAGAATTTTAAAAATTGGAACAGAATATCCAAGAACTGTGGCACAACTACAAAAGGCATAACATGTACATAATTGGAATACCAGAAAGAGAAAAAAGAGAGAACAGAAGAAAGTATTTGAAGTAATAATGGCTGAGAATTTTCAACAATTAATGATGAACACCAAAGCAGATCCAGGAAGCTCAGAGAAAACCAAGCAGGATAAATACAAAAAAAAAAAAAAAAAAAAAAGCCTATACCTAGGTATATCATATTCAAACTGTATAAAGTCAAAGACACAGAGAAAATCTTGAAATAAGCCAGTGGGGAGAAAACCACCTTACTTATATAGAGAAGCAAGGATGCAAATTATATCACACCTCTCTTTATGCAAACAAGAAGAGAGTGATGTAAAATATTTAAAGTATTGGAAGTAAAAAAAAAAACTGCCAACAAAAAAATTTTCTATCCAGTGAAATTATCCTTCAAAAGTAAAGGAGAAATACTTTCTCAGGAAAACAAAAATTTTTCATCAGTAAATGTGCCTTGCAAGAGATGTTAAAAGAAGCTCCTCAGAGAAAAGGAAAATGATACAGGTCAGAAACTTGGATCTGCATTTAAAAAGGAAGAATGTTAGAGTAGGAATAAATAAAGGCAAAGTAAAATATTTTCTTATTCTTGAGTGATCTGATAACGTTTTTTCAAAATAATAATATATTCAGTGATTATAAGTTTTGGATAAGTTAAATCAGTGACAACTATGTTATAAGGGATGGAAAGGAGAAACTGAGAATATTCTGTTATAAGTACCTGCGAAGCAGTATAGTATTATTTGAAAGTGAAATTGGATTAGTAGTAATTTATACTGAAAATTTGAGGGCAACCACTAAAAAAAAATTTAAGTAAACTTGATATGCTAAGAGAACAGAGAAAAAAAATCACATAAAATGTTCAATTAAAACCATAGAAGGGGGCTTCCCTGGTGGCGCAGTGGTTAAGAATCTGCCTGCCAATGCAGGGGACACGGGTTCAAGCCCTAGTCTGGGAAGATCCCACATGCCGCGGAGCAACTGAGCCCGTGAGCCACAACTACTGAGCCTGCGTGTCTGGAGCCTGTGCTCCGCAACAAGAGAGGCCACGACAGTGAGAGGCCCGCGCACCGTGATGAAGAGTGGCCCCCGCTCTCCACAACGGGAGAAAGCCCTCGCACAGAAACGAAGACCCAACACAGCCAAAAATAAATTAATTAATTAATTAATTTAAAAAAAAAACATAGAAGGTAGAAAAAGAGTAGAAGTTAAAAAAGAAAAAAGAAAGAAAAAGTGCAATGAATAGAAAACAGTAAAAATATGACAGAAATTAATCCAACTGTGTCAATAATCACTTTAAATGTCAGTGATATAGATACACCAATTAAAAGACAGAGATTTTCAGAGTGAATTTTTTTAAAAAGACCCAATTATATGTTGTCTACAAGAAACCAATTTTAAATAGGAAACAACAGATACATTAAATGTAAAGGGACAGGAAAAGACATACGATGCTAACACTAATCAGAAGAAAGCTAGAGTAGCTGTATAAATTGCAAACAAAGAAGAGTTCAGATCAAGAAAAATGATCAGAGATAAAGAGGATAATTACATAATGATAAAGTAGTCAATTCTCTAAGAAAATTTTATAATTCTTAATGTGTATGCATCTAACAACAAAGCATCAACAAAAACTGATAAAACTTCAAGGAGAAAGGTTAGACTACACTATAGTTGGAGATTTCAACATCCTCTTTTAGTAACTGATGGAGCCAGTAGGCAAAAAAAATTTTTAAACATAGTTGAACTAAACAGCATGATCAATAACTGGATCTAACTGACATCTATAAAATGCTTCACCCAACAATAGCAGAATAAACATTCTCTTCAAGCTCTCAGGGAACAAAGATAAGCCACATTCTGGGTCATAAATGCACCATAACAAATTTAAAAGAATATAAATTATTCAAAGTATGCTTTCAGACCACAATGGAATTAAACCAGAAATTAATAATGAAAAAAATAGCTGAAAAATTCAAAAATATTTGGAGATTAAAAAATACATTTCTAGGGCTTCCCTGGTGGCGCAGTGGTTGAGAATCTGCCTGCTAATGCAGGGGACACGGGTTCGAGCCCTGGTCTGGGAAGATCCCACATGCCACGGAGCAGCTGGGCCCGTGAGCCACAACTACTGAGCCTGCGCGTCTGGAGCCTGTGCCCCGCAACGGGAGGGGCCGCAATAGTGAAAGGCCCGCGCACCGCGATGAAGAGCGGTCCCCACACCGCGATGAAGAGTGGCCCCCACTTGCCGCAACTAGAGAAAGCCCTCGCACGAACCGAAGACCCAACACAGCCAAAAATAAATAAATAAATAAATAAAGTAGCTATAAAAAAAAAAAAAAAATACATTTCTAAATAAAACATGGGTCAGAGAAGAAGACTCAAGAGATAGTACACAATATTTTGAACCAAATGAAAATGAAAAGATAATTTATCAAAATTTGTAGGATGAAGCAAAGGCAGAGTTTAGAGAGAAATTTATAGCATTGAATGCATATATTAGAAAGAAGAAAGATCTAAAATCAAAAATCTAAACCTTTACCTTATGAAAAGAGAAAAAGAAGAGAAAATTAAATATAAAGTAACCAGAAGAAAATAAATAATAAAATTTCGAACAGAAATCAATGAAGTTGAATTTAGGAAATAAATAGAGAAAGTCAACAAAACCAAAAGCAACTTCTTTGGAAAGATTAATAAAATTGATAAACCTCTAGCCAGATTAACAAAAAAAGAAGACACAAATTACTAATATCAGAAAGCGGAGAAATAATTAAAGATCTCATGGACATTAAAAGAATAATAAAGGAAAATAATGGACAACTTTACACCCACAAGTCTAATAACCTAAATGAAATGGACTAATTCCTTGAAAGATGCAATCTATCAAAACTTACACAGGATGAATTAGACAATCTGAATAGGCCCACGTCTATTAAAGAAACTGAATCAATAATTAATAACCTTCCAAAACAGAAAGCACCACATCATGATGGGTTTACAGGTGAATTCTATCAAACATTCAAGGAAGAAATTATACAAATTGTCTGCAATCTCTTCCAGAAAACAGAAGCAGAGGGAAAACTTCCTAACTCATTCTATGTGACCAGCACTACCCTAATACGAAGAGTGAAGACATTACAAGAAAGGTAAACTATAAACCAACATTTCTCATTAACATAAATGTAAGAAGCCTCAACAAAATAATAGCAAATCAAATCCAACAATATATAAAAAGAATTACTGATATATACCACGACCAAGAGGGATTTATTTCAAGTATTTGAAAATCAATTGATGTAAACTATCACATCAACAGGCTAAAGAAGAAAAATGATATGATTATATCAATACATGCAGAAAAATCATCTGACAAAATCCAACACTCATTCATGATAAAAAACTCTCAGCAGACCAGAAATAGAGGGCATTTCCTCAACTTCATAAAGAACATCTACAAATACCCTACAGCTGACATCATATTTAATGGTGAGAAATTAGTGTTTTCCTGCCTATGATCAGGAACAAGGCAAGGATGTCTGCTCTCACCACTCTTATTCAACATTATACTGGAAATCCTAGCTAATGCAACAACGCAAGAAAAGTAAATAAAATGTATAATGGATTCGAAGAAGGAAATAAAAGAAAGCAAGATATAGCTAGATTGAAGGTAAAGAAGGGCAGGAAGAACAGAGTAGGATTTGGACATATGGAGTTTGGAGTTTTGGAAGAGAGTACTTTATTCCTATGATCTGGGAGGAAGAAGTTATAGAAACAAAAATGTTTAACAAAGACAATAATCCATAAAGCAATGTCCCTCAGAAATAGAAGGGGACAGGATTCAGAGTATAGGTAAAGGAAGATACAACAATTTATGCTAAAGTTAAATATCACCAGAATTGTCTTCACTCAGTCATTGACAGGGCAATGGAAAAGTAACAACTGAGTTAATGACTCTTCAGGATTCTTGGGTCTTCTCCCTTTAGAAAAAAATCTACCCTAGACTACCTATTTTCACATTCTAAAGAAACTATTTTTATTTTTATTTTTTTGCTAAGCCTCTAGAAGTAGCTATTCCAGTGAAAATTTCCAATCTTCCTCCCCATTCTACCTCTCTTTCCACCCCCAACCCACAGAACTGTTGCAATGTTTCAACAATATGCAGTTTTACAAGATTTTATATCCAATTATTAATTGTTCTGGACTTTACCAAAATGAACTTTCTAACAGAAATTTTCACTTATCCAAAGTCAACTGGAAGAAAATGTCATTAAGGAAAATAAATAATGGCAGGGAATAAGGATAATGGTAATTTCTACTTACTGAGCACTATTCTGTATCAGGAAAAATGTATCTGCTCTGATGCATCATTTCACCCTAGCTGAAAATTGAGTGCCAGTGCATGTTTGACCACTAGGCAATTTTTAAAATGCAAAGCTTGTTTCTAAACTACTCTTAAAGTAGTTTATAACATGAGGTAAATTTATTAGGTCTGGTTAAATGGAGGAGTGGTAATTTAAATATACGTTATGCTTTTAAAATGTTACCAATAAAATACTACATAGGCTAAAGAAAAATTGGCTCACTGATCATAGTAACTCATTAGAATTTAGACAGTGGAACTGTTTCCTGGCAAGGTTTCCTTCTAAAAACTAGAAGAAACAATTTTAGTTGAAGCCAAGGTAAAAAATAACTCCGGTATGCCATATTTGAGAGTGTCAAGTAAGCATAACTCTATTTGGACTAAACCTGTTTTCATTAGTATAAGTACCAGACTAATTTATCATCATCATCATCATCATTAATACTGAAATTAAACTTTGCTTTGATTTGGTATACAGTCTGTTAATAAAGTTTTTCTCACACAGTTAGGTGTGATTTCAGTATCTTTCTAATGATTAAGTAATCCTTTTTCATAATTTTCATTATTTAATTGCTAAAACTTGATGTAGAGAGTAATTCTGATAATACTTTATTATTCAAATCTCAAAGATAAGGATGATTGGTTTTGTGGAACCATTTTTAAATAGCGATTATTTACTAGTTATATTTATAAAAACTGTAAATTTCTAACTAACCGTATATAAGTAACAATTAAGAAATCATATTTCTGTTAATTTAGATTTCTTAATACTTTCTTCTTTTGGAAAATTTCTGCATCTTGGGGACTTAGGTTGTGACAATGGCTAGGTTCAAAGCTTGTATATAAGAAAGAAAAGAAAAGTAAGATGCAAACCTAAACCTTGCATCCAGGTCCAAAATGCAGTTCAACAGATGAGCTAGCACAAGTATTCAGAAACCCAAGAAAGAATAAGCTAGGAAGCCGGAGGCACAAGGAAAGAAGCCAGAATCATTCAGAGAAAATCTTCAGGTAATAGAGGAGAGATAGCAAATTTAGAATATTTGCAGATTCTAAGTTGCAGAATAAGACTTCCCTGGCGGTCCAGTGGTTAAGACTCCATGCTCCACTGTAGCAGGCATAGGTTCAATCCCTGGTCAGGGAACTAAGATCCCACATGCCACATGGCAGGGCCAAAGGAAAAAAAAAATTGCTGAATATTTACTTCAATAGAATTGCTCAATGGTCCAAAGTGTCTCACTGTCCCTGAGTCAGGACATTCTGGAGTCATTAAAAGGGGTTGATGTGGTCCAGAAAAAAATAATGGTAGATATTAGTGCTTTAATTCTATAGAAATATTCTTCTTTTCCCATCAACAAGTTATTACTTACCGTCATTGGAGATAGTTAAACTACAAAGTCAGAAAAATAGACATTGTTCAGATAATATTTCTTAAGTTCTCTGAGATTCTTGGATAAAAGGTATAGCAAATGAAATATAGCAATTTGCTCTCTAGAGGTTATTTTTCAGATACTAATAGTACTATGGAACACAGATAAGAGACAGAAATAAAATTAAAAGGGCCTCTGGGAATTCAAAAGAGATTTATTCATTCATTTACTCCTTTGTTCATTCATCAGATACTTGAGCAATTATTCCATGAACAAGACACAGTGCTTGGCACTACAAATGAAGTGGGGAAAAAGCAACCCCTGCTGCATGGGATTTATAATCTTGTAGAAAAGATATTGATATACCATGAGTACATACAATGTATCCAGAGATACATAGCAGGGACTACAATTCCCATCACTCCCTGAATAAGATGGCAGGGTAGGGATGGAGGAGGAAAGCTAGCCAGATGATAAAACCAAACTAATATTTAGGTGATTATGTTTTTAGGCAAAGGTGGGAAAGGTTGTGAGAGAAAAGCAGAGAAAGATGTTTTAGGCAAAGAGAAATAAATGAGATGAGCCCAGTGCATGTGAGGAATCAAAAAGAAATGCATACATTCATTTATTCAACAAGTATTTACTGAACACTTAGATAACTGGGTATAGGGGCATGGGCCAGACACACAAGGCCTCTGCTCTTCCATTTCTTACATTTGGTGGGTTAAAGTAAAGTTGAAGCAGAGGAAACAGTAAAAAATGACAAAGCCTTGATGTGTTTGAGGAGCCAAGAATGAGCCAGAGGAATGTATTGACCAAAAGGAAGAGAGACCTGACACGTAGTCGGGAATCAAATTCTATCAGGCTACATTAGCCAGAGTAAAGAGTTTTTATTCTATTTCCTACCAGACGATTTTAAGCAAAAGGGATATATAGTGATTTATGTTTTACAAAGATTACTCTGGCTATTATGTAGGGAATGGATTATAGGGAGGAAACAATGAAAACAGGAAATCAGAAGCTATTACAGTCAGTGAAGACAGAGATAAGGTTGGCTTGAATGGAAGCAGTGGAGAAGATAAAAAGTGAGTGAACTTTGGATATAGTTTTGGAGATAGAGTTGATAGCACTCATCAATGAACTCAGTAGGTGTGAGGAGTAAGAAAGGAAAATATCAAGGTTAATATGGAGTTCTGTGCAGCTGGAATTTAAAGGAAATAATAAGGCTTGTGAAAGATGAGGCTGAAAAAAAAAAAGAACCAGTTTATGAGGAATATGTATGCCTTGTCAGAGTCTAAATAATAACACCAAAGTTAATCCACAGACGGATTTAGGGAGCTATCTTGCTTTAAGCAGATATACATTTTTGAAGGATCAGTCTGGTGGAAAAATTATTCTTTAAAATAGCCTCAAGAACTAAGATACTCAGTAAAGATTCTAAAAATATTATAAAAACATATAGAAAAAATATAAAGCATTACTAGAGGAGATAAAAGACCTATTAAAATGGAGAGATATGCCACATTCATGGATTAGAAGATCAGTGTTGGGAGATCTTCAAGATGGCGGAGGAGTAAGACGTGGAGATCACCTTCCTCCCCACAAATACATCAGAAATACAACTACATGAGGAACAACTCCTACAGAACACCTACTGAACACTGGCAGAAGACCTCAGACTTCCCAAAAGAGCCATGTGACTGACAGGGTCTTCATCCTCCAGCTGGGTGTCAGGCCTGTGCCTCTGAGGTGGGAGAGCCGAGTTCAGGACATTGGTCCATAAGAGACCTCCCAGCTCCATATACTATCAAACGGTAAAAGCTCTCCCAGAGATCTCCATCTCAATGCTAAGACCCACCTCCACTCAACGACCAGCAAGCTACAGTGCTGGACACCCTATGCCAAAAAAATAGCAAGACAGGAACACAACCCCACTCATTAGCAGAGAGGCTTCCTAAAATCATAATAAGGTCACAGACACCCCAAAACACACCATCGGATACGGTCCTGTCCACCAGAAAGACAAGATCCAGCCTCCTCCACCAGAACACAGGCACTAGTTCCCTCCACCAGGAAGCCTACACAACCCACTGAACCAACCTTAGCCACTGGGAGCAGACACCAAAAACAACGGGAACTATGAACCTGTAGCCTGCAAAAATGAGACCCCAAATACAGTAAGTTAAGCAAAATGAGAAGACAGAGAAACACACAGCAGATGAAGGAGCAAGGTAAAAACCCACCAGACCAAACAATGAAGAGGAAATAGGCAGTCTACCTGAAAAAGAATTCAGACTAATGATAGTAAAGGTGATCCAAAATCTTGGAAATAGAATGGAGAAAATAAAAGAAATGCTTAACAAGGACCTAGAAGAACTAAAGAGCAAAAACACAATGATGAGCAACACAATAAATGAAATTAAAAATTCTCTAGAAGGAATCAAAAGCAGAATAACTGAGGCAGAAGAATGGATAAGTGACGTGGAAGATACAGTAGTGGAAATAACTATTGCCGAGCAGATTAAAGAAAATAGGATGAAAAGAATTGAGGACAGTCTTAGAGACCTCTGGGAAAACATTAAACACACCAATATTCGAATTATAGAGGTCCCAGAAGAAGAAAAGAAAAAGAAAAGGACTGAGAAAATATTTGAAGAGATTATAGTTGAAAACTTCCCTAATATGGGAAAGGAAACATTCAATCAAGTCCAGGAAGTGCAGACAGTCCTATACAGGATAAATCCAAGGAGAAACACGCCAAGACACATATTAATCAAACTATCAAAAATTAAAGAAAAAATATTAAAAGCAGCAAGGGAAAAACAACAAATAACACATAAGGGAATCCCCATAAGGCTAACAGCTAACGTTCAGCAGAAACGCTGCAAGCCAGAAGGGAGTGGCAGGACATATTTAAAGTGATGAAAGGGAAAAGCTTACAACCAAGATTACTCTACCCAGCAAGAATCTCATTCAGATTCAACGGAGAAATTAAAGCCTTTACAGACAAGCAAAAGGTAAGAGAATTCAGCATCACCAAACCAGCTTTACAGCAAATCCTTAAGGAACTTCTCTAGGCAGGAAACACAAGAGAAGGAAAAGACCTACAATAACAAACCCAAAACAATTAAGAAAATGGTAATAGGAACTTACATATCGATAATTACCTTAAATGTAAATGGATTAAATGCTCCCACCAAAAGACATAGACTGGCTGAATGGATACAAAAACAAGACCCATACATATGCTGTCTACAAGAGACCCACTTCAGACCTAGGGACACATACAGACTGAAAGTGAGGGGATGGAAAAAGATATTCCATGCAAATGGAAATCAAAAGAAAGCTGGAGTAGCAATTCTCATATCATACAAAATAGACTTTAAAATAAAGACTATTACAAGAGACAAAGAAGGACACTACATAATGATACAGGGATCAATCCAAGAAGAAGATATAAAAATTGTAAATATTTATGCACCCAACATAGGAGAACCTCAATACATAAGGCAAATGCTAACAGCCATAAAAGGGGAAATCGACATTAACACAATCATACTAGGGGACTTTAACACCTCACTTTCACCAACGGACAGATCAACCAAAATGAAAATAAATAAGGAAACACAAGCTTTAAATGATACATTAAACAAGATGAACTTAATTGATATTTATAGGACATTCCATCCAAAAACAGAATACACTATCTCTTCAAGTGATCATGGAACATTCTCCAGGATAGATCATAGCTTGGCTCACAAATCAAGCCTTGGTAAATTTAACAAAATTGAAATCGTATCAAGTATCTTTTCCAACCACAATGCTATGAGACTAGATATCAATTACAGGAAAAAATCGGTAAAAAATACAAACACATGGAGGCTAAACAATACACTACTTAATAACCAAGAGATCACTGAAGAAATCAAAGAGGAAATCAGAAAATATCTAGAAACAAATGACAATGAAAACACGACGACCCAAAACCTATGGGATGCAGCAAAAGCATTTCTAAGAGGGAAGTTTATAGCACAACAATCCTACCTCAAGAAACAAGAAACATCTCAAATAAACAACCTAACCTTACACCTAAAGCAATTAGAGAAAGAAGAACAAAAATACCCCAAAGTTGGCAGAAGGAAAGAAATCATAAAGATCAGATCAGAAATAAATGAAAAAGAAACGAAGAAAACAATAGCAAAGATCAATAAAACTAAAAGCTGGTTCTTTGAGAAGATAAATAAAATTGATTAACCATTAGCCAGATTCATCAAGAAAAAAAGGGAGAAGACTCAGATCAATAGAATTAGAAATGAAAAAGAAGTAACAGCTGACACTGCAGAAATACAGAGGATCATGAGAGATTACTACAAGCAACTATATGCCAATACAATGGACAACCTGGAAGATATGGACAAATTTTTGGAAAAGCACAACCTTCTGAGACTGAACCAGGAAGAAATAGAAAATATAAACAGACCAATCCCAAGCACTGAAATTGAGACTGTGATTAAAAATCTTCCAACAAACAAAAGCCCAGGACCAGATGGCTTCACAGGCAAATTCTATCAAACATTTAGAGAAGAGCTAACACCTATCCTTCTCAAACTATTCCAAAATATAGCAGAGGGAAGAACTCCCAAATTCATTTTACAATGCCACCATCACCCTGATACTAAAGCCAGACAAAGATGTCACAAAGAAAGAAAACTACAGGCCAATATCACTGATGAACATAGATGCAAAAATTCTCAACAAAATACTGGCAAATAGAATCCAACAGCACATTAAAAGGATCATATACCATGATCAAGTGGGGTTTATCCCAGGAATGCAAGGATTCTTCGATATATGCAAATCAATCAATGTGATAAACCATATTAAGAAACTGAAGGAGAAAAACCATATGATCATCTTAATAGATGCAGAAAAAGTTTTTGACAAAATTCAACACCATTTATGATAAAAACCCTCCAGAAAGTAGGCATAGAGGGAACTTACCTCAACATAATAAAGGCTATATATGACAAACCCACAGCCAACATCATTCTCAATGGTGAAAAACTGAAAGCATTTCCACTAAGATCGGGAACAAGACAAGGTTGTCCACTCTCACCACTATTATTCAACATAGTTTTGGAAGTTTTAGCCACAGCAACAAGAGAAGAAAAAGAAATAAAAGGAATCCAAATCGGAAAGGAAGAAGTAAAGTTGTCACTGCTTGCAGATGACATGATACTATACATAGAGAATCCTAAAGATGCTACCAGAAAACTACTAGAGCTAATCAATGAATTTGGTAAAGTAGCAGGATACAAAATTAATGCACAGAAATCTCTTGCATTCCTATACACTAATGATTATAATCTGAAAGAGAAATTAAGGAAACACTCCCATTTACCATTGCAACAAAAAGAATAAAATACCTAGGAATAAACCTACCTAAGGAGAAAAAAGAGCTGTATGTAGAAAACTATAAGACACTGATGAAAGAAATTAAAGATGATACAAACAGATGGAGAGATATACCATGTTCTTGGATTGGAAGAATCATCATTGTGAAAATGACTTTACTATCCAAAGCAATCTACAGATTCAATGCAATCCCTATCAAACTACCAATGGCATTTTTCACAGAACTAGAACAAAAAATTTCACAATTTGTATGGAAACACAAAAGACCCCAAAGAGCCAAAGCAATCTTGAGAAAGAAAAATGGAGCTGGAGGAATCAGGTTCCCAGACTTCAGACTATAATACAAACCTGCAGTAATCAAGACAGTATGGTACTGGCACAAAAACAGAAATTTCGACCAATGGAACAGGAAAGCCCAGAGATAAACACACACACATGTGGTCAACTTATCTTTGATAAAGGAAGCAAGAATATACAATGGAGAAAAGACAGCCTCTTCAATAAGTGGTGCTGGGAAAACTGGACAGCTACATGTAAAAGAATGAAATTAGAACAGTCCCTAACACCATACACAAAAAGAAACTCAAAATGGATTAAAGATGTAAATGTAAGGCCAGACACTATAAAACTGTTAGAGGAAAACATAGGAAGAACACTCTATGACATAAATCACAGCAAGATTCTTTTTGATCCACCTCCTAGAGAAATAGAAATAAAAACAAAAATAAACAAATGGGACCTAATGAAACTTCAAAGCTTTTGCACAGCAAAGGAACCATAAACAAGACAAAAAGACAACCCTCAGAGTGGGAGAAAATATTTGCAAATGAAGCAACTGACAAAGGGTTAAACTCCAAAATTTACAAGCAGCTCCTGCAACTCAATATCAAAAAACAAACTACCCAATCCAAAAATGGACAGAAAATCTAAATAGACATTTCTCCAAAGAAGATATACAGGTTGCCAACAAACACATGAAAGAATGCTCAAGATTACTAATCATTAGAGAAATGCAAATCAAAACTACAATGAGGTATCACCTCTCACCGGTCAGAATGGCCATCATCAAAAAATCTACAAACGATAAATTCTGGAGAGGGTGTGGAGAAAAGGGAACCCTCTTGCACTGTTGGTGGGAATGTAAATTGATACACCCACTATGGAGAACAGTATGGAGGTTCCTTAAAAAACTAAAAATAGAACTACCATACAATCCAGCAATCCCACTACTGGGCATATACCCTGAGAAAACCATAATTCAAAAAGAGTCATGTACCACAATGTTCATTGCAGCTCTATTTACAACAGCCAGGATATGGAAGCAACCTAAGTGTCCACTGACAGATGAATGGATAAAGAAGATGTGGCACATATATACAATGGAATATTATTCAGCCATAAAAAGAAACAAAGTTGAATTATTTGTAGTGAGGTAGATGGACTTAGAGTCTGTTATACAGAGTGAAGTAAGTCAGAAAGAGAAAAACAAATACTGTATGCTAACACATATATATGGAATCTTAAAAAAAAAAAAGAAGAAGGTTCTGAAGAACCTAGGGGCAGGACAGGAATAAAGATGCAGAGAATGGACTTGAGGACACGGGGAGGGGTAAGGGTAAGCTGAGACGAAGTGAGAGAGTTGCATGGACATATATACACTACCAAATGTTAAATAGATAGCTAGTGGGAAGCAGCTGCGTAGCACAGGGAGATCAGCTTGGTGTTCTGTGACCACCTAAAGGGGTGGGATAGGGAGGGTGGGAGGGAGGCGCAAGAGGGAGGAGATATGGGGATATATGTAGATATATAGCTGATTCACTCTGTTATAAAGCAGAAACTAATACACTATTGTAAAGCAATTACACTTCAATAAAGATGTTAAAAAAAAAAAACCTGGGGGACATTGGTAATGTCACTTGCCATTTAACTTTTTAGAACTTCTTCATTTGTTAAATGTGGGGGTGGGAGGAGAGTAGTGGCTAGATCATCTAAAATTTTCCTTTAGTGCTATTATTCTATAGCATTTCCGAAGAATTCTTTATTTAGAACCAATTCATAATTGGAGGCACCACCTGGTGTTATGAAAGGGAATTTCAGGGAAAGTTTTATTTAATTGCCTTTGCAGCAACAACATGTGTCATTAGTTTAAGGGGAAAAAAAGAATGTATCAGAATGTGTCATGTATTATCTTAACAAATATTCCTTCAGTGATATTCAGGACACCACCATGCAAGCATGTCTGACATGTTACCTGTTACTATTTTCCACATCACAAGTGTAGCCTTTTGATTATTTTACCTAATTTTCTATGCTTTGTTTTAATATTATTATTCTAATATCAGTTTGGGAACTGACCTGAGCTGACCTTTTAGTTTGGAGAAGTACTCAAATAAAATATGAATGGATTAATTTTTTTTTAAAAATTAGTGTTATAAAGATTTCAGCTCTCTCCCTAGTTAATATATAAACTATATATTATTGAGTTTATATTCAGTGCTATTCCAATCAAAATCCCTAAGAGTTATTTTCATGTAACTTGACAACATTGTTCTAACCCTGATAATGATAAGACCATTTTGCAAAAAGGAACAGTGTGGGAGCTCTTACCCTTCCAGATATCAAGACTTACAAAGAAAAAAAAAAAGGTGTAGTAATTAAACTATGTGATAATTAATAGGGTGAGAGAAAAATAGACTAATTAACCAGATAAAGAACTCATAAACAGACCCGGCATAAAAGGAAAAATCATTGAAATGACATTTTTAAAAGTATAAGGAAAATGACTTAATACATGGTACTGTTTCCTTATAATTATTTATTCATATTTTTTTGGGGGGGGGTGGGAGAGAATATTTATTCATATTTAATGAATACATTATTTATTTTTAAGTAAATAATAATTTACTCATGTGGGAAATTAATATAAAATTAGATCCTAACCTTACAACACAAACACTAACCAAAGGGGGAAAGGGAACAAAGGGTGCAAATGCTGATATATTTCAGGGGTGGTGGTAGAAAGTTAAGGATGCCCTCACCTGACATCTTCTTTTCTTCTGTGGATTAAAACCACCCATTGAATGTGAGAGCAAAAGTAAGCGAAAAACATGTTTGAAAAGGGGGAGGATTTTGAAAGCCTTGAAGAATAAGATAAAAATTGTCTAGGAAGATATAGAAGAAATTCTGCATAGTATTAAAATACCAAATGAGTTTGGAGACTTTGAATATAAGGCAGTACCCATTGGAAAGAGCTATCCAACTTTCCAAAAACTTTCTGGTGGAGACTTAAAGGAGACAGCTGGATTAACTGAGAGTTGCTTATCATGACAAAGAAAGGAAAATGGGTTTAGGGAGTTGGGGACAATTGTCAAGAGAGTGGTCAAAGGGATGGAGCGTTAACTATAGGAACTGGGAATCCAGGGTTTGAATCCATCATCAGTGTGGATGATAAAGTAACCCGGGATGAACACGGAACTTAGAGTGAAGCAGAAAACGGGGACCCAAGTGCCAAAATCTTCCAAAATCCATGGAATCAAATTTATCTGCTTTGTTCATAGCACTTATTGGCTTTATTTTGGAGATAATTAATTAGAACCCATTTCCCAGTCCAAATCGGGCACATTCACAGTCCTAGAAAGTTACTGCTGTTGGGTTGACAGCAGAGAAAAATGTAATAAAAACCATAAATAACAAAGACAACAACCATAAAAGCATAACAGTCTAGGATCATTTACCATGGGAAAAGAAATAGCCTTCAACACATCAGAGACCCTGGAAGACATACCAGAGTAAAATCCCGAGAGTCAGCAAAGTTTAAGTTCTAGTTCCTTTTCTCCCTTGGAAAATTCTCTGAAATTCAGTTTCCACAGCTGTCTAGTAAAGAGATTAGACTAGATCATCTCTAAATTTTTTCTAGCTCGAAGTATCTATGTCCATAATGATTACCTTAACTTACCAGGGGAAGATTTTTATTTAGGAAGAGATTATGTTACATGTTTTATAAAAACTATCAAAATAATTTAAATTAAAATATCAAGAAGGTAAATTTCAATTATTTGAAAAATTTACCTATATTGTATATCAACAATGGAGATAAATCAATAAAAGGAAATCTCAGTAGAGACCTAATTGAATTCCCATATTCCAGAATTCCTTTGGTCCACAATTTAACACTATCTTGTAGAGTTCAAGTTTTGCTTAAGCTGTGTTAATATTGCTCCCCAAGTAGATTGTGAGTTCCTTCAAGACACCTTTAGTCATTATTTCACTTTTCTTCGCCAAGACTGTGCTCACAGCTCAGGGTATAAACTAGACACAGTATTTCCAGTGTCTAAAATGAATAAAGGCCAGATCTAGAAAGTATTGTCTAAAAGTTTCAGAAGAAAAAGGACACGCTTATACCCGCACAGAGAATAATCCAAGAACTAGAGTCCAGAGCCTGTTGTCTTATCTATTTCAACAGAAAAACATTTAGTGAGACACCCAATATCCTACATCAAAGAGTTGTGGGTTTTTTTAATGTAATGTTAAAATGGATTTTTGCACATCAAACAAACCTATCCCTAGCCTTACCCATTTCTGGCTCATATATCATGTACTGCAAATGTTTTTTTTTTTTTTTTTTTTTTTTTTTTTTTTTTTTTTTTTTTTTTTTTTTTTTAAGATTTTTAGAAATTTCATGTAATGTCTGAAACATTTATATTAACATATTTCCATACAAATAACCCAATGAAAGTTTAGTATTAGTTGTTTTGTTTGTTTTTTTATACTGCAGGTTCTTATTAGGCATCAGTTTTATACACATCAGTGTATACATGTCAATCCCAATCGCCCAATTCAGCACATCACCATCCCCACCTCATCGCAGTTTTCCCCCCTTGGTGTCCATATGTCCATTCTCTACATCTGTGTCTCAACTTCTGCCCTGCAAACTGGCTCATCTGTACCATTTTTCTACGTTCCACATACATGCATTAACATACGATATTTGTTTTTCTCTTTCTGACTTACTTCACTCTGTATGACAGTCTCTAGATCCATCCACTTCTCAACAAATGACTCAATTTCGTTCCTTTTTATGGCTGAATAATATTCCATCGTATATATGTACCACAACTTCTTTATCCATTCGTCTGTTGATGGGCATTTAGGTTGCTTCCATGACCTGGCTATTGTAAATAGTGCTGCAATGAACATTCGGGTGCACGTGTCTTTTTGAATTACGGTTTTCTCTGGGTATATGCCCAGTAGTGGGATTGCTGGGTCATATGGTAATTCTATTTTTAGTTTTTTAAGGAACCTCCATATTGTTCTCCATAGTGGCTGTATCAATTTACATTCCCACCAACAGTGCAAGAGGGTTCCCTTTTCTCCACACCCTCTCCAGCATTTGTTGTTTGTAGATTTTCTGATGATGCCCATTCTAACAGGAGTGAGGTGATACCTCATTGTAGTTTTGATTTGCATTTCTCTAATAATTAGTGATGTTGAGCATCTTTTCATGTGCTTCGTGGCCGTCTGTATGTCTTCTTTGGAGAAATGTCTATTTAGGTCTTCTGCCCATTTTTGGATTGGGGTGTTTGTTTCTTTGATATTGAGCTGAATGAGCTGTTTATATATTTTGGAGATTAATCCTTTGTCCGTTGATTCATTTGCAAATATTTTCTCCCATTCTGAGGGTTGTCTTTTCGTCTTGTTTATGGTTTCCTTTGCTGTGCAAAAGCTTTGAAGTTTCATTAGGTCCCACTTGTTTATTTTTGTTTTTATTTCCATTACTCTAGGAGGTGGATCGAAAAAGATCTTGCTGTGATTTATGTCAAAGAGTGTTCTTCCTATGTTTTCCTCTAAGAGTTTTATAGTGTCCAGTCTTATATTTAGGTCTCTAATCCATTTTGAGTTTATTTTTGTGTATGGTGTTAGGGAGTATTCTAATTTCATTCTTTTACATGTGGCTGTCCAGTTTTCCCAGCACCACTTATTGAAGAGACTGTCTTTTCTCCATTGTATATCTTTGCCTCCTTTGTCATAGATTAGTTGACCATAGGTGCGTGGGTTAATCTCTGGGCTTTCTATCTTGTTCCATTGATCTATGTTTCTGTTTTTGTGCCAGTACCATATTGTCTTGATTACTGTAGCTTTGTAGTATAGTCTGAAGTCAGGGAGTCTGATTCCTCCAGCTCCATTTTTTTGCCTCAAGACTGCTTTGGCTATTCGGGGTCTTTTGTGTCTCCATACAAATTTTAAGATGATTTGTTCTAGCTCCGTAAAAAATGCCATTGGTAATTTGATAGGGATTGCATTGAATCTGTAGATTGCTTTGGGTAGTATACTCATTTTCACAATGTTGATTCTTCCAATCCAAGAACATGGTATATCTCTCCATCTGTTGGTATCATCTTTAATTTCTTTCATCAGTGTCTTATAGTTTTCTGCATACAGGTCTTTTGTCTCCCTAGGTAGGTTTATTCCTAGGTATTTTATTCTTTTTGTTGCAATGGTAAATGGGAGTGTTTCCATAATTTCTCTTTCAGATTTTTCATCATTAGTGTATAGGAATGCAAGAGATTTCTGTGCATTAATTTTGTAACCTGCAACTTTACCATATTCATTAATTAGCTCTAGCAGTTTTCTGGTGGCAGTTTTAGGATTCTCTATGTATAGTATCATGTCATCCGCAAACAGTGACAGTTTTACTTCTTCTTTTCCAATTTGTATTCCTTTTATTTCTTTTTCTTCTCTGATTGCCGTGGCTAGGACTTCCAGAACTATGTTGAATAATAGTGGTGAGAGTGGACATCCTTGTCTCGTTCCTGATCTTAGAGGAAATGCTTTCAGTTTTTCACCATTGAGAATGATGTTTGCTGTGGGTTTGTCATATATGGCCTTTATTATGTTGAGGTAGGTTCCCTCTATGCCCACTTTCTGGAGAGTTTTTATCAGAAATGGGTGTTGAATTTTGTCAAAAGCTTTTTCTGCATCTATTGAGATGATCATATGGTTTTTATTCTTCAATTTGTTAATATGGTGTATCACATTGATTGATTTGCGTATATTGAAGAATCCTTGCATCCCTGGGATAAATCCCACTTGATCGTGGTGTATGATCCTTTTAATGTGTTGTTGGATTCTGTTTGCTAGTATTTTGTTGAGGATTTTTGCATCTATATTCATCAGTGATATTGGTCTGTAATTTTCTTTTTTTGTAGTGTCTTTGTCTGGTTTTGGTATCAGGGTGATGGTGGCCTCATAGAATGAGTTTGGGAGAGTTCCTTCCTCTGCAATTTTTTGGAAGAGTTTGAGAAGGATGGGTGTTAGCTCTTCTCTAAATGTTTGATAGAATTCACCTGTGAAGCCATCTGGTCCTGGACTTTTGTTTGTTGGAAGATTTTTAATCACAGTTTCAATTTCATTACTTGTGATTGGTCTGTTGATATTTTCTGTTTCTTCCTGGTTCAGTCTTGGAAGGTTATACCTTTCTAAGAATTTGTCCATTTCTTCCAGGTTGTCCATTTTATTGGCATAAAGTTGCTTGTAGTAGTCTCTTAGGATGTTTTGTATTTCTGCGGTGTCTGTTGTAACTTCTCCTTTTTCATTTCTGATTTTATTGATTTGAGTCCTCTCCCTCTTTTTCTTGATGAGTCTGGCTAATGGCTTATCAATTTTGTTTATCTTCTCAAAGAACCAACTTTTAGTTTTATTGATCTTTGCTATTGTTTTCTTTGTTTCTATTTCATTTATTTCTGCTCTGATCTTTATGATTTCTTTCCTTCTGCTAACTTTGGGTTTTGTTTGTTCTTCTTTCTCTAGTTTCTTTAGGTGTAAAGTTAGATTGTTTACTTGAGATTTTTCTTGTTTCTTTAGGTAGGCTTGTATAGCTATAAACTTCCCTCTTAGAACCGCTTTTGCTGCATCCCATAGGTTTTGGGTCGTCGTGTTTTCATTGTCATTTGTCTCTAGGTATTTTTTTATTTCCTGTTTGATTTCTTCAGTGATCTCTTGGTTATTTAGTAACGTATTGTTTAGCCTCCATGTGTTTGTCTTTTTTACGTTTTTTTCCCTGTAATTCATTTCTAATCTCATAGCGTTGTGGTCAGAAAAGATGCTTGATATGATTTCAATTTTCTTAAATTTACTGAGGCTTGATTTGTGACCCAAGATGTGATCTATCCTGGAGAATGTTCCGTGTGCACTTGAGAAGAACGTGTAATCTGCCGTTTTTGGATGGAATGTCCTATATATATCAATTAAATCTATCTGGTCTATTGTGTCATTTAAAGCTTCTGTTTCCTTATTTATTTTCATTTTGGATGATCTGTCCATTGGTGTAAGTGAGGTGTTAAAGTCCCCCACTATGATTGTGTTACTGTCGATTTCCTCTTTTATAGCTGTTAGCAGTTGCCTTATGTATTGAGGTGCTCCTATGTTGGGTGCATATATATTTATAATTGTTATATCTTCTTCTTGGATTGATCCCTGGATCATTATGTAGTGTCCTTCCTTGTCTCTTGTAACATTCTTTATTTTAAAGTCTATTTTATCTGATATGAGTATAGCTACTCCAGCTTTCTTTTGATTTCCATTTGCATGGAATATCTTTTTCCATCCCCTCACTTTCAGTCTGTATGTGTCCCTAGGTCTGAAGTGGGTCTCTTGTAGACAGCATATATATGGGTCTTGTTTTTGTATCCATTCAGCCAGTCTATGTCTTTTGGTTGGGGCATTTAATCCATTCACGTTTAAGGTAATTATCGATATGTATGTTCCTATGACCATTTTCTTAATTGTTTTGGGTTTGTTTTTGTAGGTCCTTTTCTTCTCTTGTGTTTCCCACTTAGAGAAGTTCCTTTAGCATTTGTTGTAGAGCTGGTTTGGTGGTGCTGAATTCTCTTAGCTTTTGCTTGTCTGTAAAGCTTTTGATTTCTCCATCAAATCTAAATGAGATCCTTGCTGGGTAGAGTAATCTTGGTTGTAGGTTCTTCCCTTTCATCACTTTAAGTATTTCATGCCACTCCCTTCTGGCTTGCAGAGTTTCTGCTGAGAAATCAGCTGTTAACCTTATGGGGGTTCCCTTGTATGTTATTTGTCGTTTTTCCCTTGCTGCTTTCAATAATTTTTCTTTGTCTTTAATTTTTGCCACTTTGATTACTATGTGTCTCGGCGTGTTTCTCCTTGGGTTTATTCTGTATGGGACTCTCTGCGCTTCCTGGACTTGGGTGGCTATTTCCTTTCCCATGTTGGGGAAGTTTTCGATTATAATCTCTTCAAATATTTTCTCTGGTCCTTTCTCTCTCTCTTCTCCTTCTGGGACCCCTATAATGCGAATGTTGTTGCGTTTAATGTTGTCCCAGAGGTCTCTTAGGCTGTCTTCATTTCTTTTTATTCTTTTTTCTTTAGTCTGTTCCGCAGCAGTGAATTCCACCATTCTGTCTTCCAGGTCACTTATCCGTTCTTCTGCCTCAGTTATTCTGCTATTGATTCCTTCTAGTGTAGTTTTCATTTCAGTTATTGTATTGGTCATCTCTGTTTGTTTGTTCTTTAATTCTTCTAGGTCTTTGTTAATCATTTCTTGCATCTTCTCAATCTTTGCCTCCATTCTTATTCCGAGGTCCTGGATCATCTTCACTATCATTATTCTGAATTCTTTTTCTGGAAGGTTGCCTATCTCCACTTCATTTAATTGTTTTTCTGGGGTTTTTTCTTGTTCCTTCATCTGGTACATAGCCCTCTGCCTTTTCATCTTCTCTGTCTTTCTGTAACTGTGGTTTTTGGTCCACAGGCTGCAGGATTGTAGTTTTTCTTGCTTCTGTTGTCTGCCCTCTGGTGGTTGAGGCTATCTAAGAGGCTTGATGGGAGGCTCTGGTGGTGGGTAGAGCTGACTGTTGCTGTGGCGGTCAGAGCTCAGTAAAACCTTAATCCACTTGACTGTTGATGGGTGGGGCTGGGTTCCCTCCCTGTTGCTGTGGCGATCAGAGCCCAGTAAAACCTTAATCCACTTGACTGTTGATGGGTGGGGCTGGGTTCCCTCCCTGTTGGTTGTTTTGCCTGAGGCAACCCAACACTGGAGCCTACCCGTGCTCTTTGGTGGGATTAATGGCAGACTCTGGGAGGGCTCACGCCAAGGAGAACTTCCCAGGACCTCTGCTGCCAGTGTCCTTATCCCCACGGTGAAACAGAGCCACCACTCGCCTCTGCAGGAGACCCCCCAACACCAGCAGGTACGTCTGGTTCAGTCTCCCCCAGGGTCACTGCTCCTTCCCCTGGGTCCCGATGCACACATTACTTTGTGTGTGCCCTCCAAGAGTGGGGTCTCTGTTTCCCCCAGTCCTGTCACAGTCCTGCAATCAATTCCCACTAGACTTCAAAGTCTGATTCTCTAGGAATTCCTCCTCCCTTTGCCGGACCCCCAGGTTGGGAAGCCTGAGGTGGGGCTCAGAACCTTCACTCCAGTGGGTGGACTTCTGTGGTATAAGTGTTCTCCAGTCTGTGAGTCACCCACCCAGCAGTTATGGGATTTGATTTTACTCTGATTGCGCCCCTCCTACCGTCTCACTGTGGCTTCTCCTCTGTCCTTGGACGTGGGGTATCCTCCTTGGTGAAGTCCAGGGTCTTCCTGTCAATGATTGTCCAGCAGCCAGTTGTGATTCTGGTGCTCTCGCAAGAGGGAGTGAGAGCACGTCCTTCTACTCCGCCATCTTGGTTAATCTTCATCTGCAAATGTTTTTGACACATTATTTGCTCCTGATCTGCTTTCCAATTAAGTAAAAAAAAAAAAAAAAAAAAATTTAAAAAGCACATATCAAACAGAAAACACCTATAGATTTACAACTGTGCCCAAAGACCTGGAATTCAGATTACTATTATTTTCCCCAGTGTTTTCCAACACAGATCATAGTCATAAAAATGATTGTAAAAGCGGTTAAGAAAAGAACAGTTTATATTTTACAGAATACAAAATGAGGTACTAGCTAAAATGACAGTAATTCTTTACTCTGGACTTAACGTTTCAGTGAACAGATGAACTCTGGGCCCCATTTCCCAGCAACTAAATAAAGTTTCAAGAGTCTTTTGCAAAGAATGACAAGCAGCACTAGCATCCTGAAGCATGTATGCCACATTCCTCTTATTAACTTTGCTTGTCCTGGCTTGTCTCTCCATAGAGCACCAAAGTTCTTTCCAAGAAACTTCAAAAGACCCCTGAACAGCAAAAATAAAACACATGTCAAGAGAGTCGAGCTGTTGGTGGGACAAAATTTACAACATTCTCTACCACAGCAGTTGAACATCTGCTCTATGAGGGTTCTCTGGCATTAAAAGAAAAAGTAAAATTCCTTATTCATCTTTTTGTACTGAAAAACCTGAAGCAAGTTTAACAGATTATCCACATGTGGACATAAGCCAAATTTGGACATGTGTTCCTTTTTCATTCAATCAATATGATTCATAATCATAAGACACTAAAGAAAGAGAAGCATAAGAAAGAAATCATATAAACAGAGGACTGGAGTTTGTCAATGGGCAAACACATAGTTAATGACAGAGCAGGGGCTAAAACCCAGGATTCCTAATTGGGAGTCTAATGTTCTTTCCACTACATCAAGATGCTGATTGTGTCAAATTTCGTGTTAACATGCCCCCAATTAATGAAAACATCTCTTTTAGGCAAAGGCATTTTCCTTTTACAGAATTAGTCTGGTCCATTCTTTGTAAAGTATAATAGCAGTAAGAGATTCATATTTTCGTGTCATATTCTGACACGTTATTTTAAATCACTAAGAATACTATAATTAATCATAGATTAACTAACACTGATTAAGTTAACTATAACTGATATCACATGTTTATACAACTAGAGAGCTATAGTAGATGCAACCAAAAGCTATTGATGTTGAAGAGCACGCATAACAGACTCTCAATCCTTCTTTTCTCCTCTATAATTCTCGAATACAAAGTAGTAAGCTAAAATGTCACTGAATTCAATCCTTAGGAGAATGGTAGAAGTCACCTCCCAAAACACGCATGCTGCCATTGGTCATAGACAGGGACTGAATAGTTTTAGAGATCACCAGAAATATATATTCCTAGAATCCTCCTTATTGAGATTAAAAGGGTACCACATGTTTAATCTAAATATAGTGTCAAACATAAATAATTTCAGTGGAACTCGAGATGTATAAACAGATTTATCCAGATAGAAAAAAAATCTGTAGTAAATTCATAATATATTACAAATTATATACCAATTTATTAGTATATTACAAATTATGTGCCAGAGGGTATAAAAAGGCACCCTAAGAGGTTTGACATCTCCTGCATCTGGTCAGGAGAATTCAACTTCCATTGCATTATTAAAAACTGATGTCTGTCATCATCCATACAGGGACCATCTCATAGGACAAGAGAAATGACAGTTGGTACC
The DNA here is from genome assembly GCF_949987535.1 of Balaenoptera acutorostrata. Taxonomy (NCBI): domain Eukaryota; kingdom Metazoa; phylum Chordata; class Mammalia; order Artiodactyla; family Balaenopteridae; genus Balaenoptera; species Balaenoptera acutorostrata. Next base: position 67,976,759 of record NC_080081.1, read on the forward strand.
ACAAACATGATCTGAATTGGCCCCAGGAGATATCTCATTATTTGAGATTATACAGAGCTAGTACTACGAGCTAGAACTATGGCTGCATTTTTCATATACCCCTGCACTTACCCTAGAGCTAGAAACAATGCTAAAAGTTAACTCCTTCATTTCCAAAGTCAACTCGCAAAGGTAGGTTCAATCATCTGTTATATTTTTCAAGGTCAAGAGGATTTTGTATATATGTATTTTTTAAAGCTATACTATAGAGATTGGTTTAAGATGGCAGAGTAGAAGGATGTACTCTCACTCCCTCTTGCAAGAGCACCAGAATCAAAACTAACTGCTAAACAATCATTGAAAGGAAGACACTGGAACTCACCAAAAAAAGATACCCCACATCCAAAGACAAAGGAGAATCCACAGTGAGACGGTAAGAGGGGTGCAATCACAATAAACTCAAATCCCATAAACGCTGGGTGGGTGACTCACAAACTGGAGAACACTTACACCACAGAAGTCCACCCACTGGAGTGAAGGTCCTAAGTCCGATGTCAGGCTTCCCAACATGTGAGTCTGGCAACGGGAGGAGGAATCCCTAGAGAATCAGACTTTGAAGGCTAGTGGGATTTGATTACAGGACTTCGACAGGACTGGGGGAAACAGAGACTCCACTCTTGGAGGGCACACACAAAGTAGTGTGTGCATCAGGACCCATGGGAAGGAGCAGTGACCCCATAGGAGACTGAACCAGACCTACCTGCTAGTGTGGGAGGGTCCGTGCAGTGGCAGGGGGTGGCTGTGGCTCATCATGAGGACAAGGAAAATGGCAGCAGAAATTCTCGGAAGTGTTCCTTGGCATGAGCCTTCCCAGAGTCCGCCATTAGCCCCACAAAAGAGCCTGGGTAGGCTCCAGGGTTGGGTCGTCTCAGGCGAAACAACCAACAGGGAGGGAACCCAACCTCACCCATCAGCAGACAAGCAGATTAAAGTTTTACTGAGCTCTGCCCACCAGAGCAACACCCAGCTCTACCCAACACCAGTCCCTCCCATCAGGAAGCTTGCACAAGCCTCTTACACAGCCTCATCCACCAGAGGGCAGACAGAAGAAGCAAGAAGAACTACAATCCTGCAGCCTGTGGAACAAAAACCGCATTCACAGAAAGATAGACAAGATGAAAAGGCAGAGGGCTATATACCAGATGAAGGAACAAGATAAAACCCCAGAAAATCAACTAAATGAAGTGGAGATAGGCAACCTTCCAGAAAAAGAATTCAGAATAATGTTAGTGGAGATGATCCAGGAGCTCGGAAAAAGAATGGAGGCAAAGATCAAGAAGATGTAAGCAATGTTTAACAAAGACCTGAAAGAATTAAAGAACAAACAAACAGAGATGACCAATACAATAACTGAAATGAAAACTACACCAGAAGGAATCAATAGCAGAATAACTGAGGCAGAGGAACGGATAAGTGACCTGGAAGACAGAATGGTGGAATTCACTGCTGCGAAAGAGAATAAAGAAAAAAAAATGAAAAGAAATGAAGACAGCCTAAGAGACTTCTGGGACAACATTAAATGAAACAACATTCTCATTATAGGGGTCCCAGAAGGAGAAGAGAGAGAGAAAGGACCCGAGAAAATATTTGAAGAGATTATAGTTGAAAACTTCCCTAACATGGGAAAGGAAATAGCCACCCAACTCCAGGAATCACAGAGAGTCCAGGCAGGATAAACCCAAGGAGAAACATGCCAAGACACATAGTAATCAAATTGACAAAAATTAAAGAAATTAAAGAAAAATTATTGAAAGCAACAAGGGAAAAATGACAAATAACATACAAGGGAACTCCAATAAGGTTAACAGCTGATTTCTCAGCAGAAACTCTACAAGCCAGGAGGGAGTGGCATGATATATTTAAAGGGATGAAAGGGAACAACCTACAACCAAGATTATTCTACCTGGCAAGGATCTCACTCAGATTCAATGGAGAAATCAAAAGCTCCACAGACAAGCAAAAGCTAAGAGAATTCAGCACCACCAAACCAGCTCTACAACAGATGCTAAAGGAACTTCCCTAGGCAGTAAACACAAGAGAAGGAAAAGGACCTACAAAAACAAATGCAAAACAATTAAGAAAATGGTAATAGGAACATACATATTGATAACTACCTTAAACGTGAATGGATTAAATGCTCCAACCAAAAGACACAGGCTCGCTGAATGGATACAAAAACAAGACCCATATATATGCTGTCTACAAGAGACCCACTTCAGACATAGGGACACATAGACTGAAAGTGAGGGGATGGAAAAAGATATTCCATGCAAATGGAAATCAAAAGAAAGCTGGAGTAGCAATACTCATATCAGATAAAATAGACTTTAAAATAAAGAATGTTACAAGAGACAAGGAAGGACACTACATAATGATCAAGGGATCAATACAAGAAGAAGATAGAACAATTATAAATATATACGCACCCAACACAGGAGCACCTCAGTACATAAGGCAAATGCTAACAGCAATAAAAGAGCAAACCGACAGGAACACAATAATAGTGGGGGACTTTAACACCTCACTTACAACAATGGACAGATCATCCAGACAGAAAATTAATAAGGAAACACAAGCTTTAAATGACACAATAGGCCAGATAGATTTAATTGATACTTATAGAACATTCCACCAAAAAGTGCAGATTACACTTTCTTCTCAAGTGCACACAGAACATTCTCCACGATAGATCACATCTTGGGTCATAAATCAAGCCACAGTAAATTTAAGAAAATTGAAATCATATCAAGCATCTTTTCTGACCACAATGCTATCAGATTAGAAATCAATTACAGGAAAAAAAACATAAAAAACACAGACACATGGAGGCTAAGCAATACGTTACAAAATAACCAAGAGATCACTGAAGAAATCAAAGAGGAAATCAAAAAATACCTAGAGACAAATGACAACAAAAACACGATGATCCAAAAACCAATGGGATGCAGCAAAAGCAGTCCTAAGAAGGAAGTTTATAGCAATACAATCCTACCTCAAGAAACAAGAAAAATCTCAAATAAACAATCTAATCTTACACCTAAAGGAACTAGAGAAAGAAGAACAAATAAAACCCAAAGTTAGTACAAGGAAGAAATCATAGAGATCAGAGCAGAAATAAATGAAATAGAAACAAAGAAAACAATACCAAAGATCAATAAAACTAAAAGTTGGTTTTTGAGAAGATAAACAAAGTTGATAAACCTTTAGCCAGATTCATCAAGAAAAAGAGGGAGAGGACTCAAATCAATAAAATCAGAAATGAAAAAGGAGAAGTTACAATGGACACTGCAGAAATAAAAAGCATCATAAGAGACTACTACAAGCAACTCTATGCCAATAAAATGGACAACCTGGAAGAAATGCATAGATTCTTAGAAAGATATAACCTTCCAAGACTGAACCAGGAAGAAATAGAAAATATGAACAGACCAGTCACAAGAAATGAAATTGAAAGTGTGATTAAAAATCTTCCAAGAAACAAAAGTCCAGGACCAGATGGCTTCACAGGAGAATTCTATCAAACATTTAGAGAAGAGCTAACACCCATCCTTCTCAAACTCTTCCAAACAATTGCAGAGGAAGGAACACTCCCAAACTCATTCTATGAGGCCACCATCACCCTCATACCAAAACCAGCCAAAGATAGTACAAAAAAAGAAAATTACAGACCAATATCACTGATGAATATAGATGCAAAAATCCTCAACAAAATACTACCAAAGAGAATCCAACAACACATTAAAAGGATCATACACCATGATCAAGTGGGATTTATCCCAGGGATGCAGGGATTCTTCAATATACACAAATCAATCAATGTGATACAACATATTAACAAATTGAAGAATAAAAACAATATGATCGTCCCAATAGATGCAGAAAAAGCTTTTGACAAAATTCAATACCAATTTATGATAAAAACTCCCCAGAAAGTGGGCATAGAGGGAACCTCTCTCAACATAATAAAGGCCATATACGACAAACCCACAGCAAACATCATTCTCAATGGTGAAAAACTGAAAGCATTTCCTCTCAGATCAGGAACAAGAAAAGGATATCCACTCTCACCATTATTATTCAACATAGTTTTGGAAGTCTAGCCATGGCAGTCAGAGAAGAAAAAGAAAGAAAAGGAATATAAATTGGAAAAGAAGAAATAAAGCTGTCACTGTTTGCAGATGACATGATACTATACATAGAGAATTCTAAAGGTGCTACCAGAAAACTACTAGAGTTAATCAATGAATTTGGTAAAGTTGCAGGATACAAAATCAATGCACAGAAATCTCTTGCATTCTTATACACTAATGATGAAAAATCTGAAAGAGAAATTAAGGAAACACTCCCATTTACCAATGCAACAAAAATAATAAAATACCTAGGAATAAATCTACCTAGGGAGACAAAAGACCTGTATGAAGAAAACTATAAGACACTGATGAAAGAAATTAAAGATGATACAAACAGATGGAGAGATATACCATGTTCTTGGATTGGAAGAATCAATATTGTGAAAATGACTATATTACCCAAAATAATCTACAGATTCCATGCAATCCCTATCAAATTACCAGTGGGATTTTTTACAGAACTAGAACAAAAAGTGTTAAAATTTGTATGGAGACACAAAAGACCCCAAATAGCCAAAGCAATCTTGAGGGAAAAAAACGGAGCTGGAGCAATCAGACTCCCTAACTTCAGACTATACTACAAAGCTACAGTAATCAAGACAATATGGTACTGGCACAAAAACAGAAATATAGATCAATGGAACAGGATACAAAGCCCAGAGATAAACCCACGCACCTATGGTCAACTAATCTATGACAAAGGGGGCAAGGATATACAATGGAGAAAAGACAGTCTCTTCAATAAGTGTTGCTGGGAAAACTGGACAGCTACATGTAAAAGAATGAAATTAGAACACTCCTAATGCCATACACAAAAATAAACTCAAAATGGATTAGAGAGCTAAATGTAAGATGGGACACTATAAAACTCTTAGAGGAAAACATAGGAAGAACACTCTTTGACATAAATCACAGCAGGATCTTTTTTGATCCACCTCCTAGAGTAATGGAAATAAAAACAAAAATAAACAAATGGGACTTAATGAAACTTCAAAGCTTTTGCACAGCAAAGGAAACCATAAACAAGACAAAAAGACAACCCTCAGAATGGGAGAAAATATTTGCAAACGAATCAACGAACAAAGGTTTAATCTCCAAAATATATAAACAGCCCATGCAGCTCAATATTAAAAACACAAACAACCCAATCCAATACTGGGCAGAAGACCTAAATAGACACTTCTCCAAAGAAGACATACAGATGGCTAAGAAGCACATGAAAAGCTGCTCAACATCACTAATTATGAGAGAAATGCAAATCAAAACTACAATGAGGTATCACCTCACATCGATTAGAATGGGCATCATCAGAAAATCTACAAACAACAAATGCTAGAGAGGGTGTGGAGAAAGGGGAACCCTCTTGCACTGTTGGTGGGAATTGATACAGCCACTATGGAGAACAGTATGGAGGTTCCTTAAAAGACTAAACATAGAATTACCATATGATCCAGCAATCCTACTACTGGGCATATACCCAGAGAAAACCATAATTCAAAAAGACACATGCACCCCAATGTTCACTGAAGCACTATTTACAATAGCCAGGTCATGGAAGCAACCTAAATGCCCATCAACAGATGAATGGATAAAGAAGAAGTGGTACATATATACAATGGAATATTACTCAGCCATAAAAAGGAACGATATTGGGTCATTTGTTGAGATGTGGATGGATCTAGACACGGTCATCCAGAAGTAAGTCAGAAAGAGAAAAGCAAATATTGTATATTAATGCATATATGTGGAACCTAGAAAAATGGTACAGATGAACTGGTTTGCAGCGCAGAAATTGAGACACAGATGCAGAGAACAAACGTATGGACACCAAGGGGGGAAAGTGGTGGGGGGGTGGTGGTGGTGGTGTGATGAATTGGGCGATTGGGATTGACATGTATACACTGATGTGTATTAAATTGATGACTAATAAGAATCTGCTGTATAAAAAAATAAAATAAAATTCAGAAATTAAAAAAAAAAGAAAAAATTTCTTGTCATCATGGAGATTACATTCCAGTTGAGGGATGGGGATGTGACAATAAACAAAATAAATAAGTAAAATATATAATATATTAGATGGTGGTAAATTCTGTGGTAACATAATGCAGAGGAAGATAGTATTTATGTGAGCATTAAAAACGTGAATACAGTCCAGTGAAATAAACGCTCTCTACAACAAACTTTGTGATCTCTCATGTACATGTATTGGGCCTCATGTGATAAGCACAATACAATATCTCACACCTCAGATTAGCCCAAAGAGATTAAAAATCATCCATTATTCTAAAGTCTTTAGAGCTTCTCTAGATGATTCATTCAATGTATAAATTACGCCCAATGTCAGAAAAGTCTTCTTTCTAGTAAATAACAAACTTATTCTCTCTGTCTTCTGTGGAAAAGATCATTGGCTACAAGTACATAGTCTATCCCAGGAATGTCATAGTAATGTGAGTTCAGAGGTCATAGACAAAGCTGTTAAACCAGCATTTCCAGTAATGCATTCCATGACCCGATGATTCTGATAATTATTAATACGTGATATAGAAAGAAACAAATGATAGTTAACTTTCATGATCAAATGCAATTGCCAAATGCTGTGTTAAACAGAATTAGATAATTTTTTTTTCATAAACCTTCTCAGAGTCTTTTCTATCCTAAGGTGAATTTTGAATTTCCAACGAAGGGATAAATAATCTTTCCCAAACATATGACCATGGAGTCCTCTTTAAGAAAATTTCTTAGGACTTAGTTTCCCTGGACAGTCTTTTAGAAACTCTGGTTTCAACTACTCTTCCTTATTCTGCAGCTCATAAAAAAGCCCCCAAAAGTGTTTGGCTACACTTATTAACACGGGGTCACTCTGGAAAGAAGAAACTTTAGAGCTTTATGAGTGTGTCACACCTTGGTGTACAACTGAGTACAGATTTTGATGCTGGTGGCTACCCAGAAAATAGGAGGGAATTGATTTGTTGACGTGGGTGGAAGGAGAGCAAGGAGGTCTAAAGGGAAGGGAAAGGCAATAGGTTATTTCCCTAGAAGCAAATGTCTCACAATTTTGCCAAGGGCCAACCTTAAACAGGCTAATTCCATAGATTTAATAAAATGTTGGTTAAATCTTCCCTCAAGGTTTCCTTCATGTTTAAAAATTTCAAATCCCTTGAAGGTACTTGCCAATCATTTAATAATGTTAATAGTTTTCTTGCGGCTCAGTAAAAAACTAAAGTGCAAGCTGGGCATCTGCAATTTATAACCTATCAGGTTAGCTCCTTTACACAGAAAGGAAAAAGACATTAAATCAGAACTGAGTTGCCTACGGGTACAACATATATAGAGAGAAAAACTGGAGCTGATTCTGTCTGCCTCTTCTAAATATTTTTGGTATAATGACTCTTCACATATAGGGAATTTAGGTACATTAATTCCACCTAAGTGAACTACAAAGCACATGATCTATTCGAAATTATCCATTCTAATACCTGTGTATGTTTACACATGCAATCCAGTTAATAGATGTTTTTCCGTATAATACCTGAAGGAACTATGAATCTGTTCATATGCTCCTGTGGAAAATATGTGTTAGCAAAAGGGAAGGAAACAGGGATCTATACCAATCAGATTAGTCTGTGTTTTCATTAGCTACAAAGCTGCGGAAATTTGGCAGGAGTAACTTTCAGGGCTATTTCAACTGCAGCCAGCCACTTCCCCACCACCTCCCCTAATCTTAAGGTTTTATAGATGCACACAATTTGTACAGACTTGTAGGAAATTATGCACTGAAAAAAAGTTGCTGATTTATAAACTAGGTTAAAATCCCCTACCTACATCCTCCACTGAAAATTTCTTTTTGTCATGGAATAGAACAGCTTTGGAACTCTACCTACAATAATACAATAAAAACAATGTATTTTGCATAATTCATTTAGAAATATTTTTTGAAGATTAAATGTATACCAGAAAAATCCTCAACCAAAGGAAAAGTATGACAAGAATTGCTTCATGAGTAAATGATGGTTTAAGAAATCTCCCAGAGTAGATCTTAAATGTTCTCACCATAAAAAGAAGTGGTAATTATGTGCCATGATGAAGGTGTTAGCTAATTGCTATGGTGATAATTGTTTTAAAATATATAAGTTTAAAACCATAATTCAAAAAGAGTCATGTACCACAATGTTCATTGCAGTTCTATTTACAATAGCCAGGACATGGAAGCAACCTAAGTGTCCATCGACAGATGAATGGATAAAGAAGATGTGGCACATATATACAATGGAATATTACTCAGCCATAAAAAGAAACGAAATTGAGTTATTTGTAGTGAGGTGAGTGGACCTAGAGACTGTCATACAGAGTGAAGTAAGTCAGAAAAAGAAAGATAAATACCGTATGCTAACACATATATATGGAATCTAAAAAAAAAAAGAAAAATGGTTCTGAAGAACCTAGGTTCAGGACAGGAATAAAGACGTAGATGTAGAGAATGGACTTGAGGTCACAGGAAGGGGGAAGGGTAAGCTGGGACGAAGTGAGAAAGTGGCATGGACTTATATATACTACCAAATGTAAAATAGATAGCTAATGGGAAGAAGCTGCACAGCACAGGGAGATCAGCTTGATGCTTTGTCACCACCTAGAGAGGTGGGATAGGGAGGGTGGAAGGGAGACGCAAGAGGGAGGAGATATGGGGGTATATGTATAGGTATAGCTGATTCACTTTGTTATAAAGCAGAAACTAACACACCATCGTAAAGCAATTATACTCCAGTAAAGGTGTTAAAAATATATATATGTTTATCAAATCAAATCAACACCTTGTACAACTTAAATTTACACAATATTATATGTTAATTATACCTCAGTAAAGGTGAGGGAAAACATTTCTCCCAGTCAAGACCTTTCCTCCATCCTTTGAACCCTATCCAATGTTTAATTCCACAGTATAATTCCTCTCCAAATTTCACTTCTAATAAAGACTTAATTTCCATTCATGACTCCACTCTTCCTAATACTACTACTCCTAATAATAATAACAATAATTATAATGTTTAACATTATATATTACATGTACAACAAAATATATAGCATATTTTGCCAACAAGACCTGCCTCCCATATTCTAGGGATATTAGGGCTTATCTAGCAATGCTACATCTCAGCTCAAAAAAACTAAGTTTTCCTAAACCTTGTCATGTAATGTTCTATCTGAAAAATTATAACTTCATGTTCCTAAGTAAAGGGGATTCTGAAGTACAAGAACTATGAATATTTTCACTAGAATTTAGAAATTTATGCTCTGAAACACACAAAAACTATTTCACTACTTGGGGGAGGGATTGCAATAAGGATTTTATGAATAATTTCCTTTATTTTCACATTTTGGGGCTTTCTTTCTTCATATTTTCTATCAAAGTCAAGTTAGAAGACTTTATTGAAGGTTAGTCATGTTGTTGAATGGAATATTTCACAGAACTGGGGTAAGTTTCCATACATTCCCAGTCAAAGAGCCAGCATTACTGATTACTTAATGCATACTTTAACTTATTATTTTAGTAAATGTTTATGCTGAAATTGCCCATAGTGTTGCCTAGGCACCCACATACAACCACATCCTACAGAAATTATCTAGATAGGCAAGGTTTCAGACTGTGGTGCAGTTACTGCAAAACAATGAAACAATTGCATATACATATCAAAGACTTGAGATCTCTTTTAGCAGACATAGGAGCAGGACTATTAAATTAGCAACACCCATGAAATATAGGAATCTTGTTGAATTTCATTAACAAACGCAGCTTAAAATATTTAACATTATTGCTACCCTATATTTTTATATTGTTTTCAAACTTGTTTACAAAACTTAAACAGAGATTAGAAAGGTATGCTGAGTTGCCTATTGTTTTCATTTCTGATACTGTCCCAGATGTTCACTAAGTAACTTCTGATAGCTTCTTGTGTTGCTTCTTATTTTTCCAATATATCCTTTATTTCCAGCTGCATATCAAAGGACATGCCCTCCATACTCTTTCAAGTACCAGTGATTAAGTGTACGCCTCCCAAGTGGGAGTTCAAGTTAGAAGGAATGCTAATCTTAAGAAAGTCACTCCAAGAACATGGCATATCTCTCCATCTGTTTGTATCATCTTTGATTTCTTTCACCAGTGTCTTATAGTTTTCTGCATGCAGGTCTTTTGTCTCCTTAGGTAGGTTTATTCCTAGGTATTTTATTCTTTTTGTTGCATTGGTAAATGGGAGTGTTTCCTTAATTTCTCTTTCAGATTTTTCATCATTAGTGTATAGGAATGCAAGAGATTTCTGTGCATTAATTTTGTATCCTGCTACTCTACCAAATTCGTTGATTAGCTCTAGTAGTTTTCTGGTAGCACCTTTAGGATTCTCTACGTATAGTATCATGTCATCTGCAAACAGTGACAGCTTTACTTCTTCTTTTCTGATTTGGATTCCTTTCATTTCTTTTTCTTCTCTGATTGTTCTGGCTAAGACTTCCAAAACTATGTTGAATAATAGTGGTGAGAGTGGACAACCTTGTCTTGTTCCTGATCTTAGAGGAAATGGTTTCATTTTTTCACCATTGAGAATGATGTTGGCTATGGGGGAAAAAAATGCAGCTGTATTTTATATATAAGAGTTGTTAAGAGAGTAAACCCTGAGTTCTCATCACAAGGGAAAAACCTTTTTTTCTTTGCCTTTTGTATCTTATATGAGATGAAGGATGTTCACTAAACTTATTGTGATAATCATTTCATGATGTATGTAAGTCAAATCATTATGCTGTACACCTTAAACTGATATAGTGCTGTATGTCAATTATATCTCAATAAAACTGGAAGAAAAATCAAAACAAGCAAAAAAATGAATAAACACAAATATTTTTTAAAACTCTAAAAAAAAAAAGTCACTATTCTCCCCTATGTCATAATATGGGGAACAATTGTGACAGTACACCTATAAATAAGGCCCAGCTTAGTTTCAAGAATATCATACCTTCTTATTGACTCTGGTTCTACTGTTTGTAGTTGGTCTTGGTATGCTACCAATAATTCAATGAAGGTCATGCCCCATTTTTTCTTATCATAATGCAAAAAAGTATGTATTACTTATTGTAACAGTTTTCATGCTAGTTATATTCATGCCTTTCTTCTTTCACTTTCCTGTACTTCTTATACAGATTGACCTGTGACCTTCCTGTGTTTTTATGCTCAGATATTTTCAATTAAAATACTTATTATTTTATTATAAATTAGTGTTCTTCTACTTCTCTTTATATTAAAGTTAGACTCAGAGAATTATATTCATAAATGTTTAAATTATGTTGTAGGCAGTTTACCTTAACTATGAATTTTATTTCAGTATGATAAAAGGAAAATTACAAATAACATTTTATAGAGGGTATTGGCTAATGTACATTGAGAAAACCTGTTTTATAGGACAAGAAGTTTCAAACAAAAGAGCTAAAATAGACCTTTTCATATCAAGATTTATGCATCAAATGGCATTGGAAAAGAGATAAGGTAAACAACGAGATTATTTTAGAAAGAAATCCATGAGGATATACATCATGACAAATTCCTATTATATGTTCATAAAAGTATATGAAGAAACTGAAATACATACCATATGATTCGAACTATATGACATTCTAGAAAAAGCAAAAACCACGGTGACAATAAAAAGATCAGTGGTTACCATGGAGGGAAGGAAGGGAGCACAGAGGATTTTTAGGGCAGTAAAAATATTCTATATGATAGTATAGTGATGAATATATGTCATTACACATTTGTCCAAACTCATAGAATGTACAACACCAAGAGTGAACCCTAAAGGAAGCTACAGACTTCAGGTGATTATGATGTGTTAATTGTTATGATGTGGGCTCATCAATTACAACGAATGTACCAATCCAGTGGGGGATGTTGATAACGGGGAAGGTTATACCTATGTGAGGGCAGGAGCTATATGGGAAATTTTACCTTCCTCAGAATTTTGCTGTGAACCCAAAACTGTTCAAAAAATAAGTTTTTAAAAATAATAATAATTTGCGGGTGATGGTAAGTGCTAAGGACAAAAAGTCTAGAAAGGATACAGAGAATGCCCATTTATACAGATCATCGGGGAAAAAAGGAGAGTGAAACAGACAGTAGCAATGCAATAAGCAACATTTTCCTGCATTAGTTTTACATTTACAGAGTTTAGATCCCAAATTTTAGGGTTTTTAAATTATATTTATTTTAATTATAGAGATAATTTCAACAATTTTTTTTACAAAATAAACATAATATTTTATAAAAAATAGTTGCCTTCAAATGCAAAGAAAGCAACAATGACCATATATTTGTATAACCTTCAGGTCTTTTTTTAATATACAAATGTGTTACTTTAAAACACCATAAAATTTTATAACTTATATTTTTCTTTGTTATCATTATTCTGCTATTATTCCACAACATTCATAATCATCACTTTTGTCATTATATGATATATTACTGAAGAGATAAATTATAATTAACTTAAACATTGCTCTACTATTAAATCTTTATATTGTTTCAAGTATTTTACAGTTTTAAGTAACAGTGCCATAAATATATTTAATCACTTGTATTTTCTCCATATTTCAGATGACTATATTAGACTAGCATATAAGAAGAAGTGAGATTATGGGTCGGTGAGATTTAAAGGAAACCTTTACACCTCTTGGCAAATATTGCCCAAATAGGTTGTACCAATATAAATGCATAATCAATACAATTACTGTCTCAGCACTGTTTTCTAACATTGGAAGCTCATTGTTTTAACTGAAATATCCTACAAAAATTAATAGGATATAGCATTTTCCCTTAAGAATTCATAACATAATAGGAGAAATAAATGCATAAATAATCATAATACTTTGGGATACACAGTCTAATGGAAGTTATTGATTTACACCAAGATTAATGCATACATACGCGTATGTAGGTATTTTCTCCTCTATTCCCTATTATCTATTTAAGGATATGGCTTTCTAGATCTTTTTAAGTATTACAAACAACGTTTGCCTTCCAAGTAGTGGGATTTCAAGCTAAGGTGTATGTCATTTGAGAAAGTGTCTACCAATGACAATCACTTTCCTGTTTTGATTCTAAAATTCCCATATAATATAGGCAATAGTGAAACATACTAAATTTAGCAAAAGTAGATTTATTTGTTCATTTATTCATGAAGCATTGGCACTTATCTTCCAAAATCAGCATGGCCAAAGGGCAAAGAACCTTATGAAATTGCCAATATTTGATTTTATAAAGACCTACAAAAATACAATTTCATTAGTTCAACATAATATATATATATACATATATAAATGAGTGTGTGTGTGATTTTTTTGTTTTGTTTTGAAGTTTAATGTTAGATATACTTTCCGTCAGAAGGGAGTGAGAATTCAGTGTCAGAGAAAGTTGTTTGTGCTGATCTCTAAGAGATGTGCAGGGGTTCAGCAAATAGAGAGTCCAGCTTCCACAAAAGGAATTTAGAATAAACAAACCCATGAAAGCATGAAAGGACATGGCATGGCCAGGAAATGTGTCCAGCTTGTCTAGCACTTAGTTCTTGTATGGAGGAAGGGAAGGTGCCTAGAACAGCATTCTTTTGGCCCTAAAAACTCTAGCTATTCTTTTGGCCCTAAAAACTCACAGCAATGTCCTAATAATTACCAGTTCTCACCTAAGCATAAATTAACATTCTGTTCTAAAAGGGGATGCATCAAAGTTTTAGATATACAGATATGCTCTCTTTCACTTCATAGCCCAAACATTCTAGACTTTTATAGTTCTTCTGTTAACTTACATGAATTTTTTTCTCCCCTCACTAACAAACCTTATCATTTCAACCTCTAAAAGTTTTTCTACTACATCATACAACCCTCATTTCTCATGTCTAAAGCAAGTTCATTTATATAACCTCTGAATGAGAGCCTCTAGAATAAAAATGTGAGGTTTAGTACTGGGATTTTGCAAATACAATTTTGACTTCTTAGTGGCCATTTTTGCTTAGTTTATATTTAGGATTGGGTTCCACAGTTGAGACAGCCAAGAGGCTAAACTGACAATCTGGAGTATGATATTCACCTACTGTACTGAGTGGTTCAAAATTAATGAACCTAATCTCCCAAAGTCCAGTATAATAACCTATCAACTATATAAACTATTTTGATTCTGGGCACTGAAGTCTGTGATTGGTACAATGAGTGCTATTGCCCACCCAGATGTAAACATATAAAAATGGGAAGGTATCTCTTCAAGAGAACAACCACAGGAGACTGAATGTCTGGCATTGCCATTCAAAAGAAAACTTTTCTATTTTCCTACTTCTTCTTTGCCTTTTACCCTTTGACCAGGCTAAGTTTGGAACAAGAACACATCTAATAAATAAATCTAATTCCACTGAGCTAAACTTGATATCATTTACCAATATCTATGGTACATGAGAATTTCAGAATTAAAACAGAATTACTATCATTGGTAGCTTTTCCTAAAAGGAATACTAAAAAAAGGCAAATTTACTGACACAAAGTTAATGTATTTTGAACCGGCCAAGTTCTTCAAACTTGGTAAAATCTGATCCTACAACTGTGAAAGCAAATCTAAGTGAATTGGGAAGTCTGTATTGTTTTGCTATGCTGATTACATTACTTTTTAATTTTTTTATTTAGAATTCTTCTTAACATCTTTATTGAAGTGTAATTGCTTTACAATGGTGTATTAGTTTCTGCTTTATAACAAAGTGAATCAGCTATACATATACATATATCCCCATATCTCCTACCTCTTGCGTCTCCCTCCCACCCTCCCTATCCCACCCCTCTAGGTGGTCACAAAACACCGAGCTGATCTCCCTGTGCTATGCGGCTGCTTCCCACTAGCTATCTGTTTTACATTTGGTAGTGTATATATGTCCATGCCACTCTCTCACTTCATCCCAGCCTACCCTTCCCCCTCCCCGTGTCCTCAAGTCCATTCTCTATGTCTGCGTCTTTATTCCTGTCCTGCCCCTAGGTTCTTCAGAACCATTTTGTTGTTGTTTTTTTTATATTCCATATATATGTGTTAGCATACGATATTTGTTTTTCTCTTTCTGACTTACTTCACTGTGTATGACAGACTCTAGGTCCATCCACCTCACTACAAATAACTCAATTTTGTTTCTTTTTATGGCTGAGTAATATTCCATTGTATGTATGTGCCACATCTTCTTTATCCATTCATCTGTTGATGGACACTTAGGTTGCTTCCATGTCCTGGCTATTGTAAATAGAGCTGCAATGAACATTGTGGTACATGACTCTTTTTGAATTATGGTTTTCTCAGGGTATATGCCCAGTAGTGGGATTGCTGGGTCGTATGGTAGTTCTATTTTTAGTTTTTTAAGGAACCTCCATACTGTTCTCCATAGTGGCTGTATCAATTTACATTCCCACCAACAGTGCAAGAGGGTTCCCTTTTCTCCACACCCTCTCCAGCATTTATTGTTTCTAGATTTTTTTGATGATGGCCATTCTGACTGGTGTGAGGTGATACTTCACTGTAGTTTTGATTTGCATTTGTCTAATGATTAGTGATGTTGAGCATCCTTTCATGTGTTTGTTGGCGATCTGTATATCTTCTTTGGAGAAATGTCTATTTAGGTCTTCTGCCCATTTTTGGATTGGGTTGTTTGTTTTTTTGATATTGAGCTGCATGAGCTGCTTGTAAATTTTGGAGATTAATCCTTGGTCAGTTGTTTCATTTGCAAATATTTTCTCCCATTCTGAGGGTTGTCTTTTCGTCTTGTTTATGGTACATTACTTTTTTTTAACTTGCTCTTTGCAGTTCAATAGACTTATACAGAGAGATGCAGAAGAATCACGAGCAAGTAATGCCAGAACCAGAAAACATTCTTCCATGCTAAATCAACTATGGTACATGCCAAAACTGATCTTTAGAGCTCTCAAATATGCAGCCTTTGGGAGTGGTTTAATATATGACATATTCCATTGATTTCCTTTGGTAAGAACAGTGGAGTTTTCCAGCTGCACATTTTGTTAAACCTAATAAATAAGGGTTAACTTTTTAATGCTTGAAGGCAGCCTCATAAGATTTTCTTCAACTGCTATTATAATTTAACCATTATTAAGATCCCACTGAGAAGCAGGTGTTATCCAGTCCATTTGCCAAGTGATCAAATCCTTATGATGTTGAAAGTTTTTGTCTTTATGGCAAATATGTGTCAAGAGTATTTTTCTCTAGTATCAACAGAAATTAAGCAGAGTAACCACTTTACTTAGCCTTTTCTTCCATAAACGTAAATTTAAAAAAAAAAAGTAACAATAACAGCTAACACATTTAGTCCTTACAGTTTACATGTATTGCTGTATTTAATCTCCTAAACATTCCTATGAGGTAGGTGCTATTATATTCACATTACACCTAGTATTTAGAAATATAAAGGGCAGAGAAAAAGTTCAAAATAATTGCCCTTTCAGAGCAAGCCTATGTCATACGAAGTAGTACAGAAGGAGGATTCTGATTTGTGTTGATTTGTATCATATAGTGGTATTTGATTTTTTTACCAAATATGTATGTTTTTACCAAAAGCGTTGTTCTTGTTTCTCACGTATAGTAATGTAAGTAACCTAAGTAAAAGGACAGGTCTTTACTCTAGATTTAATTTCACCATTTGCTAATCTTATGTAACATGGTATTCTGTGTCTCAGATCTCTTTCACAATAGTACTTATTTCTTTGTTATAAATTTATTCTCAACCAGCCAGAGTTCAGTTCTTGATCTTCTCACCTCTTGCCATCTTTATATATACTCACTACCTACATGATCTCATTGGTCCTACTGCTAAACACTCGCTGTACCCTGTTGACTTCCACACATATTTCTAGGCTTACTCTTCCCATTAAATTCTAGATTTTTATATCCAAGGTGACCACTCACCCCTGGGACAGTTCAAATTTATGCCCATTGTCTTAGATTCCCAGCAGTTAGTAGTCCCTGTCACTCTCAAAGTGTCATGGTTGAAATGATCAATTACATGCTCACCCTTATTGTACCCAGTTTACTAGTTAATGGATTTCTGAAATTTAAATGATCAAAAGAGAACTTCTGGTTTCCTCTGAAAAAAATCCCATCTGCTTTGTGTTCTTCATCTCAGAAAACGCAATATCATTCACTCTAGTACTCAAATTATAAAAGTTTGGAGGCATCCTTGGCTCCTCCCATACCTCATAATAAATCAGTTATAACTTCAAAGTCTGTATAGAATCTGACCCCTCCTTCACTATGATCTTTGACTAAGTCACTATCATAACTCACCTAAGAAATTAATGAATAAGGATTCTATGAAAATGTTTCTGTGAGTTAAAATATAAGGTAATAGCAATTCTTGAGTACCCACATCATAATAAGCACTTTATTGATAATAATGGTGAGCATTTATTGCATGTTTATAACACATTAGTCACTGTTTTAAGTGCTCTATTTTCATTAGCCCAGTAAATCTCACAATAACTCCTAGAGGCAATAGTTTTCCATTTTTAGACAGGCTCTAAAAAGTAAGTGCCAGAGCAGACTACAAAGCAAGGTAAGTTATATCAGGGATAAAGAAGGACATTACATAATGATAAAAGGGTCAATTCTCCAAGAAGACATAACAATCTTTAATATGGTTGAGTCCAAAAACAGAGCAGGAAACTACATGAGGCAAAAACTAATAGAACTACAAGGAGAAGTAGATGAATCCACTATAATAAATGGAGATTTCGACACATCTCTATCAGAAATGGACAGATCCAGAAGGCAGAAAATGCGTAAGGACATAGTTGAACACAACAAACCATCAATCAAATGGATATAATTAACATCTATAGATTACTTCATTGAACAACAGCAGAAAGCACATTCTTATCAAGTTCACATGGAACATTCACCAAGATAGACTACATTCTGGGCCATAAGCCACACCTTAACAAATTAACAAAATAGAAATCATATGCTATGAACTCATAGATAATAATGGTATTAAATTAGAAATCAATAACAGAAAGATGAGCAGAAAAACCCGAAATACATGCAGAATAAACAGTGCACTTTTAAATAACATATGGGTCAAGGAAGAAATCATAAGAGAAATTTAAAATATTTTTAACTAAAAGAAAATGAAAGTACGACTTTTCAAAATTTGTGGTTTGCAGCAAAAGAAAGTGCTCAGTGGGAAGTTACAGCATTGAATTCCTATATTAGAAATGAAGAAAGATATAAAATCAATATTCTAAGTTTTTACTTAAAGAAACTGGAAAAAGAAGAGCTGATTAAATTAAAATAAGCAGGGAAAGGAAACAATAAGAATTAGAGCAGAATCAAATTGAAAAATGGAAATCAATAGAGAAAATCTACAATACCAAATGCTGGTGTTTTTTTGTTTGTTTGTTTTTTTATCAACAAAATTGATAAGCCGCTAACCAGGCTAACTTAGACAAAAAAAAAAAAAAGAGAGAGGAGGAAAACTACTAATATCAGAAATCAAAGAGGGGACATCACTACAGATTCCATGCACGTTAAAAGGATAATAAAGGAGTACAGTGAAGAACACTATGCCCACAAATTTGATAACCTAGATGAAATGGACAAGTTCCTTAAAAGACACAAGCTGCCCAAATTCACACAAAAAAGAAATAAACAATATGAATAGGTCAATATCTGTGAAATAAGTTATCTGTGAAATCAGTAATTAATAACTTTCCAAAACAGAAAGCACCAGAATGAGATGGGTTCACTGGTGAATTCTTCCAAATATTTAAAAGAGAAATTATATCAATTATCTACAGTCTCTTTCAGAGAATGGAAGCAAAAGGAATACTTTTGAACTCATTCTACAATTCCAGCATTACGCTAGTACCAAAACCAGCCAAAGACATTACAAGAAAATAAAACTATAGATCAATAACTCTCATGAATATAGCTGCAAAAAACCTCAACAAAACATTAGCAAATCAAATCCAACAATGGATAAAAAGAACTATACACCACATTAACTGGGAGTTGTTTCAGGTATGCAAGGTTGGTTCAACATTTGAAAATAAATTAATTTAATTCATCACGTCAATAGGCTAACAAAGAAAAATCACATGAACATACCATTAGATGCAAAAAAAAAAAAAGCATTTGACAAAATCTAACATTCATTTGTGTTAAAAAAAAAAAAAACTCTCAGTAAACTAGGAATAGAAGGAAATTTTCACCAATCCTTTTTAACATTGTACTGGAAGTTATAGCTAATGCAATAAGACCAGAAAAAGAAGTAAAATGTGTACACCTTGGGAAGGAAAATATAAAACTGTATTTGTTAGCAGGTAACATGATCATCTGTCTAGAAAACCCAAAAGGATCAACTGAAACTCCCGGAAGTAATAAGCGATTATAGCAAGATTGCAGGATACAAGATTAATATACTGAAGTCTATCACTTTCCTACATATTAGGAATAAACAAGTGGAATTTGAAATTTAAAAATCCCATTTACATTAGCACCCCCAGAAGTGAAATACTTATGCATAAATCTAACAAAATATGTACATGATATATATGTAGAAAACTACAAAAGTCTGATGAATGTAATTCAAAGAAGAACTAAATAAATGGAGAAATATTCCACATTCATGAATAAGAAGACTCAATATTGTCAAGATGTCAATTCTTCCAAACTTGATCTATAGATTCAATGCAATCCCAATCAAATTCCCAGCAAGTTATTTTGTGTATATCAACAAATTGATCTAACATTTATATGGAGAGGCAAAAGACCCAAAATATCCAGTACAATATTGAAGAAGGAGAATAAAGTTGAGTAATAACACTTTCTGACTTCAAGACATATTATAAAGCTACTATAATCAAGACAGTATGGTATTGGTGAAAGAATAGACAAATTGATCAATGGAACAGAGTAGAGAGCCCAGAAATAGACCTGCATTAATACAGTCAACTGATGTTTGACAAAGGAGCAAAGGCAATACAGTGAAGCAAAGATAGGTTCTTCAACAAATGGCACAGGAACAACTGGACATCCACATGCAAAAAAATGAATCTAGACACAGGCCATATATCCTTCACAAAAATTAGCTCAAAATAGATCATAGAATGTAATGGAAGGTAATGGAGGTTATAGTCTAGCAAGAAAGTCAGATCTTACGTAAGCAATAACAATGAAGTGTGATGAGCATTGTTAGATGATAAATAAGTTAGGACTCTTTCAGCAGCCAGTGAAGAAAACATACACACTCAAAAACAACCTGGCTTAAACAATAAAAGGGAATGTATTGGCTCATATAACTGGAAATGTCAGGCATACACTTACCTTCAAGTAATTTTTGATTCAGGGGTTTAAATAATGTCACCGCAAACTGGTTTCTTTCTCTCCATCTTTTGCCTTGCCTTCTCTAGGGTGGCTGCATTATCCAACTCACCTTGTGGAGACAAGATAGCCATAGCAATCATCATCTCACATCTTCATAGAAAAAGCAGAAAAAGGGAGCCACTTTTCCAATAGGTCCCAGCAAGCTCTAGATTCACTCTGATTGTACCAACTTTGATCATATACTCACTAGGAGCCAATGATCACAGTCTGGGAAATGTGATATACTGATTGTGAAGGCCAATATTTATGGCTACCATCTCATGGAAACAACTACCGTATTATGTCAAATTCAGTCAATGCACCACAACTATTTTTGTTAGACCTAGGCATAGAAATCAGTGTGTCCATGCCGTTATTGAGCACTGTGAAAAGGTATGAATACCTTCCTGAACCTTTCTTCTTTCCTAAGTAACACTGATGCACCTTAACAGAAATTTATTGACAGCGACTGCATTTTCCCCTCTTCCTCACCTTTGAACCTCAAACCACAAGAATCTAAATAAAGCATTCTACTGTCAAAATGTTGTAATCTAAGAATTGGGTTCTTCACCAAAGCAGATAGTATTTAATATAAAGTATTGTCTATTTAATTATCTTAAGCTTGTTATATTTTGTGGTATTACATATTTTTAGAACGTTATGCCTGCCATGTACCCTGTAACTGGGCAAGTATTAAAGCCACCATGTAACCCAAAGACATGACATTTATTTTTTAGTATCTGAGAGGAAGGAAATGGTGATGTCAAAGAAGACTGAAAGGGAAGCTCCTTCAGGCCAGGAGAAAACTGGCAGTGCCCTGAGTCTCAAATCATTTAAGGATCCCCAACGTACATGATCAGTTCCAGATCCAGTAGGTACTGAATGTCAAAAGATACCTGTAGAATAGAACTTGAAATTCCCTATGGGTCACAGATTTTTCCAAAAATTTCTGTTACGTTTGGAAAGAGAGAAGACAGAGATAAGGAGAAAGGGAAAGAATTCATAAAAATAAGAGGGAAAAAATTCAATTAGAAGCATCTTATGTCAAACACCTTCTGTCAAACACTTGATAGCAGTTAACAAACTTTAGTGAGTATTGAATCACCTGGGAAATTATTTAAAATGCAGATTCTTGAGCCTTACTTCTAGACATTCTGATTCCAGAAGTTTTGAGTGGTCCCTAAGATCCTACCTTTTTAATCTGCACCGTCGGTGATTCTGATGCTAGTGGCCCAAAATCTATACTAAGAGAAAATGACTTTGTGGCTAAGTCAAAAACTGCTATATCTAATAAAACCAAAATGTTTTAAACTACCATGCATTGAAAGAATAGAGAGAGTGGACATATCAGCCCTATCTCTCATTCATGAGTAAATCCCACCAACTGGATCAGTTCTGTTTCATAAATGCAGGCCTACATAAAACAGAAAATGTGGATAAAGACCAGGCCTTAGAGGCTTACAGACGGTAGATTTTAAGATAGTGACGCCCCTGAGAGAAAACCCTAACATCTTGGAGATCACAGTACCTTTCTGAAGCGAGGACAGTGAGCAGCTCTGTAAGACAAAGGGCTTCAACCCACAAGGTTACTTGGAGGTCAGGAGCAGAAGTCTGGAACAGGCCTCAGATCAGCACTATATGCTCTATTCGTAAGCATTTTAGCAAACTTCCCTAACAAATCTGAAGTTCTGGCTGATTTCCAGAATGATTCCAGGGAACGTTGGAATATCTCATCCGTAGAAGCAGTGACTAGCAGGGAATTGTGGTCACCCACATCTCCCCATACAGATCCAATTTCTGATTCACCCGGTTACATCATGTAATGTGACCAGAGAAGAGAGTAAAGTATAATAAGCAGTCAAACTACTGCTCATGCCAATACCTGTTCATTTTCGAATCCACTAGTAATCCAAGGAGTCTGCAGTGGCTTTATATTCTCCACTAATTTTTCCACCCAGTCTATCCCCATAAAGCTGATTTCTGCTGGACTTGCAGAAATTTTCTGTACTGTATATTTTCACAAAGCCCAAAAATCCATGGGTAATAACTGAAGTTCTAAAAGTTTTCATCTCTGAAACTTATAAATCTTGCCTTATAAACATATCCAAAAGCCAGCTTTAACAATAATTCAAATGCCCATAAAAATAATATTTTATACTGCCATGAGACATAATGTGTTTGTACATGTATGTGTGTGTGATGTGTGTATGTAGGCAGTAGGGTAATGTTTCAAGTAAAAATATGTATTTATCTTTAATGAAAAACTCTATGTCTCTTTTTTTAACCAATGTTTATTTCAGGAGAAGAGGACAGAAGATTAAAATCAATATAGCATAGTGATTAAAAACACAGATTTTGAGTTGAATTTGAATCCGAACTCAGCTACCTCTTTTGAGATTTGGGGGAGGTTTCTTAAATCTCTGGACATAAGTATGCACATCTCTAACAAGGACACAAAAATACCTTCCTTACAGGATTGTTGAAAGTAGTAAAAGTTATAATGTGTATAAAGTGCTTAACACAGTAACTATAACATAGCAGGTAATTATAATTATGACAGTGGTCAAATATCCACCTTAAAGAAACCAATTAGGAAGAAAATAAAAAGCATATTCCTTCATTAGTTTCTCATGGAATCTTAGGAGAATCAACTCCAGTGCTTTCAGAGAATATATGAAAATTTGTTAAGTGACCTGAAAGCATCCTGGACGTCCTGCATATCACAAAATTGGGAAGCCAGAGTGGCAGAGAACAACTTTTTACTTACCCTTAACTGTAACTCATGGTGAAGATATTGATTCCAAAAGAGCTACTATCTTAGGCTGTGTTGAAAATCAAGGCATGTAAATTTCCACTGTATTCAGCCTAGATTACTGTGTTCATTAGTTGGACTATAGGCAATTAAAACTTAAATTCACCTATAAAAGGGCAACCAGAATACTTATGAGTCTAGAAACCCTACATGTTTGAGAATGCTAATTATTTTCCAAAAATTATTCTGGTCTTTTCCCACAGTTATAGAGCACATTTTAACTGGGCATTTGACTACCTGAAATAAATATTCCTGTACATGACCTGATTCTTCAGGTCAATAATATATAATGCAGTTTCTTGAGGTACTTTCTAAAAACTTTCCTTAAAACGCAGCTGGTGCATGGTCTTCTCTCATTTCTTCTCCATCCTTCTCTCTTACCTGCTAGCTAGAACATGAACATGATGGCTAAAGGGGGAAAAGCCACTTGGGACCATGAGGCAAACTTGGGAACAGAGGCTATCACAGAAAAACAATAAGCTAGAAAACTTGAGTCCTAAATCTTTGTGAAGCAAAGCAACCCATAACATGACTTAACCAACTTTTACATGGGAGGGAAATCACTTCCTAACTTATTATGTTACTCTTATTTTGATACTCACTGTTGAATCTTACCATAACTGTACTAAATGGAAAAAAAAAATTTAGGAGAATGAGATTAACCTAAATTCACATGAGCTGAATTCAAAACTTAAAATGATTCCCCATGACAGTTAAAATTATTCTGGAGAATGTCATAACAGAAGTTGTGTAATGGATAAAATAATATGGAGACATATCTCACTTCAATTTATGGAATATAGTTCAAAATACAAGCGCTCTCAGAAAATTGAATAATGTGAAAGTTTTCAAAGAGAATGAGATGGCCATCTGGCAAGTTATAAAACCCTACCTTAGTTTGACAGACTTAACTACGGTACTTCTAAGTTACCTCAAACTTAAAGAATCTGGGATTTTATGTCATACTGCTCCAGTCATCACTAATATGCCAACACTATCCATTGGGCTAAATTAATTAAGTGATTATATGAGTAAAGGATGAAATCATTGAAGGTTGATACTTGTTAACCAAAGAAGGCAGAAGAAAAAGAAAAGAAGCTGTATATCCAAGTACCGAAAAGCAATACTAAATGCCTGCACTTTCTTTAGCCTGCAGCAATTAATACAAATGCACATCCTTGACATCCCAAATTTTATGATGAATAATTATGGTACTACACACCCCATACATAAGCTAAGCTCCCATTGATAACTCAGAAATGCCCTTTATGATGAACTGAAGGGATGAGAACAAGGTAGAGATTATGAACTCTGGAAGAAAACCAAAATACTAGGTAGAGGGTTTAAGAGAAGTGCTGTGACATGAGAGAACCAAACTACAGGATGAAAGGCCGGAAGAGAAGCCTGGAATGGGTCTCTTGCTAAAGAGAGAAACAAGCTAGTATGTGTGCTCTATGCCAAGGAGAGAAAAGAGGAAAAAGGTAAAAGGGCAAAACAGTGTAATTTTTATCTCATTAACACCTCTCTTGATCTCTAAATAATATCTTCCTACATATTCCTTATTAAACCCAGAAATAAAATCATGATGCTAACAGAGGGAGAGCAAGAGGGAGTGGAGTAAGTTTGTAACAGTGAAGAGCACAGTATAATCTTCAGAGAATTTTTTTTTTTTTTTAACCATACATTTGCAGAGAATTTTAGATTGTAAGGAATTTTTTTCTCTTCCTATTGGTAGGCATTCCAAGAGTTACGTGTCCCTGACAAATGATTACTCACATTTCTGAGCCCTTACATTAAAATCTAGTGTGAACATGAAGAATAGAAATTTCAAATGTTTCAGTCTGTGCTGTTAAATATCTTAAATATATAGTTTATAAATGAAAATAAGCAGATCACCAAATCATAAGAATTATTAAGCATATAGGAAAAATTGTTTTATTAATAAAGTATTCCAAATAAAGTAGAATAGCTAAAGTCAATACTAGAGTGTATTCTAAAGACAGCAGAAAGTTAACAAATTTAATTCACTTTATATTAATTCCAAAATTGACCATGAAAAATACATATCACCTGGCAAATCCCGTTACACTTAAAAGATTTAAAGCGATGACTAAAAAACAAGAATGTCAATTCTACCAATGGAACTAAACGACTAGTAAAATGAAATAACTTAAAACTGCCTTTGTTCTAAGTAATTATGATGACTGAGTTTTTTTTAATTGCTTGCTCCCTTCCTCCCTCTCCATTATTCTGTAACGCTTGAACTTGTCTCATGCAGCGCTCTGGGAAAAAATTACAAAAGCTATGTTGAAAAAAAATGTGTGTTTGTCGGTAAATTTCATTAAAGTGAAATTCCAAAGCTTCCTTTTGACATATAATCATTTGCAAAATTTACACTAATGTTCAGATACAGAATAAAGGAAACTTAAAAGACTTAACAACTCCTCAGTATGGTTTTCTGTTCCTCTTCACTGCCCTAATCTGCTATTGACGATCACTTGATTTAATGAAAGGCCAGTGTTATACCACCTTAAGCAGACCAACGCTGACTCTTCTCTTACAACCCATGCTCCTGAAATGCCTAGACTTTATAACCAGCAATATTATGAAGATATGCATTACCCTGTTTGGAGCACACAAAAAAACCTTTTTCCAGTTGCAACACCCAAATTATGTGTCCAGTAACTTTATCTGTTAAGTTGCCAGTTATCCTCAGGATATTATTAATCTCTGTAATTCTGAAACAGAGATGTCCCTCACTCTCTCTCCTCTCTTCTCATAATTAATCCAATAAAAACAAAGCACATCACAATCTTCATTTTTCCAATTTTGAATTTCTGTGAAAATGAACTTCTCTGTCACCTCCATCTGGCTAACTGGTTCTTAATTCTTCCCTATGAAACCCATGATTTTCCTCCCTATAAACAGTTCAGATATTACAAACATTATTCTTTCATATATTCTGTTCTTTTTTTATCCAAAAAATAACCTCCATGATTTCCTAGACTTTGAGGACATCCACTTAGCATTTATTCTTCCCAACTAAAGAAGCCTAATGTTTTAGTCTGTCCTTACAGACTTCATGCCATTTAATACTTTTAGGGTTCTTCTTTGGTACTTTCAACATTGTGTATATATTTCTTGAGTATGGTAAAATTTTCCTGTGAAAAATTAAGAAACAAGAGAACACAGAATATGAAAGAAACACATTGTTGAACCAAATTCTCATGCTTATTTTAAAACATCTTTTCCTACAGATAATTATATATACCTAGGGTGAAAGAAAACTTTCAAATAAGAATTCATTCCCTTCCTCTCAGTGTTGCTGTGATGAGGGCAATGAGACAGTAAACTGAATCATACATCTCTCCCTCCTTCTCCTTCATTATCAGGACCAGGAACTGGAGAATTCAAAGTGGAGAGTAAAACCATGTAACATATTTTGTTAAGGCCACATGCTATCACAATCACTCTCCGAGTTCTTCTCCTTGTAGCTCTATAACCTTGGGAAAGTAACTTAACCTTTTTCTGCCTCAGTTTCCTCTAAAAATTGGGATAACAATAGTGTCTTTGAATTGGGTTATTATGGAGATTAAATGAGGCAATCTATTAAAATAATAATCATGGTATCTGCCATATCAAGCACGCAATAAACAGATCTCCTTACTTTTTAATCACAATGATTCTGTCCTCCTCTCATGAGGCCATGGTGGCAAATATGAATGACACTGATGGAGTATTGGGACACTTGCTCATACAAATAGCACTCTGAATGCAGCCTACTGAAAACCACTACACATCAAAATCTACTGCACATCAAAAATATACACATCCAAAATTTTTTTTAATTTAAAAAATATGCATTGCAATACTCGTTATTTGAATCCTTCAAGCTTAGAATATAGTATTTTAATTTTAATTACTTTAAAGAAGGAATTATCAATGTCACCAAGGTGTTTAGCATTGCTTGGGATACCTTGAAGAATGTAGCAGAAATACAACAGGGCCTGTCTTCTAGAGCTTACCTTATGCTAAGATGACAAATACATCGCTCAGCTTATAACATCAAACATACTATTAAGACGACATAACACTAAGGGATAAATTGTAGAATAGGTTCCAAATGTTTTACAGAGAGGGAAAAAGATAAAAGAGAATTCAAATTATAAAGAAAGAGTCTATATATTAAATATGTTGGAATTAATCTAAGCATTAAAGAATTTTTGACTAAGTCTTAGCTATCTCATTAGATGAAAAATATCCCCTGAATATGGGCCTGATTTATGCTTCTCCTGCACATTTTCATTCACTGAAAAAATTTGTAAGCACCTTCATGTATCAGGTATTGAGGAAGGCATTGGGAATACAACAATAAACCTAGTACATTCCTCTCACTGAAAAAACCTCTGGAATTTCCTGCTCCTGACGTTGGTGGAGTGGCTTGTTGAAGAGCAGTATTTTCACAGGGTTAGTCTGAAACAATTTTAAAAGTTGCAGAGAATAAGAAATGGATGTGTTTAAAGATAGAATAATTTAAGTATTCAAGATATTGGGGAGAAGTGGAAGTACACTGTGGTGCTTTTCCCTTCAAGATATTTGTTAGGCTATAAAAAGGGCAGGATTAAGAGGTTGAGAAAAAAAGTAGAAAACAGTGGCCAAAACGCTGAGAATCTGAGTTGAGTTTTGAACAATCTAATGAGACTGGGGAGACAAAAATTGGAGTTCAGAGGCCCTCAAAGAAGATGGCATGGATAAACACCCCAGACCTCCAGAAAAGACTTTGAAATGACCAGACTTTAGGATTAAGGGGCAGAGCTCACATAAAAATCCAGCATTGATCCAGCTCAGTTCAAGACCTGGTAAAGGTGATCTGTTCCTGCTCTAAGTAAATTAATATTAAATCCTCTCTGGACAAAGATAACATCAAGCAGAACTTCACAAATTATCTCTGTAATTTTTCATGCCAATATCTGGTATTTAATTTTTTTAATTCTTAGGCATGCCAAGAGAGAGTTAAATGCTCAGAAATTGAGAAAAAATTAAAAAAAAAAAAAGAAACAGACTTCAGATGATGCAGACTTCGGAGTTCTTATACAAGGATGTTAAAATAACTGTGATTAATGTTTTCAGAAAATAGATGGGAAGATGGACAAATTGACCAGAAACTGAAATTCATTAAAAATTCTAGATTGAAAAAAACAATTAGTAAAATTAAGAAATGTATAGACAGATTAAATAGGAGACAAGAGTTTTAGAATGGGAAGTTAGGTCAATTGAAAGCACCCAGACTAAAGAACAGAAGGGGAAAATGATGGAAAAAAAGTTGTATAAAAGACCTAGCAGATGAGTTATTGAAGACCTAGAAGGAGAGGAGATAGTGAGACAAAATGAGTATCTTACATGATATTGACTGAGGATATTACAAAAACAATAATGACATTAATCCACAAATCCAAGAAGCTCTATGAAGCCCAAGCAGGCTAAATAAAAGTCATAGTAATACTGCTGAAAGACAAAGACGAAAAGAAAAATTTTTTAAGGTGCTAGAGAAGAAAGATTCAGTACCTTCAAAGAATAGGGCTGACTTTCAATAGGAACAATGAAAACCATAAGACAATAGAATGCCATGTTTGAAGGGCTGAAAAGTATCTGCTGACCTAAAATTCTACACCTGAGGAAAACAATTTTCAAAAAGGAAAATAAAGTAAAGGTAAAAATCTACTAAAAAGAATTCTTCAGGCAGAAGAAAAAATATCCCAGATAAAAGCATGGAAATTGAGAGACAAATGAATAACAATAGAAAAAATAAATATATGGATAAATCTAAATGATTATTTACTTATAAAACAATGACATGAATTTCTTGGGGTTTAAAATATGTGTCCTCAAAGCACAAAAGAAAGGCTAGAGATGCATGGTCCTGACACGGTGATAAAAACACTACTTTATAGTAGATTTACTTTGTCAAGGATATATGTAATCTCTATAGCAACCACTAAAACAATAGCAGAAATACTGTTGTATTTACTAATATTTATTTCCTTCTATTCTATTTAGATTAAATTTTCTATTTCTAATTTGTTGAGATGGATGTTTAGATCATTAATGTTGGCCTTTTGTAGTGTAAGCCCTGATAATTGTGTTTCTTTGTTTTTGTTTGTTTGTTTTTTGTAATGCAAGTGCCTGACTTAAACTTAGATTGCAGATGCATCCACTTCAAAAAGGCATTCACTTCAAAGACCACTATCTCAAATAAACACATTGCCAGGCACACACTAGATAGAGCCAGGATATCTCCCCACATGGAGGTGTCTGTTTTAGAGATCTTGGTTGATTTCTACTTGGTTTTTTCTCTTCCAGCTCTTAAAATTTCGGCCCTTACGTTTTAAATTCACCAATAAAGAGTGAGTCCGTGAAACCCTTAGGCCCCCATCCTTAATCCCAATGAAAGTAGAACCCCAGGCCCCTGTGGTCTCTCTCTCTATGCATGACCTTGCTGTGTGGACCCAGATGTGCAGTGTAATTTCCAGGTCTTGTAAGTAATAAACCTTTATTTTTACAAAGTTTCCTGATGGTTATCGCTGGCGGGCATCTTGCAATTATAACAAGAACTGCAAGAGCGGGTTCAACGACACATTTATTACTGATAGGCTGAAACCGGCCCACAACACCCTTCTTTCTAATGTATGCAACTGAGGCTATAAATTTGCCTCTTTAGCTTTGTCCCACATGTTTTAATGCGTCTTATTTTTATTAGCATACACTTCAAAATATCTTCTAACTTTCATCTTGACTTCTTAATTGATCCATATGTTATCAGTAAGTGTATTCCTTAACTTCCAGACACTTAGGAATGTTTTTAATGATGTCTAGATTAATTTAACTGTGACCAGAGAACACACTTTGTATGATTTCAATCCTTTGAAATGTACTGACAATAAGTGGCTCAGTGTACAGTCAATGTTTATAAATATTTCTTAGCACTTGAAATAAATAATAGAAAAAAAAAGAAGAATCCACATAAAAACTTGTTATTAGCATAAACAAGTAAATTTAGCAGTGTTGCTAGGTACAAAGAATATATTTAAAAATCAATTGTATTTCTATATACAATCAACAATTCAAAAATGAAAAAAATTTTAATGGTACTATTTATTAAAAACAGTGTGGTAAACGGGATGCAAGCCATTAGGACCCCTCTTAATGAAAATATTATTAAACCAGCCACCAGCAGTACTGTCAGAAGATGAGAGCTTCCTATCCCAGCCTCTTGAGAATTTTCCTTGTTGACAAGGAGCCATCTTGCTCAAGAGCACGCCTTTCCTGAGGCAATCCATATCCAATAATTGATCACCACCCAGGGGCAACTGTGATGATATGTATTTACTCACAGGTCCCTTTGGGTTTGGCCAAGGCTTTGTCAGAGCTATGTTAAAGTTTGACTTCTCCCTCTACCCAATCGTGCTTCCTCTCCCTCTCTTCCACAGATGTTCACCACTAATAAATAACCTATATGCATCTGCTAATCCCAAATAGCAGACGCAAGCTCTTATATATAGGATGGATAAACAAGGTCCTACTGTATAGCATAGGGAACAATATTCAATATCCTGTGATAAACCACAATGGAAAAGAATAGGAAAAAGAACGTATTTGTATAACTGAGTCATTTTGCAATACAGCAGAAATTAATACATCATTGTAAATCAACTGTACTTCAAAAAAAAAGGAAAAAAACCTATATGCCAAACTCCATCTTGGCATCCACTCATACCAACCTGCAACAATTGGTACCAGGAAAGTCCTAGAAAGTAGGCAATAAGATGAGATGTTAGTGCTGAATCACCTGCTGCTCAACAGGTATTGAGGACCCCATGACTGGAAGTAGCAAAGGCTTCCATTGACATAGGTGCTGGTCCAACTGTTAAAACTATAACAGGTGATCACTGGGGTAGTGTGCCAGTGGAGAAGAATGCACTACCTAATGCAAACATCAGGGTTTTGAGAAGTAACAAATGAAATAGTACTTATAAGGGCAATGGGATTAGATGGCTATTGCTGCATGTCATTGACACCCTAAAAAATAATAATAATGAAAACATCCAAGGGATGAACAGGCAACTGAAAGGTAAGTGTGAAAAACACCAGACCTCCTTGGTAGCTCAAAAAGAATGTCTCATCTTCTGCAGGCAAAGGGCAAAGAAAGATCAGGACCAGGACCAGGATTTAGGAGTTAGAGCAGCCAAATTCCAGAGAAAATTAAATACCCAAACGTGTTAGGTCTGTTATGCCAAGATCAGTGCTCTTACTATGGGCAGGGGGAGGAGCGAATGAGACCAGGACACTTGGGATAAGGATCTGGGCCTTCCAGAGCAGTAAAGTTTTTGAATTCAGAGATTAGAGGCATGTCAGGAAGTCCCCTCCAAAGTAAAAGACAAATTATTGCATCTTGTGTCTCTCATCACAAAGAAGAAAGCACAATGCCTGATAACCTTTCCTGGTTCCCGAAGGAACATATTCCACACCTGGTGACACTACTTTGACTATACCAGGTGACATGTAATGTTTCAAGCTTTGAGAGGGACCCAGAGCACCAAAGGCTCTGCAGCAGGTCTAGGCTGGGGTGCAAGCAGTTCTGCCCCTTGAACCATATGATTCAGTAGATGCTATGGTATTAGAAATACCAATGTTGGGAAAAGATGCCACGTGAAACATGGAGCTTATAGCAAGCCCCAGAATGTAGTCCTCTGATTTTCTGGAGCAAATCCATACCATCTTCAGTAGAATTATACACCATTGTGGGGCGGGGGGAATCCTAGAATTTTATTGATCTCTGGTAGAGACTAAATGCCTGACCATGGAATACTAAGTGACCATGGATCTGGAAATGCATATCATGAGCTGGGCTCTGTCAGACCTGGTAAGTCATAAGGACAGGCAGACTCAGAAACAGTCCATCACAAGATGGAAATGGTATATCCTGGATCCAGCACTAGCAGAACCAGATTGCATAAGGAAGTTACAGAAAGAGCCCAGATCCCAGCGTCACTCACCAATATTGTTCCTGTGCACCTCCTTTAGCTCAGACCTATGACCACATAGAGGATTTCTTATTACCATCTGAAAGAGAAAGAAAAGACACAAGCAAGCTTTATAGCTGAATCAGCTCAGTATGTAATGCAAGGCAAACATGAACAATAGTTTCACTAGTCTTATTCAGAAGCATCCTTAAACGACAGTGCAAGGAAAAATCCTCTCAATCGTTGGATATCTGGGCAGAGCAACTAGCCATCCTCTTTGTGTGAAGAAATAGTCCCAGATTAGAATGTATATAAACTCATGGATGGAGAATAGCCTGTCCAGCTGGGGCCTAAACGCAGAAAGATTGGAAGATAGAGACAAGGAGGTGTGGGGTAGAGACATGTGGATGCACGTATGGGAGCGAGCACAAAGTGTGAAGACCTTTGTGTCACATGTTAAAGCATATCAAAGAGCATCCACTGCAGGAGAGGCACGAAACAGCCAACTACAAAAAATGACCTAGTCTGGTGACACCAGCCAGTGTCAGTGATGTCACCACAAAGCCACAACAGGCACAT
The DNA here is from genome assembly GCF_949987535.1 of Balaenoptera acutorostrata. Lineage (NCBI taxonomy): Eukaryota > Metazoa > Chordata > Mammalia > Artiodactyla > Balaenopteridae > Balaenoptera > Balaenoptera acutorostrata. Next base: position 68,009,762 of record NC_080081.1, read on the forward strand.
GAATGGAGTGGCTGAGACGAAAGATATGGAGGCCCAACTGTGTGAGCTCCCACTGACTGGGGCTGATTTAGCTACTGCTGCCACTGAATGCCCAACCTCAGAGCAGCAGAGGCCAAGGTTAAGCCCCAGTAGGGCATTATTCCTCAAGGAGTTCTGCCAAGTTCCACCGTATGGGGCCAAGTTTACTAAATGGGCTTCTTACTTCCTAAAAAGGCCAATGACTTGATTTCAGAGAAATACATACATATTCTAGGTATGGGTTTGTTTTTCCTGCACTTCAAGCCTCAGCTAGCACCACTATGTAAACGCTTATAGAGTATTTGCTCCACCACATGGGACCTACATAATATTGCATCAGAACAAATGACCCGTTTTGACATCAAAGGCGGTACAAGAGTGGACCCTGACAACAGAAAGTTAGGATTACATATTACACCACCAAAAAAACTCCTGTTGCTGCTGAAAGTCACAGTCAATGTGCCAGTTTGGAGGCAATCCACCATGAGGATAGAATTCCCTCCTCTGTGAAGCAGTGTATATACTGAACTAAAGAACTGTTGGTGGTAACGTGCACCTAATAGGAAGAATACACGAGCATGGGAACCAGGGCATGTGATGGTCTGCTTATCATCACTCTCCATGACCCACTGAAGGACTTTGGAATTCCCATCCCCAAAGCTCAGAGCTCTGTAGGGTTAGAGGTCCTGATCTCTAAAGAGAGCACACTTTCACCACAGAACAAAACAATAGTTCCTTTCAACTCCAAGCTATAGCACCACCAGGGACTAGCAGACAAGAAGAATCACCACCTTAACAGGAATAATTGGCCCTGAGCATAAGAAAGAGGTAGCATTGCTATTTTACAGTTATGGCGACGTGGGTACTTTTGGTCATCTCTGGGATTCTCTTGCCTAGTTGTGACAAGTATAAAGACTTCAGCCTGACAAGAGCATGGAGACTAGGAACTCAGCCTCCTCAGGATAATTCATTAAGATGAGCTGGGGTAGTACTAAGTTTGAGGGAAATCTAAGATGGATAATGGAAGAGGGAGACAATGAGAATCAGTTGCAGCCCCACACAATCTGCAGTGATGGGGGCTATAGGTCTTCCTATGAGCCTTCCTCTTCTAAGTTTCTCCAGGGAGACAGGTCATCAGATTCTGGTGGAGCTGCTGCCAGAATGTACTTGAAGAAGTGGATCTGAGCAACATAAGAAGTAGTCTGTGATGGACACACCACAGGGAGTAGACTGAGATGGACAAAGAGATGTACCACCCAGATCCTGCTCCAAAGAAGGGTTTATTATTCCAGATTCTTGAAGTTCTGTGGGCTCCTTCAAGGGTGCCTCAGCTGCAAAGAGCTACCTCACACAAGAGTACCCCTTTCTGGGGTAGTCCACACCCAATGACTGATTGCTGCCAGGGTATAAAGGTCTGACAATTTCTGCCCCTCCAGAGATATCTGTGATGGGCTGTATCTGCTCCCCACACCTTGTGGGGTTAACCAAGGCTTTTCCAGGCTTGCATTGCAGTTTGACTTCTTTCTCTGCCCACTTTTGCTTCGTTTTCCTCCCTTCCACAGGGATTGATCCCTTATAAATAGTCTGTACACTAAACTTTTTCTCATCTGCTTCTGAAAGACCCAATCTATGACAATCATCAAAAAACAACAAATACCCAGGAATAAATCTAACAAAATATGTATGACTTTGTAGAAAAATGAAAAAAATGTTATTAAGAGAAAGTAAAGAAGATCAAATAAATGAAGGAATAATTCATGTTCATGGATTGAAAGTCAATTTTGTACAGATGTCCATTCTTTCCAAATTGATCTAAATGTAATGAAATCCAAAAAAATATCTCAGCAAGTTTTATTTGTGAAAACTGGCAAGCTGGTTCTAACATACATATGAAAATTCAAAAGGACAAAAACAGCTCATGCAAAATGAGGTAGAACAAATTTAGAGAACTACAATTTAGGAAATCATAAATTCTAAAACTACAGTAATTAAAAGAATGAAATAATGGCAAAAAAAGATGGACTAATAGATGAATGGAATAGAATCAAGAATTCAAAAATGCATATATAGACATTTGATTTATGACAAGGTAATGCTGAAGAGCAGTGTAGGAAAGGATGTCATCTCAACATATGGTTTTGAATCAATTGGTTTCCATATGGAAAAAAATTATCTTAACACCTATCTCACTTCATGTTCAAAAATCAATTCTAGATGGACTGTAGATATAAATATAAAAGAGAGAAGAGTAAAGCTTCTAGAATATAATATAGAAGAATATATTCATAACCTTGGAATAGACAAGGATTTCCTATACAGTATGCAAACACACACACACACACACACACACACAGTCATTTCTACATCAAAAGACACAATTATGATAGTAGGAATGCACAGAGTGGAAGAAAATATAATCAACAAAGGAAATGATTCCAAATAACAAAAGAACACCTATAAATCAATAAGAAAAAGATTAAGCCCATAGAAAACTTGAAAAATCATTAAAAAGAGGATGGGGCACATACAAATGACCATTAAACATATGAAAAATCATACATCCATATTAGTCATTAGAGAAATACAACAGTATACCACTTCACAACTATGAATAGCTAAAATTAGGAAGATTGACAATAGTAGAGAAACTGGAATTCTCATGCATTGATGATTAGCACAAAGTGACACCACCACTTTGGAAAACTTTCAGTAATGTCTTCTACAACTGAAAAACACATATCATATGGCTCAACAATTCTACTTTTACTTTGATAGCTAACAGAAATGCACACCTATGTTCATTAAAAAACTATACAGACATGATCACAGTGGCACTATAATAGCTCAAAACTGGAAACAACCCAAAATCTATTTAGGGTTGAGTGGACCAAAAAATTTGCTATATCCATACAATGGAAGGTTATCTATGATGAAAAATGACAAAATACTGCTACTTACAATAAAATGGGTGCATTCCAGAAACTTAATTTTGAACAAAACCAGACCCCCAAAAATCATCATACTGGGCTTCCCTGGTGGCGCAGTGGTTGAGGATCTGCCTGCCAATGCAGGGGACACGGGTTCGAGCCCTGGTCTGGGAAGATCCCACATGCCGTGGAGCGGCTGGGCCCGTGAGCCACAATTGCTGAGCCTGCGCGTCTGGAGCCTGTGCTCCGCTACAAGAGAGGCCGCGATAGTGAGAGGCCCGCGCACCGTGATGAAGAGTGGCCCCCGCTTGCCACAACTAGAGAAGGCCCTCGGACAGAGGCGAGGACCCAACACAGCCATAAATAAAATAAATAAAAATAAAAACATAGAATAATCATTAAAAAAAAAAAAAAAAGACGCCGGTGGAGGTCGTGGGAATTTGAGCTCTCATTTGCCTCTTTCTAAAAAAAAAAAAAAAAAATCATCATACTGCATGATTCCATTTATATAAACCTCAAGAGGATGAATGGAAATAACTTATGGAGAGGAAGAGTGGGTAGTGACTGTGAGAGTCACAAGAGGGGTTCCTGGGGTACCAACAATTGTTCTATTTCTTGACATGGGTGGTAGTGATATGAGTGTGTTCACTCTGTGAAAATTTATTGATCTGTACACATAGGATCTGTGTACTTCCTTTGAACCATAATAGGTTACATGCCCAGTACAATGTCAGATAAAAGGAAACAGATATCTGTTAGTTTAACTTGTGGACTTCATTTGCCATACACACAACTGCATCAAAAGAATGAGAGATCTGGGCACAGGGATGAAATATAAAAAGCAATCCATCCTCACAGGTGCGAAGGAGGGCTGAGGGGTGAGACAGGCCCTTATGCTGGTGCCAAGATCACTACGCCCTTGGCACAGCTGTGTGTACCCATGTGTCCGGCTCATTTTATAGAAGAACATGTTGCTAACTCTGTAAGGCTATAGACCTAAACACACAATTCTGTTTCTAAGTTCACATCTTGTACCATACCTTATGTTTTACTTTGGCCGCTGAACTGGAATAGCCATTGCCTCCATTATTTCTAAGTGGAGGGGTTTTTAGTACTACATTTATGAGTTTCTCATTTTTTAAGTGGGTAAACCTGGCCCACAGCACAACCTTAAATACTTTTACTAGTAAAAACACCATCCACTGCAGACACGTTCTTCGCAGGGAAAAAAATCTGGCTTCTGGATACTTCGGTCTGGCCAACAGACATCCCACCAGGTTTATAGTGAAAGATCAGAGTTCTCTCACAACAGCATGAGGAATATTTCCCATCCCGGGATGACTGACTTCTGAGAGGAGTTTGCAGGACTGGCAAGACAACGCGTGGACCAGGCCAAACCAAACATCGAGTGGAAAAGTCCACTCAGACAGTGTTCCACGGGCCCAGGCCTCCTGAGGCCAGCCCACATGTGCCGCTGACTTCAGTTAGCGATGAAGCAGCAGCCAAACAGCACTGCACATACTGTACAGAGAGTGTGCCTCAGCCAGGTAGAGGAAAGGATGACAGGGCCACCGGGACACCATCCCAGGTCTAATCAGAAGAATACGCTCTGAGTTTTCCAGGACCTCGTAATGCCAGAGATATTTTGAACATGGCTTTGAGCAAATATTTTGAGCATAAATGGCTCTTGGGACCCATGTGTCTAAATATTTTCCCTTTTATGCTAGGAGAGAAGAAACCTTCTTTTCACATCTCTACAAAGTGAAAAAACTTTTTAAAGAAAACTTTATTTAAACCACAAATGTATCCTACCAGATTTTGCCATCTCCCTTCAACGTTCTTATTCCTCAATTGCAAATTCACTAGTTAGGAACAGTGCTTCTATACATCCTACATCCTGACAAGTACACTATTCATACCCCAAAGTATCGAATATTTATTCATATGATCGTTACATCTACTTTGTTAATTTATTCTAAAAACTTTAAAAGGTGCTATGGAAGCACCTCTGAAATTATGCCTCCAATAAGAAAATTTTCATGAAGAAAGAAAACAAATAATTGAAAGTTGCTTGCATATTTACTTTAAAATATGTGACATTTATCCATTTGGTCTAAAACTGGAAGGCATGATGATGCGTATATGTGACAAATGCAGAACAAGACATTCTCTCCCCAAAAGATGAAAAATCGCTTTACTTACAGCATAGTAGATTTCACAGAGCAGTTGAAGATGTCAGAAGATTTCTAAATGTGAAAAGAAAGATTTATTTTTAAAATTCTGTGAATTTCAAAGAATTGTGCAGATATATAAATCAGATTAATTATATTACACACACTAATATTTCTATGACTAACAATGGCTGTTAACACCCAATTTCCAAAAGGATAAATATTTCCTGACACATAAATTCTTACAACTAGAACAACATAGTTTTTCCAAATAAATCTTTTCACATCCATTTAAATAAAATCACATCTTATTGGGCAAAGAATAAAGAAAGAATCAAAAATTAGTGTAAGCTGTTAACTCTTAACAAACGTCAGTTGTCTTCTGCTGTGCTTCCTCATGCTTCCTCAGAACTCCACATCACCCCACTTTGCAACTTACTTTTTCAGTCACCTCAGTAAAAATTTAAAGATTCTGACCCTTCTTCAAAGAAGGGTGAAAGACTGAAGCCCAGGTCAATTCACTCACCAAGGAGATAAGATTTCCCCCAGTATCCATTTTCCAATGCCAAAATGTTTATGAGGGAAAAGAGATGGGTTATTTTGTCCAATCCAGAAAATGTTTTGACTAAAATATTTATCTTTTTCTTTTAAGATAATATCTAAATTTTTATAGCTACTTACAGTTTACAAAGTGCTACCCACTATTTTTTTTAATCCTCACCAGAGCAGAGCTCGGATCACTACTTTGTAGACGTAGAAACTGAAGCCAAAACCTGAATCTAAGCCCTCGAGCCCCAGCACAAGCTTTTGCCTCTTAACCATATCTGAGAGAAAGAGATGAGGCTGCTTAGGACTCCCTTTTGTTGGGTGAGATGCAAAAAAAAGATACAGAATTTAAAAGGAAGAGAGATGCTAATGGAGCCTGAAAAGATGCTTGGCGATTCTGACTAGAATTGTGAGAAATTTTTTGATAAAGGAGAACTGAGACAGGAAAGTGATCATTTCAACCTTTAAGGAATTCACTAAAAAATGAGAACAACTTTAGTGTTAGCTCTCTCAGAACCACGCTAAAGCAGGGGTTTTGACTGGCACTACAGAAAAAAAAAATCTGGGACAAAACACCACATATGCAGTTGTAGTAAGGATGGCTCTAAGTTAAAGCTGCTTGTAACTCACAGCCCCACAACTTGTGGGAGTGTTAAAGGTTCCCACGATCCCCTTCTGCCTTCATCTTCTATCTGCTTCCACATGCACTGTCTCGGTGTCTCACTGTGTCAACCAAATTGTGAACTCATACACTTTACTGGTTTCAAAAGAATTAAAACAAATATTACCTTCTTTTAAAAAATCATACACAGGTAAGTGTGAGCAATGGAGGTTTTATTAAAGATTTCAGAAGACTAGAAGGGTGTGGCATAGCTCCAATTTTACAATTCATCTTTCAGATATACTTTTTCAAAATTTCTCTGACAAGAATGGGATTTAGGGGTCCTATCTTGGTCCCTTCTCTAGCTGGCACCTCATCTATTCTCCCAGCCTCTCATCTTCCCACTAACTGCCCGTGCTTCTCACTGACTTCCTCTTCCTTCTCATTTTCCTTCCCATCCACCTCAAGAAATGTAAAATGTTCCTTCCTGGCTCAAGTTTAACAATTCAGTGGTTGTCTTGTGTTGTTGAGCTGTTCCTAAGATCTCACCATCCAACCCCAAGAGATTACCCAAGTATATCCGCCCCCACCCCCCGCAGAAGCTCTTAAATATAGAGACTAAAGGAATGGGCAATAGTCATAAATGACCAAATGACCTTGGCTGGCCACTGATTTTTTTCAAAAATGTACATTTAAAACTAATTTAGATAATGTATGATTTGTCCTATGCATTTCATATTCGTAGTTGTTTTAGAAGTAAACTGCTTGTGTGTATCCAGGTCACATGAATTTGAAGGATCAGCAACTAAAACCCTTCATACAGAGTCCTGAGCAGTAAGTAAGGACATGGTCTCTGGAGGTAGACAGCGGAGTTGAAATTCTGTCTCCTCCACTGCCTTAGGCAAATTACTCAACCTCTCTGGCCTCAATTTCTTCAGGTGCAAAATGGAATGATAGTAATTACTTCCACCTCATAGGGTTATCATATGAATAAAACGAGTTAACACATGTGAAGTCCTTAGAACATTGCGTGGCACATGGTAAGTACTGAGTAATGGTGGATATTATTAGAATTATCTTAACTCACTACGGAAGGCAGTGGTATCTTTTTTCCTTATATCTCCTCTTAAGCATTTGCTATTTTTACTATTTATTTGTCAATTACTAATGTGCTACTTTGAAATAACTCTTATACATCTATAGTATAATAGAATACAACCTATATGCTTATCTTTATTTAAAGGTTTATAAACGACTGTTCTAGATTATGACCTTACAGACATTGACTGCGTTTTAACATCTTTCTGTCTACCATAGTGCTCAGTAAAATAGCTTGCTCATAACAGGGGCTTAATTAATATTTACTAGTTCAAACACCAGCTGTAATAAAACCAATTGTGTGTTGATATACTTTTAACTTGGTTTGTGATACCTTACTGGAGAATCCCTCAAAATCTATTTATCAACTTGTGTTTGCCCTTTCCTCCCTCTCAATTACTGGAGATATTCTGACTTCCATTTCCATAAGCTTTTCACTGTCCCTACTGAAATTCCAGGCCAAAAAAAAGTGTGAGTGAGAGAGAAAGAGAAGGAGAGAGAGGGAGAGAGAAGGCTAAATAAATACTTATCCATGGTAAAGAACATATTTCTGCACCTTATTTTGTTTTCCAGCAACTGCATTTTCCATCATATTTCCAATGTAAAATATGCAAATAATTGCAGAATACTTTTAGTTGTCATTTTAAAATCTATTGGAAAATGTGGGTATACTTTAGGATGAGATTTTTTTCTCTTGTGTTTTTAATTTTACTTGAAAACTACTTTATTTGTATGTAGCCAATAGTTGGGGAAGGGCTAATCTATAATAGTCATTTTAACTATTTTTCATGCCAATGAGAAACTCAAGGATTAGAAATTACTTTCCAGACATTTAGGTCATGCTGTCTCTTCATTGCTCTGCTCATGTCTCTCATTCTCACTCCTGGGTGCATACACACCCCACCTTAAAGCAAGTTCTCAGACTCACAAGAAACCAATTTCATGAATTAAAGGAAGTCTGTCAAAGGGAAAAAAGGGGGGCAATTTTAGGTCTCTGATCCTTTTTGGATTGCAAAACCTGAGGCTTGGGATGCCTCCAGACACCTGCACCTAACCAGGAGAGCAAGAATGTGTTTTGTGGCTCTCTACTTACCTATTAATGGAACGAATATTATTATTTTTACAGAATAATTTTGACCAAAATTCACTTGGCTAAGAAATGGTAAATATAGAAAATCAAACTACTGACATATTGTGCCTCTTTGTATACATTTTAAAAAATATATATCAGGTTATAGAGATACAGACATATACAACTTGTCTTCAAAAATAGTAGCAGACATCCAATAGTGTTTAGTGGGAACACTGGAAAGAAGTAACAAGTAAAATACGTAATCTATGGTTTAACATAGGCTAAATTGGAGTTCATGTGTTGTATCATTCATCAACCCTCACTCTAACACCCACACCCAAGGTACATATATGCAGTAAGTGATATACATAGGCGCTTCTGATTTGTAAGTAGAAGATGAGAAGGGAGCTTGTGGTTCGAGTCTAATACTAAGAAAGGAGAAGGTGGCAGGGGTACTATGATGTCTGTTCCCAGTAGAACTCTTGTTTTATGTTTAAGATCCTACGATTAGTGAAGTGGGGTTCAAAAATGATTAAACTCTTTGACATGAAAGATTCTGTAAGATATCGGACCCAAGAAGAGGTTCTCTGGGACTTAAATTTTTCAAAAGTTGAGGCATGGAATTGAGGAAGAAGCCATTCTTCCCACTGCTGCCTGGAATCCTATGACATGTTGGCAACTCAAGGACTGCAGCTTGAGACACATCTGAAGATATTTTTCCTGGAGTAAACTAGTGTCCTCATAACATAAAGTGGCAATAATGAGCCTTCTCAGGGAGCAATTCTATATACATAGGAGCTAGAACATAAGAATACAAAGACTGGGTACCAAGTGACAGCTACATCTAGAGTATGGACGTTTTGAGGCAACGTCTTGGAAATATATGGAAATAACAGAGATAGATCGAGGGTGATAGTCTGAAATCCACCATTATACATATAGAGGCTAGCACATGGGCAGATATGTGATTAAATGTATACTGGGGTTTTAGAAAGCTAATAAATGAAATCATCTTTTCCTCTTCCAACTTCAGAAATAATTGAGAGATAGAAGCAGGACTTAGGCAGGAGGAAAAAAAATACCCATTTCATTATTAATGGTTAGGGAATGTGGCTTAGGTGTTCAGTAATCATGAGCTTCCTAATACTGGATTCCCAAATTAAACAGTCACAGGCAGTGCTGAAGGCGGTAAACCTCCTCAACAGGGGTAGAGTCTGGAATGGAAGTGCATGACAGAATGTGTGCTCTCTGTAGGAAAATCCATAGAAAAGGACATAATTAGGCTATATATGCAAAATTCCTCTTTCCAAAGTCACCAGTCACTTTGAGAGCACTGCGGGAGAGGATGGGATAAAACACCCAGGGATATCTCACTAGAGGGTGCAATAAAACACCTGTTTTACTGTCATAGAAATTCTCCCACATGGAAAGCTGGGGCTTGTAGAAAGAATGTTCCTCCCCCATCGGCAATGTACAAGGAGCCTGAAGCTGAGCCAGTCATAAGCAGAATATTTATGGAACAATCTACCATGGTCTGGTCTAGGCATGTGCCAACAATATGAGATAGATGCCAATAAATATCTGTCTTCTTAACTCCCAAAACTTAGTATAGGTTGGATATATGCGCATTTCTACTCTTCTTACTTTTTCAAAGGGCTGGAGGAAGAAGTGTGCTTCCTAAACAAAATTGGTGGTAAATAAGGCCATTTAATAATCCTGCTATTACAAAGATGATTTAGAAAAAGATTTCCACTTGCCATTTAGATAGTCCATGGAGATGAGGAGGGAAGAGTGATAGAGATTAGATTCAGATTCAAAATGACTTTTATAAAGTGCCCACTGTATGTCAAGAACTAAACTAATACTAATACTTTCATTTAATATAATTTAGTCCTTAAAACAGACACATTAAAAGAAGAGAAATTAAGATTCAGAAGGTTAAATAACTTGTTCAAAGAGTCATGGTAAAGAAGAAATAGAATGATATTTTCAACCAAGTGTGACCCAGACTCATTTCATTCTGCTACACAGCAGACAGTATCAGTACATAGATATCAAAACAATTATAGCTTTTTAAATCTATATTTTTGGGACAAAACTAAAAAACCTATGCAATTTTGAATGATACTATTAGGTAAATTAATCTACCTGATATCTTAACAGTTCTTCTAAAAGCAATTTTAAATGATTTTTTAAAATATTAAAAGCATCTTTTCTGGGAAAAATTTAAAGGATCAACAGCCACATGACTAGTATATTGGTAAATGGTCTTCATTCCCCCTTCAAATCATTGTTCATATATCCTTCAGCAAACCCAAGCCTTGGAACTTTTACTACAGTTAGGGAAATTTCCCCTTGACAATGCAGATACACAATAACCCAGTGATAACCACTCTCTTGCAGCTTTTGCACATGAGGCATTTTAAATGCTGGTGGAGATAATCTATCTCCAAACCAACATAAAATCTGAAGTGGAAGAAAACAGTCCCCCTCATTTGTTAAGTGATAGCTCAGAGAAGGAGTACAGAGTGTCCTGAAGGTATATCAGAAACTATGCAGCTTAGCCTGCTTTGATTGTTCCCAGAGTCTCCCTTGGTTGTTCTGGCACACTTCCTCTCAGATTTATTTTCCACTACACCACTTCCCAGACTGATTAGAAACAAATACCAATGCCAAATAAGTCTAAATATGCCTGAGGTCCTCTCAAACAGCTTGGCACCTCCTGCTGCTTTCATTGGCAATTCCATGATGGGGTTTTCTAGAGAAGTTTTCATTTAAACTCAGCTAACGCAATAATTTCAAATTTTGATTGATTCATTTTCAAAAGTATTTCTACTTTTCTATTTGGAAAGACCAAGTTATACCCTTGGTTAAGAGAGAGAGAGATTTAACATAGACTTAGCCTTAAACATAAGTGGAATAAGCAATGATCTGAATAATTTGAGAGATACCGCAGAAATCTAAATTATCTCAATATTTTTTGCCCCACTTACTTTTCTTGGCACTTCCTACCTTTTTATCTACCTTACTTGATATATTCACTTTTCAAGTCCCTCGTTTGAGCTGGAAAACTAAAGCAATTATCTCTGGAAGGCTGGGCTGGTAAATACATATTACCTAGGAAGAGGAAATGGGGGAAGGTTGTATTGGAAGGGGGGGGTCCATCTCTCATTGAAGAATAAAGGAGAACTGCTTTATGGGGCTGGCCATTTTTCATCTTTAGTAGCAGAGATTGATGAGAAGCTATGCATGTTGCACAGAAATAGTGAAAAATTATCTCATGTCTGTTACTTTGTGACCAAGGGCAGATCAATTTTAATATCTCAAACTCAATGTATGTTATCATAAAGTTCAGAGTAATTCCTGGAAATGGTTAATTCAACAGTATGTAAACAATATGTAAACTGAAAAAAAAAAGCCATATTGTTTTCCTTATATCAATTTAATCATCTGAAAGATGTGATAGCTCTAAAAATAACACATCCAGACTATTAAAAAAAAAAAAAAAGTCTGGTGAAGAGCACTTCCCAAATGACAGAGTAAGGATCTCAAAAAATCTGCTCTTCTATAAAAGTAATAAGAACATTGTCAACATTTTTTAAAATCAACATTTTCAGAACTCTGGAAATTAACTGAAAGCTTGCAACAATACGAGAAGAATTTATTCAAGGAAAAACACTGAATATCAGGAGGAACAGTAGGCTTTTTAGCATTTTAACTCACACTATTCCCATTCTCCTCTCCCCATTTTCACAGTAGCCATAAAAACCAACAGACTCACAATTATAGTAGCTGTGAAAACCATAAACCTAGCAGGCACTGGAGGGGGAAAAATAGGTTTGGATCTTCTTTTAAAAATCCCTATTCCTAGAGATTTGTTACTATTTGACCTGGCTATTAGCTCCCTAGAAGCCCTCACTTGCGAGACTCATCTTTATTTGGTATAACTCAGAGCTTACTGACTGTAAATAGGCTTTCCCCAGGGCATTTATTGACAACAATCAGCAGCAATTGTTTAATATCACGGTTGACTAAGGTAGGGAAAATAGGGCAAATGAGGGGCTGACCAAAAAAATTAAAAGAAAAAAATGGGGAATAAGATATCTATAGTAGGCTGTGAAAAGGTCTGACATTATCTGGGAATTTAGAAGGCCACATGAATATGCAGGTGTATTTTTTATATTTTTAATTTTCTGTATATTATGATGTTTTGACATTGTAAGAATCTTTCTGTCTGGGGAGAGACTGCTCCTCCTGGGACTAGCCAATTCTTGGATATAGTAAAGGATTGGGAGGGAGCATGCCTTTGATGTGCAAACTAACCAGTCCAGACCTATATATCCTCTATCTGGCATGTGCAGCTCAAGGAGGCCTTAATCATCCCAGGGCCAGGTACTGGCAGCAAGAGACCATCTCTATAGGCCAAAATTCACTGGAGTTATTTAAACTACTCAATCCTAGGCTATTTACCCTGGCCTGTCTTGCCTTTCCATAGAAAACCCCAGTAAAGGCTCTGACCTAGACTTTCCCCTCACTTCTGAATTCTGTCTCCTGACCAAAACCTTGTATTCCTCACATGATCCTGTGTGGCGTTCCATGCTTCCTGTTTATAGAACTTGTGAGTACAATAAATTTTGTTTTCCTGAGACTTTCCTGTGTCCCCATTATGGCCACACTTGACTGACCATCACGTAAAAGAACAGAGAACAGCAGAGCTGTAAGCATGGCCAGGAAATATCTGAAAACTCTCACCCCAGGTTGACCTTGAGTCTCTGCACAAGCAGGAAATAAAAGCTAAGACAAGGTTGTAAACTACTGGAACACTGAAGGCATGCCCCCAACTTGCACACAAAGCCTTTCAACAAAGGAAAGGAGATGTACTGTTTCAGGGCATTTAAGGATATCTCTATCCAATCATAACTGACTACAAAGCTAACCGAGTAGAGGCCTCAGTGGCCATGCATGACAAAGAATAGAGACTTCATAGAATTTGTTCAGGAAAGTCACTAAACAAGTAAACAGGCAGCAGCAACAGCTACAACAATAAATATTAATAACAACAAACCCTAAAGGGGGGATGTGAGCTCTAGAGTTATGTCATTATGTTATTTAAAATGTTCAGTTTTCAGCAAAAAAGAATTATGAGACATGCAATAAATAGCTAAATATGACACATACACAGGAAAAACAGTCAATAGAAACCATCTCTTAGGAAGCCCAGGTTTTAGATTTACCAGACAAAAACTTTAAATCAACTATTACAGATAAATAAAGGAAATTATGCCTAAAGAGTTAAGTGAAAGTATGAGAAATAATATCTCACTAAATATATAATAACAATAAAAATATATAAAATATTAAAGAACTGTAGAGAAATTCTGGAATTGGAAAGTACAATATTGAACTGAAAAATTCACTAGAAGAGCACAAAAATGGATTTGAGTTGGCAGAAGAATCAATGAACATGAAGACAGGCCAACTGATTTATCCACTGTAAGGAGCAGAAATTATAAAAAATGAAGAATAATGAAAAGACCTCAGAAGCTACTGGAATACCATCAAACATACCAACTATGCGTAACAAGAGTTCCAAAGGAAGAAAAAAGGAAAAAAAAAAAAGGAACAAAAAGAATATTTGAAGAAATAATGGCTGAAATTTCTCAAATTTGATGACAAACCTGCACATCTAAAATTAACCTGCATATCTAAATACCTCAACAAACTACAAGTAGGATAAACTCAAAGAAAACCATAGTAGATACATCATAACCAAGCTATCAAAGACAAAGACAAAGAGAGAACTTTCAAAGCAGCAAGAGTGGTGACTCATCACTTACAAGAAATATTTAATAAGAATTACAGCTGATTGCTCATCAGAAATGATGGAAGCTAGGTGGCAGTGAGATGGCATTTTCAAAGTGCTGAAAGGAAAACACTTCTAACCAAGAATGTAATATCCAGCAAAATGATCCTTTCAGAACAAAGAAAAGCTTAAGACAGTCCCACACTAACAAAATCTGAGAGAATTTGTAGTCCTATAAGAAACAGTAAAGGAAGTCCTTCTGGTTGAGATGAAAGGACACTAGAAACAGGAATCTACACAAAAAAGTAAAAAAACCTAGCCAATGGGATGAAGTGAGAGAGTGGCATTGACATATATACACTACCAAATGTAAACTAGATAGCTAGTGGGAAGCAGCCTCATAGCACAGGGAGATCAGCTCAGTGTTTTGTGACCACCTAGAGGGGTGGGATAGGGTGGGTGGGAGGGAGAAGTAAGAGGGAGAGGATATGGGGATATATATATATATATGTATAGCTGATTCACCTTGTTATACAGCAGAAACTAACACAACAATGTAAAGCAATTACACTCCAATAAAGATGTTATAAAAAAAAAGAACCCTAGCAAATTTAACTACATAAGTAAATATAAAATACAGTATAAATGTATTTTTCATTTGCAGTTCTTTTCTTCTCCTATATTTAAAAGACAACTGCATAGAGCAATAAAAAAACTGTATTAATGGACATGTAATGTTTAGAGATGTGATTTTATGATAATAATAACACAAAGAAGTGGGGGAGAAAATGGAGCTATACAAGATCAAAGTTTGTGTATACTATTGAAATTAAGTTAGTATTACTCCAAACGAGATAGATATAAATTAAGATGTTAATTGTCATCCCTGGGGGCAAGAAGTAATAGCAGAAAAAATGATAAGAAAATTAAAATGATACAATAGAAAATATCTATATAATACAAAAGAAGACATTAACAGAGGAATAAAGAAACAAAGACATAGACATATAAAAAAACCAAATGGCAAAATAGCTGGTGTAAACCTTATCAGTAATTGCATTAAATGTAAATGGCTTAAACACTCAAATCAAAAGCAGAGACTGACAAATGAATAAAAATGCATGATCCAACTATATGTAGGCCATAAGAGACATAATTTAAAGACACAAACACATTGAGAGTAAAAGGATAGGAAAAGTAAACCATGTGACAGTAACCAAAACAGAAAAGGAATGGCTATACTCACAAAGTCCATAAAATGGACTTTAAGACAAAAATTGTTATTCATGGTAAAGGATGTTTTCTAATAACATTAAAAAAATCAACCCATCAGAAAGACATACACATATATGTGTCTAACAATACAGCCCTTCAAATACACAATGGAATTAAAGGGAAAAAATAGATAATTCAACAATAATAGCTGGAGACCTCAATGCACAACTTCAATAATGGATAGAATTAGACAGAAGATCAATAAGGAAATAGTATCCTTAAATAACACTATAAGCCAATTAGACCTAACAAACATCTACAGAACACTCCATCCAAAAACTAAGGAATACATGTTCTTCTCAAGTGCACACAAAACATTCTCTAGGATATTCCTTATTCTAGGACATACAAGAGTCTTAATAAGTTTAAAAGGATTAAAATTATACAAAGTATGTTCTCCAGTCACAATAGAATGGAATTAGAAATCAATAATAGGAAGAAATTTGGGAAATTTACAAATATGTAGAAATTAAGCAACATACTGCTAATTAATCAATGGGTTAAAGAAGAAATTACAAGAAAAAGAATCACAAAGAAAAATAAAAACTCTGATTTAAAATTAGAAGATAATTTAAGATAAATGAAAACAAAAACACAATGTACCAAACTTATGGGATGCAGCTAAAACAGTACATAAAGAGAAATGTATAGCTTTAAAAATGTTATATTTAAAAATAAAGATCTCATTATAATAAATTTAAAAGATCTTACATCAATAGCTTAACTTTTTGCCTCAGGAAACTATAAAAAGCAGAGCAAATTAATTCAAAGCAAGCAGAAGGAAGGAAATAATAAAGACAAGAGTGGAAATAGATGAAACTGGGAGTGGAAAAACAATAGATAAAATCAGCAAAACCAAGGACAGGTTGTGCAAACCTTTTCTAATAGGGTGACCTGGACAGTGGGAATAACCACCCAGAGGGTACACAGAAACAGAGAGTCAGTAATACTACCTGCCAATGCCCCTGAGTAATGGTGGGGATAAGTGTAGAGGAGGAGAAAGCCATCATCATCATGGCCAAAATAGCCCTAACAGTGGATCCTGCACCCCCTCCTACAGATGTCCCAGTCGCCTCCATCTTTGACAGGAGCAAGTTGACATTTAGGGAAGCATTTCACGCTTGCTGTGTCAGAGTCTAATTACAGCAATGCATCAGGTCTAGATTAACAGTTGGGTACTTGAGGTATCAGAATGTTCCATAGATAGAGAAAGGTCCATTTGTTGTACTGAGTAGCACAGCAATCAGATGTTTATCTGTAAGATTGAGTGGTAGGTAACATATCCAAGGGTTCATCAAATTCAGAACAGCAGCAACTGCCTGTGACAGACATATCAGTGAATCTGGTGAAGCAGGAGCCACACAATCTCCCCTGTGAGAGACAGCAAAGACAGGTGACATACCTATCCCCTTCCCCTCCCTCTACCATATCTGGGATATCTTGGATCCCAAGAAGTGCAAGTCCTACCAGCTGGGGGGACTCCTCCCCATTAACTGTGATGTTGGCAATCTGTCCAGTACCATAGACAAGGATAGCACCCTTAATCCAACCACCAGGGTAGTGAACCCAAATCTTCTGGCTTGGATTTCCTTGTGGTTCAGTAAAAATTTCTATTTTATATACAGATATCCATCTCATTGGGCTATGCAGAGCAAAAAGCAAAGGTACACTAAAGAAAATGTTGAACTCAACACCTCAAATTGATGGTCATTATTTTTTAAGTACTTATTGGAAAAAGCAAAAACCAAACAACATTCTCTGCACCTGTAGAGTAAACGAAGAAGGAAGTCACTGCCTTCCATCCCTTGCTGCTTAATAGCCAACGTGATCCCTTCAGGAAAGAGATGAACAGGGTGAAAGGCCTTTATAGGGTCCCCCATAGAGAGTGAGGTGTCAAATTACAAAACAAAGGTACACAATTGAAGGAAATGGGTGGTCAAACAGGCAATGCAAATGAGAAGTACCTTTTATAGAAATCACAACACTGAGACCCCAGACTGCTTGCCTGAAATGTGTGATCCAGGCAGGGGTTATCTTGTCCCCACCCACCAGCCATTTAAGCCCATCCTTTAATTATGCATTAAAATGTTCCACCATGTGGCTTGGGGATTTTATGGAGCATGGAGAGTCAATCACATGCCCCATGATTGGGCCATTGATGTGTAGCTTGGGCGGAAAATCCAGAGCAAATGCAATGTGCTTAAGGAACCTAAACAGAAAATAAATATGGTCTTGTAGGGTCTGGAATATGTAGCCTGAATCATATGGGGATGGCTAGGTCAAACACCTAAAAAGTTTCAAGTGCAGTCAGGATCCATCAGAACCCTCTGAACTGGACAAGAGGCCTGATGTGACCTAGGAAACTGCCATCAAAATCTGTGGGGTGGACCAGAGGGCAGACAGCAGAAGCAAAAAGAACTACAATCCTGCAGCCTGTGGAACGAAAACCACATTCACAGAAAGAGAGACAAAATGAAAAGGCTGAGGACTATGTACCAGAATAAGGAACAAGATAAAACCCCAGGAAAACAATTAAATGAAGTGGAGATAGGCAACCTTCCAGAAAAAGAATTCGGAATAATGATAGTGAAGATGATTCAGGACCTCGGAAAAAGAATGGAGGCAAAGGTCGAGGAGATGCAAGAAATGTTTAACAAACACCTAGAAGAATTAAAAAACAAACAGAGATGAACAATACAATAGCTGAAATGAAAAATACACTAGAAGGAATCAATAGCAGAATAACTGAGGTAGAAGAACGGTTAAGTGACCTGGAAGACAGAATGGTGCAATTCACTGCTGTGACAGAGAATAAACAAAAAAGAATGAGAAGAAATGAAGACAGCCTAAGAGACCTCTGGGAAAACATTAAACGCACCAACATTCACCTCATAGGGGTCCCACAAGGAGAAGAGAGAGAGAAAGGACGTGAGAAAATATTTGAAGAGATTATAGTCGAAAACTTCCCCTAACATGGGAAAGAAAATAGCCACCCAAGTCGAGGAATCACAGAGAGTCCAAGGCAGGAGAAACCCAAGGAGAAACACGCTGAGACAGACAGTAATCAAATTGACAAAAATTAAAAACAAAGAAAAATTATTAAAAGCAACAAGGGAAAAATGACAAACATACAAGGGAACTCCCAAAAGGTTAACAGTTGATTTCTCAGCAGAAACTCTACAAGCCAGAAGGGAGTGGCACGATGTATTTAAAGTGATAAAAGGGAAGAACCTACAACCAAGATTACACTACCTAGCAAGGATCTCATTCAGATTCGACAGAGAAATCAAAAGCTTCACAGATAAGCAAAAGCTAAGAGAATTCAGCACCACCAAACCAGCTCTACAACAAATGCTAAGGAACGTCTCTAAGTGGGAAACACAAGAGAAGAAAAGGACCAAAAAAACACACCCAAAAGAATTAAGAAAATGGTAATAGGAACATACATATCGATAACTACCTTAAGTGTGAAAGGATTAAATGTTCTAAACAAAAGACACAGGCTCGATGAATAGATACTAAAACAAGACCCATCTATATGCTGTCTACAAGAGACCCACTTCAGACCTAGGGACACATACAGACTGAAAGTGAGGGGATGAAAAAGATATTCCATGCAAATGGAAATCGAAAGAAAGCTGGAGTAGCAATACTCATATCAGATAAAATAGACTTTATAATAAAGACTGTTACAAGAGACAAGGAAGGACACTACATAATGATCAAGGGATCAATCCAAGAAGAAGATATAAAAATTATTTTAAAAAGGAGCTATAAAACAGGAAATCGACAGGAACACAATAATAGTGGGGAACTTTAACACCTCACTTACACCAATGGACAGATCATCCAGACAGAAAATTAATAAGGAAACACAAGCTTTAAATGACACAATAGGCCAGATAGATTTAATTGATATTTATAGGACATTTCATCCAAAAACAGCAGATTACACTTTCTTCTCAAGTGCACACGGAACATTCACCAGGATAGATAACATCTTGAGTCAAAAATCAAGCTTTGGTAAATTTAAGAAAATTGAAATCATATCAAGCATCTTTTCTGACCACAATGCTATGAGATTAGAAATCAATTACAGGAAAATAAACATAAAAAACACAAACACATGGAGGCTAAGCAATACGTTACAAAATAACCAAGAGATCACTGAAGAAATCAAAGAGGAAATCAAAAAATACCTAGAGACAAATGACAACAAAAACACGACGATCCAAAACCAATGGGATGCAGCAAAAGTAGTGCTAAGAAGGAAGTTTATAGCAATACAATCCTACCTCAAGAAACAAGAAAAATCTCAAATAAACAATCTAACCTTACACCTAAAGGAACTAGAGAAAGAGGAACAAACAAAACCCAAAGTTAGTAGAAGGAAAGAAATCATAGAGATCAGAGAAGAAATAAATGAAATACAAACAAAGAAAACAATACCAAAGATCAATAAAACTAAAAGCTGCTTCTTTGAAAAGATAAAAAAAGTTGATAAACCTTTAGCCAGATTCATCAAGAAAAAGAGGGAGAGGACTCAAATCAATAAAATTAGAAATGAAAAAGGAGAAGTTACAACGGACACTGCAGAAATACAAAGCATCCTAAGAGACTACTACAAGCAACTCTATGCCAATAAAATGGACAACCAGGAAGAAAGGACAAGTTTTTAGAAAGGTATAACCTTCCAAGACTGAACCAGGAAGAAACAGACAATATGAACAGACCAATCACAAGTAATGAAATTGAAACTGTGATTAAAAATCTTCCAACAAACAAAAGTCCAGGACCAGATGGCTTCACAGGTGAATTCTACCATTCTTCAATTCTACAATTTTCTCTATTTAGAGAAGAGCTACACCCATCCTTCTCAAACTCTTTCAAAAAAGTTCAGAGTAAGAAACACTCCCAAACTCATTCTACGAGGCCACCATCCCCCGATACCAAAACCAGACAAAGATGCTACAAAAAAAGAAAATTACAGACCAATATCACTGATGAATACAGATGCAAATATCCTCAACAAAATACTAGCAAACAGAATTCAACAACACGTTAAAAGGATCATACACCATGATCAAGTGGGATTTATCCTAGGGATGCAAAAATTCTTCAGTATATGCAAATCAATCATTGTGATACACCAAATCAACAAACTGAAGAATAAAAACCATATGGTCATCTCAATAGATGCAGAAAAAGCTTTTGACAAAATTCAATACCCATTTATGATAAAAACTCTCCAGATAGTGGGCAGAGAGGGAACCGATGTCAACATAACAAAGGCCATATACGACAAACCTACAGCAAACCTCATTCTCAATGGTGAAGAACTGAAAGCATTTCCTCTAAGATCAGGAATGAGACAAAGATGTCCACTCTCACCACTATTATTCAACATAGGTTTGGAAGTCCTAGCCATGGCAATCAGAGAAGAAAAAGAAATAAAAGGAATATAAATTGGAAAAGAAGAAGTAAAACTGTCACTGTTTGCAGATGACATGATACTATACATAGAGAATCCTAAAGATGCCACCAGAAAACTACTAGAGCTAATCAATGAATTTGGCAAAGTTGCAGGATACAAAATTAATGCACAGAAATCTCTTGCATTCCTATACACTAACAACAAAAGATCAGAAAGAGAAATTAAGGAAACACTCCCATTTACCATTACAACAAAAAGAATAAAATACCTAGGAATAAACTTACCTAGGGAGACAAAAGACCTGTATATAAGACATGATGAAAGAAATCAAAGATGACCCAAACAGATGGAGAGATATACCATGTTCTTGGATTGGAAGGGTCAATATTGTGAAAATGACTATACTACCCAAAGCAATCTACAAATTCAATGCAATCACTATCAAAATACCAATGGCATTTTTTACCGAACTAGAACAAAAAATCTTAAATTTTGTATGAAGACACAAAAGACCCTGAATAGCCAATTGAGGGGAAAAAAACGGAGCTGGAGGAATCAGACTCCCTGACTTCAGACTATACCACAAAGCTACAGTAATCAAGACAATACGGTACTGGCACAAAAACAGAAATATAGATCAATGGAACAGGATACAAAGCCCAGAGATAAACCCATGCACCTATGGTCAACTAATCTATGACAAAGGAGGCAAGGATATACAATGGAGAAAAGACAGTCTCTTCAATAAGTGGTGCTGGGAAAACTGGACAGCTACATGTAAAAGAATGAAATTAGAACACTCCCTAACACCACACACAAAAATAAACTCAAAATGAATTAAAAACCTAAATGTAAGACTGGACAGTATAAACCTCTTAGAGGAAAACATAGGAAGAACACTCTTTGACATAAATCACAGCAAGATCTTTTTTGATCCACCTACTAGAGTAATGGAAATAAAAACAAAAATAAACAAATGGGACCTAATGTAACTTAAAAGCTTTTGCACAGCAAAGGAGACCATAAACAAGATGAAAAGACCACCCTCAGAATGGGAGAAAATATTTGCAAACGAATCAATGGACAAAGGATTAATCTCCAAAATGTATAAACAGCTCATGCAGCTCAATATTAAAAAAACAAACAACCCAATCCAAAAATGGGCAGAAGACCTAAATAGACATTTCTCTAAAGAAGACATACAGATGGCCGAGAAGCACATGAAAAGCTGCTCAACATCACTAATTATTAGAGAAATGCAAATCAAAACTACAATGTGGTATCACCTCACACCAGTTAGAATGGTCATCTTCAGAAAATATACAAACAACAAATGCTGGAGAGGGTGTGGAGAAAAGGGAACCCTCTTGCACTGTTGGTGGGAATGTAAATTGATACAGACACTATGGAAAACAGTATGGAGGTTCCTTAAAAAACTAAAAATAAAATTACCATATGACCCAGCAATCCCACTACTAGGCATATACCCAGAGAAAACCATAATTCAAAAAACACATGCACCCCAATGTTCATTGCAGCACTATTTACAATAGCCAGGTCATGGAAGCAACCTAAATGCCCATCAACAGATGAATGGATAAAGATGTGGTACATATATACAATGGAATATTACTCAGTCATAAAAAGAAACGAAATTGGGTCATTTGTTGAGACGTGGATGAATCTAGAGACTGTCATACAGAGTGAAGTAAGTCAGAAAGAGAAAAACAAATATCGTATATTAACGCATATATGTGGAATTTAGAAAAATGGTACAGATGAACCGGTTTGCAAGGCAGAAATAGAGACACAGATGTAGAGAACAAACGTATGGACACCAAGGGGGGAAAGCAGTGGTGGGGGGTGTTGGGATGAATTGGGAGATTGGGATTGACATATATACACTAATATGTATAAAATAGATAACTAATAAGAACCTGCTGTATTAAAAAAAAAAATCTGTGGCGTGTGTGAGAACTTCAGTAGCCAAATAGGCCCTTCAATTATTGAGTTTTATTTTGGGGGGAGAGAGGGCCAAAAGCTTTGTAATTATCTCCTCTGGAATGAGATATTGTGCCCCTTCCCAGATTATACCCAGGAATATCACTTGTGGGCTATGTCCTCCTATTTTGTCTGTATTAATGGTTCAGCTGTGTTGCTGCATATGGGTCAACAGGGTGTCCAGCCCCTATTGGGCAGTGCCCTTGTCTGGGCCCACCAGAAAGCCAATATAGTAGAAGGCCAATGCTCCCTCAGGGAATAGGACTTTTTCTAGATCATAGCACAGGTAGCCAACGAGTTTGTGTAGCCTTATGTGAGGACATTAAAGGCCTATTACAACCCATTCCAACCATATAAAGGCAAATTGATCCTGATCATCTGGATGGAAAGTGATGGTTTAAAAATGCATTTGACATATAAACTGCCACATACCAACGTCCCTTGGCTTGGCCAATAGTCTCTGTGACAGTCACAATGTCAGTTCCACCAGCACAAAGGGCAGCACCAAGGCCTTGAACACAGGTCAGACAGAACTATTAAATGGAAAAATAGTTTCCCTTTGGCTCCCTTAAGTTTGGCAATGAAGGCCATTATTTCTTTTTCACCCCCAGGAAGCAACCAATACTGTTTTGAGGAGAAAATGACACCAGGCAATGATAGTCAGGTAGGCTCAGGATCTTCTACTTACCCCACTAAGGTGGCCCTAACTACAGCAATTCCAGTCAGGAGATGGGGGTGAAGCTGGGCCAGAGTGCACATAGACAATACATCTATACTAATAATATACTTAGCAGTGGAGGTCACGACAGTGGAGTTTGTAGGGACCCAAAAAGTACCCATGCTAGCGAAGGCTAGGCAAGGGTCTCAGTGATGGTGGTCTCAGACTGAAAACCAAAGAGCAGTATCTGTTTCCCCCTCATCCTTGTGGTAAGAGTTGTGGGGATCACGGTCATCTATGAACCAATATGTGAGAGACCCAAGAAATACAATTTTCCTCCCACCTCCCCATTGAACTCTGACCTTGGCATAGGAACTCAGGTCTTCTCTAGGGACAGAGGGACCCCAGTCTTATCCCTGCTTCTGTTTATTTTTAAAGCTAAGAGTTCTGAGTAAAGGTTGGTGGGGCTCTCCAATTCATCTCAAGACTTACTGGGAAGGGAGGAAGGAATGGCACTTGTGTCAGTCACAGAGAAGTCACAGTCATCATGTGGACCCTAGCAGAGCTGCCCATCAGGACCTTCTAGGTACCTGGTCCAGTGCCTGGTCACAAGCTCCTTGGAAGGGAGCTCATCAATCTCCTCCTTTGAGTCTCATTATCAAGGAACAAAATCCAGAGATTTAGGGAAAGGCCCTTGTCCAAGTCACCCAGGAGAGGATGCCCATTTATCACTCCTACACTGCTCTTCTGTGGTCACATGCAGACAGTAACAAAACAAGATAGAGACCCTGGCAAAGGCAGTCAGGAAAAGAGCAGGAAGAACAATCAAGTAGAAAGAAAGGTAGAGACAGAGAAACTTATAAGAGAGGTCATGGTTGCCCTTTTCTGAGGATCTCATTATGGAGTAGCTGTTGAGTGAAGTGGGCTGTTATGGGATGACAGTCCTTGCACCTTGAGAGGCTGGCTGAAAGACTGTGAGACTTCTCGTACTTCCCCACACATCCTCACCATAAAACCTACCAATGAAAGAAACCAAGGATGTTTCTCTTCCTCACAACGAACACAATGAAACACAAATACTTTGACAGTATCAAGTTTGGGGGACGATGTGGTGATGAGAGAAGGTTAGTTCCTGTAGAGTTTTCTATGCAAAGCTAACCAACTGGAACTTGACCCTGCTGGAGACAAGAAGTCACTGAACACCTTTAAGCCAGAGAGTGACATAAACAGATTAATACTTAGAAAAATCACTTTGTAAACTGTAAAGACTGTATTGGAGGGGCTAAAACTTAAGTGGAGGGAGAGAACATTCGAACATAGGAATTTTTAATACTTGGTATCCCTGTGTGACCTTATCTTTTTCTGCTCATTCCTCACTGAGTTTGTAGCTGAAAAAAGGAAACTAGGTAGTAACAGTTATAGAAGAAACATGAGCTGCTACAATCAAGTTGATCAATCCAAATAAGAAATCTGTTTAATCCTCATCTGTAGGGCTTTTCCTATCACTTCTTTATTTCACTTGACCTAAATATAGTCAGACTATGCATAAATTGAATTTATAGAGGTGACAAGCATTTAAATTAAGATAAAAAGTTAAACCAAAGCAGTGTGAATAATTTAAAAGTTTCATCTATGGCATAACAATAACTCTGGAAACAACATTCCCAGTGATACAGTAACAACTATTATTCATTTGCTTGTCCCCTCAGTGTCCTGGAATGCAGGGATGTGTCATTAGTACAATGATCCCCAAGGACAAGTATATCTAGTTTCCTAAGCCTATGTAAAGGCAGAGTTTAATACATTGTAAGATCTTTATTTTATCTGTTTTTAAGGTTTACCTTTCATTCCCACTAACGTTTTTAGTTTATAAGTTCATACCCTTTGGGTTGCAAATCTTTAGTGGAAGCTTTGAGAAAGATGTTTAAATGTTCAACCTAAACAGTCATGCCCCAGGAAAAAGCCAAATGAAATAAACCAGGGAATTTTCTGATTAAAAAACTTCAAAGAAATTGCCACCAGCTGTTCTCCTTCCACCATCCGTTTATTTTTCTCTGAACATTGAACAAGAGGAAACAGGCTGTGGGAGAAAAGATTGATTTAGACATATATCAGGACTCACTGATAGTAGGACTTGGTAGAATAGTCAACTGAAAGGCAGAGAGTGAGAGAGAGAAAACTAACATTTGTAAAGCACTTTTGAGAACTGGTCACTTAGAAATATATTGACTCTCTTCTAGAATTTGAGACTCGATAAATTTTCCTGGTGAGAGATCAGAATCAATTAAAAAGCAGTTAAGCCAGAAGAAGTTTGAAATATCACTTTCATTACTGATGAGTGTTTAGTGACAGAATATGGCTAGAAGTGTTGAGCCCTGGCATTAGTCCGATTTACCCACCACTCGTGGGGGGCTAGGAGGGCAGGGAGAGAACAGCTTGAATTGAGCAGGCCCAGTTCCTCTCCCTGATCCACCCATCGGTAAGCCACTCCTCCCCCGGAGCGATGCTGGGGGCCAGGGAGGCCATATGCTAATAAAGCCCCTTTCACATTGGAAGGATTTATCTCCAAAATTCGCGACCACCTGATCATAATCAGTGATATAAGCAGAGACTCAGAAAACATTGCTACTTATTCAAGAGTAACAAATACCAAGGGGTAGAATCAAGATTTGAATTCCAATCCGTCTGACTCTATACTCCTTTCCTCTACCCAGGATTGTTCCACTGTGAGGGAGGAAAAATTTCTTCTTTACCTTCTTAGGGTCTTCAGCTGAGCCTAAGAACTAAACTGACATAAGACATTAACAGGAGAAAAACATACAAATTTTATTTAGTAATTTTCACATGTACACGGGAGTCTTCACAAGAAAAATGAAGACCCAAAGAAGTGGCTATGTAACAGAGAAGAACAAACTTGACTCCATATTGGATCTATTTCTTTAGCTCTAACCTTTGTGCTCTGTTGCCTGTGCTTAGTCATGCTGTCTCTGCCGACAACATTCTGCTATAGAATGTTGTCTATAGCCTGAAATATACATGATAGGCCATTCTCAAAGCTCTGACCTTTAAAGGTATAACAATTTTCCATTCATACAGAATAAAAAGTTGCAGAACAGAAAATAACAATTGTCTTGTTGGAGGTTTATAGGAACATCCTGACCAGATACATGGAGGGCTACAAGAACAAAGGATTCCTGCACCAAGAAGTTTGCGACAACCAGCCACACCCCTTTTAGTATAAAAGAAGCCTGAGTTCTAGCTCAAGTAAGATGGCTCTTTGGGACACAAGTTCACCATCTTCTTGGTCTGCTGGCTTTCCAAATAAAGTCACTATTCCTTGTCCCAGCACTTTGTTGGCATGTGGCAAGCAGTATGAGCTGGACTCAGTAACAGCTAGGTCTAAGTGCTTATATACCAGATTAAAAAATAATAGCAGTTGTAGAAAAGTAACTAAAATATATGGGTAGACTAAAGGAAGATAAGAGTTATTTTGACAAGGTCTGTTTGTACAGATTTCTCGACTCCACATCTCTGGTGATAAGAATGCTTCTTTCCTCCTGGTATAGGGAGGGCATCTCTTAAATGGGAGTTTCATCTTCTGCTTTCAGGAAGAAAAGGGGAGGTCAGAGTGCCCTTCTTTTACCTGCTGATTTCCAAGTGCCTTTAACTCAAAGTAGTCAAGATGCCAAAGCAGCATATTTGGGGATGGTATGTCCTGAACTCCTTCACAATCTGTTTCTGAGAGTATGGCAAAATAGGGACTGTTTGAACTTCTCTAACTGTATCCTATTTAGAGATTTATAAGGGAATTTATGATTCTTTATAACTTTCTATCAACCCAGTGTAACAAAACAAATATTTAAGGGGATAACCTTCCCCTCAATGGAATTTGAAACTTTTCCCACAGATCCAGGGGATAAGAACAAGACACTATTTCTAAAGAGGAATCCTCTCTACCTAAAGGGAGGGGAAGTTGGCTTTTCTACTGGAATTGTTTTTGGAAGCAATTTTAAATGAAAGATCACATACCTTCTAGATCAGATATCAAGGTCAGTGTCAAGAGAGAAAAGAATAAGACTAGGGAAATAAAGCCAGGGAGAAAACAGAAGTGGGGGAGCTTAGGAAGGAATGGAAGGAAGGCAGACGGAGAGAGGAATCTGATTGCCAAGGGCCACCAAGCTAAGAGCGTTCCAAGAATGGGGTGTTGCCTTAGCAATTGCTGCCATGGCCATGGTTCAAATGTCTAATGGCTTTGTTGTCACAGTCCTAGCCAGCTAACCAAGCTGTCATCATCTGAGTAGGAACTCTTCCTACCTTCACAAAGTACTCACCCAGTTATTGAGGGAGGAGAGCCACAGAACTTGAAAGCCAAAATACATACACCTAGCACCCCATGAGATGGAGTGGATACAGCTAGCCCCTGATGGGGCCAGGTGGGCGTGAGTACTAAGATGCTACCCACCAGGAGCCAACAGCACTGAGATAGGAGGCTTTGGACACAAACTTGCCTAGGTTCTATCCTAGTCTCCCACTTGCTAGCTGCGTGACCACGAGTAAATTGCATAATCTCTTTATAACTCAGTTCCAAAACCTGTACAATTGGAGATTAAAAAATAGTGCCAACTTCACAGGCACTGTATCAGAATTTAAAGAGTTAATATATTCAAAGAATTTAGAACCATGCCTGTCATATAAGAAACATTCAGTAAATGATAATGATGACATCTAGTTTTTTAGATTACAGTTGAGAATCATCACCAAATATTCCAAAACTGTTAGCAATATTCCAGAACCTAAGTCTAATAATGTTTACGAAAACCAAAGAACTATATCATCCACTGAATATGGGACTAGTTGTCTCTAAAGACTCAGCACCTAAGATGTTGAAGGTTGTTACAATTCTTTTCTGAAATATTTTTATGGTCCAGGAGAAAGTGCACAGGCTTTGGAGCGAGGCAGACTCCCCAGAGCATCCAGCAGCCTGTCTGCTGCCAAAGTTACTGTCACAGGCATTTGTAGAGATGACCCTGTCTTAGCCTGGAAGCCAGCAACCACTAATTGACTAAGCCTGTCATTATCTACCCACCCAAGACCTAAAGAGGTGGCAAAGGGCAGTGATTCCCACCCTGAGTTCTAAACCTGTCCATGGGACCCTGGTTATTGCCTCTCTTTCGGGTTCTCTTTTCCCCCACTTAGTGGTACTAACCTGGCTACTGGGATGCCGTCTGTCACTTCTATCTCTGCTATCCTACAGGTCTGAGCCTTTGGGAACCGACCCTGGCTGATTTCAGATTTTGAACCATTCCTTAATCACTTCAGTTTAATTTGACACACAAGGAAAGATTCTACTTCCTCTTCCTGCATAGTTGCTGACTAAGTCTCGCACTACAGGTACAGAATTCAAACTCACTCATTGATGGGTTTGATTCTACAGGCATCTACCAATGGCCAAAGGAAATATTTTGGCTCTTGGATCTCTTACAACTGGCAACATTATAGAGTGAGGAAACTGTGTCTGGTGGAATTTAGCAGAGGCCAGTGGTGGGGAAGGTGGAGAAAGGAGATCCTCAGGGAACAGAGCTGCTATGGTCTGAATGTTCGTGTTTCCCCCCAACCCCCAATGAAGAAATTCAAATGTTGAAACCTAATCCCATTGTGATGGCATTCGAAGGTGGGGCCTTTGGGAAGTGATTAGGTCATGAGAGCAGAATGCTCATGAATGGGATTAGTGCCCCTAGAAAAGAGGCCAGGGCTTCCCTGGTGGTGCAGTGGTTAAAAATCCTCCTGCCAATGCAGGGGACACGGGTTCAAGCCCTGGTCCAGGAAGATCCCACATGCCGCGGAGCAACTAAGCCCGTGCGCCACAACTACTGAAGCCCGCACGCCTAGAGCCTGTGCTCAGCAACAAGAGAAGCCACCACAATGAGAAGTCTGCGCACCGCAATGAGAAGTCTGTGCACCCCAACAAAGAGTAGCTCCCATTCGCCACAACTAGAGAAAGCCCGCGTGCAGCATTGAAGACCCAACACAGCCAAAAATAAATAAGTAAATAAAAAAAAAAAAAAAAAAAAAAAGAGGTCCAACAGAGCCTGCCACGTGAAAATACAAGGAGAAGTCTGTGACCCGTGCGAGTCTTCACTCAACCATGCTGGCACCCTGATTTCGGACTCTCAGCCTCCAGAACCGTAAAAAATAAATTGCTATTGTTTATAAGCTACCAGTTCATGGTATTTTGTTAAAGGAGTCCAGAAAGGCTAAGATAATTGCATAGCAACGTATGCATAAAGAATCACTCAGAAAAAGAGTGTCAGCATGGCAAGCATTGTGAGGCTTCTCTAAAGGAGTCGGAGGGACTGCAGGTCATCTTTTGTGACCTGTTCTAGTAACCCCAAAGCATGTATATAACAATATATACATGCTTCTGCTTTATGTAGGGTTTGGCCTTTCCAGTCTTGGAACTTCTGCTTCTTTGTAAGGCTACGTCCCCAGTAAAGGGCACCCCTATCAGTTCATACAGCCTCCAACACAGGGATACTTCCAAACAGATTTTCCTCATCCTTACAATTGCCACTTTATATTACCTCCTTGGGCCATTGCTACTTCAAGCTCTGAATGATCTCTTTCAATCAGGATTTCTCAACCACAGCACTACTCTGACACTTGCAGACAGATAATTCTTTGTTGTGATGGGCTCTCCTGTGCATTGTGGGACATTTAGCACATCCTGTTCTCTACCCACTAGATAGTAGCCAGTAAGAACACTCTATACCACCCTCTCTCCCGTTTATAACAACTGAAATTGTCTCCAGATATTGTCAAATGTTCCTGGAGAACAGGGGAGTGAAGAAAGGGAAAAGAATCCTAGATATCTTTTTTTTTTAAATCATTCTTCAGTGGAGTTTATTTTTAAAATTTTTAAATTTTATTATATATTTATTTATTTATTTATTTAGGCTGCACCAGGTCCCAGTTGAGGCATGCGGGATCCTTGTGGCATGAGGGATCTTTAGTCTCAGCATGCAGACTCTTAGTTGCAGCATGTGAACACCCAGTTGTGGCATGCATGCGGGATCCATTTCCCCTACCAGGGATCGAACCCAGGCCCTCTGAATTGGGAGTGTGGAGTCTCACCCACTGGACCACCAGGGAAGTACCTGGAGTTTATTTTGATTACCCTCTATATACTGCTTATTTGTATCCTTGCCCACTTTTCTAGAATATTGGTATCCCCACCTGCAATATCCTGAAAATTTGAACCTTAAATCTATACTTTAAAATATATGAATGAGCCAAAACAGCTGCTCCTCTTAGCAAATATTTAAGAAGACACCCACCAGAATCCTTGTCATCCTACAGCTCTGTGGCCTCTCCAGCTAGTTTCTTCATCTACAAAATGAGTAGAAGGACCAGATCATAATTCATAGATTAAGTGAATAGAAAGAGAAGTGTATAAAGCAGGCCATAAGGGAGACAGCTCTTTAGGATGGGAAGTTGTCTGTGATGAATAAAGAAAACAGTGGACAGAAATGACCTTTCACAAAAAAGCTCACAGGTCAAAATGCAAAGTATCAATTACAAAGCTAACAGAAGGGAATATCTTTGGAATATTAGCATGAGAAGAGATTTCCTAACAAACTACAATAATAAAATATATAAATTCCTTGTCTCTAAATATATTTCTTCTTCTTTGATCATTATTCTGGTTAATCATTATCCTGTAGCCAAGACATCTGAATCACTTAAAGGAATTTTCAATTCAGATTCTTTCAAAACCAACCATCCATCTGTCACCAAGTTCTCTAGGTCATCCTATACAATGTGTGTGAAAACTGCCTCTTCCTACTCATTCTAATGGCCACTGCCTTGGTACAAAGTCACTTCCTCACTGCCTGAATTATGTCAAAAGCTTTCCATCTAGGCTCTGTTCCACCTTTTATATACCTTTCTAATTCACCACCTGTTGCCAGAATGTCTACATAATGATAACTCCAATTTTACAGAAACTTAGTTTCCAGAGCACCTACAAATATATCTCTTGGAACACATCTGATCATGCTATTTCTCTCTGTAATACCTTTGATGGCTAACATTTGCTTTAGTTGATCTTTTTTTTTCCTCCATGTGACTCGTGCCTGCAGAGTAAAATATAATGTCCTTAGAATGGCATTCAAGGACCTTAAGACTTTGATTCTGCATATCTTTCTTACACTGCAGCACCAGAACACTACCTATAGCCATCTGTATTCATTTTTTAGAGCTGCTGTAACAAAGTACCACAAACTGAGTGGATTAAAGCAACAGAAATTTATTGTCTCACAGATCTGGAGGCCAAAAGTCTGAGATCAAGGTGTCAGCAGGGACATGCCCCTCTGAAGCTACTTGGGAAGGATCCTCTCTTCCCTCTTCTAGCTTTTGGTGTTCTCAGATGTTCCATGGCTGATGGCAGCATAATTTCAGTTTCTGCCTCTGTCTTCACATGATATACACCCTGTGTCTCTTCATATCATCTCCCCTCTATGTGTGTCTGTCTCTGTGTCCAAATCCCCTGTTTTTATAAGGCTGCCAGTCATATTAGATTAGGGCCCGCTCCAAGGACCACATTTTAACTTGACTATCTCTGTAAAGACCCTACTTCCAAATAAGGTCATATTCTAAAGCACTGGGCATTAGAATTCCAACATATCTTTTCTGGGGGAACATAATTCAACTCATATCTGAACAAGACAAACTCTTACATCTCCTGGCCTTTGTTCATGCCATTTTCCTGACCTGAATGTCCATCTTTCCTACTTGACCTCCTCAAATATTGCTCTCTCTTCTGTACCATCACTCCCCCTGAATCTTCTCTTCCTACCCCTGAGTAAAGTAATCATGCTGTCATTCTATGGTCAGGGAGTCCATAGTCTCATGACCTGTGTTTCTGCTCCCTCAAATCACTGAGCATCTGCATGGTTCCCTACATGGAGCAGAGGCCATCGGAGGGAGCAGAATGGCCAATACAGAACATGGATGTGTGGATAAAGGATGATGCCCTGAAATGTGATGGGAGTAGAAGCAGAAGCCAAGAAAATTATACGTAGTGTGTGGTGTGGAGTGTCGGTGTGGTGTGGCATGTGTGTGTGCATACACACATAGGATGATTAAATGGCACAAGGTATTCAGGGAATACTGTGAATATTGATCATGGTGATAGAAGCTAGAGAAGTCACAAGTTAAAGATTAAAGTAAAAATATTTTGACATTATGAGAGTAACAGAAATTACAGTCGCTTTTATGAACTGCTTACCATTTATTCCAAATTACCATACAGTACAGTGTTATCAAATTTGTCATTAAACATACTAGGCTATTTTTGTCAGAAGTTTTTTTTTTCTGGTTTTCAAGATTAAAATCTATATCTATGGTTAGCATTAATATCTCTTGCTCATGTAAGACGGTTGTCAGCTCAAAAAAAAATTAAAAGAATTAGAAGAATCATTGCTTCAAGAAAGGGAGCCAGGGATAAGATAAACTATCCATCAGTACCTCTTTTTTTCTTTTTTCTTCTCCCTGTCATCCTTTAACACTTGGTACCTCTCACTCCCTTCTTCACTTTGGACCAGTCCTGTTCGGGTTGTTGAGAACCAAGTTTGCTCCAGAGAAAACTAAGCTAAGTTGTAGGAAAGAAGTTCTCCAAACAGTCAGACTCCTGGTGGAGACCACGTGGTGCTGGTCTGTCTCAGTCTGTGGGATTCACAGAGGGTAGGGCGTCTGTTGCCTGCCTAACCTGAGATGAAGCGAAGCAGAGTCCCTGCAGGGTTCAGAAATGCCCCAACATTTCCACCTTCAGAAAACAGTCTAATTAGAAGGCGGGAGCACAGTCCAACACAAAGGCTACTTTGAAGACTTGTGTTAAGCTTTTGTTTATCCTTCCACTTTTAGAGCTGCAGGCTTAAAACTGTGCTATTTGAAAGAAGAAATGTATATAAGTACAATTGGTATTAATATAAGCCAGGGAAAAATGGAAATCACACCAGGCAAAAAAGTTGGCTGCCATTTAGGAGGCTTGATTTGTCTTTGTTTATGAATTCCATTTCTACCAGTAGCCCTGAGATATTAAGGAAATTTGCAACTGCTGAAAATAAAAGCTTTGGCATTTTAAAGAATGCTTGAGTGCTACATTCTATTCCATTATTTTCTTTCATTTCATTATAGATTTAATGACTTGGGACATGGTGTGAGCCTTAAAAAAAAATCTGATGAAGGTGAAAGAGTGATTTAGGTAAACACAGAACTAAAATTAGCACACTGTTCATCTGCAATGAAGAATAGTATAAAGCTTGTACTCATTCATTTTCTTTCTTCATGTCTTCAATAAATCTTTGAAATATTTAGAGGGTTTTGTAAAGTATAAAGGCACGCAAAAATTTCAAAAAATTCCCTTCCTTTTCTCAAAATTTTGAGATTCATTTCTCCTTTTTAAATGGGACTTTACAAATAGAAACAAATGAAACCAAACTATATCAAAATAATTTTTTAAAAAACCACATACAACAGTTTTAAATATTGTGACTATAGAAAATTATAAAGAAGAAAAGTTATAACGGCAGAGATCATTGTTTTACTATGCTAATACATTTCCTTACAGTTTTTTTTCATACATAAACAGTACTTTTTGCAATTTGAGATGCTGTACGCCTTTTCTTAACATTTGCTTTTGTGAAATATTTGGCATATAGGAAGATGTTTAAAAGAGTTGTGCAGCTAATCAATAGATTAGAAGGGAAACCTTCATAACCACCTCCCTGTTCAAGCACTGCTGGGACCACAGAAGCCCACAATTAATATCCCTTCATGCTGAGTCCTTCTTAACAAGTACCTTTTGCTTATAATTTTATTACCCAGGTTGCCTAACCACAGGGAGAAAAGAGCAGTGGTGCCCGTACAAGCATTCCATCCCCCCTGAGATTTTTTTCTTTTCTCATTGTAAATTGTCAAGTTATTGTTTTGGCTTTAGATGTCAGTGTTTTGAACTTGGTTTCTGGGCATCTCCTCCCATGAAATGGATCTGATCTTGGTGCTGCCAAGATCACATTTCCAAGTCCGGAAGATAAATGCCAGAAATTGGCATGAGATAAAATCACCAAGGTAATTATGAGGCTGATAGAACATGAGCTTGCTGGCATTCCCAAGGGCAACACGTGCTCTACCATACCATTGGCTTAGTACACACATGCTTTTCCCACAAACATTTTGCTATTTTAATTTTGGAGCAGACAGTTTGTCTAAAAATTAAACTAAAGTTGCAAAAAAACAGCTCGGGGGAAAATATGGTTGCCCAGCACTCTGCTCACCTTAATTTCAAAAGTATTGTTGAAGCTGTGTTCCAAACCTGAGATTGGAAGTTTGCTACAGAGCCTATGTAGGGACTCAGACAGCTACAGAAGACACATACTAGATCCATAAACAGCCTCTTCCTCCTTCCCCTGCCCTTTCTTTGGGAAAGCTGGCCTCTTGTTACGATATCTAATCACCCAGATATACCCACTGGGTTTCCTACATGCTCAAAACAACACAACTGAACAGAGGTTATCATTTCCCCTCTCCACAGATACAGGATCAGATCTGCACAGTCTCCTTACTGAGGCTTTGGCCAAATGGAGAAGAGTGGAGGGAGGACAGAAAAGTTACTAAGAGATAAGTGACAATCATTATATTACATTGAACAACAACAAAATGGGATACAATCAAAGCTCAACGTTCTTGGTTTTCCATTTTAATGGGGGAAATATTTCTCCTGCCACTGGATAAAAACTCACCAGACTTCATGATTTTCTTTTCACTTTACATGTAAAATATTTCTATGGTCACTTGAATATATTACAGAAATGTAATCTGTTTAGTCCAAGACAGTAATGAACTGTCTTTAATGTTTATTGGAAGGTAGGCTGCTCTCCTGGCCACCTAAGGCATGTATTGGCAGGGTGTCTGATTGAGACAAAGGCGATGATAGCTGGTTTCTCTTCTCTTTCTCGGCTCACCTCTTCCTAGGTCTTTGGCAGTAGTTTCCAGTCAGCCAGTGAAAGGAAAGATAGGCAAGGGAGTAGGATAGAAAAGTTCCTACTTCATGAGTGGGTGGTCCTAGGACTACCCTGGACTCCCTGAGCCTGTCATGTGTCAAAAATTCACTCTCTCCCCCATGGGTTCCTCTGCGAGCTTTTGTGGGCCCTCATGGTGGGCCTATCTGACCACATTTCCCCTGACATGGGCTGTGCTTCTCTTCCCACTGGCCATTTTCCCTGTAACTGCTCTCAAGTGTGGAGTCTCCTCATCACCCTCCTAGGTGGTCTTCTGCGGCAGGTTGCCTGCTCTTTTGGCCTGCTGTTGATAATACTGTAGTTACATCCACTCTCTAACTCTGCTCTTTTATATTCTCCAAATGAGCGAGGGAGTTCAAGGATCATAGAACTGGTCCTTGAATAATTCACTTTGAAGATTCTTTAGAACAGTGTGGCTCACATTCACTTTGGTATCTGTTTGGTAGCTTCAGTTTTAACACTTTGTTACTGTTCATTCAATCTCTCAATAGTTAATTAACAAACATGTCTCCTGTTCTGGGAAATCTTTTTTTGTTCATTCTTAGTCTGATTTTTATGCTCTTGTCAACCTAAAAATACAGCAACCAAAAAAGCAAAACAACAACAACAACAAAAAGAGTTCCAGTTCAAGAGGCAAAGCATTTATTCTGGATCAAAGAGTTGCAATTCAAGGTACACATATTTAGGTAGAAACCCAAATAGTGTCCCAATTACAGGAGATGGGCTCAGCGTTTTTATGGGAAAAGAGAAGGAGAGGCGGTAAGTTGTTTTTAAGAAGGGTTTATTGGTGCCAGATGAGGTAATCGATCAGGTAAAGTGTTCATTAGTGAAAGAGGTAAAGCTAGATTTGTACTTCACTGATAACTCAGGTGAAGTGGTCACTAGGTAAAAGCTCACTTTTATTGGTCCTTTCAACAGGATATTCTTATTCTTGATGCCTTCTTGGAATGGTGGTGGTTTGGCCCAGTTCATTGGTTCAGAAAACAGGATGTACCAGGCAGTTCCTCTGGAATGGCTGCTCCAGCTCTATTTTAAATGTCTCCACTCATGTCATCTTTCACAGTCTTATCTTTGAGGTTAACTTGTTAAGTTCATATTTCCTGTAAATTCTTTAATAATTAAATGCTTTCACAAAGAAGTTTCTTCTTTTCCTGGGTGATGTCTACTTTTAAAATAATTTTTCAAATGTATTTTGTCTTCAATGATTTTTTTTTCTTTTCCCCCCACTTTTCCCCTAATATATTTACTGCAATTTATTTACGTAGACCCCAGGCTACGTAAATAGACATACTACTTTTTGTTTCATTTGTATGTTGCTTATGCAAGAAGTGTGACTGAGCAATTGAGTCAACATTTGCTGTTTGATCTGATGGAATCTGAATGAACTGTTCTTGAATACCTTTCTACACTATACTTTCATAGTTCTATTTACTGTAGCCTCAGGCCTTATTACTTGGCATTGGAGAAAAGTAAGTTTCAGCTGGGACTGGGAGCAATCTTTATAAGCAAGACTGGGCTCTTCTGTGTTTTCAGGGATTTTGCTAAATATCTAACTAATCTTAAATTTATCTTAATCCAGTGTGGATAATTTGAAATTCAAACAATTCCTCCAATTCAGTGTGAGTCCCTAAAGGCAGCTCCATCAAGGTCAGCCTGAGTTTTTCCCTAACCACATTTCACCTTTCCTTTGCCACCACCCACTTATATTCACCAAAAGAAGAGAGAAAAGTGGTTTTATTATGTTTCTGTTTTGTTTTGGTTTTTGGCCCCTGTGTTAAGAGTCCACAGTGTGCTGAAGGGAACTTTACCAGATGCCCTTAGCCCATCTCTTTCCCCATCTCCCTCATAAGATCTAGTCTTAGATTTCCTCTTCTGCCTGCTGTTTCACCTAATTTCTGTTTGCTCCTGTATTAATGGCTTTTTAGTATTTTTAGGAACCTTTTGTTTTCTTTCTTCCTCTTTTGTCTCAATAGCAGTCTCCAAATATGGTAAACTCATTTTCTCTGACAAACCAGAAAGGCAGGAAAGAGGTTTTTAATTTCAAGTGCATTTCCATGTCTTCTCCCATGTCTGCCCACATCATCTCTCTGACTCTCCTTCTGCCACTGCTACATGGTGCATTTGATATTTCAGGATTGTGTTTATCCACAGCCCTTTTCTCACTTCCATCTCCACCCTGACATTCACTGTCAGTGCTTTCTATAGGAAAGTTAGTAGCTGATCTGAGCTGCTTCAATCAATGCCATGGTAACTCTTGGAAATTTTGCTTGCTCTTTTTTTAATTTATTTATTTTTATTTATTTTTGGCTGCTTTGGGTCTTCATTGCTGTGCAGGCTTTTCTCTAGTTGCAGCGAGCAGTGGCTACTCTTCATTGCGGTGCATGTGCTTCTCATTGCAGTGGCTTCTCTTGTTGTGGAACATGGGCTCTAGGCGTGCGGGCTTCAGTAGTTGTGGTGCACGGGCTTCAGTAGGTGGATTGGATTACTTGGATTACTTTTAAAATGTTTTTTGTGTTTGTATTTAAACTTAGCATATATTCCAAAAATGTATTTTGATTACCTTGCCTCAAAAAGACAGAGTTGCTGGCTTTTTCGATCTGAATTTGAGTTACCTCCCCACTGCAATACACTATATATTTGTAATTAATCTCTCCCTTACTAACACTTTCTAGGATTAGAAATTCTGGTTTGTACTTTTACTTCCAAAAGACTTTCCCTACTGAGACTTGATTTCATTCCATTCAGTTCAATAAACACCTATTATTTCCTGCTGTGTGCCAGCCATTGTATTAGTCACTGAAGGGCCATCCCATCTCAAGAAGCACATGGTCCAGTAGGATTCAAGTTAAAAACAGGAATGTGAGAGACAGAGGTTGACAAATAAAATACCAAACGATTTTACAAATGGTATCAATAAACTTTTTTTTTAAACATCTTTATTGGAGTATAATTGCTTTACAATGGTGTGTTAGTTTCTGCTATATAACAAAGTGAATCAGCTATACATATACATATATCCCCATATCTCTTCCCTCTTGCATCTCCCTCCCACCCTCCCTATCCCACCTCTCTAGGTGGTCACAAAGCACTGAGCTGATCTCCCTGGGCTATACGGCTGCTTCCCACTAGATACCTATTTTACACAAATGGTATCAATAAACTTTAAGACAAGATTTTACATGAATGAGTCATATTCAGACATATTTTCAGTCACCAATCCTATTTCCTCTGCTTGCAACACTGTTACTTACTGCCCTATAAATCTCGCTTATCCTTTAAACCTCAATCCAGATATCACCTCCTCCAAGTAATCATGGCCTCCACTTCCCACCCAGGCTGGGTGGCTCATAATATTCTCTGTCTTACTGCTTAGACACTGAATTGTATTCATTTCTTTACTTGTCTCTGTCTTAAACTGGACAGTGAGTTCATTGATAACTGGGGCAAAGTCTTTATCTCTGACTTCCAGGCACCTCACCTCTAGGAACGCAATAAATATAGGCTGAAGGAATAAACGAATAGATGACTACATACAATAATAATACTAGCTAGTATTTATTGACTAATTTATCTGGCCCACCCACTAGGCTAAATGTTTTTACATGTGTTATTTTACTTAATCTAATTATTATTCCTGATTTACATATGAGAAAAACAGAAGCTGTGAGAAGTTAAGAAACTTGTCTAGATGAAGTAACTATTAAATGGTAGAGCTGGAATTTAAACATTAGCAGTCTGACTTTGAAGCCTGCTCTCTTAACCCCATCATGAATTAATAATGTAATTTTAAAATTGGTATTACACAATTCAGAATGAGACTTTTCGTAAAGCAGGTGGAACAAATTTCTGCTCGGTCTAGTTAATTTAGCAAAGATTCCATCATGGGAGTAAAAATGTCAAAAGTTTAAATTGCCCCACAGATATAGACAAATGCTAAATATCCCACTGGAACTAGTTAAGTATAGAGTTACCCAAAGGCAGGAATAGCCTTTCCAGGAATCCTTGCAACCTGAGGACATCACAACTATATATTTTCAAGGTATACATCCAGCTTTCAAATATCATTGACATAATTCAGCAATTATGCTTGATTTATTAATAACTATAGTCCTAGTTCCTTTTAAAATGAAATTTTTATTTCTAATTCAATTTCATAAGTCTAATAATTCAGTTTGTCATGTATATAGTAAATTTTTGTACTGAGTAATGAGGTTATTAAATGTGTACTCAGACTCTTATTATAATTAAAAGCCCTCACCTCTAACTCAGATTGAAGAAGTACAGGTATATTCCCATTCTGCCTGAATTCTACACTCATGGCAAGTCTGATTGTTTTGAGCCAAACCACTCAATAATCTTATACTTAGAGCATCATTGAATAAGGCAAGAATTCGATCCAGCTTTAAGAGTAGACAGTAAGATTGTACTTCAAAAAACTATAGAAAAGAAAGACAAAAGCTAGTTGGCTGTGCAAAAGTAACAATTTCCCTCATTTCATGGTTTTATTCATGAGTTATTGATTCCAGAAGACTAAGTTCTGTCTCTGATCATGTCAACTTCATGTCATCCTGATTGCACAATGGGGCCCAACTTCCCCTTTGGTTAGTTTCCACAGTTTCTCTGTCTTCTGAATGATGCCCTGTGCCTCACCTAGCTGGAACACACAGGATCAGGGTGCCCTTATCACCCTCATTCTATGGGACAGGGCTTTTCCATCCAGCTACATAATAAGATTCTCAAGCATATTAGAGCCTGCTTCTTGAAGAGCAGTCCCAGCTCAGTAATTGAAGAGTAGTCCCAGTTCTCCCTTTGACATAAAGGGAGAGCTCATAAGGAACAAAACTGGGTTAAAAACTTTCTTTTGAATGGATTTGTTAGTATTACTATTAATGTGCAATTCTTCAAAACAATGCTACAAATTTTCATAAATATCTTTTAACATAAAAGTAAATTTGATTGGTTTATACACCTCTTAATTAAACGGGTAAAGGTATTTTTTGTTTCCCAAGTAGTTACTGTATCCAGATAGAATATTAATAATTGCTAGAATGAGATAATGCTCAGCATCAGTTCTATTTTCCACTTTTATAGGGATGAAGAGCTAAGAAACTTTAGTCACATAAACAGATGATAATGAAAGGAATTTTGTTTGTTTGTTTAGCAAATGTCATTCAGTTCTTTGTACTCCTTCACCAAAACCACACAGTGATCTAAAATTAAAAATTATTTTTCATGATCAATCAGCTGGAAACTCAATGAGGTCCTTACCCAATACTGTTGAAAACAATGAATCAGAAACCGACTGATTGCAAAAGGATTTACCACACAATCAGTAGAGTCACTCATATTGTCATTTTCTGAGTATTATCACATTAATATTAATTTTCCCCATTATTCTTTTACTTAGAGGCACCTGGTTAACTCTACATGTGCAAACGAGTTAGACAATCAAGATATTATTAGTTCCAATGTATTTTACCATTATAGTTATCTTACTATATGCTTTAAATCATTCATCAAAATGCCAAAACTGTAAGTTTAGTTCATTCAATTACTATTGTATGATTTTATTATAGATTTTGCATCTCTAATCATAAATGAAATTGACCTATAATTTTCCTTTCTTTTTCTGTCTTTGAGATTTTGGTATCTGGAATCTAAGTTATACTGGCCTTGTAAAAAGTATCAAACAATTTTTTGCCTTTTTTACTGATTTCTTGGACAACCTAAAATAAGGTGGTATTGGCTACATGTTATTTGAAAGTTGGGTAGAACTAGCCCAAAAAATCATCTAGCCTAGTGTTTTTATAGAGGAGATTGTTTTGATGACCATTTCAATTTATTTTATTTTATTTTCAATTTCTTTTCAAGTTCTCTGTTTCTTTCCTATTTCTCTTTCTGTTTGACTAAGAACTAACTTCAGCATTTTGTCTTTTCCAGGAATGTAGCCACATCAGTTCTGGTTTTAAATTGATATATGATTGTTCATAATATTTGCTTTATATTTTTTAATTATTTATACTTATGTATATAATTATTTACCTTTTGGTTCCTATTTTGTTTTTCTTTCTTCTCCGTTTTCTCAGTAAGCTTTTCCATAGGTTTATCTAGCTCATCAATCTTTTCCAGAAACATATTTCAGTTCTCATAATTGAATGTATGAGGTAATTAGATGAAAGAAATACATTCATGAGAAACAATTAAAAACATAAAATGCCTGTGAATAATTATTTTAGAATGTATATGACTCATAAAAGAAATTATAAATCTTTATTGCTACAGAAATTAGAATATAGTCCTGTTTCTTTGTTGAAAGATTAATATCATAAAAATATCAGTTCTTCCTAAATTACTTTACAGCTTTAATTTGATTCCAATAAGAATGCCAAAATTTTTTAGAGAATTTTAATGTCCCAAAAAGAATTTTGAGTTTTATCTGGAAGAATAATCAGACAAAAACAGCAAAGACCCTTTTTTCAGGAAGTAGGAATTCACACATAGCAGTTACTAAAATTTGGTATGAGAATATAATAATTTTTAAAAATGCAGTGCCAACATGAGAATAATTAAGCAAGTCAACCTATTTTTTAAAAAATATTTGCAAAAAAAAAAAAAAAAAATATTTGCAAAGATGTCCATGAAGGCAACAGAGACATTACTGTTTACTGAATGCCCATGGTCTCCCCTATGGTAGAGCCATGTGACTAGTTCCAGCCAATGAACAGAAAGTGATAGGCATCAAGGCACACAAAGGTGGGTGGGAGTTCTCCACTTACTCTCATCCCCTGCTCTGCCATGAGGAGTATACAAATTCAGATGCAAACACCCAAAATGGGAATAAGCTGAATCAATCATCATGTAGAGGATAAAAGATGAAGCTTCCCTAGAGAGTTATCCAATTCTCATCGAATGCTGTGTGAGCTAGAAATAAACCTTGGTTGTGTTTATCCACTGAGATTTGGGGGTTGATTTTTTTATCACAGCATACATAGCCTAACTTGACTAATAAAATAAATGAGGCATTATATTGGTGTCTTTCAATTTAAAGAAACCTACCTGAGTTGAGTTGAGTACTATGAAACAGTGAAGAGAGCAATTATGATCAGCCCCCTGAAACCTTGGAAATAGAGGAAGTGAAGTTGCCTTCGAAAGCTAGCCTAAAGAATTGACACTTAATGGATCTGAGAAAAGACTCCTGAGTCAGAGATATAAGTCATATTTACTCATGGAAACTGAGCTTTATGGTTGTGTCTTTCCCCCTGGTCCTCAAATCCCACAAGGATGATGCAGAGTAGGCCAGGTAGACACCACACACACAGCGGATCAGTTTCGCAGCTGAGGAAGGCTGAGTTTAGGTAACCCAAAGATTCTATAACAGGCATTAAGCAAACCTGCCTGATCTTTGCTCTGGAAGGAGACATTATTGTACTGAAAAATAAGCACATCTGTGGTCTGCTAGAGAGAAGGACAATATCTTTATCTTTCAAAGATATTCTCTACACGAATATCCTTGAAAAGAATAGTGTGAAACAAAAGGGCATTTAGTGTCTTTGCTTACAAGATGTGCAGACAAAGGAGAGCTACATAGAGAATTGTCTCCCAACAGTCATAAAAGTAAATAACCAATCCAATAAATCTACCATACCTAGTTTGTGTGGGTCTATAACAATCTACTTAGCTCTATCCCCAATTTACTTATAAAGAAAATTTGGAGGTTTTGTCTCCATGAAGAAATGCCTTGGAATTTGGTCACCTTTTTTTCAGTCAGCTTCTGTAATAATGGGATTACAGGAGAGAAGGAGAAATTAAGTTCAAATTTAAGCTTTATCACTACCCAAATGGCATTTTGATGGACTTTTTATTAACCTCTATGTCTAAAGATTCTCATATTTTATAGATATATCAACAATTTTGGCAAATTTCTATATGCAGTATTTCCCTCTTTCCCTAGGGTAAGATTTCCCTTCAGTTGATTTAACTGGGATAGGAGAGCTTTTTTCCATACTCATAAAATTGTAAGAAGTGAGACTACATGCAAACTCCAGCCAATGGCAAAGTGAGTTATCGAGTCACTGGCAAAATAATTAAATGAGAACAGCAGCTGTCAGACTGGGCTCAGCAAACACCTATGTATTCAGTAAGAACTTGGCAAACCACTCAAAGCGCTGTGCCTGGGTAGAACCAGAAGCTTGTGAGATGGACTCAAGTACAATGGAATAAATGCAGTAATGGTCTATGTACAGAAAACCAAATGTGTGTGTCATCTATGATAATGGAAAATCTGAGGATTAGATGGTTACATGACACACTGACTAATTTGTCAGTATTTCAGTGTATTAAAGGCTTTAAGACTATCTACGGAATAAAGTCTCAGCCACCAGGCAGTCTTTGGTGTTATATAGTTCTAAAGAGCACTGTAATTTAGGCATATTACTTCTCAAAGAGAAATATTTTTACTTTCTAAAAAAGTCTGTATTAAATTTTATTTTATAGGTATTTTAAAAGGTTAAACTTCTCTTTGCTTTTGTGCTATAGAAAGAAAAGTTATCATAGTTATATGGAAAACTAACAATAAAACATGGAATTTATAAAGACGAATGAGACTCACAAATATCAGTATTGCTATTGCCTAGTACCTTTTACAGTTCCAACACCAACTCGAAACAGGCAGGAAATCCCACGGGTAATGAGAGTAGCCTAAATGCCTGAACCATGTGTCTAAATATGAAGCCTAAAACATTTTCTTTCTGAAGCTTAAATGGTACAGTATGGTTTGTTCTACATGCCATTTACTAAAAATTTTATAGATTTATGGGTTCATATATCGATATTAAAAGTTCTAGACCAGTTATTTTCTTCTGTCTCTCCATAGGAACCTTGAAATAAAAATTCATTTTAAATGCTTCAAGGCTGTTATTTTGAAAAATGATTGAAAACAAGAGTTTTAAACATCACTGGAAAAACCTGGAAAAAGAAAGGAATTGTTCATTCTTGGCTGATACTGGATAAGAAGTGTAGAGAATTTATCTATTCCAGGTAAAACCTAGAGATGTGAACTTAGCAGTCACCTAC
This sequence comes from Balaenoptera acutorostrata, assembly GCF_949987535.1. NCBI lineage: Eukaryota > Metazoa > Chordata > Mammalia > Artiodactyla > Balaenopteridae > Balaenoptera > Balaenoptera acutorostrata. The sequence continues at coordinate 68,054,515 of NC_080081.1, forward strand.
AAAAGTATGGGGTAGAAATTTTAAGAAGAATGTAATAATTTTTACCAAAAAAATAAGAAAGAGTTGAAAAAAAAAACTGAGACCTTCTCAGAGATATGCAGGAAATAGATTTTTTTAACGCTACCAAAGTAGTGCTGCAACTAGAGGAAAGGGAACCTGTTCCATGGTGGTTCCCAAAGTTCTACAAAGCAATATCACAAGATTCCACTCGTTATGATGCTGAAGGAGCTTCATGGCTTAGGAAATAATAGGACTGAAGGACTTCTTGGCCCCTTAACATGGTAATGTGTGTTATGAATTTCAAACAGGAAGATACAGAACGCAGCATTTCCTAAACTGGTTTGAACATAGATCTTTCTAGACAGTGTATCTGGCAGAGCAGTGTTCCATGAAACTCTGCAGCAAAGACTGTAGGTTCCAAGTCCTAGACAGCAGAGGGATGGACAGCAAAAAAGAAGGTAGGAATTAAGGAGAGAGAATAGTTATAAAATAGAAAGAAATGTTGCCAGAAAAAGGCCTCCTATTGTAGTGGGTTGAACGATGGCCCTCCCAAAAGATATGTTTACTTAGAAGCTGTGAGTGTGACCTTATTTGGAAAAAGAGTCTTTGCAGCTATAATTAAGAATCTCAAGGTGAGATCATCCTGGATTAGGGCATATCCTAAATCCAAAGACAAGTGTTCTTACAAGAAAAGAGAGGGGAGAATACACAGAGGAGAAGGTGATTGAAGATAAGGAAGACCGAGACTGGAGTAACGCTCTACACGCTGAGGAACACCAAGGATTTCTGCAGCCTCCAGAAGCAAGCAGAGAGGCACAGAACAAATTCTCCTTCAGAGCCTCCAGAAGGAACCAACCCTGCAGGCACCTTTCTTTCAGACTCTGATTTCCAGAACTGTGACAGAATACATTGATGTTGTTTTAAGCCACCCAGTGTATGGTAATTTGTTACACAGCCTTAGGAAACAAACACCTATATTAAGACAAAGATCCAGAAAGAGAGGTGGGGGGACGGGTAGAAAAAGAAAATATAAGAGGGAGGGAGAGAAAGAAATTGATATTGAGACAGAGTTAGATTAAAAGAAAAAGAAGATGGAAATTAATTGGCAGGGAGCAAAAAGAAATGAGGATAATAGAGTCCATTAGGCATTATCAGAATATCTTTGAAGAAATCAGCCAAGAGGAAACAAGAAGGAGTAACAGCTGACCTCTCCCCTTTTTCTCTTCCCATGCTCCTTAGTATTATCTAGGAGGGTAATACTTGTTTTCTTAACAAACTTTCTTAATGAGTCGAACGTCTTCTGCTCTTCCGAAGCTCACACCAACTACTTACCCTGCGTGGTAACTTAGCATTTAGATAACAAGAGAAAAAAAAGGAAGTTTTTTTCTCTCTCTTTCCATCCCTCGTTCCTGCATTAGGCCTTCAGGAAGCAAAAGAAAATCTCAATCATGTGGTTTTCACCTGAGTAACATACAAGGTTGAGATTGGCTATTCATGGATCTGCTTCTCCAAAAATACTCTATTATTAAAATAGCCAAATACAATAAGTGTAATTACAATGCATTTAAAAATTATTTTCAAAGCACATAAAAGAAATAAACTTTCATGTACTTAACTGCTTAATTATTCCCACCGTGACCAATTTATACATATATTTTTATGAACATATCATATATACTGGGTTTTCTTAATTACAAAAAATGCCATGTTCATTATAGTCACTTTGAAAACACATTGAACTGTAAAGAAGAAAATATTAAAAATCATTCTTCTTCCGAAAACTTTTATATATATAAATAAAAGTTAAAAATAAATAAAATAAATATAAATGTTTCTGGGGCTTTCAAATTTCACGACTCCCAAAATAGTTTCTCTACTCTTCTTATTCTCTACAAAGAGAGACTGGAACACATCAATGTCTCCAGCTGATTGTCAAACATTTTACATTTGCTCACATAACTGGCAACATAAAGAAACAAATTTTTAAAAACATGTTTATGATTACTTTTATATTATAAAAGTTAAATGCACTCACTGCAAAAAAAAATTATAAGAAACATAAAAGTAGGGAGAAAGAAATCACCCATCATTACCATTAGATTGTCACTCGACATTTTGATATATTTCTGTCCTTCTACTCATATTATTGGAAATATAATTGAGAATGATAAGTAGCATGATATTATAAACATTTCCCAAGCATTAAGAACTCTTTAATAAATAACTACTTAACAGTCCATCTCATGGCTAATACACAGTGCCCTCAAGCATATCTATACTGTTAAACATTCAGATTCTCTCTGATAGATAATATTATCACAACTTCATTCCACAGCTGAGGCTCCTTGCAGTAGAACATGCATGTGACATGATGCAAAGCAGGTAAGTCCAGTCCTCACCCCTGCCCTCTCATCTGACCCTTTTCCATTTCCTCCTCCAAATTCTTTCTCCATTCTGCTTTCTGGCCCCAAGAAGCTGACCTCTATGGATGACATCAACAGGTTTCCATGTCCTCTGGCTTCTTATTAGATTTAGCCAATGAACAGCCCAATCAGGCAAGAAAGAGGGAGAAAGGTAAGTCAGGGTATTTATCCCCCTGGCTGTATCCTCCCAGGTCACTGTACCTCTCAAGACTGCCTTGTTTACACAACCCTCTCCTTGTGTATTCCTCCCTTAGTCCTTCTCAAGTAGGAGTAAATAAAGCTCCCCTACCATTCCTACTCCAAGTTATGAATTATTCCTGTGATTCTCCTACACTCTGTCCAAACTTTTGAAAACAATCCCTTTGTAAATAAAACCTCCTTAATTTATTCTCATTTGACTCTGTGCTGCCCTATCAAGTTGGGACCTTTCTGCTCCATCTCCTAATGTGGATATTAAATAACGGGAACAATAATGAACTACCTTCTAAAACCAAAATAAGCTTCTTACTTGAGATTTCATTTTAACTACTGAGGTCAATACCTTTAACTTCAAAATCATTAGGCTTCTCTCACCCCTTTCAAACCATGGGTAACCGGCAGCAGACCCTAAACATCATCCTTCTTTAGATGAGTATCTCATGAAATTGGCTTTAATATGGAGTTTCTCTTAAGATAGAAAATGTAGAGTTTGGTGTAAGCTCTATATAGACCAGCAGAGGCCAACAGAATTACTTCCGTTTGATAAGGAGTACTATAATGAAGGTGTACCCAAAATGGAAAATGTGAGTTCATGGTGACAATCAGAAACAATTACAAGCTTTATATATTACTAAAGGGAAAGTTGTTATTTATTTATGGCTGCCAATGGTTATCCAGAAATTTGCCCAGATGCTCAATATTAGGAGCGTAATATGAGATTTCTTTTAATTAAAGTTATTTTTAACATAAATTTGTGTTTGACCCATATTTTCTGTTGCTTAAATTTTTTAACATAACTGTGCATTTATCCCATGTTTTAGATATCCTAAATACTGCTAGGAAATGGGGTATATACCACTAGCAATGTCCCATGAAACATTATTTAGGAAAACTCATGAAAAATTTCAGATAGATGTACCACAATTTCAAGTATGCTTGCCACCCATACCTCTTTGTAAAGATAAATGGCCCTCCACCAGTCAAGAATCCAGATTAAACTCGTCAAATAATGCAAGAGTGACAAATGTGTCTACCAGAAGTCCACTGCCAGCCACTCATAACAGATTGCCATCAGCTAGGTCCTCATTAGAATTCATTCTCTAGCTATAGGTTATTGAGAAATCAGCTGAGACATATATTGAAATATCATTGAGAGATATTCATTTAAAAATTTTCAAAATCATGCTAAGCTAATCCCATTCTATAACTTACTTTTCATTCATTCAATCATTAACCAATATTTACTGAGTGCCTATCTTATGCAAGGCAGTATACTAGGCATGAAGTGAGAATGAGTGAAAGGCCAAAGAAACAGAATTTCTAGGGGATTTTTTCCTCCTGTTTTTAACCTATGATTTTTCCAGATGGACTTCAGAAATATTTTGGTACTGGTGTAAGAATAGACAAACAGCCTTTTTAATATATCAGAAGTAGCTCAGAAACAGATTATTTTATATGTAAAGATTTTGCAAATGACAAGGATGTCTAGAAACTCACAGAGAGGAAAAATTATAGAGCAAATGGCATTGGAATAATTGGTTAGTAATTAAATGGAAAAAACATATATCCCTTCAACTCAACACCATGCAGTAAAATAGAGAGTACATTCCAAAATCAAATATAGAAAAATCAAAAGACAGCACAATGGTAGTTAACTCTCCCTAAGGAGTTTTCATAAAGTTGATGGGAAAAAAATTACCTAGAAAAAAGAAAATGAGTTAGAAAATTTGACTAGATAGAAAGGTAAACATTTTTCTGACAAAATAAAAAAATACTACCAAAATAATAAGATAAACAACATATTAGGAAATGTATTTGTAGCCAGTGTTTAACAGTTTAATCACATAAATGACCTACAAATTGATGAGAGAAATACTAAGACACTAGAAGTTCAACTGTCAAAGGACATGAACAAATAACTTGCAAAAGAGAAAATGAACTATATACATTAGCTCAGAAAATACTATCATGTAGAAACTAATTTGGCAACATGCATCAAAATGATAAAATATCCGCTAATTTATAAATCTATCTCAGTGAAATAATGTTAATATCAGAAAAGGTTTATGTACATTATATGTAGAAATTTGAAGACTGTCTAAATGATCAGTGATACAGAAATAGTTAAGTAAACTATGGAACCTGCACTCAATGACTACCCAACTATTTTACAGGGTGGCTTCAAAAGTCTACCTAATGACATGAAAAGCAATTATGACTAGTTAACAGAAGCTGTTTAGCACTTATGTAACATGATTGCAATCATATAAAGAAATTATATATAAAAGAAAATGACTAAAATTTGAATAAAGATATTCAAGTCATAATCATTTATTTGGCCAGGACCAGTGTATGATTGATGTATAGCTCTTCCTAATTTCTAATTTTTTTCTAAGCACTTAATAGTTGAATTATGAAACATTTCAAATAAATACATCAAATAGACATTTGGCAGCCTTGCCCATCTAAATTCTTCTGGGAACAATAAGTCTACAAAAATGTACTACTATCTTCAGACTGAACTATCAAGGCATAAAATTATATAAATTAATTGCTGTGTAGTAATCAACATTACATTCCATCATAATTCATAAATGCTGCAGTCTTTCTGGTTTTATCATTTTAATACCTCATAAATACTTTTAAAAATCTTTTCCTCTTGAAAATTGTGATTCAACACTAAAGTTTAAAGATATTTGTGGGAAAAGCACAAATGTGTTTTTAAATTTTTCTCTTTAAATGATATTACCATGAACAGCCTTTTAATATTAGAGAACCTAATGTACACACCTACTCATAGCATTACAAAGTCAAGATTTAAACAGGAAATCCTGCTGCCGATATTTAAAACACACACACAATTCATGAACGAAGTGCAAGTTTTCAGATTGTGGCTATAGATTTTCTGAACCTTGCTAAGACTTCTTGGTCTGTTGGTCTATAACTCCTTCTTTCCAGAGCTTAGCAGATAGTGGTGCTCAATAAATATTTACTGAGTGAATATGTGAACTAATAAGCATTCATTTACTCCCATTATCGACATGCGTCTGCTCCTAAAGACATACTGAGAGACTTCATTTTTCCAATAGCATAAAATTCATCACATGTACAAATATCATTGAGTATCACAGTAGACACTAAACAATATTCAGAATAGGAAAAACTAGAATTAGGATAAATACTATCTACTCAAGAAGATTCATTAATAAGAAGAATTACTAAGAAGATTCTTCTTCACTATTTTCATTAATAGTGTTTCTCAAAAAAAAAAAAAAGGGTTCTGTATTTCCCTAACTGGATCATAAAAACAGTAAACACATGTCATTAGGGTACATCGGTTGGGGTTACTCAACAGTATTTGGCATTTTGTGTTGGCAGCAGTGTTTTTTGCAGCTTTGATGAGAAATAATTTACATATCATGTAATTTACCCAGTTTAAGTGCACGATTCAGTAATTTTTAGTAAGTTTGTTTAGTAAATCTGGGGAGTTGTACAACCAATACTGCAATCCAGTTTTAGAACATTTTCATCACTCAAAAAATTCTCTCAAGAACATTTACAGTTAATCTGTGCTCCTATCCCAGCCCCAGGCAACCAATGATCTGCTTTCTATGACTACACATTTTCTTTTCCTGCTATAAATAGAGTCAAACAATATGCAGTATTTTGCACTTCCCCTCCTCTTAGCACAATGTTTTTGAGGTTTATCCATGTTGTAGCATGTGTCAGTATTTCGTTCCTTTTAATTGATAAATAGCATTCTGTTGTGCGGATAAAGCACATTTTGTTTATCCAGTCACTAGTTGATGGACATTTGGATTATGTCAGTTTTTCTCCTTTATGACTAATGCTCCTATGAACATTTGTGTACAAGCCTTTGTGTGGATAGAGGTTTTCATTTCTCTTGAGTAAAGAAATGAAGTAGAATTGCTAGGTCACATGGTAAATGTATGTTCAACTAAGAAACTGCCAAACGTTTCCAAAGGGACTATACCATTTTACATTTCCACCAACAACATACGAGGCTTCCAGTTTCTCTACATGGTCCCCAATGCTTGGTATAATCTTTTCTTTTTTTTTAAAATGGCCAATCCATTGGGTGGGTAGTGGTACCTCACTGTGGCCTTAATTTGCATTTCCCTAGCAACTAATGATATTGAGTACATTTTCATGTGCTTCTCAGCTATCCATATGTATTCTTTACTGAAATGACAATTCAAATCTTTGCCTATTTTTAAACTGGGTTGCTAGTCTTCTTATTCTTGACTTTTAAGAGTTTATATATATATATATATATATATATATATATATATATATATATATATAATGCACATCCTTTATCAGATGTTTTCTTGCAAATATTAGATATAAACTTGCAAATATTTTCTCCCAGTCTATGGCTTTTTCTCCATTTTCTCAATGGTATATTTTGAAGCACAAAAGTTTTAATTTTGATGAAATCCAATTTATCATTTTTTATTTTTATGACTCAAGCTTTTAGTCTTGTATCTAAGAAATCTTTGCCTAATCCAAGGACACAAAGATTTGCTCCTATGTTTTCTTCTAAAAGTTCATTCTATGTCCTCATGTTCAGCATAAGTGTTTGAAATTATTATAGCAGGAGAAAGAAAAGATGTAGTTCCTTGGTGGTTTGTGTTTCTTAGAATGTCGTCTTCTTTGTGTTTTTGAAGCAAGTTCCGGTTCAAATGGAAAGCATATCTCCTCAGGGCTGTCAGCACCCCTGCATATGGGGTCCTGGATGTAACAAAATACATTTATCTTGTACTTGCTTTGACTCTCACTGAACTACCTGCCACCCACTGTGAGTCCACAAGAATTCTATGTTCATGGAAGCATCGCACAAGTTATATGTATTTAGGGCAGCCAGAAACAATGGACATGCATATTGAACAAGATCTGCTCACATATATGTTCCATTGTCCCATTAGACTTAACGTACAATATACACAGGCTCAAAGCTAAAATTATTAAGAATTTCAGGTAGATGGCTTCAGAGCCCTGCTAAACACGGGACTCTGTGTGACTGTATAGGTCCAAGCCCCTAAAACTGGCTCTGACAATACATTTTTTCATAAATACCATTAACAGACTGAGGATATTTCCTTCTATACCCAGATTTTTAGTGGGTATTTTGTTTGTTTGGCAGGGGGTTTTTTTGTTTGTTTGTTTTTTATCATAAAAGGGATATTGGATTTTGTGAAATGGTTTTTCTGGTGTCCACTGAGATGATCATGTAGGGTTTTTTTTTTCTTAATTGATGTTCAAATATTAAGCCACTCTTTCGTTCACAGGATAGACTCTGGAATAAAACCCAGGTATATAATTAGTTTATATGCTGCTGCTTTTGGTTGGTTAGTATCTTCTTAAGGACTTTTGTGTCTATGTCTATGAAAGATATTGGCAGTGTTTTTAACTCAGGACTTTATAACAACCACAAAAGGGTTCATTCAATAAGAACTTAACCTGAATTGTAAAGTTACTTGTAAGTAGTTCATTAGCAATTAATTTAAGCATGACTGTAACTACAGTGTGTGCATGACTTTATTTTACATTTACAAATTCCTCTTCTATAATGGATTGATATGGAGTAACTGTTAAAACATGAATTCTAGATTCAGAATGCCTGGATTTTCACTCCAACTCTACCACTCCTAACCTTGAAATAACAATGAAAAGTTTACTTCACTATAAAATAGGACTGACAAAAACAGTGTCTAAAAGTTTAAAGCGAAGATTAAATGAAATCGTATGTCTAAAGCATTTGGCACAATGCCTGGTATGTAGTAAACACCCACTATAGATTATAAAGCCCTTGGTCATGAATAATTTGGATCATATTACTGCCCTGGTCCTGATCTTGCTCTCCTTATGTCATCCCAGCAGTTTCCAGCCTGCATCTACTTTTTGGTTTTTTGGAGGCTTGCTTTCCCCATGCCAGTTCCCACTGGGCAGGTCATTTTCCTGATACAAATGCTGATATATCAATGAAAGAAAGAAAGAGGGAGGGAGGGAGGAATGAAGAAAGGAAGGGGGGAAGAAAGAAAGAAAGAAAGAAAGAAAGAAAGAAAGAAAGAAAGAAAGAAAGAAAGAAAGAAAGAAAGAAAGAAAGAAAGAAAGAAAGAAAAGAAAGAGGGAAGGAAAGAGAGGGAAAGGAAGGAAGGGAGGGAGGGAGGGAGCAAGTATTGTCTGCAATTGCTCAAAGCTCAGTTACCAAAGTATGGATCTACTGCCTCATCTATATGTAGTTCATTGAGTATATTTCTATCACTTGTATGCTAGTATTTCTTTTCTCTCTTTCTGGATACTTTTGCACCAATCTGCATAACCCAGGAACTATGGAAGTTACGGCGTTCCAATACAAACTGTTTGAATGTTTGTGAATGTCTTCTGTGCTATACAGCTGCAGAGGGAGTGACTCTTAGGTGAATATACTCTTGTCTATACTAAGGGATTTCTCTGAGACTCTCCTGCATCCTTTTGTTCCACAAAGCTCATTCGTTTTTCGTTATTTCCTCCCTCTTAATACAAATATTTATATGATTCGGGATCCATTTTCTCTTGGAGCTGAGCCTAGTTTAACACAGGGCTTTTCTATTTAACTGTTTCACATTTAGTACATGTGTGTTTACTTATATTTGTTAGAAAAATTCAACCACTTACCATATTCCTGGGTAATGGAGTGAAAAAAGTAAAGCACGGGTAGTCCAAATTTAAAAACTAATTACTTGGAAGTATTTATCCATCGTTTCTCTCATAGAATCTATGCAAATTGAATTAAGTAAATGTCTTCTATGTGTCCTTGTGGAGTTTATAATCTAACAAACCTATTATGCTCCTAATAGGTTATATTTTTTGAGTGCTTATATACCCCAGGCATTATTCAAAGTACTTCGTATATATTATCTTGTTTAAACTTACAACAACCCTGACTTTGGTACCATTATTATACCAATTTCACAAATGAGAGAATTATAACTCAGTGAAATGAAATATATTTCCCAATGGCACAATCAGGAAGAGATCAAACAAGTTTGACCACAGAGCCCTGCCATCCGCTACTCCATTTTGTAATAATGGTCAACAATTGCAGAGTACTTACTATCTCTTCTCAGTACTATAGAGCTACTCTTCTCAGTATCACATAGGTATGACTCCTTTCATCCTAACCACAATCCTACAAAGTCGTAATATTATAATCCCCACTTTAGAGATGGGGAAAATGAGGACAGAAAAATTAAGTAATCCCATAAGGCCACATGATAGGAATTGCTGGACCCAGGGTTATAAACAACGCATATTATTAAATCCAGTAGTACAGAAGCACCTCACAGCACCTGATTCTTATAAGCAGTGTGCTTAGATAAGGGAAATCCCAGAGAAGTTTTCAGATTTTTTTCTCCTACCCTTTTGCCGGACTGTCTCTCAGGATGATGGGAAGGGAACTGAATAGAGTTTTTTTTTAATTATGTTTTTATAAAAATGGAAATTATTTTGGTCAATTAAATTATTTATGCATTTATTCACAAATACTTAATGTTACCAAAAGGACATTAATTACTGAGTGAGAGTATCAAATCAAAACACAAATCTAGCCAAAAACAAAACATCAAAAACTGCCTCTGCAAGGATTTGAAAATGTACTAGAAGAAAAGTACTACCACCGATAATCTAATTATGTTGCTGTCTTCCAGTAAAATTTACCAGGAGTAACAATGTACTGTGTTAGAGTCTGAAGATTCCAATGCTTCTTTCTAAAATTGAATTCTTCAGCTTTATCATTTAAAACTGTAGAGTATAACGATATGCTATATAATAGTGTGCAAGTTTTAAAGAAATTTTTTTTCTTTTTCCCTAGTAGAACTGATACTGCGAAATTTTGCAGGCTACCTATGACCAATTTCAGCATTATTCAGGAAAAAAAAGTCATTAAGTTTTACTTGTATGCATTAATATTAATTTAAAAATAAGTAAATATAAATGGAATTAGATAGCAAAAAATACAACTCATTCATAATACAACCATAAAATATTAAACATTATATCTATATCAGCTGAAGTTTTACAGATTTAGAACAATATCCTAAGTAGCCTTGGAAAAGTGCTCAAGAATAAATGAAACTTTAAATTTTCTAAGAAAGAGTTTTAAGAGCTAATACTGGCTACCAGTCACATGTATAAATCTTCCCAAAAATCTAAAAATAGGAATGTGTTAAACAGAATGCACAAAGACATAGAGAAGGCTCGTCAAGCTTTCCCAGCTAGGAAAATGTGGCTTTGCCATACATCATTCAATAAAAAACAGATGGGGAAAACTGGTTGCCAGAAAGAAAGAAAAGATATACAGCATGTTATAATTATGAGATTCGAATAAACAAAGAGAGGGAGAAGAATATTTCAAAGCAAAAAGGCAAAGTTTCTTCCATGAAAGCTATCTCTCCTGAGCAGGGCAAACTAAGGATAAAATGACATCCTCTCAGAAATATTAAGTGCCCCTGGAATGGACGTTTTTTAATCATCTAGAAACCACCCCCCTTCTTTGGTTATAACACCCTAAATGCTTTGCCACCCCTGGTACTTGTGGTTCAGAGGTCCCATCCAGGCTCTGGGGATGGACTGTGTGATTCATGTTGGTTCAGCCCCTCTAGCCTCATGATCAAATCAGGCCACATCAGGGATGGGCATGTCCCTCAAATTGGTCCAATTTAGAGTAAATCCTAGAGTTTGTGCAGAAACTCTGAGGAAGCTATGCTCTTTTTCGCTGGAGTTGAACATAGGAGGCTGTAGGTCTAGAGCTACTGACAGCCATGCTGACACCACATGAAAGTAGAATGAAACCACCATGCAGGAGAGCAGGCTGGAGAGACATGCAGCGAGTGTCAATGACAGCATTTCAGCCCCTTGATCAAACTACTAAATCAGATGCTCCTCTGAAATTTTGAGTCATGTGGGCCAATAAACTCCCCTGTTACCTTATGCCAGTTTGGGTTGGATTTTCTATCTAGTGATCTAGATAAGTCCTTAATAAGCAGACTTTGTTCTCAGCAAAAATATTGAATAACAAAAACTAGAGTCACTGCAGTTTACATAGCACCTTTTCCACCCTTGTCATAACAACTCTGTGAAGTAAGTGTTGCTACAATTCCCATTTTACAGATGAGGTTAAATGGAGTCTTAGTCTGTTGGGGCTACTATAAGAATATACCAATTTCTGCTGTAAGAAATACCCCTGGATGGCTTATAACAACAGGAACTTATTTCTCACAGTTCTGGAGGCTGGAAGTCCAAGATCAGGGTGCCAGCGTGATGGAGTAAGAGCCCTCTTCCGGGTTGCAAACTTCCTGTTGAATCTTCACATGAGGGAAGGGGAGTAGCAAGCTCTCTGATGCCTCTTTTATAAGGTGACTAATCCCATTCATGAGAGCAAAGCCCCCATGACCTAGTTACTTCCCAAAGGCCCTATTTCATACCATCATATCAGGCATCAGGATTTCAACCTATGAATTTTGGAAGGACACAAACATTCAGAACACAGCAAATGACTTGCCCAAGATTACACAGCTGGTAATTAGCAGCACCCAGGTCTTCTGAATTCAAATCCCATGCTTTTGCACTTGTGCTTTTTAATCTCAGGTTAAAAAAAAAAAAATGGAATTTTCAGTGCGATGTCAGGTGGTACAAAGAGACATAGTTTAAGTGTAACTTATCTTTCTAGAACTTCAGTTATATTCAGATATCTGAGGGAAAGGATATGCTATGTAATATAATTTATAAATAGTTCTATATAGTATTGATATTATTGTATTTTAAATCTTAATATAGAACAACACATACATTTTTAGAATTCAAATATGAAATCACAATAAAATGTCAGGCTTGCAACTGGCCACTTGAGCATTTACCCCCAGACCAAAAAAGGTAAGAATTCAATCCTTTTGCCATTAGGAAGCACATAAAATGCAGCTTCATTTTGAAGCTCAAATGAAAGGACACAATTGGTTGTTTATAAATGAGGTTCTACTAGTAAAATCTATCATTTTGTCTTACATTTAGACACAAAAAGACTATACGATATAATGACTAAACAAACCCAGAATATTTTGAACAAAGAACTGAAGCCTGTGTAAGTACAAAATATTCCAAACAGACTAGAATTTCTATTGCCACTTAGATGGTCCAGAAATTAACGTCACAATAATTGTCCAGAGGGACTTCCAAAATATTTTGGCAGTACACTTCAAGCAAATGTTCCACTTTCTAATTCCCAGAACCTGTGAATATGTCACCTTAAATAGCAAAAGGGACTTTGTAGATGTGATTAAGTTAAGCATCTTGAGATGGGGAGATTATCCTGAATTATCTGAATGGGCCTAGTGTAATCACAGAATCTTTTTAAGAGATAGGAGGGTGAGTGTCAGAGAAGAAAATGTGATAACAGAATGAGAGGTCAGAGTGACGTGGGACCACAAGCCAAGGAATGCAAATGGCCTACTGAAGGTTAAAGAAGCCCGGAAACAGATTGTCCCCTAGAGCCTCCATAAGGAACACAAACCTACCAACCAATTTTAGACTCTGGACACCAGAACTATAAGATTGTATTGTTTGAAGTCACTAAGTTTGTAGTAATTTGTTCAGTGAAAATAGGAAACTAATACAGGGGAGCTGTGTTTTCTTATAAAAACATAAAAATATAAATACTGAAATATTGAGTGAAGCAGGAGGACTCTCCCTTGTGTAGGATTCCTGCAAGACAAATTCCAATTGCCTAGTATCTGTTCTGCATCATCTAGTTCACTTTTTGCTAGGCTACTATTTCCCAGTCAACATTCAAAAACCTATTTTATTCTATAGGACATGGAAAACTTCAAGTCAGAAAATAAAATTTTTAAACATACTTTTACAATAGCATCTAAAAGATGTAACACCAGGAATAAATCCAGTAAAATATGTGCAAGACTCTACACATGAAACCTTAAAACAATATTGAAAGAGATTAAAGAAGACCTATATAAATATACAAATCATAACTGTAGATTAGAATACTAATATTATAATGATATCATTTATCCCCAAATTGATCTAATGCAATCCACATAAAAGTACCAGGGAAATTTACAAGATAATTTTTAAATTTATATGGAAATGCAAAGGGCCGAGAATAGCTAAGACAATCCTAAAGTAGAAGAAAAAGGTAGGATGACTACTCTACTGAAAATCAAGACTTACAAATAGAACAATGGAATAAATAGAGACCTAGACACAGACCCATACAATATGGACCTTTGATTTATGACAATGGCAACTTTTCAGAGGTTATCTTCAATAAAAAGGACTAGGACAGCTGGTTAGCCATAAGGAAAAAAATTTAACTCGACCCCTGCCTCATGCCAAACACATAAATCAAAGAAAGATAGGTTTATATGCTAAAGTAAAAAAAATAAAATAAGGGCTTCCCTGGTGGCGCAGTGGTTGAGAATCTGCCTGCTAATGCAGGGGACACGGGTTCGAGCCCTGGTCTGGGAAGATCCCACATGCCACGGAGCAGCTGGGCCCGTGAGCCACAATTGCTGAGCCTGCGCGTCTGGAGCCTGTGCCCCGCGACGGGAGGGGCCGCGATAGAGAAAGGCCCGCGCACCGCGATGAAGAGCGGTCCCCGCACCGCGATGAAGAGTGGCCCCCGCTTGCCGCAACTGGAGAAAGCCCTCGCACGAACCGAAGACCCAACACAGCCAAAAATAAATAAATAAATAAATAAATAAATAAGAAAATCCTTTAAAAAATAAAAAAAATAAAATAAATAAAATAAAATAAAATAGAGGCTTTAGAAAACAATTCAGTATACTATTTTCATGATATTGTACTGGGAAAATGTTTCATTCATAAAAATCATTTAATATAAAAGAAATGATCAATAAATAGGGCTAATTACAATTAAGAATTACTGTTCATCAAATGACACCACTAAGAAAGTGAAAAGATAGATCAGAGTGGGACAATTTGCCACATATATAAACAAAAAATGGTTTACTCAAAACGTATAAAGCTTAGCTGTGTGTCTTTAAGCAAGTTACTTTATCTCTCTGAGCCCCACTTTCCTCTCTGTAAGTAGGACCAGAAAAAAAAAACCAAAAACGTATAAAGAATTCCTTCTTAAAATAACTAAGTCATGGGCATGTAATGTACAACATGGGAACTATAGTTAATAATACTGTATTGCATATTTGGAAGTTGCTAAGAGAGAGATCTTAAAAGTCCTATCACAAGAAAAAAAAATGTAACTATGTATGGTGACAGATGTTAACTAGACTTATTGTGGTGATCATTTCACAAAACACTTGATCCTTGAACAACATGGGTTTGAATTGTGTAGGTCCACTTATTTGTGGATTTTTTTTCAATAAATATACAGTTGGCCCTCTGAATCCACAGGTTCCATACCCATGGATCCAACCGACTGAGGATTGTATACCATGTTTACAGTCTGTCGTTGGTTGAATCCGCGGATGCAGACGAATATGGAGGGCCAATTACAGGACTTGAGCATCTGTGGATTATGGTATCTGAGGCAGACCCTAGAACCAAACCCTTGCAGATATCGAGAGGTGACTGTATACAAATATCAAATCATTATGTTGCACACTTGAAATGAGTATGTTGTATATCAATTATGCCTCGATCAAAAACAGTAGTTTTTCCAGATTAAAATGTGAAGGAGAAATAGTCCAAATAAAAATGGACAAAAGTTGAGCAGGCACTTCACAAAAGAGAAAATTGAAGACCAATAAACATAGGAAAAGGTACTCAACTTTATTATTATTTAGGAGAGTCAAACTAAACCATTTCACACCCACTAAACTAGCAAACATTAAAAGACTGACAATACAAAATATTGGCAAAGATGTAGAGTAACAAGAATTTACATACAATGCTGGTGGAAGCATAAATGGATACAACCAATTTAGAAAACAGTTTATCGTTAAAGATACACATATTCTAGGGGCTTTCCTGGTGGCGCAGTGGTTAAGAACCCGCCTGCCGATGCAGCGGACACGGGTTTGAGCCCTGGTCTGGGAAGATCCCACATGCCGTGGAGCAACTAAGCCTATGCACCACAACTACTGAGCCTGTGCTTGAGAGCCCACGAGCCACAGCTACTGAAGCCCACACACCTAGAGCCTGTGCTCTGCAACGAGAGAAGCCATTGCAATGAGAAGCCTGCACACCGCAACGAAGAGTAGCCCCCGCTCGCCCCAACTGGCGAAAGCCCGTGCAGAGCAACAAAGACCCAATGCAGCCAAAAATAAATAAAGAAAAAATAAAGAAAGAAAAAAAAAGATACACATATTCTATATCCAGTAATTCCACTCCTACATATATGGCCCATATAAATATGCATATATATGTATTGAGACATACAAAAGATGTTCCTAATAACATTATTCACAGTAGTCAAAACTAAGAAACAACCTAAATGTCCACTGACAATAAAGTGAGTGAAGAAACTGAAATATATTCATGCAATAAAATAATATGTTTCAGTAAAAATTAACAAATGGCAGCTATACAAAACAACATGGATGAACCTCACAATCATAATGTTGAGCAAAAGAAGCCAGACAAAGAATAAATAAATATCTTATATTTCCATTCACATAAAATTCAAAAACAGGCAAGATGAGACTTAGGTTTATGAATGCACATTAGGTGACAAAAGTATAAAGCAAAGTAGAGAATTTATTATTATCAATATAATGGTTATTTTTAAAAATAAGAATGAAAAATGTGAGTAGGTATGGTAATGACAATATTCTATCTTGACCTGGCCGATTGTTACATAAATGTTTGCTTAAACTTCACACTTGTATGCACTTTTTCATTTGTGTGACATTTTTTCCAAAATTAAATAATTTTTTTAAAGTTCTGCAGAAAGGGAAATAATTATATTTTACCATGTGGCTTAAATCTGAATAGTATACATAGATTATAACATATAATAATGCAATATGATATAATGTTACTAATATATTAATCTAAGAAAAATTACAATGTAATTCTATGAAGAGGATGGGGTCTGGGAATGCATATTTATGTGTTCAGGGAAGGGGATTAAAGAAAGGTAAATCTTCATCTTCTTTAGTGGAAAATCAACAGATAATGCTTAAAATTGAGCAAACAAGAAGTATCAATACAAGCATGTTATTTAGAGATATGGAGATAAATAGAAAAGAATATTCCAGAAAAATAAAAAATTACTACCTCTGGAAAAGAAGAAATTAGGAGCCAGAGACAACTGTTGTAGACCTAATTGATTCTTTAAACTAGGTTCATATATGTATCAGGCAGAAAAGCCTAGGTGATGATGTGATAACAAGCAATCTCCAACCTTGGACATAGAGCAAAAGCAAGAAGTAAACATTTTTTTGGTTAGGTTTACTGACTTATACAAATTTAGGATTACTGACTTATACAAATATCTCTAAACTTAATTACATTGTATTTTCCAAGATGGCCACAACAAGATCTCTCATTTCACAAGTTCTTCTTTTAATGCGATATTACCACTCCTTCCACAGAAGGGGTAAGTCTGTGTTCCTTTCCGTTGATTCTGGGTGAGCTGATAACTACAGCCCGTAACAACTGGCCAAAACTCACCCAAGAAGAAATAAACAATCTACATAGGTCTGTATATATTAAAGAAATTGAATCAATAATTAATAACCTTCAAAACAGAAAGTACCATGCACAGATGGGTACACTGGTGAATTCAATAAAATATGTAAGGAAGAAATAACCAATTCTCTACAATCTCTTTCAGGATAGAAGCAAAGGGAATACTTCCTAACTTATTTTATGAGACCAGCATTATCCTTATACCAAAGCCACACAAAGACATTACAAGAAAAGAAAACTATAGACCAATATTTCTTGGAAGCAACCAAGATGTCCTTCAGTAGGTGAAGGGATAAATAAACTGTGGTACATCCAGACAATGAAATATTATGCAGCACTAAAAGGAAGTAACCTATCAAGCCATGAAAAGACATGGACAGGAAGTTTAAATGCACATTAGTAAGTGAAAGAAGACAATCTGAAAAGGCTACATACTGTATGATTCCAACTACATGACATTCTGAAAAAGCCTATGGGACAGTAAAAGTTCAGTGGTTGCCAGTAATTGGTGGAAAGGGGTGAGGTGAATAACTGGACCACAGAGTATTTTTAGGGCAATAAAAATAGTCTGTATGATGCTATAATGATGGAATCAGGTCATTATACATTTGCCCAAACCCACAGAATGTACAACACCAAGAGTTAATTGTATAAACTATGGACTTTGGGTGATTATGATATGTCATGTAGGTCCATCAGCTGTAAAAATGTACAACTCTCGTGGGGATGTTGATAATGGGGAGGCTTTGTATGTGGATAGGCTGAGGCTATATGGGAAATCTCTGTACCTTCCTCTTAATTTTGCTGTGAACCTAAAAATGCTCTAAAATAAAGTATTTAAAAAAGCAAACTCAAATATGTCATAAAATGTGATTAATTTTAAAGTAATAAATTCATTTATTAAAATACAGATCCTCTCTCATGATATTTTAAAATACCTAGTTATAAGAAATCATTCTAAAACATGTTGACACTTCTGCCACTCAGTGGTCCTTCTTTAGGTGATAATCCAAACATTATATTCTGAGAGTTAATCTTGATCATCCTACTTATAGTTACCCATTAGCTTTTTTTTCTTAACATCTTTATTGGAGTATAATTGCTTTCCAATGGTGTGTTAGTTTCTGCTTTATAACAAAGTGAATCAGCTATACATATACATATATCCCCATATCTCCTCCCTCTTGCGTAGATCAGACAAAGTTTTAAACAAGGTAGGATTAAGAGTTAAAATGGGGAAGACCAGATTGGTTTAGGCAAGATAGAGGAGACTCATTTCTTTACATATCTAAGTTGTAGTAGGAGTGAATTTTGTGACTTTGCAACATTTTGGTAATGCAGAATATCTCTAAATATATCCATATTAGGAGGCTATACAGGGAAAAAGAAGCAGTGAGATAATCTGAGGATATATCCAACAAATTTTTACATTAAAGACATATGAGTCCTTCCTCACTCTCTAAATCAAGTTTATTTTTAATATTTGAAATAAATTTGAAAGCCCATTCTCCCAAACCTTGGCATCACAAGTGTGTACTACAGACTTTATTAAAACATGGGTTATACTTTTACACATTTGGACATACTACACATCCAGTTATGTTCCTTAAATATAAAATATATCCAGTGAAAGTTTGAGAGCTATGCACTTTGCTAGAGAGTGAGCCATGAGTTATTTTCTGGGTTTTTTTATGATGAATCTAAATTTTTATTTATTTTTTAATTTATTTATTAAAAAAATTTTTTTTATTAGTCATCCCTCTTATACACATCAGTGTATACCTGTCAATCCCAATCTCCCGATTCATCACACCACCACCTCCACCCCCCTGTCGCTTTCCCCCTTGGTGTCCATACGTTTGTTCTCTACATCTCTGTCTCTATTTCTGCCCAGCAAACCGGTTCATCTGTACCATTTTTCTAGGTTCCACATATATGCATTAATATACGATATTTGGTTTTCTCTTTCTGACTTACTTCACTCTGTATGACACTCTCTAGATCCATCCACATCTCTACAAATGACTCAATTTCGTTCCTTTTTATGGCTGAGTAATATTCCATTGTATATATGTACCACATCTTCTTTACCCATTCGTCTGTCGATGGGCATTTAGGTTGCTTCCATAACCTGGCTATTGTAAATAGTACTACAGTGAACACTGGGGTGCATGTGTCTTTTTGAATTATGGTTTTCTCAGGGTATATGCCCAGTAGTGGGATTGCTGGGTCATATGGTAATTCTATTTTTAGTTTTCTAAGGAACCTCCATACTGTTCTCCATAGTGGCTGTATCAATTTACATTCCCACCAACAGCGCAAGAGGGTTCCCTTTTCTCCACACCCTCTCCAGCATTTGTTGATGGTAGATTTTCTGATGATGCCCATTCTAACTGTTGTGAGGTGATACCCCATTGTAGTTTTGATTTGCATTTCTCTAATAATTAGTGATGTTGGGCAGCTTTTCATGTGCCTCTTGGTCATCTGTATGTCTTCTTTGGAGAAATGTCTATTTAGGTTTCCTGCTCAATTTTGGATTGGGTTATTTGTTTTTAATATTGAGCTGCATGAGCTGTTTATATATTTTGGAGATTAATCCTTTGTCCGTTGCTTCATTTGCAAATATTTCCTCCCATTCTGAGGGGTGTCTTTTTGTCTTGTTTATGGTTTCTTTTGCTGTGCAAAAGCTTTTAAATGTCATTAGGTCCCATTTGTTTATTTTTGTTTTTATTTCCATTACTCTAGGAGGTGGATCAAAAAAGATCCTGCTGTGATTTATGTCAAAGAGTGTTCTTCCTATGCTTTCCTCTAAGAGTTTTATAGTGTCTGGTCTTACATTTAGGTCTCTAATCCATTTTGAGTTTATTTTTGTGTATGGTGTTAGGGAGTGTTCTAATTTCATTCTTTTACATGCAGCTGTCCAGTTTTCCCAGCACTAACTGAAGAGACTGTCTTTCCTACATCGTATATCCTTAACTCCTTTGTCATACATTAGTTGACCATAGGTGCATGGGTTTATCTCTGGGCTTTGTATCCTGTTCCATTGATCTATATTTCTGTTTTTGTGCCAGTACCATATTGTCTTGATTACTGTAGCTTTGTAGTACAGTCTGAAGTCAGGGAGTCTGATTCCTCCAGCTCCATTTTTTTCCCTCAAGATTGCTTTGGCTATTCGGGGTCTTTTGTGTCTTCATACAAATTATTAAGATTTTTTGTTCTAGTTCGGTAAAAAATGCCATTGGTATTTTGATAGTGATTGCATTGAATCTGTAGATTGCTTTGGGTAGTATAGTCATTTTCACAATATTGATTCTTCCAATCCAAGAACATGGTATATCTCTCCATCTCTTTGTGTCATCTTTGATTTCTTTCATCACTGTCTTACAGTTTTCTGCATACAGGTCTTTTGTCGCCCTAGGTAGGTTTATTCCTGGTTATTTTATCCTTTTTGTTAAGGAGTGTTTCCTTAATTTCTCTTTCAGATTTTTCATCATTAGTATATAGGAAAGCAAGAGATTTCTGTGCATTAATTTTGTATCCTGCAACTTTACCAAATTCATTGATTAGCTCTAGTAGTTTTTTGGTGGCATCTTTAGGATTCTCTATGTATAGTATCATGTCATCTGCAAACAGGGACAGTTTTACTTCTTCTTTTCCAATTTGTATTCTTTTTATTTCTTTTTCTTCTCTGATTGCCATGGCTAGGACTTCCAAAACTATGTTGAATAATAGTGGTGAGAGTGGACATCCTTCTCTTGTTCCTGATCTTAGAGGAAATGCTTTCAGTTTTTCACCATTGAGAATGATGTTTGCTGTGGGTTTGTCGTATATGGCCTCTATTATGTTGAGAGAGGTTCCCTCTATGCCCACTTTCTGGAGAGTTTTTATCATAAATGGGTGTTGAATTTTGTCAAAAGCTTTTTCTGCATCTATTGAGATGATCATATGGTTTTTATTTTTCAATTTGTTAATATGGTGTATCACATTGATTGATTTGCATATATTGAAGAATCCTTGCATCCCTGGGATAAAACCCACTTGATCATGGTGTATGATCCTTTTAATGTGTTGTTGGATTCTCTTTGCTAGTATTTTGTTGAGGATTTTTGCATCTATATTCATCAGTGATATTGGTCTGTAATTTTCTTTTTTTGTACTATCTTTGGCTGTTCTTGGTATCAGGGCGATGGTGGCCTCATAGAATGAGTTTGGGAGTGTTCCTTCCTCTGCAATTGTTTGGAAGAGTTGGAGAAGGATGGGTGTTAGCTCTTCTCTAAATATTTGATAGAATTCTCCTGTGAAGCCATGTGGTCCTGGGCTTTTGTTTGTTGGAAGATTTTTAATCACAGTTTCAATTTCATTACTTGTGATTGGTCTGTTCATATTTTCTATTTCTTACTGGTTCAGTCTTGGAAGGTTATACCTTTCTAAGAATCTGTCCATTTCTTGCAGGTTGTCCATTTTATTGGCATAGAGTTGCTTGTAGTAGTCTCTTAGGATGCTTTGTATTTCTGCAGTGTCTGTTGTAACTTCTCCTTTTTCATTTCTTATTTTATTCATTTGAGTCCTCTCCCTCTTTTTCTTGATGAGTTTGGCTAATGGTTTATCAATTTTGTTTATCTTCTCAAAGAACCAGCTTTTAGTTTTATTGATCTTTGCTATTGTTTTCTGTATTTCTATTTCATTTATTTTTGCTCTGATCTTTATAATTTCTTTCCTTCTACTAACTTTGGGTTTTGGTTGTTCTTCTTTCTATAGTTCCTTTAGGTGTAAGGTTAGATTGTTATTTGAGATTTTTCTTGTTTCTTGAGGTAGGCTTGTATAGCTATAAACTTCCCTCTTAGAACCGCTTTTGCTGCATCCCATAGGTTTTATCATCATGATTTTGTTGTCATTTCTCTGTACGTATTTTTTGATTTCCTCTTTGATTTCTTCAGTGATCTCTTGATTATTAAGTAGTGTATTGTTTTGCCTCTATATGTTTGAGTTTTTACGTTTTTTTCCTGTAATTGATTTCTAATCTCAGAGCGTTGTGGCCAGAATAGATGCTTGATATGATTTCAATTTTCTTAAATTTACCAGGGCTTGATTTGTGACCCAAGATGTGATCTATCCTGGAGAATGTTCCGTGCACACTTGAGAAGAAAGTGTAATCTGCTGTTTTTGGATGGAAAGTCCTATAAATATCAATTAAATCTGTGTAGTCTATTGTGTCATTTAAAGCTTGTGTTTCCTTATTAATTTTCTGTTTGGATGATCTGTTCATTGGTGTAAGTGAGGTGTTAAAATCCCCCACTATTATTGTGTTACTGTTGATTTTCTCTTTTATAGCTGTTAGCAGTTGCCTTATGTATTGAGGTGCTCCTATGTTGGGTGCATATATATTTACAATTATTATATCTTCTTCTTAGATTGATTCCTTGATCATTATGTAGTGTCCTTCCTTGTCTCTTGTAACATTATTTTAAAGTCTATTTTATCTGATATGAGTATTGCTACTCCAGCTTTCTTTTGATTTCCATTTGCATGGAATATCTTTTTCCATCCCCTCACTTTCAGTCTGTATGTGTCCCTAGGTCTGAAGTGGGTCTCTTGTAGACAGCATATATATATGGGTCTTGTTTTTGTATCCATTCAGCAAGCTTGTGTCTTTTGGTTGGAGCATTTAATCCATTCACATTTAAGGTAATTATCGATATGTATGTTCCTATTACCATTTTCTTAATTGTTTTGGGTTTGTTTTTTAGGTCCTTTTCTTCTCTTGTGTTTCCCACTTAGAGAAGTTCCTTTAGCATTCGTTGTAGAGCTGGTTTGGTGGTGCTGAATTCTCTTAGCTTTTGCTTGTCTGTAAAAGTTTTTGATTTCTGCATCGAATCTGAATGAGATCCTTGCTGGGTAGAGTAATCTTGGTTGTAGGTTCTTCCCTTTCATCACTTTAAGTCTATCATGCCACCCCCCTTCTGGCTTGTAGAGTTTCTGCTGAGAAATCAGCTGTTAACATTATGGGAGTTCCCTTGTATATTATTTGTCATTTTTCCCTTGCTGCTTTCAATAATTTTTCTTTGTCTTTAATTTTTGCCAATTTGATTACTATGTGTCTCAGCGTGTTTCTCCTTGGGTTTATCCTGCCTGGGACTCTTTGCACTTCCTGGACTTGGGTGGCTATTTCCTTTCCCATGTTAGGGAAGTTTTTGACTATAATCTCTTCAAATATTTTCTCGGGTCCTTTCTCTCTCTCTTCTCCTTCTGGGACTCCTATAGTACAAATGTTGTTGCGTTCAATGTTGTCCCAGAGGTCTCTTAGGCTGTCTTCATTTCTTTTCATTCTTTTTTCTTTATTCTGTTCTGCAGCAGTGAATTCCACCATTCTGTCTTCCAGGTCACTTATCCGTTCTTCTGTCTCAGTTATTCTGCTATTGATTCCTTCTAGTGTAGTTTTCATTTCAGCTCTTGTATTGTTCATCTCTGTTTATTTTTTTTATTTTTTATTTTTTTTAGTTTTTATTTATTTATTTATTTATTTATGGCTGTCTTGGGTCTTCGTTTCTGTGCGAGGGCTTTCTCTAATTGCGGCAAGTGGGGGCCACTCTTCATCGCGGTGCGCGGGCCTCTCACTATCGCGGCCTCTCCTGTTGCGGAGCACAGGCTCCAGACACGCAGGCTCAGTAATTGTGGCTCACAGGCCCAGCCGCTCTGTGGCATGTGGGATCTTCCCAGACCAGGGCTCGAACCCGTGTCCCCTGCATTGGCAGGCAGATTCTCAACCACTGCGCCACCAGGGAAGCCCCTCATCTCTGTTTGTTTGTTCTTTAATTCTTCTAGGTCTTTGTTAAACATTTCTTGCATCTTCTCGATCTTTGCCTCCATTCTTTTTCTGAGGTCCTGGATCATCTTCACTATCATTATTCTGAATTCTTTTTCTGGAAGGTTTTCTATCTCCATTTCATTTACTTGTTTTTCTGGGGTTTTATCTTTTTCCTTCATCTGGTACATAGCCCTCTGCCTTTTCATCTTGTCTATCTTTCTGTGAATGTGGTTTTTGTTCCCCAGGCTGCAGGATTGTAGTTTTTCTTGCTTCTGCTGTCTGCCCTCTGGTGGATGAGGCTATCCTCCATTAGCTTTTATAACTGGACATGACAATACACTTTAGTGACTCTGAAGATCTCCTGAGTTTCAGGTATATTCCTAGTAGCCCTCATGAAGAAGGCATTCCTAAATCACCTTGATAATCAGGGCCAATCACTACAGCCAACATTCTAATACTCTTTTTACCTCTTCATCCATGTCACAAGCATCAGAATCATTAGAGCTTTGTTTCTCAGAAACAACCTCCAGAATCACATCACAAAATTGGTCTGCTAAGAGAGCTGCTGTTACTTCTGTGGAAATAGTAAATCCATTCAAAAAAAAAAAACTTTACTGGCTTTTCCCTTTCAAATTCTCTCAGATCTCTGAGTCACAGGCAACTATCTCCCGACATTAATGAAACCTAAGAGAGCTTTATTTGAAATTCCAAACATTAGAGTGAAAAACTTTATCAAGAGAATAAACTGTGAAAATAAGTAAATCACTCAATAAAGAGAAAAAGTACATCTGGTTTTTAAGGACCAATAGCTACCAGCTAGGGCATTTACTGAATATTCAAATATTCTACATAGAAAACAGGCAAATAAGTAATTGCAATCTGAGTAATTTCACTAAAGAATCTATTCTATACTCACATGTATGTTAAGTCAAATGTCTTACTGATTAACACACTATATAAATTTGGCAAATCTGTGTTGTCTACTCAGTTCACATCAGGAGATTACAAATTTTATTAAAAATGTATTTAGCAAGCCACTTCAGGACTTAATGAGATAAGGTGGATAATACTTAAGAAAAGTTGATACAACAAGCAATGCATTCCTATATTTTTATATGTCTGGAAACTTTTAATCATATACACAGAAAAATGGTTTTTAAAAATCATATTTAAGTTTATGAATCACATGAACTAACAGTTATTATAATTGAAATGGTATTTAGAAATGTGAGTTCTTGCAATAACCCTAATGGATCAAAAATATATTCTTTCTTTCTCTACTAAATAAGGAATAACCCCCCCCCAAAAAAAACCCTACTAATCAGCCCAAGAAGCATTAATTTTTCTTAAGTTAACAGAGTCTTAGGGAAATTCAAGACTTTTTCTTACTTTTTTCCCTACTCATATTCTCCCCCTAAAATGAAAATCTATTGTAGTAAGTGTTTAAAAACCCTGGAAAACAATCCTGACCATAGAATTTGATAGATTAAGTGTGAACTATTACTTAAGCTTCCAGTTGTAAAATTAAAATCCCTGCTACAAATTTATCTAGGCTTTTTTTATTACATGTTTCTCCCACTGCAGGCATAAATATCATTTGGGTCTTCCTGCGTGTGTGTCCTTCTTAGATAGATGGCTTAGTACCAGAACCCTTTTTATTCTTTCAGAGTAAGCACAATTTCCAAATCCTATGTAGTCTGATAAATATGCTATGAAAGATCAGTCAGCACTGATGTAGACAGCCAAGTTCTCCAATGGCAAGAAAGAAAATAAGGTGCTGGAGAAAGCATGTGCCCTCTCTCTCTACCTGGAAACACTAGATATTGTAGATTCTAGGGGCCATGAGCAGCAACTTACAATTTGAAAATTACTTGCACCAAGAGAATATTGGTGATGCAGAAAACACATTTCCTTTGGCTCAGGATTCATTTTTTACTACTGTCCATTTCCTGATTCCTGTAGAGGAGTGGGAGCAGTATATGAATATATGTAAATATATGAATCTGAGCCCTACCCCATTCAATTATACTTTAGCAGTGAGTGGTTGTCAGCTTGGTGCTTTGTGACCACCTAAAGGGGTGGGATAGGGAGGGTGGGAGGGAGACCCAAGAGGAAGGAGATATGGGGATATATGTATATGTATAGCTGATTCACTTTGTTATAAAGCAGAAACTAACACACCATTGTAAAGCAAGTATACTCCAATAAAGATGTTTAAAAACAAAACAAAACAAAAAAACAGTGAGTGGTTGGTTTCCATATGCAATGAATAAAGAGTAGATTAGTGATTCTCATCAATACAATTCATCTCCTCCATTTATATAAATTCAACCCTCTAGGTGGAGTCCTGAAGCACCACCAGGACCCTCTATTCATTCAAAGGTAAGGTTGTGAGTACCTGATAAATTTCACCCTTAAAAATCTTTACAAATGCTTTTTGCTCAGCCTTCCTCTCTGCACTCGGTATTCTCTCACCCCAGTCTGATTCTTCTGTTTCCTTCCCATTCCCTCTTACTTAGACTCTCCACTTGGAGTGATGACCTAGTTGTTTATCTTACCTGGACTGGATTTCACTCCCGCCTCCTAGATGCAGCTTTTTTAACCACTGACCTTGATTTCCAGAGCCCCTGTTGCCACACTAAATCCAGCTCCTATAACTCTGACCCCCAACACAAACCTCATGAAGAGTTGCTATATTTCTTGGAAGAAAGTGCAGGGTACAAGGAGATAGAAGCAGTCTGTTTCCCTAGGTCAAAAGCACCACTGATTTAATAATAAAGAAAAGTGGAGGGAGATGCTTTACACATAACCTTCAACTGTAATACGTACGTAGTCTCAGAAATATAAGACAGCAAAGAAAACAAAGACACATTTGAATGAAGGGAAAGTAATACGAAGTACACTTCCAGTTAACCATTGCTCTCACCAGAGCAACCCTACATTGGTCCCTTCAGAGAAAATGCTCAAAAATTAACCTCTTTAATTAAACTTTTAAAATAAATCTATTTAAAGAGATGAGTTAAAATTTTAAATGTCAGATTACAGTTTAAGTAATGTAGTAGAGTTCAGTGAACTAAAACAACAACCATGTAACAGCTTCAAAGGGTTGAACTGGAATTCTACTATCTACATCACACCCGAACCTACAGGGGAGATTTAAAATATAGATTCCTAAGTTGCATTCCAACCTGCCAAATCAGAATCTCCATGGGTCAGGATAAAAAGTATTTTTAATAAGTGGTACTAGTAGTCTCTGAAGGAATCTTTGTCAATCCCTGCTCTAAGAGTGGTGCTTTAGTTCTCCATTTTATCTTGTGTGCCTTTCCTCAAAATTGCCATGAAAACAGGTAATCGAAATGCCAACTTTAAGGCAAATAAGAAGTGGAAATCAAAACAAAAGACTTAATATAAATCTACTGATTGTTACTGACTCTGATCGATCAAAATGTTTTTGATATCTACTTCCCATCTTACAACCTCAGTGTAGTGTGGTACTTAAGAACATAAAATTGGGAGACAGGTGCCCTGGTTCCAATCCAAGCTCAGTCACACACTAGCTCTATGACACCGAGAAATTTCCTCCGTTCTTCATTTTCCTCAGCTGAAAAATCCAGAAATAATATTAGTATCAACTTCACAGAGTCATTGTCAAGATTAAGTTACTAAATACATGCAAATTGCTATGAACAACTCCTAACATACAGAAAGCACTCAAGAATCTGAGTTATAATTAATATTATTTTCATTATAGCATTGGAGTGGGTGTTAAAGAGTTGGAAAGCTATTTGGTTCAACTTATATAAATCAGGCTATAAAATATTGCAAATTACTATTTCTTTTCATAGATATTAAAATGTCCTTCTAGTTTATTAGAAACAAAATGTTCACATGCAAAAGAACTGAGTAATAATAATAATAAAGTATAGCATATACGTGTATACACGTCCTATATACACGAATACTTCCAAGACTAGTAAAACTGAGCACATAATTTTTAAAAAGTAAAGCAAGCCTTTGGTGGATTTATTCTCAAGTTGTTTGGGTCTAGAGCGTCTTAATTTCTCAAAAGAATCCTTGCCCAAGTAAATATGTCCCATGACACATGAATGATAAGTGCATTGCATACTGTGGAAGGTTTTCTTTCCAGAAAACAGTTATCAACTGCTTAAATAAATTCCCAAAAAGCAGAAGAACACCATACATGTGGTCAAGTCCTGAGTTTCTTGTTTCTGTCATTTAATTGCTCTGTATTTGTATCTGGCTTTACCACAGGAAAGTTTGATGCATGGAATTTGCCTCAAAGCTGAGAATAATAGACTCTCTTCTTTAAGATTTATTCTATACAGCATAATTTTCTGGGGGGAAAAAAGTGTGTAGAAGTGCTCTGTGGCAACATATGTGGAATCGCGGGTAAAATGGCAAAAAGAAAACATTGTCCAAAGGAAACTTCAGTGACTGGGGTGAAACCCTCTGTCAGATAAATTTAACTTTATTTAAACCCACATGTCAATTATTATTTATAATTTTTCAGGGTCTAAAGGTGAGTAGGAAACAAAAAGTCAATTCATTAAGTAGGAATATTTTAAATTCATGTACACATGTCAAAAATTTATTGTGTTAAGAATTGAGGAAACATACTCCCTCTCACCCCTCCAAAAAATGCAGGCTACCTGCTATTCTTTTAAATTTTAGACCAATTTTGTGTTTGTCTCCTCTGCCCCTTTAACCACGTATAAGTTTTAAAACTAAAGATATAGCATTACAGAAATCTTTCAATCTTAGAATGGAAAAATAAGTAGGAGGACTAAAATGGGCTTGTTTCTCAATCCCCAAAGAATTAACATGGAATACTGATTGCTGCTAATTTAAATCTACTTTAAGAGTTCCTATCATGCCAAAGTACCTCCCTAAGTTTTCTAAATAACTCTCTCTTTCTCAAAGCTAAAGGACAGGTCAGCACTTGCAAAGGTGTCTTGAAGGACCTCATCCAAGAAAGGTGATGCCAAACAGGGAATTCCACCGTAAAATAGGGCTCAGTGCAAAAAGGCATTACAATAAATTCGCTATAAACTACACTGCCTGCATTAGGGACTGGGAGAGTGTGGAGGTTGGGGGTCAAAATGAGAGCGTCTAAGAAGAACCTTCTAATATATCACACTGAGGAGACAGCATCTGGACTCCTGCAATTAAGGAAGGCTGGATGTTCAGCCAGTGTGAGCCAAAGGAGAAAACGCCCCGGCTAAGTAAAAGGTGTTATCCTTTTTCCTCTAACCCCCATTCTCTTTGCTTAGACCCTCAACCAACCAAAAGGGGCAGTGGTAGGATGAGGCACATGAAGGAAAAATTACTACTAGTGAAATCGTGCAACTCAGATTGGGACTTCAACCCAGCCAAAACCCAGATTGGGACTCGAACCCACAGTCTTTTAACTGAGATCACACACCCGGTCTCGGGCCTTAATGAAGCTCAGGTTCTTGATGTCTCCTCGCAGAAAGAATTCAGTGAGAGACAAAGTGATAGGTAAGAAGTAGATTTGTTTAGAGAGAAACACACTCCACAGACAGAGTGTGGGCCGTCTCAGAAGGTGAGCGTGGCCCCAGGGTATGGGGTTGTCAATTTTTATAGGGGTGGGTAATTTCATAGGCTAATGAGTGGGAGGAGTATTCCAGCTATTTTGGGGAAGGGGTGGGGATTTCCAGAAATTAGGCCACTGCCTACTTTTTGACCTTTATGGTCAGACTTGGAACTCTCATGGCACCTGTGGGTGTGTCATTTAGCTTGCTGGTGTGTTACAATGAGCATATCCTTAAGGTCTAGTGGAAGTCGACTGGTCCGCCATCTTGGACCTATTTGGTTCTAATCAGTTAATAGTTCTCGGGCTATATCATTCTTTTAAAGGTTGTGCCCTGCCCCTTACCTCCTGTTTCACTAATCCTTGAGCCCCAGATCTAGCTGGGCAAGAGTGGGAGTAGAGGCTGTGTGAGGAGAGGGAGAAACTTTAAATTGGGTATGAGATTAAAACTTCAATGGTGTCTGGGCCGGATATATTTTTAGTATATTACTTAGTATATATATTCTTAGTATATTACTTGAAAATAAGGAAATCATCAAAGCTGCAATTTACTAAAGGTTATAGGATCTTGCAGCGCTGTCCTCCAGGGGCAGGGAGACGTGGTAGAGCATTTTTGAAGCTGGGGGGAGGGGGGAGGAGTTTGGGGGATAGTCATTTCCTACTTGTACACCTCTAAGTCCAGGTCATTTAGTAAACAGGTTACATTTAGAATAAACCTCCATTCACTAGTGTAAACTGTTTCTCTGTTCTCTGAAAGAGCCCAAACAAAAGAGCTTTGGTATTTTCATTTAGTCTGTCTATTGTGTAGATAACTTCTTAGATAAATGAGGAGGTATATCGTGTTATAGTTTTATCTTCCTTTTTTATAATTCAAACTCTAATCTAAATCAATGAAAGATTATCTACTATTATTTTCACCAGCTTTTTTGGAGGTGGGGCAGACAAAAAAAATTCCAAGTTTAATTTTTAAATGACAGAAAGCAGTAAGTATAAAAACTACAGGTATGCTTAGAGTGCATACATTACTTATATAGAAGCTTGTCAGAGGATAGGCTTTACAGTGTTTTCTGTAAGCATTTACTTCACAGTAAGCAAATGCTTTTGCGTTCACTTATCCAGATGAAAATGTGACTAGGCAAAAAAATAATAATAATAAAGTTTTTGCTAGTAAAATTCATGTTTAATAAAATCACACATATTTTCAGTAACTTGAACTGAATTTTTAGTTCTTGTCTACCACAGCCAAAGGAAAAAATTATTTCCTGCACCAGCATTAGACTATGTCTCACCATGTATTATCAAAGGGGTGAAATCTACAGTCTCTATATATACTCAGATACGCAAAAATATGATTTTCTGTATTTTAAATTACTTAACTCATCTTGGTTCTCAAGCTGCCTTTCCAACTTTGCCAACTAAATGTATCCTGGTGGTTTTATTGGAAAATAGTCTATTTAGAGTAATTACTTATTTCCAGATCTGTGCTTTCCCTGGAAGAAATTTCTAGATTTCTTCCCAACATGGCCCCTAGGTATGAGATAAACTTTCCAATCAGCAAAGGGTAGGAAGTGTCTGGTCCTTATGATTTTCTCTGATTGCCCAACTCATCCTATTTATTCAGAGCATTGACCTCTGTTCTCACTGTGCCTGTTAAGATGTACCCTGGCGTGTCTGGTCACTGCATACCCTAACGTAGCTTCCACAGAGATGTGGTTGCTCCTACTTGGTCTATTTAGAATTAGGCTCATATGTGCTGCTGAAAATCATGGAACTTTGCTTTGCCTCCAGTCCTGAAATGCTCACACACTGTGTGGCCTCATTATCCCAACCTCAGTCTTCTTATGAGTGAGTCTCTCAACACTTCCTTTTCCCATCCCTGACCTCTATTACAATAGTCAAGGTTCTTTGTTGTAAGCAACAGAAGTAGACTCTTCGAGAAGTGGGCGGTAGGGGTGGGGAAGAAGAACTGTAAGAAAATTTTGCATGTCTTGAAGAAACACTGTGATGGTTATAAACCAGAATTGAATCTGGGCTTCTAGAAATATAATCCAAAGCTATGCAATAGGACTTCTACTTCTGAGTAGAATATAGTAGGTGGCAGCAGGTCAACATTTCTGCTGCAGCAGCTAGAAAAAAAATAGATGAATTACAAGAATTACATTCTTAAAATCATTACTGAGCTATGAAAACAAAGAAGACTAGAAGGACTAAAATTCTAGTCTTCCCAAGTGAGCTGATAATCTTTTTGTCTCTGGAGGGGAATATGCTGATTTTTAAGAGCAGTCCTGAGGATCCAGGTTGGATTAGGTAGAGGTATTTTACTGAGGAAAAGGAATAAGTGAAGCCTTTGGAGTTCACATGGACTAGAATGATATATTAGAAACTAGAGTAACTCTGAAATCATGATCTGTTTTCTCTCAAAGGATATTTCTTGAGTTCTGAAGTAGCACAAGAACCTGATGTTCTAAGCTGGAAATAAAGTAAAATTCAAGTTCACTACAGTGAGAAAGGCTGCCTCAAACACTCTGATGGTCTCTCCCTCAAGATCTTTGCCTTATTTTGGAACTACTTGTGATAGGAAACCAATGAATTACGCTCAAGAAATCTGAAAGGCACAACTGAATCTCCCAGTTTCTCAGGGCTGAAAATATGGTGATTTTTCAGATTCTCAGTCACAAAACTGGGAGAGCAATGCCCAAGGAATACGGTCAAAACACTAATTCCTAGGTCTTCCAAAAATCACAACCCCAAACCAAGCCAGGTCAATCCTGGGTTGGATTGAGGTGATAGTTCCTCCTATTATCTGTCTAACAGAGTAAAGGAGATACCATCTCTGGCAGAAATAACATCATCAAATGCACATTCTGGATCTGAAAAATATAATATCTGAAATTAAGATCTAGTGAGAGATGCTTAACAGCAAAGTGGACACAGAAAAAGGCAAGATTGCTGAACTCTAAGATAGGCCAATAGAAAATATGCAATTTGAGGCACAGAGTGAGAGAGAGAGACCAAAAAACAAAACAAACAAACCAACCTACAGGGCATAAGAAACATCTAAGACACAGTCAAAAGCTCTAATGTACATGTAAAATGAAGTCCAAAAGTAGAGGAATGGAAGAAATTGAGGCAGAAGTAATATTTACAGAGATAATAGCCAAGACTTTTCCAAAACTAATAAAAGATAGCCACACAAAGATTCAAGAAACCCAGCAAGCCTATAGCAAAATAAACACAAACACATCATGGCTCATAACAAACTGCTGAAATTCCAAGACAGAAAAACAGCGTGCGTAAAAGCAATCAGAGAAAAGAAAGACACTGTTTCCAGGAGAGCAACAGGAAGACTAGCAGCTAACTATCTAATGACTCTATGGAATCTAGAAGATAATGAAATGGCATTTTTTAAATGCTGAAACAAACAACAAAAAAACGCTGCTAATCTAGAATTCACTATCCAGCAGAAATAGCTGCCAAAAATGAAAGCCAAAATACAGATTTTTTTTTCTATTAAAAAAATAAGCTAAGAGGATTTGTCACCAAAAGACCCACACTAAAAAACATACTATTATTCAAAGAACTTTTTTTTTTTTCATTTTGCAGTTTGCTAGGAAATCATTACATTTTTGAAATTTATGTTACAAAAGCAGGATCTGAGTTTTATGTTGCCATCAAATAGTCTATAGTTTCTTTCTAGCGGGAAAAAAGAAAAAAAGAATCACACAAGCTAATTCCCCTTCTTGGGTCACTATCATGGCTTTCTACAGACAAAAGTATTGAGTAATTGCTACTTTTTTAAAATTTTGATATAATGACAGCAATTAATTTTGTACTTTGTGCACTAGACGTGCAATAAATAAATACAGAAACGTATATGAATTTTTTGGTTTTCAGTCCAGAGGCATTGAAACAGAAATTAAAGAAAATGCTAACATCTATCTTTAATAGCTTTTTAGAGTTTAAAAAGAATTTTTGCATACATGATGTTATTTAATGCTTACAAACTTCTAGATAAATTAATGGTATTCAAATTTTATATATAAGAAATGCATCTCCAATGAGTTAAGCAACATAGTGTATCTTTTCTCAAGTTAGGTGGCAGAAAAGTTTGGGAAGAACAAAATAAAGCTAAGCCTCAAAGAGATTAAGTACCCAGCTTTCTTTACGCAAAATGATCAGTTCTGTCTACTATCTAAAGCAAACAAACAACATATGTATGTATGTGTGGTATGTATATCTGTATATTTATTTTTATACATAAAAAATGTAAATATTTATATTCTAAAATCACCATATATTTAATAAATGTGATCTTTCAAGCAGAGAACAGATGAAAGCAAAACCATCAGAATAAGTTTTTAACTGTCTAGCAATAGATGGCCTTTAGTGTTATTTTAATAATGAGGTTAACACCTCTCCATCATTTTAAAGTACCTGAAGCAGATTTTTCTTTAATTTCGAATTTGAGATATTTTAAATAGAAGAGTAATATAACAGACATCTGTGTACCCACAATCAAGCGTAAGCAGATGTTCATACTTTATCACTTTTCTTGTTTTTTTTATTTTTAAAGAAAAAAATAATTCCCCCCATGAGTCCCCTCATTTCCTCCCCCAAATTAGCCAATATTCTGAAGTTGGTATGTTTTATGCATGGACTGTATATACATGTACCTATGAACAACTAATCCTAGTGTTTTTAAACTTTATATAAAAAATATGTTTTGTGACATACTTAAAAAACAATATGTTGGGTACTCATCCATGTTGAGGACATGTAGACCTTGTTCATTCATTTCATTTTTTTGTGTATGGTTCCACCATAATGATAAACCAGAGTTTACTTATTAGTTCTTAGACTGATGGACAATTAGATTATTTCCCATTTTTTGCTATTGCAAAAGCCTGTAATGAATATTTTGGCATGTCTCTTTCTGCCACATTGGAGAGCTCTCTAGCGTAGATAACCTGGGACAGTTGCTCTTGCTGAATGGAAGGTGTGTTCATCTTCAACTTATTAGATATTGGTTAACGGCACTCCAATTGTGCTATACCAATTCATACTCTCAGTTGTAATTTTTAACTGAGCCCCTTTCCTACATCCTCACCAACTCCTAGGGTTACCTGACATTATATAATATTTACCATTCTAGAGGATGTGAAAGATAATCTCATTATTCTTACAATTTTAATAGGCTTATTTGCCATTTGGGTCTCCTCATCTGTAAATTGTCTATATATACTCTTTGACCGTTTTTCTTCTAGGTTGTTGGTCTTTTCCTTTTTGATATGTAGAAGTTCTTCTACAGAATTAGTCCAAAATTAATCTAGAGAATAATCCTTTGTTATGTGTATTACAAATATTTTCTCCCAATCAAAATAAATAAATATGCCACAGCACTGGACTGATGAGAAAAACTTTACCTTCCAGTAAGCACTAGATGTTACAATTTTCACTGCTCTAACTTCTCTGCCAGGAGCACGAGTTGTTAATACCACCAGCATTGATGCTCATCCTACATTAGAAATTTGACCTTATAACCATTCCTAATGTCACTTCCAAGAGTAAGAGTTCCCTATCACTTCTCTCTTTGCCCTCTATGTCCTCAAAGTCTTTCACGGCTGTGTGTGATGATGGAGGTACAAGAGAGAGTGAATATCTAGCATTTTCAGGTTTTGTAAGAGAGATCATCTCTATCCCACTCAAGAAGAGGAGGCTCTCCCAAGTAGAAAATAGTTTAGATGTTGTGTGGACTAAACAAGTAACAAATGTCCACTTCATTGCCCTTTATTAGCATTAATATTTAAAAGCATCTACAAGCAAGTGAAACTGATTCTCACCCTGCTTTCTTGGAGCTTTTGATCTAGAATCATTTTTCTTTTAATTGCAGCAAATGAGATAATTTTTCTATGGTTACAATGATTCTTCCAAAGAGAAGAAGAGATAAGGTCCTCATATTCCATCAAGATGAACTACAGATCATCCGTAAACTTATAACTAAACTAAATTTCTCAAAGTACACTGAGAACCAAACACAGCATAGAGTTCACAAATTCTTTTCATAAATAAGACGCATTAACAGAGTCCTTCTTAGCATCGACCATTTGCTAATCAGATCCTTGCCTTTCTGACTCACAAAGCCCAATAAAGAGGGCTTCCCTGGGGGCACAATGGTTGATAATCTGCCTGCCAGTGCAGGGGACGCAGGTTCGAGTCCTGGTCTGTGAAGATCCCACATACTGCGAAGCAACTAAGACTGTGCACTACAACTACTGAGCCTGTGCTCTAGGGCCCATGAACCACAACTACTGAGCCTGCAAGCCACAACTACTGAGCCCGCATGCCACAACTATTGAAGCCCATGCACCTGGAGCCCGTGCTCCACAACAAGACAAGCCACCGCAATGAGAAGCCCGTGCACCGCAGTGAAGTGTAGCCCCCACTCGCCACAACTAGAGATAGCCTGCGTGGAGCAATGATGACCTAATGCAGCCAAAAATAAATAAATAAATAAATAAATTTTTAAAAGCCCAATAAAGAAGAAAATAGAACTTCTAAAAATAAAAGAGACTTTGGTTAAACACAAACCTGGGTTTAAATCTTACTTTAGTTTTTATTGGCTTTGACCTTGGGAAAAATCCTTTAATTGCTCCAATCTTTCATTTTTTACATTAAAATAAGACTGAATATTTACCTTGCAGTGTATTATAATGATTCAAGACTACATATACTAAAATGCCAATTACATTTTTAAAAAAAACTTTTAAAATGCAACATTAAGGAGACAAAATATCTTCAATGAGATTTAGAAAGCTACATTTTTTCCTTGGCGAATGGAAGAAAATACAGGTTAATAAATTCTGCCATGGAATTATGAGTACCTAGGAATAAGTACAAAGAGAAGTTTCTCTGCTCTCAGTGTTTCCACAGACAATTTGAAAACAAGGAAGAATCTGATGGATTCAATTTTTTAGAAAAAGAAACTAAGCAAAAGGAAAATAAGTGACTTATTGGATTTCTTATCATTAGATAAGAAAGACTAAAACTTTTAAAATATTTCTTTCATGTTTATATAAAACATATTTGGGTTTCATTAAAAATATTTCTTCAAGTATGTTCCAGAATCATCAGAGTCTACTCTCAAAACCATATTTTCTAGGAAAAAGTAGACTGGTTAAGAGTAATTATTTTTAATGTGAAAACATCTTTCATGTCCCTATTTCTGTCAGGTACTTCCCAATTGAAGACGATTAGAGTTGAATCTCACCTGTGAGATTATAACATGTAGGCAACCCAAAACATTTTAAGAAACTGACTTCACCAGAAAGTCATGATTTGTAAATGCAAAGTTAAGTGTGAGAAATTGGTATGTCTGACTACATTATGTGTTCACTCAGATGCCAAAACATCACTTCAATTTCTTATTTAAGCATCAAGAAGCAAGAGTAAAATGTGTCTTTCTTTCATGTGAGATAACATTATGAGGCATTTGGTCAGTAAAAAATGAGAAAAAAATTTTCAAAAAGCAAAAGTGGAAAAGTATGCAAAAGCAAAATTTCAAAGTACCTCAACTTTCTACCTTCTACATTTGTATGGGTATATACTTTATAAACTATACTAGCAAGAAAATAGGGAGCAGCAGTTGAAGGACTTGAGGAACTCTTGTTTTCTAAAACACATTTTTTTGCTTCAGCAATAGAGGTCACATTCAAGTGTTTCCTTAAAGCCCTAGAAAAAGGAAATTCTTCTACAGTAACAATTAAACTTTTTATAATATTAAAAAGTTATAAGAAGTATTTTTCATGCACATTGAAACTTCCTTAACATAGAAAACATTCTGAAAACTCTCGAAAAAAATTTTCCCACTTTTATAACGAAGGTGATTGTATCCAAAAATTGAGTAAAACAAAACTAAAAAAATTAATTTTTCTCTCTAGTTTATGGAGTATTCAGCCACCACAAATCCAGAAAGATTGAAATTGGTTACTTAAGTTATTAAGGAACATTCTTCATCTATCTTCTAATTAATCAAAGGGAAAACTAAGGGACTGAGTGACTTGATCAGGACTGAGTGGCAGAAATGAATCAAGGTTAGAAACTGATGGCCTCCTGGCTGGCAGGCTGATGCTTCTACATCTATATAACACTCCCTCCCAGTGGTTGGAAAAGTGGCAGGGAATAGCTGCATAACTGCATATACCATGATGATCTCAAATCATCAATGGAATGATACACTAGATTTTCATAATAAGTTTCACATTCATTTATTCAAACGTATTTTTCAATATCTTCCCTATGCAAGGTACTATGGTCGTCTTTGATTATATATTAACATGAGCCATGCTCTCATAAAGCTTAATGTCCAGTATGGGTGAAAATTTTTAAACCAATAACCCCACAGTGTATCATTATAAATGGTGAAAGTGTTGTGATAGAATAATAAGAAGGATTTACTTTAGATTTGGTAGTCTCTATGTGAAGTGATAGTTAAACCAAAATGAAAATTACTAATATAATTTATCCAGTTTAATAAAGAGAAAGAGAGCATTTCAGACAGAAGTAACAAATTCAGGGCCAAAGGTGAAGAAAGAACTCAGCATATTTACAACTTGGAAAAGCAGCTTGTATGGCAGGAGCATATTTAATGAACAGAAATGGCACAAGATAAAGTTCAAAAGCAAGTCAAGGGTCATATTATCTGTGATCTTGTTAGCTTAGATAAAAGGTTTTTATTTTATCATAATTAAATATAAAACTGTTAATGTCTGTAAGCAGGAAATGACGTGATCTTATTTTCATTTTTAGAAGACTATTCTGGACACTGCATGAAGAATGGACTAGAAGGCAATAAGAGTAGAAATTAAGAGGTGAGTAAAAATGCTACTGCAAGTTTGACTGACCAAGATAAAAGAGAAGACTCAAATTCCTGAAATTAGGAATGAAAGAGAAGGAATAACTACAAACCTAACAGAAATTTTAAAAAGGATTATATGAGAACACTATTAAGAACAAAATACCAACAAATTAGGTAACTTAAACAAAAGGGGGAAATTCTAGAAAGTCACAAACTACCAAATCTGACTCAAAAAGAAATAGCTAATTAATAAACCTATAACAATTAGAAAGATGAATTAGTAATTTAAAAGTTTCCTGATGGCTTCCCAAGTAAATTCTATCAAATATTTACAGAAGAATTAATCCCAGTTCTTCACAAACTCCTCATAAAAAGAGAAGAGGAGAGAGAAGAAAAGGTCTCTGTGAGACTAGTATTACCATGATACCAAAACCAAACACATCACAAGAAAAGAAAATACATTTCTTATTAACATAGATATAAAAATCCTCAACCAGTATTAGCAAACTGGATCCAGCAATACAGTCAGCCTTCCATATCCACAGTTCCACATCCATGAATTCAACCAACCATGAATCAAAACTATTCTAAAACAAAATTCCAAAAAGTTTCAAAAAGCAAAATATGAATTTGCCTTACACTGGCAACTATTTACAGGGCATTTACATTGTATTAGGTATTATAAGTAAACTAGAGATGATTTAAAGTATACAAGAGAATGTGCATAGGTTATATGCAAATACTATGCCACTTCATATAAGGGACTTGAGCATCTGTGGATTTTGGTATCCACAGGGTGTCCTTGAATCAATCCCCTTCAGATCATCAAGGGACGAATGTACATAAAAAAGGATTACACACCATGACAAGGTGGGATTTACTTTGAAAATTCAAGGTTGGTTTAACATCCAAACATCTATTAATATAAGACACCATATTAATAAAATAAAGAACATGATCACCTCAATAGACACAGAAAAATATTTGAAAACATCCAACACCCTTTCATAATAACAAAAACACTCAAAAAACAAGGAGTAGAAGGGAAATTCCTCAACTCAATAAAGAACATCTACAAAAAACATCTAGCTTCATAGTTAAAGGTAAAAGACAGAATGCTTTGTCCCTTAAGATTAGGAACAAGACAAGGGTGTGAACTTTCACCACTTCTATTCAAAATTGTACAGGAAGTTTTAGCAGAATACTTAGGCAGCAAAAATAAATGAAATACATTCAGACGGTAAAGGAGGAAGTTAAACTATCTCTATTTGCAGTTGCCATAATTTGTACATAAAAGTACTAACATGCACTAAAATAACCAGTAGAACTAATAAATGAGTTCAGCAAGGTTGCAGCATACAAGATCAATATAAAAAATCAACTTTATTTCTACTAATAAAGAGTCCAAAATTTAAATTAATAAAGAAAAACTTATAATAGCATCAAAAAGAATAAAATATTTAGGAGTAAAGTGCAAAACTTAGGAAGTACAAGAAATACACTAAAATATACAAAATATTGTTGAAAAATTAAAGAAGATCCAAATAAATGAAAATATACCCCATATTCATGAATCAGAAAACTTAATATTGTTAAGACAGCAATATTCCCCAAATCAATCTACAGATTAACACAATTTGTATCAAAATCCTTGCTGCCTTTTTTTGCAGAAATTGACACACCTGTTCTAAAATTCATATGGAAATTCAAGGGACACAAATTAGCCAAAATAATTTTGGGAAACAAAAGCAAATTTGAAGTACACATCTCAATCTCAAATCTTACTGCAAAACTACAATAATGAAGACAGTGTGGTACTGGCGTTAAGGATAGACATATAGAGTAATGGAATAGAATTGAGAGTTCAGAAACAAATCCATGCATTTACAGTGAGTTGATTTTTGACAAGGATGCCAAGACGATTTCAATAGGAAAAGAATAATCTTTTCAACAAACAGGGCTGGGATAAATCAATATCCACAAGCAAAAGAAAGATATTGGACCTCTGTTTTAAATTAAAACAAAAATTAACTCAAAATGGATCACAGACCTAAAGATAAGAACTAAAACTATAAAACTTTTAGAAGAAAACATGGGGTAAATATTCATGACCTTGGGTTAGGTCTTACATACAACACCAAAAGCACAAGTGACAAAAGAAAATTAGATAAATTGAAATATGTCAAAATTTTAAAATTTCTGTGCTGCAAATGATACCATCAAAAAAGTGAAAAGACAATCCACAGAATGGGGGAAAATATTTGTAAATCATTCATCTGATAAGGAACTTGTATTCATGATATATAAAGAACCCTTACAACTCAATAATAATAATAATAATAAAAGCTAATAGTAAGAACACTTACAACTGGATAAATTTTTAAAAACCTAATAATCCAATTAAAAATAGACATTTCTCCAAAAAAGATATGCAAATAGTAATTAAGCACATGAAAAGATGCCCAGCCCACATCATTAATCATTAGGGAAATGTAAATCAAGACAACAATGAGATCTTATCTTTACAATTCATCTCCACTAGCCTTCAATAGTTATAAAAAAAAATTAACAAGTCTTGGTAAAAACATAAAGAAATTGGAAGTTTCATTCATTGCTGCTAGGAATGTAAAGCTAGTGTGGCCATTTTGGAACAGAATTTGGCAGTTTCTCCAAAATGTTAAACGTAGAATTACCACATGACTCAACAACTCCTCTCTAAAATATATATCCAAGAGAAATGAAAATAAATGTTCATGCAAAGATGTGCACACAAATATTCATAGCAGCGTTATTCATAAGAGTCAAAAAGTGGAAATAGCCCAAATGTCCATCAAATGATGAATGAATAAGCAAAATGTGTTTTATCCATACAATGAAATATTATTCAGCCATACAAAGTGATGAAGTACTGATACATTGTAGAACATGAATGAACCTTAAAACCTTATACTAAGTGAAAAAATTCAGTCACAAATGACCACATATTCTAGGGTTCCATTTACATGAAATGTCCAGGATAGGCAAAAGCACAAAAACAGAAGGTAGATTAGGGGTTGCTTGGGGATGGGAAGGGGTAGGAAGGGATATGGGGAGTGACTGATAATGCATTCGGCATTTCTTTTTAGGTGATGAAAATGTTCTAAACTGAGATTTTGGTTATGATTGCACAATGCTGTGAATATAATACAAACCACTGGATTGTACAACTTTAAAGGTGTGAATTTAATGGTATGGGTATTATATCTCAATAAAGATGTTTTTTAAAAAAGAGAAGATAAAGAATGCACTGCACTGAAGAGACAGTGGAGTTGTGAACCAGAACAGTGGTAGTGGGTATGGAAAGAAATGTATATAAGTGATAGATTTGATATAGAGGAGAAGGAGAGAGGGGCATGAGAGAGGGCTTCCTCTTTCTGGCGTGATCAACCTGGTGTATCAGAGTGTCATGGGCTGAGATAGGAAGATCTGGGAGAAGAGCCACTGGGAATATGGAGGGAGAAATGATCACAAGTTCTGTTCGCTATACCTTAGTTTTCAGGAACCTAGAAGACAAGCCAGCGGAAATAACAAGTAGGTGGCATGAATTTGGTAGTGTCCAGCAGATAAATGACACATAAAGGTTATGGAAGTAAATGAGATCAAGCAAGGCAAGACTGTAGACATAGAGATGAAAATGGCTCAGGACAGAGCCTTGAAGAGTTCCAAAATGTATAAGTTAATTAAGTGTGATAATGACTCCTTAATGCCTATAATGGGGCATTTCAGCATTCCTGATAGCCTATATTGTGTATATACACTGGATTCTTTCCTTTGAACCAGATGGAACATCTTGCAGATTTCTTCATTAATTAGTGAGTTAAATAATACCTTTGGCATGTGTTTATTTTATATTTGTATGAAAATCATAGTTTTACCTTTTCAAACAATTATCCTGCAAACAGACAACAAATGAACTTATTTACAAAACAGAAACAGACTCACAGACTTGGAGAATGAACTTGTGGTTACCGGGGGAAGGGATAGTTAGGGTATTTGGGATTGACATGTACACACTGCTATATTTGAAATGGATAACCAACAAGGACCTACTGTATAGCACAGGGAACTCTACTTAATATTATGTAACAACCTAAATGGGAAAAGAATTTGAAAAAGAATAGATACATGTATATGTATAACTGAATCACTTTGCTGTACACCTGAAACTAACACAACATTGTTAATCAACTATACTCCAATATAAAATAAAAAGTTAAAACAAACAAAAAATCCTCCCATGATTTCACATTGTCCTTCAAATAAGAAACCAAAATCCTTAAATGAGCAGTAGTGTGCTGCGTGATCTACCCATCTCACCTGCCTCACTGCTTTTGCTTCTCCAATTATTTCTGGTCTTTAGTTATTCCATTCCCCATGCCCTTTCCCACTTAGATTCTTCACCAGGTCCTCTGCCTGGAGTTCCTTGCTTTCTCTGCCTTTCATCTCTTTACTAAGTATCTCCTAGCAATCATCTGTATGGTGTTTTGTAACCATTTCTGTCCAAGCCAGGGTCCTTCATTCTCACACAGAAAACATTTAATATTTGTTGAATAAATAGATGAGTGAATGAATGTTGCATAATCCCAGCTCCGATTGGTCTGATTTGTTGGTTGTATTCTTGAAATTCAAGGAAAGTATGCAAGGGCATCTGCTTTTAAGTTAATGATTTAATGGAGCCAATGTAAGATTTGAAATAAACTTTTTTCCTCTGAATTCAATTGTCCCTGTAAATGGGCAAAGCAAACTTCACCCACAGCATGCATAGCAGTACGTAGCTGCAGAGCCAGGTTTCCACTGCCTGTTTCTCACTGTCACTCAGTCCCTCAGAAATTGGATGTGTTTTTCTCTGTCTGAGGAAAAAAAAACAATGGCAAGAGCAATGTGATCCATGTCTCCACGCCTTTTAGGATTCAGTCAGCCCCCAGGGTTTCTCCTAGGAAGGAGGTTCCCCACAAATGATTTGTGTTCCTGACCGGGGTTGGGGAAGGGCGCTACCTCTGCAGGTCAAGAAGGTAGTTCTGACACCTTCTGTCATTAGTCACGCCACTAGGCATCCATGGACGGTGTATTAAAAGGCAAATCCAGAATCACGGCACAAAAAGTTTCTGCCATATGAAAAGTACTTTTTTCAAACTAAAGCATCTGTGGTTTTGCTGATGAATCAGAGCACATCTCCCTGCAAGTGGTTCATCTTTTGTACCCTCTCAACTCCCATGTTGGGATGGGAGGGTGGAAGTGGCGGATCAACTCAGTCAGCAAACAGCAAATACATCATATATAAGGGACTTAAAAATATGACTAAACATTGATTTTCTCCTGTGCTTTTATTGGGTATAAATATCTGTTGACCTATGCATTCACTTTTAATTTAATAATATTGTCATTTTTCTACATTGTGAGGCTTCGCTTGTCACAAAAGGAGGAGGCGCCATAATATGGTGCCGGTCCCGCCATTGTAAAGGCAGATTGGATCTCCCAACGTATTTTTCAGGGAGATTGCCAAGTCATTTCCCAAACATTGTCATCGCACTATTGTTTAC
Source organism: Balaenoptera acutorostrata (assembly GCF_949987535.1). Classification (NCBI taxonomy): domain Eukaryota; kingdom Metazoa; phylum Chordata; class Mammalia; order Artiodactyla; family Balaenopteridae; genus Balaenoptera; species Balaenoptera acutorostrata. The sequence goes on from NC_080081.1 coordinate 68,098,634, forward strand.
TTACATTTGATGTAAATAGAAGTTAACTGTAATAGCTGACTTAGTGGTCTGTGGTCTCCCCTAATGTGTCCCTGACTTGATGAAGCAGTAGTGCCTCCTTCCCCAATCTTGGGTTGTCCCTGAGGTTTCCTCCCACTCCCAGTCGCTTTGCTTTTTATAAGTTGAAAGAGACTGTATTTGGGAAGTATGAGAGTTTGGAGTCCATAGTACCTATAAACACCTGATATGTGAGCCAGATTTGGGGGTCATGGGGAACTGCATTAAGTTCTGAAATTCAAGTCTCAGTTTCAATTCAAGGGGTCCTGTTGAGACCTAACAGACATCAGATGATCAGAGTCAAAATGTATCTGCTTTTACCCACCCCTCCTGCCCTAGCATCCCCAAAACATCTAGCAGTAGACCCAATCATAAGTCAAGAAGAGTACAATAGAAGTTAGAACTATTTTCTCCTTGTGCATTCTTTACAAGCTGACAGAAAGTTAAGAGTTTGCATTAATTCACCTTTACTAATTCCCACATTTCTCCCATGCAACATTATTCCCTCCTTCTTGTAGGTTCTTAGAACTCTTTAACTTCATTATACTATTGATCATATCCTAGTGAGGCTGGATGTATATGATTTCTGTCTCTCGTTCTCTCTAGACTATGATTCTTTTAAAGATAGGAAATAGGTATTATTTTTCTTAGTATTCTTAAGGCAAAGCCCAGGACTTAGCATGTAGTAAATAGACAGTGGATGGTTTTAGAATGGATGAAGAAATTAAACTCTTTCAGCCCAGGAGCAATTTAGTAAATTGCTAAAGCCAACGCATTCATTCTGGACCAGAGAGCTGACATCAGACATCATTTTAGTTTCTCCCTTGACTCCACTATATGTGCAAGTCAGCCAGATCTCTGGTCTGATATTTAGGTATCCATGAGATATCAGAGTTCTAATCAATCAAAGAGGCATTCTTTATATTAAAGTAGTTACAAATGCCTACTTGATTTTCAATGCTGGTGAGACAGGCTGGACTGTATAGAAATCTCAAGGCTAACTCTCCTACACTCTCTTACAACCTAGGGTAAATCCAGGCCTTAGGAGACATATTTATTTAATGCAGCAAATATCTATGGCGAGTCTTCTAAGTAGAAGATGCTCTATTAGATATCAGCCCCATCCTGCTCCTTTCCCTGAGCCCTCAACCTGGAGTCCTTCGGCTCTCTGAAGATGAAGGCCTTTCTCAAGCAAAGACATTCCTGGCCCCAAAGTTTACCCTTAGAAAAAGAAATAAAAAATAAGTAAGGGAGTAATCTCTGCTCCCAGTTTTGTAACCATTTACTCCTACCTCTAAGGTCCCACTGCTGGGCTTGGGAATTATTATAATTATTTCTCTTTGACATGACCTTCTCCTGCCTGGGGTGGAATGAAGGACCAAGAGCACAGTCCAAACAAAATCAGAAACAAATACCATAGTGATGTTTTAGAAATGAACTAAAGATTTTAAATATCTATTTTATAATGGTATTACTTATAATGATACTTTTATTCCCATAAACTTTCCTTGTATTATTTAGGAATATTGAACACCTACTACAGGTCTGGCACTGTTCAAAGGATGGGGTTTACAATAATGAACAAGAGCCTACTGATTTTGAGTCTACAGTCTAGCAGGAAGTGACAGAAAAGATCACCAGATTTTGTAAGAAAAGATACTTTATAAAATGTCACTAATTATTGTGGACTCTGAGGTGGGAATTTAAAACAATACATCAGTCATTTAACTGAACTTTGCAGCTTGGCCACACCACACTGTGCTAGGAGCGCTTAGAAGAAATGTCTGTATTACTTTAGGTTCATGTGGTCAAATAAAAGGCTTAGTTTCAATGTTTTCGTTATAGGAAAGCCTGGAATCACAGGTTGGAATGAATTTCTACTTCTAGCTCATTATTCCAGTAAAAACATATGGTTTCATACAAAAGAAGAAGAAGATCCCCGCTGTTTGAAGACTAATTGATGACAGGATTATAAAAAGTTTTGTCTGAGAATGGTTTTCAGTAATTTAACAAGGAATTTCCTGTACAGTCTGGAGTGGAAAGACTAGGATGATGTCCTGGTCTTCACAGGCAAGGAATCCTTTTGTTATTACTAAAAAATACTTCTGCTTTATATAGAAAGTATATAATATTCCTATTATATTATATTCTACATATTATATATACAAGTGTTTATATAGATAACCATTAACATTTTAATGGTTAATCTATATAAATGGGAATTAGTAGCTAGGTATGGGAGGTATAGAGTTATACCAGTGTGTCAATGAGTCGTTGTATTGTCAGCCCAACATCTACACTCTAAACACAGCAATCCCTCTCACAACCCCAATTAACATATCCATAGAGTGATCTCCCATGAGTCATGCTTGTACAATGGGACCATTCCATTGACCACTGTTGGTTGGAGCAGGCTTGTGCACCTGACCCAATCCGTGACAATTAGTTAAGATTGGGGCTGAAAGAAAGAAGTTAGTCCTTCTTGATGTAGCTGGACCATGTACAAGAGAATCTTGGGTACTATGGGTTGGCATCTTCTCCAACAAAGCCGAGAAGCCATTCTTCAAAGAGAGAAAGAAGAATGTTGCAGATATTCAGAGTCTATAAGTAAGGATCTTCCTGGGTTTTTAGTAACTAGATCCAGCCCCTTCTCATCTTTGAGTTCTAGAAAACACCCCTGCACTCTCATAGTAAATTCCTTTTTTCTCTTTCAGTTAGCTACAGTCAGATGAATATTAATCAGAGTTCAAGAAGAGAAGCCATAGGTGAAGACGTGGGGTACGCCAGAACTAGATAAGAGAACTAGGTAGGAGAAAATAAGAAATGAGGGTCAATAGCAAGGTGATCCATGATAAAATAAAGTAGAATTATATGTGGCAAATAATCAAATCAAAAATTGATTCTAGACTGTTGCTCATACACTGTCACATTCCTTCTGTGTGGTCTGAACCAACCTATAGCTAACAAGTGACCAAACAGAGATTCATGATGTCTCTTTCCTCTGTATCTTCTGATCATTCTCTCTCCAAGGGCTTTTTGTCCCAATCTTAGCAACAACAAACTTATCATTCCTCCTTTCTCAAACAAACAAAAAAATAGACTTAACTCCTTCCTCTTCTTGCCCTTACTCAGTCAAGTGCCCTTTTTCCTCTCCCTTCTATCAAGAATGCTTTCTCAAACATTCCTTGGTTCCTCAGGCTCCCTCATTACTCTATGACTTTGTTCCTAGACAATTCTACCTAAACAAGTCTCTCCAATCTATTCCCTCCTCTTTAATTTCCTCTCCAATAGCCCTAGTTGAGGTCCTCATCCTCTCTTACTGAGGCTAATATAACGGCCTCCTGATTGGTCTCCCTGTTTCCAGCCCCTTCCTCTTTCTAATCCATCCCTTATAATATCACTAGAATTGTCTCCTAAAAACACAAATATGACTGGGTCCACTATCATTTAAAGACCTTCTAAGTCTTCATGTTGCCTTAGATTGAATCTAAATGTGGCTGTCAAACCACTTTCATTTTTATCCCAACTTATTTTTTTCACAATTTTATCTTCCACAAACCCCTACTCATGTACTATTTGGGACTGTAATGCCATAATCCCAAACACACATATTTTATGCTTTTGTCCTTTTTTTAAATGTTGTTTCCTTTGTCTAAATTGCCTTTTCCCCCCATACATACCATTTCCCCATTCTATGCTGCATGAATTTTAAGTTCTCCTTTGTGAAAGTTTACTTATATTTTTAGCTGCTACTACAGCTCATAACAGATATATTTCCTTGTGACACCAATAGAGCACTTGTCTCACTGTACAGTGTGGTTTGTACAATCCTCCTACTGGGCTATAAACCACTAGCAGACAAAGAAAATGCATTATTAATGTTCAGATCTCTAATGCCTACAAATGTCTCTTTAAATACTAAATAAATGCTTATTAAATCAAATTAAATTATTAAATAGTCAAGCTGCAGGTAAAAAAATTGTTATTTCTATTTCCTAAGATTTATACATTGACATGGAAATATTTCTATTTTTAAAATAAAAAGCCAACAGTCACTTATTCATTCATTCATTCAATAATTGATTCATTATATTTCCTAAACACATATTATTTTGTAGTCCAATTGTGCAGAAGTACCTTCAAAGTCCTTAATATAAAAATTTTTATTTAAATAGTGAACAAAAGTTCCAGAGTTGGCAGTGGTCAGTAGTCCTAGCTAAGTATTCCTATTCAAATGGATATTGCAGTACAATATTAAGATGCAGTACAATAAGTAAAATAACAACTCTGGTATTTTTTAAATACTTGTATTTGATTTTAAACTACACAGATTTCATAAACAAACCAGAAATTAAATGTTCAATAAATTTCAAACCAAAATAGTATAAGCTTATTCTAAAACATAAATTGCAAACATAAACCTATTTTAAAATATACATTTATTAGCAGATAAAATTAATTCTTACTCAAAATATAATAAACACTACATTAAGATAAAGTTAAATTTATCATAAAATTACTCTAAAATATCAAAATATTCAGATTAGAAAAAAAATTAGCCAGTATATTCTAGAAAAAAATCAAAACTTAGTGAAAAAGGCTAACTCTGAAATAATTCTCTTTTCCAAAGTATTAAGAGAGGGGTGCAAGAATGAGGGGAACAACCTAAGATAATAGATTTTATACCTAAATGATTTTCCACTTTGAGAAATTTCCCCTACTCCAATTTAGTGGTTTGTTGAGTTCTTCCAATTGCTTCCTATGTCCAAGTTGTCTGGAATAATATTCTGAATGTTAGCACTTGTATGAAGTTAGTATAGCTTTAATGTTTCTGCCAAATGTCATTACCTCATTTCTCAAACTGAACTATGAAAATAACTGGAATCTTCTTATACAGACCTTTGATGACCTCAAATGAAGAAATGAGAAAAGCAAAGACATAATAGCTAGTGAAACTCTCCTGTGCTTTATGATTCAAATTACATCACTATGACTTACCAAATCTACCAACATTTGCTTAATTTGAGATGTGAAGCTATACTATGGACAAGTAAATGATTAGATGTTTATATGACCCAGATTTTGTTGCTCTACTAGCCAATGATTGCTTCATTTTGATCCACAAAAAGTCAACCAGCCATATAGACACAGTCAGAACATAAGCCAGAGATCTAAAAATGACCAAAGAATCTCACCGGCATCTAATTTAGGAAAGGGTGAAAAAAGTTCAGAGACTATGTCTGGTACCCTACTGATACCCTCCTTCCCCCCATTCTGCCCCTCCAAAAACTGCATATGATTGTGTGTGACTGTGTGCATTTATATTCTCATATAGTCAATCCTCACTATTCGCAGGTCCAATAATTGTGAATTCACCTACTTTCTAAAAGTTATTTATAACCCCCAAATCAATATCACTAAAAAAATCACTTTTGTGATAATTCATGAGCATGCTCAGAGTAGAAAAAAATTTGAGTTGTCCAAAGCACTAGTTCCCAGTTGAGGTCAAACAAGGTGGTGCTCTGCTTTCCTGTTTCACTCTAACACAGGGATGACCAGAGGATGGAGATGGTAGGAACAGTGGTGAAGCTCCAGCTCTGTGGCCAGTTGGATGGATTTGTATCCCAACTTTGGCACCTGTTAGTGGGGCAGCCCCAGGCAAGTCACTTAACATTTTTGAACCTTATTTTCTCTTTTGTAAGATAAAGATAATAGAATATACTAGAGTGTGTTTCTTTTAGGATTAAACATTATACACTATGTGACCAGTCTCTCCCATCAGGAAGCTTGCACAAGTCTCTTCGTTAGCCTCATCCACCAGATGGCAGACAGCAGAAGCAAGAAGAACTACAATCCTGTAGCCTGTGAAATGAAAACCACATTCACAGAATGAAAGACAAAATGTAAAGGCAGAGGACTATGTACCAGATGAAGGAACAAGATAAAACCCCAGAAAAACAATTAAATGAAGTGTAGATAGGCAACCTTCCAGAAAATGAACTCAGAATAATGATAGTGAAGATGATCCAGGACCTCGGAAAAAGAATGGAGGCAAAGATCAACAAGATGCAAGAAATGTTTAACAAAGACCTAGAAGAATTAAAGAACAAACAAACAGAGATGAACAATACAATAGCTGAAATGAAAAATACACTCAAAGGAATCAGTAGCAGAATACCTGAGGCAGAAGAACGGATAAGTGACCTGGAAGACAGAATGGTGCAATTCACTGCCATGGAATAGAATAAAGAAACAAGAGTGAAAAGAAATGAAGGCAGCCTAAGAGACTTCTAGGACAACATTAAATGCACTAACTTTCGCATTATAGGGGTGCCAGAAGGAGAAGAGAGAGAGAAAGGACCCGAGAAAATATTTGAAGAGGTTATAGTTGAAAGCTTCCCTAACATGGGAAAAAAAATAGCCACCCAAGTCCAGGAAGCGCAGAGAGTCCCAGGCAGGATAAACACAAGGAGGAACAAGCTGAGACACATAGTAACCAAATTGACAAAAATAGACAAACAAAAATTATTAAAAACAACAAGGGAAAAACAACAAACAACATACAAGGGAACTCACATAAGGTTAATAGCTGATTTCTCAGCAGAAACTCTACAAGCCAGAAGGGAGTGGCACAATATATTTAAAGTGATGAAAGGGAAGAATCTAAAACCAAGATTACTCTACCCAGCAAGGATCTCATTCAGTTTCGACAGAGAAATCAGAAGTTTTACAGACAAGGAAAACCTAAGAGAATTCAGCACCACCAAACCAGCTCTACAACAAATGCTAAAAGAACTTCTCTAGGCAGGAAACACAAGAGAAGAAAAGGACCTACAAAAACAAACCCAAAACAATTAAGAAAATGGTAATAGGAACATACATATCGATAATTACCTTAAATGTGAATGGATTAAATGCTCCAACCAAAAGACACAGACTCACTGAATGGATACAAAAACAAGACCCATATATATGCTGTCTACAAGAGACCCACTTCAGACCTAGGGACACATACAGACTGAAAGTGAGGGGATAGAAAAAGATATTCCATGCAAATGGAAATCAAAAGAAAGCTGGAGTAGCAATACTCATATCAGATAAAATAGACTTTAAAATAAAGAATGTTACAAGAGACAAGGAAGGACACTACATAATGATCAAGGGATCAATACAAGAAGAAGATATAACAATTATAAATTGTTATTTATAACCCAACATAGGAGCACCTCAATGCATAAGGCAAATGCTAACAGCTATAAAAGAGGAAATTGACAGGAACACAATAATAGTGGGGGACTTTAAAACCTCACTTACACCAATGAACATATTATCCAGACAGAAAATTAATAAGGAAACACAAACTTTAAATGACACAATAGACCAGTTAGATTTAATTGATATTTATAGGGTATTCCATCCAAAAACCGCAGATTACACTTTCTTCTCCAGTGCACACAGAACATTCTCCAGGAGAGCTCACATCTTGGGTCACAAATCAAGTCTCAGTAAGTTTAAGAAAATTGAAATCAGATCAAGCATCTTTTCCGACCACAACTCTATGAGGATAGAAAAAAATTACAGGGAAAAAACCATAAAAAACACAAACACACGGACGCTAAACAACACATTACAAAATAACCAAGAGATCACTGAAGAAATCAAAGAGGAAATTAAAAAATACCTAGAGACAAATAACAACAAAAACACGATGATCCTAAACCTATGAGATGCAGCAAAAGCAGTTCTAAGTTTATAGCAATACAATCTTACCTCAAGAAACAAGAAAAATCTCAAATAAACAATCTAACCTTACACCTAAAGGAATTACCAAAAGAAGAACAAACAAAACCCAAAGTTAGTAGAAGGAAAGAAATCATAAAGATCAGAGCAGAAATAAATGAAATAGAAACAAATAAAACAATACAAAGATCAATAAAACTAAAAGCTGGTTCTTTGAAAAGATAAACAAAACTGATAAAACTTTAGCCAGACTCACCAAGAAAAAGAGGGAGAGGACTCAAATCAATAAAATTAGAAATGAAAAAGGAGAAGTTACAACGGACACTGCAGAAATACAAAGCATCCTAAGAGACTACTACAAGCAACTCTATGCCAATAAAATGGACAACCTGGACAAAATGGACAAATTCTTCGAAAGGTATAACCTTCCAAGACTGAACCAGGAAGAAACAGAAAATATGAACAGACCAATCAATCACAAGTAATGAAATTGAAACTGTGATTAAAAATGTTCCAAGAGGGCTTCCCTGGTGGCACAGTGGTTATGAATCCGCCTGCCAATGCAGAGGACACAGGTTCGAGCACTGGTCCGGAAAGATCCCACATGCCACGGAGCAACTAAGCCTCTGTGCCACAACTACTGAGCCTAAGCTCTAGGGTCAGTGAGCCACAACGCCTGCCACAACTACTGAAACCTGCACACCTAGAGCCAATGCTCTGCAAAAAGAGAAGCCGCCACAATGAGAAGCCTGCATACCGCAACGAAGAGTACCCCCTGCTCACCGCAACTAAGGAAAGCCCACACACAGCAATGAAGACCCAAATGCAGCCAAAATTTAATCAATTAATTAATTTTAAAAACTTAAAACAAAAATCTTCCAACAAACAAAAGTCCAGGGTCAGATGGCTTCACGGGTGAATTCTATCAAATATTTAGAGAAGAGCTAACACCCACTCTCAAAACTCTTCCAAAAAATTGCAGAGGAAGGAACACTCCCAAACTCATTCTACAAGGCCACCATCACCCTGATACTAAAACCAGACAAAGATACTACAAAAAAAGAAAATTATAGACCAATATCACTGATGAATATAGATGCAAAAATCCTCAACAAAATACTAGCAAAGAGAATCCAACAACACTTTAAAAGGATCATACACCATGATCAAGTGGGTTTTATCCCAGGGATGCAAGGATTCTTCAATATACGCAAATCAATCAATGTGATACACCATATTAACAAACTGAAGAATAAAAACCACATGGTCATCTCAATAGATGCAGAAAAATCTTTTGACAAAATTCAATACCAATTTATGATAAAAACGCTCCAGAAAGTGGGCATAGAGGGAACCTACCTCAACATAATAAAGGCCATATACGACAAACCTACAGCAAACATCAATTCTCAATGGTAAAAAACTGAAAGCATTTCCTCGAAGATCAGGAACAAGACAAGAATTCCACTCTCGCCACTATTATTCAACATAGTTTTGGAAGTCCTAGCCATGGCAATAAGAGAAAAAAAAGAAACAAAAGGAATACAAATTGGAAAAGAAGAAGTAAAACTGTCACTGTTTGCAGATGACATGATACTATACATAGAGAATCCTAAAGATGCCACCAGAAAACTACTAGAGCTAATCAATGAATTTGGTAAAGTTGCAGGATACAAAATTAATGCACAGAAATCTCTTGCATTCCTATACACTAACAATGAAAGATCAGAGAGAGAAGTTAAGGAAACAATCCCATTCACCATTGCAACAAAAAGAATAAAATACCTAGGAATAAACCTACCTAAGGAGGTGAGAACCTGTACTCAGAAAACTATAAGACACTGATGAAAGAAATTAAAGATGACACAAACAGATGGAGAGATATACCATGTTTGTGGATTAGAAGAATCAATATTGTGAAAATGACTATACTACCCAAAGCAATCTACAGATTCAATGCAATCCCTATCAAATTACCAATAGCATTTTTTACAGAACTAGAACAAAAAATCTTAAAATTTGTATGGAGACACAAAAGACCCCGAATAGCCAAAGCAGTCTTGAGGGAAAAAAACAGAGCTGGAGCAATCAGACTCCCTGACTTCAGACTATACTACAAAGCTACAGTAATCAAGACAACATGGTACTGGCACAAAAACAGAAATATAGATCAATGGAACAGGATACAAAGCCCAGAGATAAACCCATACGCCTATGGTCAACTAATCGATGACAAAGAGGCAAGGATATACAATGGAGAAAAGACAGTCTCTTCAATAAGTGGTGCTGGGAAAACTGGACAGCTACATGTAAAAAAATGAAATTAGAACACTCCCTAACACCATACACAAAAATAAACTCAAAATGGATTAAAGACCTAAATGTAAGACCGGAAACAATAAAACTCTTAGAGGAAAACATAGGAAGAACACTCTTTGACATAAATCACAGCAAGATCTTTTTTGACCCACCTCCTAGAGTAACGGAAATAAAAAGAAAAATAAGCAAATGGAACCTAATGAAATTTAAAAGCTTTTGCATAGCAAAAGAAACCATAAACAAGATGAGAAGACAATCCTCAGAATGGGAGAGAATATTTGCAAATGAATCAACAAAGGATTAATCTCCATAATATATAAACAGCTCATGCAGCTCAGTATTAAAAAAACAAACAACCAAATCCAAAAATGGACAGAAGACCTAAGTAGACATTTCTACAAAGACATACAGATGGCCAAGAGGCACATGAAAAGCTGTTCAACATCATTAATTATTACAGAAATGCAAATCAAAACTACAATGAGATATCACCTCACACTGGTTAGAATGGGAATCATCAGAAAATCTACAAACAGCAGATGCTGGAGAGGGTGTGGAGAAAAGGGAACCCTCTTGCACTGTTGGTGAGAATGTAAATTGATACAGCCACTATGGAGAACAGTATGGAGGTTCCTTAAAATACTAAAAATAGAATTACCATATGACCCAGCAATCCCACTACTGGGCATATACACAGAGAAAACCATAATTCAAAAAGACACATGCACCCCAATGTTCATTGCAGCACTATTTACAATAGCCAAGTCATGGAAGCAACCTAAATGCCCATCGACAGACGAATGGATAAAGAAGATGTGGTACTTATAAACAATGGAATATTACTCAGCCATAGAAAGGAACGAAATTGAGTCATTTGTAGAGATGTGGATGGACCTAGAGACTGTCAAACAGAGTAGAGTAAGTCAGAAAGAGAAATACAAATATCATATATTAACACATATAAGTGGCATCTAGAATAATGGTACATATGAACCGGTTTGCAAGGCAAAAATAGACACAGCTGTAGAGAACAAACGTATGGACACCAAGGGGGGAAAGCAGGGGGATGGGGGGAGGTGTGGGTGATGGTGGTGGGATGAATTGGGAGATTGGGATTGACATATATACACTAATATGTGTTAAATAGATAACTAATAAGAACATGCTGTATAAAAAATATAAAATAAAATTCAAAAAAAATATTATATACTATGAGAGATATATGGACCCTTAGGAGCTAATTCAATGCTTGGCAACTTTACAGAACATAGCTACTATGAGTATAAGAATTCACTGTATCTCAACATTGGTAATGAGATTCTGAAGCATCACAGTGGCTTATGCTTGCTCTCTGAAAGGACTCGGAGAGATTATTCTTACTCCAGGTCTTATATGCCCTTATTTTTACATACACTTCAGTATTATTACACTGCTCACCAATTTAACTACAGGAATTTACGTGCTATCTAGCATTCTACAATCAATCCAGTTCCCTTTAGTTGTTATACAAGATTGTTTATTGAATCGTTCAAAGCATATGGAAGAGTTGGCTTGTGTAAGTTACTCATTGATGTGTTTCTTTTATAATTCTACTACACAATATTTATGACAGGTTCAAATCTTCTGAAAAAGGAATAGACAATTATCAAGAAGCAGTTTACAGCAGTTTCTTGCCTCATGACATGATTTTCCACCTGGCTAACTGCTGTACTTGACTTAGATATAAACAAAAGTACAGGAACTGTTGAATTAAATCAGGGGTTTGTCAATCTTAATTGAACAGAAAAACAGCACTTTTAAATTAGAAAAATATTATGTATTGCTGACGTATAAATAACTCTTGTAACTTATAATAAGATAATTAAATATTCTGTCTACTTAAATATATTTTAAATGGACAAAGGATTAGAATAGACCACTTAAAAAAGGTAATAAGAGCCAATAAGCACATGAAAAGATGCTCAAAATGATTAGACGTCAGAGAAATGCAGAATAAATCACCATGAGATATCATTACACAATCACTAGACTGACTAAAATTTTAAAAGATTTATAATACCAAGAAAAACTGGGACTCTCATACATTGCTAATGGGAATGTAAAATGCACAACTACTTTGGAAAACAGTGTGTCAGTTTCTTATAAAGTTAAATATACACTTACCATATGCCCAACAAATCAACCCCTAGGTTAATTACTTAAGAAAAATGAAAACGTATGTCCACACAAAGACTTTAACACAAATGTTCAGAGTAGCTTTGTTCACAGTACCCCAAAACTTTAAACAACTCAAATGTGAACAGGTGAATGAATAAACAAATCGTTGTATATTCATGCAATTGAATACTAATCAATAATGGAAAGGAATGAACTGCTGAAACACAAAACAACTGAATGAATTTTAAAACCATGATACTGAGTGATATAAGCACTCACAAAAGAGTACACATTGTATGATTCCACTTACATGAAATTCTAGAAAGACAAAGTAAACCTATGACAACAGAAAGCAGATCAGTGTTTGCCAGGGGCAGAGTGGGTGAGGAAGAAGAATGTCAAAAAGGATCATGAGGGAACTTTGGGGGTTATGGAAATGTCCTCCACTTTGACTGTGGCAGTGGTTACATGGCCATAGACATTTGTCAGAACTCACTGAACTGCACACTTAAAATGGGTGTATGTCCTCTCCTGGGTATATATACGAAGAAAACGAAAACACTAATTAGAAAAGACACATGCACCCCACTGTTCACAGCAGCATTATTTACAACAGCCAAGATATGGAGGCAACCTAAGTGTCCATCAAGTGATGAATGGATAAAGAAGATATGGTATATATATACCGTGGAATACTACTCAGCCATAAAAAAGAATTAAATTTTGCCATTTGCAACAACATGGATAGACTTGGAGGGTATTATGCTTGGTGAAATAAGTCAGATGGAGAAAGATAAATACTGTAGGATATCACTTATATGTGGAATCTAAAAAATCAAACAAACTAATAAATATAACAAAAAAGAAACACACAGATATAGAGAACAAACTAGTGATTATCAGTGGGTAAAGGGAAGGGGGGAGGGGCAGGATAGGAGTAGGGGATTGAGAGGTACAAACTACTAGGTATAAAATAAATAAGCTATAAGGATATATTGTACAGCACAGGGAATATAGCCAATTTTTATAATAACTATAAGTGGAGTATAACATTTAAAAATTGTGAATCACTATGTTATACACCTAAAACTTATATACTATACATCAACTATACCTCAGTAAAGAAAAAAATTTTAAAGAGCTGTAAATGAATGAACCCATCCCCCATGTCTGTAAACCAGACCAATCCAAGAAGAAGCCAAGTGGTCGGTACCCAATAGAAACAACCTCAGACTCATCGGCTCAGTCCACAGACTTACACTGAACTCCTCAACTTGACCCCACCTTCTATTCCATTTCTAACCTCCTGGATTCTCAACCTTTTGCTCAGTCTTCTGTTCTGGACCACAGTACTGCCCCTCTAATTTAATCATGAATATAGCTGGTTTAGTCACCTCTCTTGAACAAACTTTGTCCCCAAACTCTGTCCTCTCTTACTCTTTGCAGTGCTTGAGGTCCCTACGATAAGCCCTGGTGGTCACTTTCCCCTAACAGAGCTGCATCCCCTAGCCTTGAGGGAGCTAAGGACAGCTAGGTGACTGTAACTAGAAAACCTTTTAAATTAGAAGATGTCAATCTTTGGAAACACTTACACAATGCCTTTATTTTCAACGGTCACTGTATTTTAACTAGTAAGTTATTGTGTCTCTAAGTATTTAAAGGGAGTTCTGCACGTACCTCATTTGTAAGACATTTATTTCATCTGAGTTTAATTTAAATCTGCTGTATAAAAAAATAAAATAAAATTTAAAAATTCAAAAAAAAATCAGAGACTAAATTTTATGATCCTTTGAACTGTCTAGAATAATATCAACTTAGATTTGTGGCAAAAAATACACACAAGATGGGCATTTTGCAGGTTTTCATAGTCAGTGTACTGTAGACTTATGGAGTTTGAAGAGTTGTTGAAGGGGTTTTTTGTTTTTGTTTTGTCATTCTGTTTCTTTGTTTTTGTTTTTTGCTTTCAATCCTTTTCAGAGTATGCTCCCAAGGAGAGTGTTATTTTTAAGCTGGTAGATGACAGAAAACATGTTCTATTGACCAATGGCTAATACCTAAAGCAGTTTTGTGAGGTGTGTAGATCTATGTGCTTAAATTTGGCCTGAAATATCTTCCTAGAAGGTGTTATGCTGATTATCCTTTCAGTTTACAAAATACCTAGTTTTATCAAACACTGACCTGTAACTTCAGAGTACACTATCAGCCCACATCTTTCTTCCTCCTATGTTTGATTCATTTATAGAGGCTTCTTTAACCTCCATCTCCACCAAAAGTTCATCTTTCCATCCTCTGAAACCTTCCAAACCCTTTATTTGTACCTTTCTTTTCACATTATTCCTTCCAACCTAGGACCTTTGATAGAATATCAAAATGGAAAAAAGCATGCAGAAAAATTCAGAACTCAGGAAAAAGCAACTAGAATGGGACACAACATCTGAATTAGCTAAACACTAGAATAGAATCTCTTGAACCCCATGTATAGGAAGAGGGATTGCTCCCATACCCCTCTGACAATGTGTTCTTCCACAGATCAGTGTTACAGACAGCATGCTTCTTAAAATGGCAGCACTAACAAACATTTACTGAAATCTGCAAGGTGCCTGTGATGCCATACAAACCGTAAAATGCAGAAGTTCTCCATTTCGCTTATTCTACATCAAAAGTGGGAGAAGAGCTAAGAAACTCCATTCAAGAATGCACCTAGTAGATACAGGACAAATGCTTGGCTTGGTATTAAAAACACTGGTAAGTATCAGCAAATTTAGATTTTCACAAGCTTAGTAGCTCTTGCTATCATTTTGAATTTAATTTGAGGAAATTTGTGGCCCTCATAAAACCTGCAAACAATATGAATTTTCAAAGAGCCTCTGATAATGAGGGTTTAGTTTGACTAGCCTCAAGCTTAGTTGGGAAAAACTGAGTCAAAATTTATTTTGCCAAAGCTGTATCCTCCAACTAGACCGCTTTTCCAAGGGCAAGAGCAACTTGCCTTTGGAGTCACTAAAGGAGGGAAATACAGCCCTGCAACATTTTAGCTTGGTGCTTCTTCATCATCCTGCTGTGCGTATGTATCCCTGCAATGACATCATCCCACAAATCTGACAGCTCTATTTGTCAAAAAGGAGGTTTTGTTGTAGTAGCTTTTAGTCTCGTAACATTTGGTTTCCATCCATTCTGTGTGTGGTTTTAGAACTAATATTCTAGAGTTCCAACTAGTTAGGTAATAGGAAATGGTGACCACACTTGAAATGATTTAGCAAGAGGTACAAAAAAGCTAAAGCGCTGGGACAAGAGGTTTCACAAGACCAGATTTTCAAGCCAGATTTCTGGTACTGTACTCCCTGTTTATTCCAAATCAGAATTACTAGAAAACTCTCCATTCTTGTGGTAGCAGTACTTGAGATTCAATAGCAGCTAAAAACCAGAAACTATGTTTTCCTCTAAGAGTTTTATAGTGTCTGGCCTTACATTTAGGTCTTTTATCGATTTTGAGTTTATTTTTGTGTATGGGGTTAGGGAGTGTTCTAATTTCATTCTTTTACATGTAGCTGTCCAGTTTTCCCAGCACCACTTATTGAAGAGGCTGTCTTTTCTCCACTGTATATTCTTGCTTCCTTTATCAAAATTAACGTGACCATAGGTGCGTGGGTTTACCTCTGGGCTTTCTATCCTGTTCCATTGATCTATATTTCTGTTTTTGTGCCAGTACCGTACTATCTTGATTACTGTAGCTTTTGTAGTATAGTCTGAAGTCTGGGAGCCTGATTCCTCCAGCTCCATTTTTCTTTCTCAAGATTGCTTTGGCTATACAGGGTCTTTTGTGTCTCCATACAAATTGTGAAATTTTTTGTTTTAGTTCTGTGAAAAATGCCATTGGTAGTTTGATAGGGATTGCATTGAATCTGAGATTGCTTTGGGTAGTATAGTCATTTTCACAATGTTGACTCTTTCAATACAAGAACATGGTATATCTCTCCATCTGTTTGTATCATCTATGACATAAATCACAGCAAGATCCTTTTTGACCCACCTCCTAGAGAAATGGAAATAAGAACAAAAATAAACAAATGGGACCTAATGAAACTTAAAAGCTTTTGCACAGCAAATGAAACCATAAACAAGACGAAAAGACAACCCTCAGAATGGGAGAAAATATTTGCAAATGAAGCAACTGATCAAGGATTAATCTCCAAAATTTACAAGCAGCTCATGCAGCTCAATATCAAAAAAACAAGCAACCCAATCCAAAAATGGGCAGAAGACCTAAATAGACATTTCTCCAAAGAAGATATACAGATTGCCAACAAACACATGAAAGGATGCTCAACATCACTAATCATTAGACAAATGCAAATCAAAACTACAATGAGGTATCACCTCACACCAGTCAGAATGGCCATCATCAAAAAATCTACAAACAATAAATTCTGGAGAGAGTGTGGAGAAAAGGGAACCTTCTTGCACTGCTGGTGGGAATGTAAATTGATACAGCCACTATGGAAAACAATATGGAGGTTCCTTAAAAAACTAAAAATAGAACTACCATACAACCCAGCAATCCCACTACTGGGCATATACCCTGAGAAAACCATAATTCAAAAAGAGTCATGTACCACAATGTTCATTGCAGCTCTAGTTACAATAGCCTAGCAACCTAAGTGTCCATGGACAGATGAATGGATAAAGAAGATGTGGCACATATATACAATGGAATATTACTCAGCCATATAAGGAAACGAAATTGAGTTATTTGTAGTGAGGTGGATGGACTTAGAGTCTCTCATACAGAGTGATGTAAGTCAGGAAGAGAAAAACAAATATTGTATGCTAACATATATATATGGAATCTAAAAACAAAAATGATTATGAAGAACCTAGGGGCAGGACAGGAATAAAGACGCCAACCTAGAGAATGGACTTGAGGACACGGGGAGGGGGAAGGGTAAGCTGGGATGAAGTGAGAGAGTGGCATGGACTTATATATACTTCCAAATGTAAAATAGATAGCTAGTGGGAAGCAGCCGCATAGCACAGGGAGATCAGCTTGGTGCTTTGTGACCATGTAGAGGGGTGGGATAGGGAGGGTGGGATAGGGAGGGTGGGAGGGAGATGCAAGAGGGAGGAGATATGGGGATATATGTATATGTATAGCTGATCCACTTTGTTATAAAGCAGAAACTAACACACCGTTGTAAAGCAATTATACTCCAATAAAGATGTTAAATAATAATAATAATAAATAAAGGATATTCTAAAGACTTTAAAAAATAATAATAATAATAAATAAACAAAAACCAGAAACTGTGACATAATCTGAGATCATGTGGGGTTTGGGGGAAAGCTACTGTTTCTTTCCCTTTCTTCAACTGAATTTTTAGACTTTTAAAAATAATAGTCAGAAAATATATCTAACCCATTTCAATTATTTTACAGCTATTTAATATAACTCTAAAACATGCATAAAGTATAGTCTAGTAGAGGAGATAATACATAAACCTCAATGTTCAAAAAACGACCCAACATATGATATGTGAAATATAAGTAACCGAATACGTTGTAATTACAGATGTATTTAAAATAAGTATAATTGGTAGCAAAGGACAACAGTCACTCCTGAGTGAGGTAGACTTTATAGTGCTTAAGTAAGTGTTGAAAGATAACCAGATGTTTTATACTGAAGACTTTCGGTTTGGTGGGGAGGAGGGGAAGCCTGGTGGGGTTAAAGAAAATAATGTAAATAGGACCGTGCAGACCAAAAATCCAATGTATACATATGAGAATTACGAATAAGACAGATGAGCCATTAAACTGGTTTTATGTTAGATATTTCTAGAAGTTAAAAGAAGCTGAAGGTCAGAGAGTTGAAAGCCAAGTTAGTGAGTGTGAGCTTGACTCAGTCACTTAACAGAAGGAATTACAGTGTAGTGGTTAAGAGCCCAGGCACTGCTCCCTCTCCCCTGTGCACTCACATGCACATCCAGGGTTTGACTCCTGATCTTCTGTCTTGCAAGTTACGCGATCTTCAGTGAGTTGCTGAACTTTCTGAGGCTCAGTGTTCTCCACCGTTAAATGATAATACTAATAGTTATCTCAAAGGATTCTTGTGAAGTTTAATTAAGTCTATCCATATAAACTGCTTAGAACTGTGCCTAACACACAGTAAGCTCTCCAATATTGCTATTAGAATTGAGCTTAAAATAATATAAACCAAAGATTTAGAAAAGTGTCCAAATGCATTGGAGAAGGGTGACTGTAAGAAATGAGACCAATAAAGAGAATACCACCAATTTCTTAAATATGTAGTGATTAAGGGCAAATAAGGTAGTAGCAGGGGGGAAATACAGAAAGGAAAAGATGTCAGAAATATTCCAAAGGTGAATTTGTCAGGATTTGGGGATTGATTATCTCTGGGAGACACTAAAAAGGAATCAATCAAGGAGGTGTCAAGATTTCATTAGTCCTCTTTTATAAAAATTAGGAAATAAATTAGGAGAGTGAGAGATAATTTGAATGAAAAGATCATGAATTCAGTCTTAAGCATGATGAGTTTGAGGTGTTTATAAGACATCCAGGTGGAGATGTCCACCAGACCCCATACCACACAGAACTGGAGCTTTTGAAAGAGAGGGATAGAGAGAGGTGGAAAACATCAGCTTAAAGGTAATAGGATAGAATTTGGTTGGAAAGGAAAAGAGAGGGACAGGGATATGACTTTGGAGAACACCAATCTTTGACAGGGAAGAAAAAGAGTAACTAACACTTTTAAAGAAGAAACAACCTGGGGTAAGAAGAATGAAATCTTCCAGAGGCCAAAGAATAAAAGTTTCCAAGAAGTACACATTAGTTATCAAGGTGTAATGCTAAGGAAGTAAAAGATTATTATGAATAAAAAGGTGTTACATTTATCCCCTGGAAGCTCATTGGTGATTCTTGAGAACAGATTCAAAAAATGGAGAAGGGGGAAGGCAGATTGCAAGGACGAAAGGAATAAGTCATGGAGGCATCAAATATAGTCCATACGTTTAAGACCAACTCTTTTGTGGTTGATCGCAAAAGAGATTGGACAGTAGTCTTAAATAAACAGAAGGTTCAAGAGGTGATTAGTTTTTGTATGAATTCTTTTTGATTGTATGTTTTAAAGCAGAGGTGAGGAGGTGATCTGCTCAGGCGCCTCCCAGTGAGAACAGAAGCTCGACCAATCAGAGGAGATGCCTGCTGGCAGGTCACACCAGTGCAGAAAAGCTGAATGAGACCTGTTCTATAGAAAGAAGAGAAAGAGGCAGAGAGATGTTAACATCAGATAGAGAGGAGATCATTTACTGAAGAATTTTATGGAAAGGGTTAAAAAATCGTGGTCTAGATAGCACAAGTGACAATTTAGTCATAGAAAAAGTAGAAACATATTTTTCCCCTACGATAGATGTGAAGATACAGAGGATTCAGATTATCAGGAAAGAGTGGCAATAGAGACATCTGAGGACAAGGTGGGGAAAGTTGCCGGAGTTCATGTTAGATTACATGTACAAGAGGAGCAAGGGTCATCTCTTAGAGTGAGGGAGAGGTCATAGGATTGGAAGTTGAAATGTGTAGAAAATCGAAAACAGCTGCCATGAGGAATGAAATAAGAATTTAACAAGCAAAGAATAAAGAATGTTGCATTCTTTATTGACAAGAAGCATTAAGAGCCTGAATGAGGTTACATAGCATGAATTTGCAGTGGACCAAGTCTGCACAGTTTCATGACTTTCTGTAACACCAAGCAGGTTACATCATCTTACTGCCTCATCAATTGTTCCACAATGAATACTTTCCTTTTCATTTTTTTCCAATATACTTTTAAATGAATCCAGAAATGAGTTAAAAATCCACAATATGTGATGAAAATCTACATACCATAATACAAGAAAGATAGTTATAGTTACCCAATATAGCACGTTCAATTTTGCCTTTAACTACAATTCTTATCCTCACAATATTATGATAGTGAATGATTAAATGTTCTTGTCTTAGGTAATATTACACAAATATGCTCATGTAATTACCACAATAAATAAAAAAATAAGATCCAATTGTCTAATGTAACTGATACTCATATTTTATCCCAGGGATTGGCAAACTATAGCCTGAAAGCTAAATCCAGCCCACCATCTGTTTTTGTACATCATATGAGCTAAGAATTATTTTTACATTTATAAATGGTTGAAAAAATTTAAAAAGAGTATTTCATGACATGAAAAACTATGATATTAAAATTTCAGTGTCCATAAATAATTTTATTGGAACACATCCATCCTCACTATTCATATATTGTCTGTGGCTGCTTCTGCACCACAAGAGCAGCACGGAGTAGTTGCGACAGACTCCACATGGCCCACAAAGTCTAAGCCATTCACTACGTGGCCCTTTGCAGAGGAAGTTTGAGGATCCCGGCTGTATTCATATATTTAACCACTATTTATTGAGTACCTATTGTGTATTAGTAATAAAGTGGAAGCTAGAACCCAAGCCTTCTGATGCTGGCCCACTGTACCACCTCACATCCCTCATATCAGTAAAATGGGAATGATTATTGATTCATATGGTCTATGTGAGAAGTGATAAAGACAACGTAAATAGATTTTTAAATACGTAAACTTTTAAAGCTATCAAAACTATGCAAATGCCAGAAAGTATTACCACTACAAAGTAATTAGGAAAAAGTATATCTGAACAATGAATAAAAGACAGATTGTGAAAAGTGTCACAAAAGAGTACAAATAAATTGTTACAGTGGTTCATTTCAGGAAATATCACAGTTCATGAGGGTATCAAGGACAACTTCAGGAAGAGGACAGCGCTTGTACTCCGCCCAGAGGGATGAGTTAGCAAGCCTTCAATAGGAACAAAGGAAATGATCGATATTGTGCTTATGATTTCATTTAGCAAAATACTGAAGTTATTCACTCCTCAAAACCATTCCCACTGTTTGGTTGCAGTTTATCTAAGAATCATATCAAAATTAAAATCTGTGCACCTGTATGTCATCTCTGTTAGTATCCAGGGGCCAGATGAGACAGGCTGCCACTCTGTCCCCTGACACACGGTGGGCACTAATCACTTGATTCCTGCACTTTTTACTACCAGCCTGGAAATCATTCTCCCCACAGCTCTTCAGTCAGTACCACATAAGTTCAAACCTGTCTGAGAGCTCTGGACATTTAAGAAATTAAGTGGTTAACACCGTATTGTAATTCAGAAGAATTCGCCAAAAACAAAAGAAACTGTATATTATTGAGTTCAGTATCTCTGGGGATGTACCAATTTGGTTTACTTTGGTCTATTTATAAGAGGTGAAATTATTTCCAACTGAATACACATACTCCTCCTAAGAAATGAAATTTATAATTACTCAGAGTTGAGATACCCTGAGGCAGTATCTGGTAGCAACTTCATGTATATTCAGGCTTGGCATGTATTACATGATTTAGCTACTCTGTATCTGAAGATAAATTTAGGGAACTGCTTATCATTATTCTCTGAGACCATCTTTGGACTTATTACTCTTTGCCATGTCTTCATCAGTCATCAGTATTTTTAATACTAATCAGGACATTTTGACTCTTTTTGACTTGGATCCTGTTGAAGTAGCACATTCCTTGCTTTTCTAATCCACTCTAAGTAGAGTAGGAGAGAGAGTCCAGATTTAGGAATGATTCATTATTCCTAACCTAATAAAAGTGAGACTGATGCTACGATCTAAAATCTTAATAAGTTCAAATATTCCATAAACTCTTTTTCCTTAACTCCTGTAAGGAAGTAACTTCTAGTGACAGATTATACCTTCTTCAGCAACATCAAATATTTAATAAGATAACTGAAATGAAGATTCAAGTTCAATACAAGTATATCCCTGTATTATCAATTTATAATCTCATTCAAGATCACTGGTACTGAGTATTGGAGTAGTTACTTGATTGCTGAAGAAAATGCCAATCTTCTCCATACTCACCTTGCCTTGCACACACCTCATGTGCAGTAAACGTTTTTTGAATGAGTGAGCGAAGGCATGATTGTTCACTATATAAAATCTACACTTTTGCAGATAATAAAGGGAAGTCTGTTTTCTGTCAAATCCCAAAATTTATATATTACCAACAAACATTAAAATCCTTTGGGTAAGTTATTATAATAACTATTCTGTTATCTGGAATGCTCACCACATATCTATTCAAGTTTATTTAATAAATGAATAAGCCTACAGCAATATTTCCTTTGTTTTAACTTGTTCTCTTTATGTGCTGTGCTCTTTTGGAATCAAAGAAGTGCGTGAGATCTCTATTGGATTGCCTTATAGTATCACCTGGCTTTTTTATGGTTTAACTCTGCATGTATTAGTAACTCACCTCTCCCCACCAAAAAAATTGGGAGCTCTTCTTTATTATTTTAAGAATAATTTCACTATGAAATGTTACAAATATGCAGATAATTACAGGGAATCATAGAATGAACACTAAACTCCATGAAGTCTTAACATTTTTGCCATATTTGATTCATATTTTTAAGTAATTAAATATTACTAATAGAATTGCAGCCCTCTGCAATCCTGTTCTCTCTCTCCCTTCCCAGAGGTAATTTTTGTTCAAATTTGGGTTTGTCTTTTTCAGACATTTTTATATGACTGCAACATATGTATCCCTAGACATTGTATAGTATTGCTGTTCATCCTTTAAAAGAGTTGGGAAAAAAAGCAAAAATGTTAGATGTATATTCAACTTAGAATATAGATGCAGATTTTTCTGAGCACTGCCCTCCCTAGAGGCCATTTAAGAAAACTAAAAACACACTTATGACACTACACATCTTGTAAGAAGCTAAGAACATATATAAAATATGGAATGGAATTGAGGATTTGAGATGAAGAGTAAAAGAATGGAAGGAAAGAGAAGAGAAAAAATAAATGGTAAGTGCAAAGCATAAAATACAATGAGGAAAAAGGAAAATAGATAAAGGAGTGTAAATGTATAATATAAAAGTTTGAATGCCTGCATCAATCAATAATAATAATGAGCTGAGATCCTAAGGAGACTTGTTTCTTTAAAAAGGAAACAGAGGCACTCAGACCACCTTAAGAAAAATGGAGCTTATCATAAGGATATATAAGGTCTAGAACTACAACTGTTAACTGACAAGCAGTCAGGAACTGATAAATCTCTAGGAACCAATCTCTCTGTCTCTCAGATTATCCTCTGGCTTTCAGTTTGCTGAGTTCTCTCCTGCTATACCAATGGCTTATCCTTTCCTTCATTCTGTATTCTTTTTACTACTTCATAGTTTCATCTTTTTCATCACCACTGTCATTTTGATATCTTTATTCTTCAATTGCCCTGTATCTATGTATGGATAGATGATGATGATGATGATGACGATGATGGTAAAGAAGGAGGAGGAAGGGGAGGGGGCCGATGAAGAGGAGGAGGAGGGAAAGGAAGAGGAGGGAAATGAGAGAAGAAGAAGGAGAAGAAGAAGAAAGATAGGGAGGTAGGTAAATAGGTAGATGATAGATAGGTAGATAGATAGATATCACAGATCTTCATCTATTTAGATATTTTCTATATCCTTCAATTGAATTTTCAGATTTTTCTCTTGTCCATTCTTTATTAGGTTAATTCCTATATAACATAGAATTGTTTTCTTTTTGCAAATGTCATTCTATTCTATTGTATTTTCTTGTTGGTTTTTGTTAGTATAGAAAGAAAATATTGACTTTTATAAGTTGAAGTGAATTCTTATTTCTGAGTTAATCCTTATTCTGTTCCCCTGGATAATTCCTCTTATAAGATATATTCTCTGTCTCCATTTTGTTTTGTTTTGTTCCATTGCTATTTCAGTCTTTATGCTGGTTCATTTTATATTATCATTCATCTTTGAACGTGGTCAGCCATTTAGTGAAAAAAAAAAACCAAATATGCTATATCCTTAGCCCTAAATTTTTGATATTAAAACGGTTGATGTGACTCACAGGATTGTCATTAAGTCCCAACTCTGTGTGCTGTGATCCTTGTTTCATTGCATCCCCACCCTCTCTTTCCTCATTTGACCTCTGGCAATCTCACTCAACTAGAAAACAATGTTGTAGATAATTTAAATGTCATGTCATTGAACTTCCAGGCAAAATGGTAACCTAAACAGATACAGTCTCCCTCCCACCATCATCTCTGACAACTATAAATCCTGGGTCAATGTGTTTTAATTCAAATTACATGTGTGTTTTTTAACATAGTATTCTGATTTTACATCATGAGTGTGATCTTGTCTAAGAACAAAAACAGTGCCAAGAAATCAAACTTTTTCTCATTAGGTTTATTGTTAGCAACACTGGTATTATAGTTTGTAACTACTCTATGTATATTGATAAAGTGAAATATAAGTATATATATAAGGTTTTAGGAACTGTCTTATCTAAAATTCTCCCAGAAGCAGGTCTTGAGACAGGAATTCAAGTAAGAGTAGTTGGAAAACACAAATAACACTGGTAAGGAATGGGAAATCAATACAGGGTAAAGAAGGCATCCCCTAAGGGCTGTGCTACTACACCAACTACCACATTAAGCCGTTAAAGATTAATCCCATAAGAAAACTCCGAGAATGCATGCAAAATATATACCTCAGAATTGTCCAACACCTGCTTATGAGAGTCACTGATTGAGGGCTGCCCTCCAGGGATTGTGAGTTCATTGGCATTTCCAGTCTGTCATGTGTACAGGCAGCTCTCCACAGGAGCAGGAAAAAGAGCCTTAGTCACAGATACAGATACTAGCAGTTGTAAATGAGCAAGATTTCCCACAGATGTGAATGGAAAACTATCCATATCTGCAAGCGTCCATCCCTTGCACCAATCAGATGTACTCTGTCCCCATATGAATTTCTTTCTTTTTTTTAATTGAGGTATAATTGACGTATAACATTATATTCATTTCAAGTGTACAACGTAATGATTCAATATTTGTATATATTGCGAAATGATCATCCCAGAAAGTCTAGTTAACAGCCATCACCCTACATAGTTACAAAAAACTTTTTTATGTTAATTTCACTTCATCTAGTTACTGTTTCTTCGAAGTGGTAACCAGTCAATTTTGATTAAAAAAGATAACAAATTACAACAGGCTTAATCTTGGTGTAATTACTTAATTGTAACTACTTAATATTAGTGTACAATTACGCTGGTAAATGGCCGTCTCTTCAGGAAAAGGTTGGGGAAATTACTACTGTCTGTGCTTGCTGAGGCACTGCAAAGTTCATCAGGAAGGCCCATCTTTCCCTTGAATCAATTCTGGGTCTGAGAACTGCTTCAGATCTGGAAACTGGATAAGGCATCAGGATTTTTGTTGTTGTTATTGGCAGCTGACATCAACACCTATCCTTGATCTTTTTGCTTAAAGATGTACAACAAAACTCTCATTGGGTGTCCCTCTACCTCTCTATCTTGTCTTTAGTAAAAACACTGAGAATTGAAGTGTTTTATTTCTTTGTTTAAAAAAACCCTATCAAGAGTATTTGAACAGTACTTGCCTTCTTCTTTCTGTCTATAACTTATGATATAAATCAAGGATCTTTTCATGCCTTGGCAAATTGTCATACTACTTTCTAAGTTTGAATCCACTTCCAGCATTTTATCCTTCCCACTTTCAATGTGATGAAATATCTCTGCGAATTCCATGAATGAGAAGTTTTTCACTGGCAATCCTTTCTCTGAGATATCTTCATCCTTTCTGTCATGACCACTTTTCTCATTTATATTGTTAAGGCTTCCTTCACTAAGTTCCTCTGATTGCACATTGGAGTCTCTTAAATAGAGGTGATGTCATATTTCCATGGTTAGCTATTTCTTCTTTAACCCCATTTACATTTGATTAAAATTTCACTTCTAGTATTATAACTTGTTTTTTTTTTTTTTTCTTTTCTGTGCTTGATTTTGGATGGCCAATTCCCTCTTTCAATTATCCATTTTGGTAAAATGTTACATAGCTTTATCACTGGGAGAGAAAGAGACAACACAACCCTACTTTTGTCACCTGTGTGCGAACTAACAGATGTGCCACGACCAATTACCTATAGACTCTGAAAAAAGCGATATAACTGGTCACTGATCATAATGTGCATCTGTTATTTGCATAGTGATTTGTGCATTGAAGAGCTAGCAGCAAAGTCGGTGCTTTATGCAATTGCTAACAGTTAATATATCTTGATAACTGAAATTTGAACTATGCTATTGGAGCACTGGTAGTTTTTAACTGAACTGCAGTAACTGAAATTCATGCATATCAGAACCGTGCAAAGCAAGGACTGCAAATCCATTTTAACATGCCCACCTCTCTGAGCCTTTTGACTCCTCCTTCAGTTCTCTGCCATGGCAGTTTCAGCATCCCCACCATCCAAGCAGAATATTTTAATTGACTCCTGGGTGTCCTTGCCAGGATATTAAGTCCTGAGTCATGTAAGAATACTCATATCAGTAAACTCTCCTTTATCCAGCCTTATTTTGTAACTTCTGGTACAGCACTCTAAAGATTTATTTCTAGGCACATTTTCCTGATTCCTGAAAATATATTTTAGCCAGGTCCTGCAACTCATCTGGTGAATAATCCCTTTCCTCACAAATCAGAGATAGTACTTCCCCTGTGAGGCTATGCTGAGGTTGACCCCAGTTATTGGCCTTGCTACCGCAGGGGCAGCTGGAGCAAATCTTGAGGTAAGATACTTGCAAGCATATTATCTTGTAAAACATCTGCCTCAGGTAAGGACTCTGCATGATGTCCAGGCAAAGCAGGATTGAGAGTGGTAAAAGGAGTTAGCAACTTCTGCAGGCCCAGGAGTTTAAGGAAGTTTTGGAGAAATTCAGTAGGACACCTATGTAAGTCCAAGAGTTCATGGAGCTCTTGGAGGAGTTCAAGATTCTCAAGTCAATCCATTCTAGATATCAGCGTCCCACTCTTTTCAGATCCCTAATTTTAGAAAGAAACTTGCCAGAGCTGTTATTCAGCCTTCTTTGTAATTCTACTACTCTCACAGGCAGATAACTGGGCCTAATTCTCAACACAATCTGTCCTCTAGCTTTAGAAGGTTAGAGCTTCCTTAAATACTCCCAAAGAGATTTTCTGGCTTTCACACAATTCCCATGGTTCATGACTGGCTAGTTTGAGTGTGTGGTTTTCTTTCTTTCTTCATATGACATGCCAATGTCATTTAACAGCAATTGATCAAATCCATAGTCCTGATAATCACCAATGTCACCATCTCTCAAATTCCAGAGATATTGCATAAGACAGTGCATGCCCTTCCACCTCATCCCATCCCAATTCATCACAATAAGAATCTTAGTGATTATAAAGCTACAATACACCAGAGCTTATCACCACCCCACATATCACTAGCAATGGGGTCTTTGCTGCAACCTGGGTGTCAAGTGATTCTGTTCTAGAATCCATCTTGAAGATCTGCTTTCTAGAACAACTTCCTGTCTCACTTGCCTTAGTTAAGGATTCCCACCCCCCACAAGCAGACCCAGAGAAAACACTTAAATGAAAATATTCATTTGGAGTTGCAATAAACTACGGAGGGAAGGCGGATATGAGATAGGAAAGAGAAGACACACAATAAAGAGTACATTATCAAACTAAATATCTCAGTGGGTAACTGGAATTTAATCCCTTAGTGTGATATCTGGGAAATATAGATACAAATTATCCTACCTGAGGGCCAAAAAAACCCGGAATATTTAAATACCAATTTCTCTCAGTCATTGGTTGTGAACAGCTCCCAAGAGTTGTTAATTCTTCAGCATGTCCAACCTGCCATGCTCATGAAGAAAAAAGCTTTCTACAGCATGGAGAACCTCATGCAATACTAGTAGCTGAAGTCAGCCAGAAAAGACAGTCCTGGAAAGGCCTCAGGAATCTGGGTAGGGGAGCACAGCACCTGCTATACCAATCATCCCTGATCCTCAGGAAAAAAAAAAAACTGTATATCTTGAACCTTGGTGCTGAGTGGAGCTGAAAAATAGTCTCCTGGTGAATCTGGATCAAGAGAATTCTCTGGGTTCCCAGATCACCAAAGAAGGAGAAGCATTAGGCTGGTGTTAAGGCCTGAATTGTGTCCCCCCAAAATTATATGTTGAAGCCCTAACCTCCAGTCCGTCAGAATGTGACTGTATTTGGAAGTCGGGCCTTTAAAGAGGTGATTAAGTTAGAATAAGGCCATTAGGATGAGCTCTAATCCAATCTGACTGGCGTCCTTATAAGAAGAGGAAATTTGGACACACAGAGAGACACCAGGGGTGTGGACACACAGAGGAAAGACAATGTGAGTACATACCATGAAGGTAGCCATCTGAAAGCCAAGGAGCCTTGAAAGAAACCAAACCTGCCAATACCTTGATCTTGGAATTCTAGCCTCCAAGACTATGAGAAAAATACATTTTTATTATTTAAGGCACTCAATTTGTGGTACTTTGTTTTGGCAGCTCTAGCAAACTAATATAGCTGGTATGGCTCAGTGATCCAGGAACATAATCCCCATGAGAGCAGAACTACAGGAAAAGGATCCTTCCACCAGATCAATCTATCCTGATCAAGCAATTCCTCCACAAGTGCATTGCAGAACTTCTCCTGATGCTCCCTGGCTTGCCAGAATCTCAGGATCAACAGAACTTGTGAGTTTTACTATGCCTTCTTTTGATAACCCAAAAGTCCATCTTCAGGAATGGAATCCAGTAGAAATGACACCACAGATAATCAGTCATTTAACTATGCTTGATTCACTGCTCCCACCAGAACAGGACACAGCTGGCCCAGACTCTGGACCTCCACTGCATTCTTCAGTCAGAGGTCAGATGCTGCAGAGGATGTCAGGGGACAATGTCTGAGAAGAGAACCTCCTGTCCCTCTTTTTCCCTTAGAAAGCTAGTATGGACATTCCCAAGAACTGTCTCCACCAAGTGATTTTCCTACCCCAGCGCACCCTCAAATGGCAACGATAAAGGTCTCTCCACCAAGCACTGGATTTTGTCTTCTGTCCTGCAACCTGAAAATAGAAGTGTGTCACTTTCAGAGTTGACCCAGCCTTCCAATAAGCAGACTTCTGAAGATTCCAGGACCACAGGAATACATTCTTTTGAGTTTCATCTAAAGTATTTTTTTTCTTTTAATTTTATCACCATTCATTAAGTGAATATAAAATGGCCCAAATGGAAATTTGATAGAATTATAATTCTTAAGATAGTGATTATTGTAATGTAAATCTTTTGTCACTTCCATTTTATTTAATTATAAATAGTGTAACTACAGTAAATTTGCTGTTTTTAACAAGTCCAATAAAACACAGCAGGAATTTTTTGCCCTTCTAAAATAATTTTGATTTTTTAATCTTTTCATTCTACTCCCCTTAGTTAAGTGTCTATATAATAGCTCAAATATAAACTTGATAGATTTACAATTCTCAACATAGTGCTTTAAAAATATACATTGTGTAAATGTAAATCTTATTAATAAATTGCTTCCATTTTATGAGTTTAATTGAAATCTAATTTCAAACATGTATCTTTAAGGCTTAGATAATGTTAATTTAGTATTTTGTTATTGCTATTTAACAAGTCTTTCTTATTAATCCAGAAACAAATCTTCTAGTTTCAGTGCTATAGTCAGGTAATTATACATATGTTCAAATAGAAGCTCACTAGAGTAATAATTCTTGGGATATTGTTTTATAACAATAAAAGTTGTACGTGTTGCTTATTTAGGAATGAAATTTGTGAGTCAACTGCTTCATTCTCTTCTATTTCTAGATAATGGAAGTATGGTATTTTGGCGTTGGTGTTTGAATTAGTTTCCTGCAGCTGCAGTTACAAATTACCACTGTGAAAGGAAAATCAAAATGGAGTCAGTATTACTAAGAGAGTTCTCTAAAATGGAGCTGGGAAACGACTGAGGAAGTGTGACTTATGCATGTCTCAGGCAGGATGGAATATGAACTTTGATCACTTATTATCTTAACACAGTCATTCGGAACATCTGCCCAGTATTCCAGAAACTCAAGATACTTATTGGAAGCTGACCCTAAAATAACTCATGGCAACCTATCCCTTAAGGACAAATATTTCCTTTCTTCTGTTATAGTGAATCATAATTCTTGCCAGACAACTTTACCAACCATGTAGCTTTTGCCTTTATAAGCCCCTGACTCTTTCTCTTCCTTGAAACACTCTTTAGGTTCTACCCCAATCTGTGTCTTGCAAACTGCAATTCCTAAGAACCGCCCCCCCCCCCGCTCCCCCGCCCCCCCACCAAATAAACTCTTTTCTTATTTGGAGCCTTCTGCGTTTCTTGGTTGAGACTCCATACTAGTAGCTTAAAATGACAGATTTATTCTCTCACAGTTCTGGAGGCCACAGTTCAAATCAAAATGTCATCAGAGTTGCACTCCCTCTAGAGACCCTAGGGGAGAATCTTTCCTTGCCTCTTCCACCTTCTGGTGGCGCCCAGCATCCCTTGGCTTTCTTGGCTTGCGGCCACAGTACTCCATTCTCCACCCCCATCTTCACTTTGCCTTCTCCCCTGTGTACACCTTCCCCTCTGGATGTCTATCTTATAAAGATTCCTTTCATTTGATTTAAAGCCCACAAAGGTAGTCCAGGATGATCACCTCATCTCAAGATCCTTAGATTAATTACACTTGCAAAGCCCCTTTTTTCAAAAAAGGTGACATTCACAGGTTCCAGGACTTAGACCATGGACAAACCCTTTGGGGAGGGGCAGGGCACCATTTAACCCACTACAGTATTTTACAAGTTGCCCATAACATAAAGTGTAATGAGAGTTTTACTTGAGTAGTCTAGCAAGAAGAGACTTTTGAAACTCGAAGTCAATTTCTGTACACCAAGGGCTATATTTACTCTGGTTGGTAGACTAATATGTTTACCTAAAAGATAGTAATTATTCTTTTTGAAAAAACTGATTAGACTAATATTTATAAAATGAAAAGATAGTAGAATTTGGAGTCAAAGTATATTTATTTTTTAAAATGTGTGCCCATGTTAAGGACTGAAAAGATACACAACTAAAATGTAAACAGTGGTGATGGGAGGAGAATGGGAAGTGGAGGGTAGGGGGATAAAGGGGGAATTTCGTATTCTTTCTCTGTATGTACTTGCATTAAAATGCACACACTAGTGCACATATCTGGCATCCAGGTTTTTGTGGCTGCTACCCAGAGGAAACATTCCTTGATACTTTGGCTCTAATGGCCAGCAGGGTTTGTGTTCACAGGCTCAATGGGATGGTAGCAAACAAAGAAACACTTCTTAACTGATTCACGCCAGAGTTCAGTTCAGAGAGAACAGAATGAAATGCCTCTCTCCTCGCCTTCCCCTGAAAGAGGTATATTTGCACACTTTAAAAACTACTGCCTGAGGGTTCAGTTTCCAATCAGCCTGCATCTAGATGCTGACTAAGATCCTCCCCTTTGGGACACTGACAGGTCTTGGCACACTCTCAACTACTGGGAGCAATTAAGAACAAAGCAGGCTGCTTGGACAAACAAAAAGGTTTGAGAGACAACCAAGAGGTAGGAAAGAGTTGAATGATAAGATTTGTCTCCTGTATGAGGTCACTCCAAAAAGACTGGGAGAGGTGGTCCTTTTCTCTAACACATACAAACCAAAAGAGAGAGCCAAGGAAAACAAAGAAACGAGGAATATGTTCTGAATGAAAGATCAAGAAGAAAAGAGCATTTGAGATGCTCATGCATTTGCGAAGACTCAAAATTACTAAGTTCAAGAATAAAAGTGGATGGAAGTCCTAGCCAGAGCAATTAGTCAAGAAACAGAAATGAAAGGCATCTAAATTGGAAAGGAAGAAGTAAAACTGTCACTATTTGCACATAACATGATATTATATATAGAAAACCCTGAATACTCCACCACAAAAAAAAACCTGTTAGAACTAATAATCAAATTCAGTAAAGTTTCAGGGTACAAAAATCAATATACAAAAATCTGTTGCATTTTTATACACTAACAAGCAGAAGGAGAAATTAAGAAAATAATCCCATTTACAATTTCATCAAAAAGAATAAAATACCTAGGAATAAATTCAACCAAAAACATGAAAGACCTGTACACTAAAAACCATAAGACACTGATGAAAGAATTTGAAGAAGATACAAATAAATGGAAAGATATTCCAAGCTCATGGATTGGCAGAATTAATATTGTTAAAATGTCTACACTATGCAAAGTTATTTGCAGATTCAATGCAATCCCTATCAAAATTCCAATGATATTTTTCAAAGAAATAGAAGAAACATTCCTAAAATATGTATAGGACCACAAAGGACCCCGAATAGCCAATGCCATCTTGAGAAAGAAGAGCAAAGCTGGAGCCATCACAATACCTGATTTCAAACTGTATTACAAAGCTATGGTAATCAAAACATTATAGTATTATCATAAAAACAGACACAGAGATCAATGGAACAGAATAGAGAGCCCAGAAATAAACCCATGTATATATGGTCAATTAATTTACAACAAAGAAGCCAAGACTATACAATGGGGAAAGGACAGTCTCACCAATAAATGGAGTTCGGAAAACTGGACAGCCACATACAAAGGAATGAAACTGGGTCACTGTCTTATACCATACACAAAAATTAACTCAAAATGAATTAAAACTTGAATGGAACACTTGAAACCATAAAACCCCAAGAAGAAAACATGGACAATAAGTCCCTTGACATCGATCTTGGCAATGATTTTTAAAAATTTGAGACCAGGGCCTTCCTTGGTGGCGCAGTGGTTGGGAGTCTGCCTGCCAATGCAGGGGACACGGGTTCGAGCCCTGGTCTGGGAAGATCCCACATGCCGCGGAGCAACTGGGCCCGTGAGCCACAACTACTGAGCCTGCGCGTCTGGAGCCTGTGCTCCACAACAAGAGAGGCCGCGACAGTGAGAGGCCCGCGCACCGCGATGAAGAGTGGCCCCCGCTCGCCGCAACTAGAGAAAGCCCTCGCACAGAAACGAAGACCCAACACAGCCAAATAAATAAATAAATTAAATAAATTTAAAAAAAAAAAAAAAAATTTGAGACCAAAAGCTAAGACAACAAATGCAAAACTAAACAAGTGGGATACCATCAAACTAAGAAGTTTCTGCTCAGCCAAGGAAACTATCAACAAAATGGAATGGCAACCTACTGAAAAGAAGAAAATATTTGCAAACCTTATATCTGATAAGGGGTTAATATCCAAAACTATATATAAAGAACTCATACAACTCAATAACAAAAAATCAGACAATCTGATTAAAAAATGGGCAGAGGAACTAAATAGACATTTTTCAAAGAAGACATACAGATGGACAACAGGTACCTGAAAAGATGCTCAACATCACTAATCAGGAAAATGCAAATCGGAGACTTGCAAAGAGATATTACCTCACACCTGTTAGAATGGCTATTATCAAAAAGACAAGAAATAACAAGTGTTGGCAAGGATGTGGAGAAAAGGGAATCTTTGTGCATTGTTGGTGAGGATGTAAATTGGTGCAGCCACTATGGAAAACAGTACAGAGTTTCCTCAAATAATTAAAAATAGAACTACCGTATCATCCAGCAATTCTTCTTCTGGATATTTATGAGGAGAAAACAAAATCACCACCTTGAAGACATATCTGCACCCCCATGTTTATTGCACCATTATTTACAATAGCCAAAACATGGAAATAACCGAAGTGTCCATCAATGGATGAAAGTTTATCCTCACTATGTGAGAGATAGATAGATAGATAGTTAGATAGATAGATAGATAGAGAATATTGTTCAGCCATAAAAAGGAAGGAAATCCTGCCATTTGCAACAATATGGATGGACCTGGAGGGTATCATGCTAAGTGAAATAAATCAGACAGAGAAAGTCAAATACCATATGATCTCACTTTTATGTGGAATCTTAAAAAAAAAAAAGACTCATAGATACAGAGAATAAAATGGTGGTTGCCAGAAGCAGGGGGTGAGGTTTGGGTAAAGGATGAATGTGGTCAAAAGTACAAACTTCCAGTTATAAGATAAATAAGTCCTGGGGTTGTAATGTACAGCATGGTGACTATTGTTAATAATACTGTATTATATACTTGAAAGTTGCTGAGAGAGTAGATCTCAAAAGTTCTCATCACAAGAAAGAAATTTATGTTTGTATACCTGAAACTAATATAATGTTATTTGTCGATTATATCTAATTAAAAAATAAAATAAAATTTTAAAAATAAAATGCATGCGCTAAGAAATTAACACACAATAAAGGGAGAGAGAGAGAAATTCAAAATGGCAGAGAGAGAAAATAAGTATAGGAAGTCGACAGTTGGTTCAAAAACCACTCTCCAAGCTACAAATACCCACCGGACAGTTTTCTTCTGGTGGCCCAGCATGTTTTCCCCAGCCAGAGGCAGAACTTCAAAGAGTAAAGCCCCTACAGATGGAGATGGAATCTCAGTGAAGATGAACTTCACCTACTTCATATCTTGTCCCAGGACTTGTGTTAAACTATGGGTACATTCTAATTTTCACAAATTCTGTTATTGTAGGCCTTAAAGATAAACACTTAGAATTGGATTCCAAATTAAACTCATAAAGTGCAAAAAAACCTGTTTTACACATGCAAGTTATACACACATACACGTACACACACACACACACACACACACACACACAGCATACATATGTATGGACTAAGGACTACCATATCAATCATCATTGTATGTGCAGGGAATAGTTTTAAGAAAACAAAATCCTGGCCAAGGACTATGAGTTACGATCATTTAGATCGTAAAAAATAGAGTGATTTTTTTCCATAGCACTTCTATGTTCTTTCAAAATATTTGAAGCATTATCTAAGCACAAATATGAAATGTCTCATGGAAAAAATATCCTTTGACTATTTAAAGTGTCTTCTGGATCACAGATTGATTTTCTTCTGATGCATCAAAGTTTGAAACAGATGAACCTGGTGATGTTAGTTTTTCTTTTATTCCAATAATATCCTTCATGGTTACATATGTTTTCCCAACTTGTGCTCTAAGCAAACATTCCTTTTCACGGTTACTCTTCCAAAAACAATCCATTAGAAGCTTTTACATGATAAAGATCCAGTCTACATCCTAACCTTATAAATCATATTCTCATGAATACACATGGTAAATTTTATCAACAGATAAATTATGATGGCAAAGGAAGAAATGTCATTATTTGGGAGGAAAATTTAAAACTGAGGCTATCTATGTCTCATATGGACATCAAGGGTCCCTGATGGGTTTTTTTAAAATAATAGATGTTTATCCTTGTTTCTGTTCATTGCCAGAATTTTTTGCAACTAACCAGTAAACTAGGGGTCAGCTTATTTCCCCAGAGATATGATTACATTAGTCACTCAGTAAATCTTGAATTAATTTTGTTCCAAAGTTTTCTGAGGAACTCATTAGATAATCTCTGGATCTAGGGAAATTAGTCACAGGGCCTAAAGGAATTACCTTCGCTGAACCAAAAGGGAAAAAAAATTCAGTAGCAGCAAATATGCTGAAGAAATCTTAACCAAAAGGTTCCCCAAGTCTTAACAAACAAATTCATAACACACTGAATATTTCTACTATAAAGTAAATAACCAAAACCTATATTTATAGCATCTTATGCTAGATGGGCTGTAAATGTCAAGATCTGGTGTAAACCAGTGATTTACTTGGAGCAGCAGAGTTCTATGTCTAGCAGCCATTGGGGTGGTTCTTCAAAAAAGAACCGTTTAATAAATGCACAGACTTGAACTAACGCTCTAAGGTGTCACTGACAAACATCTACGCTGCTGGAAATTAACGTCTTTCAAGTACTGGATGAAATTGTAGTTCTCCTCTCACCAACAACCTGCATTCACCTTTTTCTCGCATCACATCAGAATCACACTGAGGAGATGATCAGAGCCACGTTGTTGAATATTCATTAGCTTCATCCCTGCTCGCCCTCTCAGTGGCACACTCTCTCCAGGTTACTTGTTCCAGAGACCACACGGACAGGAAAGGCATACGAGCTACAATTGTTAGTCTCCAACCCCACAGGAATACGCCATCCCCACCCCACAACCAGTACTAGAAAATCCATCTAGCATCATACACTGAGTAGGATTAGAATCAGTTCACCCACTGCATTCCCAGATTGATTTTCTATCACATACTTTTTTTTCATAAAATTTCAAAATGGCCTTCGAAGAAGGTACTAATTACTTCTTTCCTTTAACTGCCTAGAAATGAACTCCAAACATAATAAAAACAAAACTTTGTTTCATAAATAAACAAGACTGGTCGTGTCCATAGTTTGTATATTTATCCGCAGCAAGTTTAGAACAAAAAGGTTCCATGGGAAATTAGAGTGATATTAAAAGCAAGTCAAAGCAAGTATCAAGCGCACTCAAATAAGTCATGCTACTAATTAGCGGTAAAGAGTCAATGGAATTCAGAAAATCCTTGTAACTTTGAGCTTTCTTTTCATCAATGTGCTATGGAAGAGAAAGGTTTCTTTTCACCAAGCTATGTCCTCACTAGAATTTGTTTAATTTCTTTCTAGCAGTGGTAAATAACAATCAAAATCTAAACCCTGCCTCTGAGGCCTCTTAACAGCCAGTTTTCACTGGAATATAAAAATCTAATGAAATAAAGTGTATTACAGTGAATAAAGTGTATTCCAGCTGGCCTTAGTTGCCTTAAAAACCAGAAAAGCTGTGTGAACCCCTTCATAAATTTGCCCCTTTCAGTGAAAGGAGAGGTTACAGACTACAATAAACAATACAGGAGGGCTGGTGTGGCCAAAGGAATTCTGCTCCATGCAGGTAACACGAAGGCCCAGATGTCCAGTTGCCCATAACCCATCACCGCTCACCTCTTTCACGTAGTTTTTATAAAGACTTTGCTGGAACAGTCTATATTCATCCTGAAAGCAGATACACAGAAAAGAAAGGATAAGGGGAAGAAGGAGAGGGGCGGGAGGAGAAGGAGAAGGAGAAGGATCTTTTCAAGACTGATCCTTTTCAAGATCTGAGAGTTTGATAACTCAGGGCAATTTGCCCTCAAAGAGCAAAAATATCTTAATATTTATGTTATGGAATAACATATTTAGATAATTAGGGAATGAGTAAAATGCTAGGACCATAAAGTTTTTTCCATGGAGAAATATAAAGTCTGTTTTTATAGCCCAAGTGTTGCCCTTTCTCATATCTTTTCAAGTATTTTGCTTACAATGAATTTTCCCCGAAGTATTACTTATCTGAGCAAACCATCTGAGTTCCATTAGCAAGGCCAGCTGCAACAAAGGTCAGTTCTGATATCAGCTAGTTGCTATGAAGCAAAGGGAATAAAATTCACCGTGACCCAAAGGATCATAATATACATCCATTATATATTGTTTAAATTGAGCACTGAAAAAGAAGCTTAAAGAGTAACATTTTATGTGAAATATAGTCTATTAGTCCAGTTTTTAATCTTTTCAAGTGTATATATTACAGGAGATTTAACAGAGAAATAAATGCCTGACAAAACTTCCATTCCTGGTGTTTGTAGATCTATAAATTCAAATTGGTTATCAAAAGGTTCTTTTTCAACCTGTGTGGAATTTATCTGTCTGATAATTTATGAACACTTGTTACTCAGATTTAGAGCTCTTTCTGCATCAACAGCAGATTCACACCAACCTAATGCCTCCGTGAACCCTTTTCTCTCAATACTCTATACAACCCCTCCCAGCCCGCTTTTGTAAATAAAGTTTTGCTGGAACACAGCCAGGCCCGTTCATTTACAAATTTTCTACGGCTGCTTTTGAGCAGAGTTTAAAAGTTGCAACAGAGAGCCTATATGGTCCAGAAACCCTGAACTATTTACTACCTGGCATTTTAACAAAAAGTTTGCTGAACAGTATTCTATACCCCATCTACCTACCTTTACTTTCCCAATTTCACTCTCATTTCCTACTGAAATACACATTTCTAATGCCTAATTTATTATAAACCTTAATGATCATTCCTTATACTTTCAGTATTTGGCTTGAAAAAGACTTTTAGTAAATTTTAATTCTTTCCAAGGAAATATGAATTGCTGTTACATTTCATAACATAAACCTTACTCTTTATCCTCTGCTTGTTCTACATTTACTGGAGTCACACTTCCCAGTCAGGCCACATACAATCGTGCAGGTTGCTCACTGCACAAAATGGCCCAGCAAAGGGGATGAGCTGAGGCTGGATGCAGCCCACACATCCCTTTTGTAATCATAAACCTTGACACAATGCTATAACCTTCCACAGGAAAGGCCACCTTCACTCAAAATTGCATGAAGGTCTCTTCTCCTCATTAAGCTTTGCACCCACATGGTTGATTATGCCATTGTGCACAAAGGTATCATCTGATCCAGCAGAACCCTATGTTCTCTTGTTCTTTTTCAGCAGATCTCTGATAGGATCCTAGAAAATGCAGGTAAAATTCTTAAGTAACATTCTGAATGTCCCAACTTTTGCACAGTCTAGCCCTGGTATTATGCACAGGTATTCAGCAATTTATAGTGATGAAGTAAGAGCTAGAAGTTGAGAGAGAAGATAAAGGTAGGCTGATTAAACTGGATGTATTCATCATTTATGTTGAGGATGTGAGAAGGTTCTTAATAAGAGAGGAAAATAAGGAAAGAGGTTTACTTCTATAAATCAGTTACATCCTGGCCCAATCTCTGTGTGGAATTTATACATTTCTAGAGTTAAGTAACTATTTAGCAAAAAGAAAAACAGAGAAGAGGAAAGAAATTAATTTCTGGGGGGTGGGAGGGCAGTAGTGATGGAAAGAAATGGTCTATGAGAAAAGGTAGGTAAAATAATGGTTAAAAGGAGGAAGCTAGGAAAAGCTCATGGAAAATTAGGGTGAGGAAAGGTCAAGGATGAAAATTAAAGGGAAAAAGATGATTGGACATGAAGCGAAGGGTCTGAGTATGGAGTGTGAGAGGAGGTTTTGAGATAAGGAATCTTGACTCATAGGCAGAAGAAAAAGGAGAAGAAAAACCACAGCTGCAGCTCTAACCTTCTAGCTAACAAGTAATTAAAGATCGTTGATCTATTCTGTCTTAATACAATATGCAATTATTCTAAATATATAATGCATGATAGCAGAGCTGAAAGACTTTGTATAGAGATCAGTGTCAGAATTTCAAGGAATTAAATATTTAAACATTTTATAATAGGGAAAGAAGATAAAGAATAATGTACAGGAGACTTCCCGGGTGGCCCAGTGGGTGAGACTCCACGCTCCCAATGCAGGGGGCCCGGGTTTTATCCCTGGTCAGGGAACTAGATCCCACATGGATGCTGCAACTAAGAAGCCCACGTGCTGCAACTAAGAAGCCCGCATGCTGCAACTAAGAAGTCCGCATGCCACAACTAAAGATCCCAAACACCACAACTAAAAAGATCCTGCATGCCGCAACAAAGATCTTGCGTGCCACAACTAAGACCCGATGCAGCCAAAATAAATAAATAAATAAATAAATAAATAAATAAATAAATATTTTTTTAAAAAAGAATAATGTATAAAGTTAGATTTGCATTTTACCTTTTTCTCAAGGAGTCTCTAACTTTTCACATTTGGATCCTTTATTCAGCCTCTCTTGAAATAAATATAATTCTGATTATTCAAACTATTATACTGAACTTATGAAAAGGTTTTGAAGATGATTTATGGCTTACCAGTTAGAAAGTGAATTATTTTACAAAAAAAAAAAAACGAATTAGCCCTCAGTAGCTCTAAACTGAACATTACAAAGTGATTATGTGAGTCACATACTTGAGTTTGAAGTATTATCAAGTCTTGAACTAACTAATAAATTAGCTGACTATTCTAAACCCCATGTTCATAGAAGTATTAATGATAAAAAAAATAGTGATCCAAATAGTGACCCACACATTCAGAAAATTTATGGGGAAAATACCCTTTTTTAACTTGTTCCTCGATTTTACAAGGTTTGAAGTGGGCCTCTCCTAAAGGAACCACCCTTCCATTATGGGAGGCCCACCTCCAGCTATGTCACCTCACCAATGAGATCATACCTTACTGTACATGACCTGAATAGAACGATGGAACCACAAGACCAATTTCAGCACAATATCACATCCAAAAGAAATAAAATTTGGATATTGTTTTGTTTTCCTTTTTGTCTTAACTTTCTTTTGTTACACAACAAATTACCACAAATTTAGCAGCTTAATACAACAACTCTTAATTCACTCACAATTCCGTAGTTCTGACGTCCAGCATGGTGTGACTGGGTCCTCTACTAAGTGAACCACGAAGCAGAAATAAAGGGGTCAGCTGAGCTGAGTTTTCATCTGGAGGCTCTGAAAAAAGAAAATCCATTTCCAAGCTCATTGTATTGTTGGCAGAAGTTAGTTCCTGGAGGTTTTATGACTGAGGTCCCTGTTTTCTTGTTGGCTGTAAACCAGGGCATCTGTAACTTATAGAGGCCTCCCACTGTTCCCTGACAAGTGGCCCTTTCCATAACACGGCATTTGTTTCTTTAAGGCCAACAGGAGTATGTCTCTGCTGCCTTGAAACTCTGACTTCTGGAACCAGCCGGAGAAAACTCTCCACTCTTAAAGGGCTTCCCTGGTTAGTCCAGGCCCACCCAAGATAATCTTCCTTTTGCCGTATAGTGTAATATAATCATCTCATCATATTCACAGGTGCCACCCACACCCCCAGGGAAGAGTATTATATAAGGGTGAGGGTCATTGGGAACTATCTTAGAAATCTACTTGCCAGTTTTGTTTCAATTTTATTCATACTATAGAGTTGGTGATACTGCCATGAAATGTGCACTCTCATATGGCCAGAAACTACCCTCTCAGCAACTTCTCAACATAATAATCCTCCATCAACCATGGTAGTTATCCTCCTGAAAAGCACAGTAGTTGGCAAGACAGTAGTCGGTAAAATCAGGATCTTTCTTACAAAGGAAATGATATTGGGGGAGCAATGAAAAAGTCATTAAATATGCATTAGGGTCTGTATATTCTCTACTAAGGCATTTGCTTCCTAAATAAACTATGTTAGTTGGTCAACGTTAAATTGTTTGAATAAACAATTGTCCTGACTCATCTTTGATTATTCAGGGAACAGGTCTGCAGACATCATGATTTGCTAAGATTTGTAAACTTTCACTTGTTTAATTTGCTTGTAAAATTTTACTCTTTTATAAAGCTTCTTGGATCAGCTCTGGCAAGCTTATAAATCTAGTATCTTTTGCACTTACAGTTTCCTTTATTCTTTTTCACAAGTTACCACAAAATGTTTGTGTGGCTCCCTAGCTTAACATGTTATTTTCTGGATCTGATCTATTATCCATATCACTGCGCTAGCCTCAGTGCCTGTATCTTCAATGAATACTTGTTGAAAGACCGACTGACTGACTGAATGAATGAATGAGTGAATATTGATCCATATCACTGCGCTAGCTTCAGTGCCTGTATCTTCAATGAATACTTGTTGAAAGACCGACTGACTGACTGAATGAATGAATGAGTGAATATTGATCCATATCACTGCGCTAGCCTCAGTGCCTGTATCTTCAATGAATACTTGTTGAAAGACCGACTGACTGACTGAATGAATGAATGAGTGAATATTGATCCATATCACTGCGCTAGCCTCAGTGCCTGTATCTTCAATGAATACTTGTTGAAAGACCGACTGACTGACTGAATGAATGAATGAGTGAATATTGATCCATATCACTGCGCTAGCTTCAGTGCCTGTATCTTCAATGAATACTTGTTGAAAGACCGACTGACTGACTGAATGAATGAATGAGTGAATATTGATCCATATCACTGCGCTAGCTTCAGTGCCTGTATCTTCAATGAATACTTGTTGAAAGACCGACTGACTGACTGAATGAATGAATGAGTGAATATTGATCCATATCACTGCGCTAGCTTCAGTGCCTGTATCTTCAATGAATACTTGTTGAAAGACCGACTGACTGACTGAATGAATGAATGAGTGAATATTGATCCATATCACTGCGCTAGCTTCAGTGCCTGTATCTTCAATGAATACTTGTTGAAAGACCGACTGACTGACTGAATGAATGAATGAGTGAATATTGATCCATATCACTGCGCTAGCCTCAGTGCCTGTATCTTCAATGAATACTTGTTGAAAGACCGACTGACTGACTGAATGAATGAATGAGTGAATATTGATCCATATCACTGCGCTAGCTTCAGTGCCTGTATCTTCAATGAATACTTGTTGAAAGACCGACTGACTGACTGAATGAATGAATGAGTGAATATTGATCCATATCACTGCGCTAGCTTCAGTGCCTGTATCTTCAATGAATACTTGTTGAAAGACCGACTGACTGACTGAATGAATGAATGAGTGAATATTGATCCATATCACTGCGCTAGCCTCAGTGCCTGTATCTTCAATGAATACTTGTTGAAAGACCGACTGACTGACTGAATGAATGAATGAGTGAATATTGATCCATATCACTGCGCTAGCCTCAGTGCCTGTATCTTCAATGAATACTTGTTGAAAGACCGACTGACTGACTGAATGAATGAATGAGTGAATATTGATCCATATCAC
This sequence comes from Balaenoptera acutorostrata, assembly GCF_949987535.1. Classification (NCBI taxonomy): domain Eukaryota; kingdom Metazoa; phylum Chordata; class Mammalia; order Artiodactyla; family Balaenopteridae; genus Balaenoptera; species Balaenoptera acutorostrata. Next base: position 68,141,579 of record NC_080081.1, read on the forward strand.
TGCGCTAGCTTCAGTGCCTGTATCTTCAATGAATACTTGTTGAAAGACCGACTGACTGACTGAATGAATGAATGAGTGAATATTGATCCATATCACTGCGCTAGCTTCAGTGCCTGTATCTTCAATGAATACTTGTTGAAAGACCGACTGACTGACTGAATGAATGAATGAGTGAATATTGATCCATATCACTGCGCTAGCCTCAGTGCCTGTATCTTCAATGAATACTTGTTGAAAGACCGACTGACTGACTGAATGAATGAATGAATGAGTGAATATTGAGAGGGTACAGCACAAAGAGATGTCTCTACTCTTTCCTAAATCTAAGTGAAAGGGGAAAAAATAATTATCACACTCTGTTTTAAAAGAGTTGGACTGAACTATATATACATAAAAAGACCATGAATTTTTAATTTGGGGCATATTGATTAAAATTTTTTTGTTTATTTCAGAACAGCATCTAGCAGTGGTGGAACTTCTCAGGTATAAATGAAGAAAGGGAAGTGTGATGTGAATTTTATGTGTCTACTTGGCTGGACCACAGTGCCCACCCAGATACTTGGTCAAGGGTGTTTCTGATGAGATTAACATTTACATCAGTGGACTGTGAGTAAAGCAGATTGCCCCACATAATGTGGAAGGGTTTCATCCAATCAGATAAAGATCTGACTAGAACAAAATCTGACCTCCCCTGAGCAAGAGGGGATTCTGCCAGCTTGATGGCCCACCCTGCAGATTTTAGACTTGCCGGCCTCCGTAATCACATGGGCCAATTCCTTCAAATAAATCTCTCTCTGTCTCCATTTCTCTTTCTCTCTCTCTCTACACACACACACACACACACACACACACTACTGGGGTTTGGTTTCTCCATAGAACCCTGGCTATTACAGGAAGTCTCAAGGAGGCACATCCACACTCTCAAAGTGGGAGCCTGTTCTACTGGGAACCCTATCTCCCTCACAGCAGCTGAGGCTTTGCTGTTGAGCCAGGGTCACCATCTGGGCTGGACTGTCCCTTGGTCAACTTGACATCATCGTCACCCTCTCCAAAGGTCTCTTATGCATCACAGAACACAAACCGGGAACTCCGTTTCCAGAATCCACTTCCTTGTATGATTATAAGTTAGAGTCTACCAATGAGAGGCATTTGCGTGAGATCTAGAAGGCAGAAGAGATGGAGAGGCTGTTACCCTCTGGAGGCAGGTGCAGGCAGTTGCAGATAGACACGTGAGCTGACATGAGGATCAAAGTAACTTGAGCTTCTTTCAGAATCATGGAAATCACTGCTGTGGGATGAGATCATCAGTGCAGCTTTCCTGCCCTTTGCTCCTGCAGTGCTTTCAACAGTTGCATAAGCCTCGATTTCCCTGTCTTGAAACCCTTCCTATTCAGAATGCACACAATGCCTCTGTGTTCTGACCAGACCCAGACTACACCACTGATACATTCTTTTGGATGAAAGGGAGAGAAAGCTCTTCATTCTTTCCATTATCCTCATCTATCAGATGGGGTATAATAACTTGGAACTCTAAGAGGGATCATAATCCTCTTCCACCCAGAAATTCCCATGACTCCTATGAAAGTGGGTCTACTCTTCACCCTCCTGTCTAAATCCATAGGCCTGAGATCACTGGGGAGAAGCAGCAAGATTCTCTATAGAGCAGGAATGAGGTGTTTCCCCTGGCAAAAATATCTCCCATTACACTTCCCTTGGAAGAGCAGGTTCCAGCCTGTCTTATACAATCGTGATTAAGACACTAAAACAGTTCTTCCCAGAACCAAGAAGATAAATTGATAGTTTCATCTTTAAAAATCAAATTGCTGACAATATTAGAACAACAGTTTATCCTTCTTAAATATCTGTGTGCATTGTGTCTGTTTTCTTTAGTTCCATCTCAGGTATCCTCTTACAATAGGATAAACCTTACAACTCTTAACTAGGACAACCTGGTCCATGTGGCCTCTGCATAACATCTCAGACTCACTTCACACACTCTGAATTCAGGCCTCATTAGCCTCTTTATGATATGAGTCAACCCTGCTCCTTTGGGTCTTACGGCCTTTGCACATCCCATTCTCTCTGCCTGAAAACACTCCTGTGGATTCTGACTCTACCTTCATACCCTTTGTCCCAATAATTTCTACTCACTCTCCAGCTCTCCTTTTAAACATCACTTCCACAGGCAGGTTACTTCATCCTGTTATTCACACTTATATTATTGCACTTTGCAGTGCTTATTACAACTACAATTTACTAATTTTCAAAATATCTTTCTTCCCTTCTAGACGATAGCTTCCTGGTGTTACATTTTCACCACTGCATCCCTGGTACCTGGCGTGTTAAGCAAATAGACCTTAAATATGTATTGAATAAAAGAAAAAAAAGAGAGGGAGGGAAAAAGGAAGGAAGAAACAAACGAACAAAGGAACAAAGGAAAGGGAGGAGGAGATGTGGTGGTTAAAATTAAATTCACCATAAATCAGTGATATTTCAGGCAGCACTATAGAAAAAGGAATCTATGGATTGACTGGAGAGGAAAAAAAGACCTTCACAGAAGGCTAGAGAAGTGTTCTTTCTGTCTGGCAAAAAATTAATACAGTGCTGGATCACTAAAAGAAACCATGTTTTTTTAAGATGGTGATGATGACAGAAACTGGAGAGGGCTCTGTATTTCATCTGCAGTTTGGGAAAGGTAAATAGGTTTTTAAATAAGGTAGGCGGACACTGGTGGGCCAGCAGAAATCGCACTGCCTCCATTTTGGGAAGAATTTGGCTGCCACTATTCCCAACGGACCTCCGAGGACTATGTCAGCGCACAATGGCTCCAGCCTTTTCTGGTTCTTGGCAATATAGAATAGCCTGAATCAAAGGACAGGAAACAAAACAGACATGGACTCTTCTCCCCAGTGCGCAAAAGTAGCCACTTGCCACATGAAAAGGAAAGAAGTGAATCTATTATGTCGCCTACTCAGAATATGTTTAATGAGAGTAGCTCGTCGTTTGAATCAATTTGTTCCGCAATATCTACTCGATTCCTGTCATTACTCTCCAACTTCTTCATTCTACCTTTATAACTACCCCCCAAAAGTCAACGTCTCCCAGGGATTTGTGTGTATGTGTGTGTGGTGGGTCACAAGCAGAAGGAACTTGGCACCACAATCACAATTAGATAAGTCAAGCCAGGTCAAAGAGAAAGGTCGGGTCAAGAGGAAATGGTAGATACACAGTGAAGGGTACATTTCTTTAGAACTAGATATATGGAAACTTGCCAGTGCTACACAACTGCTTATTGTGTGGAAGAATGCCAAAATGTAACAGCAAGAAATTTCCACAAGTAAAATAATAAAACAGTCTTTCTATGAGGGCTTAATGCACTGAAAATAAAAACCAATGCAATTTTATGACTTTAAATTATAGGAAAGACAACTGAGTAAAAAAGAGAAATATAGCTTAAAAATTATGTGTACTGAAGAAAAAGCATACACACTATATAGAACAAAGGTGCTACATCCAAGACATGTAATATTCTAAAGTGCAAAGTATTTAAATCTTTCCAGTTCTCTGAGGGAATGAAAGAATCAAACGTACGTATATGATACACAAATACACATTGATGTTATAAGGAAAATAAGGGGAAACATCTTCATAAGAATTTTGATGAGAATTCTTGGCCATGAGACTACACTTTAGCTCTCAGAGTTTGTATTCTCATATTGATTGTTCTTTCCTACTTTTCTTACATGACTCTGTTATTCAGGGCATCACCTGAGTCTTGATCACTTTCTTTCCTAAATCTGCACAATCTTCCAAGATATTTTCTGTGCTATGAACCATTTTCATTTATTCATAGTAATTGCCAATATCTAATCTATTTCTTTAAATGTTTCAGTTCCTTAAATTTCCTCCAAGCCACGATAAGTCATCCTTCAGAAAGACAAGGGGAAAAAAAACGCTAAAAAATTTCTTTAAATATCTATTTCTTCCATGTTACCTATACGTCATTTGGAAATTTTGTCTAAAAGTCCCACTTATAGTAATTTTTTTTTTTTTCTCAAAGCATGAAGTCTGGCTTTGTATGTAGTTCAGTTTGCTATTGCCTCTGATGCAATATTGTGCAGATTGATTATGCAGAATGATTGATTCTCTCCAAATTTTCACCCATTGTAATAAAGCACTTTCAATTTCAGTCAGTGGGCTAGTGGAAATACATGGAGGAAATATAACTGCACATTTTTTCTTCTATAGATCACAGCTTTTCCCATTTGTTGGTAACAGATAATTTTGAAAAACCGACACTGAAACACAGTGCTCCCAATCACTATTGCAACTATGTACTCTTAAAAAAAAAAAAAAAAAGCCCTGGAGGAATTCTCCGAAGAATTAATGCATCACTGTATGTTAATAGCACATGCTCAATAAATATAGATAAAAATGTCATGAATGGATTAATAAGTTAAGATAGAATAGAGAGAGAGTGTGTATATGCGTGTGTCTTCGTCTGTTTGGCTGCTGTAACAACATACTATAAGCTGGGTAGCTTATAAACAACAAACATTTATTTCTTATGGTTCTGGAGACTGAAAAGCCAAAATCATGATGCCAGCATACCTGGCATTTGGTGAGAGCTAACTTCCTAGATGGCCATCTTTTCACTGTAAACTTGCATGGTGGAAAAGGGAAGCTTTATCAGGCCTCTTTTATTAAGAGCACTAATTCCATTCTTGAGGGCTCTGCTCTCATGACTGAATCACCTCCCAAAAGCCCCTACCTCCCAATACCATCACCTTGGGGGGTTAGGATTTCAACGCATGAATTTGGGGGAGACACAAACATTCAATCTAAGGTAGACAGATTAGATAGATAGACAAACAGATAATAGAGGATAGGAAGACAGATGATAGATAGATAAACAGATAGAGAGACAGACAGGTAGGATTTGTTGAAAATGAACATGCATGGAACAAACTTATGGAAATAATGATTCAGCAGGTGAACCTGAGAATCCACTGATTCTGATGACACTTCTGGTCAAAGATAGATATAGGGAGGTAATCTCTATCTCTGGCCCAGCCTCTGAACACGCACATCTGACTCTAAGGGCAAAAGAACCATAAGCGGTAAGAAAAAGCTGCTTCCCTCAGAATATGCTGGGGCCTAAGACAATCTGCTCTATGAGTCCTCCAAAAGGAGAGAGAGTCCTTCAGTCCCATTCTCCCATTCCAGCATAAATCATCACACCCTGAGGGCTTTGGGCCATGGTCTATGGAAAACACTAGACTCTGGAGCACCTTCTTCCTGGAGTGAGACAAATCAGCAGCAAGCCAGTAGGTTTGGGCAGCACCCCCAGCAGCTACCACATCATGCCAAGAGCAGACTGAAGTACCCAGTGGAGTGGCACGAGGTTGTAAAATATTGCCCAGCACCTGGAAACACTCCCTGGGGAGTCACAGGGACACTTAAGAGAACTGTCCTGGGGTTGAGAGCCTCCTTTGAGCAGACGGAGGATAGAGCCAGGCGGATAAATGATATATGTGCCCAAGAAAAGAGTCTGCGAAATGTTTCTATGGAGAAAATCCTTGCTTTTATTCCTATCCCATATATAAGAAAATAACAGTTTTTAGAAGTAGTATATCCGGGTCAGATAGAGAATCCATCTTTGCATTAGGATCACGCAAAAATACCTCCTCTCCTTTTTGTCAAAGACACTGTTTATCTGGATAATAAGTGAGACAAATTACAAGACTTCTCCTTTCAAGTGATAAATAAAGTAGCATGCCAGACAAGATTTTCTTAGTTAAAAGCAAAATGAACACATGAATCATTGGTCTGAATAATTCAAGAAGAAAATTCTCTTATATTTACCTCCTTTTCAATTTGAGCTGTACAATTTGACATAAGTTGCCCACAAGCCAACTATTTTGGTTTTGTTTGTTTTTAATAAAGCGCTAACACTCATTTTTCATTTCTCTAATGTTTCAGAATATAGTTTAAACCACTTAAAATTGAAAGAGGATTTTTAAAGCATTGATGTATGAGGGATATTTCTAGTTCTCTTCCTCCCACTATCCTTCCCAGGCCCACCTCTTTAACCCCCATTTCAATACAACCTTACTTCACTCCAGCTAATCCCTATCTGTGTCCTCACTTTCAAAGCTACCCTTCTCGAAAGCATTGTGCACATTATTTCCTTCATTTCCTCACCCCTCATTCACTCCTCGACCTGCTCTAGTCTGGCTTCTACTCTCACCAAAACCACCCTCCCTCAGATCATCAATTATCTCCATCTCCAATGGGCATGATTTCTCTGAAGAATTTTAGAATGCTGACCACTTCTCTCTCTCCTTACTTCTATGACTCTACCTTTTTACCTCTCCAGCCACTCCTTTTCTAGCTCAGCTCCAGACTTCTCCTCATCTACCAGCCTTTAAATGTTGGATTTCCTCAAGTCTCCAGTCATGGGTCCCCTTCTCCTCCCACCCTACACCCGTGACTGCACTCCCAGTGCCTCAGGAGCTAGGCAGGTAACCTAATCCAGTGAAACAGACCAGGAAAAGCCCTCCAATGAAGGAAAAATCTACCATCTCAAAGGGAAACCCAGCCCCAGTTCATTATTGACTTGCAGGAATGTGACGGAAATGTTGCTTTCTAGCTTCAATGACTATATAAACATCAACTCTCAATCACTTATCTCTAGTGTAGACTTCCTTTCAAAACTCCAGATATATACATTCAAACACCTACCGAATATTTTCACTTGGATGTCTCAAAAGAGTTTCACACCCAACACACCCAAAACAGAATTCCTGATCTTCCAACCTGGTCCTCCTGGAGAGCAGACTCATTTTATTGTCTACAATAAAAGGCATCATTACGGTTACTACATCTAGCTGCTGAGTACAGTGGTGCATGATTCACCCAGTTGTTAACAACGTACTCTCAGAGCACTCAAAGTTCATGTTTTCAGAATATATGTGTATATGATATATGTACATGAATATGTGTGTAAATATGAGATGTGCGTATAACATACATTATATATAATTTATATATGTCACTTACGTATATGTGAAATATATATGTATATATGTGTATGTATCAGTAGTATAGCACTAGTGCTTCCAGAATATAGTAAAGAATTATGTTAGAAAATATTGGTAAGACTTGGAATTGACTCAGAATAGAGTAACTTACATGACAGGCACAGCGAGGAAGGTTCCCACTCAATATAAGGCAGAATGTTTTATCTACAAGGCTGGTCTGATAAGTGCAGTGATGCCCAGGTTCCCCTTGAAGAAGGAAAGATTTATTCCGCTAGTTGCAGGAGAAGAAAACCTTCAGTTTTTAACCCTTTTTGAGGATTGCCTCAGCTGACCCAAGATCCAATGGTTAGTCAATAAGAGGGCATAACTGTCTAGCCTTCTACCTCAAACTCATGACAACTCTGACAGGTCACTGCAGACCTGAGCTTGCCGTGGGTTCATCTGAAGCTTTCATTGGGGCTGCATGACGGCTTGACTTCTCCCTCTGCCCGATCCTGCCTCCTTCCCTCCCTTCCCCAGGTGATGATCTGATAAATGACCTGCACCCTAATTCCTCCTCTGAGTTTGTTTCAAAAGGAAACTGACTTGGGACACTTGCCAAATATAGAATGGCCTGCATCCGAAAGAATATGGGACCATTGCCAGAAATGTCCAAAGATGGGACAAGTACTTTGAAATGTTACAGAAAAGATGCATCTATTGGATGTCGTCTATATATGATTTTATGCATTTAAGTTTTGCACATTAGAAATCATACTTAATATACTTTATGTGTAGAGTACTTTATAGCTTTTACATATTATCTCATTCAAGCACAAAAAACAGATGAAGGGGCTTCCCTGGTGGCGCAGTGGTTGAGAGTCTGCCTGCCAATGCAGGGTACATGGGTTCGAGCCCTGGTCTGGGAAGATCCCACATGCCGTGGAGCGAGTAGGCCCGTGAGCCACAATTGCTGAGCCTGCGCGTCTGGAACCTGTGCTCCACAACGAGAGAGGCCGCGATAGTGAGAAGCCCGCGCACGGCGATGAATAGTGGCCCCCACTTGCCGCAACTAGAGAAAGCCCTCGCACAGAAACGAAGACCCAACACAGCCATAAATAAATAAATAAATAAAAATTAAAAAAAAACAACAGATGAAGTAGAGAGAGTATCAGCCCCATTTTCAGAAGAAGAAACTGAGGTTCAGAAATATTATTTGGCCCAAGGTCACATATTCACTAAATTAACAGTCTAGTGCTTGAATTAAGTTTTTCCTCAGTTCTCAACTTACAACCGAGGCTTCTTTCACTGTGTCAATTATGAGAAATGACTATGGATTTTCATAAAAGTATTGTCTAACCAAAAATTATATTAACTTTTTAATTTGCTCTGCCATTGCCAGTATTTTAATGGGTATTCTTTAAAAAATCATTGAAAACACAGCTGTGTTTCCATTTGCCAGGTGTAAGTAATTCCATCCAAGAATTTTGTTGGGACCTTTGAGACTTATAAGACTCCTTTATTATTTCATTTGGTTCCACATGACAGCCTGCCTTTCTGCTCAGTTGTATAGGCATGTCCTATGACATACCTGGCAGCACACATTTCACAGACTCCAGACTTCAGGACCAAAGCCAGAGGTCTTGGAGTAAAATTCTGGATATTCATAAGAACATTAAAATAGCAGATGAGGGAAGCTTTGTACAAAATATTTCTGAAATTAAAAGTTAGCAATATAGACTCTATCCTAGCATCCACCATGCTGGACAAAGCAAAGACTAGCCCTTTGGGTTGTTGGAACTTGAGACCTTGTGGTAGACAGACACTTGAACAAAGGCCTGCAAAGGCCACAGTCATCTTGAGAGTTACATTAGGGTCTCAGAATGGTTAAAGCACTTGCCTACACTCTGAAGAGAGGCAATAACATCTTTCTCTAGCTCCAGATTATGTCCTTTGAAACAACAGTATAATCCAAATTAATCTGACAAGAGCATAACTGAGACAGAAGTTTACATGGAACCTGACCAGACTCCATTTAGCCTTTTAATCAATGAAGACTAGGCCTTTCAATAACATGATTTTGTCAGACAGAATTTCCATCCCAGAAGGAGAAATGACAGTTTCAAACTTGATTATATGGAACTCCCTTGGAGGATGCCACAAGAAGGAAAGCAGGTACCCATGTTAAGAGGGTGGCAAGGATATACCCACTCCTACTTCAATTTCATATTGACCTTTCTCATAAACTTTCACTAAAACATGTTACACACATTTAGAGGGGGAAAGTTTGAAACCACTCCAATAAGTGACACAAAGCTGGGGTTTCAAGGCTGGTGTGCCTACCAGATGCCTCCTTTCCAGGAGGTGTTAGGGTCTGGCTTTGAGACTGGGTCCTGTCACTTCCCAGCTGTGTGAGACAGGGCAACTTACCTGAGCCTCAGCTTTTCATCTGGAACTTGTGGCTAATAATACCACCCTCATGGGGTAGTTATAAAGACCTCATGGACTATTACGTGCAGATGTGGGAGCATCTTCTGACTCTGCAGCTCCGCAGTTGCTGGTGCCCCTGATGACACTGCAGCGGCTCCACCTGCCCTCTTCAGTCCCCAGAGCCGCCCGGGCTACCGTCAGAACCGCCAGCTTCTCAGACGTCCGTCAGCACTGGCAGAGGCTTTAGTCATTTTCATCACCACCATCACTGTTACTAATCACGCTATCTGCTATTTATGTATACAGTGATGAACACAGTTGTCTTCCTGAAAATGAAGAGTATGAAATCTGGGAGGCAATAGAACACTTCATATGTGGGTTCTGGAGTCAGACTGCCTTGATTTGAATCCTAACTCCACAACCTATTAGCTGTGTGATCACAGGCAAGATATTTAATATTTCTAAACCTCACTTTTCTTTTCTATAAAATGGGCACAAAAATGGTACCCACTCCCTAGTGTCATGATAAAAATTAAATTAGACAATCCATGTAAACTTCATGGAACATAATAAGTACTCAATATATGCTAGCTAGCTATTATCACAGTAGCACCTTACTAGAGTAACCCTGTTTTTAAATGTCATGTTTCAGGCAGTAGAGTCTTATGAATTAAAATAAAACGAGTAAGAAATATTAAGTGAAAATTCAAGAATGTGCACATTACATATGATCTTTGTGTTTAAAAAGAGAGAAATATCTCTAGATACTTATCTGCAGAAAAACAAACCTCAGGGATTTCCTCTGAGAAGGGAAACCTGGGAACTAAAGAAAAGGAGTAGAAAAGAGACATGTTTTACTGTAGACTACTTTTACTCTGTGAGTTGTTTAATATGTGTGAGAACTACCTAGTCCAATAAATATAACATTAAAAATGAATCTTTTCTTCTAGTTTCACTACAGATAGTTTTTGGAAAGTGTCATCAAGATACTGTTGCTTTCCAGGGACCTATTATAATAATCACAAAGGTATGGATTGGAAGAGCTTTGATTGCAATGATATCTCACAAAATTGTTCCATTTTACAGATTTTCATTGATTAAATCAGTTACCTCTTTGACAGGGAAGCATATGAATTTCAATTCAGATATCAGAAAGTTAATACATAAAAATTATGCTACATTTTATTTAGGGAGCATTAACCAAAATTTTCAATTAATGAGAATATAATTCTGCACCTGATATTCAGTAACTCACCACATATTCCTGCCCACTCTCTACCACTGTGCCCCATTATTTCCAAACTGATTCCAGAAAACTGAGTTAATGTGTAAGGAAGACATTTTAAAAACTGTCCTGGACTTCTCTGGTGGTACAGTAGTTAAGAATCCACCTGCCAATGCAGGGGACACGGGTTCAATCCCTGGTCCGGGAAGATCCCACATGCTGTGGAGCAACTAAGCCCGTGTGCCACAGCTACTGAGCCTGCACTCTAGAGCCTGCGAGCCACGACTACTGAGCCCGCATGCCACAACTACTGAAGCCTGCGTGCCTAGAGCCCGTGCTCCACAATGAGAGAAGCCACCACAATGAGAAGTCCACACACCACAACAAAGAGTAGCCCCTGCTCGCCACAACTAGAGAAAGCCTGCACACAGCAGCAAAGACCCAACACGGCCAAAAATAAAAATAAATTAATTTAAAAAAAAAAGAAACTGTCCTTACTATGTTTTCTATTTCTCCTATGAAATCTCCTCCAGCCCTCACAGATGGCCTTCTCTCCTATAGGAATGTTATCTACAATTTACTGATTGATTTCAATATGTCAGACACTGTTTTGAACACATTCTATGCATTTTCACTTACACTGCTCTCAAGGACAAAAGACTATTTTTAAAATTCAGTAACAGAGTATAATAACAGCAAAACCACACACCAAATAAATGACTAAATGTAAGATAAGACTATGAGGTTGTAAACCTGTGCTTTTCATCATTCAAAAAAAAAAAAAAATACTACCCACAGTTATCGCCTGTACCTCTCAGTGAACACTTAACATGTGCTACTTTGAATGATTTCTTTTCTGTTTTGTTTTTGTTTAACTTTTGCCCATGTTCAGTCATCCTAGCTCAATTTTATAGTCCTTACAGGAAAGAACCTTGTCTTTTGACCCCTTTGTATTCCTAGCAGTTAGTACTGGACCAAAAGAATACCATGGGGATGATAGGGTTATGGTGGTGATGGTGGTGATGGTTAGAATGACATAATGACAAAGCCTACTGGGTGGGATTTGGGGCAGGCACTCTAGGCTGAAGTGTACTTATTCATTCAACATGTATTGTCTCAATATCCACTCTAGGCCAAGCTAGTGCAGTCTCTGGACATAAGGGTAACAAGGTACTGTAAATCTATGATAAAAAAAAAAACACTTTATGGAGTGCTTTTGGGGTACAGAGGGTGACTAGTATATCCAGAGAGGAGAAAAAGACTCTGTAATCCAGGTATACATTTATAGTCAAAGTCTACATTGCTACAATCTAAGCCAAGTTAAGGGCTTTGTATGCATTATTTCAATTAATCGTAGCTAAAACTTTGTCTGTTTGGTATTATTACCTCCTCTACGCAAATGAAAAAACGTGAAGCTCAGTTTTCCTAGGATTTTAAGTGTTAGAGTTAGAATTTGAGATTCTAGCCCCAGAATCTGAGCTCTTAAACGATGTTTGACCTGTCTTTTCTAAGACCTATACTATAAAATGAAAAACATTCCATTTGAAGTCATCTGAAAGTTCCACAAATTGTACAAAAACCAACTTGTCAAATATGTTAACATTGAGCAAAACCCATCTAGTACAGCAGCGATAACTCTAGCTGAAAAGAATTTGGGGGATTCTTACAACTCTACTGTGTACATGGCAACCTGTGCTACAGAGTAGAAGAGGAATATTGTCTGAAACTCTACTCTGGAGTGGGCTTGCCTACTAAGAAGTCAAAGGAGATGACCTACTTCATCTATGATTTTGAGTTTTCTTGAAGAGCCAGTTAGAGTGATAGTTTAAAGGGCCAAGACACAACATGGTAAAGAATTTACGGGAATAATCAAAATGCAGTTTCTAAGCATACCAGAATACAGATGCCTAGGAAAGGAGCAAGTCAAACATTAGTAACCAAAATTATTCTATATTCGTTTAATGCAAACAATTTGTCAAATAAAGTGAAAATAGTCTAGCTATGCATAGCTTACAACCTCTTGAGGAAACCAGGCAGAAAAAGCCAGGAAGACTTTCCCAGAAATAAATCAAAGCTTTAGCAATGATATTCACTACTGAAATATGGGACAGAAGTACAAGGCCAAAGAAGAGGCAGAACTATTAAATGGTTTCTGTCAGGAGCCAGAGTTATTGTAAATAGATTTGAAATGGGGAATTAAGAGACTATTACAGAAACATATGCCTTAAAATACCACAGTCTATTCGAGGGACCTAAATTTTAAAATAAAGCAGTTAAATGTTCTGTGCAGCATAAAATATTTCTGTAGGTGGAGTAAAAGAATGAGGTATGATCATACTACTAATTCCTTCCAGTTCCATAAGCCACCTCACCTCTGTTGCAAACCACAGGGCAGAGGTTACAGTAATTACAATTGCTTGTCAGTGAGCAACCTACCCCTAGAGTCACTGAAAACCATGACATGATTAGAAATACAATTAAAAAGCAGTACTGATATATGAGAGAAAACGTGGTGAACAAAAGACTAGCCCAGATCATTAGAACAGTGAAACTACTCTGTATGATACTATCATGGTATATACATGTCATTATACATTCGTCAAAACCCATACAATGTACAACACTAAGAGTGACCCCTAATCTAAACTATGGACTTTGCGTGATAATGACGTGTCAGTGTAGGTTCACCGATTATAACAAGTGAACCAGTCTAACGGAGAATGTCCCTAGTGCGGAAGGCTGTGCATGTAGGGGCAGGGGTTATATATGGGAACTTTCTATCGTTGTCACTCAACTTTTCTGCAGCGAACCTGAAACTGCTCCAAAAATTAGTCTTAAAAAAAAAAAGAAGACGACGACTAGCTCACTGGTCACTGATGGACCCACAAAGTCCATAGACAACATCTTAAAGAAATAGAGGATGAACAAACCAAACTCTGCAGCTCCACCCTACTGCATTCTAGTTGTTTGCTCCATTATGCAAAATAATGGAATACCTCCACCTGCCTACTCCTCCTACTCTTCATGCTGTTTGCACTGAGTTGTCTACTTATGAAAACATATTATGAGTGTGTCCATTTCAAAAGGAAATATTTATTGAATAACAAGTTAGTAAAATCCATTATTGAAAATATTTAATTGCAAATTTAAAACTTGTTAGTATTTACCCTACCAAAATGAGTCTATAATTATTTCCCAAAATTAGTCTATAATTAGTCTATAATTACTAAAAATTAGTAGTGAAAATTAGCATGGCAAGCAGTAATTTTAGCATTCATAGAAAAAGCTCAAAGCTGTGTGATGGGTACATACATGAAGGATCATAATATTATTATCTACTTTTGTATCTGTTTGAAAGTCTCCTTAATATAAAGGTCTTTTTAAAGGCTCAGCTAGGAAGTTAAAGTATATACCTGCTTAATGTACCAATAACTCTACATAAGGTCATTTGATTGCTATCAGATTGTGTTATTATAGTCATAGAAAAATATTTTATATTTTTTTAGCACCAGCATTTGAAAATTTAGCCTAGTATTTAAGAATATGAATTCAGAACCTAGATGGTCTCAAGTTGCATTCCACCTACTCCGCTGCTTAGCTGTTGTAACCTTGGAAAAGTAATTTATGCTGCATAAACTCCAATCTCCCCAACCAGAAATGGGGATAATATTACCATGGGTGTTTGTAGAATTAAATGACATAAAAAGTACAAAGTCAGCACAGCATTGGGCTAATGATAGGTGCTCAATAAATACTAGCATTATTAACATTCCAAAGTTCTCTATTGATATTATTGATCTAAAACTAAAGGAAGCAGTAAAGGTAATTAAGAATCCTATTTTGTAGGTGGGGAAAGAGATTTCAGAGATCGACAATTCAAAGATTAAAAGACTCTTCCTATTCTAGTGTATTTCTAGGTTAAATATTTAGAAATTAAAGAATTTACAAAAATAGAAGAAATTATATAATCCTGTCTTGGCCTTTAACCCTAATTAAATAACTTAAAGAAAGTTTTGCCATTGAATTAACCAATCGGTTTTCAAGACTGCCCTGGCTTTTACTTCCCACCAGGCCTTCTAGCATCAACTCTGCACAGGAGTACGGTCTCATGCTTAGCCAGGGATATGTTGATCTGGGGGGCCTTCTCCAGTCTCTCCTGAGTGGATATATGGAGAATGTATCAAAGCCCTCTGTGGCTGCCTCATTTCCCAGATCTCCCTGTTAAATTTCAGGCTAGTCCGCTAGTCCCCTGCTTGCCGCAGCCAGGACTACAACCTTAGTGTACCTGAGCCATTGGTCCTTCCATTCATTTGCCACCGAAATTTGTGCTTTACTGACAACACTGCTGGATATGAGGTTTTCCATACTCTGCTCCAAACCAAGTGAGCCCTCTCTGGCAAGGAAGCTTCTTGTTTTCTTGTTCTGCAGAGCCCTGTTCAGTTCTGCTCAGATCTACCTTGGGGGTGGGTGTGGATGAGAGAAGTCCCAAGCAAGAATGACAGAGGCTCGCACCATTCATATCTGATATTCAGTATTTTTTCATGAATAAATTGCTTCTCAATTTGTTGTATGCCTTTGGTCGTTTTCAAGAGCCCCGAAATAGTGGTTTTTGATAATTTTGTCCAGTTTTATTGCTGTATAACGCTTTATCAGAAAACATAATCAGAACCTATTATACCACGTTTTATCACAAAAAGTAAATAGTGGGCTGTGTTCTAAACTGTCTAACTTGTAGCCATCATTATTAGCATTTTTTTTTATTGGCGTATAATTGCTTTACAATGTTGTGTTAGTTTCTGCTGTATAGCATTTTGTTTTGAGGATCACAATAAATACATGCAAAGTAAAATGTTCATCTAAACTCAATAAAATATTGGCCCTTTTCTATACAATGTTTATACGTTTTCTATAGAAAGTTTATATGGGGGCCTTTGTCTATATAACATTTCTATATAATATTTCTATATAGTGCTTATATTTTTATGCTATGTGTTCCCATATAATCTTTTTTTTAGAATTATTTTGTAGGGGTTTTTTTTCATTTTTTTAATTGTATTATTTATTTATTTTTGGCTGTGTTGGGTCTTCATTGCTGTGCGTGAACTTTCTCTAGCTGTGGCGAGTGGGGGCTATTCTTCGTTGTGGTACGTGGGGTTTCTCATTGCACTAGCTTCTCTTGTTGCGGAGCATGGGCTCTAGGCGCACGGGCTTCAGTAGCTGTGGCACACGGCCTCAGTAGTTGTGGCGCACGGGCTTAGTTGCTCCGCAGCATGTGGGATCTTCCCGGACCAGGGCTCGAACCCGTGTCCCCTGCACTGGCAGGCGGATTCCTAATCACTGCGGCACCAGGGAAATCCCCCATAGAATCTTTTTATGATTCTATATAATGTTAAATGTTCATCTAATCTCAATAAAATATTAGCCCTTTCTTATATAATGTTTATATTCCCTAATTGTTAAATTATTCAAGCTCCTCAAGAAGCAAGGATTCTGAAAGCTGGCAATGAACAATAATCCATTTTTCTGAAATTCTCTTTCATCTAAAAACAAGTCCTTTCTAAAGGATGATTAGAATTTTCTTTTTTAAGCAAGATTTTAGAAATGTACTTTTAGTGAGAGTAAATGATGGTTGGATAAGATAAAAAGTCTCCATTTAACATAATTATATAATTATATTATAATAACCAGGTTAAGACTCCAAAAACAGGTATATTTGACTACAGGACCCATAATTATCAAAGATATTTGTGGTTCTCTGGAGACACTCTCTCTTAGACAATAGTGTTAAAAAGGAACTCACTGGGATTAAGTGGAAACCCACGTCTATCCATTCAGGGTACACTGAACTGTAGCTCAACCAGTACTTTTATTTTCTGTGCCATTACCCTTCCTGACCATAGTCAAACTAATAACAAGATGAGCCCATAGAATAATTAAGGCAGGCTTAATTAATGGGTCACCTGTACTCAACCCCATTCCTTTTGAACATCTGACATAGCTATAACCTACAGCTTTTTTTTTTTTTTTTCTTATAGGAGATAACTTTGTTAGAACTTGAGCACAATTAACTGAAAGGCAACTGGAAGATTAATAAGCGTGATATTATACTATGAACTCCTGCCATGTAATTTTTCTCATCTTTGAATAAAGTAAAATAATTTGCATGAATGTGCTTTCATAATAATCTGCCAACAAATTGGATGGTCTTAATAAAGAGAGTAACAGCCTGAAAGAAAAAGCAAAAGAGTATACAATTCCTTACTGCTGTGGAAGGAAGTGAAGAAAGATATCAAAATTTCAACATCTTCCAGGAATGAAGAGAAAACATAATGGTTTTTAAGGCTTCAATTGTACCCTACATTCCCAATGTAGTAAAATTGGTATTTAAAACAATTTTTTTTCACATAAACATACTGCAAGCTTCAAAATGAGACAACAGATGAAGAGCAATGGAGAGAAAAAGTTCTTTCATGAAGAAAGAAAAATCTAGCATATTGCAATGAGGCCCTCTGCTGC
Organism: Balaenoptera acutorostrata; assembly: GCF_949987535.1. Taxonomy (NCBI): domain Eukaryota; kingdom Metazoa; phylum Chordata; class Mammalia; order Artiodactyla; family Balaenopteridae; genus Balaenoptera; species Balaenoptera acutorostrata. The sequence continues at coordinate 68,158,772 of NC_080081.1, forward strand.
CATTTTTTAATACTACACCAAAAACCTAATTTCCAGTGGTGTCTCATTGTCTTTGCGGGAGCCAATACTTCAACAAAGCTTAAAGGAAAAAAATGGCTTAAATCCTTCAAAAAAACTTAGTCATTTCCAAGATTTTTAAAAATGGAATGATTTGATTCTAGGTGATACTATTCTGAACATAGTGTCTGAGCCACATAAACCTCAGTTAAATCCCTTAGTGACAGCATTATTTATTTAAGAACCGATTTTCATTATTTATTTTGTATTCTATTTAAGTATTTCCAAAAAAAATTATATTCATGCCAAATAGCTTCTATGAAGACGACAGTCCAACCAGTGCCATGGCCAAAAGATTTTTTTTTTAATTATAAATAAATCCTTGTATTGCAAAAGGCTATTCCTATTAAAATATCTCCATTTCTTGGGGAAAGGTACCAAGAAGTCCAAAAATTAACTCAAAGACTCATATGAGACTAAAACCAGTACCATTTGATCATCATTTTTGAATTGCCAGGACCAGAGGTAGACCTACCAGGAAATGAATAAAGCCTCATGTGTAGGGCTGCCATAAGTGCTAGGAGTGGCCAGGAGTTCTGAAGCATCCTGGGTGGGGAGGAGAAGCCAGGTGGCCAGGTGGCAATAAGGAAGCATGTCTATGTAAGCATATCTGGTACACTGTCTCAGCTTAGAAAAAAAGTTGAACCTCTAACACTCATGTAAATCACCATGATTTCTTTTCCTACACTAAATATGTCAGGCTTATTTTTATATTTATACTTTTATCTTCTTTTTCTTAAGGAGGGCCAAAAAAATTGTGTAAGCTCAGGACACACAAAACCTGAATCTATCCCTGGGGAATACAATTTAATCAATGCAATCCACCCAGAAAATATTATTTCACTTTTAATGGGATCATCTTGGATTCATAGGGGAAAAAAATGGTTTCAATGGCAATTTTTAAACTAAGACTAAATAGGAGCCTAAAAAGGCATTGGTGCAATACTTCATACAATTTTTTTAAGGGAAAGAAAGAAAATTAATATCTGCCCAACAGTGAAGCCACCTAGCATTCAAGAATCTCCAGCTCTTGATATCTATGTAGTAGTTAAGAGTACTGGCTGTGGAGTCAGGCAGTTCTGGATTTCAGTCCTGAATCTGTCACTCTACAGCTATGTCACCTTCGGCAAGTCAATTGTGCCTTGCAGTGAAAGGCATTGAATAATTATTTGTTGAAGAAATAAAAACATACATCAGCTCCACACACTGCCCAGAAAACTTTCAAGTTAGCAAATATAGCAATTTTTTAAAACTATTTTTTGCACATCTCTTAGAGGAACGGTATTGGGCAAAAGAGTAAGAAGCGATACTGGAGTTTAAGCAATGCATTGTTTGGGTTTTTTACTAAGATTTATATTTGTATTTGATGAGATTGGAAAAGTCTGCCTGGTGCAGAAAGCATTTAAGGATGGAGCCTGAAAGACTATTAGGATTAGACCTGGGTGACGGAGAAGGTGGAGAAGGCTGGAAGCATTTCAGGCTGAGGCAACAATACACTAAGTTAAGACCCAGAGACCAGAAAATGGAGAAATCTAAGGATTCTGGGAAAAGTCAGCAGCCCTGTTGGCTTGAGGTTTAGAGAACTCATGCAAGACTGGAAACAATTCAGGGTCATATCGCCACATTAGTTAATAATGCGCCTCATTCTGGAGGTCCTTGCAAAAAATTCCTTATCACTAAATGTCCACACAACCACCACAATAAATTACATTTGGTTTTAATTGATACAAAGAAATATGAGACTTAGGACAAATTTTTACTAAACTACAATTAAGTTAATCTAGTTCCAGTGTTGAAAAGGGATTTTATTTTTTAATTCAATCTTTCATCCAAGAGTGGACTATGTGTAACTTTTTAAATACTTCTCTCATATAGAAATCATTTGCATTTCAAGGTTTATGTTAAAGCCATTTACTGGAGGACTGAAAGGGAAGGAAGCATAATGTACATTAGGTTAACTACATAAATTTTCTAGGAAGTCATTAGGAGGAAAACTGTTCTCAAGGCAAATGGTAACAAAGATGGATGGACAGATGAAGTTGCCATTCTTATCGGTATAATACAAAAGTAATGGCCTTGGGTCAGAACGTGAGATTCCAAGTTGGCCTCTGCCACTTGTCAGTAGTTTTAACTTGGGCAATTTAACTTCTCTATGCTTTGGTTTCCATTTCTGTAAAATGAGAAGCACGATCACAATAATAAAACTTGCCAGTGGTATATTGTATTACTATCTGCCTGAGAGAGGAATATACATTTTCACCCCACCGTCTTTGGACCTGACATGTGACATGTTTTGTCCATTGAAATGTGACATTTGTCCCATCTCTTTGCTATTAGAATGGTATGCGTGTAAGGATGCTCTTTCAGCCCGGATTCTAAAGTGAAGAGGACATGGGAAGCAGAGATGCAGCTCACCTACAGCCTACATTAAATGTAAATGACAAATAAGCTTTGTTGTTTGAAGCCACAGAGATTTGGGGGTCGCTGCAAGGCCAAGTGATACACTATGCTACCCACTTCACACACTTGTTATAAAAGCTGAATAAATTATTTTAAAGCACCTTATAACGTTCTATGCCCACTCATACCTCAAACTATCTGCTTCTCTCCCCCCATGTTGTTGCAGATCAGAAACTTGTGATGTGAGAGCGTAAGGAAGAATGGGAATACCAGCTGTCAAAGCCGCACCTCGCTCTCCTGCCATTGCCTCCCCACATTCAGTGCTACTGCCCTGTTGGCAGTATACTCAGTTCCTGTCCCATCACCTTACCATACCTCATAAAACAAAATAATCTTGGGTTTTTTGTTATCTTTGATGTGAATTCCCTTGAAAATAAAAAGGGGGAAATACCTTTCAAATGATACAACTTTTCATGCTAGCTCTTGACCCAATTTTTCTGAGAAAATGCTCAGAACCACTTAAGTCTGGTTTCCCTTTGTACTTTAGTTAAATCTTACTTGAATCCTTTGTTTAGCCAGTTTTACCAGAACTTCTATGTGGAACCTTATTCCCTGTTTAACTTAAAGGATTCCATGAAAACTAAATTTTTTTTTAAAGGACAGCTTTAAAAAAAAAAAAAAGACATTTCATTTTAACCAGCAGTTAAAAAAAACAAAAACCAAAAAACCTTTGACTAAATTTGATAAGGCAGTAACCAAAGAGATGGCAGAGGAAAAGCCCAAGAGATGGAACCATGATTCTCAATAAATCAGGAAGAGGTGAGGGCTAGGGAAGCAAGTGAGTCAACAACTGGGCCAGGAAACAAGAAAATCTTTATTTTTCAAGCTCCTGGAACTCCCATTTCTGCCTGATGAAGCTGAAAGAACATGAACTTGAGAGTTATACAAGCCTAGGAGCTTTGAATACGAGCTCAACCACAATTTCTGCACAACTTTAGGCCAGTTATGCAATTTGACATTTACTTTCCTTACCCAGTAAGGGAAATAACAGCTACCTGATAAGATTGCTGTGAAGTATTAAATGGATCAAGGTGAGTGGAGCACCTAACATAGTACTTGGACAATAACAGCTTCTCAAAAAATTCCCATTCTTGGCTCTTTGTCATTAACTCATCTCTCCATACCCTGAATCAATCTTCAACAATCAACATGAAAATGCTTTTGTTCCCAGGTTGGGAATCTCTTGTAGAGTAACAAAAGTGACTGCAATCCACCACATAGAGACAGACGACAATAAAACATTTTATGTTTTAGAGCTCACAGTATTTTTAAAGTATGCACACATTTATATGTAGATATTTTTCTAAATATATTGATAGCTTTATACTGGTCACCAAAAAAGTACACAACTGAAATATGTAGAAATAAAATTACACATTTTCCAAACAAAGTCACATCATCAGTTCTGTATTTATTCAACTTTCAACTTTGAAATCCCCAGGAACTGGCAACGAGAGAGAGGGAGCCCCCACCCATCAAGGGTCATGTTAATGATTCCAGAGAATGCTGGAAAACCTGTACTGAATCCAAGTTTTTAACTGCCAGGTTTTTAACTCCTGGCTACAGTTCCCATGTATGATATAATTCAGAAACTTAGTTTAGGCACAAGAGAACCATGGGATTTAAAACAGGGCCCCTCAACATGTAAAATTTTAATGAAAAACCCAGAAAAGTCATAAATTATCATAAAGAAACTAAAAAACAAACAAAAAATTTGCAAAATGGCAGGGAGACCTTTTTAAACCAAAAAGGGGGGAAAAAGGAAGGATGGTCATTTTATTAATGTGTAAGTTGAATAGAACCTTCCTAGGTCCTTTACACTCTTCCCCTTCTGCAGGCATCTTCTGCACCAATGATTGTCTAGGGCCATTATGCCACCTACTGTGAAGACGGAGCAGCCAAGTATGGTGCTACATTTCCAACCCAAATTGATCACAGAAGTTTAAAAATACACATTTTTCACCCCAATCCTGCAGTACCAGCACAACTACCCACAACACTTGCACACATAAGGATTTGTTCATATAAACCTTGAAAAAAACTACCAGAGGCTTCCTGCTGCATTTCTTTGAAACCATTTGTTGATTCTTAGTCTGAGAATTGACTCAAAAATTCTAGATAAAGTTGATTTTTACCTGTAAGTCTCATATTTACCTCTAAAATCCCTCATGGTCAATCTCAGTTATCCCTGTCACAGAAAGAAAGGAGTAATGCAGACAGAAGAACTTATCAATTCATATAAAATGATTTTCCTTTGCCCCTACTAACATTTAAGCTCAGATGTGTTCTGATACATAAACACCTATCTGGGCATGGCTGTTGTTCTCCGTGCTCAGGGCAATAGTTCCAGAATTAAACAATGGAGGGAAGAAGCCACAGTCATGTTTAAGCACAGTTCATTCACATCTTTGTTTATCCATTCAATATTCATTTATTGAGTACCTACTACATGCCAAATAATGTTCTGATTGCTGGGGTTCTATCAGTGAACAAATAGAAGAAAATCCCTACTGTCATGGAATCTATACTCTAGTGGAGGCAAATAAATAAAAGAAACAAGTAAATTAAATTACTTTAGATAATTGTGGTGAAAAATAACAGTGGAGGGGATAAGGAGTATTGTACACAGTTACAAATATAAACAGTATAGTCAGGGATCCCTCACTTAGAAAATTCCATTTGAGCAACGACATGCAGTTAAAGGAACATTTCAACAAGTGCTAAAGTTCTGAAGCAGGCACACACTAATAGTATTTGAGAAACGGCAAGAGGGCTAGTGATGCTGGAGGATAGAGCAATAGGAGATGAGGTCAGAGAACTGGAAGTAGAGGAGAGGAGACTTAAATTTTATTGTTAATGAGATGAAGAATGGTTACAGGGTTTAAGGCAGAGGAGTGGCATGACCTGATGAAGGTTTAACGGAATCCCTCTGACTGCTGTGTGGAAAAGAGCTTGAAGGAAGGATGAGAAGGTTGGAAGCAGAAAGCACACATAGACTCTACCACAATAATCTAGGTACTCAGGTGATCATAGCTCGGATCAGGCTGAGAAAGAATAAGAAGTTATGGATTCTGGATACACTTGAAAGGTAGAGCCAACGGGGTTCTTTTTCTACATGGAAAAAAACCCCGACAAAGATGACTTCTTGATGTTTGGACTGAGTAACTAGGAGGAGAAAGTTACCGTAAACTGAGATGGAGAAGACCCTGGCGGGGTCTGTTTGGGGCAGGGAAAGATCAGGAATTCAGTTTTGTATGTGTTATGTTTGAGATGCCTGTGACATGTACACGCCTAATGGCGGGTGTCTACTGGGAATACCTATGGGGATACCTAAGAGGCAGCAGTCAATACGGTTGATTCTTCCTCTATAGCTATGTAGCTTTATCTACCTCCAAGGGGTCCTTTGATGGTCTCTCGAAATACTTTTCCTTTTGCTCACTTAGGGGACTGAGATAGCACAGAATTTTCCATTGCTGATTCCATCTATGAGTCAAGATTTCCTCCATGCTTTGCTTAGGTAGCTATGCAGCAATACTGTGAAAGATAAACCATGTAAGGGGCAAGCAGGAAAATCTTAAAGAGACTGAATTATCCTGGAAATAATTTGGAATTTTAACATCACATGCAAAAAAAAAAATCTCTTGAAGTACATTGGAAAACCAGCTGTGGCTGAAACATTACGACCATTAGGACCACAATTCAGTCTGAGATATTTGCATAATTGTTACTTTATAAGATCAAACTTTCCCCTGTATTTATTATTAAACTAATGCATTTCAGCTGCTGTATACTGTGGTTTACAAATCATCAGGAGCTTGTAACATTCACGGTCATGTGAAGAGCCAAAAAAGATGTGATTTCTCAAATTAAAAACTGATCTTATTAGGAACAAACATAAATATGATGAGCAAAGAAGCAAACCACAAACCCAGGTTTGCCTGTAGATCTGTAAAGTTTCCACTAGGGCCAAGTTCCAACAAGGAATGATGTTATAAATTAGATGACAATTCTAACATTTGAGTGGCTAAAGATTTGTTCTAACATTGAGTATTTAAAGACACAGTGTGGATCCTGCCTGCCAGTAGTGTACATTCTAAATCTGAGGAGTAAAGATATGTATATGTTGATGGAATTCTTGAGCACTGTCATTCCATCTCAAGATAAGCAAAAGGCTACTTTCCCACACCTATTAACACTCCTTGTTAAATGATACAGAGCTACTTCCTTTCAGGTTTCAACTAGATTCCTTCCACTTCTTTGCTCCTTTATTTGAAGAAACTCCCATCTGAACAAGATTACCCACTCTTTCCATTATGCAGTTATACTACTTAAGGCAGAACTAATTACAGGATAATGCAAGCAGTTGTGGTTTTTTTAACATCTTTATTGGAGTATAATTGCTTTACAGTGGTGTGTTAGTTTCTGCTTTATAACAAAGTGAATCAGCTATACATATACATATATCCCCATATCTCCTCCCTCTTGTATCTCCCTCCCACCCTCCCTATCCCACCCCTCTAGGTGGTCACAAAGCACCGAGCTGATTTCCCTGTGCTATGCAGCTGCTTCCCACTAGCTATCTGTTTTACATTTGGTAGTGTATATATGTCCATGCCACTCTCTCACGTCGTCCCAGCTTACCCTTCCCCCTCCCCGTGTCCTCAAGTCCATTCTCTAGGTCTGCCTCTTTATTTCTGTCCTGCCCCTAGGCTCTTCAGAACCAATTTTTTTTTCTTTTTTTTAGATTCCATATATGTGTGTTAGCATACAGTATTTGTTTTTCTCTTTCTGACTTACTTCACTCTGTATGACAGACTCTAGGGCCATCCACCTCACTACAAATAACTCAATTTTGTCTCTTTTTATGGCTGAGTAATATTCCATTGTATATATGTGCCACATCTTCTTTATCCATTCATCTGTCGATGGACAGTTAGGTTGCTTCCATGTCCTGGCTATTGTAAATAGAGCTGCAATGAACATTGTGGTACATGACTTTTTTTGAATTATGGTTTTCTCAGGGTATATGTCCAGTAGTGGGATTGCTGGGTCATATGGTAGTTTAGTCTCAGGTCTGAGAAGGCAAATCTTGGAGTCTGAACAATTTGTTGCAGATTCCCAGACGATTATTTTCTCCAGACAACCTCACTACTTGTGGTTAATGAGTCTGTTTTATTCCCTTCAAAATAAATGAGAATCACAATTGCCATTTTCATAGCCCTATAGAAGCTAAGAGTTCAATCTCTGAGGCAGTAGCTCCATTCCAGGCCCAGCTCTGACTCTTCTGAGCTAGGAGACCTTTGACAAAGTTTCTTAACATCTGTGTCCCAGTTTCATTGTGTGTAAACTGAGGTCAGCAATAGGACCTACCAATTGGCTATTGTGTGGATCATATGATAAATGACACTTGGCACTGTGACTGGCAAATAATGAATGCTCAATAAAAAGGCCCACCCCTAATATCTGTGGAGTCTGGAGGGGAATATAAATGAAGATTCTTAAACCATCAAAGAGATCTGAAGCCAAACACTGGTGAAAGTGGTAAAGCAGGATTTTATTCAGAAACTATTGCAATCGAGGAAAAGGAGACTTCAGTATAGTATAAGAAGGAGAAGCAGGAATTTATAGCCAAAGAATAGGATGAGAATGTCAGTGGATGGAAAATTACTAACAGGAAAGAGACATTAAGAGTAGAGAGATTCTTGCTAAAGCAACTTAACAGGATTCTTGCTGAAGGTAGGCCAGGGTGACTGGATATCAAAGGTGGGGAGATTTTCTGTAAACTCACTTAGCAAGATTCTTGGTAAAATTGGGCCCAGCAAGAGGAGGGGGCCCAAGATGGAGGCCAAGTCAAGAAGAAGGCTAAGAGGAACTTGACTAAAGTTGATCAAGGAGAGAGTCTTTGTCAACAGCAGAGTTCTAAACATTTAAGAGGTATAAAATTCAGTCAATAAACTGTTGAGTTACTTATTATTTTATCTATCATATATATTCTCTATGTATATAGTCTCATAATGACCTAGGACTCCTCCCAGTTCGACACCAGAATATGCCAGTCAGGGGAGAGCCAGCATCCTTCTCCATAGGCAACAACTGCTCTCAGCTACCCATTGGGCACACGGGTGTGCATACCAGTGGGGCAGACCACACTCAGGAAGATGGAGACTGGGACGAGGCCAGAATAAGCCCCAGAGGCAGGCTCAGGAACACTTGCAGAGGAAATTCCAGGGACTCAGTTACCCACGTATCCTCTTGGCCTTATGGACTCCTTACCCCATGGGAAGGAGGGCTAGAGCAGGTTGCAAAAGCATGGTGTCCAGAGAAGGAACGCATGACAGTTTTATGTGTTTTAATAACAACACTGCTATGACTTCTACAGACAAGTGTTACAGAAGATACAAGCTCAGATAAGGCACTAAAGAAAACTTTGCAAGGGAAGGGAAAAGAAGAGTCAAGGAAAGCCTATAAGAGTGAGGGTATTCTAAGCAGAGAGAAGAGCAAGTGTTAAGATAATGTGGTGTATAAAACAATATGATCTCCATGCTCACAGTCTTTGAGTATAGTAAGTATTGGACAACGTAATGGAAGTGAAACTGGAAGAGATATTGGGAAGGCTTTATCACCGAGGAGCACATGCGTCATTCTAAGGAATTTAGATTTTATCCTAGAAGATCTGCTGCAAACTGGCCAAAGCCAGTTTGGCCCCTTGAGAAATATAGGTTCTTTTTTAGTTTTTTCATGTTACTGAGGTATAATTGACCAACAAAATTGTACTATATTTGAAGCGTACAATGTGATGACTTGCTATATCTATACATTGTGAAGGGATTATCCCCATCAAATTAACACATCTATCACATATATACCTTTCTTTTTTTGTGCGTGGTGAGAACACTTAAGTTCTACTCTATTAGTAAGTTCAAATTATACAAAATAGTATTATCAATTATAGTCACCATTTTATATATCAGATCCTCAGAACTTATTCATCTTGTAACTGAAAGTTTTTATACTTTTACCAAACTCTCCTCATCTCCCACCCCCTGGCAGCCACGATTCTCATCCTTGTTTCTATGAGTTTGATTATTTTTTTTAAGATTCCACATATAAGTGATACCATGCAGGACTTGTTTTTCTCTGCCTAGTTTATTTCACTTAGCATACTGCCTCTCAGATTCAAGCATATTATCCCAAATGGCAGGATTTCCTTCTTTTTCAAAGTTGAATAATATTCCATTGTGTATATATATCACATTTTCTTTATCTATTCATTCATCAATGGGCACTTAGGCTGTTTCCATGTCTTTGCTATTGTGAATAAGGCTGCAATGCACATGGGAAATGCAGATATCTCTTTGAGACAGTGATTTTTTTTCCTTTGGATACATATCCAGAAGTGGAATTGCTGGATCATATGGTACTTCTATTTTTAATATTTTGAGGAATGTCCATACTGTTTTCCAAAATCACTGTTTACATTCTCACCTCCACTGTACAAGGGCTCCCTTTCTCCACATTCTCACCAGCATTTGTTATCTCTTGTCTTTTTGATAATAGCCATTCTAATAGGTGTGAGGTAACATCTCATTGGGGTTTTGATCTGCATTTCCCTGATGATTAGTGATGTTGAGCACCTTTGCATGTACTTATCGGTCATTTGTATGTCTTCTTCAGAAAAATGTCTATTCAGCTATTTTGCCCATTTTTTAATTGGGTTATTTGGGGTTTTGCTCTTGAGTTACATGAGTTCCTTATATATTTTAGGTATTAACCTCTTATCAGATTTGTGGTTTGCAAATATCTAATCCCATTCCATAGGTTGCCTTTTCATTGTGTTGATGGCTTCCCTTGCTGTGCAGAAGCTTTTTAGTTTATTGTAGTCCCACTTGTATATTTTTTTCTTTTACTGCCTTTGATTTTGGTGTAAAATCCAAAAAGTCATCACCAAGACCAATGTAGAGCTTACCTCTGGTGTTTCCTTCTAGGAATTTTATAGTTTCAGGTCTGATGTTCAAATCTTTAATTCATTTTGAGTTGACTTTTATGTATGGTATAAGACAGGGATCCAGTTTCATTTTTTGCATGTGGATATCAGTTTTTCCAACAATATTTGTTGAAGAGATTATCCTTTCCTATTATATTCTTGCTGCCTTCTTGAAAATTGACCATATGTACATGGGTTTATCCCTGGGCTCTCTATTCATGTCCATCTATGTGTCTTTTTTTTAATGCCAATAGCATACTGTTTTGATTACTATAGCTTTGTAATACAGTTTGAAATCAGGACCTGTGATGCCTTCAGTTTCTTTGTTTTTCTTTCTCAAGATTGCTTTAATTATTCAGGGTCTTTTGTGGTTCTATACAAATTCTGGCTTGTTTTTTTCTATTTCTGTGAAAAATGCCATTGGAATTTTGATAGGAGTTGCATTGAATCTGTAGATTGCTTTGGGTAGTATGGACATTTTAACAATATTAATTCTTCCATTCCATGAGCATGGACTATCCTTGCATTTATTTGTGTCTTCTTTAAATTCTTTTATCAACATCTTATAGTTTTCAGTGTACAGCTTTTTCACCTCCTTGGTTAAATTTATTCCTCAGTATTTTATTCTTTTTGATGCAATAGTAAATGTGACTATTTTCTTAATTTCTCTTTCAGATAGTTGATTGTCAGTGTATAGAAACTGATTTTTGCATGTTTATTTTGCATCCTGCAACTTTACTGAATTTATTAGTTCCAAGAGTTTTTTGGTGGAGTCTTTAGAATTTTCTACAAATACCATGTCATCTGTAAATACAGACAATTTTACTTCTTCCTTTCTGACTCAGATGCCTTTTATTTCTTTTTCTTACCTAACTGTTCTGGTCAGGACTTCCAGTACTACACTGAATAAAAGTGGTGAGAGAGGGCATCCTTATCTTGTTCCTGATCTTAGAAGAAGCTTTCAGCTTTTCACCACTGAGTATGATGTTATCTGTGGGCTTGTCATATATGGCCCTTATTATGTTGATGTACGTTCCCTTTCTCCCCATTGGGTTGAGAGTTTTATCTTAAATGGATGTGAAATTTTGTGAAATGCTTTTTCATATTTGTTGAGGTTATTGTATAATTTTTACCCTTCATTTTGTTAATGTGGTATTTATCACACTGATTGATATACAGATGTTGAACCATTCCTGCATCCCAGGAATAAATCCCACTTGATCATGGTGTATGACCCTTTTAATGCAATGTTGAATTCGATTTGCTAATATTTTGTTGAGGATGTTTGCATCTGTGTTCATCAATGATATTAACCTGTAATTTTCTTTTCTTGTAGTGTCCTTTTCTGGCTTTGGTACTAGGGTAATGTTGGCCTCATAAAGTGAGTTTAGAAGTGTGCCCTCCTCTTCTGTTCTTTAGAAGAGTTACGGAAGTACTGGTATTAATTCTTCTTTAAATGTTTGGTAGAACTCAACAGAGAAGCCATCTTGTCATGGACTTTTGTCTGTCGGGAGGTTTTTGATTACTGATTCAATTTCCTTACTAGTTTTTGGTCTGTTCAGGTTTTCTATTTCTTCATGATTCAGTCTTGGTAGGTTGTGTGTCTCTAGGAGTTTATCTATTTCTTCCAGGTTGTCCAATTTGTTGGTGTATAATTATGCATAGTAGTTTCTTATGATCCTTAGTATTTGTGTTAGCAGTTGTAAAGTCTCCTCTTTCATTTCTAATTTTGTTTGAGTCTTCTTTTTTCTTATTTAGTCTAACTAAAGGCTTATCAACTTTATCTTTGCAAAAAAACCCCACCTCTTTGTTTCATCAGTCTTTTCTATTGTCTTTTTAGTCTCTATTTCATTTACTTCCATTCTAATCTTTGTTATTTTCTTCCTTCTGCTAATTTTTGGCTTAGTTTGTTCTTCTTCTAGTCCCTTAAGATGTGAAGTTAGATTGTTTTTGAGTTCTTTTTGGTTAATGTAGGCATTCACCTCTATAAACTTCCCTCTTAGGACTGCTTATACTGTATCCCACATGTTTCGGTATATTGTGTTTTCATTTTCATTTGTCTCAAGATGTTTTTTTAATTTCCCCTTTGATTTCTTCTTTGACCCATTGGGTACTCTGGAGCATGTTGTTTACTATTTGTGAATTTTTCAGTTTTCCTCTTGTAATTGTATAGGTTTATTTTGCAGTTACTATGACACTTACATTAAATATCCTATCATTATAACAGTCTATTTTAAGCTGATAACAACTTAACTTTGGATGCATACAAAAGCCCTACATTTTTACACTCTTCCCCCACCCAACATTTTTGTTTTTAATGTCACAATTTATGTATTTTTACCTTGTGTATCCATTATCAAATTATGGTAGTTAAATATTTATTTTTAATACTTTTGTCTTTTAACTTTCACACTAGATTTAAGTGGTTTGCCCACCATCATTACATTAGAGTTCTGAATTTAACTATATATTTCCTTTACCAATAAGTTTTATACTGTCATATTTCCAATGTTACCAATAGTGTCCTTCAGTTCAGCTTGAAGAAATCCCTTTAACATTTCTGGTAATGTCAGTCCAGTGGCGATGAACTCCTTCAGCGTATGTTGGTCTGCTTAATGGTGTCCGATAAGACCCTTAAGCTATTGTCACTCTTTCTCATTCTTTTTTACTTTTGCTCCTCTAAATGGATGAATTCCACTGCCCTGTTTTTGAGTCTGCATATCCTTTCTTCACTTGATCCAGTGTGCTATTGAACCCCTCCATTGAATTCTTTTTTTTTTTTTTTTAATTTATTTATTTATTTATTTATTTATTTTTGGCTGTGTTGGGTCTTCGGTTCGTGCGAGGGCTTTCTCCAGTTGCAGCAAGCGGGGGCCACTCTTCATCGCGGTGCGGGGACCGCTCTTCATCGCGGTGCGCGGGCCTTTCTCTATCGCGGCCCCTCCCGTTGCGGGGCACAGGCTCCAGACGCGCAGGCTCAGCAATTGTGGCTCACGGGCCCAGCTGCTCCGTGGCATGTGGGATCTTCCCAGACCAGGGCTCGAACCCGTGTCCCCTGCATTAGCAGGCAGATTCTCAACCACTGCGCCACCAGGGAAGCCCCCTCCATTGAATTCTTCATTTCAGTTATTGTATTCTTCAGCTCTATGATTTGTTTAGTACTTTTTTATATTTCTGTCTCTGTTGAAATTCTTGTTTAGTTCATGCATTGCTCTCCTGACCTCACTGAGCATCTCTGTGACCATTAATCTGAACTCTCTATTGGGTAAATCACTTATTTCCATTTCATTAAGATTGGTTTCTGGAGATTTATTTATGTTATTTTTCTGTTGTTGTTGCTTTAAACATAATTCCCTGTTTCTTCATTTTGCTTGACTCTCTGTGTTAGTTTCTGAGCATTAGATATAACACCTATTAGATATAACAGCCACCTCTCCCTGTTTTGACTTTCTGGCCTTGTATAGGAGATAAACTTTGGCAATCAGCCCAGACTGAGCTCCTGTTGCCTCTCAAACCTTTGTGATTGTCCAAGCTTCCTCTTTGTTCTTAGTGATTGTCAGTGGTGGAGGATGTTGCAAGACCTGTGAGTGTCCCCAAAGCGTGGGAAATGCCCATATGCCTATTCAGGCTCCCAGAGGACTACTAACTGCCTACACCTTCAGCTCCCCAAAAGAGGTTAATTGGAATCTTGACCGTCAGGCAGCAGCTGGGAAAGTGAGAACATTAGATATGCAGTCTAGCCCCTATCAGAAATAAATCAGGAGTAGGTGTTTTTGCTTACTCTGTGCTGAGCCAGAGGGAATAGTTGCTGGGAGTATCTGTGTACCCATATAGAACCACCACTTTGCTTTCTGCAGTCCTGGAGGATTCATGAATGCCAAGCCCCATCAGCTCCCAGATGTAGGTGATTTGGGAGCCAGTCCCCTGAGGCAGCCGTAACAGTTGGGGAAACAAGCTCCTTCCAGAGAGCCGTTGACAACTTGGTTTTACTGATGGAGTGAGCCAAAGGGAGAAGGTGGGGAAAGTGCCCTCCAGCTCTTTCAGGCTTCAGGAAGGATCACAGTCAGCACGTAGATGTGAGCTAAACAGAAGCCAGACCCTCAAACAGCAGCTGGTAAAGTATGCAGTTAAACCCCTTCCAGGAAAAACTGGGAGATGGGCATTTTTGTCTACTTCCTCTGCACTGAGCCCAGAGGGATAGCCATTGGGAGTGCTTGCATGCCTGTTAACAAGTGTTTCCTTGTTTCTAATAGTCCTTTGGGACTTGTGAATGCAAGAGCCATTGGCTCTCAGAGCTAGGTGATCTGGGGACCTGTCCCTTGGGTGGCAGACTTAGGGACAGGTTGGGGTGCTATATGTGTGGTTCACACCTTTAGCTCCTCAGCAAGAAGCTAGGTTTGGATATTGGGGGTTCCCTCCTGATTATAACATGCTGTGCCAGGGGTGGTTTATGGTGAGAATGTGTCTCAGCCTTTCCTACCCATTTTGATGTTGGTATTTTTTCAGTTGCCTGATGTGTAGGAGTCACTCAAATAGCTCTGTATTCCTCTCAGAGAGAAATAATCCATGTGTAGCTGTATATTCAGTGTGTCTGCAGGAGAAGGAAAATTCAGAATCCTCCTATGTTACCATCTTGGTGATGTCTTTTCTAAAATGTTGGTAGTTGCCCATGTTAGAATTAAGTGGGGCTATTCATCCCCTCCTCTTCAACCTTACTACCAAGTGGCATGTTACAATGAAAAGAAGTCCCCGAGTGAATTTAACTTATTCCAGGGATTTAAAAAGACCAGTTTATCATATCCATCCTCTCCAGATTCAAAATTGATCAATAAATATGAAAAAAAGATAGAAATCAAAATACACTCATTATTATTGGAAAAACTAGATTGGGACTCATGTGGTACTGTGTAAGAATGAGATTTGACATTTTATTTTAACTACACAACAAGCAAGAAGAAGTATCTAGACAGAGTCTGAAATAGCTTCCTATCTAAAGGGAATTTACAAAGTTTAAATATGGATAAGGTCAACTTTAGTAAAATCAATGAGGTCATAGTCAGTGGGTTAATTATCACACAGCTGGTGAGCAAATTCAATTTCCTAGGACAAATACAGTTTAAAACTTCAGTGATCCAACACAATTTCCTATAGCAAACAATTGAATAAGCCTTGAGGTTAACATAGTCTTAATATTGTAGGTTATAACATAAGATTACAAATAAAACTCTGTCCTTCCTTAATCTTTCTTATCTGAGATGAAATGGTAAATACCATAATCTTACACTTTGAATTCTTAAAGCATTTATGTCAACAATGTTTAATCTGACTCTATATTTCTTTAATGTTAAACAATATTGAACGTATCTGCTCAATTCAGACAATTCCAGGCTTACCTGATATGCTTACTTTCAAGAAGAGAATACCAGAGAAGACCTGGAGACGGAAGGTGAAGAGTGAGAGGAAGGGGTAGGAAGGAAGAGAGAGAGAGAGAACTCTAGCACACCAAAAGCTAGGGTTATACACAGAGCCCCTTTTCCCAATTTCACCAAAAAGTGAAGTCACTCCCACTGCTGGGCATAAGAGTCGGTCAGAGGTATGGAGAAGATGAAAGCTTGCTCCCAAATGAGTGCTTCTAAATGTGTGAAAGTGTTGGTGGAGGTTCCTATTTATGACCAGAAGGAACTTTAGAAAAAGAAAGAATAGTTTCCTTGGAGATAATATTGCTCAGGAAGAGTATGGCAAATGGGAAGAGGAAACCAATGTGGGATCTTGGGGAAAACAAACAATAAAGAAGCAGCAAAGGTAAGGGGTAGCCAGAAAGATAAAACGAGAAATGAGGGTGGTGTCTTAGAAACATAAATCA
The DNA here is from genome assembly GCF_949987535.1 of Balaenoptera acutorostrata. Classification (NCBI taxonomy): domain Eukaryota; kingdom Metazoa; phylum Chordata; class Mammalia; order Artiodactyla; family Balaenopteridae; genus Balaenoptera; species Balaenoptera acutorostrata. The sequence goes on from NC_080081.1 coordinate 68,175,136, forward strand.
GATAAATACTGACTGGAAAAAGTTTCAACAAGGAGAAAAAATTGTTCAAGCTACCAGTAAAGACCATGTGTTATGAGTCCCTATGAGTCAGGCACAGTGCTACATGTGCACCTCAGCCAATCCTCTAAATAAGAGGTAGTCTTACTTCACAGAGAAGAAAACTAAGGTTAAGACAACTTAAGTAACTTATAACAAAGTTGGGCTTTGAACTTCTTTCTGACCATAGAGTTTATTATGTTTTCAACATGCTGTAAAGCCTCTGAGAATGGGGAATTTGGCAAATATTTCATATATATCTTATACACCTCCCTGGGGGTCTCTTGAGGCCATCACTAGACTCTCAACTGCTTGCTCTTTCTCAGCTATCCTGCGGCTGCTCCTTTTATGACATGGTTTATCAACTCCACTGGGGTTCCCAATAGTCCCAATGCCTGGGATTGATGTGTTGCTTGCCCAGCATACTAGGTATTTATTGCTGCATAGATAGTACCTTTTAATTTCATAGTCTCTGTGGATCAGGAATCTGGGCTTTCTCTGGCTTCAGACCACTCTAAAGGCTGCAATAAATGTGTCAGTTGGGGCTGCAGTCATCACAGGGTCGACTGAGGAAGCACCCAAGCTCACTCATGTGATTGTTGATAGTATTCAGTTCCTCATGAGCTGCTAGCCAGAGGCTTGCCTTTGTTCCTTGCTATGTGGGCCTCTCCACTGGACAGCTCACAACATGACAGCTGGCTTCATCAGGGAGGGCAAAAGAGTATACGTTACAGCAAGATGGAAGTCAGAGTTTTTAATAACCTAATCTCAGAATTGACATCCCATCACTTTAGCAGTATTCTATTCATTAGAAAAACATCACTAGGACCAGACCACACTACTGTCCCAAAATGACTTAAGAGTATTGTTCCTTTTGCATTCCCCACTCCACACACCTTCAGGTCTACAGCTTTATGGTAAAATCCCAGTCCTCTGATTTATAAAACTAGAATGAGAAGGAATCTTCAAAAGCACTCTGTTAAATTTCATGTTGAAAAGCCTTGAAAGGTGTTGGGAACTTCAGGATGTCAGTCAGAAAATAAGCTCCACGATTTTCCCTACTGTCTTGGTATTTAATGAAATGGGTGTTGTCATGTGACAGAAGGGACAAAACTGGAAGGAGTCTGGACAAGATATGTAATATAAGAACTTACAATATCTTTGTAAAACTTCTCCATTTTCTAGTCAGACTTGGGCCATTCGGCCCATACATCTCCTAAGAGTCAGTGAGAAATGAATGTCTTCATCTTCCCCGTGACCATGGACCTTAGAGCAACTTAGGCTTGCCTGGCATTGTAAAAAATTCATTCCCACCCCCCTGCTCAGAAACCCCAACTCAGTAAGTGGTTTGGGGAAGGGGCCTAGAATTTGTGTAATTGCTGACCAAGTGGAGAAATTCTGGCAGTAGGAAACCTACAGAAAGGTGGGAAGCAAACTGCCTCTACCTTAGTGTCGGATCCACCCAAGATGTCTTTAGCCCCATTCTTACTCTTTCTCTGACTTCCCAAACCCATAGTACCTGTGTGATTCTGCAAGTCTTTTCCTCACCCTCTAGAACTTAACTTCATCTCTATTAGACTTATATCATCCGCTGTGTCACTATCACATGATAAAGTTCTGTTCCATTCAACACAGACCTGCCTGCTGCTACCCACATGTAAGAAAGACAAAGTCTTACTCCTAGGTTGGCCAGATGTTTGTTTCTCAGAGTCAGGCCTAAGTCTTTTAGCCACAGATCAAAACTGTCAATAACTTCACAGTCATTCTGAACTGCTAATCTATCCAGAGATCCCTGGTACTGTCCAGAGAAATTATCTAACTAGACTTTTGCTTTCCTCAAGCTTCAGCTCAGTCCTTAATCATTCTGAGTTTTTCCTAAATCCCTCTGTAATTGATGAGCATTGACTGGGTTTCTCTACTTCCGTATCTACCAGATACCAATACTATTTTTATTTTTGCTTTGAATGTTTCCATACTACCAATAGCCTTAAGCTCACTTGAGGATGCTTTCAGCCTCACATCCTCTCCTCTCAGGAGCCCCACTTTCTCCATTCCATGTGATTCCAGTGGGGGCTGCCAATCATCAGGCCTCACCTTTCTCATCTCAGGAACAGGCACAAGACCAAGACTTGCCAATCAGAGTCTCCTGTTCCCCAGGACTCAATGGTTGGTGTACTTACTCCAGGGAAGGTTACTTGGGGTCTCCTTTTTTTTTTTTTAAGGGACTGATATGGATGCAAAAAGAGTAGAATACACTAGAGTTATAAGGGCTATTTTGATCCAAATATACTTGGGACCATCTTTCCTATCATTTGAAAGAGAACCTGGCATAGAAACAAAGCCAACAGCAAAGAAAACAGAGTCAAGAGATAGAAAAAAGAAACAGATGCCTGACAACATCATTTAAATAACTGGGGACTGTCATGTCTGAAGCAGTGAATCCCTGAACTTTTCAGTTATATGAGCCAATAAATTCTCTTCTTTTGCCTAAGATGGTACCAGTTAGACTTCTGTCTCTTGTAAGAAAAAGAACTTGACCAATTTATCTCCACACAGCACACAGCACAGCGATGCCATAGTCACTTTTAGGGAAGGGAAAATATTTCACCACCATTATATACTTCACAGTGTCACAGAAATTATGTTCTTTCTTTTTTAACCTCAATCAGCTAAATAACAGTGATGAGGTTCCCAATTAGTCAACACTTAATGGGCCTATTTTATTTTTAAACACTACACTGCCTTCAGGTATCTGTGGAGAGGTGTGTGTCGAGTGACTGGCTTGTTCCCAATACAGAGGTAAGGCCAACTTGTATTTGTCAACGTGGCCATTCTTATTCTTTCATGGATAGGCCACGACATACACACAAAACCTGTGTATTAGTGGTCTGAAACTTACAGGAAAACTTAGCATATCACTAATCTCAACTAGTAATTATCCCTTCCCAATTTCCCCATTTCTACCAAAGCTTCCCTTTCTCCTTTGCCAACTACATTTGACCCATTGTTATGGTCTGTTGCTTCTTTTTTAATAAGGTCTCTTAGGTCTGATGCTGTCTTTCTATTTTCAGAGTCACACCCTTTATAGGGTCTGGTTAAAAGCACCCTCAGTCACCCTTCATCACATGGCTCCTGGTAACATGTTAAAAGGTGTTCCCAAATCCATTGCCACTGTATTCAATCCAGGCTCCTCACCATTCAGCACTTCGTCCTCCTCCTCTCAACTACCATTTCCAATCTCTCCTCCATTTTCTCTTTTGATCCTCTTTTAAGTTGTTTTTTAAAAGTCCATTTAAGTTACTATCCTATGTGGGGTCCACCCTGTCAGAGCCTGTTTTTCAATATTTAAAAAAAAATATGTTTGGAAAAAGATTTTGTATAATAGCACAATTCCTAGGAACAATTTTATGGTAAGAGTGAAAAGGAAAAAACTGTGTGGTTTGATATTTTAACTTGATAAAAATGTTTTCTAGGTTTCATTGTTCCGATTTATTAGTTAAATAATACAATAAATGCTTCCATATGACAATGACCTCATTTCTGTGAACAAATAAACTGACCTAAATACATGCCAAAAGAGATTGCTCAACTAAATCCATGAATGTGGGATTAGAAAATATAATGAACTCTAGCCAAGAAGAGTAGATGCTGAGAATATAAAATACCGTATATAGTTCAGGTATATAGAAATGCAGTTTATTTAGAAATTAAATCCTCTTTAAACACTTAAAAAATAAAAAATATGAGTGTGATCCTGAGAGAGTCAATCAACTAAGAGGTTTTTTCCCACATTTTGAAGTTTATTGTCTTTTAAGCTCATTCTGTCTAAACAAGTAGTTGTTTTGAACAGGGAGCCTTAAAAACTTTTGCCAGAATTCTCACCCCAAAATAACAGAACAGTTGTCTGCTGAATATTGAGATCCTGATTTATAGTCTTTTTGTGATATTTATATTAAAATGGCATCTCCCCATTGAAATTAAAAGGAATACTAAGTAAACTACAAAGGCTAAACTTCAGATTATGAACAATTTACAAGGTCAACAATATGACTTGCAGGTTAATCACCAAGCAAATAATTTGACTTCACAGTCTATGCAATTCAGATTATCAAGGCTCATTTTATTAACTCAAACCTGATCTGAAGTAGCATGAGGATATTTACAGTCTTTGATGTTTTTATTTACCCACTTATTGTGAAATATTAATGGGAAGTGCTACTTCAGTGAAAAGGAAAAATTCTAAATTCCAAAACAATCTGGCCCCAAGTGTTCTGGAAGACGGATGCGGACTTGTCCCTTTGTTTTATAATATCGAAATGTTGATCCTGTTTCTCCATTGTGTGCAGATTTTAGAAACTAGATTTAACATTAGTGTCTTCAACAGAAAGTTCCGTAAGTGATCAGATTAGCCATTTTCTCACCTCCCTTATTACCAAGTATTATTTATTATTGACCAGCTACTCTGAATAGAGCACTGTGCCAGGCCCTGGGGTAACAAAGAGGGAAAAGGCATGATCCCTGATGCTCAAAAACTAGTTGAGGAGTCATGGGGCATGCATTTTTTAAAAATTTATCAAACCTATAAATAAATTCTTTAGAATTTCCAAGGAAAGAATGGTCACTCAAGACTTTAATCTCCTGGGGGCTCTATGAAAGAAGTGAGACTCGTGCTGGACCTGGAAGGATACATAAGAATTAATCAAATGGATAAGAGGAAAGTGCATTCCAAAATAAGGGAAATGACATAAACACAAAAATTGGAATGGGCAGAGCCAGTTCCTAGACAATGAAATGCCCAATTTAGGTAGAATGGAAGAGGTAAGGGATTTATTTAATACTGATTATCTATTTTTTGCAGGCACTCAACTGGAAACTTGAAATACAACTGATAAATAAGAGAGTATCTGCTCTATAAGAACTATAATCTAGTAAAATCTACATAAAGAATTGTCCTAAAATTTTATAGGAGCTGTGATAGTATGACATGAGGATACAAAGGAAGAAATAATCAAACCTTTGTGGATAGCTAAGGAAAGGCTTCTTAGTGAAAGTACTGATTGAATTGGGTCATAGAAAGTACATTAGGATAACCACATGCACAAAGTCAGAGGTTGTTCTAAAAACTCTGTTAACTTAAATGGATCTACATTGTAAGGTTTAAAGCTCTTACAACATGAAAATTCTACAACCTCTTTTGATAACCCATTCCAGCATTCAACAGCTTTATAACGTTCTCTCTTACAAAGTCCTTTTTACTCACCATCTTGACACCTCTCTTATAAAACTCAACATGGAGTATTTTATAACTTCTAGTTAACGTTTATCACACTCATATTAACCTTTTCTGTATGGGACGATTAAAGGGGAAAGACATGTTGCTTAAATTCCAATACAGACAACTTTAACTCTGTAACTCTGATTCAGAGGAATACCTGATTTAGCCTCTGTGCTGGCAATCTATCTTTGTTTAGTTTCCTTGGGTTGCTATACAAATACGGAGAACATTACTGCCTTGGGAAATAGGATTAACTAAAATCCAGGTGCTTAAAATATTTCCCAATGCAAATATAAACAACACTGGAGTGTTTATCCATCAATCATTCCAAGTACTCATCATGGGCTATTTTACTTCCCTCTTTAGTTTACTCTTTGTAATCCCTTCTCTTCAACATACTCAGGCACCCTATTAAACAATAACAAAGATTTTCTCTTTCTGGTATGGGAATCTCTCTCTTGCCATTGATAGAATACAAACATACACAAATCCCTTTAAATTTTAAGATAATCTTATTGCTTAAGAGTCAAGCTCCCCCAACCTTCTTCTTAATGGACTTGGTGTACTTTTTTTTAATACATGACCCATGAGCCCCCAATTTTCTTACAGTAATCACATTCCTGGTTTTCATGTACTTAGAGAAAGGACTTTCCCATATTTTCCAAAGAAAATGTCTTTTTTGTTCACATTACCATATGAACAGATACATTCTACCATATATATAGAATTATATCATAGTTGATCCTTCAAAACAGAAGCCCCCCTTTTCATCCTTATGCCTACAATACAACTTCTGGTACATAATAGTGCTGTCTAAATAGTTGGTTGAATGAATTATAGAAATAAAATTAGTGGACTTACACTGTAATATGTAATACTATTTTAAACCAATGATGCATATATTAAAATTAAAAGCTCAATATTTTATAAATTTCATATAGTCATTAATGAGATAAAATACCTCTAGAATTTTGAGTTTTGTGAAATAGTTACTTGAAAGAGAAAATCTCAATTTAGTTTTAGTTTGGGGGAACTAAGAACCCTGCAGAAATGCAGAAAAAACAGTCTTATCATATTTGTGCACATTGAGTGATTTGGTATCTCCCTACCTTCAGTGTTCCAGAAGCTGTTTTTATTTTAAAACAAAATAAACTTTTCAACAAAATTAAAACTATTAGCTCATCTGTCAGTAGTCAAAATATGCCAAGGCGTATGGAGAAGATATTTTTGGGCAGAGCTGCTTTCCCAAGTTAAGAGATCCAGCAACCTGGATCCCTCCCATTCCAGAAATCAGAATTTTTAAAGGAGCCTCAGGGCAGCATTCTGCCTTGCCTAATCCTTCCTATCTCTAGCAGCCAACCTTAGAAATGTTATTTTCTTCCCAGCCTTTACGACTCCTGTACTGGCCCCACAGTTCCTGACTCAGGCTCATTTCATTATTTTCCTAGGGGTTAGGTAGACTCAGTGACTTTGGTCCTAGGTTTCTGCCACCCAGATTACTGCCTATGACTAGTTAGTTATAGCTAACCCCCTGGTCCTAATCTGGTGGAGCCATAGACCTTGCGATGGTTGAGACTCCTCTATGGAAGTAGAATGTAAGTTTAGGTTAGAGAAGAGAACTCTTAGTATGACAGATTCCTTCCAGAACCAACAATAGAACTAAACTAGAACCAACTAAATAGAACCAACTAAATAGAACCAACTAAAAATAGAATTACCATATGATCCAGCAATCCCACTCCTGGGCATATACCCAGAGAAAACCATAATTCAAAAGGACACATGCACCCCAATGTTCATTGCAGCACTATTTACAATAGACAGGTCATGGAGGCAGCCTAAATGCCCATCGACAGACAAATGGGTAAAGAAGATGTGGTACATATATACAATGGAATATTACTCAGCCATTAAAAGGAACAAAATTGGGTCATTTGTTGAGATGTGGATGGATCTAGAGACCGTCATCCAGAGTGAAGTAAGTCAGAAAGAGAAAAACAAATATTGTATATTAACGCATATATGTGGAACCTAGAAAAATGGTACAGATGAACTGGTTTGCAGGGCAGAAATTGAGATACAGATGTAGAGAACAAACGTATGGACACCAGGGGGGAAAGCAGCGGGGGGGTGGGGGTGGGGTGTGCTGAATTGGGCAATTGGGATTGACATGTATACACTGATGTGCATAAAATTGATGACTAATAAGAACCTGCTGTATAAAAAAATAAATTAAATAAAATTCAAAAAAAATTTAAAACTCATCACGTTTTGTTATTATCCTTGCTTTTGACATTATTTACTTCTATTGTATCTATATGATATAAATACTGTATAATGATGTGCTACTGTGAATTTCTTCCCAACTCTGATTTGTTCAGGTGAGAAATCATTTAACAGTAGGTCACATATCAGATTTAATGATATTAAATTTATTGGGAAAGAGTTAACAGATTGAGATGAAATTCAATTTATCACATTATGGTTGAATTTCTACTATAGGTTAGTCATGGATACAAGAACTTGGCAAAAATTAATGAAAGCATTCTGTGATAATCTATTGGTATGTGAAATTTTGATACAAAGTACTGTATATTTTATTATTACTTGTAAATTGCCTAGTACACTTCCTTTTAAAAAGTAAAATTTATAATAATTTATATACACAAAGATATGCATGCACTTTTTTTTTCAGAAAGCCAGTTGTTAAACATTTACCTACACCAGGGGAGTGCACAGGGGGGAAAAATTCTTCTAAATATGAAGATCTTATCAATAGTTTCCAAGGAAAAAATTAGAGAAACTAGTAAAACTCTTAGAAGAAAAGTCAGGCAAAAATTTTTGTGATCTTACATTAGGCAATGGTTTCTTAGATCTGACACCAAAAGCCCAAGGAATAAAAGAAAAAAATAGATTAATTGAATGTCATGAAAATTAATGTGTTTCACATTACTCTACCAAGAAAGTAAAAAGGCAACCCACAAAAAGGATGGAAATATTTACATATCATATCTGATAAAGGAATAGTATCCAGAATATATAAATTATTCTTACAACTCAACTATAAAAAGAAAAATAACCCAATTAAAAGATGGGCAGGGGCTTCCCTGGTGGCGCAGTGGTTGAGAATCTGCCTGCTAATGCAGGGGACACGGGTTCGAGCCCTGGTCTGGGAAGATCCCACATGCCGTGGAGCAGCTGGGCCCGTGAGCCACAACTACTGAGCCTGCGCGTCTGGAGCCTGTGCTCCGCAACAGGAGAGGCCACGATAGTGAGAGGCCCGTGCACCGCGATGAAGAGTGACCCCCGCTCGCCGCAACTAGAGAAAGCCCTCGCACAGAAATGAAGACCCAACACAGCCAAAAATAAATAAATAAATTAATTAATTAAAAAAAAAAAAAAAAAAAAAGATGGGCAAAAGATCTGGATAAACATTTCTCCAAAGAAGATATACAAATGACTGATAAGCACAAAACAAGATGCTCAACATCATCAGCCATTAAGGAAATGCAAACCAAAACCACAATGAGGTATCACTGCTCATTTACTAGGATGGCTGTAATCAAAAAGACAGACAATAACAAATGTTGGCAAGGACTTGGAGAAATTGGAGCCCCCTGCTGGTGGGAATGTAAAATGGTATAGCCAGTTTGGAAAATAGTCTGGCACTTACTAAAAAGGTTAAATACAGAGTTACCATATGACTTAATAATAATTCCATCCCTGGATAAATACCCAAGAGAAGAAAAATATATATGTGCACACTAAAACTTATACATGAGTATTTATAACAACATTAATCAAAATAACCAAAAAGTAGAAACAAACCAAATGACCCTGAATTGATGAATAAATAAATAAAATGTGATCTATCCATATGATGGAATATTCAGCAATAAAAAGAAATGAGGTTGGGACTGTGCAAAGATCCAGTAAGGGAAACTAAATAGAAGCAATGAATGAGATAAGAAGAAAACCCAACCCTTGCAACCACCCTGGCAGTTCTAGGTCTCACTGGTTCCACTTTACATACAGGTAAACAGAAGCTCAAAGTGGTCATGTTACAAGACGCCATAGTAAAGCAGTGCCAGAATCTAAAACCTGGGTTCTCTGGGTTAGTCCATGTTCTTCCACCCCTATAGGATGATTCTAAAAATGTATATATTATTGTTATTATCATACTCATCTATTGTTTTGGCATGAGGTTTTTGGCCAGTAATTTACCATAACAGTTACATCACTGAGTTAAATTTCTCCCACTTGTGAAGAACACAAACGACACATAGCAACATCCCCAATCAAAATTCTTAAATGATGAAATTGAAGAACTTCTTTGGACTCACAAGGCTACCCATAGCAAGGCATGTTTCTTACAAAGTTCTGGAGATGGCACTGGGAAACGGGCCTGAGAACAGCCCCAGAGAGGAAGCAGTTTCAGGTTTCCACTGTAGCCACGGATATGTAAATTTACTTCCTCCTCTCCTTTGCTGCTCAGTGCTTTTTACTCCATGTTTGGTTTCACCAGTATTCTTCCTTCTGTCCTATCTTCCTGTTTCTCCACTTTAACCAGAGTACTGTATACAGTTAAAGCAGCATATAAAGTGACTTGAACTTCTGGAGTACAGGAGTATTTAAATCTGGGAAACATAATTTTAGCATAGTGATAATGATTTAAAAATAGAAAGATTATATTGCAAAAAACATATTTAAACTTTTAAAGCAGCAAACATTTATATTTGAGTCAAAAAATTTTTATCCAGAAATTCCTAAAATTGACACATCATTAATATAGATTTTTTTCACTCTTTTACAAAACTTAACCCTAGATCCTTCATGAAGTGCTTTTTTTTTTAATTAAAAAAAAATTTTATGTGAGCACTGCATTTTTTTTTAATGAAGTGCTTGTTTTTAAAATAAAGTCCTGACCCCTAGTGGCTACACTGAATTAATTCAATACCTAAATCTACTGAAGTCTTAACATCACAAAAAGGAGCCAGACAGACATTATAACCTCTCATCAATGTAATACAATAGGCAAAATACAAACACATCTATGAAATATTTGTGAAAAAAAATCAAACTTGGATCTGTCTAGCCTCCAGGTCTAATCTAATAACCTGGTTAGAGGAAATAAAAAGGAGATAAACATGTTAAACAATATCAATCTAGAATGTCAGAAATTCTACCCCACAAAATGTCCAATCTTTTTTTTTTTAAAACAAACAAAGGACGTGAAAAAATGGAGACAGAACTTCATAGATTAAAAGTATCTTAGGGACTTCCCTGGTGGTCCAGTGGTTAAGACTCCGCACTTCCACTGCAAGGGGCATGAGTTCAATCCCTGGTCAGGGAACTAAGATCCCACATGCCGCAGGGCATGGCCAAAAAAGTAAATAAATAATTTTTTTTTTTTAAGTATCTTAAGAGACATATTAAGCAAATGCAATCGTGGACCCTGTTTGGATCCTGATTTGAACAAACAATTTTTTTTTTAATTGTGAAAACTATGAAAATGTAAACACTGTGTATCAGACGATATTATGGAATTATAGTTTACTTTTAATAGTGTGATGTTGACATTATGATTACTTATTAAATGATCTCTTAGAAATACATAGTATTTACAATTGGAATTTTTTAATTTTAAAGAAGAGAATTACAAGTAGAAGAAACTACAAATGCAAAGGCCTGGAGGCAGAAATGTGTTAAGATGAGATCAAAAAGGTCATGGAGGTGTGAGAAATAAAGGGTTTTGTAGGATTTTTTATGACTTTGACTATGTGAAGTCATCAGAACATTTCTAGCAGAGGAGTGATATAATCAGATTTAGATGTTTAAAAAAGGTCATTCTGTATGGAAAGCAGATGTCAACAGGCAACCAGTTAAGAAGCTATTACCACAATATAGAATAAAGAAAGTGGTGGCTTGGACAGCATGGTAAGAAGTGGTCACATTCTGGTTATATTTCAAAAGCAGAGCTGACAGGATTTACTGATGGCTAAATATGAGTGTGAGAAAATGAGAGAAGTTAAAGACAGCCATAGTTTCCTAGCCTGAGCTATTGGAAAGATGGAGTTGCCATTTACTGAGATGGGAAAGATGGCAGGAGAAGACTTGGTGAATTTGAAGTTCAATTTTTACCATGTTTTCCCCCCAGTTTTATTGAGATATAATTGACATATAATATTGTGTTAGTTTCAGGTGTACAACATAATTTGATATATTTTGAAATGATCACAATAAGTCTAATTAATATCCATCACCTCACACAGTTACATATATATATACATTTATGGAGGGAGGGGGAGAGAGAAAGTGAAAGGGAGGGAGGGAGAGGGAGAGAGACACCCCCCACAACTTCTTTATCCATTCATCTGTGGATGGATGCTGAGGTTGGTCCCATGTCTTGGCTATTGTAAATAATACTGCAGTAAACATGGGGGTGCAGATATATCTTCAAAATAGTGGTTTTGTTTCCTTCAGATATATACCCAGAGTGGAACTGCTATATCATACAGAACTATTTTTAATTTTTTCAGGAAACTTCATACTGTTTTCCATAGTGGCTGCACCAATTTACATTCCCACCAACAGCACATGACGGTTCTCTTTTCTCCATATCCTCACCAACACTTGTTATCTGTTGTCTTTTTGATGATAGCCATTCGAACAAGTGTGAGGTGATATCTCATTGTGGTTTTGATTTGCATTTCCCTGATGGTTAGTGATGATAAGCGCCTTTGCATGTACCTGTTGGCCATTTGTATGTCTTCTTGGAAAAATGTCTATTCTATTCTTCTGCTGGTTTCTTAATAAGGTTGTTTTTTGCTACTGAGTTATATGAGTTGTTTATATATTTTGGATATTAACTCTTTAACAGATATATGACTTTCAAATATTTTCTCCCATTCCATAGGTTGTCTTTTCATTTTCTTGATGATTTTCTTTGCTATGCATAAGCTTCATAATTTGATGGAGCCCTACTTGTTTGTTTTTGCTTTTGTTGCCTTTGGTTTTAGTGTCAAATCCAAAAATTCATTGTCAATCCCACTATAAAGGAGCTCACCTCATGTTTTCTTCTAAGGCTTTTATGGTTTTGGGTCTTACATTCAAGTCTTTAATCCATTTTGAGTTAATTTTTGTGTATGGTGTAAGATAGTGGTCCAGTTTCATTCTTTCACGTGTGGCTACCCAGTTTTCCCAACACAATTTATTGAAGAGACTGTCCTTTGCCTATTGTATATTCTTGGCTCCTTTGTTGTAAATTAATTGACCACATATGCATAGGTTTATTTCTGGATCTCTATTCTGTTCCATTGATCTATGTGTCTTTTTTTATGCCAATACCATACTGTTTTGATTACTGTAGCTTTGTAATATTGATTGAAATCAGGAAGTGTGATAACTCCAGTTTTGTTCTTCTTTCTCTAGATTGCTCTGGCCATTTGGGGTCTTTTGTGGTTCCAAACATATTTTAGGAGTTTCTTTTATTTCTGTGAAAAATGCCATTGGAATTTTGATAGGGATTTTAATAAATCTGTAGATCATTTTGGGTAGTGTAGATACTTTAACAATACTAATTCTTCCAATCCACGAGCACAGAATATCTTTCCATTTATTTATGTCTTCAGTTTACTTCATCAATGTCTTGTAGTTTTCAGTGTACAGATTTTCACCTCCTTGGCTAGATTTATTCCTAGGTATTTCATTCTTTTTGATGCCATTCTAAATAGAGTTATTTTCTCCATTTCTCTTCCTAATAGTCATTAGTGTATACAAATGCATTGATATTTGTATATTGGTTTTGTATCTTGCAAATTTACTGAATTTGATTATTAGTCCTAACAGTTTTTTGGTGACATCTTTAGGTCTTCTACATATAATACCATGTCATCTGCGAATAGAGACAGTTTTAAGTCTTCCTTTCCAATTTGGATACCTTTTATTTATTTTCTTGTCTAGTTGCTCTATCTAGGACTTCCAGTACTATATTGAACAAAAGTGTCATGGGTATCCTTGTGTTGTTCCTGATCTTAGAGGAAAAGCTTTCAACTCTTCATCATTGATTATGATGTTAGCTGTGGGCTTGTCATATATGGCCCATATTACATCAAGGTATGTTCCATCTACACCCAGTCTGTTGAGAGTTTTTATCATGAACGAATGTTGAATTTTGCAACATAATTTTTCTGCATTTATTGAGATGATCATATAGTTTTTATCCTTCATTTTGTCAATATGATCGATTGATTTGCAGATGTTGATCCATCCTGCATCCTAGGAATGTTGATCCATCCTGCATCCTAGGAATAAATCCTACTTGATCATGGTGTAAGATCCTTTTAATGTAATGTTGAATTGGTTTGCTAATATTAGGTTGAGGATTTTTGCATCTATGTTTATCAGTGAAAATTGACCTGTAATTCTCTTCTATCATAGTGTCCTTGTCTGGCTTTGGTATTAGGATAGTGCTGACCTCATAAAATGAGTTTGAAAATGTCCTCTCCTCTTCTGTTTTTTGAAAGAATTTGAGAATATCAGATATTAATTCTTTAATTGGTTAGTAGAATTCTGTGAAGCCATCTGGTGCTGAACTTTCATTTGTTGGGAGCGTTTTGATTACTAATTCAATAACCTTACTAGCAATTGGTCTGTTCAGATTTTCTATTTCCTCATGATTTAGTCTTAGTAGGTTGTATGTTTCTAGGAATTTATCCATTTCTTTTAGGTTGTCTAACTTGTTGGTATATAATTGTTCATAGTAATCTCTTATGATCCTTTGTATTTCTATGGTAACAGTTGCAATGTATCCTCTTTCATTTCTTATTTATTTGAGTCTCTTTTTTTCTTGGTGAGTCTAGCTAAAGGTTTGTCAACTGTGTTTATCTTTAAAAAAAAGCAGCTCTTAGTTTCATTGATCTTTTCTATTGTCTTTTTTAGTCTCTATTTCTACTCTTTTAAATTTATTTCCTTCCTTCTACTAAATTTGGGCTTAGATTTTTTTCCTAGTCCTTTGAGGTATACAGTAAATTTTTTTAATCTGAGATCTTTCTTGCATCTTAATGTAGGTGTTTATTCCTATAAACTTACCGCTTACAACTGCTTGTGCTGTATCCCATAAGTTTTGGTATGTTGCTTTTCCATTTTCATTTGTCTCAAAATATTTTTTGACTGCCCTTTTGATTTCTTTGACCCAATGGTTATTCAGAAGCATGTTGTTTAATCTCCACATAAATTCTCCAGTTTTCTAATAATTGATTTCTGATTTCATAAAAGATGCTTGATATGAGTTCAATCTCTTAAATGTATTAAGACTTATTTTGTGGCCAAACATGTGATCTATCCTAGAGAATATTCCATGTGTGCTTGAGAAGAATGTGTATTCTGCTTCTTTCGGATGGAATGGTCTGTATATGTCTGTTAAGTTCATATTTCTGTATATGTTTGTTAAGTTCATCTGATATAACATGTAGTTTAGGACCAATGTTTCCATACTGATTTGCTACCTACAAGATCTATCCATTGTTGAAAGTGGGGTATTGAAGTTCTCTACTATTACTGTATGGCTATCTATTTCTCTCTTCATGTCTGTTAATATTTGCTATATATAATTAGGTGCTCCCATGTTGGGTATATATTTACAAATGTTATATTGTCTTGGAATGACCCCTTTTTCATTATATAATGACCTTCTTTGCCTGTTATTAGACTCTGGCTTAAACTCTATTTTGTCTGTTTGTCTGATATAAATATAACTAAGCCTGCTTTTTTTTTTTTTTTTTTGGTGTCTATTTGCATGGAATATCTTTTTTTCATCCCTTCACTTTCAGTCTGTACACATTCTTAAAGCTAAAGTGAAAGAGCATATACTTTTTAAAAATTCATTTAGCCATTCTATGTCTTTTGATTGGAGCAGTTTTTACCATGTTAAATTTGAAGCTTACTAGATAGATGTTCAAGAGGAGATGTGGATGAGTATGGAGTCCAGGGGAGTAATCTAGGCTGGAGACGTAAGTATAGGAGTTGTGAAACTCTACCACTAACTCTCCTTTGCCTTTCTTAACTTCTCCAATTTCCTCACCTTTTAGGTAGGACCAAATGTAACTGCCATTTTTGTAGGTTAAAAATGGTAAAATATAGCAATTTCATATGGTTCAACCACATATAAATGGAAAGATTCCTACCCTATTTCTTAAGGCAGTTAAAATGTTCAATGAGATTAACGTGTGAAAATTTACACAGTAAATGTTTAAAGTATTGTTATGAGAGAGCTTGTCTAGTTACAAATTAGAAGAAGCATTTTCATAACTCAGAATTTGTTCTCATGCAACACACATTTTAAGATGATTTCAGGTTCTCTATGTGGAATCTGTTTAGGGAGGTCCCATGACTGGAGTTAAAGCATTTAGCAAATGTTTGAATGCTCTGTGTCAGCACAAAGCTCATCACCTGTTTGAGAAACTGCTCTTAGACAATGCTGGAGAGATAAAGTCTGCCTAAACCTGCTTTTTAAAATAATCCGGTCTAGATTTACCCAATCCTGGATCAATACCCCTAATTAGCATACCAAAAAGTGCTCCAGTCTTGACCCAGGACCTGCTAAAGTCAGTTTGAACTCCACTCAGTGCTGGATAAACTGGTTAGGCACTCTGTATCTAGCAGCAATACCTTAGTTTGGGTCATTTCTCTTATCTTTGTTAACTAACCATTTAGTCCCATGGTTTCCTTACAGTTCCTGGAATGTGTCAAGAATTTGCCCTCTCCCCTCTATTCATTTCCCCACCTTTCACTTGTGGGTTCACCCTCCTCACCTTCTTCAGATCTTTGCACACATGTTAATTACTCATGGAGTCTTTTGTTGACTATCCTTTTGTAAATCAAAACCACTCCACCTAGCACCATCCAGAACTCCCTATCTCTTCTCCCTGATTTTTTTTTTTTTTCTTCAGGGCACTTACCATCTGAGAAAGCAAAAATCCCTGAAATCTGGAAATTGGCCTGATATTCACAGCTAGGCCATGGTGTTCTCCTGTTGGCCATAAACAATCTCACAGAATGTCAACAACAGGCAAGGACACAATTATAAAATTGTCCCTGCTTTCTGACAACATGCAATCCAAATAAAATCTCTACTTATTAGAACCTCCCCAAAGTTATCCAGCCAAGGCCTAAATCCTATGATAGGTTCTTTTTAACACCCTCTTACTGAGCTCCCCCATAGTTCCCTGTGGTGATAGTTCTCCCTCACTGCAACAATAAACCCAAGTTGTTCAACTACAGGTGTGTTCCTGGTGATATTTGCCTGGAGGACAGTGATACATCTAACATACTATCTGTTCTTCTTACTTATTTTTTGATTGTCTGTCTTTTCCCACTAGGATATATTTCTATGAGAACATGGATTTTTGGCTATTTGGTCAGTATTAACATTGCCAGCAGCTAGAACCATGCCTGGTATATTATAGGCTCTCAATAAATAGTTCTTGAATGAATGAATGAACAGTAAGCACTCAGATTTCAGTAGGCATTAGAGATGCAAGCACGAACCAGAGCAAGTCCTTGAGATCTTCAGAGTTTGACTAGTACTGGTTCAATAAGTTTGCCTGAGGAAAGGAAGAAAGCGGCAGAGACAGAAAGTCAAATTCTGCACTGGGGCCTGCTGTGTAACTCTGTTTTCCATTCCTGCTTTCTGTTCCATTGCTTTCTTTCTTTATCAGGATCATCCTTGGGAGGAAGTCAGACACACTCTCCTGAAACCAGTGCCAGCTAAAAGAAACCAGATATTTCTAATCTTCTGAGGCACAGGCTAGTAAAACTACTCCCTCTTGGGAGGAAAGTACTTGTCCATATTAGGTAAATTATCCATCTCTCCAAGGGAGCCAAATAATAATGATTTTCAAAGGCCAAGTAATAATTCAGTGATGAGTAAAATTTTTCCACAGCAAGTAAGAGTTTAGAGTATTTATACATTCCCCCAAGCCTTTCAATTAGAAATATAGCAGGGCTTCCCTGGTGGCGCAGTGGTTGAGAGTCTGCCTGCCAATGCAGGGGACACGGGTTCGAGCCCTGGTCTGGGAAGATCCCACATGCCGCGGAGCAGCTTGGCCCGTGGGCCACAACTACTGAGCCTGCGCGTCTGGAGCCTGTGCTCCGCAACAAGAGAGGCCGCGACAGTGAGAGGCCTGCGCACCGTGATGAAGGGTGGCACCCGCTCACCGCAACTAGAGAGGGCCCTCGCGCAGAAACGGAGACCCAACACAGCCAAAAATAAAAATAAAAACATAAAAAAAAAAAAAGAAAGAAATATAGAAAATGGCCCAATAATTTGTTATTTCTAAACCTAAATGCATTTACCCAACATGTAGCTGGTTACTAGCATTCATAGCAATATTTATGACATGCGTGTTGGCTCTGTAGGTGTACAACACAGAGTCTTGATGACATCATTTAAAACTTTAAAATGTAGTATATTAGGATATGAACTTCTCAGTATTATACACACACACACACACACACACACACACACAGAGTAACAGTTGAATAATTGCACGTCACACACATCTATTCCCTGTTAAGGGTACAGCTAAAAATCAGTCAGAAATGTTGCCACTTGTCATAAAATATTTTCCTTTGTTTTCTATCATGGAACTAGCCACAGTGGATGCTAAGGTAGGTGATAAGAGAAGTATATTTGTTTTCAGTGTTTTCTCCAGCTTCTTCTTAGGAGAATTTATCATTGGATGAATCTCATTTGCAGGCCTTCCAAATAAATTTACAGATCTCTATAGGGTTGATGGACAATTATGTCCATGGGCAGTGGGTACTTCAAATGGTGGCAAGCAGTGTGTTTTCTCTGTCAAGATATATTTAGTTCCAGTGCAGTCAATAAAAAAGAAAACATGGCTGAGTCTTCAGTAAAACCTAAGAGGCTTCCTTCAATGTTACACTGATTGAACTATGAAGATTCGAAGCCAAAACAGTTAAATATATAGGAGAGGAAAATATATATATATATAGGAGAGAAAATAGTCCATGTTCTCAAGTAATGAAAAACATACCAATCTATCACATACTATATTCTTCGTTTGACTTCCAATTTTTATAAAAGCAGAAATAAAGTGCAGATATCTTTCAAGGCAACTTGAGAAACTATTACAAACTCATCTTAGGCACTGGTCCTGCCATCACCTTCATCTTATTCTCTCATTCTCTCCAAACAGCCTTCTCTTGTGTTTCAAAAAAATCCCTTACGTAGCTTATTAGCTCTCATAATTCAAAAAGCCCTTGAAATAATCTTTCTTGATAAAATGACACAAATGATGATCCAGAAGAATAAGCTTATAGGAATCACCAAAAAATCGTTTACTAGTTTATTAATAAAGGATATTGTAAAGGATACAGATGAACAACCAGATGAAGAGGTACACAGGATGAAGTATGGAAGAGTCCCAGGAGCAGGAGCTTCTGTCCCCAAGGAACTGGGGTGGCCCTACCTTCCTGGCATGTGGATGCTTTCACCAAACCAGAAGCTCCTCCTCTGCCCATTTTTCAATCGAGTTGTTTTTTGTTGTTGTTGTCAGGTCATAGGAGTTCTTAATATATTCTAGATATTAACACCTTATCAGATATATGATTTGCAAATATTTTCTCCCAGTCCATGAGTTGCCTTTTCACTCTGTTGATTGTGTCCTTTGAAGCAAAGAATTTTATAGTAGGAAAGGTTTTAAGAGCTGGGGTGAGGACATTGTAGACCACCTGTGTTAACTGGCCTTACCCAAAGGAAAAGTAAACTTTCTCTTATCTTCATGACAGGGGGTACTTTTACAACCTGGAGCTAGGCACCCACGGTGGTTAGGCTCCTACTCTCCCAGCAGACAATGAGCGATGGGAGCATATCTTCCTTGATTATTACATTTCAAAGGGATGGCTATGGGAGAGAGGAGGTTAAAGGCTTTTTTTTTTTTTTTAATTTACATCTCTGGAGGTTCCTTAAAAAACTAAAAATAGAGTTGCCATATGATCCACCAATCCCACTTTTGAGCATATATTTGGAAAAGACGAAAACTCTAATTCGAAAGATACATGTACCCCAATGTTCACAGCAGCACCATTTATAATAGCCAAGACATGGAAGCAACCTAAATGTCCGTTGACAGATGAATGGATAAAGAAGGTATGGTAAATATATACAGTGGAGTATCACTCAGCCATAAAAAATAATGAAATAATGCTATTTGCAGCAACATGGATGAACCTAGAGATTATCATACTAATTGAAGTAAATCAGAGACAGACAAATATCATATGATATCAATTATATGTGGAATAAAAATTGATACACAAATGAACTTATTTACGAAGCAGAAATAGACACACAGACATAGAAAACAAACTTATGGTTACTAAAAGGGAAGGGGAGGGAGGGATAAATTAGGAGTTTGGGATTAATAGATATACACTACTATATATAAAATAGATAAACAACAAGGACCTACTGTATAACACAGGGAACTATATTTAATATCTGGTAATAACCTATAATGGAATAGAATCTGAAAAAGAATAGATACCTATGTGTGTACCTAATATATATACATATATATATATATCTGAATCACTTTTCTGTACATTTGAAACTAACACAACATTGTAAATAAACTATACTTCAATTTTTTTAAAGCCATTAAAAAAATCAATTTTTTTTTTTTTTTTTAAACTTTGGGTTTATTTATTTATTTATTTATTTATTTATTTTTGGCTGTGTTGGGTCTTAGTTTCTGTGCGAGGGCTTTCTCTAGTTGCGGCAAGCGGGGGCCACTCCTCATCGCGGTGCGCGGGCCTCTTATTAGCGCCGCCTCTCTTGTTGCGGAGCACAGGCTCCAGACGCGCAGGCTCAGTAATTGTGGCTCACGGGCCTAGTTGCTCCGCGGCATGTGGGATCTTCCCAGACCAGGGCTCGAACCCGTGTCCCCTGCATTGGCAGGCAGATTCTCAACCACTGCGCCACCAGGGAAGCCCAAAAAAATCAATTCTAAAAAAAAAAAATTACACATCAAAGGGGCAGAGAAAGAATTTACAAGTTGTCAGAAGTAAATGCTCTAAGAAAAGGGAAGTC
This sequence comes from Balaenoptera acutorostrata, assembly GCF_949987535.1. Taxonomy (NCBI): domain Eukaryota; kingdom Metazoa; phylum Chordata; class Mammalia; order Artiodactyla; family Balaenopteridae; genus Balaenoptera; species Balaenoptera acutorostrata. Next base: position 68,195,562 of record NC_080081.1, read on the forward strand.
ATGAGCCTAGAGGGAAGAAGCCTGTCTAAAGTTTAGTTAAGCTGAGTGAACTGTAAGGCCATGTTGATGAAAATAAAGCATTTGGGGACATGAGAGATCAGAAAAACTAATTCCAACTGAGGAATCCCAGAAAGTGTCAGAAGTGATAACATTATGTAGCCTATAAAGCAATATAAGATTCAGCAGAAAAGTTACTGAGGAGGAAAATGCAAAGTAAAATAACATCACTAGAGAGAAACAGAAAGAAAGAAATGATATTTCATCACGAGATAGCTAATAAGACACCAGTGTGTCAAAGGAGTTTTATCGTGGAAGACTCAGTCTGGAAACATAGGTGGAATCAGACTGCTGAGGGCTTTACTATCATATTAAGGATGCAGAATTTATTTTGTGGACCCTGGGGGCTCGATGAAAAAATTTAACAGCGGGGATATGACATGATCTGTGTTTTGAAAGTATGGAAAGTAGCTAAGCAAGGAGGAGACAGGCAGTAGAGAGAGCCCTGCCTGTTGGGCCTTCCTGTTGCCACTGTGTGGCCCGCACAGCTGGTAGGTGTTTCCAAAAAATGTACAAAAGTACAAAAAAAGGGTATAATGGCCTCCCATTCACCAGTTTCAACAATGACTAATTCATGGCTAATGTTGATTTACCTAAACCCACACCCATTTCCCCCACTCCTGTCCCCATGAATTATTTGGAAGCAAATCTGAAACGTATCATTTCATCTATAGGCATTTCAGTATTTATCCTTGCAAGATATATCTTTAAAGAATAAAGATTCTTTTAAAAAAACAAGCCACAGTACCATTATCACACCTAAAAAAATAGCAATAATTCCTTAATATTTTTGGATATGTAATCAGTGTTCAAATTTCTATATTATTTCAAATTTTTATAGTTTGCTTTCAACAATTTCTTTGTTGGTTCTCCCACTCCTCTCTCTTTTCCTTTTTGATATATTTGTGAGGAAACACTGTTATGTGTCCTGCAGAGTTTCCTATATTCCGGATCTGGCTGACTGTATCCCTTTAATGTCATTTAACATGTTCCTTTGTCTTCTTTATTTTTTGTAAATAACTAGTTAGCTACAAAAAGGCATGACTGGATTTTTTGCTTTTTTGCAAGACTCCTTTCTAGTTTCTCTTTTTGTGATGTTAGCAACCAATCAATGACTAGGTAAATTATTTCATTTGGAGTTTCAAAATGGTGAAAATCTGATCCTATCAATTCTGCATTTATTAGCCTTTATTCTTCTTTAAAAAGAAATTTCCACTCATGAGTTAACTGAATCCCTTGAGGTACAGCGATTTATAAAAACAGGATAAATGTTTAATTCTATCTCTTTATTTACCAGTTTCCATTAGTATTAGTAACAGGAAATATAAGTATTTATATATATCTATTATATTGTATACCATGTTAAAATAGCAGAATAAAGCAAAAACCTAAAATATAATGGTTACCAATTGAGGGAGGGAGGAACAGGATGAAGGAACTGGAATAGAAACTAAAATTTCTGAGTTTAATCTTATTTTATAGATTTTACTTGTAACTATACAATTATTTTAAATACTTATTAAAATAAATTATAAAATAATTCCTAAGAACTAAAAAAAGTTTCAATTCCTAAAAACAGAAGCAAAAACAAGTATTTCTGTGTATCAAGTTGTTGACATAGCCAACCAGAAAGAAATTATTTTAAACGACTTAAAAAACTCATAATTTGTATATGCATTTCCAGTAGTATATAGTCTAAGGACAAAAAAAAACCTTCAATAAAAATCTTTAAATGTTCCAGTGATTATACTGTCGATGGTAGCATTAGTGTTGCTATTCTGAGATGGTTGCAAATGTTATGTGGGACAAAACAATCACCATTTTGATGCAGTTGGGGACCAACATTTTCAGTGTGGGAGAAAGGCTATCAGATGTAGGATAAAGAGGTTAAATAAAAATCTTATAGTACTGAATTTTTTTTATATGACAAATCTTGTTTTCTTACCTCCCAACCTTATTAAAATTTTTATTTAATTAAGCCTAAAAGACTAATAAAAAAATTTTAAGGCACTGTTCTAGACAACCGTTTATCCACCAAAGCTTAAACTTCGAAATACATTTTTTGGACATATTAAACATTTATTACAGGTTTGAAGGTATCTCCTTTTTTTTCAAGGAATATAAAATATACAGGTAATTGAGTTTGTGTATAAAATTATACTTGGCATATTAATTTAAATAGGATTTAAAATCCTAACAGAATTTTATTTTTTCTTTTTCTTTTATTTACTTATTTACTTGTAAATGCTATATTTTGCATCTCTAATACACAAAGTCCATTTTTCTTATTCTCATAACTAAAAAAAATCACTATTCCACCTAATGTTATCGTATTAGTTTGCCAGGGCTGCCATAACAACATACCCCAGACTAGGGGATTTAAACAACAGAAATTAATTTTCTCTGCGTCTGGAGGCTGAAATCCAAGATCAAAGTGAGAGCAGGGTTGGTTTTCTCTGAGGCCTCTCTCCTTGGCTTGCAAATAGCCCCTTCTCGCTGTACCCTCACAAGGTCTTTTCTCTGTGTGCTGGCATCCCTAGTGTCTCTCTCTCAATCTGTGTCCTAATCTCTTCTTTTAAGGATACCAGTCATATTGAATTAGGGCCCACCCTAACAGCCTCATTTAACTTAATCACCTCTTTAAAGGTCTTATCTTCAAATACAATCACATTTTGAGGTACTAGACATTACCGCTTCTACATATTAATTTGGGGCGGCGGCGGGGGGGGGGCAGCACAATTCAGCCTGTAACAGTTAATAGTAATTCCTTAATATCACATAGCCAATTCACATTCAGTTTTCTTACGGTTTACTACACTATGTATTGGGCAGATTGTATTATCATGTTGTCACTTTAACAAGTTACTCTGTGCCTCTTTATTCAAGTAAACTGGTAGTTAGACCTAGGGGCTTGATTCAATTCAGATTCTATTTCTGTTTTTATGAACATAATTCATAAATAGCAATAATATGAAATACACTACATCAGGAGGCATATAATACTTGATCAGCTCACGTTTTGTATTGTTAAGATTGACCAGGTGTTTTCAGGCTGATCCATTCCTCATAAAGTTCCCTTTCACTCTTCCACCTAATGGTTGGTTATTTGGCAACCATTAGTTATTATTTCCTCAGCTGTGTCCAGTCTATTAATAGGTCCATCAAAGGAATGCTTCATTTCTGTTGCATTTTTTTTTTATCTACACCATTTCTTTTCAGTTTTCTTAGGATTTTCATCTCTCTTAGATTGCCCATCTGTTCTTGCATGCTGTCTATCCATTAGAGCTCTTAGCATATTAATCATAGTTTTATTTCTTTATTGAAGTATAGTTGATATACATTATGTTAAAGGTGTACAATATAGTGATTCACAATTTTTAAAGGTTATACTTCATTTATAATTATTATAAAATGTTGTCTATATTTCCCGTGTTGTACAATATATTCTTGTAGCTTATTTTATACGTAACCGTTTGTACCTCATTAACCATAGTTTTAAATTGCCAGTCTGATAATTCCAACATCCATGCTATGTCTGGTTGTGATGCTTGTTCTATCTCTTTAAACTGTATTTTTGGCCTTTTAGTATGCCTTGTAATTTTTTCTTGATAGCTAGACATGATGTACTGGATAAAAGGAACTGCTGTAAATAGGCCTTTAGTTATGTGGTGGTAAGGTTTGGGAAGGGGAAGCAGTCTACAGCCCTTGGATTAGGTCTCAGTCTTTTAGTGAGCCTGTGTGCCCGAACTGTGAACCTCACAAGTGTTTCTCAGATTCCCCCACCCACAGGTGAGACACATGGCTACAGTGGGCTGGAATTGGGGATCTCCTTTCCCCCAGGTCAGCTAGGCCCTAATAAAACCAGCAGATTAGGCTCTGGTTTACTAGTTTCCCCTGAGGGCAGGCGTTGTTAAAACTACAAAGTGCTCTGGTGTTTTCATCCTACCAGCCTGCCCTATGGATCACACCTGCCAGCCTCTACAACTGCATGAGCCAATTCCTTAAAATGAAGGAATGACTCTACCCAGAGCAATTAGGCAAGGAAAGGAAATGAAAGGCATCCCAACTGTAAGGAATAAGTAAAATTTCCTCAATTTACAGATGACACGATCCTATATAAAGAAACCTTAAAGAACACACACACGCACACCACACACAAGTATTAGCACTAATAAACAAATTTGGCAAGTTTTCAGAGTGCAAGATCAACACTCAAAAATCAGTTCTTTTTTAATACATCAACAATGAATAATCCAAAAAGGAAATTAAGTAAAAATTCCATTTATAATTGCATTTACTATGGACTAAATTGTGTTCCCCCAAAATTCATGTTAAAGCCCTATGCCCCAATGTGATTGTTTTTGGAAAGAGGGCCTAGTATCTTTATAATAAGAGACACCAGAGCTGCCTTTCTCTCCCTCACCACCACATGAGGACACCCGGAGAAGGCAGTTCTCTACAAGCCAGGAAGACAACTCTCACCAGAAACCAAATCTGTCAGCACCTTGATCTTGGACTTCCCAGACTCCAGAACTGTGAGAAAGAAATTTCTGTTGTTTAAGGCACCCAGTCTGTGGGATTTTGTTATAGCAGCCCCGAACAGACTAAGATAGCATTCAGAAAAAAAAATGAAATAGATGGGAATAAATTAACTAAGGAGATGAAAGACTTGTACACTGGAAACTACAAATATTGCGAAAAAACATTAAAGAAGACTTAAATAAATGGAAAGACATCAGGTTCACGGATTGGAGGACTTAATATTTTAAGATAACAATACTTGTCAAAGAGATCTATTAATTCAATGCAATCCCTATCAAAATCCCAGTTGCCTTTTTTGCAAAAATGAAAAAGCTGATCCTCAAACTCATATAAAATTGCAAGGGGTCTGAAGAGCCAAAACAATATTGGAAAAGAACAAAACTGGAGGACTTACACTTCTCAATTTCAAAACTTAGTACAAAGCTACAGTGTGGTGCTGGCACAGGACAGACATATAGATGGACAGAGTAGAAGTAATACTCCAGAAACAAACCCATACATCTATGGCAAATTGATTTTTGACAAGGTTGTCAAGTCCATTCATTGTGGATAAGAATATTCTCTTCAACAAATGATTCTGGGACAACATGCAAAAGAATGAAATGGAATGCCTACCACAGAATGTATATAAAAATAAACTCAAAATGGGTTAATGACTTAATATAAGAGCTAAAACCATAAAACTCTTAAAAGAATATAGGGGTGAATTCTGTAGAACCAAAACTAAAATGGAGTCACTTATATTGGGAACAAAATGGAGTTGGACAACACAGGTGCACTAAAGAAAAACGAAACTTTACCCTACCTAATGTAAGTTGCAGGAATTTACAGCCCTCCTCAGAAATCAGCAGAGGATGCCAGCCAATCCCCAAAGACCAAGTCTGCTCATGCTATCTTTGGACTTCCTTGTTTCCCTGACACAACTACCCTGATCCAAATAAGGATCAGCTGAAAAAGCCAAATTACTTCTGCATTTACCCTATACACACTCTTTAGTCTGTGAGCAACTCAGAACTCGTCGCTCCCATAGCCTTGAGTTTCTTGGCTTGCAGGTTGAAATCCTTGTGATAAACTCACTTTCTGCTTTGTGTAAAACGAAGTGCAGAGATGGTTTTCAACAATCCTTATGACCTTGGATTTGGCAATGGATTCTTAAATATGACACCAAAATCACAATCCACAACAGAAAAAAATAGATAAATTAGACTTCACCAAAAATTTAAGTTTGAAAATCAAAAAACATTAGCAAGAAAGTGAAGACAACCTACAGAATGTGAGAAAATATTTGTAAATCATATCTCTGATAAGGGTCTAGTATCCAGAATATATAAAGAACTCATAACTTAACAAAAAAACAAACAACCCAATTTAAAAATGGGCAAAGGACTTGAATAGACATTTCTCCAAAGAATATATACAAATGGCCAATAAGAACATGAAAAGATTCTCAATTAATATCATTAGCCATCAGGGAACTGCAAATCAAAACCACAATGAGATACCATTTTATACCCGCTAGAATGGCTATGATCAAAAACAAAACAAGACAAAAGTTTTGGTGAGGATGTGGAGAAACTGGAACTGCCATACATTGCTATCAGTATGTAAAATGTCTCAGCCACTGTGGAAAACAGTTTATTGACTCCACAAATATTTAAGCACAGAATTACCATATGACCCAGCAGTTCCATTCCTGGGTACTGACAAAGACTCTCTCCTTGACTAAACTTTAGTCAGGCTCCTCTAAGCCCTCTTAGTCTCTACTTTAGTATCGGTCTTGTGGGATCTGCATCAACCAGTTGTAGTAAGAATCCAGCTAGGTCAGTTTAGAGAGAACCCCTACCGGGGTATCTGATCACCCTCAATATCTGATCGGATTCTTCATCCCCCCACCGTTAATAGCTGATCATCCTGGTCTGCCTTCAGTTAAGAATCCTTTCAAGTCGGTTTGGCCAGAATTTAGCCCTTACACCTGATATTTCCTTTTAGGCAATTTCCACCCAGTTTCCCCGCCCCACCTTGGCTATAAATCCTTACTTGTCTATGCTGTTTTTGTAATTGAACCCAGTTCTATACTAAGGTCTCTTCTCTCTACTGCAATAGTTCCTGAATAAAACCTGTTTTTTTTTACCGCTTTAATTACTGTCAGATTCCAGGTTTCTTTAACAGTATATACCGGAAAGAGTTGAAAACAGGGACTCAAAACAATACTTCGACACAAATATTCATAGCAGCACTATTCACAATAGCTCAAAGGTGTAAACAACCCAAATGTCCATCGCTGGATGTATGAATTAATTGGGGTATATACATACAAATAAGATGCAATATTAGCCATAAAAAGAATGAAGTCCTGATACTTGCTATAAGGTGGATGAACCTGGAAAACATTATGTTATGTGAATGCAGACAGATGCAAAAAGGTCACATATTCCATTTACGTGAAATACCCAGATTAGGTAGATACTTAAAGTCTGAAAGCAATTGGGGTCTGCTAGGGTCTGGGAGAGGGAAGCATAACGTGTAATTTCTTAACAGGGGTGAGGAAAATGTTTTGGAACCAGTATGGTTGGTGGTTGCACGACACTGTGAATGTACTGAAGGCTACTGAATTGTGTACTTAAAAATGTTTCATTTCACATTCTGTGAGCTTCACTTCAATAATCATTTTTTAAAAGTTTATAACCAAACAACCAAAGTTGTTTAAAGGTGCAGAATTACAATCAGACATTGCAATGTGCTCTGGTTATTCCGTTCCTGAATCTTTACAACTCTTCAGTGAGGTGTTTTGTTTTACGGCATTAAATTCATTGGCACTTGATTGATAGACTATCATAGGCTGCAAGGCCTGCACTAGTAAATACAGAAATGGTGTCTTTCCCTTTCATGAGGATGGGCTGAGCAAGGAAAACTTGTTCCAAGTTTCTTTCACTGTAGAAATTCAACAGGGCTCCCTACCTCACAAAGAGCCATACGCTACCTCTCGTTTTACGGACCTGGATGCCGGGCCACCGAAAGCGCTCCTGGGCCTCGCCCCACCACCGGGCCTTATTCAGGAAAGGCATCGCGGGGACCAGCCCCAGGCGGGAGCATCCTGGCGTCGAGCCTCCTGGCCGCGGCCCCGCCTTCCCACCTCTACCACTTCCGCCCGCGGTCGCCCGCCCAGCGCGCCAATCGGAAGCGCGGGCGCCGTAACAGGCGGTCGGCGGGGCTGTGGCGCCGCGCGGGCAAGGGGGCGTGCGGAGCGAGCGCGGCGCCGAGGTCGGCGCGTCGCGTTCTGGCCGAGCCAGCGGCGATATCCTGAGGCGGCGGCCCGCACAGGTGGGCTGCGGCGCGCCTGCGGGGGACGGGGTAGCCGCGCGAGATTCGGGGTGGGGTCAGAGGTGAGCGAGCGGCTTCCCGAGTGGCTTTTCGCCGCTTCCGGCGTCCGGAGCCCGCGGGAGGAAGGTGGTGTCCCCGGAGACGCGGTGGGCCGGGTCGAGCCAGCCGCCCTCCCGGCGGTCCCTCCGTTGCCTCTCGCGGTGCTGCCAAGCCACGCTTTTCATCTTAGTTTTGACTCTTGGGTTCCAGTTACAGGTATTTCCGGAAACTCGCAAGAATTGCGCGTAGCGCTTCTTTGGGGGCGGGGTTCTCGGTGTCCATATTGAATAAAGGCTGTTCGCTGCGCTGTGGCGTTGGGGCGTTTTTCAGGTAAAGTCTGAGTTGTAAACAAATGCTTGAGCAGTTGGAGGAGACTCATGTCGATCGGGGAAATCAGTGGGATTGATGGAGACGTTTAGGATTGATTACTGGTCCTCGCCGTCGTTCTCGGGATTTCAGAAATAAGCTTGGCGAATAGCTGCCCCTGGAAGCCATCTCCGATAACCACCTCCAGGGAGGGGCTGCGTACAATGAAGTCCCTGGTAGGACTCCCAATAGAAAGTGATTAGCGCGATTTTCGGAGTCAGATTGAGTACCGTGTACGATGGGTGATAACCATGATGTAAAAATAGGTCAAAATTAAGAAAAAAATTTTTATTAGTCTGAGCAGAATCGAGGCCTTACTTTAAATGTTTTGCTTTCAAAACTCTAAAAATGGGTGTTGGATTGAGTGGTCTGGAAGGTTGTAAGATTTAGGAGAAAGAATCTTAATATTAAAAAGAGAGGTCTGAGTTCCAGTCTAGTTGTGTGATCATGGGAAAGTCACTAGTTCTGAGAGCCTTATTCTGTAAAATGAAGACGATAATTACAATGGTTTTCTCTCAGGGTTCTAGTAAATTCTGTATACAGTCAGAATGTTTGGTTTGTAAGTGGTTATTGGGTTTTTTAGCACTTAGTTTAAATTCACTAAGCCTTCCTCTCCACCATCCCCCTCAATTTAGTGACAAGAGACAGTCATCATCACATTTTGCCTATACCTAGTGTATCTTCATCTTTAGATTGAATGGTCAGAAAATTTTCACCGTAAATTCATCTTAAATCTTTCATGAGCTCTTCTAGAGTAGGATTACTGTCTTATTCGTTTTTTGAATGATTATTCCTGGAACCTGTATGGTGCTTGTCTTTTTTGGTGGTTTGTGGGTTTTTTCCTATTTTTTTCACCCCCTCCCCTCCTTTTTTTTTTTTTCAAACCTGAACTGGCAAAACTTAAGCTTTGGGTTCACCCAGAGCGAACCAAAACAATTTAACACGGAAAATAATGTTTTCTGTCGCTTAAAGATGTGCTCAGCTGTGTGTAGACACACAGGGGTGGTTACAAGGAGTTAGGTAAAGAATTAGATTAAAAATAAGCTTTATTTAGCATCACTCTCAGAGCAAACATACCATTTCTGTGGGAGGCAGAGAGGATATAGCAGTCGAGTTCAAATGGCAGCCCCTTTGAATCACCTAGGGAGTTCCAAAAATGGAGATCCCTGGACCCTACTCCAGACCAATTAATGAGAATCTCTGGAGGGTGGAGCACGGGTATCCCACTTTTTAAAGGTTCCCAAGGTTACTCTCTTGTGCAGCCAGGATGAGAGCTTGTGTGTTAGAGGAATGAGGTTCTTCAGGAGTGTATCTTGTTTGCTTGAAGAGGTGAGAGGCTGGAAGAATTAGAGCTGCATTGGAAAATGTAGCCTGGGGCATTTGGGGGAATATCATTAGAGGACTTTTATCAGCAGGTATGATGAAATGTATGATTTGTAAAGTGAACTGTGCAGTGACCAAGGCCAGAGGGCAGGCTGTTAAAATAATCCAGAGTAACAATGAAAGCAGCAACTGTGATGATAGAAGAAATTAAAAAACATTCTCTCCTGGGTGTTAAACATTTTTAAGAAACTGAGTAATGATTTTAACTTGCAAACTGTATTTTGCCTTACCTAGTTACAGCTTTTCAACAATGAGTGTATAGATTGTCATATAATGAATTTTATTGTTACTAATTATTTTTAAAGGGTCTTAGAAATATATATGCCTCAAATAATTTTCCTTGTTAATTATTAAGTAATCTCATATCTCTTGAGAGCTTTATGTTAATATAGGGGTTGTGTTATTTTTGCTTTTTCAGTACTCTAAGACTGATTTCTAAAGGTACGGTTTTCACCCCACTTCATCAACGCACATAAGTTTTCTCCTTTTTGGACCTCTATTTTATACCACAATGGTAAGCTACAGCTTAGTATGTTAATATTCTTAGAATGTTCTCTTCCTTCATCTCCATAAAGGTATCTGTATGAAACAGAAATATTCTCGTAAGCTGCCCAAGTTACCCTAACTGGGAAATTACTTAGCAATCACATGCAAAATCTTCTCTACAAAATAGGGGGCTCATCTCTCAACTCAGTGTTATAATCATATCCAGATTACACAGATAATCTATCTGTCCTTATTTTGGGGAAGTATTAAAAAATAATTACTTCTGTCTACTTTACTGTAGTCCAAATCATTGGCAAGAAGGATAGGTATAAATACAAATAGTTTTGGGGGCATAGGTTTCTCATAGTTTAAAGTTCCTCTTAATTTAGATTTAAAAAAAATTTTTAACAACAAATGTAACCTGCTTACTGCAAATAACATTTAAGCAGCATTAGTTTTAACCTTCTAATGGCAGATTTCTGCTTACCACTTAGAGTCAGTAAACATACTTAGTGCTGGGCATTTAACTCTTGCCATTAAAGAATTAAAGACAAAGGAGAAAAAAATCACTTTCTGTTCTAAACAAACAGCAGCATTTGACAGAGAATAAATGAACACTAACCACCATGTTGGATAAACCTCAGAAAACATATATCTTCTCTTCTTGGGATCTTGTGTGTATACCCTTGCCCTGTTAGAGAAAAGCTGTCACAGTGGGGTTCTGACCTTGCCTTATATTTTGCATTCGTATTCGCCAATCACTTCCCTCTTAAGTATTTGAACGCAATAGTGAATAAACGATACTAGTGTTTACATATGCAAGTATATCTCACTGGAGCTTTTAAAGTTTTGATATCAGAAGATTAAATATTTACTTGAGAAGACTGGCTATTTGAAATTGTCCTAGAGTATATATTTGATTGTGTTTATTATAATTTTTTGATCTAAACTTACTTGAAGCTTTTATGGCCAAAATAATTAAAAGAACCTTGTGTTTTTGTCAAGAGTATATATTCAAAGTTATGTTTTTATGTTGGAAAATAGTTTATTCTCAAGAATCTCATCTTGAATCCTGGGAAACAGTTTCACTGAAATCTGCCCATAAGATATTTTAATAAATTAAATTGGTATAAATTTATTTTAACAATCTTTTGAAATACTGGCATATTTTAGACTTTTTTACTTACTCCATTTAGATGCTTGATATGTAGGGGTTCTATTGCTGTTTAAAAAGCCCAGCTAAGGACTTCCCTGGCAGTCCAGTGGTTAAGACTTCACCTTCCAGTGCAGGGGATGCAGGTTCGATCCCTGGTCGGGGAGCTAGGAATCCCACATGCCTCGGGACCAAAAAATCAAAACATAAAACAGAAGCAGTACTGTAACAAATTCAATAAAGACTTTAAAAGTGGTCCACATCACAAAAAAAAAAAAAAGAGACAGGTACCACAGTGTTCATTGCAGCACTGTTTACAATAGCCAGGACATGGAAGCAACCTAAGTGTCCATCGACAGATGAATGGATAAAGAAGATGTGGCACATATATACAATGGAATATTACTCAGCCATAAAAAGAAACGAAACTGAGTCATTTGTAGTGAGGTGGATGGACCTAGAGTCTGTCATACAGAGTGAAGTAAGTCAGAAAGAGAGAAGCAAATAAAATATGCTAACACATATCTATGGAATCTAAAAAAATAAAGGTACTGATGAGCCTAGTGGCAGGGCAGGAATAAAGACGCAGACGTAGAGAATGGACATGAGGACATGGGTTGGGGGGGAGGGGGAGAGGGAAGCTGGGGCGAAGTGAGAGTAGCATCGACTTATATACACACTGAATGTAAAATACTTAGCTAGTGGGAAGCAGCAGCATAGCACAGGGAGATCAGCCCAGTGCTTTGCGATGACCTAAAGACGTGGGATAGGGAGGGTGGAAGGGAGGCTCAAGAGGGAGGGGATATGGGGATATATGTATGCATATGACTGATTCACTTTGCTGTACAACAGAAACTAACACAGTATTGTGAAGCAATTATACGCCAATAAAGATCTATTAAATAAAAACAAAAAAGGCCAGCTATTTTTGTAATCATGTATTCTCTGTCCTTAGGACTAGGAGGACAGGGTCACTTCAACCTTTTCATGATTTACAAAGTCTGGCAATATTTATTCTTCTCCCTGCCCTCTTGGGATTTTGGTGGGTGCTAGGAGCTTTTATTCCATGCAACTTAGTAGATTGAAGTATTGGAGTCTGCAAAATAAAACAGAAAAATGTAGGTTCTTGTAAATAAAAAATAAAAGTTCTTTGCCTCTCAATGAAATTAAAAATGACTGTCATTGTGAATGAAAAATGCTATAACTCTGTGTGATACCCAAACCACAAAACTAGAAAGAAATCATTGGTGGTGTATTTGCTTAATTTTTTTTTTAATCTAGTACTTTTTATTCTTGGGTATCATTACAGAAGAATGCTATACAAATGAGGAAGACAGTTAACCTTCTTATTTCTCCCTCTTGCCTTACAATAAGGGTCTCTAAGAAATCAATGAAGGATGGGGATCTACTAGTAAATCTCAAATTGTACATGTAATAATAATAATATATTTTCATCATTTCTAAGATGCATTTGCTTTTACGTTTTCATTACTGAAGTGATAATGTGTCTACAATCAGTGACATCTTACAGTTATAATTGGCAGCACGTTTTTCTTAATGTTAAATAATAATTCAGGCATATAACTGATGGTATCTTAAATTCATTAAAACATGCTAAGCATAGCCTTCATTTATTCTATTTCTGGTAGGCACTGACCTAGAAACATTGTATTATAGTTTCTCTGCATAATATTAGGAATTTCTAAGTTGATATTAGGTACCAACATAACAACCCCCTTGGTTTTCAGGATTCCTAGCAGCTTAAGGGATTTTAGTCTTTGCTTCACTTTAATTGCATACCTGATGGCCAGTATATTTTCCTGAATGGTGCTCTTAAAATGTTGATGTTTATAAAATGGTAGTGGTTACCATATCCAACCCTCAGCCCTGTATCAGCTGCACAAGCATGGCCAGAGAAAATCATAGTAGCATTTCTTAACTACTTTGTGGTCATAATCAGGTGCCTGAGACTGCATATAATTTCTTTGTGCTATATCTTGAGTATACAGTGGGGTGGGTGGAGGAGAGAAATAAAGAAAAATGTTAGACCTGTTTTAGAAAATAAAACACATTTAAACACTTAATTAGAAAATGTTATATGTATATTAAAGTATGTTTGTGTGAAAATAACTAATATTACCAAATACACTATTTACTTTTTACAGCAACAAGCTTTAGAACTAGCTTTGGATCGTGCGGAGGTGAGGCGTGACTAAGTTACATATTGAAATAGTGTTGTCTTTAATCGACAGAACTCAGTTTTAAGAGATTTTCGTATGTGACTGTCAAAGGAGTACGTTAATATTAGGACGAGTATGCAAATTTTTCTGTAAATACATAAAAACTACCAGATGATGTTTGGATCGTCTGATGCTTGGAATGCTCAGATAGTAATGCTGTGGAATAGAAATTGAATAATACAGTGGAATAAACATTTGAACAAGGACATAGAGTTTCTAAAATTATGTTTTCTGTTTTAACAGATATTCTAACTGCTCAATTAAAGGGGAAAATAGCTCAAATATATAGAGTCCTTGTAATTGGGTATGCTATGCATATTCTGAACAACCATAAAACATTGAAAATATTGCTAACCTGTGAAATCACAGTGGTGAAACTATATGATTTTGCTTATAATATAGCAAGTAAATATTGTGCTAAATTTTAGTACAGTTTAAATTTCACTTGTTTGTAACATATATTTAGAAATTAAGTAGGTTTCCCTAAAAGGTATGATTTAATATGCATCAGAGACTTGAGTGACTGAACAGCCTTTTTAGCCTTACATGATTTATTAATACAGTTGTTCATGCAGTATGCAAAAGACAAGCTGTTTTCTTAAACTTCTGTTTTTTAGTATGTCATTGAAAGTGCCCGACAGAGACCTCCTAAAAGGAAATACCTATCTAGTGGAAGGTATGAATGCTTAATTAATTGATATCTTAGACTCACAGAAGTATGATGATTGCCATCATTTATTTCATTCTTCCTAGACACTGAGCTAGAAATGTTATATTCTGGGTACTTTGCATATACAGTTGACCCTTGAACAATGTGGGTTTGAACTGTGCAGGTCCACTTACTTGCAGATGCTTTTCAGTAGTAAACACTACTGTACTTCATGGTCAGTGGTTAGTTGAACCTGTCGATGCAGAGGAACCCCGGATACAGAGGGCCGACTACAGGTTATACGAGGATTAACCCCTGTGTTGTGCAAGGGTCAACTGTATTAGAAATTTCTAGGTTGATGTTAGCTACCATATCCAGCCCCACTTCACCCCCAGTTTTTGGGAAATTGGAGGAAAAATTACAGGAAAATTCAAAATGTTTATTTTATGATTATTATATTAACATTATTTTGTATACTGCCTTTGTTTATTAAATTTTAGAAAATCTATATTTCAAAAACTTTATGATTTATATATTGAAGAATGCGAAAAAGAGCCTGAGGTTAAGGTAAGTATAAATTTTTTATGTTATTACGACTTTTTAGATGTAGTGGAAGAAGGAGATTTGACGGAATTAGATGTGAATGATTTGTATTTTTGTCGGTGAACAGATGTCTTTTCTAACCAGACTAGCCAGTTCTGCAGCTAAACCAGAGCGCTGGCTAATCTGGCACCAGGCAGGGGTCACCTGCTTAGGTAGCAGAGGGGCACCATGTTTGCGGAGTAACAGACTATCTCATTGGGGAGTCAGAAGAAGCAAAGCCGCCATAGATATTATCTTTTGCATCTTTTTCTTCCTGAGAAGTCATTTGTAGACTGAAGACAGGAGAAAATTAACCTATTTCTTCGTGGTGAGTTGCACTGGAAAGTTAAAACTATTACAGGATATGTAGGAAATTTAGATGTGATAATAAAAGGTGAATTTGGTCAGAAAAATTAGTTTATGCCCAGGTTAACTTAATTCATTTTTATTTAGCATGAAAGTGTGGGCAGTAGAAATGTAATAGAAATTGATTTTTTGATATCTTTCAGACCCTCAGGTCGTAAGGGCCTTAAAGGGCTCTACTGAGCTTCTGTTGTCTGTCTTTAAAAATGAATACCTCTTAGGCAAAAAATTAGTGGAATTCCAGTAGTATCTAACCTTTAAAATCTTTAGGAGAAAAATGATTGTGAAACCATGAGTAAATCTTATGGTATGGTTTCCATAAATTCTATTGAGGTATAGTTGACATAGAATAAGTTGAGTATGTTTGAAGTATACATTTTATAACTTTTGATGTGTATTAAAAAAAATTTTGAATAAATTTGAAGATCTAATTGGCTTTATTAAACGATTCATGAATTGGGCAATATCTCATCTGGCAGAGATACTCTGAGGAGTTGCACAACATGGAAGGCTTTTATTGTAAGGAGGGCAGGACAAGGAAAGAAAATCATCAGCAAGGAAAAAATGAGAGTTCACTGGAGGAAAGTAAAAGTGCCAGAAATGACGGCTTTTTGTTGGCTGAGCTGCAGGTGTTTTCCATTGGCTGGCCTGCAGTCCTTTCCCATTCACTGAACTTGTTGCTGGGAAGAAGAAAGTCTCCCTTCCCCTAGTTGGGGAAGTAAAGTAGTTGCATTTCCTGTTTGGGAGTTCAAGGTAGTTCTCTTCCTGGTGGGATCAGTAACTGATGTCTTCCTGTTTGGGGTAATTGACGATGAGTGGTGGGGCAGGAGAGCTCCCTCTGCAGTCCTTCCCCGCTCCAGTTTTAGTTGAGGTTTCCTTTTATTAATTTTCACAGTATACACCCATAAACTGTCACCAGTCAGTATAATGAGCATATCCATTGCCTCAGAGACAGAACTAAGATAGGAGAGATACATAAATGAAGATTCTAAATTGGGGTTGACAGCCATTGTCCACCGGCCAGATGTGGCCCAAACATGTTTTTGTAAATGACCTTTTATTGGAATACAGCAGCACCCCTTGATTTATGTCTTGTATGTGGCTGATTTTGAGGTAAATAGCAGAGTTGAGTAGTTGCAACACAGACCGTATGGCCCACAAGACTAAAGTACTGTCTGGTCCTTTAAGAAAGACATTTTCTGACTTCCCATCAATGTGGTTAAAAGTTGCTTTGCTTTGCTTTTTAAAAATTTATTTTCAAAATGCAGTTTTTTGATTCTATGGTGACTATAGATCAAGAATTTATAATTTCTTTCTGCATATGACTATATATATATATGCATGTTAAATATACTCAAAATGGATTTGTTTTTTGATATGAAAAATATTCTATTGACTGATATCTTTCACAAATAAGATTTGATGAAAGGATTTATTATATCTATAAGTGGGTTTCATTTTAAATCATATACATTTCTAAAATAATAGATTTTGATGTATGTGTATTAGGTTCCCTGATAGTTTTTTGTTTTTTTTAGCAAAGTGGTTTCTAAGGAGCTGTTAAATTGAATTTACAGAAAATTACTTAAATTACTTATGTCCTTTTAACCAGTTAGATATTTTTGGGTTTAACATTTCAGCTGATTAGAGCTGTTGAACTTGTTTGGATCTAATTTAGGCCATAAAATATTTAAGAAATGTGCTCTGTAACAGTACAACCAAAGAAAATGCCCCAAATTATTTATGTAGATTTATACTTAATAGAAACTAATTATACATTATAGCATCTTTCTAAAAAATATTTACATTTAATGGTTTTCCTTTTTAAATATTTTTAATATTTGCTACTTGTGTACTCAGGTACATATTTTGTATTTAAGTGTGTTTATTTTATGTATAGATCACTAGTTTTTCTTTGTGATATTAATTCATTTGCCTAAAACATAGTAATAGATCAAAATTAAGTTTACACAGATGCGGAAGGAGCATCAAAGATTAACTCAGGTCTGATTTTATTAAATGATTGCATTCTTTGTTATGCTGGATTATTTTCATGAGCTCTGCCTCTTTTTAAAGCAGAAATTAAGAAGAAATGTGAACTTGTTAGAGAAGCTTGTTATGCAGGAGACATTGTCATGTTTAGTGGTCAACCTGTACCCAGGAAATGAGGGATATTCTCTGATGCTCAGGGGAAAAAATGGATCAGGTAAGAACTTCCAGAGGGCAGCAGCCACGAAAATCCCTCTGCTAGGCGGGATGTGCTGTCTTTTAGAAGTAGCTTCTTAACCTTCAGATCAGTGATGACTTGATAAAAGAAGACTTTGATTCCAAATTGTTCTCTTTATGGTGTTTTGTTAGAATATTAGAAGTTACCTCTAGTATGATTAGCCTTCCGGAATTTGAGAAGTATTCTGACTGAGGTCTTTGAAGTTAAATTATAAAAGACATAATTTTAAAATACTTGTCAAAATTTCCTTTCGTTCTGTTGCTATTTATATATTTAAGATAGCATCAGGTGTTTTAAGGTACGTTTTTCTTCTGTGCTTTGAATATAATTTGAGTCTGAAGCTTTCAAAGTTAAGCAGATTCACTGCCTTTTGAATAGTTTTCAACATTTTATTCCTATTAATGTGAATATGAAAATAGAGTTTTAAAATATAAATACTCTTAGATTTCACTAAAGAGGCATTTAAATTTTGATACAGTGATGATACTATGAGTTCTACAAGGAACTTACCTAGTTAAGAATTTTTTCTTGTGTTGGTTGTTAATTGTATAACACCAAGAGAATTTTGGTCTATAAGTAGTCATTTTTCAGAAGTGATACCATATTATCACTCTGACTTCCAGATTAGATTAAGCAATCTTCAAGGAACTTTTTAGTTAACAGATGTTGGAATTTTATCGTATTCTGCTTACTATACTGCTGACTGTGATTTGTACTGTGATTGTTGTGCCAGACGTTTTTCCATAGTATATTAGGTGTTTTCTCCTTTCTGCTCTAAAACTGTGTACAGTTTATCAAGTTTTTTAGCAATATATAAGGTGATTTATTTTTGAGACTTAAATAAAGAAGGACTTTAGGAGAGCTTTTGGCTTTATTCTTTTTATTTTTTATCAGAAGTTACTTAAATTATTACCTAGGCTTTTTGGTGAGGCTGATCACTTTCTGAAACTTTATGTTTTAAAATTAAGATTCTGAGACCATTCGACTGCCTTATGAAGAAGGGGAATTACTTGAATACTTGGATGCAGAAGAATTACCTCCTATTTTGGTTGATCTCCTAGAAAAATCTCAGGTACAAAATTTTTCTCTTTAAAATGTCCTTAGATTTGCCAGATAGATATATATTGTTTTGTGATGAAGGGTATTTAGTTGTATTCTCACTAGTGCATGGAACATGAAATGAGACATTGTACATAGCTATATGAAAATTGGTTTATTGTGGAATATTTATTCTTTAGGCTGTACTGAAATGTATAGATTTAGTTGATTCTTCTAAAATTGCTATAACAATTAACTCATCCACTGGAAATCTCCCTATAGCTACAATCAAGAAATTATGGAAAAAACTGCTTACTTTCTTGGCTTTCCAGCCATACTATGGTAGTTTACTGAGGAAAAAGAAGCCATCAGATGGGAACTCCCATTTCCTCCCAGCATCCCCACATCTCTGTCCACACTTTCTGCCTGCCTTCCTGTTAAAATGGATGAAATAAGCTGTTCCTAAGGCATCTTCTCCACTTTATGTTCTGGATCCTTCTCCTCCTTCTCAAGGTCTTGCAACTTTAACCTTCCTCTCTTCTATTATCTATTTTCCTCTCTCTAGTAAAGAATATAAGCATATTGTACCATCTCTCAACTTCTAAGAAAATCCTTTCCTGTTCTCACCTTATTTGGTCTCTTAGCAAAGTTCAGTGTAAATAACTACTTCCTCCTTGAAACACCCTTCTTTCAGCTTCTGAGACATCACCTTCCTGGTTTTTCTCTTCCCTCTAGTCTTTCAGTCTTTTTTGCTGTCATCTCTGTTCCCCCATAAATATGTTCAGGGTTCAGTCCTAGGGATTCTGTTCTTTAGTAACACCCTCTCCCTGGATGATCTCAAACAGCTTAATGAGTTTTAAAAAATGACAGTTAATCCCTTGCTTATCTCTCTTACAATGACCATCCCACCAAGCTCCAAACATACATATTTACTGGGATATAGATTAGGTTCTTCAGACTTACCATGACAAAACGGAGCTTTTTATTTTTACCTCCCAAACCAGTTCTATTACCAGTCTTTCCAATCTGACTGATAACTATACTCTCACCTTTCACATTCAGTCCACCAGCAAGTGTCAGCTGTACCTTCAAAATACATGGTCATGACCTTCTATAGTTACCTTCCTGAACTTCCTGTTTTCATTCTAGAACCCTAGAAATCAGTTTTCCACAGACAACCAGAGTAAGCTTACAAAACAAAAACAGAAAACAACAACAACACAGTTCCCTGTTTGAAGTTCTCCAGTGTCCTCTCAGTGTACAAAACCCCTGCCTTTCTGTTTGTCTTCACCTCCTGGTTCTCATCCCCACTCACTACACTCCAGCCATCTGTGGCTTCTTGCCATATTAAAACACACCAAGCTTATACCTATCTTATTCATCTGCTCATCTGTCCCAGATGTCTGACCCTTTATTGTGATTCAGGTCTCAGCTGAAAATTACTCCCTCAGAGAGTTCTGTCTGAGTACACAGTCTAAATTAAGCCCCTCCCTATTTTATTTCCTCTGTAGCATTCACTTTCTCAAGTTACTTTGTTTATTTGTTTACATGTTTATTGCCTGTCTTACCACACTGAGAGCAAGTATCTCACCACTCTATCTATGAAGCTTCTTGGATAGTGCGTGACACACAGTTCACATTGTAGTGGCTCAGTAAATGTTGGTTAAAAAGCATGAGCATAATAATGACTGACAACATGGAGGTCACAGTACCCACTAAGAGTTAAGAATGGTGAAAACACACAATACCATATGCGACTGGCAAGTGATAATTAGCAAGACTTGAGTGACAGAGATTCTTACCTTTGGACTTAGAAAAAGGACAAAAAAACGGTATCTTTAACAGAGATTATTATTTGAATTAATGTTAGCTTCCTTCCTCTTATTAGTAAAGCCTATCTTCTGGAAATTTTAGCAGAGCAAATATAGCAGTTGTATCTGTAAGCTGAAACTCTGGCATGGTTATTGACAATTTAGAACAATGACAAGGTTAGCAGAGTACAACAGTGAGCCAGTGAGTGTCAAGAAGAAAAGCAGGGACTTCCGTCCTGGCGGTCCAGTGGTTGAGACTCCACACTCCCAGTGCAGGGGATGCGGGTTCGATCTCTGGTCAGGGGACTAAGATCCCGCAAGCCTCATGGCACGGCCAAAAAAAGAAAAAAAAGAACAGCGATACCAGTGATCTGTAACATTAACAGTATACAAATGCCAGATGTCATTCTATTACTAGGAAACAGTTAAACAGTGTTAAACTGCTTCTTGAGTCATGATGAACATAAACAGTTGCTTTTAAAGGGTTTATACGGTGGTAAATCCACCAAGGAATTCCATTTAAGAGTATGTGAGTGGTCAGAAACATTACATAAGAATGTAAAGAACCTGAAACATTCAATATAAACCCACTTATTTAGGCTTTTGAAAAATGACATCTACTTATATGTTTTCACTCAAAACAGGTTAATATTTTTCACTGTGGATGTGTCATAGCAGAAATACGTGACTACAGGCAGTCCAGTAACATGAAATCTCCTGGTTACCAAAGTAGGCACATTCTCTTACGTCCAACAATGCAGGTAAGAAATGTTTAATTAAGAAGTATTATTTCAGATTTTATTTGGAGTTTTACTTATTAAATGTCTTCATATGTTTGTATGCCTATATACATTAATGTGTTTTTTTAACTTTTATTTATTCTAGACTTTAATCTGTGATGTACATTCAATAACAAGTGATAACCATAAATGGACCCAGGTTAGTTCTGTTTTTTAATCCCAAACAGTAATATATAGGATGAAACAGTATTTACTAAGTTAAGCAAAAGATATTTTCTGCTCGTAATTTTATTTATGAGTAAAGTTTGGGATTGATTTATGAGCTTTAGAAGTTAAGGGTCTCTACAAAGATGCAGTAATCCTTCAAGGAACTAAAACAGTTCAGTCCCAGTTGCTTTTAGGGCATCGTATAATAGGGTGAGGCTGACCTCTCCCAATGTGAAACATAGTTTTGTATCCCCTCTCACACAGAATGTTTTGTTGTGGATACAAATAGATGCTGATTTTCTATCACCTAGGGTTTTAAAGCAGACCTAGCTGTCGTTTTGCCATCGTACTGGTTGTAGCCCTAGGGGACCTCTCTTACCCGGGGAATAGCCAGTTAGTCCTCCAGTGCTGGCTCAGGATATGTGAGGTGCCCGCTCACAAGAGTGTTCACTTATTTTTCTGTTACTGTAAAGAGGTGTAGTTAAACTAAAGAAAATATTAATGAGAATTATTCTAGCTGTGAAATATGATTATAAAATAAGATTCAGTTCATCAATAACTATCAAGTGTTGTGTTGTAGTTTGGGCTGTAATCTTGTTTACAAGAAGGTTAAAAGCTATTCAAAGAATATTCAAAAACAAACTCACTGGTCATCATTGGAGGTTCTTAGGGCATTGATTTCTTACTCTGAAGATTGGTAAATAATGGGAGAGACCAAAGCCTTTATTCTGCCTTTTCAAGGAAAATTCCTTAGAAAAATTTCAGCTAACAAGTGTAAAAGAAATGATAGACTTTTTAAAATGTCATCAACTTGGAAGTCTTAATGAATTAATGAATCTAGATGGCTGTATTTCTTAGATGTGAAAAACCTATAGTCTGACTAAACCCTCTGGTGTAAAAGTGGGACAGTCAATCCTTGTGTGCCTCCTTGCGTGGCGGACGAGAAAGTATACAGTAGTACTGTTGGAGAGCTCTTGTTTAAAAAATAGAACCTTAATTTAAATCAAGCCTCTACATCTAACCAACAGTTTAAAAGTAATTTATGGAGTAAGAGAAACCATTAAATGACATGGATGAGGAAGCAACCAGCCAGACCCAGTTAAATGATCCCCTGGGGAAGCAGTTGCTCAAATCCCAACAAATCAGTTGCATGAGAAAAGAAAAAAAGATGGGGGAAGAGATGATCGTTACAGAATATTTTTTAAAAAATGTTCGAGAGATAAAAACCGAATGCAACGTGTAGGCCTTGTTTGAGTTCAAATTCAAACAAACCAACTAAGAATACACTTTTGAGATAATGGGAATTTATCTAGACTGGATATTAGAGGTCCTTAGCAGTTAGCAGTGTGTCCTGAAGGATTTTTCAGGTGAAATAATACAATGTCGAAAATGTATTTAAAATTACTCCAGGAAAACAAAGAAAAACAAAAAAAAAGAGGGGCGGTTGTTAAATAAAATTGGGTGTTGGTACGTGGGTGTCATTATATTTCTGTTTTGTGTATTTTTGAAAATTTCCATAATAAGTTGAATAGACCTAGTGAAAGAAGCAATGTTTCTTTTTTGCAAAATTTTTTATTCAGCAGTAATTAATTGATTCATTTGACTTTTTAAAAATTTAGTTAATAGCCATTAAAATATTTCAGAGTTTAAGCAAAAGAAAAAGAAAAAATAGGATTCAGTAAAGTAAGTTAAATGATACTGGTAAAAAGCCTGTATAAACTTTGGAATTGGTGTATATAGTTTATACAGTATTAGTGGAGTCATTTTTATTCTTGTAATGAAGTTAAGCTGAGTATAGAATGAGACTGTTATCTCAGTTAGTGAAAGTGCTATCATCTATCTTGGTCCTGTAAGCTTTGTGGGGACAGAGGATTTTATCTGTTTTCTTCATGATTTATTCCCCCCATCTAGAACAGTGTCTTACACATTGTAGGTGCTTAGTAAATATTTGTGGGGCTAATGGATAGGCATTCTTATAATTTGACCACCTTGTACCAATTACTGAATTTCCATTCGTAGTTTCATTATGCTGTCAAGTTTCTAAAGTTTACACACTTAGGTTGGAACTTGAAATACTGTATTTTACTGTATTCCTTAGCAGAAATATTCCAAGGAATATCTCTAGATTAAGTGATACGTATGATTTGAAAATCTTAAATCTGTTATTGATATATGCTCTTACATATTTCAGGAAGACAAACTTTTGCTTGAGAGCCAACTGATTCTAGCTACAGCTGAACCACTGTGTCTTGATCCTTCTGTAGCTGTAACCTGCACTGCAAACAGGCTGCTCTATAACAAGCAAAAGATGAACACGCGCCCAATGAAACGGTAATTACCTTTGTGGAAGGATAAACCAAAAGAGAGCTAGAGCGGTACCTCTAAATTTTGCCATTTATGGTATCTTTTCCCTTTAAAGAATAAAAGTGCTCTGATTTTTTTTTTTTTTTAACATTTATTTGTTTATTTATTTGGTTGTGCTGGGTCTTAGTTGTGGCTCGCCGGCTCCTTGGTTGCGGCTCACCAGCTGCTTAGTTGCACCACGCGGGCTCCTTAGTTGTGGCATGCACACTCTTGGTTGCAGCATGCATGTGGGATGTAGTTTCCTGACGAGGGATCAGACCTGGGCCCCCTGCATTGGGAGTGTGGAGTCTTAACCACTGTGTCACCAGGGAAGTCCTTGATTTTTTAAAATTGGATTTTTAATTGTCTTTAAATACTTTTATTGTGTAAGAATTAGGATTTTTTTAATATGTACTCTGCTTTATATTGAAGTGATGCATTTTCTGCATTCTTTTGAAGAACAAACTACCTATAAATTCAGAGTTTGTTCACCAAAAAGATAGAAATTCTGAGAAGAGACAGGTATGAGCAGAAAGAATAATTTATCACTTGCTAATACCAGTTGAATTTTTGTTAATATTACCTTTAAAGATACAACTTATAACTTCTTTTAGAGATCTGGGAAAATGATCACAGTTTGAGAAGTCAGTTTCTAACTAAATGCCTTTTTATAACATGGTAATTTGTCTTAGAATGTTTTAGCTATCTCTTCTAGTTAATAAAGTAAAAGAATGCATATTAATTTGGTCTACAGTTATAGTAGGCTCATCATTAAGTTATCTTCGCATAATTGTTTGAGTTGCCCACTTTGGATCTTCTTCAAGTTTGAAGGGGCTGAAATAACCTACCCATTTTCTAAATTCCCTGCTTTACTACTGAAATAATATATTCTGGGGAAAAGGTGCGGCTTTGGAAACAGTGAAATAAGTCCATATAGTATCTATTAGCAGTCCTGTAAAGTCTCCTAGTATCTCTGTCCACATCTCTCCACGCCTACTGCCAGTGCCTTAAGCCAAGCCACCATCATCTTCATCTTAACTTCTGCAATAAAATCCTTCCTAACTGGTCTTCCTACTTCACCTTCGCTCGCTTCTGGTCTGTTCGCCATGTAAGCAAACCACAGTAATGTTTTGAAAACCTCAAAGCCGACCATGCCACCACTTGATTAAATTCCTCTAAAACCATCCCATTGTACTTCACATTCAGTCTAAACGCATTATCATTCATCTGCAAGGCCCCTGCCTTGCTCTTTGACCTCATCTCCCATTGTGTGGACCCTGATGCTCTAGTCCTACCTACATTTTTCTGTTTTAAAAATAAGCCAACTTTGTTCCTGCCTCAGCACCTTTTAAAATTCTCTCTCTCTGCTTCAACTGTTCCTTCCCTGATCTTTCCACAGCTTGTTCCTTCTTGTCATGTCTCAGCTCACGCATCATTTCTTCAGAGTCCTTCCCTTCCCTAATGTTGCCCTCTCTCACGTATTCACCACAGTACCCTGGTTTTTCTCCTACTGCTTATTGTTATCTGGAATGATCTGACCTGTTTACTTGTATATGTATGTCTTCACTTCTGGACTGTCAGCTCCGTGGTAGCAGGAATTTTGTTAGTCTTGTCCATTTTTATTTCACCAGTGCCTAGAACATTCCTTGGCAAGTGACAGTGTTCTACAGATATTTGTGATTTAATTACACATTTAACACCTACTAATTTATAAATTTATTTATTTATTTATTTTTGGCTGTGTTGGGTCTTCGTTTCTGTGCGAGGGCTTTCTCCAGTTTTGGCGAGCGGGGGCCACTCTTCATCGCAGTGCGCGGGCCTCTCACTGCCGCGGCCTCTCCCATTGCGGAGCACAGGCTCCAGACGCGCAGGCTCAGTAGTTGTGGCTCACCGGCCCAGCCGCTCTGTGGCATGTGGGATCTTCCCAGACCAGGGCTCGAACCCATGTCCCCGGCATTCGCAGGCAGATTCTCAACCACTGCGCCACTAGGGAAGCCCCACACCTACTAATTTAAACCATGTTTATTCTGGGTTTCTTGTATTAGCTTTGTGTAGTTCTAATCTCTTAATATTTCAGGTGTTTCAAGAGATATTCCAGGTCCTCTCTGAATCGGCAGCAGGATCTGTCTCATTGTCCACCTCCTCCTCAGCTAAAATTACTTGATTTCTTACAAAAGAGAAAGGAAAGAAAAGCAGGTCAGCATTATGACCTCAAAATTTCTAAAGCAGGAAACGTAAGTATATATTTTTAAATATATATATATATATATATATATATATATATATATATATATATATTATGCCAAATGCCTTGCCTTATTTTCAGTGTTCAGTGTATTTATTTATACTCTTTTTAATTTTTTAGTGTGTAGATATGTGGAAACGGAGTCCCTGTAATTTGGCCATACCTTCTGAAGTGGATGTAAGTCAGTGCATGAATTGCACGTCCTTTCATGTAAGGTTCCTAAGTTTGACTAATGGTAGCTTAAACTTTGGGAAAACAAAGACTCTTACTACTTCTTTTTTTATTTTATTTATTTATTTTATTGAATGAAAGATTCTTTAAATTGTGTAGTGCTTTACAGTTTTCAAAAGTTTCACACATGTGATTTTATATAATCCCATAATAACCCTTTTTTTCCCCATTAGCCCTATATTGCCCCTTCCCCCTTCCTTTTCCCCACTGGTAACCACTAGTTCATTCTCTCTATTTGTGCTAAGACTCTTCTTAAGTCAATTGCTCATTTTCAGAAGCTATTCTTCTTTCACATTAACTTGTCTAAAAATGTAACTCCTTAATATATGTCTGTGTTTAGAGCAGGAATAATAACCAAAGTATTTCAAAATGTGTAAAAAGATGGTACATATTACATAATATGCATAAAATGACTCTGATTTTTTTCATAATATTTCATCATAATTTCCTGATAATGCTTCTTTTCTCACTGGCTAAATTTAAAAATTAATAATATTGGAGCAGTACCCAAGATTAGGAACCTTGGGTGGTATTCTTTGCTGGCCCATGAAACGCATGAAGTATAAATGAGCAAAGACAGGAAAGAGATTTTTTTTTTTTAATTAATTAATTAATTTATGGCTGTACTGGGTCTTCGTTTCTGTGCTAGGGCTGTCTCCAGTTGCGGCAAGCGGGGGCCACTCTTCATCGCGGTGCGCGGGCCTCTCACTATCGCGGCCTCTCTTGTTGCGGAGCACAGGCTCCAGACGCGCAGGCTCAGTAGTTGTGGCTCACGGACCCAGTTGCTCCGCGGCATGTGGTATCCTCCCAGACCAGGGCTCGAACCCGTGTCCCCTGCATTGGCAGGCAGATTCTCAACCACTGCGCCACCAGGGAAGCCCAGGAAAGAGATCTTTTGATGGGAGGTCCCATATTTCTTTTGTTTCCCCATTTCTCCTATTTTTATTATTCACTCAATTCTTTAGAATTGGTCAGTTATTTTTACAGATGTTTGCTCTGTGCATCCTTCCCAGGCTAGCACATGTATAATTCTTACTACCTTTGATTTTTAAAAAACTGTCAGAAGCATCAGAACTACACTGTACATGCAGCTCAAGAGAGTAAGCCACATCATCTTTCAGTAACTTATGCGCCCCTCAAGGAACGTGGCCTGAGAAGAGATGTTTAGTGTAAATACCAAAGTGCGGAATTTAGCTTCGGAGGGCAGTCTGGATATTTAAGCAGGGCTTCCCAAACTTTAATGTACGTAAGAATCACATGGGTTGCTTGTTAAAATGCAGGTTCCAGTTCAACAAGTCTGGGCTAGGGCCTGAGATCCTATAATACTGAAAAGCTCCTAGGTTGGTGGCACTGGAGTCCACAGACCATGCCTTAATAAAAAGTTTCTCAGCCTAACTCGATCAGTTGAAGCATCTAGGATACCAGTTAAACATACACATTTAAACCCTCACTTCAGACCTGCTTACTGAATCAGGTCTCCAGGGGAGGGATATGGGAATCTGAATTTTTACCAGATGCCCAAGTGAATCTGTTACTCTTAGAATCATGGTTACCAGGAAGATGAGAACTTTTGGTTCACACAGACTGCTAGGAGATACATGGAATATACGGTTCAAGTCTGACTAGAAAATGGAAAAGATTTACAAAAATTTTTACCAATTTTAATGTAACTTCCCTAGTCTCTTCCTAGTTTTGTCCACACTGTTACATGACAATTCCTCTTCCATTAAAGACCCAGCCAAAGGAAATGATCCAGATCCTGGTCCTAATCACCTCTCTGACATCCCAGTTTTCCTAAAAGTCAAATGTGATATCACCTTACGGAGCATGAAGAAGAGGCACTGTCCAAAACAGCAGCTGTGTTTATTACATTCATTTAATGGCAAAAGAGATTCTCATTTCCTTTTGTTTGTAAAAACCAGTTGGTCTAATTGAATATATATCAGGAGAATTTTAAACTACTTAAGCATAAGTAGTTGGTGTTATTAGCGATTCAGGAATTCTTGTGCTAAAAAGTATAGTAACCGAAAGTGGGGTCCGGCTGCTCACCACTCAGAAGCCAGTAAAGAGGCCAGGTTGGTGGAACGGAAAGTTTGCTTTATTTTGGATGCCAGCAGCTGTGGGGGTGACCAGACGCCTGTCCAAATGCCGACTCCCCCTCCTGACAATCAGGGAGCAAGAGCTTCTGTACACGGAGGGAGGGGGGGCTACCTGCAGAAACAGTACAGGCAGCTCTGACAATCGTCTTGAAATAGGTCATCAGTGGTCTGACCAGCATCATCTCGATTGTTGTAGGGACAGTTAATCTTCACTTCTAGGGTCAGTTTGTTCCCAGTTCTTTGAGGTCAGTTCTCGGAATCGTGGCAGCTTATGTCATGGCTACAGCCTGGTCATCATGTAGTTAACTTCTTCTACCTGGTGGGGTTACAGTATCTACAAGACCGCTCACAGGATAGGGCTCAGAGTATTATCTGTAGCCCTTGAGGAGGAACTAAAGGTCCTTGACTTTGTTCCATGACTAAACTATTATTATTTGGTCTCCTTGACTGTTTTCCTTTGTTTCTGCGTTTTCTCAATTCTCTGATTAAACTTATTCTTTGGCTAAAGTTTTTCCACAGACAAAAGCAGGGGGGCGGCGGGGGGGGGGGTGTTGGGGAAGGGTCCTGCCCCGTTTCAGTGTATTGTGTTAAGTTACTTAGGTTTTTCTCTTTGGTCATAATACTGATTTCATTATATCTGATGTCTCTTGATTTGATTGCTTAGGTGGAAAAATATGCCAAAGTGGAAAAATCTATCAAATCTGATGACTCACAACCAACAGTCTGGCCAGCCCATGTAAGTAACCATTGCAGTCTCCATTTCTAATGATGCTGTTTCTAATCTGGGATCTGAATTTATTAGACATAAAGTACAGTAGCCTTTATTTTGGAATCTTCTTTTGTTTGTTTTTTTTAAGAACTTTCTGGGAGTTCAGTGAATTAAAAAAAGGAACAACGATTTAGTTTTGTTTTTCATAAAATACGGTTTCCATTCTAAGGACAATTTTAATGCATAACTGCATTTTTACTTTTGTTTTGGTACCCTATTGGTAGTTCTGATTTGTTTTCTGTTTCAAATTAATAATTAGTAAGTTATTCTAGGGATATCTTTACAGAGAAATGTTTTGTGTATGTTTCTCTAATTGCAGTGACTTCTTAAAGGCATATTTAATTATGTGGCATAATTAATAGGCATAATTAATTATGTGAATCTAGGAGTGAAATGAGAGTTGTTTGTTTTTTTTTTTTAATTTCTTTTTGGCTGTGTCGGGTCTTAGTTGGCAACACACGGGATCTTCATTGTGGCATGCAGGATCTTTCGTTGCAGCACACGGGCTTCTCTCTAGTTGCGGCGTGCGGGTTTTCTCGCTCTAGTTGTGGTGCGTGGGTTCTGTAGTTAGAGCGCGTGGGCTCTGTAGTTTGTAGCATGCGGGCTCAGTAGTTGTGGCACACGGGCTTAGTTGCCCCGTAACATGTAGGATCTTAGTTCCCCAACCAGGGATCAAACCCGCATTCCCTGCATTGGAAGGCGGATTCTTTACCACAGGACCACCAGGGAAGTCCCATGAGAGACATTTGGTATGTGCAGTAGCAAAAAGACTAATGACAAATAGAAACAGGTTTGCTTTTGAAAGTTTTATCCTTTTAGTATTTAATATTTGCATTCATATGTTCAGTATATGAAATTCTGACATTTCACTAGGGCTTCGTTAACTTAATATCCCATTGAAACTCTTGTTCCCAAAGTACCATGTTGAAAAAAGAATCCTGGGCTTCTTTCCCTTAGGCTTTTTTCTTTTAAATAGGTCTAAGGACTATGTTCCATGTGTCTTTTTATTGCAAGCTGCAAGTTAGTGTGTTATTTACTCCTGATTTGTGTTAATTTTGACTATGTATTTACTGGCGAAGGTTTTTACTTGGGATGCTCGGTCTTTTTCAGGATGTAAAAGATGACTATATATTTGAATGTGAAGCTGGTAATCCATATCAGAAAACAAAGCTGACCATTTTGCAGTCACTTGGTGATCCACTTTACTATGGTAAAATACAGCCATGTAAAGAAGATGAAGAGAATGACAGTCAGATGTCTCCATCCCAGTGAGTTCTGTTAAATACAGGCAGTTGACAAAATAAGCCATCAGAATGTATTTAGCAACTACTGATGAACTATTAGTGAATAAAAGTTTCCCTGTTTTGTTAGTTAAATACTCCAGTTAGATTTGGCAGCAGACCTAAGTAAACTTAAATTGTTAACCATGCTGTCCAAGAGTTCTTTAAAATAATAATTAAAAAAAAAAAAAAAAAAACCTGTGCTGTAAATTATTCTTATATTTGCTTTGAAAGATATGCCCGTGATATCCCTCTTGGTATATTTATGTGTTGCCACTTATGACTTTAACCTCTCTGTGAGCATGAAGTGCTTCCAGGCAATAATTTGTTTAAATGGGAAGCAAGTTTACTGTAAATTAAATGTAAAAGCTGTTAAAAATGCTTGATATTTCAGCACTGCCTGTAAGGACACAGACTCAGTGCTTAATGTAGTTACTGGCTCTAGAAATACATATATAGTTGTCCCTTGGTATCCACAGGGGATTGGTTCCAGGACCCCCTTGGATACCAAAATCTGCAGATGTCAAGTCTCTTATATCAAAATGGTGTCGTGTTTGCAACCTCTGTACATCCCTCCCACGTACTTTATCTGGGTTACTTATAATACCTAATACAGTGTAAATGCTATGTAAATAAGTAATAAATACAATTTAAATGTTACGTAAATAGTTGTCAGCTCGTGGCAAATTCAAGTTTTGCTTTTTGGGACTTCTCTGGAATGTTTTCCCCCCAAGTATTTTCAATCCATGGTGGTTGAATCTGGGGATGCAGAATCCGCAGATATAGAGGGCCAACTGAAGTTGATATTCCTAAACTTATGGGCTACATGTATTTACTACAAGGTACCAGTATTTAGTTTTGTTTCCTTGTTAGTTTTATTATTAGTTCTGCTTTTTAATCAAGTCGATGCTGTTTTGAAAAGAAGGAAAAATAAAGAGAACCTCAGCAGAAAAAAGCAGGGGCCAGCCAGCTCTATGTTAAATCCTTACAAAATACTAATTGAAACTACAGCAGAAAAATGGATTTTAAAGAGTAACCTCACCAATACCTAAGTAAAAGTCAATGGGAGGAAACAGCAGTCAGGGAATCCTCAGCTAATTTTTTCACATTAGCAGTTTTTATTTTTGTATGCTAAGTAGAAAAATCAGATATTTTGATTAGCTGTATTTTGTAGTCTTCCGTTTAAAGGTACACATTGGTCATTTTAAATAGTTACTAACTTTTCTCAAACACAAGGGCATATATGTTCTCTCATTAAAAAAAAAAAAATTGTTCAAAAAGCCAACTGATTAGATTTGTTTGACAAGAAGAGAATTGAATTTTTTGCCTTTTACATCAGGACGTTGCTGCAGAAATGCTGCATGGTTTATTACCTTCTAGTCCTTCTCCCATATTCATAAATTACTTGATTTAATAGCTATGAAGTCAAAGTTTGAGCTGCATTAACCAAGTTTTTTCTTTTTTTTTTACATTTTATATTTCAGCTTCTCCACAGATGATCATTCAAATTGGTAACTAAAAAATAAACAAACTCACTATTTTAATATGTTAAGAAATCATATAAATGTCAAACTCTTTTAAGACTTGATAAAGACTTTTTATTTAAATTGGCGATAAACCATCTTCCTTGTCTAAAATATATTCTGAGGTCCTGCTATGTAGACATTAATAATGTCTTCCAAAATCAAAGGTTAAAGTGAGAGGAAGGCCAAAGGCCTTGTACACGGTAGTTCAGTGAATATTGCTGTAGGACAGACACTTGTAAGGGTGTATAGCACTTGGTAGCTTTCAGCCCAGATTTTGTTTTGAAACATAGGTTTTCTGCCAAAGTAAATCTCCTTTAAATTAAATCAGCCAACTTATTCACAGAATTATTTTGTAATGCATGCAAAACTTGGTCATTGCTTCCTATTTTTTAATGTATTTTAAAATTTTTGTTTTCATGATATCTGGTAGATTTTAATTCAATGTATAAAATTACTGTCACTAAAATATGGAAGTCTTCAAAAGTAATCTCAGGGCTTCTTAAAACAAGTCTATCTAATACTTTTCTTTTTTTAAAAACAATTTAGGTTCATTATTGGATCAAAGACTGATGCTGAGAGGTAAAAATATTTGCATCTTTATTTGTGATCTGGATGGATATGATAAACTTCACTCTTGTAGGGTAGAGACTACTCCATTCGAAGTCAAAGCTTTGATTTTAATTATGCCTAGGTATTACTAGGATTTTTAAATAGAATTAGGAAAATAACAATTAAAAGGATAATGTTTAAAATGTAGCTTTATTTTAAATAAGAGAAGTTAGATATATCTACAGTAGCTAAGGAAAATGATTTCTAGGTAACAGTTTAATCAGAATATAAGTGAGAGTCAATGGGTAGTTCTTTTGGCTACTTATTGGTGAAATAATCCCTGTAATTTCTGTATTAGAGACAAGATACTGAAAGTATCTTTAGATTGTTAATTAGCAGAATGTTTTCAGCATTAGCTTGTCGTTGAAAATATTAGAAGAATGTGCTTTTATCAAAGATAAATTGTCTAATTTTAATTTTTGTGTTATTTTTGATAGAACTTGTTTCATTAACAGTTACTATTCATTTCCTATGTAGTAAATTTATGTTTAAAATAGAGTTAGCTAATCATTACCTGTTTTCCCCCTAATATTTCAGAGTAGTCAGTCAGTACCAGGAACTGGTCCAGAACGAAGCCAAATGTCCAGTGAAGATGTCGCACAGCTCCAGTGGCTCAGCGAGCTTGAGTCAGCCTTCGCCAGGGAAGGAAACAGAAGTGTGTTTGCTTAGCTTTTTTTGTGCTGTTACTTTTTTCTGCCTAATTGTTCTCAAGGAATCTGAGAAATGTTAAGGGCTGTTTTATGAGGGATAGGGGTATTGTTTAGTTTTGGTTTTACTTTTAATTTTCTTTTTATTACTTAACTTTTTATGATTGAAACTTTCAAGTGTACACAGAGGTAGAGCAAAAAGTGTAATGAACATCTGTGTATACTAATCACCCACCTGGCGTCAACAGTTACTATTTTTCTGGAGACGATTTAAGGGTGAAGCTTTGCTGTCATCTTACTCTGCTCTTCTGCCTCAAACTTTCTCCCCACCTTGTTACTCAGAAATCTTTCCTTCATCCTGTGTACACTGTAAGTTATCTCATGGATCTCCTTATGTGAAATTACATTTTTTTGAAACACCTGTAATACCCAATCTATAACCATTGAAAGTACATTGCAGTTTTTTAAACCGTGTTTTCATCCAGGAGTTATAATAGTGTTACTAATTTGTGAATTTCTGATTTGACCTTAATTTTAATGAGTATGCTTAATGTCACTGTCTTAGCAGCCTGAGACCCTGTCAGTTCAGTCTTCAGTACTGGGGAAGGGAGTAAAACATCGACCTCCACCCATCAAACTTCCCTCAAGCTCAGGAAATAGTTCCTCAGGTATTACATTCCTTAGTTTTTTGTAATCTAGAGTAAGAAACAACAGATGACCATAATCCAGTTACTCATATTTTGATTTACTCAGAATTTTAAATTGTAAATCTAGGAAACAACTTCTGTATTTTTCTTCTAGGTAACTATTTTACACCACAACAGGTCAGCAGCTTTCTTAAATCTCCAACTCCTCCTCCTGCTTCTAAGCCACCAAGTCTTTCTCGGAAGTCATCCATGGATCTCAGTCAAGTTAGCATGCTTTCTCCAGCTGCCCTGTCACCTGCCAGTTCATCACAAAGTGAGTCATAACCTAAATTCTTCATTAACTCTTCATAAGCTTTTGCATTAGTGTTTCTTAAGATGGCTCTTTTTGACCAGTGAAATAGTGAAATCTGAATGTACTGTCTACCCAAAATGTATAAGTTTTGAGAAGCTTCATGCCAATCTCTTGTTGACCGTATGTATTACATGTTTTGTAATTGTATTTGTTTTTCTGTATTTATGTATGCACCTCGTGTATACCTTTCTTATAGACTTGCAACCTACATATCTCCTGAAAAAAATAATCTGGTAGTTAAATGTGGCAATAAGATTGCAAATTATTTTTTATTCCAGTGTACCCTTGGGCATTTTACATTTTATGTAAACTATGCAGCTGATACGGAAAAAAAGTCATAAGAGTTGTTGCTGCAGTCTTATCTTTGTAAATGTAAGAAGCCAACTAGTTCCAAGGTGGTGATACAGTAAACTGAAAGCCGATTTTTCAATAACACTCTTACACTCTTATAAATTGTTGTCAGTTACTAAAATGTGGGATGATCATAAAGCATCTGAAGATATTAAAGTGTAATTTTTACTACTGAATACTTTTTTTTTTTTTAACATCAAGAAGAGTTATTCGAGAATTCTAGCGTTAGTTTTGGAGAATTTCTTCAGATTAGTAAATATCTGAGATATTTAGGTACCAACTTGCAAAAAAGCATTCCAGTTTTTTAGATTTTTTAATAAATAACTAATGTGTGCTGAAAGTTTTAGTACACTGCACAGTGACAGGGTGGTCTTTGCATTAGATGTAAACATCATCTTGATAGCTCAAAAGGTGTAATTTTTCTGCCTTCTTGTTTTGCACAAAGAAAAATTTATAAATTTCCTGAAAGTCTTATTCACACTTCTTATGTTGTGGGTATGGATTATGTTAATCTACTGCACACAGTTGTTACTTTAAGTAAGGGTTGAGTGACAGCTTCTGGACATTCACATTTCTTTCCTTTCTTTCTGCAGGACATGAAAGCTAAAAAAGAAAACACCTCAAGAGCTTTTGGTTTTATTTTTTTGGTTTTTGTTTTTTGTTTTTGTTTTTTTTAAAAAAAGTTGATAAACTGTGCATACTTCATTCACAACAGATTTTCTATACATTCTACATTTAAACAGAAGTACACAGTTACTGTTAAAGATGCAGTATTATCTCTCAAATATTTACTTTATTACTGTGTTCTGTAAAATTTGTTTGTTAGGATAAACTTGATGTGTTAGGATTTAAATATGTATATCTAGGTGCCAAATATGATTGTTAATCATATGTAATTTATTAAATATGTTCAGAGTTTATCTCAGACTGTTAACAGAAAATAAGCAATATTTCTAAGTGAAGTCCTAAATTAGTGAAATCGTAAATAACAAAAATTAATTTGAAGTCCTTTTAAACTTTATAGGCCAAAGGTAGCATGTAGGAAACTAACTTTTAAATGGGTGTTGTGGTAGAATACAAATGTATATTTTTACTGTTACTGTAATAGCATCTCTGATGGGATTTGTAGGTGATATACTGCATCCTTAATTGTAATTGAGTGTAGCAACACTCATGTATCATGTGTAGAAATTAACACTTGCAGTTAACTGCTTTAAAAAAAAAAACTGGAACAAATTGTCAGTGCTAAATAAGATTCCATTAACCTTATTTTAAAAAGGACTGGCCATTTATAACAAACTAGCAATTTTTATTTTTCTCAATGAGCAGGATCTGGAACTCCTAAGCCATCTACTCCTACACCAACCCCTTCATCGACCCCACACCCTCCTGATGCTCAGAGCTCAACTCCTATTACCCCTTCAGCTACCCCTACTCCCCAAGATTCAGGCTTCACCCCTCAGCCCACTTTGTTAACTCAGTTTGCTCAGCAGCAAAGGTCTCTGAGCCAGGCAATGCCTGTAACAACCATTCCTCTTTCCACCATGGTAACATCTATAACTACAGGAACCACGGCCACCCAAGTCATGGCAAACTCTGCTGGACTTAACTTCATCAATGTAGTGGGCTCTGTTTGGTAAGTTTGCATTGATGCCCTGATTTTTTTTTTAAGATACTGTAAGCAATCTAAAGAAATTCTTATTTGTGAAATTAAGAACAAATTGCATATTATTGAAATTAAAAGAAAATAGTTTGTATTTGGATAGAAGCTATCTCAACAAGTATGTTTTAATTTTAGGTGATCAATCTATTACATGCACTAAGATGATACTACTACACATTGACAGCGGCTTAGATTTTCCTGTTTATCCTCTGTTTTACCATCTTTTAAACCATTGATTAGGACATTACTCTTCCAAATTATATTTTAAATATACAGTACTTGATAAATATACAGTAAATATACAGTACTTGATAAATATACAGTACTTACTTGATAAATGTACAGTACTTAATTTTAGCCAACCTTGCTGTCACTTTCTAGCAAAAAAATGAAACTAAGCCTCCAAACTGACATTTAAGACAGAAATATCTGTGTTTGTTTAGTGGTTTGTTTTTTAATCCAAGGAATTATGGGGCTGATTTTCCCTTTTATAGTGCTAGTTTAATGCTTTGTCTTATTCTCCTGCAGTGGAGCTCAAGCTTTGGTGAGCGGTTCAAACCCTATGCTGGGCTGTAACACTGGTGCCGTAACTCCTGCAGGAATGAACTTGAGTGGCCTTCTACCCTCAGGAGGTCTGCTACCAAATGCCTTGCCCGGTGCAATGCAGGCAGCTTCTCAAGCAGGTCAGAGTATTAGAAATAATAACCTCTAATAAAATTAAAGTCCATGCTTATGTAAAAATGCCTTTTTAATGATATTATTTAAACATTTAACATCCTTATTTTATCAAGTATTATGTTGGAAATATTTCCTTTCAAAAGCTTTAAGAGTTCTGGTATTTGAATTAAAAACCCATCTAGCTATGAACTTCTCTGTGAGGAAACTTGGTAAGCCTGTAAGTCTCTGCAAATTTTATCTTTACCTTCCAAAGATTATTATAAAAGTAACTTTTATAATTGTCAGTGTAGTCCTGTCCCAGGTAAAAGAAATGTATTTTGAAAACGTATGTGAGCAAGAAAAGCAACGCAGCATGGCATTTAAAAGCCTCAGTTCTGGAGCCAGAATGCCTGATTTGAATCCTGCTTGTGCAGCTTACTCTAACTGTGTAATCATGACAAAGTTACCTTTGTGCCTCACTTTCTTCATAAATGTGGATAATAATAATACTTTACCTCATAGCTGTGAGGATTGAATGAATAAATACAGATGAGGTGCTTAAACTATGCCTGAGATGTGATAAACATTCAAAAATATTTGCTGTTATCATCATTAGTAGTAGTTTTCTTGCAGTAGTAGTAATAATTATAATTACGTATACTGGGAAACAGTTTTAACAACTTGTGCTTTTTTTTTTTAATTTACTAATTATTTGGTTGCATCAGGTCTTAGTTGCAGCAGGCGGGCCCCTTAGTTCTGGCATGCGAACTCTTAGTTGCAGCGTGCGTGTGGGATCTAGTTCCCGGACCAGGGATTGAACCCGGGCGCAGAGTCTTAACCACTGCGCCACCAGGGAAGTCCTGACTTGTGCCATTTTTTAATGCTCTTTAAGAGAATGTATTATATCTCAGAACAGTTCGATTTCTTACTACTGAGGAAAAAATTAACAGGAAAAGTAAACTCACCATAGTAAGAAAAACTTGTCCAAAACTTTCTATGAGTTAAGAGAAAGAGAACCCAAAGAATATAATTTAAACATGTTAATATATTGCTGTGATTTTCTAATTCTAGCTCATATTCTTATTTTAATATGTATAAATATGCTCTAGTGACAGAAGCCCTGGAAATGGAATCAGTGTTGAATTTAGGATTTTATATTTACATACAATTCTACCAGTTACTTGTGGCTCCAAGTGCTAACTGTGGGGTCTGAAAGCAGTCACTTAATTTTTCCCCCTTAGCCTCAGTTTCATCTGTTCTAAAATGGGAGTAAAAATTTCTAAATTCATTTGGTACTTATGAGAAATAAATGAAGTGATATGAAAGTGGCTTTAGAAAGCTATAAAGCATTATACAGATGTCATCCACCTTTAAAGGGAGTTATGTCTTTTTTTTTTTTTTTTTATGAGAATCCTGGAGGGAATATCAGTATTTTCACATTTTTATCTGATTATGCATTTTCCATTTCTTATACAAGACTTTCATACTGTCATCTGTGCATTATTTGCCCTGTATCTTTTTTAATACAATTA
Organism: Balaenoptera acutorostrata; assembly: GCF_949987535.1. Classification (NCBI taxonomy): domain Eukaryota; kingdom Metazoa; phylum Chordata; class Mammalia; order Artiodactyla; family Balaenopteridae; genus Balaenoptera; species Balaenoptera acutorostrata. Next base: position 68,233,717 of record NC_080081.1, read on the forward strand.
TCTGCTTAGAGGACTAGATACATTTTTAACTAGTGTTCGAATTGGTATATTTAGTGAGGAAAATATATACAATACATACTTTGAGACTGGGATCAGCAAACTATAACCCACATCTAAGCTAAGAATAGTTTTACATTTTTTAAAGTTTGTTTTTTTAAAAAAAGACAAGAGAAAGAGTATATGAGAGTCTCTGTGTGGCCCACAAAGCCTACTGGAAGAGTTTGCCAACCCCTGCTTTATGATGTGCTCCATGTTGTGTCACAGATTTTGGGGAATAAGTTCAGAATTAACAGCGCATCGTTTCCTGACTTTCAGCTTGATCCTTACACACAAAATTCAGCAACATTCTTTAGCATTATTAATATTAGCATTTGTACTTTAAAAAACGGCACAGAGCACACTGCTTCTCAGAGATAGGGTTATTATCGTATGCTGTTTAGCACTGAGGAATATAAATAGATGCCAGTCCCTGAAATGTATTTGCACAACAGTGATAGTTTTATTATATTTATGGTGTTTGCATACTGCTAGATTACTTTTCCAGCCAACAGTCAAAATAGTTATAAAGAAGTCTCAGTTTCTGAAATACAGATTATAGTGTACATCTGGTGCTCACATCTTTGGTATTGATGAAAATAGGGGGGTTTTTGCTTATAAGAAATTTTTAAAGTATAGAAAATAAGCACATCTGTGCAGGAAGTACTTAAAGTATTATATTTTTATATCCTAAAGTATAAAATACTTTCAAGTATAATAAAGTTTTAATTCCCTGTTTTAACCATGAGTTTTATTTAATAGGTGTTCCATTTGGTTTAAAAAATACTTCAAGTCTAAGGCCCTTAAATCTACTCCAGGTAAACCTGAAACACTGCTTTTTATTAAAGTTTTTATAGTTTTTGTTTGTTTGTTTTTAACCATGTAAGTTTGTACATATCAGCATTTGAAGTCTTGAGGTTGTCCAGAATCTTCTAAGGGTGTGGTTACCTTTGCATGTTCAAGTAGATAAGGGGAAAGAATTGGTATCCTATGTACTGCACTTTCATCGGCTCTGGCACCACTGCCGAATCAAGAACTAGTTCCAGAGGGGAGAGTTGACAACTGCCAAGGAAAATAACTTGCCTACAATAGTAGCAGCATGTATACTTAGAAATAATTTCTCTCTTAACAGACTTTTATGTATGCATGTAGGTATTGCTGTTTGCTTATAGTAGATTTTCTGTGTGAATAGAAAGTTTTAAAATTAGGTATGTGTGTTCTTTTCCTGAGGAGAATATGACTTCGTGACACAGTGCCAGGCACCTAGTAGTCAGTCAATAAATGTTTGTTAGATTACAGTTTGTGTCTAGTAGTGAGACTTTTCTTAACACATTTTATCAATGTTAACATATAAAGAGATTGTAGGTAAAGAATTTAGTACATGTTGTGAACTTATAATATTCTGAGTGTTATGCTAAGTCCTTTAAGGATGGAGTTCAGTATTAAGCTAGTAGGATGGAAAATGGATGGGATTATCTACAGAGAATTTTTAGAAAAGGTAGACATAAATACAAAGATTTGGAGACAAAGAATGGCAGAGTTATGGATTATTGGGAAATAACAATAACAAACAGATCAACCCAACCTGATACTCAGAAGTAATAAATCAGGAAATACATTTAGAACTAAATCTTAAAACTTATTTCCTGTACACAATATGCAAACAGTGTCAGTATTTACAGACTAATTGAAGAATAATCTAACTGTGATATGGACATATTGGTTTATTTAGCCAACTTTCCTGCACTTTGCTGTAGGAATTTCTACAAGGATCAGTCTCAGTGTTAAGAGGAGTGGGATTCCTTAATAGCACTGATAATAAGGATTAAGGGCAAAGCCACCTTATAAATTATATTTTGCAACATTTATTACTATCTAACTAATTGAGGAAGAAACACTTGACCTGTGCTTTGTCCAGGTTTACCTAACAGTGAGCTGTGCTGAGTGTAGAGCTTCTGACCTGAGACACCTTTTTTGACTATATAGACCTAAGAGTTCTGTATTTGATATTTGCTTGGACTTTCCCACAAAACTTCAAAGTGCCTTTAACTTAAACTCCTGTAGAATAAAATGGAAAAACCATTTGTTTCCTGATGCATTTGGAATGCATAGTTTTCGTTTTTAGTGTGGAGTTTCTGGATACTTCTTTTTTTTAAGTTTTTTTTTTTTTTTTTTTTAATTAGATTCAGAATGACAGAGCAAGTAATGTCTCCAAACTAAATAAGGACATCTAATGCATTTCCTTTTCAGCTTTGGAATTCCTAGCTATGTTATATAAAAATCCGTGCATTTCTGGTTTAGGGCAAAGCTAGACCAAATTTAGGAGACGAGTTTTCTTAATATATATCTCTGATTATCACTAGCTTCTTGTTTATACTTCCAAATGCATTTAATGCTGTTTTGTGTTGATGTATAAAAGGACTTAAATAAAAGCAGTATGTATATTTGGATAGCTAACTATTAACTTGAAGCAGAAAGACTTACATTGGAGATTACTAACATATTTGAGAGCCAAAGTAACAGCACTTAAAAATTGTGTTTAAAGCGATTTGTTCCTTTTTTTTAAGGGCAGGAATCTTGTTTTGTTTCCATTTTTGTTCACCTGTTTCCTCAGTCCCTGGAAGAATGCCTGACACATAGTGAATGCTCCAGAAATGTTTGTAGAATAAAGAAATTTAATCTGAAATCGGCTAATTAATTCTTGCTTAAATACTTAATAGCTTCCAGGTGGCTCGCTCATTTTTAACACACTGCAGCAGCAGCAGCAGCTTTCTCAGTTTACACCACAGCAACCTCAGCAACCCACAACTTCTAGTCCTCAGCCAGGGGAGCAGGTACGTCCTTTCTACCTTCCATGTGCTTTGTATCATAGAATTATAACCTTTTTTGGTATATGCCAAGCATATTTCAAGTGTTTTTATTTAGATTGTTTGAACCAACTTTTCATATGCGGTTTTTCTTTATTAACAATAGCAGCTATCAGTTATTGGGTGCCTATTTCTAATTCTCACAACAGCCATACTTGAATAGATGATGTCACTTCCATCTTGCATAGTCTGAAATAGATTCAGGTGACTAACTTGCTCACAACCATACATCGAGTGGCAGAGCAGGGATTCAAGTCCAGGTCTTTCTGCCTCTATAGGCCATGTATTTTCTACCCCTTCATCATCCTGCTTTTGATAGTATTTTGTCTCTTATTAGAAAAGAGATGTTCTTTTTATCTTGAAGCATAGAACAGAGCGAAGATAGACAAAAACAAATACTTTGTATATTGCCAAACAAAATGAAATTGAACAAGAACTACAGTAAATTAAAGTAGTAGAAGGACCTTCAGGTTTTTCTGAACCTTTGCTGCACTTCGGAATCATCTGGGAAACTAAAAATTACTGATTGCTGAGTCCCACCTTCATCGTTTCTCTTAGTTCACAATTAAATATATATAATGTTCACTATCAGTCCTTCCACCAAAGATTCCCCAGTCAAATCTTGATTGGATAATGCTCATCCTCTATTAGATTTCTCAGGAAGGGCACATTTAAAACTATTTTTCTTTATTAACACATGAAGGATTACTTGGCTGAATATAAAATTCTTGATTTGCACTTTCTTTACAAAATTGTAAAATACTGTACCATAAAATTTACCATCTTAACCATTTCTAAATATGCAGTTTAGTAGCATTAAGTATATTCATATTGTTGTGCAGCCAATCTCCAGAACTTTTTCATCTTGCAAAAGTGAAACTCTATACCCATTAAACAACTCCTTATTTCCCCCTCCTTCTAGCCAACTTTCTGTTTCTGTGAGTTTGACTACTCCAGGCACCTCATATAAGTGAAATTATACAGTATTTGTCTATTTGTGACTGACCTGTTTAATTTAGCATAATACCCGAAAGGTTCATCCATGTTGTAGCATGTGTCAGAAATTCCATTTTAAGGCTGAATAGTATTTCATTGTATTTATATATCACATTTTGTTTATCCATTTATCCATCGATGGACATTTGGATTGCTTCCATCTTTTGATGGAAGTCTGAGGGGTTTTTTTTGTTGTTTTTTTTTTAATGAATTGTGCTTTAGGTATTATGTCTGAGAACTCACCTAGCCCTAGGCCCAAAAGTTTTTTTTTTATAGTTTCCATTTAAATCTATGATCCATTTTCACTTGATTTTTATAAAAGGTGTGAGACTTTGGTCCAGGTTCATTTTATGGGGTGATATGGATGTCCATTTGCTCCTGCACCATTTGTTAGAAAAGCCATCCTCCTCAACTGAATTACTTTTGCACCTTTGTCAAAGGTCAGTTGGCTGTGTTTGTGTGGCTCTATTTCTGTATTCTCTACTCTGTTTCACCCATCTATGTATTAATATCTGTCACTCTGTTAGTACCATACTGTTGTGATCACTGTAGACTATGTATATATATACACACACACATACATATATACATACACACACATACACATACATATAGTAAGTCTTAAAATCAGACACAGTGATTCCTCCCATGTTATCCTTCTTTTTCAAAATTCTTTAGCTGTTCTAGATCCTTTGCCTTTCCTTATGAATTTTAAAATCATCTATATCTACAGAAGACTTTGCTGGGATTTTTAAAGGAATTGAGTTAAACCTAAAGGTCATTTTGGGAAAGGCTTACCATGTTTACTATGTGAGTTTTCTAGTCCATGAACACAGTATGTCTCTATCTAGGCTAAAATCAGCTAGTTTTCAGCATACAAAACCTATATGTTTCATAGATTTACACCTAAGTTTCTTTCCTTCTTTCTTTCTCTTTCTTTCCCTTCCTTCCTCCCTTCCTTCATTTCTTTCTCCCTCCCTCCCTCCCTTCCTTTTTTTTTCCCATTCTTGGGAAATTGTTAATGGTATTGTTTTTAATTTTGTTTTCTACATGTTCATTGCTAGTATACAGAATTGGTTTTTGTATGTTGATCTTGTGTTCTGCAATCTTACTGACCTCACTTACTTGTTCTAGAAGTTTTTTTGTAGATTCATTAGGGTGTTTTTTCCTAGTCAGTGCCATTTGCAAATAAGGGCAGGTATTTTTTCTTTTTACTCTATATGCCTTTTTGTTTCCTTTTCTTGAATGTGCTCACTAGAAGTTCTAGTACTATGTTGCAAACAGTGTTTTAAGCTTTAAAAACGTGTTCTGATGAAGCTTTATAGAAGCAATATTGAAAAAACAAACACCCCTATCAAAAAATGGGCAGGCCTAAATAGATGAAAAGGGAGTCCTCTTGCACTGCTGGTGGAAATGTAAATTGGTGCAGCCACTATGGAGAACAGTACGGAGGTTCCTTTAAAAACTAAAACCCAAGCTGCCACACGATCCAGCACTCCCATTCCTGGGTATATATCCAGAAAAGATGAAAACTCTAATTTGAAAAGATACATGCCACCCCCATGTTCATAGCAGCACTGTTTATAATAGCCAAGACAGAAACAACCCAACTGCCATCAACAGATGATTGGCTTAAGAAGATGTGGTATATATATACAGTGGAATATTAGCAATAGAAAGAATGAAATATTGCCATTTACAGCAATGTGGATGGACCTAGAGAATATCAAACTAAGCGAACTAAGTCAGACAGAGCAAGACTAATGTTATATGATATCACTTATACGTTGAATCTAAAAAACAATACAAGTGAATCTATATACCAAACAGAAACAGACCCACAGACAAAGACATAGAAAACAAACGTATGGTTACCATGTTGCAGGGGCGCTTAAATTAGGAGTATGGGATTAACAGATACAGACTATTATAGAGAAAACCGATAAGCAACAAGGATTTAACATATAGCACAGGGAACTACCTTCAATATCTTATAATAACCTATAAGGGAAAATAATTGAAAAATATGTGTGTGTATATATATACAACTGAATTACTTTGCTCTGTACCTGAAACTAACACGATATTGCAAATCAACTATACTTCAATAAAAAAAAAAGTTCTGATGAAGCTTTATAGAAGCCTTAGTAATTTTTAATACAGAATCAGTTCTGAAAATTAGGTTTTATTTTCTTGCTTTCAAAATACCATAAGCTTATTCTTGCTAATTCTAAATACCTTTGACGTCTTTTCCTTAGGCCATTCTTTTTGCAAGACCTAGACTAATGTTGATTTTTTTTTTTCATGCAGGAATAAAATACTAATTCCACCAATCCAAAATTGTTTTTATTTTTGTACAAGTCACGTATTATTTTTTTATTCAGGGTTCTGAACAAAGTTGCACCAGTCAAGAACAGGCCTTATCTGCTCAGCACACTGCAGTTATTAACCTTGCTGGAGTAGGAAGTTACATGCAGTCACAGGCAGCTGGTTGGTATCTTCATAACTAAATATGTTGAATTTATTTAAAGTATCTAATCTATTTGGGATCTCACCATTTTAACTATTTCTTTTCCTTGTGCAAACAGTTACAAGGAAAAAGTTTAGTTGTATTTAATGTGTGAACTATTAAATTGATTAATTGATGGCACTCAGATTTTTTTCATTATTTTGATAATTGATTAAAGTGCTTTGACCTACATATATTAACAGGAGTTAATGTTTTCCTCATGTTAAATTTTGTTGGGAAAATTTTACACAGTTACCCAGCTTACTAGGAAGCTTCTAAAGCTGTTAGGTCTTTATTTTTCCTGGGTTATTGAGACTGCATTTTTCTAGATTGCACAATCTTTTGTCTCATTCCAGTGGCTTGTAGTTGTATGAATTAGGACTTAAGAGTCAAGTAGCTTAGCTTCTGTAAGACACTTGTAAAAAAATGCGATTGTACTAAATGATTGCTCACCACTTCTAGTAATAAATGGTGCACCAAAGATACACCTTTAATGAAGATTATTTCATCAATTGAAGATAGCAATTATAACTACATTTAATTAAAATCAAGAAGCTACATGTATAAGAAAACTGAGATACTGTTTGAGGATTAATGAGTGAACATGTTAACATTTTGAATTATCACTGGGCTTACTATGATGCCTTTAGAATCCGGTATAATTCCCAGTGTCCGAATTTGGAATAATTTATGTAAAGTTCTAATTTAGAGGCAGTGAATTTCCACATGGAAATTTATTAGTATAAACTTTTACCCCACAAGCTATTTTTTCCTAAAATAGCTGTAGTATAATTTCGTGGAAAGAACTGTAGGCTGAAAAATGAGAATGTTCCTAGCTCCAGACGTGCCACTAATTACCTTTAAGTGAGTCACTCCAACGGTCCAGGTCTGACATGTCCTCAACTGAGCAGTGAGAGAGTTGAACTTATCCCTGATCTCGCTCAGCTCTAAAAGGGTTCACCACCTTTGTTGCTAATAGTGTAGTCTGACATTCATTGTAACATCTTTTAGCACTTGTCTACCAGTTTCGTCCTTATGGTAATTTGGATTTCTCCCACTCCATTTCCTACTTTTGATTGGTTATATTTTAAAACAGCATACTGTATTCAACATTTTGCTAGAAAGCCTTCTCAACAAAATAGCACTAGTATCAAGTTTCATTGAGATGTAAGAAAAGAGAGGGATACAGTGCTTTGGCCGACATGCTCTCCCTTCTCTTCCATGTCCAGGAAGTTCTATCATCAATGGTACCCTCAACTAACAGGAGTCTGTACTAAATTTATTCTGAAATGTCTGTGATTTGATACTTAAGATTAATCATACTGATACTTTTCTATTATTTCATTTTCTGTGTTGTCCTTTTCTAACCCTGGTAGCTTTCAAACTTTTTGACTGGCCTGCTTTCCCCTTCTCCTCTCTGTAGTGTTGTCTCAGCTTGGCTCTGCCGAGAACAGACCTGAGCAAAGCCTTCCTCAGCAGAGATTCCAGCTCTCCTCTGCCTTTCAACAGCAGCAGCAACAGATCCAAGTAATCCAGCAACTTCACTCTGGTTACATTTTTAAAGATACTCTGCTCCAAAAGTACTTCAAAATACCTTACTTTAGTTTTATGTTACTGTCTTTTAAGACTATACAGTAATTGGTAAATAATTTAGCAAATTTTATTTAAAAGTCTGACAACTTTAGCCAGTGAACTTGGAGCACTGAATATTTTGTACATTTAAGTCATACTCTTTTCCTAATTTAAAATCTTTCCTGAAGTGCTGGTGGCACATTAACATACATTTTTATAAGTTTCAGTACATTTTGAAATAGTTAGTTGTAAGTGCCAATGGTTAACTTTTTAATACTGTACTGCAGACAAAGGCAAGTATACCAGTGTTCCTATTTGTAAATGTCATACCTGTTTTAGAAGAATGTTGTTCCATTATTCTAGAAGTCAGCATATTATAGTTGACTTTCGTTAATTTGCAGGGTGGTTTTATATTGCTATAAACTATCATACAACAAAATGGTAACTGAAGTTGCTGAGTTACTGCAATATAGACTGGCCAGGCAAAGTAACAGAAATACTTTTGAAGTTTACCAAGAGCCATTTTTAAAGCCCGCAGCAGGCTTCTGTGCCACTGGTGCTGTTTGACTGTGCATTGTCCTGATGTGGTATAGTCCTTTTTTGTTACCTTGGTGCTTTCTCCCTTTCAGTTTTGTTGTTTTCATCACTCTCAGGAAAAGCATCTTTCCACACCTTGCCTACCTTGAACCTAACTTGGTTTCTCCCCTCTGCTTTGCAGCAGCTGCGGTTCTTGCAGCATCAGATGGCTATGGCGGCGGCGGCAGCAGCACAGACAGCTCAGCTACATCGGCATCGGCATACAGGCAGCCAGTCAAGAAGTAAAACGAAGAGAGGCACGCCAACCACTCCAAAATTCTGAGTCTTGCATTATTTTCTTTCTTTTTAAAAATGTAAGAGCATTGAATCAAAAGGATTCTGAGTTTCTACTTCGTTTTTGTTTTTTAACATGTGTCAGTATTTTACATTGCTAGATATACAAACTTTATACAGAAGCACAACCCTATGATTTTTAAATAAAAACAGGGAAATGGTTTAACGAACCATTAGGGTGGGTTTGCCTAAGTCATTGCTTTTTAAAAACGGTTTCACTGTACATAATACAGAAGTGACCTAAGAAATACTAGAAACATCTTTCAGAAGAATGTAGTTTGATATTTATTTAGTATAAAAGGTTTGTGCACAGTGTAACAAATACAGTTTTTACAAATCTGTTTTGAAAATGTGGTGGTTGTTTATTTGGGTTTCATACTCTTAAATACTTCATCCATCAGTTTTTTTACTTCTTTGTGCCTTGTAACTGCTCGGCTCATACAATCTTGAAGTTTAGCTCCAGTCAGTCCACTTCCACCTGAAAAATTATTGTGCCAACACTTTTTACATGATCTACATCATGTCAAGTTATTGACATAAAACAAAAAAAGTGAATATAAACCAGTGGTGTGGTCTCAAGATTTGCAGGTTATGTTTTAACAAGACCTCCTGAAGTTTAAGAATCACTGACAGGGCTTCCCTGGTGGCGCAGTGGTTGAGAATCTGCCTGCCAATGCAGAGGACACGGGTTCGAGCCCTGGTCTGGGAAGATCCCACATGCTGTGGAGCAACTAGGTCCGTGAGCCACAATTACTGAGCCTGCGCGTCTGGAGCCTGTGCTCCGCAACAAGAGAGGCCGCGACAGTGAGAGGCCTGTGCACCGCGATGAAGAGTGGCCCCCACTTGCTGCAACTAGAGAAAGCCCCCGCACAGAAACGAAGACCCAACACAGCCATGAATAGATAAATAAATAAAAATTAAAAAAAAAAAAAAATCAGGGGCTTCCCTGGTGGCGCAGTGGTTGAGAGTCTGCCTGCTAATGCAGGGGACACGGGTTCGAGCCCTGGTCTGGGAAGATCCCACATGCCGCGGAGCGGCTGGGCCCGTGGGCCACAATTACTGAGCCTGCGCGTCTGGAGCCTGTGCTCCGCAACGGGAGAGGCCGTGACAGTGAGAGGCCCGCGCACCGTGATGAAGAGTGGCCCCCGCTTGCCACAACTAGAGAAAGCCCTAGCACAGAAACGAAGACCCAACATAGCAATCAATCAATCAATCAATTAATCAATAAAAAAATAAATCTTTAAAAAAAAAAAAAATCACTGACATACAATATAAAAATGCAAGGCATCTGAAGTAACAAACCATAGTAAATTTACATTACGTAAACCAGTAAAACATCCCACATTCCATTTGGCCCTCCCTAATATAAAGAAGCTCATGCTGAGTTTTCATCTACATGTTTAGTACTGCAATGGAAGGAAAGTGCGTGCCTGGTTTGTGAAGACAACATAGCTTGCCTTCCTCGTCCATTACTACTGTTAAGGTTCCAGTTGCCAGGTTTTCCTCCTCTTCAGTAGGGTCAACTATAAGCAGAGTGCTATTTTAAAAATAAAATAAAAAAAATAATCAACCCATGGGACAAATTTTATTTTAGAAAAAAGTACAAATGAAACTCACTACCTGCATTTTAGCTTAAGTAAGGAGCTAGACAGAACTGGTAGAAACCAGAAAAGTTAATAGCAACCTGAAATTCTACTACTTGTAAGAATCTTTGTCCTCCCTTCAATTAAATATACAACCTTTTAATACATCTGATTAACTTACTCATCAAACACAGCAAAGGAAGTTGCAACTGGATGAGTTCTAATATTCAAATAACTTTTCTTCTTTAAATTAACTTCTGCTAAAGCAGTTTCTTCATTTATAGTTACTTCAGGCAACTGTACTAGAAAAAGGCAAATATGTAAAGTCAGTCTCTCACTCTAGTGAAAGAAACAAAAAGGCATTCTGTGCTTCATTAATTCACTTTTCCCTCTATTTAACTTGTCCAGAAGTATTATTTTTTAAAAAATATATCTTAGGACAATTAAGGCAAATACAGTAGATACAAACATGTTTTTCTTTAATTTAGAAACACATGAATGATAGGTAAGTCTTAACAAAAACCTTTAAAAATTTATTGAGAAATTTTACCAAAACGGAACATTCTAACACATAAGTAGGAACATTCCCTTTTATTAAGGTTGCTTACCATTTTTCAAAGCTGCTAACAAAGCAAAGGTGCAAGCATCCAAAATGTTTCCATCATGGTTGAGGCAAATGAGATCACAGTATAGAACCCAAGCAAGCTAAAACAGAGTTTACACAAAGTGGAAATTAAAGCCTTCTGATTGCTATAATGTGGTATTTGTTTCTACTTACAAACCACACCCTTGGCTAGACAATCAAGATAACCTTCAAGGCTCAGAAACTTTAAAAAAAAACAAAAATTTAAATTTCCCCCACAAAAAAACATTTCAGAATTAATAAAAGTTCATAGCTTCTTTATTCCTCTTACCTTTCCTGGAGAGATACATAAGTCCTCTTTCTGAATTACCTGTGAACTTGATTTGAAGACATAGAACACAGTAAATGAAAGTTCAAAAACTCTCTAAAATGAATGGTATTCACATTTTATCATGATGATCTTACTTTTCAATGACATCTGCAATGAACTGGCTAGCCACCTGGGCCTCTTCTCCAGGAGGTCCAGACCGAAATCTCCAGGAACACAGAGGTGATAGATCCACATTAGGAACTGAAAGAAACTGCAGCTATGAACCAAATTTCACCTCTCGTTTAGTTTTAAAGATAATATCAATCCACGGCAAAGACAACTGTAGGCACAGATAGGCTTTCCAAGTGGAAAGCATTGTAACACATCAATCATATTCTTTTTCATCTTTGTGAGAATCTTATGCTTAGATAAAATTTATTTTTTCCCACACAAATAACCGCCCAGCCAAAAAAAAAAACATGTGTTTAAGAAACAGCCTCAATCCTAAATTATTCATGAAAGTTTCTAGGTTTCTTTCAAAATACCCCAATCTGTAACAGTAGATAGCCCCTCCAGTCATACCAACTGTTCTGCATTTTTAAAATGTTGGTTCCTACCATAAAGAAAAGATGGTCCAAGTTAAGAAAAAAAACCACATAGTGGTATAAAGGAAAATTCTTTATGGAAACAGAAAAGTTTGCAATTACAGCCCTTTGCCTAAGAGAATCTATTTTCTTGGTTGATGACATCTGTATAAACCAAAAGTGATCAAACAAGTTTGATAAAAGGTATTTACAAAATTCTGTATCTTGCTATTATGCTATCTTCTAACATAAACATACACAAAACTTTTCAGGGACGTCTGAAGCTTATGAATAATTTTCTTCAACTCACCTACTAAGATTTAACTATAATAATAGTATTAACTGTCTTAAAGTATTTGTATTAAATTTATGAAGCCATTTAACTTACCAATATATCCTTTATCAGGGGCATCTGTTGGTGGTGCTCCAAATTCCTACAGAAGCAGACAAATGTTTCCTATGAAAGAAGCTACTAAAAAACTGTGAAGAAGTCAGTTATGGAAGGCTCTACCAAAGACCATCTTAGCTAGTTAACTACATCATGAGCATCTACTGGGAAGATGAACTTGGGAACGTATGTCAGGGGCTCTAGGAACACTGGACCACTCCTCACTAGCTCTGCAAGGCAAGAAGGCAGCTGATGGTAGTGCTACTCATCAAAATTACTTGGGGCTCTTTAGATTTCTGTTTCTCTTTCACTTATTCAGTAGCCAAGAATCTGAATTTAAACCCCAGGTGATACTGACACAGTCCGATTTAGGAATTGATGGTATAATGGTCAAGAGCAAAAGTCCTGGAATTACTGACCTGGTTCAAAAGTCAGACCCACACCTTTTGGCTGAGAGACTTTGGGCCAGTTATTGAAAGAACTTAGGTTAAGCAACTCAGAGTTCAGTGTAGTCAAAAAAGCAGAGGCTTTGGAGTCAGTTATGTCTAAGTTCTATTTATGAGCCTTATGTTCCTGGACAAGTTATTGAACGTCATGTAAAATAGGAAATGAAGAGAGAAATACTTCAAATGATTATTCTGAGGATTAAACTGGATAATTCTGTAAAACACCTAACATAAGGTACCTGGAACATAGCAAATACTCAGTAAATAGTAGCTATTATTCCCTCAAGCTTTTCTTTTGAGCAATTTCTACACATTTGCACAGATTAAATGGCATCACTAGATAAAAATATGTCACCAAAAATCTCTCAATTTCTCAAATTACAACCAAATTCTTTAAAAAGTAAAGGTGGTGAGGATTTTTTTAAATTGTTCCATTTCAGCACATTTGAGAATGTTCATAAATTGTAATTAAGAGCCATTAAACTTGGGTTGTATTATCTAAAACTCAAAGGTGAAAACTTGGGAAATGAAAACAAATACTAAAAAACTGACACCTGATTGCCTAATCAACAGCAGAACTATAGGTGTATATTACAATCTAATAAATATATGAAGCTAATTTAGTAACTCAAATCTTAGTAATATATACAGTAAACCTACCGCTTTAATTCCACAAATTACTGTAGTATTTCCCAGCTTCACTAAAGAAGAACCATCTGCAGTACCAATTGAACCTGAAAAGGTAAGTATTTAAACAAAATGAAAAAGTGTTTTCGTCTTCTACATATGATTTTATCTTGCTACAAATCTAAGTTGTTTATGAAAATTTATTCCTTGCTTGAGTCTTTTTAAAATTACAGTTGACCCCTGAGCAACATGGGTTTGAAATGCACCCGTCCACCTATATACAAGGATTATTTCCAATAAATATTACCACAGTACTACACGATCCACAGTTGGTTGAGTCTGAGGATGCAGAGCCTCGGTTACGGAGCACCGATCCATAACTGTAAAATTATGCTCGGATTTCTGACTGTGCGAGGGCCGGCGCCCCAACCCCCTCGTCGTTCAAGGGACAGCCGCACCAGTCTAAGGATTGTTCATTGTCCCTGAAGTGAGTTAATCATTTGTTGTTCAATCACAGAGCTGTTACAAAGATTTAAATCTCTTGACACAAAATCACTGTAATCCCTTAGACACGGTAGAATTTGTCTGAAATACTGCTTAAATGGCTCAGAGGCTAAAACTTGGGAATGTCATATAGGTAAAATTGGGAAATTCCATGTTTGCAACAGAAGGTTTAATAAATGTAAGATATATAAGAAAACCATGTCTTAGAAGTTCTGAACGGAGGAAGGCAGGAAAACACTTTACAGTTACTTTAAAATTTAACATGAGCATAACAACTGAGAGGACAGTGAGTTTAAAAAAACTTTACAAAGAAAAATTTACTTTTAAAAAAAACTTCTATTTTCAGAACTGAAGCAACTTCAACATTCTATTTTAGAACTCAAAATACCCTCACCTATGTTGACAGTTGTGGTTCTGAATTCACCAAGTTCTCTTCCATCAGGACGGCAATTCTCTTTCTAAATAAATATATTAAAGTAGATTACATCTACAAGTATATTTTACACACACCAGTGAAAATACAGTAAACCTCGTTAATTCAAATTAATTTGAATTACTTGAAAATTGTCTTTTAAAAACAGGTATAATTGTCGTATGACATATTAGTTTAGGTGTGCAATGTAATGATTGATATTTGTATTTATGGAAAAAGCACATGATATCATTATCAAAAGGCAAAAAATGTACATAACCACCTTTACTTACCAAAAATCTCCTGTAATACTCCAGAGGTTCCACAGTTCTGAAACACGTTAAAAATGAGATAAATTAGTAAATCAATATAAATCCAGAAACTGGCAAAAGTCTTAATAATGTGGTAATGGAGCAGAAATCTCCAAAATTTGTAACTAAGTTTCTTTCAGGAATTCTAACGTTTATGTTGCCACGTGTTGCTAATTATAAAAATTAGATACCTTTGCAATAACCATACTCAAAAGGCTGTCCTTAATCTTGCTGTAAACAAGTATAGGGTTGGAGCCCAAAACCCTAGGGCATCTTTAGAAGAGGATTAATACAGGTGTGAAAATAACATCACTTTTACTCTGAAGCAGGGATTCTTGGTGGGCAGGAAAAAAAGAGTTACATATTTGTTTTCACTATCCAGTGACTGAAATTTAGCATACTCTTCAATTATGACCGTTGGCAATAAAGCATTATAATATCAGCCGTACCTGCGACTTTAACAACCACAGAGAGTAAATGTTTTCGTTTTTACTTTAGAGTTGTCGAAGGTACCTGTAAGAATCCTCGTTACTTCGAAATTCCACGAGTTAGTTACTAAGCTCCCCAGGAGATCTTAATTAAGAAAGTTAATTCTAAAATAGATGTATACCTCATTATATCATAAACTTGGAATTTATACAAACAGATAACTGTTTCAGTACAACTGGTTTCCTTTGGAATCTTATCTGTTTTATTTATTTAAAACTGGACTCAGAACGAAAATCTACAGGCTTCTCCAGAGCGGCAGCAAAAACGCTTAAGTAAAACCTTCCGAACGAGGAACAACGTTTTTAGAAATAAGTTTCAAGGGAGAGGGAGAGCAGTGTCGCAGGTGGTTCTAACAGAACACTTTTCACGAAGTTACAACTGCTCCCCTGGGGCTGCAGGTCCACTACACACCAAGCAACAGCGCTCGCAGCAGGTACCGAGCTCAACACAGCCCCTTCCAGCGCTCGCCTCCCCGGCGGGAAGACGCCCCCTTTCCTTTCACTACGACCACCTCCAGTCCTCCCGCCCGCCGCCCGCTTCCGTGGTGGAAAGAAGTGGAAACCAGGTAGGGGGGGTCTCCCGGTGAGAAAATTCCGGGTAACGGGAGCCGCCAACCGGCACGGTACGAACTCGCGCCCGCCAGCCTCCCCTACTCACTTGAACCCGGCAGCCATCTTCCGCCCGCGGGTCTGCGTCTGCGCGTCTGCGTCTGCGCGTCTGCGTCTGCGCGTCTGCGTCTGTGCGTCTGCGCGTCTGCGTCTGCGTCTTACGTCTGCGCCTGCGCGCGCGCCGCCGCCGCCTGGGTAGCACCGCCCCTTCCGCCGGTTCTGCGGCCCCGCTTCGCACTTTCAGTGCTGACACCTGCGCCCTTCTCCAGCTGCCGGATATCCAGAAGGCAGGGTGGAGTGGGCGGAGCGGGCGGCGTGGGGACGGTTTCCAGCCTGCCTTTGCTTAGACTTCCCCTAGCCAGATGCCCCTCGAGGTTTCCTAGACTTTGACGCGTTTTGACGAATCGGCTATTACAGAAGTGATGAGTGCCTGTTTAGAGACTGGTGGTTGAAGAGTTTCAGAGAAAACCGACCTTATATAAAGCAAAGAATCAAGTGTTGAATGTGGAGCATAATTCCAATGTTTCAGGGTCCTTTTCCCGCCTCCTTCTTATTCTGGGCCCTGGGCTTGCCTTCTCCCAGGTAAAAGCCTCCCTGCTCCAGCACCGAAGAATTACGTAAATTTTCTGTGCCCTCGTTTTCCGCATCAGGTTACCTTTACAGGTGCCGGGAGCGGGCTCCAAAGGAGCAGCTTTTGTTGTAGCCTGTGTCGTGGCTCAAGACCTCCATCTCCCTCGTGTAAAATACAGGGCATCCAATTGAGTTTGAATGTCAGATAAACAAAGAGTATACCCAAAATAGTTCGTGCTATTGTTACCAGAAGCTGGGGGAGAACCGGGAAAGTTTTAGAAATAGATGGTGGTGATGGTTGCAGGAAATTGTGAATGCAGTTACTGCCACTGTAGTGTACACATAAAGTGGTTAAAATGGGAAATTTTATGTTTTATCACAGTTTTAAAAAATTAATGTAATATACCAAAAACAAATGGGTGGGTTATATGGTGTGTTTTATTTTAATAATGCTGTTAAAAAACGATTCGTTGCCTATGTGAAATTCAACTTATGTGGACATCCTGAATTTGTACTTGCCAATTCTGGCAACCTTAACTACGGTGGAACAGAGCGCCTGCCCCCCGCCCTCCCCAAAACGGACTGAGCGCCTCCCATACAACTACATATTCTTCGCCTCGCCGCGCGGGGGCGCTGTGGGCGGCGCGGGCTCCCGGGTCGTGGCCGAGTCTGGCCGCGTGGCGGCGCTGTGGGCGGCGGGCGCCCGGCCGGTGGGGTCTCTTTGCGGGTGGGAGGCGGGGCTGCGCGGCCGCACTTCCGCATGTGTGTAGGCGCGGGATAGGGCGGGCGGCGGCGCCGGCATGGAGGATGGTTCCGCTCCTGCTGCAGCTGGTGGTGCTCGGCGCGGCGCTGGCGGCCGTAGCCCTGATTCTGGTGAGGAGAGGGGTTGGGGACCGACGCGGGCCTGGGCTCACTGCTCTCCGGGAGACTCGGCCCCCAGGCATCCTCTCCTCCGCGCTGCCGGCTCTTGGGCGTGTCCCTTACACCATACTTCCATCTGAGCCTTGACCCCAGAATTTCCTCTGCTAGAATTTCACACCCCCTTTCTTCCGTTCTTTATGTTTACTTTAGAGCTTTATATCCCTGCGTGCCCAGAGCCTAGTACTTGTGTTTACTGGGACATGCCCACCCTGTCTTATGTCACCCCCTGGTCCCCGGACTCTGCCCACCCGCCCTCTCAGCCTCGACCTCTCCAGGATTTCCTCCCGGGTCTGCAATCGCTGTAGTTCTGGCCCCATCGGGGAGGTCTTGAGCCCCCAGAAAGTGCTTTCTAGACACTCCCTTTCCTGGTGTAGTTAAGCAAATAGAAAGTGTTGATAGCACTGACAAGAGCCATCTGTTACAGATTGGATAAATCAGCGGATCAGGAAGACCCACTAGGGACATAGGAAGACCAAGATAGACAAGGCCTGGTGTTACCGTATGCCTGGGGGTCGTTATGTCCTAGAATTCAACACCCTAAGCTTGCTGTCTCTAAAAGAGACAGTACAGGGGAATTCAAACTCCGATTTTCTTTGCCGTTACTGTGGAAACGCGGAAACACTGTAACACTTGCTGATCCATAGGTAATAGGAAATTTGCCAAGTGAATTTTCTCCCATATAATTGGAATGGGCCTGCCTCTAGTTAGTAAATAGAGCGTTTTCCGCTTCCTTGACGTTAAGGTTAGCAGCCTAGATAGCATTGCCAGGAAGGCCACTTTGCCATCTGGCCAGAATTTATGGCTTAGAAGTAGTGTAGATAGAGAAAAAGTGGTGGATCCTGACTTCTTTAGGGTTTGTGTCTGGGTGAGAGAGGAGTCCTCTCTTTCCCTTAGTAGTATATGGAGATTTCGGGGGGGGGGTCAGGTTTTGGGTGGGACAGAGCTTGACAGAATCCTAGACTGAATCTGCCTTGTGTTGACTGTGTTGCACAGATTTAAATGTGTACGTTATGAGATTGTACTGGAAGTATTTGATCCTATTAGCTGGAAGTGGTTATAAGAGCTCTTATTTATTGAGTACTTACAGTATGTTGGGTATTGTATTCAGCATTCAACAGGGATTATCTCATTTGATCTTTAAAACAGTGCTGACAGAAATGTTATCATTAGCTTCCTTTGGTGAGGAAGCTGATGAGCTGGTATGCAAATGTTACCCAACTAGTGGAACTTTTTTTTTAATTAATATATATGTATATGTGTGTATATATACACACATACACACACACACACATGTATCTCCCCACTGTCTCCTCACCCCACTTCCTTTCTGAATTACTTTTGAAGCAAATTCAAGGCATAACATTTTATCTGTAAATCCTAAACATTTATCTGCGAAGATAGGACCCCCTTTTTAAAATATAACCACAGTAAGGTTAGTGCAGATTTTTTTTTAACATTGTTCAGTGATTTCAAATACCCCATCAGTTCAAATGCCTCATGTATGTGTTAGTAAATTGGTTTGTTCCATTCAGTATTCACACACACGTAGCACTTGGTTGGTATGTCTCAAGTCTCTTAAACTATAACAATTTCTCCTCCCTTTTTTTTTTTCCTTTTCTTTAATAAGCGGTCATTTGTCCTGTAGAATTTCTCACAATCTGGATTTTACTAATTGCATCCCTTAAGTGACTTTTAACATCTTACTCTGTTCCCTGAATTTCCTGTAAACTGCTAGTTACATCTAGAGATTTGATGAAATGCATGTTTGAGTGTTTTAATCAAAAGAAGTGTGTGAGTGATGCTGATTACTTCCTTTTGTGTCGTATCAGGAGGTGTGTAATCTCTGATTTTCTCTGGTATTAAGAGGGATTCTTGGGTTCAGGAGTTGTTAGCTTGACCCACCGATCACAAAGTTTGTCATTAACCCAATGGTTTAGCAGTCATTGATGATCACTGCCTAAATCCAGTATTTCACTGTGGGTTGCAAAGTGGAATATTCTGACTGTATCATTCCTTCTTCATGTACTACCTGGAATTTTATAATGAAAAAAATTTCATCCTCAGCTATTCGATAACGCTGAAATATCTTTCATATATAAAAGGTAAGATAAAAGGCAAGTTTTCAAAATAATGAGATGGTTCCCTGGCATCTTACAAAGGTGACTAATTTTTTATATTTAGTATCATTACGAATCCGTGATATAAAATTTTTCATGTGTTTTAATACATTGCATTAATTATTCTTTTTGCTGCTTAAAATTTCCCCCTCACAGGCCAGTGGGAGCCTGTCAGTTGGCTACTTTGTCATGATTGTTGGTAGCCTCCTTGCTTTCCCGTCTCTGATCACCATTGTACATTTCCTGGCCTGGACCTGAATCAGCCATTCCTCTTAGGAGCATTGGTTACTTTTAGTAGGAAATTGAATTTAGAAACCACCATCTGGACACTAGGGGTGCAGAGCAGGAACTCTTTTAACCACTAGTCTGGATACTGCCCTCATATTCATACTAATCAGAAGCATATTCAATTTCAGTATGTACCCAATAGAATATTATAAATGTCCACTGAAGTACAAATGAGTAGCATTCCAAAAGTTGGTAGGTTGATTGTTTTGAAAGCAGAAAGTATACCAATGGAAACAATGTTACAAAGAATGGTTATTTCCAGGGCTAGGTCCCCACTGAATATGGAAGGGGGTTATATAATGTTAGCAGTGGGATGGTGCCTACAGCCTACAAGTTTGATACCTGACTCCAAAAAATAGTGTATTCTGAATTCAAATCTGGGATAAGTATCAAGAATATATTCTTAAGCATTACTGATCCCTACTCTGGGGGTTGGGGGACTCTTCCCTTCCTACCCTGGGTCAACCTGGTCTCAGATGGGAGGTCTGCCCTCACCTACAAGCTCTACCTGCAGTGTGTCCTCGATCACATAGGCTCCAAGTGGGTTGGGGCCTCGCTGTGTGTGTACCAGGGATTGGGAGTTCAGGGCATCTCAGAGTAGATGGCACTTCTGTAATGACTGTTCCCTTTTAGATCTGGGGTGACAGAGGCTGGGGAATGACAGAGGAGACAAAGAGCCTCCTAGAGCATTAGGGAAAATGCTTAGTTAAGGGAAAAAAGGGCAATAATAATCAGTTCACAAATAGGACTGACCGGTTTGAATTTTGAAGTCACCTCCAGACCATTGTTAATGGACTAAAACAGTGAATATTTCACCCCAGGGCGAAAAAATCATGCAAATGATGTATTCTAATGTAGCAAATGTTTAAAAAGGTCAACATAACACAATTTCTTATTAACATATCCGCTTTTAGATTTCCTTTGTTGCATTTATAACTGCTACAGAGATGCCACACCTTCATCGACAAGAAGATGAGAAGTTCTTCTTAAATACCAGAGGCCAGAGGGAAGCCTTACCCAGCATACGGGACTCGCCTACCAAGCAGCTTTCTGTGGTCGTGCCTTCATACAATGAAGAAAAACGGTGTAAGCCCTACTCGATTTTTTTGGTAAGGGGTAATTAGGGAAGAAAAGGAAATTTAAAGTATGGACTTGGCCAGAGCGTTGATACACGTGGGCTGTGGAGAGTGCGCAGCTGGTAGTTGTAGCTCAGAAGAGGAAGAATGAGTGTCAGCAGCCACGTCAAGTCTAGGGCTGAAGTGTTCTAGAGAAGTGATGAGCAAGAGGGAACAGACGACAGACATTCCAGGTGGAAGTGGCCGCTGGGGGACAGTCCAGGAGGGACTTGTTAGGTTATTCAGGCATTTTCCGTATGTAAACTGTGTTCTGGGACTGGGCAAGTCGTTTTCAAAAGCAATTTTTAATATATATTTTTTTCTTTAAGTGCCTGTAATGATGGATGAAGCTCTGGGCTATCTAGAAGAGAGACAGGTATTGTGTTTTCTCGTCCAGTATGGGGTCTAATTAAAACTAGAGCAGGTCATCAAGCTGTGGACCCCAGGCTAGATCCACTGTGAGAGGCAGTGCCGGCCGTTCTCGGGCCATCCTGGTCCTGGCCTCTGCGCTCAGCATGTTGCCAGCCGTCAGGCATTTGCAGGCAAGCCCGACAGCTCACTCCCTCCAGAGCAAACAGGAGAGCTGATGTTCCTCTTACGGACTCTGCCTCCCCCCTTTGATCCTTTCTTGCCTGATGATATAATTAAAATTGAGTGATAGTGTGTCTGCAGACTTTGTATGACAGCACAATGCTGTTTTTGCTTTTGTGACTTTTTAAGTAAGATGTTTATTTGAAAAAGACCTATAACTAGAGTGAAATCATTTTGTATGTCTTTATTATTCTGTAGAGTCCCCCCTCATTTATTTTCCTCTGCTTTCTCTGCATAAAGAGAAGAAAAGTAGCATGTGCCCCTCTTTTGTATCCGCTGCCATTGGAATCTCTTGGGAGAGTTTAAGAAAATAAGTAAGATTTATGGCTGTTTCTTTCTTTTTTAGAAAACTCCTTGTTTTGATTTACTTTGTTTTAGGTTTTTTTGGGTAAAGGGAAAAGAGAAGATTCATCGAAAGAGGGAAAAAAAGAGGAAGAGGACTGAGCCCTTATTATATTTGAGCTTCTGCCTCTTCTATTATGTGTAATCTGCACACCAGCCATGTGGACTAGGTTGTGGATTTTTTTGCGAGAAAATAGGCCCAAAATGCTAACTTGCCCGAGGTCATAAAGCTAAGAAGTGGCACAGCCACGTGGAACCTGCACCCCTGACTTCAGACCTCATGGCTTTGCCTTGTATACCTCATAGCCTCTGAGTGGCGCTCAGGAGGGCAGCCAGGGGAGCGCGGGAGGCCCACGGAGACTTGGTCCGTGTTCACCCTCAACTCCCACCCAGTCTCTGGTCTCCTTTCTGTCCTTGGCCTTTTTCCTTTATGTGCTTTGTGCACTTATATTTATGTTCATATTTATACATATCAACACTAAAACAATTGTTTCTTTTTTTTAAATTTTTTTTTTATTGAAGTAGAGTTGATTTACAATGCTGTGCCAATCTCCGCTGTACAGCAAAGTGACTCAGTTATACACATGTATACATTCTTTTTTTTTAATATTCTTTTTGATTATGGTTTATCACAGGATACTGAATATAGTTCCCTGTGCTGTACATTGAGACCTTGGTGTTTATCCATTCTAAATGTAATAGTTTGCATCTACTACCCCAAACTCCCAGTCCATCCCTCTCCTCCCCCACCACCTTTGGCAAGCACAAGTCTGTTCTCTATGTCTATGAGTCTGTTTCTGTTCTGTAGACAGGTTCATTTGTGCCATATTTTAGATTCCACATATAATTGATGTCATATGGTGTTTGTCTTTCTCTTTCTGACTTACTTCACTTAGTATGATAATCTAGTTGCATTCATGTTGCTGCAGATGGCATTATTTCATTCTTTTTTATGACTTGAGTAATATTCCATTGTATATATGTACCACATCTTCTTTATCCATTCATCTGTTGATGGACATTTAGGTTGTTTCCATGTTTTGGCTATTGTGAACAGTGCTGCTGTGAACATAGGGGTGCATATATCTTTTTGAATTATAGTTTTGTCCAGGTATATTCCCAGGAGTGGGATTGCTGGATCATATGGTAATTCTATTTTTAGTTTTCTGAGGCACCTTCTTACTGTTTTCCATAGTGGCTGTATGAACTGACATTCCCACCAACAGTGTAGGAGGGTTCCCTCTTCTCCACACCCTCTCCAGCATTTATTTGTAGACTTCATAATGATGGCCATTCTGACTGGTATGAGGTGGTACCTCATTGTAGTTTTGATTTGCATTTCTCTAGTAATTAGTGATGTTCAGCATCTTTTCATGTGCCCACTGGCCATCTGTATGTCAACTTTGGAGAAAGTCTATTAAGGTCTTCTGCGCATTTTTCAATTGGGTTATTTGTAAAACAGTTGTTTCTTAACTTCTTTACAACGTTATTAGAAATCTTGGGGCTTCCCTGGTGGCACAGTGGTTGAGAATCTGCCTGCCAATGCAGGGAACACGGGTTCGAGCCCTGGTCTGGGAAGATCCCACATGCCTCTGAGCAACTAGGCCCGTGAGCCACAACTACTGAGCCTGTGCGTCCGGAGCTTGTGCTCCGCAACAAGAGAGGCCGCAACAGTGAGAGGCCGCGCACTGCGATGAAGAGTGGCCCCCGCTCGCCGCAACTAGAGAAAGCCCATGCACAGAAACGAAAACCCAACACAGCCAAAAATAAATAAATAAATAAAATTTAAAAAAAAAAAAAAAAAAAAAAAAAAAAGAAATCTTGATGGCAGTCATGCCAAATTGTGGTATTTTATTTTTGCTTCTTGCAGAAACAAGATCCTACGTTCACTTATGAAGTAATAGTAGTTGATGATGGCAGCAAAGACGAGACTTCAAAGGTAAGTAAACTTGCTTTTAGAATTGCCAACAGATGGAATAATTTGCAAATGTAAAATCATATTTCCGCTCGTCAGAGAACCCTAAAGGTGTGCCAGGTACTCTCCATTTAACATAAGTGGGTAGTAGAAGAAGCGGAGAGATTTCGTATATGGGAAGCTGGGAAACATACTTGCCTTTCCACTGCTCCTTGAGACCAGGGAAGCTCGGAAGGTCACCAAATAGGGAGAGAGTACACATAACAGCCGTTCACCTTGGCCTCTGGGGAACCCTCTTTGCCCACCAATTTATGGTTCCTTTTATTCTAAGCATAATTCTTTTCTGTATGCTCCACCTTACCTTATGGTTTCTAAAGTAGTCATGCAAATAGGAAGACACCTTCATATCTGCCCCTGGGGATTGGGTATGTCCTTTGGCCTACCCCACAGTCCCTTCTAGATTGACCCATGGGGTGACAGTATCTTAGGGTTTATCCTCTCTCCTTCCTGCATTCCTAGACCTGTAACTGCTGGGCCCTGGTGCATTAATCCTGCAGTAGTACATGTATTAAATCTTGTCAGTGATCCTGATAAATTATTCTCCAACATCAGAGTATTTTTGTTATTACAACTGCTTCACATTTTGTTTTTTTGATACTCATGTTTCTATAATAAAAGATTCACTTACGGTGCTATTAATATTCCTGTTAAATGGCAACATAATAGATCTTAAAATAAATATACAGGGAAATATCTGTTCACCTGATTATTCATCAGTTATGATTTTGGTCAACTCCAGCTGTGCAGGAAGTGCTGGACACTGGCTGGACCCCACAGGTACACGCGCCTGCCCCCTGGTATAAGGAGCCCCCAGGACAGTCAGGCACCACGGCTCCAATTTCTGTAATGCAGGTAAAAATGGAGCCAAAGGGAAAGATGCTGAAAAGAATTTGAGAGAAAGAGAAGTGACTTTTGAACTAAACCCCTAAGGGTGATGATGACTAGGAACATGGAGGATGGTACATTCAAATTGGAAAAAAATAACGTGAACAAAGGCATAGAGGCCTGGAAGTACTGGTGGATCTGTGTTAGGAAGAGTAGGTGCTGCACTTGGAATAGTATGACATGAAAGATGAACACCAACTGTCCAACAGTTTATTAGTATATGAAGGGAGTGGTGTAGAAAGTCAGCATCGGGCATCTACTGCTGAGATGACAGAGCAGCCTCAGCCCAGCTGAGAAGAAGCAGCTTTTCCTGAAGAGTATTTCCTTCAAGGCCTTTTGCCATGTGAGTCTCAGGCTGCTCTCTGGAAGGATCCAAGAGGGAGAGGTTCGCACTTGTTCCCAAGGTTGGGAGAAACAGAAAACTTGAAATCATAGTTTGTAAAAGTTTTTTTTTTAAAAAAGAAAAAGAAACTCTTTTCCCCTAAGTTGAGTATTTATTGTCTTCCTGTAACACGTTTCACTCTCCGAGGGGTCCGGGAAAAAATTTAGATATAGTTCTTGTTCTTAAGGAATTTTAAACTAAGGGGTAAAATTTATGCCAAAGTACAGAATAAGAGAGTATTGCATTTGTACAGAGATATTTATTACCCTCAAATAACATAAGATGCCAGAAAGGTAAGCATTCCATGTGAGCTGAATTCACAAATGGTGAGCAAGTGCCAGCTGCTGCCATGTTCTGCAGGGCATACTGTGAAGTGTCAGTGTCTGTATAGGCCAAGCAGGTGCGCCTCAGTGGTGTTTGCTTCCTTCAAAGCCAGATCACGTCCCCTTTAGAAAGAGCCCTCATCCTCGCCTGGTCAAGTGTCTTTCAGTGCTCTCAGCTACATGCCCAGTGACTTCATCTTCCTGGTTTGGGTCTTATGATGACTATCATGCTTTCTGCCACCCCAGAACAAACATCAGCAACTCAAGTAAATGTTCTCTGAATAGACGTTTCTTGAGCCATTAACATGAGTCAAGGAGTAGGACTGGTGCTAAAATACAAAGGTGGAGCCGTGCCTCTGCCTTCAAGGACTTCACATCTAATACTGGAGACACGCTCCAGATAAATAGAGCACAATGTGTTCGATATTTTCATCAGAAAGTGTCTCATGAGGGGAGCTTATGTAATAGAAGGTGTTTGATTATCTCATACGCCAGAAGGTCTGGACATTGTTGTTTCAGCATTTGGACAGTGTCAAATGGCTGGATCCACGTCTTTTCAGTTACCACACACTCCCTCATCATCAAATGGGCACAGCTCCAAATATCACTGATCCTGAGGCAGTTGAGACAGTCAGGACATTAAGAATTCTCTTGTGTGCCTCTCTCCTTTTATAACCAGGAATAAAAATCTTCACAAGAGGCTCCCACCCTCCAGCAGACCTCCCCTAGAGTCCATGAGCCAGAACTTCGGTGACATGGCCACCCTTGCCTGCAAGAGGGGCTGGGAAAGTATAAATACATGGGAAAAAGGATTTGGACCAATCGTGATTCATCTCCTAGGACTGCACACACTGTCACTATGCAGACCGGGGCCAAAAGAGCAAGGAAGGAGGTGCTGTTTGTTGGGTAAGCAGCTAACAGTGCCACCACAGTCCTATAATAAGAGTATGTACAAAGGACCGTGGCTACCCTTGTTCACTGAGATTAATCAATTCCAGGCTGTGTGTCAGGCACTAAAATATTAATCCTTGGGACTTCCCTGGTGGCACAGTGGTTAAGAATCCACCTGTCAATGCAGGGGACACAGGGATCGCCCTGGTCTGGGAAGATCCCACATGCCGCAGAGCAACTAAGCCCGTGAGCCACAACTATTGAGCCCGCGCGCTCTAGGGCCCGCATGCCACAACTACTGAGCCCACACGCCTAGAGCCTATGCTCTGCAACAAGAGAAGCCACCGCAGTGAGAAGCCTGCACACCGCAACAAGAGTAGCCCCTGCTCGCCACAACTAGAGAAAGCCTGCAGGCAGCAACCAAGATCCAAAGCAGCCAAAAAAAAAATATTTATAGGGCTTCCCTGGTGGCGCAGTGGTTGAGAATCTGCCTGCTAATGCAGGGGACACGGGTTCGAGCCCTGGTCTGGGAAGATCCCACATGCCACGGAGCAGCTGGGCCCGTGAGCCACAATTGCTGAGCCTGCGCGTCTGGAGCCTGTGCCCCGCGACGGGAGGGGCCGCGATAGAGAAAGGCCCGCGCACCGCGATGAAGAGCGGTCCCCGCACCGCGATGAAGAGTGGCCCCCGCTTGCCGCAACTGGAGAAAGCCCTCGCACGAACCGAAGACCCAACACAGCCAAAAATAAATAAATAAATAAATAAATAAATAAGAAAATCCTTAAAAAAAAAAAAAAAAAAAAAAAAAAAAAAAAATTTATATATATACACACACACACACACATACATACATACATACATACATACATACATACATACATACATACATTAATCCTTGGCTTTAAGTAGCTCATAGCCAGGTGGGGAGGGGCTACAGTTCATTAATAAATGAGTGGTACAGAGTGATTTATAGCAAATATAGATCACTGTTCCATGACTTTGATTATTAATAATAATGAAGTCAGGAAAGTTTCAGGCATCCCGGAGTCTTGAGCCTGTTCCTAGTGGGAAGATCTACAGATGAGAGAAGTAACAGTTGAATGGGAAAATGCATTAGGAATACTTATTAGAATTATACTTTTTCCCTGGGGAAGGTGACAATGGGCGTGGAAGCTAGGAAGAAGAAATGGTGTTTGAGCTGAGTCTGAAGACAGGAGTGCAAACACCAGATAAGAATAGCTTCACGGGGGTTTCCCTGGTGGCGCGGTGGTTAAGAATCCACCTGCCAATGCATGGGACACAGGTTCGAGCCCTGGTCCGGGAAGATCCCACATGCCACGGAACAACTAAGCCCGTGCACCACAACTACTGAGCCTGCGCTCTAGAGCCCGCGAGCCACAACTACTAAAGCCCGCATGCCTAGAGCCTGTGCTCTGCAACAAGAGAGGCCACTGCAATGAGAAGCCCGCGCACCGCAATGAAGAGCAGCCCCCGCTCACCACAACTAGAGAAAGGCCGCATGCAGCAACGGAGACCCAATGCAGCCAAAAATAAATAAAAATTTTAAAAAAATAACTTCACGACTGCCTGTGGAAATGAGCATCAGAAGACAAGGGTGCCGTTGAGGAGGAGAGGTTCTGCGGAGGGTGATGTGGAAAAGCAAAGTGCATGAGCCACACCCCAATGGCTTGAAGCCTAAATGAGGGATAAAGAGATGTTGATAGCAAATACAGATCACCATTTCATGACTTTGATACTAGATCAAAGAGTAATGGCAGTCGCTTAAGATAATAGAAGTCAAAGGAAAATGTTTAAGATGCTGGAGTTTTGAGCATGTTAGAGGCTGAGGACCCAGCAAAGAGGAAGAGATTGAAGATTCAGAAGAGGACAGAGCATGGATGATTATCTGCTGAGAGCCAGGAATTCGAGTGAGAAGATTTGGGGAAAATGGTCTAGGATACGAACAGCTTCTCTGGGGAATAAGGTCAGTTGCTGACAAGTAAACAGGTCGTTAGGCAGTATTGGGAGCCCAATCATAAATGTGTACCAGTCAATTAGAGCGTGGGTTTTATTTTTATTTTTTCTAGCAGCTTGGTAGCCTAGGCAAAAAAGTCAAGAGAATAAGAGATGGCCACTACCTGTTCTGGTGTTTCCTCTACAGGAAAGTGAATTGTGACTTCGACCTAGTAGTCAGGTCAGAACACCTGTTCTGGTGTTTCCTCTGCAGGAAAGTGAATTGTGACTTCGACCTAGTAGGTCAGTGTCGGATCTTGGCACCAGGAATTCAACAACTCCTCTCGGCCACCAAAATGTGCGGTGGGTATAATCTAGTCACAAGGAGAGGGCAGTTAGAATAGCAGTGTTTAAGCCAAAATCAGAGACCCAGTTTATATTGCTGTCTTGGAATTCAAATTGATTTTATTCTGACTTTTATATAATTTGACAGGTAGCTTTTAAATATTGCCAGAAATATGGAAGTGACAAAGTACGAGTGATAACGCTGGTGAAGAATCGTGGGAAAGGCGGAGCTATTAGGATGGTAATACCTAATTTCAACATTTTTATTTGAAATATAAAGGTATTTTGAATAACCTCTTTTGCAGATTACAGTACATGTATGTTCTACAGCCAGCTAGTTAAATACTAGTCTTTCAAATTAGTGGTAAATTGCTTTTAATAATAACTTCATGCATATATGTATATATAATATGATCAAATTAAAAAATATCATGGCATATCTATAACATACTGGGTGACTCAGGAAAATGTTTATCTTATTCAAAGTTGAAAACATTGCCCTCTGTCTCTTATGTGTCTTTGACATAGTTACCAGATAATAAGATTACATGATTTTTTGCAGTTTACAAAATGCTTTCGTGTATTGAGTTTTACCTATATGAAGTTGCTATGCAAAACGTGGTAGTGTGAATTAAGATAAATCTGGGACTTCCCTGGTGGTCCAGTGGTTAGGACTCTGTGCTTCCACTGCAGGGGTTTGGGAACTAGGATCCCCAAAAACTGCACAGTGCAACCGAAAAAAAAAAAGATAAATCTGATATGCTCACTCCTGATGTAATTTACAGTCTAATACAAAAAGTGATTGTACTTATGAGAGAGGCACAGATGAAGTACAGTAGAAGTTCCAGGAAAGAAGAGGTTACTTTCAGCAGAGGCATATCAGGTAGGAATCAAGATACACTGAAAGAAAGATCTAAAAGCAAGATATGTGAAAGAAAATCCAAACAACAGTGCCTTAAATGACGTAGAGGTTAATTTATTTATTTTGTGCCTCCAAAAGAAGTCTAGATGTAGGCAGTCCAGGGCTCATTCAACAACTCCGTGTCCTCAGGAACCCAGCTTCCTGCCTTTTCACTCCCTCTTCCTCCTGCCCACCTGCACACAAGGTGACTGCAGGAGCACCAGTCATTACATCCTCATTCCAGACAGGGCGGAGGGCAAAAGACGCATGCCAGTTAGTTTGCCCCTTCTAAGGAACTTTCCCAGAAGCTCCACCCAGTGACTGGCCAGAACAGTGTCACGGGGCCACCCCTATTTCCAAGGAAGGCTGAGAGATGTTTTTTCTGACATTTTCATTCTCGGCCAAATCAGGGTTCCATTTGTAAGGAAGAAGAAAAGAATAGGTATTAGGTAGGTAACTAGCAACCTTGGGCACATGAGGAAAATAGCAAACTTCACAAAAGATATGTCCCTGAAGCCAGGCCTCCAACGATGGTGAACACTGGCTTCCACTTGCTGACTGATTATTTTGAGCTAGACAGCAAAAATTTACCACTTCAACATAATTATCACATTTAAACCTGCTCACATCATCTCAGTGAGTTAGGTCCTATTATTTTGATTATATAGATGAGGAAATTGAGGCATAGATAGGTAAAGTGACTTACTCAAGGTCACATAGGTAGTAAGGCAAGATTTGGATTGGGTTAATTTAACCATGAAATCGTGCTCTTCACCTCCCTGATCCCGTATGGAGAAAGATTTGAGAGAAGAGCGTGCCAGTCAGCAGAGCAAGAAAAGACAGAAAAGTAGGAACTCTTGGGATATGTACTAGAAGCAGTGAGTTTGCTCTGACAGGGTCACAGGATATGCAGAAAGGAGAAAAAGAAAATAAGATTGATGCAATATCATCATGGGCTTTAAATGCACCCATTCATTTATTTATTTAGCCCACATTTGAGTGCTCACTAAGTGCCAGGTACTTCATTAGAGACGCCAAGATGAAAGATACCTGTCCTGTCCTTAGGGTATCATAGTTCACTAGTGTTACAAATGCTTCAGTATAAATGCTCTGGGAGGAGCAGCAAAGACTTCCCACAGGAGATAAATTCTGGATGGACTCTTGAAGGAGGATTAGGAATTCTCTAGGCAAAAGTCGAGGCAGGGAGCTTGCAGAGGAGAACATGAACAAAGACACAACAAAGGAGCTTCTAGTGGTACATGAGGCTTGACTTTAGAGATATGCTGGAGGGTTATGTGAGTGTAGATCACAGACTTTAGGCTAGGGGCTGTTAGACTTTCACCATTGACAGGGGGACAGCAGCCAGCGCAGTGGTGTAGGCAAGGTACCATGAATATTTGGGTTATGATGGTGACACAACAGAGGAAGAGGAAAAGACGAATATGAGAGGTAGAATTGTGTCAGGTGATCGGAGAGAGCAGTGAGTTACCAGTAAGTAGCCTTGGGTACCTGAGCGGAGGAGGATGTCGTGAGAGAAGAGGTGAAACACTGGGAGAGGAGCTGGTTTAAGAGACAGTGTGTTTAGTTGAGTTTGAGCCACACTAAGTTTGAGATGCCAAGTAGTGGTATCCAGAATAGCCTGGTGGAGAGGGTGTGAGAGTCATCCACATGTATCAGCTGAGAGTTGAAGCCATTAAATTGGCAAGGAAGAGGGTATAGAAGAAAAGGAGAGCCAAGAACCAAGCCTTGGGGCAAAGAGGCACATGAGGAAGAAGAAAAATCAGAACAGTCAGAGGGGAGAGGGTGTGACTGAATGGACAGTAATGGGAGCAGCTGACTTAGACTCTTTCCAAGAAGTCTAGCAGTGAAGTGGGGGCCATCCAGATAGGATGTGAGAGTAGCAGGCATTCAGAAGCCCCCTTTAAAAAAAAAAGATGAGGTGGCTGAAACAAGTTTGAGGGCAAAGGCAATTTTCCATTAATATTGCATAACAACCTACAATTCAGCCTTATCATGTATCATTGAAATAGTCCTTTATTGTTTTCATTTATTTCAAACTTATAGCTACAGATTTTGTGCCTTGCAATGTTTACTCTTTTCCAAAACTTAATATGTGATGTTTATAGATTAAATATAACATTTTTATTTCTGCTTTTTTTACCCATATTCTAACATATGATAAAAAAGTTACAGATACTAATTAGTAGCCTTATACTATACAATAATTGATCAAATTTCTGTCTAGATTTGTATACGTACATCTTATCTATAGTCACACTGCTGAGTGACATCAAAGCTGTATTCTTTTTTTTTTTTTTTTTTTTTAGAAATTCACGTTCTTTTATTTATTTTATTTATTTATTTATGACTGTGTTGGGTCTTCGTTTCTCTGCGAGGGCTTTCTCTAATTGTGGCAAGTGGGGACCACTCTTCATCGCGGTGCGCGGGCCTCTCACCATCGCGGCCTCTCTTTTTGCGGAGCACAGGCTCCAGACGCGCAGGCTCAGTAGTTGTGGCTCACGGGCCCAGTTGCTCCGTGGCATGTGGGATCTTCCCAGACCAGGGCTCGAACCCGTGTCCCCTGCATTGGCAGGCAGATTCTCAACCACTGCGCCACCAGGGAAGCCCAAAGCTGTATTCTGTATCAAACCATAAATATATTTACACTTAAGACACACTGTATTCACTCAAATGCACCATGAAATTAAGAGTTGATGCATAAATCACTTTTTGGCCTTTTGGCTAAGATCAAGTGAAGAGTTGATGCATAGTTTATTTCTGGGTGAAATATATACTCGTAGAGCCATATTCTGCCCAAAAGACCAATCAATTCAAAATTGAATGGCATAATTTTGCTAAGTGTCAGATGCCTCAAATAACAAAATAACATTTGAATATATCCATACTTTCTAAATTTTAGTGACATTCCACATTTCTTTATTCAACAATTAATTTAAAATACTTTAGATTCCGTAATAAAAAATACTGAAGATCTAAAATGTTATGATGCCTTTCATAGCAAAGCTATCTATGTTTCGTTCTTCATATGCTGCTGTATGGAACCCCTGATCCCTTTTATGCACCATAATACATATACAATACAGATATAATATTTATGATAGGCATTTTACATTTTTATTCTTACTGATGCAGCATATCTTTAACTTATCCAAATCTATCTTCTTATCTTGATATTTTCCAAGGTATTAATAGTATGACTTCACAAAGTTTTTAAAATCATGAAATAGACATTAGCTACTTTTGGAAAGATCTTATCAATGTAATTTGCGTTCAGGGAACTTCGGCCTCTTTCTGCCATTTCATACCTAATATTTAATTCTTGGATATCTTAAGTACAAACTGATATGTCACCAAATTTAACAAACTGATGTGTCACCGAATTTAACCTTGATTTTAAGCAACTTTCTTTTCGCTGACATTTTTAAACCCAGGGTGTATTCAGTTCTCGAGGAAGAAAGATCCTTATGGCAGATGCTGACGGAGCCACAGAGTTTCCGGATATTGAGAAATTAGAAAAAGGACTGAATGAGCTGCAGCCTTGGCCTGTGAGTGTAAGAATATAGTTTAAACAATAGTCATTACAGAATAGAGGGGGTCTAAAGTAAAATTAAAATGATGTTTACCTATAAGTTAAACAATTGGGAGATTTTTTTTTTGGTGTGAAATTCCTGTATACAGTCCCACAGCAGAGCTAATATTTTATTATAAACATTTGCTGATTTTCTGAGATTCACTTGACAATTACTTATTTAATATTCTGTCCATCTCTCTCAATTTTAAATTGCTTTACTTCTACCAGAGTTTTAATATTTATCATGCATATTTCGCTAAGTTCTCTCCAGAGAATCTACAGAGACTTGACATGTTTCTCCCGCATTATTTCTCTACCTTGGGGACCCAAGAGTGGGAGGGAGAGTGGAAGGTGTCAGATTGTTAGCTGCCTTTATGTCATTCTGAGGTGGGGCAAAGAAAAATTAAATGATTCAGCCAAAGTTAGGGGGCGAACCAAACCATACACTGGAAAAAAAATCTGAACCTTCCTCTTGTAAATCCAGGTCCTCTGAAAAGGAAAGGAGTTCTGATGTCATCTTTTTTCCTAATCGTAACCCAATTTACTGCATTGTTACTATAAATGTTGAGTTTTAAAGAACTAAAGCATATGATTATGTTTAAGCTGTTAATTCACAGCCTGTTCTACAGCACCTCAGGGTATGCCTGGTTATTTAAAAGTATCACGACCCATTTAAATTAGTTTGAACTCAATTTATTAAGAATTGTTATCAATATGCATCATATAACACTTTTTGGAGGTGGTGGAAAGCAGGTAAATGATAGGTGGTTAAAGTTCCAGTCAACCCAGCGAGCATTATTTTTGAATTGGGACTCCTATCTACTACTGATTCTAACAAAGCTTGTAAACAGTCAGTTGCTCTCAGAAAGCTTATACTCTGAGCCTAACTTGCATAGTGGAATTAGGAGTCTTTTTAATTATTGAATTAAGTGTTGGTAAACTTTTTCTATAAAGGGCCATATAGTAAATATTTTCAGCTTTAAAGCCATACAGTCTCTGCTGTAACTACTCAGCTCTGTACATAAATGAATGACTGTGCCTGTGTTCCAATAAAACTTTATTTACAAAAACAAGCAGTCTAGATTTGGCCATGGGCTGTAGTTTGCACCCAGCACCTTTGATCTAATTCATTTATTTATCCAATATTGGAAAATTTTCATAACTAACAAGTGAACATTCAATCTCTGCTGGTGTAGCTCTAGTGATGCCCAAGCAGCCCATCCATCTCAACTCAGTTATGAAGCTCCTCTTGACATTAAATGCAAATCTGTCTCCTTTTAATCAGCCCCTTTGGTTGGTTCTGTTTTTTGTAGCTGCACAAAACAGTCTATTTCTACTCTTAGTGACAACCCTTCAGAGAGTTAAAGCTGTTTTCCATGTGTCTTCTCTAGTTTGGGCTGTCAGTAGTTATTCCAGTTTTTAAATAGCAGGTTTCTTTTTCTTATCATCCTGGTCATTTTCCACCGAAGCTGGTGAAGATCTGGTTACAACATGACATTGTTACCTCATACGACCAGTTTTTTCATAGGAGTTGCCATTGAACCTTGACTCCCATCCTTATACTGGTACAGTTGTTATTTCTGTTTCTGTGTTTCTTTTGTTTTGTTTAGGAATGGAAGTGTGACTCTTAATTTATCCATATTATACATCAGCATGTTTAATTTCAGTTTCTCAAGGTATAGGTTCTTATTCTACCTTTAATGCAATTGGTATTCCCTTCTCAACTCATTTAAGCCACAAATTCCATAAGCACTGCCTCACGTATATTCCCTTAAACCCTAATAAAAATTGACTAGAATAGTTCTGAAAATAATGAAACAGAAACATGGGTTTCAAAGTAGTCAAGTCCTATAGTGGATACACGACTGACTCACTAGATGGCAGAAGTTAACTTAAATGTCTTTTACAGCATTGGTTTGACAGGCTCACCAGCATGTTCTTCAGTGGCTTCTGCTGTTTTCTTTCTTCTCAGCTGATTTTATTTTTAATTGCAACAATACGAAATTTGCTGCTACAGCTGACCCTTGAACAACAAGGGGGTTAGGGGTGCCGACCCCCGGCCTCCCTACACAGGCCCAGTTCAACCCTGTGTTGTTCATGGGTCAGCTGTACTTCTTACTTGTAAATCGTCTTAGAGTAACCAGGTCACATATTCTAGTCTGATTATTCTTACATGGTGAACTTAAAAAATTTAAAAAGTTGCCTGCACTTCCTCCTCTGAAGGTAATTGTTCTTTTAAGGTTCGGAACTATTGTAAATGTGTATAATTTAAGTAGAGCTTTGTATGACAAACAAATGAAATAGGGATTTACATTTAGTTCCAAGTATTTTATTCGTATCTTTTTTAAGTGCAAAACTTTTCTCCTAGCTTTTCAATGTCCTAACATGTAGTTATTCTACCTCTTAATAAAAATATGCTTGATTTTATGTAATTTTTTAAGCAAAGTATATAATGATCACTTGTTTACTGGCTTAACTATTCGAAATAGAATTTAAAAAACCCATGAAGGGGCAAATAGATGACAAGATGTCTTATTCCATAATCATAGAGTAAGTCCTTAGGCCATGACTTGGATCTTAAATTCTCATTTAGACGTAGTTTCAACAAGCTTGGCTTTTAGGTTTTTAAGGCCATAAATAATTAAAGGTAATGGATATGAAAGAGATAAGGAGTAAAATTACATTAAGAAAAACTATAGGAAACAGATATTAACCACGTACAACTCAATCTGGAGTGATTGCTAACTAATGACCCTGTGTGTTCCCTTGTCCTAAGTATGGTAAGTAAGTTCCCTTGGCCAAGTGAGGTTTGGTACACCGACATTTTCATATGTGTATTCATGGCTTGGTTGTTCCTGAAACAAAAGAATGTGATGATTACTGCTTCCCTTTTTTGTGGACCAGGTGGTCAGGTCTAAGAGCCTCGTATATTTGTTTCACCCTCTCAATATGTGGGAAGATGACCAGGCTTCCAAAAGAGATCCCTTCATTTCCCACATCATTCATTTTATAGACCAGGCAGTTACACAGGCATTTTTCTGAGATCTTTGTGAAAATCAAACAAAGGAGAATAAGAAAATTTAAAAGGTAGTCTTGAAATCATAAAAAGAGGTAGATTGTATGTAATAAAATTTCACAACAGTCTTTCTCAGCAGATCACGAAGTATGTTCCCAAACCTTTGAAGGGCAAGGGCTGCCTATCAGAGCAAGTGTTTGTTTAATGCCAGTGAACCTAGTTTGAAAGTGTGTATCTATCTCTTAGGGAACAGCAAACTCTTTCTGTAAAGGGCTAGAGTGTACAGGCATACCTCGTTTTATTGCATTTTTGCATTATTGCGCTTCTCAGATACTGCCTTAATTAAGGATGTATATTTTTTAAGACATAATGCTATTGCACACTTAATAGACTACAGTATAAACATAACTTTTATATGCACTGGGAAACCAAAACATTTGTGTGACTCACTTTATTGCGGTGGTCTGAACTAAACCCGCAATATCTCTGTGGTCTGCCTGTAAATATTTTAGGTTCTGTGGACCATGTATGGTCTCTTTTGCAACATTTTTTTTTTTAACAACCCTTTAAAAACCATTTTTGGCTCACAGGTCATTCAGAAACAGGCAGCAGGCTGACTTTGGCCCATGGGCTGTAGTTTCCCACCCCTGTTCTAGAAGATTGAAACCTTGATCTTAACAACCACAATTTTTCCTAACCACAGAAATTTTCATAAATTTAATACCCTCATGATTGTCAGGAGAAGATACTCCTAATTTATTTTTTTTGTTTAACTTTTTTTTTTAAAGATTTTTTTGATGTGGCCAAATTTTAAAGTCTGTATTGAATTTGTTACAATATTGCTTTTTTTTTATTTTTTTATTTTTTTTAAACATCTTTATTGAAGTATAATTGCCTTACAATGGTGTGTTAGCTTCTGCTTTATAACAAAGTGAATCAGTTATACATATACAATATGTTCCCATTTCTCTTCCCTCTTGCATCTCCCTCCCTCCCACCCTCCCCATCCCACCCCTCTAGGTGGTCACAAAGCACCGAGCTGATCTCCCTGTGCTATGCGGCTGCTTCCCACTAGTTATCTATTTTACATTTGGTAGTGTATATATGTCCATGACACTCTCTTACCCTGTCACATCTCACCCCACCCCCTCCCCATATCCTCAAGTCCATTCTCTAGTAGGTCTGCATCTTTATTCCCATCTTGCCCCTAGGTTCTTCTGACCATTTTTTTTTCTTTTTTAGATTCCATTATATATGTGTTAGCATACGGTATTTGTTCTTCTCTTTCTGACTTACTTCACTCTGTATGACAGTCTCTAGGTCCATCCACCTCACTACAAATAACTCAATTTCATTTCTTTTTATGGCTGAGTAATATTCCATTGTATATATGTGCCACATCTTCTTTATCCATTCATCTGTCGATGGACATTTAGGTTGCTTCCATGTCCTGGCTATTGTAAATAGAGCTTGCTTTTTTTTTTTTTAATGTTTTGGTTTTTTGGCCACGAGCCATGTGGGATCTTAGCTCCCCAACCAGGGATCAAACCTGCACCCACTGCATTGGAAGGCGAAATCTTAACCACTGGACCGCCAGGGAAGTCCGAAAATACTCTTAATTTAAAAGGCAGGAAAGTAACAAGGCACCTTTCATCAAATAAAAGGGAGAAAAAGAATGAATGTTGCCAAATTTATCTGTTGAGACTGTGGAGATTGATACAATGTTTTTTAGAACAAGTTGGAAATATGAATCAAAAGCTTTAAATAATTTAACATCCATTGACCCAGACTTTGAGAAATTTATCTTAGGAAAATTAAGAATGTGTATAAAAATAAATTGCCAAGGGTTTTTGCTTTTTTTAAAAAAATACAGCAGTGTTTTTTAATAAGAGGAAAAAAACTTATGTCCAGTATTAAGTTACAGTGGTTAAATTCATTATTATATAGGATGGCTATTCATTATACATGATTAAGTGAAAAAAGCAAATTTTAAACATCCTATATATGGAACTATCTATAAAGTAATACGGTAACATCAGTTGTCTCTGGATGGAGGAACTATGGATATCTATTCAATTTTTTAGATTAATTTTATTTTTTTTAACAGTGAACCCATATTGCTTTTGAGGGAAAAGAGGGGGGGAATAGTTTTAATCAAAACTTTTTTTTTAAATAAATAAAATTTTTTCTTAACTCACTAGTTTACTTCATGTATCAACTTTTTCGTTTCTGTTCGTATTGGGTGAATATGACTAATCTTACTATCTGACTTTGACTAATTTCTAAATTGTTTCAACGTTGTTTCTATATCTCAACCTCATTTGGAATCAGTTTTGTCTTTTGGACAAATGCCTGTGCCCTTTTCCATTTCCGTTTCCGTTATGTTTCTTAATTTTGGATGTGGAGTTCAAATAGACCTAGATTCAGATTCCATGTGAACTTGGGCAACTTAATCCATCCACCTCACTTTCCTCATCTACGACATAAGGACAGTGTGCCCAAATTCATAATCCTGAGGTAATGATTAAAATTTTTTAAATGTATGTCGAGTGTTTAGCATGTGTTCAGCACTTAACAACCATTACCTCTAATTGTTAACATTTTGTGCTTTATTTTCAGAACTAATTCTGATGTTACTGTTTATAATTGTTAATGTAAATTGGATTTACCTAATTCTTCTAGTCTATTTCTTCTGTCCAGTGAATTTGTGAGAAAACACTTAACTGAAAAAGTAATAGGAGAGAGATTCTGATGAAGCATTTCTCTCTAGAATACAATACAGTACCATCTTTTACCACTTTTAAAAGCCAGCTATCATAGTAAATAAAATTAAAAAAAAAAAAAACGTAAGAAATTCAGCCAAACTCTGAAAGAGGCTTAAAGGAAAGAGACTCCATGTCTACATACATTTTCTAATATGGGAAGTTTTAAAAACAAGAATATCCTTCATTCCTGAAGAATAGCTAACTACTCTGAAAGCTGCTTAGATGAATTCCACCTGATAAATCGTTATCAGGGATTCAGTTCTTATTTGGAATGACAGATACACAAAACTCTCTTAAAAGCTTTTAGAGACTTACCCTGAAAGAAAAGGAGATTTTAAATGAGAGCTTTTGTTTTTTATTTGTTTTCAGTTTAAGTGACATTTTAACTCTACTTAGTCCCTGAAAGGTGGGAGGATGTTCTTTTTTACCGGTTGCTCAGTAATGTTACTGCTCTTTTTGGATTCAGAGTTAAAGCTCATTTGCCATATACTGTTGAACTTTCAATGTGGTTCTTCCTTAAGAAAAACCATTCTCTCCCTTCCCGAGCAAAATACCTCTGCCAGAAAAAGAAGGGAAGAAATTATTCCCACTGTTAAATAGTAAGCAAAGTATATAACAGATAATTTCCAAAAGAAAATATAGATGGCTAATAAAAGCTCTCCAAATGTTTACCTTTTATTTAAAAAAAAGGAAATTCGATTATATGTGGTAATATTTTCCCCTTATCATGTTCACAAATTTAAAATGAAAATAATTAGAACTGACAAGAACTACTGATGAAATAGTCAATATCATACTCAGTGGGAAGGTAATTCAAAGAATAATTTGGCCCATTTACATTAAAAACACTCATACTTTTAACTTAGTGTTCTAGTTCTATGACTTTCTCAAAGGAAGAAATCCAGAATACAATGAGAGTTTTACATTCAAAGACGTTCTTTTAGACACCTTTCTAATAACATGAAATTAGGTGAATTCACCTACCAACATGTAGGTGAATAGTGAAACCATGGTTAATCTATATGGTGAAATACTATATTGCCCTTACAATTGACACAAAAAAAGAAAGACATACAACACTACTGTAAGTTCTTGAAAAATAAACCTGAATCTTATCAAGCCTCTAACTCTAACAGCCAGTTTATAGGAAATAACAGAGGAACATGTTAAATGTCACCAGGGGGGTGCAGTCAGCTAAATTTAGAATCTAGGACACTGTACAGGACAAATTACATGGTTTCTTCAACAAATAAATTATAAGAAAAAAACTTAAAAGAGGTAGGAGGAACCCAGGGATAAAAGAAATGCCAACCAAATTGTATGAATTTTGTTTGGCTCTTGATTTAAAAAAACTGAAAACATTTATGAGATAATTGAGCAAATTTGAAAACTGATTGTATATCTGATGGTGTTAAGGAATTCTTAATGTTTTCAGTATGATAGTGGTATTGTGATTGAAATATATATTAATTTACAGTATATGATGCCTAGCATTTGTTTCAAAATAATCCCCAGTTGGGTAGGGTGGTAGTAAAGGGCTTCAGAGAAGGCAAGATTGACAGTTGGCTATGTGTTGGTAATTGTTGAAGCCAGGTGGTGGGTACATGGGGCTTCATTTTCTTATTCTCTCTACTTTTGTGTATGTTTGAAAATACCCATAACAAAAAGCTCAAAAACAATGAACCTGAATGTAAGAACTTTTTAGGTTACTTTATATGAAGAAAAGCATGGTATACATGAGTAAATTTCAGCTATGGTTTTTTAAATACAGAGGGGAAAAAAAGAACACAAGGAAATACACTACCTCCTGGACCTTTGTAGGTCCTTTACCTTCTTTTCTACCTAGGATTTGTCACTTCAGAGAGTTTTCAAATCCTAACTCCTAAAGGTGATGTTCTTTAAGCTCTGTCCCTACAGATAGCGCCTATATGCCTCTTCCCAGCAACATTACTGGGACTAGCATACAGGGAGTGATTTCCTAAGCCAGTTTTTTTCTAGACTGGGGCAAATAGAACTTGAGAAAGGCAAAAAAAAAAAATAAAACACAAGGAAATATACAAAATGTTATCAGTGGCTGCTTTTAGGTAGTGAGATTATGCATGACTTTTTATAATAATTTTTTCATATACATGTAAATTTATATGCTTGCCAATTTCTTTACAATGAACACTTTTTAATTTTATTTATTTTGATTAATGGTTCAAAATTCAAATGGTATTAAGAAGTTATCCAGTGAACCTAGCTCTGCCCCTCATTTCTCAGTCACCAAGTTACTCCCAGAAGTTAACAGTGTCATCCATTTCTTGTATATCCACCTAGAAGATGTATATATGTATTCTTTATTTTTTAAACACAAATTGTAACACACTATCCACTGTTCTGTTGTTTCCATTTAATACCATATCTAGGAGATTGAGCCATATGCATACATCGAAGTGCTTCCTCATTCTTTCACAGCTTCATAGCTAGTCCCTTTGGGTGGACGTACAGGTTTGCTGCTTGAGACAATACTGAAGTGATCAACCTTACATGAATGTCATTTTACACAATGCAAGTTTATCATGGGAAGAATTCCTAGTTATAAAACTGCTGGGTCGAATTATGTGTATATTTGTAACTGTGATAACGGTGTTCAAATTGCTGTCTGTGTAGAGTGTGTATGCACAATATGGCAAAAATTGATAGGTGTTCTTTGCATTTTTCTTAGTATTGATATAAGTATGATTGAGCTGAGGATCTTTTCAGTTGTTCTTTTTGTGAATTCTCATTCATAACCTTCACCTCTTCCCAACTGAGTTGTTGAGTATTTATAATTTGTAGGAGCACTTTATGTATTTTGGAAATTAGCCTTTTGTCTGTAATATAAAGTACCAGTATTTTCCCCCAACTTATTTGTCTTTTAATTTCTAATATGGTTGTATTTTTCTTGTTTTGCCGCACAACAATTTTTAAAATTTTATTGTCAAGTTGATCTAATCTTCTGGGTTTTGTATATTTGTGCCTTCCTTGGGATCATATAAAAAACTATTTCTGATTTACACTTAAATCTTTGATGTATCTGGAATATGTCCTAGTCAGTATGTGGCTCAGGTCCAATTTAATTTGGTTTCCAAATGGCTACCAGAATGCCCCACAGCATCTTTTTTCCACTGATTTAAAATGTCATCTTTATCATACTCTTAAGTACCCATATGTTTGTTTTTTTTTTAAATATTTATTTATTTATTTATTTTATTTTTGGCTGTGTTGGGTCTTCGTTTCTGTGCGAGGGCTTTCTCTAGTTGTGGCAAGTGGGGACCACTCTTCATCGCGGCGCGCGGGCCTCTCACTGTCGTGGCCTCTCTTGTTGTGGAGCACAGGCTCCAGACGCGCAGGCTCAGTAATTGTGGCTCACGGGCCTAGTTGCTCCACAGCATGTGGGATCTTCCCAGACCAGGGCTCGAACCCGTGTCCCCTGCACTGGCAGGCGGATTCTCAGCCACTGCGCCACCAGGGAAGCCCTACCCATATGTTTTGTGTGTGTGTTTCTGGCCTTTCGATTCTGATCCATAGGTTTATCTATTTACATTCTAGTACCTTAGTTTTAATTATTTTACCTTTATGATTTTTTTTTTTTAATTTATCGCTGTGTTGGGTCTTCATCTCTGCGCGAAGGCCCTCACCAGCCGCGGCAAGTGGGGGCCACTCTTCATCACGGTGCGCGGGCCTCTCACCATCGCGGCCTCTCCCGTTGCGGAGCACAGGCTCCAGACGCGCAGGCTCAGCAATTGTGGCTCACGGGCCCAGCCGCTCCGCGGCACGCGGGATCCTCCCAGACCAGGGCCCGAACCCGCGTCCCCTGCATTAGCAGGCAGACTCTCAACCACTGCGCCACCAGGGAAGCCCTATGATGTATTTTTAAATCCTCTGGAGCTAGTCCTTCGTCACTCTTAGAATATTCTTGGCTCTTCTTGGTTCTTTATTTTTCAATATTAACTTCCAAATCAGCTTGTCTCAATCAATGAAAAATTATTTTTATGTTTTCGCTGGTATGGCATTAAATTTAAAGATTAGCTTAATGAGCATTGCCTTTTCAGTGCTGTCAGTGCATCCTCTTATCCATGGTCATGGTATGTATGCCCTCTGTGGTTGGATTTTTTTGTTTCCTTTGGTTGCATTTATATCTTTCCTTTATTTAGATCTTGCCACATTTCTTGTAAAGTTTATAGGTTTTTCTTATTGATGTTATAAATACTGTCTTTTCTTCCATTATATCTTCTGATCGCTGTTTGTACATATGAAGGCTAAAATATTATATATATATTTATTTTGTGCCCACTCTTTTTACATTCTCTTATTGTTTGTAGTAGGTTTTCAGTTGATATTCTTGGGTTTTCCATAATGTAATGATTATATATAAAATCATACCATCTAACCCTTTTCTTTCTAATACTACTAATTTTTCTTATAATTATATTGATACAGTATTTTCAATTAGAAAAATCACTTAAATATATGAATTTTGAAATAATGCATGCCTCTTATATTTAGCCCTGAATAGTGTCATCTTGGTAAATACAATTAGACTTGTTTAAGTTGTACATATTCTGAATTACTCAGTAAACCTTTAAAGATACTTAATGTTACTTTCTTAAAAAATAGTTTCTAAAAAATGAGATATTCACATTGGAAATAAATATTTTTATTAATGATACTTATTTCATTGCTTTTTTCCTCAGGATCAAATGGCTATTGCATGTGGATCTCGAGCTCATTTGGAAAAAGAATCAGTTGCTCAGGTGAGGCTTTCATCATGGATCAGTTTTTTCCTTTTTTACATACACATTAGCATGAGATAAGCTTTCATACTTAATCTCATAAAAATGAGGTTCCTTTCAGAAGAAAGGATTAACATATTTAGGAATTGATTTTTTTTTTTTTTTTTCATGAGTATACCGGGAGGATGTAGACTTCACTTTGATTTTGGATACAAGCAGCTCTTTTTTTAAGACACAAAGAGAGTCCCCATTCAGTTATTATATAAGGCAAATTTCTCCAAATGATGCATTTTTGAACCTATCAACTTGCCTTTAGTTTTTCTCATGTCAGCACACTTAAGTACTATATTTTTTTTTAACTGTTCCTCTTAGAAAAGCATTATACCTTCAGATTTGTAAAGTTGTACTGCCCTTTTTAGTATATTCAAAAAAATCACTGAAGACATGAACTTCTTCAGGTTGTAATTTACAGATTAGGCTAAGAAGCTGGAGTAACTTTGAGGAAAAAAATATAATAAGGAACTACTCTATGCAGTATTTTTAATTTTAATTATTTTTTCACTTAAAAACATAGACCTAATGTATCAAGCTCCATAATTGT
Organism: Balaenoptera acutorostrata; assembly: GCF_949987535.1. NCBI lineage: Eukaryota > Metazoa > Chordata > Mammalia > Artiodactyla > Balaenopteridae > Balaenoptera > Balaenoptera acutorostrata. The sequence continues at coordinate 68,277,742 of NC_080081.1, forward strand.
CCATTATATTCTTAACGGTTCATCTACTAGATTGGTCAAGTAGATCAAGAATAAAGCCATATTTTTCAGTGCAAGGTCAAAATTATCTGGGGTGTTTTGTTTGTTTGTTTTTTCCTTTAATGCATGTTCCTAGGCCAATCCCAGACACTAAATCAGACTCTAGCCACGGGACCAGGAATCTGCCTTTTTAACAGTTTCCCAGGTCACCCTATGCATACCAGAGTTTGAGAACCAGTGGAATAAAAGATTGAACCTTTCCCTTAGTGATTCTGAAATAGGACATGAAAAAATTCTAATTTTTTTCCCAAGATATACTGATGGCAGAAGTCATAAAATCCCTTAAGGATTTTGTTCAAATGTGGAAACCTGAACTTTCCTTTTTTTAAGAAATAAATTATTTTAACATCTTCAGCATCTAGTCCAAATGTAACTCTATAACCCTATGGACTGTTATTGGTGTTTCAAAAAGGTTAATCTGTTAACCATAGAGAATATCAAACTCCTAGAAATTTAACACTGAAAGAGAGTTTAGAGATTAGCTAGTCCAACTTCATCACTTTACTGATACACAAGAGATAAGAAAAAGTGTATGTGCAAAATGTTCAGCACATCATTTATCATTGTGAAATACTAGAAACTAAAATACTAAATCCCAACACTAGAAAGTGTACATATTTCCCCTGGACGAAATGTCATGCAGTGATAAAATAGATGATAATGGAGACTGTATAATCATGTTGGGAAATACTAAAATATTAGGTTGTATGGAGAAAAAACAGTATGATATTGTAAATACAGTATAATTGTGTAAAAAACACTTAATGAAAATAGACTGATGTTAATTTAAGGGTTTTGTGAGTAAATTTGGTCCTTTTTAAAAATATAGGGCTTCCCTGGTGGCGCAGTGGTTAAGAACCCGCCTGCCAATGCAGGGGACACGGGTTCGAACCCTGGTCCGGGAAGATCCCACATGCCGCGGAGCAACTCAGCCCATGCGCCACAACGGCTGAGCCTGAGCCCTAGAGCCCGCGAGCCACAACTACCGAGCCCGCATGCTGCAACTACTGAAGCCCGCGCGCCTAGAGCCTGTGCTCCGTAACAAGAGAAGCCACCACAATGAGAAGCCGGTGCATGGCAACTAAGAGTAGCCCCCGCTTGCCGCAACTAGAGAAAGCCCGCGCGCAGCAAGGAACAATCAAAGCAGCCAAAAAAAAAAAAAAAAGCAGCAGCCAACCCACAGCTGCAGCCAGTTAAAAAAAAAAAAAAAAATATATATATATATATAGATAGATAGATAGATAGATAGATAGGGGAAAAGAGGATTATCTACTTGGAAAGGAAAAAGGGTTGGAGAAATAGGAGGCAGTAATTAGGAAGCAGTTGAAGTAATCTAGGCAAGAAATAATTGGGACCTGTATTGTTGGTGGCAGTAGAAAAGAACTGTGGTTTTTGATTTTGTTTTTAACAGTGCAAATTCTTTTCACTTAGAACTTCCATTGGTTGAAAACTCTTTGAATTTTTTTCCAGAATAGTAAGATGAGGCTGTGCTGTGGTCTGAACCTTCTTTTACCTAGTGATGCTTTTAACCAGTCATCAAGGGATCTATTCCAGGATCTATGCATTTATAATTTATCTTGTCATCTATCCATCCATTCCTCCATCTGTAAAACTTAGTTACTGACATAGTGCTTTTGGACCCTACAGAATTGGCTGCTACTCTAGAAAGAAAGGGTAAACTGGTCCACTGACTAGAGATCAGCAGTTGTCCTCTGCAGATGCTCCGTATAACTCCTGCTGAGTAGGCTTGTAGTTCAAGTCCAGTGATTCTCACAGAACTATACCTGTCTTATAGAAGGTCATCTCCAAGGGGCAACACAACCATCTGCCACATGTCCAGGAAACTGTGGCGTGGCCTTCCACTTCTCAGCCACTCGGGTGTTCTCTTAATGTGCCGTAGGTAATATAAACCCTGCATGGTGATCGATCTGTGGACAGCGAGAAAATTATAGAAGTATTAATTAACCAAGATAGTAAACAGCAACTTCAGTAGCTTAACTGTGTAGTTTTCAGTCTTATCTGTCCAAAATACCTTTACACATATTCTCAGTTAATCCTACCGTCTGTTCTGTTGCTCTCTTGGAAGACAAACATGCATGATACCGCACCATTGGAGTCTTTCAGGCATCCTTAAAAGTGTTCATATGCCCATGTGTTCTGTATAACAGTTAAAACAGTCATGTTTATATTGTCTGGGTATTCTCAAATTTATCATTTTTAAAGGATTCAAAATAGCATCCATTACTGTTTGTTTGATCTCTTTAGGTTTTTTTTTTGAAGAGTCTGCTTAAGTCTTAGGACTTCTTTAACTTCTCTTTTTAAGATAATAAAATTACCAGTCACCTTTAAATTTCACCTGAATTCCTTGTTTACATTTCATAAACATTAGAGATGATTGTTAATATTAAAGCAGTGAATGTTTTTAAATATCTACTTCAGAAGTTCATATAATGCTATTCTATGACTTTGTTACCTTCATTTAACTAAATAAGTCTATCCTGTAGTATGTTTTTAGATGTCTTCTAAATTCTAAGATATTTTGCCAAGTGTTAAAAATTAAAGAAAGTTCCAGTTGTTTGTAGATTATATTGTTATGCTTTTCAATATGTTAGAAATCAAATAAGTTAAAGTCCTCATGTGAACTCAACATGTTTGTTTTTTTAAAAAATAGCCATTATCCTAAAACAAACAAAAATCTTCTATTAACATCCAAGCAAAAGCAGTCCTGAATATTTTTATTTGGTTACTAGTAAGCTCATCTAAATCATGTTAAAAATCATTCAAGGAGAATAGTTTATAGGTATTATTTTTCTACCTTTTAATTTTTATTTTTCTATCTTTCTATTTTTTTATCTTTTGATTTCTATTCGTTCCTTTCCTAAGCATAAATGCTCTTTTGGAGATTTAATCAGTCAACCAGTATTTATTGGAAATATTTTAAATGGAAGGCACTGAGCAAGCTGTTGTGAGATTCCCAAAGTATTTTAAGATGAGGTTTCTGCCCTATCTGCTTAGAGAGGTAAGACACACTTACATCAAAACATAACTAACGATTCTAGGTGATCAGTGAGAAGTGCTAGAGCTTTTCAAAGAGTTTGTTTTACGTACCCTATAGATAAGTATTTTATTCTTCCTTCCCTTCTTGCCCTATTTAATACACAAGTGAAACTGTGGTCAGGAGGTTAAAGTGAGCTTTCAAGCCTTCTTCCCTTATTAAAAGCATTTATTAAGTTTCTGTTACTTCCTGTACCAAACACTTGGTTAAAAGCTTTAATATTATCTCATTTAAACTTTACAGTACCTTTGTGAGGCAGGCATTTTCATTCTAGATGAGCAAAGTGGGATTTAGAGAGTGAAAGTAACTTGTTAAAGGCCAGCCTGCTAATCATTTTTTTTTATAAATTTATTTTATTTATTTATTTTTTAATTGATTGATTGATTTTTGTCTCCATTGGGTCTTCGTTGCTGCGTACGGGCTTACTCTAGTTGTGGCGAGCGGGGGCCACTCTTCATTGTGGTGCATGGGCTTCTCCTTACGGTGGCTTCTGTTGCGGAGCACGGGCTCTAGGCATGTGGGCTTCAGTAGTTGTGGCTCACGGGCTCTAGAGCCCAGGCTCAGTAGTTGTGGCACACGGGCTTAGTTGCTCTGCAGTATGTGGGATCTTCCCGGACCAGGGCTCAAACCCACGTCCCCTGCATTGGCAGGCGGATTCTCAGCCACTGCGCCGCCAGGGAAGCCCACAGCCTGCTCATTATTAATGGAGCCAGGATTCAAATATAGGCCTGCTCAGTTCCATGGCTTTTCTCCCGTCATTTTTTCACTGTTGAGTCATGATTTTGTTCCATGGTGATAGAAAAAGACATGTGAATGAAGAACAATACTAAAGATTACAATTATGAAAAAAAAGCCAGAAGGAGGAAAGGACTTTTATTTAGTAGGATGAGATATTAAATATTCTGCATAGACTCTTACTGGTTTGCTTATGTGCATATGTAATATATCATTCCATGGGTCTATTACCATAATTATAGAAAACTTTAAGAGATCTTATCTTTTTTAATCCTAAATATGAAAGTCTTGAATTCAGTGATAATTAATGATTTTTTTTTAAAGTTTGCATTGTTTAATGAATAATAGAATATCTGTCATGTTACTACTAATAATAAAATTAACGACTAATAACAATAGTGAATTCTCAGATAGGATTAGACTACTTAAGTTTAATATCCAAAGTATTAAAGAACCTACCTGTTAAAATATATTTAATCAGAAATATCTGTCATAGTTAGAGACACTGGGTTTTTGTTTCAGACTCCTTTCTAGTCTGTGACACTCTGCTGTACCTCTTCTATCGTATTCTCATTAGCTAGGTATCATACTTCAGGTTGAAATCTTAGTGTTTCATTTTTCCAAGATATTCTGGTAACTCAGCTTTTTTTGAAACTGAAATGTTTTTGGGGCACAAAATATAAGGTGAATGAGATGTTCTCCTGGCTCAGCGCAGCCCTCCAACTGCTGTGGTATATTTCTGGCGCACTGAAGCCCTGACTCTCACAGGCACTGTGATTCTTCTGGTCTGACTCCACCTCCAGGAAATGAGTAACTACTTTTCTAGCCTCTGTCCAGCTCCAAGCATTAGGCGTCCTCACAGTTTCTAGAATAGACTTTGCCCGTGCAGCTAATGGAACAATGGCGTTCATGTGTGAGATCTACCCAGTCAATTAAATATTAAGTTGCAGTTGTCTACAGCCAGGTGTTTTCAATGTCTCCTTTATAGATAAATAGAAAAGTCATTTATATTTTGTCTTTGTTTCAGCGTTCTTACTTCCGTACTCTTCTCATGTATGGGTTCCACTTTCTGGTGTGGTTCCTTTGTGTCAAAGGAATCAGGGACACACAGTGTGGGTTCAAATTATTAACTCGAGAAGCAGCATCACGGACGTTTTCATCTCTCCACATTGAACGATGGTAGGTTCCTAACCGGAATGTGTCTGGTGTATCTTACACAGCAGTTTCTCCAGGTAATGGGCAGCAGCCCTGTATTCCCATAATGAACATCCAGGTTTAAACAAAATTGACACTTATATATGTAAACTTAATCTGTACCTTTACTGGTTTGGTTCTTATTTATCTCAAACCAAACATAGGGTATAAAGTTATATATTTACCTTAATTGTAGACAGTATAAATTGAGAGGCCTGAAAACATCCTGTTCCCTTAAGCTTCCTTTTTTTCCTTCAAAGAAAAAAGCAAAAGCTCAGACATATCAAAGCAGAAGAGGGTACCCACTTTCTCTTCCTTTCTTTCTTTTGCAGGAGTAAGTTCCCTCTCCTGCCTAAGACCAATCCTTGGACCTCTGCATCCCCTTCCACCTTCTAACAACCCAATCCTGTTCACTTATCTTCTCTCCTGTGTATTTAGCCTTTTCTCTCAACCACATCTTGCCCATCAGTTTTTTCAAGTTTAAATTTCTCTTGCCATTAGAAAAACACCCTCTCCATTGACCCCTGCCCCCAGCACCCCTCCAACTCTAGCCCTCTTTCCTTTCACAGTGAACCTTTTCTTGGAAAAGTGGTCCATATTCACTGTCCCCATCTTCCTGCTTCCCACTCACTCCTCACCCATCCTCCCATCTAAACATCTAGTTACCCTCCTATCATTAAATCCAGTGGTCATGTTTAACATGACCACTTACCGTCTCAATGAACCTATTAGCAGCATTCAGCCTCTCTTTGTCCCAGACCTCGCCTCAGCTCCCAGCCTGTTTAGGGAATAACAGTCACATAGAAGCCTGAAACCTTGGAGTCATTACAGCCTTCCCCACAGCCCCTCCGTATATCCAGCCCATGACCGAGGCCTGTCGTGTTGAGCTTTTATGTCCCTTCATTTCTCTTCATCTTCACCACGATCCAGGACATCAATTCCTATGCTGCAGTCCAAGGGGACCCTTCAGAAATTAGAAGTGATCAATCAGATGCACCTCTTCTGCTTCCCATTGCCTCTCGGTGCCTTCCAGGGCCTTGAGAGGGATACCAATAGGCAGTATCAGTATTGATATTACGGTCTGGCCCACCTGAGTCTCCATGTGCGGATTCTTCCTTCTCACCACCCACTGCCCCTCGGTCAGGGTCTCCTCATCCTTCAGATCTTCGTTAGGACAACCTGCCCTCACTCTCTGCACTAGATCAGATGCCCCTGATTGTGTGCCGTTGCAGTGCCGTAAGCCATCCTCGTAGCACCTGTCGCGTCTGTAGTGTTGTATTTGTGTAATGTTCCTTTTTCTCTATTAAAGCGTAAGCTCTACAAGAGCAGGAATCCCACCTGATTTTGCCTACTGTACAGCAAAGAGAGTGCCTGGTACATCTTAGGGACTCAGTAAATACTGTTGAAAGAATACCTGCTGTTAGTACTGGGTTCTGTGTGAATTCTGTTCATGGTGGGAGTCTGCATAATTATTCCAGCAGACGTTCATGTTTATAGTCTCTATAACTTGCATGTGTCGATTTGCAAAGATCTGTTATCTCCATAGAAATAGATGTCATATAATCTTCCCAAATAACTTTAAAGAAACTGTAGTTTCAGAATTAAAATTATCAAACATGTTTTTAAATCTTTTTTTCTAGATTAAAAATTTTTAAGTAATGTATATTTGGTTTTAAAATTTAGATGCCTGTTTCTATTATGTTAAAGAATAAAATATATTGATAGTTAATGGACTACAAAATCAGAGAATCTTATTTATTAAGAAGCCACTCTAGAAATAAAGCCCTCCCTCTGCATTAGATATTTTTCAGTCAGATGTTATGTCTCCATCTATGGTCAAAGGACTAGGTTCTTTGTAGTTCATAAGGAAGGATTTAAACATGGAGAACATTAGGGTTAGGGTTGATGACTTAAAAATCATGAAGTTTCCTTGTCAGGACTGTTATAAGTCAGGATTGTTGTAAGGCAGCATTGTCCAACAGAAATATAATATGAGACACAAATGCAAGCCATATATGTAATTTTAAATTTTCTAGTAGCCACGTTAAAAAGTAGAAAGGTGACATTTATTTTAATACTATATTGAACACAATATAAACATAGTCATCTCAGCGTGCATTCAGTATGAAAAAAATACTGAGCTATTTTACGTGCTTTTCTTTGTACTGTGTCTTCAGAGTACAAAACATCTCAATTCAGACTAGCCACATTCAGTTGCCCAGGAGCCAGCCACGTGTGGCTAGTGTATTGGCCAGCACTGTTCCAAGGTTTTATGGGTTTTTTAAGTTAAAGAACATGTTTTTATTTTTTTCTTCTTTAAATTTTATGTTCATGTGCATGCCTTTTTAATTATTTATTTGCAATTTGATTGGAATAATATTGACCTGACTTAAAATTTTAGCCTCTCACATCTCTCTTTAGGGTCCAGTTATGTTTATGTTGTGCCCATAAAGGAGAACCACCAAATACACATGTATCAACCTGATTAGCAGTATACCCTTCACCACAGTAATGTTTCATTGTCTTTATTTAAACATCTCTGTTCCTTCACTTCAATCAAGAAAGACTAAAGAGCAGATATTTTTTTTCTTATGCAGCATAAGTTTTAGAAACCAAATTGTGCATCTACTCATTTCCATATAAGTGTCTCCTTAGACGGTTTTTTTAAGAGGACTTGTTCTAAAGATTCACTGAAATTTTTCTCGTAACTTTCAGGGAATCCACGTCAAGTAGTTTCTAGGTATTGCAAAACTTCAAGGTATACTCTGTACTGCTGAAGTTAAAAGACTACAGGCATCTCTTTGATTCCGAATTACTTGAGTATGGGTAATGTTAAATGTTAAATATAAATATGTATATAAAATCTCCATCCTCTGAACTCTACCTCACCTAAATTCTTTCCATTTAATGTTAAGGTATAATTTGACCCAATTTATGAATAATTTTTAAATGGATTCTTTGAAATGTACTTTCTTCTAGTGAATTTTTTTTTATTTTTAATCAATGTATTCATGTTTATAATTTAAAGTCATTCCATCAGGCTTATAACAAGAAAACAGTTGTCCTTTGCCCCATCTCCGTCCATCCCCCATTCCTGCTCCCTCATTCTAGTCACTTTCATCTCTTTACTGCTTGTTTGTGGTGTTTGCTTTCACATTGAAAACAATGGGTCTGCATAGCTATGTCTCAGTTTTTCAGTTTTAGATATTAAGTTCCACAATAGGAAATCAATGGACAAGTATTTCGTTCTCTTCAACTCCTGTACACCCTCCACAGCTATGCTCCTAATACAGTTTTAAAATAATATTTGCTTAGCTCAGCATTGATCATTATAGCTGGGTAAAGAGAATTCAGACTTGAGCTGTAGCATGCAATGGGATTATACGACCCACATAGTTGTAGTTCTTTTTGTTTTTCTAAAGGTAATAACTGGAGTTTTTTGCTGGCATTACTTGACTGTGGATCTAACACTTCCTTGTCCTCACTCTCTGACAGGAGCATAAGTTCCCAGACACGTCAGATTATGCCTCAATTCCATCTTTTTCTTGGAGATGGAAAGCCTTTCTCGTCGGCTCTTCCTTTCTAGTTGTGTCCTGGCCTGCTGCAGCTCCTGTCCTAGATCTTGTTTTCCTTGGTTTCCATCCTAATTTAGTAGAGCACACCTCTCTTACACCTCCTAAAAAATATGAGAAAGACACTGCGAGACCCCGCATGTAGAGACGTGCCTTGATTCTACCCTCACACTTGTTTACCAGTTAACTGGAGAAAGAGTTATAGGTTGGAAATCCTTTTTCCTCTGGATTTGGAAAGCATTGCTCTGTTGTCTTTGGCATCAGTGTTTCTGTGGAAAAGTCCAATTCTGTCAATAATCTAATCTTGATTCCTTGTCTATGGCATGTTGTTTCCACCCCACTATGGAAGCCTTTTATTCAGAGTGTTTTGAAATGTCATGATTCAGCGACTTAATGTGGCTCTTTTTCATGCATTTTGTTGAGTACTCAGGAGGCTAAGTCTGGAAACCCATGTCCTTTAGTTCTGAGAAATGTCCTTTATTCATTTCTTCGATGATCTCCTCTGTCTTTTCTCTCTTCTCTCTTATAAAACAGATATAGAGCTTCCCTATTGATCCTTTATTTTCTCCCTCTTCCTATTTTTCTTCTTTTGAGATTTCCTCAATTTTATCATCTAACCCTCCTTTTAAATTTTTATTTCTGCTATCAAAACCTCAATTTCCTGCAACTCTTGTATTCTGGTATTCATTTTTCTAAATCTGTTCTTGTTTTTCATGACTACAGTAGCTTCCACTAACACTTTGACATTTTCTTCTTTCCTTGCGTTGTTTCTGTTGCTCCAGTTTTTTTCTTTATGTTTGTTTTTATCATTAAAGTTTATCCTCAGATATCTTTAGTATGGTGCTAAAAATTTTAGCTCATCAGCAGCTAGATGCGTGGTCAGAGAACTCTGACTGACTGACAGATTTCACTACAAATTAAACTAGTGGGGCCATTTTGTGTGGGTAAGTCCCAGCTGTCACTATGTTTTGGGCTGGTCATTTTCACTAAAGTGGGATCCTTCAATCTGCTGCCTAAGAGATATGATCCTGGCTGCCAGCATTCACAGAACCGGCTGGAAGAAAGGAGACTCTCATACAGATTTTCAGCGAGCCCTCCGGTCTGCAGCCCACCTGCACCTCCACTCACAGAGGTCACTTGGGCCCTTGATGCCTGAGCCTCGGGGGCTCTGTGGTGCCCATTAACCTGCTCTGGGCTTCTCCCTCTGCCGTTGTCTACTTTCTAGTTACCACTTGTCTAGCTACTTTGCAACGTTCACATTTTTTTTGTTGTTACTCTCATCTTCTCCTCTTTTTGTTCTCGTATGGTCACCCCATCATTGTTTTAGTTTTAGTGGGGTTTCAGAAGGGAGCAGTAGGGGATGTGTGTGTGCCATGTTTAGCAGAGTCTCAACACACTCTCTGTTCTTCAGAAATACATCTGTCCCTGAGGTAACAGCTGTATCAGACACTGAGTAACAAAAGAAAATGTGGTGACTCTGCCCTCCCCGCATTTACAGAAACTCAATAAGTCATTTCAGCTGGAGAATAACCCTTATGCTGCTTCTCTTAATTGGCATAAGGTTCCATCCAGAAGTACTTGGTATTTTAATTATAATGTTTGCTTTGGTAACAGATTGGTCTCTTATTTGTAATATGGTGATACGAACTGCAGTTTGTTGTTTTGTTTTGTGGTTTTTTGTTGTTGTTTTTTGGGTTTTTTTAAAAATAAACATCTCATGTCTTCTAAAATGTTTAAGGGGAGAAGGGTATAATAATAGTTTATAAGATGAATAGCCCTTTCAGTTTTTTTTAATACAAAAATAATTTGTATTTCAGTTAATCAGTGGTTTTTTATCCCACTCCTTTTTTTTTTTTTTTTTTAATACTATTTTCTGTTTCCTGGAAGGGTTTTGTTTTGTTTTGTTTTATAAATTTATTTATTTATTTATTTATTTTTGGCTGTGTTGGGTCTTCGTTTCTGTGCGAGGGCCCTCTCCAGCCGCGGCAAGCGGGGGCCACTCTTCATCGCCGTGCGCGGGCCTCTCACCGTCGCGGCCCCTCCTGTTGCGGAGCACAGGCTCCAGACGCACAGGCTCAGTAGTTGTGGCTCACGGGCCTAGCCGCTGTGCGGCATGTGGGATCTTCCCGGCCCGGGGCACAAACCCGTGTCCCCTGCATTGGCAGGCGGACTCCCAACCACTGCGCCACCAGGGAAGCCCCTACCCCACTCCTTTTCATTCATCATTTTTATGTTGTTTTGTGTCTTTGATAAGTCACTAATTCTATATGATATCTTTGGAGAAATACTTAATAATCTTGATCAGATTATTAAATAGCATTACTCAGCAGCCCATTAGGTAATTTTTTGGTTTTATGTTAAAGGAAATTTTTAAGGGTTAATATTCAAATTATGTCCTTCTTTCATGAGTGTCACAATTCTACTTAACGGAAGTTTTACTTAGTCCTTTTAGAAACACAAAGAACACCTTTGTAGATGGTTTTATCATCTTAAGTAAATATTTTATTAGGATAAGGGAAAGCATTAAGTGTTTAAAAAAAAAATAGTTTTCATATTGAATTATCCAAACACTTGGGATTTAAACTAGTTGCATAATGGATGGTGGTGGTATTGTAGCCAAGAAAACAAAACTCCCAAATTCAGATTGTCTGGAATCAGGGAAATCAGATAGAAGTGGATTTTAGGTGTTTTCTTGTTTGTGCTCATATTTTAAAACCAAGCCTGGGAAGTTTGAAGTGTGTTCCATGCAGTCTAGAAAGTGGGGCGTTTCACGTCTCGAATGAAAGCAAAACAGTGAAAGACTTTAGTGCTTTTCGAGACAAGTAAAAGCATGAAGTGCAGCACAGGCAGTGGTGCTTCTCTTTTTGAGTTTAATGCCAGTGAAAGGACGCAACTGGTTGAGAGAATTTTGTAAAAATCCAGCAAAACTTCTAAGTCAGGATTCAAAAATGTTAAGGAAAGCAGATTCGACCTAAACCAAAGGGCTGATTGAAGAGGAGCTTTTTAAGAAAGAGTCTTTCCTAGGTAGAAGGCAGGCTGAGCTGGGAATTCAGACTAGAGATGATTTTAAGTGTATGTTAAAATGAGACAACGTATCTAATTCCTATGTATATATGTAGTTATACCCACAAGGCCTTTCAGGCCAGCCTAATCTGGCTTTTCACTTTCACCAGCTGCCAGGACTGTACTGTCCAGGACCGCATTGGGGAGGGGAAGAGGGAAGGCAGGCCACAGGGACCCCGTACTTAGAAAAGAAACCTTGCTTCTTTGGTGGTAGAAGAATGTAATCAAGCAGCTGTAAAGTGATTGAGAACATTCTCTCCTAGTGCTTCTCAAGGTTCTGTTTTACCAGCTCTCTGAATCCGTTGAAAATGCTATCAGTTCTGTTTCTTGAGCTAGTTAAGGTTGGGATTTGAAAACCATCAATCTTGAAAATTTCCAGGATTAAATTTTCTCTTGGAGCCCAGGAGGCCGTTTTTACCCCTGGGAGTTTCTGAGTTGTGACAGAGACGCCATATTTCTCATTTATATGTTATGCAGTGACACGCAATGTTATATTATTTGCCTTGAAGCTCCTGAACTACTTTGCTTTTATTTGACCTTATGTTTATCTGGCCTTCACTTTTACAATATAAGCTTTTACATCTGCTGTGTAAGCTTCTTTAAAACATGCCAAGGTAGAGATTTAATTACACTCTATTTGTCTTTTTAAAAATAAATAGCAATGTATTTTCTATTTCAGGGCATTTGATGTAGAACTGCTTTACATAGCACAGTTCTTTAAAATCCCAATAGCAGAAATTGCTGTCAACTGGACTGAAATTGAAGGTGAGTATATTGTTTACATTACAGCTGATCTTAAGTGGGGGAAGACGTCAGACCACACAGTTGTCCAGTGAAGTCAGCTGGCTTTACTATCACCCCAGCTCAGCTGTCCTAACTCAGAGAGGCAGTTTCATAGACAGTACTGCCTACTAATCCTTGCCACCCTCCTCCAGCTGGCTTACTGCCTTCTGTATTTTTTTAGTCTCTTCTTAGGGTCTTCATTAGGCCTACTGGTTTGCCTAAGAAATTCAGTAAAAACTTGTACAGTAGACAGGATCATGGTGATTTCAGGCTAGCAGCAAGGTGAATAGTCTTCAGATAAACTTTATTGTTTGTAATACCAATTTTTTTTTTTAGTATTACTTCATTACTCAGTGAGTTTTGAGCACCTACAAACCACTGTGCAAAGCTAAATGAGGAACTAGTTGTTTTTACTCCAAATGTCCATAATCCATTCACAGCCAATTTTTAACTGGCATCTGTACATATATCCAAAAATGTAAAGATTTCTAAGATTTAAAATGTGAAATCTATCATACTTCCGAATAATTTCTATTCAGAAAAGCTTAGACGGCTCTCACTGTTTAGAATTTAAAATATATTCTAGTGTTCTCCTTTGCTTACCTTAGAATGATCCTAAATTAATTCACAGTGTAGGAGCAGTTAACTGGAGACTTTTTCAAAGTCACCTCTCCCCCAGGTAAGCATGGCCTCCTCTTGAAAAGTCACTGTTGAAGTTAGCAACCTCAGATGTTTAGGGACAGAAAAAGGTTAAGAACCGGTCTGGAAATCATACAAGCTATGTAGACCTCTTGGAGTCTTGCTGAATCATATTGAGTTTACAGCAGTTTGACTCATCTCCACAGTAGCAGCCTAGATCAAAGGGGATGGGAAGCAGGTGAAAGGATGCCCCAGACTCGTCAGGATCAGCTCGCTCGACATGTCAGTGTTGATCTGTGCCCAGCATAGACTCTATGGGAAGCTGAAGTGGGGAAAAGTAAAAATATGTTTCATTTTCTATCAGTTGCTCACTTGCATTTCTCAGAGAGTTGAGTGTTAAATCTCGTTAACCAGCACTTAGTGAGCAGTTTTTCTGTTAATCATCCCCAAACCCTCAGCCATATATGATCGGTCCCTCCCCACTAGAGCAGGGCCATCTGAAATTCTCACAGTTTAGATCCTCCCAAGTTTTATTTCACTTCAAGGTGTTTTGTTTCTGTTGTTTTTAGAGAAACCACTCACTTTGGCTTTGAAGATATTTTAAATCTCTTATCCATGATTTAAATTAATTATGGTGGATGTGTAAACTTCATTGTGGTAATCATTTCACAGTGTATATGGCTATCAAATCATCACGTTGTACACTTTAAATACATTTCAATTTTATTTGCCAATTACACCTCAGTAAAGCTTGTGCCGGGGGTGGAGGGGTGGGGGGGAAGAAAGGAACAGAGAAAGAAGCTAGAGCGTTTGGGCTTCAATCTGGAAATTGTCAGTGATCGTCCTGTGGTCTTTACCACGTCACTCTACCACCCAGCATGCCAGTTACCTGAAATTGGAGGGCAGGGCAGGTCTGCTTCTGACTTACCAAAGAAACAATTCCAAGGGGTAAACTCAAGGAATATAAGCTTTTAAGACATGCTCAAGGAGGCAAATCTCATGCAGTCAACTGCACTTGGCATGTTGCCATTTGACAACCACTGGACAAGAAGATGGCCTAGCTAAGATGTATTTATTTTATCTGATTGAGAGTCTTTGGTAGAATTAGAATAAAAGTTGGGGTTTTGTCTTGGCTTTCTTATCTCAGATTATTAATCTGTACTTGTATTATGTATAGAGGTGTATCTGATTCTCTGTAGTACATGAGATTGAAAAGCAGTGTGTAAAACATGAAGATTTGCCCCGAAAATCATTTTTAAATGTACAAAGGAATTGTTTAACAGACACACATATATAATATAAATAATGTAAGTTAAATTAAGGTGACTAGAATCTCACAAAGGTCGTGACTTCTAAAATACAATTTTAAACTGTTATGTTTCCTGAAAATATATTTATTTTTAATTATTTTTAAATCGCAGGTTCTAAATTAGTTCCATTTTGGAGCTGGCTACAGATGGGCAAGGACCTACTTTTTATACGACTTCGCTATTTGACTGGTGCCTGGAGGCTTGAACAAACCAGGAAAGTGAATTAGGTTATTTGCCGTCTTTGGTTGTATTCGTATCCATCAGTGTCACATTATTTCATTTGAAATTAAAATTTTAAATAAAGCTGGAATAAACCTATTCCATTGTCTGCCTTTTGATAATTTTAAAGAATTTACTGCCAGCAGTAAAAATCTTTATACCTCTTTTGGACACAAAAATTTTTAAGGTGTTTGTAACAAAAGTCAGATTTTCTTTTGCTTTAGCAATTTTACTCATTTAGATTAATTATCATTATGATTCTGAGAAATACAATTTTTAAACAGAAGACAGAAGCGATTATTCTTACTCTAAAGTGCCTTATTCTCATGAACTTACATATAAACCACAATCATATAAGTGTTCAGGGATTTAAAAATAAATGTTTAAATATATATAAACTTATCAATATTAAACCCATAATTCATTCTATAAAAGTCTAGGAAATTATGTTAAAGAAAGGATATAGGCTTGCTCACAAAGGTATCCACTTTCTCATACAGTCTTATTTATCTCCTTCCAAATTTTTCTTACCTCCTGGCAACCCTTCCCTCTTGAGTTCAATGTTAATAAAAATTGGAAATTCTTTATTAAAAAGAGAAAGTTTTGCGATATTAATAAATGTATTAATAACATCAGAAGCCTGTGTTTTTGAGAAACTAAAGACTAAAAAATAGTTATAAAACAATGAACTCCTAAAAATAAGAATTATTGTTTCTGATGTTTTAGAGAAAATAATAATACCTAACATTTACTGAGTGTTGACTGTCTGCCCACCACCGTTCTAAGCACTTAGTATATAATGACTCACCTAACTTTTACAATAGGAGAGGAAACTTAAGGCACAAAGCAGTCACTTGCCCAAGGTCACAGAGGTAGGAAACAGTAGAGTTGTGACCCTAGCCCACAGAGTCCGGATCCAGGGCCTACACTCTTTAATGAGTATGCTACTTCAGTTTCTGACAGTATGATAACTGGGGACATGTAAGTAGAAAGTTTCAGAAGCACATGAAATACAACATTTTAAAGACAAGACTTACATGGAAAAGTAAATAAGCTAAAGATGACTCCTCTCCAGTAGTTTCAACAACAGTGACGCTGTCACATCTGCATTAGACAACAAGCTCCTTGAAAACAGAAACCATTTCTTACTCAAATTAGTATTCCCAGTACAGTGCTTAGCATAAACATATTTACATAAAGTTTATTTATGTAAATATGTAATTATGTTTACTTTATTGTAAAAAGTAAATATGTTTGCTTTTAAACATATGTAAATATGTTTACTTTATTTACATAAAGTAATAAACAAACTTCATTCACTACCAGGTTTTGAGAGCCTTTAAGTCACTTAAATGAACAGAACAAAACAAGGCTTATGCAAGTAGAAATGAGAGAAAACAAACAGTAAAATGACCATGAGCATTAAAAAGAATTTAAAGTTACAAGCCTTGAGCCAAAAATAAGATCCTTAATGAAACTATAATAAGACAATAAAATAATTTATTGTTCTTTGTAAGCTAGTGATAAAAATATATGTTTGAAGCATGAGAGGAATTTTCAGGAAAAGGGTCAATAGTTTTTTATGTAGTTCACCCATGAGCCCTATCAAGAAAGGTTTCTGATATCCTTGATGCCAGTTTATCTTCCTAGGCACAGGTTCACCTAAGCTAACAGCGTAGTTCAGACTCGGGGGCACTCTGTAAGAGAAAACGTAGTTTAACTTGTTGACATTATAGAGCCTGCTAACAAAAAGAGCAAGCAGCCATAGCAAAAGCAAAAATATCAGCTACTGTCATTTTACTATGTGCAAGGAACTGTGATAAGAATTTCATGTGCATTATTTAGCTTAATCTGATCAAACAACTCTATCATACAGGTATGATTACCCACATTTCAGAAACGAAGAAGTAGTGTTAGACAAGTGATTTGCCCAAGATCACACAAGTAGCCAGTGTCATGCTTCTACTGAAATAAAAGCAGGAAATAGGATCATGGGTCATGATTAAAACTGAGGGTACAATCTCATTACAATCAGACAACATGACCATTTACAGTACTTTCTACCTTCTGACTTGTTCTTATAGAATATGTATACATGGAGTTTACTTGACTCAAGATTATGTCTGGATGATGACATGTTTCTTGACACCTGTAATTCTATGTCTCTATGTAGTTGTGTATTTCCACGATTCACAGTTGATTCTCCAGTTCTGTTTTCCACTTTTTTTATTGTTATAATTTACTCAAGAGCAGAAACCTTGCCTTTTATTTGTGTCTCCATAGCATCCTAAATTGTGATTGTTCAATAAAGGTTTCCCAAATGGTTAGATAATGCCAGCATTACAATTCATTTGTCCAAGAAAAAAATCACATGAATGAGGTTATCCATTTTATCGACAGCTAAATCTCCTGAAGAAGCAGTCTAATGGGTTGCTTTGTTTTCGTGCAAACTCAAAGGCACCAAATCTACAAACTAATGATTTTATTATGTCCATCCAATATAGGACTCATTTGGAATTCACTGATTTTGAAGTAAAACTCATTAGTATTTTGATGGTCACAAAAAGCAGTACCTTCCCAGATTTGATCCTCTAGACAATAACTGCCCTTCTACAACCAAACACTACAGGAAAGGATGGTGACCTCACACCTGCTGACAAGAGCCAAGGCTGAGTGGGGAGCCAAGATGCACACCCTTACAAGGCTGGAATCAGGTACCTGGACATCCTTACCTGGGTGATGTCAGAGAAGGCCCAGCAGGGAGCAGGACTTTCATCCCCTGAAGCCAATCCTGAGTCCGCACCAGGGGAAGCTGGCCTTGCACTCCCCTCTGCAGTAACAGCAGCTCCACCCCCTCCCAGGGATGGCATCAGAGGAGGCACTTCCTCTGGTGGCCCCGCAGTGATGAGGCCACCCCGCTGCGCTGCGGTGACAATGAAGACCATGTAGTGAGCCAGAACTCCTACCCCTGCCCAAGTATAATAAATAGTCCCCCTTCCATTGGGTGTCAATGGGGGCCAAGGGGAGAACCTGTACTTACACCTCCCCTGGCAATATAACAAGACGGTGCTCCCCCTTCTCGACCAGAGGAGTGTCAGCTAAAACAAGAGTTGTGAATAAGATCCAGAGTCTCAGAACATAATAAAAAAATGTCCAGGTTTCACAAGAAAATCACTCGTTAAAGCAAGAAACAGAAAAACCTCAACTTGAATGAAAAAAGACAATCAAGAGATGCCAACACTGAGATCACAGAGGTGTTAGGATTATCTGACAAGGATTTTAAAGCAGCCGTAACAAAAATGCTTCCACAGAATTACAAACATGCTTGAAATTAATGAAAAAAGTAGAAAGCCTCAGCAAAGAAAGTCTCAGCAAAGAAAAAGACAATGTCAAGAAGAACCAAATGGAAATTTTATTTATTTATTATTATCTTTAATTTTTTTTTATTTTGGCCATGCCACGCGGCATGTGGGATCTTAGTTCCCCGACCAGGGATAGAACCTGTGCCCCCCCAGCAGTGGAAGTGTGGAGTCCTAACCACTGGACCACCAGGGAAGTCCCCCAAATGGAAATTTTAGAACTGAAAAATACAATAACTAAATTAAAAGCTTGGTGGATAAGCTCAACAGCAGAATGGGGGTGGCAAAGGAAAGAATCCGTAAACTCAAAGATAGCACAATAGAAATTACTCAATCTGATCAAGAGAGAAAAAACAGAGGAAAAAAAAAAGGCTCAGTGAAACTATAAAAAGATCTAACAGTATCATCAGAGTCCCTGGAAGGGTGGAAAACACACTGGAAGAAATACTGGCTGAAAACTCCTCAAACTTGGCAAGAGGCATAAATCTACAGAATCAGATTCCGTGTAGGATAAACCCTAAGAAATCCATACCAAGACACATCACAATTAAACTTCTGAAAACTAAAGACAGAAAAAATCTTGAAAGCCACCAAAAAAAAAAAAAAAAAAAAACTGACACCTTACCTATAGTGGGGAAACAATCAGAATGACTGAATTTACCATCAGAAACTATGCCAGTCAAAAGGATGTGGCACAATATTTTTTAAATACTAAAAGTAAGGAACTGTCAACACAGAATCCCATACTCAGCAAAAAACAAATCTTCAAGTATGAAGGGGAAATAAAGACAATCTCAGATGAAGGAAAGCTTAGAGAACTGGACTGGACACCCACAGACCTACCCTAAAACGATGGCTAAACAAAATTCTCTAAACAGAAAGAAAACATCAAAAGAAGGAAACTTGGAACCTTAGGAAGGAAGAAAATACATGGTAAGCAGAATATTGACAAATACAAAAGACTTTATCTTCAAGAGTTTTATATTATGTTTGATGGTGGAAGCAAATACTAAAACAGTCTGATGTGGTTCTAAATATATGTAGTGGAATATATAAGACAATTTATTACAAATGAGGGAGGGAAAAGGGGCAAAACAGAGGTAACAGGCCTTGCAGTCCCCTAGGCAATCTTCTGGCATCGCAGTTGGGGAGCTGTGACCCACAGTTGGAGAATCAATAAGCTAAGTATGCAACTAGTGCCCAATCTGTCTAAGATAAAAGAAGTATTAGCAGAATCTGCCAAAAGCAAGCCCTATTCAGAAGGTGACAGATTCTCACACTAAAGTAGGTGGGGTAAGAGTTTGACCCATTAATGTTTCCAACTATGATTACTTTTCTCTTTCCACAGGCCAATTATTTAAAGAGAAATAAATTGAGATTTTAAAATTTAAAATCCTCAGTTTAGTCAAGTCCCATACAGTTTTTTGAATTTCTCGAATCCCTGTACATTCACCATTTCTGATGATTAATCAGTGCATGACAGCTGAGTTTTAGCTGCAATTTTATCACACTCACTTTTCAAAAATAATCATTTCAGAAAAAAACACTTCCAACAAGAATAGAACCTTATTTATATTTCTTTTATTTTTTCTTAAATTTTTTTAACATCTTTATTGGAGTATAATTGCGTTACGGTGGTGTGTTAGTTTCTGCTTTATAACTAAGTGAATCAGCTAGACATATACATATATCCCCATATCTCCTCCCTCTTGCGTCTCCCTCCCACCCTCCCTATCCCACCCCTCTAGGTGGTCACGAAGCACCGAGCTGATCTCCCTGTGCTATGCAGCTGCTTCCCACTAGCTATCGGTTTTACATTTGGTAGTGTATATATATCCATGACACTCTCTCACTTCGTCCCAGCTTACCGTTCCCCCTCCCCGTGTCCTCAAGTCCATTCTCTACGTCTGCATCTTTATTCCTGTCCTGCCCCTAGGTAGAACCTTATTTATATTTCTTATAGGAAATATATGTTAGAAATTTAAATTTCGGACTTCCCTGGTGGTCCAGTGGTTAAGACTCTGTGCTTCCACTGCAGGGGACACAGGTTCCATCCCTGGTCCGGGAAGATCGCACATGCCGCGGAGCATCTAAGCCCGTGCGCCACAACAACTGAAGCCCACACACCTTGAGCCTGTGTTCCGCAACAAGAGAAGCCCCCGCTCGCTACAACTAGAGAAAGCCCAGGCGCAGCAATGAAGACCCAACGCAGCCAAAAATAAATACAATTAAAAAAAGAAAGTCAGTCTCACCTAGTCCCTAAACAGCATGCTACCAAGCACCAATTTGAATGAATTCCAATATTAACATAAATTCAATTAAAATAATAAAGGCGTATCTCAAACCTTTTTAAAAATGAGGATCAAGAAAACTCACTGAATTATTGAAATGTCATTGTTGACCTCTAAGAATGTTGGAACAGCACTGAAATCAAATAGTTTGACAATTCTCTAGAAAAACTGAGGTTTTCATACTCAAAACCTCATGGAATTCGGCACACTCTAGGCATTTTGGGCTGTCATTATGATCGTGCAAGTTGTGTCTGCATCCAAGTCTCTGGCCAAGGCGGCTGGATGAAATCCAGGCTGCACTCTGCCTCAAAGCCAGCACCCACTGGGCTGCATCCACCGAGGGGGGCGGGCGCGCGGCGTGGTTCTCTGGCTCTCTGGCTGGTAGGCATTCATACTTATTTCTCAAGGTGTAGCTGAATTTCACCTCTGTGGAGACCTCCCTGACACCTTCCGTGTCCGTGGCCCTAAGCGACACATGAAGTTGTATGACAATCATCGGCATGTGGGTCTCTCTAGTGAGACCGAGTTTACTGAGGGCCTCTGTTCTGTGTCCATACGGTTAGTCCAGGCACCTGGTACTCAGGAAAGTGTTCAATGATGGTTATGGGTTTAAGATGGCTCTTGAAGGAAAATTCAAGGGGGAGGCAGGAAAAGT
Organism: Balaenoptera acutorostrata; assembly: GCF_949987535.1. NCBI lineage: Eukaryota > Metazoa > Chordata > Mammalia > Artiodactyla > Balaenopteridae > Balaenoptera > Balaenoptera acutorostrata. The sequence goes on from NC_080081.1 coordinate 68,298,674, forward strand.
GGAGAGCTACAGATGAAATGTAGGAAGGAGACTAGAAGTGGGAGAGGTGTATAGGCAGCAACTCCAATGGCTCTGAGTGGAACCATTATAATGCTGGATCAAACATAAGGTACAACAGATGTACAAAGCAGGATCTTTGCATCTATGGATTACTGCAGACTTTCTCACAACCTTGTCCTATGTTGGGCACATGACAAGTGAAAAGAACCAACCTTCTCATGGGTAAGGAGGCTGCCCTTCCTACCACCTCTTTATGGGCTGCAGGAGCTCATGTTCAGCCAAGTTCTTGTAATTCAGAAAAGGGGGAGTTCTTGTAATTCAGAAAATTCAGCTTCGTTTTGCCATGGTTTTCAGGTCTTAAACCAAAATTTTACTGGTGTTTCTACCAAATCACAACCCGTGACTGAGTCTCAGCTCTCACATGATTCCCATTATGTACTTTTTTGGTGGAAGTTCTAACAAGCAATAAAACTGCAGCCGATCAAGAAATCAAGAGGGAAAAATAAAGCAAAGAGTCTGGATTTCCTATTCCAAGGATATTCAGCTTCTGAAAAATGGAGTGTCAGCTCTGAGCCTTCCTTCCCAGAGTGGGTATTTTCTCCTTGGAACTCAGATCTTACTGTTCTTGGGTATAAAGGATTAACCTGCTATACTAGGTTTGAGGGATAAGTGATAGGCATTGTATAAGTGACAGGTTAACTTCTCGATGCCAAAATTTCATGGTATGTAAATGAGAATGTACAGAAAAAGCAGACTACGCACAAAAAATCTGAATATCCAAGTCCTGCCAAGAGCCCAGAGAATTCTGTGAACTTAAAAAGACTGTGCCAGAAGCACAAGCCAGTACTGCAGAGGTTATAATTTCTTGCTCTGCGTTGTGTCCTCTGCGTTGTCTAATGCACGTAAGCAAAGGAAACAGACAGTGGCTGGGCCATTTCTTTTCTTAATAACATTAAAAAAAAGAAAAAGTAAGCCACATATTATCAATTGTGTGACCTCATTAGTTTACCTGCAATAAAGTGCACAGGAAGTGCAACCTGTAGTTCTTAGCAGTCCAAAGGTTTCCTGGAGTTTCACACCCAGAACAATCTCCAACTTAACACCTAGCCTGGAGCAGAGGAAAATGGGCCAGGTGTAGAAAGATGATTTAAATTCTACCACAAATGCTGTTTTACACAAGGTCACTGCTCAACTGACAACACTATGATAATGCAAACATGGCATCTGCCACAGGAAGAAAGCTCAGTGCTCTGAAAACGAGAAAAAGCAGTTAAATTCACGGCTTTGCATTTCAGGGGTATCTGGACCTTCTGGAGGACTCATTTTTCTACACATAAGAGCCAACTGAATACTGTCCCGTGTGGCTTTCTTCTACTTTCATCTCTATAGTAAATGCCTTTTCTATGAAGAGCTGCTGGCTGATGGGGAATCAGAGGCCATCAGTATGTTGGTGGCATTTCCTAAACAAATTCTGAGTGAGCTGGAGGAGGCCACAGTGACCTCCAAAGGCAGGCTATCCAGCGGGGGGGAGCCAGGCCATGAGCAAGGAAGGCTGTCCATTAACGTTGTTCACGGCCCATAAGGTTGTATCTTTATTAGATTAGACAAGAGTATATATTATATATGCTAGGCTGTTAAGCAAATAAATACGGGTAAGGAAATGACAACCCACAAAATTATATGGCTTGTTTTAACCACCACTCACCACTCAGAGTGAGTAGCTTTTCTTCTGCTTATGCAAGGGCAAACCAGCTACTCTGGCGCTCTCGGTGGGAGTAATGATCCCCTTTACTCTGCAAAGCAAGTAAGAAACAAACAGCAAATAACAGCAACCCTCAGGGCCCAGAGACAGGTCAGAAAGAGTCACTCAGGGGCGGGGGGGAGCGGTGGTCCAAACCGATTTGTTGGTCCCGTATCTCTAGTTCTGGTAACGGCCCTCCGGCCTCGGGCTCCAGGTGGAGGCAGGAAGTCTCAGCGCGGCGGGGAAGAGACGCGAGCTGCCCCGCGCTGGCGGGAGCCTCCCCGCCGAGGGAGCTTGATCGCGGACCGAGGGGAGTCCGGGGTCTCGCGGGAGGACGCAGACGCAGCCCGGGGCTGGGAGCCCCCTCGCGCGGGCCTCCCCGAGGCGCCCCCGCCGCGGGTTTCCGCGCACGTGGCCGCGGGCCTCGCCGCGCTCCCCCTCTTCGCGGGCTCCCGGAGCGGTCCGGGCGCTCGGCGGCGGCGGCGGGCGGCGGGCGGCGGGCGGCGGGCGGCGGGTGGGGGCGGGCCTGCGAGCAGGGCTTCTGGCGGCTTTCCAGGTCGGCGCACTAATACGGGCGATGAGGCTTCGCGGCTCCAGTCTGACTGACGCCGACTGGGGCCGCCGCTGCCGCCGCCGCCGCTACAGCCGCTGTCTCGGTCGCCGCCGCCGCCGCCGCCGCCGCCGCCGGGCCCTGCAGGCGCTGGGCGCGCTCAGCCAGGCGGTGAGTGTGCGGCTTTCGGAGCGGGCGGCCGGGGCACCCACCGCGGGGGAGGGGACGCGGCCAGACCTGGGTTGGGGGGGGGAGGGGTGAGCGGCACCGCGGGGAACAGGTAAGAGCTGCTCTCCCCGGCGCGCGCTGGGCGTATGCGTGTGTGGATGCGTGTGAGGCGAAGTTTTTCTTCCATAGGGAGGTCTTGGAGGCTCTTTGGTGTGTGGCTTGGCTCTTTGTACTCTCTATCCCTGTATTTCTTGGTGGGGCCTGTTTGGGGTGGGTCGGGGTGGGCGAGAGGCCTGAGGGGGCAGCTCCGGGGAGACGGCCGCGCGCCTTCCTCTCGGCTGCGGCCGCGGGGGCCGCCGGCACCTGGGACCTGTCAGAGGACGCTTGGCCCGCGGCGGGGGGCAGGGATGGGGGCTCGCCGTCAGCCCGCGGTTTGGGTACCGCGAGGGGCCGAGCACCGAGGACAGGCGCCGTGGAGACCCCGATTTGCCGCTGAGTAGCTGTTTGCTGTGGCCGGAGGGAGAGGACAGTGGAGAAACCGGGGTGCGGGGTAGTATATGTGACTCCGCTGGCCTCCCAGGCCTTGTATCTCGTAGGGTTTTTTTTACTCTGCTTACCTTTGAGACACGCGAAGTGAGCAAAAAGAAAAGTTAGGAATGTTGTTCAAGTGTCTCTGCGCTAGCGCTTGGATTGTGTTGGGAGCTGGGGTGTTTGTCTTTTCCTTCGTCTGCTGTTCGGTGCCAACTCTCCGCAGAGGGGAGGGGGGCGAGGTGGGGAACAGATACAGGAGACTTACTGACGCCAGCATTGTGATCGGAAGGAGGAGCGCGGGGCGGCGGCGGGGGGACGGGACACATTTTTATGGATGGCTAATCGCTGACAAGTCTTCCTGTTACTATGCCTTCCTCTTCCCACTCTTGACAGTGGAAATTTGAAATGGTAGTTTAGAAATACTCCGTTGACTTGTTTCTGGGCTGGAACTGGTACGCGTGAGAAATAACCTACAAATGATGTAAATCGACTTTGGGAATAAAACTGCGCGTAAATCCTTTGCCCAGTAATTCACAGTCGGATACACACCCACAGGACACTGTGGATTGCTTTTAATGGATCCAATTTACAAGTACCGTTTCAGTGGCTTGCCAGATTTCTCGGATAATCTTTTGGAAGCGTTGTTGAACAGGAATAATAGAGAATAGCTGTAAAGTCATAAGGCATTTAATAATGCTACCTCCTTGGCCATAATTGAGCCAAGCATTTGGGCATCCTTCTGGGTGAGTGACATGTTAATCCTACAGACATATCTTCTGCCTTGGGATTCCTGTCGGTGTCAGAGAATGCCATTGGATGTTTACATTTTAGAAATAGTGATCTATATTTAAAAAGGAAGTAAAAGTAAAATCCAAACACATTTTCCTAACTCTAAATAGACAATTCAATAAGTAAGTGTCCCTATATTTGTAGGAAACCATGAGCAGGATTTTGGACCGTTCTCAAGTTTGTGGTTATCCAAGAAGGATACTGCAGATAAGAAAATGATGTAATCATTTATAAATAAGGAGCATTTAAAATACATTATGATAGAAGCTTCAAATAATATATCAGAAAAATAACTTTTAGTGGCAATGATCGCCTTCATTGATGGCAAGACTGCTGTCTTTAGCAGACAGCCTTCAGCTTGTTAATCTATTCTGACCCAACCAACTCCCATTTTTATGCTTGACTGGCTATCTTTGCCAGAGCTGTTTTTTGCTTGAACCCTGTGGTTTCAAGCTATGTTTAAGAGAATGCCAACGTATTCTTGATCTGAGCAAACTCATTTTTATCACTACAGTGTTTGCTAAAAATCACAGACATAAACAAATCTTAGGGTAAACCTCTAAGTACTTTGCACTTCTCACGTCTTTGTCATCAGTCTTATAAAGTCAGTATGAGCTATTTGACTTTTCTCCTTTTAAAATCTTTTTCTTTTTCTTATATATCCCCAGTTAATGAGTAATCAGAAAATATTCACAGACGTCAACTACTATATCTCTGATTGCCCAAGACCATGGAATGAGAAAGAAGAGGGGTTTTTGTTGTTAATGAAACATTGCTAAGGATTCTAGAAGTAATAAACAACTGGTAAATTTGTTTATCCTTTCTAATCACGTGGTCAGTTGGAGGAGAAAAAAAATCTGTCAAGAAATTATTTCATAAAGATTAAAATATTCAATTTCAATTTTACAAATACTTTAATTCTTTTTAATGAGAGTTCAATTTCCTTTGCCACATTTGGAGAGTTGGTGTTTAATAAGTGGTCACTATAGAACTTAGACAACTAACTAGTTTATATCTGACATTCCCTCTGCAATAAATAAAAGAGCAATTTCATCATGTTTGGCTTTAATATGTTGGAAATAACACTTATCCACAAAATATACTCTGATACAAGGCAAGCTAAAAGTTATGAAAATGAAGAAGTTTTTTTTTAATTCACAAAACATACTACCTTGAATTTTAAAGTTCTAACAAAGCTTAGTGCAGATTTTCTGCTTATCACTTCTAACATTTAATGAGGAATTCAGAAACACGGAATAGTCCAGAATAAAACAGTAAATGTAGCAGTACATTGAAAGCATGAGTCTCTTCAAATAGTTTTAATTCTAGGCTGTTGGATTTATATTTCCTTGGTTACTGTTGCCAGTGAGTTGAAAAGTTATTCTAAAGGGGAAAAAAAAAGCAAACAGTAAATTCGTAAGTAGTTATAACAGTATGAGCACCTCAGAATTTTTTTTTTCTGTTAACCTAGTAAATGTTCATGTCATGAGTAGGGGCATAACAAAAAATAAACAAATATCCCTTGGCCATAAACTAACATTTTAAAATAAATATTCCGATAAATGATGTCTCTTAAGAAACGTGAGCTAACTAAAGTTAAGATTTTAAGATGTTTGTTAGCGTTAGAAGCCATCAGACCCATGGAAGCTGGATGTTCTTCTTGCCAGTGGACCTCAGCCTGACACTTCCTACCCCAAACCATCCTGAACACCACCCACTACTCTCTTTTTGCATCAGCCTTGAGCTGACCCTAGACCACTTTTCCAGGCTTATCTTCCCACTTCTTCCATATTTTATGCTGCAATTAAAATAAAGAATTGTGATTTCCCCTGCATACCCTGGCTTTCCTCTCCTCTGCACGTTTCCTCATGCTAAGGCCTAGAATGCCTTCCCCTGCTTCCCGACCTCTCACCAAATCCACAGACCTACCAGCATCTTCCTCATCTTTAACGGCCCTGTCCAGGTGTGTCCTCCTCTGATGCCCCTGGTCTCAGGTGTGTCCTCCTTTGAGCACCTGTGGCTCTTGACATTTTGCACTCTTGCCCATCTTGTCTGCTGTTGAATTACTCATATGCTAATTTATTTCTTATCCTCAGACAATCCTTTCAAGATCTGTGAAGGAACGGACTGTGTTTTTATCTATCGTTTTCATTCCCTTCATGCCCACCACAGTGCCCTGCTTAGTGCTCAGTCAATAAATATTAATTAATTGACACGTCTTTCACTGAACCCATGGTCTCGTCTGGAATAAAATCTGCAAAGGAGTTTCCCCTAAACGATAGGTCTTAACGGTCCATCTTTCAAGAAGCCAGTGTTGAACTTGAGCTGAGGACGTGTTAAGAGGCTGTGGAGAATAAGCCCTCACCCCAGCCCAGTTGAGCCTCTTTCTCCTGAATATTATGGCTGAGCATTACAGTCAGGAAAGCTTATATGATACTCTTATTGCATTAGCAATTTTCCATATCAGATTCACTAAATACACAATGGAAACCATTTAGCAAAAAAAAAAGGCCAGATTTTTAATGTGATATGGCTACCACAATGAAACTCTAATTGGATTCCACAGAAAATTGCTAACACGATATGCTGACCCCCTTCCCCCAGCAATAGCCACAGAAAAATTGATACTGTTTTTAGTGTACATGTTTCAAACTATGCTCACAAAAGAAAAAGCTGACTGCTGCTGAGATGAGCTTCTGCTCTGGTCAGATTAGGATGTATAAAGAATCTTGTTATCAATCTTGTCAGAGAGCTGAATCTCCCTTCTGTGTCTTGCTCATTACATTACCAAACCATACTATATCCCATATTAACGTGCATCGTATTCTGTTCAGTGGTTCAGAATGAATAGAGTTAATATAATGCAAAAAATATAATTTGTGTATAAATATCATGCCTATATAATATAGTCCATTATACAGTTTTAGTTGGGAAATCTAATCGACTCAAACCAGTTTTTTAAGAACCAGAGAGACTATGACATAAAATTTAAATGCAAAACTTAAAATGAAAATGCATAAATATTAAGAGACAAATTATAAATGTGTGTATACAAAGCTGTATCACTTCAGAAGTCCTAAACACTGATGAAATGTTGGTTCTCCCCCTTCATTCCCTAAACCATATTTAATTCAAAGACAAAAATTTAACCCATGAAATCAGTGTAAAGGAGTCCTACAAAGTTCTGATTTTTCCAAGAAGACAGTTTTGATTTTCTTTTTCAGGGGGAAATCTAAATATCAAAGTCCCTCTCTTTCTTCCTCTCTCTCTCTCTCTCTCTCTCTCTCTCTGCGTCTCTCCTGATTATCTGATATCACTGGTGGGGATTATTTTTATATATGAATTTTCCCTTAGGGAAATTTAATATTTCATATCTGACCACTTCCTTTCCCCTTTTTCACATTTAACTTTGAGGGACTGCACATAGGAAACGTGTATTCCTCAATCATGAAATGGGTTTAGGGCTGCAGTAGTGCAAAGCTGTCTTTGTTTACAAACACTGGGATTATCAGAGGTGGCCATCCAGTTCTCTAGCCACTGGACAGATAATCTGCAGAGTTCACATGTTCTCTGGGGGCCACCCAGATGTGTTAATGGCCTTGGGGATTCGTTCTGAAACAGCTTAGGGTTTGGAAGCGGTGGAGGTGTGAACATTCTGTGAGGGAGCAGCAGTTTCACCCGGCCGATTCCGAGAGCACATCCCCAGATAGAGGGGGCCACGTGCCTTCACAAACCCTTCTTAACCCATGGGGCATCTTCTTCCATGTGGCCTAATATTTTTCTTTTTTAATCTGTTAAACTGCTTAGAAGCTGATCAAATGTAGATTTGCTTTAGTTACTGTGTGTGTGAGTCAGTTTGTTTTTACAAAATGCAGTTCATTGTGAAATAGGTAGATGAGGCAGTTTATCAAAAGCCTTTGAAGGATTTTGTCCCGAGCCCTCATGGGCTTTGGAAGGTTTAGAGCAGATTTGCAGATTTTTTTTTTTTTTTAAGGAGCGTTTGATGGATGGTAGAGTTCATCTGAAGTGCTACGAGTTGCTTTCTGAGTACTTGTATGTAATTTAATTGACTTGGTGGTAACGCATTTCAGAAAATAACTCAGAAAAAAATGACAGATTCCATCAGGGTTCTCCATCTCTTGGTAGAATATTTGATATCTCCTATTATTCGCACTTGATTACAAATCTATTCATTCATCTTGCTTTTTTTCTTTGCTAAGAATCACACATGAGAGAATTGGAGTTTGGTAGGAGGAGAAAGGAGAAAGAGTAGGTCATTTAAAAGTTGGTGCATTAGGACAGTTGTGAGGATTGGAGGTGCCTGAGCTTGGGCAAAGGGTGCGGCAGAAAGCAGGTCGGCAGATGCCGAAGGTGGACGTCACCTATTTGGGCTGGTTTTAGCAGTATTAGAGGCTACGTGTACTGGGAGTGGAGAGGGTCCTGGTGGGCTGGCCAGGGAATTTATCAGCACTTGCAACATTGTTTCTGCGGGAAAATGAATTCCAGTTTCCCAATGACCACACTGAAATGCACAGGACTTGTTCATAAAGTGGGACCACCAGGGATTAATGACATGAGTGATTATTATTAATGATATGAGTGATTATTAGAAGCCAATGAATGTGAAAAATGAGAAAATGTTATAAACTAAAAACATTTTAGGTCCCAAGTGCTTTTCTTTCACTTGTTGATGCCTTTATATCATTCTTGCCTGATATCCTAGGGGTAGTAGGATTTCATTTTTAGGAGCAGAAGTTGGATCAGATGTTTGTCAGAGACAAACCCTTGTGTACATAAATGCTTCCCTTAGGATTTATTAGTTATTATGTGTTTACACAGAGCAGTCTTTAGGTGTTGGATGTTTGCAAACAATGGCAAGTTGGTGTCTGGGTGTTATTTCAAAGGATGACACCTTTGTGTTATCATTGATCTAAATTGATTGCAAATATTCATTTTAAAAAGTTTTGTAAAATACTGTATTGATTATGTTTGGGGGTCATAAAATGTGATTTTGTGGATGTAGTAGTTGCTCTAGAAAGTGGAACTGATACACTTGGTCATTCATTCAACATTATTTACTCTGTGCCTTTTGTACCTACACTGCCTATGAGACCCCAAACCAGGCAGTCTGGACCATATAAAAAGGTAACCATGGGCTTCCCTGGTGGCGCAGTGGTTAAGAATCTGCCTGCCAATGCAGGGGACATGGGTTCGAGCCCTGGTCCAGGAAGATCCCACATGCCGTAGAGCAACTAAGCCCATGCGCCACAGCTACTGAAGCCTGCACTCTAGAGCCCGCGAGCCACAACTACTGAGCTCACGTGCCACAACTACTGAAGCCCGCAAGCCAAGAGCCCATGCTCCACAACAAGAGAAGCCACCGCAATGAGAAGCCCGCGTAACGCAAAACGAAGAGTAGTCCCCACTCGCCGCAACTAGAGAAAGCCCGGGCGCAACAACGAAGACCCAAAGCAGCCAAAAATAAATAAATAAATAAAATTTATTTAAATAAAAGGTAACCACATAAAGTAGCATAACAAAATAAAATCCCGGTATCCAGGATTTCTTAGCCTAATTAGAGAGAGAGAGAGGTCAGGAAAGCAGATATCAAATTGTTTACCCAATAGTAAGTTTTTTTATACAAAAAATTGACCTATTTGGATTTCTCTAATTTTTCCTGGTTAGAATTACATTTTAACTGTGTGTGAATTTTGAGTCACTCTTGACAAGGATAATTAGGACGGTATTATATGGGGCTCAGCACTCTAACCAGAGGTGAAATAGAAGGCATAATGGGAATAGAGGTTCTGGTAGCAAGTCCCTGTGAGAACTTAAGGATGCTGAGGGCATCCCTGGGCCTGGAATTTAAGAATGCTGAGGGCATCCCTGGGCCTTTACCACTCTGATTTTCCCAGTTATTCTCTGCTGGCTGAGGAAGTTTGCATGGCCCCTCCTACCGGAAACCTCCCCCAGCCCTTTTAATAACAGTTATAATAATGCACCTGTCACCTGTCTGGTAATAATGTGTTTAGATTTCTGTTTCCTCCCGTAGACTGTAATATCTTACAGGAAAGGGACCATATTTTATCTTGAAATACCCAGTGCCTAGCACCATGCCTGGTTCATCATTGCTACTTGATAAATTTAGTTCTTCCTTCAACCATGTCCTTTTCTCCTCCCCTAAGATAGGTTGGTGTTTCATAGGGTAAGGAGGGAGGAAGCAGAAGACATTTGGATTTTAATCTGTAGGCACAGGAGAGTGATTCCATTTTGTCCTGTGGTCAAAAAAGAAATACTAAAGGGTTTGAACAGGCAAATCACATAATCAAAGGGGTGTTTGAAGGGAGGTGAAGACCAGTTGAAGTGGTACAGTGCATCTGAATGCCCACATTCGCATCCAGCGAAGCTGGTGAGATGGTTGATACACCATGAATGCCTTTGGCCAGTAAAAATATGCACTTATCCGAACAGCAATGCATTACACAGCTCATTAGTGATTCTCCTCCATCGGTTTTTAATCTCATCCTTCAGGAAGCCTGTGGCCAGGAAACTCAACCTCCCACAGTACATGCACATCAAGAAAACATTTTAAATTGCCCACATCATTTTTAAAAACATTTAAAATTTTCTTCACAGCCATTGAACACTTTGCAGGTATTCAAGTACAGGTTGGTGTTCTCTGTGACATCACCTTCAGTAGATAGACTGTTACATGCACAGGAAGGAGGGAACACATTATGTAATTCTGCCCTTCAGAAGAATTTATTGTATCACATCAGCAAAGTAATGGGTTTCAGGTCAGCAGTTAGACTGATTACATAGGGCTTGATAATAAAATAGTTCATGTTACTGATAAAGCTGGATTTTACCTGTATTCATGCAACATTTGTTGTAGTCCAGACCTGGTGTTAGGCTGTACTGCCCACCCCGTGGCACAGCCTGTGCCCTTTAGAAGGAGCTTGACATCTCTGGGGAAAACAAGTAACAAATATAAGGAGTCAGGAGTGATGGTGCTACTGTGAAGGTCTGTGCCAGGTGCTGGGGAAGCCCAGAGGAGCCGTGGAGGCCAATTCATGCTGCTATCTGGGGCCGCAGGGAAGCTTTCCAGGAAGTCGCCTTCCAGCTTGGTCCTGAAGGCGGAGCAGGAGGTGGCTGCACACAGGCCTCCTGGGCAGAGGGGAGGGAGTCAAGGGCAAAGGGAGCGAGAACTAGTGAGGCTGGGAATGTAGTTGGGGAGGCCAGGTTGTGAAGAGCCTGGTTTGAAATTGAACGCCAAAAGCATCAAATCATACCCCACCCCGCAATGATATTTACTGTTGTTGTTTTATATAAAATACGCAAACACATACCCAGAGTAGAAATTTGGATAAAAATATTTTAAAGCACAAACAAAGCACGTTTAATCCCCACCCCTGGAGATAGATACTGTCCATTCGGCTGCAGACTCACAGCAAGGTGTCACTGAGGACTCGGAATGACATCGCATGAGGGCCCAACAGGGAGGGTGCTTTCTGGGGGGTGGGCTGCTGAGGGGGGAGGCACGGTTGAAGGCAGCTGCCTGGAGAGATCCAGACTCACTGAGGACGTCCAGGGTGGGACATGGCTAAGAAGTGTGTGGCAGGGCCCATCGCAGGATTCGGTGACCTGTGGGGTATGGGATGGAGGGAGAGGAAGAAATAGAATTTCCGTGGGATTGTTCTGGGTCAAGTGTAGCTCCTGGTTTCTAGCTTGGACTAGTGGTTAGAGGGTGGTGCTACCAGCACGTGGGGAGCACAGGGAGAAAAATGGTGCTTTAAGAGGTGTAACAGGATCTATTTCTTTCTCTTTTTTTTTTTTTTAAATTATTTATTTTTTATTTTTGGCTGTGTTGGGTCTTCGTTTCTGTGCGAGGGCTTTCTCTAGTTGTGGCAAGCGGGGGCCACTCTTCATCGAAGTGTGCGGGCCTCTCACTATCGCGGCCTCTCTTGTTGTGGAGCATGGGCTCCAGACGCGCAGGCTCAGTAGTTGTGGCTTACAGGCCCAGTTGCTCCGCGGCATGTGGGATACTCCCAGACCAGGGATTGAACCCGTGTCCCCTGCATTGGCAGGCGGATTCTCAACCGCTGCACCACCAGGGAAGCCCTCTTTCTCTTTTTTTAAATTAGTAAACTTTATTTTTTAGAGCAGTTTTAGGTTCACAGCAAAATTGAGTGAAAAGTACAAGAGATTTCCCGTATACCTTCTGACCCCACACGTGCACAGCCTCCCCTGCTACTGAGAGCCTGTACCAGAGTGTAGGGCTTACACTGTCACCCCAAGACCATAGTTTACAGTAGGGTTCACTCTTAGTGTTGTGTGTCCTGTGGGTTTGCACAAGGTTATAATGACCTGTCTCCACCACTGTACTATCTTGCTGAATGGTTTCACTGCCCTAAAAATCCTTTGTGTTCTGCCTCTTCATCACTCCCTCTCCCCAACGCCTGGAATAGATTGCATTTCTACATTCGGATATACTGCTTTGAAGGATTCTGGAGTTAGTAGTAGTCAAATAATTTAAAAATCATTTTAACCAGCAGACCCTTTCATCGAGGAAGCCTCAGGAAGTAAAGCCGAGTGAAGCAGGGCTGCTCCGGTGGAAGGTGGTATCCACAGGGAGACAGAGTCCTGGGCCCCCCTTCCCCTGGTGTCCGTCTCCTCCCGCCATCCCTTGTTGCTGTGCCCGAGGCTCCCTCCAGTCTCCAGAATCCTGAGGAGCCCCCTTTGGAAACTGCATATAAGCAGCTCTGGAGCTCAGAGGAGGGGATGGGAGTTACCAGATGCAATGACCTCAAACTCTTGGGCTTTTGGAGATTTGCTGACTCTTTCGTAATAGATTTTTTTTTTTTTATTTCCACTTGTTTGTTTGCTTGTTTGTTTTGGTCCCCTTCCTTGGCATCAAGCTGCCAGCTTTGATTTCACTTTGCTGTCCTGCCTGCTATTAGCACGTCCTCTTCCCTCTCCGTTTGCTTCTCTGATTTGCTGTAAGCTTGGGAATCCTAGAAACATGCTTGTTGTTTAAACTGAGTCGAAAATAATTGCAAATAGATCCTGTGTGATCTTTTTTGTACAAGCTTGATAACACATTTGTTTTGGCAGGTAGAACTCTTTTTTGTTTGTTACTTGTTCTCAATTATCAGCAATTGTACAGAGACAATTGCTGGATAGTCAAGTTTTGTGCAGTTTTCATTCCATCTCTGTCAGGGTCCATCTATCTTCTCACCTTCCCTCTCTTTCTGTCTGATCCTGGAATTCTGGACCTATATAGAAAGTGTGTATTATGGGCTCAGGAATTTCTTTTTTTTTAAATAGGTGTAGCATGGAACTTTATTTATTTATTTATTTGGCCGCACGGTGCAGCATGCAGGATCTTAGTTCCCTGACCAGGGATCGAACCTGGGCCCCTCAGTGGGAGCAGGGAGTCTTAATCACTGGGCCACAGGGAAGTCCCTGGGCTCAGAAATTTCTATCCATCAGCTCTACTGGGTGAATAGTAGCAGTTGAAGCTGATTAGGAAGAAAAATATGTCATATTTTTAATTCCTAATGAAATGCTGATACGTTGAGATAGTTGAGACACTGTTTTTTTTCTTTGATGTGAACATTTAACCTCCCCTCCCTTTTTTCTCTTTCTTTGCCTCTGATCCATTCTTAGATTGTTTTTCTTTCTTTTTTTCCCCTTTTTTGGGGGGGATGCATTTTATTTGTACAGTGAGGTATGCATAAGGAATAAGCAGAAGTGTAACTGTTAATAATAAAAAAAGAGTGTCCTTACATAGTTTACAGTTTTCAAATTGTTTTTGTACACATCCTCTCAGTATGAAAGGTAATGATTATTGTTTCAGTTTTACAGAGGAGAAAACAGGATTGAAGTGGTTAATTTGAAGGTCTCAGTTAATTAGCAATGGAGCTAACATTCAGACTCAAGTCTTCTTCCTCCAGTTCCTGTGTTTTCAATCCATTACATTATGTAGTCTCTTGTTCATGGAATCAGTAGTTAAACTGTGGGCCCTTCCAACTTGAATAATAAAATATCACACTTGTGGGGTGATATATACAATATAATACAGTATTTCCAAGCATTTGCTGACAGTGTAAAGGATATAGGTTGGAATGCTAGAAGCTTATGCGATAATCTTCCCAAGGTAGTGTTGACATTCTCTTATAAGTGTTATGAATTGCTTACTCTTACACCATGTTTAACCTTGCTCTTAATATTCAGAATACTACATGGAAAAAATATGTAGCATTCTAAGTCTACCTTAAAAGTGACCCACACGATTAGGTGTGTTCTTTTGATTCCCTGTGTCAACCTTTAAAAGAAAAACGTAGGTGGTTTAGCCAGCAAAGTCAAATTTATTTGGGAATAGCAGAAGAATCGCAGTTAAGGACATGCAAACTATGGAAAACTATAGGCAAGTCTGGAGAACAAAAGAGAGGAGCATTCTTTTATAGTGGAAATGAGGAAGTTGGGAAGGGCTGTTTTGAATGAAAGTTCACTGGAGGAGAGCGAGAGTTTGGGGTTGTTGTGACTTCTCATTGGCTGAGTTGCAGCAGTTTTTCATTGGCTGCTTTGTTGCTGGGCAAGGAGAAAATCTTCCTTCATCCTGCTGGGATATGTCTTTCTTCTTGATGGGGTCTGTAAAGTAAGCTGCTATGAGAGCTGTCAGTTCAGGGCTTCCTGACTCCATTGTGAATGAGGTTTTCCTTTATTCATTTTCACACCTCTTTGCTGCTCTAATGCCTATTCTACTTCTCTTTTACAACATTTGGCATAAATAAAATACCAAATAGGCAATGGAATAATAATTCTGTCGCCAAAAGAAATGGTAATGAGCAATAATAAAAAATGTTTCTTGTCTCGATATTTTAAGAAATAATTCTAAATCTCCAATAATTCTAATTCCAGAATAATTCTGAATCTGAAATTTAATAAATGATGTCTAACCAACATTGACATTCTAGCTGAAAAATCAAACTATATGAATGCCAAGAGAACTGTGTCTCAGGGATTTAAGTGAACATAAATTAAGACTTCTCACAGGCTTATTAAGCATAAGTTCCAATGACATCAGCTTACTTTAGCACTTCATATCATGAACACAAGGCTGCCTAGTATAACCATGTCTTGGTTTAGGCATAATATATCACTTGTAGTTAGGGCCTTTATTTTATGTGAAATTCAGTATTAATATAAAAAGAAACTAATCTGCTGTTGGAGGAGTTCTGTTTTAAAGTGAGATTGAGTGTGTGCTTTATGCATTATGAAGGTTTTGATATATCTGTGAGCTTTTATCAGATGAGAATCAAGTGATCATATGTCACTTCCTCTGGGCCACAGTATACCCAAATCCAGGAGTGATGATAAAAAATATATTTAAAAATTAACTTCAACTACTCTTGTACTTAGTTGTGTAGTATAAGGTAAAGTTGTCTAACCCAATAATATTCCCATGCAGTAGATTCTATTATAGTCCTATTCCAGGAAGGATTATAAAGTCAATTTTATGGAAGAATGAATTTCAAATTGTGTGGACCTTCCAATAGATTGGAAGTCATAGAGATTCTGGAATATGAGTAGGTTTTAACACAACTTTAAATATCGGATGTGATAGTGCATGAAAAGGAATTTATATTTCTGCTTTCTTTCAAAATGCTCATAGCTGATGAATCTGTGGATGTTTGTTTAATTTAGTTATTTATTTTGTATAAGAATAAGTGATACCAAGAAAATAAAGCTCAATAATATCAATTAGCAGTATATAAACTTGCCCTTGGTTGGTTCTGAGATAGAAAGTAGATCTCATTTTTAAAAATAATCTCTCTAGAGATTGTTCCATATTTTCCCCTTTTTCTTCGTGTAGAAGGAAATGTTATTTTTAAAACAGTACTCCCCTCTTCCCCAGCTGCCCCAAACTACCACTGTCAGAGAAAATTGATATGTTTACATGATTCGGCATTAAGTGGAAGAAAGGATCTGAAAGGCAGGCAGAATGCCCGGACTGCACAAAGCTATGACGGTCCTGCAGTGAGTGTGGGCCACTGAAAGGTGAGTAACCTACATAATTGGGCCTGGGCTGTGTGCGAAGATTTCCCAGCATTTTATGTTATTAGGGATTTTAGTTTCTTTCAAGGCTTCCATGTACCAATGGCACATTATTTTCCAACTCAAAATTAGAGTTTTAAAAAACCCTCTAATTTTGGCAGAAGGAGACTTTATTTGTAAAATCCCTTGAAGGTAGTGATGAAGCAAATTATCATAACATTTGGAATAAGATTTTTCTTGTGGTAAAATATACATAAAAGTTACCATTTTTAAGTGTACAATTCAGTGGCATTAAGTATATTCATGTTGTTGTGCTTCCGCCACCACTATCCATCTCCAGAACTTTTCCATCCTCTCACTTGTAACTCTGTACCCATTAAACAAAAATGGCCCCTTCCCTTTCCTCTCAGTCCTGGTAGCTTCTATTCTACTTTCTGTTGCTATGAATTTGCCTGTTTTATTTACTTCATGTAAGTGGAATCATACTTTTGTGTCTAGCTCATTTCATTAGCATAACGTCTTCAAGTTTCATCCGTGTTGTAGTATGTGTCAGAACTCCCTTCCTTTTTAAGGTTGAATAATAGTCCATTGTATGTATGCCCCATTTTGTTTATCCATTCTTCTGTTGATGGACACGTAGGTTGTTTCCATCTTTTGGGTATTGTGAATAATGCTGCTCTGAGCATTGGTATGACTACCAATCAGTGTCTGTGTACCTGTTTTCAATTCCTTTCTGTATATACCTATGAGTGCAATTACTGGGTCATATGGAAATTCTACATTTAATTTTTGAGGAACTGCCAAACTGTTTTCCACAGCTGCTGAGCCATTTTACCTTCCTACCAACAGTGCACAAAGGTTCTAATTTTTCCACATTCTTGTCAATGCTTGTTAGTTTCTGTTTTGTTGATAACAGCCATTCTAAAGGGTATGAAATGTTATCCCATTGTGGTTTTTTTTAATTTTTTTTTTTTTTTTTTTATTTATTTATTTATTTATTTATTTATTTTTGGCTGTGCTGGGTCTTCGGTTCGTGCGAGGGCTTTCTCTAGTTGCGGCAAGTGGGGGACACTCTTCATCGCAGTGCGGGGACCGCTCATCATCGCGGTGCGCGGGCCTTTCACTATCGCGGCCCCTCCCGTTGCGGGGCACAGGCTCCAGACGCGCAGGCTCAGCAGCTGTGGCTCACGGGCCCAGCTGCTCCGTGGCATGTGGGATCTTCCCAGACCAGGGCTCGAACCCGTGTCTCCTGCATTAGCAGGCAGATTCTCAACCACTGCGCCACCAGGGAAGCCCCCCATTGTGGTTTTGATTTGAATTTCCCCAATGACTAATGAGGTTGAGCACCTTATCACAGGCTTATTGGCCACTTATATATCTTCTCTGGAGAAATGTCTGTTCAAGTGCTTTGCCCACTTTTCAACTGAGTTGTTTGGGTTTTTTATTGTTGTTGTTGAGTTCTTTATATATTCTGGATATGAATCCCTTATCAGATATATGATTTGCGTGGAATGTGATTTTTAATGGAAAGAGTCTAAAAAACTACTATATGTATATGTATTTTCCACTTATTTGTGTATATTACTTTTCACATTTAAGAATTCTGTGGAGTTTCATAACATACAGTCATATAAGTAAAAAAAAGCAGATATTTAAAAAAATTCTTTGTTTTTAAAACGCCACCGATCTTAAGTCACATTAATTTTAAACAAATCATGGTTAGATTAGAGGATATCTAGCCAGCAAAAGAGATGACAGTCCAGTGTGTGATATAATATTCAGTGACACAGCAGTTGTGCTGCAAATGGAATTAGAAGGGCCATGTGGTCTTTGTAGCTCTAGAAATGTGGATCCCTGAAGAAAAATCAGCTGCCGTCCCCTAGAGTCTGTTTTGTGCTCCTCAGTGTCCTCATTTAAAAGCTTTCGTTTGAGTTAAGAGAGCTGTAATGCAGGTAGATTAGAAATAAGAATTTTTAAAACTTGGTTCTAGTTCTGCTTTTGACATATTAATATGGTGATAGTATTATTGAAAATCCAGCAGCAACTCTTAACTGAAAAACAAAGATATTTTAAAAAGTGTAAGACCTTTTGAACAGGATAAGGACAATAAATATTTTTAGTCTCATTTATATGTGGTATCAAAAAAAAAACAACAACCCAAAACAAAAAGCCAACCTCACAGATACACAGAACAGATAGGTGGTTGCCAGAGGTGGGGGGGGGGGGGCAGAATAGGTGAAGGGGGTCAAAAGGTATAATTTATAACATAAATGAGTCCTGGGAATGTGATGTACAACATGGTGGCACGTGATCATACTGTATAGTGATGCATATTTGAAAGTTGCTGAGAGAGTAGATCTTAGAAGTTCTCATCACAAGAAAAAAATTTATATAACTAGGTATGATGACAGATGGTAACTAGACTTACTGTGTTGATTATTTTGCAATATGGACAAATATCAAATCATTGTCTTGCACACCTGAAACTAATATAATGTTATATGTCAATTATACCTCAATTAGAAGGAAGGAGTTTTCAGAATAGATTAGAGGAGAGAAAGAGTAGGAATAGAGTAGAATGACCAGGAGTCAATTTCAAGAAATGAAAGCCTAGGTCAGCATTTCTCAGCCTTGACTCTACTGGTGTTCGGGGTTGGGTAATTGTGGGGTGCGGTCCTCTGAGTTGTAGGATGTTTAGCATTTTCCCTGGCCTCTACCTGCTAGATGCCAGTGGCACCCACTCCCTCCAGCCCAGTTGTGGCAACCAAAAATGCCTCCAGACTTGCCAAGTGACCCAAGGGGGGTAAAATTACCCCTCCTCCCTCCTTGAAAACCACTGGTCTAGGATGGTAAGAGCCTGAGTTGAGTTCCAACAGCAAGATGTCATAAAAAGAGGAAAACAAGTGCAATTTTGAGTAAAGAAAATTTCCGGTAATTAATACTTATTAAGCAGCTACCATTTCCCAGGCACCAGCACTAGGTGACATAGTGCTGTCACACAAATAATCATAAATATTTATTAAATGCAGATTTTATGGGAGGGATTGGAGCTACAGAGATGAATAAGACAGTTTCTGTCCTTAAAGACTGTCGTTTAATAGAGGAGAGACAGATGAACAAATAAATTACGATCCAAAGTGAAAATAGTAATGTGTATAAGCTACTGACTGAGAAGAGACTTCACCTGGGGAAGTCACGTGAGCTGGATTTGAGGGATGAACAGCAGTGTTGCCTCCCGGAGTGGGTTTTGCAGATGAGGTGGGGAATTCTCCATGGTCTTTTTTTTTTTTTTTTAAAGTGGGATAGTAGGTTGTTTTTTTTTTTTTTTTAATAGGGAGCATTTTCGTTTTTCAAATTTTATTTATTTATTTTTATTTATGGCTGCGTTGGGTCTTCGTTTCTGTGCGAGGGCTTTCTCTAGTTGCGGAGAGCGGGGTACACTCTTCATCGCGGTGCGCGGGCCTCTCACTATCGCGGCCTCTCCCGTTGTGGAGCACAGGCTCCAGACGCGCAGGCTCAGTAGTTGTGGCTCACGGGCCTAGTTGCTCCGCGGCATGTGGGATCCTCCCAGACCAGGACTCGAACCCGTGTGCCCTGCATTGACAGGCAGATTCTCAACCACTGCGCCACCAGGGAAGCCCCTCCATGGTCTTTTAGTCGCTAAGTTGAAGACCAAGTTGAGGCAAAGCTCTCTCCAGACTGTCACCTCTGTCCAGGGAATAAAACTCCCAGAATATAATTAAACCTGGGATGACTGCCCTGGGGAAATTGTACATTTTCCCTGAGGGTTTGAGTGGAGCGATTAGCACCTGGCAAATCCCAGAGCTGTGCCATTTTAGTGGCAGCTTATATACTTCACACATTGTTTTAAATCATTATCAGCTGAGGAGATGCATATCTCACTCCCTTAATAAATCAGACTCTCTGCTAAATTATACCAACAACACCTTGTTGATTTTGAAAATGTTAAATAAGAGGCCTATTTGCATCCTCTG
This sequence comes from Balaenoptera acutorostrata, assembly GCF_949987535.1. Taxonomy (NCBI): domain Eukaryota; kingdom Metazoa; phylum Chordata; class Mammalia; order Artiodactyla; family Balaenopteridae; genus Balaenoptera; species Balaenoptera acutorostrata. The sequence goes on from NC_080081.1 coordinate 68,318,508, forward strand.
GTTAACAGGTTCTTTATTAGCAAGTAGGTGTGCTGTCTTGGAACCTAGAAACGGATGGGGCCATATGGCTTAATTTGTGGAGTGGCAATAGATTGCTTCATCTCACAGCAGCAGTGTTTGCTGTTATGTAGGAAAAATGCAATTATTCAGTGGCAGTTTACAGAATATATATTCAACAGTAGTGGTGCTCTTCATACGTCCTTAATTATTTACATTTTAAAAATTTTACATGGAAAAAGAAAGCAATGAGCATCAAAGAAAATTGCCAAAGCATTTATCTTGAACTGCACCACATATTCTAGCGCTGCTTTTTCTTCACTGGCTTCTGTCCCATTAGTAACAATAGTGTTCAGGCTTGCTGATGTCACTGCTCACTCATTTAATTTAACTAAATGTGATACATGTGTTTAATGAAGATTTCGTTTGGAATTTTTTTAGAAGGTCAGTATGGTACTTTTGCATTGCAGGGTATGTTTTCTGATATGATTGTAAAACTACATAAACTTATCAAAAATAATTATTTATGTATCCTAAAAGCTGTGGAGACACTTGAGATAAGATGCAAAAGCTCTTTTCCCTCTCAGTTCAGAGAAGACAATTTATGGTTATTCTGCTTCATCTCATCTGATGGTTTGTTTTTGAAAAATATAAAATGTTCAATGTGATAGTAACAAAATGATTTTTAGCTTTAGTACATGTGAATTACTAAACACTGACACACACCAGAATGGCTCCAGCTGCTCCTGCCCCACTAACAATATGGCTTTGAAAGGGTCCCTTGGCACCAGAGCCCAAGCCTAAACCACCTGCCTTCCTGCCATTTCAACTCTTCTCTAACAGGAATTGCTCAACCATGGTATTATCTTCCTCTCTTTTCCTTTTTCCTCTCACCCCCACCATTTTCTCTGAGCTGTGGACAATTCTGTCTTCTCAGGACCTCATTCATTCATTTAGCAAATATAAGCACCTACTATATGCTAAACCCTATTCTAGGAGCCTGGGGTACAGTGGTGAACAAAATGGACAAAAATCCACATCCTAATAGAGCCTATGTCATGGTGGGAGAAAAGAGACAATAAACCATAAAAATAAATAAAATACAAAACAATCTTGAAAAAGGAGAACGAAGTTGGAAGGCTCACACTTCCTGGTTTCAAACTTACTACAAAGCTACAAAAATCAAAAGAGTGTGGTATTGGCGTAAGGCTAATTAGATCAATGGAATAGAATTGAAAGCCCAGAAATAAAACCAACCATCTGTGGACCTGTGGCTGATTGAGTTTTGACAAAGGTGTTAAGAACACTCCATGGGGAAAGAATAATCTCTTCAACAAATGGTGCTGGGATAACTGGGTATCCACATGCAAAAAAATGAAGTGAGACTCCTATCTCACACTATACACAGAATTAACTGAAAATGATCACAGACCTAAATAAAAGCACTAAAACCATAAAACTCTTAGAAAAAGACATAGGGGTAAATAATTATGACCTTGAATTTGGCAATGAGTTCTTAGATAGGACTCCAGAAGCACAAGTGACAAAAGAAAAAGTAAATGAACGTCATCAAAATTTAAAACTTCTGTGCATCAAAGAGCATTATCATGAAAGTAAAAAGACAACATATAGAAAGGGGAAAATATTTGCAAATCATGTATCTCAGAATCTCTATATCCAGAATATATAAAGAACTCTTACAGTGCAACACAAAAAGACTAACAATGCAGCTTTAAAATGGGCAGAGGACTTGAGCAGACTTTTCTCCAAAGAAGATACACAAATCGCCAACAAGCATGTGAAAAGATGCTCAGCATCATTAATCATTAGGGAAATGCCAATCAAACTACAGTGAGATACCATTTCACATCCTCTCAGGATACCCCACATTCTTTAAGTTGATGCCAGTTTTCAAGCAGGTAAACCTGAATATATTTTATCAGTAGATTTCCCACTCTGGTAGATTCCTTTGATTGGCAGGTTGGGCTTAAGCAGAAAAGGGCTTTGTCATAATATGGAATACTATAAGCAGCATTTTAAAAGAATGAAGTAGATTTATATAATACTAACATAGAAAATACCCTCAGGCAAGTTGCAGAATGATTAAATATTTTTAAAAATTCAAACTAATACTATATTTTTTTGGTGAGGACCTATCTACATGTGAATATGAAGAGGAAAATATCTAAAAATAAGCCCAAAGAGGTAATAGTAGTTATACCAGGAAGGACATGAGGATTTGGGAACTGTGGTTGATGATCAAATGAAATTTAATCTTATCTGTGTTTTAACTTTTGTAAGAATAATAGCTTAATGAGCAACTTATATAATTAGAATTGTAAAATGCCTTGACTGATTTAGATATGACTAGAGGCAAAATGCCTCTGGGTTTATTTTGGTTTTGTTTTAGCAATTACTCTGAAACTGTTGACAACCAACTGTAAAATCTGTACAGGGAGTGCTCAAAATCTGTGTTTTTTTTTTAATTATGGCACAAGAAAATATTGTAAGTGAAATAAAAATGCAACTTAGAGTTAAAGTTGAAAGCTGAATATTACTCTGACTACCACAAAACTTTAAAAACAAAATACTAACGTGAAAATGCTTACAGTATTTCATTCATTGAAATAGGCAGAATATAAGACATATCTGTGAACTAACCCTATTTTACAATATTTTTATTTAGAAGAAAGAGTTTTAAATTCATAAAAATGTTAACAATGATTAGCACTTCTGTGTGAATGAACAGTCGTTTTGGGACTTTATTTTTAAGAAATTTTCCATATTTTTCTAGTTTTTTTTTTGTTTTTTTTTTTTCATGAACACAAAATGCTTTTAAAATCAAGGGGAGAAAATGCCCTCACTACCTTAATTAAAGAAAAAAGGAAGGGAGAGAGAAAGGAGGAGACTGGGCAGGGCAAGGCAGGAAAGATGGGGAATTCTTGTGCCTCTCCTCTGCCTCAAGTATTAATAGCTTGAATTTTGTGTTTTCATTGCTTTGATCTTTAAAATATAATTTGATAACATGTATGTATCTCTGAGATATTTAATTTTTGTTTATCTGTTTTTAAACTTTATAAAAATGATTTCATACTCTGTGTAGTCTTCTAGGCTCTACTTTGTTTTTCATTTAACATTTTATCTCTAAGATCAACCCTCAGTATAGTTAGTATATTTTTATTACTGTATGATATTTCACTGTGAGATTATTCCATCATTTATCTGTTCATTCTCTAGTTGATGGATGGGTTATTTCCAAATTTGTGCTATTTTGAATAATGCTGCTATATAAGTATTACCGTATATGCAGTAGTGTCATTTAGGGCAGTGCCTTTCACTTGGTTTTAACTATAACCCAACAGGACATATACACAAATCACTCTCTCTCTCTGTGTATCTGTGTATCTATCTATCACTTCAAAAACTTCAAGATATGATACTTTTCCCTACTCTGAGCAATGACTCTGATAAAACCCAGTCTATTTTTTAAAATACTGATAGAGATCCAGTAAATTGGATTTAATTAACCATTTCTACCTGAGGTTTGAAAACTAGTCTAGGACATACATCAGGTTGTGGAGTTGCTAGGTCTAAAGATATGCAAATTTCAACTTAAGCAAATTCAAATTTGCTTAAGTTGAAATTATTCAAGATAATAGCAAATTGTTTGCAAAGTGCCGATCCACCTATGCCTATCAATTTTTGTTAATCACGTTCTTATCAACACTTGGTATTTCAGACAAAGTTAGGTTTTCAACAAGAAGTCTATTAACTTAATAAATCAAGTGAGGACATGTTAATGATTTTTACTTACATTCTACTTTTACAACTAAAAGTTTCTAGCCAAATAAAGTGCCAGGATTTCCAGAAGACTGGAGAACACTGAGTTGTTCTGTATTCTGTTTGAGATCTTGCTTGGCAAATGTCTTCACATATTCTTTGTTTGAAACTACATCTCGCTTATTACTCTGTTTGCTTTGCTGCTCAAGTATGCAAATAGTGATCTACCTCAGTTGTGGCTTCATGCTTGAATTTAAAGTTAAGCATCGCTGAGATATTATCTGCTAAGTAACAGTTTAACCAACTGAGAAAACAGGTACGTTGTCCCTGATGTAGTATGACACGGGTCATTCTAAAAAGACTGGAATTTTTATGGGCAGTGGTGATGTCAATTTTAAAGCTCAAAGGATCAGTTAAGTATAAGCAGGCTGTTTGATGAAAAGTTTTGGTTGATTTTGTCAAAATGTGTCCTTTTGTAGAACCAGCCTGACATCTAAGGCGTCATAGTAAGAACTTAGTTTAGTTTGTGGGTCTTGTCATCATTTGTAAGGTTGAGAATGTCTTTCCTGCTGTTTTTACACTTGCCAGGGGGAGAGGAGTGCCTCCGTATGCTGGGGCACTTCCTCTTGGCTCTTGCTGTGTTTCATGACTCCTTAGCACATAAAAATCTACTTGTTAGTCTAGATTCAGTGACTAAATCTACAATGGAAGAATTTTTGCTCTGCACAATGATTGACTTCATTATTCACAGCTATCCTCTTGGTTAATGGGCCATCAGCCATAATCTTATAAGGCTCCTTCCTTATGTCTGTCTGGCCTGGGTGACTCCAATAGGAGGTGAACTTCCCTCCAGCTTAATCTTTCAAGTCAGTGGTACAATTAAGCCTAGTCACCCAATAATGCCATGTTGTGTATATTTCAATGATATTATCATCATAATTGACAAAAATTTTCCCAACACCGCCTTGCACCCTTTCATTCTTCTGGATGTGAGCTTTTCTAGCTTGAAAATGTACAGAGCTCATTACAATGGGTGAGCTCACTTTGACTCCAGCACAGATTCCGTTTTTCGTTTTGTTTTGTTTTTAGTTTCTGGAATTCTTTCTGAAGGGCGAGAATCCTAACCGTAGGTCTAAAGAAGCACTTGCTTGCACGGTGGGACAGTAGCAGTTGACAGATGCCCAGTGGAGCAGCAGAAGTAGATAAATTTACAGCACAGAAATGTTAGGACTCTAAATGGTGTCGTTTCCTCAGTTATATCGCATCTACGTTTTCAGAGATTCTACCTGGAGAAAAACCTAACAAGTTGCAGCAGCTTAAGTTCATGTCTCACGGTCCATCCACAGGTCTAGGGAACAGGGAAACTGTCCTGTGGGGTGCCAGTTACAGATTGTGGGTCTCACTGGGCCTGGCACAGTGAAGAAAATAGATTGCTTCTGGGCTGGCCCAGAGTTTTAGACTCTCTGTGATGAAATCACTTGTTGCCACCTATGTTTAAAATAAAAATAAAAGAAAACAAAGCAACACTTCCCCATAAACCATTTGGCAAAGCCAAAAATATCCCCCCAAATATCCCTCATTGCATTTTTAAGACTAAATATTTTGAAGCAGTTTAATGGCCTTGTGTCCTGACTTAGATGCTTTTAATTCCTTAGGTAATGAAGACTTTGAATCTGGGAAGCTGTTGTATAGTTTTAGCACACAGCACAGCACCTATCGCATGGTAGACACTCAAAGGTTTGTTGACTGAATCAAAGAATGAATGAAAATGCACAAACTACCAGTCATAAAATAAATCACAGGGATGTAATGTACAGCACAGGGAATATAGTCAATGATATTATAACAACTTAGTATGGTGTGTAATCTATAAAAATGTTGAATCACTATGTTGCACACCTGGAACTAATAAGTCACTTGTACCTCATAGAAAGAAAGAAAAAAGGAAGGGAGGGTGGGAGGGAGAGGAAGAAGGAAGGAAGGAAAAGAAAGAAAGAAAGCAAGAAAGAGAGAAAGAAAGAAAAGAAAAGAAAAGAAAATGTTGAGAATCACATCAGGATGGCTTCGCAGGATAGTTTAGAGGGCTTTTTAGAAATAACCCCTACTCCTAGCAGTGCACCTAAGCACCAGGGAAGGTAGCAAGATGTTTTTGGTCATACCAGGCAAATGGCCATTCATTCTTCTGTAGATACGCATTTCTCAGAGGAACAAAGTGGAAAGAGGAAAAGTGAAAGATCACTTGTGTTTACCATAATTACAGGCTGGAGTTACGGAAATAAATTAAAAAATCTTTTTTTGAGTAAGCCCCCTGCGCATTACTTGTGTGTTGATATATGAGAAGTTCTGAATGAAAAATAGGGAGTTTTGAAAAAACATGTTTCTGTCCTCTGCGTGGTGTGGCTGTCATGCACTGTTCTCCTGTGTCACCACAGCACATTGCCCATATTTGGGCTGAACCACATTTATTGAGAAACGGGGATGGGGGAGGGGAGACAGAGAGAGAAGGAGGATGGACGTGTTGGAGGGGAACTCATTTCTATTGTTCCTAAACACTCATCAGGGTTAAAAAATGACATCCAAGGTGTCCTGGGGTGACTTTATAACAACGAGAAGGTGGAAATATACCTCCTTACCTACAAAAACAATTTCAAAACATCTATTTAGAAAAAGGGAAATACCCCTTTTCTGAATTTGAGCTAAGCTATTCTACATGGATATCATCTGATATTTAGAATAATACAGTTTTCTGAAGGACACACTGGGAGCATTTTTTAAAAGTGGTTTATTGACTACATCAGTAAAATAATACCGTATTGCTTACAAAAAAGCTGGCAGGTTTGTAAAATTCTTAAAGTTTTAAGGATGTTTGGTGTTTTGATGGGCAAAGAGTTTAGAAGATAAAGCATCCCCAAAGCTAATTTGATTTGCTCTGCAGTTTGCTAACAATGGGGTTCTTTAGTGCCTAACGAAAATGTTTAGATGATAAGGTGGCCAGAATACATTTTTAAAGTTAGAGTTGTATTTTAGAAGTAGCCATATAATGTGAACTCTCTTAATTCTACTAAGGAGTCTAGATTGTTTCTATTAGATATACCTTTAGAAGCAAAATATGTAAAGTTTAACAGTTAACCAGAGGAACTGCAACCTAGACAACTTGGTAAATATTTATTGAATGAAAAGGTATTTATTCCTGAAGAAGCTGAATCAGATTTTTGTAAATTGCAGCATACTTTTACATTTATAATGAGTAATTTTGTAAGACAAATAATCTCTCCCAAATTTATATTTGTGGCAAAGCCAGATTTTCATAGATCAGAATTGCTTGGAGTAAGGGCACCTTTAAGATGCCTTGTGTTGTATCTTTTTGAGGTTGCTAAGGTACAGAAAGTTTGGTTTTTTTTAAAGGCAACAGTTATTCAGTTTATAAACAATTCAGTAAAAATAGATTTCTGAGGATCTTCAATTTGTAATTGATAAATCATCCATGCTGAAATAGTTGGCCTTGATTCTATTTTCCTTGAGAATGTGGAATGTTTTATAAACACACTAAGAGTTACAAATATAGGAGGGAGGAAAGAAAGAATTGCACTGTCTAACGTGATGATATACATTTGTGCATACACGAAATTTCAATCAAAACATTCTAATACAAACAGTAAAGCATGTTAGAATTTGGTCTAAATTAAGAAAAGGCTCTAAGTAACACACAATCTACTTTGTTGCAACCCTATTTGGGTCCTACTGTGAGTTAAAGACCTATTTTTTTTCTGTTATCTTGTCTCTCTGCTGAGTTCTGGTGATATAATTCAAGTTTTAAGACAAGTAAGAGCTCCTGATGAATGGGTTGTCTCTTTGTAAGATGTTCACTACCTATTGTCTAACTGGGAGTGCAAGACTTATCTTGGGAGTAAAAAAACATGGGGCCACATTTTAGAGTACATAGCACACGACTTTCTGAATGGATACTGGAAATCCAGTCTTCTTGTCATTTTAACAAGAGCTGAACCAAGATCTGTAGGTATCTCAGAGAGAGTAATCATATGGCTCTGCTTCAAAATCTGTTGAGGAAAGGTGGGGGAAAAAATCAGTCTTTGTTAATGAAAGGTTTATACAGAAAGAAATTGAAGTATGAAGCAGAATCAATGCTTGGAAAAATAATGGGCAAAACATTTCCTAATTTTTGCAGTTCTTCTTCTCTTCTAGGTTTTTTATTGGGATTTTTCTGACTCTGGAGGTGTTTTTCAGTTGATACAGAATTCAAAAAGTACAGAAGTAACATGTCTTTCACCCTTCTCCCCAGCCACCGTTTTCTTTCCAGAAGCATCTAATGTCATCAGTTTCTTGTGCATCCTTTCAGAGTAATGAAAGTATTTATCTTCAGTCCCTGCCTCGAAACTATTATATTAAAGGTTCAAAAGTCAATCATGTAAATCACTCCTTTCTGTAAGGAACATGTATCCTCTGTACTACCACTTCAGAATTTCCTCTGACTTCCTAACTTCCAGGTGCTGGGTGGCATGATCATCACAAAAAAATATTTAAAAGTGTTATTTTTTCACACTTGAGGGCACTGCCTACTTTAGTAGGAATGTGACCAATTTATATTTTGAGAGTGTGTTGTGATATTTTTGTGATTCATATAGATAAGTACCCAAGTACCATCTTGGCTACCCTGCTTCTTTATCCAGCTCTGATCACCTCCTTGTATCATAAAGGGAAAAGAGCCCACTGGTAGAGGACCCAGGTTTCAGTCTGAGCAATGAGGAATGCTTCTTTTCCGAGAGTAGGTTGACTTTTTCTGAAGCTCCTTGGAGTGGGACCCTACAACGGCTTTGTTGTCTGTCAGCCATGCTGGCCCCTGTAGGAGCTTGCCTTTTGTTTTGTATCTGTATTTCAGAGCACACTCCTGTTTTCCCACCCTCTCCCTACTTCCCACCTTTTCCTTGCTCCTGAAGTCTCTCATCCCTCCTCCTCCCAGTCTTAACTCAAGCTTCAATCAAGACATTAGACTTTTTCAGAGGTAATGCTCCCATTCTTCCAGTGACCAGATGGACAAACCTAACTGAATCTGCCCTCATTCTCCCCTCTTCCCTTCTGTGGCCCCACTTCCTCTATCTTGTGCAACATGAATCTCTCCTTTTTTTGCTGATTAATTTCTCTCAATGCGTAAGGTGGTCTCTAGAAGCCCCATCTTAAAAACACAAAACAACACTCCATTGATCCCACCTTCCTCAACAGCTACCGCCCTGTTAGGTCTCCCACGGTCTCTCACCTGTACTGTAGTGTGTTCTAGTTGGTCTCCCTGCTTTCTTACCATCCTGTTTTTCTCCACATAAGCAGCCAGTGTGATCATTTAAAAATGCATCAGGTAGTTTAACTTCTTTGTTTTTTAAACCCATTCAAAGGCTCCCCTTTGCACTTAAAATAAAATCCATTTTCCACACATTGCCTTCAAAGTCCAACATGAGCTGCCTCCAGCCCACCCCTCCCACCTCACCTCCTTGCCCACTCCTCCTTGGCCACACAGGCTTTCCTTCAGCTACCCAAACTCACCAAATTCTCCCCACCCTTACGCAACTCTCTTAGAACTTTTGCCTGGAATTCTCATTCCACAGCTTCTGGAGAAGCTGGCACTATCACCTCTCTGTTTGTTACCAAACCAGACTTCGGTCCACTCACCCAACGTGCAGCAAAGCCAATCTACTGACACTAGGTTATGGTGAAGGAAAGTACAGTGTTTCTTGCAGGGCCAAGCAAAGAGAATGGGTAGCTCATGCTCAAAAGACCCGAATTTCAGGGTCCCTTGAGATTCTATATGAATTTTAAAATGAATTTTTCTATTCTGCCAAAAAATTGGGATTTTTTTGGGTAGTATTGACATCTTAACAGTATTAAGTCTTTCAATCCATGAACATGGGATGTGTTTCCATTTACTTATGTCTTCTTTCATTTCTTTCAGCAGTGTTTAATAGTTTTCATTATACAAGTCTTTCACCACTTTGGTTAATTCCTGAGTATTTTATTTGTTTTGATGCTATTGTAAATGGGATTGTTTTGTAATTTCTTTTTCAGATTGTTCATTGTTAGTGTATAGAAATGCAACTGACTTTTACATGTTGACTTTGTATCCTTCTGCTTTGCTGAATTTGGTTATTAGTTCTAACAGATTTTGTGTGTGTGGACTCATTAGGGTTTTCTACATATAAGATCATATCATCTGCAAACAGAGATAAATTTACTTCTTCCTTTCCAATTTGAATGCCTTTTATTTCTCTTTCTTGCCTAATTGTTCTGGGTAGAACTTCCAGTATTATGTTGAATAGAAGTGACAAAAGCGGGCATCCTTGCCTTGTTCCTTATTTTAGAGGAAAAGCTTTCAGCCTTTCACCATTGAGTATGGTGTTTGCTGTGGGTTTTTTAATATATGGTTTTTATTATGTTGACATAGTGTCCTTCTATTTGTAGTTTGTTGGCATTTTCTCATGAATGGATGTTAAATGTTTTCAAATGCCTTTTCTGCATCAGTTGAGATGACATGTGTTTTTTTTCCCTTCCTTCTGTTAATATGGTATATTACATTGATTTTTATATGTCTAACCATCCTTGCATTCCAGGAATAAATTCCACTTGGTCATGGTATATAATCCTTTTAATATGCTGCTGAATTCAGTTTGTTGGTATTTTGCTGAGGATATTTGCATTGATGTTCATAAGGGACATTGGTATAGTTTTCTTTTCTTGTAGTGCCTTTGTTGGCATTGGTTTCAGGATAATTCTGGCCTCATGGAATGAGTTAGGAAATGTTCCCTGTTCTTCAATTTTTTGGAAAAGTTTGAGAAGGATTGGTATTAGTTCTTTAAATGTTTGGTAGAATTCCCCAGTGAATTAGCAGGTCCCAGACTCTTTGTCAGGAGATTTTTTGATTACTTGTTCAATCTCCTTCTAGTGATAGATCTGTTCAGATTTTCTGTTTCTTCTCCAGTTCATCTATGTTATCTAATTTGTTGGATTACAGTTGTTCATAGTACTCTTTTATAACATATTTATTTCTGTAGAATCAGTAGTTTGGTTTCACTGATTTTTTTCTATTGGTTTTCTCTTCTGTTTCATTTTTCTCTGCTCTAATCTTTATTATTGTCTTCCCTCTGCTAGCTTGGGGTTTAGCTTGTTCTTCATTCTCTAGTTCCTTAAGTTGTCCTAGTCTTTAATGTCTGGCTTCCAAAAGGAGAAAAAGAGAAACTTAAAAGGGGGTGAGGTGGAGAAAAAGTGTCAGCCCTTTAAATCCCCTGGAAGTCACTTCAGCCAGAGGGGAAGGGGCTTGCACCAGTGGGAGGTGCAAGATCAACGGCTGCCCTCCAGTTTGTCTGCATCTCTGTGATTGGATCAGCAGTCGGTGATCAGAGCACAGGTAACTGATGTTTGGAGGGCCCGGTCCTTTTTGCCTACCTTAGCTCCCTGCGGAAGCCGTGCAGGCTGCTGCCAAGGGATATGGACTAGGTAACTTCTTCTTGTGCTAAGAACTGAAATTGGCCCATATTAGCCACAATTTACCATCCAAGCCTTCCCCTGAAGTTGTCTGCCTTCAAATGACTCCAGAGTTCCAAAATAGTTACATTAGATTCTACTAGTGTAATAATTGTCTAGGTGGGAAGACAGATTCCTGGTGCTTCATACTCTGCCATCTTCTTAGAATTCTCTTCCTAGTCTTTTTAAAGACCCTTCCCCAGCACCCAATTTAGTTAGAATAGTCAGCTATTCTCTTCAGTCTCTTCAGCTTCTTCCCCTTCTCTCTCATACTTTCTCCTTTTCCTCTTCAAATTCAGTGGGTCTTTTTTTTCTTTCTTTTTTTCTTTTTTTTTTTTAATCTTTTGGTGGTCACAAGTTCTTTTAATAATTTGAAGAAAAATACCTATGAATTATCTCCCTAGAAAAATCTATATATGCACAATCACCCAAAATGAGCAGACAGTTCAGAGGTCCATAGGTGCTCTGAAATTCCATCATGGGGGCCCCTATTATAAGGACGCATGTCTGTCGTCTTCCTTTGACACTGTGGGCAGGAAGTATTCTACTCCTGCAACAAGACGCTCACTAGGAGATTGGTGAATGCGAACTGCCCTCTCACAGATTTGTAGGAAGTCTCTGATTACAGCTAGAAAAGCCTCTTTCCTGGCATATGAAATCATGATGCCATTTCCATGTTTATCCACCAACTGGCATGTTTATCCAATGACATTAAACTGGTATGTGTATGAGGTAATTACTTATACCTTGCAGTACAAACTTGTGATTGCCACTCATTTGGAACATGTAGAGATGACAGGCTAGTTTAAGTGAGGACAAATTTGAATTAATCAAATATACGTCTATGTAATTGTGTGTGTGTGTGTGTGTGTATTTAATTAATTAATTTATTTATTTATTTAATTTATTTTTGGCTGCATTGGGTGTTCATTGCTGCACACGGGCTTTCTCTAGTTGTGGCGAGTAGGGGCTACTCTTCGTTGGGGTGCTGGCTTCTCATTGTGGTGGCTTCTCTTGTTGTGGAGCACAGACTCTAGGTGCACAGGCTTCAGTAGTTGTGGCACGCAGCTCGGTAGTTGTGGCTCGCAGGCTCTAGAGTGCAGGCTCAGTAGTTGTGGCACACGGACTTAGTTGCTCCACGGCATGTGGGATCTTCCTGGACCAGGGCTCGAACCCATTTTCCCCTTCATTAGCAGGCGGATTCTTAACCACTGTGCCACCAGGGAAGTCCCTGTGTGTGTGTTTTAAGCCTGGTTTCTCTTCAAGTGTGTACAGTAATAAGACATGATATACATGTGCCAACAGTGATAATAATAGCCAGCTATTTTCTAGATAGCATTCTTTTGGGTCTCTTTTTACACTTGAAAAGCCATATCAATTACTGGTGTACAAGAAGTGCTGTAGAAGTAGTCAAGGAAACAGTCTCTTCTTTTAAGGAGGTTAAATGTTCTTTTGGCAGGGATTCCCTGGCAGTCCAGTGGTTGGGTTCGATCCCTGGTCGGGGAACTAGGATCCTGCAGACCACGTGGCGCAGCCAAAAAAAAAAAAAAAAAAGTTCTTTTGGCAAGTGTGTTCAAATTGTAAATTTCCGTAGTAAACTGTTTTATGGAGGGGATACCGAGATATACTTAATGCTGACCGTGGATTAGAGGGTCAAAATTGATAAGGTTGAAAAATTTAAAAACAAAACAAATAATGAAATAACAGTGTTCTGTCATGAATGTTTCTGGAATGGCCCTTGCAACCCATGGACACCCCAGGCTGACTGGGGTACACTGCCTGGTAGGTGATGTAGATTTTTCTTGGCCACATTGACCAAGAAGCAGTGCCCATGAGGGGTTCAATGGTTCCATATCCTGAGCAGACAACCAATGTATGCATCTTAAACAGTAATTTTTGAATTATGTTTTCTTCAGGATTGAATTCACCAGTTGAATCTTCCAGTGAGGCCAAGTAAGTGGAAATAAGATTGAGTAACTGCTAACAGGAGTTGGATTTAAATGGACAACTTAAAAAATAAAAGGCTCATATCTCCCAAACTTTTATCCAGCCTGGCAAATTGGATTTTAGCGTGGAATGATGCACAGTTAAATCGTGGAGTGTGCAAGTGGCCAGTGCTGCTTTCTTTTAAGTGGTCCTGTTTATTTAAAAAACTTGAAAATGAGAAGTTGTTTTGCTCACTCAGTTAGGGTTTATTGTAAAACTCAGATGCCAGAAAAAGAGAGTACAGTATTGTTTTTGTGCTGTGAGAGCGTGAAGTGGACCACGAATGAACCGGAGAAGGCATGGTCGTGGTGCTTTCTTCCTTCTGCCCAAAGAAGGAAAGCTCTAATGGTCAACAGATGGCGTTTGTGGATGTCTGGCATTAACACTTGTGGATGTCTGGCCGCATCAAGGCCTTGATGAAGGCGCTGAAAGTGGTGGCAGGCACAGTCACGCCAAGTGTACGTTTTCACTCTTATTCCCCAGGGGTGATTAAAAATAATGCTAGAAAGAAACAAAAAGGTGGAGAGAAAAGTGGGCCCTGTGCTGTGTTGGTAGATGGCATTTGTCATAAAAAGGGCCAGTTTGATAGCCTCAGAAAGAAGAAGTTGTTCTGCCTGGCCCCATGCAGTGTAGCTTCATGGGTGAAGGTGTTACTTTTGGTCTCCCCAGGGGTAGCAACGTAGCACCAACAGCTGAGGGAATACAGCTATTTTCCTTTTCCATTCTTGTGTTCCCCTAAAATAGAGGTCGAACAAATATTTTAAAGGTGCAAAATGCTATCAGAAAATACTATTTGAAATGAACATTACAGGAATATCTTGGCATAATGGCTGCAAAACACATTATCGCTTGGCAGGAAAGAGGTATAGAGGAAAGTAGCACATTAACATTGAGGACTGCTTGTTTCACCCAGTAAAAAGCAAGCGCAGCGTACAAAGAAGTGTATCCTGAATGTGTTATTTGCATTCATTTAGCACAAATAAATCATTTGGTTTCACTTCGAAGTGGAAAAAGAAAATCCCATGTGTGGGATGACACCTGGTTGTTGTGTAATCCCATGTGACACGACAGACACGGAGTCATGGACCCATCGCCCAGACAGACCCTCCCAGTGAGACCGAGCCCCTTCTTGATCCGCAGAGGAGGAAATGAGAGGACCCGGAGAGAGCACAGGACTCGCCCGAGATCACACAGTTGATCCATGACAGCGATACACAATTTTCTTACAAAAGTGAGAATTTAACCACAAAAAACTTTAGAAAATTACCCTTATCTGCCAAGTGAGTTTATCTTTTAACTGTGACTTACATCCTTCTAAGTGCAGCTCAATGATCATCTTTGGAACCCTTCCAGAACCCCCCAGGTTGGACCAAGGGCACCTCCTGCCTCTCTCCTCCGTAGCTCTTGTTATATTTTGTAGAAATCATCTGGTCATGTTTTTGTGTATGAATTCTCCATGTACATTCATCTTTATAGTTCATTTTGTTTCATTCTTCTTTGTGCTTTATAGGAATGGAGTAGTGACCAGCATGAGTAACACCACCCCCCTTCCTATTTTTGTGAGTTTTACAATGACCCCCCCCGGGGGGTGGTTGTGCTAATTATTACGGTGAGCCTGGCCAGTGGTGTTTTCAGGATGTCATGCTAGGTTAGAGCACATAGTCTACGGGAACCTAAATTATCTGAGGATGGAAAGCCGTTCCGAACCAGGTGGACACGACTGAACAAACTTGGGCGAGGTGGGGGCCCTACACTGTCGCTGTCAGTGTGACGACCGGCTGGTGATAAACAGGGACCCTTTGTTCTACTAGTGGCTAAAACATTATAGGAATGTTCGATACTATGTATAAAATAGACAACTGATGGGAACATACAGTATAGCACAGGGAACTCTACCTAATGCACTGTGGTGACCTAAATGGGAGGGAAGTCCAAAAGGGAGGGGATATCTGTATCTGTATGGCTGATTCATTTTGTTGTGCAGTGGAGGCTAACACAACGTTGTAAAGCAACCATGCGCCAATAAAAATTAATAATAATAATAATAACAAGCATTATAGTAATGAGAATGGGAGGATAACCTTTGTGAACCTTAAACCTGACCCCTGGACAAATAAGAACTATTAACATTGACAAGAACCGGAAGCCTTAGTGTCAGTGAGATTCCAAGTTTGATTCTTTTTTTTTTTTTTTTACGTTTAGTTTTTCTATTAAAAAATATATCAAGCAAGTGTAGAGAATCATATTTTGAACATCTGTGGACCCAATCAGCTTTACTAAACCTTAACTTTTTTTACAGGACCTAAATATATGCATTTGTAATTTACTTTGTGTTTTTATTAAAATTTTTTATTAAAGTATAGTTGATTTACAGTATTGTGTTATTTTCAGGTATACAGCAAAGTGATTCACTTATACATATATATATGCACACTATATATATTATTTTATATGTACTATGTATATTTTCTAGATTCTTTTCCATTATAGGTTTTAACAAGATATTAAATTTAATTCCTTAAGACTGTAACTTTCTGATATTTTGTATTCTTTTCCTTCCCTATCCAGTGGTCACTATTACAAATTTGACTTATTACTCTGAGATTCTAAATTTGACTCTCTGGGGCCTCCCCCAACGCAAGGGCTCTGTGTTATGGGACAGGAGCTGTCTTGTAGCAGTAAAATCATAGTTTTGGAGCCACGGTGAGGCTCATAAAGATTTGAAATGTGGCAGAGAGATCAAACTGCAGAGCCAGAGTTCCCAGATCCTAGATTCTTGACTAGTTAAGATTTCCCCAGGGGACAAGGAGGGACATTGGCCCCGAAAGTCACTCATCAGGGTGAACCTCACACAGACATGGTTTGAGGAAATGTATGGTTTAGGGGTAATGCTTTTCAAACAATTTTTGACTGTAACCCACAACAACAAACAAACTTTGCTTGGTGACCCTCGACACATGCACAGGTACACACACAAACACACACTCACACACACACACACACACACACACACACACAGAGAACACCTACCTCTGAATGAAACATTTAAATGGAATAATGCCTTTTCTTTCTTTGTTAGCTGCCCTGCAATATGGTCTACTTTGTTATTTTTACAAAAGCTATGTGTTCCAATACGTTGATTTCCCAGGCTGTTAATAGATAGGAACCCACAGTTAAAACGACAACAGCAGCAGCAAACCCTGGTTTAAAGAACTGTGATTTGTTTCAAAAGTTTTTTAAAGGGTATATTTAGTTTAACTCTGCTGAACATCTTTATAAATAGCTGTTTTCTACTGCTGGCCTGAGCTTAAAGATTTATGCCACAATTTACTAATAACAAATCCTATGTAAAACTAAGCAGAATTCAAAGCTCTTTGGGGGTTCAGATTATTCTGTGTCGTGTTACTTCTCCTCTTTAGAGCTCCTGACCCTCTTCAACCATTGCTTTAATGCAGCCTGTCTCGATTAAGTAAACAGAGCTCGAACACAGTGTCTTAACTATATTTTATAAATTCATGATTGTTAAGCCACAAAATCAACCTTTCCAAATAAAACTGAGTGTAAGTCAAACTGCCAAGAGAAAAAGAACAGCTATCGAGCCCTTAACGTCTCCTTTTCACCCTAGTTTACCTTTCTCTATACAGTGCTAACTAAAGTCTATACAAGGAATAAAGCAATGCATGTGTTGCTTCATATTTATTGAATGCCACCAATTTTTGTGTAACCACCATCCTCTTTGCAGAGCTGCCTGATGGTTATCACAAGAGCAGACGTTGTGATAGCACCTTTGTTCAAGATGTGCATGTAATTGTACTGAGAAAGGTGCAGCTTTCCCCCCAGGGAAGCAAAGGAGAAAATTATGTTTAATTCATATTAAATGAGCTATTGTTGGAGATTATGAGCTAGATTGATGCCAAGATGCTAAAATGAGTCAGCTTTCTCCAAAATATTACCAGCAGCTACTTTAAACATTAACAAGGGAGCTGGTTTCTAAAATCTGGAAGAAGGAGAGAGTTTTGTTTAAGGCAGCTATTTCACAGAAGAGGAAATGCAGTTCTACCTCAGGAAATTTAAATGGGACTGTTGAATAACTGGGAAAGAATGTCTCCTTTGGATGAGAGGGCAAAGAAGAATTCAGCTGATTTTCAGGGAGAATAACAAATGTGACAGCAGTACTTTTTTGTGTACGTGTTTATGTATGTGACTATGTGTAACTTCTAGAACTTTTTGGTCTTATGACCCCTTTCTATTTTTTTTAAAAAAGATTTATTTATTTAGGCTGTGCTGGGTCTTTGTTGTGGCACAAGGTATCTTAGTTGTGGCATGCATGTGGGATCTAGTTCCCCTACCAGGGATCAAACCTGGGCCCCCTGCATTGGGAGTGCAGAGTCTTACCCACTGGACCATAAGGGAAGTCCCATAACCCTTTCTACTTTTAAGAATTATTGAGAACTCCAAAAAACCTTTGCTGATGTGGCTCATATCTTTTTTTTTTTTTTAACCATTTTAGTAATTAAAACTGAGAAGTTTATAAAATTTACTGACTCATTAAAGACAACAGTAAACTCATTATATAGTAACATAAACTTTTTTTTGAAAAAACTAGATTTTACCCCCAAATAGTGAAAAGAGTGTTATTGTTTTATATTTCTGCACATCTGTTTAATGCCTGGTTTACTATATGACACTTGGATTCTCACATCTGCTCCTGAATACAATCTGTTGTGATCTGTTGTTTGGGTCAAGTACATGGGGAAAATCTAGCGCACACAGATGTGTAGTTGAAAAAGAGAGGGCCTCACAGACCACTGAAAGGGACTCTGGGACTCCCAGGGGTCCTTGGGTCACATTTTGAGAACCACTATACTATAAAGTAGTTTGGAAGAATATATGAGTGGTGAGATGATTAGAGATCCTAATTTTTTTCTTTTTCATTTATATATATTTTGTACAGTGAAGATGGCTCACTTGTGCAAACTATAAATTGGAAAGGAAGAGGCATGAGCGTGTTGAGAAAAGACCCTAGAGACCCAAGCAGAGACATTTATACTTGGGAAGCCATGGAGGCACTGTAACTTCTCAAGTAGGAAAACGGCATGTTCAAAATTGTATTTGGTCGTACATGGATTAGAACTGGGAGAGAGGAGCTCCTTTAGAGGTGTTGCAGTGATCAAGGGGGGTGGTGACATGGGGCAGGGCTCAGATATGTGGAAATGGAGAGAAACCTTCAAAATCTGAAAGACATTTCAAAGGCAGAATTACCAAGACTTGGATATAGGGAATAAAGGAGAGGGAAGAGTCAAAGGTGACGGAGAGTTTTCAAGTCTAGAACATTTGAAGAATATTTTCCCTCTTAACATCCAACCTTTAACCTTTTCTGAAAATTATCCTGATTAAGTTCACGGAAGTCTTATTTTTTGTTTTCAGAGTTGGCCAGCCCATCCCAGGGCTTAGGAGAAAGTCAACCCACTTTCCAGCCTGCACTGGTCACAGTTACTTCCAGAAGAAAGGGAAGACCTATGACGTCCCTGGAGAGTTGGTACCTATGACATCCCGGGAGGCGTCCTTGCTCACTTCACTTGGGCCCTGCAGGCAGTGAAGGGCCTTGGGTCCAGCTCCTGTTTGTACTGGACGCCTGTGGTCCCTCTCTTATGCACTCCAGCACCCCCATCAGCTCCCTCTTCTCCTTCACCAGCCCTGCAGTGAAGAGACTGCTCGGCTGGAAGCAAGGAGATGAAGAGGAAAAGTGGGCAGAGAAGGCGGTGGACTCATTAGTGAAGAAGCTAAAGAAGAAGAAAGGAGCCATGGATGAGCTGGAGAGGGCGCTCAGCTGCCCAGGGCAACCCAGCAAGTGTGTGACGATTCCCCGCTCCCTGGATGGGCGGCTGCAGGTGTCCCACCGCAAGGGTTTGCCCCACGTCATTTACTGCCGAGTGTGGCGTTGGCCCGATCTCCAGTCTCACCATGAGTTGAAGCCACTGGAATGCTGTGAGTTCCCATTTGGCTCCAAGCAGAAAGAGGTGTGCATTAACCCCTACCACTACCGCCGTGTGGAGACGCCAGGTGGGTTTCCTTCATGGTTCATTGTAAAAGGTAAGAGGGTGTGTCCCAGTTGGTGGAGAACATGGGGCTCTGGCAGGAGAAGGACACCCTTACCGCAAGAGGGGGAGAGAAGAGAGGGAGGTTCGATTTAAAGGAACTGATCCAAATTTTGTAGTCAGAACAATCTAGACAGAAGATATTTTCATTTCAGTGTACATGTAAGCTTTGTGTGATTTTGAAAAATGCAGTTTTATTTTGATGCATTTTGGAGTCATCATCCAGTTCTTGAAAGCTCTTAATACGGCCTCGACATGATCAACTGTAAAAAAATAAGCCTCCTCCTCCCCATCCCCCTTTCCTGCACTCAGCTGTGCTGAGCTAAACCGGCTGCACTTTCCCCAAGCTCAAGTAAGTGGAGATATCTCCTACCTGGGTCTGAAAACAGCCAGTGAGAGAGTTGCTGGAAATCCTTCCAAGACTGAAAACAGTGGCGGTTAGGGGAGATTGGTGGCTGTTCTTAAATATGGCTTTAAATATAGGAAGGTGTTGTTCCTAAAACTCTTCACACATACATGTGTGTGTGTGTGTGTGTGTGTACCTATATTTCACACACACACACACCCTTTTGGAGAAGTCTGGTGTTCATCTTCGTTCCTTCACACTGGCTGTAACAATTTGACTACCTTTCTCTTTGGATGGAGTGTTCCTATGGCTCGATGGATGCAGTTTTTGTGGGAGCTTCCTCTCCCTGACTGGCCATCTGCCCCATTCCAGGAGACCAAAGGGCTGGCACATGCACTCTGGGAACTGGCCCATGTCCATTACGAGGCGGTTCGAGGTAGGAAGGCAGGTGGTGGAGGGAGTCCAGCCTGCCTCCTGGCCCCCTCCCAGGTTCAGTTAACCTTGCAGCCGTCCTGGCTAAGTCATGCCCAGCCTATAGCAGTCTTAGTGAGGTGACCTTTCAGGCTCCCAAATCCCACCATCATGCTGTTAAACTGTTGTCAAGGAAGTCACCTGCCTGAGCGTGGATGCTTCTCACGGTCACATCACCCTGGATACTGGGGGAGACTGTGACGAGAAAGGCCCACATTCCTGGTGAATCGGATGTGCTTTCCCCTAGATCACGTAGGTCTTTGCTTTCTCCTCTTCTTTCCTGCTTCTCTCTGAGCTTTCTTTGCCTACTTTAAAAAAATGTCGTCAATGAGTTTATGACAGAAATGACTTGATTTCTCTTTTGTTTCTAAGATTTGAATTATATTAAGCATTCAGAATACATCCCATGAAAAATGTTTGTCAAGGAATCGTTTTTCTCTTCCTGAGTAATGTAGTTATAAAATGTATCTTCTAAGAAGTATCTTGTAAAATGTATCTGGCTTTCCTTTTGAACACTTGAAACCCTAATTTTAAAGGATTATTTGATGTTTTCATTTTTCATATTATGTGAGGTTCTTTCAGGAATGATAGTGTGAATGTTTTTACATATGGCAGGTAGATTTCATATCATCATATTTTAGGTTTGAGTTTCCAAAATGAAAGATGGGCAAAGATTGTATTGATTTTAAGGTAATGTTTAAGCTGTACCTTTTTTTTTTATTCCTAACTTTGATCTTTTAATAGAAAAAGGCAGATTTTACATCTAGCTTTCTGGCTGTGCTTAAAGTCAGTATTTTGAGAACAATGAAGATGCTAATGTGCACCAAGTTTGCTGGGTCCCTAATTATCATAAAGCTGAAGTTTTGCCTTTGAAATCTCTCATCTTTTGACCACCCGTTTTAGGAACCTTGAAGGCTGAATTCTGATTTTCTTTACACTCACACAACCACTTAAATAATCAATTTTAGTGCTTTTCAAACTATCTGTAGTGAAGGACCAGTTTTTTTTAAAAATTTCCAATCCCTCAAATATCAGTATTTTTACAATACAAATGAATTACTAGGCAGATGAAACTTTTAAAAGACTTACAAGATACAAGCTCAATATTTTTTACTATTCATTTCAACAGATATAAAATTACTTTGTCAAGTGGCTATTAAAGTTTCTAAACACAAACTCTCAGTTTCAGTACTTGTATTCCCACGGACTGGTACCCAGCAGCTGGTAAAGTCTCAGTCCTCAGGCCTCACTTTGTGTGGCTTGCGTCTGGTAGAAGCCATGCAAAAATGTTTTCAGGGCTCACAATGATTTTTCTTCATGCAACCAGAGGTTATTTCAGGAGTATAATTTCTCCTCCATGTAAAATGCCCACACTCTATCAGAACCACATGACTTTTGAAAAAGATACAAAAGCTTTTCTCAGCTTTGCTCTGCAGTTCCTTATACGCAGTAACTCCTTCCATTATCTGCCCCCAGGGTAATGCTTAGATAGTGTGGTATTTAAAAGGTGGCATCACATTGATACCAGTGTCTGTAAGCTCACTAGGTCATATTTGCAAGCAGCAGTTGTGATGCAGAAATAGAATTGAGTAATTAGAAATAGCTATTACTATAGATTGAATGTCTGTGTCCCCCCAAAATTCATATGTTGAGAACCTCATGCCCAAGGTGATAGTATTAAGAGGCAGGGCCTTTAGATGACTAGGTCATGGGGCTAGACCCCCATGAGTGGGATTAGTGTCCTTATAAAAGAGGCCCCAGAGAGACCCCATTCCCTTCCTACCGTGTGAGGACATAGTGAGAAGAAGCCAGCCTGCAACCCAGAAGAGGGCTCTCCCCAGAACCTGACCAGGCTGTACCCCTATCTTGGACTGCCCAGCCTCTGGAACTGTGAGAAATAAATTTCTGTTGTTTATAAGCTTCCCAGTCTATGGTATACCTGCTATAGCAGCCCTAAGGGGCTAAGACAGCTGTGTTGTGAGTAAAGTATTTACAAATATGATCAGTGCAAACCTAAGGTAAACTGAGCTTGTCAGGCTGAATTACGAGAACCCAGTAATTGAACAAATTCTATTTAATGACATCTTTGTAGTATAGGTGATCTCTAATGCTGACAACAGATTTCTTAGAAATGCTGCTCTATTTAACTAACATTTTGTTCAGTTTTGCCTCCAGTGGAAGCAGAAAAGGTTTTTTCAGCTGTTAAATCCTGAAAATCAATATAATTTATTTATGTTAAAAAAAAATCACTCAATTGATATATTTTTTGAACCTTTTAAGTACTGATTTTCTTTTTATCAAGTAGAAAAAATATGTATTTGCCCTAAATCCTTAAAATACAAATGCTATAAAAATTCAAAAAAAAAAAAAAAAAACAACCAGGATGATATCATCAGTTTTCCTTACAAATCTTCACTGCCTTTGGTTTTACCCAGATGATAGAAATACATTATCAAGATATTTGCCTCAATAAAGAAAAATGCATCCTTTCTTTTCTTTTGGTGCCTCAGATCTGCAGGCCACGGTGGAGTGAAAGTCTCTGCATTCAGATATGAGGGAGGCTGTTTATCAGTGTTAAGAATACACTGTAGATACCTTACATTAGAACTGAAGTCACGGAGAGTATCTGAATTCTTCATCCAAAAAAGAAAAATGAGTGTTTATTTGATCTTTGTTAACACTGTGATCAAGAAGCATCACTGGAAAAGAAGTCATATGTCATTTACTATGTCAGCCCCTCACTTTCAGAGTATTCATGAGGCAAGGCATTTTTGTATGCCTGTATATTCATGGATTACGTAAAAGGAAATTGAATGGCTTATCATCCAGGTCATTTTTGCATGGTGATGTTGAGTATTTGTTCTATCATGTCATAAGGCATATATAAATGCTGGCTTTTGAAGGAGGAAGAAGTCATTGTTTCTCTGCCACCCCCATCTCTGTAGTGGTTTAGCTGAAAACTTCTCATCTTACCTGTTGGAGTTTATATTCTACCTATAGAACTGAAAATTATTGCTTGTTAAGAAGAGGTAAATGTATGATAGTGGGTAAATGGTGGACTTCGTGATGGATGTTATTGTTATTGTATTGTAACTGTTGTCTGTTTACTCCAAAACATTTACTTTCTATGAAAGTTTTTATTGATACTTGCATGTGATAACAAATCCATAGTGTGATTTGAAACAAGTGCTACCTCAGCCATTTCCGGAAGCAACCTCTTTTAATCATTCTTGCTTGGTTCTTTTGCTAGTTCTCTCCATTATTACTAAAAAAATATGAAGATAACTCTAGATAATAGGCTTATACATCTGTTTTCAAATTTATCACTTTTAGCTAATTTCATTGACTCTAACATAAAAGGTGAAGATTTAGCTAATTTATATTACCTTTTTCCTTTCTTCCTCTTCTCAATCTATATTTTGGTTTCTATTTTATTATATAAGTTAATATAATATTAATTATATTATTCTTTTGGCTATTCTATTAGTTTCCATTGTGGGATTTGGGGGTAAGAATTATTCCCCCTTAGAAGAGCATTGGTCCATTGCCTTCCACTGTCCAGCATTGGTGATGGGAAGTAATAAATCAGTTTCTCATGTCCTTGTAGGTGACTTTGAGGTGATCTTCTGAGAGCTTTTAGAATATTCAATTTGTCCTTAGATGTTTGAAATTCAAGATGGTATGACTAGGTCTGGATCTTTTTTCATTAATTAAGCTGTATACTCTGTGGCTCTTTTCAATCTGATGACATAGATCCTTCTTTAGCTCTGAGACATTTTCGCCTACTATTTCTTTGATCACTTCGTCCCTCTGTTTTCCCTGCTTCTCTTTCTGGAACTTATGTTGGTACCAGGTCACCCCTCAACAATACCTCATGGAATAGCTTCTTTCTGCCAAGCCTTGGGACACTTTAGAAGTCAGTAGGAGCTAGGAATGCCTGGACAATGCTTGCCCTTGAGAATTGCATCTGTTCCTGTTTCTGTATAGAATCAGGAGGGAAATGTTCTTTTTAAAGTATGGAACCCAGAAGGAAACATACTAAAATGAACAGACTTTATTTATAAGTTCTCTGTTACTGCTTATCTTCTACTTATTCACTTTTGTTACTACTCACTGTTTATCTTTTACTTTATAACTTTTAGTTACCTTTAAATCTTTCTGCTAAAGGCAAGTAGAATGTTTTTACTTAACCAGCAGTACGGAGCCTAAAAATTTAGGCTGGTCATCTAAGTAATTCGCCGTGGTTTCTGAAGTAAAAATATTCTGGGCATGACTTGGGGTTTCATTGTGAGCAACACAAAGCGATTTTGCATTAAAAAAAAAAAACACAAAAAAACACTTTATTGGCAGAATCAAAGGAAGCAGTGAACAGTCAGGCCTCCAGAAGGCCAGGTAATTAGGGCAGCTCTGGTCATTTCTGCGATGGGAACGAGTAGGCAATTTTTAGAGCGCTGACATCAGAACGATTCTCTGCTAAACTTCTCGTTAATTGGCTGCGAGGAGAGAAACCATTGCTTCAGCTTGATTCCCAAGCTCTCTTTTGAGGAGGAGATGGGACCTTCGTGGACAGTGTCACGATGAGCACACAGAATGGTGGGCAGGTGGTTCCCAAAGGAAAAACAGGAGCTTATCACCCAGAAATGGACAGACGAAAAGCAACCCGCGTCCACTCTCCTTTGGGCGGATGAGCCGAGGTTCTAACGCACCGGTTCCTTCCTCCCCCCAGTTCTGCCTCCCGTGCTCGTGCCCAGACACAGCGAGTACAACCCGCAGCTGAGCCTCCTGGCCAAGTTCCGCAGCGCGTCCCTGCACAGCGAGCCGCTCATGCCGCACAACGCCACCTACCCCGACTCCTTCCAGCAGCCTCCGTGCCCGGCCTTCCCTCCGTCGCCGGGGCCCCCGTTCCCGCAGTCCCCGTGCACGGCCGGCTACCCTCACTCCCCGGGAAGCCCTTCCGAGCCGGAGAGCCCCTTCCAGCACTCAGGTCAGTGAAAGCCGCGGTCTCCCGGGATACAGTACCCAACACGGTTGTGTAGGCGGGGCCATCGTAAAAAGCAGCGCTGCCACTTGCGGTTCACACAGCAGTTTCCTGCGGGCCGTTGGACCCTGCCCACCCTCTAACCTGATCGGGACTCTACCCATTTTGGAGCAGTTATCAATTTCTTTCTTTTTTTAATTTTTATTGTGGTATAATTGATTTACAATGTTGTGTTAGTTTCAGGTGTACAGCAAAGTGAATCAGTTATACATGTATATATATCCACTCTTTTTTTAGATTCTTTTCCCATATAGGCCATTACAGAGTATGGAGTAGCATTCCCTGTGCTATACGGGAGGTCCCTATTAGTTACCTATTTTATATATAGTAGTGTGTATATGTCAATCCCAATCTTCCAATTTATCCCTGTACAATCCAGTGGCATTAAGTACATTCACACTGTTGTGCAACCATCACCACGATCTATTTCCAAAATTTTTTCATCACCCCAAACAGAAACTCTGTGCCTGTTAAGCAGTAGGTCCCCATTACCTCTTCCTCTAGCCCCTGGTAAGCTTTTATCTACTTTCTGCCTCTATGGATTTACCTATTCTAGGTACCTTATATAAATGGAACCGTACAATATTTGTGGAGTTTTTTGTGTCGGACTTATTTCACTTAGCACGGTGTTTTTCACAGTCCATCCACATTGTAACAGTATCAGTTACTCCATTTTTGTAACTGAACAATAGTCCATTGTATGGATATACCACATTTTTAAAAAAATCCATTCATTGGTTGATGGATATTTGGGTTGTTTCTACCTTTGGCTCTTGTGAGTAATGTTGCCATGAACATTGATGTTCAAGTATTTGTTCGAGTCCCTGCTTTTACTTCCTTTGGGTACATACCTAGGAATGGAACTGATGGGTCATATGAACTCTACGTTCAGCCCCTTAATTTTGTAGATAGATCGACTCAAGGACCTACAAAAGGGCCCCCTTTATAACTTTTGCACCAGGGTCATAGTTCATTTTCTCTTAGGGAAATGCCTTATCACTGGCACTGCGGTGTGGTCCGTGGACCACGTGCATTAGAATCATCAGCAATGCCTGTTAAAACCTGCATGGCTGCATCCAGCCACTGATCTATTGACTCACAATTTCGGGGGGGTGGGCCCAGGAATCTGCATTTTAACAGGTTCCGCTGGCGATTTTTATGCCCACTTAAGTGTGAGAACTACTTGGATGGACGATTCAGTTCAACAAAGGCAGTGGAGTTAATGCCGTTGAACTCCACTGCTAACATAACAAGACCATTCTGAACTGACATTAGGAATGTAGACAGAAGGAATCATTTGTTCTGAGGTCCTCGATAAAGAGTTTTCTCTCTGCCTCAGGAGTTTTTACTGTTTTGAATTAATTTCTGATAACATGTTATCTACTGAACGCATACCGTTTGCCTAATTATGATCGTCTGATCATAAAACTGATATCTGGGGAGAAGAGCCCTTCTCAGCATGCCTTGGGCACAAGCTGGTAATCAGGTTTCAGCCATTCTGTGTTTTGGGGGCCATGTTTTGAACTGTGTTGAGTCAGAGTTTCCCTTTGGCCATTGTACAATCCATGGCACCAGAGGAACTGAAAACTAAATTAACTTCAAAGGAGGTTTAGCGTTCTCTGTTTTGAAAGCCAGATAACAGACTATAGAGAAAAACTAGGAGAATAGCTCCTAGATTTGAAGATCTCATCATGAAGTCATTTGAACCCAATAATAACTCATAAGTCAGAGGGACAGCGAATCAACCCTCTAGTGAGGGGCTCAGGACAACCAGTTTCTCCTGGAGGACTGTCCCAGTGTCACCGTAGAATGGCCCCCTTACATCATTAGTGGTCTCTCTGTAGCAGTGACACTCTCCACCAAAGCCAGGAGTTTAGCAGCAGAAAGGGTTGACTCAAGCTGTCCTTGTGTAGTCTATCAGTTTGATGTTCCTTTGTTTTTTTTTTTTTTTTTTAGAAATGTGTTTGGCTTTTTTTTTTTAATTAATTAATTTATTTATTTTTATTTTTGGCTGTGTTGGCTCTTCGTTTCTGTGCGAGGGCTTTCTCTAGTTGTGGCAAGTGGGGACCACTCTTCATTGCGGTGCGCGGGCCTCTCACTATTGCGGCCTCTCTTGTTGCAGAGCACAGGCTCCAGACGCGCAGGCTCAGTAGTTGTGGCTCACGGGCCTAGTTGCTCCGTGGCATGTGGGATCTTCCCAGACCAGGGCTCGAACCCATGTCCCCTGCATTAGCAGGCAGATTCTCAACCACTGCGCCACCAGGGAAGCCCTGATGTTCCTTTGTTTTACTGCTTTCTTTTAGTTGACACACCACCCCCGCCTTATCATGCCGCCAAAGCCCCAGGGACCCAGAATGCCTGACCTGTAGATGCCACAGCTGAGAGTCACTTAGTACTGTCAGTGCCTAATGGAGGTCACTTGGCAGATGAACAGCCAAATGTAGCTGTTTTCCAAGAGTACTTCCTATTACCACCTCCCATCTGGAAAACAAAGAAAAAAGCAAAAGAAAACAAAACGTGCCAGCCTGCTGTTTCATAAGTGTTTTCAGGGGCAGATAGCGTGGTTTCGCATTTTGACTTTGGCATTCCTCAGTCCCATAGAGTGAATGTTTTGTGTGTTATCCTGGTTAGTAGAACAAGTAAATTTTAAATTTTAACCGAACATTTAGAAGTCTGTAGTTCTGGATGTTTTAGTATGGAATTAGGTATTTAAGAAGTTAGTAATTTTGTCCCATTTGTGTTTCTTTACTATAATAGGTTTTTAGTAATGTCTCTCATTTGGCTTAGAGGAGTGCGCTTCAAAATATGTATATAGTTTTCACATAATTTTATTTGTGTCCTGTAATAGGCTAGATAAATATTGCTCAACTTTAATGTTCATACAGACCACATGGCGATCTTGTATAAATGCAGATTTTGATTCCCTAGATCTGGGGTGCTTTTCAAGAATCTGCATTCCTAACAAGCTCCCAGGTGATGCAGTGGCTGCAGTTCCAGGAACCACACCGAGCAGGGGAGGTCAAAGGGCTTTACTATCTAAAGTATCTCAGAGGGAATTCTTTCATAAGTGAAGGTCCATCTGGAAATCACATAATAACCCCCTAATTTATCTGTTGTGTAAGTTCATATTTTAGTGCGTATAGGAACACACTCTAGACACAAGAATTACTAGAATATTCAAAGAAAAGAAAGATACTATAATCAATAGAAAGGCAGAGAAAGAGTGCGAGTGGTGAAGAAAAAAAAAAACCTCCAAATTTGGGTTAGTGGCAACTTAACTTTGAAAAGTTTCGGGTGAAAACATAACATTCATGGATTTCCTAATGAAATAGACCTCTCCCTTTAAAATACTTTTATGCCATAATTATCCCATATGTACACAAAGGAGAATGTGAGTCTATGTGGACATTGTTTTTTCTTTCTTAAATAAAATCCTATGCAGTGTTTTTGTTTTGATTTTTACATACTCGAACAAATTTTTTTCAGCTTTAGGTCGTTAGAAAAGGATACTCTTTGCCACGGGGATTCAGTTTGGCACTGCACCAGGAAGATGCTGTCATCTGTAAAGATGAGGTGACCTGGCAGCTTCCTTTTAGCTGTGTTTCCTTTAGGGGGGATGAAGTTTACATGGATCCACTCACATCGCTGTTGCCTGGCCCCTCAATTCTAGCAAACATGTTGACAAAGCCTCCAACCATGGGAGAATCACGAGGGCGGTGGCCCCTGTGCACAGGTACGTGGACCAGATGAGCTACCTGCCAACAGCGTCCGTGAAAGAGGCAGGTTTGTAAAGATCACACAGCAGCCTGCTGGGTCTTGCAGCCAACTTTCTGGTGAACAGCGATAACCGCCGTTTCCCGGTGGCGTCGTGAGCTGGGAGGCACGAGCGTGGCGGTAGCGAGGTCCTGTCTGGTCCGCTTTCTTTCAGATTTTCGGCCGGTTTGCTACGAGGAGCCGCAGCACTGGTGCTCCGTCGCCTACTATGAACTGAACAACCGTGTTGGGGAGACGTTCCAGGCTTCCTCCCGAAGTGTGCTTATTGATGGATTCACAGACCCTTCGAATAACAGGAACAGATTCTGTCTCGGACTTCTTTCTAATGTAAACAGAAACTCAACGATAGAAAATACCAGAAGACACATAGGAAAGGGTAAAAGCAAATATGTAGTTCCTTCCTATATTCTTCTGAGCTAAAACGTGGAAATAGAAACAAGCCATGGATTGGCTGCATGACCTAGTGGGATGATCCCAGGGCTGGGATCTGGGAGACCGTTCTGGGGGATATTGTTGGGAAAAGCATGGGAGGTTTTGTAACCTTAGTGTCTCTACCTCTGAGGTCGGCACAGCATCTTCTGGGGGGTGGCGTAGGGTGGGTATTAGGAAGACGAACAAGATGATAAATATGAAAACAGGATGAAATTATTATTTTTATTCATTTATTTATTTGGCTGCATCGGGTCTTAGTTGCGGCGTGCTGGCTTCTCTCTAGCTGTGGCATGCGGGTTTTTTCTCTCTAATTGTGGCATGCAGGCTCCAGGGCACGTGGGCTCTGTAGTTGTGGCACGCAGGCTTAGTTGCCCCACGGCATGTGGGATCTTAGTTCCCCGACCAGGGATCGAACCTGCATCCCCTGCATTGGAAGGCAGATTCTTTACCACTGGACCGCCAGGGAAGTCCCAGGATGGTATTATTGAAGAGAAGTATTTTGAATTATTTTTGAATTGCGTGAAATGCTAAATAGGATAACTTCTGAAGAAGAGGAGTTCTGGCTGGATGATTATTTATATCAGGTGAAGTTACCTTTAGAGACTGAGAAGCTAGGCAGTTTTAAAAATCGTTGACTTATTAATGTCAGGAAGCCTTTGGTAGGGGATTGGGGTTCTCCTGTGTCCAGGCATTGTTACAACAGCCGAATAAGCACAGGCCTCACTGGGGTCTGGCTGTGATGCTTTTGGAGCCTGTCTCATTGGCATGATCAATCCCAGCTGAGCATGAGGCCTCGTTGAGGACTTTAAGTTCTTTTCTTTTCTATTCGAATAGTTGGCAGTGTCTGAATGGTGCCTGGTTGTCCACTGTTACACTCTGGAATCACAGGTGTAAAGAACCTTCAGAGTCATTTGATCTTTTCTCTCCCCGTCTAGCACTTATACCACCTTGGGAAGTAGCCACGAGCCTTTTATTTCAAATTTCCAAGGGAGATTCATTATTTCACTTATGATGCTTCCTGTATTCTTCCTAACGTACCTCCTAAATGTCTCCTGTTGTAAACCTACAGACCATTGACTAGAGGCAGGCTGAGTTCCTTCACTCACGTTGACTCTTAATGGCAAAAGTTACCTTCTGTTTATTTTATCCTGTATCTTTCCATAGTAGCTTTGAGGTGGCTTACAAGAAACCTTTACAGTGAAATGATAAATGAAAAATAGAAAATCAGGAGCTGGGGGTGAGTGGGAGAGAAGAATACATGTATGTCATCTCCAAGAGTTACCATTGTAATTGTAACCATTGTGATTGTGATTAAACTTTTCCTCTGGAGGTCAGAAAAAGGAAACTTAATCTGTAATGTAACTTTTATCCCAAAGGAGGAAACATAGTCATTCCTCAAAGGAAGTAATATTTTGACTGAAATCTTAAATATCTCAGGTATGGTTTTACTTTTAAATGATTTTTATAAGAATCTTCAGGTGAAATCTAAAGGTAGAACGTTAAAACGTAATGTTGTAGAGCTGTTTGCTATAGGGCTTTACAGATTGGTCTGCATATTAGACTTCTACTTATGCCACTTGATCTAAAAATAGAATTAAAATATGCAAGGACTGTTAAATACCTTCTGGGAAACTTTCTGCAAGTAGTTTGTTCAAGGTGCTGCTGATGTAGATGGACAAATGTAGAGGGTTGGTGTCATGTTAGTAATTGAGAGATAATCCACAGGGTTAAAAAAAAAACATAGGAGCAAGAGCCAGGACTGATGAACTGTTACAAAAACCAGCAAGCCTAGGAAATGCTCACCTGGATGGAAGGGCACTCCACCCTCAGCATGGTCCCCAAGGCACAATTTTCTCAGAAAGCTGCTTTGGAATTGTCCTAATGTGAAAAGATAATTTTTTTAAGGGGCTACAAGCCATGCCATAAAGCATGGCATGGAATATTTCAAAGCAGAGCTATTGGTTTTCTGTGAGGTCAGGGGGCTCTCTCTCAGGGGCCCCCGTGGATTATCTGGTTCTGAGCTGCGTGGCTTCCTGGAGCACCAGCCTAAGTAAGTTTGCAGCCAAATGCACCTTGAGGTTAGTGAATAAGTTAACGTGTTCTGTAGAGTTAGTTACTAGAGACACTCAGACTTCACAGCTATGCATTCATCTCGCAAATATTTATTGAGCATTTAATCTTAGCCAGATGGTTCTGCCACTAGGGATGCAGCAATGGGAAACAAACAAGACAAAACAAAAATCCCTGGCTTCGTGGATTACCTACAACTAAGGAAAGACAAACAAGAAATAATACACACACACACACACACACACACACACACACACACACACACACGTCAAATGATAATTGGCCAGAGAAAAACAAAGGAGGGGAAGGGAATGGGGAGGGTAGCCAGGGCAGGCTTCCTAAGGAGGTGACATCTGAGCCGAGAGCTAAAGAGGGAATCGACAGTGTGGGTACCAGTGGGGAAAGCTTTCCAAGCAAAGGGAAACAGCAGGTACAAAGGCCCTGAAGCCTGCCTGGCATAGTGAGGAATAGCAGGGATGCCAAAGTGAACGGAACAGAGTGAGCAAGGGAGTGAGGAAGTCATAGAAGAAACGGGGACAGGACCCGGTCTCAGGGCCTAGAAGCCATGTAGAGTGCTTTAACTTTGCCTGTGTGACATAGGAAGATGGAGTTAAGTTGGAGTTTATAGATCTGAGTTTTCACTTCAAAAGGATCCCCTGGCTGTTATATCGAGATGAGACTGTAGGGGGGTGGGGGGTGGGGCAAGGGTGGAAGGTGTCTACAAAAAAAATCTTTTTATTATGGTTAATGATGGGCCATTTCTCCCCTCAGTAGTTATCAGTTGCTTTGAGGTCACTTCCGGTTTGTGTTCCTTGCCACTTAAGTTAGGGAAGATGGCTGGTCCTCTAAAGGAAGTTCATGCCACCACCGGTCAGCAGGGCATGTACTTTGAGTTGTTTTCTGTGGCGGTGATGGTTTATGCTGACTCACCCGTGCTCTTTCATCCTGCTTTCCATCTAATGCATGCACTGTGAGGCAGCAGGCTTGGTACCAAGCCTTTATTTGTATCCTTACAACAGTAACAAACCTATTGCTTTGACCTCTCTAGCCAAGTGCTTTAAAAAGCCATAGGCTAGTTAGCACTAGAATAGCCAGGAGCTGCTGCTTCAGTATCAGAGGCAGGACTTCAAAGAACCTGGAAGAGTGCATTCTACATGAAGTCTGTCCATATTCTTCCTTGAAAACCAGGCAGACCACTTGAACTCTTTCAAATGACTGATAGCTGCCCCCACTGATTTCCCCTAATGTGTGTCAGGCACCCTGGCAGACTCTTACTCATGTTATTTTTATTGTCACCCTACAAGTTAGGATTTCTTAGTCCAGTTTTATGGATGAGGCAATGGAAGCTCAGAGAATTCAGCGGCGTACCCATGGTCCCACGAGTGATGTGGGTTTGCACCCATGGCTCTGTCTGTAAGGTCCAGTTGCTCCCTTCTGCTGGAGGGGAGGGACCCTCCTGCTTTTTCATCTCGGCACCCCTCTTAGTTCAGCGCTTGAGGAATTGAATCTTTAGATATGGAATGAAAATACTTATATGCTGCAGGCACGATATGTCAGAATCACCTCTGAGATCTTGAAATAAGGCCCTCATAGTACTAAAGTGATGAAATTTTACAATGATTTACTTTAAAAATGTAAATCAGAGAAGATTTTGTGTTTTCCCCACAAGAATATTCTAGAAAAGGAGTACCTCACTGAGTTACACAGAGCTCCATCGGAGGATTATAAGGATCTTTACAGAAAAAAAGATGAAGAACTGCTGACATATCATACCTATCTGTGACTGCGCAAAATAAAGTGAAGGTTATTTCCTGATGTTTTGGGAGTGATGTAATAGCCAATTTGGATCACTGGAGTATAAAACGTGCCTGCTTTTTTAGAGTGGCTTTTAGGATGGCCCCGATTTCCATATAATGAAGAAAACCGCAGTTTTGAATGGACTGCATGGACATACGTGTGCTGCTCTTAAGGTCATTGAGGTTGGATTATATTTCTTAGAAATGCACAACTTAATATAATCCTAATCAATAGCACTGTCACTTCTGAGCACCTACGATTTGTGCTGTAACTGAAGTCAGAGCCATTGACCCTCGTAATGAGCCTGTGCTGGGTTCTTGGTGTGAAAGGACACTTGGAGCAGGACGGGCAGGTTTCTCCTTTGCAGCTGCAGACATCATGCTGCGTGTGTCCTGGCTGCTGGCTGTTCTTCCTCTCATGGGAGAAGGAGTGGGTAATTATGATAATTCCTGAGGCATTAGCCCCAGGGATTGAATTTACCGAGGCAAACCGAGACCTTTCCTGAACATAATTATCATAGATTCCAAATCACTGAATTGCTTTTGGAATTAGTTTTTCACCTTTTAATGAATCTTTATTTTCTTGCACATCTCAGCTTGTTCTGTAGAATCCTAGTAATGCTTCCATGTTTTATGAAAGGAATTATCCTGAGGCAAGGGTTTGGTTTGTCAGTTCCTTAGAAGGAGGGTCTGCACCTCAGGGTGATTTTTTTTTTTTAAATAAATTTATTTATTTTTGGCTGCGTTGGGTCTTCCTTGCTGTGCGTGGGCTTTCTCTAGTTGCGGTGAGCGGGGGCTACTCTACGTTGTGGTGCACGGGCTTCTCATTGTGGTGGTTTCTCTTTCTTGCCAAGCATGGGCTCTAAGCGCGCAGGCTTCAGTAGTTGTGGCTCGCGGACTCTAGAGCGCAGGCTCAGTAGTTGTGGCGCACGGGCTTAGTTGCTCCGCGGCATGTGGGATCTTCCCAGACCAGGGCTCGAACCCGTGTCCCCTGCATTGGCAGGCGGATTCTTAAGCACTGCGCCACCAGGGAAGTCCTCAGGGTGATTTTTGGATTGCTTCTTTCTCAATGGATTTAGTTTCCCAGTCTCAAAATGTCCTTTCCATTCTACCTTTGAATGTGTATAAGGTTTCTCATCCCTGAAAAAGCAAATCCTAAAAAATTTTAACACAGAATGTCATACTGTTGCAGTTATTACACAGGGCATTGCAAAATATTTCATAACATGAGAAAATGTTCACACTATTTTAATACGTGAAAAAAGCTTATAAAAGATCCTGTAGAGGATGATCCTAATTTTGTTTAAAATGTGCACATAAAAGACTGAAAGGTATATGACACATATTAGCTTTGAATATTTCTGGGCTGTGGATTTATGGCCGATCTTTATTCTTTGCATCTCTGTATTTTATAAATTTCCTCTAGTGGGTCTTGTTGCTCCTGTGAAGATGGGGTGGGACCGGGCATGTCCAGGCATGCTGGGGTCACTGAAGTAGTGGTGAGAGAGAAAGCATCACGGTTCACCCGCCCTGGCAGAGTCGCCGAGTGTGCGAGCACACAGTGGGCATTCAGTGTAGGTCAGTTGGGACCAAAGCTGCTTGTTCATCATATTGTCCGGAGAGACTTAAAGTCTTCAAGTATAGCTTTAGGGGACTGATTTTGCTACCAGCCCAGAAGTGGCTTTGTGTGAACTGGAAGGAACCCATTTCTCAAGAGAAGTTTCTGCCATCTGCTGGAGGAGTCTTCTAATAACTGTACAAATCTCGGAAGACTGAGGCACACCCTGGGTTTGTGCAGTGCACAGCTGCAGGCACTGTCCTGGGCGGGCCCACCTCCATCCTCTGGACCAAAGCCCCGGTGTAGATCTGGAAATCTTTACTTTTATGTTATTTTTTGATCATACGTTAAAAATTTTTTTTTTATTTTGGAAAATTTCAAGCTTACACAAAAGTAGAGTCATGTAATAAATTTTCATATGACCATCTCCAGCTTCAATAACGAGTCACGTTCTGTACCATTCTTTTCCCCAGTCCCATCACAGTATTTTTACAAGAGTATTTTAAAGCAAATCTCAGACCTCGTATCCTTTCTCCCGTGTATTTAAGTATATGTCTAACTACATAAGGAATTTCTGAGAGTATCATCATTAATTACCCTCAGAATATGCACTTTCTTCAAGCTCCAGAGGATCCTGACAGTCAGCCAGATTTTAGAATAGTTGTGCATCTTTGATGGGGAGTAAAGACTGGTGAGGCCCTTTGCCTTTGGGTTTCTCTGAAATCTTGATCTTACTTTAGATGGCCTGGACTCAAAAGAATGTCACCCTGCATTTCATAGAGTTTCTAAGTCAGTACGATGAACACTTCTTCACAGCGATTAGTTGGATAGTTCACTTGTATTTCAATAAATAGTGCACTTTTTAATGGGAAAAAAATAAAATAAAATAGTTGTGCAGAAGAGAGGGCAGCAAAGCCAAGGGGAATATCAATTACCAGCTCCAGGGAAGGTGTTGAGTTTGTGCTCATAAGTTCAGGGTGTTTTCCAAGCAGAGTGGAGAGGCATCAGGGTTCTCTGAGCTGGGCTGTGGGGTGATGAGATCTACTTTCCGCAGGGATATCCTTTCCCCACCCCCACCCCCACTCCCACTCCGGAGGGGATCCTTGCATATTCCTTCCACTTCGGGACGTCCCCCTCTGACTGTTAATAGGTTCCACAGCATTGGAACCACTCACCAGCCTAACTAAGCCGCTGTCCTCCCCGCCTCCCCTCCATCACCTCTGTCATTCAAGGCTGCAGAAGATGCCAGAAGGGACCTACCTGCGGCCTGACTCAGCAGATCCAAATCAAGCCCAAAGAGTCCTAATTAACCACCACACAGGACTCCAGACTCCCTAATCTCCTAAAGGGTGGGTGCAGGCACACACAGATGGAAAACTCAGATGAAGAAAGATGCAGCCGGAGAAGAGAGGTAGTACGAGGTGTGCGTACAACTTGCCCGAGGACCCCATCGCCGGGCTTCTCTCTCGTCTCAGGTAGCACCTTCTTCGGGCGTTTATCCTTACTGCTCACTGTTCTCTGTGGCGATCTAGCATCTCACACATGTGGTTTGAAGCCACTCTTCTGGCCTGTCAAATGGATGCAAATAAAATCCCTTGCTTACTTGACTCCTTCGATGCCGCTGTCTCTAGCCCAAATCCAGCCTCCTTCGCAGTGGGGTTGAATTCCCCCTGGTCCCGGTACTGAGGACTGGCTCCGGCTTCTGCGGGTGCATCCCATTGGCTCTGCCCCTTCTTCTCGCTCAGGATGCTAAACTACTGCCTCCTCGTTCAGTCTTTTCTCTGCTTTCCATGCTCTGCCAGCATGTCTGTGGCTGCGGATGAGACTTTAACAGGACTGAAAATCCTCCCCTAAATAAACACCAGAGTCAGATAACAAAAATCTGTTCTCCTTAATAGGTTCTGGGAGAATTATATATTTGAAGGTCATTCAATTCAAAGACATACTAAACACTTAGCAGCCTCATGTTCTGGCTCTTTTACCACCTGCTCGCTCTCACTTTGAAAATACTCACAGCTACCCCAGAGGCAGGCCTTCCCCCTGGGAGTTTTTAAAGGAAGTCTGCTTGGATTTGCCCCTGCCTAACCTCCAACATGTCGCTGCAGCCAAGTAACTATGTCCCAGCTAATTAGGACAGTCCTTCTGCCTTCTCCTCACGGCCAGGGCCACGGGTGTCAGACCCCGGGCCGTTTAAGGGAAAGAATGATGGAGATGAGGAAGAAAAGGGAGAGGATGGCTGAGCAGAGGAGGGGGAGCTGGTCTGATCTAGGTGCTGAGAGGGGAACCTTGGCCTGAACATCAAGAGCTGTGCTTTATCATTGTGACCCTGAGTCCATTTCTTCAGACTGTGTTGGAGTCTGTGGTTGGGATACCTAATACTGAAAACCACTCTTCTCTAAAATTGTATTAAGGGAAAGGAAATCGGAAAAGGAGGCCATAAAGCTGGCGGGAAGTATAATGCAGAAGTGCCTCCATTGCTGCGGCTGTGTCCGAAATGTTTCCTAAATGCGGAGTTAAGCACACCAGGGTCTGAGAACCCCTGGAGGTCTTCAATTCTATTACTTTTAAATGTTTTATTTTTATTTTTAAAAGATCCCGAGTCTATCACTGTAAGTACATTCAGGATCATTTCTACAGACCCCTTTTGCTGCTGCACAGCGATTGTACTTACAGTCATGTTGACACTTAGTGCTGGAGCACTTTGTTCCTGTTAACAGGTTGGGGAACAATCGTTCTGGTGCTTAATACTCACTAGACTAGAACATCTCCATC
Source organism: Balaenoptera acutorostrata (assembly GCF_949987535.1). NCBI lineage: Eukaryota > Metazoa > Chordata > Mammalia > Artiodactyla > Balaenopteridae > Balaenoptera > Balaenoptera acutorostrata. The sequence goes on from NC_080081.1 coordinate 68,356,150, forward strand.
TCACCTAACCCCAGTCCCTTGTTATAAATTTATGTGGAATCTGAAACCCAGACATTGGGAGGGAAAGCAACAACTGAAATTTACTCTGAGCAGCAGCGTTCTCAGGACGCTTTGCCTTTCAGCTCTAAGAATGTGAGATAAAGTAGCATAAACTACATTTTGATTGTGAGTTTTTATATTTTATCTGAAAACATGGCACAAATTTCACCGTTTGTAGGTAAAAAGAGGCATTGTTTCTATGACCTATAACTGTAGGTGATAAGCTTTAAAATAAAATGGGCCTCTTTGAGGTATTTATTAAGAGAAATGGATTTATAATTGTTGGTGAAATAAAATTTAAACTTCATTTATTGTTCCCTCTGAAGTAGGTTTAGTGTATGCACCTAAGTATTACCATGGTACTACCTGTGTCCAGTTCTTTTTTTTTTTTTGATGTGTTCTGCATTATGTATTTATTTTGCATCTAATATTATGAGATCTTCCTTTTAGAAGGAACAAGCGTGAGATTGAGCAAGTGATGGGAGTAGTACACGAGAGCCTACTTCTGTGTTCTTGGTGCTGATCGTAAACCTGGGTTGCAATCCACTTTTAAATGGACTCATGGAAAAAATATAGATGATAATTAAAGCAAGTCAGCCTTTGGGGCACGTGTGGTACTAATCGATGATTGGTGATATTAAAATTAACCTCACAGTTGCTAGTCACATCTCTTGAGGTTACAGAGGTGGATGAGAAGGGAAGGGTGATACATCCAAGCGAAAAGTCGGTGCTGGTGTTGGAAGAGTGTGTTTGCCTCGTAGGCGTGCACCTGTACTACGTCGGGGGAGAGGTCTACGCCGAGTGCGTGAGTGACAGCAGCATCTTTGTGCAGAGCCGGAACTGCAACTGTCAGCACGGCTTTCACCCGGCCACCGTCTGCAAGATCCCCAGCGGCTGCAGCCTCAAGGTCTTCAACAACCAGCTGTTCGCTCAGCTGCTTGCCCAGTCCGTCCACCACGGATTTGAAGTCGTTTATGAGTTGACTAAGATGTGCACCATCCGGATGAGTTTTGTCAAGGTAAGGAGTGCTTGCTTCCCCGATGGTAAGATGGAAAATGAAAAATAAAACCAAAAGCACTCTTTGGTTGACGTGGCAGTTAGACAGCCAGGGCAAGTAGACAGCAGTTTGCCAGGGGGTGGGGGTGGGGGTGCTCTATTTAATTGTTTTTTTTTTGTTTTTGTTTTTAAAGTAAATACAAATTTAATTTAAATTTTTTTTTTTTTTTAAAGGATTTTCTTATTTATTTATTTTATTTATTTATTTATTTATTTTTGGCTGTGTTGGGTCTTCGGTTCGTGCGAGGGCTTTCTCCAGTTGCGGCAAGCGGGGGCCACTCTTCATCGCGGTGCGGGGACCGCTCTTCATCGCGGTGCGCGGGCCTTTCTCTATCGCGGCCCCTCCCGTCGCGGGGCACAGGCTCCAGACGCGCAGGCTCAGCAATTGTGGCTCACGGGCCCAGCTGCTCCGTGGCATGTGGGATCTTCCCAGACCAGGGCTCGAACCCGTGTCCCCTGCATTAGCAGGCAGATTCTCAACCACTGCGCCACCAGGGAAGCCCTAATTTAAATTTTTATTATAAATTTTACAGTAAAAGTAAAACAAACAATATCCTAGAAGTCAAAATTCTACCTACAGGTAATGGCAAGAGTAGGGAAACTGCAGAGTCCAAATTTTACAAAAAAATGTACAGCTTTCCTGATCAGCAGCTTAGCTGGGAAAAGCATGAGCTTTGTAAGCGAACAGATTTCAAATCAAATCCCCGCTCCCCTAACTAACAACTGATCAAACAAGGTAGCTATGCTATCTTTTTTTTTTTTTTTTTAACATCTTTATTGGAGTATAATTGCTTTACAATGGTGTGTTAGTTTCTGCTGTACAACAAAGTGAATCAGCTATATGTATACATATATCCCCATATCCCCTCCCTCTTGCGTCTCCCTCCCACCCTCCCTATCCCACCCCTCTAGGTGGTCACAAAGCACCGAGCTGATCTCCCTGTGCTATGCGGCTGCTTCCTACTAGCTATCTATTTTACATTTGGTAGTGTACATATGTCAATTGTTTTTTGGAAGAGCTTCTCCATGAGTATGAAATCTCTTGTTTAGCAATTTTAAGAAAATTCTTAAGCATATTACTTTTGGAGGAAAACCGAGTTAAGATAGTTATCTGATTTTTTTTTTTAACGCATAAGATAAAGTGACAATGATAATTGTATAGGACTTAATGCTACAGAGATTCTTCCATCCCTCAAATTGCTGAGCACCTATGGTCACTCAGTAAATGTTGGTGAATTTACCTGAATCAAATAAGACACTCTCCTTACTCTTACAAAGCATACAGGCAAATGGAGCAGTCATATTTATAAATAAGCTACAAAACAGACAGAACTGACTCTAATACAAGATAGTATGAATTAAGTGCTGTTTATAAAGGTATAAACAAATTGGGATAGAAACATTATGGGGGTTGTGATTAATTCTGAGACAGCAGTAGATGTTCTGTTTATGAATATTTGTTGAATTTATCAAATTAGATCTTATTAAAATTGATGTGAAGGTTGGAGAACGGAGGAAAAGTTACTTAGCGGGAAGGAAAAAAACTGGATTTGCACGTTGAAGCTAAAGACCTCAGTTTCATCGTCTGCTGTTTCATCCCTCGCAAAGCACTTGCAAATAATTCTATATTTCCAAATCTGAGCTTGTTTATCAAACTGAGTATGTGTACACAGTTTTCCCATTGTCATATAGGAATCAGTATGGCTTGTTCCAGGTTTTTTCAAAGTAAAACTTATTTATTAATCCTTCAAAATTATCTTTAAAAATGTGTCCTGTTTTTCTATACTTTTTTTAAAAATTTTATTTTATTTATTTATTTTTGGCTGCGTTGGGTCTTTGTTGCTGTGCGCAGGCTTTCTCTAGTTGCAGCGAGCAGGGCTACTCTTCATTGTGGTGCGTGGGCTTCTCATTGCGGTGGCTTCTCTTGTTGCAGAGCACGGGCTCTAGGCAAGCGAGCTTCAGTAATTGCGGCACGCGGGCTGTAGAGCGCAGGCTCAGTGGTTGTGGTGCACGGGCTTAGTTGCTCCTCAGCATGTGGGATCTTCCCAGACCAGGGCTCGAACCCGTGGTGTCCCCTGCATTGGCAGGCGGATTCTTAACCACTGCACCACCAGGGAAGTCCATTATGTCTTTATTGTATATATAATTTTAGTAATTATTTTAAAAATAAGAATCGAGAATAGAGTTTCCAATTGAAAAAATGACTTCTTGAATCCATTTCTTTCATGGTGACAAAGCAGTTTTATTCAAATTTACTGTTAAGCTTTAAAAGTATTTTCACACTGTCAGGCAATTAAATACCTGAAAATCTTTTCAAACGTTCTGATGCTTCAGAGCCAGCAGAGGGCGTTAAATTGCCATTAACGAACAACCATTTGACTTGCGGTTACTTTTTTCTAGGCCTGTGTTTTTCAAATTAGGATAAAAGGCCAATATCTCAGACGTAATTATTTCACTGTAACATAAGCTTGCATAGAAATCTTATTTTCCTAAGATCAGCAAGATGTATTTCTCAGATATGCAACCTTTAAATTCATAAAACTATGCAATTCACAGAAAATAAACTATAATTATATTGCAGGGACTTTTAAAAACATAAATCCCTAGCAAATATAAGTACAGATGATCAGTGTAAAAGAAATGTACAAGTTCTCATCACAAGAAAAAATTGCATCCATGTGAGGTGGTGGATGTTGACTGAACTTACTGTCTTTATTTTTACTGTCTCTCCTATGGATGGTCACAAATGGCAAATTGCCAGAAGTGAGCCAGCGGGGGAGAGGAGAAACAAGCTTTGTTCATCAATCCTGAATAACCAAGAGCGCCCTCAGCCCTCGCTTTACAACGTTCAGATCCAGTCACTGGTCTGTAGTGAGCAACCACTTTGTACAGAACACGGGTCTTCAGCGTTAAGGGGGTGAACATGAGTTCAAGCTCCTTTCCCTGTGGAAGAGGAAGTGATTTGCCAGGGTCTCCGGCATGGCTAGAACCCAGGCCCTCTCTAGGTCCATGAATTTAGTTGTGAACCCAGGAGGAAACCACGGATGGGGACTCAGGGTATCTGGTTGATGCAAAAGTCGTCCTGTACTTGCAGGAACGTGGAGTTCACATTCTCAGGTCCCAGGAGCTGCCCCGGGTTGGGTGGGCTGTGTCCACCAGGCCTGCTGGGGCCTCTGAAGCTTGCCTGTAAAGTCTGGCACAACCACTCCGCTCCGTTTTTGCTTTTCAGGGTTGGGGAGCCGAGTATCATCGCCAGGATGTCACGAGCACGCCCTGCTGGATTGAGATTCACCTTCATGGACCACTGCAGTGGTTGGACAAAGTTCTGACTCAAATGGGCTCTCCACACAACCCGATTTCTTCAGTGTCTTAACAGTCCTGTCTTAATCCACATTTCTGTAGGATAGATGCTATTGCAGGCAGTGGCTTATATCATTTCAGATTTGCAACTAACTGAAGTTTCTAAGTACATGTGTAAATACATATAATATATACTATTCACATTTTGTATCACCATTTGTTTTGTGCTTTCTAGTTAACCTGATGCCAGTACAGTGCAATTAGAAAAGCAGGGTTTTTGTGCCTACACTGTAATAAGCAGCAGCTTCTTTTGTGGGAGAGAACAAATGAGAGGCAACTGTAGGAACAGTATTTGAAGGGTGTTGGTAGAATAAAGGCAGCTTTAGTCCACCATGTCATGTAAGGCATGTTGTGTGGCCAATCTGGAAAAATATTAAAACTGTTTACGTAGCAAAAATCAGGTACTAGCAGCACTAGAGCAAATAACACTTTAGGACAAAACAAAGCTGTCAAACCCATAAAATTTAAATAACCTCACTGTTAGTGCTACTGGCCAAAAAAAAAAAAAAAAAAATCAAGCTTGTAAAATCAGTTACATAAGGTAAGTCACATAAACTTTATTTCTGAAGTTGAAATACCTATAGCTGGACTATTGTGCTGATATGAACGGTACATTTTAAACAGATTAAACTGTGATGGGAAAAGAAAGAAACTGTGAAGCTGAGAGTCATGTTGCCTCATTATCTACCACTGTAAAAAAAATGAATGAGTCTAATATGGGAAGATAAATATGAAAATAGCATGAAAGGAGCTATATCCCCCAGTTGCAAAATAAGACCAGAACTTAGTCTGAGAATCACCCACAGAGATGCCTGCTTTCCACATAGGAAATCTCGGGTTCCTGTTTTCCTGGTGATTCATGTCAGGCAGCTCTGCAGATTTCTGAGTCTGCACAGTGAGCTCTACGGCCATGTATGTCAGTCAGTCCTGTATGCGGAAGCAGTAAAATAAGAGCATTGGACAAAAGCACCCTGTTTACTTATACCTTCTCACATTCCCACGTTCAAAGTCTCTAGGTGAGGGCATGCCTTTTGCCACATTTTCCTCACATGCTGGCAAATATTAACTATTCACAGATGACTAAAACAGTGGTGAAGCCTTTGAGAAAATCTAGACACACCGCTGGGATCAAATTTGAGTTATTTAACTTAGTGTTTCTATTGATTAAATGATCTGCTGGTCATATGTGGTAGCCTCTTCTAAAACTAAAGCTTCATACCTGGAAATAACTTCCCAAGTAAGATAATAATTTCACAATCCCTATCATTTCTGAGGAACAGTGGTCCTGAATAACAGGACATTTTAAAAAATGTATCCACAACATCAAAACCTGTTCTTATTTACCCTTGGATGATAAAGAGAGGAAAATTTCCCAAATTCCTAGGTACTTTCATATATATATAATAATTCCCACCCACTAAACACTGCATTGCTTGGAAAAATATTTCACACCCTTTTTAAAATGTGTAATTTAAGAAGGTAATTATGCTTGTAACAGACGGTACTTCAGTGATCCAGGTTTCTTCATTTATACATTGTCTCAACTCTTTCTAGCATTAGTGCATAGTAGTTGTTTCTCATTAAATTGTATTCAAGGTAGGAATGATCATGTGACAAAGATATGTGTGTGAGCTACTGCTGTCACCTCTTGTAATGACTAGTGTCACCTAATAGAGGCTTCCCCATATACAGTAGAAAATATTACATTGTACATTAAAGCTAGGTGGGCCATTGAGTGTTTAGCAAACTCCGTAGTATATTGGTGCATCAACTATGTATGTGCCTGGCACAGTGTTAGGTACTGTGGAATCGAATGTAAACAAGAGACCCGTCCCAGCCCTCTGGAGCTGAAAGTCTTAAGAGTAAATCTGTTTGTAGAATCATCTTCATGTTTCAAGAACTTTTAAAACAAACCATGCAATCTTTCTTATGCTTGAAAAAAAGTATAATTGACTTCTTAATTATCTCTATTTTGAAGCTGATTTCCCTTCTCTTCTGAGCAATCAAGTAATGGTTGAAGACTTCCGTGGATAAACGCTACTTTTCTTCTGTGTCTCAAAATTGGGTTTTTCTCCTTTTGCTTCCCTATTTTCCAATAATTCCCCATCTCCCCTTTTCTTGGAAAAGGCATTAATATGGTGAAGTCATCCTCATACAAGTACTGTTGCATGAAAGAGCATTAGGTACACGTGGTTTGGGCTCCAGAGAGCAAACATAGCTTTCTGAATCTCTCCATCAGTGGTCAAACTCCTCCTCTGGTAGTCTTATACCTTTACGGGATTAATTGGTACTAGTTGCTTATAAATGACATGAAAAAATACATTGAATTTTCATGCAGCTTTGGGAAACCAGGACAAAATATTCCAGTGAATCCAAATTATTTCTTCAAAAAATAAATGATTAAAGTGGTACGTATGCGTCATTACCAGTCCTATCTCACCAAAAGCCTTTATTAAGATACTGTGAAATTCAGAGAATTTAGAATTGATGAGAAGTTAATCCTTCAGTCACTGTAAGAGTCACATTTTAAATCAGCCTTTTAACATTTTTGCTGGCAAGAATTGTTAAAAATTGTAATGCAGTATTTGATTTCAAACTTCTAAATGTGCTCATTTAGCATTCATTTCTTGAGATAGACAATCCAAAAAATGTCATAGCATTCTTTTATAGGATAGTGAGCAAAGTGGACATGCTAAGCCATTAATTGCATCAGCCAAACATGTTTAAGGTTGCCATAGACAAGGATTGTGCAATAGAGAATAACAACATCTGGCCTGCTCACAAGACCCAGAACATTTATGGTGTTGTTCAAGCCTGTTTTTTGTGTTTTTTTATTAAAAATTTGAGATGTGAAAAGTTTGTTTTAGTTAGATGATATTTTAATACCTGCCAGTGCTTTGGAACTATTAAGATGTCACTTCTCAATACATTTATGTTTTGTTATTCTTTTTTTTACACTCAGTATAAATCAGGAGAAGTTGTACAACAACCTAGCATTTAGAATTTCCTTTTCATTGTCTTCCTAGGAACTGAATACCCCCATCACAGCAACAAAAGCATTTTATAAGTACCACTTGCTAGGCTTTAAGCACCTGCTTAACTTTGAGTATGTCCTGAATATTTGGTATATATAGTCAACAAATAAAGCAAAATATAACATGCATTCCAAATTTCATCTTTTTCTATTAAGGATTTAACAGCTGAACTATATGACAAGATTAGGTGATCCTGGCATATGTTAAGTTCAAATTAATGTAAAACAAACCAACAAAAAAGAAACTATTTCTATTTAAGTAATGTTTTTGATTATTGTAGCTAGGCTTCAATTATCCTTCAAATGCACACTTACACTGTTACCTGATTGTTTATAACACTGTTACCTGATTGTTTATAATAAAGAATACTGTGCCTATGTGTCTTTTGGCTCATTTTTCCCTGCAAACGTCATAGAAGGATTTGTTGCATATGAGTCCTTAAGATGATCTTAAACCATCCTATTTTGAAAATAGGATGTTTTTGAAATCCAACATCCTATAGAGAAATTAGGTAACAGTTTTGAATTAAACACCTCAGAATAACTGGCATTAAATATAGAACCTTGCAGGGAGGGATAAATTAGGAGGTTGGAATTAACATATACACATTTATATATAAAATAGAAAATATATATATTCATATATAAAATAGAAAAGAATATAGAACTTTGAAGATACTTTGCAGTAATTTTAGAAAGGATATGCATAGAAGCTTTTTTTCTGGATATTAGCAAATATTAAGTGATATTACAGTATATAGGAGAGAATGAACAATTTTATTACTGCATACATCTGTACATTGCTATATATTACCTATTAGAAAGGTGCTAAAGAAGGCAACTGAGGAAAAACTAAGATGAAATCCAGGAGGAATATGAACATATCTAAAAATGTAAATGTTCTATTCCCTCCATTTAAATTTCCTTCCAGTCTATAAATGGAGGGGGTTGAATACATAAATATTTTGAGAAAACTTAGCTGCCTTAACTTAATCAAAGTTTTCCTTTTTTTATTTTTAAAGAAATGGAGCCCTTTAATCAAAAGAAATATTTTGTGGAGTTCCAAAGTGTAAACAGATGAAAGACAAGCTATTCTGGTTCGATACAGGTGAGGATTATGAAGCTGTAAGTTTATGGAAAGCAGTGTTTGTGTCTTGCTTGTCTTTGCATCTCCCATGGTTCCTGACCCTGTGCTTGCAACCAAAATTTGGTATTGGCACTACAACCACTAACTAGTACAGATTTTTAAATATATCACTGTATAGACATAAAATATTGTCTTTAAACATTAGCCCATCTAAGAGAAGGAATATTTTCGTCATCCTAGGAACCTCCACGTGTTCGTTTATTAGACGATTCTTGTGCATCAGCTACTACCAGGCAGGCACCATAGATGGCAATGACAACACAGTTTCTGCCTTAAAGAAGCTTATCATCTGTGGAGGAAATGAACAAGTAAACCAATAAAGGTCAGTGTGCTATCAGTTGTGACAGGCTGCCAGGGGACCAAGCAATGACACCTATCAGGCCCTGGATGGGTACCCAGGAAAGCTTCTGGGCTGATCCACCTTGCCTTCCTTCCCATCAGTTCCCTTAGCAAGTCTCCCAGACATTTCTAAACCAGCCTAGGTGCCTGATCTCTGTGCTGCCATCATAATTCGTGCTCATTGACGGTCAGTTATCGATTCCTGCACCATATTGTTTTCTTGTCCATCCGTCTCTATGAAGCTGGGAGCTTTTTAAGGGCAAGGATTGTATCTATTCGTGTTCAGCATTTTCCAGCTGTTGTTTGTTTAGAAAGGCATTTGGGGTTCACATTATAAAGGCAGAAATGGTATTTGTCTCATTCTCCTTTTTTAAAATCAGCAATTATTTAATTTCTTCTCTTCAAAATAAAAATAATTGCAAGCCTTCAATTACATGTCCAGTGACCATGCTGCAGCTGGTGGGGATGAGAGAAACATGCTTATGATTTAGTTTGCAAAGTTTCAGCTGCACAACAGTAGCAAGGGAAGATAGCTTTGACAGTTAAACTGTTAAAATTGTTTTTATTCTAAGCACTTATTTTCAAAATGTGAATTTGAGCAAAGACAAGATGCATAGGAATTCTGATGTAACAAGTTAACAAGGAGTATAAAAAAGGTAACAGTTCTGAACGTTTATCTCTGTATGATCACTGATGATTCCATTACTTGCATGCATCTGATAAAAATGTTATGTATGGCCTCAGATTTACTCCAGTAATCTGAAAGATGATGTTAAATGGAGTGAATATAATGAGAATTATATTCAGGTTTGTTTTCTTTAAGCCAGAAATTACTCACACCTGCAGTATGTTATTTGGAGATAATGTTTGCAAGTGACAGGCTAAATTTTCTCTAACCTCATCATTTAGAAAGAAGAAGACTAAACATTCTAAAAATAACCCACTGATGTTTAATGAAGATGCCTGTGGAGAGAGGCTCAGGAGTAGGGGTAAGAAGACTTTTTCTATCAAGGGGCAGACAGTAAATATTTTCAGCTTTGCAGGCCATGTGGCCTTTGTGACTGTTATAACTACTCAGCTCTGCCATTGCAGTGCAAAAGCCACCCTAAACAATGTGTAAGTGGATGGGCATGGCTGTGTTCCAATGAAACCTTATAGACATTTCATGTAATTTTCACATCATGAGATGATTTTCTTTTGATTTGTTTTCAACCATTTAAAACTAAAAACTATTCTTAGCCTGCGGCAGTACAGAAATGATCTGCGGGTTGGATCTGGCCTGGGGTGGGGTGTCCCAGTTTGCTAAGCCCTGCTCTGGAGGATGAGAAGCTGTCTTGAATGTACCAACCACAGCCATACGCCCATCTGAATGCAGCCTCAGGAGACACCCCAAGCCCGACCACCAGAACCCCTCAGCTAAGCTCAGCCAACCCTTAACATTGTGGGTTGGGCAGGAAGGTGATTATGGTAAGCCACTCTGCTTTGGGGTGGTGTGTTAGATAACTAGTCATAAACATGTGGAATGTTGATGAAACTTTTTCTTTGCTTCATCCAGAAGCCTCAGGTGGGAGTAGCTTCTCATCACAAAGCAGAGGCATGCCTGTTTGGAAGCACCTACAATTTTTTTTTTTTTAAAACATCTTTATTGGAGTATAATTGCTTTACAATGGTTAGTTTCTGCTGTATAACAAAGTGAGTCAGCTATACATATACATATATTCCCATATCCCCTCCCTCTTGCGTCTCCCTCCCACCCTCCCTATCCCACCCCTCTAGGTGGACACAAAGCACCGAGCTGATCTCCCTGTGCTATGCGGCTGCTTCCCACTAGCTAGCTATTTTACACCCGGTAGTATACATAAGTCCATGCCACTCTCTCACTTCTTCCCAGCTTATCCTTCCCCCTCCCCATGTCCTCAAGTCCATTGTCTATGTCTGGTCTTTATTCCTGTCCTGCCCCTAGGTTCTTCAGAACCATTTTTTTTTAGATTCCATATATATGTGTTAGCATATGGTATTTGTTTTTCTCTTTTGACTTACTTCACTCTGTATGACAGTCTCTAGATCCATCCACCTCACTACAAATAACTCAATTTCGTTTCTTTTTATGGCTGAGTAATATTCCATTGTATATATGTGCCACATCTTCTTTATCCATTCATCTGTCGATGGACACTTAGGTTGATTCCATGTCCTGGCTATTGTAAATAGTGCTGCAATGAACGTTGGGGTGCATGTCTTTTTGAATTATGGTTTTCTCTGGGTATATGCCCAGGAGTGGGATTGCTGGGTCGTATGGTAGTTCTATTTTCAGTTTTTTAAGGAACCTCCATACTGTTCTCTAGTGGCTGTATCAATTTACATTCCCACCAACAGTGCAAGAGGGTTCCCTTTTCTCCACACCCTCTCCAGCCATTTATTGTTTGTAGATTTTTTGATGATGGCCATCCTGACCAGTGGAAGCACCTACAATTTATGATATGGTTGCCACTCTGGTTCTGAACAGTACCCCGGCTCCACTTGCTCTGCCAGTGAAACCGCTGTTTAAGAGATCTCTGTTCAAAACACTTCTCTTTCCCAGACCACGTGGGAAGACTTGCCAGTCTGGTTGCTACAGGTAAAGCATTCAATTGCCACCTCCTACTAACACCAGAGGCGAGCTATGACATTTCCCAGCGAGGTACGGTGCAGGCAGTAAGGCAGCACTGGCCTCTGAGGATACTGCTGTTCCCACCACCGCTGTGGTGATCCCAGCCTCTGACCGTCATCTTGTGGCCAGAGAAGAGTCCAGACAGCCTAGAGCTCTGCTGGTCAGAAAGCACCCCGCGTTCCTCTCCAAACTGGGTACCTGAGAATTACTCTGTGCATCTCTGTTTTAAATTCTCATTGCCCTTCGGAATGGGCGGTGCCTGGCCTGGGCAGAGGATGTGGTCATTTTCCAGTTGCTAACAAAGCAGGAAGTGTTCAAGAAAGTGAAGTCCTGGATGGACTTTAAACCCCATTTAAAGGTAGCAGATGTCTGGGACTAGGAAGCAAAGGGCAATGTTGATTGTTGCTGGCACTGGAGAGGTGAATAAGAAATAGAAGAGACACAGGAAACACGGTAACATAGCATTTGAACATAAGAAGAGAGACAGGTACCTGGATAAGAGAGGAACGCTTGGCTGTCTTGGACAGGCAGATCCCAGGCCACAAGGGTCCACGCACTGACACAAAAGGCAAGGTGTCCCGGTCCTGAAGGCTATTTTAGAAAGAAAAGGCCAGCTCTGCAAATATGACAGGAGCCTGAAAACAGGGTCTCTGAGCACGACACTGCTTGAGTTTCCATACTGGCAGACAACTTTTGGTGATCTTAGAAAAATACTGATTTCTCTAAGCCTCGGGGTCCCTCATTTTCTGAAAAGAAAATATGCTGTCACAATCACTCACCCGTCACCCCCGCAGATGGTTTTAATCTACATGATGGTGAAGTACAGGTGCGTATGTGTATTTTAATATGATATATTACCATAATAAATAGTAATAAATTTTTGTGCAAATATTTGATGTTAATATATCCTGCTCCTTACTAGATTTTCAAAGGCAACTGGTGTAAAATCTTATTAGTGGACAGTGGTCTCCAGCTGAGGACAGTATGTGACCCAAGTTGCAATTACATATAAGAGAGGAAAACAAACAGAAAATCTCACTAGTCATAACTATCTTTTCTGGTTGTTTTCCTTAGCTCTCTGTTTTTGTTTTCCTGCTGCATATACTCCTGGGCCCTTTTAAGCCCAAACTACAAATAGCTCATGAAAATCAGTATCTGTGCTCAGTGAATACACCTTAAGAAAGGCTACATGCGTTTCAATATTACTAGGGTAAAGCTACGAAGAGAAAAGATCTATTTAGTTTGCTGCAGTATATAATAATAATAAAAAAGCTTATCTCTGATGCATTAGAATAGTACAAACGATTATTTAGAGGGTGGAGTAATACATGTTAAGGATAATAGGGAAAGTAGCCCATGTCCTGATTAGAAGATGAGATCAACTCATCTAATTAGTAAACATGTCAAGTATTCTCACTAAAATATTTTGCAAATATTAACTGTAAACTCAATAAAGGCAGTATTTTGATCAGTTTTTTTTCCTATAGTGAGGCAAGTCTGCTAAACAAATGACAGTTCAGCCTATCTCCAAATAAATTGCTATCCGAATACAGGTCCTATGTATGTACCATTCAACAGCATCTGTAGTCATGATTATAACACTCATTTTCATAGTTAAAGAAAGCTAGAAACTGAGGGAGTGATGATGATAAGGACACTAAAATTTCCATGTCGATTAGTTACACAAAGGAAATCAGGACTACTTGCCAATATCCGTATTAATTATATTTTCCAATTCTAGAAAAAGAAACAGGAAGTTGTAAATCAACAATCATTTGAAAGATCGCAAATTGAGACCTTTTAAACCAAGACTGAGAACCTAGAAGCCATAAAAGAAATGTCAGATATGTTCAAATATTCAAAAATTGAAAGCTTGCATGGCAAGAAATACCATAAAAAGGTAAATAGACCAATTTTAGAAGTGGAAAAAAATAAATAAATACGACATAGGGTTAATTTTTATAATAGTCACCAGACTTTTGCACACTGAGTAGAAAAAAGGAGCCTAATAGAAAAATAGACAAAAGACACGAGGAGGCAATTCACAGAAGAGCAAATCTAAGTAGCCAACAAGCATATGAAAAGGTGCTCAAATTTACCAGCATTCAGGGAAACACTAATAAGTGTTAACAATTAGCAGTACATAGCTATCAGAAAGGCAAGAGTTAAAAAAGAACAGTAACTCCTACTGCTGGCAAAAATGCGAAGAAAAGAAATTGTCCCTTGTTGCTGATGGGCGTGTGAAGTGATACAGCCTTTTGAGGGGAAACGAATATAACAGTATCTATTTAAAGGAAACAGGTATCTATGGATCTTCCTCCACCCAACAATCCCATTCCTGAGAATCCACCCCAAGGCCAGAGAACCAGCAGTAAACACCACTACACAGGGACACACCACAAGGACGTTTGCTGCAGCTTTGCTCATAGTGGCAGAAAACGAGACACCAACAGTGGAATGATTGAATATGATGGTACATTCACATCATGAGCTGCTCTGCAGCCACTGAAGCAATGAGTTCGAGCTATGCAAGTGACTCAGGGACCTTCTACACGGTACTGGTGTGTAAAAAAGCAGTATACTGACATGTGTATAATACACCCACATTTTTATGTAACAGTGACAGTTGCAAGATGTGTATATATGTGTATCTATAGAAAATTATACAAACATAAAAAAAGAAGAATCCCTGCTGGGTTGTTGACATACATGGAAGATGGGTGGGGGAACCACAAAAAGGAACAAAAGGGGAAAACCAAAAAAAAACCACCCCTCCATATATACGATATGATTACACTCCTGTATTTATATAAAATTATATACGTGTGCATACAGAAAGTTTTTTAAAAATTTAGCCTTTACTGAAGTGCCTACTGGGTGCGAAACTAGGTACTTAAAAGTGATAGCTGCTGATTTAGCAACAACATTCTACTGTGGCAAAAGCATCATTTTCAGAGGCAGAAGATTTAGCTTCAAATCTTAACTCTGCCTCTAATAGTAAGACCTGTTATTTATGTCACTTCTTTCTTTCTTTCCTCATCCAAAAACAGGGACAAATACTTGCCATGCCATGTTTTGAGGTTCAAAGGAATTAGCACATAGGAAAGTACCTTCTAAATTGTGTTCTAAACTAACACAATAAGGGTTGGTTTAAATAAAATCTGTCATTTAACACATTCTAAAACTCAAGGCTTAATATACAAAGGCTTTATTCTCATGGCCCAGTGACAGTGCATCCACTGGTAAACGTAAAGTTCACGTTCAAACTGCACTGGCCTCATCATGATCATGTACACGGATCACACTGCTTACTAGATTTAAGTCCAAGAGCTGTGTGATCTTGAGCAAGCAGCTTAACCTCTGCAAGCCTGCTTCTGCATCTATAAAATAATACTGTTACAGAGTAGTGTAATAAAGATCGGGGCAGTTGCTCATTCATTGTAATGAATACTGCTAGTTTCCTGGCTGAAGTACCTCGTGCTCTCTGATTCTTCCTACACTTGTTTTGCAATGTCATAGAAAACTACATTCCCTGTTGGCCTCATTTCTTCTGTGTTCAGCGAGAACTCTAGCTTCTATTCCTGAGAGTAAAGCATCCTAACTTCCGCCACTTATTCCTCTAAATGAATCTGAGCTCAAGCTTGCAATTTATCTTTCCTCCTCTATGGCTGGTAAAGCCCTGAGATACACTGTCACCTGACTGCAGACTGCCATTTCAGGCTCCTGGCTTCCAGGCCAAACCTTTAATGCCCAACTCATCAATCCCTTTCCACACAGTATTATTGAGGATATAGACCTGGCTGGATATAACAGAGACACCTTACTAGCCATGGCAGACACAAGAAATTCCATCTCTCTTTGATGTAGTAGTCCAAAAACAGGAGGTCCCTAGTCCAAAACAGGTTAGGATAGTAGCTCTGCTCCCCAAGGCCATCCGAGGACACAGGTTCTTTTTCTCTTGTTCTGGCTTTCCCAATGAATTACCTTCATTTGGTCTACAGATGATGTGCTGCTCTGTCCACGTTCCTGTTTCAGGGCACCACCTGGAAGTTGCACACATCTTCTCTGTTCATAGCCCATTGGCCATAACTTACACGGCCGCACCCAACTGCAAGGGCAGCTGAAAAACAGTCTTAAAATTTTTTTAAACTGAAATAAAAAATATATACCGAAAAGTACAAAAGTCATACATGCATAGCTTGCTGACCTTTCATTAACAGAACATACATGCATAACCAGCATCCAGGACAAAACGAGAGCATCACCAGAACCCCTGAAGCCTCCTCATGCCCTTCTAGGCTCTATCCCCACCCAAAGGGAAACCACTCCTCTGTGTTCTAACAATAATAGTTTCACCTGCTTCTGTACTTTATACAAATTGAATCATCCACACATCATTTGTGTCTGGATTCTTTCGCATGACATTACGTGAGAATCGGCTGTATTGTTAGGTGGGTACATTCCCAACCAAAACTTCTATTATTATGAAAGAAGGAAAAAAGTTATCAGGGGACTATTAGCAGGCTACTAGCTACTAGCCATCTTTCTCACTGACTTCAATGTCTTTCTAATTTTTCCTTTTCCTACAGTCTCTTATCAACTCCCCCGCTCCATATTAGCAGATGACTTCTCTCTGCTCCTTTCCCCAAGTCTACAATAGCAGATGACTTTGCTGGAAAATGCAAGCTGTGAATGCCTTTATGTTATTACTGCAAATATTCCATATCTACACTTACTATATCTCCTTTCCTCTAGACTCAAATCAACTAGGATAACATCACTTTGTCATATGGTTAGAGCAGTCACAGGGCCTGCTCAAATTCAAGGGGGCAGAAAAATAAAATCTAGTTCTTAATGGGCCACATCACATAAGAGTATATGGGATGGGAGATTTTGTTGTGGCCATCTTTGGAAAGTGCAGTCTACCACACCTACCTTGAAAGCTTTTGCAGAGTTATTTAAAACCATAGTAATCATATACAGAACTGTGAGAAATAATAAATTGTTTTTAAGCCACTAAATTTTGGGGTGATTTGTTACACAGAAACAACTATACAGTTAGGTGTATCAGTTACCTACTGTTTCAAGAATGCTGCATAACAAACCATCCCACAACTCTGTGGCTTACAATCGTAAGTATTGTTGCCCACAAGTCTACAGGTCAGCTGGGTGGTTCTGCCAGTCTGGACCAGATCAAATGCACCTGCAGTCAGCCAGCGGGCTGGCTGGGGCACAGCTAGTCTAGCACAGCCTCACTCACATATCTGGCTGTTTACTGGCTATTGGCTAGTACAACAGAGGTGACTGGGCCATGTGTCTCATTATCCTGCAGGTTGTGCTGGTCTGGGTTTGTTACCATGGCAGCTGGGTAGCATTCTAAAAGGACTAGCCGAAGTGTTCAAAACCTTTGGAAGTCTGTCTACTCAGAGCTGCCATGTTATTATTTCCTCTGTATTCTATTGGCCAAAACAAGTCACAGGGCCAGTCCTCCAGATTTAAGGGGTAAATAAACTCAACCTCTCGGTGGGAGGAACAGCAAAGTCATATGACAAGAGTTATAAATATATGCAGGGATAAAAAAGTTGGGGACATATTGCAATAAATCTACCCTAAATATGTAAAAACCTTACTGTTTTCTATAATATATATTATATATATATAAATAAATTCAATTCCTTTTCTTTTAATTCAGCTCTCACTGGCCTATTACTTTCCCTCCTTTCCTAATCCTCGTGTTCCATTTGAAGAAGGATAAGCTGGGTTTTTTTGTTTTCTTTTTACTACAAAAGTTAACTTATACTCTAGGGATTCAATAAAGCTCCCAACACCATAAGTAAGAAAACAAGCTAACAGTTAATAACAAATGGAAATGAATTCCTCTGTATCCGGTGCGGAGCAACTAAAGAATAGAATAAGTGACTCGGACAACTCAAAGGTCAGTAACTGGACTTTAATGAATAATTCTGGTAAAAGCATTTTTGCACAGATATGCAGGTATAAAACACATATAAAAATGAACATAAAGATTCCTTCTGTCCTTAAGTACATCTTAGAACAGCCATGACTAAGTTTAACTTGATATATATTTCAGAGCTTAAAACCCAAGAAACAAACAAATTTTTGCACAGTTTAACTTGAGGCACATGCATTTATTGTCCTAACACTGGAAATACTTTCTTGACATTTGACGTGATACTCTTATTGGTAAGCTTTGCCTTTTAAAAGTTTTCCTAGGAGAAAATACAAGAAAAAAGTATCTATCCAGATTACCCATCACTCTTTGAACATTACTTAGGAATAACACAATCTTAAAATAGCTCAATTTTGAAAAACACTGACAAAATGCTGGAGTGTTATTCTTATATTCAGGATCTCTTTTTTTAAAAAGAAATGAGTATAAAAAAGTAATTTTGTCCTGACATTGGTGGGATGAGATACATTTGTACTGTTCACAAATTCAACACACAAGAGTGTCTGTTTTAAATGAGATCAACACTAATAGGTAACAAGAAATAGAGAAGCCAACTTTAGGAGATGCACTCATTCCAGGGTACTTGGTTAATCTCTCTCGGGTTTTACCAGCACATCTCTGAAAGGAGATGCACATCCTAATCTCACAGCTATTTAACAATGATCACTTTCCTTATACACAGAAAATATGCTTACCTCTTTGACAGCTCCAGTCTTAACTGCAAAGAAAAGGTTATTACGAGAACCCAGTTCTAGGTGCCCCAACTACATTTTATCATCACAAGTAGCTCTCAGTGTTTCTTAACGGGGATTATTGGCATTGCGTGTAACATAATTCTTAGTTGTGGAGGACCATTCCAGACACCTAGCATTCCTGTCCCATTCACTAAAACCCAGCAGTTTTCAAGGTCGCCGTGACAAGCAAAAACATACCCATATGTTTCCAACTGCCCCTTGATGAGAATCACTGAGTTAGATGATTCAAGATTAATATCTATTAACTTCCTGACTTCCACAGAAAGCAACTGCTTCATTACCTTCAGTAACAATGACTGAAGAGAAACATTTTGTTTAAAAAAACATTGTAATTAAATATTACTTTGGAAAGATAAGCTGATTTCTTCAAATCCACAGTGATCTGAAAGGATTAGATGCACAACGTGCAATACTTATTTGTCCCCAAATGCACACATACATTCACAGGAAAATGACTGTTTACCTTCTACTGGCAAATCTTACCCCATTTATCTTTAGTATAAAAATATGTCCATCCACTACAATAAGATAAAAAACGTGTAGGACTTCTTGATAAATTCGCTCACACTGATGTTCCTGGAAACTGCTGTTGTCTTTGCTCCAAAACGTGCTGATTTAATAGCTGTTGCTGTTTCTGTAAAAACTGCACCACTTCTGGACTTCTTAGTAATGACTTAAAAAGGAAAAATAAAAAATATATTAATAGCATTATTTTTATGGGATTAGATCATATTCATGCTATAAAATTACTCTGCTATATCCTTACACAGGATACAATATGCTTACGAAACGAAACATGCCTAAATTGAATTCACTTCTGCATCTGATGTACTGCAATTAAACTGCAAACTAATAATAATAAAATTTGATGTCATACATCAAATACTAAAACCTAAAACTCACGGGTGAAGGAAGCCTTATCTTATTGGTGATTTTGCACACAAAGGAAATGCTTTTATGATATGCCAGCATGTATATACCCTTTATGAAACATAAGAGCCAAGAACAGCACTGGATTACAGCAAGAAAAAAAAAGGAAATGAAAAGGCACACCATGTGAACATGGTTAAATGCCAGTTTAGAAACACATACATGTATGACTAGTACTGGAACTCAAGTTCCTCCCACTAGCTTACTAAGTCTTTCTGAGAAATTAAAAATGGTATGTGTCTGTGTGTATACGTATGTGTGTGTATATATAGGTATACATGTATAATAAAAGTAATATTAGCACATTACCAAAATTTCAGAAAAGAAATACAACTGCTCTGAAACAACCAACAGTTTTATACACTCACCATTTTTAAATATAGTTATACTCATATGACAAATATAATAGACTATGGCTAATGTTTTTATTAAAATAAAATACTTATATAAATTGATGAAGGTAAAAAAACCTTGAACCTAATAAAGTGAACAAGATAAACCAAATAAGGTGGAAACATTATCATTAAATACTGATTTTTAAAATTTAATATTACAGCATAGTATATTTCCTATTTATTACTTTTCTTTAAAATTTATTTGTAAAGACTGCCCAACCTTTATTAAGTAAATGTACTAAAGTCTACTTAGCTGTTATGAGACAGTTGGACATTGAGGTTGTTTAAACTACCATTTTACTGTTTGTGATAAATACATTTCTGGCAAATATCCTTATGCTTAATTTATCCATATTTAGGATTTGTTTCCTGAGAATGTCTTCACAGTAAGTATGATTTCTGAGTGAAGGGATGACCATTTTAAGGACTCCTGATACAGACCGCCCAGCTGCTTTCTAAAGTACTGTACTAATACAAGATGCCATCAGCAGAATGAGTCCCTTTCATGGAACCCTCAACATCACTGTGTGTTATCATTTAAATAATTTTCACTTATTGTACTGTTTA
Source organism: Balaenoptera acutorostrata (assembly GCF_949987535.1). Classification (NCBI taxonomy): domain Eukaryota; kingdom Metazoa; phylum Chordata; class Mammalia; order Artiodactyla; family Balaenopteridae; genus Balaenoptera; species Balaenoptera acutorostrata. The sequence continues at coordinate 68,376,393 of NC_080081.1, forward strand.
TTGTGTGATTTTTACTGATATGAAATATCTTTCCATATCATATAAGGGAAGCATTCTGCTTTTTTCTGTTTATATTTTTTGCAATGTATTGAGGCCAAAATTTTTTCCTCACCTGTGTGATAAAAATGTCAACCATACCAACCACAGTCTTTTACATATTTGTTGCAAATGTTTTTCCTATATGTTTTTTTCAAGTTTGCATTTTTATTTTTACCACCATTTTTAACTACAATATTCATTTTTATGTAGTGAAATTATATTTTCTTTGTAATTTTGTCTTTATGAGATTCCAACGTGTACTGGCAGAGGCACAATTCTATTTTTTTAAATTAATTAATTAATTAATTTTTGGCTGTGTTGGGTCTTCGTTTCTGTGCGAGGGCTTTCTCTAGTTGTGGCAAGCGGGGGCCACTCTCCATCGCGGTGCGCGGGCCTCTCACTATCGCGGCCTCTCTTGTAGCGGAGCACAGGCTCCAGACGCGCAGGCTCAGTAATTGTGGCTCACGGGCCCAGCCGCTCCGCGGCATGTGGGATCTTCCCAGACCAGGGCTCGAACCCGTGTCCCCTGCACTGGCAGGCGGATTCTCAACCACTGCGCCACCAGGGAAGCCCCCACAATTCTATTCTGATGACCAGTTTAACAAATTTTAAGATCTCAAAAGCTAAATAGTTCCATTTATAACAAACAACTTCTGTTAGATTTGTAACTACTTTACAAACAGATATTTACCAGTCTTTTCTGATTTAACACTTGTTCTAAAAGAGTAGGTCTTGCAGGTCGATCCCCAAAAGATCCTGTTCTCTGTTTAACAATGGAGAGTATATTATCTGCACTTTCCTGGGATAAAAGATAAAAATGCAAATAGGATTAAATGTTGATATAATAATCCATGATTAGAGGCATTTCGATGATGTAATAAACAGGTCTTTGCTTCTCTTCCTTCTTGCCCAGTTCCTGGGAGCCTTTGAGAAAGTCCCTCTTTAAGTCATTAGGCAAAGTGTTGGCAGTTAATTTTATATAACATGCCTCACTCCCTCTCCCTCCAGGACTTCCAACCTGGGATCTTCAGTTTCCAGAAGGTCTCAAAAATCAATAGTAGGGCAGGGTAGGGGAAGGGGACCTATTTTAATATTTGTGAGCGATTTTCAATATTACAAAAAAGTGCCAAGTGGAAACTGAACATTCTCTTCAGATAAAGCTATCCAGGCCAAACCAAAGTTTGCCTGCCTTTGGATGGAATATATGAACTCAAAGGCCATTTATGTAGTGCTAATGAAACACTCTTGATAGTTTTTTGCCCAACAAAACAACAACAAGCAAATTAACAACAGCAAAAGGGGAGGGAGAGTAAAATATTACTCAAAGAATCAATTAATACACAAAGATTTCAAAATTTGGAAGTCACCAGGAGAAAAATGACAAACTGGCTTTGAAAAGACTGGAAAGCACTGATATAAGTAATCTCCTGCCACTGGTGTAGACAAAACAGGCAAGTCCTAAAATGACACCATACTCTTTGAGACATCCTTCCTCAAACAAAATCAGCAGCGCTTACTACCAACTATGTATCCCCACTGACCTGATAAAATCTTAAATACAATTTTCCTGGCTAACAAAATGTTAGTTCACTGAAACATTCTGACTCTTATAAAACCATGATACAATACTGACCACATCCAAAACTTCTGACTAAATATAAAGTCACGTAAGCCATGCCACGTATGAATTCACTCTTATTCTGCTCTTCATTTTGGTTATTATTGAAGTTGTTTTTTTCTCTTGACCTTCTTTCTAATGTCCTCTGAGTTGTCTATTAGAATACTCCCTTTCTTTATCTCTTTCACTATGAGAAGTTTATCAATCTGATGTTAAAAAAAATGTTCAATCCCTTAACATTTTAAGCCTCACAGTATAAAAAAGTGTAAAAAGAGGAATCTAATACCCAGAGAAAACAAAAATAATTTTTTCCTCCCTCTCTCCCCATAGGATTAACTACTTATGGGACTGTGCTTCATTTTTATTGCACAAGAAATGGGATGCCAAAATTGATGGTGGAGTACCCTGCGTTCTCACAACCTCACACACAGCACTGTGTACATTCTGAATGTTAATAACACAAAATCACAGAAGCTTGTAGTGAAAATAAACTTGAGTCATCTAGTTCAAACTTCTACAAGTGTTGGAATTCCCTTTTCAAAAATTTTCAACACTTTTTGTCCTAAGGAGTTACCAACTTTTGAAGCATCCTATTTGGTTTTGAATATCGAACATGTAGGGAGCGTTTACTTAGGTTGAGCTGAAACACATAACACCTGTGATTTTCACCTAAGAGTCCTGGTTACTCCAGAACTATGCAAAATAAGTCTACTGCTTCTTCCAAATGATAGCCTTTTAGATATCTAACGATAATGATCAATCCCACAGGTCAGTTCTTTCATCTCTGGTTCCTTTATGTGTCTCTCACACAGCATAATTTTTAGATACATCGACTAAATATTATATACATTTGTTTCTCATTTAACCTTGATTTGTGTAAGAAATACTGATTTTTAAATACCTTAATTTCTAATCTTGCTGCTCACACTGTGGCAGAAGACCCCATCACCACCTACCAGTCCTACTATCATCATCTCCTAAAACATCTCTAAATCTATAAGCTCTTGACTTTAATCCACCCCATCAGAGTAGGAGCCCCTGTTACTTCCTAACTAGGAACTTTCTTTTGAAGACTCCGAATTCAAAATCCATTGCCTGGCATTCAACATCATACAAAAATTGGCTTCAGACTCTTAAATTTATCTTTTGTGAATTTTCCACATAAATATTCTGCTTTAGCTAGAATGGTCCCCTTGCTGCCTTCCCAAAAGTGCCTTCTGTATTCCCACTTCCCTTCCTTTATTAAAATGTATTCTCTTTCTTTTCATCACCAAAATTCTAGGGACGCAGTATAGTGTGGGGATAAGAGTGAAGGCTCTAGAACCGGATTGCTTGGGTTTGAGTACTTGCTGGCTGCATGACCTAGGCCAAGTCACTTAACCTCTCTGTGCCTCGGTTCCACGTATGTAAAATATAGTACTTATCTCATTGCTGAAGGGTGTGAGGCTCCATTTACAGTTTAGCACAGTGCCTGGCACATTAAGAAACTTAGCTGATTAAGCACATACTATTAGCCGTCCTTTCTGGCTTATACTGAGTTGTATTTTCTTTGCAAAGCCTTTCTAGAATATCTTAGCCTACAATGATCTGTCCTCTCCACTACTAAAGCACCACTGTACACAGTTGGCCCTTAATGTATCCTGCCTGTCCCTGTTAGTTATTTTCTTTACACTCAGTTCAACAAAGACTTACAGCTCTTGATTCCTCAGAACTGGTAAAGTGTCCCATACTGTAAGATAAATGGCTATTATTTGTTGCTTATAGCAATTAATTCTCTTCCCTAAAAAAATCATGCAAATTATTTTAGAATAGGAAAATTATTAAGGTTCTTTTTGTGGGGGGGTGGAGGGAGAGATTCGAATTCAGTATCTATTTGCCTTTTGTACATTTTCCTCAAACTGTAGATGTAAATGCTGGGCAATTAAAAAAAAAAAAGTTGCTACAGGTAAAATACTTCCTTCTTGAAAAGAAGTATATCATCCCTTCTCTCTGTAAAGAATTCTGAAGTGAATGGGTACGTTTGGGACAAACAGAGGGACAAATGACTATTTTATTCTGTAATAAGTGGCTTATTTACTGAGAATTGGGATACTAAGAATATATCAACTGAGAACAGGACACTGAGAACACAGTAGTACTAAGCACAGAGTACTAAAAACAGAGAACTGGGAATAGGTTTAACTGAGAAAATAACACTAAGAACACTAAAAGAGTACTCTAAATAGGGGTACTGAGAACAGGGTACTAAGAATAGGTATACTAAGAAAAGGATACCGAGAATACGGTAGTGAAAACAGGAAGAGATTATCTTCTCCAAAGTACCGATTTCACGCAGGTTCCTAAGTCTCTTTGCCTGCTCCTCTAGTGATGAATCAGGTCAATCATTTACTATCTGCCCTTCCAGCCCATATCCCAGATCTTTGAAACGACAGCTTTGCTGACATGTCACATCATTTTCATTGAGATTTATTCATCTCTCACAAAGATGCACCAGAACCGTTCAGGCTTTGCATATGTTTGTATAAACTGTACTTGAGGGCAAGTACTCATTAACTCTCAGCCACAAGTCCAGCCACAGCAACCTGGCGCATCTGGGAGGCGGTAGGCGGCCAGAGTGGGGTTTCTTTTTCCACCTCCCACTCCCCCAGACCCCAGCTGATACCTCAAGTTTGACGTTTCCTGCGCTGCCAGCCTGGGCGGCCCCACCGCAGTTCAGGGCCTGGTCGCTTTTCTTCTTCTTGTACTTATCCTTGTACATCTTGTTGCGGTGTTTCTTGCACATCCACGGCTTGCGCTGCTTGGCCACCTGGCTCGTGGTCTCGCTGCAGCCCTCGTAGGTGCAGGTCTTGCTCATGCTGCCCCCGCCGCTGCCCCGTCTCCGGGCTCCACCGCTGCCGCCCTCTCCCCCAGAGTGGGTCTCCTCGTCCTCCAGATCCTCCAAACTAGCCGTGCTCTCGCCTCCCCCCGGGGGGTCCGAAGTGTCCAGCAGGTCTGTCTCGTCTTCCCCCACCTCCTCCTCGCCATCCCCAGCCACTTCGCACAGGTACCGAACGGGCTTGCCCGCCCCGGCGCTGCCCCCCAGGGCCGGAGCCTGCCGCAGGACGCCCTCGGCCACAGCCTCGTCCGGCCCTCCACAGGGGCGCATCACCAGCAGGGTGAACTGCGAGGCCGCGGCTGGGACGGGGGCTGGAGCCCGGGCCTGGCCGGGGGCAGGGGCGGAGGCCCCGGGGCGGAGCGCGCCGCTAGCGGCGCCCGGCCCCGCGCCCTCGGCGACAGCCTGCACCTCCGTGCTGCTGAGACCTGGCGGGGGTCCACGACCCCAACCCTTCAGCACCTGCCGGGCCCAACTGCACTTAGCAAACCAACGGCCCAGTCCCCGCGAGAGGAAAACTGGTTGGCTCCGCGATGGCGCCCCGACTGCGCCTGCGCGGCTGCAGCCCGCGCTTGAGCGTCTCCGCGCTCTGTGCCTTTCAGGGAACCCGGCGCCTCCGAGGGGCGGAGCTGAGCGGCCGCCGGGGGGTCTGACTGCGCATGTGCTGTGGGCTCTGGCGGGAGAAGCTGCGCCGCGCGGGCACCGCCGGCGTCCGCCGGTTTGGTGAGCGCACTTGAGGTCTTGAGGTGCTGGGCGGGACAGTGCTTTTTGCCTGGAACCTCCTCTGCCTAAAACGTTTCAAAGCACTTTGTAGTGGAACTCCACAATGTAAATTCAGATTGTTCCTGAGCAATCTTATGTGGCGTCAGGACGCTCATTAAAATATTTCTGACTGAAAAGCTGACTGAAAAGGGAGATGTGATGCTGGGATGTGGCAGTGTCACAACCGGGCCCCAGTAATTAGCAGTCAAGGAAGGCAGAGGCGGCCGATTTGAAAATGGTACCGTGGAGAAGGAGTGGACCAGACCGGGGGCCAAGGAGTATTTGTGTGGAGAACTAAATGATTTACTCCTGAAACCTTTTTCTCTCTTGGAAACTTATTTGATTTTTAATACTTGGCCTTTGCTGTGACCTCTAAGGTAAGTCTTAAATAACGTTTTCAGTAACTATAGTGAAAATGTGTGAAAAGGAATACTGAATGACAAATGTTAAAAAAAAAACCACACAATGATCTATCATTTCTACCAGTTGTCACACGATTGCTGGTTGCTGAATCTTGACCCAGCCAAATCTCGGGAAGGGTCGGATCCTGCCATGTCCTGAGCAAAACTGTCGGGTAGATGTGCTCTTTCCTTTTATTTCTTCCCCCTGCCCTGGTCAGAGTTCCCATTCCACCTATTGGAAAGGAAAGCAATGGTTATCCAACAAATGACCAATCCATTGACGTTAGTGTTTGGGTGTTGATGTGTGGGTCGGTCACCAGCTACATTTGAAGGAGAGGCACGGTGGAAGGGAGAAGGTTTGCAATTAGACCGACCTGGCTGGCACTGTGCTGTGTGACCAGGGCTAGTTAATGACTGCCTCTCTGAGCTTCAGTTTTCTCACTGGTAAAACGGGCAGTCGGTTGGTTGTGTGCTAGAGCCAGTTGATGAGTGCCCACTGTTAAAATTTCACGAATTCATTTAAAAATTAAATTCCATAAATTTACAGTTAAATTATGTTAGAAACAAAGGCTAAAAAACTTGAAACTCATCTCTTTCTAATTGTTTTACTCTTAGCTCTGCTGGTAAGATTATTTATGTCCATTGTATGTGTATGTGGAAACACTGGTTAGTGGTATGATACTGCATATTTCTTCCCAACTCTGCATTCAGTGGTATGTTGGTAACTTGAAACCAGCCATGGTGGGAATATTTACACCATGGAAATTGTCAAATGCTACAAAGCAGGCTTGAATTATTGTTGGTTGTCTCCAGACTTAAGAAAGTAATAGTAAAAATGTTAACGAAGATTAAACTTAAAATGTTTCATGTCTGGGGCTGTCACATTGTCAATACCCCCTCCCCCCAACTGAGGAAATATTCTTTCATTTTTTGACAACTCTCATTATTTCAGCAAAGAAGTTGCTTACGTCATTGAAAAACAAGTGAAGTTTTGGCATACATCTTCATTGTTTCACTTTTGTCCTTAATGTAAACAAAATCTCCGCCAACATTCATGTCAGAACTACACTCTTGGTCAATAATGTGAGCAACTTCCTTGCTGTATTAGAGAAAAATCAATCAAGCATTTATTTATTGTTTGAATTTGTGACACTATTGTTGGTGAAATAATTATAAAAACTGATAGTGGATTTTGCAAGAAATGGCAAGTCATACTGAAGTATAATAAATAAGAGTCTTATGTATTGTATCATTAATTGTAAATTGTGTGCTAAACATTCTTTATATCAGTTAACTTGTTTTAAAAAATTTACGAGCATATCACTGAGGGTAGTACTGTTTAAATCCTAGTACAAATTCCTGTTATATAGTATTTAATAAATGACAGCAGGTTTTTTTTTTTTTTAATTAATTAATTTATTTATTTATTTTTGGCTGTGTTGGGTCTTCGTTTCTGTGCGAGGGCTTTCTCTAGCTGCGGCAAGCGGGGACCACTCTTCATCGCGGTGCGCGGGCCTCTCACTATCGCGGCCTCTCTTGTTGCGGAGCACAGGCTCCAGACGCGCAGGCTCAGTAGTTGTGGCTCACGGGCCTAGTTGCTCCGCGGCATGTGGGATCCTCCCAGACCAGGGCTCGAACCCGTGTCCCCCGCATTGGCAGGCAGATTCTCAACCACTGCGCCACCAGGGAAGCCCAAAGTGCCAGGTTTATTAACCAATTATTAATAAAAGAAGTACTTAATTTTTCCAAAAGGAAAAAAAAAGGGGGGAAAGTAATTGTCAAGTAACTTCTAGCTTGACAGTAACTCTAAGGTGATGTTTAATGTTCAACACTATACATTCGTACATCTGTATTTTCTCAATATGATAAAAAGCTATCTTGGATTTTTCTTTTCTTTATCAAAGTAAATAAATATGAAAATTTGACTCTACAAACTAGTATACATAAAATAGATAAGCAACAAGAATTTACTGTATAGCACAGGGAACTGTATTCAATATCTTGTAATAACCTATGAGGGAAAAAAATCTGAAAAAAATATATAACTAGATCACTTTGCTGTATACCTGAAACTAACACAATACTGTGCTTCAATTTAAAAAACTGAACAATGTTTAAAATCTTTATCCATTCCAGTAGTCTTTCTAGAAATATATTTAGGATGGATAAGGGTATACTAATGGTATGTCAAAATGGCAAAGGACCAAGCTGGAAAGGCACCAAGCCTTCTGGAACAATGTCAAGCTGGGCATGGGGTGCAATAGTATTTGTGTCAAACCACTGTTGCCCATTGCCTTCTAAGGGCCAGATGTTAGACTCTGGGAGAGGAATCCAACTGAGACCCTTAGGCTATGGAGCTTTAAACTGCAAGCATAGGATAGCATCAGCCCCTCCCCTGGCATACTGAGGAATTAAGATCCAAGGTAGTGTGACTCTGCAGAACCTTGGCTCCAGCCCTAATCTGCCAGCTCAGCTAGGGAAGCACCAGCTCCTTCCCAGGTGAGATCAGGTGCCAGGATCCAATCCTTGAGACTGACCAGGGTTTATTTCTTATGTAGTTGGCTGAAACAGGTTTCTATGAAGCTCTGCCTGCAAGGGATCCACCCTGGACAAGTTATCCCTTACCTCTTAGGTATCATTTGTTGTTTAATTGAGCTTAATGTAAGTTACCAATATAGGAAAAAACAAGTCAGTATTTCCCTTCTCTTGAATTTACACTACGCTGCTGAGTTGGTGTATTGAATAAAGTTTGTTCTGATGGTTAAAATAAAATAGTAATTTATATTTTGCTTTGGATATAAAATGTATTTGTATGTTTGATATTCTGAGAATACCTAGAATTTCAAATGAAAGTGTAAAATCATAATTGGCTGAACATTTGATAAAGTCCTATGATTTGTCAAGGATGGGGACTATGAGTTTAAGATTTATTCAATCAATCAATCATTCTTTTTTAAAAACCTTATTGGGATATTTCTATATCATAAAGTTCACCCACTTAAAGGATACAATTCCGTGTTTTTAAATATATTTATGGAGTTGTGCAGCCATCACCATTATCTAATTTTAGAGCATATTCATACAAAAGGCTATGGAGAGATTGTGCTAGGCCTCTGGGGACTCTGAGTATCAGAATTAAGCAGGGGGAAAAAAAAAGTAACCAAAAAATAAATACATAGTTTCAAATGTAAATTTCATAACATAATATCATACTACTTAGAAATTTTTAGATTATATAAAAATATGAAATATTTGAAAACAGTACCTTTCTTTAAGATTCAAGGACATGTCTGTGTTTCCGATGTCTGTTTTAATATTTTGTACTGTCTATTAACGTTAGTTTAAAATGTCCTGTAGACTTTTATAGTAAGTGCACGGACTGAAACCATTCTCAACTATATAGGTAGTAGAAAATGCTGCCATAACTTAGCTTCTTTTTAGACAAGTGGGTGTGAAAGTCTTAGCTGGATCCCAAACCTTTTAAATTAGACTGATTAAATCATGCTTTGTCCTCAAAGTCTTGAAGCTCAATTAATTTTTCTTGAAAATTCTGGCTAACATGTTCCACATCTGCTTAAAACCACCCCATCTGGTGTTATAAAATGTTAACTGATCTTTAAATCTAATCATCATAGCATCCACATGAGAGCAATCTGTTTCTGAGTCAGTATCCTTTCATCTATCCTCATGTTAGATAGATTATGCTGCAAAGCTGGAAAGTATAAAAATCATCAGTGAACAAGGTTATATTAAAATATTCGATTTGGGCTTCCCTGGTGGCGTAGTGGTTGAGAATCTGCCTGCTAATGCAGGGGACACGGGTTCGAGCCCTGGTCTGGGAAGATCCCACATGCCACGGAGCAGCTGGGCCCGTGAGCCACAACTACTGAGCCTGCGCGTCTGGAGCCTGTGCCCCGCAACGGGAGGGGCCGCGATAGTGAAAGGCCCGCGCACCGCGATGAAGAGTGGCCCCCACTTGCCACAACTAGAGAAAGCCCTCGCACGAACCGAAGACCCAACACAGCCAAAAATAAATAAATAAATAAAATATTCGATTTGTCGAAAAAGCCACGATAATTCCCTGCACTGTAATGAGATTGATCCCCTTTCCTTTAAGTTTAAGAGGGACCTCATTTACACTGTAAATGTGCATTTACATTGGAGAGATCTGACTGCCCCTTCTAACCCAGGTAATTGCATTAGTAATAGGGGTAGAGTCGACCTCTCCGATCTCCTATGTGAGCAAATAGGAAGTATCAGCATCACATAGGATGTATTCTGGCCAAAAATGTTTAACATGAATCGAATGAAACCTATAATTTCCTGTTTATAGGGGAGGGAGGGAGGAATAAGTTAAACCACACAATGAGGAGACAATCAGAAACATCTAGAATGTGGAAATTCTAAAAGATGACTGGTCTGGTGGAAAGAAGTCAATGTAAAAAAAATTTTTTTTTAAAGATAGGGTCGACAAATGTTTTGGATTAAAAGAGACTGAATACAACAAACAAATGCAATATGTGAAACTTGATTCGAGTCCCCCTTAAAAACAATAACAAAAAACAATAATAAAAGGTATCTAGGGGACAATTGGAGGCATTTGAAAATGGACTTGAGTATTAGGTTACATTAGATAATTATTCCAAAATTTTTTTGATGTGGTAATGACATAGTGGTTATGTAAGAGAATACCCTTATGTTTAGGAGATTTATGCTTGAGAATACAGGGATGAAGTGGCATGATATGTATATTTTATTTTGAAATGTTTTAGCTAAAATATACATACGTATAGGAAGCAATTATGGCAAAATAAATTTTTGAATCTAGGTAGTGAGGATAAGTATGTTTATTGTCCTAGTCTTTCAATTTTTCTGTATATTAAAAAATATGCATATTATATACAAAATATAAATTTAAATATTTATAAATTGAATAAAGAGAAAGACCTTTGCAAATATAGCTTAAAAGATATACCTCATTGTTTTGCAGTATTTCAAATTTGATATTTATTTTTTTCATTGATTACATCAAAAATTCCATATAAGTCCATAATGTGAGCCAAATCTTTAAAAAAAAAATTTCTTGGAGAGCCATCTTATTTGGACAAGACATTCAAACTCTTCATTGACATTTGATAAATTATGGGTAATCTGTCATTGAAGGGATTACTTTTAAACATTCATTGATCTGTGGCCTCTTTCTCTAAGATTCTTGGTAATTAAGTATTGCTAATGAATAATGAAATGACTTTGTAAAAACATTTGGTGGTTCTTTTTTAAATTGGCTCTGAACTAACATTACTGACTCTCCATCTGTTAAATAAGTAATGATGTTGGAAAAGTTTTTTTTTCCTTTTAAGTAATTTTGAGGGTTTCAAATATTGACAATTCTTTTGTATTCATTGTCAGTCATTTTGAAAATGACATTTTTGCTACAATTTTTTCAGGCCTTGGAAACTTTACATATGCAAATGGTAAAGCTTGTTTATCATAAAGGATGCTTTCATCTCCTCGTTTACATCATGCAGTTGATTTCAGTGTCTTTTGTAACCCTCTTAAAGCAGCATTGCAGTGGAATAGAGGAAATGATTTAATATGATCTTTTCTTCCTCTTTGTAGTTATCTTTTATACAGCTAAGATTAATTTTTCTTGAATATTGTGTGGCATGCCATATTTTGTGATCATTTATGTTGTTCTGTAGAAAACAATGAGACCTGTCTCCTTCTGCATAGAACATTGTCAAACGTTCCAGGGACAGTATTGCAGTTTTTAGTATTCTTTAAATATAGAAATATATATCTCTTCCAATTTAATCAACATGTTCCTTTGTAAAATGCTCGCTTAATCTTGATGTGTTTGTCGGCTTAATGAGAAAAAGCACGCTGGCAGAGTAGGCACGTTGGTGACTGTTCATTTGTACAAAAAAGCTGTAAAACCCAGCTTCTAATATTTAACTGAATACTTGTCCATATTTAAAATCTATATTTGACATTTTGAAAGAAGAGCTAAATGAGGAAATTTGTACATTTGCTTAGAATCACCATGATTCTATAGCTACAAATGCAGACCAATGCAGTTGTGTTGTTTTGGTGACTCAAATATCACCCATGCTGCTACCCTTGGTGACCTGGCTTTCTGTAATGGGAACAACTCTTGGTAAAGTTCTGAACAAAAACCAAATGCATTCTTTCCTCAGTTTATGTGGTAGTTACATTCCTGTGAGTTCAATATACATTAATACCATGAACTCATACTTTTGGTTATATATAAACCAGAATTTGAATCTCAACTCAGACAATTATTAATAAGTTTTTCACCTACATGGAAGCCCAGAAGAACATTCAGAAGTTGGACATGATGCCTACAGTTCCTTTTTGGTACCGGCCTGTCTGCATATTGCAGGCATCTCGCATCCCTGGCACTACACACTGAACATTTGTAGAGTTCCCCAAAGCTCCAATCTTATGACAACCAAAAATGCTCCTTGCATTTGCAAAATGCCTTCTAGGGGCCTACATCACATCGTTTGAGAACCACTCACTTAGAATTTAATAAGCACTGACAAAATATTAAGAAAAATAAAATGTTATAGGTGCTATGAATGCATGGGTAATTCTACCTGGAAGACTTAAGAGCTTCAGAGAAGAAGTGATAAGATACCTTAAGTTGAGCCATGCAAGATCTACATGGACTAAGATAAAAGGGCATGACAGACAAGAAACATATGATAAAGTTTATAAAGCTCAGAGGCCTACAACTGGAAGGTACAACTGGCACCCAGGATGCAGAGGTACCTGCATGGTATCAAGAAACCATTCAGGGAAGTACATAGAAGCCAGGTTTTGGAAAGGCTTGTCTTCCATGCTAAGGAGTTTGCATGCTGGGAAGTCCAAGATCAAGGTGCCAATAAGATAGATTTTCTTCTGAGGGCTTTTCTCTTGGCTTATAGGTGGCTGCCATCTCACTGTGTGCTCATATGGCCTCCTCTTTGTGCTAGTGGAGAGAGAGAGAGATAGAGCGCGCAAGAGCACAAGGCTTTTCCTGTCTCTTCTTATAAGGGTACTAATTCATATTGGATCAAGTCCCCACCCACCCTTATGACCTCATTTAACCTTAATTACTTCCTTAGAGGCCCCATCTCTGAATATAGCCACACTGGAGGTTAAGGCTTCAACCTTTATATATAAATTTTGGAGGGACACAAATATTCAGCCTATAACAGGCTGCCATGACAAAATACCGTGGACTGGGTAGCTTAAACAATAGGCATTTATTTTCTCATCATTCTGGAGGCTGACAAGTCCAAGATCAAGGTATTGGCAGATTTGGTTTTTCCTGAGGCCTCTCTCCTTGCTTGCAAATGTCTGTCTTCTTGCTGTGTCCTCACATGGGCTTTTCTCTGTGCTCATGGAGCTAGAAGGATCCCTGGTATCTTTTCATCTTCTTATATGGACACCAGGACTATTGGATTAGGGCCTCACCCTTAGGACCTCATTTAGCCTTAATTACCTCTTTAAAGACCTCTCTAAATACAGTCACATTGGAGGTTAGGTCTTCAACATGTAAATTGTAGGGGGACACAGTTCAGTACATAACAGATTTTGGCAGGATAATTTTGAAACTTTTTGATTTACTGTTTCTAATCTAGTAACAACCAAATATATTCCCTCTATCTAAAACCTTCTTTAATACCAGTTAGAACCTTAATGTGTTTTTCTTTTCCTTTTATATCTAAAGGTCTTTGAGGTCTCATTTTAGTTTAATTTCTGTTTAATATATCTTCTAAGATTTTAACCTTACTCCTAAGAAATATTCTTCCAGCTTAATCTGTCTCTTCCTTTCTTTTATTTTAGTTTTCCCTATGATTATGTTCTGATATGAAGACTGACATATTTTTCACTCCAGTTTTTCTGTGAGATTTTGAGCAATCATGTCCCCCTAGAGACAATATTTTAAAATGGTCAGCATTTTTATTTGTCTTTGGGTCAGCAATAATTTATTTCAGTTATTTCTCTAGTATAATCTAAGAAGATGGCTTTTTTTTTTCAATACAGATGCCCATTTGTTGTTATTGTAAATATACCATCCTTTTATGGTTGAGCCTATGATTTCAGTCTGAAATCTAAAGCCTTGGCTTGAACTCATGAAATTAACAAATTTGGGCCATCTTGAGTTTGCATAGTTGGGGGTGACTCAAGGCTGTTGACAAGTCACATAAATTTAAGACTAATTCCTCTGGCTCTGAGTGTAGAATAGAACTTGGGCAGTAAGGTCTGGTACTACCTATCTGAGCTTTATGTTAACAATTTAAAGCTAGAATCTCATATGCTATTGCTCAGTGACCCATGTGGAACTTAACTATCTTTACCGACCTGGCTGAAAACCACAGGTAGACACAACATTGTAAATCAACTATACTTCAGTTAAAAAAAACAATTAAAATTAAAATTAAAAAACCACAGCAGAAGCAGGAAAATATGCTGCTGAAACTCTGCCTCTTTCAAGGCAAGACTTCACTGGGACTCAAAGGCTCTCTCCTGATGGTTAAATCCCTATATCAGCCCTATCTTCAGACATAGACCTACCTGGGCATGTATTGTTCAAGGTCATCTGCAGCTACCCACAGAGTAAATTCTACCTCAACCCAGGTTTGCTTGCTAAGGCCTGTGTGGCTAATGTTCTAGATCACCTGAAGTGGTCAGTGCCTGCAGCCCAGGCAATATAGAGAGAGCCCTTGCCTGTATACAAAGCCAGCAGATCAAAATCTTTAGGCAGCCGAGGCTTAAACCCATTCACACTGGCTGAAGCAGCTAAGAGCCAACTTCATGAAAAATCAAGCACAAAGTATTAGCTGTGAAAAACTGTGAAAAGATTAAAAATCCCTGCATGGCCTAAGCTTGGTATAGTCCTCACAAAACTGAAATTATACCAATGAATTCCTCCAGCCTCCAGAAGCCTCAATTTTCATATGTTTTAGTCTTGATCTTCAAATTCATTCAGGTGTGTGGCAACAATGGAATTTCTGATGCCAAACCTCAGAAATGGATTGGGGCTTGTCCATCCTGAATAATCCCAGCACTCCCCTCGTCCCTTCCCCTCCCAGGGGCAAGGCCTCTCTCTACAGCAAGCTTATGTCAAGTCTAAGAGAGGCCCAGAGTGCATGTTCTCAGCAGGCAGGCACACCCAGGAGAGGGAGGAGGGAGGAACCATTGACCTACAGCTCCCACATCTGCCACTAGCATTATTCACTCTTCCTCCCCCTCCATGAGTGAGAGGCCAGGGGTATCTGGGACCTGGAAAGAAACATGAAGCAAAGAAAAGTAGACATTCCCCCCACCTCACCCACATGTGCACTCAGTTTAGGAGATTCTAAACGTGTTTATGGCTTTTTTTATAGTATAATATACTAAGAGGAAATCTTTAAAGCCAGAATGAAGGGTTTGAACTTAATTTATTAGCTCTGGTGCATCATCAGAGTTTTAAAACAGAAAAGTAAAAATAATCAGAATTTAATATGGGAATGGTGCATAGTCAGAAGGTGTGAAGAAACTGGCTAGGAGGCTAATGGAATTTTTAAGCAAGAAGAAAATATTAAACTCATAGCAAGTAGGAATGAAAAGGAGGGGACTGATTTAAAAATTTCTTCACATGCAGACAATCTGATTGTGAGCAACAAGGGAAAGGCAGGGGGAAGAGTCACTGCTAGTTGATGAGGTCTGAAAGCTAGTTATGGGGGAATGGATGGCACCATTAGTAAGTGAGGAAGACAGGAAAGTGTTTTTTTCTTTTTTTTCCCACATCTTTATTGGAGTATAATTGCTTCACAATGCTCGTGTCAGTTTCTGCTGTACAACAAAGTGAATCAGCTATATGTATACATATATCCCCATATCTCCTCCCTCTTGAGCCTCCCTCCCACCCTCCCTATCCCATCCCTCTAGGTCATCACAAAGCATCGAGCTGATCTCCCTGTGCTACGCAGCAGCTTCCCACTAGCCATCCACTTTATGTTTGATAGTGTACATATGTCAATGCTACTCTCTTACTTCATCCCAGCTTCCCCTTCCACCACCTGTGTCCTCAAGTCCATTCTCTATGTCTGCGTCTTTATTCCTGCCCTGCCACTAGGTTCATCAGTACCGCTTTTTTAGTTTCCATATATATGCATTAGCATACGGTATTTGTTTTTCTCTTTCTGACTGACTTCCCTCTGTATGACAGACTCTAGATTCATCCACCTCACTACAAATAACTCAGTTTCGTTCCTTTTTATGGCTGAGTAATATTCCATTGTATATATGTGCCACATCTTCTTTATCCATTCATCTGTTGATGGACATTTAGGTTGCTTTCATGTCCTGGCTATTGTAAATAGTGCTGCAATGAACATTGTGGTACATGTCTCTTTTTGAATTATGGTTTTCTCAGGGTATATGCCCAGGAGTGGGATTGCTGGGTCATATGGTAGTTCTATTTTTAGTTTTTTAAGGAACCTCCATACTGTTCTCCATAGTGGCTGTATCAATTTACATTCCCACCAACAGTGCAGGAGGGTTCCCTTTTCTCCACACTCTTTCCAGCACTTATTGTTTCTAGATTTTTTGATGATGACCATTCTGACTGGTGTGAGGTGATACCTCATTGTGGTTTTGATTTGCATTTCTCTAATTATTAGTGAAGTTGAGCATCTTTTCATGTATGTGTTGGCCATCTGTATGTCTTCTTCAGAGAAATATCTATTTAGGTCTTCTGCCCATTTTTGGATTGGGTTGTTTGTTTTTTTGATATTGAGCTGCATGAGCTGCTTATATATTTTGGAGATTAATCCATTGTCAGTTGCTTCGTTTGCAAATATTTTCTCCTATTCTGAGGGTTGTCTTTTCATCTTGTTTATGGTTTCCTTTGCTGTGTGAAAGCTTTTAAGTTTCATTAGGTCCCATTTGTTTATTTTTGTTTTCATTTCCATTACTCTAGGAGGTGGGTCAAAAAGGATCTTGCTGTGATTTAGGTCATAGAGTGGGGAAAATGGTTTTGACTGAGGATATGGGGCTGATGAGTTGTTTGGTTATTTTGTCATTTTAAGGTATTTTAGACACCTTACCAAAAAGGATATACACAGCATAACAATAAAATAAGTATAGATGGTAAAAGTCAGGATCAAGGAAAAGAAAGCCACAAATGACGAGTCCATATTATTGCTATGAATGAGATTTAAATTTGGCTCTGAGCCAAATGACCCGTTCCCTCATTCTCATGAGTGGATAGTGTAGAGCATATCAATTATTTGGAGGGGTAGGGAACACAGTTTTTCAGCATAAAATTTTTTTTCATTATTCTGATACTTTGGCTCTCTTGGCTGGTCCCCAGAGTCAGTTACCAAAATCCACTGATCCTAAGTTGATTTCCTCTCTTGAGCCCTCATGTGCTCCTCCACCACTCAGAGCTGTTACTTCGGTTTGGGCCATTCCTGTTATACAGGGATCTCTGCAACTGTCTCCAATTAGTCTCCCTCCAATTCTGTCTCCACATTGTAGTGTCAAAGATGAACAAAACCAGACACTAGGTAAAGATGGATTTTTTTGGAATAAAGGAGAGACCCCAGTGTATCCCGAGTTCAACTCTGACCTGTGCCTAGGTGACTGGGTGTTTTAAAGGGAGAGTGAGGGAGTAGGGAGAGGGAGTGAGTAGGGGCTGGAGCAGAGTCAGGGATGTGAAGAAATTACAAAAAGCAGGTAAGTAGTTCCTGTCTGGGTGATTCGGCCATCAGTGCCTGCTAACACATTTGCTGAAGTTAGTATACCCTCCCACAGAGGGTGGGAGACAGGCCCTGTCCTTAGGATTACATTTCAAAGGAACAGCTTAGAGGTCCTTAAAGACACTCTTGGGCTATGGGAGGTACAGGCAGAATTTTCTGTAGGACATAAGAAGGATTTACAATTGAAGCTTTTAAAATAAATAGTCTCAGAAAAGGGAGGTCAGGGGCCTCTCTCAGCTGTTGGCTGGAACAAAGGGTAAATTCTTTTGGTAACCTGGAGCTTTTCCAGGCAAAAACTCATCGCTGCTCCAAACATGCGACCTTAGGCTGCTGGAAGCCACACCAGTTTGGTGCACGGGTTTGCATGTTTTCAGCAGCCAGAGCCGTCTTTCTAAAATCTAAATGGAATCTGTTACTCTCCTGCTCCAAACCTTTCATTTATTTCCCATTTTCATCTGGAAAATGGACACACTTCTCAGCGTGACTTACAAGGCCCTTTGTGGTCTGGCTTCCACTCCCCTCACCAGCCCAGGTCGAGTCATCCCCGAGGGAGGGAACAGTTACTGTTTTGGAAGCGCTGACCCCCACCCTCTTCCTGTTGAGTCTTCAGTTTCCTGAACCTCTTCTGGCTGGTGCGCTGTCTCTGTGGGGCCATCACGGAAAGTCCTGTCTTCCTCCAGCCAGCAACGGGCAGCTTCAACCAGGCTCTCTCCTTGGGGACCTCGAGTCCAGGGCAGAAGGACACAAGGGCAGACACCTGGTTAGGGTGCCTGCATCCCGGGGCAGTGCTCTGATACCAGTGCAGATGACCTTGGTGACCGTTCTTCTGGCCAACTCCTGCTTTTCTTTCAGGCCTTGGTGTAGATGTCGGCATTTTTTTCCTTCCTCATTCAAGAGGCAATTTCATCTGCCTTTATTTCCATCCTTTTTTTCTCCTACTTCCCGGGCTTTGTATCATTAATCAGAAGGGTGGATCCCTCTTACTTACTCATTCTCTAACACTGTTTCCTTATTTTCAATAATTTTGTTTTTATAATGAATTTTGTGATCATATTTACAGCAGTTATTTATGCCTGAGTCCCGTACTTAACTGATTTTGGTCTTCCTATTCTTTAGTTCTTAATTTTGAATCTCCTCAGTCAGCAGGGTATCCACAAGGTGTTTAATTTCTAGATCTTTGTCTTTGCATAAGAATACACTTGGGCTGGGAATAGAATTCTTAATTACATTTCCTCCCTCTAAATCTTTACAAATTTGCCATTATCCTTAGGAACTCAGTGTTGCAGGGAAGTCTGGGGAAAGCATCTTAATTCTGGTCCTTTTAAGGAAAGCTGCTTTTCCTGCTCTCTACTTGGATATTTGTAGGATTTTTAATTTTTTTTTTTGATAAGGCATGCCTAGGTATGGGCATTTAGAATTAATTTAGAACTTGCTTGGGCTATAATGAAGCAATTTTCCATATTGACTGTTTTTTGTTGTTGTTGTTAGCATTTAAAGTTTATACTATTCTGTCTCCTGTATCAGTCAGGGTAGGACCAGAGAGGCAAAACCAGGGGGGATATTATTTCTTTTGGGGAATTGACTATACGGTAGCCAGGCTTCAAGATAGCTCACCCAGTGATCGCTGGTATTTGTGCCTTTGTGTAGACCCCTCCCACAATGTATTAGTCTTGGTCTGTATGACCAACAGAACATAACGGAAGTGATAATGTGTGACTTATGAGGCCATAAGGACATTGCTGCTTCTGTCTGTTCTCTTGGATCGCTCACTGGGGGAAGCCAGCCACTGTGTTTTGGGGACACTTGAGCAGGAGAGATGAGGGACTATCTCCTGCTAATAGCCAGCATCAAATTGCCGAGTGAGCCATTTTAGGAACAGATGCCCCCGCCACAGTTGAACCTTTAGATCGGGGATTGGCAGATTGACTCACCACGACAACCAGCCTGCTGCCTATTTTTGTAAATAAAGTTCTGTTGGGGCACAGCTGCAAACATTTGTAAATGTATTATCCATGGCTGCTTTTGCCCCTTCACAGCAGAGTTGAGTAGTTGCAACAGAGACTGTATCGCCCACAAAATCGACAGTATTTGTTATCTGGCCTTCAGAGAAAAAGTTTGCAGACCACTGCTGGCATCTTTTTTATTTTATTTTATTTTATTTTATTTATTTATTTATTTATTTATTTATTTATTTATTTATTTATTTATTTATTTTTGGCTGCGTTGGGTCTTCATTGCTGTGCGCGGGCTTTCTCTAGTTGAGGCGAGCGGGGGCTACTCTTTGTTGTGGTGCACGGGCTTCTCATTGCGGTGGCTTCTCTTCTTGCGGAGCACCGGCTCTAGGCGTATGGGCTTCAGTAGTTGTGGAGTGCGGGCTTTAGAGCACAGGCTCAGTAGTTGTGGTGCACGGGCTTAGTTGCTCCGTGGCATGTGGGATCTTCCCAGACCAGGGCTCGAACCCTGCATTGGCAGGCGGATTCTTAACCACTGTGCCACCAGGGAACTCCCTGATGCTGGCATCTTGACTGCAACCTCATAGGACAGAAGTACCCACTAAACCACTTCCAGATTGCTGACCCACAAAAACTGTGTGAAACAGTAAATATTTCTATTGTTTTGAGGTAATTTGTTGTGCAGCCATAGATAACAAACACATTGACCTTATATCATTGTGGGAGTTCATTAGAAAGTCTGTGTGAGTCGGTATTGTTTCTGTATCTGGTGCTGGGGCCTGACATGCTTGGGGCAGATGGTTGGGAAAGGAAGACAGATGTGAACTGGAACTTGCAAGGCTGAACTGAAGCACCCGGGGAAGGACTAGAATGCACACTGGTCACTTAGCCTCCACCCGTGATGATGAGGCTGTCCTGTAGGAGGTGCTGGCGCCCTTTGTCCGGGAGGTAAACGTGCACCTGACTTGAAAGTTGGAGAAGCTAAGGAAGGATCCTGTAGGAGCTGAACAGTTGTGGGCCCCCCTACCGCCCCCATCAGCCGGCTGAGATGATGTGCCTGAGTGCCTTGTGCCCTGCCCCAAACTTTTGAGCATAAAAAGATGGCCCCTACTTCACTTCTGCCTTGTGAATCTCTAGCAAAATGTCTCTCGTTGCCTATGCTAACACAGAACAAGGCATGAAAGAGAATCTAGGAAATAACAGCTCCAGCGTACCTATCCACTGTACTTTCTTATCCTCAAAGGGTCAAGCACTTTTATTTAATTAACATCATTATTAGGTGATGTATCTTTCCACCCTCTCCATTCCTAATTACAAGTGGTTTGAGAAATTGCTCTCAAGAGGTCTGACCCAGTCTGCAGATCATTACAGGCTTCAGAAAACACACAGTCTCTCTATGCAGTGGCTCTGGCATAACTATGTGAGGGCCCACTGTGTAGAGAGATTGAAATGTTTTCAATATTGCTAGGCTGTCTCTACCTTTACAGAATGAAGGATAGAATGCTAGAGGCAGCTGTGTGCCAAGATCTTTGGTCCAAATCCTGCAGAACCCCAGGCATCTGAGCCAACATTGTGGGATCTGTGTTGCACAAGGTAGTAGAATGTTGCAGCAGTGACCCTCAGATTGCTCACAGTTCCCTTTGTCTACACCTTTGGGTTGTTTCCTCCCATGCTGACTCTGACCTTGGCTGTGCAGCTTGCTATCCCCAGTGAGACAATAGCAAACATGACACAATCATAGACTTGAAAAGTGCTTGTGAACTAGCTTTTTATACTGCTGAGAAAATACTGCCAGGTTATAATGTTAAGCAAACAAGGCAAAGCAAAGATGAGTATGTGTAGAAGGTTACTAATTGCATAACAAGGAGGGCAAATACTGTACTAATTCATTTACAAAAATGCACAAGTAAATTTAAAAACTCAAATATTTCTCAAACCATTTATTCTTGCATCTCATATTCTCTCTTTTTGAAGTTTACCCTTTATAAGTTTTTTAGTGAGAGTAGTTTGAAAACCTTCTTGGTTGCTGTTTGTCTGAAATGTCCTTGTTTCATTCTCATTCTTAAGGTATGATTTAGTTGGGTATATGTTTTAGATTGGCAATTATTTTCCGTCAGAACTTTGAGGGTATTATTCCACTGTTTTCTGGATTCTGTTATTGCTGTTGAGAAGTCAGTTGTCAACCTCGCTATTGTCTTTTTGTAAGTAATTTGTCTTCTTTCTCCAGCTGCTTTTAAAACTTTTTCCTTGCCCTTGGTGTTCTTCAGTTTCCCTGTGAAATGTCTGGGTGTACATTTCCTTGATTTGTCCTGCTTGAGGATCATTGTGCTTCGCAAACCTAAGGATTCATATCTTTCATCAACTGTGGAAGTCTCAGTCATAATCCTTCAAATACATACTTATCTCACATAATGTATGCTCAGTTAATAACCTGAAAAATTCTACCACTTTTTAGACAATTACTCCTTTTTTTTCTAGCTTAATGTCTTTTTTTTTCTTTTTCTTTTTTACCCAGTAACACACTAAATAAATTTATTACAGTTGTTATTTTAAATTTCCATTTCAGGCAAAAACACACTCATCAATTGACTTGACACACAGTTCCTAGTCAGAGAATATCAAAGGAACAGTGTGAATTGCACAGTTTTGCTGAATCCAGACTGTTCTCTGTAAGAGAATTGAGGTGGAAGGATCTTGCTTTACATGTGCAGTATTTTCACATTTTGAAGCACTACTATGTTTACCCATACTTTTGCACTAATGATATTTTCCTGTGCTATATTCAGTGCAGGATAATCACAAACTCTCTGAAAGGTGAAGAGAATGATGCAGAAAGAGTAATGCACCATCCAGAGTGTGCCTTTCATGCACCCCTCTGCCATCAACTATCACCTCCTCAAAAGTCTTCTCCCATTAGCAAATATAAATACAAATAGTTTATGAGCAGACTGTTTTTGTTTCTTCTTAAATTACAGTTTATCATGTATATATAGATGCCAGGTAAGAGCAGCTTGTGTCTTTTCCTCTGAAATCTCTGCCTCTAAGTACTATGTAAGTGGAGAGTAGGTGGTGAGCATTCTTGGTGCATGAGAAAAGCCTGTCTGAGGGTGAAGCTACACACAGAGGAAAGCAGGGCTGAGGAAGGAGAGACAGAGTCCAGATAACATTGTTTGAACTCCTGAATCCACCCTGCCAAATGTGCCTCTTGACTTTTCATTTTTGTGAGCCAATAAAGTCGATTTTTTTAAAATAAATTTATTTATTTGTTTTTGGCTGTGTTGGGTCTTGCTGCGAGCAGGCTTTCTCTAGTTGCAGCAAGCAGGAGCTACTCTTCGTTGCAGTGAGCAGGCTTCTCATTGCAGTGGCTTCTCTTGTTGCGGAGCACGGGCTCTAGGCACACGGGCTTCAGTAGTTGTGGCACACGGGCTCAGTAGTTGTGGCTCGCGGGCTCTAGAGCACAGGCTCAGTAATTGTGGTGCATGGGCTTAGTTGCTCCGTGGCATGTGGGATCTTCCCAGACCAGGGCTTGAACCCATGTCCTCTGCATTGGCAGGCAGATTCTTAGCCACTGCACCACCAGGGAAGGCCATAAAGTCGATTTTTGTTTAAGCTAGTTTGTTAGGTTAAATCCAATGGAGTCCTGACTAGTACTTCACTTGACTTCTTTCCTGATGTCAGTCATGTGTTTTAGTGAAGGTCCACGGTGTGCACACAGAGGGCTGGGAATTGGGAATATAGTTGATAGGGGCTTTTCCACTTCTTCAACAATTTCGTAAGGTTTCTCATAGTTTCCAAGCCCAAACTATGTGACAGCAATACCTGTCCATAAGAGGAAGGCCATCTTCACTCTTTAGACAAACTCTCCATGCTAATATTTATATCATTTTAACTAGATCTTTTTTAAAAATTACCCTTTCAAAAAAAAGTTAATGGGCCAAATGTTGACCATATCAAAATATAAATAACAAAATATTAAATATATATTTTTAATCCTTTATTTATATATAAATATAAAATATTTTAAAATATGGGTTTGCACTACAGGAAGCAAATCACCACCATCATTTCAGGCATTTAAATGTTCCAAATATGAAATAACTAGAAACAATCAGGAAGTTGCTGTATGCAAGCTTTATTTTTTTGAGGGGTGGAGATGCTTCTAGTTTCCTGACAATTCATTTTATTTCCTAGCTTGATTGGTCCTTCCAAGAGAACATCTCTTAGAGGAGAAATAAGATGGTACTTTCAAGGTTCTGAGGGCCTCCTTGTAACCTGAGTCAGGTGTGCATGGCCGCTGTGGGAGCTGCGATAGAAATTCCAGAGCTGAGCAAAGCGAGTGCGGGTGGGAGGGCTGAAATGTGTTGAGCACAGTTCCTACTCAGCCCAGGCGCTAAAGTTCCAGAGCAGCAACCTATTGTAGGGAAAGAGCATGCTTGAAATTTCAGGCTGTTCATTGTAGCGATAATCTTTCTCCAAGACATACAACACCAGAAAACACGAGAACATTAAGCATTCAGCTCTGTTTGATGATGCCCATCAATAAAAAGATGGTGTAAGTGGAGGACGACGTGGGCTCCCACATCGTGTTAGGGGTTCATCCCCTATGAGTCATAGGGCTTTGTGTGTACCATTCTCATTTTTTTTTTTTTTTTTTAATTTATTTATTTATTTATTTTTGGCTGTGCTGGGTCTTCGGTTCGTGCGAGGGCGTTCTCTAGTTGCGGCAAGTGGGGGCCACTCTTCATCGCGGTGCGGGGACCGCTCTTCATCGCGGTGCGCGGGCCTTTCACTATCGCGGCCCCTCCCGTTGCGGGGCACAGGCTCCAGACGCGCAGGCTCAGCAGCTGTGGCTCACGGGCCCAGCCGCTCCGTGGCATGTGGGATCTTCCCAGACCAGGGCTCGAACCCGTGTCTCCTGCATTAGCAGGCAGATTCTCAACCACTGCGCCACCAGGGAAGCCCCACCATTCTCATTTTTAGCAGGTTTTAATTCATCTAGAATATGATCCACATGTGACTGAGAAGAAAAGGCTAAAACTAAATGAAACTGTCCAGAAGAGAACTGCCTGATTGAAAATGTGATTTGTAACTATGGCAGCATGAATAGTCCTGTTTTTATTGTGTTTTCTGATCACCTTCTCCAGAGGCAGAAGCATCCATATTAATGGCCAGATCATCAGACTTTTGCACTTTTATAATAGCAGAGTAAGGATTTAGTCGCTCAACAACTTTTGTGTATATGTGCTTATTCTAGAACACAAGATTGTTCTTCCTTCTGTAGAGCATTCAGATACATCAAATTTAGGAGATTTATACTCTCAACACACTGAGAAGCCTCCATGTGCTCTAAGGGAGTTCTTACTTTTGAAAGCCAGATATATTGCTGAATATTAAAAAATAAGACATATTAAAAATGACAGAACTAGAAAATCACCATGCTCTAATTACTACTGTCGTAATTGATTCAGGCAAGAATCATCATTGGAGGCTAAAACTACTGGGGGAAAAGTTGTTGGAAAACAAGATATTCAGTCTCAAACTATCATCCCACAAATTGCTTTAAAAAAAAAAAGAATGAGGTATGACTGACATACAAAAAGCTGTACATGTTTGAGATATACAACTTGATGAGTTTGGAGATAAGTATACACTCGTGAAACCACCACTCCAATCTATGCCATAAACATATCCATCACCTCCAAAAGCTTCCTCCCACCCCTTTGTTTATTATTACTATTATTATTTTAATGTATATATGATAAGAACACTTAACATAAGATCTGCCCTCTCAGCACATTTTTCAGTATACAATACACTATGGTTAACTATAGGCTCTACAGTAGATCTCTAGGATTTACTGATTTTTCATAATTGGAACTTCATGCCCTTTGACTAATACCTCCCAGTACCTTCTTCCTCCTCCCAGCCTCTGGCAACCACCATTCTACTCTCTGCTTCTAGGAGTTTGACAATTTTGTATTTACCAATTCTGAGGTAATTTTTTAACTTAATGTGTTACTGTTACAAAGATGTGCAGATCTTTAATCACGCACTATGTTAATACTGTAATATCAAAATACTGTTGCATTCTTTAAACATTTCGAATTAGATACATTAAAAGCAAGTTTTTTAAAAAAATGGTACAGTTGCTGTGGAAAACAGGTTGGTGGTGCCTCAAACCCATAGGGTTGTTGTGAGGATTAAGTGAATTAATAAGGGTATAGTGGCAACCACTGTACTTACTACAAAGCAAATATTCAATACACGTTAGCAATTGTTTGCCTCATTTAAATAAATGCAAATCCTTCATAAGTTGCTTTAAGAGTAATGTCTGCTTATGCTGTTATCTATGCAATTCATTTTACTTCATACCTCACCATCTTATGTTAATGATTTCTCACATAAAGGTGTTTTTAAAGACATTCACATTTTCTGACAGATTTTTTGTCTGTGTTTTTGCACCCATGATTCACAAGTATGAATAAGGAGTGCCTAAGCAATTCAGATAAAATGCCTTTCTTGGACTGGAATCAGCATTCCTTTTCAAAAAATTGAAACAAAAGTTCAGATTATAAAATAGTAATAGAGTTGGCTTTTACTCACAAGTGTGAAAACTTGCTGCAATTCAAAAATTATTCATGCATTCAGATTTGGGGGTTGGAAGGAACTTTAGAATGGTATAAGGGGTTTTAAGATAGCAGTACATGAAAAAAAGTTCAACTCTCACTCACAGTGACATTTATGTTGTCACCATCAGAAGTTCTTCGAGGCTAAAGATATACAAGATTTTCCTATCTCTATGGGAAGTTTCTGTTTATCTATCCCATGATTCAATACATAAAATTATTTATTTGAATCTTGCCTAATTTAAGCCATTTACTAGGAAAAAAGAATAATTACTTGTGACTTACAATTTTAGCTTACAAAATACCACCGAACAGACTGTTGGCCTACTTGACCTGAGAAGAAATTCTGAGACTGTTTATGTGGAGCTGTGATTTGTATCTTGTAAATAGTAAAAGCATAAGGAAAGTATCAGCAGTCACGTGTGGTGGGGGTGTGCTCTATCCTGTGAATATTATCCAAACCACTCTATTGGGACCTTTCTCGCTCCACTTACCATATTCCATCCTATGGGGTTTTATAATTTCAGAAGTACTTTGACATATTTCATTTAATTGTCATAAAATTTTTCTGAAGTATGTATTACTATCTCCATTGGATAGGTAATCAGGTTAGGTATCTTTTCCAAAATCATAAAATTACTAATGGAGTAGCTAGGACTCACACCCAGGCCTTCTTAGTCCATCTCCAGGGCTCTCTCTCCCTGTTGCCTCTCAGCTGTCATTGTCCCTTTACACTAAGGACATCTTGATATGCTCCCTTCAGCGTCAAACTCAGGATTTTGCCCAAGCAGATATACTCAATGAATATGAAGGAGTGCATGAAGGAAGGGAGATAGTGGAGGAGACTTTTGAGGGTTCTGGAAGAAGGGGAACTTGATGAGAAAGAGGAAACGGGACGCTAAGAGTAGTGAGAATTCATTCTTGACCCTTGTCGCACTGTTGCAAATTTTTTAAAAATGGAATGAAGGAAAAAAGCAAGCACCTCCTCTATTGATGACATCTCCCCATCTAGGCCGCCCTCTTAGGCATTCACTGACCTCCCCTTCTCCCTCTCCACCCCTATCAATTACTGTTCCTTGGCTTCTGGGCATCAAAATGGGATAGTCAATCTATCTTCAAAGAAGCCAAGTTGGCAAAGGAAAACCAGCTTTATAAAAAGGTGCCATGATAGTGATTCACGGGGAAAAAAGTAACCCTGAGGGGATAGAAAGGATGTGCAAATGCTGAGATGGACTGCTGGTATCTGTTTATAGCATTCTTCACTTAACCATCTGTTGACTTAAAAAAAACTCACTGTGAGTTGAGTTTACTCAGTGTCTTACTGAGGACTGTAGCCAGGGAGACAGCCTCTCAGAGAGCTCTGAGGAACTCTTCCAGCAGGTAAGGGGGGAGGTCAGTATACATATATATATATGATTTTGGCGAAGGGGGTATATGTAACCAAGCACACATCTTGGTAGACAGTTGCTGCTTAGTTACCAAGAAACAGTAATCTTAGTTAATGGTTTTAGTGCTTTTCTAAGAATGGGAAGATCAAAAATACAGGTTCATAAAAAATTTCTACTGAAAATATATAACTATCTGAAGGCCTGTTCTGCCAGTTTTCCCAGAGCACAGAGAATCTTATCTTGATCTTCACCCTGACCTCCTTTCAGGGTGTATTAAAGGTCAGCAGCTACAGTGGCTTATGACTCAATCCTTGTAGAGCAGGATGGCAAGCAACATTTTTTAGTTGTCACATTCTAAGGACAGAACTCTCTCAATGTCCAAATCTCACTTCTCCTTCTAACCATTTTCTCTGAGGAAGCAAAGAAACTCAGCCAGGAAACTAGGAGGTGCAACCCATCCCTCCCACCTCAGCGAGGTCCATGTGGAATGCCAGGTCCATTCAGACACCCAAACAACCTGTGCCTGAGTCTGGGTATTGAGGTCAACCAGTTCCATCCCTGCATCCTCCTCATCTCATCCCCATCACCTCCCATCTCTTCCATGTGTACCCTCTACTCTTCAGCTCAGTGCCCTTTCCTCTGACTCTCACACTTTATTGGCCCACAGTCCTTATGACTAGGTATTTGGGAATCATATTCTATTTTAAGGAACCCCCTCTTTTGCTTTAACACCTTCACAGAACATTCACTTCACCCTTCCTTCCTACAAGATGCCATATCTTTTTCAGCTCTTTCCGACAGGAAGGACTTGTTCTCTGACACCTGATATTTCAGGCCTGCTGCTGGTGGTGGAGAGTGGGGTTATTCAGTATCAACCAGGCTCCCGTTTGCTGATTCCCATTATTTTACCCATCCCCTCATGGCAGTACCTGTCCTCGTTTAATGCTTAGAAACTGTGACCACACCACCCTCTATCCCTCCCTCCTAACTCTTTTAATTGGGGGGCCAGCTATCTGCAAATTCCCCAGGAGATTTTGGCACTTCATTCAGTGATTCCCAGCTACACAAAGAGCCATCCTGGGATATTTCAACCACACATCTGGTTTTATGTTCTGTGACCTTAACTCTATTGATCTTTACTTTCCGTTTTAACGCCCTACTCCTTAGGCATGCCCCTCTCCCCACTGGATATAATCATCATTGGAATTTTCCATTTCAAATATCTTAAACTCTAACTTGCCACACACTCTATCAATCTGCCCTCAGTTAGTTTCCCAATGATTTCTTAATTGCTAAATTCAAAGGATTCTTTTCAGTCCTTTGCTTATCAGTCCTCTCTGTGGAATGTGAATTTCTTCTAGAAATTCTGTTTTCCCTCAGACAACTTAGTTGGTTTTTCTAATATCTTTGGCCTCCTTTACCACTGCTGTTGTGGGCCTTTCCATGGTATTCCCCAGAATTCCGTTCATGACCTTCCTCTCGTCTCAGGTCCATACTCTGGTTGCTGTCTTCTGCTCTCCTAGGTCTAATAATATACACCCGGATTCTGGTGACTCCAAATACCTTCAGCTCAGATAGACCTTTCTTTTTTTTTTTTTAATTAATCTTTATTGGAGTATAGTTGATTTACAATGTTGTATTAGTTTCTGCTGTACAGCAAAGTGAATCAGTTATATGTATACATATATCCACTCTTTTTAAAATTCTTTTCCCATATAGGTCATTACAGAGTATTGAGTAGAGTTCCCTGTGCTATACAGTAGGTCCTTGTTAGTTATCTATTTTATATATAGTAGTGTTTATATGTCAATCCCAATCTCCCAATTTATCCCTCCCTTCCCCTTCCCCCGTTGGTAACCATAAGTTTGTTTTCTACATCTGTGACTCTATTTCTGTTTTGTAAATAAGTTCATTTGTACCATTTTTTTTAGATTCCACATATAAGCAATATCATGTGATATTTGTCTTTCTGTGTCTGACTTACCTCACTCAGTATGATAGTCTCTAAATCCATCCATGTTGCTGAAAATGACATTATTTCATTCTTTTTTAATGGCTGACTAATATTCCATTGTATATATGTACCATATCTTCTTTATCCATTCATCTGTCGATGGACATTTAAGTTGCTTCCATGTCCTGGCTATTGTAAATAGTGCTGTAATGAACATTGGAGGAGACCTTTCCTTCAGATATCAGTCTCATACACCCTACTGTCAGATCTACATCCCTTCATGGATATCCCACAGCCACTCAAGCATATTCCAAACTAAATTCTTTATCTTACCCTACGAACTCACTTTTGCTCTTTATTCTGTATCTCAGTTGTTAGCAAATACCTCATCCATTGAACTAAAAACCTGGAAATCATCATTCTGTTCCCTTTTCCTTCCTTCTCACTCCCATAAACAATAAATCATAAAGCCATACTTTTCATTAATTCTCTACACTGTGCCTCCTATACCTCTATCCCCCCAACCCCAGACTAAATGTTCCCTGCACTTTCCCTCTTTTCCTTAGCCCATAGTGCAGTTTTTGGTCCATAGCTGCCTACTATCTGCTTCGTCTGCTCTGTCCCGGAAAGAGAGCTTAGCTCTTGCTCGTGATCTAGCCCATTACTTCAGCACCCACTTCCTCAGAGACCAGGACCAGCCCTGACTCCTTGGATTTGTTTCACCTCATCTTGTTCTTTCCTATGAAGCTCAGAAATGATACCAAGCAAGGGGTCTAGCTTTTAATCTGGGCTCTTATTAAGAAACTTGGAGACGCTAGACATAGAAGCAGGGACTTTGGGGAGGGGGAGGAAGTAAGTGACCACAAACTACTTTATCACAACGGACAATTATTTACTGATGGTGGGTGATTTGGTCTTGATAATGATGTACTAGAATGATACAGACACACCTCTAGATTAATAGTCCATCCTCCTTTGAACATACCTCTTCTTCAAAGCTTAATTGGTAGCCCTTGCAATCTAATCAGAGATATACTAAGGATCCCTTTTGGGATAGGGAGCTCAGGCTAGACATCAGTATATTCAAAAGGAGTGACAAGACACCAAAGAATTGGAACTGAACAAATGAACCATGTGAGCATTTCAATAGAGATTAAAGAAATAGAAATGTCCTCCTCCTCATACTGCATCATTTAGAGTATGGGAAGATACTCATCATTGTCTCCAAGCTTTGTGGTGGGAGGTGTAAAATCAACGTACAAACAGACAGCTAGAAATTCTGAATAGGATAGAACAAAAGAATGCATTATAATGAACATGTTGGTGGGATGATGTCTCAGACAACATAATACTTTTTTATATCAAATTTCTAGTCTTCATTATGTGTGCTTATATTTTCTGTTCCTTTAGCTCAGGAGTTGGCAGATCTATTTTGTCTTAAAAAATATGACATGTGCAATCACAACTTTCCATCAAGTGTGTTGTGCTAAACATCCCACAGGACAGACTCAGAATATTCAAATCAATAACAAATCTTTCCACTTAGTAAGACCCCTAAATTTATGGCTCATTCTTTCCTCAGAATTTTCATACTGAGAAATAACTTTGTTAGTGGTCAAAGTCTTGAAATTTTCAGCCCAAGTTTGATACTAAGGAGTTTAAAAAATCATACCAGAAATTGGTCACATATTTTCCCTTCAGATGTAAATTTCAATGCTTTTCCCCTGACCCGTGACCTTGACCCTGGCAGGATGACTTTTTACTAGTAATAATTTGCTTTTCGAGGCAATGATGCCTCTGAAGGGCCCAATCCTTGCCTCTTACTGCACCCTTATATTTCATACTATGGCCAGCCTTGTTCCTTATATATAGTAGATAAAAATTGTGAGTGTTGGACATGACCATGTAGTCATCGTTTCATCCAACCCTTTCATTTTGAAGAAACAGGTCCCCAAAAGGTGCCTTCACTTATGAAGAGCTAATTTGGTGAAGAGCTACATCTAGAATCCAGGACTCCTGTGTCAGGACCTCCAGTCTAGTGCTCCATCCACCAGTATGATAGATATCTGCTCAATGAAGCACTAAAACTGCCCTTGCAGAGGTCACAAAGGACCTTCCAATCACCAAACCCAGTGGCATTTTTTCATTTCTCATATGCTTCAGTCTACATCCCTGGGAAACAGAGAGAAGAAATATTCCAGCTGGAGCCACTTCAACTTCCTAATTTCTGGTTGATAAAGTTATTTTCCCCATCCTTGCTGCCTTCTCAACCTACCCAAGATCAACCCTTTTACCTGGGCTCAGTCTCATCCCCTCCAGCTCCTTCAGGAACTTTTCACTGTCAAGTGTATTCCTTCATCCACAGTTACAATTATTTGCATCTTTAAACTCTCCCCTGGGCTGGCTATTTACCTGTAAAGTGTAAACACACTCAAGTCTCACAGTTCACAAAGTGCCTCTGATCCTTGGTCCCCTCCCCTTCCACTATCTTTCTCTCATTACCATCGATGATAACCTTAAAAGAACAGTTTATTCTTTCTGTGCCCGGCTCCTTTCTTCCCATTCACACCTCCGCTCCCTGTGGCTGGCCTTTTCATGTCAGTCCTGGCACTGATCTTGCCAGCAGTTCCCGTGATTTCTTTTTTTTTTTTTTTTAATTTTTATTTATTTATTTATTTATGGCTGTGTTGGGTCTTCGTTTCTGTGCGAGGTTGCGGCAAGCGGGGGCCACTCTTCATCGCGGTGCACGGGCCCCTCACTATCGCGGCCTCTCTTGTTGCGGAGCACAGGCTCCAGACGCGCAGGCTCAGTAGTTGCGGCTCACGGGCCCAGTTGCTCCGCAGCATGTGAGATCTTCCCAGACCAGGGCTCGAACCCGTGTCCCCTGCATTGGCAGGCGGATTCTCAACCACTGTGCCACCAGGGAAGCCCTCCAGTGATTTCTAATTACCAAATCCAGTTGATAACTTTCAGTCTTTATTTCACTTTTCTTTGACATTTGACATCGTTGACCTGTTGTGGACATTTATCATCTGTTTTGGTGGCCCAGCATTGAAACCCACTTCCTTTGAGGAAATTTTCAATCTCATGGGGCAGATTGAGGCATTTGTCTGTCTCCCAAATGCTGGATACCTGTTCCCTCTGTGTCTTTTCTTCACCACCCTCTCCTGCAATGTAGATATTCTACAAGAATCTGATTTTAGCCACTTGAATATCTATATCAGTGGTTCTCAACCTTTTTTTATATCCTAGCACACACAGAAAAATGATATTATGGCACACTGGGGGTAAACAAGAGGGAATTTTAGGATGACTATGTCGACTGAAAAAAATGCAAAACCTAAAAGTTGAGAATTATGTTTTATTTGGCAGACAAAACTGAAAACTTAAGCCCAGACACAGCCTCTCAGATAGCTCTGAGGGACGGCTCCAAAGAGGTAATGGAGGAGCCGGGATGCATAGGAGTTTTTGCAACAGAGACCAGGTAGTGGGAACTTCAAAAGGTTACTGTTAATTAAAGAAAACTAGGTATCTCAAGTTAAGGAATTTAGCACTTTTCTATGTATGGGAAGACGCAAGAGTCTGGGCTCACTGAAATCATTCCTCTGATATGCACCTCAGCTATCTGGGGCCAGGATCCTGTGCTTTCTCATTCCGAGTCTCCTCAGGGTGCACCTTTGGGGGTGGCTGCAGCAGTTGACTGCTTGATGGCAGGCTTCCTGTTTCTATCCTGAGTTCCCTCGGGGCTCACTGTGGGGTGGCTGTAATGTGATGGCTTGATGGCTGCAGCATCCTTTGTTTATTGATATGGCAGGCAACATTTTTTTCACTGACAAGTACATGGGAGGTTTGGTAGAAAAAGCTTGTTATAGTTTCTTTATATTATATAAGTCTGATAAGAGAAATAGAATGAAAACCTCCAAAAATATTTTTTAAAAAACTTTTCGTTGAGAAACTGGAGTTTGTTTCTGTGAATATAACTTCTTTTTAACAGGTTTTATGCTTGAATGACTTGCATTCAATTCTTTTTTTTTTTAACATCTTTATTGGAGTATAATTGCTTTACAATGGTGTGTTAGTTTCTGCTTTATAACAAAGTGAATCAGTTATACATATACATATGTTCCCATATCTCTTCCCTCTTGCTTGCATTCAATTCTTAACCAAGACTTTTGAAATGATGATCTCTTCAAGTTCTTGATGGCCACCATGGAACAGTATGGGTTCCACAGGGAACTTCATCAGATCCCACTCTGCTTTAGCCACTCTTCAAGGAACTTCACATTGAAGCTGCTCATGGCTGGAGGTGACTGAGGAACTCTGACCCCTCAAGAACTTACCAGCAGTACTGAAGCTTGCAGGATCAGTTTCCTGTAGCAGACCTGCAGCCCACTGAAGGCACAGTGCTGTGGGAATGCTGGGTGGGAAGCTGGGTCTATACCATTTCCTCTCAGCCTTGTTTCTCCTCAACACACCTGAGGGCCGCATTAGTGACATGGTGACTCACAAGGGCATATCTTTGAAAAATCCTTCTGAGTAATTCTGTAATAGTCCCCAAGGACTATCATTTATGAACCTGTGTTATTGCCCTTCCTAGTCTATAATTTCTTTGGGGGAAAACTACACCACAGGTTTCTGTGGCTGCTATAACAAATGACCACAAACTTGGTGGCTTAAAACAACAGAAATTTATTCTCTCACAGTTCTGGAGGCTAGAGGTCTGAAATCAAAGTGTTGGCAAGGCCACGCTCCCTCTGGAGACTCTAGGGAAGAACACTATCATGCCTCTTCTGGCTTCTGGTGGCAGCCAGCATTCCTTGGCTCATGGCTGCATCACTCCAGTCTCTGCTCCATCTTTACATTACTTTTTCCTCCTTGTGTCTGTCTCTAATCTCTCTCTTATAAGGATACATTTAAAGCATTTAAGGTATCTTAATGGAATGTGATGGCATTTAGTGCCCAACTGGATAGTCCAGGATAACCTTCCCATCTCAAAGTCCTTAACTTAATCATACTTTTTTTTTTCCTAAATAAGGTAACATTCATAAATTCCAGGGATTAAGACTTGGATATCTCTTAGGAAGCCATTTTTCAACCTACCACAACATCTTTGAGTAAGTGTTTTCAGGAGCCATGAGTGATGTTTTCAATTAGAAATATTTTGCTTTGCCTCAGGATGGGTAATACAGAAAGAGAGAACTAGTGTTAAATCAGTGTATATAAAGCAAAGATCATACCTGAGTCAGTGTTCTGTTCACTAACTTGTATAGAGATATGGTGTCAGACAAACCAGGCCAGACACTGCCTGTATGTTGAGAGCAGAATCAAACCCAACCTGCTTCTTTGAGCGCAATTTGTTTGCATTATCCCAGGATCAGGACACATTCATCCCATTACTCTGGGGGCCATCTTTCTAAGCCACAGTGAATCAAAATTTCTGACACATTTAACACCAATTAATTCTATCTTTTGCAGAACAAATGTTCTGATTTTTGCTTCATTTTTTTTTTTTTTAAATTAAGTTCTTGTCAGTGTCAAGAATATTGATTTATTCAATTCACCAAATATTTATGAAGTGCTTAGCACTATGATAGATTAAATGGGCAGACAAAAATGAATTATGTATATATATTGTTTATATATATATATATATAAAATTCAAACCACTTCTATCACTAAACAAAACTGTGAAGTGAACTCTTTAGGGATACAGTTTTATTTTTCCAAACAATTTGACCCTTTAGGTATCTAGTGCCTTCAGACTTGGGTGAATATATATGAGTCAAATGTTATTTTAATATAAAGCATTATATTACATAAGGCCACACCTGACAGACTTCTCCAAGAAGACAGGTCTTATCTTAGACTCCAGCTCTCAATTTTTCAGGCTTTCAGAATAGGTGGGAGTGGTATTATTTTTGAGAAGGGAAGCACACGCTATAGGTGGTCACAACAAATAGATGATTACTTTATGCATAAATGCAGCCGTGATTACCATAATCCATATAAATAGTAAGTTAAGACATGTCTTAAATTTGACTCTGAAACTATATTAAACTGGAGAGGGAAAGAAAACAGGATGAGGAAGTAGAAAGTAAACCTCCCAGTTTATGATTTTAGAAAATTATTGCACTTTTTTTTCTTCCCTCTTACTAATTGGAAGTTTTAGCACAGAGTCTTTCCATTGTACTCGAGCAGAGAAGCGGGAAAATCCATTAGCGGTTTGATAGTGGTGTTAGCAGGCCGTTGAGAGCGCAACTCTGGGGACTGCCCAAGTGCATGGGTGGAGCCGCGGAGTTACGGAGTCACGGATGGTTGGTGCTATTAGCTCATGTGCAGAGCAATATCCCAGTTCCTAAATCCTGAACCCCGAATACCCAATCGGATCTGTATGTCCAGCTTCATAAGGCATAAATGTACCACTCTACAGTGGTTTGATATTTATTTGGAATCATTATTTTTCCTTCCCCCCAAAAAAACAATATTGAAAAAAAAAATCAGCTTCTTGCTAATTAGTCCTCAAGTGTCAAGAAAGGGAATCTAGTAGTAATGGAAAAGTAGAATCGTTAGAAGGGTGACTCACCCGTGGGTGGAAGAATATATGTGTGTAGATATTACGCTGTAGGATGTTTATATGTCTAATATAGTTAAAAATAAAACTGAAATCTTCTCTTTACTGTAAATGGTTAGGGTTTTGGCCAGTTCCTTGGTGATTCAAAGAGGCTGCATACAATATATCACATGGAAAACCAGGAGTTGAATAGCAGTGTTCTTTAGCATCCTGTTGACATTAAACTCGTCCCTTCCCCCTCCCCATCACTTCTGTTAGGTGAAAACTCGTCATTCATCCATCCCGTTCTTCAACAAATATTTATAGGGCACCTGTGATGCAGAAGGCCTGTGAGAGACAGAAGCGAACAGTTGGGAGAACGGAGGCACCAAAGCACAGGCACCAGGAACGCAGACCCCAGGGTGAGCAGAGAAGCCTTTCCCAGGGTGGCCGGCAGTTCTGCAGCAGGGGCATAACTGCAAAGGCCCAGAGAGAGCAGAGCACCTTCTAGGGGCTGAACTGGGGAGAAGTAAGGGAAGAAGCTGCAGATTTAGGCGGGAGCCATATTTACAGGCCCAAATCAGAATTTGGTGTTAAAATACCCTGAAGTATTTTAACTTGCTGACAGATTTTGAATAGGGAAGTAATACGAGAATTGATTTCCACTACGGAGTTAGAGCTAAGAAGGGCTTGGGCTGCCTTTTCTGACACAAATGGAGAGAGAAGCTTTGAGGAAAAAAGCTGCCAAAAATTTTGGAAAACACTGCTTTTTAGATCCCCTTCTTGGAGATTCTCTATTCATATTAGCATATTAAGGGAGTCTGAAAAACTGGGAGCAAAGAAACCATTCTAATTTTCTTTCAGCCAGGGTCTTTCACACATTTTGATTACAGATTTTGTTTTGCTTGTAGGATCTATTAACATTCTTTGTAATTCTCAAGAGATAGACTTTGGAAAGGATTGGCCAGTATAACAGTCTCTGCTGTATAGAAATAGATTCCGAACACAATACCCCAGGTGAGGAAAATATCAGCATGCATTTGCTGAGTATATGTTGGAAGAAGGGCACCCCGTCTTATATTGAATAGGCTACAAGGCACTTATTTCCTTGGGAACAACTCTCATTTTCACTTTCAACTCTCCCCACCCCCATAAAGATTACTGTGAAAACTAAATACTTGCCAGGGAGGGGGAAGGGTAAGCTGGGACAAAGTGAGAGAGTGGCATGGACATATATACACTACCAAATGTAAAATAGATAGCTAGTGGGAAGCAGCCGCATAGCACAGGGATATCAGCTCGGTGCTTTGTGACCACCTAGAGGGGTGGGATAGGGAGGCGCAAGAGGGAAGAGATATGGGGACATATGTATATGTATAACTGATTCACTTTGTCATATAGCAGAAACTAACACACCATTGTAAAGCAATTATACTCCAATAAAGATGTATAAAAAAATCTATTGATATATATTCTTGACATTAAACTACCTTTTCATTCATAAAAACAAAACAAAACCAAACCAAAACTAAATACTAGCAACATAAAAGAGGGAAATACCATTGTATTCTTCCCTGATACCTGAACTCTATGCTTATTTTCATGACTGAATTAGCAAATCCTGCAGATGGGTTTGACTAATCTGCTGCTGATAAATCTCAACATTAGCTCTACTAAAACTGAAGAAATGGCAGAACAGACATTGCTTTTCTACCATATACACTGACCAGTGCTTTCTAACTAGATCATCACTTTTTATAACACATTTAAAAACAAATACAATGTTCCTCTTTTCTGGATCTAAATATTTGTGTTTTACAATTTTTTTCCCTCTCTTACATGTTTTTGAGCAAACATGGAAAGTTATTTAATTTTTTTCGGTAACATAAAAGTTGTTTAGTCTTTTTAGAAAGTCTTGGAATGTAACTACGTATTACCCAAAAAACTGTAGTTGGAAAAACAATC
Organism: Balaenoptera acutorostrata; assembly: GCF_949987535.1. NCBI lineage: Eukaryota > Metazoa > Chordata > Mammalia > Artiodactyla > Balaenopteridae > Balaenoptera > Balaenoptera acutorostrata. The sequence continues at coordinate 68,414,276 of NC_080081.1, forward strand.
CTAATTTTATGAAACATTGTTTTTGTCTTGGTGAATAGCAGTGCATCTCCTTTAAGCTCAATAGTATGGTATACATTTGGTGTAGAAAAGAAATATTTAAGATTGTATTCAGTTCTTTGGTATTGAAAGTTAGTACTGAAAAGGACCCTAGAGAACATTAATTCAGAGTGGATGAACTGAATTGTGAAAACGGTGGTGAATCCTCAGATCAGGTAAGGATGAGTCCTCCTGTATCCCCCTCTTCTTCCTTGCTTTTTCAGCATCTGCTCCCACTTCTGTTGAAGTTTTCCCTCTTCCATTCTTCCTAGTGGGTGAAGAGATCTGGGGCCCCCATCCTCCACTTTCCTATTTCCTACTTTAGCTGTTGGGCAATGGCTAGAGAAGAGCTTGATATCATAGTATAAAGGGTCAGGCTCCGCTCGGCTCTCTAAGCTTAAGTGATTTTAGCACAAATTTCAGGGGAGAGGAATGAAAAGACTAGTCTACCTTTAGACTCTGCCACTAACTAGTCATGTTCCAAGCATGTCATTCTAGTGAGATGGAGTTTCAGTTCTGTAAGTAAACAAATTTGTGGCCTATTTTGGTAATTTTCCTTTGAAATACAGTTAATAGATGCCTAACTTTGTTCTTTTATTTATACATTTAACAAATATTCACAAAATACCTACCGAGTGCCAGGCATTGTTGAAAGGTTCTGAGGATATAGAAATGAGCAAAAATGATGTGGTCCCTGCCATATGCTCTTCTAATGAGGAGACTTTAAAATAATGGTAAAACAAGGATTCTTCAACCCCATATTCCCATGACATTTTATTTCCTCCCTATGCGTTTTTTTTTAATATTTTCATATCTTTTATTCCTAATGGTTGATTGTGTGTATTTTCTTTTTATTTATTTATTTATTTATTTATTTTTGGCTGTGTTGGGTCTTCGTTTCTGTGCAAGGGCTTTCTCTAGTTGTGGCAAGCGGGGGCCCCTCTTCATCGCGGTGTGCGGGCCTCTCACTGTCGCGGCCTCTCTTGTTGCAGAGCACAGGCTCCAGACGCACAGGCTCAGTAATTGTGGCTCACGGGCCTAGTTGCTCCGCGGCATGTGGGATCTTCCCAGACCAGGGCTCGAACCCGTGTCCCCTGCATTGGCAGGCAGATTCTCAACCACTGCACATATGGGAAGCCCCATATGCGTTTAAATCTTGTATCCTAGCTAGCAGAGTTGCTGACTTCATTTTTTTTTTTTGTAAAAGAAAATGCATTAATATTTATATAAGAACGTACTGTCAAAATATCATTGTTTTTTTAAAGGAAGAATTCCACTAACTTCTATATCTGAAGATTAGCACTGGTTTTTCAGTGTTTAAACATTGGGATACCACAGATTCCAACAGCAGCCTTTTGATATTTCTTTTTCTTTGTAGATTTATCATTACATATACTAAATATTATCTATCTTCCAAGTGATCTTTAATAAAAGGAGACTGTTGCCTTTGACACTTGCCCTAGGCATAGAATGAAATTTTAAGCTGAAAGTATTATAGGGTTTTAAATTTCATTATCTTTTAGAAGAATTACCCCATATTGTCTGTCATACTGTCAATAGCATTTAATTCCAAAGATTTCAATTAAAATAAGGTCCCAAACATAGACTTTGGAGGAAGAAAACTGAACAGGCAAAGTTGGTGTATGGTAATTCATCATAACTAGGCTCCGGATCTTGGATCTGCAAACTTACTTCATTGAACCTGACAGTCATTCCTGCGTGGTGTTAGGCACATGGATAGACTTTTCTTTTCTTCTGCATGTAAGTTCCATGGGAGACTTTTGCCTGAATGTAGCTCCTTTTGCGTGCTTAGGAACCACGGCACAGAGTTCTCCTACCACATTCACTGCAGCGTGCTTATCAGTTATAAGAAGTTCCACTTAGCATTTGCAAATCTGACAGCTGCTGTGAAGTTGAAAACACTGTGAGAACAGAATTTGGAAAGGAGGAGAAGGACAGGATAGATGTTGAGAAAAGTCTCTATGTACTAAGAGAATATATTGCTGGTATCACTCAAGGTGCCCAATAGTTGTTTCCTTCAAAGAGATACACAGGAAATAAGCCTCCATGCCTTATTTCCAAGACAGACTTCTTTCTTCCCTTTCTTCCTTCCACAAGAATTAATTGAACATGTGTTGTGCTGAGGATAAAGAAGCCTCTATCATCTACCCTTACTGTCTATCATTCAGATATACATACATTTTGATCATGGACTCTTCTTTTATTTTTGTATTGTGGTAAAATATACATAACATAAAAGTTATCATTTTAAGTGTACAGTTCAGTGACTTTAAGAACATTCATATTGTGGTGCAGCCAACTCTTCCCAAACTGAAACACTGTCCCCATTAAACAATAACTTCCCATTCTCCCCTTCTCCAGCTCCTGGCAATCACCAGGAGCTCTAGTTGGATAACTTCCCACCAGTTATCCATTTTACATCTGGTAGTGCATACATGTCCATGACACTCTCTTACCCTGTCACATCTCACCCCACCCCCTTCCCATATCCGCAAGTCCATTCTCTAGTAGGTCTGTGTCTTTATTCCCGCCTTGCCACTAGGTTCTTCATGGCCTTTTTTTTTTTTTTTCTACTTTCTGTCTCTATGAATTTGACTGCTCTAGGTACCTCAAATAAGTGGACTCTTACAATATTTGTCCTTCTGTGTCTGGCTTATTTCATTTTGCATAATGCCTTCAAGGTTCATTCATATTGCAGCATGTCTCAGAATATCCTTCCATGTTAAGCCTGAATAATATTGCATTGTATGTATATATCATATTTGTTTATCTGTTCATCTGTCAATGGACATTTGGGTTATTTCTACCTTTTGGCTTATTGTGAATAATGCTGCTGTGAACATTGGTGTACAGGTATTGTTCAAGTCCCTGCTTTCAATTCCTTTGGGTATATACCTTGAAATGAAATTGCTGGATCATATGATAATTCTATATTTAACTTTCTGAGGAACTGCCATACTGTTTTCCACAGTGGTTGCACCATTTCACATTCCCATCAGCAATATATGAGGGTTCTAATTTCTCCACATTCTCACCAACACCTGTTATTTTCTTTCTTTTTTTTTAAATAAGTCATCTTAATGGATATGAAGTAGTATCTCATTGTGGTTTTGATTTACATTTCCCTAATGACTAGTGATGTTGAGCATCTTTCATGTGCTTATTGACCATTTGTATATCTTCTTTGGAGAAATGTTTATCCAAGTACTTGGCCCATTTTTAAATTGAGTTGTTTGTTTTTTGTTGTTGAGTTGCAGCAGTTTTAAAAAATATATTCTGGCTATTAATCCCTTATCAGATTTGCAAATATTCTTTCCCATTCTATATAGGTTGCCTTTTCACTCTTTTGATATGTCTTTTTTTTTTTTTTTTTGGCTGTGCTGCACAGCTTGCGGGATCTTAGTTCCCTGGCCAGGAATTGAACCCTGGGCCCACAGCAGTGAAAGCGCTGAGTCCTAATCACTGGACCACCAGGGAACTCCCTTGATATTGTCTTTTGATGGACAAAAGTTTGTTATTTTGGGGAAGTCCAATTTATCTATTTTTCTTTTGTTCCCTGTGCTCTTGGTGTCATATCCAAGAAATCGTTGCCAAGTAGTCATGTATTTTTATTTATTATATACATGAATTATGTACCAAACAGAAAAAAAAATGAAATTCTTAAAGGATGAGACAAAGATGAAATAAGCAATTATATTAAAAAATTTTCAGTGCATATCCCCGTGATTGAATATGCTACATTGTTTTTGAAAAACATGATTTTAACTTCTATAATAATTATTCTATAATAAGTTCAGTTTCTTTCCATAGTTGGATCTAATGGTGGTCCTAGTGAAAAAGATACCTCACAAAGATACGTATATCCAAATTGGAGATGTTCATGGTTGGTTGTGCCTGCTGGGTCGTGATGCTGGTTTTTCAATTCCATTCACTGATTATGCAAAGATTTTAGTTGAAAATTGCCCACCAGATGTCCATCTTCCCTGATATCAGTCAACTGTTTGTTCAAAGTCATCAAAAGGTCCTGAATTTTTTGTATTTTTATAAGTGGATATAGTTTCACTGAAATCTCACATGTGGATGATTTAAAAATAGGTTTGAAATATTTATTTTCAACTTCTTAAAAGTGAGCACATAAGAGAGTTGTTACAGACAGCACACATTGTTTTCAGTTGTCTCATCAGGTAATTATGGAAATAATTTCAAACATTCATTTTTCAAAATATTCTCCCCAGAGTATGTTTCTTTCAAGAAGCAGTTATTTTCTCAACTCATTATTGAAAACAAAATTATCAAAACGGCAGCTCTACCTTGAAGGAAGTGATTAAGGGTGTTTATGTCTTTGAAAATATCTTCCAAACAGCATATCCTGACAGCCACTAGTCATCCCAGAGAAGGACAGCAAATTTGTAGCATGGTGTTTGTATAATAAAGATGTATAATACCTTGATAGTCAACAAGTCTTTTATGTATTTTGCCACAAATAACCCCCCAGAATCCTCTGTGTCATTCAAAAGATTATCATGGTTATTCCCCACATCATTACAAAGTATTGTGAAAGAGTCTACTCTATTTTAAAGGTCTTGTCTTCATAGAAAGTAACTATATTTTTGACATCTCTAGCACTTGATGCACTTCTGGCTTCAACTTCTTTGCTGTAACATCTTGACTATGAATGAAGCAGTGCAGGGTTTCATATGTGGAAATGTCTCTGTGACTTTATCCCAGAATATTTTTATTCCACTTAAAGTAGCTATTCCATTAAGCATATTTTTCCATAAATCTTGTTTTTATTAAAGAGGTTACTGTTGAGAATACATCTTCTTTGGTACATGTTTTCCTTTAGTTGTCCATAAGAAAATGAATTATTTTTGTATTTCTTTTTTGAACCCGACTAGAAATCTCATACACTGACTTGTTAGGAATATCTTTACTCTTTTCTATATATACAGAAAACCTGCTGTAATTTACAATTTAACATTTATCTCTTTACATTTTTAAGCAGTGTTTGCTGAGAATCTTTCAGTGATATTTGCTGATAAATGAATGTGTTTTGGATTGTCTCCATATTTGTTTCCTTGTACTTCAAGTATTTTTACCATAATAGGAAGAGTTAGTGTTTATCCAATCATGTGTAGCTTTTTGTCTTTTTAATCTTTCAGTATTAAGGTAAGGAGACTCAAAAGAGGCTTCTAAATATTCTCATTCATTTTAATGATATTTTGTGAAGTACTGGATTGACTATTGTCCAGCTTGATTCATGGCATGGTTGGAAGTTCACAGAGGGAGTGGCTAGGGGAGCACTGTCCAGGCAGAAGAAAGAGCAGTTGCAGATGCTGTGAAAAAGGAGGCAGCTCAGAAACCTGTCAGTTAGTCTGCTTGGTTTACCAAAGGATGAGATCCAGGGACCATCACGTGATGAGACTGGAAATGTCAGCGAGCCGTATCTGAGGATTTCTTTAGGTAGAGTAAGCAGTGAAATGAGACTTAGCCCAGGTTCTTCACCAAACAGAACCCGAGGCAAGGATTAAATGCTAATGCTGTCCTGGGAAGGGTAATGTCAGGGAGTGTGATAGAGGGAAAGTGAAATGAGTCATGGACGGATGGGAGCTAACGCAATGTCTTACGTTATGGAGCTGGCTGTTGCTTCATGAAGAAACAGCCAGTTTCTCAGCCACATGAAACACCCCCAAATAGGCTGTACGGAAAAACTGTGTCTCAGAGCTGTCCATCAGAGGGAGTATGGAGAGGGAGTTCATCTGCTAGCACCCTCCCTTCTCTTGTCTCCCATCGAACAGAGTTCACCTGCAGAATGTTAACTCCCTGGACTTCTGGCTTGCATCATCCGGCACCTTCTGGAGAGCCAGGTTCCGTGCCTCACAGTGTGGTGCTTCATCTGAGTCTAGGAATAGGAAGAGGGACCAGAGACTCCAGGTGTCTGCCTTAACAGCAGGACTGCGTGAGCCCACGTGGAACCGGTCACTGTGGCAGACCAAATGGCCGACATCGGATGAGCCCTATGTAGATGACCTCTTGTGCGCCTCAGATCTGCTTGTGACCTCCCACTGGATGCGGCTCCGTCACACACTCCAGGCCTTCCGTTGTCGTGAGCACAGGCTGCGCTCACTGCTTCCCCGAGTCGAACAGTCACAGAGCCGCCTTCCAGATGGTGACTAGTTGTGAGTTGCAGAGACACTTAAGGCAAGTGGGTTGGTGGAATAAGCTCCAATTCCTGTACTGGGGCTGGTCCTGAGGCTCTAATTGACATTTATCATCTCTCTCCTCTATCAGACATTCTGTATTTCCCTACCTGCGGCCAACTGTCAGCTGGTCTAAGTTGCTTTCCTGCTGGAGTGACCCAGAACTTCAAGTGGACTGACCCTTTATTTGTCCTGTACTTTTTGGGTCAGGGTTGCTGTATTTTCCATTAACCATTATCAGTGGGCATGGCAGTGCTGAGACAGACCTAGTGAATCCCTTGGGTTTCAGATATTATCCTCTATGACCCCATTTTGTGGAGGGTCAACACCAACTCCTTAATTACATCAATCAGACAGTAAATCATTTCCTTGCCTGTTGAACTATTGGCATGAAAGCCCCAAGTGGTCAGGTAGTCGTTAACTTTAAGTTCAAAGAAACTCATTATTCACACAGGCAGAAATGCTCCTTCCCTGGGAACTAGGACCTCTAATTGTGCAGGACCTTAGATTATAGGGAATAAAAGCACAAAGATTTCAAATGGACCCCTGTGTGGTGAGGAGGCTACTTCTACTTCACTTGGTTCTTAGACCCATATATTCTTACTGTTGGAGGCATAATGCTATATACCAGCTATTGATTTGGCCAGTATATCACTTCCTAGAAGACAGCAACCAAACCCTGCAAGATACTAGACCCATAGCTAAGCCTTCAACAGGCTGCTTATCATTCTGTTGGTCTGGCTGCTTTTAAATGGTGGGATACCTGGTATTATCAGTGAGTCCCCTGGTGACAAGCCCATTTCTGCACCTCCTTTGCTCTAGAAAAGGTCCCGTGTTGGAGTGAACATTGTGTGGAAAACATGTTGAGAGATGAAGTGTTCTGTAAGCGCTTTGGTGGTGGTGATGATAAAGGAAAGGCAACCCCACATCCAGAATTTGTATCAGTGTTGGTATGGAGTAATAATTACTCTCTCCTCCAATGTGGAAAAGCTCTGATGTCATTGACTTGCCACTAGGTAGGCTGTAGGATGACACCTCAAAGGATGGTGATGTGTTGAGGGTGCAGCTTCAGTCTCTGTTGCTGGCACACTGACCACTCAAAAGTGGCTATAACCAGATTGGCCATAAGACAAGAAGCCCTTGTTATTAGGCCCATGCATGGTCTTCATCCCTGCTACCCTGGTCACCCCTGGTCTGGTCATGGGCCTGTTGCACAAGCACTGGCTGGACAAGGCCAGTCATCCACATCAGACCATCTTTCAGGGTTACTGACAATTGGGGCTATCATGTGACAACTGTCCATTTCCAGCTACACCAACACAGCATTTTGATACATCTGTGAGCCAGTCCTGTCTTTTCTTCCTCTGAGAGTTGGTCAGTGGAAATCCATGGGTTGAAGGAGAGGCATTGATACGGTAGAAGTAGGTAGCATGGCAGCCTGGACCAGAAGTTACTGGTCATTTACTCATAGTTTTGGACCTGCTCCAGCCCCATCCCAAATGTGCCACTTCCATCATACATTGGGTTGCTGCCACGTCTGTCCAACAGTACTGCTTGGTGGGTCTGAAAATATGCTGTGCTGTACAGAGGCCACACTTCCTTCTCTGCCCCAGTGATTGATCATAGCAGAAATATTAAGACAGATTATTCCTAGGAGACAGGGGACTCCTCTCACAGGAGATTTAGCTTGAGGACTTCCCAGTGGCCCTGCCAAAATTTCCTTAGAACTGCACTGCAGTCTAGGACACTTCCATCCACACTTCCATCCTTCTCTCCTTCTGTCAGGATCAGGTCTGCATTGCATGTCTATTCGCATCTTGGCATTTGCTTCTCAGAGGACCTGGACTAACACGTGGTGCTTCCTCTGAGTCTGGAAGTGGTGGAGGGGAGTTAGAAGCTCCAGGCCCTGGGTTCAGGAAGAAGATCTCCACAGGCATGTGCTGAGGGGTTGCAAGTGGCCATGGTTGAGGAGACAGGGAGGCTGAAAGATCTGGGAGGGTGCATAAGTTTATGTCCAGTAGAGAGGGTTTCAACAACAGATTGAAGCTTGCAACTTTAGCAGATCACCCTGGTGGGAGTAAAGTGAATGGTCTGGAAGGGAGCAAATATAAAGACAGGAAGACTGGTTAGGAGGCAGTATTCCAGCCAGGGGATAACGAGTGTGTGAACTACAGCGGTGCCATTGAGAATGGAGAGAGGGGACAGGTAAGACGGAGGGACGTCCACGGGACTCAGTGATATTGAGGCTAGACTTTGGGGAAGAGAGAGGAGACAAAGCTGATCTCTTGGTTACTGTTTAGAGTAACTGAGAGGATAAGAAATACAGAAGGAAACCCTTTTTGTTTTTCTTTTTTCTTTTTTTTTTTTTAATAAAGCCTTTCTGGTCACATTGAATTTGAGGTGTCTGTGGAACATCTATGTGAGGATGGATGAAGAAGGAGTTTGAACAGCACATAACAGATTTGGGATTCTCAGCCTTGTGGGGAGGCTGTGGGTGTGAAGAGAAGGGGCCCCATAATGAAGTCTGGGGCTCACCAATATTTAATGGGAGGATCAACGAAGAGGAGATGGGGGCAGAAGGTGGAAGTGAGATGCAGCAGGAGAAGTGGGGTCCTAGAGGCCAAGGGAGTACAGAAACTCCAGAAGAGAGGGAGTTATCAGTGGAGCTGGGTGCCCTGGAGACGGCCAACTAGGTGAGGACTAAGACATTGCCACCTTGCTGCTGTTGGTGATTTTACCAAGAGGAATTTCACAGCCGAATCCAGGCAGAAGCCAGGCTAGAACGGGTTTGAGAATGAAAGGGAGGATATGGAAATGCACCACTCTTTCAGTGAGTTGAGTGTGAAGGGAGAGAGTGAGAAACTTGTTGCCAAGTGGGTAGGCAGAATTCAAAGAGGACTTCCTTTGTTTTCTGTTAATTCCTTTTTTGAGATGGGAGACACATGTGTGCAGATTTAGGCTCATGGGAAAGAGCCAGCTGAAAGGGAGAGGTGGAAGTTACAGGAGAGAGAGGGAGTGAGGCAGGGGAAGGCTCAGGGCGCAATAGTTTCTGCCTGTTTTATGAGGGTTTCTGGGTGGAGAGAGAGAGAGAAAAAAGGGATTTCTTCAGAAAGAGCTCCTCGATGTAATAAACTGATAAAATGACGTCAGGTACTAGTCCTCAGCTCCCTGTGGATCCCGCACCCCTACGCAGATAATGGCGATGGCTGACAGATTTTTACAGCCTCCACTGAGCTTTCATGAACTAGTCAGGTTGGATCTGCATAACTCATCCATACAAAACTCCTGCAACAATCTGATCCTGTTGCCATCCCAGTCTCAGTGCAAGCATCTCAAACAATTGAACATTTTATTAGTCGGAGAAAGAGTTTATCCAAGATCTCACTGTACAGAAAGCTTTTGTCTAATCTCCCTCGTGTCACATTTCATTATGACAGACGTGTCTGATTCCAGGTTCTTATTTACACAGCAGGCAGACATATTGTCATTACAGATAATTAGTCTTAAAAGCACCAGGTTTTAAAACACTCAAGTCTTAAGTTTCCCATTCATCCATCTGCATGGTAAGGAAAAATATGCCTCTTCCCCCATTAGGTTCTGTGTCTGATTTTATTTCTGCTCAAGCTTTTTATCCTTCTCTTGCTTGCCAGTGGAGGGGAAGCACGGAGGGGCCCAGACGAGGCTATTGTTCCAGTATTCCCAAACTGCTGACATTTTTTTCTGTGAAGATAACTGAATCACCATATTTGATGAAAGGTCCCTGAACTATCAGAAAACGGCTTTTCCGTGGAGTCTATGAATATAACTATTAATTTTAAAGTCAAAGATCTTGGATTATTTCAGCTCGGCTGTTTCTTCACTGAGAAGCATTTAAAAAATAAATTATTGCATATTGACAAAAAATATAACATGGGGATCTTTTTGTCGAAGAAACACATTGCAATATGAAAATCTAAGTAATATAACTTGTCGAACATTTTCTAAGAGATTTTACTTAACAAATACACACTGGAGGATCTCAGTCATTCTGATTCAGTTGGTCTAGGCTGGAGTCTGAGATCTACATTTCTAACAAGCTCCACGGACCACCCTTTGGGGGACTCTATTGATTAGTGAGAGAGCTGACTTCTCAACATCAACAACGGAGACGGAGAACAATATTTTCAAAATGCTGAAAAAAAAAAAAGAATTGTCTATCTGGTAATATATATCTAGTTAAAATTGCATTCAAGAATGAGGGCAAAATAAAGACATTTTCAGCAAACGAATTTGGAGTTTATTACCAACTGATCCTCATTAAAGCTTCTAAACAACTTACTTTAGGAAGAAGAAAAGAGAAACTAAAGGTGTGTCTGAGATGCAAGAAGAAATGATGAGCAAAGGTTAACATATGGTTAAATCTAAAATGTTGAGTCTATGACAAAAATATTTAATTTTGCAGGTAAAAAAAATTAAGTTCGAAATGGAAATGGGGTAAGAGTATCTGGCAAGCAAGTGGTTTTAGTTAAAACTTTCTAAGATCTTTTATTTGTTAGAGGAAGGTGGAGATATTAACTTTAATTTTAAGTTATATATAAATATGAAGTTAAGGGTTAAATAAAATAAAAATATAGTGAATAACTTTCAACATTTCAGAAGGAAATTAGGTAACTTTAAAAAATGGAATCAAAAGGAAAAAAGGAAGGGAGAGAAAAAGCATCAAAATAGCAGGACAAATAGAAAACACAAAATAGAACAATAGAAATATTTTCAAGGATATTGCAATAAAAACAGATGTAAATGGTCCAAACTTGCCAGTTAAAAGCGAGTGTCAAATTAGATTAGAAAATAAATCAGGATTCTCAATAAGGGATCAACTCTGCGGGGCTGGGGAGCAGCGGCCATGCTGGGGAGAGCTGCCCCCACTCCCAGTGGCTATGCAGGAACTTCACCCAAGGGACTTGTCACTGGGGGTCCAAGCTGCCACTTTACACATACAGGGAGGTGCCTCAGGTCTGCATATACTTCCCGCAAGGCTCTGCTTCCATGAAGCAGGACCTGCAGCCCCTAGTCACCTGGAGTGAGGCAGCTGCCATTCAGACCCACATGTCGCCCTGCCAGGGCTCTGGCTGGAGCCAACCCACAGAAGCTCTGGGCTCACCTCCCTGCCCTCTGTGGCATCAGGAATTGTGTCCTATTCAGTAATTTGTAATTCTCAGACATTAAAATAATGAAGTAATTATTCTGAGACGTTTCAGGTATATTATTCCAATTGAGTTTGTGCATGTATGGTAAAAAATAGTGGAACAAAAACAAACTATCCAATGCTTTGGACACAATCCTTCTATTATATTTTACAAAAATCATTTGGAAAGATAGCCATACCTCTGTATGCCACTCAAAGCTATCTGAAAAAAAAAAAGTTAATATAAATACAACAGTTGACATAGATAGAGTGTTTAAGATTACCAAACAGATTGAACACATGCACAGATGTGCAACCAAACACTCTTTAGAGCCAGCCTACCTGGAGTCCACAAGAGCATCATCAAACCCCCCAACTCTCCCACATATAACCTTTAATAATAGGCTGTTTTGATTATCTTTAGACTTTTTGTAAGTATTAAAGACTTACCTATGCAGATTGATGTCTTTAATACTTTAGTTTCTTCATTAAACAGAGTTTAGGGAATAGAGGTTATATTAAAAATTAAACTCCTTCAACTGATAATGAGCAATTAGTGGTTTTGGTTTTAGTTTGTTTGACTTTTGCTAAGCTGTTCTCCAGTCATCTCAAGTAGAACTTAAACTTTTATGAAGGTGACAAGTGAGATAATTAATCAATTTAGTTTGGTATGAATGCTGTGGATTGTCATTGGAAATGTCAACGTTATTAGTCTAGAAAAAAAAAGAGAGCTTTATTTTCGTCTTGTGGTCCTCTCCTGATAGTTTCCATGAGATTTTGAGATTTTCTTGGAGAGGATGGTTCAGGTGTTTAGGGGTTCTCTCACAGGAGCTGGGTGCCTCTCTCCTGTTGTTAGGGCTGACCTAAAAGCCACGATGGTGTTGAATGTATTTGAGTGCCACGCCATGAGAGTGGATAAAGGGCATCCTTGTTTGCGGTTAGTTATATCTTTGGTCCTCTTGTAGAACAGTCTGTCCTGGAGACCTACAGCAGTTCCTTATGACCAGCAGTTCCTTGCCAGCTTAAGGATGTTGAGAGGCAGATGGGTTTTGAAGACACAGCAACCTTAAAACTGGCATAGTGACCTTGCCTGCCTGGGATTCTCCCAGGAAGAGGCCATGGTGGGGAGGAAATGGGCAGAGGGGCTTGGCCAGTTTCTCCTGCTCAACACATCCTTGCTCTTTTTTCCCTCTTTCTCAGCCTCCACTGCAACATGAACTTTTGAATTGCTTTTCATTCCTGTTTATCTTACAGAGCCAAAATAACATAGCTTACATTTCCTTTACCCAAAATCTGAGACTATTTGGAAAGCAGATAAATAGTTTGAGTAGCCTGTGTGACAATGTGAATAAAATTTAGTGCCTGAGAGATTCCTTTAAATGGAAGTGGAAAATTGTTGTTCACTCCTGATCAGTTTTCATTTTCATTTTTTCATTCTCACTTTAATTACTGAGCTTCCTTTCTCTGAAATCAAGTCTCTAAAACAGACCTTAATTATCCATTTTTAACTGCGGGAAGATTTATTATTCAAAGAACAGCTAGCAATCCAGAATACATGTTATTCTGTTCATATTATAAAGGGTTAGTCAAATATTTCTTCTAATGGAAACATTTTGTACCAAAAGCCTCTAGACGAAAAGGTAGATAGCCGAAGAGATAAAAGTTAAAGTAAATCTGTAACAGAGGCAGATGACTAAATCTTTTGAAATCTTTAAGGCATGATCCCCATGGAGTAAATGAATTAAATTAACATAATTAGAGTGAAACAATCTTTGCATTCATACAGCATCTTATTTTTCCAAAATCTCTTTTTGCCTTATATCTTACATAAATAATCCCTCTAAGGTAAGTACTCTTAAGCCTGTCTTGTCTTTTAAAGAATCTATCTAAATCTCTTTATGTGCTTCCCTAAAAGGGATTTTCCTTATAAAATTAGCCTTTTTTTAAATCTATAGCCTTAAAATACAGAACTCTACCTTAAGATTTAAAAGGATCGTCATTTTCCTTCAGTTCTCTGTAGCCTGGTTTATAAAGTTTGTTTGCCAAAGAAGCTTAGGAAATTATCATTTTTGGAAGCCTTTAAAAGTAACAGAGCTCTTTATCTCTTGGTCATGGTTTCAGTGTGGTTCTTCTGGAAGGGAAATGTAAGACATAGACACACAGGTGTCTTTGGAAAAGAGATAATGAAAATTAGTTGTAGAGGTGTTGTACCAAGTGTTGGTGGTATCCATAAGTGGAAGCATCCCATAGGCAGACAGAAGTCAGAACCAGAGCTTGGTAGAGAGGTCAAGACTTAGATATGGGACTAATCCATACAGGAATCATAGCTAAAATTGTGAAAGTAAAACATCTGTTAAAGAGATGAGAATCCAGGGTATATCTAGGGTGAAGGAGGAAGAGGAGGGAGGAATCCAAGTGAGAGTCTGAAGGGTGTGCTTGAAAAGATAGGAGAAAACAGGGGCGTTGTGGTGTCCTGAAAGAAGACGATGGAGAGGAGAGCATTTCAAGAGCTGGACAGATCATCTATGTCAAATAGAAATTAAAGTAAGGCCTTTGCATTTGGTATCTCAATTTTTTTTTTTTTTTGGTTAGATGACCTTGAGGGAACTGGGATAACAGTGGAAAGCATGAAGGAGGAAGCTGAAAGGGGCTGTGGAGAAACACCTTAATAACAAAACAGAGGACATACCAGTCAGTATATTGCCCACCGGAACTGTTGGGTGAGAAAGTTTAGAAATACTGATGTTAGCTAGAAGGGAACTAAGGTCAAGTGACTCAGGGTGGGGGCATCTGTGCATAATTGTAGATAGACTGGAAGACCCCAATAAAGAGGGAAAGATGAGTATAATATTATAAGGACTCAGAGAAGAGGCTGGAAGGAATGGAATCCTTCTAAGTAAACCTTAGAAATGAGAACCTTAGAAGTGAAGAAACTTCATATCTTTGTTAGAACCTTAGGAATGAAAGAACTCACAAGTGATGGATTGGCTCTCTCATTATAGTAGAGGAGGAAATAATTCTAGCAGGAAGATATTTTATTGGAGGTGGGGAATGGGGATGGGAAAACAATGAAGAAGAGGCGACATTTGGGTCATGCCTCTTCAGTAACATCATATGTCTAGCTATTTCACAACCAATAATCATCAGTGATTTGCTTTTCAGTGAGTAATAATATACTGCTAACTCTTCATTATCAAGACCTTTCTTCCACAGCCCTTTCTGACTTCCTTCTTTGACACTCTGTTACATTAATTACCTCAAGATTAGCTGTCATCTATCAGGTAGCCAAAGATCATAGAAAGAGCATTCAAGGAAAGGAAATAGTGTTCACTAAAACAGAGTTGTTAGAATGCAGCAAATAGGTCAATATGGCTGAAGTATAGGCTATTGGGTTGGATGAATGGTTCGAAGTGAGCACAGAAAAGTAATCTGAGAGCTCAATTACGAAGAGAAAGGTCATACTAAAGAGCTTGGATGTGATTCTCAGAGGGGAACTCATGTAGATTTCCCTCCTCTGAGTACAGTGTATCATTGATTGTGCTGATGGTACCTGACAAGGTAGGGTTCTTCAGGTGCTTGGAATGAGAATTGTGTGGGGGATGGGAGTTTCTCACTGTGGTGGGGGCTAGAGGTGAGGCAAGGACTTCTCAGCAGCTGAGAACCTCTCTCTACCTCAAGGCTATTAGGCTTGTTTTCCAGGGAAACCTTACGCCTTGGAACCACGTGGACCATGAGGTCTATCACATGGTTGCTGTAGCCAAATTCATACCAACAAATAAGCTTAACAAAAGGGTCACTGAGGGCAATGCCAGGCCCTGCGTCAAGGTGGAGAAGTGAGTGACTCTGTTAAAGTCACAGGAGAGCGTCTAGTCCTCAGTGTTGCCCAGGATGCTCTTCAGGGGCCCTCTGACACCTGCTCCACCACATTTGTGATGTTGTCGAATTCAGCAGCTTTCTCTAGATGGCAGGTCAGATCCAGAACACACTCTTGGCAGTGCCTTTGGTTGCAAGGATGATGCTCTGGACAGCACCATGACCCTCACACCGTGGTTTGCCAGAGGGGCCACCATCAGTCTCTGGGTAGCGTTGATGGCATGGACTGTGATGGCGAGTCCTCTGCGATGTGAAAGTTTCATGGATAATCTTGGGCAGGAGAGCCATTGTGGTTGGTGGTTCAGATGGCATTCCTGGCGATCTTGAGAGAGCTCTCAGCTTTCTCATGGTTCACTCCCATTGCATGCACATGGGGAATCAGCAGAAGGGGCAAAGATGAAGACTTAACCTTCAAGTAAACCTCAGCCTTCTCAAAGACACAAGGGAACTCCACATCAACATCACCCCATTTGATGCTGGTGGGTCTGAGGCCTAAAAGAGATTTTAATTTAGTATGCATGGCACATAACTAATGTGTTCCATGAAGTTACTCACAGGGATGAGGTGACGGATGAGGTGGAGAGTTTGCCTAGAAGAGCAGGTGTAGAGTTGGGCTGAGGCATAGGAGTCCAGGGTTATCACTTGGGAAGCATTCTTGCATAGTTCAAGGGCCTAATAGGAAGCTCAAGTTCACCTCAGGATAGTCCTGTGAAAACTCTGAGAGCACCAGCCAGGACCAGGTCACCATTCCAACTCTACAGACATGCAGCCCCTTCCTCTGTCTGGTTCCATTCCTCACCAAACCTGCCCAGCCCCGACCAAAATGTCTGACTTGATACTAACGGGGTTCACTGCCTCCCTCTTTTTTTTTCTTTCTTATTTTGTAGAGACCTGGGCTGGTTATCTCTGCAAATTCCTGCCATTTAATTCAGTTCCATGCACTAAAAATCCACAAGAGTTTAAGGGAACAGTTGGAAGAACAACTTGCTTGTGCCTTATGCACTTGGAATTGTAGCTATATGCCTTGATCTTTCCTGGTTACTGCTTAGCTGAGAAGGAACAATTCTCAGTAGTGACCTGATTATTATTTAGCTAAGTCCAGTGATATTCTTGAGAATTTAAAGGAGCATAAATGATGGAGGTGACAGCCCTCTCTATGGGCTCTCTTACAATATAGAGATCGCTTATAATGAAATTCTAACCAGTAGATTATAGTTCCTCCTATAGGGGATGAAGAAATAAAGATTTATGCCTAACCTTTACAATTATCACTTTGAGTTTCCATACTATCCTTCTGTTTTAAGTTTTAAAAACTTAATATGACATTTTCTTAGTTTTGAAATCAGACTCTGATTCTCAAGGAGCTTTGTTTGTTGCAAAAAGATTTATACTTTATATCCTAAATTGGGTGAGAAGTGATGCAGAAAGAAAACATTCCCCCATCTAGTCATTAAAATATTTAATCTTGGGCTTAATCCTTGTAAACAAGTTTCCCAGGACAACACTTAAATGCTACCCGAAGCTTAGATAAAACAAAATATGATTTTGAGTAAGTGTAATACATTAGCAAAATGTCAGTTTGTGATATTTTTAAATGAGATAGGAAATGCATGATGGCTGATAAATTGCCTCTCATTAAAAGAAAACAATAGAACTAAGTTTTTTCTAAGTATTTATTTCTGAATTTGTATACGTTTGATATACTTGTCAACTTAAAAAAAATGCACAATGTAAAAGCTGTGAGTAGAGTTTATTCAGTGTCTTACTGAGGACTATAGCCCAGGAGATAGCCTCTCAGATAACTCTGAGAAATTGTTCCAAGAGGTAAGAGGGGAGGTCAGTATATATGTGAGTTTGGCAAAGAGGGTGCAAGCAACCAAGCACACATCCCAGTAGAAGTTTGTTGCTAGTCATGAAGAACCGACACCTTAGTTAATGGTTTTAGGGCTTTTCTAAGTATGGGAAGATGCATGAGTTTGGGTTCATAAAACTTTCTTCTGAAACTATCACACTGTCTAAAGGCCTGTTGTGTCAGTTTTCCCAGAGCACAGAGTGTCTCATTCCTGATGTCCACCTTGAACTCCTTTCAAGGTGTATTAAAGGTCAGCAACTTCAGTGGTTAATGAATCAATCCTTGTAGAGCTGGATGGCTAGAGACATTCTTCAGTTGGCACACTTATCAGCCATACTTACGTTTTTTGATTTATTAAATTGGAAAGTTAAGCAGCTTCATAGAATGAAACAAACTATAAACCAATTAAGCTTCACTAATGGGCAAAATTCCCTTTTGCATTTTTCTAATAGCCCTTCTTTGGGTTTCATGGCCATGGGGCTCTACCATTCTCCCCATCCCACCAGTCTTCATTTATTGAAGATTTTGGCACCTGACTCACAGGAGTCGTGACTTCCAGAGCTCCTGCCGTAGTTATAGACAGTATTCACATCTGGTGAGCAATCCATCAAGCTTCAACTTCACCTCCTTAACTTACAAAACCTGGACTTTCATTCTCCATGAGCAACCCATCCTCAACCTCATTCTCACCAAGAACAGCTTCATTTCTGAAGCTGGAAGCTCCAATACAAAAATAATCTCTGCCCACAGCTCCTTAGTGGTCCAACTTTCACCCACCGTGCCCCACTGAGTTCTTCAGTCCCTCAGGCTCCTCTTCGCCTCATCGCTTCCCTCCCTTCCCTAACAACAAATCTCTTTCCAACTATTTCCTCCAATGGTATCAGCCTTCCAAGTCCTGACCTCGGCTAAACGTAGAATTGGTCTTTTCTGCCCGTATCCCTAGGTACTGAATGTTACTGGAGGAAAACACAGATTGTTGTTACTATATGTTTTTGGTCCCCAAATCTCAGTGAGACCCTCAAAGCAATCCCTTCGTGCTTCTCTAGGGAGCAGTCTCTTGCTTTCCTCCCAGGGATTATTCACTTTTCCTTAAGTCCCAAGCTCCGTGCTGCCATCTTCGTTCTCAGCAGGTGACATTGCACCATGTTTCACAGTGAAAAGTTGAAGCTGTCAGGCATGAACATCTCCACTCTTGTTCCTCAAGGTCCATGTTTTTCCCCACTACACCTCTTGGCTGACACATACAGTAAGATCTCAACTAGACGTAAGGGGATTATGCTAAACTGAAGCAGAACCAGGATCATTATGTCAGGATATTGGCAAACACCATTTAACGGTTACTCTTGCTTGATTTTATAGCAACAAGCCTTCCATCTCACAGATAATGAGAAATAGCCCTGTACTAAGCACAATAAACCCAATATATTATCAAAATATCTGATTTATGTTTCATAGGTGCTCATTGAATGAGTGAATTAGGTAAATGAATGAATAAATGTGGTAAGCAATCCCTGGAGTGAATTAATAAATGAAGAAGTACAAGAAGTTTAGGAAAAGTTTTCAGCTCAGGAACTTATAATCTAGTTTAGAAACATCTGAACAAGATGTTATATAATAAAGTTTTGGACTGTGTGGAATAGGAAATTAGAGATAAGCTAAAATATAAGAAGGTGTTAATTACTTAGGCAGGGTAGTTCAGACAAAATGTTTTTGATTTGTTTCCTGTTTTCATTTTTTAAGACAAGAGAGATCACAATGTCCCCAGCATTGGATATTCTAGGTTCTCAATATATCTCAGGAAAGAAAGGTGGAATAATTTTTCTTCATATTGCTAGAAGTTAGGAGTGTTAGACCATGAGATTTAAGGCAATATAGAAAGAAAAAGGGAATCCCTTCTAGGCAGTAGGGCCAAAGGAAAACCATAAATAAAGGCAAAGGGGGAGGGACAGTGAAAATTGTGTCTGGGGAATGACAAGAAGACCAGTTTAACTGGAACATTAAATGTGATATGTAGGGTGTGTGTGTGTGTGTGTGTGTGTGTGTGTGTGTGTGTGTGTGTGTGTGTGTGTGTGTGTGTGTGTGTGTGTAGGGTGTGGTGTTTGCAAAAGCTGGGCACAGAAATTTCAACTTAGGGACTAGTTTGTTAGAAATTTATTAGTACTATTGGGAACCACTTTAAAGTAAACCCTATATTGGTGCACTCATATTGGAAGAAAAACCCTTTTGCTTATGATTTTATGCCAGGAGCTTGCAAGAATGTCATTCAGTCTTGTTCAATTGTCACTGAAGAGTCAGTGTCTTTAATAATTATTCAACAAACTTACAGATTGTCTCCCAGATGCAAGCTAATGCTCTAGATGTTTGGGGAGATATAAAGATGTATTTTAAAATCTCATGGTGGAGGAGTGAAGGAATGCATAAGCAGTTTGTAATGAGTGAACACCTGGTTTATGAATATTTCATGCTTATATGTGATCACCACCAGGGGGCGAATTCCCTCCCGCTTGTAAAACTAGCTGTCAGAGGGAAGGAAAAAGTGCTTCCACCAGAGCCCATGAAAAGAAAAATCCCTGATCTGTCTTCCAGAGTCACAGAAGGTAGTAAAAGTCTCTCTTTTTGCCAGTGGTAGGTTTAAATAGGTTTCTAACATTAATTGTATTGCCCCATGGAAATAGTGCCATGAATAATGGTTAGGTTTTGCAGGGTGATTCCAAAGACATGTTTAAACTAATATTTCATGTAGTTAGAAAAAAACAAGGGCAATATATGTAATAAATATTATTTATATTTTTTATGGAAAAAATTTCCCAAGTACAGACTTTCAGAACTCAATCCATTTACATCAGTGACTGCCTGTTACTTCAAGGCATAATGCCAAATGAATAGACGTATGTATTCACCCTTGATACTTTCCTATCTTCTGAAATGTAGAACTACTTATTAAAGAAACAATAAGGATTTACCAATACAGTTTTAGACAACCGACTTTCCCTTTTATGAAAGAACAAATGTTCAGCTTTATTTTTGCAGGTGGATAAAAAGAGACCAGTCTCTCCTTTACCACAAGCCCCAAGCATTTGATCACCATTGTCTGGGAATAAATTATAAAAGTTTCAAGTCAGGTTAAAAATGAGCTGTGCTGTGCTTATCAAACAGTTTCAGGCTCTGCAAATAGCCTCTGTGCTGCCAACACAAAGGCACGTTTATTGCACATTAATTTTTTCAGCCTGATTTGCTCCAAAGCTATCACAGGTAGAAATTCCTGTCATTAACACTATTCTCAAATGGCAGAGACAGACGCTACAAACAAGGTCCTTTACTCGTTTTGTAGCAAAACTCTGACGTTACAGCCAAATGTGACCAAGGTCCGTGGCCCTCTGTCCCCAAGACCCAGCCTGTTTTAGATTTCAGGATCAGTTCCGTGACTGCTACTTCCTCTGCTAAAAGGCAGTTGAGGTTATAAGCCACTAATGAGCATTTTGTTCCCAGTTAAGCCAATAGAAGAAACACAGTTCTCAACTAGCAAACATTTAAGACAAAATTTTTCCTTCAGTGTATATTAGTAGGAAACATTATCCATGCAAAACCCTATTCCTATAAAGGGGGACTAATTTACTACCAAGAATGACTCATCATCCAATTTGGGTTTCTAGATGAGGGATTATAAATTTGAAGGCAGGCAGGACCCTCAAGGGGTCGAATGGCCTCCTGAAGTTATATCAGTGTTGCATTAAAGTTCATTTTTGTGGAAGAGGGACCAGAGTTTCCTCAGATTCTCAGGTTGGTGACTCCAAAAAACTTAACAATCACTGATCTAGATCCCCTGTTTCTCTTTTTGTTTTTCTTATTGATTTTACATCTGATTAAGTGTATCGACCCTAGGATTAGAAACTTAGGAACTGAAAGCCTGATTTTTTTTTTTTTAACCACTTAAGGTTACGTGATTGTGGCAAGTTTCTTCATTTCTTTATCACACAGCTTCTTCACTTGTTCAGTGGGGTGACAACTAATTGCAGCCCACAGAGCAGGCAGATGTTACATGAGATATCAAAGTGGTTCTAAAATCAAGAGTGTGTCAGAATCACCTGGGAGGGCTTATTAAAACAGAGATTACTGGGTCCCACTCTCAAAGTTTCTGATTCAGTAGGTCAAGGATGGGACCTGAGGATTTGCATGTCTTAACAGGTTCCAAGTTGATGCTGATGCTGTTGGTCAAAGGACCACAATTTGAGAACCAGAGCTTCCATCCTGAAACACCCATGGAAACCTGGGCCTCGTGGTTTATTTGCCTGTTTCTTTGCCCATCACCTTGCTTACCAGGGTAACTCCTGTTGCTTTGTTGTTTGTGTGACCCTTCATCTCAGCATCTAGAATCTAAATTTCCAGCTCAGCCTTTCAAAGCTGGCATGCCTGCTGAGTTCCGTCCGACTCTAGTAGTTAGGAAAGGGTTGGATTTTCACAATTTTAATGGAACACTGTCTAGTAAGAATATAATGCATGACACATATAAAATTGTAATTTTCTAGTAGCCACATTAAAAAAAAGAAACAGGTAAAACCAATTTTAGCAGTGTTTTTCATTTGATCTAATATATCATCATATGATAGGATATTATCATATTAACAAGTAATCAATGTAAGAAATTATTAATGAGATGTTTTACATTTTTTTGGTACTAAGTCTTAGAAATCTGGTATGTATTGTACATTTCCAGCACATCTCAATTCAGACCAGCCCATTTCAGGGGCTTGTGGCCACTCCACTATACGGCACAGTTTTAGAGTATTTGTGAGGGGGAGAGAACTGGAGAGTCCTTCGTGTGTTCTCAGAATGAAAAACTCCCCAGAGAGTACTGGGTTCTTTATGCTACATATTCTTCTGTCACAAGAGTGACACAACCTTTCAAAAGGCCAGGTGTCCTTGTGTGAGAAAATGGAAGGCTTGGGTCTGGGATATTTTTATAGAAAGTCGCACGTTTCACCAGGAAGAAAGAAACATCCTTAGGTATATGTTACGGCGCCCCTAAAATATTCGCATTTCCAAAATTAGGCTCTTCTCCCTTGAAAGAGCATGTCCATTGATTCTGGTATTCCGGTCAAGTCCAGGAGTGGTGAATTAGCTGCTTTTAATTCGTCCTGGAAGGGAAGCTGGGAGACCATTTGGAATAGAAACCTCCAGGCAAATTATCACATGAGTAAATTAGAGTCACCGGCTTCCAATTCAGCTTCCCCCCAGATGGCGATGGCAGCCTGTAGCAGTCAAACCTAGGAAGTCAGTGCCTGGCGTGAGAAAGCCCACCCACCCCAGAGAATTTCCACAGTGGACGTGGGTGAGTACTTCACTAATGAAAGTGCTCAGTCGAAATTCACGTTTTCTATTCAGACAACACTGAAACTCCTTCAGCCAATTATTCTCATTTCTGCTCAAGTGGTCCTTAACCCACAAAACATTACCTTTCTAAACATCTCGGGTTGAAGATCATTTTCATTTTGTCTCTGCACAGCCAAGTTTTTAAGATTCATAACAGAATAGTTGTACTTTCAAAGTTTTTCAGTCTTGCTGAAATATTTTTTTATAATGTGACTTATTTCAGATATATAATTCAGGGATGATATTGACTATATTTCAATGTTTTGGATTTGCTATGGAATCACTGAAGTTGTGCTGTTAGTTGAGAATAAGACATGACGTGTGATGTGTCTCTGACCTAGCACGCTACCCTGAGTACACAGATGGTGATGAATTTGGTGTGGTACCTTTAATAAATGTGCCTAGATAGGAACCTACAACATGGAGTATTCATGACTTATTTTCCTGAGTAGCTGAGTCTCACCTACTCTGATCTGCTTTGTTTTCTTGACACTTCAAGCCATCATCCTCGCTGCCCATCAGTGCCCTTGTCTTGCCCTTTCACTCCATTACCCCATCCTGTCTCTTCTGAATTCCAATCTTGCTTCCCTCCTGAATATAATTTTGTCTTTTTCCTTGACTCTGCATTCACAGATAACTCTTGGGATAAAACTCAATCTAATTCTACCTTGTTTGCTTAATATTATCAATTCTCTTTTGGTAAATTATCTTTAAGCTAATTGTATTTTTCATTGTTTTATTTTCCATTTTGCTTTTTAAGCAGAAAGAAGAGGCAATAATAGTTGCAGGAACTTCCAAAAGTATAATTTATGTCATAAACTAAGATGAGGGATGGGGGCAATAACTCTTCATGTTAACATCAGCTTTTGAGGATGGGCTGAGAGTCTTTTTAAAATCCCTAAGCCTATCTTCTTACGGTTTAGAAAAAGCCCGTGCTCAAATTCTCAGCTTTAACTTCAGGATAGCAGTGAGCCGAGTCCCAGTGACAACTCAGGAGAATTGCCAGAGCGTTAATATCACCGTGTAGAATGAATAAGGTACAAAACGAGGAACATTACTCTGTGGTTTTGAACCTATAAAACAACCTGGCTTTCTACAAGTTGTATAAACCGTGCATAATACAGAAGGAGAAAAATGTGGGTGGAAAGGTCTGCCTCGGAAAGGGCTTCTTAGCATAAAAACATAAAATTTAACCCAAGAAAATCCTTAAAAATCATTGACCATGAAACCCACAGAGGAAGGTTCAACCAAGAATCCATAACTGTCATTAGAATTTGAAATATGCCAGATGGGCTTCATAAAGGCTAAAAATTGACTAATTTCCACAAAGCAGGACTTTGATTCATTTAGCTTAGTATGTAAGTCTTTGTAATAAAAAATATTTATTTTCCCCTTACTGGATGCCAACCATGGAGCTGAGCTCTGTATATACAAAGGTGCATAAGACATAGTCCTGAGATGGAGGAAGACAGACACAGGAGCAACCGATGACACTTACAGGGTGATGAGGGCCTTGAGAAGCGTAGGAAGGAGCAACAGATTTTACTTGGGGTCAAAGAGGAAGTGACATTTAAGCGAAATTTTGGAAGATAAACAACAGTTCCTCAGGTATACAAAGTAGATGAGCACTGTTCCAAGCAAAGAGAACAGAGACACAGAAACACAAAAGAGCTCCTTAAAGAACTGCAGTAGTCTGGAAGTGGCAAGAGTGCAGAGTACATGTGGAGTAGGGTGGAAGCAGAGTAGAAGGGGAGGATGGAAAGGAACCAGGTCATGAAGGGCCTTGTTCTTGCAGAGGAATCTAAACTTGATCCCTCAGATAGTGGGATTCACCAATCAGGGGAGGGATACTCCTAGATACATTTTAGCAATGTCACTAAGAGTAGGCTGGATTGGAGAAGAGCAAGACCGAAGGCATGGGAACTAATAGTCCAGGACAGATATAACAGGGGCATAAATTAAGTAGTAGAATTGGCAGGAAAAAAAGAAAATATTAGGAAGGTTTTTTAAGAAGTGAACTGACCACTTGGTGATTGATTAGGTGTAGAATATGAGAAAGAAGGAATCTAGAATTGCATTTTCATCTAGTTCCTTGATGTAATTCTGCATCCCTGTTTCTTCCAGTCCTTTGTTAGTTTATTTAATTAACATGTATTGAGGGCCTATTATGTGCCAGGTGTCATAGAAAACACTGAAGATGCAAATTCTATTATTTGACAAATATTTCATAGACACCTGCTCTCTGTCAGGCATTGTTCTAGACTCTCCAAATCCAGCAGTGGAGGAAACAGACAAGACATGTTGAAATAAGCAGAAAATCCACACAAACAAAAAACAAATAGAGGAATAAAAGGTTTCTCTTTATTAACTTGATGGGCAGCAAGGAAGACAACCTCTAAAGCAGCTGCTTCAAAGTGATGAAGAAAAGGAGTCAGTCTGAGAGCAGGTAATAGAAATTCTGGCAACAGAAACCAGAGCAGTTTCAAGCATTCTGGCCTTCAACTTTTAGCAAAACAGAATATTGGTGATATGGGTAGTCACAAGCAAGAACAAAAGGACCCCAGCAGTTTCCCTGGGAAAGGTGCGAGTGGTTATTTCTTGGGGACTCAACATTAGAGCCAGGTAGAATGGAAATTATGAGACTAGGGAAATTGAAGACAGTTCAGAAAAATATGGGCTTTCAAATTCTTGCCCTCCTGCAGTTTACCTCTAATGGAGAAATAGGTGGTAAACAAAATAAGTTAGTAAATTATATAGTATATTAGAAAGTGATAGATGTTATGGAGAGAAATATAAAGCAGAGAATGGGAACAGGGAAAATTGTGTGTGTGTGTGTGTGTGTGTGTGTGTTCACAGACAAATGTGTGTGTTCTTTGAAGTGGGATGGCCAGGGAAGGACCCACTGAGGCAGTGACAGATGCAAATAAGGAGGGCCAGTCTGCAAGGAGTTCAGTGTCCTGGCGGAGTCAGACAGGTGCAACACCACGTGAGACGTTCTGAGCTGGAGGGATGGGTGGTGTGGCAGCTCATGCACTGGGTACCTAACCCAGCCAGGCAGCAGGCAGTGGTCAAGGAAAGCATCTCCAATGAGGTGCCTCTTTATCTATAACCTGAAAGTTGGGTTATTGATGCAGTGGGTTTTGTTCCAGGAAGAAGGACCAACGTACGCCAAGGCATCAAGTTATGATAGTTTGGAAATTTCAGAGAACTTCCAGTAGCTTAGAGCTACTGAGAGCAGGGTGTGCATGGAGGGGTCACGGTGACAAGAAAGGAAGGGCTGCATCATGGATGGACTTGAACATCACAAAAAGGGATCTGGATTTCAGACTGAAGGCGTTATGTGTGTGCATGTGCGTATTGTGTGCCCATGCACGCGTGAATGCCTGTGTGTGCGTGTGTGACTGCAAGATTTTAAGTACTAAAAGGATTTTAAGCAAACAAATACTGGATTAGTTTTTAGAAAGATTCGGCCCATAGTCATGTTGGATTACAGGAGACTAGGGAGTAATAGAATCCTATACTAGAGTTAAGGAGACCAGTTTAAAGCTCATTAGTAAATTCAGGCAAGACAGGAGGAAGGCCCGAAGAAGTCAGAGGCAGTGGTAATTGAAAGGCGATAGAAGGCAAATTCAGGAGCTGTTTAGATGGTTTCTGTTGATGGCGCAAACTCTCAGGCCTTCAACTCCATTTCCCCATCCATTCCCTTCATTGCTGGTGGCCAGGAGCCCAAACAGACTCTTCCACTTCGAAACCTCAGCCCAGATGAATTGATCCATCCATCTTTGATGTTACTTGAGCAGCTTCTCTGGAACCAGTGCCTCCTGTAGTTTATGGTGTAAATCATTCCACAGAGCCGTGCTAGGCATCGTGCAGGTGGGTACGAAAGTGAGTGAAACGTAGTACTACTCACCCTGTGCAGGTCGAGTGAGAGGAGGTGGACTGACAGACTCCAGAAAGTGCATTATGGCAAGAGCATAAGGGACTGAGTAATGGAAAGCAGGTGCTCAATAAATATTTGGAATATGAAGAAGAGAGGCCCAACTCTGCCTGGGGCAGCTAGAGGAGATTTCACTGAAAGACATTTGAATTGGGTCTGGAAGGAGGAATATGTGGTTTCCAGGGAGCACAGGGCCAGCATTCAACAAAGACAGACTGGTAATGGCAATGGAGACAAACATAGTCAGCTGTGAAATTCTTTTTCTGTTTTGAAATCTCGCTTAGGTCCACAGCTACACTCTGTTACCTAAATTCAGCCTTCTGATGAGGCAGGAAGGAAATGATTTCATTCTGAAGGCAGAGACATAAATAATCACAGAAAACCAAAAATATGACGCTATTTATTTCTGGTTTTTCTGTTAATGTATCATTAACATTTAGAATAAAAATCCAGGGGGAAGCTAATTCTAATATTTGAAATGATTGAAGAAACAGACTGAGGAGAGTCTAGGAAAGGCCTGGAACTTCTGTAAGCATCTGAGGAAGGAAGATGTTTAAAGTTAAACCAAGAGTCCAGAGTTCCATTTCTTTCCACATCAGTCATGTCTCTCCTCAAGGAGTCAAAAGTATTAAACAGACACTAAATGAGGTCATGGAAAGACTTTCAGGCAACATGAATACATGAATTTAGGAGTTGGGGTTGACCGAAACTTAAAGTTCCACAGCCATAAACTCCCCCATCATTTCTTCTCATTAGCTTTTTATCACCTTTAAAATAGAGCACGGATTCCAATCCAACTGCACATAAATGAGAAAACAGTGAAACTTGCCAGAGGCAAACATTACATTTTGGTTAACACTGAATGAAGTTACAGAAGTTTCTCTGACTCAACCAGTTACAGATTTGCATTTGCTAAAGATGTAATGTGACAATTGAGTTTGTAGTAAGAATGTTAGTAACCGGTTCTCCAGCTGCTGACATTCAACCAGAGATAAAGTTCTGTGGCCTCAGAGCTAAAGGACAGGTACACACTATACAATCAAGAACTCAGCAAGTGTTTACATCTACTACTTGCCTTGCCCTTCCCTAGGTTATATAGGAGACACAGAAAGAAATTTAAGACATCTTTCCAAACGGGCCTTCCAAACAAAGCACAATTAAGTACCCTCCCCCTCCCAAATATTACCTAGTTTTGACTTTGTCTGCCCCTGGCAGGAAGAGTGCTCAACAGGCACTGGAAGAGTTGGGCAACCCTGTGGAAGGCGTAGCGTTTAACTTGGCCCTGGAGGGATGTAGGAGGAGTTGGGAGGGGGTTGGAGGGGGGAGGAAGACATATCAACTGGTAGGGGAGTGGAGATAGGACAGGCTAGGCATCAGGGCCCTGCAGAAAGGAGATGGTTCTGTCCATGAGGAGGGGGCCTGGGAGGGGAGGAGTATAAATAAGTAGCAATGGAGCCAAATTCTGAGGGTCTTAAAAGCTGCACAAAGGAATTAAAGACTTGATGTGGAAGGCAGGAGGAGCCATTGTAGGTTCTTGAGCAGGGCTTCGAAATGGTGAATAATGTATATGTTTGGAAGATTTCTCTGGCAGTGTGGTACAGACTGGATCAGACGTGGGAGAAAACAGTCTGGAAATTGTAGTAGTTTTCCAAGTTATTGCAATTATTCAGTTCTGGTTGACCGTGTAGGGACAATGGGAATGGAAGGAAAAGACATTCTTTTATCATCCCTTATTATCCAAATATTGGGTGGGGGTGGGGCTGGGAGAAAATTGGTGTTTGATTAGGAATCTGGGAAAATAGCTAAACAAGTTTATTCACTGAACAATTTGGGACGATGTCACGATTCTCCAGTGTTCCCTAACCTGTAGGAACAGTCACTTCATTTGAAAATGACTGGCTTTGCATTCCTGTTAGTGGAATCCTGGACAGGGAACAAAGTGATATTTCAGCTGGAATATAGAAGCCAGTGTCTGCGGAAATGCAGACTTTCCAAGTCAGAGAAGAAAACTCAAATCCAGAGGGAAATGTGATGGCTGGCATTTCTGTGACAGAGAGCTGTGTGGTGCAGAATCTGCTCTTATCTGGGGGCCAGGGTTACCCAGTTGCCTTGGATGGCACTTGGAGGACACAAATGGAAAAGGTAAACCCTCCTAAGGGATTTCTAAATTCTCTACAGAATTTATATTTCTTAAATATACAGAATTTATATTTCTTTTTTCTCAGTCACAGGATTCTTTTATTTTCAAAAGAGTTTCTTAACAATCTCTCTCTTTTCTTCCTGTGGTCTCTATCCTCATCCTTTGTATTAACACCAAGTTAGAAGAGCAAATTTCCACATTTCATTCTTATTTTTATGCATTCATCTTTATTTATGCATGAATATATCCTGCATTATAGCAACATGAGAATCTTCATCGTATTTGAAAATAACCTAATTTCTACAATGCTCAATAATCAGTTTCCTTTTTCAGGCATAACATTTAAACCATCAACGGAGAAAGGCTTCTGCTATTCATGGTGAAAAATCAAGAGAAGGCTGTCTTAGCATGTCTACTGCAAAACCATTGTTGATGACCAAAGTTCAATTTAGTTTACTAGACTTATTATTTTTTTAAATAGAATTTTCTAACTATGAAATTAAGGAACACTGATGAGATGAGCTATGTTTTGATAACACCCTACATATAATTTCATTCATTTAATCCACAAACATTTGAGTGTCTCTTCTGTTTTAGCAACATTCTCAGTGCTAGTGATTCCAGTTTCAAAGGAAGAGATGACCCTCCTCTTGACCAGGGCTGATCTCAACCATCTGCACTCTGAATCTCATTTCCTCCCATCTTCTCTGGGATCTTTTAAGTATTAATTATTTAAATCGTTCATTCATTCATTCAACAAACATTTCTGAAATGCTATACACAGCCCTTTGCTAGGTCTGGAAGTGAAGGGGTGAAAAGACAAACCTGGGCCTGCCATGTTAGATGGATCTTGCCATCCAGGGAGAGAAGACTGTCCCCTTTCTGGTCCATCTTCTGCCTCTCCACTCCATCAGACTCCTTCTCAGCCTATAACACAGCCAAGCTCTTTCAGACTGAAAGTCAAAGTTGATGCAGCCCTCTTTGGACACCTGCTTCTACTCTGCAGTTTATATTCCATGACACCGTGTTCTCCCACTCCTTGCATTTCACACAACTCCTGCTTCATCTTATTGCTGGATTCCTCTCCTTTTATGTGCCTTTTTTTTTTTAAATTTATTTATTTATTAATTTATGGCTGTGTTGGGTCTTCGTTTCTGTGTGAGGGCTTTCTCTAGTTGTGGCAAGCGGGGGCCACTCTTCATCGCGGTGCGCGCGCCTCTCACCATCGCGGCCTCTCTTGTTGCGGAGCACAGGCTCCAGACGCGCAGGCTCAGTAATTGTGGCTCACGGGCCCAGTTGCTCCGCGGCATGTGGGATCTTCCCAGACCAGGGCTCGAACCCGTGTCCCCTGCATTAGCAGGCAGATTCTCAACCACTGCGCCACCAGGGAAGCCCCTGCCTTTTTTTTTTTAAAGCTTTATTATAGAAGTAGTATTTATTGGGTCATGCACTGCGTTGAGCAATTTTAGTATGATATTTAATTTTTTGGAAATCCTATGAAGTAGGTATCATATACTGCTCCAAAAGGTTGAGTAGATTATTACATCTAGGGTTAAAATCTAGTCTGATTCCAGGAGTTCTTTTACTCATAATTAATTCAATACATTTCCTCCCACTAGATTATTACAAAACAAAAGGGATTTTTACCACAATTTAAAAAAGAAAGAAAAGGGGAAAAATCTACCACAGAATAATAATTCCAAACAAAAGGAATAAATGTAAGTTTATATGCTTAAACCATTAATTGGCCTGTATTTAATAACTCCACTTTGAGAATAAACTCATTATATTAGCTAGGTATGTGTTTTATATAGTTCATTTTAAGGTATAAATCAGAAAGCTATATCATTGAGCTAAAAATTCTAATGGTTATTCACTGAAATGACTTTATGGCCAAGTTGAAGATATAGTTCACTTTTTACAAAGAGATCAGACCTCATTTCTAACAGTTTTCTGTCTAAAATTGAGTCATACTTCCTTATAAAGTATTGAGGATTTTACTCTCTACACTGGAATAGATATAAAGCTACTTCTTTTTTTTTTTTTTTTTTTTTTTTTAAAGCTACTTCTTAAGAAAAATCTTGGCTGTGTTTTTCAGTGTTCCTCCAACCTACTCCTCAAACAGAAGCCCATCTCCACACTGAGATGAACTTAAGTTTGTTTCTTTCACAGGACCAAAGCACAGGGGTATGTCTTTAAACTGCAAATGAAATGACTATGTTCATACTTACCAAGAACACCTCAAATGTATGATTATCAAAAGAAGACTTCACTACGCATTTACTGTTCTACCCAGAATTACTTTCTGTGTAACTCATACAACCACATATATTTATACCCTGGCATAATTTCTTTGGCTTTCCCATAGAATTACCTTTATGAAAGCCATTGATACTATTGCTCTAAAGATTCAGGATTGGTGAAAAATCTTTTAGAAAAAAAAAAAAAAGGTTATCAAATTTGTAGGCATATAGTTGTTCATAATACTCCTTTATTATCCTCTTAATGTCCATGGGATCATTAAAAGGATAATAAGGATCAGGAGGGATGGCTCCTTTTTCATTTTTAATGTTAGTAATTTGTCTCTTCTGTCTATTTTTTTAAGTTAGCCTGGCTAGAGGTGTATCAGTTTTATTTTATTTTATGTGTGTTTTAACCCCAAAGTTCAGTCGTTAGCCTCTTCTCTTCTGGATTTGTACAGAACACCTAGGGAATCTCATTCATGTCTTCAGCCTGGCATTCCTGTCAACTCCAGACCCGTATTTCCAGCTGTCTAAAGGACCTCGTCAACAGAGACATCAAAATTGGGACCTCCAAATTCATTATGTCCAACCTTGCAGACCTCCTTCCCACCTTTCTATTTCTTATCCCACTTGATGATATCATCACCACTCAGTTACGTGGGCCTGCCTCCTTCTCCTGCTCCTACAGCTCTTATCACATTGCTTTGCAGCAAGTTACCACCAGGATAATCTTAGGGAACAGATCTCTCTCAGCCTCTCCTTCTTTCTCTGACAGAGCTAATGATCGCAACCACATGGAGTCATCGTGAGGATGAAGTGAAATT